>NC_080748.1:32970570-35470570 GCF_020826845.1 Diceros bicornis minor | reverse complement strand
GATCTTTGAGTCTTTATATAAGTATTTTTCTAGTTCAAAATTCTAAAAGCAGAATTGCTAGATCAAAAGATACAAACATTTTGCATCTAACAAACATTGCCAGGTTAGAGGAAATAAATTTTAAATTGGCCTTGAGGATCAGGAGGAGGAGGAGGAACGGGATTTTAAGACAGGTCGGTGCATGAGAAAGGACGTAGGGCTGTAACAGTAAGCAGCAAGCTGATTCCTGTGACCTACAATTTAGGGCAATGGACAATGAAGCCAAAAATGTAGTTTGGGGGCTGATTGTGTTTGGAAGGACCAGGCAGCCATAGCTCCTCATTGCTGTGTTTTTTCCTCAAACTCGCAGCTATTGTCGTTGTGAGTGACTGAGCTGTGATCATGCTGAGGACAGTGGATGTGGCTGCAGCCCTGGGTGACATAGTGTCTCTACTTGAAGGCAACTCATGAGGAGGAAGGACTTCCCCATTCCTTCGGCCTAATCCTGAGCCACTGTCCCCAGAGGACTGGCGCTTGACTACCCATCTGGAACCAGAGACCAGGGCTTGACTCTAGCTCCAACACTCACTCCCAGCATGACCTTAGGCAAGCCATCTACTGCCTCTGTGCCTCAACTGGTAAGCGGGGATAAGGATAGCACCGCACTCCATAGTGTTGCCATAATGATGAAATGTCGTACCTATACAGCTTTCAGAAGAGGGCCTGGCACATTTAAGAGCTCCAGGACTGTTGGTTCATGTGACTATGATTATTCTGTGGCAGGCTATCTTCAGCCCCTCTCCTTCTCAACGACAGGGATTCAACACCTCTCAGTGTAGTTAAGGGACAACCATAGGTTTCAGCATCCAGTGGCCTCAAATGTAAAATGGAGAGAATATTGTTTACCTTCAGGGTTGTTGTGAGATTCAAGATGAGGTATGTGAGGAAACTTGCACCCAGCTGGAACTCAGTAGCTATTAGTTGTTAATATTATTACTGCTGATGTTATCAGAAATGCCCCTTTGCTGTACACTGGCATGCATGTGTCTCCTCCATGTCTTCAAAGGGCGTTAATTCCCCAAGCCTCTCTGAGGTGGCAGACAGAACCCAACTCCTTATGTGACACCATTGATGAAGCAATAGAGCAGGAAGTGCTTAAGGCAGGCAGGAACAGTTTGGAAATCAAGGAGGCCATGAGGGGAACAAAAGTGGAGGTGGTAAAGGTGTGACGGTTAATTTTACGTGTCAGTTTGATTGGGCTAAGGGATGTCCAGAAAGCTGGTAAAACCCTATTTCTGGGTGTGTCTGTGAGGGTGTCTCTGAAAGAGACCAGCATTTGCATTGGCAGACTGAGTAAAGAAGACGGCCTTCACCAGCACAGGTGGGCATCATCCAATCCCCTGAGGGCTTGAATAGAAGAGAAATGTGGAGGAAGGGCAAATTCGCTCTCTGCCTCAGCTAGAACATCTGTCTTCTGCTGCCCTCGAACATTGAACATTAGTGCTCCTGGTTCATCAGGCTTTGGACTCAGATCAGGATTCTTGGGCCTTTGGACTTGGACTTACACCATTGGCTTTTCTGGTTCTCCAGCTTGCAAACAGTAGCTCACAGGACTTCTCAGAACTCCATAATCCCCATGAGCCAATTCCTATAATAAATCTCCTCTTATGTCTATATCTATATCTATATCTTATCTATATCTATATTATATCATATATCTATATCTATATCATATTGATTCTGTTTCTCTGGAGAACTCTGACTAATACAAGAGGTGTAGGCAATGGTAATAGAATTAACAGAGACAAGTGGAAGCTTACCCGAGCCCCATCCTTTTGTTTGTGGGCTGTATAAAGGGTCTTCCCTTAAATTTCAAGGTAGAAAAAGTGTTGAAAGAGCAGGGAATGCTCTCAGATGCAGAGAATTTGAGAGACAAAGAGTACGCGGACAGCAGCAATCTTTAAACTGAGGAACCTGAGCCCAGGCGTATACAAAGGCTCTCTAAAGGGTACGTGGGCACAGATGGTTCAGAGGGAACTAAGTTTCCTGTCCTCCATTTCTGTGCAAATTCTGTCCTAGAATTAATCTGCCTGAGAACATGTCTGTGGCCACATGTCCTGGAGATTTTCCTTCCCCACCTCCCCTTTCAAAGTGCCCATCTCCCATTTTTAGCTATTCTTTTGTTGTTGTTGTTGTTGTTGTTGTTAACCATTCCTTAAGTGTGGACACTTTCTATATTGGAGGATAATTTTGCCCAGAATGGAGAATTACAAGATTCCCTTAGGGAGAGGAAGGAAAGGATACACTCTGTAAATGTCAAGAAACCAGGAGAGGTTTCCTGACACACTGTGTGTGGTGAGAGATAGCCAGATCAGGGCTTTTATCCCACTCCATCTGATCAGTGTATCAGAAGGGATTCCAGCACACAATGGGCTGTATTCTGTAATTGATAGGAAGTTGTCAAAAATAATTTTTTAAGTGAATTGCTTAAGACTATATTGTGCCTTGAGAAAAATAGCCCTGTATTCAGCAAATCTCATTTTTTAGAGAGGCAATTTCAGTAGCTAAATATTTGAGTGTGGTTAAATATTTATAGATTCACAGTGTTAAATATTCAGGTTAGCTCTGGTAGGCAGATGTTTCCTATCATCAGTCATCGCCTCACAGATTCATGTATCTCTCATTACCTGCTTCGTTAGTTATTCCTTTAAGCCCTTTCAAGTCATCTAATTGCTCCAGCAACCAGGACATTTTTATCAACTCCTATTAATTAAAAGGCTTGGCTTTCAATGCTTCATGCCTAGAGCAGGAATTAGTCTAGAACTATAACCTTCCCTTTAGCTTGGTCCTTCACCCACCCCACGCCCTCTTCCGCCATCACCACCAGCCATCTCCAGTCCAGCCTGAGCTCTCTGCTGCTTGTTCCTTCCAAAGCTCCTACTCTCCTCTCCATCCTTAAACAGAAGGGACAGGCTGCCCCCATGGGTCTGCTTCCTCTGCTGGAACCAGAGGACACCATCAGGGACACTGGGGACTGTCCTATAAATCTTACACTTTGAATCAAAAGTAATAGGACTGAGATTTGTCATCCACTTAATCATCTTATTTGATCATATATGACCCAGATGAGTCCTCTCCACACTCCTTCATCCTTCTTGCTACTCATTCCCCCACACTTATTTAAAGTTAACTCCCAGGGAGAAAGAAAATGAGATGCAAATAGGGCCTGCACAGCACACAGAGCGGTTGAGTGCAGCCCCTGGGGTCCCTGAAACTACCCTGGTTCCTTCATCTTCCTCTTCAATTCTGCAAACCCATGTCCTTCCAGTAAGTCCCTTTTTTGGCTAAGCTGGTTTGAGTTAGATTTCTAGTCATACATGGCACACTCTAATAGTCAATGACCATGTATGCAACATATAAACTTCTATTATTTTGTAATCACACTGATAGAACACCTAAGGGGTCTCAGTTTTACTTTTCCACAAAACAATAAAGCCCCTCTGATATGTACTACATACCAAGAATGCACAGATGGGTAAGATGCTCATTTACCAGAATCAACAGACGTTTTTTGAGTGCCTGATGTAAGTCACTGCCCTCATGAGCTTGCTATCAAAGATGGCACTCACAACTAAGGATGGCAGCTGTCATAAGAGAGGGACAAAAATACTCGCCATGAAAGTTCAGGATGGGAAAAATGATATCCGGCTGTGGGGACAGGAAAGGCTTTGTGAAGGAGGAGCCATTTTAGCTGAGTCCTAAAGGATAGCTAGGGTTCCAGCAGGTGAAGATTACAAACGAGCATTCCAGCCAGAGGACTCGGAGAAGTGAAAGCAGAAAAGCGACAAACCTCAGGGCAAGCTTGCAGTACCTGGTCTGACTGAAATGTGTGTGAATGTGAGCTGTGGAAGGAAATGGAGGAGGAGAACATGGGCCACAAGTTGTGGAGGCCCGCCTTACACAAAGCCAAAAGAGTGTTCTCTTAATTTAATAGACAACGGGAAGAAGTCACACAATGTTTCCGAGCCAAACAATGATGTGATCTGAGCTAGACTTTAAGAAGATTAATCCAGTAGCATTTTGTGGGACGATTTCAAAGGCAGAGAAATAGGGGCAGAGAATCTAGTAAGAAAGCAGATGAAATCATCCTAGGCAAAAGATAACGAGGGATTGAACTAGGACAGTAGAGATGGGAAGCAGGGAATTATGGATGGGAGAGATACTGCAGAAGTAGAAAACTGACAGGATTTGACAAGTCTAAGTATGAAATCCTTCACAAAAGTGTGTCTCATTCTTATTTGGTGTTACTTAGGGTAGTCAAGATTTGCAGACCATCTGTCATTGATGCTAAGAAGTAAATCAGATTTTATCACTATTTAAAGCAGGTTGTGGGAAACGAGGAGACCCCATGCTCACAGGACTGTGCACTAGGGGAATGTCACAGAGGTAGGCATTACCAGGGCTGGTCACCTACTTATTGGAATGCCTAAGATGACATCAGGCTCCTATACCTCTAACACCTCCCTGGTGGAACACCTCGCTAGGTACCTGAACTCTCACTGTGTTCATGAGTTGTCCAGGGGTCCTGTAGGGCTGCATTGCACTTGGAGAAACACCTGCTTCAGAGCTCCCCCTGAGAGCAGGCCCAGGGCCCTGGCAAGGACAAAGTATGAGCTTTAGAGGACAGGAAGTGGGGCTGCCCGTTTCTCACCTGCATCCCCAGCACCCGGCACAGAGCCTGGCATGTAGATGCACAGTAAACGAATGAAGGGTTGATTCAACAACTGAATGAATTACAGAATTTCCAGGATGTCCAAGCATTCTTGGAGGCCCCAGCAGCTGTCACCCCTCTCCCTCCATCAGCATCAAAGCAGGTCCCACTCCTCTTCTGAAGTACCCCAGAAAAGTTGAGCTCCCCATGGCTTCAGCCACAGCCTCAGAGGTGGCAGAGCATGACCCCAACTCCAGGGACGAGGAGAAGCAGGGAGCAGGTGAGAGGGATGCGACAGGAGGGCCAGGCAGAGATGTGGACCCAATGCTGCTCCACCCCCACCATCTTGGAAGGCCATAACGCTTGTTCTCTCAAGAGTAGACAGAAGAACTGAATACATTAAATAATCATTGTTTAATTTAAGTCAGTAAAGCATTTGGGGATATCAACAGTGTGAACAACTCTCACAACTAAATAATATTCAAGGCACCCACCACAGCGACTGCTTATGTCTCAACACTTGTTTCCTTCCTTATCATCTCTCTATTGCTTCAAGCCACGATTTGATGAATCTCCGCACCAGAAAAAAACAAAACTTATTAAAATTATGCTGTCAAACTGTTGTAATTTGACTTCATCCTGTTTTCAGCTGTTTTTAAAAAAAAATATTCCCTCCCCAACCCCAGAGCCCTAAGCTTGGAAACAACACCTGCCTCAGATCCTTCTGCTTTTTCCTTATGCAAACGGAAGTGTCTCATATAATATTGGGGTCTACAAAGGTCCACAGAGAGAAATCTCTGTTGTTCCCCCCTTCTCTGACTACACGTGGGTTGTCAGTACCATACGTGTGAGGCATTTTTAGATTGAGAAATTACAGCGATCAAAATTCTGCCACACACGCCCCAGATGGAGCCCCTGGGAAAATGAAGAGAATTGTCTCTGAGTGCAATGCAGCCCTACGGGACCCCCGGGCAACTCATGAACACACATACAGACACACACACACTCAGGCAAAAGGCGTTGACCTCTATTGGGTTGTGGCCGTGTCAATGATCCTGGTCCCGCAGACAAGCTGAATGGAAGAAGTTCAGGAACTTCCGAGGTGATCCACACGATCCTGGACCACGGAAGGTATGGGTCCCGCCAGTCTTCTTCAGGTGAGAGAGGGCCATTATCAAGGGTTGATGGTGCCCTCCCTGGAGGTCATGTGGCCACTGCTGAGCCTCGGCCTTTGTGACCGGCGAAACTAAAACTACCCGGAGGTGGGACCAACCTAAAGAACACGCTGGTGAAAGTGCCTCTGGGAAGCCCTGCCTGGCAAATCTGGGGAAGAAACAAGAGGTGTGGGGGCCTGCAAGAAGTAGCAGCCAAACAAGTTGGTGGCAGAACTTTAGTGAAACTGAGATAAGAAATCAGCACTCTATGATCGTATGCATCTCCTCAACCCTTCTATTTCTGTGTCATTTGTTTTTCCATGCATTTCCTAATGAGATTCCTTTGGGAAAAGTCCAAACTCACTTCAGCCAAATGAGGGAACGAAAAGATGCAGACAGCTGGACCCAACTAACCAAAAGAGATCAGGCCACTCCCCAGCCATTGGAGGAGTGGTGGCCATGGCAGCAGCTCAGGTAGAAGCAGGGTGGGGTGGGTAGGAGAGAAAAGCAAGATATGGGAGCTGGAGGTTAGAGACCCTGTGCCCCTGGAGTGCTCCCTCTCACTCCCTTGGTTCCTCCAGTCTCTAACCTTCATTGACTGCGCTGAAGAATGTGAGCTGGGGACTGGGGATAGAGAAGACTGTTACAAACACGGACTTTGCATTCAGACAGAATTGGGCTCAAGGACTCGCTCTGCCACACTTGGCTGAGTGACCTTGGACATGATATTGAATATCTCTAAGCCTCAGTGTTTTCATTTGTTGAAAGGGAACAACAGTAGTACCTACCTCATGGTAGGTTGTTGCTGGAATTAAATGAGATAATATATGTAAAAGTTGAGTGTGATTTTATTGCTCAGTCAGCCCATTCTGCTGGGAAAAGCATCCTTCCTCTTTCAGGGAACTACCTGTCCCCACGCCTTCACCATGGCGTCTACATGGGAGTTGCTACCTTTTTACACGACCTTGGCCAGAGTGACTGACCAAGAGGTAATCATCCCGTTGTGCCAAGCACAGTAGACACCCCATAACTACAGCCATTGGTCCAGGGAAGGGCATATGTCCTAAGCAAGTCATTGGGATTCTTCCAAAGGAACAGGGAGTGCAGATGGTGAAGTCCCTGGCTCCAGTCACCCTGCCCTTCTGTGGTTTGTCTGTATGCTAATTTGAGTAGTGTTTGTGTCTCATGCAACCAAAAGAATCTTGTATGAGCCAGAGTGGGGTGTTTAAAGTGACAGACTCTAAAACGTGGAACTGGCTGAGTTAAGATCAATATGATAGTTTTAGCATATGTCTGCAAATTCACTGACACTCCTTCCATCAAGAAGTGGACTCTGTTCCCTCCCCTTGAAACAGGGCAGGCCTTGGTGACTGCCTAAATGAATGTGGTGGGAATGACACCATATGATTTCTGAGGTTAGGCTAGAAAAAGCCACAGAGCTTCTGCCAGTTTCTCTTGGGAGATTCACTCCGGGAGCCTTCAGCTGCCATGTAAGAAGTTCAGATACCGAGGTTGCCATATGGAGAGACCACGAGGAAAGAGACTTGCCCAAGGGGCCCCAGCTGTTGGAGTCTTCCCAGCCCAGGCAACCCTTTGTGGGATGAAGAAGCCTTTGACAGGACCCCAGCCCCAGCTGCTGTTGAAACACGAATGAGAACTGCCCAGCTGACCCCAGACAACCCCCAGAATCACGAGTAAAATAAATGATTGTTATTATTTTAACCACTGTTTTGGGGTGGTTTGTTGTGCAGCAATAGATAGCCAGAAGAGCAAATGAAAGGCAGCCAGGATCCCTTCATTCTGATAGCAATCTTTGGTAAGAATCACTTAAGCTCTTTGTTAAACTATTACCTACCATGTCTGGGGACTCAGCCCACCGGGACTAGAGCTTTAGGGACTTGGGTAAGTTGAGAGAGATTAAGTGTTCACATTGCCTATAAGTTGCAGGATCACAAGAAGCTACATCTGAAACTGATGAAAAGGAATGGACATCACAAAAGATGTGGAATGGTGTGTAGCAGTTGGAATGACTGAAACACTTCAAAGTGTTGAGGAAAAAAGCGTGTTTTTGGTTTTGCACAGGAAATTGCACTATATTGGATGAAGCATTTTGGGAAATGTCTCAGAAGGAGTGTGTGTGTGTGTGTGTGTGTGTGTGCGTGCGCGCGTGCACTCATGCCCAAGTACTAAATAGCCAAGGGTGCGGACTGCAATGGATCTATTTTTCCCTTTACCAAGCACTCCTCCCTTCTTCTGAGAACAACCCTCTCTCCCTCCTCCCTTACAGGAACCATCTCTCCCCCTTTGCCTTCACTATAAAGTCTGAAGCCACCATCATCTTACAATACCCCACCTCACTAACGTGACTGATTGAGAGGTAAAGACCTGGCCCAAGCTAGCCACCCAGAGGCCTTTACCAGCATTGTTCACACTTGAGCTGGGATGGAAAAAATGGGTTGGAAGGAGAAACCCTTCCTCTTTAGACTTGAATCTATAAAGATGTAAGACGAATCCTGACAGTGGAAATGCTTCCAGCCTCATGAAGAATAAAGCCAACACAGAAAAGAATTGTTGCAAGACCGGGGAAGTCTGTATGGTGCTCGAGTCCCTGCGTTTTCCGCCATTTATTTAAATTGGCCAAAAATTCACCGCCAAAGCTGTTTGATTCAATCATCTGCAATCGAAAGAATCTTTAACACAGTTCCAGGGATAGAAAGGAGCCAATAAATGCTTTTCACACTTAGCTGTTTCCCACTGCTGTGCTTCCAGCAAGAAGGAGAGAAGTCAACTATGCATGAGAAAAGTGTTCAAAGCCACACTCCACTGGGGCTCAGTGGGCCATGGAATCAGCTCACCATATCACCCTACTGGGGGTCCTTAAAATGTAGGCATGCCCAGATCCCACCCCACACTCCTGAATAAGAATCTTTAGGGATGGGGCCTGGGTGTCTGCATATTGTTAAAATTCCATGGGTGCACTTCTGATTAAATAAACACAGGTGTTTATCTCCACTTCCATCTAAAACCTGATAAAATGACAGCAAAAGAATTAAAGAGCTAAAAATATACAAAAGCAAAAAAAAAACAGGAAAGCCAACAGCAAATGAGAAATGTCAATAACACTTTGTAACATGGAAACTATATGGGAAAGTCAACAAAGATGGCTGAATTTAAGTGTCTGCAGGGGAGGGCAACCAGAGAAGCCTATTTGTACCCCAGAAAGGCTCAGGAATTGGTAATACTAGGTGTCCCTGAAAGGCAGAGGTGCAAAGTAGGGCTGAAAAGAGGAGGACTGATTGAAAGTCTGTAAAAGAAGCAGTTCGTGTCCCAGATGCCCGCCCCATCGTGGAGCCAGGCACCAGCCCCCACCCCGCCAGACAGGAGATGAGTTTCACTCAGGAGAGGACAACAAGCCAGGTGGTGGAGGCTGAGGCTTAGGCACAGGTAAGGGCAAGATGAGATCCATCTAAGAAAAGGAAAATTAAAGGAAATACTGCAGGCTAAATGGGCAGTAACTCCTGCCCTGTTCCCTTCTCGCTCCTGAATGCTGGAACTAAACTTAAGCTCTCAAGACAAGAGTACATATTCCTCTCTGAGAAAACTGATCGGGCAAAGGGAAAGACCCATAGATAAAAACATTTGGGTGTCCCCAACAAAAAGCCAAGTCCCCATCCATTGACCGTACCAGCTCACAGTCCTGCCGTTAGTCCTGCCTAAACGGAGCTCCCATTTAGCTTTTCAGGGCCTCATACTTAAGCACCAATGACAGCCAAGGATCATAGACAAATGAGGAAAACCCTACAGGAAAAGAGAGATCAAGACAAATACACAAGACAAAGAAACCTGGAAGAAATCAAGACAATGCAGGGAATAGAGGAACACTTCGCTAAAAACTGTAATTCATCACAGATATAACAGAAAGTATTACATCAATAAAACTAGAATAAAATGCTATTTCTAAGAACCATTTGAGAACAAGAAACACAGCAGAATAAAAAGAAGTGGAAGATAGAGTCGTGAAAAACAGAAATTAAAATTTTTAAAAATGGAAAATAAAAGAGAAAAGATGAACGGGCATTCAGAAGATATTCCAAAAAGCAAAAACATAGGGCAAGAAATTGACGCCCAAAAAAGTGCAAGAAAAATTCTTAGAACTAAAGGACACACATTTCCCTTTTATGATGGAGGTGGAAAACCCAATCTCAAAACCAAAAAAAAAAGACTGGGTGACTGTTCATTTTGTCTTTACAACGCCCGCATTCACAGGAAATACATGGGAATGAGAAAATAGCTAGTACTTACTGAGGCCTGCTCTACACCAGGCACCTGCTGCATTTTACACACCTTGTATCTCATTCAATCTTCACGGCAACCCTGTGAAGTAGGTACTGTTGTCTTTCCCACTTGCAGATGAAAAAACTAAGACTCAAAGAAGTTATGTAATTTGGGGGCTATGATTCAACCCAAGACGGCCTGTCCTCCTCACCATTGTGCTATTCTGCTTCTTGCCTATCTGTTAATGCATATACCACGTACACACACACACACACGCACACACAGAGATCTTTACCTGTGCCGTCACTTGCTCTCACTTCTTGGGTAGCTGCTAAAAAGTTTCATCATTTGCTTTTTTGGCATTTATTCTACTTTCCAGAAAGACTTAGTTCTTTGTGCCACTTCACATTCTCAATTTTTAACTAAATTGGCCATTTTTCCACTTTTCGTTTGGGAGATTTGCACACAGAAATGTGAAAAATAGATCAGTCTTTGGATCTGTCATACCAGCTCATATGGACCTTTAACCTCCCAGTCATTCTTTGGAATCCAAAATCCCTTAGAAAAGAAAAATCTTCTCTTGTCCCTGTTTGATTAGGTATGGACTGGCTAGGGAAGGCCTTTGCAGGGATGTGGAAGAGTACAAATGCTCGTTCTTCGCATCCTCTGTGAAATGCAAAGACCAGCTTGGGAGCCAACGTTGACAGATCTTGGGATAGGAGCAAGACGGCCTTTCACCAAGGAATGTTTGATTTGAAATTGCAAAGATAGTGTCAACAGTGTCTGTCTGAGATTCTCTCTAAAGAAAGAGGATATGTTCAGCTGCGCTGAGCCAACCCTCTCCAAATAAAGGCAAGGACAGAAACTTTCAAGACATGTTGGTCCTTCTGTGAAAACGATCATACATTGGCACCGAAAAGCATTGAAAAACTCATAAAAAGCCTCAAAGGCTACAATGTTGCTGCACAGCAAGAAGAGGACTTTCTTCAAAGATGCACATTTATGCAATTTCTTAGGTTCTATCTGTCCATGTAGGTGTTCTGACTGAATGTGTCTATTTCCATAGTGTCTCTGAGGCTCCCCTCCCACTCCACAAAGATTCTGCATAACCAATGCCCAACTTCCAGCAGAGATCATCTCTTCAAATTCTCATAGGGTGAAAAGAGCAATGAGGGCATTAGGGTTGGCTCCAGGCCAATATATGCTGAAGCACAGTGTATTGCTGAAGCAGACAACAGAGAGATTAGAAAACAGAGGGAGAGGGCTGGCCCCGTGGCTTAGCGGTTAAGTGCGCGCGCTCTGCTACTGGTGGCCCAGGTTCGGATCCCGGGCGTGCACCGACGCACCGCTTCTCCGGCCATGCTGAGGCCGCGTCCCACATACAGCAACTAGAAGGACATGCAACTATGACGTACAACTATCTACTGGGGCTTTGGGGGGTTAAAAAAAAAAAAGAAGGAGGATTGGCAATAGATGTTAGCTCAGGGCCGGTCTTCCTCAGCAAAAAGAGGAGGATTAGCATGGATGTTAGCTCAGGGCTGATCTTCCTCACAAAAAGAAAAAGAAAACAGGGGAGATATCAAATACCAAAAAGAGAAAAGGTAGGTACACTGATGGGTCAACTTTCAAAAGGGGGCTGTCCTGTGAAGTAGTTGAAAATAACTCTGTAGTAATATAAGAACATTCTTTTCTTAAGCCACCAAACTGCAATTATGCCATTGACTACTTAAGGGATTATTAAAATCTTGGAAATCATCTGTAGTTCAAATTAGACAAATGGTAACGTTCAACAAAATATAGAAATCATTAAATCAACCCAAAGTGGAGAATACTCAAGGCATCTCACTTGAATATTTTTAAATTAATTTTTGTAAGTTGCTAAAATAATAAAGTATTTTTCAGTTTACCCAGTTTTTTCACATCATTTCATTTTGATACCTTTATGGAGTGGATAGGCCTGCCATCACTCTTCTCATTTTACAAAGAAGGAAACTAAGGCTCAGGAAAGATAAGAGATTTGTCCAAGATCCTACAATTAGTAAGAATAATGGCCAAATTAGTGTAGCACTTTATAGGATACAAAGTACTTTCAAATGCATCATATCCCATGGAACCCACCTAATAGTCCTGTGAGAATAATGTTACTAGTAGGCCCATTTCTCAGAAGTAAACTGAGGCTCTGAGAGGTGAGAAGGTTTTCACAGTTGCTAACCTTGGTCCATACAAGACCCACATCCCAGATTCTAAATCTCACCCTCTTTCTACTTGAATTCGAACCCAGGTCTACTGACTACAAATCCATTGCACTTTCTGCTAAACCATCTGCCCTTGAACAGGATGGAAAAATAAATCCTCTTCCTCCTTGACAGGCAATTGTTGAACCAGATATTTCAAGAGCCTTAGCATCCTTGGGGTCTATGTTGATTCTTTCAGCTCAGCGGGTATTGGACCATTAGTCCACCCAACAGTCAATTTAAACTGATTAACAAATAGAAGATGCCTAAGAAACAGTAGAAGTCTTTACATATATCGTACAATATTTGACATTTTGGATCCAGCCAGGAAAGGCCATGGCTTTAGAAGACCTAAGTGTGTCTTGGTGTGCCATCGCTAAGCACTGAACCAAGTCAACAAACTGAGGTGAAAAAGGGTAGGTGAGGTGGTATCCAGTGGCCATGCACAAAATGTCCAGTTGTGCTGTGTACCCTAACACCCCCTCTCAGAGGAATCTAAATCAGGGTCCAGTGTGGGAGATAAGAGTGTATCTACTAATAAAGCCCAAAGGTCATTATTAGTCTTATCTTGGCGTTCTGTCACTTTTCTTACGTTTTCATTCAAAGTTAACCTTATTTTGGCATTGATTTTGATGTCTAATAGAATTTCATTTTTCAAGCAAAATTTAAAGACTGTCATTTCCACACGCTTGCACCCAATGAGAAACAGCTTTGGTGACAACTTTTTTATTAAAGTTCCTCATGACCAAACAATAGTGCTTCATTCATCTGAATTGAAAGACAAGGTTGTCAGGAAATCTGTAAACTGTTTCCACACGAATCCCCCAGTGCCGTGAATACTGCCTCTGTCCAGATCCTTTCACAGATCTGACTTCAGCACAAAACTTGGCTCAGTGGATTTCATAAAACCAATCTTCAGATGCCGCAAATGCCCAGTGGGTTTTGTGTTGACTCTGAAAATACCATAGATTGTATTTAATCTTTTCATGTGACATGCTCATTAGTTTAGTTTCCATATTCCCAAAATAGAAGTTTCTTGTGTGCCGTGGGTACACATTGGAGAAATCAAAATGGCTTATTGCTTTTTTAAGTTTTGTACAAAATAATAAGTACTACTTTTCCTTTCAACATGTTTACTTTCCTAAACAGAGTGAAAGCAGCAGTAAGAAAAAGAAAAACTTAATATTGGGTTGCAAAAGTCCAAAGTTTTTCTCTTTTAGTTTATCGAATTCTTATATAACTATGAAGATAATCTTTGAATTAATATTGAATCTCAATGTCAACGGAAATCTTGGTCCCGAGAGAACTGCTAGGGATTTAAAACAGAAAATAGTTCACATGATATATGTAGCTGGCATATATCTGAGAAGCCAGCTTGTTAGGGAAGCTTTCCTTGGAATTGAAGCATGAAAGGCTGATCTAGTAGCTGCAGACGGGATCTTGACTTCTAGAAAGAAGGTAGAGCAGGTGCCTATGGTGATTCTCAGAATATGCATTCGATTTTTTTTTGCAATTAAATAAAAAGTTAGGAGCCTCTTGATTGCTCATGTTTGTTTTTGTTACAGCTGCTCCCAGGGGAAACAGTATTTTCGCCATCTGTAAATTAGCCGTAACTCCCAGCTTTGCTTTATGTTGCAACATATGTTATCAGCAGCTTTCTGTTTCTCACGCACTTGATATGCTCCTTTGAATCCCTACTTAAAACTCACTTTCCCTGTGCTTCCAGGTGTTAAAGCCCACCAGCTTGCTTTGGTCTGCCACTATCGTGTGTCTCCGTTTCCCTCCAAATACGGCTCCCATTTAATTCAGCACCTACTACAGGCTTGCTCGTTTTCAGGCTCTCAGCAACCTTCAGGGATAGGTTTTAATAAGTTGATAAGTTGATAGGTGGATAATTTTACAGATGACTAAACTGAGGTTCAGAGAGATAAAAAGTAACTCATCCACGGTCACAGAGCTTGTCAGTGGGAGAACTGGAATTTGACCCCAGGGCTATCTGATGGCGGAACCTGGCCCGTCCATTCAAGTGTGCTCTTCTCTAAATGATGTGCGGCATCTGCCTGGAGCAGGAAAAGGACTAGGAGCAACTAAGAGCCTTCGCCATGTGTGTATACAGGTCACATGGATCATGAGGGAGATTCATAGACTCAGCAGGTCTGCGAGATCTTCTAGTACAAGTTTTTATCCCAATCAGCAATTCCCTCCACAATAGTCCAGGTAAACGGTTTCCCAGCCTGTGCTTGAGTTGTTTCTAAATGCAAAAAAAATGTGATAAATGGCTGTGTATCTAATCGCATTTACGTATAAGTATTCATCCAGTGGTTGAATGGTTCTGCAGCAACGTTCCATTTGGGAACAATTGTGCCAACGATCAGCTCGGGTTGGATCAGAGAATTCCCACCTGTGGAGCCAGGCACCCAGGAGAGACCCGGCAGTGAGGTATAATCAGGAATTGTGGCCTTTGTTGCTGTTTCTGTGCCTTCCTAGGACTGACGGTCTCCAAAGTCGTCCCCAAGAGGGCTGAACAGCATCTTTTAAACCGCACAAACAGCATGAAAAACATAACACAAATTCAAAAAGAAGACGAATCCCTCACAATCCCACCAGCCAAACTAATCATCTGTTTTCATTCTTCTTGCTTCCTGCTAGTCCTTGCCCACATGTAAACATGATTTTTAGAGTTGTAATCAAGTATACGTGCAATTTGCTATTCCGCTTTGCGTGCTTAACATTATATCATAAGCATTTTCTGTTGCTACACAGTCTGCATAATTATAATTTTTAGTGACTTCATGATAGTCCATCAAATTGACACACATAATTTACTTAACTATTCACTCTTGTTTTTAGTTTTTCCTTATTATAAATTATTCCACAATGATCATCTTCATTTTTATTAATTTTTTTCCCTTCTTTTGGATTATTTCCTTGGAGTTGAAAATTACTGCACTCTCTAGAAAATAAAGTCAGTGCAAATGGATTCTGTTTTTAATTTTGTGACATACAGAAGATCCAAGTCCTTAGTAGAATTAACATCACGTTGTTAATGTTACATGTTGCTACATGTTGTTCTTTCACATATTACTTAGTATTTAGAGGTCTAATAACTTTGTGTCATAATTAAATAAAACTCTGCTCTCAATGAGCTTACATTCTAAAGAAAGTAAAAAGAGAATATTTTAAAAAATAGAGTAAAATAATTTTCAAGACTTCCCCTCAAAGAAAGTATTTTAAAAAATTTTTATCTTTTGTGTTGTTGTTGTTGAGGAAGATTAGTCTTGAGCTAATATCTGCTGCCAATCCTCCTCTTTTTGCTGAGGATTGGCCCTGGGCTAACATCCATACCCATCTGCCTCTACTTTACATGTGGGACGCCGCCGCATCATGGCTTGACAAGCGGTGCATAGGTCTTCGCCCAGGATCTGGGCCTGCAAACCCTGGGCCATTGAAGCCGAGAGCGTGAACTTAACCACTACGCCACCAGGCCGGCCCCTATCTTTCCCTTTTTTAAGTCTGCCACATTCACCTCTTCAAAAATGGGTTTTTAAGCATGAGGTTATGGTCATTGTATTTGTTATTTAGGCAGATTGCTTTGTCCCCAACATGGGAAGTGGCCTGGACAGGGTGGAGGTGTAGCAGGGGTCCAGTCAAGATACCCCAGCAATAGTCCAGGCAGGACAGGGTGAGACTCTGAGGTATGTGTGGCAGGTGGAGAGGGGATGGTCAGAGGAGGCAAATGCAGGTGACCTTTCTTGGAATGGTCAGGGCTTGAAGATCAATTAGGTGTGCAGATTACACAAATGTACTTGTTTGCCAGCTCTTTGGAGATTTCACTCCAGGCTCAGAGTAGGAAAGATAGACACCTGCCAACTCGGAGTCATTTGAGGCACACCAAAATCTTTAAGCTCATCTGCCAAAAATGCCACCACAGAAGAGTCATTCGTTTTAGTTGACATCCCACCTCTCCACCAGTCTCTGGTTACTAGGTGATCTGCTCCTGAATGAATGACACTTTAGAACATCATCCACAATGTGGTACTGAGGAAGGGGCACTGGGTTAGGGAGTCAGAGCACTGAGTCCTAGACTTTGCTGTGTGGTCATGGTAAGTCACGTGATCATGCCAAGCCTCAGTTTATTTATCTGTAAAATGGGGATAATAATGACTGTCCTGCCTGTTTCACGAGTTAATTTTGAGTATCATGTGAAATCATGTATGTGAACTCTCTTTGTAAACTCGGATGTACTACACAGATGTTGGAGGGGTTCGGGGAGCAGAAAGGGAGGCAGGAAGCTGATCATATCATCAGCTGTTGCTGAATGGTAGAAAGCAGAGCCTTAAATGAATGGGACACGGGACAGGTAAATTTTGATGAATGTGCCTGAAAGGTTATCTTAGCCTGCTAGGGCTGCCATAACTAAACACCACAGACTGGATGGCTTAAACAACAGATATTTATTTCTCGTAGTTTTGGAGGCTGGGAAGTCCAAGATCAAGTTGCCGGCAGATTTGGTTCCTACTGAGGGCCCTCTTCCTGCCTTGCAGACAGCTACCTTCTCACTGTGTCCTCACAAAGTGGAGACAGAAAACCCTGGTGTCTCTTCCTTTTCTTATAAGGACACTAACCCTGTCATGGGGTCCCACCATCATGACCTCATCCAAACCTAATTATCTCCCAAAGACCCTAATTCCAAATACCATCACATTGGGGGTCAGGGCTTCAACAGATGAATCTGTGGGTGACACAGCCTTCAGTCCATAACAGTGCACTGGAGAACAGAGCACTGACAGGAACAGAGCTGAATGGAGGGCTGATGGGGCTCTCAGCATCCAGAACAAGAGGATGTCTGAGGATGGTGAACAAGGGCGTGAATCCTGGCTCTGTCACTTTTTAGAGCTGTACAACTTGGACAGGTTACTAACTTTGCCACACCTCAACTGCCTCTTCTGAAATGAAGACTCATTCATTCATTCACCAAATATTTTATTGACTAGTTCTGTGTGCCAGGAACTGTTCTAGGTGCTGGGGATAAAAAGATGAAAAAGAAGGCCGAGTCCCTGCCCTTTTGAGGCGTTCATCCCTATGGGACGGGAACAGTGTCCCATGGGGTCGCTCTGAGGAGTGCATGGTGTAATCTACATGGCATGGTGGTTGTGCAAAATAAGTAATTGTTAGCTGCTATTATCATCTATTTCACCATTTTTCCTGGGGTTGGTCCTGTTAAGATGCTATATGAATAGAACAAATGATTAGAAATCAGGGGCATTAACCCAGAAGTCCATTCATACATCGCATCTGTTTGTATTTGCCAGTGTGGACAGAAGTTCCAGGGTCACCCCACACTGCTCATTTCACTGGGTAGCCGATATCTGTGCCATTTAACCATTCTCTGGGCTCCCTTCACCAGTGAGTCCAGAAGGGCATTGCTTATTTAGGAAATGACATGTTCCAAGTTATTAATACATTCCAAATATTAAAATTTCAGTCAAAGCACTGGGAGAATCATGGCAGGATCATAATTTAGGGAGGCCAGGTGGCTAATGAATGCTTGGTGCCCAGGAATATCTTGATTCCTCTGCCCCTCTCTCCCACTTAACAAAAGCACTGACGATCTCGGGGCTGTTTCTGGCCAGCTGGGATAAATCAGCCCGCTGGCAGCTGCCCAAATGATGTATTTTAAGGGCACAGGCCATGTGGCTCTCTATTGCAAAGCAATTGGGGTCACTGTGTTTGCATATGGATTAACTGGCTGTGCAGGGATCCTACCCACTTACTGTGCCCACTGTGGGTTGACACGCAATAGCTATTCAGGAATGATAAAGAGGAGGCAGACCTAATGACCCTTCAAAATGCCCCTATCTTCATTTCTCTCCATTCCTATTTTTATTACTTTCAGCAAAGACAATTCAATTGGCTTTCCCTATCTATTTTCACAGTCCCTGTTCTTAGAAGGAATTTCCCACAATCGACAAAAAATGGTATCTGCATGAGTAGGGATGGAGAAAACCATCAAGGTCCATATAGAAGGGACTTGAAAATTATCAGCTTGGCCCATTTTCTTTAGTGATTCCAAGGCAAGATACATTAAAGTTACAGTCATTTTGAGTAAACTGTTAATTGGATGAGCTGTTCTCTGGGGGAAACTCAGGACCAACCCCAGTGAATGGGCTCAGGTGGTAACTGCTCTGTTGTGAACCATGTCTAGAAGTTCCTGAATATTCTGTCTCCACTCCCCTGAGCAATCATGCGCGACACAGAGGAGATGACTTAGTCCCTATTCAGCCATTCAATAAACATTTACCAATGACCTACTATGTTCAACACACCATACTAGACACTGGAAGAGTCCAAAGATGTATAAGACAGTCCCCAGCAAGCCAGGAGCTCGCTGTCTTATGAGAGGGACCAGGAATTCACAAAATAACTGCAACGCAAGGTCATACAGTTTAGATGCCAACTATGCTGTGATCCTTATGATCTGTGATCATAGGTCCTGGATTTTCTGGGCTAGTTCTAGTATTTCATTTTCTATACCATTATCTCCATAAATCATTGAAGTCCTCCAACAATCAGAATCCACCCTACATTTCTCAGACTACCTCTTCTACCTGGAAGCAAGGCAAAAATCCTCTGTCCAACCATGAGTTCTGATTTTTAGCTAAAAAGGGTGGTCACAGTACACATGAGTAGCTCATATCATAAGGTGATTGACCATTCATAATTCCGCAAACGCAATTAGCAAGGAGCATGAGCCTTTTCAGCAAGATTTTCTGAACTATGACTTGGCAAATGTTTTTGATGGCCTTTGCCTGGCTTTTCTTTTCATTTATTAATTAATTATGCACCTATCCAATGAACAACAGTGAATAAGGCACAGTGAATAAGTTCTTGACCTCCCAGAACTTTCCATGACAGTCTGATGGAGAAAACAGATAAATAGGCAATGAGGCAAGTGGGGAAGTGGCCAGAGCCTCGTATGTGTTTTGAAGGGTTCAGACTTTACCCTGACGGCACTGAGAGCCTCTGTGGGGTCTTAAGCAGAGATGTGGGGGATGTGAGTTGCACTTTAGAAAAGTTGATCTTGTGACAGCACAAAGAGATGGAAGGGGGCAGGGCTGGAGGGAGGCTGGCAGACAGATAGGACAGTCCCTTCTCATCCCAGGGATTACTGCCACATAAAGCTCCATTGAGAGGGATTTCAGTTCTTGAGAGTGGAAGGGGAGATGGAGCCACCGAGCAGAGAAATAGCCACCTAGAGGGGAGCAGGGGCGGGCTATCACTCCAGTTATTTATACACTGTTCTATATCCTTACACTCTGTACACTTTCTGTACACTCTGGCACTTAGACGAGGAGAAGGAGGCAGTTTAGGGATGAGTGGTCAAAGGTAACTTGAAAATTAACCTATCTATGTGGACAGGTAGAAATTAAAAAGGCGCAAAAGCAGCTAAGCTAAAGGGAAGAAATCCTGCTTTGATAATCCCAAATGGCAGATAATAAACTAATCCCTGGTATTTAGCATTGGAATTCAACATTTTTTTTTCTGGAGTGCATCTACCATCAGTGCAATGTTTTTTATTTTGCCAATATGATAATATTCCCTGCACTACCTCAAAACTGGCTGGAGAACAGGAGGTGGGAAAGGAAAAGCAAATAGAACTCATGAGCTTGGGGTTGTAGGGATGGTGAAATAATGCACAAAAAGTTAATTGCCTATGACAGCCTTCCATCAATGCCCTCTTAGTCCCCCTAGGTTGTGGACATCAGTTTCGCCATCAGAAAATTCTAGAGAGGCTCCAGCTGCCTGAGTGGAGTAATTGTATGTTAGTGACACTGTAGAATCTCCTCTTTTATCTTTAACCACTTGTCCCTAAGCTGCCCCGCTTCTGAATACCAGAGTGTGCAGAAAGAAGCAGTGATAGAAAATCATGTATAAAAGTAGTTACAATCACAGTACTAATAATTGGAGCTCTATGCTGCTCCTCTATCCCTCTCCTGGAAGAGGGAAGCTCTGCATGTACTCCCTGGAGACAAGAAGCTGTTTTGGTTCTCCACTGTCCATTCCAGGACTTTGTCTCACTACCCTCTTGAAACAGTCTTTTCTTCTGAAGTTCATGCATCCATTCATACCGGCTTTTTCACCCCCTCATCTCTGGCTAGGGAGTTCCACACAGAACATTCTCCCACTTTTCCTTAACAGTTTGTGCAACTCTTTCACAGTTTTCCTTTCTGTCACATCCTTATCATGCCTCATGCAACTTCAAAACCCGCACTGATTCTGACACCCTGACCTTAATATCCTCAACTCCCAGAAGTGTCACCATCTCCAATCCCCTTTGTCAGTAAGTCCACACTTTAGACCGTGGTTCTGGGCAGAACCAGTTCACCTCTACGATCTCAAATTCCGAGTTCTCCCTCTCTGATTACCTCCATAGCTTTTCCTTCTCCTGCCCCATCAGGCCATTTTCCTTAATCTCTAAGTTCATCAGCCCCTCCTTACTTCAATGACCTCTCTTCCCAGTCTATTACCCTAAAATCACCCAGCCCCTGACTTCTGCCCTTCCCAAGACCATCTTCAATACCCACTGTGATGATTTTTTTTTCAGCTTTATTGAGGTATAATTGACATAAAAATTGTAAGCTATATAAAGTGTACATCGTGGTGATTTGATACACGTATATATTGTGGAAGGATTCCCCCATCCAGTTAATTAACATGTTGTGATGGTTAATTTTATGTGGCACCTTGACTGGGAAGGGATGCCCAGAGGGCTGGTAATACATTATTTCTGGGTATCTGTGAGAGTGTTTCTGGAAGAAATTAGCATTTGAATCTGTAGGCTGAATAAAGATCTGCCCTCATCAATGTGGGTAGGCATCATCCAAACTGTTGAGGCCCAAATAGAACAAAAAGGTGGAGGAAGGGTGAATTCACTCTCTCCGCTTGAGTTGGGACACCCATCTTCTCCTGCCCTCCGACATCCTGGTTCTCTGGACTTACACCACCTGTTTTCCTGGGCCTTCAGTTTGCAGACAGAAGATCATGGGACTTCTCAGCCTCCATAATTGTGTGACCCAATCCCTCATAATAAATCTCTTTCTGTATATATCCTGTTCATTCTGTTTCTCTGGAGACCCCTGACTAATACACTCAATCAACCCCAACATCATCCAGTGCCCTCTCTCCTGCTCTGAGTTTGTTCAGTGCTGATGGAGAGTCTTGGCACCTTCATGTTCTCCAGCCTCAAATGGTCACCACTCTTCTCAACTCCACATTGTATTTCTCAGACAGATTCTGTCAACTTCTCCCACTCTTCATAAGCCCTGCTCGGTCTCCTGGCCTCTCCGTCTCAGCAGATAGCCCTCTCTGCTTCTTCACTGACACTATCAAGGACAACATCTCCACTTGAATTTTCATAGGTCTCAAATTTAACGTGTCCAAAACTCAGCCAAGGCTCAGTTGTTTGTGCTTGAAACCTGGGAGCCATCCTGACATCGGCCTCTCCCCCACACCTCACACTCAATCAATCTCTAGAGCTTGTTGATTCTACCTCCAAACTAGATCTCAAATCCATTTATTTCTTCCTGTCTCCATCATTTACGATTATCCTAGTTCTGACCACCATCATCTCTCGCCTGGACCACTCCAAGAGCCTCCAAAAAAACTACCCCTTTCCCTCTTGCCTCCTCCAATTTAATCATTCTACTGCATAGTGGCCAAAATAATGTTTTGAAAATGCACACCTGATCATGCCATTCCACTGTTTCAAATCCCTTAATGACTTCCCAATATTAAGAGGAAAAATTTCCAACCTTAACATGGCCTAGAAGATCTCTTTTGTTGAGATAACTGCCTCTCTCTTAGCCTCATCTCTTGCCATTCTTTCTTTCTCTTTCTACAGTCCAGCCTCCTCTTCTTCTTTTGAATGCCAAACTCCTCACTACCTCATGGGCTTCTTCTTCTTCTTTTTTTTTTTGTGAGGAAGACTGGCCTTGAGCTAACATCTGTTGCCAATCCTCCTCTTTTTGCTGAGGAAGATTAGCCCTGAACTAACATCTGAGCCCATCTTCCTCCATTTTATGTGAGACGCCTGCCACAGCATGGCCTGATAAGTGGTGCATCAGTCTGTGCCCAGGATCTGAACCCGTGAACCCTGGGCCACCAAAGCAGAGCGCACGAACCTAACCACTACGCCACCGGGCCGGCCCCCTCGTGGCCTTCTAACACGCTGTCTCTCCACATTTCCTGCACCCCTACACCTGTCTCCACTTGGAAAATTCCTATTCTTCTTTCCATTCTCAGCTTAAATGTCACTTCTTCAGGCTGCCTCCCTTCCCTGCCCAGTGTCGATTAGATGTTGTATTATCATACAGTGCCCTGTACTTTTCCCTCATATTGTTTATCACAAATGCAGTGACACCATTATTTTGTGATTACCTGCTTAATGACTGCCTTTTCCACTCCTCTATAAGCAACTCAAGAGCAGGGACCATGTCTCATTTACTCATTGCTATGCCCTCAAATCTGGCACAGTGCCTGGCATGAGGGCAGAATTGGATTCTAACCTCCAGGGAATGAGCCTACGGATTAGGTCCAGTAGGAAAGTGGACAGAGGAGAGCAAGCCTATGAAATGGGCACCCCTTTGATCCTCTTTTCCATGGGCTTCCCGCCTTGCTGCTTCTTCTACTGTGTTTTCATCACTCTTATCCATCATCATCTAAACATTACCTTAAAATTGTTGAAAATAGGCCGCCTTAGGAGAATGTGCTCAGAGGATGCCAGTGGTCGCCTCGCCCACCCCTCACCCCCACCCCTTGAGCCCCAATCAGCTACTTTCTGTGTCCTGCCTGACACACAGTGCATCATTTGTTGTACGAATGAGGCAGAGTCCTGATTTCCCCCTCACTCCTCACCCTCTCCTCAATGTCCCTCCCCTCAAAGTCCATGTGTCCCCACAGCATCCACATCATTGCTTACTCCCTCCAGTCCCTCTCTCCTTCTCAAGGTTAATCTTCTTGCTTTGGATCCATCCGCTCCTTTCCTATCTTTCTGTCATCCCTGTCCCTTTCCCTTTCCAGACTGAGAGATTGGGGGAATCTTCCTTGATCCTTCAACTCCCTTGATCTATCCTCCTTACTTTCTTCTTCCTTTCAATGCCAAAGTTCTTGAAAGAATTGTCTCTATTTGCAGCATTCACTTCTTCCCCACCCACTTACTGTTATTTATTATTTTATTCACTCATTTTTGAATAGTTAGTGTGTTCACAATACAGAATTCAAAGTGTTCCAAAAGGTACACAGTGAAGCATCGTCCTTCCATTGGTGTCCCTCTGCCCCACAGCTCTCCTCAGAGGCAACCCCTGCTACCAGCATCTTCTGTATCTTTCCAGAGAGTATATGCATACATATATTCTTGTTTGTATTTTTATACAAATGGAGGCATTTATGCACATTTTCTATCCTTTGATTTTTTTCATTTAAAATATCTTAGAGAATGTTCTGCGTTAGTGTATCCAAAACTGCTTCATTCTTTTAAATGGCTGCCAAGAACCCTCTGTGAGGATGTACCATAAATTCTCTGCGGTGGACACTCAAGATGTTTCTAGTCCTTTGTTCTAACAAACATGCTGCAATGAGTGTCCTTCTACATACAGGACTTTTCCACCCTTGTGAGTGCATCTGTGCGATAAATCCACAGAAATGAAATTGCACTTTGCATTTTGGAATTAAATTGCTCTCCATAAAAGTTATACTAATTCACCCACCCACAGCAACACATGGAAGGGCCTCGCTTCCCCTCCTACTCTCCAACAGATGGTTTTAACAAGTGTTTTTATTTTTGCCAGTCTGATAGGTGAAAAAGAATACTTTTAGTTTGCATTTCTCTTTATGAATGCAATCAAGCATTTTTCTCATGTTTAAGAGTCATTTGAATTTCTCCCTCTGTGGATTGTCTGTTCTTATCCTTTGCCCATTTTTCTATTACATGGTCTTTTAATGATTCCCAGGAACTCTCTGTACAAGAAAACTAGCTCCTTGTCTATGGTGTGGTGTTGCAAAATATGCAAGTATTTTTAGTCACTCTATAACCCTTTGCAATATGACTCCCACCACTCCCCCCCCCCCACTTACTCCTCAGCAGAGGACTCTGCATAAAACTAGAACTCAGTATGAATTAATGAAGCCTGGCTCCAAATGAGGTACCATGACATACTAGCACTGTAGATAGCATTTCCAAAAGTGAAAAAAACTTTTCCCTGTTCTGCTTTTTTAAAAAAATATATCAATTTTAGTTATTCCTTTGGACATAGCATTTTGGGGGGTGGGGGGGTGTGTGTTGCCATTGTTGGTTTTGTTTGTTTGTTTGTTACTTAACTGACTTGATAACCAAGGAGAATGCACTCTTATTCTGGTCTCCCAACTCCTCCCCCCCAGCCCCCTCTGCTTGGCTTTCATTTTTGCTGGGCTGTACACTCCTGCTAGGCCTCCTAGAGACAGCAGTGGCAAGGGCCACCTCCAAGGCCCTGCCCCATGCTCTAGTCCAGAGGCCATCCAGCAATGCCAGGCGGGTGTAAACCTTGGCAAACTTGAGCCAGTGTCCCCTGTCCACCTGAACGACTCTACTCTCCTCTGGGTCCAGTTCCACCAGCCCCTCAACACCCCTACAAAAGCAGGGAATGGGCCCTCACCCAGGTGTCACAGCAGAACCTCCTGACATAAGAGATCCTTGGATGGTGGAAAGCGTCCTGGCAATTGAACGTTTCTCAGAGTCGCAGGACTCGGCATCCCTGGTCTGCCCATCCCCCTCCCCCTCATCCCTACCATGGCACACTCAGGTTTACCAAGGTGTTTTGGGGGGCTAGTAGACAGAGTGAGACAGAAGACGGGGCATCTGGAATGCAGGACGAGCTCACACAGCTGCTCTGGGCGGGAGAGGGAGGGGAGGAGAGAGGTGAGGCGCTGGAAGGGGTGGGAACCGCTGGGCTGGCCCAGGCGGGATGGGGCACGGTGTGTGTGTGTGCGCGCGCGCGTGTGTGTGTGTGTGTGTGTGTGTGTGGCGTTGAAATGCCCGGTACGTCGGGGCAGCAGGACAGAGCCCAGGGCGCGCGCGGAGCTTCCTGGTGACTCGCTCCTCCTGCCGCAGCCATGATGGAGAATTCCGACAAAGTTCCCATCGCCCTGGTGGGGCCTGACAACGTCGAGTTTTGCAGTCCACCGGTGAGTACCGCCCAGGACCCCCAGTCCCGCTGCCAGGTTAGTCCACACCCATGGCCCGGGCTTCGTGTGGGTGTCCTGATCCACTGTACGGGGTCAGGATTTGTGCCACCGAATGTGGGAGCACATTTGGGCACCCAAATATGCGTGTGGGGTGGCGCCCCACGTGTGTGCGTGTGCAGCGGGCACGGGATCCGCAGACGGGTGTGAAGGAGAGGGTGAAAAGGGAGTCGGGGTGGGGGGCGTCCTGTGGCCGGCAGACAGTGCAGATCCGCGAAAAGTTTGCTTATCCCACATCCACGCCTGAGTACCGGGGACCCGCGGGAGGGAGCGCGGCGAAAGGGGGCGCCCGAAGAAGCTCAGGGCGAGCAGCAGCACCCTTGAGTCCCGGGGGACGCTGCGCGGGGACCGCCAGTGCGGGCGGCGCAGACGTGACCCGTCCTCTCCGGCCCCGCCCGCAGGCGTACGCCACGGTGACCGTGAAGCCCTCCAGCCCCGCGCGGCTGCTCAAGGTCGGAGCCGCGGTCCTCATTTCCGGGGCGGTGCTGCTGCTCTTCGGGGCCATCGGGGCCTTCTACTTCTGGAAGGGGGGCGACAATCACGTAAGTCCAGAGGAGGGCGCGCGCGGTGCAGACCCGAGTCGGGGCGCGCAGGGCGGGGAGGTGCGCGGCGCGGGGAGGCGCGCGGAGTGGCGGGGTCCTTCCTCTCTGTCACCCGCGTGTTCCGCCCTAGGTGGAGCCAGAGCGCCCTCTCGCCCCAGCTGTTGCTTTCCTCTAGGGTCTCCCGGGGACCTCTCGCCTCTTCCATGCAGCTCCACTGTGCAGCTTCATGCTCATAGGCAACTTTGTAGAAAAGCAAGTCAGGGTTTTAAGCGAGAATATTAAAACATAGGGTAGCGGGAAAATGCAGTGGACGGGTCGAGGAAAGCCGTTTTCGGCCGATCTTAGCCTGGCGCTTCCACTAGGCAGTTGTGTGACCACGGGTAAGGCACGTCACCTTCGGGCCTCGGGTTACTCATCCTTAGGGAAGAAATGGAACTAAATGATCTCTAAGCCCTCTCCCAACTGAGAAAGGCTGTGCATTTAAGAACCTGGGACAAAGATAGTGGAGGAAGATTCAGACCCAGGGCTGGGGACGAATTTGACCTTTCGGGAATTTTGGGTGTTGCGTGGGACCTATCCATTAATGCTCCCTTCTCTCTTGCCCTAAGGAAAAAAAGGTCTAACTTCCTTAAAGGTGGCAAATCTCTTTAAAAATCAATTCTGGCCCGGTCACATGTGATTTAATGGTAAATGTTTCACTAAGCGCTGTCCTACTTTCTTTGTATGCAACAATGTATTTTAAAGTTCCACGGGCTCTCAAGGAGTATAAAAGCCCTTCTAACTTCACTGAGCAGAATTTGTTTGTTCCCCTTTGTAGACGGGGGCATTTTATCTTGATGACCATTGCCAGGCCTGGTATAAGCTTATTTCGACTAATGGAAATGAATTCCATCTCCAGGGTGCACACAAAGGGCTGTTTCTTAATCACTACCCTCGGAGGATCTCTGACTGCTGTTTTTTCCCTCTGTCTCCCACCATGAAATTCAAAGCGTGAACAAATTCCAGTACTTAGAGAAAATGGTGCTGAAAGCAATTCAGCCGTTTCACACCTCACATCTTCTGCAGTCACTGCATAATTTGTATTTTTAACTCAAATGCCTAATGTAGATAAGCATGCCATTTAGCACTGAGTCTGTTTTAGAGACTATATCAAATTTACAAGCATCGATTTGTAAGATCAGAATTGCACAGTATTTTGTGTATATTTGAAAAGTGCCTTAATGTATTTGTATTTTAAATATAGAAGCTCATATTTGATGGCCAGATGCTCATATTTGAAAGCAGCAAATCTGAACATGAGAACAATTTCAATATCTACATTTCCATTAATAGTAGGGTTTAGATTGTCATCCCTTGGGAAATTCTATGGCATTCAGATGTAAATGATATCTTTTAAATGAGAAAAACTCAACAGTATAGGTCATTTGGGGATAAAAATAGCTTTGCCTTTTTTTTGGTAAAGATTTCGGTCATGATATGTGTTAAGATGAATACCACATGGCATTTGATTATTCAGGGGCAACACAGCTAACTGATAAGCTTCTGGAAAGAGAGACTGAAAGATCATACTGAATAAGCAGGGCTCCCTTTTTTTCTGTCTTTTACTTTACTGCAAGATGGTTGTCTGGTTCAAGAGAACAATATTAAATTCTGAGAATAGGGGAATAGTGAATCACATGGTATTGCCAACAGTCGAAGTTATTGCTGTTTCCTATACAGGCGGGAAAATGAAGAAAATCATTTTTTTTTTTAACTCCCAAAATATCCGATGCCGATCCACATTGTCTGAAAAACAAATCACAAAATACTAAATAGAGTGAATCTGGCACCATTGATGCACAGTACATGCACAGGTCTGCTTTCCCTGGATTCAAATCTAAATAGCCCAAACAAAGCATAATCAAGAGGTAAGTCACTGTCAAACAGAAAGACATGCCCAATCAAGTGGACAACCCGCTCTTTGGGGATTGTCCATGCCTCTGCTCCTCTATATTGGTTTATAGGGGAGAACCAGCTGTAAGTCACCTCCTATCCCCTTCCAATGGGTAAATCCCCTTAGGACATGTTTACTCCAAGTCAGCTGGAGGACTGAAGCATTGGAGTGCTAATATTGGGGGACAAGAGATCCGTCTCAAATATTGAGGCCATGTTTCATCCACATTATTGTAAATGCAACAAGGCATTGAAATATGGGAAATTCCCACCAATATGAGATAATTGACAACCCCACTCTGTGGGATGAGGGGATGAGATCATGGCTTGGGGCCTTTATTCTCAGACTGATTTTTCTAGACGTTGTCCCAAACATTATGTAATTAATCTTATAGAACCCTTATTAGAAACTCATTAGCAAATATCCTTGGCTGTAAAAGGCACCATATTGAGCAGAATTTTGGCAAATAATACATTTCATTGTACTTGGATAGAAATAGCCTGAGGTGCTAACGGCTCCAACAGTTTAGAGCAGATAATGTGATTACTGCTCCACCAGCCCAGCCTCCTTCTGAGCTCAGGACCCAGTACCTTGGAAATAACTTCAGACTATTTACCACCCTCCACCCCAGTCACTTCAGGAGAACACAGACCTCACTGCTGCCCCATGCAGACAGTGTACTGCTTCTAAAAGATGGGCTGAAGCTACAGTTACAAAGGATGCCATACCTATACCTAGTTAGCGAGCTTTGTTGGGAGGAAGGTGGTGATGGAGGAAGGTGGAATTAGGACCCAAAGCCACTCTTCCAGTGTTGCAATCTTGTCTCCTTAAGCCTGCTAAGAATTTGGAAACAGTTAATTTCTTAAGTTTTGCACTGCTTTACTAGTAAAGTCTTATGTGCAATGCTTTCAAAAAAAAAATAAAAGAGCCTCTTGTCGCAGGAGTAAAGGATGCTTAAGCCAGCAGGAACTCACACAAGTGTTATCTGCCATGCTCCTTTTGACAGGCATAATTAACCCATGTGAATAGTGGGTGCTCAGAGAGCACAGGGACAGAACAGAGCCTGCTTTCTAAACCTTACCTGCAGAAAGCACTAGCTCAGCCAAAGAAAACAGGTTTCCCAAACTTGGCTGAGCCACCTAAGGTGCAAAGTGAAAACAGATTGGTGGGCTCTGCTCCAGCTCCACTAAATCAGAACCCCTAGTGGGCCAGCCCCGTGGCTTAGCGGTTAAGTGCGCGCACTCCGCTGCTGGCGGCCCGGGTTCGATCCCAGGCGCACACCGACACACCGCTTCTCCGGCCATGCTGAGGCCGCGTCCCACATACAGCAACTAGAAGGACGTGCAGCTATGACATACAACTATCTACTGGGGCTTTGGGGGAAAAAATAAATAAATAAAATTATTAGAACCCCTAGAAGTGGTTCATATGATCAGACAAGCTGAGGAGACAGTATACAGCAGGAATCGAAGTTCATCTGACTGAGGGAAGGAGGGGCACCAAGAGATGGTTGAGATGAAGTAGGATGCTGATATTTTCTGTTCCATTGAATGAAGGCTGTTGCCTTAAAGTGTATTGGCCAGCAAAGCCATTTCTACATCTCTGCTGATAAAACAGTGCTCTGTGGGTCTTATAATAATGAGTTTTCTGCAAGTAATGATCCAATAA
The DNA here is from genome assembly GCF_020826845.1 of Diceros bicornis minor. NCBI lineage: Eukaryota > Metazoa > Chordata > Mammalia > Perissodactyla > Rhinocerotidae > Diceros > Diceros bicornis. Next base: position 35,440,799 of record NC_080748.1, on the reverse strand, counting down.
CAACAGATACTCTTTCCAATGTGTGTCCATGTAGCAGTCATTCTTCATAATGAGGGAGAAATCAGACTTGACTTGAATCTGAGCTATTTGCAGTTCTGACCTACTGACCTGACACTATGTAGCAAGTGTCTTTCATCAGTTCTCATTCCTTCCCCTTTAAAGATTTTATATATATTATATATCATATAACATATGCATATATCTGACACAGAGAACGTTCTAGCAGGGCAGCAGCACACTGAGCAGGAGCAGAGTGTGAATTATTTTTCAACTAGTGTACCAACAAGATGTCTAAACCAAGAGCACTTTAGATCATCTAATTTAGTGTTAAACTTCTAAAAAAATTTTTTAACAGCAGAATTTTTCTTAGGATTTTATTCAGAAATCCAACACATAAAACAGATAAGCAGCAGAGCCTCTCTGGTTAAGCTGGGGGTGGACAGGGGAGAAGAGAGCCCCACAGTCCCACCTGCTCGGCCATCCTCACCTCTGGGCCACCTCTGCGAAACCTCAGAGCTCTAAGGACATAAATGGAAACCAGCTATGAAGTCCGGCCTCTTCATCTCACACTCGAGGCAACTCCCAAGACCCAGGTACAAGTGGTATGGCCGCCAGTTTTTCTGATTTCTGGACCAGGACTCTTCTACAAGGCCAAGTCTCCCTCCCCTCTCCCCCAACAAGTCTCATAACACCCTACAACACCACAACATAATGCCCTACAACACCATACGCCTGTCCCATAGAGTCATTAAAATGAGTAACTCCCATTTTGAGCTGAAACAGATGTGTACATTGACCTTGCTCTCTACAAATGCTGCTGTCTATCAGGCATCTCCTAGTCCTGTCTGCAGTCTTTGGTATATACCACGCTCCATGCCCAATCTTGACCAAAGGATTAAAAATAACCTTCCAACTGAGGTACCACTGCAGACTTGTTCAGTTAACAGCCAGTTAACCCTCTGCCTCTTCAATTTCCATTTATCCATCCATGTGTCTCAACTCTGGCCACACAGTATAATTGACCTTTAGAAAAAGAAAGATCTGGGCCGGCCCCGTGGCTGAGCGGTTAAGTGCGCGCGCTCCGCTACTGGCGGCCCGGGTTCGGATCCCGGGTGCACACCACAGCACGGCTTCTCTGGCCATGCTGAGGCCGCGTCCCACATACAGCAACTAGAAGGATGTGCAGCTATAACATACAACTATCTACTGGGGCTTTGGAGGAAAAAAATAAAATAAAAATTAATAAAAAAAATTCTAAAAAAAAAGAAAAAGAAAGATCTATGCACAAACTCCATCCCCACAGGCTCTGATTTGATTGGTCCAGGGGGAAACGCAGGCATGATGGCTGGAGATTCTACTCAGATGCTTCTATACACAGCCAGGAATGTGAATCATTGAGCTATTTGAAGTGGTATCAGAGACTATGAAAGGTTTTACTTTTAAGGTGTTTTTTAAGACATCATTGTATTAAGTGATTGGTATATGGATGAAGTCCTCATATATAAATGTTTTACTATTAAGGATGATTCAGTGTATCTCTGACAAATATGAAAGTTATCTCATATACTGGAGGTCTAAAGACAAGCCCTGAATTGCTCTAAAAGGAAAGCATCACTAACTCTTATGTTCACTTCCAGATTTACAACGTCCATTATACCATGAGTATCAATGGGAAATTACAAGATGGGTCAATGGAAATAGATGCTGGGAACAACTTGGAGACCTTTAAATTGGGAAGTGGGGCTGAAGAAGCAATTGAAGTTAATGATTTCCAGAATGTAAGTATATTTCATGCATTTAGAGAGTTTAACCAGGCAAGCCTGGGAGACTTTTCTAATTCAGGGAGCAGTAGCATCTCTCTCACATCCAAATGGTAACTATTCTTTATAGCAGTCATAGTGCCGCTAATCCACATACATCATGCAGCACATTCTCTCTAAAAAAGGACCACACTTTGTCTTTTACATTATCAAAAGGAAAAGAAAAACATCTCAACATGGAAAAGAACAGGTTCTTCTCGAAACTATATCAAGTCTTGGCAGAACGGGTTGAAAAAGCTATTTCTTTCAAGCAGCTTTCTGTAACACGGTGAATAAAATGCTGAAACTATCCTAGAATGTTGCAGGGTCTGAATTGTTAACTTACAGAAAGAGAAAGTAAATTTTAATAAACTAATAATCTCAGCAACAGGTGGGATCTATTTACATACTTTCTCAATTCTTCAGATTTCCCATTTAATCCAGAAAATTATCATGGAGAAATTCCTCTATTATATCATGTGTTTTCTAACCATGGCCTATTACAGATAAAATACTTGATTCTCCTTTGAAAAGGGCAAACATGTTTGTTTTCAAAAATTCAATTTACAGGCAATTTGATACATTAAGCTATGTATCAATGCTTCAATGTACATCTACAATCCAAAGGATCACCCAGGCCTACTTTCCTGTTGCCCAACATAAAAATCTTACTCTCTTTCACGTTCTAAGATGAGGAAGAGGCATCACTACTTGTGTTCTCCTGTTAAATCTGTATATGGAGTAGGTGCGACTTCATTATGAAAAAAGGCTCTTGAAAATAATGTGTGTTCTAATAGTTTATTGGCCTACAAATATCTCATCGACCTGTTTGCCTCTGACTGATAAAAACTAGAAATGCTTTTCATTCTGATGAAAGAACTCCCCTTGTTGGTACCAAAACACACCTCACAAGTCCTTTTGAATACCAAACAGATGCTGACATTAGAGCCCCACTGATGTTAGATATTATTTGATGATGACAAGGACTGGCTATGTCCAGAGTGGGCTGCGCCCTGGGGACAGGCTCTGTACCCTGCATGTGCCCACTTGCTCTTCATTTAGTCATCGCTTTGCGAATGGTTCTGGTCAGTGCACAAGGACAATTTTTCTGAACCTATTAAAGGCTTTTACTGCAAGACCCAGGACAAGGTAAAAGCATTTTTTCTTTATACTGCTCAATATAAAATTATAAAATGTGACTCCCACACACACATCATTCACTCCAGAACAAAACTGAATACCTCTAATGTACCACAATATCAAGATATGCAAAGGTTGCTACACAGATGAAGAAGAAACGCTCCATCTCTCTCAAGATGTGCTTGTATCAGGAATATCCTTTTAAAATATTTTAATCCCAAACCTATATTTCTGTTTTATAATCCTCTGGTTCTAATAATGGTATTGATTGTGTTTTGTTCTCATAGGCCAACAGAGCCACAAATATTTTATAAACTGATCAATTCTCTTTGATAGCTTCTACATTTCTCTAAGTCAGAACTGGTGAGTAGAACATTTTTTTGATAGATAGAACCTGTTATGGGTTTAAACAAGCCTGGACTTTTGAAAACACATGAATCAGCTGCTATGGTACCTACACTATTACTTTCTCCTGTTTAAACCAACAGTCAAATTCAGGCAGTGTTTATTGAGGCCTACTGTGTGCAAGGGACGGTGCCAAGCATGGGGGATGCAAAGATGACTCTTGTTTCCTCCCCCAAGGACCTTACAGTCCAGTCCAGGAGGCAGACACACACACAGAAGGGGCTCAGGTCAGCCTGGGAAACGTGCTGCAACGGAGCTATGAACAGAGGCTGCAGAGCACAGAGGAGAGGCAGTCGCTGCCGATTAAGGGGTAGGAGGGGGTTTTACAGAGGTAGTGACAGCTGAATCAGGTCTTGAAGAATGATTAGGATTTCAACCAGCAGAGAAGTAGGGACCAGGCTTTCCAGGCCCAAGGAAGAATACTGAATACAAATGACAAGGCTGCTCCAGAGTTCTAAGTAGCCCAGTGCGGCTAAAGGTGGGGAAGTGGGGAGAATGGAAACGTAGGTGGGGCCAGAGTTGGAAAGGTTCTGAATTGTAAGGGAACAGTCTCCCCTGTTAACCCAGGTCTCCACCAAGATTTTAGTAGAGCCAATGGAAAAAAACCTCCTTAGGAGGAATAGCACTGAGCAGAGGGCTCCAGCCTCTGTACTGTTAAAGAAAAATGATTCTGGACCCTTGTTAAAGAAAGTGAGGCAGACTTTATTCAAGGGGGGCTACTACAGTGGGGTTTTGTAGTAGGGGAGAGAGCTTGGGCTCAACTCGGAACACAATAGGGACAAGTGGGTATTTATAGCCAAGGAGCAGGGTGGGAGTGTTGGTGGATGGAAAATTACTGAGAGGTAGAGTAGTTCTTTGCTAAACTGACATAACAGGATTTTTGCTGAAGGAAGGCCAGGGTGATCAGATATTGAGAGTGGTCAGACCAGGGCTGACTCAGCAGGATTCTTACTAAAACTGGTATAAGCAGGCCAAGACAGAGCCAAGGTCGGGGCCTAGAAAAGGGCCTCAGAGCAGCCTGACTAGAGTTAGGTCAAGGAGAGCCTTTGTCCATACCCTAAGAAATACGAAAACTGGGTTAGTTCATAGTTACATTCTAGAAAGTTATGCCCTCAAAAGCATCAGTGCTGGTGGCTTAAGCCAACCCTCTCATACCGAATGACCCATTTATATAACAAAAATCCTGGTTAGAAATTAAAATAGAATAAACCGGTGGGTATATACAAGTGTTCACTATATAATTCTTTTAACTTTGCGAATATTTGAAAGTTTTAATTTAAAAAGCTATAGGAAAAAAAAGATAGCATAACCTTACCTGGTAGCTAGGTAGGTTATTGATTTCAAAAATCAGTGTAGCCCCCAACTATAACATAAAGGACTAATAAAATGAAAGTAATTTACAATAAAATTTGGGCTTCGATATGTAAATGCTCAGCCTGATGTACTCCAAGACATCATCAAGTCAAATGCTTGCTTCAATCACTGTCACTGCCACAGCTAAAATGCAGACTGATCTAAGAGTGTGTTGACAAATTAAATACCAGGGAATTTTCTCAAACAGTGAACAAGAGTATCATTTTCTCTAATTTCTCGAGTAATTGCATTCCTAGGGAATTGGCTGTACATTAAAACTATGCCAAAAATCACTTTGTGTTTATATGTAAAATGGTGTTAGGTTGTAGGCACAGACACTTAGAATCAGGCTTTTCACCCAGGACCCAGGGCAGCTAGCTCTTCAGGACCTCCCCAGGCTCTTCAGCCCCGGCATCCCTGGGCCCTCCCAATAAAGGCCAGTAGAGCCCCCAGTCTTTGTGACAATGAAAAACTCCCTCAAAGGGCCGGCCCCGTGGCTTAGCGGTTAAGTGCGTGCGCTCCGCTACTGGCGGCCCGGGTTCGGATCCCGGGCGTGCCCAACACACGGCTTCTCCGGCCATGCTGAGGCCGCGTCCCACATACAGCAACTAGAAGGATGTGCAACTATGACATACAACTATCTACTGGGGCTTTGGGGGAAAAAAAATAAATAAATAAAAATTATAAAAAAAAAAAAGAAAGAAAAACTCCCTCAAGTATTTCTAAAGTGCCCTCTTCGGAGAAGGACCCCTCACCCTTCTTCGGAACTTCTGGTTTAAGCCACAGAAATAGATGAGATCCCCCAGAAAGAAAAAACGTGTGGCTAAAATGAGATTACCTGACTCTCGATAAAAGAATGTGAGATCATGGACCCTTCGCTCATTACCTTTGTTAGCAAATTTCTCCCTTATCACCAGCTTCTAAGGCCTTGTTTGTTTGCAAAAGCAGGAGTTTGCTTGGCTTTCTTGGACTTTTTCATTCCCTCTGTTTAATCTCTTAATATGTCTGGCTGCTTGATATGGATTTGTAGCTAGACACGGTGGTTGATACATGTGAATTCCTCCCCACAGGACCCATCCCTATGGGGTTTCAGTTCTCTTTGCAGCGTGTAGACCGTCAGAACTAACTCAATACTAGATTCACATTCAGAGCTGTGAATCCTTCAATAGAAGCAACTCTGTCCTTTGGGGATATGGTAACGGTTATCTGGTGTTTCCTCCCTTATGTCTCCCATTCCGAGGATATGAGGGTGTGAAGTTAAGAGAACATATCACATAGAGGGATAGTAATCTCCCTCTCCTGCGTTTTGTTTTTCAAACCATGAGCGCTAGACTTACATGCAGATAAGAGCAGCAGAGCTTCAGGAGAGAGCAGAGAGCAGTGGTTCTCAAAGTGTGTTCCTCAGGCCACCAGCAGCAACATCACCTAAGAGCTTGTTAGAAATGCAAAGCTTAGGGGCCGGCCCAGTGGCGCAAGAGGTTAAGTGCACAAGCTCTGCTGCAACAGCCCGAGGTTCCCTGGTTCTGATCCCGGGCGAGCACTGACACACCACTTGGCAAGCCATGCTGTGGTGGCCTCCTATATAAAGCAGAGGAAGATGGGCACGGATGTTAGCCCAGGGCCAGTCTTTCTCAGCAAAAAAAAAAGAGGAGGATTGGCAGATGTTAGCACAGGGCTGATCTTCCTCACAAAGGAAAAAAAAAAAAGAAATGCAAAGTTTAGGCCCCACTCCAGACCTACTGAATCAGAAACTCTGGGGGTGAGGCCCAATACTCTGTTTTATTTAACAAGTCCTCTAGGTGATTTTGATGCAAGGGAAAGTTTGTGAGCCACTGGTACAGAAGAAACTTGGGTCCAAAGGCTGTGTCTTAGTCCATTCCAGCTGCTGTAACAAATTACCATAGACTGGGTGACTTCTAAACAACAGAAATTATTTCTCACTGTTCTGGAGGCTGGGAAGTCCAAGATTAAGGCGCCGGCAGATTGGGTGTCTACTGACACCCTAGTGTCTAGTGTCTAGTGGCCTGCTTTCTGATTCATAGATGGCCATCTTCTCACTGTGTCTCCACATGGCAGAAGGGGCAAAGGAGCTCTTTGGGGTCCCTTTTATAAGGGCACTAATCCCATTCATGAGGGCTCCACCCTTATGACCTAATTAACTCCTAAAGGCCCCACCTCCAAATACCATCACTCTGGGGGTTAGGTTTCAACATATGAATATTGGGAGGACACAAATATTCAGTCTACAGTAGGCTATTTCAGTCATTTAAAAACTTTGTTACCCTGAACAAGTTCTTTTCTTCCTAAACTAGTGGTCCTCCCTCTGGCTGTCCTTTATAAACTCACGGGGAGCTTTTAAGCATACCAGTGTCTGGGCACCACCCCAGGCCAATTAAATGGGAATCTCTGAGGAGAGGCCCAGGCATCTGTGTTTTAAAAATCTCTCCAGGTAATTTTGGTGCAGTGAGTCGAGAACCTCTGCAGTAAGCCTGGAGTTCCTCCTCTGTGAGCAGGGATGATGCCATCACCTTTCTCCGGGTGAGAGGTGACACTGGGGGAGATAAGTGATATGTGTCACATATGTGTACATGGCCAATTAGGCCGCCAGGCAAATAATGAGGAGCTTGAGGAAGAACGAGCCTTTCCTTCTCTGTTCTCCAGTCTGTCACTCACCAGCTTTTGTAGGGCTCCTGGCTCTGAGATTCATGTGGTGTATATAACTTGCCCTGAATATCCTGAAGCATGACTTACATTTAACTTCATTCTTCTTTTACGAGGGCTGAATCCTGAGCCAAGACCCCTACATTTCTAAAAGCTTTTCTTCCACCACCCCTTGGCATTGACCCTGGAACAGGTTCTGTATCTTCCTGACATTTGTCTCAACTCAACAGAAGGTTGACAGGTTGAGATATTCAGATTTGTGTTGGTGTCTACATTATTATGGCATAAAATGTGTAGACCTTTGATACTGTTTTTGGCCACTCACTAGTCATGAAATTAACCAGCAGGGTGAAAGTGAACACTCTTGGCACAGAGCGTACTGTTGTGCCTGATCGTCTTCGCAGGCAGAATCACTGCTGAGCTGTCAGCCAAGACTGGACCCTTGCGGCTGAGGTTTCCCTTGAGGCTGGTCCCTAGGCAGATGAGGAGGAGACACTGTTTATTCCTCACGAGGGACAAAAACAAAATATCCAAGTCCTTGGGTAAGGCCTAGGAGCAAAGTTTAGCTCCTGGTGTTGTAGAAAACTTTACTATCTACTCTGGGCTCATTAACTTAGGAAAAATCTAAATTCATGGAATTAATTAACTGGACGAACACCTTTTGGGAACCTTTGTGGGATCACCAAAAAGAAAAGATTCAGGTGCCAATCTCAGGAAGCTTATAATTGAGTAAGGAGATGACATTCACAAGGAAATACCATAGAGGCCCTGAGAACTAAATGCCAAATGAGAGACGAAGACGTGAGGGCTTATGGGAAGTCAGAGGGAGAAGAGCCCCCCTAGACTGGGATGGTCAGAGAAAGCTGCATAGAAAGGATGGTGTTTCCTCTGAGCTCGCGGGATCTATGGAGCAATTAACATACTCCTTCTCAGCTCAAATGCCACCCCCTGGTAGAGGCCTCCCCTGACCACACTGTCTAAAGTACTATTCGCTGTCATTCCTATCTCGCACTCTCCTTTATTTTTCTCCATAGCACATATCACCACCTGACTTTATCTCTATTTTTTGTTTTTGGTAAATGATGCTAAAGGGTAAGCTCCAATGAAGGCAGAGATTCCACCTGTTTTGTTCATCCCTGGACCCAGGACCTGGAACAGTGCCTGGCTCGCAGTAGACACTCAATACATTGAATAAACGAATGGACGGATAGACGGATGGATAAACTTTTATTTCCTAGGGCATCACAGGAATCCGTTTTGCCGGAGGAGAGAAATGCTACATCAAAGCACAGGTGAAGGCTCGCGTTCCTGAGCTGGGCACCATGACCAAACAGAGCATCTCCTCTGAACTGGTGGGTACCAGCGTGCTCCAGAGAGCAAGAGGGTTTGGTAGACATTTTGTTTGAAGGACAACCCTTTCGTCTTTAGTTCCTGGATAGTTTCGTGACCAGAATATAAGTTCTATGTCTTCTCTGCCAAAGGAATTGAAACTATTTTGGTCCTACTGGTTGGTTCTAAGTGAGCATTCTTACATGATGTAGTATATTGAAAGGTTTTGGAAAACCATATTTTAGAGTGCATAAAGGGGCTTGGTCTTCACGTGGCCCTCATTTGCCTGATGTTAGGGAACTATCTGATCAGTGACTAAGACAACATAAAGGACTTCACATGATTGAATCTTCATTCAAGGGGCCTCTAGAGCCGTTTAGCCTCACTTCCACTCAGGGTGAGAATTCCTTCTGAAAATCCTCGACAGCTCCTCACCCAGCCTCTGCTGGAAAGCAGTGACAGGGTGCTCCCTTCCCTGTGTGCCAGGCAACTTCATGGGAGGTAGTTCTAATCATTTTGCCCTACGCTGAGCTGAGATGGCTCCCCCTACAATTTCTTCCCGTTGGTTCAAGTTCAGCCTAAGGAAGCTACTCAACATATATTGAATTCCTTTTCAAACTTGTGAGGTTTTATAAACATAATTCTTCCATTTATTATTAATAGCTTGCCTTTGGTCTTGATTTTATAAAAATTTAAGAATTGCACAGAGAGTTCTAAAAATACATTTAGCGATAATACCTTACATTTATTTCATACTTTAATAAGGGCTTATGAAGTGATCACATTCATTATCGTCTTCCATTTGAGTTGTGACAGGGTATGGTGGAAAGAAAATGCACTTTGGAGTCAGAAAAATGTGGGTTCAAATCCCAGCTCTGACACTTGCTATGGATGTGGCTTCAACTCTTCGAGCCTCACTTTTGTCATCTACAAACTAGGGGTATGCAGACTGTCCTCATGGCCCTAGAACCTACTAGATAGTGAATGGATGGCTGCTGCTATAATTATTAATTTTATTATGATCATGTTTGATCCTTCCAGTATCCCTGAGAGGGAGGTGAAGCAAGCATCAGCTCCCTCAAGGTGAAAGAGGGAAAATAAGGGTAAGCAAAGGTGCCTGGAAACTGCCTGATTGTTTGCCCTCGTGGGAGCAGCAGCAGAAGGCGCCTCAAAACAAAAGCTAAAAACCAGCCTGTGCGTTTTGAAAGCTGGCTATCATGTCCTCGGTTTTCTTTTCTACTCCCAGTTTCCCCAACCATTCGTCCTGCGAGATGGTTTCCAGCTGTTCTCCTCTGACCCTGGTCCAGTTCTTCCTCGTGAGCTGTCCTGTTCAGAGCAGAAGGCCACACCCTCAGTGTGAATAAAAATGGACCAACACCTCCTTTGTTCTTGAACTTCTCTTACTGCATTACCATTTTTTTTTTACAGTCATATCACTGTTTCTGTTATGTAGCCTTTTAGTGAATTATAATCCTTGACATTTTCCCCATAAGTGGACATAGAACTAGATCTCTTCTCCTGCCTTCCAAAAGAACCAACTCCCCAACCAGAGCTGACTGAGAGCTAATCATAAGTTTGCAGTACATTTTCTGGGTTTTTCAAAAACAAGCTTTTTTTCCCCATAATTTTTAAAAACAATACTTTGTCCTTGTAGAAAATTTAGGAAACACATAAAAGAGTAGTGAAGAAAATCACCCACAATTGCATAATCCATAGATAGCTCATGTTAATGTTTTGGTGAATTTTCTTCATGTGCAAGTGCATGTGATATTCTTTTGTTATACATTCTTATTATTTTCACTTAACTTTAGTTCTTCTAAAATATAGATTATAATGGATGTATTATATATCATCATATCATTATAATTTTAAAAATCTATTCTTGAATACTTTAGATATCTTCAATTTTTCACTATTTCAAATAATAATAATTCAAAATAATTTTTTGAATACAGAAATAATTCACTGTGGTGAATACTTTTATATTTAAATCTTTGTCTGCATCTGATTCTTTTCTTAGGCCCATAGAGGTGAATTATTTGTCTTGTGTTTTAGTTGTTTATATTGTGCATGGTGGATGCTCTGATGGACAAAACCAAATTCAGACAATATGTTTGGGTAAATTAGGAATGTTTTTGGCTATCAGTAGCAGAAAACTACACTTAGAGTGACTTAAACAAATAAGGATTTGTTTTTCTCCATAGTAAGTAATGTGGAGGTGGTGGCTGCAAGCAGTGGCTCAGTGGCCAGCATCTCTGATTTTTTGGCCTTTCCTTCCTGCTCCAAACATCAACCATGCATTCAAGTAAGGAAGTCAGGAAGAGGTTGAGCAGTGCTAACCCTGACTTCCCTTTAATCAAAAAAAAGCAGACTTCTCAGCCCACCAACATATGTCAGCATGGATCTCACCGTCTAGAACTGGTCACACGAGTAGCCCTAGCTGGAGAGTCCGAGAAAGCAAGTGTCTCTCCTGGGGCCAGGCACATTGCTGCCTCAGACAGAAGCAGGATTGTGTTGCAAGGAAAAGGAGAGAGAAGGAGATTGGGTAGGCCACTGAAAGTATGTGCCATAAGTTTAACATTCCTAGCTTGTAGGATGCATATATACGCATTATCCCCATCATCCCACTCTCTGCCCACACTTTTGGATTATGATGGGGTAGATTTATGCACCACTTGCTCTCATACATTTTTCATCAGTTTTGTGTAACTTTAAAAAGCTACTATACCCAAAAAGCATTCATTTCCTGGATGGAGTCATTTAATTTAAGGTAAATAACTGGATTACCTGAGCGTTAGCTTCCTCCAGTAACTTTAAGTTGTTTTAATGCAGCCATAAGCCTGAGGGAGGAGGCATAAATGAAGTGCTGCTTTGAGCTAAAAATAAGGAGAAAACATTTTAATTTCTCCAACCTATTGCAAACTAATAAATACATGAAAAGAACAATCTGGCAAAATAAATTTGTCTCCTGGGTTATCAAACCATTCTCAGCATTTCACTGTAGAAGAAAATCCAGGGTTTAGCTTTGAAATCTCAGTGGTGTGCTTGATGCGAGGAACATCTGAGATACGTTTTGTTATAGCTGGGAAATGTAGAAATGGTTTATGTTAAATAAGACTTTGAACTGAAGACATTAAAGAACCAATCACTTGCTTTTTCCATTGTTGTTCGGAAGCTACAGAATAAAACCCCAAAGGATTTTCGCTTCAGATGAAGGTTCCTCTGTCCTTTATAGGATTCCAGGTCCACTCAATTGCTTTTCCTCAGAAATATCTTTGATCAAAAACATCAGATTAACCTAAATCTCAAACTTGATATCAAGTAATTTTCACTTCCACTCAGGACACTAGTATCCACACATTCCAGCTATCCAAAGGCAGGACGACAAGAGGGGCGCCACATATTGTGAAGAGAGCTATAAAAAGATTAGAACCTTAAAGTGTGTGTGTGTGTGCGCGCGTGCATACACGCACGCCCGTGCATACATACACACAGAATTCTCATTAAATTTTCATAAGGCAAAATAATCCTTTACCAACACATGAATCTCAACATGCAGCATGTTCCACTGTCCTCTTTGCTCACTGTATCTCATTTTTACTTCAGGAAGGCAAGATCATGCCAGTTAAATATGAAGAAAATTCTCTTATCTGGGTGGCTGTAGACCAGCCTGTGAAGGACAACAGCTTCTTGAGTTCTAAAGTCTTAGAACTCTGTGGCGACCTTCCTATTTTCTGGCTTAAACCAACGTATCCAAAAGGTAACATTTTAAATTCTCTTAATGCTGCTTGGAATTCTCCGTGTGTGTGTGAGGTTCCTGTGAGCCCCTCCACAGGCCCGAGCGTGTAACAAGGAAGATAAATCAGGATGCATGTTGCAGTGTTGCAGTGTCTCAGTAATTGGCATGAGAGATCAAAGAGAAGGAAAATGACAGCCATGACTGTTAGAGGGCAGGGATAGAGCAGCAGGGTTAACAGGAAGCAGATTGGGAGCCAGAACACCACTGTGTTACCTGTGGTTTTTATTTATGATATTCCCACTTCTTTCCACTCTGCCTCTTAATCTCAGTTGTTTGCACTTTCCAATTTTACATTTTTTTTATTCCTAAGGCAGAGAAGCAAGGGACTAAGAAGCTGTCATACGGCCGAATCTTTATTATGTTCAAACTTAGAATTATGGGACAGTCAAAAGCTGCTGTGGGCATGGGTTGAGATTCCTCAAGTTCAAGGCTCAAGCATTAGTTTCCAAGTCCAGTGAAAATAAGTGAAGGGCCCCTGGGGTTGAGAGCTAGGTTGCAGCATACCTTCCACTATTTCTGGGTGGTAAAGGGCAGGTGAACCTTGCAGGCCAGGCTCCTTCCCCTGAGTTTCCCCTGTCCCCAGGGGTACTCTCACTCTTGATTTCCACCACAGCTACGCCACTGGCCTCCCAAAGGCCTACTTGGTAGCTCTGGCTCAAGTGTGGAAAAAAGGCCTTTCTCCTAGCACAGCTGCTATGCTTTCTGAAAGATTTTATTGAACACCAAGAGAGCACAGCATGGAAATAAAGAAAATACAGGCATTAAAACCACCAGGCTTAGGAGGGGGCAATGGGCAGTTATTGTTTAAAGGGTACAGGGTTTCAGTTTTACAAGATGAAAAAAGTTCTAGAGATAGATGGCTGCCACTTTTTTAAAAACCTCACCAGGCTCAGAAAGTCATCTTCTGATGGGGCCATGGCTAACGTTTCCCTCCAGTTCACAAGTCTTAGTCTGTCCCAAAGCTTGGATAAGATGGTTACTTTCTAGCCCAGGCAAGGCTTCAATTTATAAGCCACTGGCAGTGGCTGCCTGGAAGAGTGAGTTGAGAAGGATCCTGAGGCTCAGTAACAGTCCCATGAGGGGCCGGCCCTGTGGCTTAGCGGTTAAGTGCGCGCGCTCCACTACTGGCGGCCCGGGTTGGGATCCCAGGCGCGCACCAACGCACCACTTGTCTGGCTATGCTGAGGCCGCGTCCCACATACAGCAACTAGAAGGATGTGCAACTATGACATACAACTATCTACTGGGGCTTTGGGGAGAAAAGGGGGGAAAAAAAGGAGGAGGATTGGCAATAGATGTTAGCTCAGGGCCGGTCTTCCTCAGCAAAAAGAGGAGGATTGGCATGGACATTAGCTCAGGGCTGATCTTCCTCACAAAAAAAAAAAAAAAAGAGTCCCATGAGTAGTGTCTGTCACAACGTAGGGGCTGGAGAGCGGGCTGCCAAATGGACTGTGGCTTTTGCCATCCCTGCTCTTGCCCCAGTGGGTGCTCGCAACTCACAATTCTTGCCATGTGCTGGCTTTTGATTCCTCACTTCCTCCACGTGGAATGAGCCTTCTTGCTTTCTACCACCCAGGAACCACTTCTCCAATACCTTGTCACCTTGTCCAGTCAAGGACAAAAGTCTGTTACCATGGAGAGCTATCTGTAAGCACCTTCTGTTTGAGGACAAGCCTCTTACCCAGAGAGTTCATTTATTCATTCAACAAACATTTATTGAAGGCTTATTATGTGCCATTTACTCTTTCTAGACACTTGGGATGAACTGGTGAACAGAACAGACAAGAATCCATGCCCTCAAGGAGTTTTACATTGTAGCAAGGGGAGAAAGTAAATAAACACTAAATTTAAATAAGAAAACTGTATGGTACGATACAAAGTGCTATGGGAAAATAACATAGTAGGGCAACGGGTGCGGGTGGGATGCTGTTGGCAGTGCTAAGATAACCGGCAGAATGAGTACCTTCATCTTTTGGGAAAGTCCTTGTTCCCTGCATCCAAGATGTGGCTTGGTTCCTCACAGCCCAACAGCATGACCACATCTTAAGTATTCAGTCATCACAACATCCACACCAGAATTATATATATTACATACAACACTAGGAAGTGGAAACCACCTCAATGCCCCCAGATTTGAAAAGGATTAAATAACTGTTGGTATAGCCATACAATGGAATATCATACACATTAAAAATGAGGGAATGTTTTTTCCCAATCTCTCATAAATGCAGTCACATTTTATAATAAAATCAAGAAAATAAAACCCCGTGTGAGGATGCCTGGCCACCTCACCACCTAATTCTAATAGAAGCCTCCCAACCCCAGGACCCAGCAGTCTCTGCCCTTGGATCTTCAAGCTGGCAGGTCATCAGCATCATGTGGCTGTGTTATCAGAGACACTGTGAATGGTGGCTGGGCAAAGTCAGGGGGAAGGGCCAGAGTGGTGTCTGCTGAGCTCTGGCTGTGCTAGAGCTTTCCATCCTCTCCTCATTTAACCTCTCAAATAACCGAGCTCATTTGGTTAGCTAGAAGAAGTGGTGTTGAGATTTGAATCCAGGTCTCCCTGATGCCTCTCCAACCATGCCCCAGAAACCAAGAAGCTCTCTGTGGAAGCTCTCCATGGCTGTAAAGCACATCTAAGTTCTCATAAATAACACAGCATGATATCATCATCACCACCTAACATTTGAGTGCTTATTATATGCCAAACACTATGCTAAAACCCTTAAGACACACTTTTTCATTAATTCTATCACTACTCTGGTAATTAGCTACTATTATCATCCCCATCTTATGGATGAAGAAACTGAGACTCAGAGAGACACCAAAGCCCACACTGTGTGGTACTTTCCATTTGGTTACTTGGCAGCCATTGGTCATGCTGCAGGACCCATGAGGCAGTGTGGTGAACTAGAGCACTGGGCTGTAAGCCAGGGAAGTTCACGTTGAGCTCCTATCTCTGCCACCCATTCTGCGATCTTGGCCAGGTCACTTGGTCTTTCTGAGCCTTGATGCCCTCATGTATAAAAGTATCTGCTTTTTCTGTCCCATAGGACTTTTTAAAGAATCAACCAAGATAATAAATCCCCTAAAAACTGTAAAGCTTCATACGTATATAGTCAATCTATTAGGAATGCACAGGGCTGCAAGTAACAGAATACCTGATCATCAGTGGTTTCAACAAATACAGGTTGATTTTTTTCATATAGCCAGAAGTCTGGAGATGGGTTTCTGGCATTATCAGCTACTCAGTGATATCATCAAGTCTCTTTCTGGCTTACATTCTGCTACCCATATCATGCTGGCTTATTATCCTTGTGTCTATCCCTTCTGGTCACAAGTTGGCTCACATAACCCAGATATCCTATCTACATTCGAGAAAGGAAGACAAGACAGAGAAAGCCGGATCTGTCCTCTTTTACCAAGAAAGCAAAAGCTTTCCCAGAAACTGCACTAACATATTCTGCTTGTCTCACTGGCCAGAAATGTCTCATCTGGCCACTCCTAATTGCAAGGGAGGCTAAGGAAATGAGTGGTATTTTTCTTTCTCAAGCCATATAGTAGAGGCAGGCAAAGGAGAAAGGGATTGAGAATGGATTTTTGTCAGTTACATTACAATATCTGTCTCAATTAGGATTATAAAACAAAATTCTGGTTATCTGTATGTTTAACTCCTAACCCAAGACTCTGAAACATGCTTTATTATTACAAAAATCATTAATACAATTTTAAACAGTATCTAGTCATATATATATTTTGATGATATCCTTTTCTTATGTTTTTCACCCTGATAAACACAGAACTTCCTTAATTATTCAAATAAAGAAATTAACTTACAGCAATTTTTTTGCAGAAATCCAGAGAGAAAGAAGGGAATTGGCAAGAAAAATAGTTACAACTACCACAAAAAGACCACGGAGTGGACCACAGGGCAACCCAGCCCCTGGAAGACCAAATAATGAAACCAGACCTGGTGTTCAAGAGGATTTGGACTCCTTCAATCCAAACAACCCTTACCATGTGCGTACTGGTGTTTTCATGACAAGCTCCGACAAATGCATGAAACATAACACTGAAGTGGTGGTGTTTCTACCTGAAGTTTCAAACAAGCATTTAGTATTCAACTGAGACTTATTTTAAAAGTATCTCTGGGGGCCAGCCCAGTGGCACAAGCGGTTAAGTGCGCGCGCTCTGCTGCGGCGGCCCGGGGTTCGCTGGTTCGGATCCTGGGTGCACACTGACGCACCGCTTGTCAGGCCATGCTGTGGCGGCGTCCCATATAATGTGGAGGAAGATGGGCATGGATGTTAGCCCAGGACCAGTCTTCCTCAGCAAAAAGAGGATTGGCAGATGTTGGCACAGGGCTGATCTCCTCACAAAAAAAAAAAGGATCTCTTGTCTGTTGCAAGGTTTATGAATTAACTTAAGCATTGCCTTGTGTAAAATCCTGATTGGTTGTCACCTTTATTCAAAGTTGTTTTCTGTGCTCTCCTCTTTTTCAGTCACAGGCAAATCCATAAAGACAAATTCACATCAGGAATTTGATTATTTAAAAATGTTTCCAGGAGTGTGCCCTGGGGGCAACACACAGAATGAAAGTATTCTTTCCCCCTCTATATCCACTTTATTCATCCATTCAACAGACATTTGTTGAGAATCTGCTTTCTCAGACCCTATGCACACAGCTAGCCAGGAGTAACCTCTGCCCTCAGGGGCTCTCAGTCCAGTCGGGAGACAGACTCACACGTAGATGAAACACTTCAGAATGAAACAATGAGAACTGGTGTTTGTAAGGATAACACTAACGTGCTAACAACTTCTGAAATTTTCAACAAAATATTATTTACCATTACTATATTTTGCAGGGAGTGGAAGAAGAAAAATAAGTATTTATTTGTAACTAGTGTTTTAATGGAAAAAATAATACATGCGTCTATTTGTCTATTTTTTAAAAGCAGTATAAAAGAGTATACAAAGTGTTTCCCTTCTACCTCAGGCACCCTCCCCAGAGCAAACTATTAATGGCCGTTTGCCAGTTTCTTTGCATAAGAAAGTACCCCCCCACACCCACCCACACGTATTTTTAACACAAAAGAGCATCCAAAACTTCTATACCTTGCTTTCTTTCCAGTTACAATAGAGTATTTTGGAGATTTTTCTGTATCTCCTACATAGATCCACCTCATTCATTTTAATGGCTACATCGTATTCCATTGTGGGGATAGATGTACAGAAATTTAACCTGTTCTGCTTTGGGGGACATGTAAGTTATTTTCCTGTCTTTTGCTGTTAGGAATACTGTTAATAGTATACACTTTGTACATGCCTCATAGGGGTATGGGAAGGAGTAAATGCAAGTGAAGCTCTTAGACAGGGCTTGGCAGAGAGTAAGCATTAACTTTCTCCATGTTAGTTAGCTATTAGTCTTATATCTCTTGTACACATGTAGGAGTATAGCTTTAGCACAAATACTGACACATGGGTCTGCTGGGTCAAAGTAGATGGGAATTGTACACTTCAATGGAGGACACCAAATTGTCTTCCAAGGAATCACACCAGCTACACATCTTTAAATGGTAATGAAAGGACTCACTTATTATCAAACTTTAAAAAAATAGTCTCTTGGTTGTAAAATTGTATCTCCTGGTTGTCTTTCCTTGCCTGTCTTTAATTATGTGTAAGGCTGAGCATCTTTTCATACACAAATAAGTCATGTGTATTTTTTTTTCCTATGTGGCCTGTTCAATCCTATGTTGTTTCATGTGTTGCAAATGTATTTTCTAGTTTATCATTTTAGACTAATATATTTTAGAAAGATTTAGAGGAAAAGGCATTTTTTAAATAACCCAAGGCTTATCAGAAAATTCAGGATTACAGTACTTCATTCCCTAAAGCTCAAAGAATAATTACAAAAGAAATAAAATCTGAATAGGCAAGCAGAAAATTTAATATAGTTTATTCCCCAGGTAGCTGGGCTAGCTGAATCTGGTTCTAGGGACGAGGGCATCAGCCCCTTACATACGGGCAGGACATGACTTTGCCTTGCTTCCAGATTTGACTGATCTATATTCCTTGAAAAACTCCAATTATATCAGTTTTCTCCTTTATTACAGTGCTGAGCTTTAAGCAGAAACACCTCCTTCACATATCCGTTTAAGAAAATAGGGCAACAACCTGAGATTTCTTCCCAACTCTTTAATCTTAACAAACTGTTGTTGAACCTTAGATGAGGAAATGCCTCAATAGGCTTTTGGACTCCCCCTACCCCGGAAGAGTCAGCTACAATTAATTAATGAGGTGGTTTTTATTTTTGCTGTCCCAGATGAACTTATTTCAACAGATAAGGAAAAAAAATGGGCAGTCTGAAGAATAAAAAAAGAACAGTGTAAGAAAGGAAGACAATAAATATTTTGATGACAAAATTTCAACATAGGCTGTATCAGATAGTTAAGTAATTGTTAATTTTATTAGTTGTGATAATGGCAGTGTAGTTGTGTAGGAAAATATTCTATTTTGGAGGTGCATTCTAATGTTTTTATGGGTGAAACGTTAAAATGCCTTCAATGCTCTTAAAATTCACTTCAGAATTTAAAATACTTCAGCCAAAATCAAATTTGACAAAAGGTAATTGTCAAATCTAGATGATGTTCAGTACACAATTTTCTCCACTTTCCAGTATGCTTGAAATTTTTCATAATGCCCCCCACCCCCACCCCCACCCCCCAATTGAGACTTTTTTTGGTACGCCAGGAAAGGTGCTAGGCTTGTTTAGGTTCAAGCCTGTGTTTGGTGCTGCATCTCTCCAAGCTCAGCTACCTCCAGGAAAGAGGCTGAAATTGAACAAGGAATTTACATCAACAGTAAGGGCTTCTTGGCAATGTAGCGTGATACCCTATTAAAGAGGATACAGAATCTGTAGCCCTAGAAATCCATGAAAAGGACAAACCAGATTCTGTAAATTTGTTTTACATGTTCCTCCCAGTTCTGTGATCTCTCTAGCCGTGAAAATGGCGAGTTTTGTAGGTGATTTTTACTTCATCAATATGATTTTGTGTTTAACTATAATTATGGCACATACAAACTAGAAGGTAAAGTTTAAGGTCTTGAATTTTTACACATTACATGGTGCCTTTTCCTTATGTTGAAATGAAGGCAGGAGAAGCTAAATGACTTGACAATGTTTTCAGCCAGTGCAACTGGAATAGCACTCTGTTGTGAGCCTAGATCAGTGAGTTTCAAAATGTGCTCCCAAGAGCCCTGGAAGCCCTACCAGAAGGCACCAGTGTCCCACTGACTTAACATTAGCAGTGGCAGAAATGCTACTTTTGAATCATGCTGTTTTCCTATTAAAGACAAGTTGAGTTACTACTGAGTGGTAACCATGGCTCTAAATTAGAAGCATGGGGAAACTTTACCATAACATTAAAAAAAAAACCTTCCTGCCAGTGACAGATTAGGTAGGTGGAGGTTCCTTGATGTTAGAAGGAATTCTGAATTGTAAGGTTGTAAGATTGAAATCTCCTTACAGAAAATGATGCTGATTTCTTATAGCAGTGAAACATTCAGGATCTTACTTAAAAATAACGTGCATACTATAAATTTCTCATTATGAAGAAAACACAAATAATTCTCTTTTATATCACAGCAGCAGGAAGGGGAAGGCATGACATTCGACCCTAGACTGGACCACGAAGGAATCTGCTGTATCGAATGCAGGCGGAGCTACACCCACTGCCAGAAGATCTGTGAACCCCTGGGAGGCTATTATCCATGGCCTTATAATTATCAAGGTTGCCGTTCGGCCTGCAGAGTTGTCATGCCATGTAGCTGGTGGGTGGCCCGCATCTTGGGCATGGTGTGAAATCACTTCATATACCAGTGCTGCAAAGTAAGAATTAACTTTAGACAACCAAACTATGAGGCACCGTGATGATGAAGGGACCACAGAGTATTTTATACTCAATCTGAGTGATGTTATTCAAGACACTTTTAACAGAATACTTTTTAATAGCTTTACAGAACTTTATCCAGAATGTGCAAATGTACTGAAATGGTAGTTTAAGTCTAAAAATGTCATAATAGTCCTTTTATTACTTAGTATTTTTTATTTGCTTTGCTTTGCTTTGCCAGTAAGGCCTGCTTATAAGACTTCTTTCCCAAGCTCTTTGAAATAAACATGAAAATTTACAATTTGTTAAAGATCTCAACTGTAGACCCGAGTTCCTTTTAATGAAGTCATTGACTAAAATAATTGAATTTTTCTGTTATTTGTACAGAATTCCTCAACTCTTCTTAGCCTTTATCGTTCCTCCCAGTCTTGCAAATGTGCCCCCTGAGTTCTGAGATCAAAACGCAAACAAAAAAGGAAAACAGGACATATAATGGAATCTACCTGAGAGTAAACATTATAAACCTCAATGTGGTAGCTCACGGGAAATTCCTTATCTATATAGTATGTGCTGGCATGTGATTAACAGGTGGCTGCCCTACGTTAAGCGTCACCTCCAGGAAAAGAGCATTAGGATAAAAACGGAAAATGCAGTCGAAGATAAATCAGACTTGTCAGCAAGGACTTGCACTGACATTCTGAAAAGCAGGTCTCCACACCCTTTCCAATCTGTTTTCAGTAAGTGGTCACTGGGCACAAAGAAGCATAATGATTTCCACCTTTGTAGTACAAATCAGGCTGCTGATGTAGTCCAATTACCAATAAGTTATTCTCCTAGTAATAGTCCGCCAGTGCAGCTTGGTAGATACGGCTGAGGAGGAATGGCTTATTTATTTCTAATGACATAAAGAAAGTCTCTCAGGAACAAGGACTGTCTTTAGAAACTGAAATATTAGAACACGAAGATGAGCAAGTATTTCATATTTCTGACATTTTAGTTTTGAATCCCACAGTTTGAGAGATAAAGAACTTTCCTAAGGAAATAAAAGTTTTCCAAAACAACACAAGGATTCAGAGATGATACAAAGGTCTTGATACCACAATCTCACTACAGTCCCATATTCTAATACGCCTTATTACTGTATTTCTAGTATTTGCCAATTTAAGTCTATAAAGTCACAGTGAACTTTTTAAACCTGGTTATCAGATGAACACTCATATGCCTGCATTTAATGGAATATACGGCAAGCTAGGTCTTTGGAGAAACAAGGCATGAAGGAAAGACACACTGAATTATACATAATGGTCACACTGTTCTCAGACAGCAGCTACTTCCTGCACAGTTATGAATTTTACATGTTTAGTCTTTAAAATGGTTGTCACTCTATTAACTAAGTAAATATGTGCCAATGGTTCTGCACACCATCTCCCACTTCACCACCCAGCAACCTGCACTTGGTTCTGGGGGAAAAAAAAATGATTCAGTGATCCCAGCCCAGAAGAGCTCGTGGTCATAGTCAGGATTCAGTACACCAAAGGCCTTGATAAAGATGAGAGCATCGGGCTTCTTGGAGGAAGAGAATGTCTTCACTTGGTCTTCAAGAATGAGCAGGAGTTGGCCAGGTGGTGACAGAGGAAGGGCATTCTGGGCAGAGGGAGTAGTTCGAGTTCAGCCAGGTGTGAAGTCGCATGGTACAAGCAGGCAAATGGAGCACTCAGGTCCATGTAGGAAATATCAAGATGGAAATATAGGCAGAAGCTGTATCTTATATTGCATGTTAACTTTGAATTTATTTATTTGGTGAATAAGCAATAGGAAACCAATTAAAGGTTTCAGGCAAGGAGAGGGCTGGTTAAGTTTCCATTTTAGATGGATCACCTTGGTAGCTTTCCATGTCAGAACTGAGCAGGTCAGAATTGCCAAGTCAGATGTAGCAAGGAGCAGAGCACGTCATAAGGGAAGGAAAGCTGCTTCTGGAAGAGGTGCTCCTTTTTCAAAGCACCATAATTAAATTAAAATATAGGAGGTGGAAATTTTACTTCATAACAGATAATGAAATTATACTGTGTTAGGAAAAGTCACTAAATACCCAAGGAAGTCAACAGAAAAAAAATATGCTTTAAGGGCAGAGGGGAAACTCAAGGTTGAATTAAGGGTAGGAATGATAGAAGAGACTCAAATTGTGTTCAAGGAAGAAAACGAAAAGTCTACTTTGAAAGAGGAGAATCAAGTATACAAAGGAAAAACATTTAGTATAAAAGGAAGAGAGGACACTGCAGAATAAAAACTTCTCACAAATTGGAACTAATCCCCAGATTACCTTTAGCCAGGCCAATGCAAAAGCTGCAAATGCAGCCCAATTTGCTGTGCTGAATCTTGACTGTGTATAGACATGCACAAACATATTTGATATTTTATTATGTTATAGAAATTCATTTAATTCTTGGTGTTGTAAACCAATCCTTATGGACATCATAGGTTAATTTTCAAGGTCCTAGTTTGACTCAGATTGGAAGGGCTACTACTGTAGTCTCAGACATAATAGTTGCCTTTGTGTCAGTACACAGAAAATGAAGATATGGTATTGCTGGGTTTCAATATGTATTAAGTGTTCTTTCTGTTACATTAACATATCTCATTGAAATATGCCCACAAACTTCCACTGCAATTTTAAAAACTTGTTAACCTCATCCTTACACCTCCCCTTCCACCACCTCCTCAAAAAACTGGCACTAAAAAAGTAAATACATTCAGAATAATCACTTAACCCACTCAACAGTTTGTTTCTTACACCAGATTTTATTACACTCTGAAATACAAGCTACATTTTTACAAAATAGAAATTCCTTGTGTGAGGGGAATAATTTTATTTCTGTATAAGCTGCATATGCTGATTTGTTTTATGAACATTTATTTCATAGAAATGGTCACAATTTTTTTAAAGTTAACTCATTTATTGAGGGGGAAGGAAGGAGCTGACAAAAATCTACATGCATCGATAGTCCTGGTAGTGTAAACAAACGTAAGGTGTAAATCTGAGAGTCAATGATGCAAACTTGAGCAAAAACATTTCACAGGCAGAGTGAGTTTTGGTGTTCATAAAAAAAAAAAAAAAAGCTGAACTTCTTCTAAAGGGCTTTTGTACATATATGCATGCTCATATTCCATATGCATATACAAGTTTCACTTTGAAAAGCCCAATATAATATTAGAATCAAATTTACAAAACAGGTTAAGTTAGTGTTGACTGACTTTTAACAATAAAAGGACTCACCATAGGTTTTATTTAAACTGCTTACATTCAAAAGTAATCCATTTACATACAGTTTTTAGGTACTTACTGTGTCAAGGGTAAGTACGTACATCTATATATAAATTTATGCATGTATAACCTAAACCTAGCAAATAGCTCACGCTATTTCTAAGGTATTTGGCTTACTGAACCTTTTCCATTCTTAATAGTTTTAAAATCAAATATAAGAAGTCAATCTTTATAGGTTATCACCATGGAGTGATAAAAATCAGTAATGGGACTACAAATAGTATACCCACAAAGCTATAACTAAGTCCCTCGGTTAAAACATCAAATTATTAAAAACCATTTGTTTTAAGAGGTATACCCCACTAAGTTCCTCTATAAATTTAGTAATAAATTTACAGATGTCATACGTCATATTCCTGTTCTCTTTGTGCATGCTCCTTTACAAAAATTCTCTTCACATCAAATTCCCATAATTGAATCAGAACCCCAGAAAATTCAACCCCTTTTTTCTCATCTGTAACATGGCACAAAAATTTTAATAGTAACAAGATAGCTTGGAAGAAATAACCTCCATATAATTTTTTTTAGCTAGATTATATTTGCAAATTTACTTGCAATTACTTTTTTTTAAAACATGATTTCTGTGGCTTCCTGTTCTTTAGCCTTCCAAGGTGTGGATTAATTGCTAAAAATTTTCTTTTCAACTGCCTACATTCCATCAACATAGACTATTATCCATCTTTTTATAATGAATTTGCTTTATACTGACAGTCAAAGACCTGGAATAAACTAGTCAAGCATGAACTTTCTCTTAGCAGGACATGCTGCTTTTAAAGACAAGTGGTTTCTTTTCAATTAGAACCATATTCTTGCCGGTTAGTTACTGAGGTAACTATACAACTACCTAGTAAAAACCATCTCCACAGGATGTACCCTAACACATTCTACTCGACCTACTCAACCAGCACCAAAATTTTTAATATTCACTTAGCACCTATGTGTAATCAGACAGGCAACATCTGAGAATATTCCAGTTGCTAAAGAAGAAATAGTGCCTCATTATGAATCAGTAATATACTATGGCTCTCCATGAATATTGAGTATTCTAGTATTCTCTGCTCAATTTTAATAATATCTCAGCAGTGATAAACTAGCATCTTGTCCAAACAGTCTCAATTTGTTTGACTGAAACAGATTTCTTTCATCATGTGCAGTACCACACAGTTATATGGATTCAATGACTTCATCATAACGACCCTAAGGTTCCACTGATGGAAACACAAACACAATAATTGAGCATCTGTCCTCTGCCTTTACATCCATATAAGAGGAAAACAAATTCTTCAAAGGAACAAGCCCCCAAGTAGCTTTATACTTTTTTCTAAAATTTATTGGAAATAAGACATTAGAGATGATTTGTGCTAACATCACTTCTTTATTCTCTCCTTTACTCCTTGAAACCAGTGCTTTTTAAGGGCAGTGCTGCAGGTCACATACTTCAAAATCACCAGGTCATTACAAACACAGATTTACTGGACCCTATCCCAAACATACTGACTCAAAATCTCAGGAGGGAAGCTGAGAAAGCCTACATTAAAAAAAAAAAAAAAAAAAAAACCTTCCCAGGTGAGGGTTATTCATCATTAAGTTTGAGAACCACTATCTTATATATTATACACAGTATCTGCCCAATGCTATAATTTTTAGTTGCCTGATATTTGAGGCAAGTCAGAAAGTCAACAGAAGATCAGGCTAAATAATTTAAGTTTTAGGCAAGTTGGATTCTATCACCAACTATCTGTGAGTTACGTTAAAGAACTGTTATGATCACTAGTGAATTCTTCCAAATATTCAAAGAAGATTTAATACCTATCCTTCTCAAACTCTTTCAAAAAACTGAAGAGGAGAGAATGCTTCCAAGCACATTTTATAAGGCCAGCATTACTCTGAGACCAAAACCAGACAAGGACACCACAAAAAAAAAAGCAAATTACAGGGCAATATCCTTGATGAACATAAGATGCAAAAATCCTCAACAAAGTATTGGCAAACCAAATTCAACAATACATTAAAAGGATCATACACCACAATCAAGTGGGATTTATTTCAGGGATGCAAGGATTGTTCAACATCCACAAATCAATCAAGGTGATACACTACATTAACAAAATGAAGGATAAAAATCATATGATCATCTCAACAGATGCAGAAAAAGCATTCAATAAAATTCAACATCCATTTATGATAAAAACTCTCAAGAAAGTGGGTACAGAGGGAACATACCTCAACATAATAAAGGCCACATATGACAAAGCCACAGCTAACATCATACTCAACAGGAAAAAGCTGAAAGCGTTTCCTCTAAAATCAGGAACAAGAGAAGGATGCCCACACTTGCCACTTTTATTCAACATAGTATTGGAAGTCCTAACCACAAAAACTAGGCAAGAAAAGGAAATAAAAGGCATCAACATTGGAAAGGAAGAAGTAAACTGTCACTATTTGCAGATGACATAATACAATACATAGAAAACCCTAACAGCTTCACCAAAAAACTTAGAACTAATAAATGAATTCAGTAAAGTTGCAGGATACAAAAATCAATATACAGAAATCTGTGGGGTTTCTATACACTAATAAGAAACTATCAGAAAGAAAAATCAAGAAAACAATCCCATTTACAACTGCATCAAAAAGAATAAAATACCTAGGAATACATTTAACCAAGAAGGTGAAAGATCTGTACATTGAAAACTATAAGACACTGATGAAAGAAACTTAAGAAGACACAAATAAATGGAAAGATAGATATTCCATGCTTACGGATAGGAAGAATTAATTAACACTGTTAAAATGTCCATTCTACCCACAGCAATTTACAGATTCAATGCAATCCTTATCCAACAGCATATTTTATTCAATTAGAACAAATAATCCTAAAATTTGTATGGAACCACAAAAGACCCTGGATAGCCAAAGCAATCTTGAGAAAGAAGAACAATGCTGGAGGTGTTACGCTCCCTGATTTCAACCTACACTACAAAGCTATAATAACCAAAACAGTATGTGACAAAAACAAATACACAGACCAATGGAACAGAAGTAAAAGCCCAGAAATAAACCCACACATATATGGACAATTAATTTATGACAAAGGAGCCAAGAACATACAATGGAGAAAGAACACTCTCTTTAATAAACGGTATTGGGAAAACTGATCAGCCACATGCAAAAGAATGAAACTAGACCACTATCTTATACCACACACAAAAATTAATTCAAAATTGATTCAAGGTTTGCATGTGAGACCTGAAACCATAAAACATCTAGAAGAAAACATAGGCAGTAAGCTCCCTGATACTGGTCTTAGCAATGTTTTTCTGGATCTGACTCCAAAGGCAAGGGAAACAAAAGCAAAAGTAAACAAACGGGACTACATCTCTACACAGCAAAGGAAACTATTGTCAAAACAAAACATAACCTACTGAACGACAGAAAATATTTGCAAATCATATATCAGATAAGGGGTTAATATCCAAAATATACGAAGAATTCATACAACTCAACAACAAAACACAAACAACCCAATTAAAAAATGGGCAGAGGATCTGAACAGCTATTTTTCCAAAGAAAACATACAGATGACCAACAGGCACATGAAAAGAGGTTCAACATCACTAACTATTAGAGAAATGCAAATCAAAACCACAATGAGATATCACCTCACACGTATTAGAATGGCTATTATCAAAAAGACAAGAAATAACAAGTGTTGGAGCAGATGCAGAGAAGAGAATGCTCATATACTGTTGGTGGGATTGTAAATTGGTGCAGCCACTATGGAAAACAATATGGAGAGTCCTCAAAAAATTAAGACTAGAACTACCATATAATCCAGCCATTCTACCACTGAGTATTTATCCAAAGCATGATTAAAACACTAATTTGAAAAGATATATGCACCCCTATGTTCACTGCAGCATTGTTTACAATAGCCAAGATATGGAAACAACCTAAGCGTCCCTCGATGGATGAAAGGATCAAGAAGATGCAATAATACTTAGCCATAAAACAGAGTGAAATCTTGTCAATTGTATCTACATGGATGGACCTTTAAGTTATTATGCTAAGTGAAATAAATCAGCAGGAGAAAGACAAATACTGTTAGGATTTCACTCATGTGGAATCTAAAACAAAACAAATGAACAAACAAAACAAAAACAAACTCACAGATACAGAGAACAGATCAGTGGTTACCAGCAGGGAAAGGAGTTGGGGGGTGAGTGAAAGGAGTGAAGGGGGTCAATTGTAGGATGATGGATGGTAACTAGACTTTGGGGGGTGATCACACTGTAGAGTATACAGAAGCCAAATTACAATGTTGTACACCTGAAACTGATATATATTTTTTTAAAAAAGTGTTATGCAGAAAAAAGCATATGAGAGTGCTCTGGAAAAAAATCTGTATTTTTCTGCATTTATAAAACCAAAGGTTTGAACTAGACAATATTTAAGATTCATTTCAGCTCTAAAATTGATTTTATTTTTGTCTCCTTATATTGACAGGGGATGGAATGCAAATACATGTTTAAGGGAGTAACAGGTACCAAAGCTACTTCTAGTTTTGGCAGATGGCCCATAAAAACATGTCCTGCTGATCTGATTTTAACAATTCTACTAAACATAAAATCCTTATCATATTTAAGTACCTGTTCACAATCAGTCATTCTACGTAATCCAATTTTGTCTATCTACTCTGCTATAACTACACCTATATTCTAGAACAAGAAATCCTTTGCTAAACAAAGATTACACTAAAATGTGATATTACCTGTAACAATGTGTAAGGAGAAAAAGGCAGAAATAAGGTACGTGTGGAGACTGAGACTTCCCATATATCCATTAAATCATATACCATAACTCAAATTCATTCACATCGATACCATCAGGTATTCAGAATAAAACTTCATTGCAATCTCTGTTAGATTTATAAAGTAAATTTGATTTGACTATATGCACATTTGATAAAAATTAGAAAGGTTTTAAAAAGAATGACAAGCAATAAAATGTTGACAGCACGAGGACAACAAGGTTTTATATTAAGCCTTGACAAGCCCTGGCCTTGGCTACCATCATCTCATTTGTATTACCTGCTAGGCTCTACATGACCTAGTCTCACCCATCAGTAATCTCCATCCCTTGCTCTCTCTGCCCCAGATGCACAGCCTCCTCAGCGTTCCACAAACACATCAGGCCTTCACGTTTGTTGTTCCTTCCACTGGGAGTGCTCTTTCTCAAGTATCTTCACAGCTCCTCCTTCGCTTCCTTCAAGTCTACACTCAAATGTCAACTGCTAAGTTCTTACTTGGTCTATCTCAAATTTCAACCATCTATTATCCTTTTCCCACATTTAGTTTTCTTCCTCAGCACTTAACACCATTTAACATACATTTTGCTTATTTCTCCCATAAACTAAGCTCCATAGGGCAGGGAATTTTGTTTTGTTCACCAGTGTATCCCTGGGACCTAAAACAGTATCTGGCACATACTTGGCACTCAATGTTAATAAATGAATAAATTGGTATATCATGAACTATGTATTTTTCATTTATCTATATTATTCTATTGCCTATATTAAAGTGAAAACCCACCCCAAGAAAAAAAGTGTATGGCTTTTGACCGAAAGACCTCAAAGGTGTTAATATTGTTAAGAAATAAAGTATGCAATCTTCACCAAAGATGCTCATATTGTATTCAATATCTCAAAATTTCCTTGGGGGTTTTCCAGAAAAAAAGGTACTAGTAAGCAGTTCAAATTTCTGCCTCCAGAAGTTGGTATACTTATAAATGAAACTGCTTGACTCACTCTTGGTTTTCCAGGCCTCTCCATATGCCCAAACCAATTCCATGCCTGGCTTTGTAAAACTCTGGCCTCCCTTACTCTACCGAAGTTCCTCGGGCTCAAGATTTCTTCTGAAAGGATGACTACTCAAGTTAGAAAACTTCAGATCCTTACGGAAACACACACATTTTGGTTTTAAAATAATCGGAGCGAAAAAAAGGAAGCTTAAATTTAAATAGCAAAACAAAAAATACACGGCTATCACACTGGTTTTGGTTAGTTATATAACTGATATTCCCTCCAGTTATATAGATAACTTAAGAACAAATCAGATTTAGTTCTCACGGCCATGGGTTAAAAACCTACTTAAAAATTACTATTCTACCTACACTGATGAATAAGTGATCAATTTCAAGGGCATGATATAAAAACAAAGTAAACTTTAAAAAACTACTTAGTTTGGGGTAAAGTAACAGTTCTAATACTTGAGTATCTACTGTGTGAAAGGCAGGTGGGGCTCTGCATGAAGGATCCACAGCTAAGTAAATAACACTGTAACTGAGCAGGACACAAAGGATAAAACAGACAACTACAACCAACCCTAAAACCATTACAACTGTGAGAGGTGCCACAAGAAAGGCACAAACAAGGCACTTTCACATCACAGCCTGAGTGGCAAAGAACTCCTATAGGGGGCATGGAAAAGGGAATTTCAGAAGACTACTAACATTTTAATTTGAGACACAAAGAAAGACTAGAAGAAAATAAGGACATTCTATGCAGCGCTAAGACCAAAAGCAAATGTATCTATCCAACTATCAAATTCTCTATGCACTGGGTACTGCAGATACAAAGCTGGAAGCCAGCCTCCCTCCCTACCAAGCAGCTCTGTCACAGGGGAAGAAATGAGTCAGTTGTAGTGACTTGATAAAGAGATCAGACTCTCAAAGATGCTCATGAGACACTGTGGTTTTGGTATGACTCTATCAAAGGATCTAATGGACACCTCAACCATAAGCAAATAACTCAATATAACTGCTACAAAGTCAGTGGTTGACAGAGTAGCGCAAGATTAAACAGCTTTCCTGGAGGTGGCATCTGAGTTCAGTTTTGACACAATAGGAAACTGGAGCTTCCCCGGTGGGGTGGAAAAAAAAAAAAAAAAATATATATATATATATATGGGATATTCAGACAGAGGAGAGGTCTGCAAACTAAAAACAAGAAGAATATGCAATAGAGACTACATGTGGCCCGCAAAGCCAAAATATTCACTATATGGCCCTTTAAAGAACAAGTCCACCAATCCCTGAATAGAGTATCGTGTGTGGCTGGAGCTTTAGGTACACAGTGAAGCAATGACAGATGAGACTAAAAATTTGGTTGAGGCTGAATTATGAAAGCCCTTGAATAACAGGTAGAAGTCAGACTTGTTACCCTCCTTTTAGGAATTCCACTACTCAACAAGACTGAGAAAAAAAAACCCAATGACTTTATATTTAAGTAACATTTATTGGTCACATCCTTTGAATCAGGACTTGGTTAAATCCTCACAATCTTGAGATATTAATCACAATTAATATCTAAATAGAGATTAATTATCATCCAATGTTATAGGTGAGAAAAAAGTTCAGATGGGTTAAGTCATTTGTCCTCAAAACACACATTATTAAAGTGTCAGAATTGGGATTTTAATATTCCAGATTCATATGTTGGTATTCTATCCCCTGTAAAACAGGTGCCTCTGTGGTAGAGTAGAAATGAAAGAAAATGATCATTTTGCAATAAATAACAATAGTAAAGCCAACGAAATGCATTCAATTTCTTAGCATATTTCATGTTCAGTAACTATACATCCCCAGCCTAAGCTAGCTAACTTATGAAAGCATTTGTAGTCAATTAGATTACAGAAAATGCCAATGCTAGAGTACAAATGATAAGCAAAAAGTGGTATTTCAGCAAGGAGAACCCGAAACCTGAGTCCACTGTAGTGTCTATATACAAAGGACTGTACATGCATCTTTGCTCCCCACTGATTCTTTGGGGGAAAAACAGGATTCATAACTAACAGGACTGATGACTAACTCTTGCAAAAACACCTATCAGCTTCTCTACAATGAAGGCAAGAACAGGGCAGAATCCGTGGTTTACGAGTGGTGTGATTTTGCACCCTGTTTTTATAAACCCTAACAGTTTTACTCTTGTTTTGAGATTTAAATTAAAATGGAATCAAAATCAGAGAACTTCTGAAAGGAAGTCCTTTAACATTCTACATATAGTTTGTATCTTCTGCCACCATTACATTTTATGATTCTTTTTAAGGTACTGCTGACAATACTTACATATTTAAGTTCTGCTTAAGTAAATTAAAATAACTACTCATTCAAATGAAAAACTTTTCAATGAACTCTTATGCTCTCAAATTATATATTTTAAAAATTATATTAATTTTTAACTAGCTGATATACTTTCCTCAGACAGAATCCTGAATCTTGAAGGACTGAACTTACAGCAAAACGGCTTTCTTGGGGCCGGCCCCGTGGCTTAGCGGTTAAGTGCGTGCGCTCCGCTGCTGGCGGCCCGGGTTCAGATCCCGGGCGCGCACTGACGCACCACTTCTCCGGCCACGCTGAGGCCGCATCCCACATACAGCAACTAGATGGATGTGCAGCTATGACATACAACTATCTACTAGGGCTTTGGGGGGAAAAAATAAAATCTTTAAAAAAAAAAAAAAAACGGCTTTCTACAGGATTTAAACCTCTCAGTCTAAATGCATATAAAATAATCTGACGTTATCTGTAACTAACAGATGTAATTAAGCGCTGCTCTTTGCACTTTTACATATATAGGTACATAATTCTTTCAAAACCTTTGGAGCCACATCTGTTTCTGAATTCAGATTTTTGAATTTTGGAATACAGATATACCATTTATTTTGTAACAACCTCAGCAAGATCTGTGCTACCATCCTGTAATTAAACATATTAATATTTCTGCAGCAAAATATATGACTATTCATATTGTAAGTCTAGGTCCGATTTTGTGCCACTGAGTCATACACACAATTTAGTTTTTGGAACCTTCTAGACTGGGATAAATAATTGTGGAATTGATATTAACTCATTCAACACATAGCAGCCCATGAGTATACTATTATCCCAATTTTATAGACGGGAAAACTGAGGCACAGAGACAGTAAGTACCTGCCCATTGTCACAAAGCTAGTAAGCAATGTAGCCAGGATTTGATCCAAAGCAGGCTGTCTTCAGAGTCCACGCATTTAACCACTATGCAATACTGCTTTTTAATGCACTTAGAGCATCAAAGCATATACAGTAATTCCCACTTATCCGTGGTTTCACTTTCTGTAGTTTCAGTTACCTGGGGTCAACTGCAGTCTGAAAATATTAAGTGGAAAGTTCTAAAAATAAATAATTCATTAAGTTTTAAACTGTATGTCACTCTGAGTAGCGTGATAAAATCTCACGCCGTCCCACTCTGTTCCATCCCGGATGTGAATCATCCCTCTGTCCAGCGTATCCAAGCTGTATATGCTACCCACCCATTAGTCACTTAGCAGCTGTCTCAGTTACCAGATTGACTGTCAGAGTTTCACAGTGCTTGTGTTCGAGTAACCCTTATTTTACTTAAAATGGCCCCAAAGCCATTATGTGCTTCCCTTAAGTAAAAAGGCGAAAATTCTTGACTTAAGAAGGAAAGAAAAAAAATCGTATGTTGAAGTTGCTAAGACCTACGGTAACTTTTATTAGTCAATTGTTATAACTTTCCTATTTTATTGTTATTGTTGTTAATCTCTTACTGTGCCTAATTTAGAAATTAAACTTTATCATAGGTACGTATGTATACAAAAAAATATAGTAGAGTTCGGTACTATTCAGTTTCAGGCATCCAGTGGAGGTCTTGGAATGTATCCCCAACAGGTAAGAGGTTGGGGATACATAAGATCTTATCTACATAAGATACATCTTATCTACATAAGACTAGTATGTGCTATAGTTTACTATTACTTAGAGGTTTTGTACCTGAATTGTATAGTATAGTTTTTAAAAGCCCACATATAGGCATTGAAGATTATTTTCCTAATTCCTTTTTGATAAACTAAAAATTGCCTCTGGGCAAACACTACTGTTTTTAAAACATCTTTTTATATAACTGAATCCTATAATAAGAAAAAATAAAGTCAGTCAATGAGATAGATTTGAGAAGTCTCAACTCAAAAATTAAAACTAAAAATTCAAATTTTAAGGCACAGCAAAGATAACATTTAGATGATTCCAGAAAAGCCAAAATTCAGAATATATATAAAATGCTATCATGATTGGAAGAAAGAGACTAAACCTGAATCATTCCAATTTTATGGAAGAAATAAGTGATACACTGATCCTAATACATGTATCTAGGGAAAAAACCTTGAAACAATCTTTGCATTTGTACAATGCTAAGAAACTCCCAAGTTTCAAGAAGAGCAAGAATTTGATCACCATGAT
Source organism: Diceros bicornis minor (assembly GCF_020826845.1). Lineage (NCBI taxonomy): Eukaryota > Metazoa > Chordata > Mammalia > Perissodactyla > Rhinocerotidae > Diceros > Diceros bicornis. Next base: position 35,406,809 of record NC_080748.1, on the reverse strand, counting down.
GTGCTAGTCTTCTTACACCTGTAACTGTTGCAAGGGTATCTTGTTTCTCTGTAATTATCTGGATGTAAGAAAAACAGCACCTTCAACACAAATCAAGACTACTAGCTTTTATTACCTTCCAAGAGGCAAGCGGTTTGGATTCATCAGCTTTCCTACTTAAGACACTGATGCTAATATTCTGATCTTTAGGAGTATACCTTCCGAGCCCGTGTATAAGGAGAATTAAACAATTCAACTTGCACATTCTCTGCTTCACTGTCAAATAGTTGATTTATTAAAAATCATTCATTGCACACCCAACTCACTCACCTGAAGAGGGACTCACAGTTGTTAAAGCATGAGCACCGAAGTCTGACAGGCCTAGGTTCAAATCCCAGCTCCATCACTTATCAGTGGAGTGAATTTGAGTAAGCAACTTAACTTTGGCCTCATTTTTGATCTGTAATAACACGATGCTGTCACTACTTCACAAGGCTGATATAAATGAGGTAGTGTATATAAAGCACTTAGTGACAACTGGCCCATAAAAAGTACTAGTACAGAATAGCTACCATTGTTATTGCCCTAATGGGTTAGCAGTGTATATGATTTTAGCTGATTTGGTGGGTAAGGTTACTGAGGTAGGAAGAAACGCTAAGAGTTAAACTAACTTCAGAAGCAAATCACACTGATGGCTCCAAATAGTAACATTTGTGAGTAAACCATTATCTCCAAAGTTCCCAGACATTTCCAAAATACAATCTCTTGGTGTTATGTAAAATGGTATTACAATAGAATATGCATAGTTGGAGACAAAGGCAACCAGATCAATGTTGATGATCCCTCTGATTTAAAACTTCACATAACTCTTCCCAGCATAGACACCTTTATTTTGTCCTTTTAGCTTTTATCATCTCCCCCTCCTTGTTCCTTCAAGGCAGAGATAACTGAAATCCATATTCTTATGGCACTATAATAGCAGGTATGAGTGTAAAGGTAAACTTCTTTAGAGCTGGTTACAAAGAAAAGTAACTCTCTTAACACACACACACACCACCCAAAAATTTTCTACCTATTTTTGGAAATGTCAGTAATAGCTACAAGTCAGAGAGATGAAGACTAATCTGGACAAGGAAAATCCCAATAGAATTAAAGTGCATTAGGCAGATCAGATGGTAAATTAATAGGCAATACTGCTCTGGGTCAATAATATATCTCAGAGATCAACGACCTAATCTGATATGTACATAACTGGGGAAGGAGAAAAGGAAGGTAAAATGGGTAAGCATAGCCAAAAAATAATTAAAGTATTGAATTAAATTAAAAGTTCTACCTATTCATAATAACAGTGACATACCCCTATTTTAAGTATTTAAAATTTATCCAGAAATTTTTCTAGAGGACAGTCTAATTATTTTCTCTGCTGTCCTATATAGTTAGCCTGCTAAGAAAATACGAAGTTCTTCCAGACCCTGGGAGATAGTAACAGTAATGATCCAATGTGCTACATTTAGTGAGTATCACAAATCTAAAGGACAAAAATGTTACAAAAAATTGTAATTAATGCAAACCATCCTTTCTCTCCATTCCATATAAAGATAGAGAAAACATTATTTTTTTAAAGTGGCCAGTAACTGCCATTGTTGTTGAAGACTGAACTTGTTAGTTAGCAACCAACTCTGAACGGGTTAGGACACAAGACAGAAAATTATCAAAATTGACCCTGTTGTTTCAAACCTGTGGTATAGCCACCTAAAGAAACTACCTGATAACAGAGTTCAAAGATGCAGACTATCTCATTCAAGATTCTCTGAAGACTGTGGGAGAATTCTGGGAAGTCATCAAGGTACAAATGATTACAGTAATCAGGAGGACAGAAAAAGAATCTAAGATTAAGAAAAAAAGAATCTAAGATTAAGAAAAAAATGTATTCTAGGACTAAACTTTAAAAAGGAAAATAAGAAATACTGAGGGAAAAAAAGGTACATTCTGAAGAAACAAAAGGTTAACTACAGCACTAAGAGAACCAAAATTTGACAACCGAAAACAGAGAAACAAAGTGAGACCAATTAATAGCTAAGCTGAGATAGTAAAAGATAATAAAGAGGCTCTTAATCGAAATGAAGTTTTTCAACTTTCTGGAGGCTTACAAATTTTCATTATTTAGAATGGTGAAAGAGAAGCAGTAGAGTGGTACTTTAGGGCAGCAGTGTAACCTATTTCTCACAATTCCCTTCTTTACCCATAAATCTATTTTATTTAGACCACATACATTTTACAATACAGTCACGTATAGTAGAAACTCCATTTGGCTCAGCAAAATCCTGAATCCCACAACACTAACCAAATCTACCCAATAGATAAGCATACTTTAGATATGATGTATCCTTTCAAATACAAGCAAAACGAGTATTAGCTTTTAAAAAACCAACTTCTATTATAATAGTGTCATTCTTAAGAAAAAAGTTGCTCTCAAGTGACAAAAATGTTTCCTTCTTTAGAATCATGGACTTTTAATTATAAGTCTAAAACCTTAGAGATTATTTACAGATAAAAGAACAAAGACGCAGAAAGGCCAAACCTGCCGAAGATTATAAAGCTAGTTAGTGGCAGAGACTTGCTAGACCTAGGATTCTTGTCTCTGGTGTAGTGCTGTATACCCCTCACTTCCACCTCTGTACCAACAGCCTCTCTAATCCTTAGGACTAACGGTAACTGATAAAACTGAACATACAGAATAAAAAAATCACTATCTTGTCTCCCTGAAGAGAAAATTTGAGAAATTCACAACAGCAAGAACTTAATTTTGCCTTTTCCTTCAGTGTTCAAGAACAGAAAAAGTAGCCTGTAACTCTAAGTGGGCAGAGGACAAGCGAAAAGCCCTGCGTACTTAAACAAGCTATAACAACAGGTTTGGGCATGGTCTGCTATCACCCCACCACCATCTTCCTGATGAACTCTTCTACATTTCATGTCAAATGACTAGAAGGAAGGAGCTGAATTCCTACTCTTTCAAATGCTGAAATGATGATCATATGATGTCTCCCATTCACCTTATCCTCAACATGAGTGTACAGAGTAGTGCCTTGTCACAAAATGTTAGTGAGACGTAATAGATACCAACCTCAAAGGGCATTATGGTCAGAAAACGAAGTCAGACCTACAGGTCATCCATGGCCTATGCACAGCTTAGGCTGTAAAGAATTTTAATCACAGAACACTTTTTTTCTGTCTCAAAACTGTATTTATAATGAATTCAGCAATCAATCATTCCATAATTCCTTCATGAATGTTAATTTTCTCTCTCTGTTAGATTATAAACTCTGTAAAGGTAACAACCATGTCTTTTAGTTTTTATATTCCCATGGTATCTATTTATTCTAGAAACAGAGTACATACCAAATATATATGTACTAATTTACTCTCTCAGCAGCTACCCTAAACCACTGAAACCAAAGTAATCATAGGGATGTGAGAAGAGAAGTTTTCTAATGAAGAAAACAAAATACAAACAAAACAAAAACAAACCACCAGTGCTGTAATTTCAGGACTCCTGCTGTGGCAAAAGCAGCAAGAGTAGAGTTGGGCTTTCCTAGATCACTCTTTGCCCCAGCTTCACAGATTATCCTTCAGTATAGATAAATTTGCAGCATGTTAAACTCAGGTGTCTATGTTTTATAAAGGAATTTGACATTAGGGACCAAAATCTCAGTGCAATTACAAATTCCTCCCATAAAAAGAACCAAGTGGGAATTCCCTGTGATAAATATTTTCTCAAAGTTCTCATTAAAAACTTAAGAAAAAGGTAAATAAACCAAACTTCATAGAAAAATTGTATTTACAACTCCATTCAAAAGCAGTTTTTAAAAGCAAACAATATAACACTGAAGTTGAAAAATTTATGCTCACCCAAAGTCGCCAAGTCTAATAAATTAACAGAATACTGCATCAAAAATAAGGCAATAACCCAAGATATTCCATTAATGATTTCTCCACACCCACAACTAGGTAGCAATCTATCTAGTAGCAAATGACACTTCATTCCGTTTCAGCACATCTGAAATCCTTAAGGACAGAAGTGATAAAATATTATCTTCATTCTTCGTTCGACTCTTAGAACACGAAAGACAATAATTTCTAAAGCACAAAGAGGTAAAGAGGTATAACCTTTCAAAAAGATATTCAGTGTTCAAAATTCAAGAATGCAATATTAATACACAACGGGCATTAGGTGAATATATGCAATAACAGTGATAGCAAATTAATTTATTTAGTATTTTTTCCATTCCATATCATCAGGGGGATTGATTTCAACTTTCCTTTTACCTACATCAGACCAATTGGTACTCAAAACTGTACCACCAGACTCCATCTGCAAGAAGAAATAAAAATAGATTAATTCTTAGACCACATAATCAAACAGAATATTTTCTAAAAATGTTCCAAGCATAAAGTCCCAAATACAAGCTATGTTTGGCTCAATATACACACAAGACAATATTCTGATTTAATCTTAGGCTTTCAGTTACCATGTTCTGCAAAATTTGAAAAGGAAAATCTAGAGTAGTTAGGTAGGAGGCATCTTGTTCTTGTTCACATATAGTGCAATATAAAGCATCATGTCTCTCTCTGCTAATCAGCACAGAGGTATATATGGAAAAACTACCCTCAAATGAAAATAAAATTGGCTCCCAAAGAAAATAATGATGTAATCCCTTTTGCCGAGGCCAGTAAAAACCAGGCAAAGTAAACTCTGTCTATACTAGTTGGACAGACCTTGAGGAGCCCCTTCTTAATGCTCTCTCTGTGCCAAACATATGCAAGTGTATGCTAGAATTTTTTTAAAATCAAGATGCACACACACAGGTACACAAAGTCAGTGTCTCAGTAAAGAACTGGTTATCTATTTACCATCTACTGAATATACCACCTACCCACAACCCTAGCATATTCATAAATACATTTAAAAAAGATATTGCATTATCTTAATGCAATCAAAATTGACTAGCTTGGATCACAGCAAAGAACAGTGTGAACTATTAAAATCTAAACATTTTAAAATAATCAGCTGTGTTGTTGGCAAACATATAAAGTTACATACCCTAATATAACACTAGAACCTCAACATAACCCCATGCCCCATGCTTTCTGCCAAGCTCCCTTACATGGGCTCCTTTGTATAGGATGCTCTTCTCCATCCCAGTCTTTTTCTGTCTTTAGTTATCCTCCAAACATGACATCTCACCATTTCTCTATGGTCTTTTTTGACTCTAATCAGGACTCTACCCTTGTAGAATATATCTTCCATATGAGCATAATTACCATTAACGTAACATGTATCACACCGCACTGTTAAAATTTTAAGAGTCTGCTTTCTTATATCTGCTTCCCTTCCTTGGCTCCAACTAAAATAAAGCTAAGAGCTCCTAAAAGGCAAGGAGTATATTTTTACTAATACTTATATCCTAGATCTAAGCACAGTGGCCTGGCACACGGTAGGCTTCACATAAAATATTGAATAAAATGAGACAAGTCTATATAATAAACTACTAAAAGGACTGAAGGAAGCAGATTTAGTTTATAATCTGATCATATTCACTGATGACATTTATTTTCCACTCTCTCCTTATGGACTGCAGCACAATTTAGCATTTCTTTCTGATTATTTTGTACATGTTGGTCTCTTGTCCCAATTAGACTGGGAGATCACAAACAACAGAGTCTATTTTGTTTCTTTTGTATCACCACAAGGAGAGACTCAAGCCCTTGGTATGTTCCAGGTCAATGTTGCCAAACAGATGGCTTGTTTTATGGCTATATATATGGTTCAATCACAATTAGCAAAGTCTCTGTATGAGAATGGATGCAGATTCTGTAATCTATCTTTGAGATTTCACACACTGCTATTTTGCTCAGCACACTCTTAAAAAAAGGTCAGTACTGAGACTGACTTCTTCTGAGGACATGGAGTAGATGTACTTTTTCCTATTATTCCCACTAAGTACTACTAAAAACCCCGGACATCATATTTATAAGACAAACATAAGACGACTCTAGAAAGTAAAGAGAAGAAGACACACCATCTAAGGACCTTGGGACCCAAGGAACATTATCATGGTGGTGAGTTCTCTGCATTTTCTTTTTGCCTCTTACGTCCTAGAGTTGGAGCTGAAGAAGCTGGAAATGCCAAGGGGTGCAAACAAAAAAAGCCTCAACAAAAGCCTGATCTCTCTAGCCAAAACTTGAGGAAAACAGCCTAGGAAGACAGAAAACTTTCAGACAATAATTGCTCTACTCCAGCTAAAAACCACAGAAAAACCCCCACCTAGGCCAGAAAAGGCTGAGTGGGGAACCTAGACTTCCACCCATGCTAGGCTATCATGAACCTACCTCCACTGCTACATGTGATGTCAGTGGAAACCCCATGGGGAGCTGGAACTCTTACCCACTCCAGCAATAACAAAGAGATGCTTTGAGGTGTCTAAGAAGGCCGAGTGGGGGACCTGGATTTCCACCTTCACCTAACAGTAACGAGGCTGTGCCTTCCCTTCCTCTGCCAAAGTGGTTGCCAGAGAAAGCCAACTAAGAAGGAGGGTTTAAATAAGATCTAGAGTCTCATAGCATAACATGAAAATGTCCAGGTTTCAACTGAAAATCACTTGCACTGGCGAAAAAGACCAAAACCCAGGAAGATTTCAGATTATATTTTTATAAAAGAAGACAATCATCAGACGTTAACATAGAGATGACAGAGACGTTAAAATTATCTGACAAAGATTTTAAAGCAGTCACGGTAAAAATGCTTCAACAAAAAATTATCAACTTGCTTGAAACAAATTAAAAAATAGAAAACCTCAGCAAAGAAAGAGAAGATATAAAGAAGAAACAAATGGAAAGTTTTAGAATTAAAAAGTACAATTGAAATAAAAAGGTCAGTGGATGGGCTCAAGAGCAGAATAGAGGGAATAGAGAAAACAATGAGTGAACTGGGAAAGAAAACAATATAAATCACCTAATCTGAACAACAAAGAGAAAACAGATAAAATGAAGTGAGTCCCAGGGATGTGTGGGACTATAACAAAATATCTAAACATTTGTGTCATCAGGTTCCAGGAAGGGAGAGGACAAAGAAGGCAGGTCTGAAAAAGTACTCAACGAATTAATGGCTGAAAACAAGATACATAAACCTATAGATTCTATAGATTCAAGAAACTGAGCAAACCCCAATCTGGATTATTTCCAAAGAAATCCTTGCCATGACAATTTGTCACAGGCAGATGTAAAAGAATGCTTATAGAAGTTCTCTAAATAAGAAAGAAACAACAAAAGATGGAATCTTGAAACAGCAGAAAGAAAAAAAGAAAGGTAACACTATGGGTAAATACAATAGAATTTGCTTTTCCTCTTGAGTTTTCTAAATTATGTCTGATGGCTGAGTGAAAATTATAACACTGTATGATGTAGTTCTAAACGTATGTAGAGGAAATATTTAAGAAAATTATAAATGAGGGAGGGTAAAGGGATGTAAAGGGAGGTAAGGTTTCTATACTTTGCTCAAACCGGCAAAAAAAATGACACCAGTAGACTATGATAAGCTATGTATAATATATTTAGTAGAATATCCAGAGCAACCACTAACAATGCTATACAAAAAAGATAAACTAAAAAATACTATAGATAAATCAAAATGAAATTCTAAAAAATGTTCAAGTACTCACAGGAAAGCAGGAAAAACAAAAAGAGAAACAAAACACAGAATAAAAAATAAAATGGTGGACTTAAAGCCCTAACATATCAATAATTACATTAAATATAAATGATCTAAACATATCAATTAAAAAGCAGAGACTGGCAGAGCAGATTAAAAAACATGATCCAACTATATGCTGTCTACAAGAAATTCACTTTATGATATAGGCAGGTTTAAAGTAAAAAGAATGGAACAAGATACATCATGCAAAAATTAATCAAAAGACAGAAGAATTGGCTATATTAATATCAGAGGAAAGCAAATTACCAGAGCTAGAGAATGGCTTCATATAAGGATAAAAAGCCAATCCATCATACGGTCATGCATTATTTAACAATGGGGATGTGTTCAAGAAATGTGTTAGGCAATTTCATTGCTGTGCAATGAAAGAACAAACCTAGGTGGTATAGCCTACTACTACAGCTATACTTTTATACAACTGGCAGTACAGTAAGTTTGTTTACAACAACATCACCACAAACACGTAATGCATTGCACTATAATGTTACAACAGCTATGATGTCACTAGTTGACAGGAATTTTTCAACTCCATTATAATCTTATGGGACCACCAGGGCATACGCAGTCCAATGATGACTGAAACATCATGATGAAGCACATGACTGCAAAGACATAGCAATCCTAAATGCATAGGCACCAAACAAGAGAGCTGCAAAATATGTGAAGCAAGAATTGGCAGAACTTACAGGAGAAATAAATCCATGATTATAGTTGGAGACCCTCTCTCAACAACTGATAGAACAATAAGACAGAAAATCAGCAAGGATATCAAAGAATTCAACAAGAATATCAACCAACAGGATCTAACTGACATTTACAACAACAACAGCAGAACACACATTCTTTTCAATTGGAACATATACTTAAGATAGACCAAATGCTGGGCAAATAAAACAAACATCAACAAATTTAAAAGAATGTAAATTACATGGTACATATTCTCAAATCACAATGGAATAAAATTAGACAGGACTAACAGAAAGACAACAGGATAATCTCTGAACACGGAAACTAAACAACACACTTCTAAACAATCCCTGGGACAAAGACCTCTCAACTGAAATCAAAATATATACTGAACTGAATAAAAACGAAAATATAACATCAAAATTTGTGGGAGACAGCTAAAGCCCTGATGAGGGAAGCCTAAATGCACACAATGGAAAAGAAAAAAAGGGTCAAATCAATAATTTAAGCTCACATCTGAAGAACCTAGGAAAAAAAGAATAGCGAAATAACCTAAAACAAGCAGAAGGAAGAACATAAGAACAGAAACAAATAAAATTTAGAACAAAAAATAGAAAAAAAATTTTTAAGATCAAAGAGCTGATTCTTTCAAAAAAAAAAATCAATAAAATTGACAAACCTCTAGCAAGACTGACAAAGAAAAAAAAAAGAGAAGACACAAATTACCATTATGGAATGAAATGGAATATCACGACACACTCTGCAGATATCAAAAAGGTAATAAGAGACTACTACCAACAGTGACAACTTAGACAAAATGGACCAATTCCTCAAAAACACAAACTACTCCAAGTCACTCAACATGAAATAGATAATCTGAATAGTCCTATAAACTACTAGGATAATTAAATTTGTAATTTAAAATCTCCAAAAAAAATGTCCAGATGGTTTCACTGGTTTAAAGAATGTTTAAAGAAAAATAACACCAATTCTACACAATCTCTTCCCAAAAACAGATGATAGAACACTTCCCAATTCATTTTATGAACTTAGTACCATTCTGATACCAAAACCAAAGACAATACAAAAAATGAACACTATAGACCAACATCCCTCATGAACATAGACACAAAAACTCAAAGTATCTGAAAATAGAATTGAGCAATAGATAATAAAGAACTATACACTATGATCAAGTGGGGTTTATCCCAGGGATGCAAGGCTGATTCAATAACAGAAATCAATCATATTAATCATATAAAATCACCATTTTAACAGGCTAAAGAAGAAAAATCATATAATCAAATTGATCAATACAGAAAAATCATTTGACAAGTCAATAGCCATTCATAATAAAAATCTCAGAAAAATAGGATTAGAGCTGAAGTTTCTTGATAGGACATCTACAAAAACACTACAGCTAACATTATACTTAATGGTGAAAGACTGAATGGTTTTCCCTTAAGATGGAGAACAAGGCATGGATGTCCCCTCTCACCACTCTTACTCAACATAGTGCTGGAAGTTCTAGCCAGTGCAATACAGCAAGAAAAGGAGATAAAACACACACATACCAGAAAGGAAGAAATAAAACTGTCCCTATTTGAAGATGATATGATTGTCTACATAGAAAATCACAAGGAGGGGGCCGGCCCCATGGCTTAGTGGTTAAGTGCACGCACTCCACTGCTGGCGGCCCGGGTTCGGAATCGGGCGCGCACCAACACACCGCTTGTTCCGCCATGCAGAGACGGCGTCCCACATGCAGCAGCTAGCAGGATGTGCAACTATGACATACAACTATCTACTGGGGCTTTGGGGAGAAAAGGGGAAAAAAGGAGGAGGACTGGCAATAGATGTTAGCTCAGGGCTGGTCCTCCTCAGCAAAAAGAGGAGGATTGGCGATGTTAGCTCAGGGTTGATCTTGCTCAAAAAAAAAAAGGAAAATCACAAGGAATCTACCAAAAAATTTCCTAGAACTAATGAGTGAGTTCAGCAAGGTCACAGAATGTAAGATAAACGTAAAAAAGACCAACTGTAATTCTAGATACTAGCAACAACACATGGACACCAAAATTAAATATACAATACCATTTACAATCACTCAAAAAAATAATTAACTAAATACTGTATGGGATTTATATGTTGAAAACTGTGTAACACTGATGGAAGAAGCAAAGATCTAAATAAATGGACTGAAAGATTCAATAGTAAAGATGTCACTCTCTCCAAATTGATACACAGTTCAATACAATTCCTAACAGGATTTTTTTGTAAACATAGACAAAATATTCTAAAATTTATATGGAAAGGCAAAGGAACTAGAATATCTAAAACAATTTTGAAAATGAAGAATAAAGTAGAATGAATATGCCTAATTTAAAGACTAATACAGTAATCAAGACTGTGGTATTAAAAGAGGGAAAGATATGTAGATCAATGGAACAGGAAACCCAGAAATAGACTCACAAAAATATGCTTCAACTGATTTTTGAGAAAAGGTAAAAAGCAATTCAGTGGAGGAAAGACAGCCTTTTCAACAAACGGTGCTGGAACAACTGAACATACATAGGTCAAAAAAAAAAAAAAGGAACCTCAATCTACATCTCACACTTTACATAAAAGTTAACTCAAAATGGATTATAAACTTAAATGTAGTAAGTAAAACTATAAAACTTTTATTAAAAGAAAAAACATAGGAGAAAATCTTTGAGATCTAGGACTAGGCAAAGAATTCTTAGACTTGACACCAAAAGCATGATCCATAACAGGAAAAATTGACTAATTGGACTTCACTGAAATTAAATACTTTGGCTCTGCAAAAGATTAAGAAAATGAAAAGACAAGCTACAGACTGGGAGAAAATATTTGCAAACTACACATCTGACAAAGACTTGTCAGATTAGTGGTTGCCAAGGGTTAAGGGGGGGTAGGAGTGGGAGGGAAGTGGGTATGGCTATAAAATGACAACAATGAGGGAATCCTGGGGCAATGGAAATGTTCTGTATCTTAACAGTCAATATCGTGGTTGTGATGTTGTACTCAAGTTTTGCAAGATGTTTCCACTGGGGGAAACTCTGTAAAAAATACAAAGGATCTCTGTATTATTTCTTACAACTGCGTATGAATCTATTATTATCTCAAAATAAAAAATTCAATTAAAAAAAATTTTTTAAGTCAATAGTGAAATGTACAATCATAACCAGTTGCTACATGGTAACTTACGTAGAATATCTGAGCCTAAAACATATTTACTAACTAAATAGTAAGTTTAACTATTAAATTTTAATTTTAAAACTGTCTACTATAAATATAAATGCCTTCAAAGAAGAGAGTGACATTACCAGAGCTACTGGTAAAAATCAAATGATTACATCTTGAAGCAAAATAATCTACATACTTCTACAGTGATGACTTGTCATTAAAATCTCAGAACTTGAGGCCTAATTCAGGTGGTATTTATGCTGCCCTGGCAAAAAGCTTGAATTTTCTTAATAGACAAAATTATTAACAAACCAATGAATAATTAATATGCACCTTCTACTTGCCAAACAAACACTGCTCTGGAAGTTTCCCTTCTATATTCTTCATCTCTGACATTGAGACTATACATGGTTCTAGAAGGTAAACAATGGAAGCTCATTCAGCTATTGGGATAAAACCAACTAGGATAACTCCATAACCTTGGTATTTCTTAAGCCTTCCAAGATCTAATTCACTGATAAAAAATATTTCTTTGGAATAAACCTCTTGTTTCTCATCTTCTCCACAAGTTTCCAACTTCCTCAATAATTACTCTAAGTTTAGAGCAGGAAGAAATGTCCAGACAAAGCCTACTCAAAAAGGTCTCCCAACTATAGTACATGCAATCTGGTCTCAAATTACCTACTTATCATTCTTTTAAAATTTCTGAAATTTACTACCACAATATTATTTTTTTAAAGCTTATATTCTTACAAATGATTTGTTCATGGCACGTTTCACTTCATCAGAACCATCTGAATAGATCTGCTGAAATAATTTGTTTAAAGCTGCATCTCCCTCCAACTTCTCATTCTTTTCTTCTTCTTTGATCTCGCCGACCAATTTATCCCAATTTCTTGTATAATGAGATGATGATGGATATAGGTTCTTTACATCTATGGATTGAAGAAGACAGAAGTGATTTATCAATATGTGTTGATTATGTCAAGAATATGTAAACTTTGTGACCATGCTGTATAGAATATCTTAGCAAATAGTTTAGGTTAATGAAATTCATCTTTGTAATGTGTCTTTCTGACATATACATCAATAATTAGATTTACACTTCTAAAAACTGAATCAGCATAACGTAAAAACCAGAGAATTTCTTATGAGCAAAATAACTTACTAAGGGTAAATTTTTGTAAAAATTATGCAAAATTAGATTAAAAACAGATTCTTCATGTTAATAACAGGGGAAATGGTGAAAAGTATACAAGAACTTTTATATTTACAGAAATGTTGCAAAGATAGTAAAAACAATTCTAAAAATAATTTTTTTTTGAGGAAGACTGGCCCTGCACTAACATCTGTTGCCAATCTTCCTCATTTTCTTTTTTTTTCTCCCCAAAACCCCAGTACTCATTGTACATCATAGCTGTAGAGCTGTAGCTCTTCCATACAGGATGCCACCTCAACATGGCTGAGTGAGTAGGTCCACACTCAGGACCCGAACTGGCGAACCCCAGGCTGCCGAAGCAGAATGTGTGAACTTAACTGCTACGCCACCGGGCCAGCCCCCTAAAAATAGTATTTTTTTTAAAAAGACATTTCCTTAAGAAATTTCTCTTGTACATAACATTTTAATAAATGTTAAAAATGTGGCTTTTTCTGAAATACTTACATATCTTTCAGAGTGGAAATAAACTGAAAATATAAATAATTATCCATGCCATTTGACAATGAGTTAAGACTCCAACTTCTCCCCACATTAAAAATATTAGATTGGGCCGGCCCCATGGCTTAGCGGTTAAGTGCTCGCGCTCCGCTGCTGGCGGCCCAGGTTCGGATCCCGGGCGTGCACCGACGCACGGCTTCTCCGGCCATGCTGGGGCCGCGTCCCACATACAGCAACTAGAAGGATGTGCAGCTGTGACATACAACTATCTACTGGGGCTTTGGGGGAAAAAATAAATAAATAAAATTATTAAAAAAAAAAAAAATATTAGATTACTTCAATAGGAGATAATAATAAGGAATTCCTGAATGTTGAAAAACACGTGATGATCTAGAGTTCAATGCCCACATCATGCACACATAGGAAAGAATAGTACTTGTAGGGCATATTAGTACTTGTAGGGCATATTTAGGTAAACAGAGGCTGCTTACAGCCACAGAGGCTACAGGTCCAGGGGCTCAGGGCACTGTGAAGAGTGCCTCAAGACCAAGGGAATCAAGATCTTGCCACACAAATAATTAAAAAGTAACTAACCTACCTAGTAGCTATAAGAGCAGTTCTGTTCACTGTCCAATGGAAATACAATGCAAGCCACAAATGTGAGCCACATATATAACTTAAAAATTTCTAGTACCCATATTACTAAAAAGAATCAAGTGAAATGCATTTTAATAATATATTTCATTTAACCTACTATATCCCAAAATAGTATCATTTCAACATGAAATCAATATAAAAATACAAACATAATTGGTCCTTTTTTTATTCTAAGTCTTCAAAATCTGGTATGTATATATTCTACACTTAGAGCACATCTCAATCCAGACTACTCATACTTCAAGTGCTCAACAGGTACATGTGGCTACTGGCTACTATACTGGACAGTGTAGATAGAGAGTTTAAAGAAAAACAAAAGCCTGATTTCAAGTTTCCCTTATCGATTTATTAGGATACACAAATCCTAACCTAAATGTCCCTTTCCACTACTGCCTCTCTATACCCTTTTCCTCAAGATAGTTGAGAAACTACTAATTGTTCATTCTGTTTTTCCATCTCCTCTCTTCGCCTATAAATCAATCTTCTCCCTGTCTATCCCCCACAAAACAAAACACCACCACCCCACACAATTTTTTTCAGGGCAAGCATATTGTTTTTCAAATCCTATCTACCTTTCCTCTACCAGTAATCCCCTATTTCTGCACATTTTCACTAGTAGCCAAAGAAAACCAAAAAATGCAAATTAAGAGCCTCGGAAACACGGTTTAATTAATCCTAACGCTGATTCCCCACAAGGATGAGAACACAGGTTCTAATCTCCATTTTAGAGATAAGAAAGCTGGCCCAGACGGGTTAAGCAACTTGCCCTTATCTGCAGTATCCAGCTTGCAGTGCACACAATCTGACAAGCATATTAATTCCTAACAAAAATATAACAAGACAGGAGGAATAGTATCTTGAATATCCAAGGCATTGAGTTTAGAAAAGCTTTAACACTAAAAAAAACTTTATATTTCATCTCAGAAAAATTTTAATACCTGTACATAGATGAACTACTGAGAGAGGGTAACCCAACTTCCTTGCTCATTCACTATAATATTAAATAACTACCAAGATACTCATGATACTCACATCGGCAGAGGCTTTCCATTATTAGAAAATGTAGCAATAAGCAGTATCACTATATGGGGTTAACAGAAGAACTAGACCCAGACTCTGAAAACCTGCGTTTAGTACTAGACAATGCAAAATGCTAGGTGATCTTATTAAGAAGTTGCTTAACCTCTCTGAGCCTGTAAAACAGGAGAACCAATACTGGGCTGCCTACTATATATAGCTCTTAGAATTAAATGAGATACTATATTCGTTTCTTAAAAAAAAAATGCTTTGAGCTATATATAAACCTCAGCCCAAAAATCTCTGGGAGTCAGCCCCAAGAGAAGCACATAGCATCTTTACTATATCTTTCAAACAAAATGAAGCAGAAGCTTAATTAAATAGCTTAAATACCAACTTGAAACATTTCAATCCTTAAATTATCTGTTGGTGTCAATTTCCTGGTTTTGCTAATTATGCTATAGGCTAGCTGCAATGTTATTTTGCAGAGAAGCTGAATGAAGGGAACATGAGAACTCTCCATTATTTCCGCAACTTCTATGAGAACCTAAAATTATTTTAGAATAAAAATAAACTAATAAAAATGAACGATCTGCCGGCTAATTTGCTGTCTTCTAAAAGGTGCCACAGGGAAATGTGTTTTCTTAGAAAGCAGTGAAAAATCTAAAGTAGCTGAAACACAATGTTACCCCATTTCAGTCATCAAATCAGGGCATTAACTCTAATCAATAAGAAATTTCTCTCTATTCATTAATGAGGCCATTGCTGTAAAATAGTCTTAGCTGTAGTTCTAGGAGTGTCTTGCAGATTAATTCTTCTGTTAGAAAAATACCTATCTGACTATTGCATATGCTTAAAATTTACCCAACATAAAGTAGTCTGTTCCTTAAAGGGTTAAATTAGCAATACAGTCATGCACTGCATAACTACTTTTCCGTCAAAGACCGCATATATGAAGGTGGTCCCAAAGGTGCGTAGTAGGCTATATCACCCAGGTTTGTGTAAGTACACATTATGATGTTCGCACAACAATGAAATCGCCTAATGACACATTGTATCCTCGTCATTAAGTGAAGCACAGCTGTATAGTGAAATGGCCTAGATACTTTACTCTGTGAAGCCCTGAAATTTCAGGAAATTGAGTTGACAATGTAAGAAGAAATAGAAAGGAATAAATAAGAGAGGACAGGGAAGAGGAGGAAATATATCAGCAGAGTAAACTACTAATTCACTTAAAACCCAAAAAGAAACAATAGGAAAGGCCAACACAACAAAACAAACAACCCCTAACTGATGTCATAAACTGACATGGTAAACAAATCCCAACTCCCTTTGGGCTTTTGCTGCCATTAATTAGTTTCTCAGAGTTTAAGAAGTTAGAACCTTCATAAGAAAGGCTACTTTGTGTTCATTACAGAGCAATCTTATTATACTCAATATATCTTATCTTGGGAACATAATCAAAGTATAAAGAATGCTCATTACTATTTAATTTCAACTATATAACACAACATGAATTGAAAGCTCATCAAGGCCAGAAAACAAACCTGCTGTGAACTGTTTTGGCTTAGGCACATCTCCTTGCCCCTCTAGCTTTTCCCATCTCACAGCCTCTGGCTTTTTCATTTTAATTTCAACCTGGAGAAAACAACAAATAAAATTTATTATTCAATGTAAAATACACAAAACAGTGAAAAAACACAATTTTCTTAAGTCATTAAAGTTTTATAAGAATAGTGTCCTTGAGAAAGTTTCCTTAAATTATACAAGGTTAAATTTGAAGAACTCGGAAACATTTATTTTGTTTCTGCTTAAAAGCCACCCTTCAAAAACAACATATACACTATAAGCTACAATTAAGAAGAGTCTTGAAATCCACGCTTTTTTTCCCTCTAAAGCAGTGTTCTCAACCAGAGTTGATTCCACTCCCTCCCACCCCACCCCACCCCGGGGACATTCGGCAATGTGGAGACATTGTTGGTGTCACAACTGGGCTCCATGGAGGTGAGGGGTGCTACTGACATCTAGTGAGGAGAGGCTAGGGGTGCTACTGAACATCCTACAACATCCAGGGCAACCTCTCCACAACAAAGAATTATCCAGCTCAAAACGTCAACGGTGTTCACCACTGCGAAGCCTGTTCTAAAGGAATTACTATATTTGCATGTACATTATTAACCCATTTTAGAGTGGAGAAATTCATTCCACTGTATAAAAATAATCCAAGTAGGGGCCGGCCCGGTGGCGCAAGCGGTTAAGTGCGCGCGCTCCGCTGCGGCGGCCCGGGGTTCGCTGGTTCGGATCCCGGGCGCGCACCGACGCACTGCTTGGTAAGCCATGCTGTGGCGGCGTCCCATATAAAGTGGAGGAAGATAGGCACCGATGTTAGCCCAGGGCCGTCTTCCTCAGCAAAAAAAAAAAAAAGAGGAGGATTGGTGGATGTTAGCTCAGGGCTGATCTCCTCACAAAAAAAAAAAAAAAAAAAAAAAAAAATAATAATAATCCAAGTAATGCTAACATTTTTATAATTATTCATTCAATAATTATTAAACACTCACTATGAGCAAGGTATAATCTTCAGGGATGTGGGGGATCTTTAAAATATGAAAGACATGTCCTTGACCATTTGGAAATATGTGAGATACTTGAAGAAAGTTACTCAAGAGGTAAATAAATGTTCTAAAAGCTCAGGAGAAATCATACCTGGCTGTGAACAGGCAAGATTCAGGGCACCTTGAAAAGCTGTGAGGGGCAGGAGCATTTGCAATGGTGGAAGGGGTAGGTCTCCAGAGGCAAAGAGAGTAGCCTAAAAAGAGAATAGCCTAAAACTGGAGCCCTGAGGTGTGAAAGGACACAGTGCATCAGGGCATACAGGGAAGACTAATTTGCCAAAAGTCCAGGATTTATGTTAGAGCAGTGAAAAATACACATGGAAAAAGAGGTGTAAGCAGACTATGAAGAGCTTCTGAATGCTAAAACGAAGGTCACTTATTAAAATGAAATGTTAATAGCATCCTAGAAACATCTTTTATTCTCTAATCAAGGCTGGTCCCCTAGAGTCTACTCTTAACCCTAACATACACTCACATAGCACTTATATCTACCTTTTGTTTTCCTTATTCAAATAACGCTCTCACTCCCATTTTTAGCCTAGCAAAAATCAGCACTTATAGTGCTGGTAAACACTAATAA
This sequence comes from Diceros bicornis minor, assembly GCF_020826845.1. Lineage (NCBI taxonomy): Eukaryota > Metazoa > Chordata > Mammalia > Perissodactyla > Rhinocerotidae > Diceros > Diceros bicornis. Next base: position 35,388,645 of record NC_080748.1, on the reverse strand, counting down.
TTATTATGCAAACGGTTTAAGAGTCAAATTAGAATTTTATATTCTAATGTTTTTTCTAAGAAAAGAATTCCTTTCAGAAATAGAAAAAAAATATTTAACAAAAAGAAAAGCCTATTCACATCTTGGTTCTTTGACTCCTTTAGATCAGAGGAATCAATTAAATTAGCAATTACTGGTAATCTCTCTACCGGCCATTTATCAAGAGAATCCTTAAAATTTGCATTTTAAAATATCTTAACAAAACACTAACAGAGAAATCCACCAAATATTTTTAATCAGACATGAAGTGATGGTATGGAAGAGGTGTGGTCTCTTGAGTATTTGTATTTTCTTTAGGAGCACAGAAATGTAATAAAAAAAATCTTTTCATAATGAAAGAAAAACCTGAAACAAAAGTCACTGGGAAACGGGCAAAAAGATTAGTATTTTTAATGTAATTTACATGTTTAAAGTCTACATAAATAAAAACAAATTTTTTATAAGAATCTCTAGAATTCCCTAATATGAACTATGATTAATTTTTATAAAGTACAATACCACCAATATTTTCTCACACACAGTATTAAGTGAGAGTACTCTAGTTATTTTAAGTTGTCACTGCTGGGATATTTATCAAAAAGGTAGATAAATCCAATAGCTGGCAACGACACAGCAAGAGTTACTGAAAAGGGCCATTAATATTATCCTAAAATTTAAAATTGCATCTTGCTCCTTTAATTTTCAGCTCACCTGGAAATGAATACCTGGCAAGCAGCGTGTACATCACACTACCCTTAACTAACCTCAGCCACAAGGCACCCTTATAGTGCACCACATGTTTCCGTGCTAAGTACTGTCTATAAAAAGTTCCTTGTTTCACCCGAAGAGCAGCACTTGCATCTACTGAAAACTACTATAACCCGAGTAATTGTGCAGTATGAACAAAGAGGCCTTTATAAAGCCAAAGTCAAAGCTCTTAGTAACAACCTGTTTCAACTGAGACACACTGACCTGAACTTGAAATTATACTTAATCCATTCATTAAAATAGCTGCACATAACAAACCACCTAAAGCAGCTTTTTTAAAAAAGGTAAAGGGGGAAGAGGGGACTAATTTTCTATGAATTCTTTTTTACACCTACTTCACTTTCAATGCATGTATATGCTTTTAAAAATGAAGTTTTAAGTCCTGATGATTCTGGTAGAGACTTCTCAAATCACCACCAGTCCAATTTCAGATATTTTTATTGTGACCATTTATAAGTCATTAAATTAACTTAAAACTTTGGTAGTTTGCTTCAGTGTTGCTCTCATACACACAGGAAAGGTTTTCAATGCACCATAATCCCAAAGCAGTATTCACAGGTTCACTAGTAAGAATGCCTACTGTGCTGGATTTTCAGTTTTCAATATTATGTGTACTACCTACCACCCACCTCTTTGCACAGCAGAGAGTTTAATTTTTCCCCCTGAAAGGATCTTCAGACTTAAAGAGAAGCCATTACTCCTAAGGGATCATGGCATCCAGACACCACCTTCTTAAGAAGTGGTAAACTCCCATTTACTGCTACAGACAGATGGTGAAGGGATCTTTCCCAGAGACTAAAGAGCTGTGCAGTTTACTGGTAAACTTTTTTTTTGGCAAACTTTTGAAAGGCTGTTGTCATTAAATAAGTGTTCCTCGGATCTTTAGAATGCATCTTTCCCAATGTTCTCTTACTCAGCTCTTTGCAGGTTTAATTGCTATATCAAATCGCTTTGTTCAATAATACAGTTCAGTATTCCTGAGGCCAGACTGCACATCTACCTTCTTTATTTTTACACTCAAATCACTTTAAAATCATTTTTAAAAATGCAGAAGATGGTAATGACTGAAGAGAAACTGCAAAATCCTGCCAAAGTTCTAATAGCTCAATTCAAATATTTACTGAGTGCCTACTCTGAGCCAGCACTCCACTGGTACGTAGGTCACCGCCTCTACCTTTTTTGAAGAAATCAGTTAGAAATGACTCTCCCATAAACAAAAAATTCCAGTATATATCATCTGTACTGATAGACCTAAGTTTTGGGAAATATCTGGTTATCTGGAAGGAAGTATGCCAAAATGTCATTCAGTAGTGAGACTGAATGATTACTTTCTCAGCTCCTTTACATTTTTCCAAATTTTCTATGATATGCATTCATTGCTTTTATAATCTGAATAAAAATCTAATCAGGATAAAATAATAATAATAATAATAATAGCAGTAACATTAAACTTGAGAACTTATTACACACCCCGTGTACTAAGTGCTTCACATATATTATCTCAATACAACAACTCTCTAAAGGAGATTACCATCCATATTTTAGAGATGAAGGAGCCAAGAGATAGAATAACTTGCTGGAAGTGTCTTTTACTACTAGAAGTTTTACTTATTTTATATCCTCAGAAATAAGCAGAGGTTGAGAACAAGACAAAAATAATCAGTTGTGTAATTTTAGAAAGAGAAGAATCACAAATAGGTGCCAGTTGTTGGATATATGACCACAAGCAAGTAACTAATCTCACTGAGCCTCAGTTTCTCCTTGTAAAATGGGATTAATAGGGCCAACCTCATTTAGGGTTCTTAGGATTATGTGAGACCATGTCTGAAAAGAATACAGCACTGTGTCTGGCAAATAACAATTGAATGTTATCAATATCTTCATCATCATTATAATTAGCTAAAAAATCTGGGCAAATTATTTAACATCTCTGGGTTCAGTTTCCATACCTGTAAATGGGTGATAAAAATACCTACATCATGCAGTAATTTTGAAGATTACATAGGATAATACATAGCAGTCAAAAAAGTTACCTACTATAATTCTCCACAAGTAAAACAATATAGGACTATCTAAATAAGCTACAGTAAATGCATACAATGAAATACTTTGCTGTAGAATATTTAAGGCCATGAAAAACATTCATAATGTATGGCTAAGTTTAAAAAAACAACTACAGATAGTATGTACAGTAAAATGTTTTTCTTTTGAACATATATGAATATACATTAATAGAAAAGGTGGCAAGAATATACTCCAAGATCTACAATTTGTGGATATCAGCAACTAATTAGTTATTAAATGAAAAAAAAACCTCACTACTACCACCACCACTGTATCAAAAAGACATAACAAAACAACAATCGCAAGCCCCCCACATCTACGCATTTAAAAAAGCAGTAGCATCCCGCCCAGACACCTCCGCTCCATTACATCATCATTGTGATTCTTCTGTGAATATTAAGAATTTTCTCTAAAACTTCTCAAATTTTAGTGGGTTAAGAAGGGAGAAGGGGGCTATTTGTCTCTAAGTAAAGCCACACATTTTTATTTCCCATGATTCCAATTAAAAACTTTCATTTTTTTTTTTTTTTTTTTGGGAGGGAGATCAGCCCTGAGCTAACATCCGTGCTAATCCTCCTCTTTTTGCTGAGGAAGACCGGCTCTGAGCTAACATCTGTTGCCAATCCTCCTCGTTTTCTTTTCCCCCCCCAAAGCCCCAGTAGATAGTTGTATGTCATAGTTGCACATCCTTCTAGTTGCTGTATGTGGGACGTGGCCTCAGGATGGCCAGAGAAGCGGTACATGGGTGCGCGCCCAGGACCCGAACCCCAGGCCGCCAGCAGCGGAGCGCGCGCACCCAACCGCCAAGCCACTGGGCCGGCCCAAAAACTTTCATATTTTATATTGATGTAACATGGAAAAATTACTATGACTAAAAATAGGAATACCAGAACATTTCCACAAGGGCAAATTTACTCCAAAAGATTCTGAGAATTCTAATTTTTACTTGGAGTGAATATTAATCTTTAAAATGAATATTTCACAGCAAAGCTGTCATTAAAGTTATTTATAATCCTGTGATTGTGACCAGAGAATACTGTCATGAAATTAACAAGATGGAACAATAGAAACATTACAGTTTCTTAATAAAGAAAATGGATTAAGGCAGATATGAAAGCTGGTATTCAGTGAAAGGAAAAAATAACTATCAGAGGTATTGAAAAAATATGAATCCTGACCTGGAAAAACATCAGATATTACATTGTAAAATATTTAGTTAAGAAATGCTATTTCAATAATTTAAGGGTCCTACATTTTCCTATTTTCATTGCAAATTATATCTCACTTGAATTAATAATACTTAACCAATGGTTATACATGAATATGCAACATTCGTTCAACCTTGAAGGTGGGAAAGAAAACAGGATTCTCAAAAGCAAAGAAACAGCCCTTTTAAACCACAGATTTTACGGAATCTCTAATTTTAAACAGATTCTCCCAAGCAAAATGCATCCTTTTCTCAATTCGCTTAAAAGATTCAAGCTATCTGAACACATACGAAAAGCAAATTACTTTACTATTTTTCTCTCTCAGTGTCATCACTAAATAAGCCTCAGTAACCCAGAGAAGGATTTTATTTTCAATATTTTAAGTCTCCCTCCGTTGTATGAAAAAAAGATTAAAAACTTGCATCATTTCCCTTAACATATAATTAAGAACAATTCCTTCCATTTGTTTCCCATAAAATTACATAAATACAAAAAATTACATCTTAAAAGTTGGTAGTCTAACAAAGTAATATAGACTACTTTGGGTTAGTACAAGAAAAATAATCATCCTTCAGAATACATCCTTAGACTCTATATTCTTTAATCCACAAGTCAGAAAAAACTAAACAAAGAAGCACTGGCTTCACAGAAGTACACGTATTCCTCCTGGGCCAGGCTGAACAATTTAGTAACTATGTGAACTTGGAGAAAGCATTTAACGTCCATGAACCTCAATTTCTTTTCACCTGTAAAACCCCGAGGATGAAAATACTCTGCCAACTTCATAGGACTAACACCAGAATCCAATTTAAGTTCATTCACTAAACAATTGTTGACTACCCACTATGTACAACGCACAGGGCTAGGGTGGCCAAATTTAGCAAATTTATATTAAAAAAATTATTCACTGTTTGTAAAGTTAACTGGGTGTCCTGTACTTTATCCGGCAACCCTATCTGGAGCATATACAAGGACACAAATATGACATGCTTCTTATTCTCAAAAGACTTACTAAAAGCAAGGGAAATAAAACATACATATAAACTACTATACAAGAAAGAAAAGCGGTTATGTAGCATTTAAAAAGGAGAAAAGAGTAAAAAAGGCACATTGAGAACACAGTAAGAGAGGATGGGGAATGGTGAGAATCAACAAGCACTCACAAGATTCAAAGCAGAATAACAAATAAGGGATGACACGCTTAGTTACATCCTCAACTCTAGCCTCAAAGACTTGTGTATTTACCACACGTACTATTCTTCAGTAAGTATATGGTGTGGCTCAGTAACACAAGTTTTTAAGTCATCTACCACCTGTTCACACTAATCAGTTCACATTTAAATTACTTCAAAGGGACATGCAATAACAACCTCTTGATAGAAACATATACAAAAATGCCAAACTCATAATTTTCTGAGGTATCTCCCTCCCAAACCTAGCTATAGCTTTGCACTTAATTACTTTACCCAATATTATTTTATTAAACAAATTCTACACTATATGGATGAGGCCAGTAAGACAAAAACCTTGATATGATTTCATCCCTTTTCCCACTTTCTATCATCCATGCAACTCTGTTTCCTATCTCTACGTCATAAGTAAACAGTTTTGTACTTTGTAATCTTCAAATAGATAAACAGACAGATCATTTTTAACTAGACGCAAAAATTACTGCTTTACTTTGCATTTCCTACTCCAACCCTCTGCAGATGTCCTCTTCTTTCTGCAGGCCCAGTTACCAGTCTTCATGACCCAGACCAACCCTGACTCTATTCTATGAAAGGAAAATTCACGTCTTTGGAACTTAAACTCAATAGTTAATAACTTTTGTTGCAGGATATGTGTATTAAAAAAGGTGTAGTAATGGAAAGAGTCTACTTATATCATTCATTCTCATTAAAGTCACCATATCCTTCATACAATTTTACAGATGAAGGACTTCAGAGCTCACAGTCCATATCCTTTATTTTTATAGATGCAAAAAATTATAAATCAATCACTTTGTGACTAGTCTATAAATTCACAGGGCAAGCAAAGAACTAGAGTCAGATTTTTTTGATTTTCAGTTCAGTATTTTTCCTACTAAATTATACTTCTACCTACTATATCTTTTGATTGATATTTAAAATATTCCCTGAATTCTCATTCTATTGCACATTTTTACTTTTTAAAAACAAAAAGAAATCTAAAAATTATATATAGTTACTCAAACAGCAATTTAAATTATTCATTAATTCACCATAACAAACTAACCTAAAACTCAGCTGAACTAAAAAACAAAACAAAAAAAGAGCAGATTCATCTTTAAAATAGTTTGTATTTTTAACTGCATAAGGTAGGGTGAAAAAAGTATCTGTATATCAAAACAGGCCAAAATGACAAGTTCAAGAGACAAGACATTGTCAGTATCAAATCTTAGAGAGGCTGATTATGTCTTTTTTGAAAACCTCTTTATTGAGAAGTATTATACCTATCTTAATAAATATACATTATACCTATCTTAATAAATATACAAACACTATTGAGGTTAAGGAGACTTGTAGACTCCACTGTCCTAGAATTTTGGGAGGAGAAAAAACTGTTACTCAAAAATTATCATTCTTATTTACCTGTCCCTTTTAATTCAAAGATATGTGGCTGAAAGGATCTACAGGCTTATAATCACATGGGTTACTACTTGACCAATGTTTTACTTTGAAAAGATTACTACTGACAACCCTTTTCAATTCTCTTACCTTTGTTGAAAGTACTTTAAATGTGCTCTGTTCCGGTATTATAGGATGAAGAAGTTTCAGTTTCAAATTGTAATCCTCTCCAGAAGGAAGTTTCACAAAAGCAGATAACTAATGAACACAAAATTAGCAGCACATTTTATAAGTTTATTTAATGAAGGGTAGAATACTTAAAAAACTGAATATAATTACAGAATTTCAATATTGCTGCAGATTATTTTAAATACTTTATATGGAATATCAGATTTAAGAACCTCAAAATAATCCTTTTTTTTCATCTGGTATCTTTCACATGAATTCCCATATACATAATTATATAGCAAAAAAGAGTATATTTCATAACACATTTAACATTTAAATCTCAAGGAAACTCAAGACACAAGAGCAAAATGATACAGTACATAACAAAAGAATTCTTGTGTAAAACATCTAGTTCTACCACTAACTCTCCTAAATATCTATCATAATATTTTCTACTAAGTGCTAAGATACCAAGTTATTAAAGGTCATACTCATTTAACATGGTTAGTAAATCCAAAGACACATAAATCACACAACAAATAAGCAGACCTTTTTCATGAAGTATACCACACAAATGTAACCAAATCACATGTCTTATCTATTTGTCAACCAAGTTCTGCTTTGAATTCCAAATCTAAAGAAAAAGAAAATAATGCACATCTAGCTATAACCTACAGTATACATATACTTGTCTCAAAACTTAAAATGATTCAAATTGAAAAGGAATACTTCAGATTTTCATCAGCATTTTCCACATCATCTCAGGAAGAAATGACATATATCTGATAAACTGCTATAGACTATTCTGTAATATACTATATTTACAAATAAAAGTATTTAATCTCAACATAAAAAATGGTTCAAAGACTATAATGACCTCTTTTTCTGAAAATTCCACATTTACATCATTCTTCTGAACATTCTTGATCATAAGTGTAATGATTACTTGAGATTCTGTTTGATACCAGTCATACCTATTAAAAAAGAAGACAGAAACTTAAAACAGAACTTCTAATTTTCTTAAAAGTTGTTGCTTCTTTACGTTTTGTCAAGATAAAAACTACAATCTGATAAACAACAAGAGCTCCACCTTGAGGAACAAAAGAGCAAAGCAGCTATTGATTCACAGAAACAATTTTATATAATTAATTTCCTACGATCTGTACTAATGGAAGAGACCAATAAGAGAGATGACGCCCCAAATCTTTCCAGTGGATTTAAATACTTACATGATTTTCTGGGTTCTGACTTCTATCTCTAATACCACGGTACTTAAGCTAATGTTAAAGATAAGATTAATTCTAAACAGCTAACAATTACTATACATCACCAATAGTTTTATACTCTCATTTCAATCTAACACCAAGAAGAAGTAAACACTTCTATCCCTATTTTACAGATGAAAGAAATCTAAGTTCAGACAAGTAAAGCAATCGGCCAGTCAGTGGCAGGTGTTACACTGGACCCACATCAGCCTGACTCCACACTCCAGAATCTCTTAACTAAAGATGCGGACAAAAAGCCCTGAGCCCAGGGAGCAGAAGCAAGTGAGCTAAAATTAAAATAATTTAAAGTTTAACTCATTCTGGCAGGCACAACATTAAATACAATATTTTTCTTCAATCTCAAGGTAGAAAGGAAGATTAATGTGCCTAGAGCTTCTAATTATGCGTATATTTCCCACTGAAAGCTCTAAAAATGCAGGGATCCTCACTGTCATATTAGACTATATTATAAACTCCATGACGGCAGAGCTATTAAATCTATCCTACCACTATTACATTCCCAGGACTAAGCACATTGCATGGTACACAGTATACTTATTAAATCAATGTTTTTTGCTCCAAATACCATAATTATTATTTGATGTTTATGTGCCCTATTCCTGCTGCTGCCACCACACTAATCAAAGTTCCTTTGACTACTAGGTATTTGGAGGGTCATCTTGTATCTCCCCAGAAAGAACATGAATAAATTGCTTTGTTTTAACATTTCCAAGCCATTTTAGGTAATTATGTCAAAAAGCACCTTGATTAAAGAAATGAACTTTAAGAATCTCCAGTTTCCCTTTTAAATTCAGTGAGAACGCAATGCTCAATGCCTTGGTTCTTTCTGTTACAGTCCTAAGAATATAAGTTGTACACATGGCTAATGAATAATTAAAATAAATTCAAATACTTTCTAGACGCTTATTTACTATTACCCTCAGCAATGGTCACTTTCAACTTATGCAGAATTATTTTATGAAAAATTTACTCCAAGTATAAAAGGCAGGTAAAATTACAATTTTATCAAGCCTAATTTATTTACCTGTGTAATAACAACAACTTAACTGGAAGAAGCTCTCCTTAATATATGGAAAGGTGACATAACATGGAATCAGGTGAAGCAAGCTTAAAGTTGAGAAGTAATTTGAATTTAACCTTAATATGAACACTAATATTAATCAGTAAACAGCCTTAGAATTAGTTTTTCAGGCCTGTAACACAATTTTTTAAAAAACTAAGAAACACTTTAAATCACAGGTAAGGACTTGCTTACTATTCAGTGACAGGGTCTTTTTCCCTTTAGGCATATTGATCACGCATTATAAAAAAGAAACACTTACTTAATTTTTGATTGATGAGTCCGCTGGGATGCAGACTAATTTTCACAAGTTGAAAGAGAAAGATTTTTACAAGTTAGTTTAGCAACTGTGTATTAAATGCACGTATTATTAATTTACCCAGTGCTATAGTTGCTCTGACATGGAATAACTACATGAAAACGTCCTTCAAAGACAAAGCATAGTATCCATAATTGTTAATACTAGTCTTCACAAAAATTAGACTAGTCAGCATTTTTATACTTTTCAGTTTCAATTTCAAAAAATAGTTTTATTCTAAAATAAAAACAGCATAAAAAACAGAAAACTTTCTAAAGATATGACTGCAAAAGGTTATATATAAAATGTCCAGTTCCAAGATGCAGTAACTCTCTAAACTGAAAATAACAGTAGCATTTAAAAAAAATATTTGTACGAATATAGTATATAACCTTCAGGCTTAACAATGGCATCTAACTGCTCTAGAACATATGAACGAATATGGCCTCTCTGCAACAAACATTCCACAGTGTCCATCAAGGAACAAAGTGACTCCTGACCAATCCATACCTTCCTAAACTACATGTGTGCCAGTTAAGGCTATGTAAATAAGTAAATCTAAAGAACCTGCCCTGGCTCATAGGTGGCCTCTAAGTTGTCCCTAAATGAGAAGGAAAGAGATGGAGTTTGCAAGAAGAAAATAAGTAAAACTGTTCTAGAGATCTGAATCTAACTCAGAATTACTCCCCAGTGTTAAGTATTGAGAAACACCTAAATCTAGATGATATCAAGTGGAGATACAGACTAGAACACCCAAATATTATAAAACCCAGACAAAAATACAAGCAGGTGAAGGAAGCCAACTTTTAAACACCTCCCCCAATCCATTCCCCACCCATCACCCCTAGGAACAGGACAAGCCTGGAGGTATAGGAATAGCCAAACAGGGCTCACAAATCCCAGTCACATTATGCACATATCTTGCCTGATGCTCACAACCACCTGCCTGAAGTAGATTAGCTCTATTAGGCTCAGTTTACACATGAAGAAAGCTCAGAGAATAAGTGACTTTCTCAACGTCACAATGTAACTTTGGATGACAGAGATGTAAATCTTCCTTTACAGATGAAGAAAGAGATTCAAAAAGGTTAAGTAATTGCCCATAAAGAGAGTTAGGATTACACAAACATCTGATCCCATCATTCTATTTCTTGACTAAATATGTAGATGACTGCTGCTAAAAGCCATTAGCCATAATTTAACTGTGTGTGTTATATATAAACCTAAGTTGGTTTAAAAAAAAAAAAATCAATTTTCCTCAACTCCATATGTATTAAAAAACATAACTTTTAATAACTGAAAAGACTTGAAAATCTTCATGTCCAAAACAACACAACACTGAACTAAACAGACATAAACATTTCCAAATTTTAGTTAACCTTTGTGTCTTAGCACACCATAAGCCCTGCAAGTGCTTCCAAAGCAGCAACTGTTTAACATCTAATATGATGATTTTTCACCAAAGAAAAGAAGTAATCATCCTGACCACACTAAAACACACAAATCAACTTGAATCACAAACTAAATGCATTACAACAGCCCAATAAGTTTCATGACTGTAAGCTTCTAAATGGTATTATTTCAGTTACTAAAGGAACAAGTAATTAAATGAAATTGCTTAATATTTAATTGAGACAAAGCTCATTCTGAGTCCTGTCTCAAATATATTTGGTAATAATATAATAGGGTAAAAACATGAAGGATACAAACTCTGAACTTACCACCTCGGACTGTGATCCTATTAAAAACAAAAAGAAAACATTTTCAGAAAACAGTACATTTATAGGCAAAGTTACATACACCATTTCTATAGCACAAACATACTGATTAAGCAAACCAATTCTCCATATGTTCCTAATAAAGACAAGTGGTTTAATTTTGCATTTTGGAGTCACTTTAGACTCCTTGTAACTTCTTACCAGTAAAACCACTGCAAAACAAATCCATCCACCTCTCCCTTTCAACATAAACTAGGCTAAAATCAGAATACCTCTGGAAATACCTATCTAAAGGAACATGTACCATTTAAATTATAATTTATAAAGTTAAAAACAAATTTGTTTAAATCAAAAAATGTAAACATTCACTTCTTTTTAAATTGAAAGACCATGGGAAGCCTGCATGCTTACCATTCTGAGCTTCTTGACACCTTTTAATCCAGACAATGAAATCAGCATCTGCACCTAAGAGAACACAAGGACTGTAATATCACTAATCTGCACAATCTAACATATTCATTCAAAAAATAATTACTGAACACCTAACTATGTTCCAAACACCATTCTAGGCACTGGCGATTCAGCAGTGAATTAAGCAGATAAAAATACCTGTCCTAACAGAGCTTACAGCCATCTTAATGTTACAGCTATTAATATATCAATAGGTTTAACATTTAGTTGTTCATCCTTAAGAATTTTGATTTAAAAAAAAAATTTAGTTTTAACCATAGTCAACCCTACTGGTTCCCAGATACAGATAATCTACATATCCCCTCATCCCTCTTAAAGGAGCTTCCTCCTCACACAACAAAATCATACCTGAATCAGATTCCCAATATGCCATCAATTAGGGTGGGGTGGAGGCCTGGTAATTGGCAGCTGGGCTGAGGTCCAGAAGCCTCTCTCTACCTGTCTGCTCTCCAATGCAGCTACCTATTCTGTCTACTAGTCTCTCAGGGGCTTTACTTGTTACCATGCCTTTCCTACCAACACCAAGAAGCATCTTTATACTTTGTGGAATTCTGTCATATCTCCAAGTTCCATGGCATCCAAGAGACTACAGATGGTGAATAATATATTTACAGATAGCAATGTAAACATGTACATAAGCAAATTATTCACCTCTGAAGACTCAGAACAATTAGAGTCACAAGGCCAGAAAAACACGATGTTAGGAAAAATTATTAAAAGTGATCTAGGCCGGCCCGGTGGCTTAGCGGTTAAGTGCGTGCGCTCCGCTGCTGGCAGCCCGGGTTCGGATCCCGGGCGCACACCAACGCACCACTTCTCTGGCCATGCTGAGGCCGCATCCCACATACAGCAACCAGAAGGATGTGCACCTATGACATACAACTATCTCCTGGGGCTTTGGGGGAAAAAATAAATAAATAAAAATATTAAAAAAAAAAAAGTGATCTAAAAAAAGGTTTACTAATTCAAGCTAACTGTAGGCAAGATTATTCTGAAAAATAAAAAGCAATTAAAAATTTCTTTTTTATTTTTCTGAGGAAGATTCACCCTGAGCTAACATCTGTTGCCAATCCTCCTTTTTTTTCCCTTGAGGAAGATTAGTGTTGAGCTAACACCCATGCCAATCGTCCTCTACTTTTTGTATGTGGGTCTCCGCCACAGCATGGCCGACGAGTGGTGTAGGTCTGCGTCCGGTATCCAAACCTGCGAACCTAGGCCACCAAAGCCGAGCGCATTGAACTCAAACACCACGCCATGGGGCAGGCCCCTAAAATTTTCTAAAAAATGCAGTTTTCTATTTCACTAATTTATAGATGAAATGCAACTACACAGGCCTTAACTCATACACACACACACACATTCATTCTAGTGGTGAACAATTACAGTCATGTGCCACATAACATTTCTGTCAAGGATAGACTGAATACACAACAGGGGTCCCATAAGATTAGAAACATATAGCCTAGGTGTGTAGTAGCTATATCATCTAGGTTTGTCTAAGTACTGCAGAAGAGGAAGAAATTTTCCTCTACCCTACTAGGTTCTTCTCGCTGGTCTAAGAATTAAATTGACATGAGACAGACTAACAGGAGAAAAACAAACAAAAGTTTAATAACATGTATGCATGGGAGAAACCCAGGAAAACCAAATTAACTCCCCAAAATGGCCAAAGTCCTCACCTGAAATACCATCATCAGCTAAAGACAAAAGATGATGTTGGGGGTCAGGAGAGTCAGGAACTTCAAAGGGAAAGAACGCAATTCACAGGTAGGTGAAAAAAAGCAAACATATAGAAAACAAGTGTTTGGCCACACAGAAACAGAAGAACACAGAGGGGAGCCCAACAAACAGGCTTTTCTAGGTTCCTCTGTGTCTACTACCTAGTTCACGTTATGCTGAGGTGATAGCTCCCTTCCTGAGACAGGTTTTTATATCTGAATTCTTAAAGCCAGTTAAGGGGGAGATAAAAACTTTGTGAGTCTTTTGTTTCCTAAAAATAATCAGCCTAAAATAACCCTCATGTCAAAGAGATACATTTTGGGGTGGCAAATTTTGTTTCCCTTCAGTACACTCTATGATGTTCACACAATGACAAAATCGCCTAATGACATATTTCTCACAACTTATCCCTGTCCATAAGCAATGTACGACTGTATATCAAAATCCTAGACTTGAAGAAGCTATTATTCAATTTAGTCAGTAAATAAAACCAACCTTCCTACCATACAAAGGGAAGAAAAGGTAATATTCTGAGCTATAAATTTTTTATCCTGATAAAAATGAAAGCCTAACAGTTTAACATAAATTTTTCTGGAATTAAAAGACATATTTGTTTTTATTTTTTTAATTTTATTTATTTTTCCCCCAAAGCCCCAGTAGATAGTTGTATGTCATAGCTGCACAGCCTTCTAGTTGATATATGTGGGACGCGGCCTCAGCATGGCCGGAGAAGCGGTGCGTTGGTGCGCGCCCAGGATCCAAACCCGGGCCGCCAGCAGCAGAGCACGCGCACTTAACCACTAAGCCACAGAGCCAGCCCAGACATATTTGTTTTTAAATTAAATATCCTCAACAGCAATTTTACCAAAGAGCAGACATCTTCTCCTGAGGTCACCTCTCAAATAATTGCAGGATAAAAGTCAATGGCATGATAATAAGCTATTACTTAAGGAAAGAATGTAGGCAGGGAACTTTCAGTTGCTCTAAAAAGATAAGGAATAGGGCTTAGAAATCTAGACGACGGAATGTCTCATGACTCATCAGAGTTTTCAAATATATATCAATACATTAGATAAACGGACTCTTCAGAATTTGCTAAGAGTGTAGATATGCTGGCTTTCTAACTGAATAACCATATTATTCATGCACCACACTTGGGATAACCAAGTTTGAGAACAACTCCTATTGTCCAGATCTCTTCTTTCCTAATTTGTAGGTTCCATTTGCAATGTTGGGCCTGACGTCCTTTCTCAAGTAGGTATACAGCATACAAGCAAATATTTAAAGCAGTAGATGGGCCGGTGCTGTGGCTTAGTGGTTAAGTGCGCATGCTCCGCTGCTGGCGGCCCGGGTTCGGATCCCGGGTGCGCACCGACGCACCGCTTCTCCAGCCATGCTGAGGCCGCGTCCCACATACAGCAACTAGAAGGATGTGCAACTATGACATACAACTATCTACTGGGGCTTTGGGGGAAAAATAAATAAATAAATAAAATTAAAAGGAAAAAAAAAGCAGTAGAGAGTAAATTTTTAAAAATATAAAAATATAATCATACAATACTTTAGAGCAGGTTTTCTCAACTTCAGCACTACTAACATTTTGGATCAGATACTTCTTAGTTGTGGGGGACTACCCTGTGCATTGTAGGATGTTGAGCAGCAATCCTGGCTTCTACTCACTAGATGTCAGTAGCACACACCCCCCCCCCAATCCACTAGTCATGATAATCGAAAATCTCTTCAGGTGCTGCCAAATGTCCCCAGGAAGCAAAATCAGCCCCAGTTAGGAACCACTGCTTTAGAGATTCTGATAACAGTCTATCATAACAGAAGATGATAGTATACAATTAGGATTATGTATTCTATTATTATCTATGAGATTACTTACAACCTCTGTCTTTTAGTATTTTGCAGATTTTTTTATTCTTTGCTCTTACAATTTCTATTTATGTGCATAGATATTCATACTGCTGTGATAATTTTCATCTAGTTCCCTCAAAAAGATGACATTAAAAACTCACAGTACTCTTAAAGCTCCACATTTCTTCTATACCCTATCATAATTTATCCAAACTTACACTTCACTTTTCAATAAATTCTTTCTTGTAAGATTTCCTAGCTCAGCAATCTGAATAACTTAAAATGAATAGACTTATGTTACATGAGAGCAAATTGAACTTTCACTTGTCCATTAGAAACAAATAAAGCCAGACTAAAAAGGAGCACACTGAGTGTTTATATGCAGTTTTTACCTTCTAATGATAAAGTTTATCTGTGGTTTAAATGCTAAAGAAAGGCCAATTTAATCAATTTTCCCCCTTCCCCAAAACCCCAGTACATAGTTGTATATTCTAGTTGTAGTCCTTCTAGTTCTTCTATGTGAGCCACCACCACATCACGGCTACTGACAGATGAGTGATATGGCTCCGCGCCGGAGAACCAAACCCAGGCCGCTGAAGCAGAGCATGCCAAACTTTAACCACTAAGCCATCAGGGCTTGCTCTTAATCAATTTTTAAGTAAACTCAAATTCTCCAATCAACACAGAAAGTTATTAAGAGGAGGAAAAAAGGTGTTGGGTTACTACCATTAGCTTGAGATTACACTAACAAAATTCAGCTGTGGTATTTAAGACACATAGAAGCGATTAGAGATTATTAACATATAATTCTAATACTTACTATCTAATTTCTGTCCTTCTGTAAAAGTTTCTAGAGCAGCAGCATAGTTTTTTTCATGGTATTCACATATCCTGTATGAGCATATTAAAAACAAACACCACACACACACACACACAAGATCATGAAAAACAGCCTTCCAAATAAAAAATCCTAGTATTTTCTCTATTGTCAGAAGAAATAATTTAAGTATATTTTAATAACTATAAGTTAGTAAGTTAAAAAGTATAAGTTAATATTTAGAAAATAAGAGATATTCTAAAATACTCTACAGTAACATCTAGTATAATCCCCACTAAAATCCAATTTGGAACTCTTTTCAGAAGGAATATCTTGATTTTAATTGTATACACTTTTTGTTCCAAAATATAGCTATACTAAGTAATTAAAGAAGCTTCTTACTTAAAGAATAAAGTCACACTTATCAACAGAAACAAGCTGGGATATAAGGTAGACAGATACAGAGTTTTCATAGCATTAAATGTAGTCTGTCCAGCTTGGTTAAGGATTAGATGTTCTCTAATCAGTTAAATACAGTAAATTCTAAATGATGAACAAAACAAGGATTTGAAATCCATCAGTTTCATCCATACCTTGCAGTTACTTCAATCATCACTATTTTAAAACATACTAACTATATATATCCTATCTCATACTGCAGTTAATACAATAATAGAAGTATAAATTATATTTAAAATTGAATCCTATCTCAGCTATAAAATATACAAATACAGAATTTACTATTTCTATAAAGCCTACAATTAATTCATTCAACAAACTAAACACCTACTATCTATAGTCCAGATCCAACAAGAGTAGTTATTGCATACCCTTTTCTCAGCATAGCAGTGGAATTATTTGGATTAAGTTCAAGCGATTTCTTTGCATCAGCAACGGCATCTGTATATGAAAAAATGGTCAGTTTTTAGTCAGTTATTTACAGATCCTAACAAACATTACACACAAAATTTGAATCAGCCTTAGATTTTTAAGTTTTCAAGTTGGTGAAACGGACAAATGGTTTTAAGTTAGGAAAAGCTAATCCAAGATATGATTCAAATAAATATAACCCCCATACCTTCCTGTTGGCCTAATATTTAGCTTCCTTCCGAAAGCTCTTCTGTCAGTGAATAAAGCTCTGTGTCACAAAGTTCATCTAATTTTCTCACTAACATCAATTATGTAATTTGACTCAAGGTGTTTAACTTTTCCCTACCCAGATCTTCTATCCAGAATAATTAAAGTAGCACAATAGAGAAACACATTCTTTTTGTAAAAATTGCAAACGAGAGCACTTCATTTAACTACTCTGTAACATAGTAAATGTGATGCTATTCTTTGTTAGCACATCCAAAAACTACAAATGAAATCTGGATAAATTCTCCACCCACTGAAGGAAGAATAGATACCCATAAAATTTAAATGAGTGTTGCTCAACATCATGTTTGTCACGCTTCAGCTACTTCCTCTTGCATGAAAGACCAATTTAAAAATCCGCGAAGATAATCTCTATTTTATTAGACTTGTTGTATCTTGGGCAAAATTTATAAGAAACTTATGAAGAAGAGACAATATACTTTGTAGGAAAAGTTACCACAATAATTTCCAAGAAGAATGTGACAATAAGCTCTTTGACAATAATACTGTGCATCATCTGGTTTCTGTTCCAAAGCCTTAGTCAGCTCCTACAAATACAAACATGTTGAGTGTCAGTAAATGTTTTTTAAAAGCCATTGAAATCTAATTAAACATGATTTTTAATCAAATAACCCATTATCATAAGCAATTTGGAGGAGATAACAGGGAAACAAGCCTGCAGCTTTTCTTTGCAAGATCAATCTCTCTCCCTCTCTTCTCCCCCCAAAAGCCTACAATCTAATGTAATATCTATGTAAAATCACTTAGCAGTTCCTGGCCTATAGTAGGAGCTCAATAAATGGTAATTATTGTCACCTCATTTATTCTGAAGAGTTTAGTTGATATACATTGACCATCACAGATTTTCTCCTTCTAATTTGGAGAAGACTCAAAGATCATGTAGAATTTGAGATGCCTAGAAAATGTGAAGCTGTCCAATAACAAAAAACTGAAAGTTAAATCTAGAGCTCAGGGAGGTTAACAGAATCAATAAATACACAATCAAGCTTACCCGGCCCTCTCCTATCCTCTGTCAATGGCAGACATCCCTAAGAAATCACAGCATTCTGTTGAAAGCCCAGATACAATATCTCATAGATAGCTACTCTCCGTTGATCAAGAGTTAACATTAGAGAGATTAAAACTTTTGCCACCCGGGCCAGTCACGGTATACAAGTGGTAGCGGAAACAATAATGATGCAAGAAGAAATAGCATGATTAGTGAGGCCAAGGACAAACGCAGGAAAACAGGAACACTTTGATTCTCTCTCCATTGCCCATACACCCTAGGGATTTGGCAGTTTTCTTAAAAGGTAAAATTATTTCAATAGCAAACGTGTGTCACTGACTTGGCTTTAACCCAGTAGCGTGAGTCTCACAAAGCAATATATACTATACTTGGTAATCACATACGTAAAATCCAATACACCTAAAATCCAAACCACTTTTTACCATCTTCATCCCTATCATCCTGATCCAAGCAGTAATGAAAATCAGATCTTATTACTATGTCTCTGCTTAAAACTCTGCAATGCCTTTGCTGCTGATCAGTGCAAAAGCCCAAGTCCTTACAATGACCTGTAAGGCCCTCCTTGATGACCCTCTGCTAGCTCTCTGATCTTTTATCTCTTACTATTCTTCCCTTTGCTCCTCCATTCTAGCCACAATGGACTCCTTGCTGTTCTTAAAACGCCTCAGGACTCTGCACATGCTGCTCCCTCTCACTAGAATGCTCTTCCCCCAAATATGTACAGAAGATTCATTCTCTCACTTCCTAGTTAGTGACTGTGCCAGAGACAGGATTCAAGTCCAGGTCTAACTCCAAATCGAATTTTAACCACTAAACAATACTGCCTCTTGGTAACATTTCGTTACTCCAAGTTTCTTTCACATACCACTTGACATTCGTATTAACATAATGTTTTCTAACATTCTGAAATTCCTAAGTTAAATAATACCATCTTGCACTAACTTGCAAACAATTTTGAAAACAGCTGATAGCTTCTTGAAAATCTACTCAAATATATCTTCATACCAAATTTTCTAGCCTCCCCTCAGCAAGAAAATAGGTATATTATGGGTCAAAAAGGCTTTTATAGATTATATTAATATCTGAATCACCAATTCAAAAAGGTTTTTTTTTTTTTGGTGAGGGAGATTGGCCCTGAGCTAACATCTGTGCCCATCTTCCACTATTTTGTATATGGCATGCCGCCACAGCATGGCTTGATGAGCAGTGCATAGGTCTGCACCCAGAATCCAAACCTGTGAAGCCTGGGCCACTGAAGCAGAGCGCACGAACTTAACCACTACGCCACCAGGCCGGTCCCTTCAAAAGTATTTTTTTTTTTTTTTAAAGATTTTATTTATTTATTTTTCCCCCAAAGCCCCAGTAGATAGTTGTCTGTCATAGCTGCACATCCTTCTAGTTGCTGTATGTGGGACGCGGCCTCAGCGTGGCCGGAGGAGCGGTGCGTCGGTTCACACCCGGGATCCGAACCCGGGCCGCTGGCAGCCGAGCGCACGCACTTAACCGTTAAGCCACGGGGCCGGCCCTTCAAAAGTATTTTTAAACACGTTACGTAACAAACACTGGCGTACAAAGGTAAATAAAATATTCCTTTTCCTAATGAGTTGGGTAAAAACTTCTGGATTTCAAACAACCAACCTGCAAACGACCTTTAAAAACACAAACTAATTGTCGGTTAAAGAAGACCATTTATGATGATTCAGTTAAATAAATTAAGCAATTGACTTATCAGGCTGTTAATAAAAAAAAGTTACCAAAAGACTACTGAGCACAAACTGAACATTATGACACACAAACTTATAAGAAATGAATAAACCACAATAAAGTTTATTTTGAACATGCAATATACAGCATAATAAGATCAGAAAAAGTGAAGTTAAAATAATGATTTGTGGTTGTCTTAACTACATCTGACTTGTGGCATGTTGTCAGAGTTCTACTGTTTCTGTGACAACAGTTGCTGGCTGCTAGAGTACAAAGTGACTAGAGGGAGGTATCTCAAAACGCAAGGACTTCAGTGTCAATATTTGAATCATAGTGGCAAAGAGCAATTAGTTAATGCAGACCTATGAGAAACTTACCCAAAGATCCACTCAACATAAAACGAGTTTTGTTACAGTCAAGCAATTTATAGTTCTCAAAAATAAAGAAAGCTAGTGAACTATAAAATATAATTACACTGAAATCCTTACCAAGATAATAGTGAAGGAAGTACCCTGATAACCCAGAACAATAGGGAGAAAAGCTTCTTTTAAGACATTAAAATTGTTTAAGACTTGGATCCTAGAAAATGCATTTCCAAATCTTTAAAGTTTTAGTCTCTTTTAAAATGCTACTCAACAAGGTAACTTAAGATTAAAAGCAAAAGCAGACTGCTCAGACTGACCTAATGTTTGAAAGCCTTTAGCTCTGGGTATCTCAACTTGATTCCACTTTCCATTTTCTTCCAGCCACAGCTAATTCCCAATCATGGATAAACAAGAATATCAACCCTTCTCCCTTCCTAAACTACCTAGCACTGTTGGAGAAAAGCCACGTAACCACGCAGACCTGATAGCTACACTCTCAACAAAACTATTTTTGGTCAGTTACTTCAAAGTCAGCTACCAAACCTTTAATAATATCACACAACCCCAATCCTACCCCAGCTCTAGAGGATGATCTTGGTGCCCTGAAACCACAGACTTGTCACTTCTAAACTGTATAACCTTGAGCAAGTTAATCTCCTTAGTCTTAGCTTCCTTGTTAGTAAAATGAATACCCATCTCACAGTTATTACAAGAATTATGGCAGGAGTCATTTAACATATTAGAATGCCTACCACATCCCAGGCACTACACTGAGAACAGAGGTAAACAAGATACACAAAACCCCTGCTCTCTTGAGGCTTACACTGGGGCCTGACTTAGGTAGGGTGGTCAGAGAAGACAGTTTCTCTGAGGTGGTATTTCAGCTGAAATCTAAAGTGATGAGCACCTCCAAGCAACACAAGAGATAGGTCAATAAAGAGTACATTTAAGCAAAAGAAACTGCAAGTCCAAAGGCCCTCTATCAGGATTGAGCTTGACACATTCAATTAACAGAAAGAAGGCCAGTGTGGCTAGAACCTAGAGAGCAAAGAAGCTACAAGATGCCTAACTCAAGGGGCTCATCTTGTACCTTACATTACTTATCTTCATAACAACCCTTTCAAGTAGGTCCTATGTAGCCCCATTTTACAGACGAGAAATCTGATCCAGAGTGATAACAGAAACTCTCCTGAGGTTCCATAATTATCATGAAACCAGGATTTGGACCCAGGCGGTCTGATTCCAGAGCCTGTGCTCTTAACCACTGTTCATACTAAGCCTCAAAAGAGTCTCATAATTCACATACAGTCGTGCATTGCTTAATGACAAGGATACATTCTAATAAATGTGTCGTTAGGCAATTTTGTCATTGTGCAATCACCCCAGAGCACACGCACACAAACCTAGATGGTATAGCCTACTACACACCTAGGCTAGATAGCACTAATCTTACAGGACTATCATTGTATATGTGGTATGTCATTGATCAAAATGTTGTTATGCAGCACCTGACTGTATATGTTTTCTCTCCCTACTGAATTGAGACTTCCTCTGTAAAGTTTTTTACTTCCCCAGTTAGCCTCTACTCTGCTATGCTCTTCAGTGTACTTGACACACCACTCCATTAGTGTACTTATCTTATATCTGTCTCCCCAAAAGACTGCCAACTCCCTTACTGTACAATCTTTTCAACTTTAGATCCCTCCTTCCCAGTACAGCATTCACCATTAAAGTACACTGTTTGTTGAATGAATGAAAAATGTGAGTCAGCTTGATTCAAACACTTCTCCTCTATTCCTCATTGGATAGTCTTATATAAAAATGTAACATTTTAGGGGCCGGCCCAGTGGTGCAAGCGGTTGGGTGCACGGGCTCCGCTGCAGCGGCCTGGGGTTCGCCGGTTCAGATCCCTGGCGCACACCGACGCACTGCTTGTAGAGCCACGCTGTGGAAGTGTCCCATGTGGGGTGGAGGAGGATGGGCACAGATGTTAGCTCAGGGCCAATCTTCCTCAGCAAAAAACAGGAGGATTGGCATCAGATGTTAGCTCAGTGCTGATCTTCCTCACCAAAAAAAAAAAAAAAAAAAAAAAAAGTAACATTTTAACTGATGTAGTATCAAGTGACCTGAATTTCAAATACTGTTAAACCAGCACTTGGGAAAATCTAGGAGGAAATAGACTCTCACTTCTCCTCAAGGTTCCAGCGCTACTTATTATTACCAATTATTTAGTAATTAACATTTACCTGTTCATCTTTCTGAGAAGGTCATCTCAAGTTTTAAAAAGAACATTTCCTCAACACAGCTGCTTCTTATCATGATCATCCTCCACACCACCAGTTTCTGATTCAGGTCTGCAGTGGGTCCTGAGAATTTGCATTTCTAACAAGTTCCCAGATGATGCTGCTGCAGCTGGTATGGGGACTGCACTTTTGAGAACCACTGTTCCACAGTACTAGACTAAGAGTCAGGAAACGTGTGACCTAAGGCTCCCATTCTGCCTCTAACTGGCAGTATACATCTCTATGACAGATCACCTGGATTTCTTGGGGTCTGTTTTCTTCTGTAAAACAGATGGGTAAGGAGTACTGGACTACAGGAGTCATAAGGACTTTCAGTAGACGGGGCGGGGGGGAGGGCGGGGGGGGTGGTGGTGGAGGTGGAGGGGGGAGCCGGGGGTGGTGTCCAAGAATTTGCATTTCTAATGAGTCCCCAGGTGATGCTGATACTACTGGTCCAAGAGCCACACTTTAAGAACCAAGGTACAGAAGCTAACCACATTCCTACTCTATGCAATTTCACTCCTAGTTATATACACCCAAAAGAAAGGAGTGCATGTGTTCACCAAAATACATGAGAAAATTCACAGTGGCTTTATTCATACTAGCTAATAACTAAAAATAACCCAAATATCCATTACTAGAATAGTGCTATATTTATAAAATGGAATACTATATAGTAACAGAACTACCATTTCACACAATAATATGGATGTACCTCACATAATGTTTAGAGCAAGACAGAGTACCCACACTCAACTAAGTACCTAGTTTATGATTCTGTTTATATGAAGTTCAATAACAAGCAAAACTAACAGATGGTGATGGAGGCCAGAATAGGGGTCACCTGGTGGGTAAGGGGAATTATTGGCTGGGAAGAGGCAAGAGGAAGCTCTGAGGATGGAAGTGTTCTATATCCAGCTGGGTGGTAAACACGTATGTAAAACTACAACTTCATTAGTTGCAGACTTAAGATTTGTGTTATTTACATCTATCATACTTCAAAAAACAAATTTAAAAAGTAAAATAAGTGAGATGGAAAGTAACAATGAAATTCATTACATTAATATCCTTTAAAAGCAACTTTCATATAAACTGTATTTTCAAAAGAGGAATTGGGCCTAAAAGGACCATAACAAACATAGATCCTGAAAACTAATAGCTGTCTAGCTGACGTAAAGAATTGTGGAGAGGGCTGGCCCCGTGGCTTAGCAGTTAAGTGCGCGCGCTCCGCTGCTGGCGGCCCGGGGTTCGGATCCCGGGCGCGCTCCGACGCACCGCTTCTCCGGCCATGCTGAGGCCACTTCCCACATACAGCAACTAGAAGGATGTGCACCTGTGACATACAACTATCTACTGGGGCTTTGGGGGAACAAATAACTAAATAAATAAAATTATTAAAAAAAAAAAAGAATTGTGAAGAAATTCTCAGTGCCTCCTGTAACATTATTCTAACACTGATCCCAGAAGCCTCACTAGGAAACATCACAGCACAACTGACTAACCAACGACTTTAACTGAAGGCCTAAATACCCAGATCCAAAAAACACACTGACCTAAAAGGCCCTACGGGACCTAGCCCCTGGTTTCCTCCACACCTCATCCATTACTCCTCTTTCATCCCACTCTAGTTAAATGTGCCTTTTTGCTGCTCCTTGTACAAGCCAACTTCATTCCTACCTCAGGATCTTTGCACTGGCTCTTCTTTCTGCCTGAAATGCTCTTTCCCCAGAGCTTCCGAACTCATTCCCTCATGTCTCTGCTCAAATGTCACCTCCTCAGAGAGACTCTACTACCCACGTGGCAAATTTCTTTTAGAAGTCATAACTAGGAAAATGGTTCTCTAACTCAAATTGCTAACCTTGCCTATATTAGATTGTAACAAGGAAACAAGGTTTCCTCTTTTCTGTGCTTCAAAGCAAGAAACCTCTGGCTACATCTTGTGACCCACTGCATCATGTATCCTCAGTTTAGATTCTCTTTATTACTTTTAATTAGTATTTTACTCTTGCTCTTATACTTTCCTTTACAGCTCTACAGCCTTTCACTGCACACAAAGTACTGTGTAAGTCAATTAAATACATAAAGGAGATTCTAATCCATAGCAATCAGTGCCTTGCACACAGCAACTTCCAAAATATTGTTTCGATGAATAAACAAATGAGTGCGTAATGAATAGTGACAGGACATCTGGAACTTTTCAGGGACATACGGGAAAAGGTTTTTGTTCCAGTAGTCTGAGTTCACACAGGCACTTAGCACAGCACCTGTACGTGAGAATGGCAAGAACGATGGTCAAATGAAAAACCGAATTAACAAGTATCATCAAGCCTAGATTTCACTTTTTCGTCGTCACAAATGCCATTTAAAAAAAAAGAAAAACCCTTTCAGGCCAACTATGGATGTCAACTATGCCCCCAAGAAACAGAGGTCTTTCTAAGAAGCTGCAAGGATGCAGGAAGGGTCTAGGAGTAAGAGGGGACAAGAAGAGGGATCTAGGGTAACGGGGCCACTGTGGGTCAGAGAAAGGAGAGGCGGAGGCTGTCAATATTAGGGCTGAGACACAGGGAAAACGGCAGCCCGAGTCCCAGAAAGGCAACGCTGGGAAGAGGCGGGGTCGGCCAGAACCCGTCGCGGCCGCGTTCCCCTAAGGAGGGTGGAGGAAGCTCAGACCGGCTCTCTCACCTCTAACGCCGCCTGGGGGTCCTCGTCGATCAGAGCATCTGAGAAGCTCCGGAAAAACCTGCCAGGAAAACAACGACTTCAGCACGGCTCACTAGCCGAGGAGAAAAAGGGGATAAAAATACACAGCAAAGAGAAGAAAAAGCACGCACCTCTGGGCTGTTGCAGGTCCTGCTGCAGCCGCCGCCATCCCTAACACTCACGGGTACTGCAGCTGGAGCTGCTACTACAGAGGTTAACAGCTTCGTCGCCGCCCAAGGAGGAAACTTCTGGAGAAACACCAACCGCGCTTCCGTCCTAAGCAGCCAACGAGCAGCCACACAGTGTACCGCGGCGGAAGGGGAGGCGAAAAGCAGGCGCGGGGCCGGCTGGGACGGTGGAGGACCAAGTCTCCCGGCCCGGCCCCCGGTCTCGTGACCAGCGCTCCCAGTTCCCGCCCCTCGCAGCCATGGTTACGGAGGCCTCCGCTGTTCACGTTCCCTCCTCTTCGCGCGTCCGCCCTCCCACAGAGCCTTCCGAGGGAATAGCTCAAAAGCGCATTTGGAACGTATTGTTATCCCTCTGGAACGTGTGGCGTTTGGTGCGTTTGTGTGCCAGCTAATAGCACAAGGCACGTAGAGCTCCATTTTCACCACAGTGCACATCATGGCGACCAGAGGCAGCCAAGCCTTTCGTGACCCGTGACGTCATTCGCTGCTACGTATTCTTTTGCGGGAGCACAGTTGCGGATTGCGCGCCGATCCGGGATCTTTGCGCTGGGACCCATAAGGGACTAGGACTCGCCGGAAGTCATTTTGCCTTTGCAGAAACTAGCCAGAAGGAAGCCTTTTGGTTCCGGGGCGGGTGTACTGTTTTATTGCCCAGAACGCCACAGGACCAGATGGACTGATTTTGCTTCCCAGTTGACTTCCCAGATAGAAAAGAAAAACCTGTACCATCCCAAGGCGCTGAAGGGAGGAAGGTGGCCTGAAGTTGTCTGAGTGCTGCTTTCCTTTCCAACCTAGTCGGTCAGGCCCTCCTTCACCGCCCTTTTATCCATGCAGATCAAATAGAAGCTTCCAGCAGATTCCCTGGGACGGACGTGGAAGAACAGAAGGGAGTGGGAGTAAGCGGCTCGGTCAGTAGAGATAAACAAGTAAATGAACTTGAGTGTCTGCTATGTCCAAAATCTAAACTAAGCCCAGGGATTCAAAGAGGTTAATGCCCTCCAGAAACTTAAACCAGTTCTAACTGCTAAAATGAAAAAAGGGGAATAGTCACGTGATGGCAAGGAGGGTACCCCTTGCTAAATTAGCCCAATATAAGGTATAGGGATGAATTCCTCAAAGATATGATACCTGAGCCTCAGCCTGGAAGGATGAACTAGAATTAGTGAAGGAAATGGAAAAGGCATTGCAGGCAGAACAGGGTGTGAGTTAGAAAACGATAATGGGAACTCTAAAATTGGTAGAGCCAAAATTCATATTGGAAGCAGACTGGCTGGAGAGGTAGGTAAATGCCACGTCATAAAGGGCTAGGTGTGGTCTGGTCTGCTGAGAAGCTTGGATGTTATTCTCTGAGTTATGCTAACCCATTAAAGGATTTTTAATCACCAAAGGCAATAAGTCAAATTTGCATTTTTTAAGTATATTATTCTCTCTGTGCTATGGAAGAATGATTAAAGGGAAAAGGAGAGTAGTTGTTGAGAGACAACGGCTGTATTACAGGCCAAAGTGACTCTCTTAAATAGGTCAGGGATACAGAGGAAGGTAAGAATTACAGAAATATTTGAAGTAAAAGTATCTGGGTTTGCTGATCCTTTGTTTTTTAATGATCAGTGCTTTTTGTATCATTTATAATGAGGCTTTGCCTATTCGAAGGCCATGAAGATATTCTTACGTATTTTCTCCTAGATGCTTTATTATTTTATCTTTCAACTCCAGGTCTGTGATTTATCTCAAATTAATTTTTGTGAAAGTATGAGGTTGGGATCAAGGTTCATTTTTCCTCTGTATGGATATGCAGTTGACCCAGCCCTACTTATTGGGGAAAAAAAAGACAGTGAGTTGAAGCCTTGTCATTGTCTACGTCACACAGCTGGGCTTGCCTTGGAGCCCTGCCCCTCGCTGGGTCCTGCTCCTGCTCTCCCGACCCTGCGTGGCCCCCATTCATCCTCCGTGGCGGCCATCAACATCCCCTTGTCGGTTAGGTGAGACTTAAGCGTGTTGAAGATGTGGAGCTGCTGATCTGGCAGCAAGGTCAGGAACTGCTGAATCAGCTTGCTCGGATTCGGGCCCCTGATAAAACTGGCGATGTACACATTGACAAAGGTGGCCATCAGATACTGGCAGTCAAAGCGATCCATGATGCCTCCATGGCCAGGAATGGTGTTGGCAAAGTCTTTGATTTATCATTTCCTCCCATAAATTCTTATGGCTCCTTTGTTGTAAAGTAGGTGACCACATATATGTGGGTCTATTTCCAGGTTCTCACTCCACTGGTCTGTGTCTAACCTTGTAACGGTACCATACTGTCTTAATTAACATAGCTTTATAATGAGTCTTGAAGTCCTGTAACTTTTTGTTTGTTTTTGTGAGGAAGATTGGCCCTGAGCTAACATCTGTTGCCAATCCTCCTCTTTTTGCTTGAGGAAGATTGTCACTGAGCTAACATCTGTGCCAATCTTCCCCTATTTTGTATAAGCAGCATGGCTTGATGAGCGGTGCATAGGTCCACGCCCAGGCTCTGAACCTATGAACCCTGGGCCACCCAAGCGCAGTGCACGAACTTAACCGCTACACCACCGGCTGGCCCCAAGTCCTGTAACTTCTTCACGAGTGCCTTGGCTATTCTAAGTGTTTTGCATTTTCAATATTTTATACATTTTATAAAATTTATTTCAATTTATAAGTTTTAGAATGAGCTTGTCAATTTCCAACAAAAAAACAAAACCCTGCCAAGATTTTAATCAGGCTTGCATTGGATCTATAGATCTATTTGGGGAGGCCGGCCCCATGGCTTAGCGGTTAAGTGCACGCGCTCCGCTACTGGCGGCCTGGGTTCGGATCCTGGGCGCACACCAACGCACCGCTTATCCAGCCATGCTGAGGCCAGTCCCACATACAGCAACTAGAAGAATGTGCAACTATGACATACAACTATCTACTGGGGCTTTGGGGAAAAAAAAGGAGGAGAATTGGCAATAGATGTTAGCTCAGAGCTGGTCTTCCTCAGCAAAAAAAAGGAGGATTAGCATGGATGTTAGCTCAGGGCTGATCTTTCTCACAAAAAAAAGATCTATTTGGGGAAAACTGACGTCTTAATATTGAGTCCTCCAATCCATGAATATTATACACTCCTCCATTTATTTAAGTGGTCTTTAATTTCTTTCAGCAGTGTTTTGTAGATTGCACTGTAGAGGTCTTACATATCTTTCATTAGATCTATTCTTGGGTATTTAATTTTTTTATGCTATTTTAAACGACATTTAAAAATTTTTATACTCTACTTGTTTGTTGCTAGTATATAGAAACACTACTGATTTTTACATATTGACCTTATATTCAGCCATCTTGCTGAATTCCCTTATTTCTAATACTTTGTAGATTCTTTTAGAATTTCTATGATCACAATTTTGTCATCTGAATAAAGATGGTTTAATGTATTCCTGTGCAATGATTATACCTTTTCTTTCTTTTTCTTGCTGTCTGTCACTGGCTAGGATGTCTACTATAGTGTTGAATAGAAGTAATGATAATGGACTTCCTGTCTTGGTTGTAACATCAGGAGAAAACAATATGAAATGCTTTTTCTTTATTTAGTGAAATATTCATATTTATTTTTTCTTTAATATGTTAATGTTCTCCAAATGGCCAATATGCATCTGAAAAGAAATTCTACATCAATAGCTATACAGGGATATTAAAATCATAATTCATAATCATAACACTCCCACCAGAATGGTTAAATTAAAAGGAATTCCACTACCAATCATTGGCAAGGATATGGAGCAAGAACCTATAACTTTCATATATTGTTGGGGGAAGTATAAATTGGTATAACTACTTGAGAAAATTTTTTGACACTATCTGTTAAAGCTAGTCATACAAATACTCTCTTACCCAATACTTCTACCATTGGATGTGTACCCAAGAGAAAAGAGTACTTATGTTCATATACAAGAATATTGATTGCAGCATTATTCACAGTAGCAAAAACTGGAAATAACCTAAATGTCCTTTCATAGGAGAAAGATACTACAGAGCAGTGATTAAGAAAGAACTACCAGTACACACAACAATATGGACGAACTAATCTGTGCAGAAATAGAAGTATAATGATGTACACCTGAAATTTATACAGTTATAAACCAATGTTACCACAATAAAAAAGGAAAAGAAAAAAAAAATGGATGAAACTTACAAAGAAAATGTTGAGTTAAAGAAGCCAGACAGTATATTTTGATTGATTCCATTTATATAAAGATAAAAAAACTATTTTGAGGGACATCAGAGGGTGATCATGTGGCTGGGAAGGGCCATGCGGAGCTTTCTTGCATGTGGGAAACGTTACATATCTTGATCTGAGCGGTAATTAGACCAATGTATTCAGATGTAAAATTTTATCAAGTTGTACACTTAAGATTTGTGCACTTTATGCATCAATAAAATAGGAAGGGGAAAATTTAAAACAAAATCAGCAACAATCAGAATTTGAAATTTAAAAAACCATGACATTTACAATAGCATCAAAAATATTAAACACTGAAAAATAAATCTGATAAAGTATGTGCAAAATGTATACATTGAAAATTACAAAGCATTGCTGAGAGAAATTAAAGAAAACCTAAACAAATGGAATGGCACTCTATGTTCATGAATCAGAAGAGTCAATATTGTTAAGATATCAGTTCTCAAATGGATCTATCGCTTCAACATGATCCCAATCAAAATTCCAAAGGCCTTTTCCATTTTTGAAGTTGACAAACTGATTCTGAAATTCAAATGGAAATGCACAAGACTTAGAATAGCCAAATCAACTTGGCAAAACAAAGTTTTAGAACTAACACTACCTCATTTCAACACATCAACCTTGTGTATTGACACAAAGATAGACAAATCAATAGAACAGAATAGAGAGTCCATAAATAGACCCACACATATATGGACAACTGATTTTCAACAAAGATCCAAAGGTAATTCAGGGTAGAAAGGAAAATTGAAAAGGATAGTCTTTTCAGACTTTTCAATTGAAAAAGACAGTCTTTTCATCAAATTGGATATACAAAAGCAAAAAGTGAACTTCAATACATAACTTGCACTATCTACAAAAATTAACTCAAAATGGACCATGGACCTAAACATAAAATGTAAAACTATAAAACTTCTAGAAGAAAGAAAAATCTTTGTGACCTTGTTAAGCAAAGATTTCTTAGACACAACACCAAAAGCATGATTCATAAAAGAAGCCATTGATAAATTAGACTTTACCAAAATTAAAGTTTCTGCACTTTGAAAATATTTGCAAACCATATATCTGATGAAGAGCGTGTATCCTGAATATGTAAAGAGTTCTCAAAACTCACTAGTAAGAAAACAACAGAATTTTAAAATGGGCAAAAAAATTTATCACTTCATCAAAGAAGATATATGGATGTCAAATAAGCACATGAAAAGGTACTCAAAATCATTACTCATTAGGGAAATGTAAATTAAAACCACATTGAGATACCACTACATACTCTTTAAAATGGCTAAAATATAAAAAGACTGACCATATTGGAGAGGATGTAGAGCAACTGGAAGATTCACAGACTACTTAAGATGGGAATGTAAAATGGTACAGTCATGCATCTCTTAACAATGGGGATACATTCTGAGAAAGGTGTCATTAGGCAATTTAGTCCTTGTGCTAGCATCATAGAGTGTGTATAACCACAAACCTAGATGGTATAGCCTACTACACACCTAGGCTTTGATACTAACCTTATGGGACCACTGTCGTATATGCTGTCCGTTATTAACTAAAACGTCTTTATGCGGCGCATGACTGTACCACCATCATGTGACCCAGTCAGATCACTCCCAGGTATTTAACTGAGAGATATGAAAATACATACCCATATAAGGATTTGTACAGGAATATTCATTGCAGCCTTAATGGTAATAGCTGAAAACTAGAAACAACCCAAATGTCCATCAACAGGTAAATGGATAAACAAACTGTAGTATATCCATTTGATGTAATGGATATTACATCAGCAATAAAAGGAATGACATTGACATATACAACATGGATGAATCTCAAAATAATTATGCTAAGTGAAAGAAGCCAGACAAAAAATAGTACATACTATATAATTTCATTTATATAAAATCCTAGAAAATGCAAGCATGTTTTAATACTGATATAACCTATATTGACAGAAAGCAGATCAGTGGTTGACCATGGGGTGGATTGTGTTAAGAGCAGTGAGGAGGGGCCAGCCCCATGGCATAGTGGTTAAGTGTGTGCACTCTGCTGCTGGCGGCCTGGGTTCAGATCCCGGGTGCACACCAATCCACCGCTTGTCGGCCATGCTGTGGTGGCGTCCCGTGTAAAAGTGGAGGAAGATGGGCACAGGTGTTAGCCCAGGGCCAGTCTTCCTCAGCAAAAAGAGGAGGATTGGCATGGATGTTAGCTCAGGGCCAATCTTCCTCACAAAAAAAAAAAAAAGGAAACAAACTTTAGGGCCGGCCCCATGGCTTAGCAGTAAGTGTGTGCGCTCCGCTGCTGGCGGCCTGGGTTCGGATCCCGGGCGGGCACCGACGCACCGCTTCTCCGGTCACAATGAAGCCGTGTCCCACATACAGCAACTGGAAGGCTGTTCAACTATGACATACAACTATCCACTGGGGCTTTGGGGGAAAAAAAATAAGATAAAAATTAAAAAAAAAAAAAAAAGAGCAGTGAGGAACAGCAAGAGGGAGTGGTTAGAAAGGGGCACAAGGAAACTTTTAGGGTAATGTTCACCCAACGTGGGTAGGTTCACTACTTGATTATGGTGATGACTTCATGAGTTTAATACTCTTTAAATATGTGTGGTCTATTGTATTTCAATTATAGTTCTATAAAGCTATTTTAAGCAAGTTCGGGGCTGTAGATAAGAAGTCATCAGCATACAGATGGTGGTTAGCAACGTGAGAACCTGAGCATGAAAACAGGCAAAGAGAACACGTAGTTTAGTCACGTTCAATAATTGAGTACCTCCTACGTATAGATATTATGCTAGGGACTGAGGGTACTAAAATGACTACAACCTTGGCTCTGTAACTTAGTGTTGGAATCACACATATCAGCAGGCAATTATTAATGTCATATGCCCAAATGGGAGAAATTAAAGGACTCTGTGACAGCAGTGGGAAGGTTTTACGAGCTCAGAGAAAACTCTGAGAGGAAAGAATGTCTAAGCCGAGGCCTGAAGAATAGGTAGGAGTTAGCCAAACAGAATGAGATAAACTGTCCCAAAAGTGACAGCAAATGCAGAGGTCTGGAAAGTAGAGGGAGCACAAAGAATTAGGAACTATAGCTTTCGGGCTGTTCATTTGCATAAGCCCCTTCAAACCTTCTACCTAACTTGGTATTCTAATTTTGTGTTTTTCCTAAATAAGTCCCCCTCACGCACCCAACCATCAAATTGTGTAAATTTGGGCCCCACAAAATCTGGATTTGCCCTTATAGAGGACATTGGTCATTCTTTTGGGTAGCTCATAATCTAAGCCCCCTTCTTATGTTTGGGGGACTCCTTGAGTCTGTTCTCATGGAGGCAACCTTCTTTGTAGAAGCTGAAAATGCCAAACTAGTTGAGAAGCTGAACTTGCTTTCTCAACTTCTCTTGGAGTTAAAGGCCTGGACATTGGACCTAGGCTCTGCCAGTCACATAAATTGGTAGCTAGTTGACACAACAAATCAAGGAAGGACCTTGGTTTAATTCTCTCTAGATGTAGTAACACTTGTATCAAGATCAAATTCCTGAAGCATAAGAGACAGTGGTACAAAGCTCAGTGTTTAGTGCTTGGCAACAGTGGCTACAATTCCTCACTGGACCAGTTGTGCAGTACAGTTTTGCGATTTATTCCTAGCTGTGTGACTCAGATTGACCCCGATTTGCTAGTCCTTTTGTCTATTCTGTGAGTTGCACAATATTCTTCTAATAAAATTTCTTTCATGCTGAAAACCAGAACATATTTCTGTTGCTAATGACCAAGAACCCAAACTGACAGACAATTTGGTATTTGGAAAGTGGAATGCTACAAAACAGACTCTAGTATGCATAATCGGCCAGTGGAAGAGGCAGGATGGAAGGCACTGAGGACCTAACTATTTCAGGATGGGAAAATGGTGACTCTGAGACAGCGCATCAAACTTACACCATCAAGAAATGTATTCTAAAGCTGAGAGGCCTTGGAAAGAGTATTCTTCCTAGTGCTAATTCTAGATGTGGCTGCAGAGGACAAGAAACTAGGGAGCCACAGCTGATCTGAAAAAGAGGACCTCACATCACCCCAAAGTTCCTACTCATGAAACTGTATCAAGTAACTGGATGAAACTTTCACTGATCTCTCTCTGGGCAAGAAATACATGTTTCATGTAGGGGTGAAAATTTTTAGAAGTGTTTGTATAGGAAGAAGGATGTGTATGGGTGATAGTAGGCTGCATTATTCCTCCCTTATTCCTTGCTATGGAACCCCAATTTTGTTTGGCTGTCCATCTCTCCAGCACATGACTAAGTCATTTTGGTAATCCTGCTTCCTTGGCCAGCAATTGGTTTAGGAAGGGGTCTATGACCAATCTAGCCAATGAGCTCTGAAGAGATGGCTGCTCAGGGTGTCTGGGCAAAGTCTCCTTACCAATAAACAGAAACATAGAAGCAACTACTGCAGCTATCTTGCAACCATGGCAGGGGTAATCCTGGAAACTAACCCAAAATCCTGAGGATGGTAAAGCAGAAAGACAGAAGAAACCTTTTTGCTTGGTATCACCACTGAGCTCCTGAACTAACCAATCTGGAAACCTAACTCCAGACTTCTTGTTTCATACTATTTAATGATTTTTTTTTTTTAAGATTTTTATTTATTTATTTTTCCCCCCCAAAGCCCCAGTAGATAGTTGTACGTCATAGTTGCACATCCTTCTAGTTGCTGTATGTGGGATGCGGCCTCAGCATGGCCGGACAAGCGGTGCGTCGGTGCGCACCCAGGATCCGAACCCGGGCCGCCAGCAGCGGAGCGTGCACACTTAACTGCTAAGCCACGGGGCCGGCCCCATGTTTAATGATTTTGAATTGGCTTTTTTTGTTTGTTTGTTTCTTGCAAGTGAAAGCATCCTAATCCTAAGTGACAGTATGATCTGGAGAGTAAAATTTGAAGATAAGGCTGATGGGATCAAGAAGAGGCGAGACCATGCCATGCAGGGCCTCAACTCCATCTGAAGACAGTAAGGAACCACTGAACGGCTTGACATAATTAAACTGGCACTCCTGTTGCATTGAGGAGAACAGATCAGAGGAGGACAAGGTGAAGACAAAGAGAAGGAGAAGAACAGTAACCTTTAGCTAAAACATGGGGGACCTTTAACCTTTGAAAAAGTCTCTGGAGCAACCCAAGAGGAACACTAATGAATTATTATAAAGGCAGGAGAAGGATAGGAAAGAGTTGAGTACAAAAGTGAAGGCAATAGAGAGTTTAAAGGAAGAGTGAGTTATAAAAAGTTATCAAAAGCTGGAGAGTTCAAGGAAGAGAAGGATGGAAATTTTGCAATATGGAAACTGATTACTATATAGTGACCTTTGCAACAGTAATTTCAGGGTAATAGTGAGGACAAATGCAATACTACAGAGGGTTAAAGAATGAATGGAAAGTGAAGCAGGCAGCAGGTTGACAGGTTAAGGACAGTGACAGTAACATCACAGGTCCGTCCTTAATAAATACATGTTGAATCAATGATTTGACGTACGGAGACAAAGTACTTCATGAGAGCTATGCCTCTGTTCAGGAGTTCAGTATGATGAGATCATGTTAGGGAATGCATGGCTAGAGACAGTTCTAGTGGAGGAAAAATTTTCCTTGACCCTCTTAGGGTCCTTTACTGGGCCTGAAAAGTAAACTCACAAAGAAGATTAAAAGAGAAAAGCATACAAATTTATTTAATCTAAGTTTTACATAAAACGGGAGCGTTCACAAGCAAATGAAGACTCAAAGAAATGGTTAAGCCTGAGTATTTTTGTACCAGGTTTGATGAAGAGTGAAAAGTCATGGAAAAAAGGTAGAACAAAAGGGTCTAAGGGTAGTAAACTAGGGAAAACTTAGCAAGGCCTGTTCATTCAGATTCTTCTCTGCATCCTTCTGTCTTCAGAGATAAGAATGTTCCTTTTAAAATCAAATTTTGGGAGAATACTCAGTGACATGAGAGAATGAATAAGTGGAAGTTACTACTGGGTATAGAGGCATTGGATTGAGATATTAATTTCCTTATATTTTTTCTGTTTCTATATTTTCCAAGTTTAACAATTAACTGATCTAATTTCTAATTAAAAAACTTGTTTTTTAAAGTGTGTTTAACATTATCGCTGAGAACATTTTATTGTTTTCTAATTTTTGGAGCTTGGTAATCCATTGTGTAATGTCTGGAAACTGCTATTTGCATGGTAGAAAGGAAAAATGAGAGGACGACATTCTGTAATTCTAATTTGTTACATATACATATATATATATTATATATGAGTTTGTTATATAAACATTTAATAACATTGTGAATACTAGCAACATTTTCTGTATACTTGTTCTTAAGAAACATTTGCTTGAAAACACAAACACTGGGAATTTTTACATGATTTATTTAATAATAAACCAATTAAAGATACAAAAATGTTTAGAGGATTCCAAAATTTAAATTTTTGTTTAAATACAAATTCACTCTGTAATATGAAAACACATAATATTAGACCTCTAAACATAACGATTTTTCATCTACAAAAATTTCTTTGCTATGCTAGAAAATTTGCAGAAAACAATTTTTTTGTGAAATTAAATGTACATTATTTACAGCCGAGAAAGTAATCTAAAAACTGTTTCATTTCAGAAACTTGGATATATATGTATATTATCTTTGTCTGCAATCCCAACTCCCAGTAAAAAATGATCCAAAATATAAAGCAATTATGCTTTTATAGTACTACTCAGCTAGATTAGCCCAAGGCTTGGTTGCTTTCTGGGCCCTTAAGAAAGAACCTTGACTCTCAGAATAGCGGTACATCATTTAGCACTCAGCAACACAAATTTACTAATGCACCACAGTGCATAGTGGCCTAAAGAGTTAATGAACAAAAAGTATTAAGGAACAATTCAGGTTCATAGCAGGTCTTACGGATAATAAAAGAATGAATTTTATAGGGCCACTTACTTTTCTGCATTTTAGCTTAATATTTACATTAGGAAATAAGCTGATAATGTTTTAATTGATACAACTTTAAAATACAGGAGTTAGAATCATAAAATTTAGAACTAGAAAGGAAATTGGAGATCATCTAGTCTAATGCAATGCATCCCTTCCTTTTATGAGAGAACCGAGGCCCAAAATGATTAAGTGGCTTGCCCAAGGTTACACAAGTTAGCAGGAGAGCCACTCTTAGGCTAATGTTTTTATACTATCCTGCTTCTGAAACAGGTTTGGCCATATCATGGGCACATTCCAATTTTCAAGGTTACATTTTACATATTCATAGTTCATTATACAGTGCAACCAACTAAAGTCAATCTAAGTGAAATCATAATTTTAACAAGGCATAAAATAGGTGTCTTCCATTTGAAAGAGTCAAGACTTAACTTATACAAGTGGAATGAAAATAGTTCCTATATAAATTTCCTGTTGCCTTATATTTATTAAGTACTGTATTTACAAAAGAATCAGAAAAGCTAATACAATGTAAAATTTAAAAAGAAACTTTAAAAATGCTTATATAGCAACTGAAAAAAACCTCAAAAGAATGTCTTCATAGTATAAAATGCTTGTTCCTTCACAATTGAATTCTGAAACATTTGGAGAACAAAGAGAAACACCTGGGTTTCCTTCCCTCATCTAACAAAGTCAAAATTAACTCTAAATTATTATTTTTAACAATAAACTACAAAATTAGGAATGTCTGTAGAATTTATCTTAGACTCAGATAGTTTGCATACAACTGAAAATGTTCAATTAAAAAACAATAATTCATAATTCCTTTGGTATATTAATTAAAAAGAGTTGGGTTCCAGCAGTTCATTTTGTTTCATAGCTACCTGAGAGGTAAATCCATTGGAATTGGATACCACCATCACATAAGGCTGTGGCTTTTGCTCAGTTTTCTCAGTGTCTTCTTTCAAATGATCTTCAACCTCTTTTTTCTCTACTTCCTGTATAAGAGTTTTTGTTTCTTGAGCTTTGATAACTGAAGTGATCACAGTGCCAGGTGGGTGAGCAACTAGTTGTGAACTGCGAGGAGAAAAGGTCACCACAGGTGTAGTAGCACTGAAGGATGGAGATGAAGCCATACTGACGGTTCCATTGCAAATGGACTGAACATTGCTAGTAAGAACCTGCTGTACATGGGCAGGGCTCAAGACAATCGAAGGAGAAGAGCCTGGCTTCTGTGACTGCAGCATGACATTTTCTTTCAGTACTGTCATGGGCTGTGATGATGGAATGGCTTGTAAAATAAATTTCTGAGATCCAGCACCTGATGATGGATCTGTGCTGGCTATAACTGTTGTGATTGGCACTGTCTGGAGTGTAACTGTATGCAAATGCTGATTCCCAGGAGATACGACCACTGGAACTTGGGTTGGAGCCTGTATAGTCCTATTGAGATTATGAAATAAAAGTGAGAAAATTAGCATATTCTACATCATTTAAAACTTTAACATTTGACAAGTCATTTTGACAAAATATGAGTTATATTTAAATGCTACTTCCCATATTTTAAATACAACACAACAAACATTGTGCTAGATCCTGTCTTAAACACTGTACATACAGAAGTGCCCAACACAAAACTCTCAGGCATTAACTATGATACTATCTGGTGGAAAAAAAGGCTGTACAAAGTGTCACATTAACACAAATGGGGAAGCAATTTTGTTGGGGAATGGGAAGGATATCAAAATGTTTGGCAAGGAAGTTATGTATGAGCTGCTTGAAAGAAAATTAGGAATTTTAAAACAAATGTATTGGATTTTCACTCTAATTATTTTAACATTTGAGGGATAATGTCATCAACACACCCATCCATAATTACCAAACTTCATGATTATAATTGTTTTTAACCTGTTTTTCTATATACAGAGAGGAAAAATGCTCAATTAACTAAAATAAAAAAACACCTCAGTCTTAAATGTATTTGTGACAGAATTAGCAGGAGAATTTCAGTTCACAGTTCATATCATATTACATAAAACAAGTCATGAGTATAATTAACTTGTGAGAGTCCTTTAGGCTGGCAGAGAGAGCAAAAAATAAGGCCAAGCTTTGGCAAAAATAAATAGAGACGTGTTTTAGCAGTTTTCTAAGCTCAAATCATTTTCACAAATTTTAGTCATAAAGCTACAATTTAACAAAATCTTTTAATGTAAAATCCAGTTTATGTAAGGTTAATGGAAAGAGTTACATAAATGATGATGAGTCAATTTAATTTTAAAAGTTCACAGCTGTGAAATTTATAGTTACGGCCATAGCTAATACAAAACAAATGCAGCTGAAAAAACTCAGCATCTGGATCTCAATTGTTTCCTCTGAATTCTGTAAAGGTATTTTTACAAAAGACAGATGATTGCTACTTGAAATGGCTAACAGCTAGATTAGTCCCCACAGAGCAAATGTTAACTACTGCCAGTAGATTATTACAGATAAATTTTAGTAGGTTACAGTTATGTGGCCTGTCACATACGTGAGAAATAAAATTCTGGAGGAGAAAAAAAATAGGTTGGGGAAAAGACGAAAAAAAGACTTGGCTTTTTTCCTTTAAACTCAGGAGAAGTTTAAAGGAAGTGAAAACCACAGGATGACTAGAGCCCACCCATTTATGTAGGATACTGATTCCCAAGTTCAGATTGCCACCAAAGTCACCACTGTGAGGATCAGTCTACAGCAGGATATTAGCAGCTCTTTTGAAGACCTGAGCTAGAAGAGAACATGAGTCAGATAATGAAGATTTAATAGGTGGGCAAGGTGTGGCTAGGAATAAAGGCCAGATGTATTAATATTATTGGGCAGGCAGGGATGAGTTGGAAGAACACAGAATAACTTTGGAAGCCAGGGAGCTTTTCCAAACCACACTATGCCTCCTTTCTCCCCCTGCTCACCTGAATTAGGGTATCACAGGTGGAATC
Organism: Diceros bicornis minor; assembly: GCF_020826845.1. Taxonomy (NCBI): domain Eukaryota; kingdom Metazoa; phylum Chordata; class Mammalia; order Perissodactyla; family Rhinocerotidae; genus Diceros; species Diceros bicornis. The sequence continues at coordinate 35,349,030 of NC_080748.1, read as the reverse complement.
TGAGCCTGGGTATGGTACTTGACCCTTTAGCCAGATACTATTTTTTAAATAAAAAAGACCCAAGGGCTTCCCATGCCAAGAGTTCATGTACATGTACATATAGATAAAATAGTACTTGGCACAGAGTAAGCATATAGATTGTATCTATAAATATGGATAGTCTGCCACTCTATAAGTACTATTATCCACATTTTACATATGAAAGAATTAATGCACAAAGAAGTTGAATAGCTTGCATAAGGTGACCAGTTAGATAAGAAAAGAGGCCATCCAATGGCAGAACCTATGTGTTTTAACCATTACAACAAACCGTTCACTTCTTAATTGCTGAATAACTTCAGCTAAAGATGACTATTTACTATTATATCTTTAAACTGTGGGCAGTTACAACCCTTTAATACATACCTCTCCCCTTCCTCTCTCTCTCTCAGGTGCAGCACAAACAAGAATGTACTTAGAAATTCTGCATATTGTTAATCAGGACTACCACTAGACTTTTAATGCTTTTGATCAAATTAGAAAAAGATGGCTCTTTCTTGAAACACCTGACTGCCATCTGCCAGAAAATATATATACTTATCTACAGTATCTACAATGTAAATATATTGGGTTATTTGAACAAATTCTAAAACAATTAATTTTTACTTATTAAAATATTCAGAGATTAAAGGATAAAACATTATATAGTTTTCTCTCAACCACAGGAATTTTTAAATTATCTTTTTCTTAGTTAATGATTAAACTGTCAGTTGTGTCTGGTTAAATTATATTCTAACAAAGGTTATATTATAGTTAACTACTTTTTTTTTTTTTGTGAGGAAGATCAGCCCCGAGCTAACATCCATGCCAATCCTCCTCTTTTTGCTGAGGAAGACCAGCCCTGAGCTAACATCTATTGCCAATCCCCCTCCTCTTTTTCCCTTTTTCTCCCCAAAGCCCCAGTAGATAGTTGTATGTCATAGTTGCACATCTTTCTAGTTGCTGTATGTGGGACGCCGCCTCAGCATGGCTGGACAAGCGGTGCGTCAGTGCGCGCCCGGGATCCGAACCCGGTCCGCCAGTAGCGGAGCACACTGCACTTAACCGCTAAGCCACGGGGCCGGCCCCACATAGTTAACTACTTTTTAAAAATCTCCTAAGCTCTTTGTAACCAACTGGCACAATATTGGTAATTTAAAATTCCTCAAACTTGGGGCCGGCCTGGTGGTGTGGAGATTAAGTTCCTGCACTCCGCTTCAGCAGCTCGGGGTTCTTGGGTTCAGATCCTGGGCGCGGACCAATGTGCCGCTTGTCAAGCCACGCTGTGGTGGCATCCCATATAAAGTAGAGGAAGATGGGCACGGATGTTAGCCCAGAGCCAATCTTCCTCAGCAAAAAGAGGAGGATTGGCAACAGACGTTAGCTCAGGGCTAATCTTCCTCACAAAAACAAAACAAAACAAAATTCCTCAAACTTTCTGAAGCTATTAAAGATACACAATATAACATTTACCTTTTGTTGAATATCTACTCAGATGTCAGAAAGCGTCCTTTAATTGTTACAACCATCTATAAGATTATCTTTATTTTATAGACGAGGAAACAAACTCAGAATAGTTAGTTAATTTCATTCAATGTCACATCTAATAATTGACAAGGCTGGAGGGCTGAAAGGTGATGCCTACATTCTTTCTACTCCATTACATTACTTTTAAGGTAACCTACATATTATGCATTTTTAGAGGCTAATTTATTTACAAGACCCTAAGCCAAACTATTAGTGCCTGAATAAATATTACAGAGAAAGAAGTTATGCTAGATAAGTATACGGACTTCCAATTTTACCAAGGAACAATTTTAGGAAAATATTTTACCAGAAGTTCATTTTTGTTGTTGTTTCTTTGAATAACATGAAGCCAGAGTCAAAATTAAAATTTGTAAAAACTGAGCACACAGTCCATAAATCAATTAAGAAAAGCTTAATTGATTTCAATATAAATACATGCAATTATGCAAGATAGAAAGAAATGAGCAAAAGAAACATTCAGGAAAAAAACATGTTGCTACTTCTTTGTAAATAACTGATAATTCATGCAATTTATGTGAATCAACCAGCAGTATGGCAAATCACAAAGCTCACTGCTTTGGACTAAACTGCTTGCATTAAAACACTGTATCCACCACTTACTAGGTGTAACCAGGCTCCTTGGCCTCTCCTTGCCTCGATTTCCTCATCTGTAAAATAGGAATAATATTACCTACACCTCATTGAGCGTGAGAATTCTATACATTAATATATGTAAAGTGTATGAAACATAGAGAGTGCTTTCAAAGTTTAAGCTCTTGTTATATTAATTTAATAATTAATCTAATTTTAAGACACGAATTCCACCTTCTCTCAACTACAGAAAAAAAATTTTTTTAAGGTCTCTGATTTTATTAACAAATAGTCATAAGATCAAAAAAGATATAGTCAAACTACTGTTAATTTTCTTAGCAGTGATAAAACGGTTATTTAGGATAATATCTCTGTTCTTAAGAGTTGTAGGTTAAAATATTTAGGGGTGAATGTCACAACAATGTCAACTTACTTGACAAACAGCCAAATAGAAAAAAGGGTATAAATACATAAAGAGAGAAAAAAATAGGGCAAAAAGCTATCAATTGTGAATCTAGGTGGATGGTAAACAGGTGTTCATTGTACTATTTCAACTTTCCCATATTTTAAAATTTTTCATAATAAAAAGTTGGGGTAATTATAAAAACTGTAAAAAAAAATCACTAAACAAGAAATTAATGTAATGAAAAACTATTCTAATAATACGTTAAAATTTCAGAATGATATTGTAGATTTTGCTTGATTTGTATGTACATGTGTACATTTTGCTTGAAATTTAACACTTTTTCTTTCTTTTTATAAAATGGAAAGGAACAAGATAACAGCAAAACATGAGTAATTATATTCAGGAGCTGTCAATTGTTGCTATTCATTAACTTTTGTCTTTTCATATCTAATAATTTCAGGGAATAAAATGCGTTGTATTAAAGGTTTAACTGCTCTAAAATAAGCAGGATTTGAGGGAGGAAAATAAAAGATATAACCAAATGAGAGAAGAATTTTTTAAAAAGTCAAAGAAATGCTTACGAATCTGTGTGTATGCATACATACATATAAATACAGAATGATTTCTATAACAAGAAAGTATGTTTTAAAGTTTGAAAAGTTAAATTTTGTATTTCTTCATTCTATAAGTAGTCTACTCAGAGAACTCATTACTTTAATAGGAGATAAAGAATAAATATATGCACTACTTCAAAATAAATTCTATAAATACGAAGGAGTGTTATGTGCCTGATATTCTATTAAGTGCTAGGAAAAGAATAATGAATAAAATCTGGCTCCTACAGATTTAAATATATAGGTGGAGACAGGCATTACAGTCAACTGAAACACCTGATTTATGTACCAGACTGAGGTACAGGCAAGCAGTCAGCCTTAGCTAGAGAGCAAGGAAGGCCTTATGAACAGAGAGTGAGAGCTGGCAGCTGAGGCTACACAAATTGGACTGCACTCTGTGTGCAACATAGATATAACAAGACTGTAAGAAGGCAACGTAATAAAACTATGACTAGTAGTAAATACATAGGTTGGACTGAACAGAAAAACTATTAGAGGCAGTAAACAGGCAGAGAGTCCAGAGAACTCTCGGGGACCACAGAAGTGAAGATTCTGAAAGGTAAACCAAAGATGATTACAATGTTTTAGTATCTGGCACTGAATCTTATCAGAAATTGACATTCAGGGTAATATAGTATCCAATACAATATCACAATTTAATATCTTTCAGAGCTGCTAGGATGTGGGTTTTTGTTTTTATTCTCAAGGTCTAAAAAGAAAACTTTGATTACAGATGCTAAAAAACCACTGAATCACTCCAAAAAGGCGGTCCTAGTGATTAGCTCTGGCCATTGTATATTTCCTATCAACACAAATACACACAATGATAAGAAGACAAAAACCCTGGAAATCAATGAGAGAAAACACATACTTCCAATTAGATACTTAGTCATCACATGTAGCCAACAGGACCTAGAGGAAAATAAGACATTAAAAAGAAAAGAGAGAGAGCGCTAAATAAGGACTCCTTTAATAACAGTTAAAGGTGTATCATTCCTGTCCAATAAAAATGGAACAAATGTGACCTTAATACTCCTTGAAAGACAACTAAAGATTTAAGAGAATTCCGTTTTCACAATGTTAAGGATTTAAATAAACCATACAAGGAAGACTGATTCATCTCAGTCTGCCTTGATTCCAGGTAATGTTTACTTACTTCAAGATCTGTTTAACAAAAATCCAGCATTTATATTCTGGAATATACAAATGTAAGACTGAAGCTGGCTAAATAAAATAATCAAAGAATCATTTTTACTGGATTTTAAAGGGCTCCTATATTTTTTTATAATTCATGTTCTGGAAATTCATGACAGCAGAAATAGAAAAATAGAATGCTGCAAATGTCCATCTAATTTTCTGCCTTCTTCTCCTTCCCCCATTCTAAATCAGCCAAGACCAGTCCCAAATTTCTGCAAAAGATCAGTCAGAAGCAGATAGGATTTTCTTGGTCACTTTGTTGTTTTGTATCTTTCCTGGGGCCGTGAGGCAAATTTGATTTGATTACACCAAAGAAAACTATTCTTCCAACTTCTGCCATTCTAAAAGCCTGAAAAAGAGGACCTTAGATTCTTGGCCTCCCTACCTGTTTGAACTTTAGAATTGTTCCATGATAGGATCTTCCCAAAGAATAATATTTATTTCTTGGAATTCAATGTGTTCCAAAAGGTTATGATATGTCAATTTATGTTGCATTTTTACAGCTTCTCACTTTGAAAAAAGATCTGAAACCATTCTCTGGCTTTTCTTATACGTGGATTCCTTCTTGTATGGATCAATCCAGTTACACAAAGGTATAGTGGACTAGACTTAAATTGATGAATAACATCAAGTAATGTCAAAGTTTAAAAATAAGGAATCACTGATGCAACCAGAGGTCTGATGTAATATATATTGCTGCTGAAACAATCTGTTGACCAAGAGTTCCACCTTGAAATCTATATAATTTTTATTTTCACTTCTGAATCTTGACCCCCATAACAAATAATGGCTCTGGTCAGAAACATCACATGATGATTTGCACTGGTAAGTTTAGTTTTCTCACCTAATACTCTGAACGGAAGTTTCGTCCTGCACACAGTTGGTAATGGTTGCTTCTCCATCTGGGACAGCTTGTACTGGCTGTACTACATGAATAGTCCGGAAGAGCTGTGTAGGATACGGAGACTGTGTGGGCTGCACTGTCCTCAGAACTTCTGATGGCTGTGTAACTTCCACAGGATCTTTGGGCTTTGTAGCTTTAGAATTCCCTGGTTTTAGAACTGTAGTGGCTCCACCTTTTATCCCTGGACTTGAAGATACTCTCGATCGGCTTGTTTGGTTCCTACTTGAAGTGGTTGTTGAAGACAGTGATGGATCTGAAGACTCTATGCTGGAACTTGGATCCTCATCATCTATATAAATAAGATCTTTTGGCATTTCCTTAAACTGATACACCAAACGCTGACCTTCTACTTTTGCCAGAATACCCCTTTGGTAATAGTACCTATTCAAAGCAGACAATTCATCAATATTTTATTCAATTAAACATAAATTAATATTTAACAAAATAAAAATGTCCTAATCATAAACTAAAGTTTCAAGTTGGAAACAAGTGAAAAAAGAATTTCTAAGAAGAATTTCTATTCTTCTTTGAATGAAGGTCAGTTATTTTATACAAAATAGTATAATTAAAAACATTCTTTTCTTTTCTTTTTTTTTTTTTTTTTTTTGCTGAGGAAGACTCACCCTGAGCTAACATCTGCGCTAGTCTTACTCTATTTTGTATGTGGGATGCCACCACAGCGTGGCTGCAGATGAGCAGTGTAGGTCCATGCCCAGGAACTGAACCCAGGCCACCGATGCAGAGCATGCTGAGCTTAACTACTAGGCCATGGAGCCAGCCCCCAAAACATTCTTTTCTAAATATACGTTAAATGTACATTTAACTTACAAATAGAGAAAAAGTCCTTATTACCAACTCAATCTAAAACCAATTCTGATCATCCCCTAAAGAATATGGATTATTCTAGCTCTTCATTTTTTTTCCTTCTTCTACCTTCTGCTAACTTGCCCAAATAATCAAAATCTACTACTACAAACCTCAAGAAATGATTTCCCTTCCACAGCTTCCTTTAATGTCCCTACCAATTTAAATCTGATTCTGTAAATCTGATTCAGTTTTCTGTATAAAATTGAATGATGTAAAAATAGAAGGGATTCAAATTTTGTCAATGATTTTAATTAAATCAAGAATCAAAAAGTATGAGTTAAAGAAAAAAAACACAAATTGTAACTAAATAGTTTTAGTTTAAGAAGATTATCAAGTGTCAGATCATTGCTATTTCTAATAAATCTTTCTTGAATACATGCATATCTTGAATAAATCACATGATCAGAGAAAAACAAATTAAAGGTGAGTTTAAGAATAAAATGATACTCTACATCAAAATTTTCACAATGTTTAATATTATTCTCAAAGCATTAATTTATTCCACCATAATATATTATACATCATACCTGAGATTCATGTTTAAAAATGCATCCCCTTATTAAGCACCTGCAACACCACTATTTGTACTTTGTGCTGAATTTAATTTTAATGGCTCAAAACAAATGAGCCCTGTGGTCAATTTACAATTCCTGATGACAGCTTAACATTTTCTGATCTCTTTATAAATAAAATATCTGTTGCTTGCAGAAACATTTTTTTGGGAAGGAAAACATTTTCCCAGATTGGAATAAGATTTCAATTTAAAGGCATACTGATTTCTGTAAGTAGTACGGCTTTAGCACTTCAATAAATAAAATTGATCATTTCTTTAATTCCTTAATGTCTTAAAAGTTATCTATTTTTTAGTATTTAGGAAATGATATTCTTAACACAATGAACTACAAAAACTTCACATACCTGAGAGCTCTTCCCATGGTCTCATAGTTCATGTCAGGTTTGTTTTTGTGCTTCCCCCACAACCTGGATACTGCTTTAGAATCTACCAATTTAAAAATGCCTTTTTCTCGTTGGGTCCATTTTATATATTTAGGACAAGTAGCTTTGTCCTGGAGCAGTGCCAGTAAAAATTCCCAAAGATAAATTGTGTTTCCTGAAACAAAAACAATTTCTTTTTAACTGACCAAAATTTCCTTTGCAAGAATACAATAAAACATAACAAAAAGTCTTATAAGTTCCATTTATAATTATACAAAAATATTACATAATTCAGTTAGTACTGCTAATATAATGGTCATAACTTTTAGGGTCTGATATAGATTTTTTTATTAGTCCCATATAAGATGTCTAAACAGAGCAATCTTGTCCATTAGATTTGTGATGACTTAGGGAGAAAGTCAATATTGACTTGAGACAATTTTTTCCTATCTCTTTAAGAACCATTACCTAGAAGAAACAATGAAAAAGAGCTATACAAAACCTTTCAATAGTTTTCTTTTTATATTAGAGCCAGTGGATTAGCCACAACAATTTTCTTCAAATTTGAGCAGTAATTATAAAAATACTAGAACTCCAAGACAATATAATAAACTGTCTATGAATTGAAAACTTAACCTGGCTGAACTCTTCCAAGAGACTCATTATTAAATGAAAAGATGGATTATTTCGACAGATAAGTGAAAATCTCTTAAACAGATGTCTTAGGCTACATTACTACCAGTCTCTTTACCGAAAGTGGCAACCGTATCTTATAAGCATGCAGCAGCAATAAGACTCATTTCAATATGCCAAGAAAACTAGTTTCTACTTACAATATGCAGATATTTTAAAGCAATCTGAATGTTATTTGACCTGTAAGTATTACAGAGAAATTATAGTAGTACTCACCCTTTCCATCTTTGTTTTTCTTCTTCACAGATATGTTTGGTGTAGTGGTTGGGGAATCTGGTCGTGGTGGTTTAGTTTTTCTCCCTGAAATCAGAACAGCTCTGCATAAACATTTGCCCTCAAAAGTGAGAGAGAATGGACAATGTAGCTGTTTATAAACACTGTTTTGTCATTTATTCTAAATTTCAAGTGCTAAATATTTTCTACATGGATCACATATATTGGTCTCCTAAAATGCCATTTACTAAAAGGAAAATAACTTCAGTAAAAATTTAACATTAATGTAGGTTAGATCACAAACTTTTATGTAGAAAACGATACTTTGGCTCATTTGTAAAAATAAGGTTAAGTTTAAAACATTGTATCTTGTCTTTGAGGTGACAATACTGAGAGTGCTTTCTTAAAATTTGGGGGAATATTCTTGATGCTGATAAAACTTGGGCTCAAAAAATAAGCCCATATAGGTTTTGTCTCCCTGTTTGGTTATATAAGCTTTTTAAGGTAGGAGAAGTAGATTTTTAGCTTTTCTCTCTTCTAAATAAATCTCTGCCTACAGTTAGTTCTCAAATACTAGAAACTTCTCAAAACTCTAGCGATATAAAAAATAAGTGAGGCAAAATTCTGATAAACCACATAATCAATTTTTATTTTCCTGTGTATTTTTAAACATCTCATTTTTGTATATTTCTTTCAATTCACAGCAAACTTTATGGTTACCTAACATCCAATCTAAACAAGTCCATTCCAACAGTGTTAAACTGTATTTTTTGCAGCCTTATCCTGGGTCAACCAACTATTTTAAAGCCTTGTTGTGATCCTCTTTAACACTTATCTAGAATCACAACTTGGTGACAATGTTGCCTGTGATTTAGGTTGAGATGATGATGCTGTCTGAACAGACTACCACTCTGTATATGAGAAAACAAAGATTAAACGTAATTGGATACTTTAGTTTGTACCTCTTACCCCAACATTCTTGAGGCTGACACTCTCTCTGGTCTAGAGCACAAGAGTGAATTCTAGGCTAATATAATATAGGACAATTAACTTAGAAAAGCAGAATTCTAGAGCTAAAGTCACAAGGTTAGTAACAACCCATCACTAGACAAACTGAATAGAAAAACATTTCTGCAGTTAGGGTGAGTAAGACTCAGAGAAAAGAGGGTCAAAGAGGTCATTCTTCAGGCCATGTTGTCACAAATGGCAAAATTTCCCTCTTTCTCATAGCTGAATTTTCCATTGTGTGTGTATATATACATCACATCTTCTTTATCCATTCATCCGTGGACAGACACTTAGGTTGTTTCCATATCTTGGCTGCTATGAATAATGCTGCAATGAATATGGGAATGCAGATATCTCTTTGATATCCTGTTTTCATTTCCTTTGGATATAAACCCAGAAGTGGAATTGCTGGATCATATGGTATTTTTAGTTTTAAGTTTTTGAGGAACCTCCATACTGTTTTCTATAGTGGCTGTACCAATTTAAATTCCCAACAACAGTGTACAAGGGTTCCTTTTTTCCACATCCTTGCCAACGCTTAAGTTATCTCTTGTCTTTTTGATGACAGCCATTCTAACAGATGTGAGGTGATATTTAATTGTGGTTTTGATTTGCATTTCCCTGATAATTAGTGATGTTGAGCATCTTTTCATGTACCTGTTGACCATTTATATGTCTTCTTCAGAAAAATGTCTATTTAGGTCCTCTGCCGATTTTTTAATTAGATTGCTTGTTTTTTTGCTATTGAAATGTATGAGTTCCTTATACATTTTGGATATTAACTTCTTATCAGATATATGGTTTGCAAATATTTTCTCCCATTCCGCAGGTTGCCTTTTCATTTTGTTGACTGTTTCATTTGCTGTGCATAAGTTTTTTAGTTTAATGTACTCCCATTTACTAATTTTTGCTTTTGTTGCTTGTGCTTTTGGTGTCATAATCAAAAAAATTGTTGCCAAGTCAGATTCTATTATTCCATCTTGACTAGAAGAGGAAGTTCCACCTGGTATTTTTTAATAGTCTCATATTCTTTGACCATGTTTTTTTATTCTTTTGCTTTAATAATTATAATCATATTCATTGAAAGTTTCTATTTGATAATTCTATTATCTAAAGTTCTTAAAGAACTAACCCCAGAGTTTTCTCTTTCTGCTGCTTCTGATTTAGGAAGTGTCTTCCTCATGTATTCTGTGATACTGAAATGTGAATTTACTTTCAACAGGTTTTTATTTGAGGAAATCCTGTGCAGCCTGGGTTACACGTATGACTTGCCAGAGCAATTTTACAAGAGCTTCTGCCTGGTGCCCCAAAGTTATTGCCAGTCTGGGGCCACTTTAATGTTAATTATTTGGCTTGTAATTCCTAAAATCAGTGATAACTGTTTTTTCCCTGAGGGTATAACCTTTCAAGGATCCCAATTATATGCTGAGATCTCTGTCCAATACCCCATCTTGTACTGGACCAAGACGTAAGCATCTGCCTCTACATGGGCAATAAAACCCAAGCCCCTTGGACATCAAGACTGACATATATTTCTCGGCCCTTCAGAGCTGCTGCAGTGTCAGCTCATTGTTACTGTTTTTATTTTTGTCTTCATTTTGGGCTCTTGGAATTTCCCTTACTTTCAGGTGAAGTTAGGTTACCGGGTGGCTGGTGATGCCATTAACCAAGATATTAAACTCAAAATATTCAACAAGCTGGAGTAGAATCAGAAGGCAATGAAATGGAAAGTGTGTCAGACTTTAAAATGCAAGTATGGTTCCAATTTGTGAAAAGTTTTAAAATTCCCTTTAACATATTCTAACATTTTCCTCTTCAATTACTTACCTGCTAATTTGCAACTTGTATTTTTCCCACTGGAATCTATGCTGGTGGTTTTCAAACTATGTCTCATGGGAGGAAGCTGACCTGCTGTTACCCCCAAGCTCTTTCTGAGCTTGGATAAAAGGGTTTAGATGAAAGGTTGAGGTTTTTAAAAGTTGGAAAAATCCCTTTTCTGTGAGGTAGGCCAAATATTTTAAATGAATAAAATAATCTAATTTTTAAAAATTAATCTAATATGAAGAAATACCCCTTAATTTCTATTTTGTGCCCTCAATTTTTTTCTTATATATGTTTTGTTTGGTGTAAAAATATCCTTGAATAAAAATTATACTTAGATTCCACACCAAGATTTGACGGTTTGCCCTAAACAAATTAACCACCCACCTTTCTTTCTCCTAGGTTGTTCTGGTGATGAGGCTCCTGGTGAGTGTGCATATGTCTCTTGAACCTGCTGAGTTTCCATCACTTCAGGAATCCCATCTAATGTGACGGATACATGGGTGATTGGGGCAACAACAATGTCATCTTCAGATGAACTAAATATATTATTATCTAATGGAAATAAAAGCAACTAATTATAATCAACTTTGTATTATAAACCAAAATAATTTCATAAAATAATTTCCTGTTTCTATGAAGATTAAACTAGAAACAAAATCTTGAAATCTAGTCCCTGCTTTGTATTATTTTTATTTTTATTTTTTTGAGGAAGATTGGCCCTGACCTAACATCTGTTGCCAATTGTCCTCTTTTTCTCTTTTCTCCCCAGAGCCCCAGTACAGAGTTGTATATCCTAGTTGTGGGTCCTTCTAGTTCTTCTATGTGGGACGCCGCCTCAGCATGGCTCGATGAGCAGTGAGTAGGTCCGCGCCGAGGATCCAAACCAGCAAACTCTGGCCGCCAAAGCAGAATACGTGAATTTAACTGTTATGCCACCAGGCCGGACCCCCTGCTTTGTATTTTCTCTGCCCTAAATCAGGCACCCTAAGTCAGTCCAGGCTTGACTGGACTATTTCAATGTCTTCCTTACTTGACTTCCTATGACCAGTCTATCTTGTCTCTCTTCTCCATTCTTCACATCGCTGCTCAAGTTATTCTCTGAAACCTAAGTCTGATCTGACTCTCTATAAAAACTTTACACCCTGAAAATTAGAAAGAAAAATAAAATTGACATATCTTCCCACAGTTTATAGGGGGAAAAGAGAACAACCCCAACCCCATATCATGCCGTTCGAAGCTTCCATAATCTAGATTGAACCTCCTTTCCAATCTCATCTCCCACCCACTATGAAACTTACACTTCAGCTATACCAAAGCATTTTTATCTCAAACATTTCATTCTTTTTTACAGGTCTGTGTCTTTGGTTCAATCCATTCCCTCTAGGTTGAATGCCCTTTTCTGTCTCCTCTACCCATTAAAAGCTTATTTGTCATAGCCCAGGTCAAAACACTGCCTCCATAGAAAAGCCTATCTCTTATGTTCTCAGCTAGAGTACTCTCTCCTTCCAGAACACCTGTTATCCTTCTCAGGGCCTTTACTTTGGGCTTTTACAGTTATTTACACAAATAACTGTCTTCAAAATTAAATTGTAAACTTAAGGAAAGAAACAGCATCTGTTCATTTGAATATCACGTTATTGCCTGATGCACTGCTATGCATATAGGAAATATTCAATAAACATTTTGAATTGATTTAGTAATAAATTTTATGAGTTTGACGACTTTCTTGTCAAAAAAGTGCAAAAGGAGAACACTGATTTAAAAGCAGATCAGTAATGTGGCAGTGCGTTTTATGCCATGAAGTGTTACAAAATTTTTCAGTTGAATTTTGTCTATTCGCTGATAAATATCTCTAGAGATCACTAAGTTATAATAGTTTGGGCCCTAAATACTTTCACCAATGAGGTTAAGAGAAGAAATTCTACATAATCTGCTATTTAACAACAAAATAAATTCCTTATTTATTCCTAAAGGCCTCACTCCCCCAATTTTAAAAAGTCTAAACACTTTAGTAAAGGTGCCTTAACTAGTACTATACCTTAAAACGCACCTGGAACACAAAATATAAAACATAGTCTCTGGTCTCTTAATATTTACCGCCTCATAGAAAGAGATGGCAAGAATAACTTTTCAAAAGTATATAAAGATGAACAATCGTTTCAGATAACCACTCACTTATTCGTTTTTCATCCAGCATAGGGCCAGGAGAGTCCATATTGAGGAGTGCCTCAGCAGCCTCGATAGTTTCAATTGTTTCATCCCCATTATGACAGGAAGCTTCAACTACAATACGTACAAAGAAAAAAGAGAATTAGTTACAAGATATCTGTGGCTCTAAAAGGCATAGATTCTGGTCTCTTGAACCAGGATACATCATTTAATACTTGGGTTTATATACATACTTTGTATCAACATATAAAATTTATACTGAATATGACTACCAAATATTTATCTATCTCTTATTTTTAAAAAAACTTTGCAAGATGTGGCTTTTTATTAAAAAACAAAACAAAACAAAAACCTCTGCAAGATGCTGGGAGGTAAAAGAGTAAGCAAAATAGAGCTCATATTCTGAAGGGAAAGCACTAGTCATTTCTCCAATAATTCTTATATTTTCAAGAATAAATAAGATGGGTATTGGACTTGAGTAGAAAGAGTTCAGGAATGACCGTCAGAAATCCCAGGTGTGCCACTGAACTAGTATGCCACTGGGCAAGTCATTTTGTTTCTGTAGACGCCACACTATATGAAATGACTGGGCTGATGTTCTTAGGTCACCCTTCAGCACTAACACTGATTCCAAGACTCTTAGCTCACTAACAGGAATGAACATGGGTCTCTGTTAATCTTTGACTCTTCTTCCATTCCTCTATAATTAATGAAGTGCCACCATCTCTAAAAAGTTTTAGTCATAGTCACATTACTAGAATCCAAGCATCCTTTGATAATTACAGTACTCTGGTACCACTCTTCTCTAGTGTGTACTGTAGAACACTAATTCCCATACTGTGGGCTGTGCCTAGTCCAAGTTTGTTTTTTTATGTTCTTAAAAATATTAAAATATAAATGAAAACTAATCCAAGTACATGCTAGATACTCAACACTTCTCTGCATCCCAGACAGATGTCTAAAATAGATGCACAGTGAATTCTTTGATGGCTTTTAGTCCCTTGGCTCTAGGATCAGCACCAAGAAACTAAATAAAGAGCTACAAATGCCCTCTTTTCATGGATAAATTCAATATCCATCATCCATAATCCCTCATACATACCTGCTATATTTTCCCCTCAATATTTGTGTAAAAATTACATATTATTTTTAAAAGTTTGTATATATATATCAAATCATGACTTTCAGATTCAGGGTTGGACTGACAGTACATAAATGAATGAAATAAGCCTTTTAATTTTATACAAGCTTAAAAAGTAAATATAAACATAGTACTTGAAGCAAAAGTTCTTTTTCTCAATCAAATGAATGATAGCGATCATTTCCACATTCTCCTCTCCCCACTCCTATTGAATCCAGAGAATAAACAAAATCATCTTCCTTTTCATTATTAAGACTATAACCAGGGACCAGGCCCATGGTGTTAAGTTTGGTGCGCTCTGCTTCGGTGGCCCGGGTTTGTGGGCTCCGATCCTGAGCGTGGACCTACGCCGCTCATCAGCCATGCTGTGGTGGCAACCCACATACAAAGTAGAGGAAGACGCACAGATGTTAGCTCAGGGCTAATCTTCCTCAGCGGAAAAAAAAAAAAAAAGACTATAACCAGATTTCCAAGAAATTGTTAGTTCTTTAAAATTTAACTTAACTTTCCATTTGAATGTTATAACATTTATTATCCTAAATATTTCCATAACAGTTCACATTCTCTTTAGACTGAAGATCTTCAAGAACCTAAAAATTCTTAATTTTCTCCAAGTTCTCAGTTGGCAATAATATTGAATGCCTGTAACTCTTAAACAATTGTGCTAGGAAATGTGTAAGATACAACAGTATAAAACATGACCTTTTTCCTTATCCATTGGGAACTGACAGATACTGTCTAAGAAAATAACAAAGTGATTAATTTTATGGTATGAAATAGACTGACTACAGGCACTGTATATTGTTATAAGTTAGGAAGACTTCCTAAAGAGATGGGCTTAGGCTGAGTCATTTAAGATAGCTAGGATTTAAATCTTTAGAGAGGAAAAGAGAAACTAAAGCGAGAAAAATAGTAAAAGGGCATGAGAATAAGTATTCTGCATTTAAAGAAAATGAGATAACTAGTCTATATCATTATAAAACAAAATGTACAACTGCTAAAGACTGTTATTATAACAGCAGATTAGTTAACCTGCTTAATACATTGATTAATTTGGCTGACTGCCTTCCCAAGGGAGGAATCCCATGATGGGAATGGAAGGGATGGCCTGCTGAAGGAGCAGAGCTGGTACAACTCCTGAAGGAGGCATACAAAGAAGTTCAGGATCTGGGGTCATATACGTACTTAGCCAGCTCCTCTCAATGAGGAAGAAATTCCTAACAAAGAACATTTTCTTCCTTATTTTATGGGCTAACACTGGGAGTCCCTACAACCTGCCAAACCAGAAGAGAAGCTCCTTCTTACAGATATGAAGGATGTACCTGCAGATTTCCAAACATCTGGGATACTGACTCCCTCAGGTAGTATCCTTGTATCCAAGTATCTATAGGTCACTTGGAGATTAAGAAACAAGAAGACAGCCAATATAAAAAGAGGCAAAGATTTTCATCTAGTCTGAAGTTTTCAAACAGCAATTCAACCCTTCATGGAGTCTTCCTCTTTCAAAGGCTTTAAACTTTTTCTCTTAAGGCAAGTGGTCACAGCTCCCTAGAGAACTTGAATAGATTTTTGTTTTTGTTGTTGTTGAGGAAGATTCACCCTGAGCTAATATCTGTGCCAATCTTCCTCTATTTTGTATGTGGGTCGCCACCAAAGCATGGCTGACAAGCAGTGTTAGGTCTGCACCTGGGATCCAAACCTGTGAACCTGGGCTGCCGAAGCAGAGTGCACTGAATTTAACCACTAGGCCATGGGGCTGGCCCCTTGAATAGATTTTTGACTAGCTTTTTATTTCTAAAAGTATGTGTCCTTTTTATTTTCATGTCAAGATGCACAAAACTTCATTAGGAGACTACTGATAGGGACTATTCATAGTCTTCATTAGGAGACTATTTCTCCTACGTGTAATGAAAAATAAATCAATTAAATTTTAGTTATCTATTCTATAAAAACAAATGCTCACAAGTCCAATTCCTCCATAACTGTTAAAACCAGAAAAGACACATATCTCAAAAATTCTAGCAAAGTGATTAAAGCAGGGCATTGTAACACTTCCTATTAAAAAACTTAAGCCTTGGGGCTGGCCCCGTGGGGTAGCGGTTAAGTGTGCGAGCTCTGCTGCTGGCGGCCTGGGTTCGATCCACGGTGTGCACTGATACACTGCTTGTCAGGCTATGCTGTGGCAGTGTCCCATATAAAGTGGAGGAAGATGGGCACAGATGTTAGCCCAGGGCCAGTCTTCCTCAGCAAAAAAAAGAGGAGGATTGGCATGGATGTTAGCTCAGGGCTGATCTTCCTCACAAAAAACAAAAACAAAAACTTAAGCCTTCTATTTAAAATCTTGTAGATTTAGGGCATAGTAAAAAAAGCATATTACTCCTTTGTGAAGGCTTTGAAATTCTATGAATTGAGGAAAATAGCCTACTAAAATTAAATTTTTAAAAAACCAGGCAAATAAGGCACAGATAACTCAATAATTAATTACTATCTTCTAAACATTTTTATAATTCTAGATATTCATTTACATAAATAAGTTTTCTAAAATACTTTAAAGTCTGCTGGGTAGATGAAAATGATAAAAGTAGTATGTATAAAGATTTTGTTGTCTATCGATTAATAAAAATCAACAAGAAGTATTGCAAACCACTTCTCTGTCAAGCTTTTTATAATGAAAAATTTCAAACATACATAAAAGTAGAGAAAATCATATAATGAACTCCATGTATCGAGGGTCCAGCTTCAATACTTAATAATAGCCAATTTCCCTTCATCTATACTCCTCAGCCCAATACACACACAGTGGATTATTTGAAAGTGAGCCCCAGACAGCCTATCATTCAACTGTAAATATTACAGTATATATATCTCTAAAAGACAATACCATGATCACATCTTTTAAAAATTAATTATTCTTTAAATCAGATATCCAGTTAGTATTCAAATTTCTCTAATGTCTCATGTTTTTTAAAAAGTTGGTTCACATCAGGATCCAAACAAAGCATGCATTACATTGACATGTACCTCCTCCCTTTTTTTATTTTTTTTTTCCGTTTTGCTGTTTGTCTTAGAAGAAACAGGGTCATCTGTCTGTAGTTCCCCACATTTTAGATTTTGCTGATTACACCTCTGTGGTGTCACTTACCATAGCCCTTCCCCCAAGTATTTCCTGTAATCTGGTAGTTATATCTAGCAGCTTCATTAGATTCACGCTCAATTTTTTGGCAAGAATATTTCAAAGGTGATGCTGTGTGATTCTACGTGCCTCCTGAAGTAACGCTATAAAGTCTGGCGGTTGTCTCTCAGCACTGTTAAGATTGAGAACCAGGTTCAAGTGTTGTCAGCCTGATGTATCTGTCGTGAAATCCTCCATCAGCCTTTTACCAGATGGCCTCAGCAGTTATTGATAACTGCCTAGATCCATTATTTCATGAGGGATTCCAAAATGGTGATAATTCTAATCCTATCATTCCTCCAGCATTTATTAGTTAGAACTCGCTATAAAGAACTTTCCTTCATCAACTATCTGCTTACCCTGAGCCACGGCACATACAATAAGGGCAAATTAAATGCTTGATTCTTTTTCCATTATTTACTCGTTTTCAGAATAATAAATGGGCTTCCCTGCATCTTCCAAAAGTGACCACTGAGTTACTTTTTTAGTATCATTGTGCATACATAGATTCTAACATATTTGATGTTCTTCAATCCTTTGCAGTTGTAACTCTTAATGATCCTCTAAATGTCCCATCCTTGGCCACTGGGAACTAAAGCTGGTTCCTGGGTCTTTTAGACATGACCTGAGTAATGTTGGATCGCTCTGTGCTTTCTGGGATGATAATATATTATAGGTTATTCTTGTATATTTCCTGCCCCAAACCCAGAATCAGTCGTTTCTCCCAAGTACCCTGATATCTTTAACGGAAAGTGCATTTAGAGACCATAATTTGTATAGGAGGGGTGGTCACTGCTGTTGGAATGTTCATTACTTCTAAGACTTTTTGGTGGCCAAAGCTGGGGAATAGGAGTGATTTTCCAAAAATTATTTTGGAGAATTTTAAACATATTCAAATGCAAACAGAATAACATAAAGAACTCCTATGTATCCATCACCTATCTTCAACAATTATCAAATCATAGCCAATCTTGTTTTAGCTCCATCTCTATGTACTCCTCTATCACCATATTATTTTGATGCAAATTCTAAACATTCTAATATTTCAGCAGTAAATACTTCACAATGTCTCTCTAAAACATAAAGTCACTGTTTTGAAAACCTAAACATAATACCATTATCACACATTTTAAAAAATCAATATTGCCTTAATATCAAACAGCATTCAAACGTCCAATCATCTCAAATATCATAAATGGTGGTGGGTGGGGGGAAGTTGATAGTTTTTTGTTTAAATCAGGATCCAAATAAGATCCTCACATTGCAATTGACTGATATGTTTCTTAAATTTCTTTTCAATTCTATGTCACCCTCCATCTCTCTCTTTTTTCCTTGCAATTAATGAAGAAAGAGGCTGTTTGTCCTATAGAGTTTCTCACAGTTTGGATTTTGCTAATTGTATTCCCATGTGTAGTGTAACATGTTTCTCTGTATTTCCTCTAAACTGGTAGTGAGTTCTGGAAGCTTGATCAAATTCTGCTTAAATTTTTTCGGAGAAGGCTATTTTCCATATGTGATGAATGTGTTCTTCCATTAAAAGGCTCAAATATCTGGAATCCTCTTTTTGTGATGTTAGCACCTACTGATGCTCAATACCTCTACCTACTAATTCATTAGTGATTACAAAATGCAGATATTCTACTTATCATAACTTTTTCATTTATAAGCTGGAACACCACTATAAAGAGAAACTCCTCATTTAATAATCTAGTTACTCAGTGATATAGTTCATATAGGGAAGGGAGAATCAGTGTTTGATTCTTAACTTCAATTTATCAGTTTTCAAAATTGTTATCAGCACCACTCATTGGTGACTATTCTTTTTTGTGTAAGTATTATGAAATCACGGACTTGAACATATTAGATATGCTTCAATCCATTGCAGTTATTGTTTTCATTTATTTTCAAGCTGTCCCATATTTGGCTTGAAAATATTTTGTTTTTGTTTTTTTAAAGAAGAAAATAGATAATGAATTTATACCACTATTTTCGATTCAAATTTAGCATCATAGAATTTATTTTTAGGATTATATAATTTATTTATGGTATTTATTTATATTAAATTTATTTACAGAATTACAGAATTTCATTTAATTTTGCAATTTAACATTTGTGTATCTTATTTTACTCTATAAATCTTGTCTTCTTATGACATTAACTTCATTACTTATTTGATTTTACCTTAACATCTCTCTCACATGTACACACTCATACAAGTTTTAAAATAACAATAACCATATTATTACTAACAGTATAATTGCTGAAAACAATTTAAGATTCCCAAGCACTTTTGTTTTTGCTTTTTAGGCTATATCCTATTGGGAAATGTACTGCCTTAAAAATCACTTGAAATAATTATTCTCTGTATGGTTATGCCAACAACTCAATAACATAAGGTCATTTGTTTCAGTGTGCTTTAAGTTTTAGAGATTGCTTATTTTCCCTCTTTTGGATTTAATTTTGTCTTACAATTCTGTTAAGTGTTTACACGGTTCCAAAGTAAAAACAACAAAACAAAGTATATTTAGAGAATTCTAGCTTTCATCCCTGTCCTCTCCTTCTCCCTGTAGAGAACCATTTTCATTAGTTTTTGTTTTATCTTTCGATTTTTTAAATATAAGCAAACACACACGTATCATTTATATTCTTTCCCATATCTTAAGTAAAAGGTAGCATACTATTCATACTGTCCTGATCCTTGCTTTTTTAACTTAATATACACTAGTAATCATTCCTCAGCTATATACAGAAAGCATGCTATCTTGAATTTCAAAAACATGAGGCAAGCTAAATGTGTTTAATATTAAATGTTCTAATTTGTAAAACTTGATTTACTCCATTCAGCTTTAGTGCTTAGGTCGAGAAATGCAAAATAAATTGGTGGGCCCTACATGAAACAGGAAAGAAAACCAGAAAAAAGTACCTCTAGCTTTTAAAAACATAAAGAAAATGTTGGCCCTTCATTAAATAGATAATAATTTCTTGTAGGAAAACAGTAAAACCCACAAGCTTTTAATATGTGTATTTTTAAACTTTATAACAGATTAGCTATGATCTGGCAACTAGTTAAAAGCTATTTAGACCAAGAACAGACAGCACTGATACTATAATAATTTAGAGAACAATTCATCAAAGACATCTGAAATTATTAAGAATTACTAAAAATTATGTTTGACCTTGTAAAAACAGATAAGACTAAGTATGAAAGATAGGACACATAATAGTATTTTTTTTTAAAAATAAGATTTACTAATGAATATCATGGTTACTCTCCATTTGTGGAAATATAATTTCTACTATCTCCTTTAATAATTTCACTTTTAGATCCTCAAAGACTGGTAATGGAAGAAGAATCTCCACATAGGTAAGAACTCATAGTCAAATGATCTAGGTTCAAATTTATATCAAACTTGATATGAGATAATGATAAAAATAAAAGTGTTTTGATGAACATGAAACCTTGAAGTAAAAGGTTATAGATGATAGCTGCATTTTAATATACACCTCAAATCCATAAAAATAATTCCATCTTTTTATTATTGAAAATTTCAAACAAAATCAAAATTATGGAACACAGTATAATGAATTCTCACATATCCATTCTCAGCATCAACCATTATCAACACATGGTCAATCTTCTTTCATCCATACTCCACCAACTGCCCTCAAGGTCCCCTCACACACACACCCCACCCAGGATTATTTTGAAGAAACCCAGGACACCATATTTTATCTCTAAATATTTTAGCATATGTATCTAAAAAACAATAACAATGCTATTATCATACCTAAAAAAATTAACAATAATTCCTTAATATCATCTGAAGTGCTGCCTAGGACTCATAAGGACAGTTTATAAACTGTTCTAGTCCCATCTCTTTCTCCCCTTGTAATTTCTCAAAAGTGCAGTACTCTTTCTTCCCCCACTCTGATCTAAGGAGGGCTACAAGGTTCTTTCTTTTCTCATGACATTGCTCAAACAAGGATGAAGAGTAAAACAAAGGCTTGGGTTGGGAGATAAAAAAGGGGAGGGACAAGAAACATGCAAATAGCAAATCTGGTTTCCAAGATATGGCTTGTTTTCTGGACCCATTCCACACTAAGTTCTATCTTCCAGGAAGGAAGGAGCCTGTCTATATCTCGTCATCAGCTATCTTCACGCCTAAGCCCGAGAGTGCAGCAATGAAAGAAAGAAGCAATTCCTCTTCCTCAAGATCCAATCTCTGCTTTACTAGTGTCTATTTCTTCTCCGTGGACCAATGTCTTCCCTGATGACTAAAACCAGGAATAAGCACCCCTTCAGGGGAGACTCAGGTTCCCAACCTACAAAGAGTGTAGCCTTACCCTAAGGCATTAAGAAGCCACATTAAAATACACTGCAAAAACACCACTAGCTAAACAACAAAGTGGTCATTCTATTATACAAAACACATAGATCAACAGTCAGCAATGAACAGAAACCTCCAATTTGATTACTCTAATTTCCTTATTGATAAGGGAGAAACAAGTCTAAATTTATCAAAAAACTTTCATTGAGTGCTCTAAACAAAAAATGTGAATATATGACAGCATACTTTGTAAAAAACAGAGGACAATACAAAAACTAAGTGTTGTTTGGTAATGTTATCAATGGGAGCTCAGTCACTTGCTGTGTGACCTTAAGCAAGTCATTTAATTTAACCTCTCTAATTTCAGTTTTCTTTTTCTGTTGTGAGAATTAAATGAGATAATGTATTTTTTTAAAAAAATATACTACATTAATAGGATGCACTGAGAAGGAGACAATGCCATTTTGGTGCTATTCTTGCCCAAAATGCATTCTCTCATTCCAATCATGAGAAAACATCACACGAATAAAACTGAAGGACATTCTACAATGTCTAACCAGTACGCCTCAAAAGTATCAAGTTTATGAGAGACAAGGAAAGACAGAGGAACTGTTACAGACTGGACGACTAAGAAGAAATAACAACTAAATGCAATGTGAGACTCTAGATAGAATCCTGGATTAGAAAAAGGACATTAGTGTGAAATGGGTGAAATACAAATAAGGTTTAGGTTTACTTAATAATATTGCGACTAACATTAATTTCCTGTTCTTTTTAATTTAAGAATAAATATCCAAATAATCTTTGCTTCCAAATTATTTTCTCAAACACCTCTAACACCTCTGGCCAAGATATACGAATGTACATGTATAAAAATACAAATGCAAGCACCAATTTCTAAAAGATGAAAATAGCACTACCACTACCTCACACTTACATAGTGAGCTCTTCAAGTCTGAAATATCCTCCCAGTCCTGACTGAACCAGAAGAGGAAGCTTATTTAAACACCAGCACCTTAGCCTACATTGGGGTTACGGCCTCCTATTTCACTTCCTGCAGCAGCAGAAACAAAAGAACATTCCTATCTTTTTCCCTACAAAAAATTTCTCAGTGTCATCAAGAACACAGAGCTAGGGCCGGCTCCGTGGCTTAGGGGTTAGGTGCGCGTGCTCCGCTGCTGGTGGCCCGGGTTCGGATCCCGGGCGCGCACTGAGGCACTGCTTCTCCCGCCATGCTGAGGCCGCGTCCCACATACAGCAACTAGAAGGATGTGCAGCTATGACATACAATTATCTAGTGGGGCTTTGGGGGGAAAAAAATAAATAAATAAAATCTTTAAAAAAAAAAAGAATCTAGGAGAAGCAACACTTTATTAAAAAAAAAAAAAGAACACAGAGCTAGGCATATAAAAAGTGCTCAGTGACGACATGATGAACTGAGTTGCTTGGTTCCTCTAACACGCCTCCTATTTTGTCACATTCATTTCAATACATTTAGGAAAGAAGAAAGGCAGGTGCGAAAGCAGTATGAAACACAGGCAGATGAGAAATAAATGTAATTTCCTTCTCCCTGCAGGGCCCTTGCTTCTACAGGTAACAGAGTTACGCAAAACCAAGTTAGGGACTTTTCATGCTCCGAAAATCACAGGGCTAGGACACTGCCTAAAACTGCGCTGAAGTAAGATGCTGCTGGAGGGACACATACCTGTCAGGGTGATGTCGTCGTCATCATCATCTATGATTTCTTCTTCAGCAACATCCAGGGAGCTCTCAGTAATCATGTCATTGGGCTCTTCCACACAGGCTAGACCCGCATAACTATTGAGGATATCAGCACCAGGAACATGTTCCACAATTACAGCAGGAAAAATAGCTGGATCACCAAGCTGGTGAGAGCGAGGGAAAAAAAAAAGGATTAACAAAGTTTTGCTTTTGTTAAATACAACTAAAAGATACTTTATACTGGACATCAATTTAGTTTTTATATCATCAGCTACTTGTATCTTGACAATGCTTCTAGGCTGCAGAGAATATATACTTATTAAGACCAAATAAACTTTCATTATCAATCTTGGGTCTTAATAACAAGTTTTCATTGGGAAATCCTATAAAAGTATACTTATAAACCACATTAAATAAAAAAAAAACTATTATCATTAATGCATAAGAAGTGGCATACAAATGAAATGTACAATTAAATAAAATCTCAGCAAAAGTTTCTTTGACAGAAAGAAATCTGTGGCCTTAATAAATCTTACACTGTCACTTGCTTGGCACACAGGCTGTGTGTTTAACAACAGCTTTTGACTAAATGGGAAAACTAACTTTCATTTTCTATCTAGTTACAAGATCATGGAATTTTAGAACTGGAAGGAACCTTAAAATTTAATCTAGTCCAACCACCTCATTTTATAGATGAGGAAATTGACCCAGAGAGGATTTTTAACAACCTACTCAAAAATCGGTTAGTAGGTCATGAAAAGAATTCAATGTTAAAAGTAAAAACCAAGTAACTTTTTTGAATACATCTGATATAAGTCTACATGAATCATAACACTATGCAATAATGAGGGCTGTCTATCAAGAATTACATATAGTAAAAATGCTTTGACATTTTATCAACTTGTTTTGTATTGCTCTACCTGTCATATTGTAATAGTATTATTCATTTGCCACACTTTCGTTATTAACATTTCTCAGCAAATCATCATCTCCCAAACCACTGATATGCAATAAACAGTCTATTGACACACAAAAAAATCAGTTAGTGACAAACCTCATTTACCATTTTTTTTTAGTGAGGAAGAGTGGCCCTAGCTAATAACATCTGTTGCCAATTCCTCTTTTTGCTTGAGGAAGAGTGCCCCTGAGCTAACATCTGTGCACATCTGCCTCTATTTTTGTATGTGGGACACTGCCACAGCATGGCTTGATGAGTGGTGCAGGTCTGCACCCAGGCTGAACCTGCAAACCCTGGGCCTCTGAAGCCGAGAGTGCCGAACTCAACCACTGTGCCACCAGGCTGGCCCCCATCCTTTACCTTTTTTTAAAAAGTAACTTCAGACTTAGAAAAGTTGCAAAAGTACAAAGACTTCCCTTACAACCTTCACACATATTTCACAAATTTTAATATTTAATCATGTCTGTCATTTTCCCTCTGTATTATTATTTATATCTATATTTTTTCTGATTTTTTGAAAGTAATAGGCATACTGCTCCTTTAACCCTAAATACTTCAGTGTATATTTCCTAAAAATACATGAATATTATTTTATATAAAGATAGTACAACTACTGGGGCCGGCCCAGTGGCATAGCGGTTAAGTGTGCACGCTCCACTGTGGCGGCCCGGGGTTCATAGGTTCGGATCCCAGGCGCACATCAATGCAGCGCTTGTCAGGCCACGCTGTGGCGGCGTCCCATATAAAGTAGAGGAAGATGGGCACGGATGTTAGCTCAGGGCCAGTCTTCCTCAGCAAAAAGAGGAGGATTGGCATGGATATTAGCTCAGGGTTAATCTTCCTCACAAAAAGAAGAAAAAAAGAAAAAAAAAAAAGAGTACAATTATCAAAATCAAGAAAGTAACACTGATATAGTATTATTATTTAATCTATAGACCTTATCCAAATTTCTCGAATTATCTCACTAATGTCCTTCTAAAAAAATGAAGGAAAATATTTTTGGTTCAGGATCCAATCAAGGATCATAGGTTTCATTTAGTAAATTTCATACTTCTTCATGACAATTCCTTTAATCTGGAACCATTTCTTCTCCTTTAATCAGGAACAGTTCTTCAGGTTTTTTTTGTCTTTCATGATCTTGACAATTTTGAAGAGTACAGATCATTTGTTTTGTAAAATGTTCCCCAATTTGGATTTATGTAATATTTCCTCATGATTAGATTCAGTTTGCATTTTTGGCAAGAATACCAAAGAAGTAATGTTGTATCCTTTCAAATACACCATATCAGGAGGTCCAAAACACAGTAGTTCCCCCTTATCCTAGCAGGGGGGTATATTCCAAGACTCCTAGTGGATGCCTGAAAACGATGGATAGTACCAAACCCTATATATACTATGTTTTTTGCTATACACACATATTTGAGGTGTGACAGCAAAACTAGCATGAATTTTTGTTTCCCTCTTCACAGTTTAATGGATGGAAGATTCGTTCTTACCATAGATCTTAGCAACCTTAGCACATGGTTTGTTTTCTTTCCCTATTAAGTCGAGAACTTTCACCTTTTCACCTAAAGGAAGCACTTTACGGCTTCTCTTTGGCATACCCAAATTGCCAGCATTACTACCCCTAAGCTTTGGGGCCATTATCAAGTAAAATAAAGGTTGCTTGAACGCAAGTGCTGCGATACCACGATAGTCCATCTGATAACCTAAAGGGCTACTGACTAATGGGTGGGTAACATATACAGCGTGAATATGCTGGACAAAGGGATGATTCACATCCTGGGAAAGACAGATTAAGATTTCATCACGCTACTCAGAACAGCATGCAATTTAAAACTTATGAATTGTTTATTTCTAGAATTTTCCATTTAATGTTTTTGAGCCATGGTTGACCCAGGTAACTGAAACTGGTGGAAAGTGAGACTGTGGATAAAGGGGAACTACTGCACCAATTTGTCCCTTTACTAATAATATTAACTTTGATCACTTAGGGTGGTATCTACCAGGTTTCTCCACTATAAAGTTATTATTTTTCCTTTTGTAATTAATAAGTATCTTATGAGAAGACAGCTCAAGACTATGTAAATATCCTGTTTCTTAAACATATTCCCATAAAGTATTATCTTCTTAGATGTAAGAAAAAGTTCCTGCCCATAGATAATGTCAGGTACTTTGTTATTTTCCTTGAGGAAGTCTACTATATTGAAAATATTTTTTATGGATTTATTATAACAAAGCAGCCTCGATATATTAAAATACGTTTGTAACAATGCACACTGAGGTTAAATATTACTTCTATCATAAGAATTTAGTTACCTAAATTTAAATATATGATATCATAGGTGCTAAACAGATACCATCCATGCTTTCAAGAATGCTATGCTCTGAAACTTACGGGTAGTAACCCTAAAACATATTTGGATCGTTTTATTTCAAAATGTTTCTTCCTATTTCAGAAAAGAGGAAGTTAGAAGTAACTAGTTCTGCAAATCATATGTTTTAAAACAGAAAGTAGGAGGCTCAAACATTACACTGTAAAACACACACACAGACAATAAAGTAAGTTATTCATATAAAGTATCCAAAGCAATGTAGAGTCATATAGTCATTTGGCCTTTCCTTTCTCTTTTTTTGAAAGGTGAATGCTGTACATGCAATCCAATAAAGCATGACCACGTGCTTGTTAAAACACTTCTCCTTTTTTTCTTTTCTAAGAACTCAAATTAAATTCCTAGTCTTCTAACAGGCTGAGCCCAGAATTGAGCTAATTTTCACATGATTTCATTTTATGCTGCAACAACCCTACGTACCAGGTAAGAACAAGGCTTATCATTTCTATCCATTGGCAGGTGAGGAATTAGGTTAAGAATTTACCCAAGGTCACCCACTAAATCAGAGACAGAGGCACGTCAAAGTAATTCACAGGAACAGTCCTCAGCCAAATGAAACCCAAGTATTCCTCCCTATCCGAATCTATTTCGCTCCTGAAATCTGGGTATTGAGTGATAAGACTGTCAATATTACAAGGGATATCTCCAAAATTTTATCTGAATCTATATAGTCCCCAAATTTCAAATAACTACGGATACTTGTTACTATTTTCTTCCTCATCCTATTCTACTAACCTGTAAATGCATTGGAGAAACTGATTACTCTCCAGAATTTACAGGTCTCAGGAACACCTTGTCAGATACCACCATGATCAATACTACTGCTTCTCCAGTGCCCCTCCTCAGAGGTAACCACTGTTACCAGTTTCTTTGTTCCCTAACAGAGACAGTCTATGTATAATCAAGCATGTTCTAATCTGCTTTAAACAATTATTGTTAATTTCAGCTCAAAGACTTTAATAATTTTTAAACTGTTTATTAAGAAAAATTTCAAACACACAAAAGTAGAGAGAAAAAATTAGTTTCCTTTGAAGCAAAAGCTTAATTAAGAATGAAAAGGGACACATGGTTCTGTGATTTAGAAGCTGGCAACATGTAGTAAAAAAGAAAGATGGTGAACCAAGAGACCTAGGGCCTTCTCCAATCCTGTCATGACCTTATTTTCCTCACTTTAAATGAAAGAAGAGCACCAGCTGATCCTAAGGGCACTTCCAGATTTGGTTCTGTTAAGATGTATTTTAAAGGCGTGGATGTGACACTGTCTGAGTTTATAACATTACAATAGAAGACATTACTCATTCTTATGCACTAAATGGGGAGAGGAGTAGCATGCACAGTGGCCACGTACCTGCTGCCTTTGCTACTGCTATTAGTTAACATTTATTAGCATTTAATATGTGCCAGGCATTTCTCATTGTTTTACATGGATTACTACCTTATTTAACCATCACAAAATCCTATGAGGGAGATACACTGGATTATCTATTTTATACACGGGAAAATGGAGGCTCAAAGGGAAGGAAAATAATTTACTCCAGGTCATATAGTAGTAAAGAGTGGAACCTTAACTTAAACCGACTCCAGGGTCCATGTTCTTTATCTGTACTCTATTATCGTCAGCCTTAAACATGGTACCATTTTATTTTGTTGGCGTATTTACTTGGCTGTGTTTAGAAAAACAGAATAGGTAAGGAGCTGTGCTTGAAGTATGACTTTCAATATCTTTTGCAGGGCTTCTCCACTCCGAGTCTATTATAAACTTTCTCATGAGCATAGCCAGTTAGTTCCTCTTGGTCCCCAGGGACTTCCCAGGATCACTCCTAATTTAGCCACACTGTCTTCTCCTTCTAAGATACTTGCTCCTCTCACAAAAAGCATGGGCCATTCTTTTCCAGTATACTGAAATGGAGATGTATATTCAGAGTTGTTCATTTCTAATGTCTCCAGGGTACTATTAATTCATATACAAGAAACAGTCAACTCCAAATCTTAGGTAACAGGCCTGAACCTGTATATACAAAACACATCTAGGAAACCCCTCTCAGGTGACTGAAAAGAATCTCCCCCTCTATTACCATAAATGGAAGGAAAGTACACACTCCAGAAACTCCAGCTGCTGATCCGGGCTCATGATAAACTCCTGCCTTTTAAACAGATTGACCAGCAACTGGCTCAAGTTTGAGTCATCAGGAAATTAAGAACTTTGTAACACACAATCTAAAATTCCTTATAGAGAAATGGTTCCCAAGCTCTTAAATGAAGGCATGGTAAAATTTCAAATGTTGAGTTTTCCTAAATTTAAATTTTAAAAATAAATATTGGGACTTGTATTGGTTTGTTAGGGCTGCTATGGCAAAGTACCAGACTAGGTGGCTTAAACAACAGAAACTTATTGTCTCAAAATTCTGGAGGCTAAAATCAAGGTAATGGTAGGGTTGATTCCTTCAGAGGGCTGTCAGGGAAGGAGGATCTGTTCCAGGCTTCTCTCCTTGGCTTGTAGATGGCCATCTTCATCTTCACATGGTGTTCTTCCTGTATGTGTCTGTGTCCAAATTTTCTTTTTTTATAAGGACACCAATAATACTGGATTAGGGGCACACTCTACTCCAGTATAACCTCATATTAACTTAATTAATTATATCTGGGATGATCCTATTTCCAAATAAGGTCACATTCTGAGATACTAGGGGTTAGGACTTCAACATAAGAATTTGGGGGTGGAGTGGGGTGGGGAGAAGCAATTCAATCCAAAACAAGACTCAATTTAATTTAGCTTTAAGTCTATCATTTGACAATTGGCTCCCTCTACCCTAAATAACTTCTATAGCTTATAGCAATAAAGATATATATTCTTGTTACCATTTCTAAATTGAGACTAGACATTAT
Source organism: Diceros bicornis minor (assembly GCF_020826845.1). Taxonomy (NCBI): domain Eukaryota; kingdom Metazoa; phylum Chordata; class Mammalia; order Perissodactyla; family Rhinocerotidae; genus Diceros; species Diceros bicornis. The sequence goes on along the minus strand of NC_080748.1, from coordinate 35,319,463 downwards.
TCTTCAAATTTCTTTGCTGAAAACCATCAAACCTTATCCACCTCAGTTTTTTCTACATCATTTCAAGCAGACTCTTTCCTAAGATTTATTTAAAAGAAGAGCTTCAGGAAGGTCAGAGCTATTCATAAAATGGCCATATTTCTAATAGTTACCTCCTTTTAAGAAATGAAGGTATCAACACTTCATCGACACCCTAACAAAAATATTACGTTTCATTTGGCTGGCTACTTAAAAAAAGAGAAAAAAAAAGATTCTCCAAACATCTCTAAAATCTCTCCTCGTTTAAATAATTAGATTAAGCATCTTCTCTCTAGTACCTTTTATGTTAATCAGGAAACCTCAGTAAACTCAACCAGTGGTTATCAACCCTGACTGTGCACTGGGAAACATCTAAAATATCAATACCTGACCCTACATGGGATCAAATAAATCAGAATATCTTGGGATGTGACAGGGAACATTATCAAACTTCCTCAGCTGATCCCAATGTACACGCATGGTTTGGAACCACTGCTCTAAAGAATTACAAGATTCAAAACTGCATTCCCTAAATTGAGTCAACTCTATTTATGCCAATGTCTGAGATAGTAACCATCCAAAGAAACAAACAGTTATATTATTATGAGATCTTTCGCTGTCTGGCACTTGCAGATTATTTTCCCATTTGTTTTGGAATAGAACCAAAGTAAATCACAAATGATGGGTGGGAATAGAGAGGGAAGACTTCTTGGGATTAAAAATCTGTCAAACATAGAGTTTTCAAAGCCTCAATTTCTATAAGCAAATTAAACTGTAGTGATAAATTGACTTTCAACTGTTTTGTGACTTTATTGAAGGTCTTAGCTCCAGAGAGAAAAATACATATACCAATTTATTTTTCTATTAATTTTAGGTAAATTTAGGATATGTGTTGAAACCAAAATTTTAACACTTTTTTTAGCAGAAATATTAAAAATTAAACCCAGTTTTAGCAGGAAAGAGAGACAGTTCCCCAAATTTCAACAGCGTCCGCTATATAGTTGCCATTTGTGGTGGTTGATGACACATGTGGCAATACCATCAAGTTAAAAAGAGAAGGAAAGTGACCAATCTGTAAACAGTACAATATGTTACTACCCTGACCAAGCTTGCTTGTTTCCTCAATACACCACAATCCAAGGCCCTAGGCGGATATTTAAGAAACTATGGATCATTATTCCAACTCTACTAAGTAAGTTTATTCAACAGGTTTTTGGATATAAAAAAGTAAAAGAACTCGCAAAAAACTTGTTTGCCAATCTTCTCTACCAGCAGAGTTCAATCTGGTACATGATGGTTGTGAAACATCCTGCCAAGATCCCCTATGAAACAGCTTAAAATAAAACATCTATCAAATGTTTTCCTGAAAGAAAAGCAGGTTAAAAAGTCTTTAAAAATTTCCCCAATGTAGATATTCTTTTTTTTAAGATAGGTGCAAAATGAGCATACTTTCAAGCAGTTTATACCATCTGTTTGCCTCAAGACAAGACAATACCAAAAGTGGGGTGGCGGCCTTACTCCTCCCATAATCTTCAATAGCTTCCTCTACTCGAAGGCCACTCCAATAAACATACGAACTAAACACAGTGCACTTCCTATGAAAACACGTTTCAGACAAATTCCTGTGCCCTCTCTTCCAATCAGAATGCTAACCCAAAGCCTCATCTCACAAAGATACTGCTTAAAATGACTCCCTTCACCTTTGATTTAAAAGACAGAAACCCAACACCTTACTCTACCAGGACACAACTGATCTGACAATAAGCATCACGCAGCAAATACACATGGTGAAAACAGGATATAACAGTAAGTGCTCAGGTTCTTGAGTTAGAATGACCCTATTTACGGCCAGCCTGCACCATGCCCTCGGTGTTTGAACTCAGGCAAATTATTCAGCCTCCCTAGGCTTTAGTTTTCATGTCCATCTAAAATAAGAATAATATCATCTTCTAGAGTCATTGTAAGAATTAAATAACATGTAAATATAGCACAGTACACTGCATGGCATACAGTAAGCATTCAATAAAACATTTTGATGATCAAAGTCCTTCGACATTTGATTGAGATAGAAATAAACACTTTTAAAACTTCACCTACTACTTACATACACATACCAAATCATCATATTGTATACCTTAAATTTAAACAATGTTATGTCTAAATTATATTTCAATAAAGGTGGGGGAAAAACTTGGCTTACTACAATCTTACACTGACAGGCATGGATTTTTGTTTTTGTTTTGTTTTTGAGAATAGTTCCTTCAGAAAACTGGTGAACAAAGCTTAACCATCTACTCTCTAGCAAAAACCATTTAGCTTTGGCTAAAAGCAAAAACTAGATACATACGTATGTTCACTTTGTGAAAATTTATCAAACTGTACACTTATGATTTGTGCATATTTTTGTATTTACATTATACTTAATAAAAAGTTTAAGAAGCAGAGGTCCATCCAATGGGAGAAACAGAACTTCAAAATATCTTCAACTCACTATGCTCTAATTCTCTCAGCTCTGAGCACTGTTCTTGAGCAGAGGTGAAAGCAGAGCAGTTGGGAGGCAGAGAGCGGGACCAGATCAAATACTATGATGGTATTTCTCCATTCCCCCATATAAACCATAATAAAATTAAAGGAAATCTCTAGACACAGCACATCCAGGTGGATATACACACAAAAAATTAGAGTGACTGATGAACAAAATGAATCAAAATTAAAATCCTTTAGAGGCCAGCCCAGTGGCACAAGTGGTTAAGTGCTCGCACTCCACTGTGGGGGGCCCGGGGTTTGCCGGTTCGGATCCCAGGCGCGTACCAATGCACCACTTGTCAAGCTGTGCTGTGGCAGCATCCCATATAAAGTGGAGGAAGATGGGCATGGATGTTAGCCCAGGGCCAGTCTTCGTCAGCAAAAAAAGAGGACAAGTGGCAGATGTTAGCTCAGGGCCAATCTTCCTCACACACACACACACAAAATCCTTTAAACAAGTTTCATGGTACATTTTAAAAAATTATTTTTGGGAATTGATTAATATATGAACATATTTGTATTTCAAGAGTATAAAATATTATTGTCCCCATATAGTTCTCTTTCCCAATAGCTACCACTGTTAACAATTTCCCAAGTGCATTTTAAATGATTTCAGGAATTGATGTATTACATAAAACAAGCCAGGATTGAGCAATAGATCTCAGAGACTCAGCATAAAGTTTTTGTGAAGGATTCTTCACAGCAAAATATTCTGCATACTTTGAAAAATCTGTCATTAAAACAGCTTCATTATCTGCAAATGAGAATACTTCTGTTGATTAACTCAAGCTCCCTTTATAGGCGCTTATCCTTTCTAGTCTTTATTTTAAAAGAAAATGAAAAGTAGTTTTAGCAGTCAGGCAGAAAAATCTATGTAGTTGCAGTACACACTGCCCAACACACTGGTCTAACTTATAAAACATAGTATTCCTGACTAAAAGTGTAGCATGTGAATCCAGTTTTTAAAAATTTTTAATTCGTAAATGTAGTGGGAGAAAGTGAAAAATCCTACTTATGCCAGTTGTAATCATTATAGAAGACAATTTACTTAATATTCTTTCCGATTCCCTTTTCCCTTCAAGGTTCCTTCTATCTCTTATATCCTAGCATAATGGTTAAGACTTGGGGCTTTCTCAAGTCAAAGACTCAATTCCAATGCAGGTGCTGTCACTTGACAGCTCTGTTTCTAGGCAACATTCTTTCCTTCATTCAAACTGCGAGTCCTTTTTATAAAGGCTTTCCTTATTCATAAAATGAGGATAACAATAGTTGCCATACTGTACAGGGTTATCGTGTGGATTAAAAGAGAAAATGCATATGCCTACAGGACCTGGCAAACGTAAGAGACAAAAAATATTAGCTCTCGTATTTAAACAAAATATCCATCTTGAGATTAGCCTAGCCGTTCATGTGTGTATGCATGCACTTTACCAGGTTTTGGTATCAGTGTTACGTTGCTTATGTAAAAGTGAATTAGGAAACTTCTCTCTGAACTGAAACTGTTTAAATCATTCATTAAAGATTAAAATTAACTCGCCTGTGAAACTCTTTGGACCTACCATTTTAATGCATGTAGGGATAGTTCCCTGGCAGTTTCCTCAGGTTTTTTTTTTTGTTGTTACTAGTGCATTTTCATTTTAAGCAAAATACTAAATATTGATTACTACCATTCCAAAACCTTAAAAATACTTCAATGTACTAGTTCAAGTGATATATCATATTCTCACAGTTCTGCATCATCTATTAACATAAAAATAAACAAATAAATCAAGTATTATTAAGAAGGTTAATGAGGAAACAAATGAACACCTAATAAGGCAAATAATCCACCAATAGATACTCTAAAAGAATGTTATTAAATCAGAATTCAAATACAGGTATGTTTAGTAAATAAGCTAGGTTACTTTGAACAATACTCTGGGTGCCTGTGTAACCTTGCCCTAGGACTCTATTACAGGATTCTAACACAGTTCTTCTAATTATCCAGTAATAACCTCAACATAATATTTTACCATAGAAAATGGGACGAACGCTATCTCCACCACAGGGTGATTTGTGAAAATCAGAGTGTATGTGGAGAATACTTTGTAAACTATAAAGAGCTCTACAAAATGTTAGGCAGTGTTATTTTTACACTTGACTGGAGACTAGAGCAGGTGATGTTTTCTTGGCACAGAGATTAACATGGAAAGCAGCATTAGGGCACAAAATTTAAACACGTGCTTCTGTCAGTCCCGTCACTTCCCAACACCTCTCTCTTTCTTCAATATCCTAGGTTTTTATGGATTATGTACCTTTTATAAATATCATGATGTAGATAAATATTATGTTATAGCCAGTGGCTTAATATAAGGGAAAAATGATTTAAATCTCTGGTAATTAACACAAAGTACTTCCTTAATCTGATTAAAAAGAAACTCACTAGAGTGCTGTGTAAAAAGTGTTCTCCTCCAGTCTCTATCTTTGAGAGTTTTTCAATAAAATAGAACAAAATAAAAATAAAATGATATTCCTAATGTGGTGGTGATGATGAGGAAAGTAGCTACTACGTTAAGTACTTCATATGGCTTATCCCAGTTAATCTCCACAACTCTATGCTGTTTGGTTGATACTGGTCAACCAGCTTAGAAGAGGCAGAGCTGAAATCGGAACCCAGGCATTTTACTCCAGAGTTCACAATCCTCTTCACCCTACAGATAAATTATAGTCATAATAAAAGTTTCATCTCAGTTAAAGCTTGGGTTTAAAAAATATGTATCTTCTCAATGAACACTGTATTAGAGCTATAGCTGAAAAAGTCTGTCTCACTTCTGTTGTCTCCAGTAGAGATGAGTGTTTCTGAAGAAGCCTAGCTTCTCTCTTGCACAGCACCATGAAAAATAGAAAGGTCTAAGTAACATGGTATTTTCTCCAGACTTCCCCAAGATAATGTTTGAAATTCCATTGTAAATCCCTGTGGAGTTGAGTTAGCTAAATCTAATCCCAGTTTAGGTCTTTCATGACAATTGGCCTTCTTTACTCTTTGCCCAGATTTTTCTTTTTTCAGCCAGGAATAAATTACAACTTGGCCTTGCATCTCAAAAGTAAAACAGTCATTGAAAACAATCTTAGTTTTTTTATTAGAGTGCCTGCTTTAAAAGTTTAATATATTGGTGGTGCGTGGGTGCATGTGTATATATGCGTGTAGCTGGCTAAGTGAGGACAGAATCAGTTATGAGGTAAAAAAAAAAGGTAGATTTTGGGAGGTATAGCAAATTTTAATCAGGTTTAAATGTTTACTTACAAACTAACTGGATCACATCATAATAGTCACTACCAGATTGACAAATGTTTTAAACATGCAGATTCTATATGACTCAAAGAATTTAAATAAAATCATAATTAAAGAGGCAATTCCTGCTTCTAAAAGATGAACTTTGACAAAGATCTTATATGATATGTACAAAGCATAGAATAAAATGAGGCAGAGCATTCCTGAATATATGCAGTTTAGCTACAACGAAGCCTTTTCCAAGACAGAAAAGTCACACTAGCTGATCATAGGCCATGACAGAAACTAAGAGTCACCTCCCCGCCCCCCAAATTGAACAACTCCAGGTCAAACTATGTCAAAACAAACAACATATAATGTTAAGGAGAGTGCTCCCCTACAGAATGAATCTGCCAGATTTTTAAATCCTGAGGGACAAGTTTATTGGCTTAGATATTCTAGAACCAAGCCAGTCATTCTCAAATATCAAAGAATAAATAAGAAAACATTTTTTAAAAAGCTGAATGAATTTATCTAACTGGTATCCAAGTCATAAAAATTGTCTTTATTACCTCACTTATCCAAAACAATTGAGTAATATAGAGTACCTAGTGGAACACAAGCAGCTTGAATGCATTTTCTTGATTAACTCAGGTCATTAACACAGCAACTGCCACATTTATTGACTACTTCCTTTGTGCCAGGCTCTTACTTTACATAATGCTTTACATAAACATTTAATGCTCAGAACCTTGGGAGGTAATTCTTTCATTTTTGGTGGAGGAAATCAAAGCTCAGTGAAATTTAAAAAGTTGTCTCAAGTCATACAGTGAGTAAGTGGTGGAACCTGGTTCCCAAGCAGACACTCTTGATGCCGTATCACATAGACTCTTAATTGACAAGAAATATCGATTTCAAGAATTCAATATTATGTTGAAGTTCTAGCCAGTTGATCTGGATGCACACAAATCAATCACTTTTTTAAAAACCATCCCCTAGGTTAATACCAAATTCTTTCTTTCTTTTTTTTTTTTAAAGATTTATTTATTTATTTTCCTCCCAAAGCCCCAGTAGATAGCTGCATGTCATAGCTGCACATCCTTCTAGTTGCTGTATGTGGGACGTGGCCCCAGCATGGCCGGAGAAGCGGTGCATCGGTGTGTGCCCGGGATCCGAACCCGGGCCGCCAACAGCGGAGTGCGCGCACTTAACCGCCAAGCCACGGAGCCGGCCCTATACCAAATTATTTCTGAACGTGCTTATGTGTTGGGGCAGGGAAGGGGAGGAAACAGTTACCTTCCTAGAGATAAATGGAAGAGAACCTTTCCTAAATGTTCCTTTTGTTTTTATTTTGCCCATACCAGGATATAAAATGGAATGGGAAAAGTGCACAAGTCATACAAAACCACAGAATATAATAAATCTTTAAATAATCACCTAAAATATCACTTTTAGGAAAGGAAAGTTCTCCTTCCCTAACTCCAATCCTCACAACTCCTGGCCAACCTCCCTGGTCCTGCCTCATACCTTCAGTGCTCTTTCTCCCAATGTCATATTAGGTGGGAACAGATTAAACAGATAAGCTCACAAATGTATTACCAGTCATTACATCATAATAAAATTCTTCTTTCCAAAAAAAGAAGAATTTCCCTAACATTGAGAATTTTAGTTACTATGTAAAAAAAAAAAAAAAAAAAAATCCTGACTGTATTCTAACGTATTTAATATTAGGCATATTAGATTTATGAACAATATTGAGGGCATCATTTTGTTAAATTCACACTCTAACAAACCATTAACAATCAGTTTTCTTTTTACTTCACTAAATCAAAGGACATTATCATCATCAATATTCTCTCAATAGTGTTGAAGGTGACCCTGGCTTGAAAAAAAAAAAAGCCAATAACACAGTAACACTATCTGTTTATATAATGGCTTATCCTTTATGTGTAATGTGTAAAGTGAAATGGAAAGTAGGCAAAAATTTTCAAAATCACATAGCTAAACTGAGATACACCAAAGAGGTACTAATTTCCTTATTTACCCAGCAAGGCTGCTCTAGGTGACTGAGTACTTTCTGGGAAAACAGAAGTTGCTAACTCTATCCCCAACAAAAAGCTGACCAACACAAACCTTATTAAGAAAAATAGCATTCTTTTGGAAGTTATACAGAATGGATAAATATAATGTGGTGTATTCATACAATGGAATATTATTCAGCAATAAAAAGGATGAAGTACTGATACATGCTACTATAGGGATGAACCTTGAAAACACTATGCTTAAGTGAAAAAAGTCAGTCGCAAGAGACCACACACTGTGTGATTCCATTTACATGAAATGTCCAGAATAGGCAAATCCACACAGACAAGAAGTAGATTAATGGCTGACAAGGGCTGGGGGCAGCAGGAGAATAGGGCTTGACTGCGAACGGGTATAGGTTTCTTTTTGGGATGATAAAAATGTTCCAAAACTGATTATGGTGATGGATGCACAACTCTGTTTATATACTGAAAACCACTGAAATGCATACTTTAAATAGGTGAATTATATGGTATGTAAATTATCTCAATAAATCGGTTATTAAAAAATATATATACACAGGTATATCAAGCACAAAGACTATCAACCTGTAGTTACACTAGCAAATTACCTAGAATGAATAACATTTTTCTTTTTGCTAAAATCATAAATGCAAAGTATAATAATTCTTCCACATTTAAAACTACTTTTTTACCACTACCATGTATCAGTGGCTGGCATTATTCAAGTATAGTAGTTGAAGGCACAAGCTAGGTTACAATTCCCAGTTTTATCACTTTCAGGCAAGTTGCTTCCCTTCTTTGAGCCTCACTTTACTCTTCTATAAGGTGAGAATAAGAGTACCTACTTCATAAGATTGTTGTAAGAATTAAATAGGATAATCCCTGTAAAGCACACAGCATAGCGCACAGGACAAAATGCTCAGTAAACACTAGTTATGAAAATTCATCACTGAATGTTTCTGGAGCCCCTTTAGTCCATGTCCTATGCCATCATCTCATCCATATTCATTTTTAAGACATTGTCACAGGGCCTCTGTGTGATGGCTGGGTGACACTTAAAGGTAGACTCTGCAAAAGAGAGTAATAAAAAGTTCCTATTCCCCTCACCATCAGCTTTCCTGCTGCCAATAGTTGGCAGGGAGATAAGCCAGGCCAAACACTAGGCCACAGGCAGGGGTGCCCCTTCACATAATGTGAAGAGGGCCTCAGGCCTTTTGTGAAGTCAGACTTTTCCTGAAGATAATCAGGCTTGTACTGGGAACTCTGTGGCATAACTCCTTTGATGAACTTTTCCAAATGTACAGAAAAGAAACAACCTCTGTATGTTGGTTTTACAGATGGCCAAACTTTTAACGGATCTGATAAAGTCTGATCTGCCAAGATTAAAAAAGAGGGCACTAGGAACAGGTAGACTGGTCCATATAACCTGGAATTGTATGTAAACAACAGAGAATCCACTGTATCCATGTACAGGTTGGTAGCATCATTCCAACGTCCTATCCTCCACAACGCTGGTGCTGAACAAGTTGCACATAGAACACTATCAACGCACTCCTTCTACTCTAATTTTATGGTACACTTAATCCCTGACCTAACAGAATTTTACCATGCCAGCTGAAAAAATGGCAGGTTGGTGTGATCTATATGTTACGTTCACTTTCTCAGTCTACAAAATACAACCTCACTCTCAAGAAACAACCATGTCAAAAACTCCCTCTGCAACTTGGAGTCTCCCAAGAAAAACGAAAACTCTATATGGATATTTACTTATTTATAATTTCAATGATAATTTTTAAAAGTTATTTGAGGTGATTTTCACTAAACACATACAACAGTTCTAAATACGTATCAGAAAAAAAGACTCTATGAATATTTGTTTCTGGTCTTGGAATTGTGGTGACATGGCCACACTGCCCATGCAGTAAGTGAGAATGTGGACAAATAGGTCCCAGAAAAATATACGCTGTAGTCAAGAGATTTGTGGGGCAGGATATCATCTCTCATTCAAAAGTCTTCTGATGTGATAAAGGTATAACTGAGCACATATATACCCCATATCACTTTATCAACAGGACTAAGAGGAAGAAGAAAAATCTTTAAGACTCAACCAATAAATTTATTATAAATGATGTTAAATGCTTTGGGGAATATTAAGGGGAAGAAAAAGGCAATCCCTTTCTTTAAGTAGTTTAGCACTTACCTGGGAAAACTAGTAACGTATATATGAAAATTTAATATGGCAAATGTGTAACAATGATGATTACGATATTGGAACAACAGGATAAAGTTGTTAATTCCTGAAGGGATGATTTTAGGAAAAGTTCCTGGAATAAGTAGGTTTTGTCCTAAGATCTTGAAAGATGATTAGAACTTAACCAGGTAACAGGTTTGAATGTGGGAGATCAAACAGGGGGGAAGCAGGAAAGCATTCAGGAAAATTATACAGTAGGCTGGCAAAATTAATGTAGTACAATAAAGAAAAGTGTGTGAAACAATCACACTATGCAAAGCTTCTACCCGTAAGTTAAGGTATTTAGATTAATCATACAGTCAAGAGAAATCCATCAAAAGTTTGGTAGAGTCTACTGTTCTGGAACACTTCCTCTTCATCTGTCAGATAAACTGGATCTTCCTTCAAGATCCAGTTCAAATGTACTACAGTGAAGCTTTCCCAAAGTTGCAATGCAGTCAAAGGCTCCATTCTCTGTGTCCACAGCACTCTGTGCTTACCTCTGTTACACTGACTACTGATTCCCAAATACTGCATTAGAATTACTGGGCAGCTTGTTAAAAAGACAGCAAGGCACTGTTTACTCCTTAGCCTCTAGGAATCAGCAGTCAGAGCGAGCCAATTTACACCCTAAGAAGGAAAGTCATAAGTCATATAGAATCCCAAATGATGGGATTCTATAAAAATATTTGTTTCACTTTTCCAAGCATGTCACCAAGCTTCTCCCCAGTGAGCTAAGTCTGTTAAGCATAAATAACTATGATTTGCTAAGTTCTGCCTTTAGAACCGACAATTGAAAAAACATATAGTGTAATGATATATCAAAATTATAAAAAGCACTAAACTACCAGCTGTTTTTCATCAAATTAACTTTTGGAATATTTGAGCATACAGTCCAGTTTCCTCTTCTTTAGAAACTTGTATCTACAGCCTTCAGCTTTCTTTATATTCTCATACGTTCACCAGGCAAACAGGCCTGTTTAATAAGGCACTTTCAAATAAAAGTATACTGCAATTTAATACTGATGGTGTTCTTCTCCCACAGAAGTGCCTCGTTTTCAGCTACAAATATTCCCAGTTTGGAGCAGACACCAAGAACAGACTTTTAAATGGCTTGTCAGCACTAACAATGTGATATCTCCCTTTCAACACTCCCGTCCCTATCCCTGCCCAAAGGAGTTCTTCGAAGCAATTTTGAAAAGAGTATGAATTGATGTAAGAGAAAATGATCAAGGTGGTGGCAACCAGACATTAATGGTGTCAGTTTCTTTAGACTACTACATTTATAACCACAGACTATAACTGAAAACAGGAAATATGTTCTAATCTGGTGCCTTCAAACTGTGATTTTTATAAAGAACCAACCAATCAAACCAATATAGTATCATAAAACAGAATAATTATTTTAAAAGATATAAATACTTTTTAACTATGAAAAGTTAAAATCTCAACAGTTTTTATGTAACAAGGTAATTCTACAATTTATTCAAAACTCTATCTGAATTATTTTTTAAGGGGGAGGGGAGGAATATCTTATCAGATATCAAATCTATAAAGTGATACTAATGAAAACAATGTGATATTGGCACAATACAAAAACAGTTAAATGGAATAAAATACACTAGCCAAGTTCAAAATTGAAGTCTGTACATATGGTAATTTAGTATATAACAAAGGTGGCAGTCTTAGTGTGGAATCATAAAACATTCAATAAATGGTGAAGGGCTAACATCTCCATTTGTGGGAGGGGAGAATCATCACATCTTTGTACCTCATATCCTACAAAAATAGATTTCATATGGACTGAGGAGTTAAACATATAAAACATACTAGAAGAAAATATAAAGAGAATAGTTAATAATTGTAGGGATAAAGAAAGATTCCTAAGCAAAAACAAAACAAAACAAAAAAATCGGTAAATTTTATGACAGAAATATTTAAAATTTCTGTAGGGCACAAGATATCATATTGTTAAAAGATAGTACCAGACTGGGACAAAATATCTGGATTATGCATCACAAAAAGAGAGTTAATCATTAACTGTATAATGAATTAGTTAGAGGACAATGACAGTGATGTAATATCTATAATATATAAAGGTCTCCTACTGGGCAAAAGGATACTAATAAGTAATTGAAAGAAAATTCAAATGAATGATAAATAAAATTAACAAACAATCCAACAACCTCACTATTAATAGTCAAGAAAATGAAATTAAAATAGTAAAACGTAATTTTCACCCAAAAGACTGAACAAAAAGAAAAAGAAGATTTCTGTTTCTGATGGTTTTGGAAATATACTGTTAGTGGTAGCAGAAACTGACACAGCCTTTTTGAAGAATGATTTGGTAGTATGTCTATGGCTTTTAGTAAACTCAGTAACTGTACTTTTAGAAATGCCAACAGAAATAATCATACAAGTGTACAAAGATATACCATATAATAATATATATACACACCCACACAAAAATGCAATAACAAAATGATCATGCTCAGTAAATACTAGCTATGTGCCAGGCATATTTCTAAGAGCTTTACATACATCAACTTACTTAATCTTCACAACAACCCTACAATATAGAGTCTATTATCATTCCCATTTTGCAGATAAGGAAACCAAAGCACAGAGAAGTTAAGTAACTTGTCCAAAGTCACAAAGGTAATAAGTAGTAGAGTGAGGATTCAAACTCCGGTGCTTTGACTCCAACTTCTAAGCCCTTACCCACTCTAGGCCAACTGCCTCCCAAATGAGGATGTTCATTGCAATATTGTTTACAATAGCAAAATACTGGTAATAGCCAATTGTCCATGTAAAATAAATTACATCTACTGGTAAAATAAATTATGACCCATCCACCATATGGAAAAATAAATAATATAGAGCCAGCATATATACATACAAATATTTATAATAATATTAAGTGCAAATAAACAAGTCACAAAAAAGGTTCAGCATACTTTCACTTGTATTTTGAAAACACCCTCTATATGTAGGTTTATACGTATGTATATTGTTCTTTTGTTTAGGCCTTTGTCTAAAAAATTATACATCAAATAGTCAATATTGCTATCTTCCAAGGAGAATAGGATTAGGGAGAGAGGGTAAAGAGAGACTTTCACTACTTATATTTTCATATTAACTGATTCCTTTTATAATTGGTATGTTATTACTTTTATATTAAAAATAAATTTAACAAGCAAACAAGGAAGTAGAGCCAGAGGTTAGATAAGACCCTAATAAGACTGACACTACTGGATCTACCCTCTGTGAATCAGTTAAGTTTGGAATGCTCATGGCCATAGACTGAAGAACTCTTAAAAGTGACCAATTGTTCCAAACATTTTGACACTGATTATACTACAGTAAGATTGGCATACACCATTGCAAGAGTATTCAACATCATTAAACTGCTTGGGTTTAAATTGCAGCTCCACTATTTACTAGCTGTACGATTTGGGGCAAGTCACTCGATCTATGTCTCAATTTCCTCAACATAAAATGGGGATAATAGTATTTGCCTCACATGTTTAATATTTGTAAAGTTCTTATAATAATACTTGTACAAAACTAATATATATTCATTGTTAGATAAAAATAAATAACTTAAGAAAATACATATATGTGCATTCGGATGTTAAGCTAAGAGTACCATCTCCTTATCCTAAGACATTAAAAACCTCTCCAAGATTAACTAAGTGCATCATACCTAGTAACACTAAGTAGTGTCTTGTAAAACTTTTTTTAAAGCTATATAGATATATACATGACTATCATACCATAACGTAAAATATATTTCTCATGATCAAAAGAGTGTCAGAGCCACTGCACTAGAGCATACCAGTGAGCGGCTTAGAGCTCTGTCCTCTGCGGCCACATGCTGAGAACAAACCTCACCACATCAAGCCTAGGATCTTCCATCTACCAGGGCTGCACAGTAAACACACTGTTTTCAAACCTTAACATATACAGAAACATCCTGTTTTACAACAAATACAAAACACCTTCTCCTAAAATATCTTTTCTATTGTCTTTAGATTAAACCCATACAACTATTAATGTAACTTTAATTAGGACCAAGCAATACTGTTACTCACACTTCTTTCATCCCTACCCAAAGCTCATCCTGATTTTAAGGCACTTTAATCCAAATTCTCATCTTTTGTAGGTTTACTTATAAATTTTTTCATTCTGTCACTTCAATCGACAATACAAAGAGCTAAGAAATTACAATGCTCTGCCAAAAGTAAGAATCGATTTTATTATTTATAGTATTTATGTTTATAGAATAAAAGCATGATATATTACAATTGGCCTATTAAAGTTAGGTATTTGGGATTAGGCTTATTTCAACATATAAATCAACTTTATTAGACATATTTTAAATATACTGCTCCTCAAAATGAGTCTCTCTAACATAATTCCTCTCACATCATGTCTTACGTTCCCAAATAACCTGTTTAAAATGAAGTAAATTAAAAATAATAATAAATAAATAAAATGAAGTAAATTATAAAGTCCCAAGAACCCCTAGCCTCCCTCTCTAAAAGGGCGGTGGTGGGGGGAGGTGTAGAATTAACTTAGATCCTTTTCTCAGTATCTCTTGGATCTAGAATATGAATTCTAGAAACAGTAATTGGCACATCTCATATAAATTAAGTGAAAGCCAATTTAGAAATTCTTCAGCTCAATCCCCTCATTCAACAGATGATGAAATCTAGATGTAGAGAAGTTAAGTAACTTCCTCACAGTCACGTGCTTTGGACTAAAATGATGTATGGTTACGGGACTGGTAACATCTTTTCCTCCGCTTGAAGAAATAGCCCAAGATTATAAATATTAATTAGCCACATACATTAAAACTATATAATTGCAAGCAACTATTACAGTCACCAGTCCCATGCCATAAAAAATGTACATCTTATTATATGTCCTCTAATTTCTTACAGTACTTTGAAATAATTACTTAAGGTATTTACTGTTAAGTGTCATTTTACAGAAAAACAAGCTAACCCCAAAATTATTACCTCCTTGTTACCATATCAAAGCTAAGGATAAAATTCTTTCTTAATGAATTAACTAGTACTTAACACACAAGATCACATTATCTCCAAATTTTTAATATCTAAATTTTTACATTAATAAAGTTTCTCCTACTGTCTTTTAAAGTAAATAATTTTCTGATACAAACAGAAAAAACATAATAATAAATTTATTAAAATCCAATTTTCCCTGAGTCTCATACCTGTTGTTCATCCTCCATGACGTTACTAGCAAATTCAAATACTAGGTCGTTCTGTTGGACAACAGCAGCCATAATAAAGCATTCCCCTTAGATCCACATGAGAAAAACTCCAAACAGGTTCAAGTATCAGGCAGCAGAGTCCAGTGACCAATTTGGGTAAAAAACCCTCAGCTAAGTCTGTGAAGTTACTGTATACCCAGGTTTTCTTGAGGAAAGGTGCTTCAAATTTTCTTGGTTCACTGATATCGTACTCGAACGGAGGCAATTTTTCTGAAATTTTTCTTTTCTAGAATTTCTTGGCCTGAAAAACATAAAGCTTAAGTTAGTTATAAAAAAGCAATCATATCCATTTAGAATACAATAGTTGATACTGAAGGCAGTGTCTCTGAAGTATTTTTTCATTAATGTTTTTAAACAAAGTCAACATTAATAATGAATACAAGCTTTTTTTTAAAGTTAGATATATATTTTCTCTGAAGATTTCATTCCTGCTAAGATAAGAGCACCTCTCATCACTGAAAGTGAAGCCATTCTCCCCCTCCCCCCAGTTAAACTACAAAGTACCGAATATTAAAAAAAAAAATCTACCCAGCCATAACTAGATTTGTAATCGCAATAAATAACATATAAACAATTTCCTTCTTTCCACTAACCCAGCAAACCACATACATAGGAAATGCTACTCTCTGAGTAATTTCATCATGTATATTCTTGCCTTAATAGAAACGTTCAGATAGTATCCCTGTTAGGCCTAATACATATATAAGGATTCAAAAATCTGTCTAATACATTTGAAATTTAGTAATTACTATTTTAAGAGTTTTTTAAAATTAGCAGAAATTAAAGCCTACTCTTTCTGTTCTTTACAAAGGTTTCTTATAAGTAGAATGCTTTACCATGCTTAAGCCTGTCTTCAGTGGCTTCTTTTTTAATGCACTGAAATGTATCCTTATCTCTAGCACAGGCTTGCAAGCAACAGGAAGGAAACAGCACTTGACCACGTCATGGCAAATTAGAACATGCAAAGAACTGCACTTTACAATAGTAGAAAAACAGAAACGCAACTTAAGAGTGAAAACAATTTCACAGTGGAGGGAGAAAAGTTTAAAAAGTGCCTGCCAAAGATGTTTGCCTATTTAAAAAAAAAAAGAAAAGCTACCACTACTAACAAAAGTAAAAGGAAAAATTTGAGTTTATCACAATTTTATTAAAAATTGTATCATATGGTTATGGCCATAAATGTGACATGAAAAGACAAGGACTATAAAAATAATCACATTAAACAACATCTAGTTCTTTGAAATAGCATTTACAATTTTAATTTCAAAGAGACAAGTTCAGGAATGAAGCTGAGCTGGTAGTCAGTTTCCCTGAAAACTTAAATCTAGCTAGTATGTGTTAGCCAAATCACATACTCGATTTCCTAATTTCAGTAAAGCCAATTCCCTATATATTCTGGACTCAGGGGGTCATCATGGATGACTGAGATTTCCCTAACTGGAAATCAAAATAAAATAAGGGTTAAGAATTCAATTCAGGTGATATTTCTACTCACTACACTAAATTCTAACGCAGCAGTTTCCCACACCCACTCCACGCCTTTTAATAACGAGCTAACTCCAATGCTGGGAAAACATTTTTATTTTTAGCACATTCAGATAGTTTTTGAGCAATGCTCCATATCTAGAGGGGGAAAAATGCTCTGACCTAAATTGATCACAGACATATAAATATGAGACATAAGTTTGGCCTTGGACAAATGTCACTTATCTTTTCCCTTAAATTATTACCCAATTTAATTCTACTATACCAGGCTTGCCTTCTTATGGTCCTCTACACAAACTACATTCATTTTTGCCTCTCTTCTCAAATTCTATTATTCCTCATTCCCGAAATACCTCTCCCACTTCTCAGCACCCATTCACATCTTTTCCATTCTTTAACGCTCAACCCAAGTCCTGTTTCTTTCACAAAGCCTCCCAAACTCTAGGCCTTGGCCCATGACTCCCTTTAGAAATACAGCACTGATTGCCCATACCAAGTTCGTACTAACTGTACATTGTCTCACATTTAAAATTATGTTCCCCTAATTCAACTGAATAAATGTTTGAGTGTCTATTACTTGCAAAGCAATGTGCCAGACACCAAGATAATTAGAGCAAAACCTCTCTCGGTAAATAATCATTGTCTAAAATTTCTTCTGTACCCACCAAACCCACATAGGTGCCCATGGTAATAATAAAAAGGATTATATTGATGATATTGTTTTAAAAATCTATCATTAGGTATTTAAGCTATTTCTACAGATATTCTTTATAAAGAATGACTGTAGTACTTTTGATAAAAAGAAAACCATTATCTTAAACTTGAAAAACCACAGTAAGAAAGTGCAACCAGAATCAAGAGATGTTTCCTGATACAAAAGTTTTTCTGTAACAGGTTAGATTCCAAAAGACTATTGCAAAATCCATTTGTTCATAAATACAAAGTGACACTGTACCGATGACCAATGTGAACACATTTATGTAAAGTTTCACTTTCTTTTCCATTCTGATCATGTACCTTTTCTTATTAGCACTTTCACATTGCTATTGTGCTTTAATAAATGTTTTTCAAAAATCTCAAAAATAAGGACAAGCAATCAACATACCTACACTTACAGTACACGGTAACAACCAACAATAAACCAAAACTGAAATGACTGCCCATGATCACTGAGCCATTCATAAGGATAGAAAGAGACACCTTTACTCTGGTGGGTAGCTTTTGTTCATTTCTATACAGAAGTACACAAACTGAAAATGTGTAGGTAAAGAAAAGCTTTTGACGTTTTTTATTGGCTTGATTAGGCCTTTGATCCTCTGTCTTCTTTCACTCTTTCCCACTCCTTCCTCTTATCTCAGTAGTTATACAGCCTATGGCACCAAGGTGGGTCTTGGGAAGAAATTTATGATTCCTAATCCAGAGGTATCACCTATATATATTAGAGATACTTAAATAACAAAGCCCCATTGTATTAAAATTTGTTCAGTAATAGATGAGACTGAACATCTAGATTAATGATTCAATTTTTCATGAGCACATGTGAGTCCCTGTGCCCAAGGTCTCACAGTCTGAAAGCATAAAAGAACTACAACTAGAATTCTCATCTCCTAAATCACGACTTTGTCCATGACTACAATATACAGCCTTGCCTCTAAATCTACCCAAATTCTTTAGGCTGCAATAGCTTAGAACACACATTTCTAAGTAAATACATACATCAAATTGGAAAAAAAACAAATCTCCATCTCTAGTTCATAGTTCAGCTCCTGATCTCCAAATCCAGTCACTAAACTGTCTATTAGATAAGTCCATGGCAGTGCCCCTCAAAGTCAATGTATCTAAAACACGTCCCAAACTGAACTTACCATTTTATTCCTCAAATTTGCTCTAGTATGGAAAAAACACGGATACTCGGATTGAGAAGAAAAAAGGCCCCTGCCTTAACCCTAATAAACTACAAAGTCTTCAGTAAATTTAAAACTTGTTGAAATTTACTAACCATTAGCTATATATATTATATTCAGGAACACTCTGCTGCATTAATAGTTCTCAAATATATTTCATTTTCAAAGTGCTGCTTAGTCTTTATAAAATGACAAGAAAAAGATAAGCAAAAACTGTTTAACACAAAGACATAAACAGTTAATTTATTTGCACAGTTCTGAGAGGTCATCTAGTCGGGCATCCAGCAAATAATAAAAACTCCCCAAACTGGCTCTCACGTCTTTCACCTGGGTCAGAGCCATATTCTTATTCTTCAAGGAGACATGCCACAGAATGGCTCAGCAATAAGGTTCCTAACCTCATACCACCACAATAAGCTTCAGATTTTTTTTCCCCCCAAAGCGCCAGTAGATAGTCGTACGTCATAGTTGCACATCCTTCCAGTTGCTGTATGTGGGACGCGGCCCCAGCATGGCCGGAGAAGCGGTGCGTAGGTGCGCGCCCGGGATCCAAACCCGGGGCGCCAGTAGTGGAGCACGCGCACGTAACCGCTAAGCCACGGGGCTGGCCCTAAGCTTCAGGTTTAAGGTAAAATAGTAAAGCAAGCAAAATAGTTAAGAGGACAGGCTCTGGAGTCAGACCACTTGGGTTTGAATCTTCTGCACTGTGACCCTGGACAAGTTACTTACTGAATGTCAGTCTCCTCTTTCTGTAAGATAGGTATAACCCAGTTTCCTCATTCTGTAAAAGGGTATAATAAGCAATGCCAAAATCTAGAGTTGTGAAGGTGAGATGCAAAACACATGTGCAGAACGCCTGGCACATAAATTTTACTCAATAAACATTAGCTTCATTATACTCTAAGTACAGTACGAGAGATATGTAACAGGTGCATGCCAAGTAACTAATTATTCCTTAAGTCTCATTTCCATACTCCCTGGAGTCTCCTTTACCACAGCTATTTGCTAGACTCCAACAAAGAACATCACAGCCCACTATCAACAGAAGTATAATTCTATTCCAGTGCCTAAAAATGTGGCACCTATTTGATAAATCCAGCTGCTTCAAGGCTAGCACGTCAACCTGTCTGGCAAGCTTCCCTTAACACAGAGTTCCATTATGCTCCTGTTCTAAACAAAATTAATTTACAGATTATAAACACAAATCCCTCAGCCACATTATTGGCTACTACAACCAACTCAAAACAGTTAATTTTTGTTTAATTTATTATAAAAGATTTCAGGTATCATAAAAACATGATAGTCAAAATCAGTTTTTCATATCTCTCACACTTGCTTTCTTAATCACTGACCGAATGAAAGTTTAAGTTTCCTTCAAAAGGGTTTTAGATACAAAGGTCTAAAAACCCATTAATTCATAATAATATATATTCTTTTTTTGTGTGAGGAAGATTAGCTCTGAGCTAACACCTGTTGCCAAGCCTCCTCTTTTTTCCACTGAGGAAGACCGGCCCTGACCTAACATCCGTGCCCATCCTCCTCTACTTTATGTGGGATGCAGCCACAGCATGGCTTGACAAGTGGTGCGTCACTCCGTGCCCAGGATCCAAACCTGCAAACCCCAGGCTGCCCGAAGTGGAGCACACAAACTTAACTGCTACACCACCTGGCCGGCCCCCATAATAATATTTTTAAAAAATCATTGATACCCTTTGGAAGTTACTAGGCCACCAACTCATTACACTCAACATGAAAAATGACAAACAAAGGGAACCAAACAAACAAAAACATTTTATATTAGACAATTTTGGCCCAAAGAAGGTAAAATTACACCAGCTGAGAGCAATGGGGTGGTTGAATGACTACCTTGAACTAAAATGACTACCTTTAATGAAGTATTCAGACAGTGCTTGCATTCATGAACATATAAATGTTTACAGGATTGGGAGTATCTAAAGAATTGGAATTCTGTAGTAACCCCAGATGCCAAGTAGCTGAACAGAAAGTACTTTTACATGAAGTGGTAACCTAATAAATGGCCCCTCTCAACATAGAGACATGCCCATCATAAGAAAAGCAAGTATGTTTGAAAAAAATAGTACATTATAAGAAATACAATAGAAATTAAAGATAGTATAAGAAAAGCAAGAGAAAAGAAAAGCTATGAAAATTAGAAATGAGAAGCAAGCAATAAATCCACAGACTGTATTCACTGGAATTCTTGTGTAATACACCGAAGTTAGGCCTTTTCACTTGTTTTCTAACATGGTAAAATGCTTTATATTAGCTCCCAGCAGAAATGAAAATAATAAATCAGTGGAATCAAGATAAATTCTGCACAATCTTCCAAGGGCCTGCCCTTTTTCAATCTAAAAAGTATGGAATCACAAGGTTTTAGAGCTAAAAAAGATCTAAGGATTACCTAGGACAATGAAGGTTCACTGAATAGCTACAGAATTTGGGCCTAGAGCAATCTGACTTGTCCAAGGTCACACACACAGTTAGTGGCAAAGCAAGCAAGAGAGGCCCAGATTCCCAGCCCAATTCTCTACTCATGCCCCACATCTACATTCATAGGACTTCATTAGTATTTTTCTTTAGCAAAATATCTGGAAAAATAAAAAATCCCTCACACAAATATGTGCAGCAAAGGTACTATTCCTTGCAACCTCTTGATACCTGTTAAATCATATTCAATCATATATATATATACATGATTGAAAATACATATATTATTTTTTTGGTGAGGAAGATTTGCCCTGAGCTAAGATCTATTGGCAATCTTCCGTTTTTTTTCTTTTTTCACTTCAGGAAGATTAGCCCTGAGCTAATATCTGTGCTAATATTCCTCTATTTTGTATGTGGGATCCTCCACAGCACAGCTGATGAGTGGAGTAGGTCTGCGCCCCGGATCTGAACTGGAGAACCTGAGCCGCCCAAGCGGACAGAGCATGTGCAACTTGAGCCACTTGGCCATGGGACTGGCCCCCTCAATCATATTTTTACCTGGAACAACTGAAGAAGAGGAGTTTGTACATTTTTCTATTATTGCTTTAAATCTTAAAGTTTTACTATTATTGTTCTTTCTCAACATAATCTCAAGATGGTGTATTATATCACACCATCTGGCTTTATCTTCACTCAGCCTAAAAAGTGGAAAAGGAAACATGAGAGAAGCCTTTTTATAAAGCTACCACAAACTAATAACTCACTAAAATACTTTAAAATAAACTTTTACCGACATTTTTCTTGCTAGTTCTTTGAATACACTATTACTATCACTTACATTTTAAAAAATATGCATATGGAAAAAACAATAAAGAAACATAGCAAAATGTAGTTACAGTTAAGTAACCAGATTTGAACTTTCCCACACAAGGGTCAAGTCAGTCTCTCAGTTCCTACTGAAAAAGAAAGGAAAAAAAAAAAAAAGACACCAATTGTAAATAAAAATAAATCTCACTATATAGCCCTCTCTAAATCATGTACTCTATACACAAAATAGAAAAGGAAAAAAATACAAGTTAATGTCACAAGAGGAACAAACCATTCCTCACCATGTTCAGGGTTCCCATAATTTAATTCAAAAAGAAAATGTTTCTGTCTGTACCCCAACCTTTTAATTTATTTTATTTTTATTTTTTTTAATTTTTTTTCCCTCAAAGCCCCAGTAGATAGTTGTATGTCATAGTTGCACATCCTTCTAGTTGCACATCCTTCTAGTTGCTGTATGTGGGACGTGGCCTTAGCATGGCCAGAGAAGCAGTGCGTCGGTGCGCGCCCGGGATCCGAACCCGGGCTGCCAGCAGCGGAGCGCGCGCACTTAACCGCTAAGCCATAGGGCCGGCCCCAACCTTTTAATTTAAATTATTTCAAATATTCAGGGAATCTAAGAAAATTCAGAAAAAGTTTAAAAGTACATGTTCTTGGAATACATACACATACCATATATATTACTGACAATATCTTTTAGATAGCTGTCCTGTCCTAGGCATCTTTCATTGCATGTGAGGGAGAGGCAAGGGGAAGGGAAGTACCTAGAACTTTTTCAAAAGCATAGTTTTATTTTTGTGTGAATGAAGCACAAATTGATGTTCTTTGTCTAGAAAGTCTCTGAGTCAGGCTTCTGGTGACATATGCAAAACTGATGCAGGCCTTGGAAACCTGAATAAGCTCACCTTAGCTTCAACCAAGTTAGGGTAAAAAAACCCCACAAAGTCAATATGATCAAGCCGAACAGGCTGACTTCTCTATGCTTTCGCCTTTTTGCTGACACCCAGATGAACAGTTCCAGGACTCTGAGAGCAGGCTGCAATTACTCACTACCCAGACCTGAAATTCCAGTTCTTTCACATTGTTCTCCACTTTCCATCATTGGCCACTTGGGCCTTACCCAGTGTCCAATTACACTCAGGCAGCATTTATAGCACCTTGCAAAACAGCCAAACAGATCACATACCTAGACCTGTCCATACCTGTGGTCTGAAGATTAACCTTTTTTCTGAGCATGTTCTGAAAACAAGAGAATTTAAAACCAAAGAGAAATATCCAACAGTAATCAGATACTGTTTTAACTTTAATCATGAAAAAAGTTTAACTTCTTTCCTTTCTCAGAAAGGCTGAAAGTGCTAATTGTCAAAATGTTATTAATTGGTGCTTATTATGCAAATAAACTGACTGAAGGAACTTTCTTTCCTCCGGCACCCAAAATCTGAACTCTGACAAAAACACACCTATCCAGGGAACATAAACACAGTCAAGTGTGCTTATCAGCAAAACCTGTTAGGGCAGTTAAAAAAAATTCCTCTCTATAACAAACAAGAATCAACTTGCAAGGAAATTCTGTTTCATTTCTATGGTTGTTTATACTCCTGGTTAATATTTTCATCTTCTTAGAAGATATACTCTAGTGCAACGGTTCCCCCATCTGAGAACCCAGCAGATTCCCATCAGTAACAGTCTTTCACTCTGGCCAAAACTGAAAGAGAAAAGCCAGGGATGTGTTGTTTAAAAGTCCCCCAGGAGCTTTTGCTACGTGACAGCCTCCCCCCACCTCCAACTCCCACATTGCACAACACTCTTCTAGAAGAAACTGTATTCTGTCATAAGAAGTTTCATTCTTTTTTTTTTTTAATTTTTATTTATTTATTTATTTTCCCCCAAAGCCCCAGTAGATAGTTGTATGTCATAGCTGCACATCCTTCTAGTTGCTATATGTGGGACGCGGCCTCAGCAGGGCCAGAGAAGCAGTGCGTTGGTGCGCACCCGGGATCCGAATCCAGGCGGCCAGCAGCGGAGCATGCGCACTTAACCGCTAAGCCACGGGACCGGCCCAGAAGTTCCATTCTTTATAAACAGACACACCATCAGCTGAAAGCAAAATTTAAAGGTCATACAGACAGCTTAATGGCCATGGATTGCATTATTAGATGAGTGAGAGCTGCTCCACGTATTCAACTGATGGGTCCTTACTACCTTTACTCTAGCTTCCCTTGCGGTTCTTCACCCTGCAATAGGAGTAATTTACCAAAAATGAAAATAGGATCAACTTATTTCTCTATGTAAAACTAATCACTGGCTTTCACTACCTATAGGAAAAACTTCAAGTCCATTAACAGGGCTTTTCATGATGCCACAAAAGGTATGAGAAAGATGTGGCCAGTCAGATTTGTAAAACAGAACACCTGAACACCTGGACTGGAAGAGTGAATGGGAATATTCCATGGATCAAGCTTTAAAGCACACCTCTGGGGAGCTTAAAGCACACCCCTGGGGGGCTGGCCTGGTGGCGCAGTGGTTAAGTGTGCGTGCTCTGCTGCGGCAGCCTGGGGTTCACGGATTCGGATCCCAGGAGTGCACCCATGCACCGCTCGTCAAGCCATGCTGTGGCAGCGTCCCATATAAAGGAGAGGAAGATGGCTAAAGGATGTTAGCCCAGCGTCAATATTCCTCACAAAAAAAAAAAAGGTACACCTCTATCACTGTTTTACTACTCTTCACTCCCATCTCAAAAATAGGTATCCTAGCTTTTTTTTTTTTTAAAGATTTTATTTATTTTATTTTTTTTCCCCCCAAAGCCCCAGTAGATAGTTGTATGTCATAGTTGCACATCGCTCTAGTTGATGTACGTGGGACTCGGCCTCAGCATGGCCGGAGAAGCGGTGTGTCGGTGCACGCCTGGGATCCGAACCTGGGCCGCCAGCAGCGGAGCGTGCGCACTTAACCGCTAAGCCACGGGGCCGGCCCATATCCTAGCATTTCTATATTTTATAGTTCCTCGTGGCCCCTACCTCATTCCAGTATTAAAGAAGCCAAAGTCAGCCCTGCCCCAGTCCTACCTAGAACCCTGTATGTACTACCCTTTCCCAAACTTCTCGCTGTGCTCACTGCCAGGCTCAATCTAGATCTCTCCACCTATTCTTGAATGATCACAGTCTTTGATACCTGTGGCATTTTAGAGTCCTCTTCCAAATCACAATGGGATCAGACTTAAGGATCTAAAATCCAAAGATGCAAAACATTTTCACCAACAAGTGTGATGGACTTTAAGATTCCTTGTGCACAAAACTCCCTGCTTCCCATGTATGAGAAGACCCCTTAATGCCCTACTGTTTTCATAGCATGTCCCTTTTCTTCTTTAAATAATAGAAAACTATTTTAAATAGGTTTGGATATAATCAAACAATGCTGGCACTCCATGTCAAGATCCTTAAAATGGGATTCTTCCTAAAACTGTCATCAAAACTGTCCGGCATTTACCTGAGATTCTAAACTCAATGGCACCAAAAAACTGGAAGCAGCAAAACCACAAGATGATAGATGAGAAAGTAAAAGGACATGGGCTTAGTACTGTAACATAATATACTTAAAATATAGCTACAAAATATTTATAAATTACATATGTAACTTGATATTTTCCTATTGTACAAATCTTAGTTAGAAGCAAACTTGAAATAGTAGCCATAAGTAATATAAAGATTTATAATACAGAAGTTAAAATTTCAAGCCTTCATTTCCATAATATAATTTCTCAATTTTTAAACCATTTGAATCCATTCCACTTACTGTCAACTAAAGTACATCAATGAACGTTGCTTTAGGTTTGTTCCAATAGAAAACAGTTTATTATGCTTATCTGATGTATATCCAGAGCTAATCAAAAGATCCCACACATTCATTTTCTTTTTTTTTTTTCCCCCCAAAGCCCCAGTAGGTAGTTGTATGTCATGGTTGCACATCCTTCTAGTTGCTGTACGTGGGACGCGGCCTCAGCATGGCCGGAGAAGCGGGTGTGTCGGTGCGCGCCCGGGATCTGAACCAGGGTCGCCAGTAGCGGAGCACGCACACTTAACCGCTAAGCCACGGGGCCAGCCCCATTCATTTTCAAAAGAAACTACGCTTCTACAGATTGACTTGGTGGTAAAAAGTTGATGAATATTTACTGAACTTTCCCTAAGCTCAGTACTGTGGTAAATACAAAGAAATGATGCATGGCCTTGTTCCCATGAAGCTTACAATCTAGTTCAGGAAACAAGATCAAGAGAGACAACAACTGAACACCAAAAGGTAGTATTTAATTAAATACTAATAAAGCTGGTCAGTACCACAGCATTTCAGAAGAGGGGATGGTCAAACAGGTCAAGGAAACACTTCACAGACAACGAAGGACCTAGCCTCAACCTTAAAAGGCAGGATGCGGAGAGACTATAGGGAAAGGAAAGGACAGTAAAATATAGAGTGTGTGCGCTTGTGCATGCGTGTGTGTATGAATGCTAAGACACAGAAGAATGCAGAGAATCAAAACCGACCAAAGTAAAGTTTGGAGATAGTTAACAGCTTGACAAGAGCTAAGAGTTGACAATGGGAAATAGTAGAAAACGTGGTTAAATAAGCAAAGCAAAACCAAATTACGGAGAGTCTTGCAAGTCAGGTTGTGGAATTTAGGCATGATTTGGGAAGAAGTGGCAAGTTGCTGGAGACTTTCAAATTGGGTTGCAACAGAGTGCAGTCCCTATGATTACAAAGCCCAATGCAAGTCACATACGTGGGATCTGCTAACTACCATCCCAAAATGATGAGGACAGCTTAAACAAACATTCCATAGCTGGATTGCTACACTGATAGCTTCCAGCCACCAACGTGTATACTGCCCTCCTTAAATTCTTCATTAATTACTTATAATAGAGATTCTCAACAATGGTTTTTAAGCTGCCCAGGGTATGGGAAAATTATTTAAAACAAACAAAAATCACTTAGCTAATTCGCTTCAAGTTTTTGTTCTTTGCCTAAAGACTGGAAGAGGGGAGAAACAGGAAAGTAAGATTTTCAAAAAGATATGACTCATTACCACATAACCTTTCTTACAAGTTATTCAATTGAACATCAAAACTGCCATACATATATCCATTTGGATACTAGTGAAACTTCAAAATACATAAACTAGTTGCAGCTGAAGATGCTTTTATCTTGTCATTTAGTATTAAATATTTTGAATAGATGATGCTGATTTAGTTACTCAATGAAGAAAGATGTGATATCCATGACAAATGCAAGTTTCTTAGTCAATCCATAGAGACTGCTATCACTAACATTCAAGGGATCTTTTTCTTCTTCCAGGGTGATTTTTATAAGAGAGATGCTCCTGTGAAAATGTCTAGTTGACCAAGTGAGGCTGCATTACACTTGGTTTTTTATTAGAGGTATTTTCTGCTTTATGGCTATGCCTTACTCTTGGAAAGTTCAAGAATTCAAAGTTGCCTTAGCAGATGTAACAGGCACTTAGAGTTTTAAAAATACTTTAGCATAAAGACACATCTGATTGTATAATAGCACAATAAGGTTCATTATCATTTGTGAGTAATATCTGATGTCTAACAAGTGCTTTACAATTTACAAAGCAAAATGCATATAACTACTTAATTCTTAAACATTTCTAACAACCACTGATGTTTTTGCATAGATACAAAAAAAACCGTGACACATCCTCAAGAAAGAGATAACAAATTAGAAAGTAAATATGTAGAAGAAATAGCTACCATTTTACATGTGCCAAGTCCTATGCTAAGTACTTTATCTGTCATTATAATCTTCATATCAATAATATCCACCTCACTTTATATATATGGAGACACGAGGATTGAGAGAGCCAACCAAATAAGGACAAGAACTTGGGCATGGTCACCACCATACTCCCATATCTTACACAGATGGTCCATGATAAATATTTGTAAAAGGGATACTCGAGGTGTTCAGCGAGTTTGAGCACATGTCTGACTTCAGCTCATGCTCATTCATTTATTCATCCATTCCACAAATATCCACTGAGTACTTCCAATATGCCAGACCCTGTTCTAGGGGCTAAGAATACAGCAGTGAACAAAACAGATCAAAACTTCTGCCTTCAAGGGGCTTCTAATCTAGTGATCTTAATCTCATTTAATGTTCCCTCTCAAAATATTATGCATTAAAAACCTGAGATTGTCAGCTAATACAGGTTATTTTACAACCCATGAATAGAAACTTCTGCCACTCTCCTTCCGTGTCTATCTCCCATTACCTCCCATCTCTGACAACTGGACACAGAAAATGTGACCTCTCCTACTCTAAATGGAGAGTAAGAGTTATGGGAGAAATTTTTTACCTTTTAGACTGCAAGAACCTAAGGAGAGGGGAAGGAAAAATCTGGGGGGAAAATAGATACAGCTATTTTAAATGGATATTTAAATATCTATTATAAATAGATACAATCCAAAGGCAGACTTTTTCTAGGCAAAGTTGATAAACCTAGAGGTAACCTCAGGGCCTCTATTTTGCTTTAATTTTTAATTTGACTTTGAATGAATTGAAATTTAACAACAACAATAAAGTTTATTGGGATTAAAAACAAGCAACCCCTTTATAAATATAAACGCTTCAAGGAAGAAGCGAAAATTCTCCTTGTACTGTCTTTTCCTACATACCAGGCGGCCTTCAGAAATCATATTAGTACTATTTATATTCTTTTATTTATTTATTTAACAAGCACTCACTAGGTATCTATCTGCCAGGCACTGGTGGGTGAGGGAGAAGAACAGGAAAGAGACAAGTCGCTAAGACACAGGCTTTCCCAATGGACAATCACAGTCTATCAGCTAAGGCAAATGCTAATCACAACAATATTCACGATATAGCAGAAGTGGATAGAAAGATTATTCTCCCATGTTATTCAGCAGTTATTTACTATGTCCCATCTCTTAAGATTATAAGCTACTTGAGAGCATATAAATTTTTTCTATATGTTCTTTAGTAACTAACATAATTTAAAAAAATATTAAGAGTACATTATGTTGCGGGGCTGGCCCCGCGGCTTAGCGGTTAAGTGCGCGCGCTCCGCTACTGGCGGCCCCGGTTTGGATCCTGGGTGCGCACCGACGCACCACTTCTCCGGCCATGCTGAGGCCACGTCCCACATACAGTAACTAGAAGGATGTGCAACTACGACATACAACTATCTACTGGGGCTTTGGGGAAAAAGAGGAGGAGGATTGGCAGTGGATGTTAGCTCAGAGCGGGTCTTCCTCAGCAAAAAAAAGAGGAGGATTAGCACAGATGTTAGCTCAGGGCTGATCTTCCTCACACACACAAAAAAAAGAGTACATTATGTTGAAAGTGAAATTAGGCCACAAGGTCAAAGGACACTTTGTTTTGTTAATAAAAAATATTTACTTACTAAAATTCTTCATTAAAATGGTAAAAGATTAGCATTTTCATATATCTCTTCTAGCATTTTATAGAATTTTACATGATGTACTCACTTGCCAGAACCAAGTGGTGGTAGGCTAGGCTTCACCAACTATCCTCAAATTGACATAGATATGTGTACTTTCTGATTCAAACACAGAAATACAACAATAAATGGCACAAAAATGGGAAATCCCACATGTAAAAGGCCACTCAACAATCCAATGAACTATTTTCCAGACGTCCAGCCTAAATCAGGTTTTACTAAGCAAAAGAACTACTTAGTTGGTTCTTTTGAAACTCCTTAAAAAGGAAATTCATATAGTTTTATAATTTTTCCTTCAATCCTTAAAAAGCAGATTTGAATCCTTAGATTTGACTTTATTTTTTATTTGATCATTTAAATTTGATTTTTTTTTAATTTTGTGAGGAAGATCAGCCCTGTGCTAACATCTGCCAATCCTCCTCTTTTTTTGCTGAGGAAGACCGGCCCTGGGCTAACATCCGTGCCCATCCTCCTCCGCTTTATATGGGACGCTGCCACAGCATGGCTTGCCAAGCAGTGTATCGGTGTGCGCCCAGGATCCGAACCGGTGAACCACAGGCCGCCACAGCGGATCACACACACCCAACCACTTGCGCCACCAGGCCGGCCCCTAAATTTGATTTTTAAAAATAAGGTAATAACCTATATCAATTTTTAGCTGGAAAAACTGTTAATACATGAATTTTTTAAACACATTCCTAGAATAGGCAGGTCTAAACTAAAGTCCTACCTGCAAAAAAATCTTGCTCTGTTGATAATAAGACTGCAATTTACAAGCCAAAAATCAGTGAGGTACATAAGACTTAGAGACAAGAACAGAAAATAATATAGGGAGAAGAAAGAAGTGGTAAAGGAATTATTCCTTCCATTCAGTGGAGAAATTAGAACTACAAGGAAGAGTTAGACATTTTCTCCAGACTAATCTAAAGACAAAAGTAAAAAATTTTTGATGCTCTAAGATAATTAACGTATTCTCAGCTAGATTTTTTAGTGGACCACTTTTAACTAGTATGGAAACACTAATAATTTCACTAAGATACTTGATTTCTACAAATAGCAAAAACAGTGAGAGGGCAGAAGTAGGAAAGAAATCTTATAATGAAATTATTTCTTACAAATAAACCATAAAGGAATACTGTAAAAAGAGCCACATTATAGTTCTTGAATCACCTTGTTGATTCTAGAATGAAAAAAAGGAATATCAGGCATGTTTATTCCTCCAACAAGTATTTATAAAATCTACTATATGCTAGGTACTGGGTATACAAAAGTAAAAAAGTAATTCACTTCCAAAAGAAAAAAAATACGTAAACAGATAACTACAGAACAACGTAAATAAATAAGCTAACCAAGTGATGAGGGAATAGAAAGAAAGATAAATACCTGTGAGAACCTGAGAAAAATTCACAAGGAAGTGACATGTGGGCCATTTCTTTAGGGATAAATAGCATCTATTTTTTTCAAAGTAGAGAGAATGCGGTGGGGGCGGGGGGGACGACGACGACATTCCAGGTAGAATGAGCAAAGGTAAAACTAAAAGCTTAAATCACTGGATAATAGATGAAATAGTAATTTAATGAAAACAAACTTTTTCCTAAAAGGACACAGGATCTAGCATCAGAATACCTGCATTCAAATCCTAGTTCTGCTGTTTTCTAACTATAATTTCTAACTATACTGGATAAGTCCACCTCTATGACCTTCCTTTCATCATCTTAAAGTTGTACCACAAAATGCTTTAACGGGTTTAAAGAAGCTTGATATACCAAAATACAAAAATAAATGCTTAAATACTAAAATTTCAAGATCAAAGTATTAGCTTATCATTTCATATTGAATGTATACCATATATACAAATGTGAATGCCAATCTTTTATGGCCTACACAAATTTCACAGAAGTAAATACATTTTTAATTATGTAAAAGTTATATTTTCTATATCAAACATCTAATTGTAATCCATACAATTCATATAACACAAAACAAGCCTACAACATACCTAGAATCAACAAGCGACAAAGTTCAATGAAACAAGCTTTACACTTAACTGGTTTCCCTAATGGGAAATTAAAGCAGCAAGAGTACATCTGTGTCTCTGTTCCTCTCATCGTGGTTTAACTGACAGGAAGCAGAAAACAAGATATGGCATACAAACGTCAAGTATTTCCTGCCTTCACTGCTACATCTTTATGTCTTGTTTTATAAATAGTCCAATAGTTTATGTAAAAGTGTATCAAAGTATGGTGTCAGAAACATAATGTATGAATGGTCAAGAGTGTTTATGAAAACAGAGCAAATAAAGAGGTATTCTGAGTTTGGGATCTAAGTTCATTACGCACGCAAAGACTCATTATTATAGTTTTCTGAAAAAATATTCTTAGGAGTAAATACCTTACAAATTAAGACTTGAAAACCACAATGACTGAGTAAAAAATCAAATGTCTAAACAATAGAACAAGCCATCAAAGTATTTTACCCAACTGGTTAGATAAGTACTACTTGACCACCTAGATATATGACCCCCTCCTCACCTCTGCCCTTACCTCTCAAAAAAGATAAGTACCACCACGAAAAAAAAAAAAAATTAACCTTCAAGCAATTGACTCAAAACAAATCCGGATGGATAGCTTGCCTCTTTGATCTTTGGTCATTTTTACCATGGTTTCCTGTCAGCACTTCTTCCAGATTATAATTTGTGACCCTTCAAACAAACTCTCTCTACTCCCTTGCCCACTTTCCCTATATATCCAAAATTTGGCTCACATTATTTACTCACTTATGTTTGACTATCAGCTATACACAAACCAAATAAAACTTTATTCTCAACAAGTGAACTCTTACTTTAAGTCATTTTAAGTAAACTTCCAATTAATTACAACTAAAACAGGTGTTCACTTTTCAAGATGCCTAGCTGCCTCCCAAACTAATAATTTTTAAGAATCACTTCAATTTATCACTCATGCATCATATTCTATAAAAATCTGGGCACAATGCAGCCATCTTCTCCATTCATACTGGTCAATTCTTACCTAAGCTATAACCTACCACAACTACAATTTTACCAGGCTTTCTCTAGGTCAATGTCCAAAACAACTCAATACTGCACATAAGCCCATCTTGAGCTTCCTGTGACCTCTCTTTTTTAAACGGAACTTAATATACACCTAACAATCAGCTTTAAGCATGGCACCATACTTCTAAAGTAAGTAACATTTCTTAAATGAGTGGCTTAGAAAACAATTCCACCATTTTTACCCAGTATTTTTCAATAGAAGGATCTAGTTCATTCTTTTCAAGAGTGTAAGAGTTATTATTACCTTCCTAGCCTATCTTTAGCATACTCCTGCTCTTACCTGTAAATGTTTTACCTCAATTGTCCCCAATATCTAGGACTAAGTGTTCCCTGCACCTCGAAGGAAGCATCCATTTCCTTACACATTAGCTCCCCTCCCACAGCCTCTGGCTCTGATGCTTGGTCAAATCACCCTAAATGGTGGGAAATCTCAGAGCATCTACAGAGACCCTAGTGTCCACCACCTTCTAACAATCAAATACGCTAACAGTGGTGTGCAAATATTTTATTCTGCCAAGGGCAGATGAGTATTACACCTTCCTTTTGGTTTATTCCCAAGACTAACATGTTGTAAATTATCCTATAACAACACACAAGTTTGTCTCTGAGCAATAGATCAAAAGATCAAATACAACATTCACACCATTAAACATTTTTGAATAAAATGACTTACACAACAACTCTTCTGTTTCTAAATACAAACTGTTTCAAACTCTCAAACTAAAACACATAACATTAGTTCTAATTAATTATTCTAATTTAAATCTAAAATCTTCAAATTATTTTTCTTTATGCTTTAATACATAACTATGTGTATTTTGTGTGGTATATTTTAAACTTTATATAAATAGTTATCACACTGTATATATTCTTCTAGCATACTTTAACAAGTTTCTTGAAGATATAAAAGTTTGAATAAACACAAAGGTAATTTTGGAAAGGAATTTTAAACATTAAACATTCTCTAGAACTTAGTGCTTAGAAAAATATTATTACTAAAGACAAGTCATGATTATTAGGCTTCCATTACAACAAAGAGAAATATCTAAGATGCACAAAGCAGCCTATCTTCAATGACGTCTCTCACAAAAAGTGTTCTGACCTTCTGCAGACCATAGATAGTTTGTTCATCTTACGGATGCCATGTGTGAAGATCTTAAAAGAAGCCTGGCGGTATAACCCCAAGAGTCCCTTTTTAACTTGCCTAAAAGGTGCAGGCTATACCACCACCACTGATACACTGATGGTTCCATCAGCATTAATATGTTCTAAATTGCCATGAGAAAATCTCTGGCTAGGTTTGTTTTAGAAACTCACTTCTTTAATTCACTCTGAAGCTAAATAATATACAGCACATCAGAGTTCTCTCAATTAAAAAGAAGAATACAGCAGGAAAATGTAAATCAGAAAATGCCTAATGAGGAATTGAATCTACAGGAAGAAGTTAATTTGAAGGCATATTTCACCTATTACTACAAAACATATAAAAATGATTGATAGCACTGCCAATTCCTTTACTGTGAAAATTAAACTCAGAGTTCCTTCATAGAAATCCCTTTGACTGGAAGAGAAGCCAGTAACTGCCTTCTTCTGCCTTTTAATTTCCCTTTTCTTAATCACCAAGTCACCAACTAAATGGAAATACTGAGGCTCAGAATAGACCTTTCACTTTCTTTGAGAAATGTTGATTTCCTCATTAGAGAGGCACCAAAAATAAAAAATACTGTATAATAAGCTTATATTTAACATAAACTTTAATAAAATCATATTTCTATCACATAATTGTGTGGAAGTGCCATCATTTATTTAACCAATCCCTATTTCTGGATATTGGATTATTTCCAATGTTGCACTGTTACAGAGATTCTCAAAATGTAATCCTTAGACCCACAGAGGATCCCAAAACCCTTTCAGGGAGTTTATGAGGTCAAAACAATTTTCAAGAGGGTAAGAGTGTAAAGAGTACTACTAAGGTACTATTTGCCTTTTTTCACCATGTTGACATTTGCACTGATGGTGTAAAAGAACAGGTGGATGAAACTTCTAGTGCCTTAGCACAAATCAAGGCTGTGTCACCAAACCATACTAGTCATTGTATTCTTTACCATTAGACACTCACATTAAAAAAAAAAAAGGCAGTTTCACGTAAGAATGTCCTTGATAAAGACTAAAACCTATTTCTTTTCTTAAATCTCAACTATTACATACATGTCTTTTTCATATTGAGTGATAAAATGGGAAGTATGCATAAAGTACTTCTGCCGAATACTAAAATAGAACGGTTGTCTTGTGGAAAAGCACTAAAGCTATTATTGTTTGAGTTGTGAGCTAAATTAGCTGCTTTTTTCATGGAATGACATTTTTACTTGAAAGAACTACTTATTATTCAGAATTGGATATCTGGCAGATATTTTCCCAAAAATGAATAAAGTGTGCCCATCACTTCAAGGAAAACAACTAACAGCATTTGTCACCAACGATAAAATACGAGCTTTCAACTGAAAATCAGAATTTTGGAAAACCACTCTCCCCTCCATTGAGCTTGTTAGCTTTCTAATACTTAAAAGATTTTTCTGATAAGATTGGTGTGATATTAAAAAATATGATTTTAAAAAATATTATGTCACTATCTGGAATACTCAAAATGACCAATTAATGATATTACAAAATCTTGCTTAGGTAAAAGATTAATTCATTCAAAGTGCAAGGCAGACAAATGGATTTTAACGTTACAGAGGACAAAAGTACGTTGATAGGTTTCAGAGTGCCTTTGCACTAATCTTTAAGGAATGAGCATTTGTTAAGTTTTGTAAAATATCAAAGAAGAAACGCACAGTTATCTGAAGTGGCTATTAAAATACACCTCCCTTTTCCAACTAGATATCTGTGAGAGACCAAATTTTCTTCACATTCTTCAACCAAAGCAACATATCGCAACAGATTTAACGCAGAAGCAGATATGAGAATCTAGCTGTCTTCTGTTAAGCCAAAGATAAAAAAGTTTTACACTCCTCTCAATACAACTTTTGTTTTGGAAAACATAGTTGTCTTTTATAAAAATAATTATGTTAACATGTAATGAGTTTATTCTTTAATAAATTAATGTACTAATATTTTTAAATTTTGTTTTAATTTCTAATATTGTGAAATATTCATAAATGTAACCCACATAAACAAAAGCTCTTCGGGAGCCTCAATAATTTTTAAGAGTATAAAGAGGATATAAAGTTTGAGAAGATATAAAGAGTATAAAGTTTGAGAACTGCTATACTATTACAATCAGTGGTTCAAATATCCTTGCAGCTAAATCTCTGCTCCCATCCTTAAATTTTCTTTAGGATAGAGTCCTAGAACTGGGATTATTATATCAAAAGGTATGTACATTTTCAAAGCACTTGATACACGCCAACTGCCTTCTAGAAGGTGTTTTTTTTTTGGTGAGGAAGATTAGCCCTGAGCTAACATCTGTTGCCAATCCTCCTCCTTTTTGCTGAGGAAGACTGGCCCTGAGCTAACATCCGTGCCCATCTTCCTCCACTCTATATGGGACGCCGCCACAGCATGGCTTGACAAGCGGTGTGGCGGCGCGCGCCTGGGATCCCAACCTCCAAACCTGTGAACCCCTGAGCCGCCGCAGCGGAGTGCGTGCACTTAACCACTACACCACCAGGCTGGCCCCTCCAGAAGGTTTTTTTCAGTTTATACTGCTATTAATAGAATACGTGCATGCACATTTAATGGCACTTTCACCAAACCACAATACTTTAACTTGCATCAATATGATGGGCCAAAAAAAAACAATTTAAGTTAATTTGCATTTGTTTACTAGCAACTTTAATATTTTAATATTAAACACAATTTAAACATAGGTAAAAATATGATTATATGGCTATATTAATTACATATTAATATAATCACTATATAATTAATTATTAATATATATTAAATACAATTATAATAACTTAATATCTTCCAAAATTTAGTGAATTTTGCTGTTCTTCGTGGAAGGAATCTGGAGGGGCATAAATAAATAAAGGGTAAAGCTGATCATCTATGATTTTCCTCATTGAAAAAAAACTTCAAACTAATGTTTTTATTCTAGTTGGTCTAGTTTAGGACTTCAATTTAATTAATTTAAAACTCTGCTTTATTATCAATATGAAAAAGAACCAAATCAAATGCTACAAGTACCAATTATCTATTAAATTGTACAATTTTGGGCAAGTTACTTAACCATAGTTTCCTAAATAAAATTTAAGGGTAGAAAAAAAGATTTATTTGTAAGAATGATATTTAAACCACTGGTTGCAATAGCACAGCATTCTTTTTGGTGTCAGGATCCCTTTATGCTCTTAAAAATTATTGAGGACCACAAAGAGCTTCTGTTTCCATGGGCTATATTTATCAATATACAAGTATAGGCTTTTACTATTTATAAATGTCCTTTAAAGAGGTTCTTCCTCAGAAGAATAGTGTATTGAAAAGAAAATTCTCTGGGACACATTTTTTCCCTGGTAAAATAAAGCTGTTAAAAATATAAGTTCTAGTATGCTGTCCTCATCTCAGAAGATCACATAGAGCACTTTGAAAACCACTAATCTAATTTATCTATAATTTTCTCTAATCTTTATGCACACTATAATACATTTTTGTGTGTGTGTGTATGAGGAAGATCAGCCCTGAGCTAACATCCATGCCAATCCTCCTCTTTTTGCTGAGGAAGACCGGCCCTGAGCTAACATCTATTGTCAATCCTCCTCCTTTTTTTCCCTTTTTCTCCCCAAAGCCCCAGTAGATAGTTGTATGTCATAGCTGCACAGCCTTCTAGTTGATGTATGTGGGACGCCGCCACAGCATGGCCGGAAAAGCGGTGGGTCGGTGCGCACCCGGGGTCCGAACCCGGGCCACCAGCAGCAGAGCACGCACACTTAACCGCTAAGCCATGGGGCTGGCCCCCTATAATACATTTTTAAATGGAAGTTAATTTGTACAGTAAATGTATATAATTTATGAATAAAGGTTCTATGTTTTGTTCACCGCTTTTCCCCTCCATCATGACAGACAATAAATAATTGTTGAAGGAATCAATAAATTACATAGGATGAAAAGAGATTTATTAAAAAAAATTTCAGGAGACCCCTATGAATTACATGACTTATAAGAACGCTTCCTCGGGCCGGCCCCGTGGCTTAGCGGTTAAGTGCGCGCGCTCCGCTGCTGGCGGCCCGGGGTTCGGATCCCGGGGATCGCACCGACGCGCCGCTTCTCCGGCCACGCTGAGGCCGCGTCCCACATACAGCAACTAGAACTAGAAGGATGTGCAGCTATGACAGACAACTATCTACTGGGGCGTTGGGCGAAAAATAAATAAATAAAATCTTTAAAAAAAAAAAAAAAAACGCTTCCAACTACAAAATCTATGACTTTCATTTCCATTTGTTCTCCTTTGTCCCTGCCACTACATATACATACACTGTGGGAAATATCTCAGAAAAGAGAGCCAAGAGATGATTATGAAAACAAAAACCTGGATTGAGATCTATATTTTCACTTTTTTTGGCAATTCCCACATTTACATTATTAAATTTTAGAAACTTTACATAAAGATTCCACATCAAGTTTACGACAAAAAAAAATCACTAAAGATGCAGGAATTGCTATCATTGTAGTGAATTTTAAGGAAGCAAGATGAAACACTGATTATGTCAATAAATCTGGTTAGATGCAAAAGTCTAATTTGGGGTATTAGTTACTTAAAGTTTATCAGTGACAATTAGTACTATATCAATTGTGTCCCTTTTCTGACTATTCTAAAATTGATGTTGCCCCATCTGTCCATATTTTTATACCTTTACTACATATGTATCAATAACAGTATTGTTTTTATGTACATAATTGGGACCATATTATATCTATTCTACTAAAAGTTTTTTATTAAAATTATGTTTGAAATAACTGAACTCTAGTTAATAAATGACAGGCATGCTAAACTGTTTAGTAGTCAAATATATTGATGTCTGCAACTTACTCTAAAACCCGTCAATTGCTCATCTGTTTAGGGTGCTGGAGGATTTCACCCTCAGGGCAATACACCATAGCAAGACGCTGAATGGCTAAGAAGGCATCAAGGGCAGGCATCTGCTCCTAAGAAAGATAATGAAGAACTTATCCATTCTCTCCATCCTCTTTGCTAACTCTTCACATACCTCAATGTGATGATACTGCCCTAGAGAACTCTTGCACATATGTTCAGGAACCATGTGCAAGAATGTTCCCAAACTGGAAATAATCTAATGCCATCAATAAGAGAGAATAAATACATCTTGGTATAGACAGATAATGGAATACTACACTTCGATTAAATTTAATTAAGATAAATCTCACAAAGTTGAATGAAAGAAGTCACTACAGAATATTATGGTGTGATTCCATTTGCATAAACTTCAAAGGGGTAAAACTATAACGAAAAGGTTATCCAAAAGTCAGGATAGTAGTTATTTTTAAGGAGAAACAAACATGGGCAGGAGTGTGGGACTTCTAACATAACGGACATGCTCTACTGCTTAACCTAGTTGTTGTGACATGGGTAAACACTTCGTAATTATATTTAAACTGTATGTTTTATACATTCTCCTACATGCACATTTCACAGTTTTAAACAAAAAAAGATACTGAATTGCCCCATTACAATACTAAGCTTCCATTTAGTATTTTGATATAAAAATAAGATGCATATAAACTAAATTATTAAATTAACATCTCATTTTTATAGTTTTACCATAAAATTTTTTAGTTTCACTGTTTATAGGACTGTTTTCCAAAACACAGAAAATAACCAATTTTCTTTAATTTGGATTTTTTAAATTGTACCACACAACTTTGCACAAACACAATGACCCCTATATGACTGAGCATTGACCACACAGATAATGAACTTTACATGACTTTACATTATGTAAAGTCATACTGGTTCCTACTACCTTGAAGAACTTCTAATATACAGAGTAGAAAACAAGACAAGTATAGATCCAAGACAACACAAATTTTAAAAAACAAAAAACAAAAAACTTCTATAAGCAGTGGTTGCCTCTGGGCAGCAGGACTGAAAATGGGAAGGGGTGGAGAAGGGAGGCTTCTTTTCATTATAGGCTCTTTTATTCATTTAGTTTTTAAACAACGTGCATATATCACTTTGGTAACTTTTTAATGTAAAAATTGTTAAATCAATCTTCATGCAAACACTAGAAGACATTCATATTGTTTACAGTTGCTGTTTTCATGTTAACAATCAATCTCAGGTTACAAATTATGGAGATAAAAAAAGAGCTAATGCCCTACTACTCAGCAGTTAAAGGGCAAATGAAAGAGGAGTTCTGAATTCCAACAGGGGGAAGAGAATGAAAGTGAAAAGAGAAGTTCAGGAACAGATTTCTGATGATGAAGATGGTGTTAATTCAGATATTCATAACTGGAAGAGAGGGAATCAAAATGTTTCTGCACAGAAATCTGTACAACCAAAGCTCAGCTGCATAATTCCTCCCTCTCTGCCAACAAAGCCAATGGCACACGAGTTATTTTTTCATAAAGGGTGGGGTGCCTAGGCATTTGTAGTATAGATCAACAGCCACCCTGACTATAATATACAGACCACCTGACAAGACACAAAGATAGAGGTGACACAAAAAAGTTTCTCTTTAGTAGGTTCTCCATACTAATGGGAGAAAGACTGCTCCAATAGTTGAAAACTGCCCTAATCATCTGAGTTGACTCAAGGATATTACTAATTTAATTTCTGCCATATATATGAAGTAGCTCCTCCTAAGCAAAGGAGCAAAGTATTCTGGCCAACTGATGGAAGCAATCATTATTTTCAGACCATTCAACTGATGAGACTCTTCTTCCCATCCCTACAAGAGTCTGTGAACACCTATGTCCCATTAGATGAGATGTACAGTCATGCGTCACTTAACAAAGGGGATACGTTCTCAGAAATTCGTCGTTAGGCGATTTCGTCATTGTGCGAACATCACAGAGCGTACTTACACAAACCTAGATGGAATAGCCTACTACACACCTACGCTATATGGTACTAATCTTATGAGACCACTATAATATATGCAGTCAGTTGTTGACTGAAACATTGTTGTGCAGTGCATGACTGTAATGTAAATATGCCATCAGTGATGCAGTTAAATGTCCAAAGAAACCTCAAAAATCATGTCCAAGTATCACTTGGTAAAAAAAAAATCCCTCCCAGACTCAAACAATTACAAATAATAATAGTGTATTTCCCAGGAGAGAAGGGTTTTGGGAGACTGTAAATGCTACCCTAAATAAATCAGGATGGGAGTGTTTTCCCTAGAAACACAAAAATAAGGGAATGGAGAAAGATGCCATGAAGCACCAAATGGAACCAAAGAAACCTAACAATGGGAGAGTGATGGTTCACTGAGAGATAAAGAATAGGCTAATTACATTTGAAAAACAAAAATAATTAGTTTAGTTATATATAGTGGCCAATATGGCAGTGGGTTGGGGAGGAGGAGAGGGAAAAGCAGAATTAGAGTAGAAGAAAGAAGGCTAGCCACAAAGGGGAAAGACACAGCACAGCAAAACACAGAATAGAGAAAGGGATAACTGGGGTAGGGAAAGGAGGCTAAATAAGTTCTAATATTGATAATAAACTATTCCAGTCACTTTCCTTATTTACTAGAGACGGTGGGCTTCAAAATACTTTTGTTGTTTAAAAATTCAAATATTAAAATGCTTAAATAACTGATTAATCACTCTTCCTAAATCTGTAAACTCTTTTTCTGAACTTGTGGCCTAGAAGCACCTACATCACAATCATCTAGGGCACTTATTAAAAACGCAGATTGATAAGCTAAACCCCAGGCCTAATGAATCAGAATCTGAGTTGAAGCCAGGTGATTCTGTTATACCAAAGGTTGAAAATTACTGCTTTAAAAGGTATACTACCAGGTAGGTGTTAATTTTTTCTTTGAATAGTTACAGTGTACAGACACCAGACAGAGATCAAGTTGAGGGCCTCATGCCTTTTAAAAATTTGCCAACCCCAACATTAGCAGGACCTGCCTAACTGAGTAGCCAGGAGTTTAATGCAGCAAATAATAACTGCTTACTCATATGTGCTTGGTACTTTGTCAAAGGCTGAAAAAGAGAAATAGAATAAAACATCTCTGATCTCAAAGAGCTTATATTCTTATTCTCATTGGTGAAGACATTCTTCTTAACCTAGGCAAATGCTATTCATTCTTCTATACTCATAATTCCTCAAGATCCATCAACTTTAAGTCTCAGTCATTTTTTGTCTCTAGGCCGAGTCTGAACCGGAATTTAACTTCTCAGTGGTCTGGTTCCATTCTTCACTTATTTTACCCATGTTACCAAGCCCTGTTTTCCCATGAGAATCTAAGTTTGTGAGGATAGAGTCCACGTTTTCTAGGCTTCTGTGCCCTGTTTGTTGCTTAGGACAATGATGACCACATTGTGGAGAATCTGATATT
The DNA here is from genome assembly GCF_020826845.1 of Diceros bicornis minor. Lineage (NCBI taxonomy): Eukaryota > Metazoa > Chordata > Mammalia > Perissodactyla > Rhinocerotidae > Diceros > Diceros bicornis. Next base: position 35,277,338 of record NC_080748.1, on the reverse strand, counting down.
GAACTGGGTTAGGAGACTTGGCAATTTTTGAGATTCAACAGTTATATGCAAAGTAATTAAAAACTCCAAATATCAGACCTAAACAAAGGCAGAGCTAAAGTAAATTTCAACCACCCCAATAAAACACATCAAAAAGTTAATAAACAAAGATTTTGTATTCCCCAGAAGATTCTCAAAGTGCCTGGTATGTATAGTAGACTCTTAAGAAGGAGAGAGAGTATGACAAATGGAATGAGATTACTAATCATGGAGAGGTTAAATTCAAGGTAAGTATAGGGCCGGCCCCATGGCTTAGCGGTTAAGTGCGCGCGCTCCGCTACTGGCGGCCCAGGTTTGGATCCTGGGCGCGCACCAACGCACCGCTTATCCCGCCATGCTGAGGCCGTGTCCCACATAAAGCAACTAGAAGGATGTGCAGCTATGACATACAACTATCTACTGGGGCTTTGGGGGAAAAATAAATAAATAAAAATTAAAAAAAAAAAAAAGGTAAGTATAATGTTAGAGTTTAGAGACCTCTAGATTTTGTAAACTCATAAATGAAGTTTTACACACACACACACACACACACACACACTCTTTAATAGAACAAGGCATCATATTAAACAGTATTTGCCCTCCTAAAAGAATATGAGGTAAAATTACAGCAGAAATAAACCTGTCTTTCTATCTAGAAATTCAAAGTAAATTCCCAACCCCTTGTATTTCCATCTCTCCTAGGCCCATCCTAAACAACCAATGTCACAAACAATGCTTCAACTATGAAAAAATTCTAACAGTGAAAAAAAGTTGTTGTAGAAATTAAATAAATGCATCATCTTCTCTCTGATGAAAAAAGGAACTAGTTTGAGAACATTTTCTAGTAAGGAACATTTTCAAAATCATTGGTTAATTCATTTGGTTGCATATTATCACCAAAATTATCACCGAGCAACTTAATTAAGGTTTTATTTACTCTTAAGGAAATAAAGACCATTTCAAACAAAGCATCACTTGGTGTGGACCAGCATGAGCAGCTCCAGGCTGTAAGCCCTGCCATTAAGCACTGCACAACCTTGAGCCGGTCATAGGACCTCTTTGGGCCGCTGTTCTTCATCTATGCAAGTGAGGCAGTTGAACAATCTTCACTCTTTTTCAGCGCTAAAGTTGTTTAAATTGGTAATTCTAAGTTTAATCTGATAATTCAGGTTAAACTTATATTCAACTTTATGAAAGGAAAAGAGTGGGACAGAGACCTAATACCTAATAAGTCTTACTGGCTTCCCTTGCTTCTCCTTGAAGTCCCACCTCAGTCTTCCTCACATAACAAGAAACTGAAATATATGACTGGTATCTTGGTATCTATTTTATTTAAATTGCACCAGTGTCTCAATTTTAAGAAACTAAATTCTTCTACTCTTTAATAAACAAAATCTTAATTATTTGCTTATTTGTGTGCCCCCTGATTTTTCTCTTATGGGTCACTAGCTTTTAAAAACACAGACACAAACACACACACACACACACGCAAAGGGCAAAAAAAAGTTTCATTACATTTTTCACACAGATCAGACTAGAAGTAAATACAGCCTCTGCTTACTCAAAGGCTGACTAAACCAGCAATATGCAAACAAAGATGATAGCAAATGGCTCAGAGCTGAATCGGTAAAATGTCTGCTGTGTCTTTCTTGTAAGACCACAAAATTAAGATCTGTTAACATCAACAATCCTTTCAAAGAGTAAGAAATAATAACTGACTGCCTTTCTATCTTCCCTTTCATATGACAGATCTTCAAGCACTTAGAAAGTTAATAACAGTGAGTTCCCAAGGAACCACCCTAAATATCATTATAGTCAATAATAAATGACTTGGCAAGTTTTATTCCCAAAAACTTTATTTGTAATCACTGCATATTAAAATTTTACTTTCATTCAAATTTTTAGTTTTATAAATAACTTTCCTAAGTAAAATACCACTGCATCCAGCTTCTTAGAGTACCTAGAACTATAAAGCACACTATAATGTACACTTGCCAAAATCTCCTAATTTCAATGATAATCAATACTTCAGGAAAAGATTGAGCAATCTTTTACTTTCACAGAAAGTATTACTTTTTCTATTCAAAACAAGCAAATTTCAAGAACAGTAGTACAGAAGGAAGGTCAATACTTTTTCTTTTTATACAAATTGAAATATTACATGTTTCCTTAGAAGGTAGTTATGCTTCTAAAGTTCTTACAGCAAGTTTCCAGTGTGAATTATAAAACTTTATTATTTTTTTCTAATAGTAAATGACGCATTCTAGTCTTTCTTCCTCTTTATTTAATAATCACTTTTACTTGTTATCTAAATGACCATTCACTTTACTTAAACTTCTGTTTAGTTTTCAAAATTAAATGTTAGTACAATTTCATTAACTTAAAGGAAAGAAAAAGAAAAGAACAGTCAATAAGCAACATCTATGACTAAGTTGTCCCAAAACTTCCCTTTCACTAAAATGCCAAAACAAAACCATTGCCCCTGAATTTTTTTCTTAACACCCATATCACACATGAATAGTACAGTTTTACTTAATTGTAACTTCCCGGCTACCTCCACAAATACAATTAGATTTTTTTAAATTAAAATTTGACCTAGTTCACTTTGTGGTATAAAAAAGAAAGAAAGAAAAATCTCCTTTAGTCTTAAGTCATACAGGGAAAAAAAAAAATCACACAAAATATAAAAAATACTTTACCAAGAAGATCTAAAACTTTCCGGAATTTGAATGCTTTGTTTCCCTCTAGTAATGAAGTGTAATCAGGCATATGACTGACTACACACATTTTTTCAGAGAGTTAAAGAACACATTCAGCCATGTTCTTCAACAGGTAAGAACCACCCTCTGTTTATCAGCTCAGCAAATAGCCAGAAGCAAACATTCAAAATCCTAACAAGTTACCTTCAAATATTCTCCTTTTCTTTAGATATTGTCCTTTGGGCTTGAAAATAAAAAGCAATCCGGCAAGTTTTATGCTGTTAAAATGGCTCCTGTAGATTAGGGAAGTGGTGTCTGTGCTTCAGCTTATGAGTCATACATGAAACTAAGTGTGTCTAAGGGAGGCACGCCCATGTTGCTGTGGACCCAATTATTCTGCTAGGTCAAACATGCAAATCTACAGGTAAAAACAGGCGAGAGGTATAGAAAAAGGAGGGAGGTAGAGCCAAGGAGCAAGATCTACCATGATTAAACCATTATTCAGCTCATGTTAATTACCATAATTTAAAATTAATAAAATAGAATCAGAATCTACAAGGAAGCAAAATTAAAAATTGTATGTTGTTTTAAAATATAAAATCTCAATTTTTAAAAATTATTTTAATATATTAAGTAAATCAAACAATGAAAGAAAAAAAAAAGTATGGGAGGGAATGGGAGGGAATGGAAGGGAGAGAGCAAACTTTCTGGTTTTTTTCTAACAATGGACTGGTGAGTCTAACCTGGCTACTCATTAACCCTCATATGAAAGGTGTATATTGCTATGTAATCTGGAAAAGCTAGCAAACTGCAATACCAGATGCAGATTTATAAGTTCACTAAACAGATAAAATCCACCAGAAAATACAAAGTTCAGTGGAAAAATAAGTGTGAATTAATCTGGTTTACAGCATAAAAAAAACAAACTCAGGGTTAGAAAGGAACTGAAGTCCAATATAGCAAAATGATTTTAAATAGGACTGCAAGCTTGATAAAATCCTATTTAAAACAAATTATCAATGCAATCATGGTTCATAACTCTATTACTTCCAAATGACAGCCATAGTTTTCTTTACCTTTCAAACAAAATTTCCCAAAAATAAAAGCATACCACGTGCCAGGCACCCTGCTACGTACGGCTCTGTTGCACCACACATGACGAGCCTAAGGGTGCCAACAAAAGATGTGGCCAGCAAAGCTTTCTGCTCTCCAAGTCACCATACATCTAACAAGGTGCCCAAGCAGTTCAAACGTTGCTGCAACTACCTACCCTGTCCTCTGGGTGAATATTTATTAATTTATTCTAAGAGCTTAAATTGATCAAAATGAATTGAAAGCATTAAGCACTTCCAAAAGTGCTTTAAATGATGAAATGCTACTACTCATTAGCTAGCCTTCATCCTAATATTTTACAAAAAGTAAATATGATTTAGCAAGGTTTTCTCCCTTTAATTACTGGGAAGTAATTATTTTGCCTTACTACAGGCACAGCTGAGAGGACAAACTGTCACTGACTTAGGAACTTTACAAACTGCTACAAAATGTAACGAATGTGAACCACCTTTCTGCCCACTAAGTGCCTATTTATTCCATTCCACTGAACACTGTGTGATTTATCTTTTTTACTAAAATAATCTCCATGGTTTAACAAATTATTAATAAAAACAATGTAAAAAGAAAAATACACCACTTTTTCTATTGTCAAATGTCATATTTATCTTACTTTAGAGCTCATTTATCCAGGATGACTACTTGGAACCCAAACATCAAGAAAAAACATCATCTGAGCAGTCACAGGAGATGTTCACTGGAACACCCCCAGGTCATTTCCCAGAGCTGAAATTTATTTTAGACAAAATTCATGTAAGGCTAATAATTTGATTATCTCTTAGCTAATTAGAAATAGAAATTATAAGGAGTGAAAGAGGGAATAGTGAAAGGATGATGTTAAAACCAACAAGTGACAAAGTGGATAATGAGAGATTTAAAAAACCTATAAAACTATAAATAAATATAACTTCAAAAGTAGTGGAATCTGGGGGCTGGCACAGCGGTTAAGCGCCTGAGCTCCACTTTGGCGGCCCAGGGTTCACGGGTTCGGATCCCAGGCATGCACTGACACACCACTTATCAAGCCATGCTGTGCTGGTGTCTCATATAAAGTAGAGGAAGATGGGCATGGATGTTAGCCCAGGGCCAATCTTCCTCAGCAAAAAGAGGAGGATTGGCATCGGATGTTAGCTCAGGGCTAATCTTCCTCACACACACACAAAAGTACTGGAATCTGAAGCTATCCTGTAAGGTCAGTAAGTTCTATATACTCCTTAAGTATATCACCATACAGTAAGTGCCTCGAAGTCAGCATTATGATGATAACGGTTTTTAAAAGACAAAGTGAGTAACATCAAGTGTGTGAAATTTTTTATGAAGTATGGATACATGAAAGGATAAGCCTCTGCTGTTGAGAAAATCAATTTATATAAAGCACCTTGTTACTTGATGAGGGCAGATATTTGAAATGTAATTTAAAAGAAGTACTTTTGGCCACCAGTAGGTAGAAGTGAAATAAGAGACATAAAGTGAACAGAAATAACTTAGCTGTTCCTAAGGAGATGATTCCAGAGTTGCTATTACAACATATTGCCCCTTTGCTCAGGGGTGTCCCTATAAGCATTATTTTAGCACCTACAGGAATTGGATCCTGGTTCTACTCACAGCCCCAAGAAATCAATCTCCACAGTAAAATATTGGCAAACAGTTCAGCACAGATACTAGAGTCAATCTACTTGGGTTCAAATCCCAGCTCTGCTACCTATTAGTTGTGTAATCTCGGGCAATTTCTTAACAATCCCATGCCTTCACTTCCTCTTCTATAACTTAGGCTAATTGTACCCACTCTTAAAGGATTATTATGAAAATTAAAATCAGTCCATGTACTATTATTCAGAATATAGAAAGAACTTTCACAACTCAAAAGTAAGAACACAGACTAGTTTTTTAAATGGTCAAATGATCTGAACAGATACTTCACCAAAGAAGACATGCACATGGAAAATAAGCACAGAAAAGATCTCAACAGCATTACTTAATAGGGAAATGCAAATTAAAGTCGCAATACCACTACACACCATTAGGGTAGCTTAAGAAAGAAAAAAGCGCCAGAACCCAGTGCTGGTGAGGATATGGCGTAACTACAGCTCTCATACATTGTTGGTGGGAATGCAAGATGGTACAGCCTATTTGGAAAACAGTTAAGCAGTTTCTTATAATAAACATACACTTATCATATGATCCAGCAGTCCCATGCCTAGATATATAGCCAAGAGAAAGGAAGATATATGTCTATAAAAAAATTTCTTCGTGAATATTTATAGCAGTTTTATTCATAATCACCAAATACTGGAAACCCAAATGTCTATCAACTGCAGAGTAGATAAACACATTGTGGTATATCCATATAATGGAGTGCTACCAGCACCTAAAAAGGTATGAACTTCTGAACTTCTGATATACACTACAACATGGATGAATCTAAAAGCATTAGGCTGGGACCAGCCTGGTGGTATAGTGGTTAAGTGCACGCTCTCCGCTTTGGCAGCCCAGGGTTCGGATCCTGGGCGTGCACCAATGCACCACTTGTCAAGCCATGGTGTGGTGGCGACCCATATAAAGCAGAGGAAGATGTGCACAGATGTTAGCCCAGGGCCAATCTTCCTCAGCAAAAAGAGGAAGATTTGCATCAGAAGTTAGCTCAGGCCCAATCTTCCTCACACACACACACACAAAAGCATTAGGCTGAGCAAAATAAGCCAGATTCAAACTATACACTATACGATCCATTTATATGACACTCTGCAAAAGGCAAAACAAACAGCACAGAAATCATATCCATGGTTGTCAGGGGTTGGGAATGACTACAAAGGAATTGTCTGGGGTGATGGAAATATTCTGTATGATGACTGTGGTATTGGCTTTATGACCTGTATATGTTTTCAAAATCATAGAACTGTACAACTAAATAAGGCAAATTGTACTGTATATAAACTATCTCAATAAACCTGACTTTAAAAAGAAATCTAGTTTATGTCTAACACAGATATTAATACAATATGGGTACAAAGTAAGCATTTCACAAACATTAGCTGTTACTATCATTACGTTTCATAGTAGAAGCAACCAGTATCAAATACTTCAGTGTGACAAACTTTAACTAAATCTCTAAACTTTCATGTAAATTTTCATATGGCAACCAGTATCAAATACTTCAGTGTGACAAACTTTAACTAAATCTCTAAACTTTCATGTAAATTTTCATATGGCATCTTAGCCTTGTGACAGAAATATAATATACCTGTACATACTTTATGTTTATTTCTTTTATTTATTTTTTATTTTTCTTTTGGGTGAGGAGGATTAGCCCTGAGCTAACACCTGTTGCCAATCCTCCTCTTTTCGTTGAGGAAGATTGGCCCTGGGCTAACATCCATGCCCATCTTCCTCTACTTTATATGTGGGACACCTGCCACAGCATGGCTTGACAAGAGGTGTGTAGGTCCACGCCTGGGATCTGAACCTGTGAACCCCGGGCTGCTGAAGCAACAAGCACGAACTTATGTATGTTTATTTCTAAAATTAGATGCATATATGGTCAGTATATACATTAATATAAAGCTGTCATGGTAGCTTGGGGGAATTTTCAACACTTATATCTGAACTATTAGCTGAGAAAGATTAAGTCAACTGAATGAATTTATCAAATGCCAACTAAAATTAAGGCATCGTTTCTTTCTTTCTCTAAAATAGAACTTAAGAAAACAATTTACTGTCTAAGTGAGGATTCTCTTATTCCCTTTTATTGTAACTTCTTCCCCTTGAACTCAGATTTGAAAACTTCTAGTACATAAAAATACAGAACAGTCTAATATTCATGTCTAGGAAACCTGGGCTAATAAAAGGCTTGGTTTGAATCTGTCCCCTAGGTCAGGAGCTAAAATGCTATCACTACCAGAGCTGCAAGAAGAAAAGATCAAACCACTTAAATGATAAATGACCAAAATCATTGTTCTCTACTATTTAAATATAAAAATAAAATTCAAAAGACTAAGATTCAGTGTTATAAATCTTTCAGTGGGACAGAATTAATTTTATTGATGTTAACACCTCTCAAAGTGTCATCCCAGGTCCTGAGCAATGTGTAGCATTTCCAAATATGAGCTTAAATGTAAAACATAGTTAATTTTCTATTATCTATCACTAGCTTGGTTAAACCAAGGCCTCCTTCCCACTTTTGCCCAGGTGAGTTAGTAGGACCCATCCATAAGGAATGTCCTCCTGGACAAGTGTCTATGCGTTTTAAGAAGCATACCAAAGTCAAAAGGGGCCACAGCTTTGTCTGTTTTTGCTCACTACTGTATTCCTATCACTAAGACAGAGCCCAACACAGCAGAAACTCAGAGACATGAATGAATAACATTTCTAAAACAGTTCATTGAGAGGAACCTGTAGCCTAACAGGATTTTACTACCTATTAAAATATTTTTACAAGACATGATTTGGCCCATGATTTGATATAGGTGAATTCATGTAACTATATGTGCTACAAGATTCTACTGTAGGTGTGATTTGGGGTGTTATTCTTTCCTTTCTCATCAAAAATAACCCAGAACTGATTGTACAATTATATTCTTTACGATGCTCCCAAGTAACATGGTGACTGCAATTCCAAGTTTCACACAGACATGATATTGTACCTCTTACAATTATATTTTAAATTCAATACTAAAGACAATATATTTTTTACTTCAATGGTTGTAACCAGGGATGCACCTCTGAATTACCTACAGGAGATTTGTGAAGACACATGCCTGCTCCTGATACAGATTCAGTACTGTGGGTGGAACCCAGGCTTATGAGAACCACTGCTGTTGCTATGTAGCCCTAGAACCTAATGTAGTCAGTGCTCTTCACACAGCAGCCACTCAAAAAGACAACCTGTCACCTTACTATTCAATAATCTCTAAATATCGTGGAGAGGAAAATCCTCGATATTTTACATTGAGTTTATAGTGAAACTTAAGCTCCTCCTTGGCTACTTTTCAGGTAAAAGCATCATATTATAGAAAAATAATATCACAACAACATCCTAACTGTCCCTTTCCCTATCACCAACTGTCTACTTTCAATTCACTTTTCACTCTGCTATCAGAGAAATCTTCCTAAAGAACAACTCTGTGAGTAACGTGATTATCACTCATGGCTCAAAAACAAACAAAATTTGATTCCCTAGAGGCAAAATAAAAAGCTAGACTATTAATCACGGTGTTCAAGGCTTTCACAATCTGACCTCAATCTACCCGTTTCCAGCCCTATCTTCTCTACTCCCCACCTCTCCCCACTGTGTGTCTGTCTTTCTGTCTGTCTGTCTGTCTCTCTCTCTCACACACACACACACACATACACCAACCTTACTGAAACCTTCTAGATTGCTCCATTCCTATTTGTTTGCCTTCCCTGGGCTTGTCAAACACATACCTTATTTCCTACCCTGTCCCTTATCTCTGCCTACGGATCCATCCTTCATAGTATCAGTTTAAACGGCTTCTCTGCATGAAGACTTCCCTCAATAGCCCCACTTATAATTATTATTACAAGAACTTATCACAAGGCTGAAAGGGACCTTAGAGATCTTCAATCCAGTCCGGTGTTTTTAAACTTCTCTGTTAAGCAGCTGAATTCTTATAAAAATCCTCAAAGGATCTCGATAGTATATACATGTAAGTCTTCGTTGTTTTAAGAAAGCCTAAAACATGGATTCAATTCAACTTCATTTTAAAAATAGAGAAAAGATGCCTATAGAGAAAGGTGACTTGATCAATGTCAAGTTAATGACTGATGTGAGGTACTCCTAGGTACTCTTTCATTTAAAAAATATTTACTGAACACCTACTATGTGCCAGGCACTGCTCTAGGCCCCTATATATACAGCAGTGAACAAAAGAGATACATTGTTGATAAATGATCCCTACCCACATGGTGCTTACATTCTAGCAAGGGAAAGAGATAAACATTATAAACTCAATACACACTATGTTAATTATAAATAAAAGAGAAGATATTAATAAGATATATAGTATGCTAGTGATAAGGATAAAGGAGAAAAAAATAAAATAGCAAAGAGGAGAATACGACATTTTAGACAGACTAGCTAGGGAGGATTTACTTTTGCCAGGTCACTTTTTGAGTAAGGACCTCTAACCATGTAGACACATCTAAGGAACATTCCAGGCAGAAAAATGCCTGTGCAAAGACTCTAACAGGGAGCTTGCCCGATATGTTCAAGGAAAGCAAGGAGGCCAGTATGACTCAAGTAGAGAAAATAAGGAGCAGAGTAACAGGAGGAGGGAGAGTACTAGAAACTAACGGAGAGCCTCACAGTTTAGAGACTTTAATTGGAGCGTTTTGAGTAGATGAGTCTTAAGATTTGACTACTGTGTTGAAAACAGACTGCAAAGGGGCAAAGATGGAAGCAAGGAGAAGCTAACGCAATAACCCAGAAAAGATGATAATGACTAAGACAAAGAAGGCAGCAGAACAGTAAGCTATGCTTAAAATTATGGATATGTTTTTGAGGAATATCCAAAAAGATTTCTGTATGGGCAGAAAGTGAGTTGTGGGGGAAAGAAAGGCTTCAAAACTCCATTTTTGGCAACTCGAAGACTAGTCGCCAAAACTGAGATAGGAAAGACTAATGACTGCGATATCAAGAGTTCAGTTTTGAACACATTAAGCTGAAGATGCTCATTAGCTATCCAACTGGAGATGTCAAATTGGATATATTGTCCTGGAGATGAATACACAGTCCTGAAGCCCAGGGTAGAGGTCTAGGCTAGATATATAAATTTGGAAGTCATTAACAGACATATGATATTAAAACTACAGACATGGGCTGGCCCGGTGGCGTAGTGGTTAAGTTCGCGTGCTCCACTTCGGTGGCCCGGGGTTTGCAGGTTTGGGTCCTGGGCATGGACTGACGCACCGCTTGTTAAGCCATGCTGTGACAGTGTCCCACATAAAGCAGAGGAAGATGGGCATGGATGTTAGCCCAGGGCCAATCTTCCTCAGCAAAAAGAGGAGGACTGGCATCAGATATTAGCTCAGGGCTAATCTTCCTCACACACACACACACACACAAAAAAAAACTACAGACAGAAAAGGTAACAATGACAGACTCTGGGGATATTTCGAAACTTAGAGGTAGGGGAGATGAGGTAAAACTAGCAAAGAAGGCTGAAAAGGAGTACCCAGAAGTGTAGCAGGAAAACAAGGCAAAAGTGGGTATCATCCTGGAATTTGAGTGTTTCCAAAGAGGAGGGATTGAGCAACTGTGCCAAATGCTGATGACAGATCAAATAAGATGAAGTTTGAGAAAAAAATGACAGTTGAATTTAGCAACATGGATGTCACTGTTGATTTTGAAAGAATTTTCATGGTGTAGTAAAAGTAAAAAATTTTTTTGATTAGAGTTTAAGAGAGATGGGTCGGCCCCGTGGCTTAGCGGTTAAGTGCATGCGGTCCGCTGCTGGCAGCCCGGGTTCGGATCCCGGGTGCGCACCGCTTCTCTGGCCATGCTGGGGCCACGTCCCACATACGGCAACTGGAAGGATGTGCAGCTATGACATACAACTATCTACTGGGGCTTTGGGGGGAAAAATAAATAAATAAAATCTTTAAAAAAAAAGAGAGAGAATGAGAGGTGAGAAACTAAAGATAGAAAGTAATTTTGTTGTGAAGAGATCAAGAAAAGATTTTTGGGGGGCGCAGGGGGTGGGGAGCCTGCTGTTTAAGAAAAACAGTGCCTTTTCTATTGCCCAGAACATTTCATTTTGTGTATAAGTTAATTTTGTACAAGTCTGTCTCTGTATTGATAAACCAGTACCCCTCTTGAGGGCAGGAATGGTACCATGCAGTTTCTACAACAAGTTACTTCACATGACTATAGGATTTCAGCTTCCTTTTCTGTGAAAATGTTGAGAGTCTAGAGATCTGGTAATTTTGAAGATCCATTTCAGTTCTGACATTTTATGATTCTATAGCCTCTCTAAGTCTTCGAATAGTGTTTGAGGAACTGAGAACAAAAAGTATATTGAGGCTACATTTAAAAAAGAAGTCTCCTGGGGCCGACCCCATGGCTTAGCGGTTAAGTGCGCACGCTCCGCTACTGTCGGCCCGGGTTCAGATCCCGGGCGCGCACTGACGTGCTGCTTGTCCAGCCATGCTGAGGTGGCGTCCCACATACAGCAACTAGAAGGATGTGCAACTATGTCATACAACTATCTACTGGGGCTTTGGGGAGAAAAAGGGAAAAAAAGGAGGAAGATTGGCAATGGATGTTAGCTCAGGGCCGGTCTTCCTCAGCAAAAAGAGGAGGATTGGCAGAGATGTTATTAGCTCAGGGCTGATCTTTCTCACAAAAAATAAATAAATAAATAAAAAGTCTCCTCATCAAGTTTTTAAATACTTTATTCAAAGTAATACATAAAATTACCAGATATTCAGAATAATCAGAAATTTTACAAATTCCTCCAAAGTTTAATTACATTTACTACACTTTACTAATAAAAAGGAAAAAAAACTCTATACTAATATTCTAGAAACTTTTTATCTTATGGCAGTAGGATATTTAAGCAAATGGGCTTTAAGCACAAGTTCAAAAAAGCTCATACACGAAACCTCCACGCTCTTAAAAAAAAAAAGACACCTTCTGCCATTAGCAAAATTTAAGACAATACGATAGAAGGCAAGCCTCTTATTTTAAACTAGCCTGATATAGACTATGTCTATTTTTATTTGATATTTATTATTTATCTATAAAACAAATTAAAGACACTGTTTACAAGGAGATTAAGAAAAGCTTAGTATTATGGCTTTAATTCTCATAAACAGATGCACTCGATGTTAATTCATAATTGCTTGTGGACTTACGATTTATTTACTTGACTTTTTGCTTTAGGACTGATTCACAGAATGCTTAGCCTCGAAGATTAAAATCCAGCAATGTGAAAAAAAATTACCTTGCTATTATTTTTGCTCTCTAATAAAAAGAAGAACCAAATACAAACAGAAAAATAGGGGAATTTTGGGAATTTTAGGATATGTTAAAGAAACAAGAACTTCAATTTCTCTTAATTACATTGCTCATCAAAACAGAGAAATGAAGAAACTAACATTAGCAACTAGCCATGTAGTCCAAAAGCACGGGCTTTAGAATGGATGACACAGGTTTGAGTCCCAACCCCACTACTAACTAGGTGTGTGACCTAGGGCTATGTAAACTCTCTAAGCCTATGTTTTCATTTCTAAGGGATAATGATAATCCCTATTTTACAAAAAATTCACTTAAATTGTTTATTACAGTGCCAGGAGGACATATAATCTGTTCTCTAATATTTATCAAACAAAAAGGGGGGATAAACAAACATACTAGCAGTACATCCATACTCAGCAATAAATGAAAAAAACTATTGATAAATAGAACTTGGATGACTCTCAAAAGCATTATGCTGAGTGAAAGACAGTGTCAAAAGGTTACATACTATATGATTTATATGACATTCTCTAACAGACAAAACTATAATGATGGAGAACAATCAGTGGTTGTAGGGGTAAGGATTAGGGGGAGGGTATGACTATAAAGAGAGGGCATGAGGGAGTTTTGAGGGATGATGGAATTGTTCCTATATCCTGATTATGGTGGTGGCCACACAAATTTATACATGTGTTAAAATTCACATAATTGTATACTGGAAAAAAAGGCCAATTTACTTTATGATAATTTTTAAAACTCCAATAGCCCAAAAACTCATCACTCCAGTTCATAATCATGAGAAAATATCAAACAAAATCAAATTGAGGGACATTCTACAAAATATCTGACCAGTACTCTTTTAAAAGTGTCAAGGTCAAAAAAAAACAAGGAACCATCACAGATTTGAGAGGATTAAGGAGACATGACAACGAAATGCAATGTGGGATATCCTGGATGAATCCTGGAACAGAAAAAGGACATTAGTGGAAAAACTATGAAAATCCTAATCGAGTCTATAGTTTAGTTAGTAGTATTGTACCAATGTTAATTTCTTAGTTTTGATCATTGTACTGTGATTATGTAAGATGTTAAAATTAGTGGAAGCTGGATGAAGAATATACAGGAACTCTCTGTACTATTTATGCCATTCTTCTGTAAGCCTAAAATCATTTCAAAGTAAGTTAAAAAAAATTAAATGCCAGAATCTTTAAGAAAAAGTAAGGTTTGCAATAATTTCATAAAGCAAAAATACATTATGTCTTTCTCTTTCAAAAAAAACAAGGCCATCCTGCATATTTTGATTACCTTAGTGTAAGTTTGATTACCCAGTGTAGGTTTTACATACTCTAAGATCATATATGTTATCTGAAAGGGATAAAACAGATTCTACCATAAGTTATATGACTTAGCCATGCTCACTTCCAGTTTATATGTTTACAACTTTAAAAATTCTATCAACATTTGAATTTTCAATTCAAGAATGTCTTTTTTCTTATAGAATTTCTCATAAATTCTACCTCTTATTATTCCTATTAAAAAAACAAAAGAAAAAAAAACCTTTAACAGTCTACCAGCACCCACCAAATAAATTCCAATACAAAATATTTTTGCATCTTGATTTTGGTCTACTTTATTATACAGCCTCATCTGTGGTTATTCAACCTCCCAACACAGACCCTACAATCCAGCACTGCTGAACTTCTTAGTTCAGAGCATGCCATGCTTTCTAACTCCACATTTGCTGGCCTTCCCCACCCAGTGAATCTCCTGCAAAGCCTCTCTCTCCTCCATCATTACAAGGAAGAACTGATCACATCCTCCTTTGTGCTCCCAGGGTATTTTGCAAATCATCTAGTAGATGCATGAATCACACTGTTTATCCATTCATACCTACATTTATGCATTGCTACAATGTGCAAAGCACTCTGCTAAGTTTTGGGGACCTAAAGGTGAATTGATTTCCTTCATAATTCCTCCTGCCTCCTGTGCTGGAATATCTGGTGAAGAACACTGTATTTTGTTTTTTATCATGTGTTTACATGTCTCATTGGTCATTTATTTCAGCCTGATAGCATTCCTGACCACAATCGTTGTTTAATAAATATTTGCCAAATGAAAACATTCAAAAGTTCAACTAGGGGCCAGCCTGGTAGCATAGTGGCTAAATTCGTGAGTTCCACTTTGGCAGCCCAGGGTTCACAGGTTAGGATCCTGGGCGTGGACCTATGCACCGCTCATCAAGCCATGCTGAGGCAGCTTCCTACATAGAACTAGAAGGACCTACAACTAGGATATACAACTATGTACTGGGGCTTTGGAGAGAAAAAAGAAAAAAAAGAGGAAGATTGGCAACAGATGTTAGCTCAGGGTCAATCTTCCTAAAAAAATAAATAAATAAAGCTCAATAAAAAAAAAAAAGAAGTTCAACTAAATATTGGCTCAATGATAAATCTGTTTTTTTCTCTTTTACACAATCCAAACCATTCTCAGGTCATTTCTGTGTAAGTCTAAATTGCACAAAAAGCAAAGCCCCTCTCTCACTTTCCTGAATAGTCCAAATTCGATGAATAGGTTGGTTAGGCTCAGTCTGGCAGCCCTGTTTGGGGATTACACCCATAGCAGTAAAGCTCTGCATTTCAGAGAGAACAGCTTCTGGATTACTCCCACTGTTTACACCTGAATGTCACACTATGTTAACAGACTATGAAAAAAACTAGAGACAGAGAAAGAGAAGGTGGGGGGGAGGGTAAGGAGAGAACAAATAAGAAAAACTCCCATTAGGTTAGGGCTGACTATCCAATCGTGGCCCTTTTGGTCTTCTGTCCCTTTCAGGCTTTTACTTACACAGCCTCCTGTCATGTCAATAAACTTCCCTAATTAGAAGCAAGCTAGTAAATGTTTCAGTAAAAAGGAATATTCAAATAAGATATTTAGCCTACAGGCTTCATTTATTCATGTTTCATAATACCACACAGATGGAACAATTAACAACTTCTCTGAACTCACATTTTACTATCATCACAAAGGATACGTTTTAGCTGTGTAGTTAAACTGCTCTGCTGCTCTTCTTCCACACTTGAAACCATATCACGGAAACAAATGGAACTTTAAAATTTGAAAGTGTTTTAGATTTACAATCATTTTAGGAAATATTTCTTGGACATATACAATGCTCTAAGTATTTTAATGTTCTCAAATTTCCATCTCCACGTCTCACTTCTGAACCCCAGATTCTTCTATCCAACTTAACATCTCCCTTCAAATGTCTGATAGTCTTATCAAACTTAACCTCTCCAAACCTGAATTCCTCATCTTCCCTCCAAAACCTGCTCTATCCACAGTTTTCTCCAGTCATCTTGGTGGTGATTCAATACTTCTAGCTACTCAAACCAAAAATCTTGACTCTTAACTCCTGTTTCTGTCATATACTCATATCCAATCTGTCAGGAAATCCTGTTGGTTCGATCCTCAAAACAATCTTCAATCCCCAAGCTACTGTCATCTCTTACCTGCATCACTACAGTAGTCTAAGTAGCCTTCCTGCTTCTCTTCTTCTCTCCCTACAATCTAGTCTCAAAGCAGCAGCCAGACGTAATCTATTTAAAAAGGTAAGTCAGATCACATCACTCTCCTGCTTCAAAACTCTCCTGTAGATCTTTTTATTTCTTTTTGCTGAGGAAGATTTGCCCTGAGCTAACATCTGTGCCAATCTTCCTCTATTTTGTATGTGGGTTGCCGCCACAGCATGGCTGCCGCCAAGTGGCGTAGTCTGCACCTGGGAACCGAACCTGGGCCACTGCAGCCGAGTGTGCCAAACTTAACCACTGGGCCACGGGGCTGGCCCTATATAGCTCCTCTTTTCACAAAAAAATAAGTCTTCATAACTGCTTAGAAGGCCTGCCAGATCTTACCCTGGCCCCTGCCTCTGTGATCGTATCTCTTACTACTTCCCACTTGCTTTCTCTCTTCTAATCACACTGACCTCTCCCTGCTAGCCCATGAACAAACACATCAAGCATTCTTCTCCCCTAAATCTTGCACAACCTGTTCTCACTGCCTGGGAAGCTTTTCTGTTGGATTTCCAGGTAGCTAACTCCTTGACTTCCTGCGGCAAACTGCTGCAGTAATAGCTACTAATTTGTTCACACTTCTCTGTATGAAACACGACTTTGCGTCTTCTCCTATCAGGAGGCAGAGTCTACTTCTCGATTCCTTAAATATGGGATTGGCTAAGTGATTTGCTTTGGCCAATGGAATAATCACAAATAAAACACAAACAGAGGCTTGACAAGTATAGGCACACAGGGGCTTACTCTCTCTTGCTCCTGGGATCCCTTCTGCCACCACTAGAGTATGAGAGCCACATAGCGAGGCCCCAGCCATGTGAGTGAAGCTACCCTAGATTATGTATCTAGCCCCAGCTGACTCAGCTCTGATCTGAAGAATTATCCAGTCAACCCACAGAATCATGAAAAATAATAATATGGGCGATACATACAGTTTCTCAAAAACTATGACTTGCTCATTTAAAGCCAGGATTTAAAACCATTCTCACTCTAGAATCCTATGCCCTTTTTATAACATCTCAAACTTTTAAAACCTCATATTTTATTTACACTTTAGAATTTAGTTTGAATCACCTTAATAGACATTTCCCAAATTTAAGGACACTAAAATAAGCATGTGTAATCCGCTACACAGATTAAGAAGTCAGATAATTACAAGTTAGAGAAGTAACTCCCCAGGATTTACCAACCTCTCTGCCTTTGCTCTCCCGCCCCCCGCCAAAGACCCAGTAGATAGTTGTACGGCATAGTTGCACATCCTTCTAGTTGCTGTATGTGGGACGCCGCCTCAGCATGCCCGGAGAAGCGGTGCATTGGTGCACGCCCGGGATCCGAACCCGGGCCACCAGCAGCGGAGCGCAGGCACCTAACCACTAAGCCAGGGGGCCGGCCCCTCTCTGCCTTTGCTCTTGCTGCTGTTTCACCACTATCCTTTCTCCCCATCCTTCAAGACTCTGCTCAAGTTCATCTGAGGAAACCTTTAAAAAAAAAAGTGAAGAGGATATGCCTTATCAGACAATAAATTATCTCAAGTAACTAAATGTAAGGATAGATTAAAGAGAATAGAACATTTTTAAAAAGAGATCTGATACTACCAAAAAAATCTGACACCACTTATGCAAACTTAGGTTATAATAAAAATGGCATCAATAAAAACATTAAATTCTATTTTGTCTGGGGAAAAAAAACACAGAAGGAAAGACTGTTCAATGAACGGTATTAGCTAATGATTTCAAACCACTGCTAATCATTAAAAAAAAATCTCTGTATCACATTATTCCAATTAGAGATTTAAATGTAAAAAGAAGAAAAGTACCAGAAGAAAATATACACATTTGTCTACTACTTGGTAAGAAATGTCTTTCTTTCTATGTATGACACAAACAGTGGAAAAAAGATAAGGAAAAGGGTAACATATGACTACATAAAAATTTAAAAGCACCATAACCAAAGCTAAGGCAAAGGACAAACAAGGATGAAAATATGACAAAAAAATCCTAAAAGAAACAAAGAAAATACCTAGTCTTGAGTTTGACTTACACAAGCAAATACATTTATTGAAACTCAGTAAATGCTTTACAAGAAATTAAGTTCTTGCTCCACTTAGAAAATAAAAACTAGAAATCTTAGGCAATATACTGTGGATGTATAAGAAAGACAGAATAATATAAAACTGCAACAGTGGCCTTACTCTCAAAGACAACAGCCTTGGCCTCTTCATCAAAAGATTGACCAATGAACACCCAATTCTGCTTTAAGTTAAAGTAAAATGTTTAAAGTAAAAAAGATTCATGCATTTAATTTTACGTAAACTTTATCTCAAAAGAAAAAAACTAAACAAATATTGAAACTACAGTCAATGACAAGCATGTTAAATTATTTAGATGGCAATGTACTAACGTCTGCAATTTATTTTGGATAGAAGGATAAACGTATGATAAAGCAAATATCATAAAATGTTAATGGTAAAATCTAGGTGACGAGTATATGAGGGTTCATTATAAAATCTCAACTTTGGGCCAGCCCAGTGGCATAGCGGTTAAGTTCGCGTGTTCCACTTTAGGCGGCCTGGAGTTCGCAGGCTCAGATCCTGGGCGCGGACCCAATGCACCGCTTATCAAGCCATGCTGTGGCAGGTGGCCCACATGTAAAGCAGAGGAAGATGGGCATGGATGTTAGCCCAGGGACAATCTTCCTCAGCAAAAAAGAGGACGATTGGCAACAGATCACAGTTAGCTCAGAGCTAATCTTCCTCACACACACAAAAAAATTTCAACTTTGCTGTATGTTTAAAAACTTTCATAATAAAATATGGGAGGAAAAAAAGCTATTATTAATGGAATCAAATACTAACAGAAAACCAGGCATTGGGCATGAATAGGCACTTCACAAAAGAAATGTGGCCAAACACAAGAGAAGATGTTCAAAGATGTTAATTCTCACAACCTCAGAGCAGAAAAACACTACCATTTTTCACCTATTAGGAAAGTAAAGAGTAAAATGGTTAGAGAGGATGGAGGGGAAATAAATGGTCTCCTCTATTTATGAGAGTAAAAGAATATCTTTCCAAAAGCAATTTCACAATCAAAAAGCCTTAATTCGGCGCCGGCCCAGTGGTGGAGCAGTTAAGCTCGCGCATTCCGCTTCGGCGGCCCAGGGTTCACTGGTTCAGGTCCCGGGCACGGACCCACTCATTGCTCATCAAGCCATGCAGAGGTGGCGTCCCATATAGAAGAGCTACAACTTTACAACTATGATACACAACTATGTACTGGGGCTTTGGGGAGAAAAAAGAAAAAAAGGAAGACTGGCAACAGCTGTTAGCACAGGGCCAATCCTCCTCAAAAAAAAACTAGAGGAAGATGGGAACAGATGTTAGCCCAGGGCCAATCTTCCTCAGCAAAAAGAGGAGGATTGGCAACAGATGTTAGCTCAGGGCTAATCTTCCTCACACACACACAAAAAAAGCCTTAATGTATGTATCTTTCCCCTAGCAGTTTCAGGTCTAGGAATTTATTCTAACAAAATAAATACATACAGAAAGATATAGATAGAAATTCAGCACTATTGTTCAAAATAGTAAAAAACTGGAAACAAACTGTTACATAAATCAGATGTTACAGAAACCGTATCTCATCATACGGAACATATCATATTATTTAGTTCTTGAGAATGATTTTCTATATAAAATGGTATAGATATGGAAAAATCTCCAGAATACATTTAAGTGAAACACAGAAGTTACAAAATAGTATATGTCACCACACAGTCAACATTTATACATGTATGGTCCACATTACAATATCTGAAGTAATGGTCAACTAAACGTTAACAGTACTTACACTGGCTAGTAAGATTTTTATGATTTGTATTACTTATCTTTGTTATTCGGTATTTAAGTAGCTTCTATGTGCCTGGCACTGTTCTGTAGACTCAGGATACAGTCAGATTACCTGTAGACCCAGGTAAACAATTCAGGCATAGTCCCTGCCCACATATGAAGGAAATCAATAAAGTGCCATAAAGGGTGACCAGGAAAACCTACTTTAGATAGGGATGGCCTCTCTGAACATGTGACAGCTGCTCTGAGACTTGAATGAGAAGGAGCCAGTCATACAGGGAGGCTGGGGAGGAATACTATTAGCAGGGGAATTTACGGGAGCAAACAAAGGCAATGGGGTAGGAGGAAGCACCATGGCTCTTAGCATGCAGGGAGGAGGGAAAAAGTGTGAGAAGCAGCTAGAAAAGTACTTATACTGAACATGTATCACTTTTACAATCAGGAAAAGGGATCAAGCTAATTTCATTCTAAAAAACAAAAAACCATTACCACTACCTCAACCATACAGGCAGAAAAAATTTTGAAAATCTTTCCTTGCTTATGTATGTTAAGTGCTTAACATACATATCTCACTTAATCCTCACGACAGAGCTATTAAAAAGCATTCAGAAGACTGCAAAGTAGAGAATTTTGGGGGCAACATTTCTCCAAAGCCAGTCCACAGAACAGATGCAAGAGAATCATCTAAAGACACGAGCACAGGGTGCATGCACACACACACACACTCTCCTGAGTCCTACACCTAAGATTCAACTTTAGTAGGTCTTTACATGGACCCAGGATTCTCTATCTTTTACTACCCAGATGACCAGAAGTTAATATTGTGACAGACCTTTGTACCTCAACAGGCCTGACTGCACCTGTGTGTAGACAGTCCCAGAATACCATATCTAGGTTAAGTCAGTGGGAAGGTCATATTTATATTCGGCGCATCCTCTTTGGGGAATCAGCAAAGTGTGTAATATATTTTTTAAATATTTCACAGATCTAAACAAGGTATTTTTTAAATTCAAGCTTTTCCTTAAAAGAAAAAAAAAACTCCATGATTTGACACCCCAATTGTCACACACACCCCCAACCACATCAACCATTCTTTCTCACTCCCTTCACAGCCAAACTTCAAAGATTCGCCTATACTCCATTTCTGCATTCCCACTCATTCTTTGACTCATTCTAATCTAATCTAATCTAATCTAATCTAATCTAATCTAATCTAATCCTCCCCTATTATGCCACCAAATCCGTTCTAACTAAAGTCAAGGACCACACAGGGCTAAACCCAATTAACACTTTCAGAATTTTTGTTAGACCTAATACATGCTCTCTCCTGGTTTTCCCCCAATTCTGGACTACTTTTCCTCAGTCTTTTCTGCCCCAACTCCTCTACCTCACCACTGAACACTGGTGGTCCTGAAGATTCAACTGAAAGCCTTCTTCTCACTCCAGACTCTCCCTAAGCAAACTCATACATTTTTAGGGTTTCAACTACCAAGTTAGAGTAAAAAGGTGAAAATCACCTTTGCTCAATCACCCCTGACAATTCCCTTAAGTTCATCCTTGAAGTACATTTTACCACATTAACAGGCCACGTTGGCAATCAATATATCATCTGACTAAATATAATTGAACCATTTTCCCTCTGACATTCAAGCACCAGATCAAGTAGGAAATTTATAGTTAAAGCCCACATTGTAGGAAAAGATACATAATTTTTCTCCTTACCTCCACTCCATTCCACCTCCATACTCCCTGGCTTAAAACGCATCAATGTCCACCCATTCTGCTTAAGATAAAATTCAAAATCCTTAACAAGGCCTACAATGCCTTATATGATCTGATACTTGCTATCCTCATCTCCCAACACGTTGCACTAAATTACAGCTCTCAGGGCCTTCTTTCATCTCCCAAAGTATTCTCTTTCTTTTCTGATTTGAAGCATTTGCAAAATGCTACTTCCTCAGCCTCCCCTCCCTCTCCATTCCCCTCCTTCTCCTAGCCAATGCCTACTCATCCTTCAGGTCTCTACTGAAATGTCATTTCCTTAGGGAACCCTTTTCATTATAGCCCTTTCTGCCTACTCTGTTGGGGTCTCCCTGTTATGTATGTACATAATACTCAAGCACACTTTTTACTTGTTCACAATGTCTGTCTTCCCCACTAAACTGTAAGCTTCATGAGGCTCTTGTCTGCTTTTTTCATTGTTATATCCCTAGCACCTAATGCCTGAATACAAATTAGTAACTTCATTCTCATTACAGATGCCTTTTACACTCTTACAATTTGCATATCCAAACATAAATTCAAGTTTGCCTTTTTAAAAAATTGTGCTAAAATACATGTAATATAAAATTTACTGTTTTAACCATTTTTATGTGTACAGTTCAGTAATAAGTATATTCATAAAGTTGTGCAACCAATCTCCAGAACTCTTTTCATCTTTCCAAACAAACTCTATAACCATCAACCCCTCCCCCCAAACTTCTATCTCTATGATTTTGATTACTGTAGGGACTGCATATAAGTGGAATCATGCAGTATTTGTCTTTTTGTGACTGGCTTATTTCACTTAGCATAAAGTCCTCCAGGTTCATCCAGGATACAGCATGTATCAGCATTTGCTTCCTTTTTAAGGCTGAAAAATATTCTACTGTAACATTTTGTTTATCCATTTATCCACTGATGGACACTTGGATTACTTCTACCTTTTGGCTATTGTGAATAATGCTGCTATGAACATGGGTGTACAAATATCACTTTGAGACTCTGCCTTTAATTCTTTTAGGTATACAGTCAGAAATAGAATTGCTTGATCATATGGTAATTCTCTCTCTCTTTTTTTTTTTTTGGTGTGAGGAAGATTAGCCCTGAGCTAACATCCGATGCCAATCCTCCTCTCTTTGCTGAGGAAGACTGGCCCTGGGCTAACATCCGTGCCCATCTTCCTCTACTTTATATGGGACACCACCACAGCATGGCTTGACAAGCAGTGCATCGGTCCACATCCGGGATCCGAACCTGTGAACCCCAGGCCACCGAAACAGAGCACGAGAACTTAACCACTATGCCACCAGGCCGACCCCCATATGGTAATTATATTTCTAATTTTTTTGAGGAACTGCCATGCAGTTTTCCATAGTGGCTGCACCATTTTACAGTCCCATGAAAAGTACACAAGGGCTCCAATTTCTCCACATCCTCGCCACTTCCCCCAACACTTGTTATTTTCTGTTGTTTCTGACAATAGCCTCCTAATGAGTGCGAGGTGGTGGATTTGCTTTCATATAAACTTTATGTTCTTTCTTTTTCCTACAAACACGTGGTAAAAAAACTCTCTTAAAATATGCTTCATAAACTAACAAAAGACACTCTAAAAGGTATTGAAAATGGAAAAGAAGAAACAGTCTTGCAAAGCAGGATTTTAAGGGACTATAAAACTGTGGTTCATGTGAAACGGCAAAAATAAATAAATAAATAAGGGAGAACAAATAAAGGAAAAGCATTACCACTCATATCTGAAATTCTCTGATGTCAACTGCGTGCTTGGAGTTTTGAATTCCTTAAGTCTATGTTCTGCCTTCCATCAGGATACTTCCACTCACCCCTACCTCCACGTGTGTGCTGGGACTTTGCCTGTCAATCCCTTCCAGTCATACTCTTCCTTTTTACTTCAGCTCTTGCAACTGGATCAGTGCCTGCTCTTCTCAGTGGGTGACTGAGTGGCAGGGACCCACCCTTGCCAGTTAATAGTCATCTGTGTCCCTTGGCATAAGAGGGTATCAGTGATAAACACAAATGTCAAAAAAGCTAGGATAGGGGCCAGCCCGGTGGCGCAAGCAGCTAAGTGCACGTGCTCTGCTGCGGCGGCCCAGGGTTCGCCGGTTCACCGGTTCAGATCCCGGGCGCACACCGACGCACTGCCTGGCAAGCCATGCTGTGGCGGCGTCCCATATAAAGTAGATGAAGATGGGCATGGATGTTAGCCCAGGGCCAGTCTTCCTCAGCAAAAAAAAAAAAAAAAAAAAGAGGAGGATTGGCAGATGTTAGCACAGGGCTGATCTTCCTCACAAAAAAAAAAAAAGCTAGAATAAAACAAATCCCATTACGACCTAGAAAGCTTGAATTAAATGTTTAACTAAATCTGGAAACAGAGAAAAAGCTTCACACAAAGGAATATATCAAGGGGCCGGCTCCGTGGCTTAGCGGTTAAGTGCGTGCACTCCACTACTGGCAGCCCGGGTTCAGATCCCGGGCGTGCACCAACACATCACTTGTCCAGCCATGCTGAGGTGGTGTCCCACATACAGCAACTAGAAAGGTGTGCAACTATGACATACAACTATCTACTGGGGCTTTGGGGGAAAAAAAAAGGAGGAGGATTGGTAACAGATGTTAGCTAGGGCCAGTCTTCCTCAGCAAAAACAAAAAAAAAAAGAGGATTGGCATGGATGTTAGCTCAGGGCTGATTTTCCTCACAAAAAACAAAAATAAATAAAGGAATATATCAACACACCCTAAATAAGAAATGTACCCTGGTCTTGGGATTTTGAATCCAAAAGAAACTTTAATTAAATTAAAAGACTAAACTACAAATAAAAATTTAAGACTATCTAGAAGGACTCTCTGGATCTAGAAGTCACTAGCTAAGTATCTTTCCAGAGATCTAAAATAAAGCCAAAAAAAGTTTTAAATCAAAGGTATTTTTTATTTAATAGTGAATAGTTTGCATTCAAAAATAAAAGGGCTATTAAAATTTGTACACACACAAAACTTATGAAACAGTTGTTATTGCTTTATCAAAATTCAAGCCATCTATGCTGGAATTACTTTTCAAACAACAAAATTTTTTCAAACACAAATATTTACATTTGTGAAAATGAACCCCAGTGTGAAAAGTAAAAAGGAATGCTAACTACCATTAACCCTAAAACAGTCACCATTCTAGCATAAAAAGGCAGATACTGTGTGATACAGTTTCTTAAGTATAGGCTAAATAATAAGCTAAAAATTTCTTTATATAAGTTGAATGTCATTTACAGTTTTAAAGACGATATGATAATGAAATCATTAAAGAAAGTTAGAAAACATAAATATATCTCTATCTTTATTGGTTCTTTGTCCCAATACTTAGGAAAGGAGCAAAAAGACCATGAAGTATTTTGTAAGTTACTTTCCTTAAACAGTATCTAAATAACGCTGTTTTTTATATGGCAATGTACCTTACCGACCTAGATAAACATCTGCATCTTCACCATTCATAGTTTGCCTCACTTAAAATTACACAGTATACATCAACTGCATATTATAAGATATAAATATAGCAAAAAATAATTTAGAAAAGTCACTCACAACCCCAAACATTTATTTTGAACAAGTTAAATAAAACCAAACATTTAAAGTATATTATCATGATTGTCATGCTACACTTTTGATAAAAACTAACTCAAAGAATATTTCAATATTTAGAATTATTAACATTATATCTGAAAATCTCTCCATTACCAAAATGTAAGATCCTAAGGTGATGTATCAGGTAACTTAAGGGGCTAGTTGATACTTCATCCATTCTCTTCCTCTGCCCTCGATATCACATTCAGAAAGAATGCACAACTGCTGACCTCAGAACACTGCTTCAGCCCACTTCCGCTTTACTGGTAACACAAATTTCAAGCGCTAAATAGCTACCCCACCCCTCCTGACACCTCAGGGAATACAAGTGTGTAAACCAGTCACGACATCAGGCTGTACACAGCTCATCTGCTGGGAAAGTTTTATTTTGTAGAGTTCAAGACAAAACCATTTCCTGAGTTGCACAGAGCAAATAAGTCTTTCACAATCACCATTTCATTTTGATTCAAGCTAGTTTACCAGTTTAATTTGTGAGCACACTGCCCTTCTAAGTAAATAACATAACAAAATCCAAACTGTTTACATAAATACAATTAAGGCAATTCACCAAAACATGGAGAATTTCTAACAATAAAATTCAACTCCACGAAAAATGGGAAGGGAAGGCCACTTTCATTTAGACAAATAAAAAGGGGGGGTTCCCATACTTCTCAAGAAATATAACTCTCAAGGACAATACCATATGTATTATAGAATAGGATAAAAAAAATTAGTACAATAGAAGGAAAAAAAGACCATTTTACAACAGGCCTACATCCACACTGTTTTAAAAAACACAGTCTGATACGAAATTTCTAGAGCAAAGAAGCATGCCATCTAAAAAGCAACTTTTTTAACCTACTGATTTTATTTTAGATTCTATTTATTTAAAAGCCTCAAAAAAAGTTCAGAAAACAACTAATTTCAACTTTATATTTAATGAGCATAACCACATATACCAACATGGAAGAACCATAATCAGTCTAATTAAAATAGTGAATTTCAAATGAATGAAGTTTTATTATAATTTTTGAGGGTTTTAGTTCTAAGTTATATTGTCCACAAGGTGGCAGTCTCACAGTCTTAACTTTGTCTCTGGATTCAACGTACAATTTCAGTATTCAAAAAGCCATACACACATACACGTACAGGTGGGCAACAATTTACTGTCTGACCAACCCCAGGGGCAAAATTGCCTGGATGCTTTGTAACTTTCTTATTTCTTTTAAGATATTTACTTATTTAAATATTTACTTCTTGACATCTTAAATTTTTCCTTCAATGTACAGTACCTCTTTTATCTGATCCTTTCTATTCTGCTGCCACCACCCGATTTAGGGAGAGACTAGAGGCAAGGAGAACTGTTAGATTATTACCGTACTGCAGGAGACCCCAGACCTTGGTCAAGGCCTAACCCAGGGAGAGTGGGAGCAAGAATAGGAATGGGAAAATGGGAGTGGACAGCACAGACACAATCCTTCCATCCTCCAGTTCACCTTGCACACGACTACCAAATTAATTTCATTAAAACACTTATCAGGGGTAGGCCTGGTGGTGTAGCAGTTGAGGTCGTGCCTTCCACTTTGGTGATGCGGGGTTCACCGGTTCAGATCCTGGGTGCCGACCTGCTCACTGCTCATCAAGCCATGCTGAGGCAGCATCCCACATAGAAGAACTACAACTCTACAACTATGATATACAACTACATACTGGGGCATTGGGGAGAAAGCAAAAAGGAGGAAGACTGGCAACAGATGTTAGCGCAGGACCAATCTTCCTCAAAAAACAAAAAACACTTATCATAATACCAGAAATCCCTTCTCCTAGCTAAGTAAACTCCTTATCCCAAATTTAAGGCACTTCACAATCAGAACCCTCCAAAATCTACTAGCTAAATGTTCTGCAACAGTCAAGAGAATTTGTAAAACAAACTTCACTTTGAATAGACGTTGCTACTTCCTTCCTTCATTCATTTTCATTCATTCATTCAAATGTTTTCTGAATGCTCACCGAGTGCCAAGCACAACTCCAAGTGATGATGAGAGAGAAGGGACCAAGACAACGTCCCTGCTCCAAAGTTAACCTCCCGACTAGACAGTCTTGGGTTGAGAGCTATTAGGGGGAGAGGGATAAGCCCCCAGGCTCTTCCGGCTCTCTGCAGGTAAGGGATAAAGTTCTTCTCAAGTATGGGCCATTGCAAGCACATTAGGAGTTGGGGGATGATAAAAAGACACCAGAGGAGATCTGGCAGCACTGACATTGTCTGCTCAGACCCTAATCTATCTTTGCAGCCTTATTTCCCATTCCTATCCTACTTGTACCCTCAATTCAGCCAAAATGTGCTGGCAACTGTTAATGTGCCTCTGCTCCTGCTTGCCTTGCCTCCCACCACATCATCTTCACCAGTAAACGCCTAATCAGCCTTCAAAGTTGATCTCAAACGCTGCCTCCTAGAGGCCTTTCCCCATTCCCTTCACACAAATCCAGATGTAATATTTTGGAGACCTCCGAACGTTATAACTCTTGGCTTAGTCCCCTCTGAACACTTATCATACTGTGTGTTGTATCAATTATCTGTATACCTTAACTCCATCAGTCATTTACTGAGGACTTGCTATATTCCTGGACTATCTAGGAGTTAGAGTTGCAGTGTTAAATTATTCCATTATTATTTTAAAATATTTAATATCCAAATGATAAATGCAAAATGTACAGATAAAATATTCTATATGTTTTTTATTGTTTCAATCTTTTGTTGAAACATAATTTACATGCCATAAAGTTCACCCATTCAAAGAGTAAAATTCAATGTTTTTTAGTATATTTAGAGTTGCGCAACCATCATCATAATCTAATTTAGGACATTTTAACTACCCTAAAAAGAAACCTTGTACCTACATTAGCATTTCCTCCCCAACTCCCATACCTCTCCTCCAATCCTAGGCAACCAGAATCTATCCTTTTTCTCTACAGATTTGCCTATTCTGGACATTTCATACAAATGGAATCATACAAAATGTGGTCTTTTGAGCCTGGCTTCTTTCCTTTAGCACAACATTCCTGAGATTGATCCATGTTGTGGCATGCGTCAGTACTTCATTCCTTTTAATTGCCAAATAATACTGGATTGTATGGATACATCCCATTTTATTAATTCATTCATCAGTTGGGGTTGTTTCCACTTCGTGCTTATGACTAATGCTACTATAAACATTTGTGTATAAGTTTTTGTGTGGACATACATTTTAATTTCTCTTGGGTATATAACTAGGAGTGGAACTGCTGGGTCATATGATAACTCTATGTCTAACATTTTGAGGGAACTGCCAAACTGTTTCTCAAAGCGACTGCACCATTTTACATTTCCACTAGCAATGTTATTAGGGTTTCAACTTCTTCACTGTTGTTTATATCTTACAAAACAAGAACGATCACACTATACATGGAACTTATATTCTAGTGGAATAAGACAAGAAATAAACAGAAACAAACATGTTAATTTTCACATAATAAGAAAAAGGAGAAAATAAAACAGGGTAAAGTAACCAGAAAAAAAGGGAGCCCACAGCTAGGGTGGTCGGAAAAGACCTCTCTGAGAAGGTGATGTTGACCTGAGATGTGAAGAGCTGGAGGGGGAATATTCCAGGCAGCGGAAAGAGCAAATAAAACTGAGAAAAGAAAAAGTTTGGCATGTTCAAGGAACAAAAAAGAAGCCAGTTTTGCTGAAGTATAATGAAGAGGCAGAGAAGGGAGGAGATGAAGTTGGGGAGGTAAGCAGAGGCCAGACAATATTGGGCCTCAGAGACCATAATAAGGTCTTTGGATTTTAAAATGCCATCCCCATTTTTTAATCTCTCACGTTTCTTTAAATACAGGTGTTCATCTCTGCAAACATTTATTGAACTGTCACATACCTTCTAATTGCAATTAATAGTAGCAATCAATTTATTTTGAGGCCCAACAGAGAACACCTAAAACATGACTACCAATGGTGTTTTGTTAACAAGGCACAAGCATATAAATGAATCCTTACAAATTTATCATCTAGTCTTAACCAATTTAAGGTATATGCCTTCCTGACAGTAACTAGCAGCTGTCTTAGAATATTAAGGTCATTTTCAATAAAGTAAACCAATAAAAATATAGTTACAAATCATTCTCATAATTTAAACCTAGATTTCATTCTTTTAAACTGAATTCTAATTAACTGACTGCTTTTCTCCATTCTATTCATTAAAAATTAATATTCAATTGCTAAAAATAAAAACTACGGGCACAAAATATTCTCCATGTTTTTATATTGTTTGAATCTTTTAAAACAAGAATTTTTCACATATTACTACTATGTTTGGTTTTTTTCAAAGAGATGAAAAATGTTTTTATAACTCTAGTGACATACATGCCGCTCCCTTGATAAAAGAACCTGTTACCTAGTCAAAATTTATCAAGTTAAAATTCCCTCTACCATCCCAGCTTGATCTCCCACGGCTCTCCCTTCAGGCACTGTGTGCTCCTGCCCAACCAGACTACTCTCCAAGCCTCATACTTGTTCCCCCCACCTCAGCTTTAAGATAGGAGAAATCCAACCAGTTCTTCCAGGTCCAAGGGAAACACTCTCTCCTCCAAGTCTCTTCTTCAGTCCTCCTCCCAGAGTAGAACTGATTTCTCCTCTCTGTGCTCCTGCAGCACTTCTGCACTCAGATGTTGCCTGATCCCCTTACGCCTGGTACACAGCAATAAATGACTCTACTTCTTGGACAGAGATATCGTCACCAAACTATACCCCCTCCGTATACCTTAAGTATATAAGAGTAAAGCTATTTGCAATTACTGGGTGCTCAGTTGAAAATCACATCCATTTTAGCACAATTTGGAACAATATGATACCAAGTCATTACAAAACGCAAGGTCAAGAGTTAAGGCCTCTCTGGAGACGATTAAGGCAGAAGAGTCTTTCCTTCCCTCCAAATTCTGACCTAATTCTTTAGTAAATGGTTTCTTAATAATGACACGATCCCACTCTATTAAAGTGAAACTTTCCCACTTTCATTACCTATTCAAGAATTGCTCAACAAATCCTGCAACTCTTTTCTAAAGTTTGTGAATGATATAATATTATCAAGAATTTATGGCTCTAAACCCAGAGCACAGAGAATGTGAAAGATCTACACAAGATCATACAGCTAATCACAGGGGAGAACATATGATTCCATTCAGTATTCTATCCATAACCTCCTAACATAAAGAACCTGAACATCAGTTAACTTTCAAAAGCATTTGATGGGGCTTGGTGTAGAGTAAATGTTCAAATATTTGAATTAATGAAGATGATTTAAAACTTTTTAGTTGTGGAAGTTTATTTACGATGTAAAAGCAATTAATCCTTAATCATGTAGATTAAGTAGATTAACAGATTATTTCAAAACTCACTGTGCAGTTAAAATTATAAAACAGTTTGGGAACGCACACACTAGCAACCAAAACCTCTGCTCTTATTAATGGCACTGACCAGAAACCCACCCAACAAGAGCCACTTTTTCCTTCTTCATTCGCTCCCAGAGGCCCAATAGACTAAACATTATAGCTCACCCCATTTTCTAATTTCAGTTTGCATTTAAGATAATGCTTTTGTTTCATTTACAGCTCACATGCTGCTGACACAGCTGCCCCTTCTTTGTAATAAACACAGGGCTTCTATATTTAAAAATACAGTGAAACTTTGTTGTAACATCCCCTCCCCAGTCTCCGGCCAATTTTCTCTCTTCCAAGCCCCACCTCCATCCCAGGATTTTCTATCAGCGGCGCTCAACACGTTAGACCCTTTGGAAAGTCAAATTTCTTCTTTAAAGACGTTTCATCATAGTGGTATTTTTCTTCTCTGCGAGAGGGACATAAAAAAAAAAAACGATTCTCTTCCCCAGAGGCCTTCCAAAGCAAAAGCACTCAAGTCGGTGGCTCTTAAGGCTGGGGGACTTTTGGGGAGCCGCGACCAGCGCCCCCGACGTCAAGTTGGGATGACCTCGCAGGCCGGCCCTGGGGCGGGGCTGAGCCGGACCGCTGCAGGAGACCCGGGTGGACACGCGGCCGATCGGGCGGGGACCCGCAGCTGCGCGGACGGGAAAGCGCGCCCGCGGGCACCGGGACTCGCCGGCCGCCACGCCGCGGTGCGAGGCGGCTGCTTTGGGTCGGGAGCGGGCGGGGGTTCCCGTAAACAGCCGGCGGAGGGCCAACGAGGGCTACGAGCGGGCCGCGGGCTCCCGGGCGCCGAGGGCAGGGGGCAGACCCGCCCGCGTCACTTGGGACAGTCGGAAGGGGGCGGCCGAGGAGGGTGTGGGCCCGAGAGGGGCGCTGGGAGCAGATAAGGCGAGGCCCGAGTTAATCATCACCTCCCGAGCGCCTGGAAAAGGACAGCCCGGAGCCGGAGGGGCGGGGGGCAGCCCGGGGAAAGTGAAACTCCGTCCCGGCGGCTCAGCCCGCCGGCCCGAGGCGGGAGGAGAGGGACCCCGAGCTCACTCGCTGCTCCAGCCCGCCCCGCGCCGCACTCACGGCTCCCAGAGCCACAGCCCAGGTCACGGCGCCACTAACAACCACACTAATGCTCGTTTTCCACAAACTCACCCGGAGAAGGGGACAGGAAGAGAGCCAGAGCCACTGGAAATAAAACAAGTTAGCTCTCCCTTTCGGTTTTTAAAAATGTTACACCGTTCCCATACCGGGAGTCGAACCCGGGCCGCCTGGGTGAAAACCAGGAATCCTAACCGCTAGACCATATGGGAAGTGCTGCTAGAAGCACCGCGTTGACTCACCTGACAAGCGCAAGCGCCGGCCGCTGCCTCTGCTCCACTTCTTGTCGCCGCCACTCGAGCCGCTGCCGCCCCTGCCCACGCGCTCCCGAGCGAGGGAACGAGCGCGGCCCGAGCGCGCGAGAGGCGCGGGGGCGGGGCGGGCCGCTCCGCCGCCTCAGGAAAGTTCTGAGGCGAAGGCCAGCAACTCGTGGCCTCGAAACCAGCTGTTTCACCTTTCTTTTTTTTTTTTTTTTTTAACTCCGCCAACGGCCCCCAACCTACGGGTCCAGGTTGCTCCGCTGGTCAAAGTGCGTGCAGACTAGTTGGCAAAAGTTGAGGGCGGCGACGTCTCGGGGAACAGCTGTTTGCGTTCGGGGCGGAGGCGACGCGCGAGCTCCTTGGCCACGAGCCAGCGAGCCTGTAAGGGTGGAGGTTCTGGATCCCAGGGGAAGAGGGAGCGAGAAAGCGGGATGACGCGGGGACTTGAGACTTGAAGCTTCTGTCCTTCGGCTCACGTCCCGTCGCGCTTTCGCCCCTTCTCGGTGACCTCAACCCCTTTATACCGACCCCACCTCTCAGGAGCCGGGAGTACCGCCCCTGTAGGGGGAGGGGAGGAGGAGGAGATTTCGAACGCGGATTGAGTCGTGTGGGCACCCGTAGTTGGGAACCGTGGAACACTGGTCCCGGGGAAAGAGGGAGGTGCCCGGGCTCGGAGGCTCCGGTGGCCCTCGCGGAGGGCCGGGCCTTTAGTGGCTCCGCGTGAGGAACGCGGTCCTGAGCCGGACCCAGGGGCGACGCGCGGAGCGGCTGGTTCAGTCATGTGAGTCGGGTCTCAGGCTCTGAACAAGGAGGCGTTGTTTCTCTGGGCGGCCTTGTCTCCGCCGGGTCTCTCCCTCCACCGCCACCCCCTCCTCCCGCCTTCGGCTGGAGGCGTGACGGCTCTTAACTCGCTCGGGACCGGCCCCGGACCTGCAGGGCCGGTTCTCTGGGCGGGCTAGAAATGTTACCCCGCAGGGCGCCCTGGGGGCGTGGAGCACGGGCTCTCGGAAGGGAGGCGGGCGGCCAGTGGAGGTTGGACAGCCACCCGCGAAGCGACGGAGCGCTCCCTCCGCCTACGTGGTCGGGGGTCGCAAGCGCTTCGTTTTTGTAGCGCTTGAAGCGTGGGGTAATGTGAAACTTTAGGGCTGGACTGCCGCCACCGCTGTCTCCTCCGCCTGCTGGAGCGGGCAGCCTTGGGTAGCGTGATGACCTTTTTTTTTTCTGTCTTGCCGGGTGAGAGGTCTTTGGGCGTTTCCAACTCGCTCTTGCCCTGAGGCTCAAGAACAAATTGTATTAACTGATAGTCGCGGAGGACCCACCAGAGGAGCCTCGTGCTTTGTCCTTTTGGTGGAAATAACGATTTAAAGCAAACTTGATGAGTTTCTTCAGGCCTCCATTACAGCAACCTCCCAAAATGCCAGAAATGAATAAAAAGGATACATAATCTTCTTTAAGATGTTTCTTATTTCTTCACACTGATGACAGAAACAAATGAGAAATTTTTTTCTTAAGAAAAAACTATGTATTTAAGGGAGTTTTAAATCCGGTGCAGACTTTTTCTACTTTACTGGCAACAGAATTTCAGTGGACTGCTTCAGTCAGATAAACAATAAGGATGCTGTGTGTAACAAGACAAGATTCAGTAGCAGGGGCTTATAGTATTTCTTTTTTCTTTTTCTTTTTTAATAGTATTTCAAACTCTTAAGAAGAGGTGAAGCATACGAAATTTTACCTTTTTAAATTGTAATTAAGCTTAGACTTGTTTTTCCCTTTTTCAGGGCAGACTACTGGAAGTCACAACCGAAGAAATTCTGTGATTACTGCAAGTGCTGGATAGCGGATAATAGGCCTGTATGATAATTCCACTATAAGAGATTCTGATACGATTGTATTCTTGTGAAGTATTCGTTTCTGATCTACACTCAGAGTTTACAAAGCACTTTCACATACATTGCTCTTGATTTTTCAGACCATTGAAAGATTTGTATTGTTTTTTCATTCCTTGTAGGAAAGCCATGAGGCTTCTTCCTTTTCCTTAGGTTAGATTTGTTTATATATTAAGCCAGATTATTTCTCTGTGACCCTTCAGTCACATTCAGGACATGGGTAATCTCATGTTTATGAAACACCTACGTTATGATGGTGTTGTTTGTAATACTGTCACATACCAAGTAAAAGTGGAAAGCCTTTAATATGTAAAAGGAAACATTATTGTAGTTTTTCTTGTATGTTTTCTGCTCTAGAGAAAAATATATTTGATGCAGAGCTTTATATCTGTAAATGCTTAAATTTGAAAAAACATTATTACTTCTGTCTTGGAGTATGAAAATAGCAACTCTGTTAAGCACATAATTAACTGTATCTCTTAGTCTAGATTCAGCCTTTAAGACATAAAACAAAAAGCAACACCATTGATTTTTTTTTTTTTTCCCTCCCTGTCATGCATGTGATAGTACTATGTACATAGTACATAAACGCTAGGGTATCATTTAAATATATATTCATATCCTTTTTACTCCTTGGAGTTGGATGCACAAAAGAATAGTAACCCCTTCTTTAACAATGTCTTCTTTCTTTGGTAGACATTTACAGTCACCCTTCCCTATCTCTGGGGGATTGATTCTAGGACACACTTGCCTGTGCCAGCCCACCCCCCACCCCCACAGATACCAGAATCCTGGGATGCTCAAGTCCCTTAATCGACCTTCCATAATCCTCATCCTCAGATTCAACTGACTAGCATGTATGATCCAAAGTTGGTTGAATCCACGGATGCAGAACCCACGGACATGAGGGCCGACATTATTTACTATTGTCTACAAGGAGTTTGGGGCTATTTTTCTTTTGGGTTTTGTTGTGTTTTTTGGTCTTTTTAAATAGTTGCTAAAGCCCTTGACAATGTTTTTTGACTTAGGCCATCCTTACAAATAAGTGTCACAAATTTTTAAACCTGTACAAATCACTGATAGTCTCTCTTCCTTGGAGGTACCCAAGCAGTTCAGTGAATTTTTTGAGTTATCTAGAGTAAATAATCTCTTCTGGGATAGTGTTTCTTCATCTTCTTGAATTGCTAATACACACTGATTTAACCTTTACTTAGAAACAAAAATTAATTTATTTTTGAATGGGTGTTTAGTATTTTTTGTGTGGTGTAATCAACTTTAGGAAACCCAATATGTGAAAAACAGAGGATGAACATTTCTTTACAAAGTCACACTTTAAAGAGGAATTCATAGTAGTACTTTTAGAATAGCTCAGCTTATGCATCATATAAAATTTGATTAACAAAATCTATTTTGTCAAGTTTACCAGAAATTTCTTATTGCATACAACCAGACATTTGTGATTTAGGGAGCATTTCTGGCTGTTTTAAATAGGTAATAACATTCACTCACCCATCTCTGTCCCTATCCATCCAGTTTCTGTCATTCCTCAGAGGTTACCACATTTTTCATTTTCTTGTCTATCCTTCCATTGTTTCTATGTATATACAGATAGAGGTTCTTATTCCAACATACATAAAAGGTGGCATAGTATATACTCTATCCTGCACCTTGGTTGTTTTTTTAATTGAACAGTATATTCTGGAGCTCTCTCTGCATCAATGTATAAGGAGCTTCTTTGTTCTCTATTACAGCAGCCTAATTTTGATAGATAGTGCCAAATTGTCCTACACAGGAGTTTTATATTTTGTGTCATTACCATATTGTATCAAGTATTTACTATTTAGGAGGAATTTTTTAATGTCCACCCTTCTCCAAATTTGGAGGAATAAGGGTCAAAGGATCATTGTTTATTCTCTATGTCTCTTACCTAATGTAACAAATAGAGCAGTACAAATTCTAGAGACTTGCTGGTTTTGACATATTATGTTGAGAGGTGTTTCTTGAAGTTAAGATTTGTTTTTCCACTCCTCTTTTGGCTTCATGTCCTGTTTGAGTCCTCGTTACAATCATATTCACTAGATTAGTCATCAAGAGTACCTTGTATTTTTCTCCATTAATATGGTCATCATAGTTTATTTTAAGCCCAAAGGAAACCTAGTCAGAGGGCATAATAATAAATAATGTGGTTCAGTTCCCTAGCATCATTTCATCAAAAAGGCCAATTTTCATTAAAACTTTTTTTATCATTTCTGCCGTTTGTCTTAGTTTCAATTTTGTTAGGTTCCATTCCCATATTTACTGTTACTTTACTGTGAACGTTATGATAATTATGTAGTTTTCCTTTGTATTTTCTCTTTTTTTCATTTTCAAGAGTGTTGAATTTCATGAAAGAGGAAAGAATCATAAGGAAAATGTGGCAAAGAGGATCAGTGAGGTAACTTTGTTTCTTTCTTTGCCAGTTTTTCTATGTAAATATCAGTCCTTGATCTAGCTTTCTCTTTTATATGTGTCTTACATAGATTAAACAGAAAAGCCTGGATAAGGCAAAGGAAGAAGAAAAGGCATCAAAGGAGTTTGCTGCAATGGAGGCAGCTGCCCTGAAAGCATACCAAGAGGATTTGAAAAGGCTTGGCTTAGAGTCAGGTAAGGAAGCAGCCAGCATGTTTTAAAAGTAACCTCAGAGGTCATGCTTAGTGAGCTTTTATTGTTTCCATGAAGAGGTTATACACTCACAGTATACTCTTTTTTTGTTTTTCTTTTTTGGGAGTCTTTTTTTTTCTTTAATGGACGTAACATTGGTTTATAACATTATATAAATTTCAGATGCACATCATTATATTTTGACTTCATATAGACTGCATTGTTTTCACTACCAAAAGTCTAGTTTCCATCTGTCACCTTACAAATGTCCTCCTTTACCACTTTTGCCCTCCCCTACCCCCTTATCTCCCATGGTAACCACTACTCTGTTCTCTGTGTTTGTTTATCTTCCACATATGAGTGAAATTGTACCGTATTTGTCTTTCTTCATCTGACTTATTTCGTTTAGCATGATACCCTCAAGGTCAGGTATACTTTTAGTGTTTTTACCTTGCATCATAGCCCTGTTTAGACTATGGGACTTTTCTCATGCACTTTTGTTTTGCTTTGTAAACTTCATCTTTTAACACCTCCATTCACAGCAGGCATTCTGCCTTGATGGTTACCTAGTGCTAGCTCTGTCAGTGATTCATTTCAGAGACGCTTGAGTTTTTTAGGTATTCTAATTATTTGGCTAAAAGGAGCTATTCATTAAAAAATAGGCCTTGCATTAAAACCATAGTTCACTTTATCCATATGGTCAAAACTATGAATCATGTTTATTTATATGGTTGCATTATAGTGAATTAGCCTTTTGTGGACAAATTAAGTGACTTTACTACTAGAAGGTAAATAATTTTTTTCTTGTTGCTTTTTAATTTTTTTATTGAATATATTTTATATATAACTGTGTACGCTTAAGATGTATAACATTACGTTGATACATTTATATATTGTAATGTGATTGCCATTGTAGCGATATTTATCATATTGCATAATTATAGTATTATTGCCTATATTCATTATATTGTGCATTAGATCTCTATGGCTTATATACTACTTGTTGCAGGTTTGTATGCTTAAACAACATCAGTCTTATCCCCCACCCTCCATCCCCTGGTAACCACCATTTTACTCTCTGTTTTTTATGATTTTGACTTTTTTGGATTCTACATGTAAGTGAGATTACACAGTTTGTCTGACTTATCTCACTTAGTGTAATGTGCTCAAGGTCCATCCATGTTGTTGGAAATGGCAGGATATCCTCCTTTCTCGTGACTGAAAAATATGCCATCGTGTTTATATACCCCCTTTTTTTAAATCTATTCATCCATTGATGGGCATTTAGGTTGTTTCCATATCTTGGCTATTGTGAATAATGTTGCAGTAGACATAGGAGTGCATATATCTCTGAACTCTTGCTTACGTTTCCTTTGGATATGTACCCAGAAGTGGGATTGCTGGATTGTATGTAGATGTACTTTTAATTTTTTGAGGAACCTCCATATTGTTTACCATAGTGGTTGGACCAGTTTACATACACCAGCAGTGTATAAAGGTTCTCTTTTCACCACATTCTCGCTAGCAAGAAGGTAAATAATTTGAGGGTTTGAGGATAACTCAGGTCCAAATAAAAGGCATTATTTAAGTAGAATGTGTCTATGTTGTCATTGAATTTAGGCTTTAAGTTGGGAACTTTCTGTGAGCATTTCTTCCAAAACAAATCCACTGTCCTTAAACCAGGCATATAGCAGATCTCACTTGTTGATCTTGCATGATGGTTGGGATAGTCTACATGGAAAGGTATTCTTTACTCTCTAATAAAAACGGCTTTCAATTAAGTTTTTAAGCAGAATAACAGTTAAGTTAATTAGCATCGCCCTCATCAAATAAGAACAGTTATAACCAAACTTTAAAAATACTATCGTGGACATTGTTAGTTAAAGGTGGGGGTATATTTCCACGAGGATAAAGCTATATATTCGTAAAAATAGGGTATATATGCCTCTAAAGGGACAACAATGCAATATAAATTAAAGAGTTTTTTGTGTGTGTGTGTGAGGAAAATCAGCCCTGAGCTAACATCCATGCCAATCCTCCTCTTTTTGCTGAGGAAGACTGGCCGTGGGCTAACATCTGTGCCCATCTTCCTCCACTTATATATGGGACGCCGCCACAGCATGGCCTGACAAGCGGTGCGTAGGTGTGCGCCCAGGATCTGAACCCGGGCCGCCAGCAGTGGAGTGCACGCATTTAACAGGGCCGGACCCTGTACATCTTTTCTTTTAAATAATTAAGGATATACATCATTTTTAGTGGCTGCAGAGTGGTTAGGAGCACAAGCTTTGGAGTCAACCAGAATTGCCTCTTGCTAGCTTTACGACGTTTGATTTTTAGTAATAAAATTAAATAACATAATGGTATAAATTGCTTAATACAGTGACCACTTATAATAAGTGTTTAATAAAGGGTATAAAATGCCATAAAAATTCCGTAACTTATTTAACTAATCTCTTCCTGAGTAACATTTAGCTTGCTTAGAGTTTTTCACTTAGAAAGAATACTTCAGTGGACATCCTTAAGCATGCATGTTTTCACATTTATTTCTGTAGGTGCAATTTCTAGAAGTGAGACTGTAGAATCAAAGTGTGAATATATTTTTATATATTGATAGCTAATACCAACATGTCTCAAGAAACGTTGGGCTGATTTACACTTTCACTAGAAATAAAATTCATGTACACACTCATGTTGGGAATAACTGGCCAATCCTTTAGAAAAAA
Source organism: Diceros bicornis minor (assembly GCF_020826845.1). NCBI lineage: Eukaryota > Metazoa > Chordata > Mammalia > Perissodactyla > Rhinocerotidae > Diceros > Diceros bicornis. The sequence goes on along the minus strand of NC_080748.1, from coordinate 35,237,672 downwards.
GTAAAGCCATAAAAACTACCCATTTTTTCACACCCATGTAAATACCTGATGGATCAGACTGACTGACACTGGACTTGGTCGTTCTTTTCAGTACTTATTGATCTAATGCAAAAAAATTATATTTATTTGCATTCTTTGAATATAAGTGAAAGTAAATGTTAATTTTCTGAATTACCTTTGTACTTTTTGCCCATTTTTCTGTTAGAATATTAGATTTGTAAGGGATCTTTGTTAGGAACATTAACTCTCTGTCATATTTGTTGCAAATATTTGTTATTTGTCTTTCTTGTATATATATATTTTTTGTTTTTATTTTTGCCATACAGAATATTTGAATTTTTATGTAGTCAAATTTAACATTATTTTCTTTGTGCTCTTTTCATAAATATTTTTGATCTGCAGTTTAATTGGTGTAAAAACATGGGAGGGACCAGGCAGTAGGGAATAGCTTTACTTTTTTTCCAAATAATTAACTAGTTCAACATCATTTATTAAGTGATCCCTTTGCCTCTAATAACACCAGGAATCTGCAGTTGGGTCTGTTTCTGTACTGTTCTGTTTCAGTCACATGTTTGCCTACTCCTGCTTCAGTTTTACACTACTGGGGTGTTTTTTACCATCGTTTTAGAATAGGTTTTAATACCTGGTAGTACTAGTTTCCCCTTATCACTTCTTTTTTATGATTTTCCTGGATATTTGTGTATGTTTGGTTTTCCAAAGGAACTTTATAATAATGTGTCAGTTCCCAAAAGAATCTTGTCAGGGTTTTGGTGAAATAACATTATGAATGTTTTATACCAGCAAAAAAAAAAAAAAAGTTACATTGCCTTCTTCCCCTTTCTCTCATCTTTTCTTTAGAAATTTCAGAGCCAAGCGTATCACCAGTAACTAGCACTATCCCACCCCCCTCTGCATCAAATCAGCAGAAAGAAAAGAAGAAAAGGAAAAAAGACCCTTCAAAGGGCAGATGGGTAGAAGGCATAACCTCTGAGGGTTACCATTACTATTATGATCTTATCACAGGAGGTAAGTCATTTAGGCATTGAACTAGTAGAGAATGATTACTGACAGTTTATTCTGTTAGGACTTTTGTTTAATATTGGAACATTTAAACAATGAAAGACTTACATTTTTGCCACAATGGTAAAAAAATTATGTGCCCTTTAAAAAAGTACCCTTCTCATAGTGACTCAGTGTCATACTTAGTTAAAGTCTTAATAGTGAGTTCCTTACAAATAAACTATCACTTATGTTTTCTCAATAAAACCTTCCAAAAGTGTGAGCTATGGGTAAATAAAGCATTTTACATGGAAATAAGGCATTTCAGATCCACTTTGCAAATTGTAGGGGTTCTTGAAATAAAATATTCTGTGGAAGAGATTTTCTATCCAAAAGCAGACTGGGAACCAGAAACTGCTTTCTTTTTTGTGTAGCTGTCTTGATTGACCTAGCAAAGTACTCCCTCTCCTATTAATGTGTTGGATATCAATTTATAATAAAATGTACAGTGGTATTTTTTGGTTAAGAATATCAAAAACGTCTTTTTGTTTTCTTTTTCTTTTTGTGAGGAAGATCAGCCCTGTGCTAACATCTGCCAATCCTCCTCTTTTTTTTTTTTTTGTGCTGAGGAAGACTGGCCCTGGGCTAACATCCGTGCCCTTCTTCCTCCACTTTATGTGGGACGCCGCCACAGCATGGCTTGCCAAGTGGTGCGTTGGTGTGCACCCAGCATCCGAACCGGCGAACCCCGGGCTGTGGCAGCGGAGCACGCGCGCTTAACTGCTTGCACCACCGGGCCAGCCCCCTATTTTCTTTTTTTTCTTTTTTTGAGGAAGATCAGCCCTGAGCTAACATCCGTGCTAATCCTCCTCTCTCTGCTGAGGAAGACTGGCTCTGAGCTAACATCTATTGCCAATCCTCGTCCTTTTCTTTCCCCCAAAGCCCCAGTAGATAGTTGTATGTCACAGTTGCACATCCCTCTAGGTGCTGTATGTGGGACACGGCCTCAGCGTGGCCGGAGAAGTGGTGTGTCAGTGCGCGCCCAGGATCCGAACCCGGGCCACAAGTAGCGGAGCGCGAACACTTAACCGCTAAGCCATGGGGCTGCCCTCCCCCCCCCGTTTTCTTTTAAAACTAAATGTATTTGGGATTTTTGTTCCATATAAATTCTGAGATAAATAAATGCATTTATTATACATTTATGTAGCATCTTAATCTCCAGAAACATAAAATTTACTGTCAGAAATAAACAACTAAGCATGATACAAGGAGGAATTTTAAGGTGCTATAATGTAAGAGATGTAATTATAATTAAGATTATATAAGAGCTCAAAATAGTCAAGAATTAATTGTGATTATGTGGATCTGAGAGGTTATCACAGAAATTACTTTTGAGCTGATCTATAAGTTAGGATGAAGACATGAGGAGTGATGTCATCTTACTCACCATTTGTATTCCTAGCACCTGGCACGATGCAGACACTCCTTAAGTATTTTGATTGAAAAAGATTGTTATGAGGGTACAGCACGCATTCCAGACAGGTGGAATAATATGAACCTGAAAAGGTTTGAAAGTTTGGGAAACAGTCATATGGTGGAGGTAAAACATACAGTTCTTTGAAAATGTCATGGCAAAAGAAAGAGGCTGGAAAAATAGGGGCCATATCTCGGAGGGCTGGGAGGATGATGATGCCGTTTGATGAAATACAGAAACCATAAGTTTAAGTGAGTTAGTCATTAATTCAATTTTGGATATGTTGAGGTTGAGGTACCTACAGAACATTAACGTGGCAATTTTCAATAGCTAATTGATGATTAGAATCTGGCGTTAGGGAGATAAATTGAGTCTGGGAATGTAGATAATTAATATGTTAACTTTTAGGAGTATAGCCATGCGCTGCATAACGACGTTTTGGTCAACGACAGATCACATATACGACAGTGGTTCCCATAAGATTAGTACCATATTGCCTAAGTGTGTAGTAGGCTATACCGTCTAGGTTTGTGTAGGTACAGTCTATGATCTTAGAACAACGACGAGAACAATTGCCTAAGGACACATTTCTCAGAATGTATCCCCATTGTTAAGTGACACGTGACTGTATGAGATCATAAGGAGTAAGAGAACAATAGGTAAAAAGGGTGGATAGTACCTTTATTGAAGGAATGGATAGAAGAAAAGCCAGAAAAAAAGTTAAGAATGATCAGGAAGATAGGAAATGAGATCAGAGAGTTAATCATGAAGAAAATCTTGGGGTACAAGTATTATTACAATTATTATGATCTTTAGAATCATTAGTTTTGGACTACATAGAAATGGTAACAGTTACTCAGAGTTTGCACTGAGCCTTAAGTGAAGTACGTGTTATAGTTCAGCAGTGAATCATAAATGATTGTATGTTAGGGATTAAAAGTCTTTCTGAAATTTACATAGAAGCTATCTATTAATTATGTCTTTTCTCCCTTCTAATGCCTATTGCGTACTTCCTTTGTTCACCAACCTACTTTATATACTCTTGTTCTCTTGTTTTTAATTCCTGCATACTTCATCTTGTTCCTCTTCTGAGTTATTCATTCCAACTCTCACTCTCCCCTACCCCAAGATGTCAAAAGGCCATCTCATTCCTTCAAAACTTATCAAGCCTGAATTCCATGAAGTCTTTAAGAGAAGCCCTACCTGGCTCTACTAATTCCTGTGGAAGTACCAGTAACTTTTAATCATTCTGTCCTTTCTTCTTGGTTACAAAGCATTCACATGTATTCTTCTGCACAATACTCCTGGGATATATGTTGTTTTTTTGTATGCTTTTAACTATAGACCTGTAGTGTTTTGAACACGTTGAGTATCTTGTAAATTTTTGCCAAATTAATTTTTTTGGAAAACTTTGGGGTTTTTTTGAAGCAAAAAGATTTATAAATGCAATGTATTTTGCTTTAAGCATCTCAGTGGGAGAAACCTGAAGGATTTCAAGGAAACTTAAAAAAGGTAACTGAAGCACACTAATAGTGTCTTTGCTTTATTCTTTAAAGTGATTGGCTTCTGGGGTGTTTGTAGGGTTTTGTAAAGCAAATTTACTTCCAGATAAGCCCCCGATACACACTTTGTTCCTTCCTATAATTTCTTCTGCTAACAAAAGGCTGGGTGGAGGTGAAAAAGTAATGTCTACATGAAAACTCCATGCAGGGCAAATGTTAGTTGGTTTGCATTCAGTTGCCATCACATGTCCCTGTCCCCATCCCCATCTGCAAGGAATTGTTCCTGGCTTCAAAGGTGAGACATTCTCTCCCCGAAAGTTGGCTCATGATTAACACAAACCAAGCTTCTTGGCCATGATCAGTACCACCACCCCTAACTCCCAGGTGTCAAGAGAAAAGGATAGGGGGGCTGACTCTGCCTTAGTTATCTAATATATAAGCGCTTCATTATCTTCAGTTTATGCTGGTTTTTTCCTCCCATTAGACAGCAGTGAAGACTGTTTGGGTAGAAGGTTTAAGCGAAGATGGTTATACCTATTATTACAATACAGAAACAGGAGGTAAGCGTTACCTTTGATTACCTTACCTGTCTAAAATTGTACCTGAAACTGCTTATTAGCCTGCTGAAGAATTATCTGACCTCAGGAATTTTAGTATAGTGATAAACATATTTCTGTAGCAAGCATGTATTATTTTTTGTAATTTAAAAACATAAATACAATGGAAAAGCAAAAAGATTTTCGAATATAATATACTCTGCTGCTCGTTGTTATTCTCGATACTGCACTGACAAATTTTAAGAAGAGAATTATTTTTACTTTCTCTACCATTACTGATTTTTATCACGATTATTTTAGAAATATAATGATTACCTTGGAAGATATCTTACAAATCAGCTAATTCAACTTGCCTTTTGCTTTTTTAAAAAACAAAACTGAAGCTATTTTAGCAGTGGCTAAAATTGTCAAATTTTCACTTTTACTAATTTAGTGATGTTTTAGTTATATAATATTTATAAAACATGCATAATTATTGTTACCTAATTACTATTCAAGTTTTTCAAATTAAGATTTTATCTAATTTAATTTCATAAAACTGGTGTTCAAGTAATTGTACTTGGTTTCTACTGCAATTAAATTTACCAAAATAGCTAAAATATTGGTATATCTTTGGGAGGGTTTTTTTTTTTCCCTACTATCCCAAGCCCTCTACATAGCATTAAATCTTTAAGGAGGAAAAGGCCCTTTTAACCTCTGAGTAGATGCCTAGCCTAACAAATAATATAATGCAATGGTTCTACCTTAGTAAAATTGAGATACTGAATCTTTATAGAGATAAAATACAATATAGCAATATGATAGAGCTCTAGAGTTAGATCTGAGCTCAACACACAGCTTTTTCCCTTACCAGCCGTGTGATTGTGGGCAAGTCACTGAGCCTATAGTTGCTCTTAAGTAAAATAGAGATGATCATATCTACTCTGTGGGGTCATGAAGGTTAGGTGTCTATAAAGTTCCCAAAACAGTGCCTAATACATAGTAGGTGCTTAATAAATTATTTATTTCTGAAAGTTCTTTTGTTAATTATGTGAAATATAGACAAGGAAATAATGTTTTTTATTAGTGCTGGAAAGTACCCTATATTAATAAGGGACTATACATACTGATTTGCCCTCAACAATTTTGGTTTATGTCTGGACCAATGTAGTTATTAACAGAGCCCCTTTCACTCTTAAAACTGTCCCAGTTGGACAATAAATGTTAGAATCCTTGTCTCTTTTATTAAACTAAAAATAGAGAATAACTGCAAGATAATTAGAAATGCTGTTGTTTTACTAAAAGCCCGATAAACCACTGGATGGCAGTAGAGTTCAATGGAGATTTTTTTTTCCCCTAGTAGACAAATTATATTCATTCAGATCTTCACAGTAGATTTCACTTTGTGAGGATCCCAGGAAATATTTGTGATAAATAAATTCCAGGAAATCTGATGTGTGCTGATTATCACAAATGTTTCCTGAAATTGGTTTCAGGTAAATCGTGAGAGTCTTTAGAAAGTATTGTCCAGTTCTTGAGTCTCTTTCCTTTGGGGCTGTAGTTAATACATCTAGTGAATCCAGATTGTTTGAAATTAATTTCTGAAAGATATGAGAGCAAGAGCTGTGAGAACTCTTATTTATTATCTTCTTGATCAAGTGATAGTGTGAAATAGGTGCAATGTCATCATTTAATAATATATCGTCAGGGATGGGAAGCATTATATTGGGAATGGCTTCCGAACAGAATTGGTAATTAAATAACGTAACTGTTAAAAATGTGTTAAATAGAATCCAGATGGGAAAAACCTGATGATTTCATTCCACACTCTGGCGATCTGCTTTCTAGTAAGGTCAATGAAAAGTCACTTGGCACCCTAGAAGAGTCCAAATCATCAGACTCACATAGTGATTCTGATGAGGAACAGGAAGCAGAAAAAGAAGAGGTCTCTACAGAAACACAAAAGCCAAAAATAAAGTTTAAGGTAGGTTCTTGATTTATTTTTTACACAAGTTTATCAATTCATAGAAAGCTCTGCAGACATCTTCAGTTTTCTGGTAGAAGGTTGCAATAAAGCCAAGACACATACTTTGGCAACTGGATAAATGGTTACACCATTTATTAATATCTATTTGGTACCAAGACAGTGAGTTCATTTTTAGACCTCCTGAGTTTGAGATGCCTCTGTAACATTCAGAGAGCTGTCTGAACATGCCATGTCTGAATACCTAGGCTAGAAATGCTAATTTGAGTATCATCAGCATACTGGTAGTAATTTCAGTCTCAGAGTCGGTGAGGTAACCTAGGAAAATGACCTTGGGGAACATTAAACATTTAAGTGGCAGGCAGAGACCAAGGAGTCCACAAGGTAGAATGAGGAAAGAGTGGTTAGAAAGGTATGCAGAGAAGCAGAAGAATTCAATATCCCAGAAACCAAAGGAATAGAGAGCATCAAGGATTATAATTAGGTCTAGAAAAAGAAAAGTATCCACTGAATTTTACAGGAAGGAAGTCCTTAATACCCTTCTAGCAGTTTCACTGGAGTTTTGGGTGGCAGAACACAGATTACAGAGGGATGGAAAGTAGTTCACAGTGTATATGTGGTTTGGATATGAAATGAAAAATACAAATTAGGTGATAGGATGGTGACTGTGTATTGACTCTTAATCATTATGAGAGATTTGTGGTGGTGGTGTTTCGTTGAGAGGGACTCCAAAGGAGGTAGAAAGGGAATACCAACAAAGTATTGGCATTTCCCCCTAGACGGATTGGTTGGTCTTGAACAAGGAGTAAACTCATTTTCTGTAAGAAGGTAAAGTTTTCATTTTCTATAAGAAGATATGACTGTGGATGAATTGGTATCAGAGAGGAAATTGAAAGAGTCATGCCCTTTAGCCTCAATTTACTCATTAATAAATCGAGATTGCTTGCAGAAGAGCTTGGGGAGCTTAACAACACTAATGAATTGAAATAGTCCCTGAGCCGGGGTGGGAGAGGAAATGAACCAAGTAAGAGGATTGACAAGGCTGAGTGGCCAGCCATGGCAGGAAAGTAAAAAAACACTTTCATAGTATTGCTAGTCCTCCTGCTTTTGTCACCTTTCTAGGAACACTCAGGAGCCCAGGTGCCAAAGCAAAGAAGAAACGTAGCATTGATCCATGGTTGAGATTACTGGCCTGAGAGGTAGAGGAAAATCAAGGATGCTGGAGAGAGGGTGCTTCCAGGCCATATCAGGGATCTTGTCATTGCCTTGAATTTCTCTACCTATCCCATAAATCTTGGTGGAACTTAGGGTGAGGGATGGATTCAGCTTGTAGAGGAGCAGCAGCAAAACGTTGTAGTAGCCATTTCACAATGTTTATAGTCAAATTTGGTAACCCAGCATCCAACCTGGAACAGATACTTTTAATTTCAAGCAAACAAAATATTACAAAATACAGATAAACAAACAAGGATAAACTACCTGTAGTGCTATCTCTTCTCAAAAAAAGCACTATAATACGTTGGTGTTTATTGGTCTATAATTTTTTTCTATTCAGACACGTACATTATTTTAAACAAAATATGGAGTCATACTATAATAAGGTTTTATTATTGTTTTTCAATTTAATCTATCACAAAGACTTCAATAAGTCTTCATCTACCAAAATAATAGGTAGGTAGTATTCCATGGTATGAATATACCATTATCTATTCAGCCCTATGTAGCTGAATATTTGTTTTTTATAACCACTAAGGGGACTAGGAGAAGAAATACCTGGAGACACATTACTAAACAGTATTAAAGTCTGCTGAAATTGGATATCATAAATTTTGAAGTCTTGTCAGTTTGTAATGGTTGTGTGGTTTTTTGTTTTTTTTTAATAACACTTTACAGATCAATGATTGTATAGATCTGTGTTGGAGGTTTTTTTTTTTTTTTTTTTTTTTTTTTTTTTTTGTGAGGAGATCAGCCCTGAGCTAACATCCGCCAATCCTCCTCTTTTTTTTTTTTTTTTGCTGAGGAAGACGGCCCTGGGCTAACATTGGTGCCTATCTTCCTCCACTTTATATGGGACGCCGCCACAGCATGGCTTACCAAGCAGTGCGTCGGTGCGCGCCCGGGATCCGAACCAGCGAACCCCGGGCCGCCGCAGCGGAGCGCGCGCACTTAACCGCTTGCGCCACCGGGCCGGCCCCCTGTGTTGGAGGTTTTTAGGTCATATGGAATAGACAGGCATGGGGACAAAGATATTTAAGGGTGCTAGCTATTTAAGGATGCTAAAAGAATGTTTAAAAAGTGCTTCCCTGTGGACTTGGGGCTCTGTAATGAAGGATGTAAAGTTTAAATGAGATCAGCAAACTCAGAACACAAGGAAAAGTTATTAGAGATAGTAATAAGGTTGGACAGGAGGTATAGTAGAAGTAAGGGAGCGGGAAAGCCAAAAGAATAACTTACTGTGGTCAGAGGATGGGCTTTTCGAGTTTAAAATTTCACAAGTGGAGCATTTTTGAATGACAACCTAGTTCAAATTAAAAGAAATCTAGACGTGAGGATTTAATGTTTGAATACTACTTATGCACCAGGTGCTATATAAGAGGAAAAAATATATATTAGGTGGCTGAAATATAGTGAAGGCCAAAGTCATTGGTTTTGAGGCTCACAAAACTGAGGCCAGAGAATTTTTAAACTCTAGGATGACAACAAGAGTTTGAATAGAGAGAACCTGGTGCCAGAGTTGCCAGTATCATCAGTGAATTTGCCAGAGGTCAATAGATCATGTAAGGAAGAATGGAAGAGAATTGTATAGAAGGTGGTATGAGCCTCAGAGGAGAAAGCATTTGTTGCATGAGGATCAAAGCATAAATTATCATGACCTCAGTAAAAAGGTTTTATTAAAAAAAAGTCATGGCCTGGAAGCAGTCAAAATTGCTAAAAGAAAGCAGACCCTGCCTCCTAGTCCTATGATATCAGTAGCATGACGGAATGAGTTAATATCCATTCAAAGAATTACAAATGAAACGGTGTCCTGGGACTGCCACCCATGGTTGTGTAGTTTGCAAAGAAGCTGAAATCTAGTGCATAGTTTGCTTGCTAAACTGGGTCATAGGGCTTTGTTATCCCAGATTAAGGGGTGCCATAAAATACCAGCCCTAGCTCGGGGCTCCTGTAGGAGCTGCTTGTACCTCAAGGGTTTGTCTTTTTCTAATTTCACATAGTTACAAGTTGTATATTCCTGTGAGGCTCTGACAGTGTCTTCAATGTGAAGACAGATTTCAGTTAAGACTAATAGGGTGAGAGAGTGCTTTAAGTAGATAATGGGTGTAGAATGGTCTAATGACATGGCATTAAATTCAAAAGGGGCACAATGTAAAGGGAAGTCACTGTTGGATATGTAAGGAGAGAAAGCAGAAAAGAGAAGAGAGGAAAAATAGGCCAGTGTATGTCTTTAATTGTAGAACATTCATAGGATCATGTTATTTTGAAAAGCAGCCTTGGCCATGGTATGTTAACATTTTAGACATAATGAAAAACCTAATGATGAACCATTCAAGTTCTTCTATGTACATTTGTTGTGTTATGTGCAAATTTAAACTAAGTGGGTTAATGTATTATTATTTATAAATCAATAACAAGACTACGTTAAAGCAATTTTATTTCTGTCCTCATGGTTTTGCTTAAAGTGTATTATTTCTTGACTTTGACATTTCAGGAAAAAAATAAAAACAATGATAAGGAAATTGAACCAGAAACACAGAAAGAAAAAAATGCCCTAGAGCAGAATTCATCAGGTCCAAGTGCAGAAAAATCCAAAGCTCATAAAAAATCGAATCCATATGGAGAATGGCAAGAAATTAAACAAGAAGTTGAGTCTCAGTAAGTACCTTGAGAAACTTAAGCCCACTGTCATTAGAAATACTTTACATCCCAATACTTTGATAAATTACAGTAACTGATTTCAAGGATAAGGACCTCATTAAAAGTGTAGCTCATTTCTTTTATTTCTAGAGTGCTTTTATTTTTTCTAATTAAATATTTTAAAATATAAGCTAATGGTTATTTTTAAAAGTAAGCTAATGATTGTTTTAATTCCTACCAAAACGTGGCATTTCTGTTGAACACACATTCACACACTGACTCACACTATGTACACATGAGCATTCTCACACTCGCCATCATTATTGTATCAGAGAAATATTTGCATATTCAATATTAATGTGGTAGGTCAGGTAGTGTTCATGTTACTTAATGAAATACTAGGAAATGTGTATTTAATGCTACATAGTGCCAGGCACCATGATAAGCATATTGACTGTATGTGTATATTGAAGTTGCAGAAATAATAGGTTGCCTTACTTCAGCCCCTAAGTGATTTAAGTGACTTAAAATAGGAAGATGGTCCTAGTATACCAACATCTCCTGTACTTCAAAGTTGAGATTTTTTGATTTTTCCTTGTGATAAGTATAGTGTAAAGCCATCCTTGTTAAATTTTAACCCAGTCAGCCACTTTAATATATGATGGCTGGGGCTGGCCCCGTGGCGTAGTGGTTAAGTGTACGAGCTCCACTGCTGGCAGCCCAGGTTCGGATCCTGGACGTGCACTGACACACCGCTTGTCAGGCCATGCTGTGGCAGCAGCCCATATAAAGTGGAGGAAGATGGGCACGGATGTTAGCTCAGGGCCAGTCTTCCTCAGCAAAAAGAGGAGGATTGGCATGGATGTTAGCTCAGGGCTGATCTCTCACATACACACACACACACACACTAAATATATGAAATTATTATATGATGGATTATGTCTGACTTCCTAAGTAGATTAGCCTAATTTCTTAAGGGGTTTCCCCCTAAAAGTAACCAGTATATATTATTATAGAAAATTTTTGAAAATGAAGAAAAGCATAAGAATAACTCATTAACTCATTCAGCTACCCAGAAATGATACTAACATTTTGAAATATTTTCCTCATTTTTTCCCTATTTAGCATTATATTAATATTTTCTATTTTTTAATGTTATAAATGTTATTTTTAATTGCTATATAATATGTAATCATTTAGATGTGCCTCAGTGTTACTCACCTTTTCTCTTTCTGTTGGACAGTTATGTTATTTCTACACTTTTTGTTTTTATAACTCTAATTATTATATGGCCATATTACCCTGTGCACATTTCTGACTATTTCTGGAAATGGAATACCTGTTTAAAGGTTATGAACATTTTGAAAATCTTGATACACAGTGTCCAATTACTTTCCAGAAAGAGCCTACCAATTTATACTCCATCATCAGTTTTGGAAAGTTCCTATCCCATTGAACCCTCTCAGCATTAATTGTTCCTGAGCTTTTAAATATTTTCTAGTTTTGCAAAGAATATCTCATTTTAATTTCTTTTCTTTGATTTACTTGTGAGGTTGAAATTTTTTCATATATTTATCAGTGTTTTGTATTTACTCTTCTGTGAATTGTCTGTTTATAGTCTTTGCAGATTTTTCTATTGAGGTGTTAATCTTTCCCTGTTTGTATAAGCTCCTTATGTAGTTCAGATACTAAGCATTTATTAGTGGTGGTGGTGGTGGATTTTCCACATTTGTAGTTTGACTTTCAGTTGTGCTTATAATGGTTTTAGATGTGCAGAGTTTTGTGATGTTTAACTAGTCAGATCTCTTCTTTTTCTTTGTGATCTGTTTTATTGATATTATCCTTTTCCATCCAGAAGTCAAATATATACTCGTATTTCCTTCTGGTTTGTGTGATCTTACTTCATTTTCATGTAGTTGTTTAATCCATCCTTAATTATTTTGATGCATCGTATGAGATGAGATTCTAAATTAATTTTTTATCCTACCTGGCTAATCCATTTTACCATTACCGTTCTTCCCCATTTTTATGTATCATTCTTTCCCCCATTTTTAAGTGACACTTTTTTTTTTTTTTAGTGTTATTTACTTTTTTTTTTTTTTATTGATATTTTAATGGTTTCTAACATTGTGAAATTTTGGGTTTTACATTTTTGTTTGTCCATCACCCCATATATGACTCCCTTCACCCCTTGTGCCCACCCCCCACCCCCACTTCCCGGGTAACCACAGTCCAGTTTTCTCTGTCCATGTGTTGGTTTATATTCCACATATGAGTGAGATCATACAGTGTTTGTCTTTCTCTTTCTGGCTTATTTCACTTAACATAATACGCTCCAGGCCCATCCATGTTGTTGCAAATGGGACGATTTTGTCTTTTTTTATGGCTGAGTAGTATTCCATTGTATATATATACCACATTTTCTTAATCCAATCGTCAGTCGAGGGACACTTAGGTTGCTTCCACTTCTTGGCTATGGTGAATAATGCTGCAATAAACATAGGGGTGCATAAGCCTCTTTGGATTGTTGATTTCAGGTGCGTTGGATAGATTCCTAGTAGTGGGATGGCTGGATCATAGGGCATCTCTATTTTTAATTCTTTGAGGAATCTCCATACCGTTTTCCATAGAGGCTACACCAATTTGCATTCCCACCAGCTGTGTATGAGGGTTCCTGTTTCTCCACATCCTCTCCAACATTTGTTGTTTTTTGTCTTGGTGATTATAGCCATTCTAACGGGCGTGAGGTGGTATCTTAGTGTTGTTTTGATTTGCATTTCCCTGATGATTAGTGATGTTGAGCATCTTTTCATGTGCCTATTGGCCATCTGTATATCTTCCTTGGAGAAGTGTCTGTTCATTTCCTCTGCCCATTTTTTGATCGGGTTGTTTGTTTTTTTGTTGTTCAATTGTGTGAGTTCTTTATATATTATGGAGATCAACCCCTTGTCAGATGTATGTTTTGCAAATATTCTCTCCCAGCTGGTTGGTTGTTTGTTCATCTTGATTCTGGTTTCATTTGTCTTATAAAAGCTCTTTAGTCTGATAAAGTCCCACTTGTTTATTTTTTCTTTAGTTTCCCTAGTCTGGGTAGGCATGTCATCCGAAAAGATTCCTTTAAACCCAATGTCAAATAGTGTGTTGCCTATATTTTCTTCTATGAGTTTTATAGTTTCAGGTCTCACCTTCAGGTCTTTGATCCATTTTGAGTTAATTTTTGTGAATGGCGATAGCACATGGTCCACTTTCATTCTTTTGCATGTGGCTGTCCAGTTTTCCCAACACCATTTATTGAAGAGACTTTCCTTTCGCCATTGCATGTCCTTAGCACCTTTGTCGAAAATTAGCTGTCCGTATATGTGTGGTTTTATTTCTGGGCTTTCAATTCTGTTCCATTGATCTGTGTGTCTGTTTTTGTACCAGTACCATGTTGTTTTGATTACTATTGCTTTGTAGTATGTTTTGAAGTCAGGAATTGTGATGCCTCCTGCTTTGTTCTTTTTCTTTAGGATTTCTTTAGCTATTCGGAGTCTTTTGTTGCCCCATATAAATTTTAGTATTCTTTTTTCTATTTCTGTGAAGAATGTCATTGGGATTCTGATTGGGATTGCATTGAATCTGTAGATTGCTTTAGGTAATATAGACATTTTAACTATGTTTATTCTTCCAATCCACGTGCATGGGATATCTTTCCATTTCTTTATGTCATCGTAGATTTCCCTCAATAATGTCTTGTAGTTCTCATTGTATAGGTCCTTCACCTCCTTGGTAAGATTTATTCCTAGGTATTTTATTCTTTTTGATGCAATTGTAAATGGTATTATCTTTTTGAGCTCTCTTTCTGTTAGTTCATTATTAGCATATAGAAATGCAACTGATTTTTGTAGATTGATTTTGTACCCTGCAACTTTGCTGTAGTTGTTGATTGTTTCTAACAGTTTTCCAACAGATTCTTTAGGGTTTTCTATATATACAATCATGTCATCTGCAAATAGTGAGAGTTTCACTTCTTCGTTACCTATTTGGATTCCTTTTATTCCTTTTTCTTGCCTAATTGCTCTGGCCAAAACCTCCAGTACTATGTTGAACAGGAGTGGTGAGAGTGGGCAGCCCTGCCTCGTTCCTGTTCTCAGAGGAATGGCTTTCAGTCTTTCCCCGTTGAGTATGATGTTAGCTGTGGGTTTGTCATATATGGCCTTTATTATGTTGAGGTACTTTCCTTCTATTCCCATTTTATTGAGAGTTTTTATCATAAATGGATGTTGTATCTTGTCAAATGCCTTCTCTGCGTCTATTGAGACGATCATGTGGTTTTTATTCTTTGTTTTGTTGATGTGATGTATCACGTTGATTGATTTGCGGATGTTGAACCATCCCTGCGTCTCTGGTATAAATCCCACTTGATCATGGTGTATGATCTTTTTAATATATTGTTGTATTCGGTTTGCCAGTATTTTGTTGAGGATTTTTGCATCAATGTTCATCAGCGATATTGGCCTGTAATTTTCTTTCTTTGTATTGTCTTTGTCTGGTTTTGGTATCAGGGTGATGTTGGCCTCATAGAATGATTCAGGAAGTGTTCCATCTTCCTCTATTTTTTGGAATAGTTTGAGGAGGATGGATATTAAATCTTCTTTGAATGTTTGGTAAAATTCACTGGAGAAGCCATCTGGTCCTGGACTTTTATTTTTTGGGAGGTTTTTGATTACTATTTCAATCTCTTTACTTGTGATTGGTCTATTCAGATTCTCCATTTCTTCTTGGTTCAATTTTGGGAGGTTGTGTAAGTCTAAGAATTTATCCATTTCTTCTAGATTGTCCAATTTGTTGGCATATAATTTCTCATAGTATTCTCTTATAATCCTCTGTATTTCCATGGTATCCGTTGTAATTTCTCCTCTTTCATTTCTAATTTTATTTACTTGAGCCTTTTCTCTTTTTTTCTTAGTTAGCCTGGCTAAGGGTTTGTCTATTTTGTTTATCTTCTCGAAGAACCAACTCTTTGTTTCATTAATCCTTTCTACTGTTTTTTTGGTCTCAATATCATTTATTTCTGCTCTGATTTTTATTATTTCTCTCCTTCTGCTGGCTTTGGGCTTTGTTTGTTCTTCTTTTTCTAGTTCTGTTAGGTGTAATTTAAGGTTGCCTATTAGGGCTTTTTCTTGTTTGTTAAGGTGGGCTTGTATCGCTATGAGTTTCCCTCTCAGGACCACTTTTGCTGCGTCCCATATGGTTTGATATGGCATGTTATCATTTTCGTTTGTTTCCAGATAGTTTTTGATTTCTCCTTTAATTTCATCAGTGATCCATTGGTTGTTCAGTAGCATGTTGTTTAATCTCCACATTTTTGTCACTTTCCCAGTTTTTTTTTCCTGGTTCATTTCCAGTTTCATAGCCTTATGGTCTGAAAAGATGCTTGTTATGATTTCAATCTTCTTAAATTTATTGAGGCTTGCTTTGTTTCCCAACATATGGTCTATCCTAGAGAATGTTCCATGCGCGCTTGAGAAGAATGTGTAGTCAGCTGTTTTTGGGTGGAGTGCTCTGTATATGTCTACTAGGTCCATCTCGTCCAGTTTTTCATTTAAGTCTAATATTTCTTTATTAACTTTTTGTCTGGATGATCTATCCATTGCTGTAAGTGGGGTGTTAAGATCCCCTACTATTATTGTGTTGTTGTTGATTTCTCCTTTTAGGTTTGTTAATAGTTGTTTGATGTACATTGGTGCTCCTATGTTGGGTGCATATATATTTATAAGTGATATGTCTTCTTGATGGAGTGTCCCTTTTATCATTATATATTTCCCTTCTTTGTCTTTCTTAACCTGTTTTATCTTGAAGTCTACTTTGTCTGATATGAGTGTGGCAACACCTGCTTTCTTTTGTTTGCCATTAGCTTGGAGTATTGTCTTCCATCCTTTCACTCTGAGCCTGTGCTTGTCTTTAGTGCTAAGATGTGTTTCCTGAAGGCAGCATATTGTAGGGTCTTGCTTTTTAATCCATCCTGCCACTCTGTATCTTTTGATTGGAGAGTTCAATCCATTTACATTTAGGGTAATTATTGAAATATGAGGGTTGAATGTTGCTGTTTTGTCACTTATTTTCTGGTTCTTTTGCATTTCCTTTGTTTCTTGTCCCATTTGTTTTGGACTGCCAATTCAGTTTGGTTGTTCTGTCTTATGATTCTTCTAGTTTTCTCTTTGTTTATCATATGTGGTTTTAATTTGATTATTTGTTTAGTGGTTACCTTGAGGTTTGGGCGAAAAATCTTCTGTATGAGATAGTCCATTATCTGATAGCCTCCTATTTCCTTATACTAAGTCAATTCAGTCACTTTCCTCTTCCCCTTCTAAGTTGCTCTTGTTATACCTTATTCTATCTTGTGTTGTGGCTGTGTGTTTACAGTGATGAGGTTAAATTTATTTTTGGTGAATTTCTTCCTTTGATCTTTGAGTTTAGTATTTAAGTGGTTGCTAACCTATTCCGGTAAAGATCTACTATTTCTCTGATTTTGTCTACCTACTTTTCTCCTTACTCCAAGCTTTGTGTTCCCTTTCTCTTCTTGTTTTCAGGCCTGAGGGCCTTCTTGAGTATTTCTTGTAGTGGCGGTCTCGTGGCCATGAACTCCCTTAGCTTTTGTTTATCTGGGAGAGTTACTATTTCTCCATCATATTTGAAGGATATTTTTGCTGGATAGAGTATTCTTGGCTGAAAGTTTTTGTCTTTTAGTATTTTGAATATATCATTCCAGTCTCTTCTAGCCTGAAAAGTTTCTGTTGAGAAATCCGCTGAGAGCCTGATGGGAGTTCCTTTGTACGTTATTTTTTGTTTTTGTCTAGCTGCCCTTAATATTGTTTCTTTGTCGTTGACCCTGGCTAGCCTTACCACTAGGTGTCGTGGTGGAGGCCTTTGTCTGTTAATATATATAGGAGTCCTGTTGGCTTCGCTTACTGGTATTTCCTGCTCCTTCCCCAGATTTGGGAAATTTTCAGCTATTATTTCCTTGAATAGGCTCTCTGTTCCTCTTTCCCTCTCCTCTCCCTCAGGGATACCTATAATTCTTATGTTACATTTTCTAATAGAGTCCGATATTTCTCGGAGTCTTTCTTCATTTCTTTTTAGTCTTAGTTCTCTCTCTTCTTCCATCTGGAGTATATCTGTATTCCTATCCTCTAAAGTACTAATTCTTTCCTCCATATTGTCAGCTCTGTTCTTTAAAGATTCCAGATTCTCCTTTATCTCCTCCATTGTGTTCTTCATCTCCATCAGCCCTGATAGGTTTTTCTTTATGATTTCAATCTCTTTTGTGAAGAAACTCCTAATCTCATTTAATTGTTTGTCTGTGTTGTCTCGTATTTCGTTGAGTGTTTTTATGATAGCTATTTTGAAATCTCTGTCATTTAGTTTATGGATTTCTGTGTCTTCGGGGTTGATTTCTGGGTGCTTGTCATTTTGTTTCTGGTCTGGTGATTTCATATATTTTTGCATTGTGGTTCCTGTGTTGGTTTTGATTTTCCTCATCCTGGAAGTCTCTGGTTGCAATTTCCACCTACCGCCACTGTCTGGTGGTAAAGGGCTGTGTAGTCTAAGCCCCCTGCGCTCTGCCCCAGTTTTTCTGCTGCGATCCGCAGTTTTGTTTTGTTTTGTTTTGTTTCTTTTCCCCACTGCGATCCACGGGTCCAGTCCAGTTTATTCAGGTCTGCCTCGGACCGCTAGATCTGGTCGAGCTGCAGACTCCGGGTTGCGGGGAGGGGGGAGCTCTCTCTTTTGCCCTCTGGGTCCCTGACGTGGGAGGCTTCTCGTTTGCCCCTCTTTATCCGCTCTCTGGGTTGCTCAGATGTTGATGGTAGCCCTGTGGCTCCTCTGAGCCCTCTGTGCGGGAGTTTCCCACTGGCTGAGAGAGCCCAAAGAGCTACAATTTCCCGCCGAGGGCCGCCCCTCCCCCCTCTCTGGGAGCCGCGAGGACCGGATCGCTGATCTGATGGGGAGGGAGCGGAGTTCTCCTTACCTCTCCCCACTTCCTCCGGGGGCCCAGCACGTTCCGCTCTCAGATGTGCGGCAGTGTGGATCCCTCCACTCCAGCTTTTCACTGTCTGGGATTCCGTTGTTGGTCTGTGGCTGTTACTTTTGTTGTATCTTGTGGGGGAAGAATTCACGGGAAAGCTCACTCCGCCATGATGCTGACGTCACTCTTCTGACACTTTTTTTTTATCTTGTGTTTAATTCTCAAATTTACCCGTTTGTTTCTGGCTACCTATTCTGTTCCATTAGTCTATTTGTTCTTGTGACAGTACAATAAAGATTTAACTATTATGATTTAATTATATAATTTTATATGGTATGCTGTGATATCTAGTGGTGTATCCCTGTATTATTTTTCTTTTTCAAAATTTTCTTAAGCAGTTCCTTCCCATTTTTTTCCCCAGGTAAATTAAGTCATTTTGCAAGTGTTCAACAAGTATAGTATAATTTTAATCAAAATGATTGAAATTATATTTTACTTGTTGAATTGGACAAAAATGGATGTGTTTTCAGTATTTCATATTTTCATCCAAAAGCATTATATGTCTCTCTTTTTACTCAAGTCATCTTATATCATTCTCTACAGCTTTTGTAGCTGCCTCTGTAAGTTCCACACTTGCAGTTCTTGAGTATAAGCTAGGTTGAGTGTAGCCACTTAGTCTAGTTGGTTCACTTCTGTAACTCCAGAACTAAAAACAGTGCCTGGCACATATTAGGTGCTTAGTAAGTATTTATTAGGTACATGAATAAATTTTTACCTATTTTGCTCTTTTTTAATTGTGGATTTAATCTATTTTTTCTGTTATTTCTTTTTTTTTTCTTTTTGTGTGTGGAAGATCAGCCCTGAGCTAACATCCATGCCAATCCTCCTCTTTTTGCTGAGGAAGACTGGCCCTGGGCTAACATCCGTGCCCATCTTCCTCCACTTTATATGGGACGCCACCACAACATGGCCTGACAAGCGGTACGTCAGTGCACGCCCAGGATCCGAACCTGGGCCACCAGCAGCGGAGCACCGCACTTAACCACTATGCCACGGGGCCGGCCCTGTTATTTCTTTAACCAGTAATTATGGTATGAAGAAGCTTATGTGTCCAGTTGTGTTGCTGAATTATTTTATTATAAAACTTATTCTTTTGAGTCTTGGGTTTTCCATGTAGAAACTTGTCTGCAAATATTTAGTGATTTTTTTTCTATTGATTTCACTTCCTATTTATTTCATGTCCTATTTATTTTAGTTAGATTTCCAAACACGGTGTTATATACTAATGATGAGAGTGGGCATTTGTTTTGTTTCTGAATTCAGTGGAAATGTCTCTAAAATTTATATTGAGGATTATATTGCCTGTTGGCTTAAGATAGATAATCTTTTTTATGTTAAGGAAGTGTGCTTTATTTCTAGATTTTTCAAGGATTATTATGAGAAATAGATTTTGGTAAATTTCAATAGTCATAGCTTTGATGTGGAAAGGAAATTGGGAAATAGTGGTTTGTAGTTTAGTTTTGTTTTTGTTTGTTACATGTGTGATATCTTTATTAGATTTTGGTATCCAACTTAATGCTAAATAAAATGAATTAGGTAGCATTTAACATTTTTTAATGTTTTAGAATAGTTAATAGTTTCTCCAGGATTAGAAAGTTTAAAAGAAATCACTAGTAAAATCTTCTGGTCCTACAGTCCTGGGTCTAGGTAACTTCTGATAGCCTTTAGTTTCTTGGTTACTATCTATGTGACTTTGAGCAAGTTGCCTAATCTACCTGAGCCTCAATTTCTTCATCTGTATAATGGGATAATACTAGTTTCTATCTGATTTCTAATTTTTTTGTGAGGAATAAATTAGAAAAGACAAGTTAACACATTTGGCATCATGTATGCACTTGGTACCTAGAACACCTAAGTACTCAATAACTGTTACATGCTGCAGTTGCTGTTCTTGGGATGAGGAGTGGGATAGTAGCTTCAGCTATTTGTTCTTGAGTACTAGTCAGTTTCAGTAATTTATATTTTTCCCCTAAAATCTTTTATTTCATCAAGGGTTTAAAATTTCAAACATATGGTAACACATTAAGCTTTCTGTCTATTTAAATTTTTCAGATGTTATTAGTTCCTCCTTTTAAATTTTTATATTTTTTCCTTCTTTTGTAATAGTATTTGAGAAAGAATTTTTTCCAGCTTTATTGAGATGTAATTGACATAATATTGTGTAAGTTTAAGTTATACAATGTGTTGATTTGAACAATTATATATTGCAAAGTGATTACCACCATAGCTTTAGCTAACACCTCCATCATGTCACATAATTATCATTTTTTGTGTGTCTGGTGAAAACATTTAAGATCTAGTCTGTTAGCAACTTTGAAGTATATAATATGGTATTGTTAACTATGATCACCATGCTGTACATTAGATCACCAAAATTGTTAATCTTTTAATTGGAAGTTTGTACCTTTTGACCAATCTACCCATTTCCTCCAGTGCTCACACCCTGGTAACCACCACTATTCTCTGTTTATATGAGTTTGGATTTTTTCAGTTTCACATATAAGAGGTATATTTGTCTTTCTCTAATTTATTTCAGTTAGCATAATGCCCTCAAGTTCCATCTATGTTGTTGCAAATGGCAGCTTTCCGTCTTTCTCATGGCTAAATAATAATTCATTGTGTATATATATACCACATCTTCTTTATCTATTCATCCGTTCATGGACAGTTGCGTTGTTCCATATCTTGGCTATTGTGAACAATGCTGCAGTAATTCTGGGAGTGCAGTTACCTCTTCAAGATCCCGTTTTCATATCCTTTGGGTATATATCCAGAAGTGGGATTGTAGAATCATATGGTAGTTCTATTTTTAATACTTGAGGAACCTCTGTACTGTTTTCTATAGTGGCTATCTCAGTTTACATTCCCACCAACAGTGCTGAAGAGTTCCCTTTTCTCCACATCCTTGTCAATGCTTGTTATCTCTTGTCTTTTTGATACTGACCATCCTAACAGGTGTGAGGTGATAACTCATCGCAGTTTTGATTTGCATTTCCCTGGTGATTAGTGATGTCAAGCACCTTTTCACGTACCTGTTGGCCACCTGTGTGTCTTAGGTGGAAAAAAGTCTATTCAATTCCTCTGCCCTTTTTTCTTTTTTTTTTTTTGGTGCGGAACATTAGCCCTGAGTTAACATCTGTGGCCAATCCTCCTCTTTTTGCCGAGGAAGATTGGCCCTGAGCTAACAGCTGTGCCCATCTCCCTCTATTTTCTATGTGGGACATCTGCCACAGCACGGCTTGATAAGTGGTGCGTAGGTCCATGCCCAGGATCCGAACCTGTGAGACCCAGGCCGCCAAAGCGGAGCATGCTACTGGGCCGGCCCCTCTGCCTGTTTTTTTAATCCGATTTTTTGGGGTTTTACTATTGAGTTGTATGAGATCTTGATGTATTTTGGATATTAGCCCCTTATCAGATATATGATTTGCACACGTTTTCTCCCATTCCATAGCTTGCCTTCTCATTTTGTTGATTATTTCTTTTGCTGTCCAGAAGCTTTTTAGTTTGATGTAGTCCCACTTGTTGATTTTTACTTTTGTCGACCATGCTTTTTGTGTTATATCCAAAAAATCATTGCCAAAACCAATGTCAGGGAAGTTTTTCCCTGTTTTCTTCTAGGAGTTTTATGGTTTTACTTCTTACATTTAAGTCTTGAATCAATTTTGAGTTAATTTTTGTGGGTGGTGTAAAATAGGGGTCCAATTTCATTCTTCTGCATGTGCTTATCCACTTTTCCCAACAGCAGTTATTGAAGAGATTATACATTCCCTATTGAATATTCTTGGCTTCCTTGTCAAATTTTAGTTGACCCTGTATGTGAGGGTTTATTTCTGGGATCTTGATTTGTCCCATTGGCCTGCGTGTCTCTTTTTGTGCCAGTTTCATACTGTTTTGATTACTGTAGTTTTGTAGGCTAGTTTGAAATCAGGCAGTGTGATGCCTCCAGCTTTGTTCTTCTTTCTCAGGATTGCTTTGGCTATTTGGGGTCTTTTGTAGCTCCATGCAAATTATAGGATTGTTTTTTCTATTTCTATGAAAAATGGCATTGGAATTTTGATTGGGATAGCATCAGATCTACAGATGGCTTTGAGTAGTATGGACATTTTTACAATATTACTTCACCTGATCCACGAACATAGGATATCTTTCCATTTGTTTGTGTCTTCTTCAGTTTCTTTCATCAGTGTCTTGTAGTTTTCAGTGTACAGACCTTTCACGGCCTTAGTTAAATTTACCACTAAGTATTTTATTGTTTGTGATGCTATTGTGAATGGGATTATTTTCTTTCTTTCTTTTTCAGATATTCTGTTGTTAGTTTAAACAAACGCAACTGATTTCCTTGTGTTGATTTTGTGTTGTGCAACTCTACTAAATTCATTGATTAGTTCTAACTTTTTTGGTGGAGTCTTTGGGATTTTCTATATAAGGTCATATCTGCAAACACAGACAGTTTTACTTCTTCCTTTCCAATTTGAATGCGTTTTTTTCCCCCCTTGCCTGATTGCTGTGGCTAGGACTTCCGGTACTGTGTTGAATAGGAGAGGTGAGAGTGGGCACCCTTGTCTTGTTCCTGATCTTGGAGGAACAGCTTTCAGTCTTTCACCACTGAGTATGATGTTGGCTGTGGGTTCGTCATGTGTGGCCTTTGTTGAGATATGCTCCTTCTATACCCAATTTGTTGAGTGTTTTTATCATGCGAGGATGTTATATTTTGTCTAATGTTTTTTTGCATCTGTTGAAATGATCATATAATTTTTATCTTTCATTCTCTTAATGTGGTGTGTCACAATTGATTGCAAATATTGAACCATCCTTGCATCCCGAGCATAAATCCACTTGGTAATGGTGTATGATTTTTTTACTGTGCTATTGAATTCAGTTTGCTGATATTTTGTTGAGAATTTTTGTATCTGTATTCATCAACGATATTGGCTTGTAGTTTTTTTTTCTCTTGTAGTGTCTTTATCTGGCTTTGGTATCAGGGAAATGCTGGCCTCCTGTAGTGAGTTTGGAAGTGATCCCTTCTCAATTTTTTGGAACAGTTTGAGAGGGATTGGTGTTAATTGTTCTTTAAATGTTTGGTAGAATTCACCAGTGAAACCATCTGGTCTGGGCTTTTTTGTTTTGGGAAGTTTTTGATTAGTGGTTCAACATCCTTACTTGTCATTGGTCTGTTCACATTTTCTGTTTCATCATGATTCAGTCTTGATAGGTTGTATGTTTGTAGGAATATTTCCATTTCTTCTAGGTTATCCAGTTTGTTGGCGTATAGTTGTTCATAGTCGTCTCTTATGATCCTTTGTATTTCTGTGATAACATGTGTAATGTCTCCTCTTTCATTTCTGACTTTGAGTCTTTTTTTCTTAGTCTAGCTAAAGGTTCATCAATTTTATTTTTCTTTCAATAAACCAGCTCTTAGTTTTCTTCTTTTCTATTCTTCTGGTATCTGTTTTATTTCTGCTCTAATCTTTGTTATTTTCTTCCTTCTGCCAACTTTGGGCTTAGTTTGTTCTTTTTCTATTTCCTTGAGGTGTTAAGTTAGGTTGGTTGGTTGAGATTTTTTTCCTTAATGTAGGCGTTCATTGCTGTAAATTTCCCTCTTAGAACGGCTTTTGCAGCTTCCTATAGGTTTTAATATGTTGTGTTTCCATTTTCATTTGTTTCAAGATATTTTTGATTTCCCTTTGATTTCTTCTTTGACCTGTTAGTGGTTCAGCAGTGTGTTAATTTCCACATATTTGTGAAATTTGCAGCTTTCTTCCTATTACTGATTTCTAGTTTCTTACCATTTTGGTCAGAAAAGATATTTGGCATGATTTCAGTCTTAAATTTTCTAAGATTTGTTTTGTCAGCTATCATATGGTCTGTGCTGGAGAATGTTCCATGTGTGCTTGAGAAGAATGTGTATTTTGCTGCTCTTGGATGGAATGTTCTGTATATGTTTGTTAGATTCATTTGGTCTAAAGTATGGTTCAAGTCCGACATTTCCTTGTTAGTTTTTTGTCTGGACCATCTATCCGTTGTTGAAGTGGTTTATTGAAGTCTCCTACTATTGTATTGTTGTCTCTTTCTCCCTTTAGATCTGTTGATATTTGCTTAATTTATTTAGGTGATCCGATGTTGAATGCATATATATTTACAATTGTTATATCTTTTGATGAATTGACCCCTTATCGTTATATAATGACCTTCTTTGTCTCTTGTTACTGTTTTTGGCTTAAAGTCTGTTTTGTCTAAGTATAGGTATCCCTGCTGTCTTTTGGTTTCCACTCTCATGGAATATGTTTTTCCATCCCTTCACTTTGAGCTTTGTGTGTGTCCTTAAGTCTGAAGTGAATCCTTTGTAGGCAGCATATAGTTGGTTCTTGTGTTTTTATCCATCCAAGCAGTCTGTATCTTTTGATTAGAGAATTCAATCTATTTACATTTAGAGTAATATACATAAAGACTTACTAATGCCATCTTATTGGTTTTTGGCTATTTTATACAAAAGTTTTCTTTTTCCTTTCTTGCTGCTTTCCTTTGTGAATTGATGATTTTCCATTGTAGTATGCTTTCTCTTTTCTTCATCTTTTGTGAATCTGTTTTAGGTTTTTGCTTTGTGGTTACCATAATGCTTATATAAAAGATCTTATTAACAGTCTACTTTACGCTGGATCGCATACAAAAAGTATGCATTTTCCTTGTCTCCCCTTTTATGTTTTTGATGTTATAATTTACATCTTTATATATTGTGTATCCATTAACAAATTGTTTTAGTGATAGCTATTTTTAATACATTTGTTCTTTAACCTTTATACTAGAATTAATCAGTTAACATACCACCATATAGAGTATTCTGAATCTGACTATATGCTTGCCTTTACCACTGTTTGTATGTTTTCATATATTTTCATGTTAGTAGTTAGCAATCTTTTGTTTCAGCTTGAAGAGTAACTCCTTTCAGCATTTCTTGTAAGGCAGTTTTAGTGGCGATGAATACCCTGAGCTTTTTTTTTTATTAGAGGAAGTTTTTATCTAGCCTTCATTTCTGAAGGACAATTGAGCTATAGATTCTTTTTTTTTTTTTTTTTTGGTAAGCAAGATTGTCCCTGAGCTAACATCTGTGCCAGTTTTCCTCTATTTTTTATATATGGGATGCCGCCACAGCATGGCTTGATGAGTGGTGTGTAGGTCTGTGCCCAGGATCCAAATCTGCAAACCCCAGGCTGCTGAAGCAGAGCAGGTGAACTTAACCACTACACCACTGGGCCAGCCCCTTAGCTGTGTATTCTTGGTTAGCAGTTTATTTCTTTCAGACTTTGAATATATCATCCCATTCTCTTCTGGCTTACAAAGTCTCTGCTTAGATATCCACTGATGTTATGTTAATGCTGTTGAGTTGATTTCGATCTCTAGCAACCTTGTGTATAGCAGAATGAAACCCTGCCTGGTCTTCTTGCACCATTCTCTCATCTTTTGGCACTCTGTCAGACAATGCTCTGCTGCTATTCATAGGCCAATTTTTTTTTCAGAAGTAGGTGGCCACGTCCTTCTTCCCTAGTCTTTCTTAGTCTGGAAGCTCCACTGAAACCTGTCCACCCCAAATGACCTAGCTGGTATTTGAAATAACAGTGGCATACCTTTCAGCATCACAGCAACACACAGTGGCCAGAGTTTGACAAACGACAGACAGGTGGGGTGGTTCCCTGACTGGAGAATGAACCCTGGCCCCAGCAGTGAGAGTGCCAAATCTTAACCACTAGACTGCTGGCTGTGGAATTCCCTTGTATGAGAGAAAATTTTTTCTCTTGCTGCTTTTAAAATTCTCTCATTGTCTTTGATTTTAGAGGGTTTTATTAAAATGTCTCACAGAAGATCTTTATGGATTGAAATTTTGAGGCAACCTATTAGCTTTAACTTGGATGTACAAATCTTTCCCCTTGGAAAGTTTTCAGCCATTATTTCTTTAAATAAGCTTTCTACTCCTTTCTCCTTGTCGTCTCCTTCTGAGACTCCAGTGACGTTATTTTTCTTGATTGTGTCTCAGAAGTCTCATAGGCTTTCTTCATCTCTTTCATTCTTTTTTCTCCTCTGATTGGATAATTTCAAATGAATCTGTGAGCTCACTGATTCTTCTGCTTGGTCTAGTCTGGTGTTGAAGATTTCTCTCTATGGAATTCTTCAGTTTAGTCATTGTATTCTTCAGCTCCAAAATTTCTGTTTGGTTCTTTTTTATGTTTTCTATCTCTTTGTTGAACTTCGCATTTTATTCTTCTGTTGTTTTCTTGATACCGTTAAATTGAATTGTTTCTCTTTGTTCTCTTATAGCTCTCTGAGCATCTGTAGAAAAATTATTTTGAATTCTTTGTCAGGGAATTCCTGGATCTCCATTTCTTTGGGCCAGTTACTGGAGGTTTACTGTATTTCTTTGGGGGAAACATTTTTCCCTGATTCTTGGTGGTGCTTGTACCCTTCAGTAGGTGTCTACACGTTTGAAAAACGAATCACCTTTTGCAAACTTTATGGACTGACTTCAGTAAGAGAAGACTTTCGCCTGCAAGTGGGTGCACGTTCGAGCATGCTGTGACTCCAGGTCTAGTGGTACAGGGCACCAAATGCAGGGGCGTGTGGCAGCATTGGGTCCAGAGGGGTGTGTTACCTCTTTGGCTCAGGCTGCTAGGATCCAACAGTTGTGCGGTCCTTGGTGAGCACTGTGGATATTCCGTGGTGGCTGCAAGGGCTGTTGGGGTCCCCAGTGGTGCTTCCACTTCCAGCAGCTAGGAGCCAGGGCAGGCAGTGGTGGTGGCTGGGTCTCGTGGTGTGCATATACTCAGCTGTGGGGGCCTGCTACGAGTGTTTATGTAGTGGCAGGGGCTGGTTTCAGACACACATAGTGGTGGGAGCCAGGTAGGCAGCAAGGTCTGGGGCCAACTAC
The DNA here is from genome assembly GCF_020826845.1 of Diceros bicornis minor. NCBI lineage: Eukaryota > Metazoa > Chordata > Mammalia > Perissodactyla > Rhinocerotidae > Diceros > Diceros bicornis. Next base: position 35,210,340 of record NC_080748.1, on the reverse strand, counting down.
GGTTCAATGGCAGCCTCAGGGACCCTGGCTATCAGCATGCTCTCCCGTGGCTACACAATCTCCTTCTGGGGGTGTGCACTGCAGTGGAGCCTAGTGTCAGGGGTTAGGCTGGAGGCGTACAGGGGTGCAGCTGGAGGGGCTAGCTACAGATAAGTGTGGTCTTGTAGGCCAGTGACAGAAGATAGGTCCTAATCCAGGGCCATAAACAGCTGCAGGGGTCTTGGCTGTTGGCATGATCTCCTATGTTGTATTATCTCCCCTGGGCATGCAGACTGCCGTACAGGCTGGTGACAGGCATCTGGACGGCCCCAAGCGTGCAACTGGCAGTAGGAGTCGACCACGGGTGGCTAGTCTGGCATCTTGCACTCACACAGAGACCTGAGCTGGTTGTTAGTGTGGTTTCGAGGCTCTTGTGGGGGTGGAGGGGCTCAAACAGCTGGCTTCAGTAAAAGTTAATACCCTGTGGGTTGAAATACCTGGTCAAATCTGCAGGGGGTCTGCAGCAACTATGCAGTCTGTTGGTTACTTTTTCAGTGGCAAAAGCTGCTGGGTTTTTCTGTAGAGCAGGTCACTGAACTGCAGTCGCTCTGGCCAAATGGATGCTCTTAGTAGTCCCTGCTTTTCTTCCTTGTTCCCAGCCTTCTTATACGTCTCGGCTTCACCAGTCTGGATGGGGTGAAACTGAAGTGGATGCAGTGCCCCAGAAGCCTAGATACACTGGTCACTCACTCCACTCTTCTTTTCCTGGTGAGGGGAACTGTTTCTAGCTAGCAAGTGTCCTCTTTGCTCTGAGCAGTGTCAGCTTGGGGGATGGGATGGTGCAAGCAAAAATGAAGTTGTCTTCCTTCTCCTTTTGCAGTTATTTTCAGGGTGTTTTGTTCTACTGTGTTGCTAAAATGTCTTAAGTGATTCCAGAGCTCTCCCAGAGCTGTTTTTTGTTCATGGATAGCTGTCTAATTGTTGATCGTTTTATGGGGATGGAAGCTGGGGTCTCCACTAAAGGATTTTTTAAATTTGTCTTTCCTTAATGAATTAGCTCTTGTTTTTTTTTTTAAAGATTTTATTTATTTATTTATTTTTCCCCCAAAGCCCCAGCAGATAGTTGTATGTCATAGCTGCACATCCTTCTAGTTGCTGCATGTGGGACGCGGCCCCAGCATGGCCGGAGAAGCAGTGCCTCGGCGCGCACCCGGGATCCGAACCCGGGCCGCCAGCAGCGGAGCGCACGCACTTAACCACTAAGCCACTGGGCCAGCCCCAGCTCTTGTTTTTAATTCTCTATTTTATTACGTTTTCACTTATTAATGGATTTTCTGTTTATTCATTTCTACTTTTATTTTTTAGTTTTCTTCCCCTAAATTTTTTTGTGTCTTTCTTTTTCTTCTTTCTTCAGATGCACTTATGATTATTGACAAGAGGTGAGGAAGGGGTCCATTCTTGTTTCTTAATGAAAATAGTTAAAGCTATTTTGTCTCTGAATATAGTTCTGCCCATATATCACATAAACTTTGAATGAAGATTCTTCTATTTCATTGTTTTGGGAACAGTTTAATATTGTGTTTTTGCTTACTTTTTGACTTCGTTTTCCAGAAAGTATTTATTTTTAAATCTTCACGTGAGTGGGAGTTTTGGGGGTTTTTTTCCTGCCTTTATTACATTGTGTTCAGATATTATAACCTTTACAATTTTTGCATTTTGAATTTGGAAATGATTATGGTTTTTGTGGAAGTGCTTACATAATTATTTTTTGTAACTTTTCCAAAGTTATTTGAAAAGAAGGCAGTTTCTCTGTAATATAGTTTACCTACAGGCCCTTGGCCTTTTCCTTCAAATACAAACTTCTTTTCCTCTGATTATGTCTCAGGGATATGTCCTACTTCGCTGCCACTTCTGTTAAACTCTTCTTAGGAACTTCCTGGGATTATGATTTCAGAAATGGAACCCTTCTCTGTTTTATCTCTCCCATAGTCCCACTTAAGAAGTAATACTATGGCTTGATCACTTTATCAAAATATAACACAAAGCACCAAGATTCAGTGAAATAAATGAGTTGAACATCAAATTTTCTTGGACACAAATTCATTTGTCGAGTGACCAAACCCTGCTATTCTTCATTACTCAAATCTTCTGCTTGGTTAGTGGAATTTCTTAGTTTCACCTGGAAGTGGTCTAGGGGAGAGATTATAGGTTTTAGGTCGGGCAGGCCTGGGTTTTAATTCACATTTAATTCTACTACTTACATAACAGTTTGGTTGACCAAGTTATTAACCTCTCTCTAAGCTTCAGTTTCCTTTCCTGTAGAAAAAGAATAAAAAGCCAAGAATTAATACCTCATCAACTTCAGGGAATACTAGCCTTCTTAGAAAGCACCACTGTTGGCAATCTAAGGGAAAACAGGAAAGTAGAAAAAGCAAACAAAAATGGCATTTAACATATTTTTAATATAGTAAAGAAATGTTTTGGAAGGCATCTGTTTTCAAAACAAATCAGATTTAAGACGTCTTCCACTGAGAATCCCTATTTCCTGCATCCCCTTACTAGATTTTCAGGAAATGTTATATAATATCATGATCTACTAAGCTTCTTCCTCAAGTTTTATATTACACAGAATAGTTTTTTTTTTTTTCAGTTTAAAACTAGCCATTACTGGTTTGAAATTTTATCTTTTTACTTATATTCTCATTTATTTTGTTTTTTGCAATGCTATCAAATTTCCTAACTATTCTTACACTTAAAAAAATTATTACAGTGCCTAGAGATCTGCTTTTTTAAACCTGTGTTTTTATCCAGGTATATATAGGATGGAGCATAAAAGATCTCTCAATACTATCATCACGGTCTTTCTACATAGTCTGTGTGAGAGGGAAGCAAGTTTGTTATCATGTACTTTTAAGATAATTGAACCAAATAGCATAAATTAAATTTTAAGTCTTAGCAGACATGTAAAAATTACATTATGTCTAAATGGCAGTTATCAAAGAATCATAGTTGTTGGGAAATCACTGTTGTTGCCTTGCTGGTTTTGTTGTGAGAAGTATATGTAATCCATTCCAGTGCTCTTTTCATTTGCAAATGACAGAAATTCTGGTGTGTCTAGGGGTGCAGTGGCTTCAAGCCTGGCTAGACTTGGGTTTGAATAAAATCATCGGGACACTGTGTCTGTCTCTGACTTTTGTCTCTGCTTTCCCCTGACTTGACCCCATTTCTCAAGCAGGCTTTTCTGACCTGGTAGCAAAGCTTTAGGCTTATATCATACTTACAGTTAGAGATCTCAGCAAAAAGAGGGTGCTCCTTTACCAGTTCCAAAACTGGTCTGGCTTAGTTTTCATCCCATACCTCGTTCCCATTCCTGAGCTAACCACTGTGAATTCTGAGTGGACATGAACTGAACTCCAAACTTATGGACAAGAAGGGAAAAGAGGTGGTTCCCAAAAGGGAAAAAAAGGAGTTCTAGTGCTAAAAAAGACACTAGAAGAGCCAAAGTAAAATTAGATTATTTCTACTCCAAGTGCTTAGTGCATCATCTGACACATAGTAGGCATTCAGTATAGCTATTATTATTATAAGTCCTACTACTCTAGATTTACTATAGTCTTCCAAACTTCTCCTGGCCTCTGAGAAAGGTTTTTCTCTCTTTATTTCCCGGAAGCAAACTGAATGACTATATTACCGGTGTTCTGAGATTGAGGAGTATAGCTCTGTACCTTCACTCTTCACTCTTCACTCTTCTTAGATGGGGTTTCTTAACTCTTGATAGCCAGGACTTCTAACATTTAAACCATTCCTTTACTTTTTATTCCCTTTTCTCTCCTTTCATCACTCTTCTTTCATGCTGACCAGGTAATCTTTTGGTTTCAAATGATAGAGACTTGAGTTACCTTAAGTAAAAAAGAGGTTATTAGTGCAGAGCTTCCCAGGAAGGGTCTACCTACCAAGCTGTGGGAGGGGCAGGAATTGGGCTGGGCCTCAGGAAGTACTGGAAGCAAGCCTGAAACGTTGGCAGGACTCTCCATCTCACACCCCTGTTTTTCTCTGCATGCCAGCTTTATTCTCTCTCTCTGCAGAACTCCTTTCTCTAAATGGGAGGATATGTGGTTCCCAACAGGTTTTATACTCTTAGCTACTAGAGAGTCAAACATAATGATCTGTCTGGTTCATGTTCAAAGAAGCTCATGGGTGGGACTGATGGGTGTGATGTGACTTACTTGCTCTTTCATGGACCAGTTGACTGTTAAGAGAGTAGGGTACTAGCATAGGCTCATATTAATCAGATACTAATCTCTGGACTAGTCAACTGATTATTTATACTAACCACGTGGATGGTTGAAGGGCTAGTTCCTAAAAAAGAAGTGCTAGGCAAACAGCCGCAAGGAGTCTCCTACACTAGGATGTTGAGATTCCATAGTTTTCATCTTGTGCTGTGTAAGCCCTCAGAGTCCTTGTCAGTCCCTGGCAAAATTAGTTTCCATAAATACCTCTCGTTTATCCACCTGTGTAACTTGTACTGCTAATCATATATAAGCACAAGTATTTCCTTAGATGATATACCTTTTGTGCAACAGGAATAAAATAATAGATGGGACTTTTCCTGACATGTGTCCACCTAAATGAGTACTTGGTATCTTAAATAATACTATAAAATCAGTATTTTAAAAGAGTTTCCTACTCCAAAATGACCAACTTCTAATTTCTCACTGTTCTCATTAGATCTTGGGGCTTTGGTGGGCTCACAGGTCATGTGACAGTTTGTATTATTCTGTCAAATAATGGTTTTATTTTTACCTTCTGTTCCAGTGAGGAGGTAGATTTGGAACTTCCAAGCACTGAAAATGAATATGTATCAACTTCAGAAGCTGATGTTGGTGGGGAACCCAAAGTGGTATTTAAAGAAAAAACAGTCACTTCTCTTGGAGTCGTGGCAGATGGAGTGGCCCCAGTCTTCAAAAAGAGAAGAATTGAAAATGGAAAATCTAGAAATTTAAGGCAACGAGGTGATGATCAATAATTGTAAAAGAGCTTTTTGTACGTGCTTTTTGGGCAGAATGGAGACTATCCAACCTAAAGCTCCTCCGTGGTTGTTTCTAAGTACTTGGATGCTAAAAATTTAGATTTATTCTAAATGTATTTTATGTGAATTTAAAATAAATCTTTTTTCATGTGAAATTTATTTTTGTTCCTAAAATGGAAGCCTTACCACATTGCATTGTAATACAGTGTGTTGTGTTCAGTGTCTAAAAATTGCTAATTATGTCATAATATAAGATGCTATGTATCTGTTATTTAAAATATGGAAAAGCAAGGCCTTTATTCCATTCTTATTCATATAAACATACTTACCCTGCACTGAAAATGCAGTACTTTTTCACACTGATATTAACTGTTATCCAAGAAATAAGAATCAGACCAGATAAAAGAAGATTCACATAGTGATGATTCAGTTGTGAGGATCCTGTCAGAAGGCTGATGTAGAAAGTGTATGTGTATTGGCTTACCTTACACAATTTAAGGTCTAGGGCCAAGAACCAGGACTGCAGCTCAGGTACTTCAAACGTAGTGCTTAACATGGAGTGAAAATTGGACCAGACGGAGAAATGTGTATTTGCCCAGTTCAGTTCAAAGCAACAACCATTTCTTTCTTTCTTTTTTTTTTTTTTTGTTTTGTTTGTGTGTTTATGTGAGGAAGATTAGCCCTGAGCTAACAACCATTGCCAGTCCTCCTCTTTTTGCTGAGGAAGACTGGCCCTGGGCTAACATCCGTGCCCATCTTCCTCCACTTTATATGGGACGCCGCCACAGCATGGCTTGCCAAGCGGTGCGTTGGTGCGCGTCCGGGATCCGAAACCTGGGCCACCGCGCCAGAGCGCACACACTTAACCGCTGTGCCCCAGGCCAGCCCAGCGACAAGCATTTCTTAAACACTATTACGTTGAGTTAGGCATTATGCTACTAACGGGGGATATAAAGATGAATAAGACATATCCCTCGTCTTCATGACTTCTCATTCTAGCATAGTCCTTTTTCCCCCAGTCATGCACTCTGGTTAGCAGCCTTGTATGTACTAGAAAATAATTTTTAAGGTTTATTTAAAGCTATGTAGATGAATGCTTGAACAAAAATAGTAAGGTCTTTGGCTTCAGTAAAAATTGTTAGTATTCCCTTAGACAAATTGGAAATTTCCCATTTTCTGGTTAAATTTATTAAAAAGGGGAATTTTCTTGAATCAATTTGAAGTAGGTATCTTCCCATTATTACTTCAAATTCTTAAAATTATATTTTTTATGAATCGTACAGTATTTAACATTTGGTAGTAAATATTTGTCTTTTTAAGGTTACTACTGTGCATGTAAGAAAATGGTAGCTTATTAAAAACTTTATGGAAGTAAATAATGGGGTTATTTTCTTCTAATACTGATCAGAGTCAACTTAGTATTGGTGAGATAGTATTTGGAGATTTGTCTTTATATTTGTTCAGTCTACTTATTTGGGTATTTCATGAATGTATAGCATTATGAAGAAGTATTTTAGATTCTTGATAGTCTGTCCTCTAGCTAAGCAGTGCATTTTGGTGCTTAATTCTCCTCAATTGGAAAAGATAATAAGACTATAAATGGAATGCTGTTGTGTTTTACCCACATTTAGCTTGTACAAAATATGTAATTGACATTTTTAAAACCACACCTCATTATGTCAAGTGTTTCTCTGATGCATTCTTTAAAGTATCCCCTTTACCTTTGTAATAAGACAGTATTCTCAGAAGTTTGAAGGTAAATCTTGAAGTGAAAGTGGTTTTAAGGATTGCTCAGAAAAGACTCTTGTCAAACACAAAAATTTTAGTATATCAAATCGTGAAATATATTACTTTCCTCTTTGAAAGATTAAGTAGAGAACATACCAGCTTTAACTTAACTGGATTTTTTCTGAATTTCAATATTTGATATGATCACTTCTGCCATTGCCTATTATATTATTTTGTATATATTTTTATATATGTGTAGGTATGAGTTTATAAAAGTAATATATTTTTATTATAAATTAAAAGCCCAAAAAATAGAGAAATAAGTAAAAAAAAAAAAAGTCTCAATAATCTCTGACTCCTCCCCCACGACCACTGTGGAGTTTTTTTCCCCTAAGCATGTTAACACTGGGTGTATGTGAGTAACCCTTATGACACCTGGCTCCTTCATGTCCACTCGCTGGGTGAAATTGTAGTCAAAGAAGCATGATCCAAACAGCCAAAAGTAGTTGTTTTTTAATGCAGTTTTTATAAATTCTGAAAACTACTGGGGGAAACAACCGTACCAGATTTTTAAGTATTGGAAAACTATAATAATTAAAATAGTATGGTACTTGCTCACAGATAAGCACATCATATATAAACTAGAGTTTGTTTCTGGTTGTCTGTTGTACTAGTACCGCAGAGATCCTCATATCTTTGTTTCAAAATGTTCATATTTATTCATTATTTCAAGTAACATTTTGTCAAGTTGCCACCTCTGCTTTCCCCCCAAAAAAACTTTGTGATTTCGTACCACACCTACCAAGTTGGTAATAATTGCCATCTTCCTAACATTGATTCTTCTCATCTATCAACATTGTCTTTTCATTTACTCAGTTCTTTTATGTCGCTTTAAAGTTTTGTAGTTTTCTCCTTATGGGTCCTACATATTTCTTGAAATGTAAGCTCCCTGAGGGTAAGGGCTTTGTCTATTTTGTTCGCACATCATAAGTACATGACACATTGTAAGCACTTAATATTTGTTGTTTAGTGAATAAGAAAAACAATCAGAAGAAAAATAAGCAAACAATAAAATACAGATAAAACTACACCTGATGTCCGTTTTCACCAGATTACCAAAGATCAAATAATATATAATGTTGGTGAAGATGTGGGAAAATAGGCAGTCTTATACACTGCTAATTAAAGTATATGCATTAATTTTTTTTCTGTATTTTATGATGTTTTGACATCTTAAAAAGCTTGCTGGCCAGAGAGAGATTGCCCCTCCCAGGACATAGAAATATGTCTCTTTTTTAGACATAGCAAAGGACTTGCCCTGGAGCACATCTTTCACATTCAAACCAACTAATCCCAAGTCTAAGGCCCCAATCACCTCCTCATCTAACTCACACACAAGCCAGTATTTCCTCTGCTCTAAATTGTCCCAGGGCCAGACACCAAGGGAACTAGAGACCACTCCTATGGTCCAACGCCTGCCTACTGGAATTATTCAAACTAGCCAATCCTAAAATGTTCACTCTGCCCTGGCTTGCCTTTCCCATTGAAACTCCAAAAAAGGTTTCAGCCTAGACTTTCCCCTTGCTTCTGTCTCCTGGCTCAACCTAGTGCTTCCCTTGTGGTGTGCCGTGACCTCTCTGACACCTGTGAATATAATAAACTTCCTCCTTCCATGCCTTGTTCTCGTCTCCTCTTGTGGCCACACCTACTTTACCATCTTGTCTCCAATGTGTACATTTGTAGAACAGTATAAATTGATACAACCTCTGTAGAGAGCAATTTTTCAAAATATCAAAATTTAAAAGCACATATTTGTTAACCTGGCAATTTTACTTCCAGAAATTTATCATATAGGTACTCACACATGTGGGAAGTGACATGTGTAAGACTAATGTAACATTAAGTCAGAGATTGGAACAACTTTGCTATCAATATAAGACTGGTTAAATTAAAAGGAGCTCTCTATGTACTTGTATGGATTGATCTGCAAGATACATTGTTAGGTAAAAGAAGCAGGATTCAGAAAAAGAAAAGTGTGTTGGTTCAAGACAAAAGTTCTAGTGCCAGACTGACTCCTTGCCAATCCCTATTTTGTACCTAGTGGACCTTGGTAAGACTCAGCAAATTATTTAATTTCTGTGTCTCCATTTTCTTGTCTGTAAAGCAGGGATTTTTTTAGAGCATTTTTAGGTTCATAGAAATGGAAAGGAAGGTACAGAGAATTCCTATATACCCCCTGTCCCCACACATGCATACCCTCCACCACTATCAATATCCCTGTCAAGAGTGGTACATTGGTTACGGTTGATGAACCTACACTGACACATCATAAGCACCCAAAATCCATAATTTACATTAGAGTTTACTCTTGGTGGTATACATTTCTTAGATATTGTGTTCCAGTGTTGTTGGTTTTTCATTCTTTTATTTCTTTGCATTCACTTTGGGAAGTCTCTATCAGCATACCTGCAAGCTGACCAATTGCTAACTTGACCATCTCCAGTCTACTGATGAATGCCATCAAAGGCATTTTTCCATTTTTAGTGTTTCTTATTTCTAGCATTTCCTTTTGCTTCTTTGAGTTTCCATCTCTCTGCTCACATCATTCTTCTCTTGCATGCTGTCCACTTTTTCTGTTAGAGCCATTCGCATATTAATCATAGTTATTTTAAATTTCTGTTCTGATAATTCCAAAATCTCTGCCATATTTGTGCCTGTTTCTATGCTTGCTTTGTCTCTCCAAACTGTGTTTCTATCTTTTAGCATGCCTTGTAATTTTTGTGGTTGAAAGCCACACATGATGTATTGGATAAAAGGAACTGAGGTAAATAGGCCTTTATTGTGAGATTTTATGTTTATTTTGCTAGGAGTTAGGCTGTGTTAAATGTTTCCTATAGCTGTAGGTGTCTAATTGCTCTAGTGTCCTTGCTTTTGTCTCCTCTGTTGTCTTGGGTTTCCCTAAGAATTCCTTCTTAAAGAGAGTCTGAACCTTGCAGTTCTTTCAGCTGTAATCCACTGTTACTGTACAGGAACCCTCTTGATGTGGTGGTAAAGTGGACTGGAAGGGAAGCATTCTATAATGTGTTGAGCAGTTTGTTAGTGTGTCTGTGTCTCTGGGTTGTTACCTTCACAAGTGCTTCTCAGCTTCCCCTTTTCCCCCTCTTAGGTGATAGAGGAAGACTAAAGGGTCCTGGAGTTGGATATTTCCCTTCTCCCACATTAGATAAGGTTCTGGTAAAGCAGTTTTCCTTAATGGCAGGCCTTTGTTATGAAAAACAGAATGTTCTTGAAGGTATTTGAAAGGATTGTTTTTCCCCTGGGTGTATTTCAAAATGGTTAATTTTCCCCTCCCCCAGCCAAACAAGAGGGAACTTGTCTTAGGTCTTCATTATGAGAGGTGGTGCTCCTCGAGGTAAAAATCAAAGAATTGTGAAGTCCCCCCACTTAGACTGGGTTCCCAAGAGTTTTTAACTCTCAAACTAGACCACACACAGCCTCCAGCAGTTTGTCAATTACGTTTTAAGTCTTCCTACCAATACTGGCTCCAGCACTTCTGCTTCAGGTAAGCTGATCTACATTGTCTGTGTTTACCTGTCTCTGCAGTTTTGGAATGGTGGTTTGTCCTGTGACTTCAGTTCTCTGATGGATCTGAGAAAAGTTATTGATTTTAAGTTTGTTCAACTTTTTTTTCTTCTGAGGGCTGGAATGATGACTTTCAAGCTCTTTACATATTAGAGCTGTGGCTCTACCAATTTTTTTCTTTTTTTAAAAATCTATTTCAAAGGTTTCCTTTTGCCAAGCCTCACATCTTTACATAACAGTCAGTTGGTTAAGATTTACATTCAGAAAGGTAAATTTGCCTAGACTTACATATAGATGTTCTATAAAGGTGAGAAAATCTTGAACCATTACTGAACTTTCCTTTTGACTTGACTTTGCAAAAGTCAACTTAACACTGATGCCTCAGTTTCTACACCTGTGAAACAAGTATGCTATTTTGTATAATTCTGGTTGACTCATATTGTAGAATTGCTATTGGCCTGGGCATTTCTAGAAAGGGCAATGCAGAGAATTAAAGTAACTTCTGGCACCTGGGCAAACAGGGAATCCCAACAACAAGATATTTTTTTCTCCTCATCAGTTCAGGCAAGTTCCTCAGTTCTTTAATTTGCATTGGAAATCTAGCTTTCAACGTTCCAGGCTTGAAATTAAACAAGGACCTCTCTAAGTGCTAGGAGCTGTATCACGAGCTAGAGTTCTTTTCAGAGGTGGAATTTCCCCTTCCCATCAAGTTTCTAGTCCTCACTTTCTTCCTTGTCTCATGTGTTATTTTGTTCTCCACTTCTTTGGCAAAGAAAATGAAAGAAACAAATTATACATTGGAGAATACATGAGGACTGACCAGGGCTTTGTCTCATAGCAAAAACTTACAATGGATTTAGGGGAAAGGATCCTCTCTCTCCAATATCTTGAGAACGGGATATCGGTCTGTATTCTTACTTTTCAAGTTCAGATTTAAGTTTGAGATGTAGGGTCTTAGTTCAGAAAGTAGGCCTATATCTGCCTCTTGGAGTTAGAAGGATAGGGAAATCAGCAGAGAGTGCCTGGAAATTGTTAGCAGCATTAACCAATGGGCTGGTCATCCAGGGCCAAGGAGCTGAATATGACTTCTTTAATAAACCACTCTGTGATACAGCAGAAGAAATTAATTAAATTATATCACTCAAATTAATTGACAAAGCAATTAGCAAGCTGTCCATAAAGCCCAAAATAGCCAAACACTATAAATTGTGGCACCACTGCTGGCTGGAGGAGTTTTTTTCTTTTTGTTTCTTACTGTAAGCTTCAATTAAATCATTGTTTCTTCAACAGCAATCAGGCATCTGGCCTCTAGACGCTATTCTCTTCTTGGTCATCATTTATTCTGGTTCAGAGATCAGAAGATAATTTTGGTTTTAGCTAGCTGAACTCAGAGTGGAATAAAGAAAACATGTCCCCATGTTTCCTCAGTATTTAGTATCCACTCAAACAACAATTTCAATATTTGCCCAGAGACAGATGAAATAATGAGCCTAACACATCTGTGCTGTACACATATTTCAGCAGTGACTGTAAAAAGACATCACACTTATCATATTCAGATCTGTTCCCAAAATACATTTTTTGACAGAAGACAAATTAGATCATCGCATTGCATGGTGATGGGACCCATCTCTCTACAAAGGTTTGATTAAATTGCTTTGACCCGTGTCATTGACTACAGAAAGGAGAGAGAGAACATAAATAAATTCTGTGATTTAAAAGTATACTACAGAAAGTGGGCTTCTCTGGGAATCTGGTACATTCTGCTGCATGGTCTCTGCTCCCTTGTTTTGTCCTGACACGAAATGAAAGGGCTTCCTGGGATAAGGCCACATGGAAAGAAAGAAAGATGCTACCCTCCCACCTCTGGCCTGAGGTGCTAATGGAAGAAAACTGATGTGGGATGAAAACACTAAAGGCTATGCAGTAATTGGTAAAATCTGTGACCCAAACCATGTGAATATGACAAGGGTATGTCACATCATTTTGAGAGATGGTTCCCTTCTACCTAAAGGAATGGAATATCTTTTGTAGCAAATTTTCAAATTCATTCAGATCATAAAAATGTTCACTGGTTCATGAAATGTCTCTTGACACTACCTCCACAGATTAAAGCCATTCCTGCCTTCCACCATTCCTGAGTCTATGACCCAAACTATTAGGTCCAAGACTCTACATGTGCCCATTGATTTTGAGAAATATTATCATCAAACTGTAATCTCACTGTGATTTTCCCATAAAACCTGAGCCAAATAAGAATTAAAAAGATGTGTAGACTGTGATCTCCCCCTTCCCCTCACCCAATCTCAGATCTCAGAGAGAACAGATTGGTGGTTGCCAGAGGTGTGAGGTAGGGGGTGGGAGAAATAGGTGAAGTGGGTCAGAAGGTTAAAAAAAAAAAAAAATGAAGCCTAGCTCTACCAATTTTAAATAGCACTTGTTATGGACAGATTGTGTTTCCCCAAAATTCATATGTTGAAGCCCTAACCCCCCAGTACCTCAGAATGTGACTGTATTTGGAGATAGGGCCTTTAAAGAGGGAATTAAGTTAAAATGAGGCAACTAGGGTGGGCCCTAATCCTCCTTATGAAAGGAGGAGATTAGGACACAGAGAGAGACACCAGTGATGCATACCCACAGAGAAAAGACCATGTGAGGACACAGCAAGAAGGCCGCTGTCTGCAAGCCAAGAAGAGGAGCCTCAGGAGAAACCGAATCTGCTGGCACCTTGATCTTGGCCTTTTAGCCTCCAGAACTGTGAGAAAATAAATTTCTGCTGTTGAAGACACCCGGTCTGTGGTATTTTGTTATGGCCTAGCGAACTAACACAGCACTGTAGATTTGAGAGATTTGAGAAGAGTTTTTAAGGTCTTATTTTTTTTGTTTAAAATTTTTAAAAGTATAAGTGTAATATATGCTCATTGTAAAAAATTCCAACAATATTCAAGTGTAGACAGGAAAGTTAAGGTGTTCTCCTAACCTTGTCTGTCAACCCTCTATCCAGAGGTAACCAGCCACTGTTCTAGTATGTGTCCTTCTAGACATTTCTCTAGACACCCACGCACATGTGTATACAGATTTTGTTTTGATTTGTTTTTATAAAAATGAGAATCACTGCATGCATATTATTCCTCAACTTGATTTTCTCTCAACAATGTATCATAGACATCTTACCCATCTAGGTTCTTGGTTGCAAACAACAGAAACTTCCTCTGGTTAATTTAGGCAGAAAAAGGAATTTGTTGGAAAGACAAAGAACCAGCTCAGAAAATGTGCAGGAACCAAGATTTCTTTTCTTTTTTTTAAAGATTTTATTTATTTATTTATTTATTTTCCCCCCAAAGCCCCAGTAGATAGTTGTATGTCATAGCTGCACATCCTTCTAGTTGCTGTATGTGGGACGCGGCCTCAGCATGGCCGGAGAAGTGGTGCGTCGGTGCGCGCCCGGGATCCGAACCCGGGCTGCCAGCAGCGGAGCATGCGCACTTAACTGCTAAGCCACGGGGCCGGCCCCAAACCAAGATTTCTTAAGCAGCCAAAACTAAAGTCAAAATCAAGTCAGAGCAGAGTTCAATGACTCTAACTACACATTTTTTGGAAGAGTGTGGGGAAATGGCACCACTACACAATGCTGGTGGGAGCATAACTTGGTACAACCTTTCCAGAGGGCAATTTGTAATACCTCATCAAAATTCCACATGTATAGACCCTTGAGAAATCTATCCTACAGATATTTTGGCAAAGATATGAAAGAACACAAGTACAAGAGTAATCACAGCAGCATTGTTGTAATAGCAAAAGACTGTAAAATACCTAAATGTCCATCAAGAGAAACTGATTGAATCAAATACGTTTGTTCAGGGGCCGGCCCCGTGGCTTAGAGGTTAATTGCGCGCACTCCGCTACTGGCGGCCTGGGTTCGGATCCCAGGCACGCACCAACTCACCGCTTGTCCAGCCATGCTGAGGCGGCGTCCCACATACAGCAACTAGAAGGATGTGCAACTATGACATACAACTATCTACTGGGGCTTTGGGGAGAAAAAGGGAAAAAAAAAAGGAGGAGGATTGGGAATACATGTTAGCTCAGGGCCTGTCTTCCTCAGCAAAAAGAGGAGGATTGGCATGGATGTTAGCTCAGGGCTGATCTTCCTCACAAAAATAAATAAATAAATACGTTTGTTCAATGTCTGCTCTGTAGCTATAAAACAAAGAATGAACAAGTTCCCAACATACTGATATAGAATGTGCTGCAAGATCAGAAGCAGTTTACTTAGTATGCTGCCATTTTAGTGAAAAAAGAGAAAGATATGCATACTGTCATGTATGTCCATAAAACATGCCTGAAAGGATACGCACAAAATTAATAACATTGGAAAAGTAAACTAGGTGTTTAGAGGACGGGGATAAGATGGACAGGAGAAAGGAGGGGGACTTTTCATTGTATATCTTTTGTACTCTTTGAATTTTGAACCAACTGAATGTAATACCAATTTTAAAAGTAAAGGAAAAGTCACATCAAAGAGTCTTGTTAATATACTGCTACTCTGCTGCTCTAGAACATAAATGTTCTTTCTGCTACTGCTGCCACCACCAGAATAAACTCTAGATACCCTGATTCTTCGTGTCACTTCTTGAGATTCAAAGTCCTGGAAAAGATCATACATGCTCCTAACTTTTGTCCACATGCCCTCTGCCAAGAGTCTGGGAAAGTGCCTGCATGCTAATTTTTTGGCTTCTGTAGAGAGGCCCTGGTCCCTAGGAGACTCACACAATATGAGGCTGTCCAAACACAGGAAGGGGTTTCAGATGTCACACAGTCCAAATGACAACAAATTCTAGAGCAGCATCTTCTCATATCAATACACACAGATTCACCACAATCTTTTTAATGGCTGTATAAGATTCCGTAGTATAAATTTTTGTTTACTGAATATTTGTTTATATGAATATTTGTCAATGAACATTCATGAGTTTTTCTATATGTTGCCATTATATATAATCCTGAACAAACATCCTTGTATCCACAGCCCCTTCATCATATTAGTGTGTGCACATGTACATATCTATAGGAAGAACTTTTTGTGAAACGAGAAAAGTGTGGCAAAATCACATAAAATCATATCTATAGTATGATCTATAAAATCTATGTAAGAAAACTTGTTTTCAAAAGAAGATTGGAAGGAAGTATGACCAAATGAAAAGAGCACTGTAATTCAACCTGGAGCATGAAAGGAACACGTAAGTCTAATTCCATAAAATCTTCAATTGTTTCAATTATTAGTTGAGGGTGAGGCAAGGATCTTGGTTAAGCATCAAAACACATAGTATGAATCCAAAAGAAAATGGTCTTCAAATTCAGCGAGTAAATGAGCAAGCGAGCAAGAGAGTGAGAGAGAGAGAATCAAGAATAGACTAAAAATTCATGAATATTTTGCTTTGAGAGCTTAAGTTTTATTGTCTTTGAGTATCTCCTTAATATACATAAAAATAATCCTAATCATGTCTAAAATTTAAAGGTATAAGTTGTTACTCCAAAAAGAACCTGTATAATCTATTTCTAAGCCTAGAAAACTCCCAAAATACTTTTTCATTGTCCTGCATTAAATCTGTCTTTCCTCAAATACAGCATTAAAAAATAAATTTAGAATTATCATATACTACTCTTAATTTTTCTAATTTGTTTTGATACAGTATTTGTTTCATTGCAAAGCACAATATTTTTACTTCAGTGTGGGCTCTTGTGCTTCACACAGGACCTCACCTCAATGCTGAATTATCACATACAGCTTACCAGTATTATCATGTACTTATTTACATTATGGCTTATAATTGTTCTGTTGTTTAAAATTAAGACAGAGGACGTCTTCAAACTGAAAAGCAGTATCAGATGTAATTGTTTCATGAAGTCTTTGCTGGCCTGATTTTTCCAATAGATGGTGTGGCTAATATCTGCACAATTGTTAATGGATGACATTGACAGTATCCGTCATGTAAAACAAATAATAAAAAGGTAGGTGGATTGGTACATGGCTTGAAATTCCATAAATAACAAAAGGAAAACATAAACCTAGAGAAGTAAATAGTTTCATATATCTAGTGGTGTCCTCAATCTTAGATTCATCTTCTTCAACTTAGAAAATCTTGTTTTTTCCTTTCTTAATCCAAACAAGGTGAAAAAAATTTAGAAGAGTGAAATAACAAACTCTCTGTCATTGGTGGTATTCAAGAGGAATATGAATGGCCATCTCTCAGGAATGCTGTGGAACTGGAACCACCAAAACTGGTTGGTTCAATTTCAGCATAATTTCTATTTATTTATTTATTTATTTGTGAGGAAGATCAGCCCTGAGCTAACATCCATGCTAATCCTCCTCTTTTTGCTGAGGAAGACTGGCTCTGAGCTAACATCTATTGCCAATCCTCCTTCTTTTTTCCCCCAAAGCCCCAGTAGATAGTTGTAGGTTGTAGTTGCACATCCTTCTAGTTGCTGTATGTGGGACACCACCGCAGCATGGCCGGAGAAGCGGTGCGTCTGTGCGCGCCCGGGATCCAAACCTGGGCCGCCAGTAGCAGAGCGCGCCCACTTAACCACTAAGCCACGGAGCCGGCCCTCGCATAATTTCTAATTCTATCGCTTTGAGAGTCGAAATGTAGAGCCAAAGAAAAACTTGAGATAAAATACAGAGAAAAATTCAATTCAGTCTGACAACTAAATACGACTTAGTGATAAAGTAAAAAGAAACATTACAGATAATCCCAATGTTTTTAGACTAGAATGTGAGGAAATGTTGGTATTACATAAGAAATAAGAAATTACAAAAAGTTGAGAATAATAAAATACATTAGGTTAGAAATGTCTTTCCAGACCAATTCCTGTTCCTGCCTACACAGTACAAAAGAAAACAGAGTGCGCCGGCCCCATGGCTTAGCGGTTAAGTGCGTGCGCTCCGCTGCTGGTGGCCCAGGTTCGGATCCCTGGCGCGCACCGACGCACCGCTTCTCTGGCCATGCTGAGGCCGTGTCCCACATACAGCAGCTGGAGGGATGCGCAGCTATGACATACAACTATCTATTGGGGCTTTGGGGGGAAAAATAAATAAATAATTAAAAAAAAAAAAGAAAACAGAGTGAAAAGACAGAGTCCCTGCTCTCATTAAGATTACAATCTAGTGAGGATACAGACAAGTAGACAGGCAAGTGTTAACACACATATTGTAAGTGGAAGCACTGCAGACCATGGGAGATCAGCCCAAATGTTAGGGTCAGGGAAGGCTTCCTGGGACCTGAAGAATGGTCGGCATGAGCGAGGCCAAGAGTTGCAATGAAGAAGGTTACAGGTTGAGAGAGGTACATATGCAAAGATCTGGAAGGGAGGAAGAGGCAGGGCATTTTCAACGATCTGAAAGTAGTTTACCGTGATTGGAGCACAAAGTGTGAAGATGAGGCAGAGGTGCAAAGATGGGCCAGAAAGGCAAGCAGTGACAACGTATAAAGGAACTTACAAACTATGTTAAGGAAATTGCACTTTTATTGAGGGCCATGGGCAGCCAATGAAGAGTTTTAATCAGTGAAGAGACATGATCAGATCTGAATTTTAGACAGATCACTCTGGCTGCAACACAGAACAAGGTTTTTAAATTTTTCTCTTCTTTTTTTGTCCTTTGGACATATTTGATAGTCTGGTGAACTCTATAGATCCCATCTCAGAATAATTGTTTAAATGTCTGAAATAAATACATAGGATTATACAAAAAATAAATTAACAAAATAATAAAAGAAGCACAAAATATGTACTCTGAAAATTACAATCATTGTTGAAAGAAATTAAAGAATACCTAAATGAATGAGTGATATCTCATTTTTATGGATTGGAAACCTTAATGTTGTTAAGATAGAAATATTCACCAAATTGATCTAGATCCAACACACAATCATTATCAAAGTCCTAGCTGATCTTAAAATTCATATGGAAAGGCAAGGGATTAACAATAGCCAAAACAGTCTTGAAATAGAAGAACAAAGTTAGAGGACTCATGCTTTTTGATTTCAAAACTTACTACAAAGCTACAGTAATCAAGACCAAGACAGTATGGTGCCGGCATAAGAAAAGACACATAAATTAACAGAATAGAATTGAGACTCCAGAAATAAACCTTTACTTCTATGGTCATTTGAATTTTGACAAGGGTGCCAAGACCATTCAACAAGGGAAAGAACAGCCTTTTCAACAAATGGTCCCGGAACAACTGAATATCCACATGCAAAAAGAATGAAGTTTGACCCCTTCATAACACCATACACAAAAATTAATTCAAAACTAATTCAATTAGGTCAAAATAGACCTAAATGTAAAATGACAAAGCTTTTAGAGAAGAAAACATAGAAATAAATCTTCATGACCTAAGGTTAGGGAAAGCCTTCTTAGACATATACCAAAACCGCAAGTGATGAAAGAAAAAACAGATTGATTGGGGTTCATTAAAATTAAAATCTTTTGTGCTTCAAGGGACACCATCAAGAAAGCAAAAAGATAACCTACCATGTATTAGTTTGCTGGGGCTGCCATAACAAAATACCACAGCCAGGATGCCCTAAATGACAGAAATTTATTTTCTCACAGTTCTGAAGATTAGAAGTCCAAGATCAAAGTGCCAGCAAGTTTGGTTTCTTCTGAGGCCTCTCTCCTTGGCTTTCAGAGGGCCACCATCTCCAGGTGTCCTCACATGGTCTTTCCCCTGTGAACATGCATTCCTGGTGTCTTTTTGTGTGTCCTCATCTCCTCTTCTTACAAGGACACCAGTCAGATTGGATTAGGACCCATCCTAGGATGGTCTCATTTTAACTTAATTATCTCTCTAAAGGTCCTATCTTCAAATACAGACACAAAATGAGGTACTAGGGGTTAGGGCTTCAACATATGAATTTGTAGGGGGTACACAATTAAGCTCATAACATATTGAATGGGATAAAATATTTACAAATCATATATCTGATAAGGCAATAGTATTGAGAATATATAACGAACTCTTACAACTTAACAATAAAAAGACAACCCAATTGAAAGAGGGGCAATGGATCTGAGAAGACATTTCTTTAAATAAGATATACAAACGGCCAAGAAGCACACGAAAAAAATGCTCAACATCATTAGCCATTTGATACTAGGGGCATGCAAATCAAAACCACAATGAGAGAGCACATCAGACCTACTAGTCTGGCTATACTCAAAAAGACAGATAATAACAATTGCTATGGTGGAGAAATTGGAACGTTCTTACCTTGCTGGTAGGATTGCAAAATGGTCCAGCAGCTTTGGAAAACAATTTGACAGTTCCTCAAAATTTAAGCACATATACCCAAGAGAACTGAAAGTATATCTCCACACAAAAACTTGTACATGAATGTTCATAGCAGCATGATTCATAATAGCCAAAAAGTGGAAAAAGCTCTAATGTCCATCAAATGGGAATGGATAAAGAAAGTATGATTTATTCGTACAAAGGAATATAGGCCATAAAAAGGAATGAAGTACTGACACATGCCACAGCATGGATGAACCTTGAAAACATTATGCAAAGTGAAAGAAGCCAGACACAAAAGACCATATATTGCCTGATATTGTATGATTCCATTTACATGAAATATCCATAGAGACAGAGAGTAGATTAGAGGTTGTCTAGGTCTGGGAGAAGCGGGTGAAGTTGAGAGGAAATGAGAAATGACTGCTAATGGGTACAGGGTTTCTTTTTGGGGTGATGAAAAAAATTTTAAATTGATTATAGTGATAGTTGCACAACTCTGTGAATATACGAAATATATATACTTTAAGTAGAGAAAGTATATCGTACGTGAATTATATCTCAATAAAGCCAGTAAAATACAAATCTTCCTCGACTCACAATGGGTTACATCCTGATAAACCCACCATAAGTTGAAAATATCGCAAGTCAAAATGCATTTAATTCACCTAACCTACCGAACATCATTGCTTATTCTAGCCTACCTTAAACAAGCTCAGAACGCTTATATTAGCCTATAGTTGAGCAAAAGCATCTAATGCAAAGCCTGTTTTATACTAAAGTGTTGAATATCTTATGTAATTTCTTGAATACTGTACTAAAAGTGAAAACCAGAATGGTTGTATGGGTACAGAATGGTGGTAAGTGTATCGGCCGTTTACCCTCTGATTGCGTGGCTGACTGGGAGCTGCAGCTTGCCGCTGATGCCCAGCATCATGAGAGAGGATCATACAGCATATCACTAGCCTCAGAAAAGATCAAAATTCAAAAATCAAAGTATGATTTCTACTGAATTTGTATGGCTTTTGCACCACACTAAAGTCGAAAAATCGTTGTCAAACCATCATAAGTCTGTTGGGGGCTGTCTGTACACAGGATTACATACAAAACCAGTTGTTTTAAAAAAAAGTTATCAAAATATTTTTAAGTATAAGATAGTATTATATGTGTTTCTTTATACTTAAATAAGAATATCTAGCAGTGAGTGTTATTAATAACTACCATACTTCAAAGAACTAATGATTATAAATGATATTTTTAGACATTGCAACAATGAAATGTAATATAAAAATATTTACAATTTCCATTGACAATAAAGTCACAGGTGCTACGACTATTGTGGTTCATTGCTTACAATTCATGAAATGGAAATACTAAGTTTTAGGTACAGATTAATGAAAATAAAGGTATAATTTTTTCCCCGTGAACTTCATGAACCCTCTGAATTCTACCCACAAATACTTTGGGGTCTGTGAACCCCAGGGTAACAAACCCTGAATCAGAAAAGAAACGAGCTGGAAGGCTATTATAGAAATGCAAGTCAGCATATAAATGGGCTAGAGTGATGGCAGAAGGTCTGGAGGAAAGTAGGTAGATTATAACTGTATTTTGGGAATTGACTCAATAGGATTTGGTGATTGAATGGATGTGGACAGTAAGGGAGATGGAGGGAAAGATGATGTCTGTGCTGCTGCTTGTGTAACCACGTGGACAGTGAGCCATCCATGAAAATAGGAAACAAAATGTGGAAGGAGAAGCAGCTTGAGTGAAGTGAGATTGGGTGAAGATAAAGAGTTTTGTTTGGGACATGTTCAGTAGGAGGAGTACCTGTGGAACAAGATAACTGGATATATGGTCTGTAGCTCATAAGAAAAGATGGACTAGGAATATAGGTTTGGGAGTCCTCAACATCATACCAGGATTGGATGCAATAGCACAGGGAGAACATGTAAAGAGAGAAGATGGCCAAAACAGGAGCTAGAGGACCAGAAACGTTTAAGGGAAGAGCAGAGGACTATAAGGCTGCAAAGATAATGTAGCCGGAGCAGAGTCAGAGAAGTAGGAGGAAAGCCAGTAGAGCTCATTCCTAGCACCACAGAGACTCGGGGCTCATGTACACAAATATACGATCATTATTTTATATGCTTCATTTGTAACATACTATGCTTTGGGATTCATATGATATTTACTTTCTTAATAATAATAATTGTTTTACTTACTGAACTTAAAACTAAAATTTTAAAACATCACTGTATTACTGATTCTAAGAAGCTGTTTTCTTTTATTTCATCTGTGACTAATACAAAACAAAACAAAAAACTTACATTTAAAAATTATCTGTTTTTAGAAATTATTTATTTATTTTTTTACAATTCTTTATTGTGGTAAAATATAAATACCAGAAAATTTACCATTTTAACCATTTTTAAGTGTACAATTCAGTGGAATTAATTACATTCACAATGTCGTGCAACCATCACTACTATCTATTTCTAAAACATTTTCACCCAAAACAGAAACTCTGCAGCCATTAAGGAATGACTTCTCATTCTCCTGTACCTCAGCACCTCTAATCTACTTTCAGTCTCTATAAATTTGCCTATTTTACACATTTCATATAAGTGGAATCATACAATATTTGTACTTTTGTGTCTGGCTTATTTCACCTAGCATGATGTTTACAATGTTCACCCATGTTGTAGTATGTATCAGTACTTCATTCCTTTTTTATAGCTGAATAATATTTCATTAAATGTGTACACATTTTCTTTAATCATTCATCTGTTGATAAACACTGGATCATTTCCTCCTTTTGGCTAATGTGAGTAATGCTGCAATGGACATTGGTGAATAAATATCTGAGTCCCTATTTTCAATTACTTTGTGTATATACCTAGGAGTGGAATTGCTGGATTACATACTAATTTTATGTTTAGCTCTTTTTTTTGTGAGGAAGATCAGCCCTGAGCTAACATCTGCCAATCCTCCTCTTTTTGCTGAGGAAGACTGGCCCTGAGCTAACACCCGTACCCATCTTCCTCCACTTTATATGGGACGCCGCCACAGCATGGCTTGACAAGCAGTGCGGTCAGTGTGCGCCCGGGATCCGAAGCAGCGAACCCTGGGCCACCGCAGCAGAGCGCACACACTTAACTGCTTGCGCCACCGGGTCGGCACCGTGTTTAGCTCTTAAAGAAATTGCCAAACTTTTCTGCAGTGGCTGCAACATTTTACATTCCCACCAACAGTGTATGAGGGTTCCAATTTCTACCAACACTTGTTATTTTCCCTTTGTCATCATCATCATCATCAACATCATCATCATCATCACCATCATCATCACCATCCTAGTGGATATGAAGTAGTGTCTCATTGTGATTTGCATTTGCATTTCCCTAATGACTAATGATGTTGGACATCTTTTCATGGGCTTGTTGGCCATTTGTGTATTTTGGAGAAATGTATATTTAAACTTATTGCCCATTTTAAAAATTAGTGTCCAACTTCATTCTTTTGCATCTAGTTGTTCCAGCACTATCTACTGAAGAGATTATTATTTTCCAATTGAATGGACTGGTACCCTTGTCAAAATCAATTGGCCATAGACCTCTGGGTTTATTTCTGGACTCTTGATTCTATTCCATTGGTCTATATGTCTCTTCTTATGCTAGTACCATACTGTCTCGATTACTGAAGTTTTGAAATGTTTTGACCACAAATCAACTAATGTGATATACCACATTAACAAAATGAAGGATAAAAATCATAGGATCATCTCAATAGATGCATAAAAAGCATTGGACAAAATTCAACAGCCATTTACAAAACCTCTCAACAAAGTGGATACACAGAGAATGTACCTCAACATAATAAAGGCCATATATGACAAGTCCACAGGTAACATCATACTCAATGGTGAAAATCTGAAAGCTTTTCCTCTAAGATCAGAAACAGGACAAGGATGCCCATCTCACCATTTTTATTCAACATAGTATTGGAAGTCCTAGCCAGAGCAATTAGGCAAGAAAAAGAAATAAAAGGCATTCAAATTGAAAACAAAGTAAAACTCACTATTTGTAATAAGTTTTGAAATTAGGAAATGTGAGATCATGTCTCTCATGAAGAGTGGACAACACAAATATGTGCTGAACACCAGCATCTATTTAATCTGTTTGAAAGTTATATTTTCTTTTTCCCTAGCTTTATTGAGGTATAATTGACAAAAAAGCAATATATTTAAAGTATACAATGTGATGATTTGATATAAAATATATTGTGAAAGGATTCCTGCAATCAAATTAATTACCATATCCATCAGCTCACAGTTATTTATTTATTTATTTTGGTGAGACCACATCAGATGTATTCTCTTAGCAAATTTCAAGTATACAATACAGTATGATTAAATATAGTCACCATGCTATACATTAGATCTTCAGGACTTGTTCATCTTATAACAGAAAGTTTGTACCCTTTGACCACACTCCCCCCTTCCCCGCCCCCAGCAACCACAATTCTACTCTCTGGTTCTATGAGTACAGCTCTTTTTTCTAAGACTCCACATGTAAGTGACACCATGCAGTATCTGTCTTTCTCTGTCTGGTTTATTTCACTTTGCAAATGGTAGGATTTCCTTCCTTTTAAAGGCTGAATAATAGTCCACTGCATATATATACCACATTTTCTTTATCCATTCATCTGTTAGCAGACACTTAGATTGTTTCTATATCTTGACTATTGTGAATAATGCTGCACTGAACATAGGTCTCTTCGAGATATCTGTTTCCTTTGGATATATACCCCAAAGTGGGATTGCTGGATCATACGGTAGTTCTAGTTTTAATTTCTTCAGGAACCTCCATCTCGTTTTCCATAATGGCTGTACCAATTTATGTTCTCACCAACAGTGCTCAAGGGTTCCCTTTTCTCCATACCCTCTCCAACACTTGTTATCTCGTTTTCGATACTAGCCATCCTGACAGGTGTGAGATGTTATCTCACTGTGGTTTTGATTTGCATTTTCCTGATGATAAGTGATGCTGAACACCTTTTCATATACCTATTGTCCATTTGTGTGTCTTCTTTGGAAAACTGTCTATTCAGGTCCTTTGCCCTTTTTTTTTTTTAATTTTTTTCCCCCCCAAAACCCCAGTAGATAGTTGTATGTCATAGCTGCACATCCTTCTAGTTGCTGTATGTGGGACACGGCCTCAGCGTGGCTGGAGAAGCGGTGTGTCGGTGCTCACCCGGGATCCGAACCCGGGCCGCCAGCAGTGAAGCACGCGCACTTAACCGCTAAGCCACGGGGCCGGCCCCCTTTGTCCATTTTTAAATTGGGTTTACTGTGTTTTTTGCTATTGAGTTGTATGTGTTCCTTATATATTTTGGATATTAACACCTTATCAAATATGTAGTTTAACACTAATTCCATAGGTTGCCTTTTCATTTTATCAATGGTTTCCTTTGCTGTGCAGGAGCTTTTTAGTTTGATGTAGTCTCACTTTTTTTTTGCTTTTATTGCCTTTGCTTTTGGTGTCAAATTAAAAAAATTATTGTTTTGTGGCCCAACATATGATCTATCCTGGAGAATATTCCATGTGCTCTTGAGAATATGTGTATTCTGCTGCTATTGGATGGAGTGTTCTGTATACATCTAACGTGTATTTCAAGCACAATCTTTCCATATTGATTTTCTGCTTGGATAGTCTATCCACTGTTGAAAGTGAGATATTGAAGTCCACTACTATTATTGTATTGCTATTTCTCCCCACAAATTTGTTAATATTTACTTTATATAATTAGGTGTTTAATGTTAGTGAACACATATTTATAATTGTTATATCCTCTTGATTGACCAGTTTATCATTATATAACGGTCTTCGTCTTTTCTTGCAGTTTTTGCCTTAAAGTCTATTTTGTCTGATATAACTATTCCTGCTCTCTTTTGGTTTTCACTTGCGTGGAATATTTTTTCCATTCCTTCATTGTCAGTCTATTTATGTTCTTAAAGCTGAAATGAGTCTCTTGTAGGCAAGAGTCTTGTTTTTTTATCCAGTCACTTTGTGTCTTTCAATTGGATAACTTAGTCCATTTATATTTCAAGTGATTATTGATATGTAAGGGCTTATCATTGCCATTTTCCTGTTTTCTAGGTATTTTGTAGATTTTTTTGTTCCTTTCTTCTTCTCTTCCTGCCTTCCTTTGTGATTTTATGATTTTCTTTTTGATTCCCTTATAGTTTGTGTATCTACTATAAGTTTTTGTTTTGTAGTTATAGTGAGGCTTACATAAAAAATTTTATAACAGTTTATTTTAAGCTAAGAAATTTATTTTCATTGCATACCAAAGCTCTATATTTTTACTCTCCTCCCCTACATTTTATGTTTTGATGTCACAATATACATCTCTTTATATTGTATATCTGTTAACAAGTTACTGTAGCTAATGTTATCTTTAATACATTTGTTTCTTCACATTTTTTTTTAAATTTTATTTATTTATTTATTTTCCCCCAAAGCCCCAGTAGGTAGTTGTACATCATAGTTTAACATCCTTCTAGTTGCTGTACGTGGGACGCGGCCTCAGCATGGCGGGAGAAGCGGTGCGTCCGTGCGCACCCAGGATCCGAACCCAGGCCGCCAGCAGCGGAGCGCGCGCACTTAACCGCTAAGCCACGGGCCGGCCTGTTTCTTCACATTTATACTAGAGTTATAAGTATATATACAACACCATTAAAATATTAGAGTATTCTTAATTTAACTATATATTTACCTTTAGTAGTTAGTTTTATACTTTCACGTATTTTCATGTTACTAATTAGCATCCTTTTATTTAAGCTTGAAGAACTCCCATTAGCATATCTTGTAAGGCTGGTCTACTGATGATGAGAGCGCCTTTAGTTTTGTTTGTCTGGGGGAAATCTTTCTCTCTCCCTCAATCCTGAAAGACAACTTTGCCAGGTAAAGTATTCTTGGTTGGTAATTTTTTTCCTTCAAGACTGAATGTGCTCCCATTCGCTTCTGGCCTGTAAGATTCTGCTGAAAAATCCAGTGATAGTCTTATAGGAGTTCCCTTGAATGTAACAAGTAGCTTTTCTCTTGCTGCTTTCAAGATTCTCTTTGCCTTTAACTTTTGACAATTTAATTATAATGTGTCTCAGTGTAGGTCTCTTTGGATTCATCTTAATGGTATTATGTGGGCTTCCTGGATCTGGATGTCTGTTTCTTTTCTCAGGTTTGGGAAATTTTCAGCCATTATTTTGTTAAAAAAGCTTTCTGCCCGCCCCCCTCCTTCTGGGACACCCATAATTCGTATATTGGTCCTCTGCCTAGTGTCTCATAAGTTCCTTAAGCTACTTTAACTCTTTTTCATTCTTTTTTCTTTTTGCTCCTCTGATTGGATGATTTCCACTGCCCTATCATTGAATTTGCTGATCCTTTCTTCTGCTTCATCTAGTCTGTTGAACACCTCTATTGAACTTTTCAGTTCAGTTATTGTATTCTTTAGCTCTATGATTTGATTGGTACTTATATTTTCAATCTCTTAGTTGAAATTCTCACTTTGTTCACGCACTGTTCTCCTGACCTTGGTGAGCATCTTTATGACCATTATTTTGTATACTTTATCAGGTAAATCACCACTACCTGATAATCATCATCTTTATGACCATTATTTTGTATACTTTATCAGGTAAATTCCATTTCATTAAGGTCTTTTTCTGGGGTTTTATCTTGTTATTTTGTTTGGAACACATTCCTATGTTTCTTCATTTTCCTTGACTCTCTGTGTTGGTTTTGGTGCATCAGATAAAACAGCCAACTCTCCCAGTCCTGAAGGAGTGGTCTTGTGTAGGAGATGAATCTCACCAATCAGCATGACCCAAGCTCCTGGTTGCCGCTCAAACCTTGTGCTTGTCCAAATCACCACCTTGTTCTTAGTGGCTGCCAGGAGATTAGGGTGTGCCGAGACCCATTAGTTCCCTAAAGGCATGGAAAATGCCCACACACCCACTTCAGGCTCCAAGAGGACTACTAATTGCTTGCCCCTTCAGCTCCCCAGTGCAGACTAATTGGAAGCCCAACTTTCAGGCAGCAACTGGGAAAGTCAGGACGTTAGATATGCAGTCTAGCTCTTATCAAGGAGAAACTGGGAGCTGGGTGTTTTAGTCTACTCACTCTGTGCTGATCCAGAGGGAATAGCCACTGGGAGCGCTCATACACCCATAGAAAACTGCCTCCTTCTTCTCTGCGGTCCCAGGGAACCCATGAATGCTGAGGTCCATAAGCTCCAAGAGCTAGATGATTTAGGAGCCAGTCTCTCAGCTTACAGCTATGCTAGATGTGTGGCTAAACCCTTTTCACAGAGAAGCTGGAGACTTGGTTTTTACGGCTGAGTTGAGCTGGTGGGAAAAAGGCACAGGAAGTCCCCACATGCCTGTTCAGGCCTTCAGATGATGAATAATTATGTGCCTCATCAGCTCCCAGGTGCAGGCTAATTAGAAGCCCAATCCTTGGGCAGCAGCTGGAAAAGGATGCAGTCAAATCCCTTCCAAGGAGAAGCTGAGAGCCTTGAATTTTCACCTGTTCCCTCTGTGTTGATCCCAGGAGGATGGCCATGGGAAGTGCTCACACTTCTGTATAAAACTGCCTCTTAGTTTAATGTGGCCTCAAAAGACTTGTGAATGCTGAGCCCTGTCAGCTCTCAGGGTTAGGTGATTTGGGAGCCTGTCCCTCAGGTGTCAGCCATAAAAGGTAGGGTGCTAGACATGTAGACAAGTTCCTTCAGGGGAGAAGCTGGAGACTTGGTTTTATTGTTGGAGTGAGCTTGAAGGAGAATGCAGGGGAAGTGCCCAATAGGCTCATTCAGGCTCCTTGGAGAATCCCAGTCAGCACTCAGATACACGCTGATTAGAAGCTGGATCTTTGAGCAGCAGCTGGGAAAGTATGCAGTAAAATTCCTTTCAGGTAGAAACTGGAGAATGTGTGTTTTTGCCTGTTCCCTCTGTGCTGCACCCAGGGGGAATAGTGAAAGGAAGTGCATGCACGCCCATTTGAAATTGCTTCTTTGTTTAATATGGTCCTGGGGGACTTGCAAATGTCAAGCCTTGTTGGCTACCCAAGCTATGTGATTTGGTAGCCAGGCCCGTGGGTGGCAGCCTTAAAATTTGGGCACTAGATGTATGGTCCAAACTCTTGACTCCTCAGGGAGAAACTGAGATTTGGGGATTCCTTCCTGATTGCAAAAGTTATATTTTCTAATTGCAAGTTAATATATCAATATTGTGGCTTTTGTATATTTGATTCTTGATGGTTTGGTTAATCTGATTCAGTACCCAAACCCAACCATATCAAGGTATAGTAATTACTGAATATGCAAACTTCTAAAGAAGAGAACTAGACTTGGGATATGGTGACTTTGTCAAGTGGCTGATGCAAGGTCTGTGTGGCTGGACATCTGATTCTCCCCTGACAACACCTTCCCTTCCTTTGGGCCATTTTCAATTTTTAACAATAGGCAGATATCAAGGTTGAGTTATCTCAAAGATTCGATATCTGACCTAATGTTGTGTAATATTCAGTGCTTATTTAAAAAGAATAAAAATGTATGGAGATTTCTAGAAGACTAAAATGAAGTTCTTCACAAATATGTAAATCAAAATACCCCAGGGGTTCTGGTACCAAAACCTGCAATCTTAACACTACATGCAATGCCGTGGTTTTTGTTTTTTTTTTTAATTTTTATTTATTTATTTTTTTCCCCCAAAGCCCCAGTAGATAGTTGTATGTCATAGCTGCACATCCTTCTAGTTGCTGTATGTGGGACGTGGCCTCCGCATGGCCAGAGAAGCGGTGCATCGGTGCACGCCCGGGATCTGAACCCAGGCCACCAGCAGCGGAGCGCACGCACTTATGGGGCTGGCCCTATACCGTGCTTCTTTATCTTTCTCTGTCCTCTTTATAGGGTCCCCACTGTATATTATTTATTGAAGATTACTGAATGTATTGAAGCAACTATTGATTTTATAATGTCAAAGCCTAGGAGGTAAGCTAATTACAATCTAACTTCTTTTAGATAAGGTTATGGGACTGTTTACTGGTGACTATTACAACACTATGTAGGAGAAAAGCATTCAGAACTGCACAGAAGAAGGGTGTAGTGAAGTATTTATTATAAGATCTACCTTGGAACTGGTGGTGCCTGACTCTCCCTAGCACATGTGACCAAAACCTACAGAAAATACAGCTAACATACATGTAAATTCCCTTAGGGTATCCACCATTAGAAAATAGACTCTGTCTTTTAAAAACTGTACTCATGCCTGGTTGAATGGCCCAGATGTTTTACTGAACTGATAATAATGAGTTTTCTATGATGACTAACTCAGTTTCATAAAACTCTTAGTTCCTGCCACTAAAATGTGAGTGGAAGGAACGGGGGTGGGTGGGAAGTACAGGGTCTTGGACCTTTTCAGAGCAAATCTCGATTTTTGTAAAATTATTATTATTTGCTAATTTAACATGAAATTTAAGAAGCAAGCAAAGAAGAGAAAAAGAGAAAATATTTAAGCTCTAACAGAGCTTTTGAGAGTTTGTTTTGTAGCAATTACCTTTCAAAACTTCCATAACAACTTGGACAGAAAATCCAACTGAATTCACAGATGCTTGTGGAAAGGTGGAGAACTTGGAGGAAATATGAAAGAGTTGGAAGTAGAGATGTGTGTCGTATTGCTTTGTTATTTCCCCTAGCTTTTATTGGTTTGAACAGATTTGTTTTCTTTCTAGTTCTTCACCATCTTTATAAAAGATAAATATATAGTGTAAGAAATGTGATTTATAATAGCATCATTATTCCACAATTGAAAACAGTGAGTGCTTGATTGTCTGGCAGAATATGCCCATCAGAAATAACCTGTAGCTCTGGAGGCCAGTGGGTTGCTATGACAACCAGACAAAAGAGTTTAATAATGGCTCTCCTTCAAAGCTGGAAAACTGACAAAAAGATGAGAGCTATAAATGCAAATGTTTCTCATGTAAATGCAAACAAGCACCAAATACATTTATTTCCTTGTTCTACAAGTATTCATTGAACGCCAATGCTGTCCCTGGCCCTATGTTAGGAGTTGTGGAAAAGACAGACGTAGTCCCTCCATGATGGAGTGCACATTCTAGTGCAGAAGACATTTAATAAAGAGTAAACATATCAATAAACTGAATAATTCCAGCATGTGAGAATGCCCTACAGAAAAAAAGCATTGATACTGAACAAGCAGTATCTAGTATGGAATATGGAAAAGAGCCCAGTCACAGCATATATCAAAAATCTTGTCTTTAAGCTTATAGGAGATGTAGTAGAAGTAAAATCGAGAATGGAGTCTTACGGTCTTTATTAACGCAGGAACAGAAACTCAACTACTAACAAGTATTACTTACTCCTCACTTGCTAGCAGAGATTAGGGTTCTATATGAACATAAGGGTTGTTTGAGTGTGTTTTTAAAGTGAGTACGGGTATTTGTAATGAAAATTATAATGATAAAAGTTATATTACATACTTGACAGAAGCAATTATTCAAAATGTTCTCGGGCAGCTGTTTTGTAGTTTTCACAAACACAAAAAATGACACTATATGTGTGTATCGAATAAACTATGATTAACCTGAAGTCAGTACAAGAATTCAGCAAGAAACTAAGTTTTAAATAGACTATTGTGGCTAATGCTCTGGGTTTCAACAGAGGGAGAGAGGAGTAGATTACATTCACACAGTACTGCAAAGATGATCCAGGCAGAGAAAATGCTAGAATGTTGCTAAAGAGCCTAGCTTGCTCTAAGAAATATCCAGTTTATCAGATAATTCTGATATCTCTTATTTTTTTAACAGAAGCAACATTTGTTGTTTAAGAGAGTTAATACTGCCATTGATTATACAGAGCCATTTTCAGTAGTTTTTTCTTTCTTCTTAGGAAGTTGGAACATTCCATAATATAATGCCAAGACTAGACCTTGCCTCATGATCTAGGATACCACTACAAACTTAGTCTACGAAGCTTTATTTAATCAAAACAAAATGAAGTGCCCTTGCCTTTTATGCACAGAGCAGCAGCAAGAGCTCAGGAAGCTAGCAAGTCTTTCTGGAATTGGAGGCCCAGCCCATGTGTTGTTGATTGCAGTAACCCCTGGGATGTTGTTATCATTTTGCCCACCATGTGATAAAATCTGGCCTGAGATGGTGTGGTAGAGACTGCTATTTAACCTAATAGCCTTTTTCTCCCTTTCTACAAGAAAGAACCTCTGAATTTTAACTAGATACATGTTGACTCAGAATAAAGACCACCTCTCCCAAGCACCCTTGCAGCTAGGTATGGTCATGTAGTTAAGATCTAGCCAATGTCATGTGACCAGAAGTGATGTACACAACTTCCCGTACAAGGAAGGGTCATCCCTTCTCCTTCCTCCCTTCCTGATGGCTGGAATATGGACATGAGGGTGAACTAGCTTGGACCATGACAACACTCTAAGAGAAGCAGAACAGGAAAATAGAAAAGTCCGGGTGTCAGTCAACTTTTAGATAAGGGGCGACATAACAGATTGGACTTGTACATGAGAAACTTCTTAAACAACCATTGGGTCTCTTACATACAACCACACCTATATTCTAACTAATGCACAAAGTGAGAGAAAACATTACCCCATGGCATCTTCTCTGTGCACAGAAAGCCCTGAAGGCATGAGACTCTGGATCAGGCTGTGCCTTAAGTGAACGCCACTGCTGAACTTTTCAGTTACAGAAAAGTTCTAGTTTATTTTCTTAAGGTGATCTAAATTAAGGTAATATTGCTTGCAACTGAGAGTCCTGGCTCTTCTCTTTCTTTAAGGCACAAACATATCTGTTTTGGAAGAATACTTTGCCTGACATTTACATAAAGCCCTTTTTAGCTAGTTTTCCCAGAACTAACAAATAGTTTGCCCCAACAGAATACTCATGATTGAGACATGGTGGTTCTAAGCAGCAATTTTAGCTTTGGAGGTGAGAATGTAAAAGGCTGACTCCATTAGAGGTGACTCCCCACAGACAACGCTGTTTGAGGAGAAAATGGCTCAGATAAAGATGGAATGTTATGCAACAATATCTGTTCCCTTCTCTCCCGCTGCCTGGGGCCATGTTGAGTCCTCAATGTTAAAGATGTGAGGAATGGAAGTTTGATGAAACAGATCTGGGTGACAAACGGCTCAGAGTCAAGGAGGGGGTTTTTCTCCCTATTCTGCACAAAACCTATTGCCTCCATAGCACTCTGATGTTTGGCAGCTTCTATAAACAGTATCTTCTGGTTTTTATTATATTAGAAAAAAAATTGGTTTGTATATATTGAACTCTCTCATTGGTTCTAAAAATAACATTAATTCTCTTGGGTTTCTGATAGTCACATTTTCTATAAATAATTTTGCCTTCTAATACTTCCCCACTTTATCATATTTGCTATAATGAATTCCTTTAAAGTTAGTTAGAATGACGAAAAGGGTGTTGAAGTTTGTAAGCAGGTATGGGAAGGAGAGATTGTCACAAGTGCTCTTTCCTTGGGTCTGATGAGCTTCAGAAGCGTCACAACATCCGTGAAATTATAAAATTATGAATATTTGCCTTTTTCTTGGGAACGGATCAAAAGCTTTCCCCAGATTCTCAACAAGATCAGGTACCAAAATTTTTAAATCCCAGCTCAACTAATAACAATGAAAAGAGCCATTATAACTTACTTTCAATCTTTAATCCATATTTAGACAAGCCAATTGCTAAATTAATTTCGACTTTATCCTTTTGGAAACTCTAATGTCACTTATCATTTGAACTTAAGAGACCTTACAAAAATTTGGGTTCTTTCAGCTTTTCAGACTACAGGAACAGATACAAAAGATAATTAAGGTCATTCTAAATCTTACAAATAGTAGTCCTGAAAACAACATTATTAAGCTAAAAGATGTAGGGATTTCAACACTGCTAGCAGTGTCATTTACTGTACCAGCTAGAGTTTTATACATTTAGCAGAAACACTCAAAAAGTCAGAAACTCTGGGTTCCAGTACCCGTTTTATTTGTAACTAATCACTTACAAATCACTTATCTATAAAATAATGGTTAACATCTATTTGCTAATTCACAAATATATCACAAAACCAAAATTCTTCCCAAGAAAACCTCTTTAAATCAAGATATTACTACTATTTAGCTTAGGCTTTAACTCAAAGGTTGAAAATGACAAATCGGAGAATTTGTCTTTTACCAATCGGTTGCTTACTTTAATTCTGCGGATGGATAATCTGGTTAAAATCAGCACTGTCCTATTTCAACCTGACAAAACAAAATGTTATCCACAAAAAGTTACTGGTGAAGAAAAAGTTGACCCCAAAATAACACTATTGAGAAACAGCTTTGTGTTAAGTACAGTGCTTATCACAACCCTGATGTCAAATGGAACAAAATTTAGCCTTAGGGCACGAAAAGCATGTCTGCCCGTTTGAAGAAACACATACTGCTAGGATAAGCATCTTATTTCACTAAAAATGTTAAACAGGAATGTTTTGTAGAATCTTCAAACGGCCAACCAAAATGGCTAAGAAGACCTTTTTTTCTTTTACCTTTTGGGTCTCGCTCTCTCCTTTTTCGTCCTAGGGTATTTCATTCAAAAATTCAGTTCCCCACCTGAGAGCACACTGCTCTGTACCCTGCTGGGGTGTAAGAAAGGTTACATTCGGTCACTAGAGAATAACATAGAAGAGGAATTAGCATGTTATTGAATGAAGATTCAGGAAGATAATTCGAAGTGGGTATAGAAAAATACACCATAAGCATCTGGTCATTTATCATTTACATGTATCGTGACCACCCTATCTAGTAAACCCTCAAGAGGTACTTATACTTTCTTATATTAAACAATGTCAGTTTTGTGTGATTTAGTCTCTATTTCTGGACTTTCCCTTACATACAATGACAGAAACAAGGACTGGAGTGTGGTTCACAGAGAAACACAGAACAGATACAAATACCATAATAAAGTAGCCATGTGTACCACTGCCTAGGGAAATACTTTAGATGAAATATACTTTCACTACTGGCCCCAAATGCCATCATCCACCTATGTTATTTAACCATAAACTTTTAATATAAAAATACCTCTAAGCTGATAACATTGAGTGACTTACAAAACTGACAGAATATTTCAGTGCTACACAAAACAGTTCTATACACAATTTATAGTTTTATTTTTATTTTTTTTGTGTGAGGAAGATCAGCCCTGAGCTAACATCCATGCCAATCCTCCTCTTTTTGCTGAGGAAGACCGGCTCTGAGCTAACATCTATTGCCAATCCTCCTCCTTTTTTTTTCCCCCAAAGCCCCAGTAGATAGTTGTATGTCATAGTTGCACATCCTTCTAGTTGCTGTATGTGGGACACAGCCTCAGCATGGCCGGAGAAGCAGTGCGTCGTGCGCGCCCGGGATCCCAACCCGGGCCGTCAGTAGCAGAGCACGTGCACTTAACCTCTAAGCCACGGGGCCTGGCCGCAATTTATAGTTTTAAAGTTCTTTGCTGGCACTTGATTTTATAGTTGATAGACACAATAACTACTGATTTCAATAAAATACTGTTCTTAGCTCATACATATTTTCAAAATCAATATTACCTCACAAAATAGTAAAGAATAATCACATCTTGGTGATGAATCTTCTAAGATGAACATCAAAACTGTACAGCCAAAATATTTTAAGAATTACATAAACTTTTTAAGACAATGGATAAAAATTTACACAATCATGTCCAGTGAAAAAAAAGGATTATTCCTCTGATTCAATGAAGCATCTATCAAGTATAGATAAAAAATATAAACATACAAAGCAAGTCACTGTTTGTTCCTTTAAGGTTTTTAGATGATTGGTGACACTACTAGAATGGAATTTTTTAGACGGAAAATTGGCCATGATTTGCAAATACACATTTTATATTACAAATTTAAAACTGCAATTTCTTTTAAAACAGTAGATTCCTGTTTGTTTGTTTGTTTTTACTTTCAGTGAGCTTACAGCCATTCTGTATATTATTAAAAATAAAATCACCATTCAGTCACATTAAACATATATGTACTTTTTTCCTTCACAAAAGGGGAGGAAACTAAACTAAAACTTAGCAAACTATATTTAAGTTAGAACACATTTTGTAAAAATCCACTAGTTTAAAGTTTTGGAAATCTACTACACTGTTCTGAAGGAAAATACATTCTTTCAAAACCCTATCTAGTAATTCCTATCTAATTGGTATTCTATGAGAAAAATTAAAATTCAAGTTACAATACTTGTGGCACTCAACAGAATGCAAGATTTAATAAGAGAAGACTAAATTAGTATAATCAAACATAAACATATTAAACAATCAAATCAATACTAGACTTTTAGAACAGTAAATTATTAAATAGGTTGATTTGAGCGTTCAAATTCTGTAACATTAAATTACATTACTATTTCAAACCATACCCTTTCCAAACTAAACCTGAAATTAATCAACTTTTTTTCCAGCAAAGGGAAAGGGTATCTCTTTAAGATATTTTCCAAAGCAGTAAAAACATCTAGTGTTTCAGCCTATGTACAACTAACTCTGCTGGTCCTGTACATTTCACTGAGGTGCTACTTGAACCCACAAATCATCATCAGATAAAGAACTTGAACTTCCTGACTCAGAGTCCAGCTCACTAAACCCACCTAAATCCCATTCAGTACTAGATTCACTTGGTACATCCTCTTCCTCAGTGAGGAAACTCTGACCAGATTCAAGGCAGGAAGGATAAACACGAGCTGAAAGGCAAAAAAAGTTAGAATCAAACTGGAAGAGGCCTAACGTGGTACCTACATTAATCCACTGGTCTCCCCTAGTGTCATATTCATACACGGTCACCCGGTTCTTTTTCCACTGTGGGGTGCGCGAGGTGATTAGCAACAATTTTTGGCCATGATTGATAATTCGGTAGTTGTTGGTCTCTGACACCAAGGGAATATTATTTATCTGCCTCCATTCTCCTCTGACTGGATTGTAGACCTTCATGACCGGGATGTCACAGATACAATAGATCTCATCATTGAAGACACAGGCTTCCTGAAAGTCATTGCGCTTAAGAGAAACACACTTCAGCCACATATTATGGCTAGGATCATAGCAGAACATGCGCTTACTGTTGAGAGCATAAAGATAGTTCTGAATTACCATTAGGTCAAAGGATATAAAAGAATGGGGTAGTGGAGCCACCAGCGCCCACTGGTTCCTCTGAACACTGTAGCATTCCACTTCCTTCAATTTAACTCCGGTAATAGGGTCTCGCCCACCCAAAATGTAAATGTAGCCATTGAGGTATGCCACATCCATGCCCTCACGGCAGAGCAAGCGGTCTGCAAGTTGCTGCCAACTATTCTGGGCTGGTTTATATACCCAGAGGTCCTTCCTGGGCTGGGCAGCTAGATAGATGTCATGGTCTGGAGAAACACAGACTGCTAAGGTGGTGACAGTCCTAGTGTGAGCAAGGCAGGTTAAAGGCGACGGCACTTTGTAAATATCCCCCGTGTATGGGTCACAGCATAGAAAGGGATCTCTGGGATGTCCAAAGAAGATCACCATCTCCTTGGCACACACACCTAGCCTCTGGGGTGGATTTTCTGCTGCGGATACAACAGAGCTGCTGCTGTCCTCTGACTTAGGCACCACAGACTTGTACAACATGTCACCGTATCGTATCTGAATGGCCCCTTCAATAAGGTCCGGACAGTGCTTCTTCACAATGGGCTTGGTCAACAGCCCTTCTAGGTAATGCTGATCTTCATCAGCGAAGTGTGTCCAGCGGACACACTTGAAGACTTCTGCAGCGCTGGGACCCCGCTCCTTAGGAGCTGCCTCCAACCACTGCACAGCTACGTGACACACAGTCTGCTCATGCTCTATGTTTAGACTATCCAGGCGCAGGACGGTCAGCAGCTGGGCCAAGGTCAGATCTGCCAGAGTCTCCTCCCGAACTGAACCCATCTGACTGAGCTGCTTGAAGTTGTGAGCTATAAAGGACTGGGCCTGCGATCGCAGCTTGCGATGGCCAAAGGCGTCGGCAAACTTAAAGATGGCGGTGCAGTTGGCCAGGTCTAGGCGGCGGGCTAGGAAGGAGGCACAGGCTTCTCGCACATACTCCAGCTGTAGCATGTCGGAGGCCGCGTAGAGGCGCTCCACGTTGGCTTCACTCAGGGACACGCGACCCGTGTAGCAGTAGTCAACCAAGACCTCGAAGGACTCAGCATCCACATCATGCATGGTCACGCTCGCCTGCTGGCTCTCGTACATGCCGCCGGTGAACATGCTCTTGAAGTAGGGACACGCGGCAGCCAGCACATTACGGTTGCAGGGGAAGAGGCGGCCTGTGCCAGGCCCGCTGCCAGGTGTCACCACCTCGATGGTCACATCACATAGCAGCCGTGCATCGTAGAAGGACTTGAGCTGTGCCAGCAGGGCTGCAGAATGGGCCGTGTCCTTCAGCTCCTCCGGGCCCGTGAAAAAAGCCGAAACGGATGGCTTGTGAATCCTCTTGGGCCGCCTCCCTCCGCGGGGACTGGCGAGGCGGCGAGAACGCGGAGCTTCTTCCCGGGACTGCATGGTGGAGATGGCGGCGCGGTGCCGAGGGCGAGGACGGGTGCAAGGACCGGGCTCTGGCTCCTCCTCACCCTCCTCTCGCCGGCGCTAAGATCGTGGTGTCTCCGGAGAGACTGCAGCACAGGTCCATTTACTTAATTCAGCCCTATACCGCGGTGCCGCCTCCCTTTACCACGTAGACCGTGCCTGACTCACCCTTTTCCAGGTCTGCGCCCTTTCTCCACCTCAGCTCGCCCTCGCAGGACCTGCAGGTAGAGCCAAGAGAGCCACCTCCACTGCGCTGGCAATAACTGGTAGGTGTCCAGGAGAACTACGGCTCCCAGGTTGCCTTTCGCGCCTCGAGGCTTGCCGGGGTCCTCCAGACTTATGGGGATAGGTTGATGGACAGAAGCCGCTTTGCATGTCGGGAGTAGTAGTTTCAATAATATCGCGAGATTTATCGGCTGTTCATTGTTTCGGCTGACGGAATTAGAAATGGCTAATTCGGTTAGATTCGCTTTTATGGTTTAGAACTTTGGGTTTTGAATCTAGATTAGCCGCCGGTTCTAGTATTTATTGTTTGACTTCTCTCTCAGAACTGTCTCCTGTTTTTTAGAATGTGAATAACAATAGTATTTCATAACGTTGTGTGAAGATTAAATGAGATAAATTGCATAGGATATATTGGATGCTCTGAATAACTATTTGTTGATTAGTAGAATGGTACTTACCCAGTACCTATAATATAAAGGTTCAATAAATTTTAGCTTTTTTTCTAGCATTTATGAAAAATGAAGCACTCATTAGAAAGTATAAGACTCTAGGAAAGATTTAAAAACCCTGCAGGTTTCTGCAGAGATCCGTTTACATTTTGTTTTGTTTTAATTAATAGATTTTATTTTTAAGCTCAGTTTTGGGTTTACTGGAAAATCGAGCAGGAAGTTACAAGGAGCTCCCATATACTCCACCCCCTCATAGTTTCCACTATTATTAACATCTTGCATTAGAGTGTGCATTTGTTACAAGTGATGAACTTAATACAGTATTATTAATTAAAGTGTACAGTTTATAAATTAACCTTGAACCTAAAAATTTGAACTTTACCTAATCCCTGTGCTCCAGGAGAAGAGTAATATTTAAGAAATCCCTCAACCTTTTTTATCCTCCCCGGAATCTCCCCACCCTATTGTGTTTGGAAATAGCTTATCACAACAAACCACCTTTTCCCATCTGACTTAGATAAGACTCATTGTCCACTCTTTCTTGTGACTATGCTAAGACTCACAGATGACTCCCTTATTTACCTGTGAGAAGGTTAAACACAGAGGTTTCCATTTGTGCCTGCACCTGCCAACAAGGCCCAACACAGGGTCTCTAATTTCCACTCCTTTGTCTCATGAATGATTAACTGAGATTAGAAGCCTGCCCAAACCAGCTAGACACAAAGGTAAACATTTTCTATTCAGCTTACTGACTGAGACTTTCCCTGGTTACAAAAGCAATCCTAACTGTAAACCACTCCTCCTATAACTTGTCTAACTCCTCCCTATAAAGGTCTAAGGCAGAACTGATTGCCTTTAGATCTGAGCCATTCTCCATATTGCAATAGTCTGAGTAAAATAAATTTCCTTACTTGTTTGGTTTTTGACAGTTTGGTGCCATTACTGAAATGAAACTAGAAGCCCACCTCTGGGCCCCCGTCTTCTCCCCCTAGATACTAAGGCCTCTCGAGCCTGTGTGCTACTTCCCTGACTGGTGATTCGGGGATCTCGTGGTGAGTCCAGCTCCTGATCCATGTGCTCCAGACAATTGTCCATGGTGGCATGGTAAGGATTTGATTTTGGTTCTCTGAGCCATCTTTTGGTTTGGTTTTGTTGCTAGCTATTGTTTAATCTTAGTGTTATGGGAAACCCTCAACCCACTTCTCAGTGCTCTTCAAAATTCCCACCAATTATATGCTTCACCACTAAGGTGAAAATTCAGATCATTACCTCCAAAAATGGCAGGATTTTACTGAGGACAACTTATAATTCCAGTGGCCCCTTTGGGACACTTGGAATCTCCCTAAGCCTGTCTAGGTATAAGATGCCCTCAAACCTTGGGACTCGAAGATCTTTTCTCCCCAATGGTCAGCTTATTTTGCTTGGTATGTGGAGGCTGAAAAATAAGAAAGTCTCCAGTCTATCTCAAACTGTAACGTCTCCTAAGGACTGTCTCTTTTACCATCAGTCCAATCTCATGACCCTGTCCTCACCCAGAATTTATCATGTGACCAACCCAGCCCTTTCTCCTTCCCACTATTCCTCCTTTTCCTGTGGATTCTTTCTTCCTTCTGTCTCTATTCTTCCTCTTTACCCCTCCCTGCCTCCATTAAACTACTTTGCCCCCAACTCCCCATCCTAACCCTTATTATTGGTCGTTCCCCACCTGTGAAAGAAGGTCTGTGACCTGAGCACCCACCTGAACAAGTATTCTTTAATCCTTGATCTTGCTCAGATTTACATGTTACTGTTAAAGTCTTTCTGGACCCCCATAAGAATAGGGAAGAATCTAGTGATCAATTCAGACTGATGCTTGGGGTATATTCTCCTGGGATCCATTGATTTATATCAACTTGTGGAACTACTTATGGGTCCCGGAGATGCCACTTTATTGTTTGAAAAGCCAAATGGGCCACTCTTCAAGAAGACCTTCAAAGAAATCAGAACACCCCTGAGGCTTTCCTACCAGCTGAAACCACAGGGGAGAGGACTTTTAGAATCCATTCCCACTGTCTTCCTTCAAAAATTGATTGGTCAAAGATACAAGAGTGCAGAAAACAAACAGATGAATCTGTCTCCAGCTATATACATAGTTTAGAAAATGTTTGGAAGGGCTACAACTAAACCCTTTCCAGCTTGGTCATTAGCTTCATTAAGGCTATGGCCAGAAATTAGAGACATTATCCAAAACATAATGTAAATTAGGGAAGTGATCTCTCTCTGAAATACATACACATGAAATACATCACGAGGACTCGGTTGCAGAAAAGGCCAAATCAACACAATGCAAACTAATGACTTTACAACTTAATTTGAAGGAAATAACGGGATCATCTGCTCCCTCCAATACTCCCAAAGATAGAGATAAGCAGATATTGTAAAGAAAAGGGACACTGGACTTGGTGTTGCCTGGCCTCAAAATACAAAAGTGAACAAGAGTCCAAAAATCCATCTCTTCAATGACTTTCCTCCAAGAAACCTTCCTTTTTTTGTCCACAGCTCTCAAGGTGCAAGGGGAAATAATAACCATCAGTGGACATCCCACCCGGGGACACAGAGGCAAAGATTTCACCATTAACTCTGTTATGAGTTGACTTGTATTCCTCCAAAATTTATGTATTGAAACCCTAACCCCTAGTACTTCAGAATGTGACCTTATTTGGAGATAGGGTTTTTACAGAGGTAAACAAGTTAAAGTGAGGTCGTTAGGGTGGGCCCTAATCCAGTATGACTAGTGCCTCATAAAAATGGGAAATTAAAACACAGAGAGAGACATGCATAGAAGGAAGATGATGTGGAGAGACACAGAGAGAAGACAGCCATCTACAAGCCAAGGAGAGAGGCCTAGAACAGATCCTTCCCTTATAGCCTTCAGAAGGAACTAACCCTGCTGACATCTTGATCTTGGACTTCTTGCCTCCACAAGTATGAGACGATAAATGTCTTTTGTGTAAGCCACCCAGTCTGTGGTACATAACAAAGTACCATATCAGCCCCACAAAACTAATATAAACGCCTTTATTTTCCCACTATCCTCCCTTGGAGTACACAAACCATACCTGCAGTGGGACTTGATAATCCAGCACATGACTTGCCTTTGTCTAAACCTCTCTCTGCCTCACTAGTACCTCTCACCACTGGCATAGCTTTCTCCTTAGCTCCACTATCCTCGTAAACATTCTGGGAAGGCATTTACTTTCCAATTGGAATTATCAGTATTCTTTGCTCTCCCAAGTGCCTCACCCTTGAAGCCTCTGAATCCACGCTTATGTATCATTGCTCTTTTGTGTCTCTCATTGACCATCAGACTTTTCCTGCCCCTGTAAAAACCCCAACACCTAAGTACAAACTATGTTAATTAAAATACCTGACTCCTTTTGGGCTGCTCAGTCCACTGACGTGGGCCAAATCAGGGAGGCTGAACCTCCTGAAGTAGAAATAGATCCTTCCATGCCACTTCCAAGATTACCATAACATATCTAAAACTAGAAGCCCTCCAAAGTTTTCAAACTATAATTCAAGGCCTTATTGACACATCCTGTAATACTTCAATCCCCCCAGTAAAGAATCCTAATGGCAAGGGATACTGGCTAGTCCAACACTTGTGAGGATTAAGTAGTTAAGCCCAGGTTTCCTCTAGCTCCTAACCCTAGTACCAGTCTGGCCTATATCCCATCCAACACCATCACTTTACAGTCTCAACTTATGTTCTGCTTTTTTTCCCCCTACTATCCTTCTTCACCCTGACTCACAATCTTTTTTGCCATCACGTGGAAGAATCAACAATACATGTGGACTGCCATGCCTCAGGGGTTTACTGAGTCCTCTACTTATTTCTCTAGGACCCTAAATGCAAACCTGAGAAATTGAACCTTTCCCTGCGACTTGCTCCTTATAAAGTATGCAGACAACGTTCTTCTCTGTTCACCTGGTTTTGACAACTCATTTACAATAAGCTTTTGCCCACAACAGACATAAAGTTTCTAAAGACAAAATGCAGTTATGCAGCCCCCTCAAGAGCATTATCTAGGACATATCTCTCTTGAAGCGGAAACTTTGTCCCCTAAACGTTTTTGTTTTTTTTATAATTTTATTTATTTATTTTCCCCCCAAAGCCCCAGTAGATACTTGTATGTCATGGTTGCACATCCTTCTAGTTGCTGTATGTGGGACGCGGCCTCAGCATGGCCGGAGAAGCAGCACGTCGGTGCGCATCTGGGATCCGAACCCGGGCCGCCAGCAGCAGAGCGCGCGCACTTAACCACTAAGCCACGGGGCCGGCCCCCTAAACGTTTTAACATCATCATCAATTCCCCTTTCCCTTAGATCAAAAGACAACTCGGAGGGTTTCTAGGATGGGTTGGCTATTGTTGGAATGGATCCCTAGCTTTTTCACCATTGCCTCTTCCTTATATGCCATGACTAAGTAAACAGTGCTGATTCCTCTAACTGAGACTCTCTTTTCCATGACTGCATTTCAAAACCTGAAAACCTCTCTAACCTCTTCTCCTACTTTTGGACTTTCCAATTACTCATTACCCTGTCCCCTTTTTATACACAAAAAGGAAGGACATTCATATCCCTGTTTTCAGGATGGTTAGAAGCTTTTCCTTGCAAACAGGCTACTGCCACAACTGTAGCAAAGATGCTACCAGAAAG
The DNA here is from genome assembly GCF_020826845.1 of Diceros bicornis minor. Classification (NCBI taxonomy): domain Eukaryota; kingdom Metazoa; phylum Chordata; class Mammalia; order Perissodactyla; family Rhinocerotidae; genus Diceros; species Diceros bicornis. Next base: position 35,166,663 of record NC_080748.1, on the reverse strand, counting down.
AATTTTCCCCGCTTGGGGATCCCTTTATTCCTCTCTAGCAGTAGAGGAACTCACTTCAATGGTAAGGTTATTCAGGATATTCAACAAGTATTTCTGCTGTTACAAAAATTTCACTATCTTTACCACCCTCGATCCTCTGGAAAAATAAAACAGGTCAACAGTCCTCTTAAATTCAAACTAGCCCAACTTGCTCAGGAACTCAACCTGCTCCAATTAGCCCTGAGGATCCTTGAATCCTCCCCCTCCAGTCAACATTGATTACTCCCTGATGAAATAATACTGGCAGGCCAATGAGGATTCCTTACCTCTTCTGGTCCTTAGATGACCCTAATTTGACCCAATCCAATATCTATCCTTAAACACTGCTAAAGTCTTATTAAATACACTCATTTATCACCAAGAAGTCAGGTTTCCTTTCTTACCACAGTCCTTACATGATTGTCAAATTGGAGATTTAATCTTCTGGAAAAGACACCACCAAAAGACCAATCTTGAATCCAAGTGGAAGGGATCTTACACTGTGTCCTAACCATCAATGCTGCTACAAAACAACAGGGGTACAACATGTACTTTACATTTCATAATTAAAAAGTGCAAGACAATTCCAGTTTCACATGTAAGGAGCTTGGAAGTCGCCACTCTGTCCTAACAAGTAAAAAGCTGAATAGACTGAGAATCAACAACTCTTCTTGGAGCCATAAGAGAGGGGAGGGCAAACTGCTGCTCCCAAGATTGGAGAGACAGACAGGCGAATACAGGGAGTCACGGCTTACCGGAGCAGAGAGCCAAGAGCAGGAGTGCTGCAGGAAGCAGTGCTGAGGTAGGAAGACCTGAAGTATAAGTGATGAATTGCTGGAGGCTCAGTGTAGACAACTCTCGAGTTAAAAACTCCAGAGGACCCTGTCATAGGGGGACCCCACAATATTCTGAGATTTACCTCTAGGAGCTTGACCAGTTTTCACAGTTAATATAGGAGAAAAATCCCCTCATACTTCCAAAGGGAGAAGGGAAAAGGAACCATTTTTAAATACACCAAAGCACTCTGTTCTTAACAAGGACAGCCCCCAGGAGAAATTAGTTAACTAGAGCCCAGTCTGCTGGAGTCTTATCAGAACCTAACTGACTTAAAGGAAAAGTACCGACTCCACTCAGCTCTAGCCTTCCATGTGGGGGAAGGGCAATACCCAACTCCAGCCCACCTCAGGGGAAGGAAAACAATAAAAAAGTTTTTTTTTTTTTTGGTGAGGAAGATCAGCCCTGAGCTAACATCTGATGCCAACCCTCCTCTTTTTTTCTGAGGAAGACTGGCCCTGGGCTAACATCCATGCCCATCTTCTACTTTATATGTGATGCTGCCACAGCATGGCTTGACAAACGGTGCAGGATCTGAACCTGCGAACCCTGTGCCGCCCCAAAGCAGATTGAGCGCACTTCACTGCTGTGCCAGCGGGCGGATCCAATAAAAAAGTTCTAAAGCCCACAGTTCAGAGGCATAGGCTCAGTAAGAGACTGAGACCTAATCACAGAACAAGGGAACGCTTCCCCTCCCCCCGTACCTCCCCACCACATTACTATAGGCTATTTACAGTAGTTCCTTTTTTTTTTTAAGATTTTATTTATTTATTTTTTTCCCCCCAAAGCCCCAGTAGATAGTTGTATGTCATAGCTGTACATCCTTCTAGTTGCTGTATGTGGGACGCGGCCTCAGCATGGCCGGAGAAACAGTGCGTCGGTGCGCGCCCGGGATCCGAACCCCGGCCGCCAGCAGTGGAGCATGCGCACTTAACCACTAAGCCACGGGGCCGGCCCTACAGCAGTTCCTTTTACCCAGTACATCAGGTCTGGCTATCGAGAAAAATTAAAAGTAAAAAACACAATTTGAAGAACAGAGCAAGCATCAGAAAAAGACATGGCAGGGATTTTAGAATTACCAGACTGGGAATTGAAAACAACAATGAATCATACGCTAAGGGCTCTAAGGCTAAAGTAGACAGCATGCAAGAATTGATGGGCAATGTAAGCAGAGAGATGGAAATGCTAAGAAAGAAACCAAGAAGATATGATAGAGGTTCCAGTTCAAGATGGCGACATAGATCCTGAACTCACCTCCTGCCACGGACACACCGAATTTACAGTTATATGTGGAACAATTTCCTCTGGAAAAAACCTAAAAACTGGCGGAGCGACCCCTTCACATGGGTGAATGAGAGAGAAATAACTTCCAAGTGGATGGGAAAGGCTGAGACACGATCTTGCCATAAACCCATTCCTGGTGGAGCAACTCACAATCAGGGAGAAACTCAAATCCCAGAGCTTCCCTTCAAGGAGCAAAGGGTTCATGCCCAACATCAGGAACCCCAACTTTTAAGATGGGCACCTGAGAGAGGAGCCCCCAAAACATCTGGCTTTGCAGACCCAAGGGGCTGTAGTGAACTGGAATGCCCTTAAAAGACTCCTGCACAGACTCACCTGCCCCAGGGCCCAGCGCAAAGGCAGCCCTTTGAAAAGCTCCCAGACTTGATGTAAAAAAAAGACTCATTTGCTACTTTCAAAGCATTGGTCTGAAGGGCAGGGGCCTGCTGGGATACTCTCCAGGGACAGAGGCTGGTGGGCGCCATCTTCCTGCGCTCCCTCTGCTTTGCTAAAGCCGGTGGTCGCCATCTTTTTTCTTCTTATTTCTTTTTCACTTTTCTTTCTCTTTATCTTTTTTTTCTTCTTCTATTTTTTTTCTTTTTTCCATGGGTGTCATCTTTGCACTCCCCCTCTGCTGTGCTCCAGAGTGCCAGTTATCTCCCGGAGGGGAACTTCTACATATGTCTGGTGTCCCGATTTTTACCTTTGGTGACCTGGTTTTTGTGGTTGCCACCCAGGGGATGCCCCCTGATCACCTGGCTCTGGAGGCCAGGGGAGCTTGTGTTCCTGGGTCCCGCCAGACTGTATGGACTGTAACTATCAAAAAGACAGTTCTTGGCAGGCTACCACCCCCAGGCACTGCACAGACCGCAGCCTGAAACACACCCCCAGCCTTTCCGTGTAAGAGGCCTGCTTACTTGTCCTGGGTCTTCTGCCTCAGGGGCAGGCTTCAGGTGCGGCACATGTCTAGAGTCTCCGGAGCTGCTCTCAGGGAACATCGGCCGTGGGATGGCATCTTCACACTCTCCCTCTGCTTCACTACAGCTCACACGTATCTCCCAGAAAGGAGCTTATATACTTGTCTGGAGCTTGTCTGATTTTTGCGACTGCTGCCGAGGAGTCATCTCCAGATCGCCTGGCTCTAGTGGCAAGCAGGGCTTACACTTGCAGTCCCACAGGACTGTATATATTTGCATTCTTTTTTTTTTTTTTTTTGTGAGGAAGATCAGCCCTGAGCTAACATCCAATGCCGATCCTCCTCCTTTTTTTTTTTTGGCCAAGGAAGATTAGCCCTGAGCTAACATGGGATGCCAATCCTCCTGTTTTTGCTGAAGAAGATTGGCCCTGAGCTAACATTCATGCCCATCTTCCTCTACTTTATATGGGACGCCGCCACAGCATGGCTTGACAAGCGGTGTGTTGGTGCATGCCTGGGATTCGAACCTGCAAACCCCAGAACACGAAAGTGGAGCGCACGCACTTAACCGCTTGCGCCACCGGGCCGGCCCCTATATTTGCGTTCTTTAAAAGCTGCTGCCTGAGGGTCTGGCTTCCAATCAACCTGAATTGGAACACCCTCAATGACTTGGAGCTATTAAAAATAAACAGGCTTCTTGGACAATCGCAACAGTTTGAGAGACAACCAAGAGCTAGGGCGGGGTGAATGATAAGGTTCATCTCCTACACAAGGTCAACCTTCAAGACTGAGAGAGGTGGCTGTTTCATCTAATGCATAGAAACCAACACAGAGAGTCAACCAAAATGAAGAAACAAAGGAATATGTTCCAAACAAAAGAACAAGATAAAACCTGAGGGAAAAAACCCTTAATGAAATGGAGACAAGTAAAGAAATGATAGAGATCAAAAACACTGTAACAGAAATAAAGGATGCGTTTATGGGTTTATTAGTAGACTGGACACAGCTGAGGAAAGAATCTCTCAGCTTCAGGATATATCAATAAAATCTTTGAAAACTGAAAAGCAAAGAGAACAAAGGCTGGAAAAAAAATGGAACAGAATCTCCAGGAACTGTGGGACAACTACAAAAGGTATAACATACATGCAATGGGAATACCAGAAGGAGAAGAAAGAGAAAGGAATGGAAGAAATATTTGACACAATAATGACTGAGAATTTCCCCAACTTAATGTCAGACACCAACCCACAGATTCAGGAAGCTCAGAGAACACCAAACAGTGGGGGATCTGGGGAGATGTTGGTCAAAGAGTACAAACTGTAGTTAGAAGAAAAAAAAGTTCTGGAGATCTAATGCACAGCCTTGTGATTATAGTTAACAATACTGTATTTTATACTTCAAATTGCTAGATCTTAAATATTCTCACCACAAAAAAGAAATGATAATTATGGGACACGATGGACGTGTTAGTTAGCATTATGTGGTAATCCGATTACAATATATAAATATATCAAATCAACACATCGTACACCTTAAACTTACACAATGTTGTATGCCAATTATATCCCAATTAAAAAAATAAACGTTGGGCCAGCCCTGTGGGGTAGCGGTGAAGTGCGCGCACTTTGCTGCTGGCGGCCCGGGTTTGGATCCCCGGCACGCACTGGGGCACGGCTTGTCAGGCCATGCTGTGGCAGCGTCCCATATAAAGTGGAGGAAGATAGGCACAGATGTTAGCCCAGGGCCAGTCTTCCTCAGCAAAAAGAGGAGGATTGGCATGGATGTTAGCTCAGGGCTGATCTTCCTCACAAAAAATAAAAAAATTTAAAAAATAAAGAATATTTCATCTGCAACAGCAGAATATACATTCCTTTCAAATTCATGTGGAACATTCACCCAGACAGACCACCTTCTTGGCCATAAAACACACCTTAACACATTTCATTGCAAAGAATAGAAACCATATAAAGTACATTCTCAGACCACAGTGGAATTGTTAGAAATCAATAACAGAAAAATAACTGGAATATCCAAAAATTTATGAAGATCAAATAACACTTTTTCCTCCAGATTTATTGAGGCATGATTGATAAATAAAAATTATATACATTAATGTAGTACAACATGATTTTTTAAGGTGTAGAACATGATGATTTAATATATTTTGTGTAATGATTACCTCAATCAAATTAGTTAATATATCCATCACTTCACACAGTTACCTTTAAAAATTTTTTTGTGGTGAGGACACTTAAGATCTACTCTTAGCACATTTCAAGTACAAAATACAATATTATTAACTGTAGTCACCATGCTGACATGATCCTCAGAACTTATCCATCTTACAAATGAAGTTTTGTACCCTTCAACCAGCTTCTCCCTATTTCCCCCACTCCCGGCCACTGGCAACCACCATTATACTCTCTGGTTTTATGAGTTCAAAATTTTAACTTTTAATATTTTTATTATTGTGGTAACATTGGTTTATAACATTATATAAATTTCAGGTGTACATCATGAGATTTTTATTCTATATGTAAGTGAGATCATACAATATTTGTCTTTCTGTGTCTGGCTTATTTCACTTAGCATAATGTCCTCCAGGTTCATCCATGTTGTTGGAAATGGCAGGGTTTCCTTCTTTTTATGGCTGAATAATATTCCACTGTATATATATACCAAATTTTCTTTATCTATTCATCCATTGCTGGACAATTAGGTCGTTGTCTTATCTTGGCTATTGTGAACAAAGCTGCAACAAACATGGGAGTGCAGATATCTCTTCAAGATACTGATTTCATTTCCTTTGGATATATACCCAGAAGTAGGATTGCTGGATCATATGGTAGTACTATTTTTAATTTCTTTTTTTGGTGTTTACGTCAAGGATGTTTTTTTTGGTCTTTTTAAAAATTGAAGTATAGTTGACATACAATATTATGTTAGTTTCAGGTATACAACATAGTGACTTAACATTTATATACATTACAGAATGATCACCATGATAAGTCTAGTAACCATCTGTCACCATGCAAAGTTATTACAATATTATTGACTATATTCTCTATGGTGTATATTACATCCCCGTGACTTATTTTATATCTGGAATTTTGTATCTCTTAATCACCTTCACCTATTTCACCCAACCCCCCCACCCTACTCTGCTCTGGCAACCACCAGTTTGTTCTCTGTATCTTATGAGTCTGTTTCTGTTTTATTTTGTTTGTTCATTTGTTTTGTTTTTTAGATTCCACATATAAGTGAAATCATATGGTATTTGTCTTTCTTTGTCTGATTTATTTCATTTACCATAATACCCTCTAAGTCCATCCATTTTGTTGCAAATGGCAAGATTTTATTCTTTTTTATGGCTGAGTAATATTCCATCACATATATATACCACATCTCTTTATCCAGTCATCTATCAATGGACACTTAGGTTGCTTCCATATCTTGGCTAGTGTAAATAATGCTGTAGTGAACATAGAGGTGCACATATCTTTTCAAATTGTGTTTTCTTTGGGTAAACACCAAGAAGCGGAATTGCTGGATCATATGGTAGTTCTATTTTTAATTTTCTGAGGAACCTCCATACTGTTTTCCGTAGTGGCTGCTTCCATTTCCAATCCCACCAACAGTGCATGAGGGTTACTTTTTCTCCACATCATCACCAACACTTGTTTTTTGTTGTCTTTTTTTTTTTTTTTTGGTGAGGAATATTGGCCCTGAGCTAACATCTGTTACCCATCCTCCTCTTTTTGCTTGAGGAAGAGTGGCCCTGATCTAAAATCTGTGCCAATCTTCCTCCACTTTGCATGTGTGTTGTCACCACAGCATGGCTTGATGAGTGCTGTAGGTCCACGGCTGGGATCTGAACCCACGAATCCCAGGCCACCAAAGCAGAGCATGCCGTACTTAACCACTATGACATCAGGCCAGCGCCAGTTGTCTTTTTTGGTAATAGCCATTCTGACAGATGTGATGTAATATCTCATTGTGGCTTTGATTTGCATTTCTCTGACAATTAGTGATGATGAGCATCTTCTCATGTGTCTGTTGGCCATCGTATGTCTTTTTTGGAAAAATATCTATTCAGGTTCTCTGCCCATTTTTTAATCAGATTTTTTGGGGTTTTTTTGATATTGAGTTCTATAATCTATTTATTTATTTTGGATATGAACCCCTTATTGGATATATCATTTGAAAATATCTTCTCCTATTCAGTAGGTTGCCTTTTCATTTTGCTGATAATTTCCTTTGGTGTGCAAAAGCTTTTTAGTTTGATGTAGTATCATTTGCTTATTTTTGCTTTTGTTGCCCTTACCTGAGGAGACAGATCCAAAACAATATTGCTAAGACTGATGTCAAAGAGTTTACTGCCTATGTTTTCTTCTAGGTGTTTTATGGTTTCAGGTCTTACATATAAGTCTTTAATCCACTTCAAGTTTATTTTTGTATATAGTGTAAGAAAGCAGTCCAGTTTTATTCTTTTGCACGTAGCTGTCCAGTTTTCCCAACATCATTTATTGAAAGAGACTGTCTTTTCTCCATTGTATATTCTTGCCTCCTTAGTGGTAGATTAATTGACCATATAAGCATGGGTTTATTTTTGGGCTCTCTATTCTGTTTTATTGATCTATGTGTCTGTTTTTGTGCCAGTACCATACTGTTTTGATTACTACAGCTTTGTAGTATTGTTTGAAATCAGGAAGTGTTATACCTCCAGCTTTGTTTTTCTTTCTTAAGATTGCTTTGGTTACTCAGGGTCTTTTGTGGTTCCATACAAATTTTAAAATTGTTTGTTCTAGTTCTGTGAAAAATGCCATTGGTATTTTGATACAGATTGCATTGAATCTGTAGATTGCTTTGGGTAATGTGGACATTTATCAATATTAATTCTTCCAGTCCATGAGCATGGTATATCTTTCCATTTATTTATGTTGTCCTCAGTTTCCTTCATCAATGTCTTATAGTTTTCAGAGTATGGGTCTTTCACCTCCTTGGTTAAATCCATTCCTAGGTATTTTATTATTTTTGATGCAATTGTAAATAAGACTGTTTTCTTAATTTTTCTTTCTGATAAATCATTATTAGTGTATAGAAATGTAACAGATTTCTGTATATTAATTTTGTATCCTGCAAATTTACTGAATTTATTTATTAGTTCTAATAGTTTTTTTGGTAGAATCTTTAGAGTTTTCTATATATAGTATCATGTCATCTGCAAACAGTAACAGTTTTGCTTCTTCCTTTCTGATTTGGATGCCTTTTATTTCTTTGTATTGTCTGATTGCTGTGGCTAGGATCTCCAATACTATGTTGAATGAAAGTGGCAAGAGTGGGCATCCTTGTCTTGTTCCTGATCTTAGATGAAATGCTTTCAGCTTTTCACCATTGAGTAGGATGTTAGCTGTGGGTTTGTCATATATGTTCCTTACTATGTTGAGGTATACCCACTTTGTTGAGAGTTGTTATCATAAATGGATACTGAATTTTGTCAAAAGCTTTTTCTGCATCTCTTGAAATAATCATATGATTTTTATTCTTTGATTTTTAATGTGGTATATCACATTGATTTATTTGCAGATATTAACTATCCTTGCATCCCTGGTGTAAGTCTCTCCTGATCACAGTATATGATCCTTTTTGCTGGGAAAGATTCTCCCTGAGCTAACATCTGTTGTCAATCTTCATTTTTTTTCCTCCCCAAAGCCCCAGTATATAGTTGTATATTCTAGTTGTAAGTCCTAGTTCTTCTATGTGAGCCACTATCAAAGCATGGCTACGGACAGATGAGTGGTGTGGTTCTGCGCTCAGTAACCAAACCCGGGCCGCCAAAGTGGAGCATGTGGAACTTTTAACCACTAGGTCATCAGGGCTGGCTCAGGTATATGATCATCTTAATGTATTGTTGAATTTGATTTGCTAATATTTAGTTGAGGATTTTTGCATCTGTGTTCATTAGGAATATTGGCCTGTAATTTTCTTTTTTGTGATATTTTTGTCTGGTTTTGGTATCAGGGTAATGCTAGCCTTATAAAATAAATTTGGAAGTATTCCTTCCTCTTCAATTTTTTGGAATAGTTGAAGAAGGATAGGTATTAACTCTTCTTTAAATGTTTGGTAGAATTCACCTGTGAAGCCATTTGATCCTGGACTTTTGTTTGTTGGGATTGTTTTGATTACTGATTCAATTACATTACTAATAATCTGTCTGTTTAGATTTTCTAATTCTTCCTGATTCAGTCTTGGAAGATTGTATGTTTCTAAGAATTTATCCATTTCTTCTTGGTTGTCTACTTTGTTGGCATATTATTGTTCATAGTAATCTCTTATGATCCTTTGTATTTCTGTGATGTGGGCTGTAAATTCTCCTTTTTCATTTCTCTTTTTAGTTTCTTTTTCATTTATTTCCATTCCGTTCTTTATTATTTCCTTCCTTCTACTAACTTTGGATTTTGTTTGTTCTTCTTTTTCTTATTCATTTAGGTGTAAGGTTAGATTGTTTATTTGAGATTTTTCTTATTTACTGAGGTAGGCTTGTATCACTATAAACTTCCCTCTTAGAACTGCTTTTGCTGTGTCCCATAGATTTTGGAACGTTGTGTTTCCATTTTCATTTGTCTCAAGGATTCCTTCTATACTAAATTTATTGAAGTTCTTTGTCATGAAAGGATGTTGAATTTTGTGAAATAATTTTTTTCATCAATTGAGATGATCATATGATTCTAATCCCTCATTTTGTTAATGTGACGTATCACATATATTGATTTGTATATGTTAAGCCAACCTTGCATCCCAGGGATAAATCCCACTTGATTATGATGTATGTTTTTCTAGTCTCTATTTAATTTACTTCTGCTCTAATCTTTCTTATTTCCTTTCTTCTCCTTTGGGTTTCATTTATTGTTTTTCTAGTTCCTTGAGTTGTAAAGTTAGCTTGTTTATTTGAGATCTTTCTTTTTGCTTAATCTAGACACTTACTGCTACAAAATCCTTGTTAGAACTGTTTTTACTGTATCCCATAACTTTTGGTATGTTGGGTTTCTGTTTTTGCTTGTCTCAAAATATTTTTGGGTTTCCTTTTTGATTTTTTCTTTGACTCATTAGTTGTTCAGGAGTCTGTTGTTTAATTTCCACATAATTGTGAATTTCCAATTGACCTCCTGTTATTGATTTCTAGTTTCATCTTATTGTGGTCAGAAGAGATCCTTGATATGATTTCAATTTTCTTGATTTTAATACTTGTTTTGTGAGCTAACATATGATCTATCTTGGAGAATGTTCCATGTGCACTGAGAAGAATGTATATTCTGCTGCTGCTGGATGGAATGTTTTCATATATCTGTGAGGTCCATTTGGTATAACATTGTTAAAATTTGCTGTTTCCTTAATTATTTTTTATGGATAGGACAACCTATCCATTGTTGACAGTGCGGTATTAAAGTCCTATATTAAAGTCCTATATAATTATTTTATTGTTGCTTATTTCTCTTTTCAGTTCTGTTAGTATTTGCTTTATATATTTAGGTGCTTCTATGTTGGGGGTAAATATTTACAATTGTTATATCCTCTTGATGAATTGACCCTTTTATCATTATATAATAATCTTATTTGACTCTTGTTACTGTCTTTACTTTAAGTCTATTTTGTTTGATATAAGTATAGCCACTCCTGCTCACTTTTGGTTGCCATTTGCTTGGAATATCTTTTTTTATCCCTTCACTTTCAGCCTACGTGTGTCCTTAAAGCTAAAGTGAGTCTCTTGTAGGCAGCATATCATTGGAATTTGTTTTGTATCCATTTTACCTTTCTATACCTTTTGATTGGAGTATTTAATCCATTTATATTTAAATAATTATTGAGGGATAAGGACTTACTGTTGCTATCTTATTGTTTTCTGGATGTGATGTAGTTCCTTTGTTCTTTATTTCCTTTCTGTCTTCCTTTGTGATGTGATGATTTTTTGTGGTGGTATGCTCTGATTCTTTTTTCTTGCTCTTTCATGTATCTACTACAAGTTTTTCCTTTGTGGTTACCATGAGCTTACATAAAATATCTTATAGTTATAAGTTGTCCCCCTTTTTAACAACTAATTAGACATCTATCCATGAACAAAAGTGCCTTTGTGGGATTTGTGGGATCCAGCCAAGAGACCTGGGAGGAGTCTTGCCCACTTTACGCCCAGTAATAGGCAAACAACACTCAGTACAGGCTGCAGAAACAGCAAGAGCCAACAAACTTGCCTCAACCTCTGTAGGATGCAGCACGATACAATCTTTGCAGAAGCCCAGCCTTCCCAAGGGGAGATTCCAGCATACTGTTGGAGAGAAAAATATATAAGTTTGAATGCATTGGAGACAGTAAGAGGAACCGAACCTTGCCAGTGCTGCCACTCCCCCAAGGTGAAGTGCATGGGGTGGAACTAGCTGGCAGTGACCTCACCCATGGGGGAAAGAGAGAGTGGTGAGTGAGTGCTTCACTTCCCCAGCTGTGTGGGACACTGCTTGAGAAACCCATTTCTCTCCAGCAGCACCAGAGTACTGAGGCAGGACCTCCATGACTGGAGGGAGGGAGATTGGGAAACATGTGAATAAAAATATCACATGGCATTAAAGAGACAGAGTTACTGCTGACTGCACTCAGGATTTCAGCAGGAATTCCATCCATGAGCCTCTGGGAGTACCTCACCCTTGGATTCCTGCACTGGGCCTGTGGGCACCCCCATGCCCTGTGTGCTAAGCCCACATCTCCCCCAAGATCTGCAGCTGACTCCTTGTGTGCACTCCTGAGTGTGGAGGTGAGAGCAAGTTCTGTTCAGTAAACAGAGTGCTCTCCGAAAAAACGACCAGGGTCTGTGGGCAAGGGAGGAACCACAAACTTGAGCTGTAGCTCTACCTTCTGGAAAACAAAAGAGAGGTTTCCAGCAGACAGCCTGATGAGTTTTAAAAAACAGAGAATACATAAAAGCTTAAGAATTCTTCCATAAGAGGGAGCAAGATGTTTGGAGAAGGTGTATCCATACAAGGTCAGAGAAAAACCAGATATAACAGGATCAATGAACAGTATAACCCACCTGAAGGCAACTCGTAAAGATTTGAGTTTTTTGCTACTTCAAATGCAAAAGCAGCAATGCAAAACTACAAGGAACATGAAGACTCAAGAAAACATGTCATAAAAAAAGTTAACAACAATTCTCTAATAACTGAACTCAAAGGCACAGAACTTTGTAATCTAGCTGATCAAGAATACAAAATAGCTGTTTTGCAGAAACTCAACAAGCTACAAGAAAACACAGAAAGACAACACAATGAAATGAGTAAAATAATACATGAATGAAATGAGATATTTAACAGAGATGGAAATAATAAAAAATGAACCAAACAGAAATTCTGGAGCTGAAAAAAACCAATGAGTAAAATGAAAAATGCAATACAAAGTATCTACAGCAAAGTAGACCAAATGGAAGACAGAATAGATGATTTAGAAGATAGGAACTTTGAAATAAGCCAAACAGTGGAAAACAAAGAATAAAGAATGAAAAAGAGTGAAGAAAGCCTATATGATATTTGGAACTCCATCAAACATACAAATATTAGAATAATCAGGGTTCCAGAAGGAGAAGAGTGGAAGAAGTGGGCAGAAAGTCTATTTAAAGAAATAATAGCTGAGACCTATTATCCTGGGAAGAGAATTGGACATCCAAGTTCATGAAGATAATAGATCACCTTATTATCTCAATGCAAAACAACTTTCTCCTAGACACATTATAATGAAACTGTCAAAAATCAAAGATAAAGACAGAATCCTAAAAGAAGCCAGATGAAAAAAGTTTATAACCTGCAAAAAAACCCTATTAGTCAATCAGCAGTTTTCTCAGCAAAAACCCTACAGGCTAGGAGAAAGTAGAATGACATATTCAAAATGTTGAAAAAAAAATTGCCAGCCAAGAATACTCTATCCAGCACAGTTATGAAGGAGAAATAAAGACTTTCCCAGACATACAAAAGCTGAGGGAGTTCATCATCGCCAGATCTGCCTTGAAGAAATGCTGAAAGGAGTTCTTCAAGCTGAAATGAAAAGATGCTAATTAGTGACAGGAAAATGTACAAAAGTAGATAACACACTGATAAAAGTAAACATACAGATTTAGAAAACTCTAATTCTGTAATAGGATGGTGTGTTTACCCCTTAACTATAGTATAAAGGTTAAAGGAACAGAGTAATAAAATAACTATAGCTACTATAATTTATTAACAAATACACAATTTAAAAAGAGGTAAATTATAACATCAAAAATATAAAAGGGAAGCAAAAAAGTGGAGCTTTTGTATGTGATCGAAGTGAAGTTGCTATCAGCTTAAAATTGACTGTTTTATCTGTAAGATACTTTATGTAAATCTCATGGTAACCACAAAGCAAAAACCTCGAGCAGATTTATAAAAGATAAAGAAAGAGTAAAAGGAGCATACCACCATAGAAAATCACCAATTTAGAAAGTTGGGCAAAAACAGAAACAATGAACTACAAAATAGCCAGAAAGCAATTAATAAGATGGCATTAGTAAGTCCTTACATATCAATAATTACTCTAAATATAAATGAATTGAATTCACCAATCAAAAGGCACAGAGTGACTGCATGAATAAAAAACAAGAACCAACTACATGCTGCCTATAAGAGATTCACTTCAGATTTAAGGACACACATAGGATCAAAGTAAAGGGATGGAAAAAGATATTACATGCAAATGGAAACCAAAAGAGAGCAGGGATAACTATACTTATATTAGACAAAGTAGATTCTAAGCCAAAAATGGTAATGAGACAAAATCTTTATGTAATGATATAAGTATCATTTCATCAAGAAGCTATAATAATTGTAAATATAAGCACCCAATATCAGAGCACCTAAATATATTAAGCAAATACTAACGAATCTGAAGGGAAAAATACACTACAATACAATTATAGTAGGGGACTTCAATACTACACTTTCAGTAATGGATAGATCATTCAGACAGAAAATAAACAAGGAATGATACTTTAGGCCAAATGGATCTAACACACATTTATACAACATTCCATCCACATAGCAGAATACACATTCTTCTCCAGCACACATGGAACATTCTCCAGGATAGATCACGTGGTAGGCCACAAAACAAGATTAGCAAGTTCAAGAAGATTGAAATCATACCAAGTATCTTTTCTGACCACAATGGTATGAAACTAGAAATCAGCAACAAAAGGAAAGCTGGAAAACTTCAAGCAAGTGGAAACTAAATAACACACTCCTGAACAATGGGTCAAAGAAAAAAATCAAAGGAGAAATTTTTTAAAAATCTGAAAACAAATGAAAATGGAAACACAATACACCAAAACCTATGTAATGCTGCAAGAGCAGTTCTAACAGGGATGTTTCTAGTGTTAAATGCATATATTAAGAAAATAGCAAGATCTCAAATACAACCTAACTTCCTATCTCAATGAACTATAAAAAGAGGAACAAACTAAACCCAAATTTAGCAGAAGGAAGGAAATAACAATCATCAGAATGGAAATAAATGAAATAGAAACCAGAAAAACAACAGAAAAAATCAACGAAACTAAGAGCTGCTTTGTCAAAATGATAAACAAAATTGACAAACTTTTAGCTAGACTAAGAAAAAAATAGATAAGATTCAAATAAATAAAATTATAAATGAAAGAGGAAACATTATACCTGATACTAAGAAATTCATAGGATTGTAAGAGACTGCTATGAACGATTGTACGCCAATAAATTGGATAAGCTAGAAGAAATGGATAGATTCCTAGAAACATACAACTTACCAACACTGAATCAGGAAGAAATAGAAAATCTGAAAAGACCAATATCAAGTAATGAGATTGAGTCAGTAATCAAAAACCTCCAAACACAGAAAAGCCCAGGACCAGATGGCTTCAGTGGTGAGTTCTACCAAACATTTATTTTTATTTATTTTTTTTTGTGTGAAGAAGATCAGCCCTGAGCTAACATCCATGCCAATCCTCCTCTTTTTGCTGAGGAAGACTGGCCCTGGGCTCACATCCGTGCCCATCTTCCTCTACTTTATATGGGACGCGACCACAGCATAACCTGACAAGCAGTGCCTCGGTGCGCCCCCAGGATCCTAACCTGGGCCGCCAGCAGCGGAGCATGCTCACTTAACCACTACACCATGGGGCTGGCCTCTACCAAACATTTAAAGAAGAATTAGTGGTAGTCCTTCTCAAACTCTTCCAAAAGTTGAAGAGGAGAGAACACTTCCAAACTCATTTTATGAGGCCATCTTTAGTCTCATACCAAAGCCAGATAAGGACGCTACAAGAAAGGAAAATTACAGACCAATATCCATTATGAACATAAATTTAAAAATGCTCAACAAAATACTAGTACACTGTACTCAGAGCACATTAAAAGGATCATACATCATAATCAAGTGGAAGTTATTCCTGGGATGCAAGGTTGGCTTAACATACACAAATCAATAAATGTGATACATCACAGTAACAAATGAAGGATTAAAATCATATGATCATCTCAATTGATACAGAAAAACATTTGACAAAATTCAACATCCTTTCATGATAAAAAATTTCAACAAATTTGGTGTAGAAGGAATCCTTCTCAACATAATAAAAGTCATCTGTGACAAGCCCATAGCTAACATCACACTCAATGGTACAAAGCTGGATGATTTTTCTTTAAGATCAGGAACAAGATAAGAGTGCCTACACTTATCACTTCTATTCAACATAGTACTGGAAGTCCTAGCCAGAGCGATTAGTCAAGACAAAGAAAGAAAAAGCATCCACATTGGGAAGGAAGATGTAAAATTGTCCCCGTTTGCAGATGACATGGATCTTCTATATAGAACACTCGAAAGACTCCATCAAAAACTGTTAGAACGAAACAATGAATTTAGTAAAGTTTCAGGATACAAAATCAACATACAAAAATCAGTTGCATTTCCAAGTGTTGGAGAGGATGTGGAGAAACAGGAACCCTCATACACAGCTGGTGGGAATGCAAACTGGTGCAGCCTCTATGGAAAATGGTATGGAGGTTCCTCAAAGAATTAAAAATAGAGATGCCCTATGACCCAGCCATCCCACTACTGGGAATCTATCCAACGAAACTGAAATCAACAATCCAAAGAGGCTTATGCACCCCTATGTTCATTGCAGCATTATTCACCATAGCCAAGAAGTGGAAGCAACCTAAGTGTCCCTCGACTGATGAATGGATTAAGAAAATGTGGTATATATATATATACAATGGAATACTACTCAGCCATAAAAAAGGACAAAATTGTCCCATTTGCAACAACATGGATGGGCCTGGAGGGTATTATGTTAAGTGAAGTAAGCCAGAAGGAGAAAGACAAACACTGTATGATCTCAGTCATATGTGGAATATAAACCCACAGATGGACAGAGAAAACAGTATATGGTTACCAGGGGCAATGGGGGTGGGGGGTGGGCACAAGGGGTGAAGGGAGTCATATATATGGTGATGGACAAACGAAAATGTACAACCCAAAATTTCACAATGTTAAAAACTATTAAAACACCAATAAAAAATCAGTTGCATTTCTATGTACTAACAACAAACTATCTGAAAAAGCAATTAAGAAAATAATCCCATTTACAACTGCAACAAAAACAATAAAATACTTAGGATTAAATTGAACCAAGGAGGTAAATGATCTGTACTCTGAAAGGTATAAAACATTGATCAAAGAAATTGAAGAAAGCACAAATAAATGGAAAGATATCTCATGTTCATGGATCAGAAGAATTAATATTGTTAAAATGTCCATACTACTACCCAAAGCAATCTATAGATTCAAAGCAATCTCTATTAAACTTCCAATGGCATTTTTTCACAGAAATAGAAAAAATAATCCTAAAATTTGTATAGAGCCACAAAAGACCCCAAATAGCCAAAGCAATCTTGAAAGGGAAGAAAAAAGCTGGAGGCATCACACTTCCTGATTTCAAGCTATATTACAAAGCTATAGTAATCAAAACAGTATGGTACTGGCATAAAAGCAGACACACAGACCAATAAAACAATAAAATATAATACAGAGCCTAGAAATGAACTCTCACATACATGTTCAAGTAATCTTTGACAAGGGCCCCAAGAATACACAATGGGTAAAGAATAGTCTCTTCAATAACTGGTGTTGGGTAAACTGGATAACCACATGAAAAAGAATGAAATTGGATCCATGTACAAAAACTAACTTGAAAAGAATTAAAGACCTTAATGTAAGACCTGACACTGTAAAACTCCTAGAAGAAAATACAGGGGAAAGCTCCTTGACATTGATCTTAGCTCCTTTTTGGATATGATACTCAAATCATGGTCAACAAAAGCAAAAATAAACAAGTGGGACTACTTCAAACTAAAAAGCTTCTGCACAGCAAAGGAAACAATCAACAAAATGAAAAGGCAACATATGGAATAGGAAGAAATATTTGCAAAGGATTTATCTGATAAGGGGTTAATATCCAAAATATATAAGGAACTCATACAACTCAATAACAAAAAACCAAATAACCCAATTTTAAAAACGGGCAAAGGACCTAAGTGGACATTTTTTCAAGGAAGTCATACAAACTACCAAAACGTGTATGAAAAGGTGTTCAACATTACTAATCATCAGGAAAATGCAAATCAAAACCACAAGATATCATCACATACCTGTTAGGATGGCTAGTACCGAAAAGACAAAAGATTACAAATGGTGGTGAGGATGTAGAGAAAAAGGAAACTTTAAGCACTGTCGGTTGGAATTTAAATTGGTACAGCCATATGGAAAACTGTTTGAAAGTTCCTCAAGAAATTAAAAATGGAACTACCACATGATCCAGCAATCCCACTTCTGCGTATATATCCAAAGGAAATGAAATCAGTATCTTGAAGTCATATCTGCACTCCCATGTTCATTGCAGCATTATTCACAATAGCCAAGATATGGCAACAACCTAAGTGTCCATCAATGAATGAAGAGATAAAGAAAATTTGGTATACATATACAATGGAATATTATTCAGCCACAAAGAAGGAAATCCTGCCATTTTGTAACAACATGGATGAAACTGAAGGACATTATGCTAAATGAAATGTCAGACACAGAAAGACAAATACTGCACGATGTCACTTACATATGGAATGTAAAAATCCCAAACTCAGAAAACCAGAGAGTATAACGATGGTTGCCAGTGGCTGGGGGTGGAAGAAATAGGGAGAGGTTGGTCAAAGTGTATAAAATTTCAGTTGTAAGATGAATAAGTTCTAGGGATCTAATGTACAGCATGGTGACTATAGTCAATAATACTGTATTACATATTTGAAAGTTGCTCAGAGAGTAGCTATTAAAAGTTATCACAAGAAAAAAATTTTGTAACCATATGTGGTGACAGATGTTAACTAGATTTATTGTGCTGATCATTTTGCAATATATATAAATATCAAATCATTATTTTTACATCTGAAACTAATATAATGTTATATTATATATATATTCTTTTTTTAAAAAAAGAAGTGTGTTGTTTAATCTTCACACATTTGGGGATTTTCTAGTTATTTTTCTGTCATAGATTTCTAGTTTAATTCCATTGTGGTCCAGAGTATATTTTATGTGATATCTATTCTTTGAAATGTGTTAAGGTGTGTTCTATGTCCCAGAATGTGGACTATCTTAGGGAATATCCCATATGAATTTGAGAAAATGTATATTCTGCTGTTGTGAATGAAGTATTTAAATGTCAATTAGATCCGGTTGACTGATGGTGCAATTCAGTTCAACTACATCCTTACTGATTTTCTGCCTGCTGTACGTATTAACTACTGATCAACTACTAACCATCACCTACTGAGGGGTGTTGAAGTGCATTTTATATAATTCCATTTTTTTCCTCCAATATTGGCATATTAATTTTACTTCTTTTTAATTTTTTCAGTGTTTTCCCTAGAGTTTGCAACATACATTTACAGCAATCTAAGTTCACTTTCAAATACCTATACCACTTCACGATTCCTCCCTCCCTTTCCTTAGAAGATTGTTGCCATTCATTTCATTTATCCATAAGCTATAATCACCCAATATGTTGTTGCAATCATTCCTGTGAACAGTTATCTATTAGATCAATTAAAAATAATAAAAATAAATATTTCATTTTACCTATATTTATTCCCTTTCTGATTCTCTTTTTATCTATACATAGATCCTACTTTCTGATCTATATAATTTTCCTTCTCTCTAAAGAACTTTTTTAAACATTTTTTTAGATTGAGATATAATTGACATATAACATTGTGTCAGTTTAAGGTGTACAATGTATTGGTTTGATACGCTTATACATTGCAATTGGATTACCACATAATGTTAATACTTCCATCATGTCCCATGATTATCATTTCCTTTTTGTGGTGAGAACATTTAAGATCCAGTTTCTTAGCAAATTTGCAATATATAATACAGTATTGTTAACTATAATCACAACACCATGCCTTAGCTCTCCAGAACTTATTAACTGCAGTTTGTACCCTTTGACCAACATCTCCCTAATTCCCCCACCCTCCAGCTCTTTCTAACCACCATTCTACTCTGGTTTCTACAAGTTGGGCTTTTCTTGCAAGGCAGATCTACTGGCAACAAATTCCCTCAATTTTTGTTTGTCTGAGAAAGTCTTTATTTCTCCTTCACTTTTGATGGATAATTTCACAGGGCACAGAATTCTGAGTTGGTCTGTTTTTTTCTCTCAACTTAAAATATTTCACTCCGCTCTCTTCTTGCTTGCATGGTTTCTGAGGAGAGAGAATTCAGATGTAATTCTTATCTTTGTTCCTCTATAGGTAAGATGTGGTTTTTCCTCTGGCTCTGTCAGCATCCTTGCTTTATCTTCAGTTTTCTGTAGCTTGGAAATGATATAGCTAGGTGTAGTTTTTTAGCGTTTATACTGCTTGGTGTTCTCTGAGCTTCCTGAATCTGTGGTTTGGTGTCTGACATAAGTTGGGGAAATTCTCTGTCATTATTATTTCAAATATTTCTTCTGTTCCTTTTTCTCTTTCTTCTCTTTCTGGTATTCCTATTACAGGTATATTACACCTTTTGTAGTTGTCCCACAGTCCTTGGATATTCTGTTCCATTTTTTCCCCAGTTTTTGTTCTCTTTGATTTTCCTTTTTCAAAGTTTCTATCAATATATCCTCAAGCTCAGAGATTCTTTCCTCAGCCATGTCCAGTTTGCTAATAAGCCCATCAAAGGCATTCTTCATTTCTTTTACAGTGTTTTTGATCTCTAGCATTTCTTTTTGGTTTTTTCTTAGGATTTCAATCTCTGTGCCCATCAGTTCTTGCATGCTGTCTACTTTATCCTTAGAGCCTTTAGCATATGATTCATAGTTGTTTTCAACTCCCAGTCTGATAATTCAATATTCCTGCCATGTCTGGTTCTGATGCTTGCTCTCTCTTCAAGTTGCATTTTTTGCCTTCTAGTTTGCCTTTTAATTTTTTCTTGATAACTAGACTTGTAGTACCGGTAAAAGGAACTGTTGTAAATAGGCCTGTAGTAATGTGGTGGGGAGGTGTGTGTGTGGGGAAGTGCTCTATAGCCCTATGATTAGGTTTCAGTCTTTTATTGAGCCTATGTCTCTGAACTGTGAGCTTCAAAAGTGTTTGTTATTTTTTTCCTTCCACTTAGGTGGGATAGAATGCCTAGAGTGGGCTGGAGTTAGGTATTTCCCTTCTCCCACGTGGAAGGCTAGAGCTGAGTGGAGCTGGGTATTTCTCTTCTTTTAGGTCAGTTAGGCTCTGATAAGACCCCAGCAGGTTAGGCTCTGGTTAACTAGTTTGTCCTGAGGGCAGACGTTTTACCATTAACAGAGTGAGCTGGCAGATTTCAAAGTGGTTCCTTTTCCCTTCCCCCAGCCAGAAGTATGAGGAAATTTTTCCCAGTATTTACTGTGAGAACCTAGCCCAGCCCTAGAGGTAAATCTCACAAAAGCAGGGGGCCCCTTTATGATTGGGTCCCCTGAAGTTTTTACCTCTCAAACTTGTTTATACCTAGCCTCCAGCAATTTAGTCAGGTTTTGCTACCTCTGCACTGATTCCTGTGGAAGTCTGTGCTCCAGTATGTCGTGAATCTCTGTATCCACTAGCCTCTCAAATTTTGGGGATAGCAGTTTGCCCTGTGGCCTCACTTCACTTACAGATCTAAGGACAGTTGTTGTTTTTTAGTTTGTTCAGCTTTCTACCTGTTGTTAGAATGGAGTTGCAACTTCCGAGTTCCTTACCTGTGGAACTGGAAACCAGAAGTCTGGAGGTGCATTTTTTCCCTCCCTAAAGATATGGAATTGGTCCAGCACTAATTGGGGAAAAGACCATTACTCTTCCATTCGGCTGCTTTTGCACACTTGTAAATACCAATTGAGCATATTGGTGTGGGACTATTTCTATTCCATTGATCTTTATTCTATACCATTTTTCTATGTGTCTATCTTTTGCCAATACCACACTGTCTTGATTACCACAGCTATGTAGTAAGCCTTTAAATGAGATAAGATAATTCCTCTGACTTTCTTCTTCTTTGTCCAGATAATTTTATCTATTCTAGGGCATGTGGGTTTCCGTATGAATTTTAGAATAAGATTGTCTATGTCTACAAAAACCCTTGACAATATTTTGATAGGAATTGCATTAAAATGATAGATCAGTTAGGGGAGAATTGACATCTTTACTATTTTGAATCTTTCAATCCATGAACACAGAATGCCTTTCCATTTATTTCAGCCTTCTTTAATTCCTTTCATCACCATTTTGTAATTTTCAGCATACTTTATTTGTTTTTTTTAGTCTTATTGTGCTCCCCCCACTGCTTTATGAATATATAATTGACAAATAAAAATTGAATATATTTAAGGTATACACATGATAATTTGATGTATGTATATATTGTGAAAGGATTACCACAATCAAGTTAATTAACAAATCCATCACCTCACATATTAACCATTTTTAAAAATGGTTTTGTGGTATTGTGATAAAAATGGTATATTGTTGGTATATAGAAGTGCCTTTGCCTTTTGTGTGCAACCTTGCTGAACTCACTTAATAGTTCTAGGATAACATTTTGAGATTCCTTGGGCTTTTCTATGTAGACAATCATTATATGCAAATAGACACAGTTTTATTTTTTCCAGTCCAAATTTTATGCTTTTTCTTTCTTTTTCTTGACTTGCAGTGGCTATAAATTCCATTATTATGTTGTATAGATGGTGAAGAGAACATTCCTGCCTTTTTCTTGATCTTAGGGGAAAAGCATTCAATCTTTCATCATTAAGTATTGATGTTAGTTGCAGGGGTTTTTGGTAGATCCTTTTTATCAGGTTCATCAAGTTGAGGGATTTCCCTTCTATTCCTAGTTAGCTGAGAGGTTTTTTTCCTTTCTTTTTTAAAAATTGAGGTGAATCCCACATAACATAAAATTAATCATTGTAAATTGAACAATTTAGTGGCATTTGAGGTTCATCCATGTTGTAATATATATTAGTACTTCCTTCTCTTTTTTCAGCTGAATAATATTCCATTGTACATATATGCCACATTTTGTTTATTCATTCACCCATCCATGAACATTTTGGTTGTTTCCATTTCTTGGCTATTGCAAATAAGGTTGCTATGAACATTTGTATACAAGTATTTCTTGGAGTTCCTGTTCTCAGTTCTTTGGAGTATATACTTAGAGGTGAAATCGATGGATCATATGGTAATTCTGTATGTAACTTATTGAAGAACTGCCAAATTATATTCCTCATGGGCTAAACCATTTTACATTCCTACCAGCAATGTATTAGGGTTCCAATTTCTCTACATCCTCACCAACAATTGTTATTTTCTTTTTTTTGTTTTAGTTGTGCTTGTGGGTGTGAAGTGGTATCTCACTGTGGTTTTGATTTGCACATTCCTAGTGACTAATGATGTTGACATCTTTTCATATGCTTGTTGTCCATTTGTTTATCATCTTTGGAGAAATGTATATTTAAGTCCTTTTGCCTATTTTTAACTTCAGTTGTTTGTCTTTTTGTTATTGAGTTGAAAGAGTTATTTATATACAGTCGTGCACCACATAACAACATTTTGGTCAATGATGGACCACATATACGAAAGTGGTCTATAAGATTAGTACCATTAGCCTAGGTTTTTAGTAGACTATACCATCTAAGTTTGTGTAAGTACACTCTATGATGTTCGCACAGTGATGAAGACACCTAATAATGCATTTCTCAGAATGTATCCCCATCTTTAAGTGACTCATGACTGTATTCTAAATACTGGACTCTTATTAAATTATTACAAATATTTTTTCTCCCATTCTGTAGGTTGTCTTTTCACTTTCTTGACAATGTCCTTTGATGCACAAAGTTGTCTAACTTTTTCTGTTTCAAGATTGTTTTGCCTATTCAGGTCCCTTGCAATTCCATATGAATTTAAAGATTGACTTTTCTATATCTGTAAAAATGGCAATTGAAATTTTGATAGAGATTACATTGAATCTGTAGATCACTTTGGGTAACATTGCCACCTGAACAATATAAAGTCTTCCAATCCATGAACACAGAATTTATCCATTTACTTAGGTCTTTTTTAATTTATTTCAGCAATGTTTTGTAGTTTACAGTATACAAGTCTTTAATATCTTTGATTAAATTTTTATTCTTTTGTATGGTGTTGCAAATGGAATTGTTTTCTTAATTTCCTTTTTGGATTGTTCATTCCTGGAGTATAAAAGCACAACTGATTTTTGTATGCTGATCTTGTACCTTGCAACTTTGTTAAATTTGTTTATTTGTTCTAGCAGTTTTTGTGGATTCTTTGGGATTTTTTTGTATAGGTTAATTTAATATGCAAAGAGATAGTTTACTTCTTCTTTCCCATATGGATGCCTTTTTTTTTTTTTTTGGTGAGGAAGTTTGGCTCTGAGCTAACATCTATCGTCAATCCTCCTCTTTTTGTTGAGGAAGATTGGCCCTGGGCTAAAATCCATGTCCATCTTCCTCTACTTTATGTGTGAGATGACTGCCACAGCATGGCTTGATAAGTGGTGCATATGTCTGCTCCTGGGATCCGAACCTGCGAACCCCAGGCTGCTGAAGCAGAGTGTGCGAACTTAACTGCTACACCACCAGGCTGGCTCCTGGATGCCTTTTTTACCCTGCCTAATAGCTCTGACTACAAATTCCAGTACAATGATGAATAGTAGTGGTAAAAGAGGGCATCTTTGCCTTGTTCCTGATTTTAGGGGAAAGCTTTCAGTTTTTCACCATTGACTGTGATACTAGCTGTTTTAGTCTGCTTGGACTGCTATAACAAAATAGCATAGACTGGGTGGTCTAAACAACAGACATTTACTTCTCACAGTTCTGGAGTCTGGGAAGTCCAAGATCAAGGTGCCAGCCAGTTCAGTTCCTGGTGAAAGCCCTTTTGCTTTCTGAAGGCCACAGGCTGCGTCCTAACATTGCAGAGAGAGGGATCTCTCTCTCTCTTTTCTTCTAAGACCCACTCTCATGACCTTCTCTAATCCTAATTACCTCTCAAAAGCCCCATCTCCAAATATCATCACATTATGGGTTATTCTGAGCTTAAGAATTTTGGGTGACACAATTCTGTCCACAGTATTAGCTGTGGGATTTTCATAAATGCTCTTTATCATATTGAGGGTTTCCTTTTATTACTAGTTTGCTGAGTGTTTTTAACATAAAAGGTTGTTGAACTTTATCCAATGTTTTTTTCTGTGTCTATTGAGATGATTGAGTGGGATTTTTTACCCCTTTTTTCTCGTAATGTGGTGTACTACATTGATTGGTTTTCCTAGGGTGAATCACCCTTGCATTCCTGGGATAAATCCCACTTGGTCATGGTGAATAATCCTTTTAACATGCTGTTTGATTCAATTTGTTAGTATGCTTTTTGAGGCTTTTTCCATCTATATTCATAAGGGAATTGATCTGTGGTTTTCTTTTCTTGTGGTGTCTGTCTGGCTACAGTATCAGAATAATGCTTGGCTAACAGAATGAGTTAGGAAGTGTTCCCACCTCTTCTATTTTTTGGAAGAGTTTGAGAAGGATTGGTTTCAATTCTTCTTTAAATGTCTGGTAGAATTCATCAGTGAAGCCATCTAGTTCTATTTTTTTTTTCTGGGCGATTTTTTAAAAATTACTGATTTAATCTCATTACTTGTTATAGGTCTGTTCAGATTTTCTATTTCTTTTTGGGTCAGTGTGGTAATCTGTCCATTTCTTCCAGGTTATTTAATATGTTGGTGTACAATTGTTCATAGTATTCTCTTATAATCATTTTTATTTCTGTCAGGTCAAGAGTAATGTCCCCATTTTTATTTCTAATGTGTCTTCTCCCTTTTTTCTTAGTCTAGCTAAAAGTTTGTCAATTTTCCTCATCTTTTCAAGAAGCAACTTTTGGTTTCTTTGATACTCCCTATTGTTTTTCTATTCTCTATTTCATTTACTTTCACACTAATGTTTTTTATTTTCTTTATTACTTCTTTATTATTTTTTTCTAGTTCCTTAAGGTGTAGAGTTAGGTTATTGATTTGTGATCTTTCTTCTTTATTAATGTAGGCAATTGCAACTATAAATGTCAGTCTGAACACTGCTTTTGCTGCATCCCATGTATTTTAGTTTTAATTCATGTCAAAGTACCTTCATATGTCCCTTGTTGATTTCTTCTTTGACCCATTGTTTATTTAGGGGTGTGTTGTTTAATTTCCACATATTTGTAAATTTTCCAGTTTTCCTTCTGTTATTGATTTCTAGCTTCATTCCATTGTGGTAAGGGAAAATACTTTCTATGATTTCATTCTTTTAAAATGTATTGATACTTGTTTTGTGACCTAAAATATTATCTATTCTGGAGAACATTCCATATGTACTTGAGAACAATATGTATTCTGTTATGGTGAGTGGAGTATTCTATATGTATCTGTTAGGTCTAATTTATTTTTAGTGCTATTCAAGTCCTCTATTTATTTATTGATCATCTGTCTAGATGTTTTGTCCATTATTAAAAGTGAGTTATTGAAGTCTCCAACGATTGTTGTAGAACTGACTGTATCTCCGTTTAAATCTGTTAGTGTTTGCTTCATATATTATTGGGCTCTGCTGTTGGTGTGTATAGTTTTTAAATTGTTGTATCTTCTTAATGAATTGACTTTTTCATCAATATTTAATGTACTTCTTTTCCTCCTGTAACAACTTATGACTTCAAATCTATTTTGTCTGATATTAGTATAGCCACCTCTGCTCTCTTTTGGTTACTATTTGCATGGAATATCTTTTTCCCTCCATTCACTTTCAATGTATTTGTGTCTTTGGAACTAAAATGAGTCTCTTGTAGACAGCATATAGTTGGATTATTAATTTTTAAAATCTATTCTGCCAATCTCTGTCTTTTAATGGTAAGTTCATTCCTTTTACATTTAAAGTAAATACTGATAAGGAAGCACTTACTTCTGCCATTTTGCTATTTGTTTTCCATGAGCTTCTTTTTTCTGGTTCATTTTTTTGTTCCTCAAATAGAGCCTTCTTTTGTGTTTGACTGATTTTTTTTTCATATAACATTTTGATTCCCTCCTCAAATTTTTTTGTATACTTTATAGTTATTTTCTTTGTGGTTACCCTCATGATTACAATTAACATGCTAAATTTATAACAATCTAGTTTGAATTGATAGCAATTTAGTTTCAATAGCATACAGAAACTCAGTACCTATACAGCTGTGTCCTCTATGTTGTTATTGTCACAAATTGCAGCTTTACACAATGCATGCCTATTAGCATAGATTTATAATAATTGTTTTCTGCATATGCTTTTAAATAATATAGGAGGAAAGAAGGTGTTATAAGCCAATAATACAATAAATTAATACTGACTTGGGGCCAGCCCCGTGGCATAGCAGTTAAGTGCACGTGCTCCGCTGCTGGCACCCCAGGTTCAGATCCTGGGCACGCACCGATGCACCGTTTGTCAAGCCATGCTGTGGTGGCGTCCCGTATAAAGTGGAGGAAGACAGGCACAGATGTTAGCCCAAGGGCTAGTCTTCCTCAGCAAAAAGAGGACAGTTGGCATGGATGTTAGCTCAGAGCTGATCTACCTCGCAAAAAAAAAATACTGACTTATATTTACCAATGTAGCTATCTTTACTGGAGTTCTTTATTTTTTTGTATAGCTTCAAGACACTATCCTGTGTCCTTTCATTTCAGCCTGAAGGACTTCCTTTAACATTTCTTGTAGGGCAGGTGTATTAGCAACTAACTCCTTCAGCTTTTGTTTCTCTGTGAATACCTTAATTTCTCCTTCATTTTTGAAAGAAAGTTTTGCCAGATATAGAATTTTTGGTTGACATTTTTTTCCCCCTTTCAGTACAAGCATACCTCAGAGATATCGTGGGTTTGGTTCCAGACCACTGCAATAAAGCAAGTCACACGAATTTTTTGGTTTCCCAGTGCATATAAAAGTTATGTTTACACTATACTGTAGACTGTTAGTGTACAATAACATTATGTCTAAAAAATCAATGTACATATCTTAATTAAAAAATATGTTATTGCTAAAAAATGCTAACCATCATCTGAGCCTTCAGTGAGTTGTAATCTTTTTGCTGGTGGAGGGTCTTGTAAAAAATGCCATATCTTGGGGCTGGCCTTGTGGCATAGTGGTTAAGTTCGTGCATTCCACTTCAGCAGTCTGGGGTTCACAGGTTTGGATCCCGGGCACGGATCTATGCACTGCTTATCAAGCCATGCTGCAGCAGGTGTCCCACATATAAAGTACAGGAAGATGGGCACAGATGTTAGCCCAGGGCCAATCTTCCTCAGCAAAAAGGGGAGGATTGGCAACAGATGTTAGCTCAGGACTAATCTTCCTCACCAAAAAAAAAAAAGCAATATCTGTGAAGTACAATAAAGTGAAGCACAAAAACAAGGTATGCCTTTACTTAAAATATGTTATTCTACTACCTTCTGGCCTCCATGGTCTCTGATGACAAATTGGCTATTAACTGTATTGAGGATCCCTTGTACATGACAAGCTGCTTCTCTGTTGCTACTTTCAAGATTCTCTTTGTCTTTGTCTTGCAACCTTTTGCTTGTGTTTCTGTGTCAGTCTCTTTTATCTTATCCTATTTGGAGTTCATTGAGCTTCTTGGATGTATAGATTTAGTCTTTAATTAATGTTGGGAAATTTGGGGCCATTATTTCCTCAAGTATTCTTTCTGCCCCTTTTTCTCTCTCTCTCATTTTTGTCTGGGAATCCCAAAGAAAGTATGTTGTATTCTTTATGGTGTCCCAGAGATCCCTTAGGTTCTGTTACCTTTTCTTTTGTCTTTTTTCTTTCAATTCTGTTCAGAATGAATCATTTCAATAGTCCTATCTTTAAGTTTGCTGATGTTTTTCTTCTGCCTTCTCAAATTGGCAGAGGGTTTCTCTGCTGTTGAAGCCCTCTAGTGACTTCTTCATTTCAATTATTTTACTTTTCAGCTCCAGAATATCTATTTGGTTCCATTTTATAATTTCTATATCTTTATTGATATTCTCATTTTGTTCATATATTGTTTCCATGTTTTCCTTTATATCTTTGTCCATGGTTTCCTTTAACCCTTTGAGCATACTTAAGACAGTTAACTTAAAGTCTTTGACTACTATATCCAATGTCTGAGTTTCCCCAGGGATGGTTTATGTCAATTTCTTTTTTTTCATGTAAATGGCCCATACTTCCCTATTTCTTTGTATGCCTTGTAATTTTTTCTTGAAAACTAAACAATTTGAATATTATAATGTGGTTAATTCTGGAAATCAGACTCTCCCCCTTCCCTGTGGTTTTCTGTTGTTGATTGTTGAAGCCTGCAGTTGTCTTCTTTTTTAGTGATTTTTCCAAACTATCTTTGCACTATCTTTCTCTTTGTTGTCATGTGTGGTCACTGAAGCCTCTGTTCTGTTATCTCAGCAATCAGCCAAGAGCGCTGAAAGAGATTTCCTTAAATGCCTGATGCCAAAGGAAAAAGAAAAAAAATACTCACCTGGTCTTTGCAGATTGACTCTAAGCTAGGGCACTCCTTCAACACCAAACCAGGTTGTCTCCAATTCTGCTTTAGCCTTTTCCTCTTGCTTGTGTGGAGTTCAAAAATCAGCCAGAGATACAAGCCACAGGTCATCTCAAATCTTTGTTGAGCAAGCATCTGGCCCTGGACATATATGTTGAACTCTGTATTCCCTGGCACATGCAGTAGCACTTCAAAGCCCCTACTCCCCTAAGAAACTTCCTCCATAGCCTCCTCCTTCCCAGGCTTCGGGTCTTCCCAGGCTTTTCTACCTCTACCATCTCTTGACCCTGGTGGCTATGGGTGGTAGAGGCCTTTAAATGCTTTTGTCATATGTCTCCCTGAAAAGCTGCTCCAGCCCAATGGGAGTAAAACACAGGTCAGCCTCTATGCTGATCACAAGGTGGACCGAAATGCATAGCTACAGTGATTTGAGGTCAAGGTCCGTATTGTCCCCCTAGCACCAGCAAGGTGCACCAGGATTTCAGGCTGCCATCCCCGTAGCCACCATTCAGCTAGAGAATGGGGATGATAGGTGGGTAAGCAAGAATACAATGTTTTCTTACTAAAATTTAACAGTCTCTTCATTAAGCACTCCCTTCATTGCTGTAAGATTTTCATTAGATTCCAGAGTTCCAAAAAAAGTTGATTCTGTCAGTTTTTGCCAGCTTATTGGTTGCTTCAGTGGAAGGACTGATTATTAGATCTCCCCATTCTGCTGTTTCCATGACATCACTCCTGAGAGCTGTTTTATTTTATTTTATTATTTTTTTTAAATGATGAATAGGTGTTGAAATTTGTCAAATGTTTTTTCTGGATCAATTGATATGATCATATAAACTTTCTTTTTTAGCTTGTTGATCTGGTGTATTGCATTGATTGATTTGTCAAATTTTGAACCAGCCTTGCATACCTGGAATAAATCCCACATGGTTATAATGCACAATTCATTTTAAATATTGTGGTATTCACTTTGCTAACATTTTGTTGAGAGTTTCTGCATCTATGTTCATGAGAGATATTGATCTGTAGTTTTCTTTTTTGTACTGATTTTGTCTGGTTTTGATATCAGGGTGATACTGGCCTCACAAAATGAGTTGGGAAGTATTCTCTCCTCTTCTGTGTAAAATTGGTGTTAAGTCCTCTTTAAATCATTGGGAGAATTCTCCAGTGAAACTATCTGAGACTGGAAATTTCTTTCTTGGAAGCTATTTAAATAAATTCAATTTCTTTATTGGTTTTAGGGATACTGAGATAATTTATTTCATCTTGTTTGAGTTTGGTAGTTTGTGGTTTTGAAAAGGGGTCCATTACTTCTAAGTTGTCTCACTTATGAGTGCAATGTTTTGTGTAGTATTCCCTTATTATCTTAGTGGCTGCAGGATATGTAGGGACATCTCATGTTTCATTCCTCATATTGGTAATATGTGCTTTCTCTCTTTTAATTTTTTCAGTCTTACTAAAGGTTTATCAATCTTATTGATTTTTTAAAAAGAGAACCAGCCTTTCATTTCATTGATTTTCTCTATTATTTTCTTATTTTCGATTTTCTTGATTACTGCTCCTATCTCTTTGTTATTTCTTTCCTTTTACTTCTTTGGGTTTATTTTCTCCTTCTTTTTCTAGTGCCTTAAGGTAGGAACTTAGATTATTGACTTGAGTTCTTTTGTCATATCTAATGTAAGCACTTAGTGCTACAAATTTCACTCTCAACAGCGTTTTAGCTGTATCCACCATATTTTAGTATGTTGTATTTTCATTTTCAGTCAATTCTATTTTTAAATATCCTTTGAGATTTCTTCTTTGATGCATGAATTATTTTAAATTGTCTTGTTTAATTTGTGTATTGAGAGTTTTTTTAATTGTCATTCTATTATTGATTTCTAGTTTGATTCCAATATGGTCAGAAAACATACACTGTGTGATTTCAATTATTTTACATTTGTTGAGGTTTGGTTTTATGGTACAGGATATGGTATATCTTGGTGAATGTGCCATTGGCAAATGAAAAGAAATGTGTATTCTGCTATTATTGGGTGGAGTGACATGTCCAGTGACTGGTTGTGTTGTTCAAATCTTCTCTGTCCTTGTTGATTTTCTGTCTAGTAATTCCATCAGTTGCTGAGAGGTTGTGGTGAATTCCCTGGTGACAATTGTGGAGTTGTGTATTTTTGCTTTCAGATCTATCAGCTTTTGCTTCATGTAATTTAAGGCTCTGTTCGTTGGTGCATTTAAGATCATTATATCTTCCTAGTCCATGGATCTTTTTATTATTATGTAGTGTCTCCCTTTATCATCGCCCCTCTACCTTAGTAATTTTCTTTGCTCTGAAGTCTACTATTTAAGATATTAATATAGCCACTCTTGGTTTTTAAAAATTAATATTTGCATAGTATATATTTTTTCCATCCTTTTATTTTAACATAGCTATGTCATTAAATTTGGAGTTTCTTATAAACAATGTATGATTGGGTCATGTTTTTTATCCACTCTGCTTATCTCTTTCTTTTGATGGTGTATTTAGACTATTTGTATTTAAGATGATGGTTGATATGCTAGCATTTAAGTCTCCAATTTTATTATTTATTTTCTCTTTGTTTCCTTTGTTCTTGTTCCTCTTTTTCTCTTCCCTTGCCTTCCTGTGGTTTACTTGAACATTTTGGGGAGTCTTCTGTATTTATTTGTAGTATTTTTGAGTAGTATTTAGTGGTTGCTTTGGTATTAAAATATACCTATGTGACTTATTACAGTCTACTATAATCAACATTTTACCATTTTGAGTGAAGTGTGGAAACCTCACTTCCACTTAGGTCACTTTACCTTCTCTACTTTTTTTTTTTTAAGCAAGGCAGGGGATACAGAGGGTCAGGGAAGCAATAGTAGCAATTTTTTTTTTTTGAGGTAGATTGGCCCTGAGCTAACATCTGTTGCCAATCTTCCTCATTTTTTCTTTTTTTTTCTCCCCAAAGCCCCAGTACATAGTCGTTTATCCTAGTTATAGGTCCATCTATTTCTTCTATTTGGGAAGCCACCTCAGCACGGCTTGATGAGTGGTGAGTAGGTCGGTGCCCAGGATCCGAACCGGTGAAACCTGAGCCACCAAGGCGGAACGTGCGAACTTAACAGCTGTGCCACTGGGCCAGCCCCAACCTTCCCTACTTTTAACCATGGTTATCTTGAATTTCAGATGGTCCTATAATTTTTGTTTCAATCATGAAATATGATTTATAAAAGTCACCATTTATAAAATATACCATTGTATGATTAATAAAACATACTTTTGTATGTATTTATATTTTGCTCTTTCTTCTATTCCTTCTTCCTTCCTAATATTACAAGATATTTTCTTTTATCATTTCCTTTCCAATCTTCAAGGATAGATCTGCTAGCAACAAATTCTTTTATTTTTCATTCATCTGAGAATGTCTTTATTTCCCCTTCATTCCTGGAGGATGGTTTTCTTGTTTGTAGGCTACGCAGTTGACAATTCTTTTCTTTGAGTATTTAAAAAATGCTGTGCCACTTCCTTCTGTTCTCCACGGTTTCAGATGAGAAATCCACTCTTATTCAAATTGATGTTGTCCTACAAGTAATGTGTTATTTCTCTCTGGCTTCTTTCAAGACTTTTTCTTGGTCTTTAGTTTCAAGAAGTTTAATTATGATGTGTCTTGGAATTAATTTCTTTAGGTTTACCCCATTTAGGGTTTGCTCAGCTTCTTGAATCTGTAGGTTTGTGTCTTTCAACAAATTTGAGAAGTTTTCAGTAATTATTTCTTCAAATATTATTTCAGTCCCATTCTCTTCCTCCCCTCATGGGACTTCAATGATACAAATGTTGGCTATTTTGTTATTGTCTCACAGGGTCCTGAGGCTCTGCTCATTTTTCTCCTAGTCTACTTTCCTCTCTGTTGTTCAGATTGGGTGAATTCTATTGATCTGTCCTGAAGGATACTGGTTCTATCCTCTGTCATCTCCACTCTACTATTGGGTCCATCCAGTAGAGTAGTTGTTTTATTTCTGTTATTATACTTTTCAATTTTATAATTTCCACTTATTTCTTTTTTATAACTTCAGTTTCTTTGCTGAGATTGTCTATTTTGTTGTTTCAAGAGAATTTATAAGTTATTAAAGTATTTTTATGCTGGCTGCTTTAAAATCTTTGTGAGATAATTCCAACATTTGATTCACTTGTGTTGGCATCAGTTGATTGTCCTTTCTTATTCAAGTTGTGATTTCCTTGGTTCTTGGTATGATTTATACATGTTATTGTATGTCTTTAATATCATGAGGCACTAATCTTTATTGATCATCTACTTCATGCTAAATATTGTAGTATATGCTATCATACATTATTTCATTTAATGAGACTAAGATATCTGAAGATAAATTTTGCTGAAATTTGCACAATTACTGCATTTCTACACAAAAAATAATTTTGCTTTACACTTCTACCAAGATTGTGTTTTAGAATTTCCATTTTAAATTGAGCTGAGCATAGTTATTAATCCTTCAATATTTACATATTTCAACCATGGGAAAAACAGGATGGAATTATGTTCAATATTTCACTAAACTTATACCAAAAATCATATTGTTGATCCATCTCCAAATTTATGAAATTCATCATAAACACGTAATAAAAGATGTCCTTCCCTGTGCCCTCTGCACATTGCCATTTAATAAAAATTAATAATACTTAGATGACCAAATCATTGATACATTGTTAATGATAGTCTGATAGTAGGTTAAAGACTTAGTGGTACATGGATGCAAGAAACACATGCAGCCTCCCCCCACCACACACACAAAATTGGAAATTGGGATATATATGATACCCCTCAAATAATTAAATTACAAATAAAATAAATAATCAAAGAAGATACGTAATCTTATAGAGGCAAAATAGGTCCCACTCCACAACTTTACTATTAATCTGATTGAGGGAAAGACGTAGCTACAGAAGTAAAGTGGGGGGAAAATGGTAAAAGAAGGGTGGGGGACGAGTGAGTTCCACCATAGAAGCCTAGGAAAGACTTGGCCATGCCATCTTTGGCATTGTAGATCCAGCTCTATCCAGAAAAACTGTTCATTCAGGTCTAACCTTGCAGTGAAGGCAAATGCACCTGCTTCTCACACTACCTCGTCAGTGGTCATTAAAATCATCCAACTTACTCTGTAAACTCTGAATCCATGCCATGAAGCAACCTTCTCACAGTAATTCATCTCATGAAGATTGGACCACAAGAATATGTGCTGATCAGGAATCACCAGTATCTATCTGGTTGATTTGAAAGTTGTACTTTGTAATTATAAGTTAATATATCAGTATTATAGCTTTTGTATGTTTGATTCTTTTTTTTTTTTCCTGAGGAAGATTCACCCTGGGCTAACATCTGTGTCAATCTTCCTCTTATTTCTTTTAGTGTGTGGGCGACCAGCACAGCATGGCCGCTAACAGAGCAGTGTAAGTCCATGCCCGGGAACTGAACCTGGGCCACTGAAGCAGAGCACACTGAATTTAGCCACTAGGCCACTGGGGCTGGCCCTGTGTCTTTGATTCTTGATGGTTTGTTTAATCCAATTCAGTACCAAAACCCAACCACATCAAGGTATAGTAATAATTGAATATCCAAACTTCTAAGAAGAGTATTAGACCTGGGACACAGTGACTCTATCAAGCAATCCTTGCAAGATCTGTGTGACTGGACATCTGATCATCTCCTGGCAAAATCTTCCATTTGAGTGGACCACTTTAAATTTTTATCAGTAGACAAATATCTAGATTTAGCAAAGGTTTGACATCCAATCTAATGTTGTGTAGGATTCAGTGATTATTTAAATGAATAAAAAAGCATAGAGATTTCTAAAATGAAGTTCTTACAAATACATATATCAAAATACCCCGGGGATTCTGGTGCCAAAATCTGCAATCTTGACATTACAGGCTATACTGCCCCACTTTATCTTTCTCTTTGTGCTCCTGACAGCATTCTCATTATGTATTATTGAAGATGGCTGAACGTATTGAAGCAGTTACTGCTTTTATAATGTCAAAGCCCAGGAAGGAAGCTAATTGCAATATAGTTTCTTTTAGATAGGTTATGGGACTGTTTACTGGTGGGTATTACAACCCTATGTATGAGAAAAGCATTCAGAACTGCACAAAAGAAGAGTGTAGTGAAGTATTTATTATAGGCTTTACTTTGGAAGTGGGTGGTACTTGTCTCTCCCCAGTACACGTGACTGAAACCTACAAAAGAGAAAATACAGTATAACATACATGTAAAATCTCCTTAGGGTATCCACCGTTAGAAAATAGACTTTTCCTTTTAAAACTATATTCATAGCTGGTTGAATGGCCCAGATAAACTCTGCTTTATTAAACTGAATATTCTATGATGACTAACCCAGTTTAATAAAACTTTTCTCAGTTCCTGTCCTTAAAATGTGAGGCGGGGGGAGGGGTACAGAAGTACCTTATATTGGACCTTTTCAGAGCAAATCTCAATTTTTGTAAAACTACTATCATTTGCTAATTTAACATGAAATTTTAAGCAACAGGCAATGATGAGAAAAAGAAAAAATATTTAGGCTGTAACAGAGCTCTCTAGAGTTTGTTTTGTAGCAATTACCTTTCAAAACTTCCATAACAACTTGGACAGAAAACCCAACCAAATTCACAGATGCTTGTAGAAAGGTGGAGAACTTGGAGAAAATATGAAAGGGTTAGGAGTGGAGATTTGTGTCATATTGTTTTGCTTCATTTTTCCTAGCATTTAGTGGTTTGAACACATTTGTTTTCTTTCTAATTCTCTGCCATCTTCATAAAAGATAACAAGAAGACCTCCCAATGCCCCTTTATACTGTGAGAAATGTGATTTATAATAGCATCATTATTTCATAATTGAAAATACTGTTTGGTCTTTTGGGAAAATAAGTGCATCAGAATTAACTTGTAGCTCTGAAGGCCAGTGGGTTGCTATAACAACCAGAAAAAATGGTGTGATAATAGCTCTCCCTCAAAGATAGATAACTCACTAAATGATGAGATCTATAAATGCAGGTGTCTGTCATATAAATTCAAACAAGCACCAAACATATTCACTATTTCTTCTTTCATGAACACTGACTCCTTGTCTGGCACTATGCTAGGAACTGATGAAAAAGACAGACACGGTCCCTCTTATGAGTGCACATTCTAATGGAGTTGATGGATAATAAAGAGTAAATAAATAAAAACACTAAATAATTCCAGCATGTGAAAAAGGCCCTACAGGAAATAAAACAATGGGCCTTGATCCTGGACAAAGCAGAGAACGGCTGCTCCAGTATAGAATATGGATATATCATAAATATTGATTTT
This sequence comes from Diceros bicornis minor, assembly GCF_020826845.1. NCBI lineage: Eukaryota > Metazoa > Chordata > Mammalia > Perissodactyla > Rhinocerotidae > Diceros > Diceros bicornis. The sequence goes on along the minus strand of NC_080748.1, from coordinate 35,130,104 downwards.
AAGGGTATATGAGCTTTAGTAGAATGAAGGAATAAAGAATGGAGTCTTACAGTCTTTGTTAATAAAAATAAGAAACACAACTGCTAACTGAAGCATTATTAATATTATTATTATTATTAATAATTTTGGCTTGAATTCCCCTTGAATTAGGTGGATTCAACATGAAAATAAGAGTTGTATAGGGGGCTGGTCCCATGGCTGAGTGGTTAAAGTTGCGTATGCTCCACTTGGGCGGCTCAGGTTCATGGGTTCGGATCCCGGGCGTGAACATACTCGACTCATCAGCCATGCTGTGGAGGTATCCCACATGCAAAATAGAGGAAGACTGGCACAGATGTTAGCTCAGGGTCAATCTTCCTCACCAAAAAAAAAAAAAAGAAAGAAAGAAAAGAAGAGTTGTTTATGTATTTTAAAAATGGGTACTGTTTCATATCAAGCAATCATTGCTTTATTCATAATAGCCAAAAACTGGAAACAAATCTAAATGTCCTACAGCAGGTGAATGGTTAAACAAACTGTGGTACATACATTCTATGAAAAACCATCCAGCAATAAAAAAGAAATAAAATATTAAAAAAAATAACAGTTTTATTGATATATAAGTTCATACACCATAAAGTTCATCTTTTTAAAGTTTAAAATTCACTTGTTTTTTACTACAGTCATGATATAAAAACTAGATATCTAAACTACTTAGATAGTTGCACAACAATCACCACTAATTCCAAAATATTTTCATTGCCCCCAAAAGAAACTCCATACCTATTAGCAGGCACTGTTTCCTCCTAACTCTCCATATGCCCTTACCCAGTCTCCCAGTCCTAGGTAACCACTAATCTACTTTCTGTCTCTACAGATTTGCCTATTCTGGATATTTCATATATATGGAATCATACAATATACATCCTTCTGTGTCTGGCTTCTTTCACTTAATGTTTTCAAGGTTCATCCATGTTGTAGCATGTATCAGAACTCTATTCCTATTTATGGCCAAATAATATTCCATTGCATTGATATTGACAGTTTTTTCATCCATTTATCAGTTGATGAGCATTTGGGTTTTTTTCGTTTTGTCAGTTATGAATATGCTGCTGTGAACATTTGTGTACCAGTTTTTTCTGGACATATGTTTTCAATTCTCTTGGGTATATACCTAGGAGTGGAATTGTTGGGTCATATGGTAACACTATGTTTAACTTTTATTTATTTATTTATTTTTTTAAAGAGACAGATCCTGAGGAGAGGAAGTCAAGATGGCGGCATAGGCAGACTCTGAACTCACCTCCTCCCGTGGACACAGCCAATTTACAACTATTCGTGGAAAAATTACCCCTGAGACAGAACTGAAAACTGGATAAGAGGAACTCCTGCAACAACGGACAATCCTAACTGAGGTAGAAGAGGCAGAAACTCCCTTCTGGAGAGGAAAAACGCCGCCTTCACAAGCCGCAGCGCCTCACGGCAGCCCGGGAGCAGCCCACAGGTACGCAGCCCTCCCTGGAGGAGCAGGGCCCTGAGCCGGGAGCACCTCTGCTGTGGGCATTTTGTGGACCCAGCACAATCGAGACGAGTGGCATAATATCTGACTTTGCCTGCTACTAAAACATTGGGGAGTACCCCCAGAAAAGCTGGTTCACAAAGAAATTAAAACCGGCTCTTAAAGGGCCCGCGCGCAAACTCACCTGTTTCAGAAAACAACCTAAAATCACCAGAAAGAAAGGTGCACAGTGCTTTGGTGAAAAGAGACTCACCTGATAGGCCCTGAGTGCATCTCAGTGAGAGGTGAGACCTCTCCACGGACTGGGACATTGGCGGCGGCCATTGTTGTGGCCTGGTGTGGGGGTGCTGACTCGGACGCCATTGAGTTCTCCCTGAGGCCTGCTAGCCCAGGTCTGCCCCACCCACTAGAGCACCGACTTAATCCAGCTCAGCCAGGGCTGGCAGTCCACCCTAGAGACTGGCCCCACCCAACAACAAGCCCTCAGGCAACTTGTGGGCCTGCATAGGTTGGTGACTGGATTCTCTGCAGCCTGGCAACTGAGCCGACTTCAGTGGGGCAGGGCGTGCACAAGGAGCGGGTGGAGAGTGTGGGGTGGTGGTGGAGTGTGTGGGGCTCCCGCCGTGGAGAGACTGGGTCCGCTTCGGGAGGTCGCGGCACGCACACGGGGCCGGACTGTGTTGACTGTGTGTGTGGACCTGTGGGCAACAGGGCTTGTCAGCTGCAGAAGACTTGTGCTTCTCAAAGACCCACATGGGGGTTTGCCCCACCTTCCAAAGCTTGAAACAATTGGGTGCTCCCGTGCCTGAGGCCAGCCCCACCCAGCTGCAATCCTCAGAGAGCTGACAAGAGACCTAAAGGCTGGAGGCTTATAGCAATTGTAAGGCCCTGAGCCTAACAACCTGCCATGCTGGGGGCCTACTCACTTAAAAGAAATACTGCAACACAAATGTGGTATTAGAACTTGCAGCCAACTGTGCTGGGGCTCCCCACACCTGATAAAGAGACTGAAGGGCCCACAACAACTACAAGCAACTGAGCATTACGACAGCTGGCCAGGAGCATAACTCAGCCTCCCTGGGCGCCTACAGGGAGAGCAAACAGGCCACAACAGAAGGACACACATAGCCCACATAGGGGTCACCCCTGGAACATTGAGAACTGAGGGAAGCACACTGCAGGCCTCCTAAGCCATCACTTACATAAGGTCACCTATCCAAGAGCAGGAGACGTAGCTGACCTACCTAATATGTAGACACAAGCACAGGGAAAGAGGCAAAATCAGGAGGCAAAGGAATACATTCCAAGTAAGGGAACAGGACAAAACCCCAGAAAAGGAACTAAGTGAAACAGAAATGAGCAACCTACCCGACAGAGAGTTCAAACAAAGAGTGTTAAGGATGCTCACTGATCTGGGGAGAAGAATAGATGAACTCAGTGAGAATGTCAACAAAGAAATGGAAGATATAAAAAAGAACCAATCAGAAGCGAAGAATACAATACTGGAAATGAAAAATTCACTAGAGGGAATCAAAAGCAGAGTAGAGGATACAGAAGAACGGATCTGTGAGCTGGACAAAAGACTAGAAGAAATTACCCAAGCTGAACAGGTAAAAGAGAAAAGAATTAAAAAGAGTGAGGACAGTCTAAGGGACCTCTGGGACAACATCAAGTGCACTAACATCCATGTTATAGGTGTCCCGGAATGAGAAGAGTGAGACAAAGAGGCAGAGAATCTATTTCAAGAAATAATAGATGAAAACTTCCCTAACCTAACCTAACGAAGGAAACAGACATCCAGGTACAGGAAGCACAGAGAGCCCCAGACAAGATAAACCCAAAGAGGCCCACACCAAGACACATCATAATCAAAATGTCCAGAATTAAAGATAAAGAGAGAATCCCAAAAGCCGCAAGAGAAAGTCAAGTTACATACAAAGGAAACCCCATAAGGCTATCAGCTGACTTCTCAGCAGAAACTTTACAGGCTAGAAGAGAATGGCATGATATATTTAAAGTGCTAAAAGGAAAAAACTTACAGCCAAGAATACTCTACCCAGCAAAGTTATCATTCAAAATGGAAGGAGAGAGAAAAAATTTCCCAGACAAGCAAAAATTAAAGGAGTTTGTCACCAAGAAACCAGTGCTACAAGAAATGTTAAAGGGACTGATTTAAGGGGAAAAGAGAAGAACACAAATAGGAAAAATTATCTATTTCCATGATAAGAGGGTAATGGATACAAATGCACAAAAAAGAGGTTAGATATGATATCAAAAACATAAAAGGAGGGAGGAGGGGAGTTAAAGAGTAGAGCTTTCAGACAGAGGTCAAACTAAAGAGACCATCAATTCTGTATAGAAGAAGAAAGGAACAGAGAAGGACTACTAAAACACTGAGAAAAAAAAGTTAAAAAATGGCAATAAGTACATACTTATCAATAGCTACTTTAAATGTCAATGGACTAAATGCTCCAATTAAAAGGCATAGGGTGGCTGACTGGATAAAAAACAAGACCCATATATATGCTACATACAAGAGACACACTTCAGACCTAAAGACACTCACAAACTGAAAGTGAAGGGATGGAAAAAGATACTCCATGCAAATGGCAATGAAAAGAAAGCTGGGGTTGCAGTACTCGTATCAGACAAAATAGACTTTAAAACAAAAACTGTAAAAAGAGACAAAGAAGGGCATTACATAATGATCAAGGGAACAATCCAACAAGAGGATACAACATTTATAAATATCTACGCACCCAATGTAGGTGCACCTAAATATATAAAGCAATTATTAACAGACATAAAAACAGAAATAGACAGTAACACAATAATAGTAGGGGACTTTAACACTCCACTTACACCAACAGATAGATCATCCAAGCAGAAGATCAATAAGGAAACATTGGCGTTAAATGATACACTAGAACAGATGGACCTAGTAGATATATAGAGCATTCCATCCAAAAACCAAAGAATACACGTTCTTTTCAAATGTACATGGAACATTTTCCAGGATTGATCACATATTAGGCCACAAAACAAGTCTCCATAAATTTAAGAAGACTGAAATAATACCAAGCATCTTTTCTGACCACAACGGTATGAAACTAGAAATCAACTATAGGAAGAAAATCAGAAAAGCCACAAATACGTGGAGATTAAACAAAATGCTACTGAACAACGACTGGGTCAACAAAGAAATCAAAGAAGAAATCAAAAAATACCTGGAGACAAATGAAAATGAAAATATGACATGCCAGAATTAATGGGATACAGCAAAAGCAGTTCTAAGAGGGAAGTTTATAGCAATACAGCCCCATCTCAACAAACAAGAAAAATCTCAAATAAACAATCTAACAATGCACCTAAAGGAACTGGAAGAAGAAGAACAAACAAAGCCCAAAATCAGTAGAAGAAGGGAAATAATAAAAATCAGAGCAGAAATAAATGATATAGATACCAAAAAAACAATAGGAAAAATTAATAAAACCAAGAGCTGGTTCTTTGAAAAGATAAACAAAATTGACAAACCTTTAGCTAGACTCACCAAGAAAAAAAAGAGAGAAGGCACAAATAAGTAAAATCAGACATGAAAGAGGAGAAATTACAACAGACACCTCAGAAATACAAAAGATTATAAGAGAATACTATGAAAAGCTATATGCTAACCAATTTGACGATCTGGAAGAAATGGATAAATTCTTAGAATCATACAACCTTCCAAAACTGGATCAAGAAGAAGTAGAGAATTTGAATAGACCAATCACCAGTAAGGAGATAGAAACAGAAATCAAAAACCTCCCCAAAAATAAAATTCCAGGACCAGATGGCTTCCCTGGTGAATTCTACCAAATATTCAAAGAAGACTTAATACCTATCCTTCTCAAACTCTTCCAAAAAATTGAGGAGGGGGGGAAGCTCCCTAACTCATTCTACGAAGCCGACATTACCCTGATACCAAAACCAGACAAGGACAACACACACAAAAAAGCAAATTACAAGCCAATATCACTGATGAACATCCATGCAAAAATCCTCAACAAAATACTAGCAAATCGCATACAACAATATGTTAAAAAGATTATACACCATGATCAAGTGGGATTTATTCCAGGTATGCAGGGATGGTTTAACATTTGTAAATCAGTCAACGTGATACACCACATTAATAAAATGGACAGTAAAAATCACATGATCATCTAAATAGATGCAGAGAAAGCATTTGACAAGATACAGCATCCATTTATGATAAAAACTCCGAATAAAATGCGTATAGAAGGAAAGTACCTCAACATAATAAAGACCATATATGAGAAACCCACAGCTAATATCATCCTCAATGGTGAAAAACTGAAAGCTATCCCTCTAAGAACAGGAACCAGACAAGGATGCCCACTGTCACCACTGCTATTTAACATAGCACTGGAAGTTCTAGCCAGAGCAATCAGGCAAGAGAAAGAAATAAAAGGGATCCAAATTGGAAAGGAAGAAGTGAAACTGTCACTATTTGCAGATGACATGATTTTATATATAGAAAACCCTAAAGAATCCACCAGAAAACTTTTAGAAGTAATAAACGAATATGGTAAAGTTGCAGGATAGAAAAATCAGTTGCATTTCTATACACTAACAACGAAGTAGCAGAAAGAGAAATTAAGAATACCATCCCATTTACAATTGCAACAAAAAGAATAAAATACCTAGGAATAAACTTAACCAAAGAGGTGAAAGATCTCTACACCGAAAATTATAAAACATTGCTGAAAGAAATTGAAGAAGACACAAAGAAATGGAAAGATATTCCGTGTCTTGGATTGGAAGAATTAACATAGTTAAGATGTCTACACTTCCTAAAGCCATCTATAGATTCAATGCAATCCCTATCAAAGTTCCAACAACATTTTTCACAGAAATAGAACAAAGAATCCTAAAATTTATATGGAACAACAAAAGACCCCAAATAGGTAAAGATATCCTGAGAAAAAAGAACAAAGCTGGAGGTATCACACTCCCTGATTTCAAAATATACTACAAAGCTATAGTAACCAAAACAGCATGGTACTGGCACAAAAACAGACACACAGATCAATGGAATAGAATTGAAAGCCCAGAAATAAACCCACACATCTATGGACAGCTAATCTTTGACAAAGGAGCCAAGAACATACAATGGAGAAAAGAAAGTCTCTTCAACAAATGGTGTTGGGAAAACTGGATAGCCATATGCAAAAAAATGAAAGTACACCCTTACCTTACACCATACACAAAAATTAACTCCAAATGGATTAAAGACTTGAGTGTAAGACCTGAAACTATGAAACTTCTAGAAGAAAACATAGGCAGTACGCTCTTCGACATCGGTCTTAGCAACATATTTTCAAGCACCATGTCTGACCCGGCAAGAGAAACAATAGAAAAAATGAACAAATGGGACTACATCAAACTAAAAAGCTTCTGCACAGCAAAGGAAACCATCAACAAAACGAAAAGACAACCTAACAATTGGGAGAAGATATTTGCAAACCATACATCTGATAAGGGCTTAATCTCCAAAATATATAAAGAACTCATGCATCTCAACAACAAAAAAACTACCAACCCAATTAAAAAATGGGCAAAAGACCTGAACAGACATTTCTCCAAAGAAGATATACAGATAGCCAAAAGACACATGAAAAGATGTTCAAAATCATTAACTATCAGGGAAATGCAAATCAAAACTACAATGAGATATCACCTCGCACCCGTCAGAATGGCTATAATTAACAAGACAGGAAACAACATGTGTTGGAGAGGATGTGGAGAGAAGGGAACTCTCATACACTGCTGGTGGGAGTGCAAACTGGTGTAGCCGCTATGGAAAACAGTATGGAGATTCCTCAAAAAATCAAGGATAGAAATACCATATGATCCAGCTATTCCACTGCAGGGTATTTATCCAAAGAACTTGAAAACACCAATGCATAAAGATACATGCACCCCTGTGTTCATTGCAGCATTATTCACAATAGCCAAGACTTGGAAGCAACCTAAGTGCCCATCAAGGGACGAATGGATAAAGAAGATGTGGTATATATACACAATGGAATACTACTCAGCCATAAGAAACGATGAAATCTAGCCATTTGTGACAACATGGATGGACATTGAGGGTATTATGCAAAGTGAAATAAGTCAGAGGGAGAAGGTCAAATACCGTATGACTTCCTTCATTAAGTAGTAGATAATAACAACAATAAACAAACACATAGAGACAGAGATTGGATTGGTGGTTACCAGAGGGGAAGGGGGGAGGGAGGAGGGCGAAATGGATAATTCGGCACATGTGTGTTGTGATGGGTTGTAATTAGTCTTTGGGTGGTGAACATGATGTAATCTATGCAGAAATAGAAGTATAATGAAGTACACCTGAAATTTATACAATGTTATAAACCAATGTTACTGCAATAAACAAAAAATTAAAAAATAAATAATAAAATAAAAAAAGTAAAAAAAAAAAATAGAGAGACAGATCCTTTTATTTATTTATTTATTTTATTATTTTTTGTGTGAGGAAGATCAGCTCTGAGCTAACATCCATGCTAATACTCCTTTTTTTGCTGAGGAAGACCGGCTCTGAGCTAACATCTATTGCCAATCCTCCTCCTTTTTTTTTCCCCCCAAAGCCCCGGTAGATACTTGTATGTCATAGTTGCACATCCTTCTAGTTGCTGTATGTGGGACGTGGCCTCAGCATGGCCAGAGAAACAGTGCGTTGGTGCACGCCCAGGATCCGAACCTGGGCCACTAGTAGCAGAGCGCGCACTTAACTGCTAAGCCATGGGGCCAGCCCTATGTTTAACTTTTTGAGGAACTGCAAACTGTTTTCCAAGAGGGTTGCAGTTTTTCCATATCTTTGCCAACACTTGTTACTTTCTGTTTGGTTGTTGTTGTTGTCTGTTTATTTTTTTATTTTTTATTTTTGTGAGGAGGACCAGCCCTGAGCTAACATCCAATGCCAATCCTCCGCTTTTTTGCTGAGGAATACTGGCTCTGGGCTAAAATCCGTGCCCATCTGCCTCTACTTTATATGGGACGCTGCCACAGCATGGCTTAACATCGGTGTATTGGTGTGCGCCCGGGATCTGAACTGGCAAACCCCAGGCCGCTGCAGCTGAGCATGCGCACCCAACCGCTTGCGCCACCGGGCCAGCCCCTGTTTATTTTTGATTATAGCAATCCAAGTGGGTGTGAAGCGGTATCTCACTGTGGTTTTGATTTGCATTTCCCTAATGACTATTGTATTGACCATCTTTTCATTTGTTTGTTGGCCATTTGTATATTTTCTTTGTATTTTGTATAATTCTTTATATTTTCTTTTATGTATTTTTCTGCAGAAATATCAGTACAAATTCTTTCTCCATTCAATTGGGTTATTTATATTTTTATCCTTGAATTGTATGAGTTCTTTACATATTCTAGACACAAGACCCTTATCAGGTATATAATTTGCCAATATTTTCTTTCTTTAAGTGGGTTGTCTTTTCATTTTATTCATATCATATGAAGCAGGAATTTAATTTTGTTTAAGTCCAATTTACCTATTTTTTCTTTTGTTGTGCTACTAATTTTTTCCTTTTTTTTTTTTGACAAATGCCCTGTATGTCAAGCCGTTTTCATAGAGTGTACTCTGAAATAGGTCAAATAAAGAGAAGTCCTGATAATGGAGCTTCTCAATAAGCTATCAGACAGGTAAACTAGTGACAACTCTCTGGGGATAGGGCTTTTAGGGGGCTCCCAATCCATTCCCCTCCAGTGGCTGCTACACTGCCATTTTTCCCAGCTACTGTAGATGTGAAGCTGTTGAATTTCAAGGCTGCCATGGAGCTGGGGAGAAAGGGATGGGATTAGAGCCTGTTAAAACCCCACCAGGCGTACTGTTCTTACAGAGATTCAGCTGTTTTTCTTTCTTTCTTTTTTTTTTTTTTGTGAGGAAGATCAGCCCTGAGCTCACATCCATGCCAATCCTCCTCTTTTTGCTGAGGACGACAGGCCCTGAGCTAACATCTATTGCCAACCCTCCTCCTTTTTTCCCCTTTTTCTCCCCAAAGCCCCAGTAGATAGTTGTATGTCATAGCTGCACATCCTTCTAGTTGCTGTATGTGGGACGCCGCCTCAGCATGGCTGGACAAGCGGTGAGTCGGTGCGCGCCTGGGATCAGAACCGGGGCCGCCAGTAGCAGAGTGCGTGCACTTAACTGCTAAGCTACGGAGCCAGCCCCTCAGCTGTTTTTCTTGAAGAAGCACTTCTTGGAATGTTGCAAGCCTTTAGTTAATTTTTAGAGTTCTAATAAGTTTATTTTGAGAGTTTTTGCTAGTGTTCTCATTGCTTTTATGGAGGAGCAGATTTTTGGGGTGTTGTTATTGCACCATTCAGAATGTCTATGTCCAGAAGTGAATTACTGATACACAAGGTAACTTGGTTAAATTTCAAGAGAATATGCTGAATAAAAAATAATGATCTCAAAAGGTTACATATTATATGATTCCATTTATATAACACTCTCTTTTTTTTTTTTTTGGTGAGGGAGAGTGGCCATAAGCTAACATCTGTTGCCAATCTTCCTCTATTTTATATATGGGACGCCGCCACAGCATGGCTTAATGAGCAGTGCGTAGGTCTGTGCCTGTGATCCGAACCTGTGAACCCTAGGCCGCTGAAGTGGAGCATTTGAACTTAACCGCTATGCCACCGGGCTGGCCCCACACTCTTTAAATTAAAAAATGACAGAGACAGATTACAGACTAGGAGTTATCAAGGCTTAGGGAAATGAGGAGGGAAAAGGCTGTGGTTATAAAAGCATAGCACAAGGGATATTTGGGATAGAACTGTTTTGTATCTTGATTGTACTGGTGTTCTAATTTCGTAGAATTAAACACACACACACAAATGAGTGCATGTAAAAGTGGTAATATATGAATCTCAATGATTTGTATCACTGTCAATTTCTTGGTTGTGATATTGTACTATAATTAAGCAAAATATTACCACTAGGGGACAGTAAATGAAGAGTTTATGAGATCTCTATTATTATTTGCAACTACATGTGAATATACAATATTCTCAAAATTAAAAAATTTTTTTAAAAGCAAAAAGAAAAAGAGTATGGTTGATCATAATGGAAATTATAATGATGAAAATTATATTACATAGTTGACAGAAACAATCATTCAAAATATTCTCTGGCAGCTATTTTGAGGTTTTCACAAATGATACTGTATGTGTATCTTGAATATACAGGGATACTCTGATTAATGTGAAATTGGCACAAGAACTGGGCAAGCAACTAAGTTTTGAGTAGACTATTATGGCAAACGAGCTGGGCTTTTATTGAGGGGCAGATAAGTAGATTACATTCACACTGCACTGCAAAAATGATTCAGGCACAGAAACTGCTGGAATGTTGGTATGTAGCCTAACTTTTGAGAGTCATCCCTTCCTGAAATGTGAAATTTCATATAAGTGAGGCAACTTTTGGTATTTTTTTAAAAATGGAACTTCAGAATCACGGGTATTTCAAAAAATATAGGTAGGAATGATCCTGCAATAAGATGAACAAGACAAAGCTTCATCAAGGTGCTCTGAAACATGCTGGAACTTAGTTAAAACTAAATACAGGATATTTCTTATCCTTCATATAACTAAAATAAAAACTGGATATTCTGGGGTCCAAAATCTTATCTATTATGCAAAAAATTTCAAGGTAATGTTCATAAAATGTGTCCCCAGCATGCTATTCCAAAGAATTTAACTTAATTTTATCATACTTATTACATTCAAGAAAAAATGGATACAGTCTATGTTGATTTTTTTTTTTTTTTGTGAGGAAGATCGGCCCTGAGCTAACATCTGCCAATCCTCCTCTTTTTGCTGAGGAAGACTGGCCCTGGGCTCACATCCATGCCCATCTTCCTCTACTTTATATGGGCCGCACCACAGCATGTCTTGCCAAGCGGTGCATCAGTGCGTGCCCAGATCCGAACCAGCGAACCCCAGGCCGCCACAGCGGAGCGCTCGCACCCAACAGCTTGCGCCACCCGGCCGGCCCCCTATGTTGATTTTTTTAAAGGTTTTATCTACTATAAGATTTGAGGAATTTACATACTTAGAGGAATTACATATTTAGAGGAATTCTTGTTTTAGAGATATTACTAGTATGTGTCCATGAAAAAGAGGCCAACGGTTACCTCCGTTATAGAAGGCTGTGGGTAAGTGAAATCCATGGAAGCCTGGATTCCACAGATCTTATTTTATTCATTATTATTTTAAAAATTATTCTTATTGTATTTGAGAAAGGGAAGTTGACCAGGTATAGAAAGGTCACACAGAAAATAAAGACAAATATTGGCCCTCAAGAATGCCTTCTCCCAGTCCTGACCAAATTTAGTACATTTAACCAAAAATGTAAGTCTCTACAAAGAGTCTACGAAATGCTTTGTGATAGCTCTTAAAAATGACATTATCAAATGTGTTGATACATTTACATATTGCAATATGATTACCACCGTAGCACTAGCTTATACCCTTACATAATTATCATTTCTCCTGCATTGAGAACATTTAAGATTGAGTCTCTTAGCAACTTTGAAGTTTATAATACAGTATTGCTGACTATAATCACTATGCTGTGCATTAGGTCTCCAGAATTTATTCATCTTCTAGTTGTAACTTCATACCCTTTAAGAACATGTCCCCAGATCCCCCACTCTCCAGCCCCTGCTAGCCACCATTCTACTCTGTTTCTACCAGTTCAGCTTTTTTAGATTCCACATATAAGTGATACCATACAGTATTTGTCTTTATCTGTCTGGCTTATCTCAGTTAGCAAAATGCCCTCAAGGTCCATCTCTATTGTCACAAATGGCAGGATCTCCTTCTTTCTCATTGCTGAATAATACTCCATTGTATGTATATACCACATCTTCTCTATCTATTCATCCATTGATGGACACTTAGGTTGTTGCCATATCTTGGCTATTGTGAATAATGCTGCAATAAACATGAGACTGCAGATATTTTTTCAATATCTTCTTTTCATTCCTTTTGGATATATGCCCAGAAGTAGCATTGCTGGATCATATGGTAGTTCTATTTTGAATTTTTTGAGGCCCCTCCATGCTGTTTTCCATAGTGGCTGAATCAATTTATATTCCCAAAAACAGTGTACAAGGGTTCCCTTTTCTCTCCATCCTCACCAACACTTGTTATCTCTTATCTTCTTGATGATATCCATTCTAACAGGTGTGAGGTGATATCTCATTGTGGTTTTGATTTGCATTTCCCTGATTAGCGATGTTGAGCATGTTTTCATGTACCGTGGGCCATTTGGATGTCTTCTTTGGAAAAATGTCTATTCAGTTTCTCTGTCCATTTTTAAATTGGATTGCTTGTGTTTTGTTATTGTGTTGTATGAGTTCTTTAAATATTTTGGATATTAATGCCTTATCTGATATATGGTTTGCAAATATTTTCTCCCATTCTGTAGATTGTCTTTTCATTTTGTTAGTTGTTTCTTTTGCTGTACAGAAGCTTTTTAGTTTAATGTAGTCCCACTTGTTAATTTTTGCTTTTGTCGCTTGTGCTTTTGGTATTATATCCAAAAATGTCATTGCCAAGACCAGTGTCAAGCAGTTTCTCCCCTATGTTTTCGTCTAGAAATTTTATGGTATAAGTCTTATGTTTAGGTCTTTAATCCATTTTGAGTTAATTTTTGTGAGTAGTGTAAGCACACTTCCTGATTTCAAACTATACTACAAAGCTATGGTAATTAAAACAGTAGGTACTGGCATAAAAATAGACACATTGGTCAATGGACCAGAATAGAGAGCCCAGAAATAAACTCCCACATATGCGGTCAACTAATATTTGACAAAGGAGGCAAGAACACTTAATGAGGAAAGGATAGTCTCTTCAACAAATTGTTCTGGGAAAACTGGATAACCACATGCAGAAAAATGAATAAGCCTCCTATGTTACAGAGATCTTAAACACTAGGTTGTGCCTTGCCTTTCTCCAAATCTTCTGAGTCTCCTGACAAGCAATACAGTTGGCTGATTCCAGTTCTCCATTCTTTCTCTTCTCTTAAATATTAACAAACAGAGCCAGTAGATGCCAACATGGGAAAAAGTAAGGACCTGAGTTCCTAGAAAATCTGAACTAACTATATTAAGAATTCTTGACATTTCAGAGACCTCAATCATTATATTACACAGTAACGTTAAGGGTGATTCCAGCTATAATTCAAAACTTCACGATAATTAATGTGCACAGAACTTTGATAAATTTAGATTGCATTTTGAAATAAAATATGACATGGTCATATCTTTAAATTAGTACTATAATACTATTCAAAATTATTCAAATTTAGAGACTATTTTATTGTCCCTCAAACATTCATTCAACTGGTATTCCATGAGAACACAGAACAGAGGGAGTATTTGAGAAAGTATACCTTATTATTACCTGATATATTTAATATCATAACTGTAAATTTAAATATAAGAACAGTTTGATATTTATTGAATTAGCTCAATGCTCCAATTGAGATTACTGTATCTGAAAATGGTCAAAAGACAATACTAAAAATACAAATAGTAGTAAAACTGGATGAGATGGACCTAGTAGACATATACAGAGCACTTCATCCAAAAACAGCTGACTACACATTCTTCTCAAGCATGCATGGAACATTCTCAAGGATAGACCATATGTTGGGAAACAAGGCTCCATAAATTTAAGAAGACTGAAATCATAACAAGCATTTTTTCAGACCATAATGCTATGAAACTGGAAATCAACCACAAGAAAAAAACTGGGAAAGTGACAAAGATATGGAGATTAAACAACATGCTACTGAACAACCAATAGATCATTGATGAAATTAAAGGAGAAATAAAAAAAAATCTGGAAACAAACGAAAATGAAAATATGCCATACCAACTCATATGAGATGCAGCAAAAGCAGTCCTGATAGTGAAATTCATAGCAATACAGGCCCACCTCAACAAACAAAAAAAAGTCCAAATAAGAAACCTTAAATTACACCCAACAGAACTAGAAAAAGAAGAACAAATGAAGCCAAAGTCAGCAGAAGATGAGAAATAATAAAAATTAGACCAGAAATAAATGAAATTGAGACCAAAACAAAAAACAATGGAAAGGATTAATGAAACAAAGAATTGGTTCTTTGAGAAGATAAACAAAATTGACAAACCTTTAGCCAGACTTACTAAGAAAAAAAGAGAAAAGGTTCAAATAAATAAAATTAGAAATGAAAGAGGAGAAATTACAAAGGATACCACAGAAATACAAAGGATTATAAGAGACTACTATGAAAAACTATATGCCAACAAATTGAACAATCTAGAAGAAATGGATAAATTCTTAGACTCATATAACCTCCCAAAACTGAACCAAGAAGAAACAGAGAATCTGAATAGACCAATCACAAGGAAAGAGATTGAAATAGTAATCAAAAACCTCCCCCAAAATAAAAGTCTGGACCAGATGGCTTCTCCAGTGAATTTAACCAAACATTCAAAGAAGATCTAACACCCATCCTTGTCAAACTATTCCAAAAAATAGAGGAAGATGGAAGACTTCCTAACTCATTCTACAAGGCCAACATCACCCTGATACCAAAGCCAGACAAAAACAATACAAAAAAGAAAAATTACAGGCCAATATCACTGATAAACATAGATCCAAAAATCCTCAACAAAATATTGGCAAACCAAATACAGCAAGACATTAAAAGGATCGTACACCATGATCAAGTGGGATTTATACCAGGGACACAGGGATGGTTCAACATCTGCAAATCAATCAATGTGATACACCATATGAACAAAACGAGGAATAAAAACCACGTGGTCATCTCAATAGATGCAAAGAAAGCATATGATAAGATCCAACATCCATTTATGATAAAAACTCTCAACAAAATGGGTATAGAAGGAAAGTTCCTCAACATAATAAATGCTATTTATGACAAACCCACAGCCAACATCATACTCAACAGGGAAAGTCTGAAAGCCATTCTTCTGAGAACAGGAACGAGACAAGCCTACCCACTCTCGCCACTCTTATTCAACATAGTTCTGGAGGTTTTGGCCAGAGCAATTAGGCAAGAAAAAGGAATAAAAGGAATCCAAATAGGCAACGAAGAAGTGAAACTCTCACTATTTGCAGATGACATGATTTTATATATAGATATAAAGATAATATATATCTATATAGATATATAGATAATCCTAAAGAATCCATTGGAAAACTATTAGAAATAATCAACAATTACAGCAAAGTTGCAGGGTACAAAATCAACCTACAAAAATCAGTTGCATTTCTGTATGCTAATAATGAACTAACAGAAAGAGAGCTCAAAATGATAATACCATTTACAATTTCATCAAAAAGAATAAAATATCTAGGACTAAATCTTACCAAGGAAGTGAAAGACCTATACAATGAAAACTACAAGACATTATTGAAAGAAATCGATAATGACATAAAGAAATGGAAAGATATCCCATGCACATGGATTGGAAGAATAAACATAGTTAAAATGTCTATATTACCTAAAGCAATCTACAGATTCAATGCAATCTCAATCAGAATCCCAATGACATTCTTCACAGAAATAGAAAAAAGAATACTAAAATTCATATGGGGCAACAAAAGACCCCAAATAGCTAAAGCAATCCTAAGAAAAAAGAACAAAGCTGGAGGCATCATAATCCCTGACTTCAAAACATACTACAAAGCAATAGCAATCAGAACAGCATGGTACTGGTACAAAAACAGACACACAGATCAGTGGAACAGAATTGAATGCCCAGAAATAAAACCACACATATATGGACAGCTAATTTTCGACAAAGGAGCTAAGAACATACAATGGAGAAAGGAAAGCCTCTTCAATAAATGGTGTTGGGAAAACCGGACTGCCACATGCAAAAGAATGAAAGTGGACCATCTGCTATCGCCATTCACAAAAATTAACTCAAAATGGATCAAAGACCTGAAGGTGAGACCTGAAACTATAAAATTCATAAAAGAAAATATAGGCAACACACTATTTGACATTGGTCTTAAAGGAATCTTTTCAGATGTCATGCCTAGTCAGACTAGGGAAACTAAAGAAAAAATAAGCAAGTGGGACTTCCTCAGATTAAAGAGCCTCTATAAGACAAACAAAACCAGGATTGAAATGAATAGACAACACACCAGCTGGGAGAAAATATTTGCAAAACATATATGTGACAAGGGGTTAATCTCCATAATATATAAAGAACTCACACAACTGAACAACAAAAAAACAACCTGATCAAAAAATGGGCAGAGGAAATGAACAGACACTTCTCCAAAGAAGATATACACATGGCCAATAGGCATATGAAAAGATGTTCAACATCACATCATCAGGGAAATGCAAATCAAAACAACACTAAGATATCACCTCATGCCCATTAGAATGGCTATAATCACTAAGACAAAAAACAACAAATGTTGGAGAGGATGTGGAGAAACGGGAACCCTCATACACAGCTGGTGGGAATGCAAACTGGTGCAGCCTCTATGGAAAACAGTATGGAGATGCCTCAAAAAATTAAAAATAGAAATACTCTATGATCCAGCTATCCCATTACTGAGAATCTATCCAATGAACCTGAAATCAACAATCCAAAGAGGGTTATGCACCCCTATGTTCATTGAAGCATTATTCACTATAGCCAAGAAGTGGAAGCAACCCAAGTGTCCCTCGACTGATGATTGGATCAAGAAAATGTGGTTATATATATACCATGGAATACTACTCAGCCATAAAAAAAGACAAAATTGTCCCATTTGCAACAACATGGATGGACTTGGAGGGTATTACGTTAAGTGAAATAAGCCAGAAAGAGAAAGACAAACACCACATGATTTCACTCATATGTGGAATATAAACCAACACATGGTCAAAGAGAACTGTGTATGTATTGTGGTTACCAGGGGCAAAGGGGGTGGGGGGTGGGCACAAGGGGTGAAGGGAGACTTGTATGTGGTGATTGACAAACAAAAATGTACAACCAAAAATTCACAATGTTATAAACTATTAAGATATTAATAAAAAAATACAAATAGTATAAATACCAAATATAATTAAAAATACAAGAATAATATAATACTGAAAATAATACTATATGTTTTAATATATAAAACAAATTTGATCACTGGAGGTTTTCTTGAATTTTTTTGAACTAAAAACAATTTTTCATTTCCTTTCTCAATTGTGCTAAGATGACTTTGCTTCAAGTCTGGGCCTCTCCTTATTCAGAGTTCTTAGTAAGAGGTGCAGAAATTCCAGACTCAGTGTCCTAAGGTGCATCATAACTAGATTGGAGGACCAAATAAATCTCAAGTAGAACGACAGTGGTTTTACTTTCCAAGTCCTATGTTTGAGATGGTGTACACATTGAAAAAATGGTATAGATAGCATCATAATGCTACTCAGGAGGCAAGAGGATGTACCAGAAAGTGCCCTAATTGAAAAGACAGGAAACACAGTTCTAATTATGGTTTTACTAATAACTAGCAGTGTGACCCTTGGTATATTATTTAAAGTTCTTTGGGTTTAAATAAGAAAACTGCTCTCTACTATTCTATGATTCTAGACGACAAGTGATTCTCACATATTGAGGTATATGGGGTAACTATTCTGGGTCAAAACTGATTCGGCTTGGGCTGGCCCCGTGGCTTGGCGGTTGGGTGCGCGCGCTCCGCTGCTGGCGGCCTGGGTTCAGATCCCGGGCGCGCACCGACGCACCGCTTCTCTGGCCATGCTGGGGCCGCATCCCACATGCAGCAACTAGAAGGATGTGCAGCTATGACATACAACTATCTACCGGGGCTTTGGGGGAAAAAAATAAAATAAATAAAATTATTAAAAAAAAAAAAAACTGATTCGGCTTGAACTAAAAAGCCTGACTTACGGCCTATCAAACATACATTGTACATCTGCTTAACTATTAAAGTAAAGAATGCACTCTCTTAGGATAAGAATGCATACTTCCCCTCCTACGCCCTATTGGTAATGCCCTAATGGCAATGCCTACCCAGATTAGTTCCTTTCCTGACATCACGGTCATGTTGACCTGCTAATTTGCAACGGGATACCTCTTTGAAATTTTGATGAAAATGTATCCTGGGTGTGTTTAATGTATGTTCTTTGTTCTAAAAAGATATAAGGCTGTACTGAAAACCATGCTTCTCTCGAATGCTTTCTAAGGCCTTCCCAGGTTATAATCCTCATTCTGGCTCAAGTAAACTCACCTTATTTCTCTTATCTATAGAATAGTTATTGGTTATTTTGCATAGACATAACTGACAGAAAATCAGAATCATCTAGTGATCAGGAACAATAATCAGAAATTCAAGCCATTTAAGGATTATTTAAAAAATAGAAATTTCAATGATAACTGATAGGGTTCAGGGCAGGCCATCCCAAGATATGCCACTCTGGTATGTGGATTATTTCAAGCTGAAGACAATAAAGGCTCAGAAGAAAGAAACTTTGATCTCCTTGTCCACTAACTGCCTAAAAGGATTTAAGATAGAAGACCTGTCCCCAGGACAGGCCATCACCATAGATAACTCTGGGTATGGATAGACTGGGAGGGTCTTTGCTAAACCCATTCTTATCAAAGTTCTGTTTACCAAACATTTACATTTGTAAGGGAAATCTCCATTTGTAAAGGTATCTCCCTCTCTGTACCAGGAAGAAGGGGGGATGATCTCATCTATAGAAACTTATCAATGTGGAAGGCGAGGCCTTAAATCTGCATAATAACCTTACTCTTGTTTACATGCTTTTCTGGTAATCCCCCCACCCCCAACATCCTCCTTTGTCTTTAGCTGAAGATAGTATTTAAGATGAGAACCTCTGCCATTTTGTCGAGTTACTCAGTTTTCCTGGTCTCTCCCATGTATACATGCTATAAAGCTTTGTTTGACTTTCTGCTACTATTCAGTTTCCTGTCAATTTAATTTGTAGCTCAGCCAGAAAGGACCCAGAGTGGGTAGAGGATAGTCTTCCTCTGCTTCATACGTCTTGTATTGTTAAGATCTAGGATATGCACAGGTCTGTTTTGCAACACTTCCAGTCTTAAATGTTTTTTCAGCTCTGTACAAGGCACTTTGATTGGTGTTATGAGAGATACAAAGATGAAGTAGCCCCTATCCCTCCTGCCCTCACAAAGCTGACCAGTTAGTAGATTCGCCCTCTCCTCAAGCACCCTGCCCCTGCTGCTCCTTTTCTTTCAGCAGAAAACCTTGCATCCTAATTTGAAGAAAGAATTAAGGTTAGAGGTATTAGCTTCCTGAAGTCCAAAGCCACACCTAGAAACTCATCTCCATCTACATGACCCTCCCCTTCTTCCTCCAGGTTTATTTTCTCTAATGGCTTTTTGCCTGAACCTAATAAAGTGTTTAAGACTTGTAGCAACCAAAAACACATTCTAGGTATTCTCTCCCTCATGTTGAGGCAAAATAACCAATACCCATTCTATAGATAAGAGAAATAAGGTGAATTTTACTCGAGCCAGAGTGAGGATTATAACCTGGCAAGGACTTAGAAAATGTTCCAGAGAAGTGTGGTTTTCAGTACAGTTTTATTCTTCTTAGAACAAAGAACATACATCAAAAACACCCAGGATTCATTTTCAAAGTTTCAAAGAGGTATTCAGTTGCGAATTAGCATGTCAACATGACCCTGATGTTGGGAAAGGGACTAATACAGGTGTTACCAATACTGCCTTACCAATAGGGCGTAGGAGGGGAAGTATGCATTCTTCTCTTAAGAGAGTGCATTCTTGACTTTAATGGTCAAAGCAGATGTACAATGCATGCCCAACATGCCATAAACCAGGCCTCCCTAGTTCAAGCTGAACCAGTCCTGAACCCAAATACTTACCCCATATACCTCAATATGTGAAAATCTCTTGTCACTTACTAGGTACTGCCCATTCCCTTCCCAACAATAGCCCATGCTTTTGATACCGGCTCAACACAAGGTTGATATGAGGGAAGCCATATTGTAGAAAAGAAACCATACTGTAACTTTGAATGACCTCTGATTAACTAACCCAGACATGCTCTGTGGATTTTATGGCTCCTTCCAGCTGCTATAAGTTGATAACTTTGTTCTCTTGAGTTCCTTAGGAATGTGATGACCCCTGTACAGAGAGTATATGCTGATAGCCATCAGCAAGAACAACTAAAAGATCAGGGTATAGGGCGTTGCTCTGGTCTCTGATGTAAAACCAAAGACTGTCAGGGACTAAGACCAGATATCTGCCTCCACCCAGAGATCAGATGGATGCCCTCACCTAGAGACCAGATGCCTCCCCCACCCAGAGACCAGCCCCCTATATAACTGGCCTGTAGTCTTTGTTCTGTAAGATGAGTTTTTTTCGGACATTAGTCGGCCATCTTCCCTCTTGCTAGCAAGCTGTAATAAAAAGCCATTTCTCTCCTACCACCTTGCCTCTTGACTATTGGCATGTCTTGTGGCAGGCAGAGGACCCCCCCACCCCCACCTTTTGGGTGGTAACAGTTTCTGTTTCCAATTTGTCACATCTTACCATGTGAGGGAAGATAAATTACTGTTGACATTGTGTTAGCTGTCCTGTTGGATGTCCCACATTCTAGACTTGGCTGATTGCTTCTTCACAGTGTTTTTAATTTGTCCTTCTGACCATAGTCTTTCCTGTAAACTGGAAGTTTGTTCTAATGGCTTAATGAGATTCAGGTTCAACATTTTTGGCAACTTTTTTTTTATAAAAACATAAATTTTTTTGTTATCTTGTTTCAAGAAGGGTTGAATTTGCCTGATCCCTTTAGAGGTGGGGTAAACCCATATTTGGCTTGTGGCTAACTAAAGCTTCATCTCACTCATTCCAATCCACTCTTACCAAGCTTCTGCCCCCAAGCAATGTTCAGATTGAAACTTCTTTGCAAAATACCACCAATGAACTTCTAACTGCCAAATCAAATTTCTGTGATGTGACATGGTTGGCCATACTCTAAAAGTGACACATGGAAGATGTGTTACTGAGTTGATTACTGTTGTGGGAAGATTGAGGTTCAATCCAGGGGACACTCTGAGGATCCATATACTATGTATTTTAAAATTGTCCCTTTCTTAAAGCTGAGGCATGTATCTATCAATTCCCATCCTCCATTGCTTAAGGACTGCCCCGGGGCATTAACTTCCCCTTGAACTCATGTGCTGTGGTTGCACGAGCATTGCCCAAGAGAATGATCCTTCAGAGAAAGCATTGAGGCAGAAAAACAAAGTAAAGTGGCCTGTTACCAGGGTCTAGGGGTGTCCGCCATAGTTGCAGCTGAACTCAGAGGCTGGCCAAAAGGGTGTCACTCCACATCCATCTACTAGTGTCTCCAAATACGATCTGTCTCCTATATTCTCAAACTCACAACACTATCCACTTAGTCAACTGCGACAGAGAATGCCAACTGCCCCAGTGCATTCTCCTCTTTTTCCTTTTAGCAACAGTGAGAGCTGTTGGGGTGTAGCATAAGTGAGAGGGCTAAGCTGGTAGGTTCCCAGAGGAGAAGACAGGATTAGAAAAGAGTTTGGGCATTTAGGGAGAGAACCCTGGAGGCTTAATTTCTGCCCTTTCTAGGAAAACTTGGACTGAGATAGGACTTAATGGCAAGGATGTGACAAGTGCTCCTGTGTGTGACAAATGTGTGTGTTAAAGGCACTCAGGGGTGCATTTTTTTTTGAAAAATCATTGTTCACCATATACGGAATTTAACTTTTGGCTGTGAATTTATTGTGGAAGGAGGATTATGGAGACTTGAAATGACCATCATAGCAATAAAGCCTGCATGGTGTTGTGAACTGTCTGCATTTGAATACAGGAAGCCTTGACATGTCTATACTAAAATATATTAGCTTATTAATCTATTTAGTAATAGAACCCCGAGTCTGCCACAGTAGGAACTATAACCCTTTACTGAGTATATTTCCTTACCTGTCTTCCTCAACATTTTCATCCCCCAACTTTTATCTATTACAAGTTACCAAACTTGGCTATTCAGAGTCCTAGACCTCCCAGGAGTTATCTGCCAGAGATATCAGAAAACACTGCCTTCTTCCACTGCAGTTTCTAAGCTGTGGGTCTTGGGAGTCCTGGCAATCATTTTAGCTGACTGGAAGTGATGTGCACAACTTCCCTCACAGGGAAGGGTCATGCCCTCTCCTTCCTGTTCCTGCCTTCCTGACAGCTGGAATGTGGACACGAGGACGAACCAGCTTGGACCACGCGGACCAGGACAACACCCCAGAGATAGCAGAACAGGAAAACAGAAAAGCCTGGGTCTCAGGCAGCCTTCTAGATTAGGGCCAACATAACAGATTGGACTTTTACATAAGAAACGTCTATCTTACTAAAGCAACTATAGTGTCTCTGTATATACCACACTTAGATCCTAACTAATGTATAAAGTGAGAGGAAAACATTGCCCCATGATATCTTCTCTGTAAAAAGAAAGCCATCAGGACATTGAGACTCTGGGTGACACTCTGCCTTGAAGTGACACCATTGCTATTTGTTAGTTTCTCCAGAATTAAGGAATAGTTTGACCCACCAAAGTATTCCTGATTAAGATATAGTTGTTCTAAGCAGCTAAAATTGCTTCACAGGTGAGAATATAAAAGGTTGACTCCATTGGAGAGAGGTAATGCCCACACAGTAGGATGGTTTCTGAGAAAATATGTCTCAAAAATGGAGAGAATGGTATGCAACAATATCTGTTCTCTATATTCCCTGTGTCTTGGACCATGTTTAGTCCACAAGGTTAAGAAGCAAGGAACGGAAGCTGATAGAATAGATCCAGGTGACAAAATGCCCCAGAGTCACAGAGAGGGCACAAAACCTATTGTCTATCTGGTGCTGTAAGACTTGGCAGTTTCTGTGAATATGATCGTTTTATTTCTTCATTTGAAAAAACAGCTGGGGGGCTGGCCCTGTGGCGTAGTGGTTAAGTTCGGCACGCTCTGCTTTGGTGGCCCGGGTTTGCAGGTTCAGATACCCAGCGCAGACCTACACCACTCTCAGCCATGCTGTGGTGGTGACCCACATACAAAATAGAGGAAGACTGGCACAGATGTTAGCTCAGGGCTAATCTTCCTCAAGCAAAAAAAGAGGAAGATTGGCAACAGACATTAGCACAGGGCAAATCTTCCTCAGCAAACAAAACAAAACAAAACAAAAAAACCAGCTGGTTTTTATATAATTAACCATCTTAATGGTTCTAAAAATAGCTTATCAATTAATTCTCTCAGGATTGCTAGTTAGTCACATTTTCTATAAATAATTTTGTCTCCTAATACTTTCATATTTGCTATAATGAATATTCTTCTAAAGTTAGTTGTAATGATGAAAACGTGTTGAAATTTTTACAAAGATATGGGAGAGATCTGATGAGGATAGAGGCAAAGTGAAACAGCTAAGAAGCACACAACATAAAATGATTCCAAGAGTTCAAACCTAAAGCATGTAGATGGGGCTGGCCCACTGGCGTAGTGGTTAACTGCGTGCGCTCCGCTTTGGCGGCCTGGGGTTTGCAGGTTCGGATCCTGGGTGCGCACCAACGCACCGCTTGTCAAGCCATGCTGTGCTGGCATCCCATATTAAAAAACAGAGAAAGATGGGCACAGATGTTAGCCCAGGGCCAATATTCCTCAGCAAAAAGAGGAGGATTGGCATCAGATGTTAGCTCAGGGCTAATCTTCCTCATAAAAATAAATAAATAAACAAATAAATAAGTAAATAAAAATAAAGCATGTAGATGTCTACATTCCAGTTATCACACTTTAGGATTTCAAAGACAAGTAAACTTTCTTTTAAAGTTTAGGGAACTGACCTAGAGCTGCAAACTTTTTATATTTCCAATTTGTGAACATTAAAACAAATGAAATAATTTTAGTTTACATCTTTTTTTTTTTTTTTTTGGTGAGGAAGATCAGCCCTGAGCTTCCGTCCATCGCCAATCCTCTTCTTTTTGCCGAGGAAGATTGGCCCTGGGCTAACATCCGTGCCCATCTTCCTCTACTTTATACGGGATGCCGCCACAGTATGGCTTGATAAGTGGTGCATCGGTGGGTGTCCGGGATCCGAACCTGTGAACCTCGGGCTGCCAAAGCTGAGGGCGGGCACTTAACCACTTGGGCCACCAGGCCAGCCCCTACATCATGTTTTATATTTTTTCCTCATTTCAGTACAAATTGGTAAAAATGACACTGGGCAAAGCACTGGATCCTAGTTCAATGAGCAGTGAGTAGCAAATTGATTATATTTTTCATTATATTTTAAATAGATTCCTTATGGGTAGATGCCCTTTTCCAACCACCTGTTTAGCTGCCCTTTATGAGAAAAAGAACTCTTGCTACTTAGATACGTCTAACAAACAGCTATGACATCTGCAGTATGGAACATCAGGAACCTATATTTTGCTTTACATTCTAATATATACGCAGCCTTCCTAGACAATAATCATATCACATATATGTATAACACTTCAAGTTTCAAAGCTTTCATATATATTAGTTCATTTGATTCATTTCTTTAAATCACTTACATTTAGTTACTTAACTATTCTCATGTTAATCATCATGAAAATATTTGAATTTCAGAAAGCCCTAGTTCTGAGGTACCCATTAATATTCACACCCCTATCAGATGGTAAATGTGTATTATTTCTTTAGCTCTATTTTAGGAACAACATAATAATGCCCTTCCCCCCTTACAAACATTTGAGCAATATACTGTGTGAAAAACGCTAATTCCTTTTTGTAGAAGTGTTCTTGGGACTCTGTCACAAGCGTTCTTACCCTGGGTGTGTGGACGAACTTCAAAAGTGTCATAATACCCTTGAAATTATGAAAACATGAGTATGTACATTTTTCTGGGGAATGGGCCAAAAGCTTTCGTCAGATTCTCAAAAAGAGCCAGGTAGAAAACAGAAAAAACACTGCTCAACCTGAGGAGACAGAAGGGAACTATTGCTTAAATTTAATCCTAAACCCAAATTAAACAAATTATTTGCTAAATTAGTCTTTTATTTTATTCTTTTAAAAACACCAATGCCACTTATGGTTTGAATTTTTAAAGTATTTGAAATAATTTGGGTTCTTCAGACGACAGGCACACAGATACAAAAAATAATTAAGATCATTCTAAAGCTTAAAAACAGTAGTCCTACAATCAACATTATGTTGAGCATTTGCTAAACGATGTGCCAATTAATTGTAAAATTGAGACAAAGGTGCTTTCCTGTCAAGAAGGGATTTCAACACTGTTAATTGTGTCACTCACTGTGTAAGCAAGGGTTTTAAACCTTTAGCAGAATCACTAAATTAAGAGGTCAGAAGGCCTGGGTTCTAGTGCCAGTTTTATTTGTAACTAACCATGTACAAATCACTTAGCTATAAAATGGTTAACAAATATTCCCTAATTCACAAATATATCATGAAACCAAAATCCTTCCCAAGAAAACCTTTTTGTAAACCAAGATTTACTACTAATTAGCTTGTACCTAACCTAAAGGTTGAGAAGGGCAAATTAGCGATTTTGTCTGTTATCAATCGGTTGCATATCTTAATCCTGCAGATGGATAATCTGGTCGAAATAAGCATTGTCCTATTTCAACCTTACAAAACAAAAAGCTATCAAGAAGTTACTGGTAAAGAA
The DNA here is from genome assembly GCF_020826845.1 of Diceros bicornis minor. Classification (NCBI taxonomy): domain Eukaryota; kingdom Metazoa; phylum Chordata; class Mammalia; order Perissodactyla; family Rhinocerotidae; genus Diceros; species Diceros bicornis. The sequence continues at coordinate 35,103,806 of NC_080748.1, read as the reverse complement.
AAGTTGGCCAAAAAATAACACTATTAAGAAAATAGCTTTCTATGTTAAGAGCAGTGCTTATAACATCCCTGATATCAAACGGAAAAAAAGTTAGCCTTAGGCCACTAAAGCATGTCTGCCGTTCGAAGGAGCACATACTGCTAGGGCAAGCATCTTATTTCACTAGAAATAATGTTCAACAAGAAAGTCTTGTGGACTCTTCAAATGGCCAATCTAAATGGCTAAGAAAACATTATCTGTGTGTTTGTTTTTTTTTAATCCTTTTCTCTCTGCCTCTCTCTCTTTTCATTCAAAATTCAGTTCCCAATCCAGGAACACACTCCTCAGTACTCTGCCAGGGTGTACGAAATGTTAGCATTCCGTCACTAGAGAATAAACATGGAAGAGGAATTAGCATGTTAGTGAACAAAGATTCAAGAAGATAATTCTAAATGGGTACAGAAAAATTTATAGACCATAAGCATCTGTATATGTACACCATTTATCACGTATATGGATTGTGACAACCATATGTATTAACAGACCCTCAAAAGGTAAGCACCTATATATTCTTGTATTTAACAAGGTCAATTTTGTGCGATTTAGTCTCTATTTCTGGACTTTCCCTTATATTATGGGCATACAAACAAAACAAAACAACCCAAAGAAGAAAGACTGAAACATGGTTCACAGAGAAATACAGAACAGATACAAATATTCTAATAAAAAAAACCATGTATACCACTGCTTACGGAAACATTTTAGAGGAAACATACTTTCACTATTGGCCCCAAATGCCACCATCCACTACGTTCTTTAACTGTCAACTTTTAATACAAAAATACCTTCAAGCTGATAATCATTTCCAGTGACGTACAAATCTGACAATACTTCAATGCTCCACAAAACAGTTCTATACACAGCTTAAAGTTTTAAAGTTCTCTGCTGGCACTTGATTTTATAGATGATAGACACAATAACTAGAGATCTCAATAAAATACTGTATTTAGTTTATACATATTTTCGAAACCAATATTACCTCACAAAAACAGTAAAGAATAAATCACTTCCTGCTGAAGAATCCTCTAAGACAAACACCAAAACCACACAGCCAAAATATTTTAGGAAAGCATAAAAACTTTTTAAGACAAGCCATGACCAATGGATAAAAATTTACATTACCCAATCATATGTCCAGTGAAAAAAATGATTGCTCCTCTGATTCAATGAAGCATGTATTAGATACAGATGAAAAATATGAACTTACAGAGCAAGTTACCTATTGTTTTTTGGTTTAGAAGAGTGTTTAAATAATTGGTGACACTACTAGAATGGATGTTAAGACAGAAAAATGGTCACAATTAGCAAATACACATTTTATATTCCAAAATTAAAAGTGAAATTTCTTTTAGAACAGTGGAATCCCAAGTTTTTTTCACTTTGAGAGCTCTTAAGACCACTCTTCACATTACCAAAATGAATCACTATTAATACATATGTGTCCAATTTTTTTTAATTTGCAGAAGGGAAAAAAAAACAAATTTTAACAAACTATATTAACTTAGAATATTAGAAACTGACTACTTTAAAATTTGGGAAATCTACTACTTTCATTATTCTGAAGGAAAATATAAACCTTCAAAACCCTACCAACAATTTCTAGTCCAATTTTCTATTATAAAAATTAAGAAGTTAAATTCTTTGTGGCACTAATAGAATTAAAAAGTTAACAGAAGACTAAATTAGATAATCAAAATATAAACTACTGTAACTAACCAAAACAATCCACTGGTGCAATGAATAACTGAACAATGAAAAAACCACCAAGCTTTCTAATCAACGATATAGCTCACTTTTTGCATATTTCAATCTCAACTTTTAGCACAGTAAATTCTTATGTGGACTGCTTAAATTTTGTAACATTACATTAGTAATTCAAACATTACCCTTTCTAAACCAAATCTGTGGTCCTAATCACTTTTTTTTTTTTCCAGAAAAAGGAGAGGATATCTTTTTAAGATACATTCCATAGCAGTAGAAACATCTCGGTGTTTCAAAATATTTACAAAGAACCCTGCTGATCCTGTGCATTTCGCTGAGGTGCTACCTGTACCCAGACTTCATCATCAGAAAAAGAACTTGAACTTCCTGACTCAGAGTCCAGCTCACTGAATCCGTCTAAGTCCCATTCAGTACTAGATTCACTCCGTGCATCATCTTCCTCAGTGATGAAACTCTGACCAGGTTCAAGGCAGGAAGGATAAACCCGAGCACAGAGGCAAATAAAGCCAGAGTCAAATTGCAATAGACCTAACATAGTACCTATATTAATCCACTGGTCTTCCCTAGTATCATATTCATACACAGTCACCCGGTTTTTTTTCCACTGTGGGGTGGTAGAAGTGATGAGGAGCAACTTTTGGCCATGATTGACAATCTGGTAGTTATGGGTCTCTGAGTCCAAGGGAATATTACTAATCCGCCTCCATTCTCCCCTGGCTGGGTTATAGACCTTCATGACTGGGATGTCACAGATACAATAGATCTCATCATTGAAGACACAGGCTTCCTGAAAGTCACTTCGTTTAAGAGAAGCACAGTTCAGCCACATATTGTGGCTAGGATCATAGCAGAGCATGCGTTTACTGTTCACAGCATAAAGATAGTTCTGAACCACTATTAGTTCAAAGGAATAGAAGGAATGGGGTACAGGAGCCACCAGCGCCCACTGGTTCCTCTGAACACTGTAGCATTCCACTTCCTTCAATTTAACTCCGGTAACAGGGTCTCGCCCACCCAAAATGTAAATGTAGCCATTGAGGTATGCCACATCCATGCCCTCACGGCAGAGTAAGCGGTCTGCAAGTTGCTGCCAACTATTCTGGGCTGGTTTATATACCCAGAGGTCCTTCCTGGGCTGGGCAGCTAGATAGATGTCATGGTCTGGAGAGACACAGACTGCTGAGGAGGTGACAGTCTTAGTGTGAGCCAAGCTGGTCAATGGTGATGGCATTGTGTAAATGTCCCCCGAGTACGGGTCATAGCAGAGAAAGGGATCTCTGGGATGTCCAAAGAAGATCACCATCTCCTTGGCACACATGCCCAGCCTCTGGGGTGGATTTTCTGCTGCGGATACAACAGAGCTGCTGCTGTCCTCTGACTTAGGCACCACAGACTTGTACAACATGTCACTGCATCGCATCTGCAGGGCCCCTTCAATAAGGTCCGGACAGTGCTTCTTCACAATGGGCTTGGTCAACAGCCCTTCCAGGTAATCCTGATCTTCATCAGTGAATTGTGTCCAGCGGACACACTTGAAGACTTCTGCTGCGCTAGGCCCACGCTCCTTGGGAGCCGCCTCCAACCACTGCATGGCCACATGACACACTGTCCGCTCACTTTCGATGTCTAGACTATCCAAGCGCAGGACAGCCACCAGCTGGGCCAAGGTCAGATCTGCCAGAGTCTCCTCCCGAACTGAACTCATCCGGCTGAGCTGCTTGAAGTTGTGAGCTATAAAGGACTGGGCCTGCGATCGCAGTTTGTGATGGTCGAAGGCGTCCGCAAACTTGAGGATAGCGGTGCAGTTGGCCAGGTCTAGGCGGCGGGCTAGGAAGGAGGCACAGGCTTCTCGCACATATTCCAGCTGTAGCATGTCGGAGGCCGCGTAGAGGCGCTGCACGTTGGCCTCGCTTAGAGACACGCGACCCGTGTAGCAGTAGTCAACTAAGACCTCGAAGGACTCGGCATCCACATCGTGCATAGTCACGCTCGCCTGCTGGCTCTCGTACATGCCGCCGGTGAACATGCTCTTGAAGTAGGGACACGCGGCAGCCAGCACATTACGGTTGCAGGAAAATAGGCGGCCTGTGCCAGGCCCGCTGCCAGGTGTCACCACCTCGATGGTCACATCGCATAGCAGCCGCGCGTCGTAGAAAGACTTGAGCTGTGCCAGCAGGGCTGCAGAATGGGCCGTGTCCTTCAGCTCCTCCGGGCCCGTGAAAAAAGCCGAAACCGAGGGCTTGGAAATCCTCTTGGGCCGCCTCCCCCCGCGGGGACTGGCGAGGCGGCGAGAACGCGGAGCTTCTTCCCGGGACTGCATGGTGGAGATGGCGGCGCGGTGCCGAGGGCGAGGACGGGTGCAAGGACCGGGCTCTGGCTCCTCCTCACCCTCCTCTCGCCGGCGCTAAGATCGCGGTCTCCCTGAACAGACTGTCGCAGGGGCCGCACTTCCTCAACTCAGCCCTACGCCACGCTGCTGCCTCTCTTTATCGCGTAGACAGTGCCTGACTCACCCTTTTCCAGTTCCGCGCCCTTTCTCCGCCTCAGCTCGCCCTCACAAGATCCGCTAGCCGGAACAGAGAGAGCCGCCACTGCCGCGCTGGCAATACCGGTACGCGTCCAAGAGAACTACGGCTCCCAGGTTGCCTTTCGCGCCTCGAGGCATGCTGGGGCCCTCCAGACTCACCGGCATAGGCTGACCAACAGAAGCCGCTTTGCATGTCGGGAGTAGTAGTTTGAGTAATATCGCGAGGCTTCTTGGGGTGGACTGCTTTAGCTAACAGAATCAAAAAGCGTTAATTCTCCTGGATTGGATGGTTTAGAGCATTGTCTTTGAAGTCCAGAGTAGAAGCCTCGTTTTAGTATTTGTTAATTGTGTGACTTCTCTCTGAGAGCTTTCCCCTCTTTGTAAAGTGGGGATAATAGTATTCATAGGATTGTGTGATGGATGGAATGAGATAAATTGAGTAGGACATAGGATGCTTCAACAAATATTTGTTGATTAGAACAATAATTAATTAAATGCTTACACTGTGCCTAGAATATATTCAATCACTGTTAGCTTTTCTTTTAGAGTTTTTGAAAAATGAGGCACCTCCTAATTTGAAACCATGAGCAATTTCTGCAAAGAAAACTTCCAGCTTTTAATGTTGCTTCTTTTGAAAGGTTCTGAAGGGTACTGCAATATTTTCAATACTAAACTGTATCCATAGATTCATTAGGCTGTCTTTGACAGAGATGAGGTCCTAGTGAATAACATTTATAGATGTCCTCAAATATGCAAATCAGGCTTCTAAATATAGATGGATTGGCATCTCACCAAATCAACACATCTCCTGAGGAGCAAGATTATTTTCATAAGCTCTTAATATGAATGTTTTCTAGTCGTCTAATACTGCTTCTTTCACTTCCTTTCCACAAATCAGTTGAAGATTCTGAAATGTTTTTATTAAGGAGTTTTAACGCGAGTTTTAAATTAAGATATTTAAACAAATAGGATCTTGTACAAAAGCACAAGATCCTCAGAGTTTGGTATTCATATATGCCCTGATGTTCCCTGAATTAATATAGTACAGTCTATGCTTTATAAAAGTATTTTTTATATATATTGATCAACATTGTCTGTTAGTTAAATCGTCAAAATCAAGTGCTTAGAGATTAACTAAAAAAACAGAGAACTTTTATTTAAAAACCGAACTGCTCCTGCTACTAGTTTGCAGTGGTTCCCATAACCCAATGAACGAAATCTTTAGTGTTACACGAATAGGTGGATAACTCATAACAGGAGAATAACTCAGTCAAATTGTTTTTCTCTCTTTTCCTGTTAGCTGAAGAGGGTCTACTGGAAATACCCTAAGACAGAGACATTAAACTAAGTGGGGCTCTGGGCTCCAATATCTCCCCTGTACCTCTGTTGGGTATCCCTCAGATAAACCAGAGAGAATTAAGTCACTAGTAATACCAATTGCTTTCTCACCTGCACTAAACACCAGCTGGGGAAAAAGCAGTTAAAAAAATTTTTTTGTATTAGTACAATATATGTAACATAATATTTACCATTTTAACGATTTTAAAGTGTACATTTCTTGGGCGTTAAATACATTCACATTTTTTTGCAACCATCACCACCATCCATCTCCAGAACTCTTTTCATCTTGCAAAACTGAAACTTTGTACCCATTCACAATAACTCTCCTTTCCCCACCCCAAAACTCCTGGTAACCCCCATTCTACTTTGTGTTTCTTTGAATTTGACTACTCTAAGTACCTCATATAAGTTCAGTGATTGATTTTTAACTTTCTTATATCTGCCCTTTGTTATTTGGTTTAGCTAACCCTTCACAGAATTCAAAATATTTAGTAGACACTGTGCCCTAAGGTCTAGAGCAGTGCTGTCACAGAACTTCCTGCGATGTTGCAAATATTTTATATCTGCACTGACTGATACGGTAGCCAGAAGTCACCTGTAGCTCTTTAGTTCTTGAAATGTGGCTAGTGCAATTGAGGAACTGACTTTTTGGGCCAGCCTGGTGGTGCAGCGGTTAAGTGCGTGCGCTCCGCTGTGGCGGCCCAGGGTTTGTGGGTTCAGATCCTGGGCTTGGACTTATGCACACCGCTTATCAAGCCACACTGTGGCAGGTGTCCCACATATAAAGTAGAGGAAGATGGGCACGGATGTTAGCCCAGGGTCAATCTTCCTCTGCAAAAAGAGGAGGATTGGTGGGGCTGGCCCGGTGGTGCAAGTGGTTAAGTCTGCGTGCTCCGCTGTGGCGGCCCAGGGTCCGCCGGTTCAGATCCTGGGCACGTACCAACGCACTGCTTGGCAAGCCATGCTGTGGCAGCGTCCCATATAAAGTGGAGGAAGATGGGCACGGATGTTAGCCCAGGGCTAGTCTTCCTTAGCAAAAAAAAAAAAAAAAGAGGATTGGCAGATGTTAGCACAGGGCTGATCTCCTCACACACACAAAAAAGAGGAGGATTGGCAACATATGTTAGCTCAGGGCTAATCTTCCTCACGAAAAAGAAAAAGGAACTGAATTTTAAATTTTAGAAACACAGCATTGGTATCAATGCAATTCAATGGAGAAAGGAAAGTCTTTTCAACAAACAGTGTTGAACAACTGGATCACAATGTGAAAAAAATTAACCTTGATCCCTAACTTATACCATAAACAAAAATTAATTCAAAATAGATCTTAATATTAAACAGAAAAGTGAAACTATAAAGCTTCTAAAAGAAATCATAGAAGATTATCTCTGTGACTTTGAGGCAGGCAAAGATTTTTTAGGACACAAAGAACACTAACCTTAAAAAAATTGATGAGGGGCCGGCCCCGTGGCTTAGCGGTTAAGTGCGCACGCTCTGCTGCTGGCGGCCCGGGTTCAGATCCTGGGCATGCACCTACACACCGCTTCTCCGGCCATGCTGAGGCTGCATCCCACACACAGCAACTAGAAGGATGTGCAGCTATGACATACAACTATCTACTGGGGCTTTGGGGGAAAAAAATAAATAAATAAAATCATAAAACAAAAAAAATTGATGAAATGAACTTCAACAAGATTACAAGCTTTTGTCCATCAAAAAGCAGTAAAAACAAAATAAAAGGCAAGCTATAGACTGGTAAAAAATATCTGAAATACATATACCCAATAGCCAATAAATATATGAAAAGCTGCTCAATGTCATTCATCATCAGATGAATGCAAATTGTATTCACAATGAAAAAACTCTGCACATGCACTGGAATGGCTAAACTTAAAAAGATCAACGATACTAAATGTTGGTGACAATAGGGAGCCATTGGAACCCTCATATATTAACAATAGGAATATAAATTGGTATATCCACTTAAAAAAACTGTTTGGTAGTTTCTCTGAATGTTAAATGCCCAATAATTTCACTCCTAGGCATTTGCCCAAGGGAAATTAAAACATCTGTCCACAAAAAGACTTGTACAAGAATGTTCATGGTAGCTTTATTCACAATATCCCAAAACTGGAAATAATCCAAACGTGTATCAATAGGAGAATGAAAAAAATTAATTGTGGTATATTCATACACTGTCATACTACTCAGAAATAAAAAAGAACCTTTGCACATGCAATAATGTAAATGAACTTCAAAAATTTTATGTTAAACAAAAGAAGCCAGATATACAAGAGCACATACTGTATGACCATTTACGTGAAGTTCAGAACAGTGAAAATAAGGTATGATGAATAAAAATCATTATAGAGGCTGCCACTGTTGGGGACAGGGGGTTGGCAGATTGCTGAATTGACTGGAAAGGAACACAAGGAAATTTTGGGGGTGAAGAAAATGTTCTCTTCTTGATTGTGCTGGTGGTTACACGGGTGCACGCAATTGCCAAATTCAATGAACTGTCTCTTAAGATCTGTGCATTTAATTTACTTTAAATTATACCTCCTCTTAGGATGAGCCACTTCATAATTACTGGCACTAAATAAAGTTGCAGAATTCTTTGCCAGGAAAATTGTGAAGATTGTTCAGTCAAAAATAAAATAAGACTCTTCTCATCTAGAGGTATATGGGCCAACATTGCTCCAATTCTCACTAGATGCAGAGCTCCATACACCTGGGACAGGGTGCCTCAGGGCAATCTTCAAGGATTTCAGTGTACTGGGATCTTTCAAATTTGTAGAGTAGCTGAGTGCCCAACATTACATTCTATTATTCTTTTATTCCTGACACAACTTCAGTAACAGCATTATTATTACCTAACTATCTGTGTTTCCTCAAGATTTCTGGTAATTTGCATAATCCTCTACAATGGAATCCACATTCTTCTTGGCAGGAAGATAAAAGAGCTGTTTTTGCCTGATACATAAGCCTCAGTCATCAGCAAGCCATGATTTTAGTCCTTCAAAAATTTTGAACTTCAGCTCTTTTCATGAATGCTTCCACAGCAGGATCTCCTTGGGCCCTTTCCTGCTGAGGAGGCTGAGGCATCTCACGAGTACTGCCACCATTTCCATTTCCTGGTGACTCCAACATTTTTCTCTTGCAGATCAGATATCTTCTTTCCTGGGGCAGCTCCTCTCATCTTCCCCTCTGAATATTGCTCCTGATTGGTTTCTTGAAGCTCTACTTCTGCAGATTGGTTCCATGTATTTGAGTACTCTGGTTTCCGGAACCCATTCATCCCAGTTTTTATTCCAACCACTATAATATATCAAGTATTTGACTTGTTTGTCCTTTATCGCAACCTTTACACACTTTGTTTCATAAAGAAGAAGCCCATGAAAGCACAGCACAGGTTCGCCTTGCCGGAATTCAGGCTTCGGCGCCATGTATAAGTGATTCTCCACCGCCTCCTCCTCCCGCCCCACGCAAGTACTGTCCCTTACTCTCCACCACACCTAACTCAGGTCCTGCGCGCAGTCAGGGGCTGCCAGTTTGTCATCCTGGGCCCCATCAGTATTGTTTTTCACTCTGATTTTTAAATAGAGTCTACAGACCGTTCACTCCTTTATTTCTATATCCAAAATGACTCGCACTGCCTTTAGTTGTTGGCTGCCACAAGAGTTTTTATGGTCCACTCTTGCTCAATTGGAGAGTGCCTAGCGATTGAGCTGCCTGAGGCATGACTTCTGTTCCACGTTGTTTAGGGGCAGCTAATTTGTTTCAAATCAGTTATATACTTTAAAAAATTTTAAATTCATTATTTAAAAACTTTAAAGTGTAGCACACATACAGAAAAGGGAAAAAATCAAAATTGTAAATGCAACAAATTATCACAAAAGGAATACACCCTTGTAACCTCCACTCGGGTCAAGAAATAGAGTATTACCAGCATCCCCCCCAACACATATCCTCCTAATCATTATTGCCCCCCAATATAAGAGCAATATGCTTTCAAAAATATTTTAAAAAATTATTGACTGTCTGTAGTAGTGTGTTGATCCTAGGTCCCTTGACTCAATTTCAAATTCAATTAAAAAAATCTCTCAAGTTTATTTATTTTTTTTTAATTCTTTTATTTTTTGTGTGTGTGAGGAAGATTAGCCCTGAGCTAACATCCGATGCTAATCCTTCTCTTTTTGCTGAGGAAGATTGGCTCTGGGCTAACGTCCGTGCCCATCTTCCTCTATTTTATTTGGGACAGGGCCACAGCATGGCTTGACACGCGGTGCATCCGTGCGCGCCCGGGATCTGAACCTGCGAACCCCGAGCCGCCGCAGCAGAGCACGCACACTTAACCACTAGGCTACAGGGCTGGCCCCATAAAGTTTATTTATTTATTTATTTAATTTTTATTTATTTATTTATTTTTTCCCCCAAAGCCCCAGTAGATAGTTGTATGTCATAGTTGCACATCCTTCTAGTTGCTGTATGTGGGACGCGGCCTCAGCATGGCCGGAGAAGTGGTACATCGGTGCGCGCCCGGGATCCGAACCCGGGCTGCCAGCAGCGGAGCGCGCGCACTTAACCGCTAAGCCACCGGGCCGGCCCCTAAAGTTTATTTTTTAAATTAAGTTATTCCTTGATATCCTAAAAGTGTTGTGCATATGAGGCAACAAACTTTGGCTTTCCAGATTTTTTACAAGAACCCTGATTTATCTTTGGCTTCTATGTTCATTCCTAACATTTTTCTACTAAAAGTTAAAAGATATCGTTTGTCTTTGTAGTTTGGGAGAATAAGTCTATCTGAATGAAGTAGGATTATGACTTTAATTGACTCCTATTGTATGAAAATAAAGTGTATAACAACTGAAAGTATCCATTAATTGAATAATAGATGTCCTAGGTCCTTGCTACTCCAAGTGTTATTTGCAGGTCAGCAGCATCCACCATCACAGGGGAGCTTGTTGGAAATGCAGAATCACAGGCCCTGGACCTACTGAATCAAAATCTGCATTATGGCAAGATGTCCAAGCAATACAGAGGTTTGAGAAAAATACCACTGGAATTTCTGTAGGTTCATAGCTCCACTATTCAATTGTTTTGACTTCTTTTTCCTCCAAATAAATTGTGTGCTTTAAGGAAAAGCCAGAGCTGGAGGATGAAGGAAGGGCAAAGACCTTGGTAGCGGTAGGAGGGTTACTGGACAAACTAAGGTGGTGCCTCCCTTTGGCTAAAGAAGCACTTTCCCTTTTGTCCTCTTTCCCTCTTAAAGCCTTCCCTTCCTTGGCATGTGTAGAGAATGTTAACACTGATCATCATATGAATGAATGGTAACAAATCAATACTCTTTTCTCTTGCTTTCTCTCTTACAGTTTTTCACTTTCTCAAATTAATGAATTTTTTGCAGAAATCATGTTTTGGGGATTTATGTATTTAGTGTTTTTTTGGGAAAAAAGGTAGAATTTAAAAAATTGTAGATGGTCTCATACTTGACATAGTATAGGAAATTAGAGTATCTGCATTTTGCCTTGTTTCAGACAATGTTTAATATTTATATTTCCTTTGAAAAAGTTTGTGTTATGTAAAATGCCTGAAAACAAAAATCAGTTTCTCCGTTTCTAATTTTTACCCTGAAACTCTCTATTCCTTCAATATTCTCTCAAATTATATCAGATTCTCCAGAGACATCAATTATTTTGGGAGGCAATGCCTACTCCTAGGGAAATAATAATGATCAATCCAAATAGGATTAAATTACCTCTCAACTCAGAGAAAGTGAGAGGAAAAACAAAGGAAAGCTTTCTTTAAAGAACACCAGCTAATAAATGTAGAAGGAATGAAAGAATGAGAGTTACACAATCTTGTAACTCCCAGTGCAACAGCTGATTCAGGCAAAGCAAGAATCATTAATTGATGTTAAATCAATGAGATGAAAGATCATTGGGTGTATTAGCTACCTATTCTGGTGTAACAAACTACCCCAACAATTAGTAGCTGAAAACAACAAACATTAATGCACTCAGTTTCTGAGGGTCAGGCATCCTGGAGCAGGTTAGCCGGGTGCCTCTGGCTCAAGGGCTCTCCTGGAATTGTAGTTAAGCTGTTGGCCAGGGCCACAGTCATTTCAAGACATGAGTAGGGTGGAGTGATCTGCTTCCAAGCTCACTCATGAGCTAGTTGGCAGGCTTCAGTTCCTTGAGGGCTGTCAGACCAGGGGTCTTACTTTTGCCACACAATGTGATGTGAGCCACTCCATGGGGCTGCTCATGACATTGCCTTGCTTCCACCAAGTTGAGTGGCTCAAGAGAGAGGCAGAGGCAGAGACAGAAAGAGAGCGAGACAGAGAGAGAGAGACAGAAAGACAGAGCCAGAAGCAAGTCTTGTTATAACCTAATATCAGGTAGAAGTGACAATCCCACCACTTCTTTCATATTTTATTTGTTAGATGAGAGTCAGTAAATCCAGTGCATGTTTAAGGGGAGGAGATTACACAAGTGCATGACTGCCAGGAACAGGGATCACGGGAGTCATCTCAGAAACTGCCTAACAATGAGGAATCAAATGTTTATATGATAACAAACCATTTCCCCACAGATTACATACTAATTATTAAGGAGAACATGTGCCATTACAATGGAGAGATTTGACAGTTTACAAACTTAGCATCACTAATAGTGGAACTTCCTGATATGATACAGTATAAATTTCACAACATCACCTATGAAGTAGTCTTCCCAAATGTGTTTATTCTGAATCTTTAGACTTAATTTTACTTTATAATAATTTGAGGGGATGGATGAAAGTTACCAACAGCATGAGGAAGTAGCCAGACAAATCCAGAATGTAGGCCATTCTACAAAACAACCTTGCGGGACTCTTCAAAAAGTCAATGTCATGTGAAAAAAAAGGTTGGGGGCTTAATCCAAAAACTGAAGAGATACAACCAAACACAATGTGTGAATCTTGGGTGGGTCCTAGATTGGACAAAACAAACAAACAAAAATAGCTAAAAAAGACATTTTGGGGATAACTGAAGAAATTTTAATATGTAAAAGCAACTGATCATATTATACAATTTTATTATTATTATTATTATTATTATACAATTACATATGATAATAAAGTTATAGTTCTGTAGGAGAATGTCCTTAGGATATGCTGAAATATTTTGGAGTAGTGTTATGAGGTCTACAAATAACTTTTAAATAGTCCAACAACCACCACACATGTGTGTGTGTGTTAGGTGTCCAGACAGAGGAAAAACAAATGTGGCAAAATGAATATATAATGTTGAATCTAGAGTATATAGTGCTCACTGAACTGTTTCTTTTTTCTGTGTGTGAGGAAGATTGGCCCTGGGCTAACATCCGTGCCTGTCTTCCTCTATTTTATATGGGACACTGCCACAGCATCGCTTGACAAGCGGTGCATCAATGCGCGCCTGGGATCCGAACATGCGAACCCCAGGCCACTGAAGCGGAGCGCACGCACTTAAGCGCTGCGCCACTGGGCCAGCCCCTGAACTGTTTCTTAAAAATTGTTTTTAAAACTTTTCTGTGTGTTTGAAAATTTTCAAAATAAAAATTTGGGAAGAAATTTCTCTCTCCTCTTTACCTCCGAATTACTCCATTGGTCTTAACACTCTATTTTAGCTAATCTTTCCTGGCATATAGTTCCTCTCTGAGGAATGTCTAAAATAATAACCCCTTTCTTTTTTTAATCAAGAAACTTCCAGAGAACAATTACTAGATACATCATCCTACTTTGTATTTGAGTTGGTGATTTCTATTTTGGCTCCCTCACTCAACTGGAAGCTCTATGAGGTAAAGACGAGGTTTTATATATCACTGCACAAAACCAATTGCAGTGAATTACTCATATTACACCACATCTCTTGATGTTCATTAAGTTAAGCCAAAGAACAAGAAGAAACAGAAGGCAAGCAGAGAGTCTACTTTAAATACTGGCTTGCAGTTTATACAGTATAGAATTCATTCAGCTCTCAAAGAGCTCTACAATCTATATCCTAGAGATGCTCATTGTTATTCCTCACATACTTCACAACTCTTATTTACTTTTTATTTAAAAATAGCAGTTTAAGGCCTAAATTTAACATGATTAACAGTACTTTGTCTTTAAATAGGGGTTTACAAAGAAGTTTATAAATCTTATATCACTAAATTTTACCAGGTAGTGAAGTCCTTAAATAACAGATAAAAGATGTGTTTAAATTAATTTATAGATGGTTTAAAAAAAAAAAGGCATATAAAGAGAACAAGTGACCTGTCCTAAATCACCTAATTAATTCTCAATACTTTAGTTCTCTTTTCAACGACACATGCTTGTTTTCTACTTGAAGAGTTGTACAATACTTTACAGGAAAACTAAAATAAACTCTTAGGTCAAGAAATGTGATGATTCATTAAAAAATATATTTGTAAGTACTGTGTGTTTTTGGCTGTAGTTTATGAACATTCATAAAGATTTCCATGCCTCAGTCTGTTTCTTGATATGAGTCCATTTCATTTATATAATAATAAATAATAAATCAGCATTTATTTTGCTGATTTAAGGTTTTCATCCAAAAATTCAGTAATGGCTTCTTCGTCTGCTGACTGAAGTAGTGTCTGTATTAGCTGATCCAGGCACTTCTCCCCACATAAAAATTCCTGATAAAAGAGAGAGTGACTATGAAAACCTGATGACTAGAAATAAAGAAGAAACAAAGCAAAGAATTAAGTGTGTATTTATTTGGTTTCTTTACAGTCACTATCTAATAGCAACCAAGGATTACTAATGTGGTTCTACAATATAATGAACACATTTGCTAAGCTGGGAGGATACCCAGTTAGTATTGGCTTTTTATATAAAAAGTGAATCCAAAAGAGTAAATGGAATTCTACTACTCTTCTTAAATTGTTTAAATTAGCAACATGTTTAAAAATCAATCTTCTGAGATTTAGATCTTTCCAACAACTCTGGAGACAACAAAACAAAGAGATCTGAATCAACTTCTGAATTTACACCGCTCTCTCTTTAAAATTCCTTTGCTTGACTTTTCTGACAACACCATTTTAGGTTCTCAAACCATCTTTGGGAGGATATGTTTGCTGAATCCTTTCTCCTCTTTTACCCCCCCAAAATTAAGGGTTTTTATTCTTGCCCTGAAAATTCCACTCTTTTCCTTCATACCACATTATTTTCCAAGGGGAAAAAAGATTGAAATGCCTTAATGCCTAGGCATCTTGCTGCCATATTAATGTGCACACTGCTCCTTGCCATTCTCTCCTTGCCGAACCCTCTGGACCTGGCTGATAAAGCCTCCCCAGACCATTCTAGCTCACACTTATGCCAATCCTCCAAATTTACATTAAGTGGTTTATGATAGTTCTGTTTTTTTTCCTTAAATTGAAAATGCAGTGGTTTTAAAATCTAGAAGTCCTGCATGCTGAAATATTTAGGGGACCAGTGTCTTGAAGTCTGCAACTGCTTTCAAATGGTTCAATAGCAACACAGGTGTACATATGGAGAGAAAGAAGAGATGGAGGTTGAAGAGAAGGCAAACGTAGCAAAATGTTATAGAAGTTCTGTATAACAGAGTTGTTGGGATTAGCGAATTAGCACAATTTCATATTTGAGAAATGCTCAAAATCTAGACAGTGGCTTAATGGAAATACTTTATAGCATTGGCATCTGGAACACAGAACATTTAAAGTTTTGATGTAGGCATAAACTAATCTTATATTTAGTCTTTCTTGAACGGTCTTAAAGTTGAATTTTAGGTTAAGTGGACACATTTATCTCTCAAGTTAAACTGTAGGGGAAAAGATATACCTTACTGTCTTTGTATTCCACAAAACACCAGCATATAGTAAAACCTCAGTTAAACTTTATTATTAAACTAAAAGCAAAAGCACTATGATGGAATTGGAAAATTAAGATTTATGCCATACTGAGCAAAATATGAAAATTGATTATAAAATTAGAGTGCCTGGAGCTCAAATTATTATTGCCAACGTGATTTCATCATTTGGAAATTATGTAAAAAGGATTAGCATTCTTACTGATAATCACATGGAGAGTTCAACTGGATTAACCAGAGTGCTAGAGATACAAAGATCAAAGATCAATGAGTCTAGTTCCTAACTTTAAGAAGCTCATAATCTAGTAGGAGAGGCAGGCAAATATATAAGCATCACAATACAGTGCAAGAAATTAAAAAAATAAACAAGAAAGTGAGGGTTGTAAGGAGCCATTAATTTTGACAAGAAGGTAGCATCAGGAAAGAGTTTAGGAAGGAAGAAAAAATTTGGATTAGATCTTAAGAAGAGAATAGTATTTCTCCAAATACAGTCATGCCTCACTTAATGACGGGAATACGTTCTGAGAAATGCCTCGCTAGGCGATTTCGTCCCTGTGCGAACATCATAGAGTACTTACACAAACCTAGACGGTAGGTATAGCCTACTACACACCTAGGCTATAGGGTATTAATCTTATGGCACCACCGTCATATATGCGATCCGTCACTGACTGAAATGTCCTTATGTGGCGCATGACTGTAGAGGCAGGCAGAACAGTCAAAACAATGAGCATGAAGAAAGGCATGGAAAGAAAGTACATCTAAAGCCCAGGGCAGGGGAAATTTCCAGTGTACTTGGACTATAGGGCAGGAGATAAGCTGATAAGGAATCTGCACAAGGACTTTGAGAAACAGAATAAAAATACAAAACAATATATTACATGGTAGCCTGTGCTCATCATCTAGACAAATAGAATAAAATAACCTACAAGAGAATGCATGGCAAGAATACTGGGTGATCTCACAGAACCTAGGGATAGGAATGTACAAGCTGCTGCCACCATCCTGGGAATGAAGCTGGGCCTCAGGAATAAATGATTGTGAGGATTCATATCACCAGGATTCTTTCCATCCAGTTCTCATTTTTGCTCCTTTCCTTATATCAGGTTGGCTGGAAACGTGGTTTCTAACCTTTTGTAAGCTTCACATATTTCAGCTCTTTCCTGTCCTTCAGATTTTAATGTTTTACTACAACATTTTTTTCATGCCATTTTCAAATTCTTTCCTTTCACTAATATAGAATGTTTTCTTTCTTTCCAGTAAGCTGGTTAGTGATTATTAGAGCATACCAATATAATTTTCCTTATTATTTCTGAGTCTGGCATGCTAGTTTAGTTAGTAATAACATGTTAGTATTTAGGCCAAATTAAGATATTTTTATTACTATTAAAGCTAGTTCGCCTGCCTCTGTTTCATGACTAAATACTATACTGAGCACCTATGCGCCCTTCTAAAAAATATTACTGGTCATAAGAATGTGGCTGTCTTAGGGAAACCACCACCACTACCAGAAAAACAACTGAAAGAATATGGTGCAATTAGAACAATACGGCCAAACATTCTTGGTTATTTCTGTGTGTTTCCTGAGGAAAGGGAAGTTAGCAAATATTTTCTTCTTTTCGACAAGGTTATTATGTTCCTATGCAAGACAACCTTAAATTGCCGAGAAGACAGAGGAAGTGGCATAAGATACACAGAAATTTCTAAATATATCCAAAACACAGACATTTCCCTTGCAAAATTAGGACTTTAATTTTGAATATAGAATGGGACAGAATCAAGTGAAAGAAGCCCTAGGTATCTCAAGGCACCAAGGAAAAAAATCAAAACTTTCTGTCACCTGCCTTCTCCACATAGTCCTTTATGGGAACAAGTTCACCTTCCCCTTTGGTGGAAGCAAAAGGGAAATTTTTCTGTGCTTCACCATTAATGTATTAATGTCAGTGGTCTCGGCTAGACGAAACTTAGTTAGGTTAACTTTCAAACCATCTTGACAGGGTCTTTTCCAAAACAGCATAAGTGTTAACACCTGAATCTAATCAACACACACTGTGGTAGGCAGAATTCTAAGATGTCCCCTGGTGTACACACCTTGTGTAATTCCCTCCCTTAAGTGCAGGCAGAAGCTGCAAATATGATGGAATATCACTCCAGTGATCAGGTGACTAATCAGTTGACACTGAGTTAATCAAAAGGAATAGTATCCAAGTGGGCCTGGCCTAAACAGATGAGTCCTTAAAAAGACCTGAGCCATTCCTGCAAGAGATTCAAAATGGGAGAGAGCACATGGAGGGGGCCATGTAGCAAGCAATTGCAAGCAGTCTTTAGGAGCAGACAGCAGAGAACTCAGCTCTTTCGTACCTGGATTTATGACCTACAGTACCTATGAGATAACAAATAGGTATTATTTTAAGCCACTATATTTGTTGTAATTTGTTACATAGCACTACAAAACTGATACACATGTATATATGTATACTGAATATCTTGTGGGTTTTTTTTTTGTGTGTGTGTGTGAGGAAGATCAGCCCTGAGCTAACATCCACGCCAATCCTCCTCTTTTTGCTGAGGAAGACTGGCCCTGAGCTAACATCTGTGCTAATCCTCCTCCACTTTATGTGGGACGCCGCCACAGCATGGTCTGACAAGTGGTGCGTCGGTGTGCGCCTGGGATCTGAACCCGGGCCGCCAGCAGCAGAGTGCGCTCACTTAACCGCTACGCCATGGGGCTGGCCCCTGAATATGTGTTAATACGTTGCGATTGTATCACAAAGAATTTGGAATTTAAAAGATAACTGCCTCCAACTGGCATAAAGACCATATTTCTTGCCAGCAAACTAATACAAACGTTTGCAAATTTTAGGGCATCAACTAACATAAACTGGCTTAATGATTTTAAATTACTTGGCAATATTTTAGACATAACTCTCTAGAATTTGACTATACTTTCTTCAAAAATCAAAAGTCATAAAGCATACTCAGTAATATTACCTTAATATCACGAACTTCATATGCTATCCTGTGGTCAGTGACTCTATCCTGGGTGAAATTATATGTCCGAATTCTCTCTGATTGGGCTCTTGTTCCTACCTGTGCCATAACAAAAAGCAATTCATATTTTAACTTTATAATTACCTTTATTACAATGGAAAAAGTACTTGTAAATGACTTTTCTATTTCAACATTTTAAATATTTTCTAAAAGTCACATACAAAGTGACAAGGAACAAGAATGGGCAGAACTTAATGTTTGAGACTACAGGTTTGTAAAGCTTCGTTATGGAATAAGAATTAATGTCTCTTTGGTTCTTCAAACCCCAAATACTTAAAACCAAATTATCTTTCCACCCCAATTAGTTCTTCCTCCGGGTTTCTATAAATGACACTACCATGTTCCCTTTGATCCAAGAAGGAAACTCGGACATCCTGCAATTTAATAAACATTTCATGGGAGCTTACTAACTGCCAGGCTTTGACATAGACTCTGGAGGAGAAACCACCTCCCTGTCTCTAACAGCCCACTCCTAGTGGTTTCAAGGGTCTCTTATTATATCCTGCCCTTTCCATTGCTACCATCTATCATTCACAGGCTCATTAGTTTCACCTACATTCCTGTAAAAAATCTCCTGATTAATCTTATATTTCTCTGCTTACCTTGTGTTGCTCTGCTTAGTTTTCTTATAACAGTTTTATGATTAATTTTCTTCTTTGGTTCCTTCTTGTCTACCAAGCAGACACCACTCAACTCAGTATTCAAGGCATTTCATAATGTGGCCAATTTTCCCAATGCTATTTCTGAAAATTATGTGAACTTCTATAATGCCACTTATTATATTATATCATTATTGTGTGTGTGTCTGTTAACTCTGCTAAAACATCATCTCAAGGGATACCCTTCCCTCACACTCTCCTACCATCTCTGCCTTTCCTGGTCCCAACAATTGAAGTATGTTATCTTCCTCCTTTGAAACCCCCTGCACTGGGAATCTGCTTCACAGCACACCACAGTTTGCCTTATGCTATGGTTACTTGCATTCTTCTTAGACTGCTCATCTCCTCTACCTCCCCAGCACACGATACACACAACACCCTCTCTCGCTTTCACTTTTTAAGATAAAAAGACATTCCCATAACTTATTTTCTTAACCTCTAAAACAAATGATATGAAACTAAACTCCTAAAGATGTCTGATCATCAGGAGAATTTTTAAAAATTAAAGATTCCAAACCCCAACCTCAGATACACTGAATCAGGGATTAGGTATTTTTAGAACATTCCCCAGGCCATCCATTCTGCAACCAGCCAGGTTTGGAAACTACTATCCCAAAGCACCATATTAATGCCCAGAACCCCACCCAGATCAATTACACCAGAATCCCTAAGGGTGGGGCCTAGGCATCTACAAAGCTCTTCAGGTGATACGGGGAGCCAGGGTTGAGAACCTGGCAGAATGCCTTCCATATAAACACTAGTGTATATATTAGCTGAAGAAAAACTTCTAGCATTAGAAATATCCACAGAAAAATTTCTCACAGATGGACAAGTTAACTGGGAGGCATGGAGGTCTTTTCTGCTCCTCAAGCCAGACTACTGAAGAAGATGGACACACAATTTGCATAAGGCCAATCTTGAATACTTATTTTAAAAATTACCATGTGAAACATCTGGTGCCAAAACACCAAATGGCACGTAAATCCCAATGCCCTTTATTAAATCAAATGTGGCAGAGTTACACATAATGTTTATGTTCTCACTTACTTGCCAAGAAGTAATGGTTTGTAAATGAGCATTCCTATCTGCAAATGTATATACTGACGCTGTCCACAGTCTGGGATTACCACAAATAGAGGATTAATATATTACTTCTCCTGTCACTTTTACTACTTGCAGGTTAGAATGTGCATAAGGGAAACTAGAAGGGCAAAAGTGTGAAAAGACTAGGACATCCAGGCAAAAAGAATAATTAATGCTTAGTTTTGTACAATTCATTATCCCAAAAGGCCACAAAATCTTACAGGTTTACTGTAGAATACCTATCTGCAAATAACACAAAATCACAGTTATTTTCAGGTTCCACTTTCTCTTCCAACCTCTCTCAGAGACAAATCCTATTTTTTAGAATTTAAAATTATACAACACTTTGTTTACTTAAAACAATAATGCATTCATTTTGCTTAGAACTTATCTACTTATATATTTGCATAAATAATACTATACATGTATATCATACAAAATTCAAAAAGTACAAAAGGGTATATTGTGAAAACTGAATCTCTCTTCTATCCCTTGTCCCCAGACCCCATCAGCAGCAATCACTGTTACCAGTTTTTTGAGGTGCCATTTATTTTTGATCCCACATAGAATTATAATAAAAACATAGGTTTTTAAATTTAAAAATCTGAAAATCTCTTAATTTCCAGAGGATTAGTTTGTCTTTTAAACCAATCTCCTCTCAATACAGTTGTAATATAAACACTGGAGGGAAACAACTGGGAAATAATTTTTATTTTACTCATATCTCATCTACTCGTATGCAAATTGGCATGTTCAAGTTTAGCCATAATCCGTCAGTCTATATGCATTTAAATGATTGTTTATTTACAAACAAGCATGTTTTCCTATGCTCTAAGATATTTCCATTCAATCAAGAATAAATACTACATTTTCTACATAAAATGATGACTTTTTGTACAGAGGTGTTAAATGATTATACCAAATAAATCTTACCTGCAGTTTTCTAGCACTTTGTTGTTGACACTTGTCTTTCTCAATAATCTGCTGGTAGAGTCTAGCTCTTAACACTCGCAAAGCTATTTCTTTATTTTTTATCTGTGATCGTTCTTGTTGGCATTCCACTACAAGCCCTGAAAAGTAACAGAGATCAGAGGTAAACTGCAGCCTCCACAAGCCAAATTAAGATGGAACTGAGGAACATATTTTGATTAACTGAGGAAAGGTTAATCAGGAAAAGATCACAGAGGATTAAAAACATTTTAGATTTAGCACACTTCAGAAACTATATCTGGGTTATGATGGTAATAGCAGTAGATGGTTATAAACATTCTGACATCTGAATGAGAAATTTCAGAAGACTGAAAGCAGCCACACCTGCAGATGGTTACACATACTTTCCTTCCCAGAGCTCCGCCTCTCCATCCTACGCTAGACACTTTCACAGCTCAACAAAAAGCAAACTACTGCCACCAGCTGTGCAGCGCTGCTCCATTCTCTGTTTTACTCAAGGAGGACTCAGCCTTTGCCCTTTAAGTCACACGGAGCTGATGATTTAAAAATGACTTAATATATAGAAAGCAATGAAAAGAAACTACTCAAACTCTGTTGCCAATCCTCCTCTTTTTGCTGAGGAAGATTGGCCTTGGGCTAACATCCGTGCCCATCTGCCTCTATTTTATGTGGGATGCCTGCCACAGCATGGCTTGATAAGCAGTGCACAGGTCCACACCCGGGATCCGGGCCCGTGAACCCCAGGCTGCCAAAGTGGAGTGCGAACTTAACCACTACGCCACCAGGCCGGCACCTCAAACTCTTTAAAAGGAAGAGTTTATAGTGAATGTTTCTCAGTTGTCTTGGTTCTAAATCCAGCTAATCAACACATCCAACCACATATGTTTGGCCAGCCAACTTCTGCATTTCGGTGGGTTTGGCCCACTGTGCAGCCCACTTACCAGCCCAAATCTAGCCCTGACAAGGTGACCCCTGATTTCAGATGTGTTCTTAACTTTGCAGCTACCACTCTGAAGGTCTGAGTCCAAACCTGCTCCCAGGTACACTAGAGGTGAAAGGTACTTTTCTTTCTGAATCACAAAAACCAAAAACCCGATGAGCTTAGGTCAGCTGCACTGATATGGTGGTAACTATTTCACTGGAGATTTAAAAAACTTCTATAAAATTCTACTCTCCAAATTATGTTTTCTCCCTGACTTAATAAGCTACAATCTACATGTGTTAATACTTTTAGTAGGGCATCTAGGTTTTACCTCTATTAGTTTAAACTTATTGCTTGACTGCTTTACTGCAGCCACATGTTTGGGCTGGGGCACCAACTTGCTCCCATCTTCCAAGCATTTGCCTGGAGCTCTCTTGAATCTGGTATCCTTTTTTCACCACCCAAAAGAATATGAAAATTTCCATTTCAAGATTGCCAGACATTCATAAGCTTTGTTTCAAATTCCTCTTCTTGTCAGCTGACCCACAGTGAATTTTGCCTATACACCTGCATTATTCTTATCCAGTGGCTCAAGTCAGAAATTTTAGCTTATAACTCTTACTTACCAGCTCAGTAATTCCTAAGGGAATCACTTGATTATATATTTTACCACACTTCCTATAGGGGAGTATTTAATCATAAGTACTCCCTTAGACATAGAGGATTTGGGGGAAAAAGAGTATATTGAATAACAGAAGAGCTGTTGAAATAAGAAGGTGCTGGTATTGTTTAAAAAACTATAAAAGGACTTTGGGAAAAAAAGTTTTCTCAGTGTTATTTCAATACACTACAGGAGATTCCAAAATTCTAAGTAGCAATGGGACCAAGTGGGCATTTAATATATATTTGCTGAATAACTAAATATATTATTTAAAAAATTTGCAGTTATAAATGAGAAGAAAAATATCATATTTTTATTCTAAAAAGCCCATTTAAAAAAAGTTTAACATCTCTGAAATTGGGATACATCTTACCATCATTGGAATGTCATAGCTTAATTGGCAGTGCTTTTTTATTCCTTCACAGTAATAAAATAGTGATGTCTTTCAATTGATGCATTCTTAGGTTAAGGTTAGATGAAATAAGTTACATATAATCAAAGCCTAAATAAAAAGCCTTTAACCTTAAAAGGGCAAACTGATGTAAAAGATTAAATCTGGGGCCGGCCCTGTGGCTTAGCGGTTAAGTGCGCGAGCTCTGCTACTGGCGGCCCGGATTCAGAACCTGGGCGTGCACCAACGCACCGCTTCTCCGGCCATGCTGAGGCCGTGTCCCACATGCAGCAACTGGAAGGATGTGCAGCTATGACATACAACTATCTACTGGGGCTTTGGGGGAAAAAAATAAATAAATAAAATTATAAAAAAAAAATTGCCTTATCTTTACAAAAAAAAAAAAAGATTAAATCTGATTTGGAAGAATTCGGTGTTATCCATTATCTATGATGATGTGGGAAAGCAGCGTAAGAATTACAGAGGTCTACAGTCACTCACCAACTGGTAACAAACTAAAAAGCTTGCTTTAAAGCACACAATATTAATTTGTCTTCACCCTTGTTTTGATAAACTTTACAAAAAAAAAGTAATTTTTCCCTGTACAAACATCTAACCATACACCTATGGTAGTACTACTCTTCCAATGGTAGAAAATGGAGTTATATAGAAGCAGTAGGTTAGAAAAAATGTGATTCATCAGAGTCCAAGTGCAAGGAGAAAATGGAATAATGACCTACAGCTCTCACTTGCAGTTGAAGCAGGGACATAGTTCCCATTCTAAGGGTCTTGGGATGGAAGAAATAGAAAAAAGGCTTAGTTTTCCTTGCAGTAGATGCTGAAATCAAGGTAAACCTCAGAGAAGTAGACTCAAGAAATCACCTGCTCATAACTACATGGATTCGTAAGAGTCAGCAGGCTCTGACATCCTTGCCTAAGGAGAAGGTTTGAGGGTATACTTTAAGGCCTCTTTAAATCAAAGAACCAGATCTAAGTGGCTAAAAATTAAATTGGCCCAAAGTAAGTTTGGCAACACAAACATCAGTCATTTTTTGTAAAATCAGTAATTTATGATTGCACAGGGTGGTTTTACAATCCTATAATATGTTTTAAAGTATTTTGGTTCATTTTGTCACAATTTTGGTCATCTTTTACCTTATTTTTTCTCATTCTAATTTTTCTTAAGCTAATTACTGTTCTGGACTGCATATAATATAGTATACAGGGTTTAGACGAAACACACTAAGAATCCAACAATTTGTGGATTTCTTAAGAAAACTATGGTAAACTACAAAAATTATAACCTCACTTTTGGTGAAAAAGGATATATTTATATAAGCATAGAAAAGAATTTGAAAGGATATACATCAAAGATATATACCAACAATGGTTGTTGGGTATCGTTATAGAGGTTTTCTGTTCTTTTTGCTCATGTATATATTCTAAGTTTTTATAGTTTCTTATGGAATAAAAATCAACAAAGAAAACTTAAGAGAAATTATAAAATTATCCGATTGTTGCATATTCAGGTTGTTTTAACTTTTGCTATTATAAACAGTACAAGCAATAATAATTGGCTGGAAATGAATTTAAAATTTAAAATTGACATCTGATTTCAAGATGGCCTGCTCTTTCTTTTAAAAATCACACTAAAACAACAAGAACAAGAAACAGAAACAGAAACTCCATCTGAAATAAAATGAGGTGATGTATGCAGTCCCCAAACACAACATATAAAGACAGAAAGTGGATGGAAGAATGGTAAATGACTTAGCAGAGAGGAGGCAGGTGAAACCCAGCCCCCTGGAGAGGGAGATGCTGACCAGGAGCAAGCCAATCTGCCCTGCTGAGTGCCAGAAAGGCTCAGGAATTGAGGCACTGGCTACTTCAGAAGACGAGGCTGATGATTTGGGGGCTAAAATCAGAAAGTCTATATAACAAGTGGATTTTCAAATCCCTTCCCTCAATCTGTAGGAGGTGGGAGGTATAGTCTTCAGAGAATTAATTAAATAAGGAAAGTTCCCAACTTGAGATTAGGTACAAAAGAGGGCAAGTGTGAGGCATGGGCTTGAAAACAAGAGGATTAAGCAAAAGTTTGCTTACTGAATCGTGAGACCTTGACCTTATTCTCAGAGGTATCCTGGAGGATCCTTCTCAGGAGAAAACAAACTACCCAAGAGAAAAGATCTACAAACAGTGACATTTGGGGGTCCCTATAAAAAAGCTGATTAATCACCAACTGCCTTATAGATGAAACTTAATAGTGGATAAGTGGCACCCACGAAAGCAGAGCTTTTAGAACCTCAATCTTAAATATATACACACAGCCAAGGATTCCTAGACATTTCCAGCATGAAAGCAAGACTGAAACAAACAGAAAATATAAACTCAGAGGAAAAAGAGACACTGCAAAAAGCAGAAGAAAACCTCAGGGAAACTAAAATTAATATCCTTGAGCAATAAAAGAAGAAATATGCATCAACAAAATAACAAAAGGAGGCTATGAAAAAGTGATAATTTTGAAAATAAGAAAAGGCTTTTGAAAATTTTTTTAAAAAAGAATAAGTTTTAAAAATTCAGTGAGGGCCAGCCCCATGGCTTAGCGGTTAAGTGCGTGCGCTCCGCTGCTGGTGGCCCAGGTTCGGATCCCGGGCGCGCACCGACGCACTGCTTCTCCGGCCATGCTGAGGCCACGTCCCACGTACAGCAACTAGAAGGAAGTGCAGCTATGACATACAACTATCTACTGGGGCTTTGGGGAAAAAAATAAATAAGTAAAATTAAAAAAAAAATTAAAAATTGAGTGAAAGATTGGAAAAAGAACTAAAACACAAAGTGACAGATGATGTGAGAGAAAAAAGAAGAAAATTACACAATGAATCCAAAAGGTCTAATATCTGTCTAATAGGAATTCCAGGAAGAACAAAGAAAACAGTAAGAAATTATCGATGAAAATATTTCAGAAGTAAAGGGCGTGAGTCTCCAAATTGAAAGCAACAAACAATGGATGACAAAAGCTTTAAATGTTACAAGTGGAAATGATTTCCAACAAGTGTTCATGATCAATGAAGCGTGAGGTTAGAATAAAGCTATTTTCAGATATGCAAAGTCTCAAAATATTTATTTCTAATGTACCTTTTCTCAGGAAGCCACTTAAAGGTGAGCTTCACTAAAACGAAAGAGTCAACTAAAAGAAATGACACGGGATTCAAGAAACAGGAGGCTCAAACACAGAATAGAGATGAAGAGAATTCCGTGACTCTTGGTGCCCAGGACAACCTCTGTGTGGCAGCCCTAGAGAGCAGCTCATCCAGACTGGAGCAGGATAATGGAGTGCTCTGTCAGAGGTGTTGCCACAACGCCTTAGCCCTGTAGAAAATTGAGTTAATTTCATTTTATAGAGCTTTTGGAAGATATAGGTAAACTTAGAATCAAAGAAAACTAAGCAAATAAAAAAACAGTGACGTAATTACTAACTTTAGGAAATTAAATCATAATATACTACTTGACTCAGCAGTGAACACTATTTACCTGCTCATTATACAAAAACAGTGAAGATTAATTTTGCCAAAATATAAATATATTAGGAAAAGGAAAAGAGGATATTATAAGAGAGCCAAAGTCTTCATCAATTACTTTAAAAAGTCAATATATAATCTTATAATTAATTGACCAGAAGAGTACTATCTGCCTATTATTTAGAAATAAAGAGGTAATTACCAGAGAAAAATAGCTAAGAGTTTAAAGGAGTTGCCTTTGGGTAATGGGAATTTACGGTTGAGGAAGGAGGGAGGGGAAGGAGGAAGAGGTCTAGGGAGCTGCTGTTTTTTGTCACAGGACTTTACCATTGGACTTTTAAAATCATATACATGTAGTATAAAAATTAATTTAAAAAAGAAAAAAGTTTAAAAATCTGAAAAATGATAGAAATATTTAAAATCACATTAAAGACTATAAAACTATCTCAGTATACCAAAATTACCAATATTCAGAATAACAGCATTAATGCAATGGAGCTAGCAGTCAATCTACCAGCTGACAAAAGATCCATCGCAGTGGCATGTCCAATCCTACTTTTGTATTTCATTTGTTTTTAGGCTAGAGCACCTCTGTTTTCTCACGCCTGTCCAGCACACCTGGGCAGCTTCTCTGAATAGGTCTGCATCCTTTAAGAGTAGTACCTTTTCCAAACAGAAGGGGAATAGGAACACATTGAGGACTTCAGACCCACAACCCCAGTGTCACCTTTAAAGGGTTTGTGCAAGGAACCAGACACTAACATAGGACTATTTCTTTCTAAATGCTGAATAGTTTTATAAGACATGAACAAAGGTTAAAAGCATAAAAGCAAAGGGACCTGCTTACCTGTAGGGAGATGGACAAGTCTGACAGCACTATCAGTTGTATTAACATGCTGCCCTCCTGCTCCTTTGGCTCGAAATGTATCTATTCGCAAATCCTTGGGGTCCACCTTCACATCTACCTAGAACAAAATGTGGAGCATAAGTAAATTCTACACTCAACAAATACTTTAATACTAAATCTATTCCAAGATTTTTCAAATAAACTGTACTGTTGAGTGTTAAGATAAGCCATAGCCATTAGACTAAGAGGTGAAATAACTTATACCAAAGAAAGGATCATAAACTCCTTATTCCAATGGATGCTATTTTTTAACACTGACTTTGATGCTATGAGATCACTGAGTTTGCAATCTTTCAAAAGTTTCATCATCCATCATCCCACAAAGCTATATTAGATACAATATATATGTGTGTGTATATATAATTTTATTTATTTATTTTTCCCCCAAAGCCCCAGTAGATAGTTGTATGTCATAGCTGCACATCCTTCTAGTTGCTGTATGTGGGACGTGGCCTCAGCACGGCCAGAGAAGTGGTGCGTCGGTGCATGCCCGGATCTGAACCCGGGCCGCCAGCAGCGGAGCGCGTGCACTTAACCACTAAGCCACAGGGCCGGCCCTATGTATGTATATATAAAGTTGATTCTCATTATTCCCTGATTCTGTATTTGCAAATTCACCTACTCGCTAAAATTTATTTGTTCCCCAAAATCAGTTATTACAGCACTTTCACAGTCATTTGCAGACATGTGCAAAGTAGCAAAAAATTCAAGTTGCTCTACACATGCACATTATCAGCTAAGGGCGAACAAAGTGATACTCTTGCTTTTGTGTTTCAGCTCTCCTACAGAGATGACCAGAGGATGAAGGTGGGAGGGGGCAGGGTAGCGTAGTGCAAGAAGCTCCAGCTCTGGGGCCAGATGGATGGGGTTTGAATCCCAACTCTGACACCTGTTAGTGAGGCAGCCTCAGGCAAATCACTTAACACATCTCAACCTCATTTTCTCTTTTGTAAAATGAAGAAAATAGAATCTGCCAGGATGAGTTGTTTTAAGGATTTAAGATTATAATCTATGTGATATATATATACACACATATATATATTCCCCCCCCAGGAGAAATATTCAGTATTCACTAAAGCACTGTTTGATGTGACTTTACAGAATATAACTACTGTGAGTAACGAGAATCCAGCATGTGCGTGCATGTGCTTATTAGTGGACTGAATGGAGACATCCAAAAAGATATGTCCTCATTCTAACCACTGGAACCTTATTTGGAAAAAGCATCTTTGCAGATGTAATTGAGTTAAGATGAGATCATCCTGGATTATTTGGATAGGCTCTAAATCCAATGACAAGTGTCCTTAAATGAGACACCTAGAAGAGAGAGAAGAGACCATGTGAATTCAGAGGCAGAGATTGGAGTTGTACAGCTTTAAGCCAAGGAACACCTGGAGACACCAGAAGCTGGAAGAGGCAAGGGAGAATTCTCCCCCAGAACCTTTGGAGAAAGCACGGCCCTGCCAATACTTTGGTTTTGGACTTCTGGTCTCTAGAACTGTAAGAGAATAAATTTCTGTTGTTTTAAGCCACTAAGTTTGTGGTAATTTATTATGGCAGCCTTAGGAAATTTTCTTCTCTCTATATACACACACAGACACAAATATATATATAAATAAGTATATATATAAACAAATAGCTAAAAAATATGATTTTTTGAGGAGAGATTTAACATTTCGTTCCACATTTATCATCTATTTGTATGAATGACAGACAGTAAGTGTGACTTTTCTCTTTGAAAAGTACGCTAATAATAGGGTCAAAGTTAGAATCTAATATACAACTTGGTTGGTTGTTCTTTTGTTTCCTCTAAAATGAGTACCATACGGTGAAGAAAAAGATTATACAGTGCAAAGATTATACAGCTTTTGTTAAAATATGCCAGTGTTGGCTACCTTAAAATTTCAATAAACACTAAAGAGATGAAGAGTAATTTCCCATTTCTTGTGGTTACAGTATATTAAGTAGTTATATTGCAAATATGTGGACATATGTCATATTCTCCCAAATGTTACAGAAACTACCTAATGACTTTTGGGGAATTCTGAACGTAGAAACAGTGATTTAATAATATACAAAGAATTCTAAATGTCAGTTAAGAGAATAAGACCTTGTTCTTTTAGAAAAATGAAGCTCCACTAAATGAGTTTAATCTTCAAGAATATGAAGACAATAAGGGGATAGGTGGGAACAGCGTGGAAGGAATAAGGGTGAAAGCAAGACAACTCTATAGTTTTGATTTCTGAACCACCTAAATGCTTATTATAACAAAAATAAAATTAGATAAAAGAAGAAAGAAAAATCAAATCCTAAAATTAAATACAAACAGAAACAAATGAACCAAAATATTTACCATAATGATAACATAACCACATAGAAAAATATTATTTCAGGTGGTCTTTGAACATAATGCTCTGACATGCTTTCTTGGTGGGTTAAATTCTAAGGACAGAGGGCCAGCCCCCTGGCTTAGCGGTTAGGTGCGCGCGCTCCACTGCTGGTGGCCCGGGTTCGGATCCCGGGCGCGCACCGACGCACCGCTTCTCCGGCCATGCTGAGGCCGCGTCCCACATGCAGCAACTAGAAGGATGTGCAGCTATGACATACAACTATCTACTGGGGCTTTGGGGGGAAAAAAGTAAATAAATAAAATTAAAAAAAAAAAATTCTAAGGACAGAAATCTTAAACATTACTCAGTAGTTTACTGTGTAATTTTGAAACTATTTTATATATTGTATAATAAAGCAAAAAGTAAACATATTAAAGTGATTAAGAAACAAGATTTTACTCTAAGTGGAAAGAGATATAAATATAAAATGCAAGAAGGTGAGGGGGAAAAACTCCCTGTAACGGTAAATTGGAATCAGTAATAATAGCATGAACTGGTGATTTAAAATCACATATGCTCTGTCCACTGCAGAGTTTAGATGTAAACACACTTTGATAATAATGAGCACACCTATTACTAAGATTTTGATTTCTAGGCACATTCCCCACTAAAAGGAGTGAGGTCTGACTCCAAGTCTGAGGCAGGAGAGTACAAGGTGGGCCTGGGATAACTAATTATACCAGAAAGCAAGGACACATTCCAAGACTGATGGGGTCATTTCAAAAGGGGCTACCATGAAAAGGCTACTGTTCGCCAAACCTGGGACAACTTGAACATCAAAAATAATAGTGTTTATAGCTCACTGAACTTAAAAAACAAATCCAGTAAGTCTATAATGAGGTCAATATATGAAACTCAATATATGAAACTCAATATATGAGTTTATAATGAGGTAAAATAAAACAGAAAGCAAGCAAGAAGGAAGGAGGAGAGAAGATAGTAGAGAGGAAAGCACTTTATAGAAAAGAATGCCAGTTAATACATGTAGAAGGAATGGTAGAATTAGAAAATCACCATCTTGCAACCCCAAACTAAACAACTGATTCAGGCAAAGATCACAGATGGATGTTAAAACCAAGGAAGAAAAGTTTTGGGGAACAGGATATATGTACCCTAGAGATTACTTAGTGATTGCAAAGAGAAAATACTTTTACAATAGAGAGATTTCTGTGGTCACCATCTTAACTAAATGCTCAAATTAATTCTCACTGAAAGTGGAACAATCTGATATTATGTGCCTTTTGATAAGATGCAACATGAATATAACTACACATATAAAGTATTCTTCCTCAAAACATGTAACCTGAATGGAACGGAACATTTAGGTATAACTTTCAATATAATACAGGGGATAAAGGAACAAGTTAAAGAGTACCATGAAGAAACAATCAGATGGATCCAGAATGTGGGTCATTCTACAAAACAAATGGTCTAGACTCTTCAAAAAGTCAACGTCATTTAAAAAAACGTTGGGAGACTGTTCCAGACTTAAAGAGATATAACAACTAATTGCAATATGTGAAACTTGATGGGATTCCGGTTAAAAAAATAGCTATAAAGATATTTTTGGGATAACTGCGGAAACTATAAAACGGACTAGATATTAGATAATTATGATACTGTGATTTATAATAAGAAACATATATTTGGTCTTCATCCAGTTCCTGGTACAGAGCTCCTAAAATCCTTGGAATTTCCTAAGTGATAAGCAAGAAAAGTTGTTTTTTGTTATTCATAACAAGCCCCTTTCAACTACACCTTATGTTAATGAGGCGATTTTTGGAAAATTGCCAGGGGAACCAACCATGTGATTAGAGGGTTGGAACTTTCAGCTCCACCTCCCCACCCCAAACCTGCAGGGAGGGGAGTGGGGCTCAAGGTTGACTTCATCCCCAATGCCCAATGACTTAATCAATCGTGGCTATATATGAAAGCCTCCATAAAAATCCTAAAAGTACAGGGTTTAGAGAGTTTCCAAGGTTGGTGAACACATGGCGGTGCTGGAAGGGTGGTGAGCATGGACAGGGTATGGAAGCTCTGCACCTCTTCCCACAAACTATGCATCTGTCCTATGCATCTTTTCATCTGGTTATTCCTGAGTTGTATGCTTTATAATAAACCATTAATATAGTAGGTAAAATGTTTTCCTGAGTGCTGTGAGCCACTTTAGTAAATTATTGAAGCTGAGGAGGGGATCACGGGAACCTCTCAATTTATAGCCAGTTGGTCAGAAGCAGAGGTGACAACCTGGACTTGTGACTGGCCTCTGAAGTGGGAGTCTTCTGGGACTGAGTCCTTAGCCTGTGAGATCTGGCGCTATCTCTAGGTAAACAGCGTCAGAATTCAATTGAATTATAGGACACCTACTTGGTGTCCACAGAGAGCTGAAGAATTTTTGATGGGGGAAAAAAATTCACATATTTGGAGTACACAAGTATTCTGTGAGTAGACAGAACACACGAGAATTTTTCCTAGACAATAATATTACAGAATTATGGTTGATCTTCATAGATAATGGTATTGAGTTTATGTAGGAGACTGTCCTATTCTTTGGAGATGTAAGTTGAAGATATAGGGGGTAAAGTCTCATAGTGTCTGCTATATCCTTTATAGTTCATTTAAAAAACGTATACACACACATCTATAGGAATCTAGCAAATGTGGCAAAATGTAAACAACTGTTGATTCCAGATGAAGGTTACAAAAGTTTTTAGTGTGGTATTCTTTCAACTTTCTGTATGTTTAAAATTTTTTTAAAAAAGGTTAGGAAAAAGAAAAATATAGAGGATATGGCTGTATTCAACTAATACAATATAGATTCCATATAGGTATTACATCATTGACTTCAAAATATTATCTGTGGAATTCATTTTTTTTTCTTAAGATAAAACTTCGGCAACAACATTTTAAAAGCTTCGTGGATTCTGTTTTATGAAGAGAAGTGACTTCTATTTAAAACAAAACAAAACACCTTGCTCAGGGATAAGAGGGGCAACTCTACCTGGGGAAGAGTTAAGGATTTCCCAATGGAGTCTGTAAAGCTCAATCTGTAACCCTGAAAATCACAGATTTTCCTGGAGGCAAGGCTTCTCAGCACAACACCCATTTATGTGAGCGAGTTTTCAATGTCTCCTGGTGAGGTTACCTCATCTGGTTGAGGGAGGACAATAACTGACATTGTTCCTGTGTGAATACGCTGCATCCTTGATGACAGGCCCACCTCAGGGATTCGCTGAACTCGGTGAATCCCACCTTCATACTTCAAATGCTTATAGACGTTGTCACCGGAAATTCGGGCAGCTGCATGATGTAGCCCACCTATAAAAAAAGATAGTCAGAAATATTAATGAATTCTACTTTGAAGGGGATCAGGATCTTAAATGCCCTTAATCTATGGCTTGAATGTGAGTATAGAGCCTGACATGAGATCACAAAGAAGGTACAAAACTATATTTTCCCAATGTAAATGTATTAATATATAAAAGGAAACACAGCCAAATATTATTTATGGTTATCTCTGGAGAATAGAACAACAGCATATTTTTTATTTTACTTTTTATACTTCTTTTGTTTCTAGATTTTCTATAATGAACAAATTTTACTTTTATAAAAATGCTATTGGGAAAAAAAAGAATACTCAGATGTTTTCTGCATTGAACTACCCTACGCAAACTTAGGCTAATATGGTGCCATATATAAAAGAACGATCAATAACATAATAATTTGATAATGATGAACAACTCTATAGATCCTCCCAAGTTTTCAAAAAATCTATTGAAATTTAGTTCTCTTTTGTCTGTGGAATGGGAAAATAAGCACAAAAAAATATTAATGCCTAGGCTAGCTTCTTCTTATCAGATATGTTTGAGAAAATTTTTTTATTTTAAAATAATATATAGACATAGAAAACTACACGAATCAAATGTACGGTTTAATGACCACAAGATCAAGAAAAAGAACTTTGTCAGTCACCCCAAAAGCCCTTCCCTCCCTTTCTAATGAGTAAATAGTATCCTGACTTTTCTTTCTTTCTTGACTATAATTTTATTACCTAAATGTGCCACCCTAAGCACTACAGTTTAGTCTTTTCCATTTAAAAAAGTTTGATATGTCTTTTAAATCTCTTAATCTATAGGTTCATCATCCATCTCTTTTGTTTCCCACACATTAACTGCTGAAGAACCTGGGCTGTTGACCTGTAAAACTTTCCACAGTCTGCTTTTGCTGATTACATACTTTTGGCACAACTCAACCTGTTCTTCTGCCCTCTGTACTGGCTGCAATTTGGCAGCTGGATCCAGAGACTGGACCAGACACCAGCTTGAGCTCCTTGGCAAGACCACAGGCGGCACATAGTGTCTGGGGTCTGTCTCTCTATGGGCCTGACAGCCTTTGACGCTTAATGTACCATGGGGGTTGCAAAATGGTGATAGTCTAATTCTATCATCTCTTTCTCACTTATTAGTTAAAATACATTTATAAAGAGACATTTCTCCTTGGTCTACTATTTGATTACCCAGTGACACTGTTATGTAGGAAAGGCAGGATAATTGCTGGATTCTGTCCCTTTACCAGTTTTACCAATATATTTTTTTGCAATATAATGAATTAGGGTCCTTTTAATCCCCTCAAGATGACCAATTATTTTAAAAAATATCATTATGAACTCAAGGATTTGAACACATCTAGCATGTTTAAATCAATGGCAATTATTATTATTGAAGCCCAACTTGTCCCATCTTTGGCCAGCGGGAGCTTCTTCAAGGTAATTTCTGAGGTCTTCTGACATGCCTCTTGTTATTGTATAACAAGATTTTCTGGGATTATTTTGAACATTTCTTGCTCTGACCTGGAATCAGCCATTTCTCAAAGAAGCCCTGGTTCCTTTCGGAGAGATATAATATTTCAATATTTGGCGCTAGGGATGTTCACTACTACTGGGTTGGTCATTGTTTCTAGGCCTTTTCAGTGGACAGAGATAGGAAATACCTCATGAGTTCATATTGACATCAGGAGACAATTCCCTATTGGTTTCTTGTGTTTCTGCACATCTTGCAAACAAGGCACTGCTTGCCCTTTTGCTCCAGAACATCTTTTTAAGGGTATTTGTATAGTGAACAGCTTTGGCGAAATGTCTCCCTCCAGAGCAAAGGACAAGTTTGCTTACAGCCTTGGAAGATAGAGACAGCTTCTAGAGCAATGAGCAGGCATGCTTACTGCCCATTAAAAAAGACTCGAGATCCCTAAACTCAGGGTTCCTCTCCTGTAATGAAACCCACTGTGTGGGCAGGTATCATCTGGCCTTCTTTGAGTTGCCTTGTGGGACTTGGAGTTCATGGAACCAGCACAAAAATGCTAACATTTTGGTTACTGCTACTACTGTAATCAACTTTCCTTCGTCTCTGACCCATGAAACTGTGGCATGCTAACTTTTTAGCTTCCAAGCAGGGTAGAATCTTAACCATTCACAGTTTTTGACAATTGATACTTCAAATGTAAATGCAAGATTACAACCTCTTCTTTACTCTTACATTTCTTGTCTTCCACACTGAGAATCTTAGTTCTCAGAGAGGATACTAGAATTAGAATATTTCATAATTACTCGTCTGTTTTATCCCATATTACACATACAACAGTCTCAGAACAACAATACTAGTTCTACCACCAATATGATTACTAAAAACAATAAAACTTTTTTGTATATGCTTGTCCCATTCTCCCCCCATTTTTCAAATGGTTGTACTCTATCTGTACTGTCAGATCTTACAGTCCTTATATACTGTGTTCTTTCTCTTAGTCCTCAATTATACTTAGTTCTATAGGTAACCACATATTTAATGCTCACCCCTACTTCTTATGTTGATACCTTATATTTTAATTGTCTGAAGTTTTGTTTCCTAGTAGATTCCTCAGAAAGAGATCATGGGAAGAGTATTTCCTGAATTCTCACATATTGATAACAGTTTGTACCCTTATACTTATAAGTCAGTTCTGCAGATCATAAAATCCTTAATTCAAACTTCCTTTCCTTGAATGAACTTCATCTCTTTCTGGCACAAAGTGTCGCTAATGAAAAACCTGATGAAAATCTCATTTTCTTTCCCTTATAGTCGTGGGCTCTTTTTTCCTCCAAGTCTAATAGATTTTTTTCCTTTATTTTTTACAGTCCAATAATTTTATTAGAATATGTCTTAGTATTGGTCATTCTGGCTGGATATCTTCATATGTGCTTAAATACATGGCTTTAAATCTTTTTTTTTTCCTATTTCAGAAGAGCTTTGTTGAAAAATATTAGTATTTGTGGTAGGCAACCTCAAAGATGGCCCCCATGATCACTGCCTCCTGCTATTCACACACTTATAATTCCCTCCCCCGGTCTGTATGATGCATAGCAAATGGTAGACTTGACAGTACAACTTCTGAAACTAGGTTGCAAAGAACCCTGGCTTCCCTACTGGGAGCTGGCTTCCTCTCTCTCTCTCACATCACTCACACTGGGAGAAACAGGCTGCCGTGTTGTGAGCAGCCCTATGGAGAGGGCCCACCTGGCGAGAAAATGAGGTCGGCCAACAACCAAGTGAGCTCTGAAGTATACCCTTAAACCCCAGTAAAGCATTGGGAGGATTACAGCCCCAGCCAACAGCTTGACCCCAACTTCACAAAAGACCCTGTACCAGAACCACTCAGGAAAGTTGCTCCCCAATTCCTGACCTTCAGAAATCGTGAGATTAAAAAAAACAGTTGTTGCTTTAAAGCTGCTAAATTTTGGTAATTTGTTACACCGTGACAGATAGATACAGTATCTGCTGATTCTTTTTATTATGTTATCAATCTTCTTGGCCTATCTTCGATATTGTTTTCTTTGATTCCTTCTTATTTTTCTTCATTTCTTTTTGATTCTAAAAAAACTTCCTCTTTTTGACTACTGTTTTCTTAAGGCATTATCTGTTCTGTGTATCCACTCATATGTTCCTTCTGATTTATTCTTCATCTCTGAAGTGATTTTTCATTTATTTCTAATTCTTTCCTGAGTCTGTCACTTCATTTCTAATCCTGATTTATGGGGTTCTTTCACACCTTGTTTTTTCTTACTGTTTCTTACTGTGAAAAGAAATAGTTTTACAGGCAGATCTAACCTACTTGGTTTCTAAAGTTAGCATGTTAGACAAAAATTGCATATAGTTTTAGATTTCCCTGGAAAATGCCTTAGGAAGGTATCTTATCAGAGACTGACGTACTGTCTCCCAATAATTATGTCCAACACAGCCAGTTTTCCTCCAGCAATGGAATAGACTACTGTTTATTTTCTTGAATACCAGATAAAGCTAACATGCATTTAGGGATCAGATGATACAAAAAATTTAATTGTTGACCATCCACACTCAGTTTAGTAAGATGGTCATATTATGAAAAATACCCAGGAACTGAGACAGAGTGAGGCCACAACAATTTAAATATCCCATCTTATATTCATTCTGTACTTTTAAAATTATTCCCCCTATCCTCTTTACTTCATGTTGAGTGTAAATATTTGAATTTGTGTGAGCTGAAAAGAAGAAGGTTGCAAGTTTACTGTATAGATTAACAGAGCCAGTCTTAGGCCTCCTGAGTTCAAACTCAAGCTCCTCCTCTTCCTAGCTATATGTCCACAGGCAAATCATTTAACTTGTCAGTGCTTTGGTTTCCTTATTTGTAAACGATAATAATATATAACAAGCTACAGCACTGCATACCTGAAGGGGGAGCCATTCATATTGTAGATTATGTAAGTAGTGCTTCAAGGCTTATGTAAGCATATGACATAGCCCTGAATTCAACCTACTTTCCAAGGGTTGTTGTGAGGAGTAACTGTGATAAACACTTGCAGAGCATTTAGTAGTGTCGACATCTAGCTGTCAACAAGTATCAGTGGTAACTGGAACTACCCCATCAGCTATCCTGGCCCAGTATGACATCTTGTAGTAGAGAAAGACATCAAGATCCCTGTGAACTAAATTATGATGTAGGGCTGGAGAGCTGATATAACTCTGAAGTAGAACAGTGGAGGTGTATAGCTGTATAGCTGGCCTTGCCAGCTGAAAGCAAACTGCTTCTGGTGGGCCTTATGAATAGGTATGGAAAAAAAGCATCTGTCAGATCAATAACTGCATACCAGGTACCAGGGGGTATTAATTTGCTCAAGCAATGAAACCACATCTAGTACAGCAGCTGCAGTTGGAGTCACCACCTGGTTAAGTTTACAGTTACCCACTGTCATTCTGTAAGATCCATCTACCTTCTGCACAGGCCAAATAGGTAAGCTGAATGGCAATGTGGTGGGAATCACCACCCCTGCATCTTTCAAATCCTTGATGGTGGCTCTAATCTCTGTAATCTCTCCAGGAATGTGGTATTGCTTTTGGTTTACTATTTTCCTAGGTAGAGGCAGTTCTAGTAGCTTCCACTTAGCCTTTCCCACCATAATAGTCCTCGCTCCACAGGTCAGGGAGCCAATGTGAAGATTCTGCCAGCTGCTGAGTATGTCTTTTCTAATTACACATCGGGAACTGGGGAAATAACTACATGATGCGTTCAGGGACCCACTGGGCCCACTGTGAGACAAACTTGAGCTAAAACTTCATTGATCACCTGACCTCCATTAGCCTCTACTCTGACCGGCAGACCACAGTGATGTTTTGAGTCTCCTGGAATTAATGTCAATTCAGAGCCAGTGTCCACTAGTCCCTGAAAGGTATAATTATTTTCTTTTCCCCAAGGCACAGTTACCCTGGTAAAAGGCCATAGGCCCCTCTGGGGAAGACTAAGAAAAAGATTAACAGTACACGGGGTCGGCCTCGTGGCTTAGCGGTTGGGTGCTCGCACCCCGCTGCTGGCGACCCGGGTTCAGATCCCGGCGCGCACCGACGCACCGCTTCTCCGGCCATGCTGGGGCCGCGTCCCACGTGCAGCAGCCGGAAGGGTATGCAGCTGTGACATACAACTATCTACTGGGGCTTTGGGGGGAAAAAAAAATTAATTAATTAATTAAAAAAAAAAAAAAGATTAACAGTACAAATTTCTGGTAGTGTACTGGGTTCCTCAGGGGGACACAGCCTTCCCCTCATTCAAGGGGTTTGGGTCTGCAAACTGGCTCAAGTCTGGGAAATGACTGAGGGGCCATGACTTCTGCTTTTATGATACAGGTTAGACTTTTGTTCACTTGACCTAGAACTTTTCTGCTTATACAGATCAAGTAAGAATCCAGTAGGCTTCCATTTTACTTTACATCTAGGGACACCATGATCAACTGCCCAACACCAAAAGTCTGCACAAGTCAGACTATTCTGATTGCTGCTTTGACTCTGCTGTCCGTTATGGTAACCATGCCCATCTTGCCTTTGGATGTTGAGTGCCATCACTTGCCACTCTGAGATCCAGTTACTCCCATTGCCTTTAGATTTCCCAATTCAGTTACCAGAGTTCCCATTTTAAGGGCTGGCCTACAGAGAAGAGTGATCATAGAGCTCTTCAACGATGCTGGGGCTCCCCTCACAAATTTATTTCTCCCAGTTGTGGTGAAAAGTATGTCTTCTGGACACATAAAATTAACCATCACATTACTTTAAGTGACCTCTCCCTGAATTCAAGTTGTGGGCAGAGAATAAAAAAATATAATTATAAACATTAATCTGTTGGGAGGGAGGAAATAATGTAACAATTTCATAGAATCCCTTTAACTTGGAAAATATTTCAAATCATTAGACAGCAGGTATACAGAATAACACAGTGTCAGATCCACACTGCATATCAAGAGCCATCACCCTCCACTCCTTCCACAAAGGCTAGCTTGTAATTATTTAGGCTATCATTTAGTTTTAACTATTTATGTAACGGTTGAGTATTGTCTCTATCTGCACCTGTAGTCACAAAACTACAAGACTTTAAGTCACTTGATATATAAATTTTTGCATGAAAGTGTTTCTTTCCATTCTTAGCTTTTAGTGCTGTGTGACTCTCTGTGGAGTTCCCCTCTATTTCAATTAAACATTAAAAAAATATGTATATATATAACTTAATAAACATATTTTATAAGGTAGGTACTTTTTTCCCTTTCTCTATTTTAGTCTTTTCCTATCCACATCTTTTTATTTTCCTGGTTATAAATAATAAATCCATTTTTAAAAATTATTTTATAATTTTAATAAATAGAGGTTTATTCTTAGTCTTTCATTTTAAAGGTATATGAAAGAAACATTTAAAATTTTTCTTTAAAAAAAGGCCTTTTTATTTTTTAAAATATCTTTATTTTATTTTGCCAGTGAGTCAGTGTATCTAAAAGAAAAGTTTCCATTCCAAAGCCTAAACCATTGTTTAGGCTACTCCACATATCTGGAACAGAATCTCTCTTCCTGTTATTAAGTTCATCTCCCTTTCATTCTTGAAAGTCGGATTCAAAATATACATCTCAGAGGTCACTGATGACATTTTCCACTATTCTCTCTTTTAAAATGCTGCTGTTTCTGATTATATTCTCCTTGAAACTCTCTCCTCTCTTGCTTCCATAATAGTATACTGTACTCATCCTTTTTCTGCTTATCTGACTCCTCTTTTTCTTTTGCCAACTAGAGTATCTTTCTAAATGTGGCCACTCTCCAACGTTTGGTGCCCTGAATGTTTCTTCTCTATAGTCTCTCCCTCATTTATTCTCTCAGTATCAGACATTATCTCCGTGCTAACAGCTATCAAATATTTCTCCTCAATTCTGTTCTTTCGCCAAAGCTCTGGTTACACAACTTCAGCATTTACTGCATATTTCTAAATGGATGCTCACTATAA
Source organism: Diceros bicornis minor (assembly GCF_020826845.1). Taxonomy (NCBI): domain Eukaryota; kingdom Metazoa; phylum Chordata; class Mammalia; order Perissodactyla; family Rhinocerotidae; genus Diceros; species Diceros bicornis. The sequence goes on along the minus strand of NC_080748.1, from coordinate 35,062,967 downwards.
CCACACACTTAATAATTAAAACACCACTTATCATTATTCTTCTTAAATGGGCTTTGCCTTCCAATTTCTATTCCATTCAATGGCATGAATGAATATCACAATCTTCCTGTTTAGAAAGATGAGAATCCCCATGGCTCATCCCCTTTGTGTCAGAATAGACTAATGGGATGTAGTGTGGCTCTGGATCAGACAGACTTAAATTTAATCCCACGATTGCCATTACTTATTGTGTGATCTTGGATTTGTTACTTACTCTCTGAGCCTAGACTCTCATGTGTAAAATGGGATTAACAATACCGATTTCACAGGGTTGTAGGTCAAATAACCTATACTGCATACAGGACATAGTAGGCAAGCAATAGCTTCTCTTGTATCCAGTCAGCAAACTTTGCCCATTCTTCCTTTGAAGGTCTCTCACATGTCTCCTTACTCCCAATTCTAACTCTTAGTCATATCTGGATTACCCTAATCACCTCTTAGTAGTCTGCCTTAAATCTAGACACTTCAATCCATCCTTCATACTGTTGTCAAAGTAATCTTCTTAAAATATATATTTATCAAGTCATAGTCTTATTAATAAAATCTTCAACAGCTCCCTACTCCCTAACAATCAAGGCCTGTTCAGTTTCCAAGGCTGTTCAAACCCTATCAGTTCAAACCTATTTCCCATCTCTTCCTATCACACATAGCCTCTGGGTAAATTGGCTTCCTTATTGTCCTACACACACACCAAGATCTTTCCCACCACCCTGCTGTGGCTCAGGTTGTTCCTTCCGTCTGCTCTCACTGATAGTCCCCTTTCCTGACCACTGGCAATATTTAAAATCTGTATCAAGCACAACTTACTTATGCTGTATACTGGTTTTCATTTCCCTCTATTGCTTAACCTACTTTAATTCTTGTTCCCCACTTTGAGAATCTGTGGTTTATTATTGAAGACTCCTCTGTCTACTACAGCGTATCACTATGTAACCAAGCAGACAAAAAATTTCAGGTGGATTAAAAGAAAGGGAAAAAAAGAGAATTACTATTAGATGTTCTGATTTAACATATTTGAGTATTTAAAAGTTTAAAGACTTGTATTGTTTGTTATTGTTTATGTTGTATAAGTTTTTAGCAGCCCAACTGGTGTGGATGCTTCTTGAAAATAAAGACAAATGATTACCTTTTTCTGTATTCTCATAAAACATCTAGCACATCATTAGCCACTTAATCTAATCAATAATGATTTCTGATTATATCATATAAATGACAAAGTTCTTTAGAGTAAAAACCTTAATACATCTTTGCTTTGAATACAGAGAACAAGGATTTTCAAGGCAAAGTATATATCTATCCTCCACAGGGAAATTTTCTCTAATTCAAATATTCCTTCCTTCCCTCCCTCCCACTGTCTTCTCCTAGTTAAGAACTCTACTATAGTAAGCCACTGTGATTGTCAAGCCTATGTCACAGTATTTAGCAGGTAAAGACAAAAAGTTTTAGAAAATGAGATAACATGGTTCTAATCAAGATCAGAGGTAAAATAATTTTCAGCATCATCTATGGACAAAATCCTCAAATACGCCTACCATAATCAGCCGGTGTATAATTCAGAAGTTCAAATTTCCAGTGTTTATAGCTTGAATAATTCTGGTACATGTCAAATATTTCCCGGGTAAATTGTTGGCAGATATCACCTAAAATAAAATACAAAAAATATTTAGTCAGCACAAATTTCTAAGAGAGTCATTCTTACGTACAGGCCCCTTAGGAAATGAGGAGTAGCTAATTCCAAAGTGCTAACAAATTTTTAAGGTTACAGTGTGTCAAATCAATGTAAAATATAAGTATTTTTTTAGATCATTTACAATAAAATTATTTTACTGACCTCCAGTTGTTCTTCCAGATGTCACCTCTAAAATAACATCATTTTTGTCATATTTCTCCTTTGGCACTAGACTCTGGAAAAGCTGAAAAAAAAAATCAGCATTAGTGTCTATATATTTTCCATGGTATACTATTATTACTCAAACTTAGATTAAAAAACCTCCAGACATTAAAAAATCAGTAATTAACAAAATCATATAGCATCCCAATGAGGTCTAGTCCTAAAATGCTGTAATAAATAGACCTTATTAGACCTAAAATAAGCGATCAATTCATGTTAACAATGAAGGTTCTTGTCAGGATATTCTCTACAACGCTATCAGATTATCTTAATTGTCTAAAATGCTTAAGTTTAGATCAAAGTCCAGAGTGTTCCATTCCATTTTCTTCAGATTTTGCCCTTATAATTAGTTCTGGACAGTAGCTTCTTTCATCTAGATGAATGAAGTAAAGCTTTGAAAGTCTTCATTTGGAGAAAATGAGGACTCTTTACATATGATTGCGTGTTCTCTCTTGCCACAAATGACAGCGGACATCAGGCCATGCCCTGTCTTCTCAGGAGAGTTGCTCTGTTTAAAGAGTATGTTGAGGACTCCCAAGATAAGGCCCAAATAGTTTCTCAGCCACGACAAGAAAAAAGGGGGCTTCCTAACAAAGAAAGTAACCAACTTTCCTCTTAGGAAGAAATGAGAAGTAATTTTATTTTTATTATTACTAAAAGGCCTTTCAAGTCAAACTAAAAGTGCCTACGTGTCATGACTCTCCCCACTGCCAATTTTTGAAATACTCCATCTTTGCTAGAAATGATATAGTCTGTGGGAGAGAATATTAGACTAAGAGTCAGACATTTTACTTCTACGTTTGATTAGCTGGTTAAATCAATGATAACAAAAACTGATACCTCCACCTCATCCCCCTCAACCCCTTAACAAGCCCCTCTACTGGATTCCCAGAGTAGGGAAGAGTGAAGGCAGGAGGATGGCAAGTAGGACAGAGGGTAACATGGTACATAGTACTGTGTTTTCCATTGTCTTTTAGACAAATCATTCATTAAGCTAGGAGTTAAAGACTTGTGTTAACCAATTATCTCTATATCCTTGAATTCATCCCAATTTATCCAGAATGCAAATTTTCAGTCCTTAATTAACATAATCACCATGAACAACTCCCCCTTTCTAATACTTAAAGCCCCCTAACTCTTTCCCAATGGTGAACTACATTTCTTCACCAGCATGTGTTCCCCTGCCTGGCAAGTTAGTAGATTCAGCTTTGGAATATTATTGCTCTGGGGGGAGGGAGGAATTTGTTTTATTCTTTGACATCACAATTTCTTCAATCTCATTCTGTAGCAAATTACAGCACTAAATCCAGCTTAATCACTTATCGTAAGAGAAGACTTAAGAAACTGGTGTTCGCAAAGTACTTTGAGCACCAAAGCATAGTCTAGCAAGAAGAGTATTCCTTTCTATTAACACTATTGAGATTAGTTTACCTCCTAAACATACCTCTCTGTATAACATGTTGATTTTTTGAGCAATGGTTTGCCTTTCTTCCAATACAAGCTCTTGTAACTGCTTTTCATCTTGTTTATTTAGATCTACAAACAAGCAATAGAAATATTGGTAAAAGTTTTAAAATACTTACAGAGAAACTCTTAAAAAACTACCTAATCTCTGCCTACTAAGTTTCATTTCAGTTGTGAAGGCAAAGGATTATACAAAAGAATAGTTAGAATCTTTAGAGAACGTCAATTAAGTATTTGTGAAGAATGTCCAAAAAACTCAGTGTGAAAAGAAATACGATCTTGCCCCAAAGAACTTGTGATTAAATGTCTATAAGTAGGGGCCGGCCCCGTGGCATAGCGGTTAAGTATGTGTGGTCTGCTGCAGGCGGCCTGGGTTCAGATCCTGGGTACGCACCAATGCATCGTTTGTCAGGCCATGCTGTGGCGGCGTCCCATATAAAGTGGAGGAAGATGGGCACGGATGTTAGCTCAGGGCCAGTCTTCCTCAGCAAAAAGAGGAAGATTGGCGTGGATGTTAGCTCAGGGCTGATCTTCCTCACACACACACAAAAAAAGTGTCTATAAGTAATTATAGAAATCAGTGATTAACCAAACAGGTTTAATAAGGTAAGTCTTGGAGTAAACTGGGTTGACCACTTATCTAAAGGTAGCAGCCATTACTCAGCACACTGTGAGTAATCTAGCATGGCTACAGCCTCAATTTCCTTAAAATTTTGAAATTTCTTGAAATGTTCATACCTAATAAGCATTTTTCAAAAACATTGTGTGGGTCAAACAAAACACATCTTTGTAAGCTCTGCTTTATGGAAACTATGGTCCTTTTCACATCATTTCAAACACAGAAAGTTAAATCATGGAATTCTAACAAAATAAACTAACACTGAGTGACCAAGCATGGTGGATCCCATAACCTTTGACTCCATGCTCTAGATGCCCTAGAGACTTCATTTGTCAGTGGTGATGCTTGCAAAGTGAGGTAGAAATTTTTGATTCTTAATAATAACAAAGAGGAAAAGAGAAATGAAGAATCAATTGTAAGAGAGAAGGCTCTTTACAATTCTTCTCTAGTCATAGAAGTCATTAGGGTCTGGTGAGATTCTGTGCCTCATTCATGCTTTCAACATTTAACACTTATATGTGCCAGATACTCAGCTAGTTCCTGGGGACACAAGGAAGAATAAAACATAATTCCAGGCTTCAAGTGGCTCAGGCTGGTGGGAAAAACTGACACATACACACGATTACAATACGTAATAAGGGCAGTGCCACGGAGGGGATCTAACCCAGACCTCAGCACTTAAGGAAGGCTTCCTGGATAAGGCACTGTCTGAACTAAAATCTAATTATAGATCATCTGTTGCTGAATTGTAACGTCACTACCGGCCCCACATTGTGCACACACTTCACAAATGGAAACCAGGCTGACATCACTCAATATAGATATCTGCTTGGTCAAAGGTATCAGAAAAATCTTCTGATTTGCAATCATATAAAATTATTTTTGTGGCCTCTTATTATTTACTAAACTGTAAAATCCAACCTAATTCAATTTCATTATATCAACAAAGATTCGATAACCTATTATATCCTATGTTCGGTGCTGCAGGAGATATAAAAATGATGACACAGGCCCTGTCCTTGAGGAACAGATAATGGGGGAAGGGGCTGAGGTTGAGACAACTACACAAAGGATAAGAATACAAAAGAGACAAGTAACCATACTTGTTTCACAGAGGGGATTGAAACTAAAGTATGGCATCCAAGCCATCCTTTGTAAGGGGACTGAATTTTAACAAGGTGAAATTTGTGGTAACAATGTGAACGAAGACAGATATGGGATGGCATGGGTATATTCAGGAAAGGCAAGTTGTCTATTTTGGTTGGAAGAGAGAATATGCAAAGGGAATTAAACTACACAGAGCCACTGGCGTCACTCTGCAGAAGCTCTTTTTTGTGTGTGTGAGGAGGATCAGCCTTGAGCTAACATTTGTTGCCAATCCTCCTCTTTTTGCTGAGGAAGACCGGCCCTCGGCTTACATGTGTGCCCATCTCCCTCCACTTTATGTGGGACGCCACCACAGCATGGCCTGACAAGCGGTGCATCCGTGCGCGCCCGGGATCCAAACCCGGACTGCCACAGTGGAGCACGTGCACTTAACCGCTATGTCATCAGGCTGACCCCTGCAGAGGCTCTTAAATGCCAAACCAAGAAATCCACGTTTATAGGCAATGGGAGCTACTGAAATTTTGAGCAGGGGAGTAATATGATTAAGGTTGTACTTCGACTGGGAAAGCCTGAAGGTGGGATGACAAGTCAGGAATTCATTGTAATCATCTAGGATGAGATATAATGAAGATATACATCAGTGGAAAGAATAGAAGGGGGCTCATGCAAGATACATTACAGAGGTAGATTCTATTGGACTTCGAATTATTGTGCAGTGGGTAACAACAGAGGCTGTGGAGTCTCCTTGATTGGGTTCAAATCCTTGCTCCTCTCCTGACTGGCTAAGCGACCTTTGGCATTTTAACCTCCCAGTTTCTCCATCTATAAAATGGGGATATGAATAATAATTCCGACCTCATAAGGTTATTGTGAACATTCAAATGAGATAATATTTGCAAAATACTTAGCTTAGTGCCTGGCCAATGGTAAGACTTACTAAATGTAGCTATTATCACTTTTATTATAGAATAGGAGAATTGCAGACCTAGAGGAGACTTTAGAAACAATATAATCCAATTTACTAATATTACACATGATACAACCAAGGCTGAAAGAGATTATGTCAATATAATTTGGAAAGCATTTAGTAAGCTCCTGTTACGTGTAAGCAACTTTCCCAAAACTAATTACCTACAAATTTGAGTGGCATTATGAAAAGATTAAAAAATAATCCTCATTAAACGTAGGTGAAAGACTCGTGGTGCCACTAACAGAAGGCAGGAAAATGCAAGGCTTTGGACATCAAGGACTTTACAGGTCTTGACATTGCTTAACATCTAAGGCTTAAGGAAACAGGATGGAGCACAGAAGAAAGTTTAGAAACTAAAAGCCAATCACAAAATCTGGATAAATGTTGAACCCTCTATTAGTCTATTGTACTTTTCTCTCAACTTCTGTATATTTTGAAAAATTTTCCTAAGAATGTTAAGGTAATAGCAATATTAAGAAATACTACAATTAAAAATAAACACCCCTCACATTATATATAAAATTAACTAAAATAGATCAAAGACCTAAATGTAAGGGCTAAAAATATGAAACTCTTGGAAGAAAACATAGATGTAAACCTTTGCAACCTTGGATTATGCAACAGTTTCTTAGATATAACACCCAAAACACAAGCAACAAAAGAAAAAAAGATAAATTTAACATCATCAAAATTAAAAACTGTGGTGCTTTAAAGGACAACCCACAAAGTGGGAGAAAATTTTTGTAAATCATATATCTGATGAAGAACTTGTATCTATAATATAAAGAACTATTACGACTCAATAAAAAAAGACAACTCAACTAAAAAATGGGCAGAGGATCTAAATAGTCATTTATCCAAAGATGGTATACAAATAGCCAACAGGCACATGAAAAGATGCTCAATATCATTAATCAGGGAAGTACAAGTCAACACCACAATAAGATAACACTTCATAGCCTCTAGGATGGCTAGAATCCAAAGGGCAGATAACAAGGTCTGGTGAGGATGTGGAGAATTGGAAACCTCATATACCAGAGGTGGAATGTAAAATGGTGCAGCCGCTTTGGAAAACAGTCTGGCAGTTCCTCAAAAGGTTAAACATAGAGTTACCATATGACTCAGCAATCTATGTCCACAGAAAAACTTGTACACAAATGTTCACAACAACATTGTTCATAATAACTAAAAAAGTGGAAATAACGCAATATCTATTAACTGACGAATGGATAAATAAAATGTGGTATATCCATACAACAGAATATAATTCAGCAATAAAAAAGCAATGAAGTACAGATACATGCTACAACATAGATGAACCTTAGAAACATTATGCTAAGCGAAAGAAGCCAGTCACAAAGGACAATATATTATGATTCCATTTATATAAAATGCCTCACATAAGTAAATCTATAGCAACAGACAGTTGATTAGTGGTTGCCTAGGGCTAGAAGGGAAGGGGAGATTGCGACAAGATGGCTGAAGGGTGCAGAGTTTCTTTTTGGAGTGATGAAATAATACCCAGACCATATAAGCCCTTTGATAGGGTAGGAACTGTATTTTTGTGTCCCTGGTATCTGGCGCTGTAGGACAGTGCTCAATAAAGCCCTGTTCAATAAATTAAAGCTTCTGCAAAGGTCAATATTCAGTCTCCCAGACCCTGAGAACTTCTTGACAAGCACCACGAGGAGCTTGGTCTCTTAGTAGTTGATCTTTAGTAGCTGAAATACTTCAAACACCCAGGGTACAGAGTCCTGTTCTTTCCAAGTGTAGAGCTTATTACTTGTAAGCTTTTTAAAAGACTGAGTTCAATAAAGCTTTAACTTAGAAAATCAATCCTGTACTTGCAGACACACACATATCTTTTACCTACTTTTACACATTGATTCTAATTCTTCAATTGCTTGTTCAGCCTCCTTAATTTCTTGGTAAATGGCTGCAAGTGGTGCCAACTCAGCACGCCTTCGATTCAAGGACCTTCGGTCTCCTTCAGTCACAGAGAGAGGCTCCAAACACTGATCAAGTGTTTGGTACTCCTTATTCAGGCCTTCCATATATTTCTGTAGTGCTTTATGCTTCCAGAGCATCCTGGTGTCTTGATGACAATATCTCCTAAACCAATTCTTATTTAATAGATGATGGAGAATGTGATTTCTATTTTGTCTAAAACCCCACAGTCTTGTATCAAGATGTATCTGTGTAAACTGATAAGAATGGGCCTGGATGCGGCACTGGTGGTGACCATTAAGAGACGGATGTCTAAAAAGCCAAACACACAGGTGACGATTCATCTCAGCATCTGAAATATAATAAACACAATCTGAAAAAAATCAACTTTACAGATATAAAAGCTGGAAGGAGTCTCAAGAAATCTTGCTCAGTTCACTGTTTCAGCCAGCTCCAAACACGGTCCCAAAATTCAATAACCCACAAAAAGAAAATAATTCTTCAAACCTCTGAACATAACATATTAAAATAAATGAAGATAGCACTGTTTTCCACCCACTCAACATATATAATTAAGGCAAATCAGTAGGAGTGTAACTAATAAATATACAAATAGAATGGGTTAAATCAGGTATTATCTAGAAAGTATCCAGAATCTAGAACTGAGTGTAGGAACGAGCACTTGAAAGGTATGAAATAATCACGCAGACTTTAGGTGGTTCACACATTAATAGATTTCTACAAAGTTTGAAGGAAATATTAACTATTTTCTTGTCTAATTCTTTAAGTATCCAGATATCCAAGGACGTCAAGTAACTTAATCATGATTATTCACTCAGCTGGACAGAGGCAGGGCTGATACCAGAATGCAGGTTGCCTGTTCAGGACTCAGTGCTTTTCATTTTCAATTTTGCAATCACTCTTCAAAGGTGCTTCCCTTTTAGCTGAGATCCTCAAAGAATACTTCAAATATTAACAGACTAAGAAAGTAGGAGGTCTGGTAAAAAGGGACAATGGCGATAATTATATTAAATGAAAAGAGCAGAATAGAAAACATAACCTCAGTTAGGTTTTAAGAATTCTCTACAATATATGGAACACACACAAAAAAGGTACAGAGTATTTTGAAAAAAGAAAACTAAAAAAGAATTATACCAATATGTTAATAAGATGATCTCTAGTTGTGGGATTATGGATACCTTTTGCTTGCTTTCTATTTTTTCTACTTTTTAGTGTTTTCCAAGTCTTCTATACTTATAGCACATATTACTTTTACAATCAGGAAAAAAAATTACTTAAAAAAATTACAAGTTAGGTGAAATTGGCAGTGTACAATAATTATCTGTTCTCTTCTCCTCTAACAGAGATAATCAAAAGCTAACAAAAGCACACAATGGTTTTATTGAGTAAGAAAAGGAAAAGATAAAGTGTTCTAATAAAAATACTTTGCCCCTAAAATCCTGAAGTTCAAAGTTGAAATAAGGGTCAAAATTTATCACAATCAACATTTACCGTCTCCAATGGTCCTACTATGGTAGGAGGTGCATTCATCTATTAGCTTATTTGATCATTATAAGTCTGCTAACTTACATATCATTATCTCCTAAGAAATAAAATATTCAGAATGGTCTCTAAAACCCGAAAAGTTTGCAGGGCTCTACTAATGAACTTTAACACACTGAATAACATTTGGAAAGGCCTGTGGAAGAATGCACCAATGCCCAGTAGCCACAAATGTTACAGTCCTCCAGCAGAAATTTGTGTGTCTTCATATCTAGTCTCAAGCGCATCAGAGGAGGTGTATCCATTTGAAAACGGTCAGAATAAAAGGATGGCAAACAGATTTTTGGTAGGACACTGCTGGCTAAAATTTCCATTTTAGGAACAGTAGTAGAATAAGTAACTCTCAAGGTCATGAACCTCAATGCAAGAGGGGGTAAAAAAGACGTTTACTCACTAGGGTTATCTATATTTGAGAACACCAAGTCTTCTCCATCACCCACCACAGTAACAGGATTGCTCTGATACTCTAGGAACAATTCTCAGTGTCGGCATGTCAGAATTGACACTAAGCCCGCGCGAGAGCAGCACGTGTAAGCCATACTGTGTAACTTAGCATACAGTATAGACTGACCCCACAAGGAGGCAACATGAGGGAAAAAAAACTGGAGAAAGGAAAAATAGTTTTTAAGATCAGCAGAAAGAAATGAACTGTGAGTACCTAAGAAAAAGAAAAAAGACGTTAGCTTTCCTTACTGAGGTCGGAACCTTCTGTAACTCGCTACATTTCAGACCGATAGACACGGGATCACTTTTACTTCCTGGCTCACTTCTTCCGGGTTAACACTTGATCCCGGCTCCTCCTCCGTCTCGACCCTTCTCCAGAGGAGTCGTCCTTGGGTGTACATAACAATGAGCTAACGGAAGAAACAAAAGGGAAAAATGACAAAGCGAGAAAAATTCCCACAAGACGACCACGCAGCGTACTTATCTCGAGGGCGTGGGTTGCGATTTTGGGAGAGTGGGGGGCGGGGAGATGGAGGTTAAGGAGGGCGCCGCCGCAGTGTAGAATGAACTACGACTCCCAGGAGCTCTCACCCAGGAATCCTGGGAGTTGTAGTTTATCCCCCGGCAGGCGGCCTGCTCTCTGGGCCGAAGGTGGAGGGTTGGTTTTCAGTTTCAGACAAGCCCAGGACAGAGTCTCTACAGTTCTGTTAAGAGATCAAGATTTACAATATATTAATGTAAAATTACAAGAATTTCCTTATATATGGAGCCACTAAAGCAGTAGTTCCTGAATTTTTTTTTATTAGGACCCCCTTCTCATCATTTAAAACTTTCAGCGATTCTGCATATTAATAACTGTACTTTCAGCTTCCATTGCCTGAGAAAATAACTAATGACTAAATGAGACTATAAATTTGTATTTTTAAAAATCATAACGGGATCCAAAAGATAGGAGACTATATATATCCACAAGTTAGTGATTTTATAGATGTTGCATGCACATACAGAATTTAGGGGATCAACTTCAGTTCACAGCTTGTAAACCACTGATTAAATAAAGGATTAAAAAATCCAAATAATAACCAATTCCAGGAAAATGCAAACATATTGCCTTACTTTGAATATTCCAGTGGGATACAGCCCTTGGCGATCACATTCACAAGTCATTTGACCTCTGTGCCTCAATATTTCTTCCTGAAAAGCAAAGGCAAAAGAATCTCATGTTACTGAATTCACAGGATATTTTCTAAGGTTATGACCACATATATAAAAGGGAGAATTATCCATAAATGTAAATATCTACTTCTATGTATCTACTTCTACCTACTACATTTTAGATACTATTCTAAATGGTTTAAACCTGTTAATTCATTTAATCCTGACAACAACCCTAAAATACCCATTTTGCAGATGAGAAAACTAAGGCACAAAGAACTTAAGTAACTTGTCCAAGGTAAAAGTAAGTAAGTGATAGTAAGTGATAGAGCCTAGATTCAATCAAGGCAGTCTGTCTTAAGGATCTGTGGCTCCTAAGCTCTGATAATACTGCCTCCGTCCTCCAAAAAAAAAATATATGTATATACACTGAGCACCAGTTATGTGCTACTCACTGTTCTAGACATGAGAATTTAACAATGAATAGAAAAGACAAAAATCTTTGCCCATATGGAGCTTATATTCCAATAGGGAACAAATTCCAGAGGACCCACATAAGTCATTTTCCTAAATTATCCAACAAAATCCTTTAATTCTGTATTTTGATTTGTGTATGTAGATATATAACTTAAGTATTATGTATAAAGCTTTATTCTCCTTAAAAAAAAAAACACTTACTGCTATGGACTGAACTGTGTCCCTCCCAAATTCAGTATGTTGAAGCTAACCCCCAATGTGACTATACTGGAGATAGGGCCTTTAAGGAAGTGATTAAGGTTAAATGAGGTCATAAACATAGAACCCCAACCTGATAGGATTAGTGCCCTTATAAGAAGAGACACCAGAGAATTTATAAGGTCTCTCTCTGTCTCCCTCTCTCCCCAAACAGAGCACAAAGAGGTCATGTGAGCACACAGCAAGATGGCAGCCACCTACAAGTCAAGAGAAGAGGCCTCAGAATGAAACCCACCTTGCCAACACCTTCATTTTGGACTTCCCAGCCACCAAAACTGTGAGAAATAAATTTCTGTTGTTTAAGCCACCAAGATGGTGTTTCGTTATGGCAGTCCAAGCAGACTAAGACACTTACATATGTAAAAATTTATTGAAATATACATGAAACTTTATGCACTTTGTGTATGTTAGTCCTCAATTAAAAAAAAAATCTGTAAAGACATTTATGCTTGGTACTATAAATACGGCTTGCTCCTCCATGTTTTTTAAGATAGAAAATAATGTGGCATATCTATATCTATTAATATGCAAAGATGTCCACAATATATTATTAAGTGAAAGAGAATGTTAAAAAAACTCAGCAAACTATTCCATTTAAAAAACATATCTGAGGGGCCGGCCTGGTAGCGCAAGCGGTTAGGTGCGCGCGCTCCACTGCAGCGGCCTGGGGTTCGCTGGTTCGGATCCTGGGCATGCACCAATGCACTGCTTGGCAAGCCATGCTGTGGCGGCGTCCCATATAAAGTGGAGCAAGATGGGCATGGGTGTTAGCCCAGGGCCAGTCTTCCTCAGCAAAAAAAGAGGAGAATTGGCAGATGTTAGCACACAGCTGATCTCCTCAAAAAAAAAAAAAAAAACATATCTGAGGGGCCAGCCCAGTGGCGTAGCAGTTAAGTTCATGCGCTCTGCTTCGGTGGCCCGGGGTTCGCTGGTTCGGATCCTAGGCGCGGACCTACTCACCACTCATCAAGCCATGCTGAGGCGGCATCCCACATAGAAGAGCTGCAACTCTACAACTATGATACACACTATATACTGGGGCTTTGGAGAGAAAAAAGAAAAAAGAGGAAGATTGGCAAGAGATGTTAGCGCAGGGCCAGTCTTCCTCAAAACAACAACAATAACAACAAAACATATGTGATGCATATATTTAAAAATCTGGTGGAATTATAAGTAATCTTTATTTTTCTCTTTATAGTATTCTAGATTTCCCGAGGTTTTGTGATGAGTATTATTATAAACAAGAAAGCTATAAAAGAAATAAAGGGGGCCGGTGCCATGGCATAATGGTTAAGTTCCGTGCGCTCTTCTTTGGCGGCCCAGGTTCACAGGTTTAGATCCCGGGCGCAAACCTATACCACTCATCAGCCATGCTGTGGTGGTGACTCACATACAAAATAGAGGAAGATTGGCACAGATGTTAGCTCAGGGCTAATCTTCCTCAGAAAAAAAAAATAACAAAGACATTCTTTAATCTTTGATTGAAAAACCTTATGGAAATTATTATGAATAATAATATGGATAACTTCAGATTTCATATGAATCATTTTATGAAGTTAAGTAACTTCTACTTCCAAAGCATCTGATATATTACAGGATAAAAATTTCCAGAAATTGGGGCTGGCCCCGTGGCTTAGCTGTTAAGTGCTCGTGCTCCACTACTGGCAGCCCGGGTTCGGATCCTGGGCACGCACCAACGCACTGCTTCTCTGGCCACGCTGAGGCAGCGTCCCACATACAGCAACTAGAAGGATGTGCGACTATGACATACAACTATCTGCTGGGGCTTTGGGGAAAAAAAGGAGGAGGATTGGCAATAGATGTTAGCTCAGAGCCAGTCTTCCTCAGCAAAAAGAGGAGGATTGGCATGGCTGTTAGCTCAGGGCTGATCTTCCTCACAAAAAAAAAAGAAAAATTTCCAGAAATAGTAATAAAAAAGGTTGATTCAGTGGAAAAAAAAAAAGCATTTGATTAAATTAGCAAGAAGAGATACCATGTCTGAAATAATTCTCACAATCAAGTCGACTATGAATAGTTTCTTTGTTGAATGAATTTGTAATGGGCACTGACAATTTGGTATCCCTTTGAGAAACTAAATGACTTGTGTCCCCCTCCTTTAGGGGGAGCCTTGTTCCACTTGGAGTAAGCTAAAACAAAAAAATATGTGGAGCCATTTTTCAGATCTATTTAGAGCAAACTCAGCCCAAAACCCAAAGGGGTAGGGAACAGAGATTTTCACTTAGCTTCCTCTGAGAGACTTCCAGATCGTTTTAAAGATTGTGAGGACACTTGTGTCTGCAGTACTAACAGAAGGTTGACTTGTGTTGTGGACAGTGATAACAAAATAGAGTGACATATGTCGGGGCTTCTAAAATGGAGCTGGGAGGCCATCAAGGAAATGGGGCTTATGCACACACATCGCGTCTCTACCCAGATGGAATGTAACTTTTGAACTGTGCCTCACTGTTGTCATCTTGACCTTCTTTCAAGAAATATGCTTACTCCCATAGATAAGAACTTTTTGCCTTAGAGATGTCCTTAGCAACCAATCACGTCTAGCCAAGAAGTAACAGTTGTTGCCAGCACCAACCACCAATTTTGCAAAACAACCTGTGTAATTTCTCTCTTTTTGTTCTTATAAACTCTTGTGTCCTTTGTCTTCCTCGGAACACATTTTGGGTTTCTACCTGAATCTGTGTCTCCTGGATTGCAATTCTAATTGCCCAAATAAATATCTGCTGTTTGAGTTGTAGTGAATTTTTCCTGGTCCACAGTGTCCTTCTACAGGGATTCCACATCAATAAAGTGTCAGCTTAGGGCTTTCCCTGAGAGAGGCAGAGCACCAGGGCTTCCTCAGCCCCCGACATTCTTTGGGGAGCAAGACTGGGGTGGGTATAGAGACTGTTCCAGGCTAAGCTGAAACCTTTGGTCCCATTTGGGAAATTTTCAGAGGCACTGAAAGCAACATAAAATCCCAACACATGAGCCATAACACATTATGTCTCATAGCACACTATGAAGATGCACCTGGCTTTCTGGTTCCCTGGAGTTTAGGTTCTGGACCACATCTAGAGAC
Organism: Diceros bicornis minor; assembly: GCF_020826845.1. Taxonomy (NCBI): domain Eukaryota; kingdom Metazoa; phylum Chordata; class Mammalia; order Perissodactyla; family Rhinocerotidae; genus Diceros; species Diceros bicornis. The sequence continues at coordinate 35,047,957 of NC_080748.1, read as the reverse complement.
ATCCCACAGTGTGAAGATTGGCAATGTCTTGGGATTTTAATCAGATATATTTTACTACAAAAAAAGTGAAATCAGGAATTATTTAGCAATTTAACACAAAATTCAAGCTTTCACTAAGGTGGAAAAGAAATAGCAAAACAAAGATTATTCTATTTGTATTTTTATAAACTGTTTTCCCTGAGAAAAGCAGAATACGAAGGATGAAAAGACAGCATTTCTTATTTTCATATATTCATACTAGTTTTCAAATTTTCCTTAGCTTGGAAAAAAAAAGCTAAGAAATGCGCCACCTGCTGGCATTATTGAAACTAGATCACTCAAACCTTTTACTCTTAAAAAAAAAAGCAAAGGCCGGTCAAAGACTAACTGATCCTGGAAGCTCTTTTGTCTCCCCTAATCTGATATTAGGCGAGGTTGATGTCAGCTTTGTTAGGAAGCTCATTTAGTGTTGTCTCCTACACCTTCTTGGTAATTTCATCTCTTCCATCCATCATCCTAAATTTCATGCTAAATATTTTTCTTAAATCATTTACTTTAGTTTTGAATTGTACATTTTCAAATCTTCATTTCAATAGATTTTATTTTTCCATCTTTTTCTACTAACAGTAGTCTTCAGATACCCTTTATAAGCATTATTTTCCAACTTAGATCCAAAGTGGTCTGCATTGAGGAATACAGTGTAATCTATACTCTGTGTTGTGTGTAGATATATATCTTATTATTTTTCCCTCTTTATTATGAAAAATTTCAAACATGCTCAAAAATAGAGAGAACAGTACAATGAACCCCCATGCAGCCATCACAAATTCTCAACAGTTATGAACTCAGTGTTTCACCTGCCTTCTTCCTCTCTCCCCCTTCTCATCCTCACTGGATTATTTTGAAGCAAATAGAAAACATCATATCTTTTCATCTGTAAATATTTTAGTATGTAGCTCCAGAAGACAAAGACTTTAAAAAATATATAATCACCCTAAAAATTAAAAATTGCTTCTTAAGATTATCAAATATCTAGTCAATGTTCAAATTTCCCTGATTGTGTAAGATTTTTTTTTTCTTTCTTTTTTTTGGCAGTTTGTTTATATCAGGATTCAAATAAGGTCCATACATTGCAATTTGTTGCTATATTTTTTGTTTGTTGTAATCTATAGATTCTCCCCTCCTTTTTGTTTTTTTCCTTGCAATGTATTTGTTGAAGAAACTAGATCCTTTGTTTTGAGAAATTTCACACAGTCTAGATTTTTCTAGACTTGTGTTGTGTTTATCATGTTCCTTTGTTCCCTGTATTTCCTATAAACTGGGCTAGAAGCTTGATCAGACTCAGATTTACATTTTTTTGGCAAAACTACTTCATAGGTGGGTTAGATACTTCCAAAAGAAGGTGCAAAATATTTAGTTGTATCTTTTCAAAATGATACTAGAAGCTGTTGATTGCCTAGATTCATTATTTCATTAGAGGTTGCAAAATGGTAATATTTTATCATTCCATCTTCATTTATTAGCTGGAACCTCTATAAAGAGAAACTTCCCTTCATGAACTATTTGTTGCCCTTGCTTTGAACTTTTTAAAAAGAAAAATTAAAACTTTGCCAAAGTAGAGAGGTGATCTAATTCAAAAGCTTGCTTTCTGAACAATTTCCAGGAGTTCTAAATTCTGTTTCACTCTCATCTTTTTTTACTTTAAAATCATTTATTTATTATTTATGTTTTTCCCCCAAAGCCCCAGTAGATAGTTGCACGTCATAGCTGCACATCCCTCCAGCTGCTGTATGTGGGACGCAGCCCCAGCATGGCCGGAGAAGCAGTGTGTCGGTGCGCGCCCAGGATCTGAACCCTGGCTGCCAGCAGGGGAGTGCGTGCACTTAACCGTTAAGCCACAGGGCCAGCCCTCTTTTTTTACTTTAGTAATAGAGCAATTCTCTGCAATTCCTAAATCCCAAAAGCTCTGAAAAACCTTATTTTCAATTCAAAAATCAAAAATCTCTGAGAACTAAATATTTTTTTGGTAACTTATTTGATGGGCAAACCTGCCCTAATCCAAACCAATTTGGCAGGCAAACCTGACTGGGACTGATGTGAAGCTATTTATATCTGTATTTATCCCACTTAGAATGAATATTCATATACATTACTGAAGAAATATTTATGTATTGGATTACAGGATGCTGGCCCAGATCCTGCTCAGAGTGTTATGTAATGTACAGTATATGCATCTACTTTTCTAAATCCAAACTATCCTGAAGTTTAAAAACAACTAGTCCCAAGTATTTCAGAAAGAGAACTGTGAACTGTAACAGTAATATAGTAGTTAACATCTGCTGAATACTTATTTTTTACCAAGTAATGCCCTAAATGTTTAACATTTAACTAACTCACTCAATCTTCACAACACCCCTATGAAGTAGGTTCAATTGTAGTGCCTATTGTAGGAACCTGCGGCACAGCATGGCTAGATGACTTGCTCAAGATTGTGCCCAAGGGACAATCTAATGGCCAAAGAGATTTGAACCAAGACGGCTGGGCTGCACTTTGCCCACTGTGTCCTCTGTCTCATGAAATGGGACATCATTCTCCCAGCTCTCCATCATCTGACTCCAATCTAGCCTCTTTTTTCTATCATGACATCCTCCAAGAACCTCATTTTTCAGCTCTACCAGATGACTCCATATTTCCCAAAAACACACTTTCACACTTGTCTTTTTTGTTCATATTACTAACAGGCATTTTTTAAAGGTAAGATTATGACCCTTGTACAAATATGTCATATACATGTGTGAAAATTTTTATTTATTAATTAATTATTAAGTAATGAGGGATGCTATAACTAGTTAAAGAAAAATCCCAAGAGAAAACATAAATATGCCATAAAGAATGCTGAAATGAATTTGTTTAAAAGATGAGAAGCTGGTCAATATACACAAGGCAACAATCACTTGCATCTCCATCATACACAATTTGCATTTCTAGGGACAAGAATCATTTGCTTTGTTAGCAGTTTTCTACAACTTAAAAGAGTTGTAAAATAGCTCAGAGGCAATGAAAAACAGTTTATTCAACAGGGGGGTTTTATAATCTTTTTGTCCATTTCAATGTCTCACAATTTTTCTTGACAATACTAATTCCTCTGCCTGGAGTGCAATTCATTGACATTGTCTTCATCAAACCAGTACTTATTGGATACCTGCTATGTGCCAAGCACTCTGCTAAGTGCTAGGGGTTCAATGGTGAGGAAAACAGACACCATTCCAGCTGTCATTGTCTTTTATAGATCAGATCCTCCACCTAATCACAGTTAGTTCTTCCTTCCTTCAAGCTCCCATATAATCTCAGCAATAAGTCTTTCCTTGTATTATACTTAGCAATTTGTTATGCACACTAGATTTTATACTTCTGGGGAGCAGGATACAATTCCCAAATTCTGAATATCTTTTGCAGAAGATGGTAAATTATCTTTCTATTCTTGAGGAGGTAAAAACAACTGCAGTTTAGTTTAACAAATATGTTTTTGACTCTCTGCCGTAAGATGCTATGCTACGTGCTACAGGAAGATGATTAATTCAACGAAGGTTTTTTTGAGCAACTGTAAAACATGGGGAATACTCAGTCAAATAAGACATGGTGTCTGATCCAGAGGAACTTCAGTCTGAGCGACAAGTTAATGACTTCAACATGGTATGATGAGTGCTATTTAGAGGTGAGTACTGAGTGTTTTGAGAAAACATGGAGGAGGGGCAGCCACATCAGAATAAGGGGCAGGGATGGCTTCTGGGAGAAGATGATGCTTAATGTGAGTTTTGAAGGACAAGTAGGCATTAGCTAGGCACAAATAGGAAGGGCATCACAGATACACAATGAGCATTTGGGAAATTACAGGTAGTGCGGTCTGGCTGAGTGGTGGGACATGAGGCTATAAAGACAGGCAGGAACCAAATCATAAAGGGTGTCACTTAGGCAAAGAGATTCAGCTTTCTCCTGAAAGCCATGGAAGGATTTTAAGCAATAAGTGTCATTAGCTTTGTACTTCACAAAGATCATGTGGTAGGCTGAGTAATGCCCCTCTCCCTCCCAAAACATCCTCAGTATTTTGCAATATTTAGTTTTAAGGTGGAGCGGGAATGGAGAGCAGGAGAGGAAAGGGAGAAACATGACATCTAGAATCTAAAGGACTAAGCAACTTGGATGTGGGGAATAGTAACGTGGAGTCAAAGGCCATCAGAACATTTTAACTACAAGAGTGGTATCATTAACAAAAATAGAGAAGTCAGGACTTGGACTGGTTTGATGGGAAGATGATAAGTTTTTTTTTTACTGTTCAAGTAGAAAAATGCTTATTTGACATCCAGATGGAACTATTTAACAAACAAATGGGAATGGAGGCTAGGAGATCAAAAGAGGGCTTGAAACTGGAGACAGACTTCAAATTTGCTTGATGCTAATAATGGAAGCTATGGGAGCAGGAGAATTTCTTAATTCTGTTTTGCTGGTGAGTAGCAGGTGCTTGATGAACATGTTTTATTGCTGTTGAAAGGGAAAACAGAATTGTCTAGACAACCAACATTGAGGAGAAGGAAGACGAGTTGATGGAGGACTCAGATAATGACTAGGAAGAGAGACAGGAGGAAACCCAGGATTCTGCAAAGTCTTAGTGACCTAAGCCAGAAAAAGTCAAGAAGGACAGGGTAGTCCACTGTGTGAAATGCTACAGAGAGGTTAAGGAAACTGTGGACTGAAAAAATCTTTGGATTTGGACACTAGGCAATCCCTAACATGTAAACTTGATGAGGGCAGATATTTTTGTTTGTTAGAAGACTGCTTGTCACATTGTGCTCAATAATTAAGTATAGAACAAATGAATTGGTAATATTTCAGAACATATTTTCAGAAGACTGTTGGAGGCAGAAGCCAAATCTTAAGGAACACACAGAGTTGCCACTTTTCTAGAAGAAAGCTAGTATCTCTTTCTCGTCCATTTTCCCTAGGTACTCAGAATGACCTTTTAAAAAATAAATCAGATCATGTCACGTTCCTGCTTAAAATGCTTCAATGGCTTCCCACTGAACTTAGGATAAAACTAAACCACATTGCCTGATTTGGCAAACCCTGCACAACCTGGCCTACATTTGCAACTGAACTGTGCACAACGTTCCCTATCACACACTACCCTCCAGCCACCTCCTTAAACCTGAAGTTGTTACCTGTCCCTTTTATGTCTTGACCACACCAATCTTGTTCCTGCATTAGGGCATTTGCATGTGATTCCCTTTGGCTAGAATATGCTGTCCCAGCTTTTCACCTAGTTAACTCCCTTCTCATCCTTAAGGTCTGTGTTCTCGTGTTACCACCTCCCCAGAGGCCTTTCTAGATCATTCCTGAGTACCTGCTTTAAAGTACCTTTCCTCAACCCCCATTGCCCTCACATGACCTTGTTTTATTTCCTTCCTAGGACTTCCCATGGTCTGGAATTATCTTGCTTATTTATGGGTTTATTGTCTGTCTCCTCCCATTAGAATATAATCAATATAAGGAGGGAGAAAATGCAGATAGTGGGGGGAATAACTGATGAAGAAAAGTTCAGGAAAAGCAAAAGAAGATGGGATCAAGAGCTCTAGGGGAGGAATGAAGTGCTCTTTCTTCCTCTGAAACAAGAGCAAGGAAGGAAGAAGACAGCAGAAACATTAGGGAATCTGAGGTGAAATGCATCATGCAGTCTGATGAGTTCTTTTCCCATCAGTCTTTAATTACACGGTTAAACTAGTTATGGGAATAGCAGCAAACTACTTGATTTTACCCTGTCAGCTGGCTCTGCAAGATATGCTTGCTGTGTATATGGGGTGGAAAACATCCTTTTCTAGATTCTTTCCTCCTTGGCTCTACTAGGCTTAGCAAGAGAATCACTGGGTCACATCATGTATGTAAAAAGTGCTTTGGGAGGACCAGCCCCGCGGCATAGTGGTTAAGTTTGGCACACTCTGCTTCAGCGGCCTGGGTTTGCAGGTTTGGATCCCAGGCACAGACCTATGCCACTTGTTAGCCATGCTGTGGTGGTGACCCACATACAAAATAGAGCAAGATTGGCACAGATATTAGCTCAGGGCTAATCTTCCTCAAGCAAAAAAAGAGGAATATTGGCAGCAGATGTTAGCTCAGGACGAATCTTTCTCAGCAAAAACAAAAACAAAAAAAGTGCTTCAGGAACTGCTAAGGTCTTTACAGATGTTGTTACTGTTATTTTACTGTGTGCCTGATTCTAAAGGAGATATACCTTGCGTGAAGCAGCAGGAAGGAACACCTGGGTGGAGGCCCACCATGCCCCCAGTGGGGTTTCAGCATTCTTCCTGAGACAGCCAGTTCAGATTTACAATGCATTTGTTTTTTTCTATGAGCTTAGAAATGACTAAGCATTACATTCACATAACCCTGCTGTGAAAGATTACAATAATGTTATTATAACCCCATTTTCTGTTGAAAGGTGGACATAAATTTGCTCCAGACTAAACAGGAAGTCAGTAATAAAATTACAGCCACTGGCTAATCTAGGCTTTCTGACTGTGCATGCATTACATCTTTTGTACACTCTAAGGTTCAGGCTGATAACTATCAGCAACACTACTGGCATTCTTTTCAATTCCTCGCCTCTCTCTTCACCCCTACCCTAGTGTAGACATCCAAGGTATGTGTGCATTGTGTGTTGCAGTGTGTGGATGACAGACGAGGAAAATATTAAATATGAGTATAACAGCCCACTTCTTAGTGTTTGGGAATACAGGTTTCCTTTGCACTGCTGGGACATGCTGAGGGGTTGTGGGAAGGGGGAGAATTTGGCAGTGGGTGGGAAGTTGCCCAGTGCGAATGAAGAACCAGCATGGGCTGCCTAATTTAGGGGTGGGGGAGAGTCGTGGTGAGTGTCTGGCAGCTACCACAGAGAGTGGGGACAGTTAATGATTTGTAGTAAGTTAGGCTGGCCTAGGCCCACAGGAAAATTTCATAAAAGATAAACATTACTTGTCTCCAGAATATTTACATTTGGCACTATGCTTTTTTCCCCTCTTCTCTTTTACTTTCTTTTTTCAATTTGTCATTTTGAAATTGGCCTTGAGGTGAGGCAGAGTGGCTTGAGCTGGCTGAGGTACATTCCAGGAAAGTCCATGTCCTGTGAGAGTCAAAGGATGGCCTGACAGGAGCACTGGAGCTTCAGCTCTTCCCACAGTTAACCCTTTGCCCCTGAGGATGTAGACAAATTGAGAGCCAAAGCATTTTCAGGGATCAGTAATGCCATGATGAGCAAACAGTGGGTAGGGACTATGGAAGTGGTTGGCTATGAGAGTGTGTGAACAGGCACTTCTCTGCCCCTGCTCTGTGGTCTAGGAGACTACCACTGGTTCACTTGCAACCCAGCCAAGTTTCCCACGAAGCCCTCCTTGCCTACTTCCTCTCTAATAGCTTGGGGAGTCGAGTTTCTGTCCAGAACACACAGGCCCTTCTGGACCTCTTCCTTTTTAATAACAGTCCTTTCCCTATTTTAAAAGACTTCTCTCTTTCTCCCATCTCCAACAAACTCAGGCTAGAGGGAAAAAATCAAATACGTCCCAGCTTATCTCTGACTACATCCCATTAAATGCAATTATGCATCAGTTACCCTATAGTCTCATAAATATGCACAAATTAAGATCCAGAACAAGTATAAATGAGCTTATCCACCTAATGATTACATACTCCTTAATATTAAATCTATATTGTATGTATCTTCTTGTCATAGACGGATATCCGTATCTTTCTAGACGCACACATTTCTATCACTATGCTACCTTTTATGTACTGTAGGAAGTGTCCCGGAGTTGGAAGATTCTGGGTCTCAATCTCGTTTCTTTCATTATTATATGACTTGTATCTAGTGGATAGACTTGGAGAATCAGTGGCCCCATAAAACCACCATAATCCTCCCCGACAATGTTAGGTATTCTAAACTGCTGGGAATATTTTTTTCTGTCATTTCAAACATGGTTTCACATTAGCCCATTTTAAGGCCTGCCCGATGGCCTCACATACTTGCGAATACTTCTTTGTTTTGCATTGAAAAGAGAAGACTTCCCTTAAAGTCTAAGTCGAGGGGGAAATGAAGGAAAACAAGTTCGTCCCACATTAAGAATTTACTTTGAGTCGAGCACTAAGTTCCTGAGAGGAGAGAAACCAAAAGTCTGACTCTGACATAACTAACATTATCTTGGGCCACAAGCCTAACAATCAGAGCACAAGTCGGCGACTTATGATGGGCTACGGTGCACGAGACCTCCCCGGTGCCGAGGTTCCGGTGACAGAAGCCACGGCCAGACACACGCCCCCACTGTTCCTCGCCCCCGCAGCCTCCCTGCTGCCCTGGCCGCCGGGCGCCCCGCGCGTGCGCACACCGGCCCGCTCGAGGGGGCGGGCCCTGGCTGCCATCTTGCAGCGCGCGGGAGCCGCCGCCGCCCGCGCAGAAGTAGGGCCGGAGCTCAGGTGTCCTCACACCGCGTTCTTTTTCCATTGCCAGCCTGCCCCACAGCCCTGCGCAGGCTGCCCAGCCCCAACTCTAGGCCAATGAACTGACCTATCGCCCGCAGCCCGAGTCTTAGCAGCGGCTCCTCCCGGTGCCCACCCCCGCGAAACGGAGCGCCCGGGCGCCCAGCCTCCCCGCCGGCCGCGATGCCGAACGTGCAGCTGCCGCCCAAGGAGAGCAACCTCTTCAAACGCATCTTGGTGAGTCGCCGGAGCCGGCGCCGCTGTCCCCGCGCTCGCGAGCTGTTTGCAGGCGACGGCGCCTGCGCGGACCGGGCTCGGCCCCGCTCGCTTCTTTGTTTATCTCCGAGCCCGCACTGCCTGAGTCTCGCCTCGGCCGGGCCCCGCCAGGCAGCCTGCGTCCCCGGCCGGGAGACCGGGCCACCGGGTCTCCTCTCCGCGCGCTCGCTCGCTCTGCAGCGGCTCGCCTCGCCCCCGCCGCGCTCCTTCCAGAAACTTCACGCCGCCCTCTGCAGTCTCTCTGGGCAAGGGCGCGTCGGCCGGGTGGTGGCCCCGTGCCCTCTGCGGCGCCTTGCGGCGGGACTCGCCACCTCCTCCCTCCCATCCTCCTCACTTGTTTTTTTTGCCAGCCTCCCCTCGGCGAGGTGTTCGTTCACTGCTTTGGGTTTATTGCACAGCGCACCCCGATACCTATTAAAGCGGGAGCGATCCCATGGTGGGGTGGCGCTCGGGTGTATACTGGTTACGGGAAAATAAGACAGGGAACCCTAGGAGGCCAAGCCTCCCTTTAAGAGAGAGTTTGGATGTGTTTCACGTACCGCGGTTACCCTCTTTGGAAAGTGAAAAAGTGACTTGAACTGCATTTCTAAGTTAACAAGTCGAACACAGCTCTTTGCTTTTAACTCGCGCAAGGCCCTGTCTTAAGTGATTACAAGCCGCGCGTACTGGCTGGTGTTGCACTTGAGGGGAGCATTCACCTCGTTTCCGAGCAGGAACGTGAATAATGGCCCGGTAATGACCGCTGCCCGGCCGAGAGGGGAGTTTTCTGTAGCGTGTCACCGTCCCCGGTGTCTTCGCGGGGTTCCAGGTTCCGTTCTCCTCGAGGAGAGGCACCATGCTTCTGCTTTCCTCAGTGTGCACTGGGGACCGTAGATTTTCAACTAATATTGTAAATATATAGCTGTTTTTTCTAGTTTACCTTTTCATCTGAAAACAAGCGTTTAGATTTTAAGAGTGAATTTATTTATTATTTAGAGCTTGTGTTGGTTATATGACTATTAGCTGTTGCTTACGTTTACTATAAATAAAATACTAAGTTTAGAATGGTTTTAAGTATTATCAACAGCAGATAAAAATTCATAGTAGCTATTCTGTTTCAAGCCAGTAGAAACGTCACACTCAGTCTTCAGAGTGTTGAAAAAGATACATAGTAGATGGGGTGAAAATTTTAAGTCTTAATTTCATATGGTGCTTAGTGTTGAGCAAATAATGAGAGACAAGTGTAAAAACAAAAAATTCTGTTTAAAGCATTTTGGCAGATTGCTTCACTTGGCTTAGTAGATATTTTTCTTTTGCTTTCATTTTTCTCATACCCTTATATTTTTCACAGTACGGAATGGGAGAAGTAAACTTTTTTGCCCCTTTTCAGGTTTTTTTTTTTTTTTGGTCTAGGGAATCTGAAACATGTTAATGAAAAATCTATAAATTGTTAGTTGGATTTCAAGATATTTGGCATTATACATAAAAGATGACAGAACACTTATTTTCTCTATATATGGATATTTTCTACTTCATGCTATCAGTAGCATAATGAAAAACAAGTTTATGATTTATTATACTCTAGCTACAAAAAAGTTAAAGCCGCTGCTGAGTTAACTTTATCCCCCAGTAAGTTGGGAAATGCTAAACATTTTTTTATCTCGGTATGTAATGTTTATTATAAGGTTTGATGAATTTGGGAGGGTGCAGCAAAAGTGAATGATTTTGTCGTCTCACAATTGCAATAAATGTGGATAAAATTTTGCTACAATAAATTCCATGGCAAACAGAAGTCTCTATAATAAAGTTATTTTTTAAGTTTGGTTAGTGGACCCAAGTGCTTTGCCACCAATAGTAAATTTTTCTTTTTATTATCAGTGTACCTAAACACACCCATACAGATTCACCAGTTAGCTTATCACATGTTCTGCCTGGCTTATACCTGCCTATCTTATTCTCCAGACTGGCTATTAGCATTACATTTTGTTGAATTTTGGAGCTACTCCATGTCCTCTTTTACGGATGAGACAGTCAAACCCAGGAATGGTAAATGACTAAGTATCTAAGGTTCTCTGTCTGGTTAGTACTGAAGTTGAAACCAGAATCTCTCTTTTCTACTAGGTGTATATTCCATACTGAACTTAAGACTTTTCTTTAACCTGAGTACTTGGATACCGGAGACAGACTACCTGGGTTTGAACTGTGGCTCTGACAATTAGCTGTGTAAACTCAGTAACTGTGTACCTCAGTCTTTCCATCTAAAATGGAGATAACAGGTATCTCATAGGCTTTCCTGGCATTTGAATAGGATTAAATGAGAACAGTGCCTGACACATAGTAAATGCTTCCAATAAATGTTAACTATTATTATTACTGTTATTGGTAGTATGATTGTTATTACTTCCAGATTGCTTGGTAAGTCATAAAAAACATAGTACTTCTCTTCTTTTCCTCTTCCCCGGTAGTTCCTTCTGCTTGTTTTTCCTCTTCTTGTCATTTGTCAGGTGAACGCCTGTAGTCAAATTCAGATTGTTATTCTTTTTTTATTTTTAAATATTTTTGGAATAGGTAATATATTCTGGTTCAAAATTGAGGTTTCTCTCCTATCCTTGTCTCCCAGCCACTAAGTTCCCTTCCACAGAGGCAGTTAAGAAGCCTCAATTTAAACATTTTTTCTGTGAACGCTTTTCTAATTCTCCCCTCCACATGCCACCCCTGCTGCAAGGATTAATCACTTCCTCCTCCTTTGCTGGTGCTGTGTTGCTTTGAACTTAGTGGGCTGTACTTATTGAGCAGTGCTGATTTGTCTAGAACCTGAGGATGCAGAAGTGTTTAAAATAGGCAAGATCCTTGTTCTTGTGGAGCTTACGGTACGGTGGGGAAGATAGACACTAAATAAGTAATCAAATAAATAACAGTTTTAGGAAATGATAGAGTTGTGTAGAAAATAGAGTAATAGAGAGTATGTGTGTGTAGTGGGTATTAGATAGCTGGCCATTAGCTAGCAGTATTAGAGTGGTCAGGTAGGTGATGTCTAAAACTCGGATGATAAGGAATCAGCCATGGGAAGATCTGGGGAAGAACATTTCAGGAAGAAGGAATACAAGTGCAGAAGTCCTGAGGTGGGGATAGCTTGACATGATGAGTACTAGAAGGAACACCCAAAACAACATAAGTGAGAGGGTGAGTGAAAGAAGAGGAGATGTTCTCATGATCAATGGCTGTGGAGGACAGGCACTATTAGTTAGCCTGGCCAGTGACATTTAGGAATAAAGAGGTTGTTGACACTTGTATTAGATTAGTGATGGAAAGACCATGGTCTTGGGAGTCAGACCAGGGTTTGCAACTAAGCTGAGCCACTTATAAATAAATTTTATGAACTCCTAAGTTTCGGTTTCCACATCTGTAAGGTGGAGGAAATAACACCTACTTTAAGGAATTGTTTTCAGTTATAACAGGTTTTGTACAGACGTATGGTAGTTGCTCAATAAATGGCAGTATTTTGTGCCGAGGTTTTTGATGCAATTTCTAGTATTTTTTTGTCTTCTTATCACATGTTTTTGCTTTTGGATTTTGAGTTGAAAACTTGTAGCACTGTTGGTTGACAATTAAATTCCCTGTTTATTAAGTGTTTTTTTTCTTTATTGTCTATAAAAGTGAAAATATTCAGGTACTGGAACAATTTGGCAAGGAACAATTTGGCAATAAGTACCTTTCATGTTATAAGTGATATGAATTGATATAAAACTTTTCTGTCACATATGTTTTAGACCTAATTTTGCATTTTGAATTTAGAATTTATATACTGCAATGAAGAGTTGCTCCATGTATATTCATTTTATAAAATAATTTTTGTTCATATTTCTTTACAGAAATGTTATGAACAGAAGCAATACAAAAATGGCCTCAAGTTTTGCAAGATGATTCTTTCGAATCCAAAATTTGCGGAACATGGAGGTATTGTCTCATCTGTGAGAGATTGCTTTGGGGAAATCTAACTCCAAAATCAGACCGACAGGATTCCTAGCAGTGAGAGAAGAATACTTCCCAGATACTTCTCTCCATTAGCGTGTATAAATGTTTAATACTTTCTGTTATGCCTCATATCATAACAGATAGTATTCTATAGACAGTATTCTGTAGTAGTAGTCCGTGGTATTCTAGGTTACTTTACTTCTGTTATACTGAGGTATATGTACAATCTTTACTTTTAGATGAGAAGTGGTTGGTTGATCTGTTGGGGAACAAATGGAGTATATACTGGTATTTTTATAAACCTGATTTCATCTGTTACTTTAAATAGAACTTAATTTGTACTTTGATTTCCTATGTATAAAATTAGGACAGCATTTGCAATACAGAAGTAATATGAAGATACAATCAAGTGCATTTTATTCTTTGGAAGATGTCTTTTTTATATATCTGCTGACCTTTAAATATGATAGTACTGATTTACCGTTAGTTGTTTATCTTGAGTTGTTTTTCTAGCACTGGTGTTAATAAGTCTCTATTGGCTTGTATCATTCTTTTTCCGTGGTGACCAGTGTTTGTTAAAAAGCTCGCAGGTTAGACACGCAAAGCGTGGTCCTGTAGCATAGCAAAGCTAATTGGGGTCTCTGAATATTAGCCTTGGGTAATTCTTAAGACCATCTTGTTGGGAAAATAGGCTGACCCTGCTCACTTTCTAATAATGTTTAGAACATTCTTTGAAGGAAATAAAAAGAAGTCTTCATTTCATAGGATTTTAGGAATTTAAAGCTTGTTTTCAAGCTTTTTAGCTGTGGAACCGTTATCCAAATGGAAGCTTGTGGGGAAGTTCATTATGTGAAAACAGGTGAAAGATGATGTTTGGTTATAGGGGCCTGGACTGCTGGGTCACCTTGTTCTGAAAACCAGAGCCCACAGAGATCAGTTTCAAAACCGTTGTTCTTGTCTAATTCCCTTCTTGTGGATTATTTAGAGAATTATTTGATTCTAAACCATCTTTCATTAACTACCTTAAACATATTCTTGGGTTGCCGCTCCCGTAGTCGAGTGTTGTACTCTTGAAATGCAAACTGATCTTAATTAGCCTAACTATAATTAGTTGGAGTAAACTTGATGCCAAAAATGAAGTCTGTTCCAATGTTGAGTAAGGTGATTTTTAAATTGTATACATCTCTTTAAGGTAGATTGAGTGTTTTTGTGTGATGTTAAGTCAGATTATTTGGTTCTTGATTAGAATTGATCTCAGGTGAAAGCCATGGACTACTGCAGTCTATTTAACTGCAGGACTCAGGTGCCTGCTGGGTTACAGTTTTCAGCAGAATAATCTCAGCCCCCTTTATAGAGTCTTCTAAAGGGCAGAAAGCATTTTGGCAACTCAGTCCTGGCCTAAGAAATTTCAGAAAAGAACTTGGACTAAGCTCTAAGCAAATACTTAAATGTAGTTTTACTTTTTGTATTTGGAGAGAAGTTCTTCTAACTATGGGATTAAAAAGATGAATAATATAAGCATTGGCAGATCTCTAAAATTAAAATAGTGCTAAGAGAATAATTTGAATCTTTCATGTGTAAATAGAGGTTAAAAATATTTTTCAGAGACTTTGGCTATGAAAGGATTAACATTGAACTGTTTAGGAAAAAAAGAAGAAGCGTATGAATTTGTTCGTAAAGGACTTCGTAATGATGTCAAGAGTCATGTCTGTATCCTTTTGCAGTAGTTGAGTACTCCAATTTCATTTGTGTGTTTCCATTTACTAGTTTTTTCTAATTCAAATAAAAAAACTTTATTATGAAAAATTCAAACCTATATAGAAGAGAGAATTTAATGAACTTTATGTACCCATTACTCAGCTTCAGTAATTATCAGCATTTTGTAATGTTAGTTTCATCTGTTCCCTACCTCTTGTTTTTTTTGTTGTATTTTAAAGAGAATCCTTATACAGTATGTATTTACTTCAGTTGTGCTTAGTGTGAGAGAAAAGTAACTTTAATAATTATATGTGACTTGGGGGGCCGGCCTGGTGGCGCAAGTGGTTAAGTGCATGCGCTCCGCTGCGGTGGCCTGGGGTTCACTGGTTCGGATCCCGGGCGCGCTCCGACACACCGCTTGTCAAGACATGCTGTGGCGGCATCCCATATAAAGTGGAGGAAGATGGGCATGGATGTTACCCCAGGGCCAGTCTTCATCAGCAAAAAGAGGAGGATTGGCAGATGTTAGCTCAGGGCTGATCTTCCTCACACACACAAAAAATTATATGTGACTTGAAACCCATTTTTTTCCCTACGCATCTATAAGGTGCGTGACTTTCTTATCATTCCAAATAATGACCTACCTGTATAGTACTTACCTGTATAGTAAAATCTGTGTTCCTTAAACTGTCTTTTGGAAATTTTAGAAGAAAAATTCGGAAGAAACTTGTTTTAAAACAGATTTTATTTGGTATTAAGTATTTTTTTTTTTTTTTTTTTTTGTGAGAAAGGTCAGACCTGAGCTACCATCCATGCTAATCCTCCTCTTTTTGCTGAGGAAGACTGGCTCTGAGCTAACATCTATTGCCAATCCTCCTCCTTCCCCCCCCCCAAAGCCCCAGTAGATAGTTGTATGTCATAGTTGCACATCCTTCTAGTTGCTGTATGTGGGACGTGGCCTCAGCATGGCCAGAGAAGCAGTGCGTCGGTGTGCGCCCGGGATCCAAACCCGGGCCGCCAGTAGCGGAGCGTGCGCACTTAACCGCTAAGCCATGGGGCCGGCCCTAGTATTAAGTATTATTTTGGTTCTTCAGCTTGGTTCCCATTGGGCAGGGACATAGCTGTTATTTCACTAGATACTTATAATTGTATTTTTCTCTGGCTAGTATCCCAGATACTAGATATTTTTGTTTGTGGAAAACAAAAATACTTTTTAAGGGTGGATCACTGAAATTGATTTTCATTTCTGTTTTGCCTATCTATATGTTTGTTTACAACCTTTTCACATATTGCCCTTGTATCTTAATTTTTTAAATTTAATTCGTCTAGCTATTGGCCAGTATTGAGCATCAGTAGTGTTAGCAGTGTTTTCACATATTTAGCTTAGAGTTCTCTCAAAATACTAAATACTTATTTCTTTATCTCAGTGCTTACCCCAGTGAAGAGAGAGGGCATGTAAGTATGATAGTTTTTTTTGGCTCCGAGATATGCTAAAACTTTAATTTATGATTAATAATTTTTGTAGTGTTTAATATCACCAGTGAATTAACTGATGGTTACATGTTGTTTTAGAATTGATTGAATATAAACTTGTTTTAAAAGATAACTGCAATTTTTGTGTATATTCTCTTTTAATACTTAGTGATTAAGAATAAGTGAATGTTGAAGTGCTGGGGTAAGAAAGTGAGGGGATAGAGGGTAGGGAATGTGAAGAATTTTGTAAGATTACTTAAAAAAATATGGAAAATTTCAAACACGTACAAAAATAGAATAGAATAGTGAACCTCCGTGTGCCCATCACCCAGCTTCAGTAATTTAACAGTTGTCAGTCAAGGCTGATCTGGTTTCATCTTTTACCACCTGCTCACTGTCCCCCTCCCTCTGACCCCTGATCATTCTAAGGTAGATCCCAGACGAAATAGCATTTCATTAAGGTAAACTTTATATTAGGTATGTAGCATAGTATATTCTAGTATCTGTGAATGTTTCTATTTCCTTAACTTAATAGGTTGGCATGTATATGGACTCTTGCAGCGTTCTGATAAGAAATATGATGAAGCTATTAAGTGTTACCGAAATGCTCTCAAATTAGATAAAGATAATCTACAAATTTTGAGGGATCTCTCTCTGTTGCAGATCCAAATGAGAGACCTTGAAGGTTACCGAGTAAGTACTTTAGTCTTAAATGTAAATGTTTTTACAATAGATACACTTTAAAAGCATGTGAATTCAGAATGAGGTGAACGTAAGCCAAGATCGTGTAGATTTAATTGTTATTATAGTCTGTAGTAGAAGGGGAAAGTCACTTTGGAGCTTGCCCCCAGTAGTTGTGGAACTGCGTGTTTTTTTTTTTTTTGAGAGGATCAGCCCTGAGCTAATATCCGATGCCAGTCCTCCTCTTTTTGCTGAGGAGTATTGGCCCTGGGCTAACATTTGTGCCCATCTTCCTCTACTTTATATGGGACTCTGCCACAGCATGACTTGACAAGTGGTGCATTGGTGCGTGCCCGGGATCCGAACTTGCAAATTCTGGGCCACTGAAAGAGAGTACGTGCACTTAACCGCTGCACCACTGGGCCGGCGCCGGGAACTGTGTATCTGACCATCAAAAAAGGATAAGTGTTGGGGCCGGCCTGGTGGTGCAAGCGGATAAGTGCGTGTGCTCCGCTGCTGCAGCCCAGGGTTCACCGGTCCGGATTCCGGGTGCGCACTGATGCACTGCTTGTAGAGCCATGCTGTGGCGGTGTCCCATATAAAGTAGAGGAAGATGCATGTGGATGTTAGTGAGCTCAGGGCCACTCTTCCTCAGCAAAAAGAGGAGGATTGGCATCAGATGTTAGCTCAGTGCTGATCTTCCTCACAAAAAATAAGAAAAAAGGAGAAGTGTTTATTCGTTTAATGCCTTTTTAAAAACTAGAATATCTCCTATGTGCAAATGCTGTACTAGATTCTTTGAGAGTTTGACATTAACAAATTTGGTAAACAGAGTTTTTACAATTGAAATGTAAATGTAGAGATTAATTAGCTTTCTTTATTATGAGTTAGTAAATATAAAATAACGTGAGAAGGATTGCCATAAATCTGTCATTTCTGTAGTCCAGATCTCTTCAAACTGGCATCTTCAACTCTGCCGGGCATCTCCATGTGTTTACTCCACTTAGTATCCTCAATTCAATATGTTCAAAATAGAATTCTCTCACTTTCTTATGTGAGGGAGGCCACCAACTCTTGACAGTTCTCTTTAAACAAATCATCTTTCGTTTACTTTTTACTTTTGCCCTTCTACTGCCATATAAATCCTTATACCCAATGCCTAGATTTTTGCAAAAGTTTCAGAGGTTCTGCTGAGCTTAATAATGGCACCATTCTTCAAGGTTGTGTGATTTTTCTTCAACGGGACCTAGCAGTCTGGATGTGGTGGGAGTTGAAATCAGATATCTTTAGGAATGAGGTAAAGAAATTAAGAATAGTGGCAAGAGAGTGGTTGCTGAGAGGGATGGTGAAATAAATGAAGATAAAAGAGCCAGTGCTTGGAAGTGAAGGACCCAAGGAACTAGAGGTACCGGTGGTGTCCAAGAACAAGGGTAGGAATGTCAGTGAATGAGTGTTGGTAGCATAGGCACTGTGGCCAGAGAGTGAGATGTCTGAATTTATGATGTCTGGTGGCGGTGAAGTCTAAGGTGTGGTTGTGGGAGTGGGTCCCTGAAGCAGGGTAGAGGTCACTAAATATGGGGAAATCTTGGATCTAAGGAGATAAGTTGTTGGATGGGTAATCCACAGTGTTGCTTTTGCCCAGGATAATGGCAGGATTTGGCAGAGAGAAGAAAACTGAGATAGACTTGAGTGAAGGAGGAGAGGGACAGAGAAGCAACAGTGAAAATAAGGGATGAGAGTGATAGAGCTTAATGTCATATACCTAAAAGGAACCAGACACACATGAATGTAGAGGAGTGGTACTAAGTTGATTTGTCAAAGATATCTTTTTTAAACAAGAGCTGATCATGTTACTCCTTGTGGCATATGGTGTGGATGGACTTGCTTGGCACCCATTCAACAGCAGAGTCACAGAAGCTAAACACTGTACTTTCAAAACTTCATTGCGGCTGGTGTTCTTCATGAGACCCTGTTCCTCCAAGCAGTTGCACTTGTCTAAATCTTAGAGGCAGATATGAACTATGAGGCAGTGGGGCTGTGTAGGGAGGTTGGATTTCTGGTAGTGAAGGTATCTTGATTTCTCTGGGGCAGCCATGGGGGAATTGCTGGTGTTTTCTCCCTGATGTCATAGATATTGAGCTGCCTTAGAGCGGCAGCAGTGGTGTTTCTGCTAGAAAAGTCCAGTCAGGTATTGGAGTGTTTCCCCTGACCTTGACCACCCTGTCTTTGGGGCCTATTATAACAATGTAAATACATTGTAATTTCACATAATAATTCTGTAAACAGCAAAATTGAGTTTAATAAAAAGCTATCTTAGTCTCTCTTCTAAGATGTTTGTTCACTAAAAGAAATTCTCATTATGTAAACGTAATTTTATAAGGCAGCCCACAAGCATGGGCCCCAAGGACTGCTTTTCAATGACAGCCTTACAGTGAGCATTACAGGGTATTCTAGAACTAAAGTCAGTGAGATAAGGAAGATAAATATTTCTGTTTTATTCTGGAACTGATGTTTGTTCACTGAATTCATTAGAAAGGAATAAAAGGTATTAAATTGTTTCTTACAATTCTGTGATAAAATATAAATATTTTAGAGAAAGGTAAAAAAGTAAAAAAAATAAAGAATTTTTTTCTTTTTTCTTTTTCTAAGGAGACAAGGTATCAGCTTCTTCAGTTGCGCCCAACACAGCGTGCTTCCTGGATTGGATATGCTATTGCATATCATTTACTGAAAGATTACGATATGGCACTAAAACTACTGGAGGAATTTAGACAAACTCAGCAAGTAAGAACTTCATTTTAACGTTTTCCCCTACCTTCACAAACTAAAATATTTGACTTCAGTATTGACCCCACCCCCAAATATGAATTAAAGTCTTTGAGATCTATGGAA
This sequence comes from Diceros bicornis minor, assembly GCF_020826845.1. Lineage (NCBI taxonomy): Eukaryota > Metazoa > Chordata > Mammalia > Perissodactyla > Rhinocerotidae > Diceros > Diceros bicornis. The sequence goes on along the minus strand of NC_080748.1, from coordinate 35,028,487 downwards.
AAACTTGAAAAAATTTAGAAATAATTGGAAAAAGTTAAAACATAGAATTCTTAATACAAAATGAATAATATAAAAATTTTTGTATTCTTCATTTCAGCAATATTCAAATGAATAACGAAAGAAAAGAATACATAAAAACTAAAATAGTTTTGTGACTGTGGGAATTGTTTCTCTAATGTATTACTTTATATTTTATATAAATATTTGCTAATAAATACATTTTAATATATATGTAAAGTAGAAAAATACAAAAATGTACTGTGTGTCATAAGAGAAGTTAGATGTTAACATTTTGCCATAATTGTGCCAGATTTTATTTTTTAAAGAAATAAAATGTTACAGAAGTAACTAAAGTCCTCCCATGTGCCTCCCTGAAGGTAGCCACTATTCTGAAATTGATATAGACCATTCCTAGTCATGTTTACATTATGTGTAAGTCCATAAAAGTTAGACTATTATTTTGTGTATTTAAAAATTTACATGAATGATATGCAGTTTTTTTGTTTGTTTTGTTTTTTGCTAAGGAAGATTCACCCTGACCTAACATCTGTGCCAGTCTTCTTTTTGCTTGAGGAAGATTCGCCCTGAGCTAATATCCGTGCCAGTCTTCCTCTGTTTTGTTTGTGGGTTGCTGCCACATCGTGGCCACTGACAAGTGGTGTAGGTCCATGCCCAGGAACCAAATCCAGGCTGCCGAAGCAGAGCATGCTGAACTTAACCACTAGGCCATGGGGCTGGCCCCTGATATGCAGTTTTTCTTTTTTTTTTTTGTGAAGAAGATTAGCTCTTGGCAACACCTGTTGCCAAGCCTCCTCTTTTTGCTGAGGAAGATTGGCCCTGGGCTAATGTCTGTGCCCATCTTCCTCTACTTTATATGTGGGATGCCTGCCACAGTGTGGCTTGATAAGCGGTGCCTAGGGCGGTGCCTGGGATCTGAACCTGCGAACCCGGGGCCACCGAAGCAGAGCACGTGAACTTAACCACTACATGACCAGGCCGGCCTCCAATGTGCAGTTTTTTTAATTCAGCATTCCTTGAGATATATCTATGTTGATAGGTGTAGGGCTAGTTTATCCATTTTAAACTGCTGTTTGGCATTCCCTTATATAAAACACAGTTTATCCATTCCACTTTGTCTCTATTAAAAAATAGTGTGCTGCAATGAATATTCTTGTCTGCTGTTTCATTAGTCACATTTGTGAGTTTCTTTTCACTGTGTCCCTAAAACTAGAATTGCAGAGTTGTAGCTCTGTGTGTCTTCAGTTTTACTAAATATTATATCATCACTCTCTGAAGTAGCTATACAAATTTATATGCCCACTAGCGAGGTTTTGCAGTTACTTCCCCACGTCCTTGCTGACAGTTATCATCAGCTTTATTAGTTTTTCCGTTGTTCTGGATGTGAAATTTATCTCATTTTCCTTTTAATTTGTGTTTCCTTGATTATTAGTGAGGTTAAGGGATATTGGGATAAGAGTTGTCTGTAGTTTTCTTTTCTTTTGATGTCTGTCTGGCCTCATGGGATGAGTTGGGAAGTGTTCCCTCCCATTTTTTGGAAGAGTTTGTAAAGGATGGTGTTAATTCTTTTGTAAACCTTTGGTAGCATTCAGCTGCAATGGCATATGGTCATGGGTTTTTCTTTATGGAAAGTTTATTGATTATTAATTTATTTTCTCCTTGATATTGATCTCTTGAGAGTTTCTCTTTCTTCTTGAGTCAGTTTCAGTATTTGTGTTTTTTAGGAATTAATCCATTTCATCCAAGTTACCTAATTTGTTGGCATATAACTTTTCATAATAGTCCTTTAATTTATAATCTTTCTTATTTCTGTACGGTCTGTGGTAATGTCCCTCCTTTTATTCTTGATTTTAGTAGTCTTCTCTCTTTCTTTCTTGGTCATTCTAGCTAAAGGTTTGTCAATTTTGTTGATTTTTTTTCAAAGAACCAACTTGCAGTTTTGTTAATTTCCTCTGTGGGTGTGTTGGGGTATGCCCTCAGCACTCAGCTGCGCAGTTTACGACTCGGCTTTAGCTTTCACCTCCTTCTTGTGCGGAGTTTCAAGGTCAGCAAGAGGTGAGAACTTAGGGCTTTCTCAGGTCTTTCCTGAGCATATGCATAACTCTCTGCATGCGTGTGGCTTTTCCAAGCTCCTGTGGACATTACATTTCTCAGCTTTTCCTTTAAGATTTTTGTTTAGTCTGTTGTTTGCCTGGACCCACCTTATCCATCACTTCAGTCACGGTAAAGATAAAACACTTGCCTGTAGTAATCGCTTTTGACAAACACCTTTGGCCTTCCCCTCCCCTCCAAGGCTTTTTTGCTCCGGGCAAGCTCTGCGTTAGCCTTGTATATCAGGATCTCGCAGGGAACGACCAGATAGGTCAGTTAATTACAGTTCTTTGAGAATGAGGCTTTGAAAGAGCTCTAGCTTCATTCTGTTGTCTCTGGTGGCTGTCAAGCTGCTCTGGGAATACAAGCTTATCTTTCAAGGCTACTGTCTAGCTGGAGAGATTAGATAGGACTAAGGCAAGTTAAAATGCCATGAAGCTCGCTGGTCTTACCATGATCCAGCCATTTTTAATCAATAAATGCTCCCTAGGTTGCTGTAAGCCTTTGGTTAGTTTTCAGAGTTCTCAAAAAAGTGATTCTGACAGTTTTTGCCAGTTCTTTCGTTGCTTTTATGGAGAGACGAGTTTTTGGAGGTCTTTACTCTGCCATCTGTGCTGACATCATCCTCTTTGTATTTTCTTGATGAAAACTTTTTGTTTTGACAGATTACTTTAAAAGCAAAGTTTTGTTTTTTGGAATGATAGCCAGCCTAATTCTACCTGCTAGAGTGATAGACTTTTCTCTTTTCATTTGTCAGGTAATTCTCAATACGGAGTACGTGTGATAACAGTCCTCTATTCTACCTCTCCATCCCTGCTTTGCTCTCCAGAGCCTTGTTCAGAGAAGACATATGGAAGAACATAGTCCTCCATATGTCTAAATAATGCATGTGCAACTCTTTTGCATGTATTTTAGCCATTCTCTGCCAATACTATGCTAGAGTAGTATAGAGCTCACTTAGGTCACCGTACCATCTCTTCCTCCCTATTCTCCTGATAGAGTTATAAGAATATTTTTAATTCTTTTAAGTGTTATCTTTTTATCATTAGGGAACATATTTATACCTTTGTGTCTTATGCCAGCAACTATTTGCAGTATTCCTTTGCTCTGCTTTGTAAGATGAGGGTATTGAGGAATCTATCCTTCATTTGTGCTCCTTTCCTAACTTCTGTCATCTCTGATTTTATTTTTTACATTGTCAGAGTTGATAATATTTAGAGTCTGTTTTATAACAATAAATTCTTATCTTTGTCTATAGGTTGATTTTTTTTTTTAATCTTTTTACTTTGAAATGGTTGGTTATTTGCAAGAATTTGCAAAAATAGTACAGAGAGTTACCTTTCACCTAGTGCTCCCAAATGATAATATATAACCATTGCACATTGTCAAAACCAGGAAATTGATGTTGGTACAATTTATTAACTTGGTACAGACCTTATTTGGATTTCACCAGTTTTTACATGGTGTATAGTTCTGTGAAATTTCATCACGTGTGTGTAGATTTGCGTACCCAGCTCCACAGTCAGGATAGAGAACTGTTCCATCACCTCGAGAGACTCCCTTGTGATATCCCTTAACAGTTGCACCCCTCCCCTCACCCACAGCAACCAGTGATCTGTCATCCATCACCATAACTGTGTTGCTTCGACTTTGTTATATAAGTGGAATCATACAGTGTGTAACTTTTGAGATGGGCTTTTGTTCCATGCATAATGCCTTTAGATCCATCCAAGTTCTTGTGTGTATCAATAGTTTGTTCTTTAGGTTGATTTATAAAGTTGAAAATCAATAGATGGTGTTTATATTACTATGTAAATATTATTCACTGAGGAGCTAATTTTTGTGTACTTTTATTAATTTCCTTTTTTGTATAGCTTTTAGATTTTCCTGGAATTTTAATTGTTTTCTTTTTTTCTTATACAATTTGTGCCTTTATCATAGCCTCAGGATTTTTCTTTCTTTTCGTTATATTAGGTATTTTATCAAATCTTTTTTTCCTGTTGTTCTTTTTTCCTGAACCCAGAAAAACCATAAAAATGATTTTATTCTTTCCTGAAATTTGTATTTTCTTTATTTACTTTATTTTGCTAAAATATATCTTTTGGTAACTTTCTTAGAAAGGTTATGGGACATAAATTTCTGAGTCCTTGTATATATGAGAATGTCTTTATTCTATCCTTACACTTGTTAGTTTAGTTGTTACAGAATTCTAGGTAGAAAATCATAATTCCCGTAGAACTCTGAAGGTATCTAGGGTTGCTGATAAGGACTCTGAAATTTTACTAGAATGTGTCTGAGTGTTGATTTTAATTAAATCATTGTGCTGGCCACTTAGTGGGTCTATTTAGGCGGAGAAGTAGGTTTTTGGGTTGTCAGCTTTATCCTAGATTGTTTCTTTGAAAATTTCTTTTTCATTGTTTATTCTGTTTGGAGCGCTTATTAGTTTGATAGTGCTCTGCTAGATTATCCCTTTTTTCCTCCCTTAACTTTTGCCAGTCTTTTTGTCTTTTTATTCTACTTTGTATACATTTCTTTAATTTTCTTCTTGTTTTAAATTTTGTTTAAAAATATCATACATTAAAATTGATCCTTTTTTGGTGTATAGTTCTATGAATTTTAACATGTGCTGATTCGTGTAACTACCACCACCACCACCACCACAATCAGGAACAAGTTTGCTTTTAATCCTTTCACTGAAGCTTTTATTTAGCAGTCATGTTTTTAGTTTTAAAAGGTCTATTTTGTTCTTTCTTTTGTCTGTCTTTAAAAAAAATTTATTTTTAAATTTTTTTAATTGCGATATAGTTGACATATTGTATAGGTTTGAGTGTAATGTGTTGGTTTGATATGTTATATATTGATTGATATTATGATTATTACAGTAGCATTAGCTAAAACACTCTGTCATGTCACATAATTATCATTCTTTTTTGTGTTGAGAACAATTAAGATCTAGTCTCTTAGCAACTTTGAAGTTTATAATACAGTGTTGTTGACTGTAATCACTATGCTATGCATTAGATCTCCAGGCCTTATTTACTAGTTGCAAGTTTGTACCCTTAAACAACATCTCGTCAATTCCTCCACTCCCAGCACCTGGTAGCCACTATTCTACTCTCTGTTTTTATAAGTTCAGCTCGTTAAGATTCCACATGTAAGTGATATACAATATTTGTCTTTCTCTAACGTATCTTACTTAGCATAATGCCTTCAAGATCCATCCATGTTGTCGCAAATGGCAAGATTTCATCTTTTTTGTCTGTGTGAGAGGAAGGTAAGCCCTGAGCTAACATCCAATGCCAATCCTCCTCTTTTTGCTGAGGAAGGTTGGCCCTGGGCTAACATCCGTGCCCATCTTCCCGTACTTTTTTGTGAGGAGTATCAGCCCTGAGCTAACATCCATTGCGAATCCTCCTCTTTTTGCTGAGGAAGACTGGCCCTGGGCTGATATGCTTGCCCATCTTCCTCTACTTTATATGGGACACCACCACAGCATGGCTTGACAAGCAGTGCGTCGGTCCACACCTGGGATCTGAACCTTCGAACCCCGGGCCGCTGAAGCAGAGCGAGTGAACTTAACTGCTACGTCACCAGGCCAGCCCCATCATCTTCTCCTACTTTATATGGGACACCGCCACAACATGGGTTGATAAGCGGTGCACCACTCCAAGCCTGGAATCTGAACCTACGAACCCCGGGCCACTGAAGCCGAGTGAGCGAACTCAACTGCTACGCCACTGGGCTGGCCCTGAGATTTCATCTTTTTTTATAGCTGAATAGTATTCCATTGTATATATATATCACGTCGTCTTTATCCATTCATCTGTTGATGGACACTTCTGTTGTTTCCATATCTTGGATATTGTGAATAACACTGTAGTGAACATAGGTGTGTAGATATCTTGTTTTTTTTTTTTCCTTAGCTTCCAGTTCTCTGGGGCTGTCTACTTTGGAGAAGAGCTCTTTACTCTTCGAGTGGGATAGATGCCTAAGATACAGGGTATTTTAGACAAGGTTTTGGCTGCAGAGTTGATGGAAATGGAGTGGGGGTCAACCTTTCAGTTAATCCCTTAATGTTGAGCCGCATGTCGCCTTCCTCCTCCCTCTGTTTACTTGTCAGAATCCTGACCTTGCTTGGGGTCTCCAGGGTAGATGGAAACCCTCCCTAATGATTTCCTCTTTACAGCTGCTCTAGGCTTGAGCTACTTCTGTTTTACTTCATCCTTTATTCTTCGTTTGCTTTCTATCTCCCAGAAGTTCATTGAAATCTTGTATGTTCTATTTTTATTGGTTTATATATTTTTTAATCTTCTCTTATTTTTGTGTATTCTCTTAAGGGAGGAGGTAAACTGTGTGGTAAGTCCACTATGTTTACTTAGTGTCTTAGCTTTTTACTGCCAACTCAAGAATTCTCTATTGAGACTAGTTCTTTGTCTTTATCTAGGAATGAAGTCTTTACCCAAAGACAGTTGTGTACTGTACTGTATTCACTGGGCTTGATAAACACTCTTTCCTTTTAAACACAATATTACTACAATTTGTTGGTTAAAATCAGATGTTTGGAATTTTCTTATTTTTCATAATAAAAGGTATAATTAAGAGGTATGAGATATAAGAGGCTTTTTTGAGGTATGATTTACATACTGTAAAATTCACCCATTGTAAGTGTACATCTCAAAGATTTTTTTAGTAAATCTGTACTTGTGTAGCTATCACCACAATCCAGTTTTAGAATGTTTCATCACCCCAAAAAGTTCTCTTGTGCCCATTTGCAGTCAATTTCCACTCTAATCTCCAGCCCCAAGCAACCAGTGATCTGCCTCTGTCTCTATAGATTTGCCTTTTTTGGAAACTTCAGATAAAGGCAGTCATAATGTAGTGTTTTGTCTCTGGATTCTTTTATTCAGAATGTTTTTGAGATTCATCCATATTAGAGCATGTATTTGTAGTTCATTCTTTTTTAGTGCTGAAAACTATTTCATTGTATGAATATACAACACTTTATCCATTCATGAATTGGTGGACATGGATTGTTTTTAGTTTTACTTGCTATGAATAACGCTGCTGTGAACATTGGTGTACAAGTTTTTGTGTGGACATATGTTATTATTTCTCTTGGGTAGATAAATAGGAATGAAATTAGTTGGTAGTATGCTAAGTATATATTTAACGTTTTAATAAGCTGCCCAGTTGTTTCTTCAGTTGGCTGAAGCATTTTACGTTCTCAACAGCAGTGTATGAGAATTTTTTACCCATTGCCCACATCTGTTATTGTCCAATTTTTTGATGGTAACCATCTTAGTGGGTGTGTAATAGTGTCTGTTTTAATGATATCTCTGCGTTTTCCTAACAACTAATGATATTGAGCATTTTGTCATGTTTTTATTAGCCACTTTTATTTCTTCTTTGATGAAATGTCTATTCAAATCTTGTGCTCATTTTTTAATTGGGTTATTTGTCTTACAGCTGAGTTGTAAGAGTTCCTTATGTATTCTCAATATAAATTCCTTATCAGATATGTCATTTGCAGATATTTTCTGCTAGTCTGTAACTTGTATTTTCATGTTATTAATGGTGTCTTTTGAAGAGGAAGAGTTTATAAGTTTGATGAAGTCTAATTTGCCAATTTTTCTTTTATGCATAGGGTCACATAGATTTTATCCTATTCTTCTAAGATTTCTTTTATAGTTTTAGCACTCACATTTAGGTCTGTGATCCGTTTTGAGTTAATTTTTGTATATGCTGTGAAGTATGTGTCTAAGGTTATTTTTTGCATGTGAATATTTAATTGTCTCACTATTATTTGTTGAGAAGACTTCCCTTTCCCCGTTGAATTGCCTTGGCACCTTTGTCGAAAATCAGTTGGCCAGGGCCGGCCCCGTGGCTTAGCGGTTGGGTGCTTACGCTCCGGTGGGGTGCTTGCGCTCCGCTGCTGGCGGCCCAGGTTCGGATCCCTGGCGCGCACCGATGCCCCGCTTCTCCGACCATGCTGAGGCCATGTCCCATATACAGCAACTAGAAGGATGTGCAGCTATGACATACGACTATCTACTGGGGCTTTGGGGGGAAAATAAATAAATAAATAAAAATTATAAAAAAAAAAGAAAATCGGACAGAATATAAGGGCTTATTTCTGGACCTTGTATTCTGTTCCATTGATCTATATGTCTATCCTTATGCCACTACCAACCATGCTGTCTTGATTACTGTAGCTTTATAGTAAGTTTGAAATTTGAAGTGCATGTCCTACTTTGTTGTTCTTTTTCAAGATTCTTTTGTCCATGAAGAGTTCCTTTGATTTCCATTTAAATTTTTAGGATTAGCTTGTCAATTTCTGCAAAAAAAGCTTACTGAGGATTTGATAGGGATTGCATTGAACTTTTAGATTAATTTGGGGAGAATTGCCATCAAAACAATATTGAATATTCTGATCCATGAATATGGAATAGAATGTCTATCCATTTATTTAGGTCTTCAATTTCTCTCAGCATGTTTTGTACTCCTCAGTATGTGGGTCTTGTTTCTTAAATTTATTCCTAAATATTTTGTTGTTTCTGATGCTTTTGTGAATGAAATTATTTTAATTTCCTTTTCAGGTTGTTCATTGCTAGTGTATAGAAATATAATTGATTTTCATATGTTGATCTTATATTCTCTCACCTTGCTAAACTTCCTTGTTAGTTCTAGTAGTTCTTTTTGTAGATTCTTTAGGATTTTAACCATTTTTATACTTTTTTGGGGGTATAGGATTTGCTGACCTCTTCACTTTGCCATAGGCAGAAGTTCTCATCCCTTCATTTGTTTTAAAGAATGTATTAATCATCTTTGCTGTTAGTCACTCTTCTGTTTGTAACTGCTCGTAGGTTGCTTTTTTAAGTCTGTGTGAATGACTTTCCTGAGAAAGCAGTTATATTAAAGATCTGTAACTGCTTTATGTAATTATATAAATAAGGTAATTTGGTCTTTTTTTTTCAGGTTCCTCCCAACAAAATAGACTATGAATATAGTGAACTGATATTATACCAGAATCAAGTGATGAGAGAGGCAGATCTATTTCAGGAATCTTTGGAACATATAGAAACATATGAGAGACAAATATGTGATAAACTTTTGGTGGAGGAAATTAAAGGTAAATTGAGCTGCTTTTTCCTTTTTAATGGCCTCAATTAGAGAAAAGAACAAAAACTATATACTTTTTTCTGTCTTAACACTTAAGTAGGACTTGCTGTTATCAGGCAGTACTCTAAACACTTTTATTATTAAGCCATTATTAATTAATTTAATCCTCAGAACCCTATGATGTAGTTGTTATATCTATTTTTGAGACGAGGGACCAAGGAACAGAGTGGTTAAGTGACTTGCCCAGAGTTGCACAGCTGAGTAAGCTGGGTAGTACTGTATTTGAATCCAGGGATTCTGACTCCAGATTCCATTTTCTTAAGCAGTATGTTATACTGCCTTTATATCTTCTCCTTCTCCCCCACAATATATATCTCCATATATAGTAAAATATAATGGGAATAGTAAAGGATGACACTGGGATCGTCATAAAAACAAGATTAGTTTCTTTTCATTAGGGGCTAATTATCAAGGCAGGATCTTGATAAATAGTTTGTTAAAAATGTTCCTCAACAAAGGGTAAAGCATTATTTTTCTTTTATACAAATCTTTGCTCATCAGTTATCCATTTCCTGAGCAATACTGTGTTAAGTAGAATGTTCGACTAAATTAATTAGTTTAAAACTAAAATTTCATATATTTGCAGGACTTGTAAAACTTATTAAAAATAATAACTAACATTTATTTACTCTTACAGTGTATCAGAGTATGGTAATTGCTTAAACTGCTTTATTGCATTTAATTTTTTAGCATTTAACGTGGGTACTATTTAGTATCTTCATTTTATAGTTGAGGAAACTAAGGCTTAAGAGAGGTTCAGGACTTGCCCAAAGTCACCCAGCCATTTAGGAGGGAGAGTTAATTTCTAAACACATCTTTCTGACTTCAGAGCCTCTTTTTAAAATTTAAATAGACTTTATTTTTTAGAGCAGTTTTAGGTTCACAGCAAAATTGAGTGGAAATTACAGAGATTTCTGTCCCCACACATGCACAACCCACTATCAACATCCCCCACCAGAGTGGTACGTTTGTTAATAGTCAGTGAACCTACGTTGACACATCATAATCATCCAAACTCTGTAGTTTACTTTGGGGTTCACTCTTGGTGTTGTACACCCTCTAGGTTTTGATAAATGTGTGATGACATATATCCACTGTTATAGCATCTTGCAGAGTAGTTTCACTGCCCTAAAAATCCTCTATGCTCTGCCTGCTTGTTTCTCCCTGCCCTCAACCCCTAGCAACCACTGATCTTCTACTGTCTCCATAGTGGTGCCTTTTCCAGAATGTCATATAGTTGGGATCATACAGTATGTACCTTTTCAGATTGTCTGTCTTCACTTAGTAATATGCATTTAATTTTCCTTCATGTCTTTTCATGAGTCATTTTAGCTGCTATCCTCTACTCTTACTTGGTAATGTATAGCATCTGACTGGTTTAATTTTTATTGTGAATAGTATTAATAATATCGACTACAACACTATTTCTCAAACTATTGGTGAAATAAGGATAAATAATATTTTGGTTTCTTTCTTGTTCTACCTCCTGTAATTGATGGGAGCAAAGACAAAAGGCAGTTATTTTATGTTCTGATGTATTATTGCTGTTTCCTGATTAAATGTTAACTCTGAGATTGCTGTTTCTCTCTTGTGGCATCAATAGGGAATACTGTGATTAAAAATTAGATATGATAAAGTGAGATCAATTCTAGTTAAAAAATTCTGCAAGTTGCAGCATGGCCACATTCATCCATATGTTACTAGTGAGGGTAATTTGGGGCCCATCAATTTGAATGTAAAGACAATGCTCCACATTGCTTCTAGCAATGGGTTATGGTATTTTTATGTTTTCAGTGAACTTTGCAGGCCCAGAGACCTTTGATATTTACACATTTGTCTTTTGTAGTCATTAGCATACTAAGATCCTTTAAAAAACTTTCAGGTTAGATTTTCACTTACTTTCTGAATATATGCAAGTGTACTTATTTGTCCTGTATGTTGCTTGAGTAATAACCTTTGCCTTATGGTGCTAGCAGGTGACAGAGGTTTTTGGAATTGAAAAATATGCTGTTGTGTATTATATCTAGGGTAAGCAGAGTAAAAATGGGACTAGCCAGAAGTTAATTGTGGAGGAATGGGGCATGTTTATAGGTTCAAGTAGCAAATGTTTATGTGTATTCACTTTATACCAAGCACTGTGCTAACCACTTTAAGTAAATTATTTCAGTTGATTATCACAAAAGCAGACTGAGGTAGTTGATATTTTATAGGTAAGGATATGGACATTGGAATTTTGTAACTTGCTCAAGGTTACAAAACTAGAAAGTGGTAAAACTGGTAATTACACCTAGGTAGTCTTACTCTATTGTTTTTTTTTTTTTTTCTTTGAGGGAGATCAGCCCTGAGCTAACACCTGATGCTGACCTTCCTCTTTTTTTTTTTCCCCGAGGAAGATTGGCCCTGAGCTAACATCTGTGCCCATCTTCCTTGACTTTATATGGGACGCTGCCACAGCATAGTGTGACAAGCGGTGCTTCGGTGCGCGCCCGGGATCTGAACCCGCAAACCCTGGGCCACCACAGCGGAGTGCGTGCACTTAACTGCTTGTGCCACTGGGCCAGCCCCTGTAGTCTTACTCTAGAGCTTGAGTAATATATAATACATATAAATAGTAAAATAATAGTGTGTAATAACCACTATAATATGCTGCCTCCTCCAAGATGATGAAAGCTGAAATAGTATGACTGAAGACATTTCAAAGGGTTATTTGTTTGAAATAGATTCTTTGGGGAATGTGAAATCTTAGGGATAGAAAGTTGAGAGATGTTTTTTTTTTTTTTTTTTTTTTTAATTTTATTTATTTTTCCCCCAAAGCCCCAGCAGATAGTTGTATGTCATAGTTGCACATTTTTCTAGCTGCTGTATGTGGGACGCGGCCTCAGCATGGCCGGAGAAGCAGTGCGTCTGTGTGTGCCCGGGATCCGAACCCGGGCCGCCTGCATCGGAGCGCACGCACTTAACCACTAAGCCACGGGGCCGGCCCGAGATATGTTTTTTTTTGAGAATCTCTTATCTTGGATTAGGTATGCTTTCCATTATATCTGAGAAGTTTAGATTTTTATTTCCCATATCCAATTTCAGTTTATATGGCTTAGTAGAAGGAACTGAATCTTAAAGTGACCCACGTGTGAACATGGTTTGTGTAGTTTTTGCTGTGGAGTGGTGGTTAGTGTTACTGTTTTGCTGAGTTAAATTTCTCCAATTTTAGTAACTTGGAAAGGAAACTAAGAGAATTGAGTGGAGACTTGTTTAATATATGAATTGATCAGGAAAAGTACATTCAAATCTTGCAGTAGGAAGGTAGGGATATTTCTTTAGAATTATTTACCAATCTCTATAGGATGTCTTGATCTTAAAGGGTATATAAAAATGTGTATAATGCAAAGATTTTTACTAACAAATTAATATCCTATATGTGTATTTGGCGTGTGAGAGGGAGCCAAAAATGAATGTAAGTAAGTAGAATGTGTTAATGAAAGTTCATTTCTGAAGGCAAGCTGTGAATTAATCTATGTTTAGTTATATAAACTGTGCTCCAAAGGGAAGAACATGCAATTCTGTCTTTATAAACATCTATTATACTAATAATGCTTAGTGAAATCTCTGGGATCAGGAAGATATTTAATGTTTAAGTAAAATGAATTTGACTTTAAACTTAATTTTAGGGGAAATGCTGTTGAAATTGGGAAGATTAAAAGAAGCCAGTGAAGTATTCAAAAACTTAATTGATCGGAATGCAGAAAATTGGTGTTATTATGAAGGCTTGGAAAAAGCTCTACAACTTAGTATGTAATTTTTCTCCTCTACCTTCTCTTAACTAGTGTTTGAAGTATAATAAAATGTAAATTTGTAATAATACTTGAGGGTAAATATTTTCAGCATTAGCATTCATTTTTCCATTTAGGAAATATACAGGTTAAACATGAGAGTGAAAATGAATTCAGATATTTATACTTAAGTGATAAATACTTACAGGTAATTTTAAGTTCCTTGACCTGTTAAAATGTTACCAATTTAGACTAACTAGAGAGATGGGGAAGAAAATGAGCATTCCCTTTCTGGGAGACATCATAATTATTTTTTTTTTTTTTTCGTGAGGAGATCAGCCCTGTGCTAACATCCGCCAATCCTCCTCTTTTTTTGCTGAGGAAGACGACCCTGGGCTAACATCTGTGCCCATCTTCCTCCACTTTATATGGGACGCCGCCACAGCATGGCTTGCCAAGCAGTGCGTCGGTGCGCGCCCGGGATCCGAACCAGCGAAACCCGGGCCGCCGCAGCGGAGCGCGCGCACTTAACCGCTTGCGCCACCGGGCCGGCCCCCATAATTATTTAATATTTTTTAAAAATTAGAAGTCTGTTGCCCTCCACCTCTAAACATAAGAAAGACATTTTGCTGAGGGTATGTAGTATATAGTATCAGCATAAAAATTATTCTCTTAATTTCAAACTAGGCTAATTTTATGTAGAGCAAAATGTTATACATCTTCTTTTGAAATTAGGTAATCTTGACCCTTTTCAGAAATCTAGAGTATTATTCCAGATTTTTCCTAGTATTTTCATAATTAAATATTATTAGGAGCAGCTGATATTCCTAAAATTATATTTACTCATGGATAAATATATGGCTGAAATAATTATGAAACTATGACTGAATGGTATTGAAACAGCAGAATTTTTAAAGTTAAAAAGTATGGTAAATAGGTAGCTATCCATATTCATTTAATAATAGTATGAGCTATGAGAAAAATTTATTTGTTGTATCCTAATCACTATTATAAATTAATCTAGGTTTTCTGTTTGTATTTAAAATTTAATGTCACAAATTATTAAATTTTTTTCTTAAATATTTTTAAGAAAATGATAATTAAAATATTAGATCAGTAATCTTTTTTTTTAAAAAAATAGGACACAAGTCATATGTCTGATTGTTGAAAATGTGAGATAACTATGATTTTTCTTTAAACTACCAATTACTGACGTGTAGTTAATAATAGAGATTTTTTAAATGTTTTAGTAAAATGAATGTAATATGTTCCAAATGTCAGGATCCATGCTTACTATAAAATGTATTGATTACAAAACTAATTACATTACTTTATTTTTTTAGGTTCCTTAGGACCTTTTCTCCCCCATGGTAAGTTCTGGAGCTCCAACTTGTGACTTCAAATAGGGTGTTGAAATGGTTTTGGTTTTGTCTTAATGTCTTAATGTTAATTGAACTACATTTATAAGACTTGTTATATGTGGGGTGGTAGAGAAGTTTTTTTTATACTTACAGTTTGTCCTTCTCTAAGATTAGGCATAAATATGAGAACTGCTTTTTTTAAAAATATGCAATACCCTTCATGTAAATTTTAATATAAGGGTCCTTAATATTTCATGAAGTCTCCAAATTGTTAACAGAAGGTGAAAATTATTTTTCGCATATCCCAGTTTTTAAAATCCAACCACATTGGAGCTCCAAAACATATTATTGGGGGAAGGAAGGAGTCTAAACAAAATCAAACTTTACTTTTAAAGTGTGGTGTTGATAATCTTGATACTGAACACTACATTTACTATGGAGATACCTTGATTTCTAGCACCAAGGGTTATTCTTAAAATGATTATATTTCTGTGGCCTGAATCAAAATCCACTTAAAACCTTATAGTTTTAAAACAGGTTTGTTTGCTTTTTCTTAAAATTCTGCTGTAAATTGTCTTCTACTTATATAAAATAATACATGTAATCTCTCTTTGTAAATTATGCAGGATGTTATTTTAGAATAATGAAGTAGACCCAGATCCTACTCTGTAAATTGCTGTTGCAGAGTGTCATGTAGTTTATATATAGATCCTCTATTTAGTACTATAAAATTAGGTTGGTCTTGGGAGGGAAGATACAGCTTTCTGTTAGAAGTATATTTTATATCATTATATTTGGGAGAAATAATTGCCACTTGAAACAATCTGTACTAATGGGGTTCTTTATATTGGAGTTTCGTTGGAGATTTTGTGTGTCAAAGCCACCTTAGACGTTTAGTTCATCTTTTTAACTATAAAATGTTTGCATTTATGATCCTAAAACTGTTGCTTCTTTAAGCCTAATCAGTAGGCATTATAGACTTTTCTGGGGATATATGTAGGCTTCCTTGGGGTAGAGGGTTTATGTAAGATATGTTATAAAGGAACATTTTTCTTTTTCATGGGTTATGCCCTAAGGAATATAAGAGAAGTGCAGTGTATCTGTGTGTCTTGTGTGTATATGATTTGAGTTGGATGTAGAATTTGTCTTGGTGAAAGAAGTTTTGAATTTCTCCAGAGATTGGATTTAAAATGGTGATTTACTGATTATATTATTTCACCACCACAAAGTTAATGTCATTCTTACCAAAATTGAGAGCAGCTTTAATATTGATAATGCAATTTCTATATCGTAATTTTTAAAGTTTGTTAGCATTTTATCATAGATAAAAGTTTTGATGCTTTGATTCTTATACGTATTTACTGATAATAGGCACTTTAGAAGAGAGGCTTCAAATTTATGAAGAAATTAGTAAGCAGCACCCCAGAGCAATGTCACCTAGAAGATTACCTTTGAATCTTGTCCCAGGTAATATTAGGATATCTTTGTAACACTAATAATTATTTGTTGAAATTACTCATACACCATTCACATTTTAAAAACTTGTTTGTGGTATAGAGTTTACATCTACACTAGTTTTGTGGGTGAGAGTGATCAGTTATGAATTTATTATGTATATGTTAATAAGAGTGTTCAGTGTATGTGTATGTGTTGGTTTTAAGTATCAGAAATTATTTATATAAAATTGTTTTTCTTTCGTGACTTTAAAAATTAAACACCAGATTTAGAAGGTAAAATAATTCCCTGGAATTAATGACAAATTATATGTGAGGTATTATGATTTAGTGGTAGAAGTTTTGTAGCGTTAGATCTTTTTTTAGAGCATAAATTCAAGGAAAGAGTTGTGAGCTCTTTATGCCCAATGCAGTCTGTGAGAACATCACCATTCCCTTTGAAGGCCCTCTCTCCTCAGAGTTGACCACTTTCCTGAAATTTGCTTTTTATCATGCCATTATTTTTGTAGCACTCTATGTATTTTTTTATTCCTAGAAACAAAAACAAAAGAACCCCTGCTCTTGTACTTTATGTAAATTGGAGTACTATGATATGTATTCTGTGAATTGCTTTTACCGAACAGTAGTATATTCATGACCTTGATCCAAGTTGTTGCATGTAGCTGACCTCATTCACTTTTGCGCTGTATAGGAGGTAAAGAGTATATTAGCTCTTTAGATAGTTAATATCTTTAATGATTTTATAGAAAATTGTGCCTTTTTTCTTAAAGTCGTCTTTATTGTTAGTTGAAAGTGCTGTGGATTGTGAATTACTTATTGGAACTTCTGGCATGTCTTTTGATAAAGTCAGACCCCAGAAAGCTAATATAACTTAAAAATCTAGGCATGGGGTGAGGAGGGAGTATATTTTCTAGTGAATTCTCCCTTACAATGAAAATATTTGTTTAAATAATTGGGTTATAATTTTCTTCTTATCAAAAGATTCATGGAAATTAAAAGTTTTTTAGTTGACTGACTTTAAAAACATATGAAAAGGCTCTTAGAAATGTATGGGATTAGACAGTAGATACGAATTTATTTAAAAAATTCATTTTCCGTTAGTGCCTTTGGTTCCACAGAAGATGAATAATAATATTCTGATCTTCTCTGTTTGTTTTGTCTTTGTGAAAGACTGAGAACAGATTTCGCTAATGTCTTCCAGGGAACGTTAAGTGTAAGTGGATATTAATAGGCTTAGTGGGGAGGGTGCTGGTGTACTGAGATGTTCTTCAGTTCAGTGAGTTTGGGGAACTTGGGTTTAATCACAATCAATCAGGTTTCTGTAGAACCTCCTAGAACTTTTAATATATGCATTGTGAATTTCCAAGATGTGATATATGGTCAGGGAAGAGCATTTCCCTAGTAAAAGTTTTTTATGGAAGATGCTTGGGCTCATTTCTAGATCTCCTTTTTAAAAAAATAACAGCTTTTTGAAATATAATTCATATACCATAAAATTCACTTTTTAAAGTGTGTAACTCAGTGTTTTAGTATGTTCATGGAATTGTGCAACCATCATCACTATCTGGTTTCAGAAAATTTTCATCACTGCAGAAAGAAACCACATACCCATTAGCCGTCACTCCCAATCCCTCACCCCCCTGACCCCCACCCCCGCACCAGGCAACCACTAATCTACTTTCTGTACCTATGGATTTGCCTGTTTTGGACATTTCATATAATTGGAATCATACTATAGGTGGCCTTTTGCGTCTGACTTCTCCTTTTTTTAATCTGTCTCAGGGTGTATCTTGTGTTTCACAATGTGAGTGGGGATTTAGTTTGGAGCTTTCAGATGCATTCATATGCCTCTTAAGGAAAAGAAAAAACTCATTTAACTAAGATTACAAACAAGACTTCTTAGTTCTATTATTCCTTTATGGAACATGGAGCTTCAAATTTACACTGCCTAGATTTATTTTCATAGTCATTAAAGTTTGCTAAAAGCTCTCAGTACATGATAGGAACTACATTTTTACTGAAAGATAGCTTGGAATCAACTGTTGATGTGATAGTGCGATTTAGGTTAAAGTGGAATCTTCCTGGACCCTCGGGGCATTCTGTCTTTGAAATGCTAAAAGGATCTTTTTACAAGATAGGTCCCACTTAGAGGGATCTGATGGCCTGGGTTCAAGGTCGACATCACTGTGAGGTTCAACATATATGTATTTACAAAGCTCCGTTGAGCATATATAAAATTGTGCAAATACTTGTACCTGTGCAAAAGTTGAATACTTCAAGAAGTATTTTTGCCTGCCGAGAAATATTTTTATGTGTAATAAGAAAGGCATCTCGGCATTATCAAAAGCACTAAGATCTTTTTTAAGAAATGTGTTGGAGGGGCCGGCCCCCTGGCTTAGCGGTTAAGTGTGCGCGCTCCGCTGCTGGTGGCCCGGGTTCGGATCCCGGGCGCGCACCGATGCACTGCGTCTCCGGCCATGCTGAGGCCGTGTCCCACATACAGCAACTAGAACGATGTGCAACTATGACATACAACTATCTGCTGGGGCTTTGGGGGGACAAATAAATAAATAAAATTATAAAAAAAAAAAAAAAAAGGTGTTGGAGGGGCTGGTCTGGTCTGGTGGCGTAGTGGTTAGATTCACACGCTCCGCCTCGGTGGCCTGGGGTTCGCAGGTTCAGATCACAGGCATGGACCTATGCACCCCTTGTCAAGCCATGGTGTGGCAGGTGTGCCGCATATAAAGTAGAGGAAGATGGGCACAGATGTTAGCCCAGAGCCAATCTTTCTCAGCAAAAAGAGGAGGATTGGAAACAGATGTTAGCTCAGGGCTAATCATCCTCACAAAAAAAAAGAAATGTGATGGAACTTGAGAATGCAAGATAAGTTTTGGAAAATGCTTTCCAGTTTTTAGATAAAAAGATTTATTACTTACAGAGTAGTGAACACAGGAAGTCCTGGGGAGATTCTCCAACAGCCTAAAATATTAAGTGCTGTGAAAATAATGCAGGGATGTAGGTACTTTTCAAAATAACTAGTCCAATTCATCATGTTCTGTTAGTCTTCACTGGCCAAGGAGGGAGGGAGAGGGAAGGAGATAATCCAGTGTATTGAACATAGAATGCTAATCAAATTTTGCTTCATTATTTTATTTTTGTTTCATTGGATTACTTTTATTTTTTATTGAGATAAACTTACACAAGGTTATATGTCAGTTATAAGGTGTATAACATATTGATTTCATATGTTTGTTTATTTCATTATCATTACCACCATAGTGTTAGCTAACACCTCCAATCAGGTCACATAATTATCATTTCTTTTTTGTACTGGGGACATGCTCCAATATTTAGAATAAATTTCCAGTGAATCAGATACAGTCTGATCTTGCTGTTTATGTACATAATTTTAGCAATGGATTTGGGGATATCAGTTTTTCTGTGCATCTATGCTACACATCTAGAGAAGAATGAGCATAGCATCTGTGTAGTCAGATAACCTGTTTTGTAAGCTGTGATGCTCAACTGGCACATGATTGATGGTCTTTTTTTTTCCTCCTAAAGGAAGGACTGTGGGAGTACTAAAGAATTATTTAAAAATAACTAAGGAAGAAGGGAGATTATTTATTTTGTGAAAGAGTTTTTCTTATACCTAAAGGAAAAAATTGTGAGATGGGTAAATAGTGATTTGGGGTTATAGTGTGTGACTGAGCAGTTGAGTAGCTGAATGTAGGCTTCTTGTTTAGATAATACATTTATACAGTTCCATATGAAAGGGTACAAAAGAGTTTTTAAATGAAAAATCTTCTTTCTGTCTCTGTCCCCTGGCCACCAAGTTTACTTACCTAGAGACAGCCATTGTTACCAGTAGATGGTGTGTTCTTCCAGAAATGCATTGTGCATACACATACAAAAAATGTGTGGGGAGTTTGTGCATAGTTTTCTTTTTTTCTCCCCCTTCTATACAAAAGTGGTAGCATAGATTGCACCTAGTTTTCCGTTTTTCTTAATTAGAATTCAGTATTTGGAGTTCAGTGCTCTATCAGCAGAAGTGCTTCCCCATTCGTTCTCATAGCTGCATAGTCTAAATAACAGTTTAATGGGAGGAGAGGCTTTCAATATTGTGGATAATTGAGAGTTGAGTATATTGTCTTTTAAGTCAAATCTACCAGTATGATCTGAATAGACTGAGAAAGTTGACCAAGAAGAGGAGTTCCAAGTAGCCTCTGACGTGAAGATAAAATGCTATTTTCTTAGATGATAGCAAATATGGAAAATATGTTAAGTATAGAAATACAATAGCTGTCAGATATCTATATGATAGACATTTATTGAGTGGTTACTGTATGCCAGACACTCTGCTTATTGCTGTATACTTACCAGCTTGTTTGAGCCATACAAGAGTACTTTGGAGGCTGATGGTAGTATCCTCATCTTATAGTAGAGAAAGTGAGGTTTTTAGTGGACAAGTTATTTGCCCAAGATCACATACAAAGTAAGTGGAGATTTATGCATTCTTCTAAGTAACTGTGATTTTCAAAAGATCGTATAGGATGTATACCAAGACAACACAAAATTTCACTGAGTTAAATATATATCATTACTTCCTTAAAAATCAAACGTGGTTTCAGAGATCAAATCTTTCCAGCACTTCCTCCGATACAAAGATTAGAGATCATCTGAAAACAGCCTTTATAATAAATTGAGTTAACAAATGTTAAACCTGTTTTTGTATTTTATAAATTTTCTAGTCAATAAAATTTAAATTTCTCTTTCAAATTTTTATGACATCTAATTATATTGCGTATGCATGTTTTATTCAACATGGTCAGTTACAACAAAAATAAATTTTTGTTGTAAATAAACACTGTGGGTTGTTGGTTTTTTTGTGAAGTGTTGTGATTCGTAAAGAAACCTTAAGAGATCATTTCAGTAGTCTTACTTTAAGTTAAACCATTCATGACATATATATCCCTTTTGTTTTTTTTAATGAGTGGGCAAATCCATGTCCTTATGTATTAACCCTTATTGTCAAAAAGGTCATTTGTCTGAGCCAGAGCCTTTGTATTTAAAATGAAAATTTTTTCAATTTTCTTCTGCTTTCAAAAAATGACACCACAATTTTATGGTAAAGATGTAACAATAATAGAATTATTTACTTGATGTTGTAAATAAGGTATTTATTTTAATTCTAACGTTGGAATACCCCAGGGCTCAGTCTAGTGTCTAACGTGTTTACCTACTGTCCAGCTCACTCACTAGAATGTTGGGTTCCATGAGGGCAGGGTTAAAAAAAATTTTTTTGTTTTACTCACTACTATCTCCCCAATACCTGGAACAGTGCCTGGCACGTAGTAGGTGCTTGATAGATAATTGTGGAATGAATGAATGTTGAAGTAAATCACTAGTTGATTCGGAAAACATTTGTAAATACTGCTTTAGTGTTTAAAAAGATATCTTTGCTGATACTTGAATATAGCGCTGGTTACAGTAGAATCTTTTTAGAGTCTACAGAGTGCTTCATGAGTTGTCTGCAGACAGTAGGACTGAGTCTGTGCTGGTCAGTGAGATCAGGACAGATACTTGTTGTGGGGTATATTCAGAATGAATAGTAGGTTACTTTTACTCAAACCTGTGCAATCATTTTGTTTACCTATCTTTTGAAGGGTTCCTTGAAGATATTTTGAACCTAGATCTAGGGGAAAATATAGTTGCCAACTGAGATATTGGGTGTTAAGCTCTTTGGTGGTAACAAACAAGAAATAATGCTGACTTTTTGTGTTTAAAATTTGGAGAGGGGGATAATTGTTTTTGAGGGTGTTTTATTTTTATTTGTAGAATCATTTTGAGAACTGGTTGCTTCAGTCTAAGTATAACAAAGTATACTTTTGTTTCTAGGTGAAAAATTTAGAGAACTAATGGATAAGTTCCTGAGGGTTAACTTCAGTAAAGGCTGTCCACCCTTGTTTACTACTTTGAAATCTTTATATTACAATACAGAAAAGGTAAAATTTGGTCTTTATTCTGTTTTGCTATGGTCTTTTTTTACTAGCTTAATTATTATAGAAAGATTTCCATGTAAATATGCTATGATTTGATCATTTTCTCTATTCTACTAATGTTATTCGCCTTAGTCTAATAATAGATGAACTGAAATTATATGCATATGGTATAAGTACTGTCAAAGGAAATGTCAATCTGTGAAATTTACAAGAGTGTGAAGGCTTTATAAAAGCACTAAGATGAAAAAGGTTGTTGTTTTTAATGGGTATACTTTTCTAGTGAGATTTTAAATTTGACATATTGTCACCAGAGATCTATATTTAACTATTTCATGATTAATTATCTATTATTTTATAGTATGATAGTGGTTTTTTAAATTTGTTGTGCGTGCTTTTAAAGTTAGAACATAGACAGTTGAGTTAGTGCAACAGTAAAATGTCATTTGGTACTATTATTTTTAACAAATAGGCTATATTTTAATAAATATAGTTTTAGCTAGTTCTTAAAGAGCATAGTACTTTTCTGCTTTTAAAAATTAGAAAATAGGCACTTGCTCTTCAATTAGAAAGATAATTAGAGAATTAAAAGTTAATAGAAAACAAAATATTTCTAAGCATAACTTTTTATTTATTAATGCCTAAAATCTTGTATTCTTTACTGTAGTCAGAGTCTTTTTCTTTCCTCCTTTTTTTTTTTTTTTGAGGAAGATTAGCCCTGAGCTAACATCTGTTGCCAATCCTCTTCTTTTTTGCTGAGGAAGATTAGCCCTGGGCTAACATCTGTGCCCACCTTCCTCTACTTTATATGGGATGCCACCACAGCATGGCTTGATAAGCAGCACATAGGTCCCTGCACGGGATCTGAACCTGCAAACCCTGGGCTGCCAAAGTGGAGAGCACGAACTTAACTGCTGCATCACTGGGCTGGCCCCTGTAGTCGGAGTTTTTGAAAGTTACTAGTTGATAAGGAAAAGATTTTATTAGAAATGCCAAAATATTTTTAGTTCAACCTGTATTACTTTGTATTTATTTAGGTTTGACCCATAATTATTTGTAAATTAGCAATGATTGTAAATAATAAAATATTGAAAACAAAGTCAATGATAGGTATAACTGATGGGCACTTTCTTCCCTGTGGCAGCAGGTTTCATAAACTATAAAGGGACAACTAATAATATCTAGTACTTGATTAGTAAAAAGTGTCATTTACATTTAAAAAAATCTTACAATTCTTTGATGTTGTAGTGTGCTTATTTGACTGTAATGGCAGTGCTATCGATTTTTTGAAAAATAGCGATTGATTCATGTGAAAACACATGGCAGTGCCTACCAGTAATTTCTGTACGTTATTTAAATTAACGTTTGCCGAAATTCCTCTCTTACTCTTTTTGGCAAGGGTGACAGAGAAGAAAGGTGAGATGAAATGTCTGAAAGAACTTACGTATGTGAATTAGACTACTGCTTTTGTAACACTGTCTTGCAGCAACAACCGAATGCAGTGGTTGTTAAAAAATTTGTTCTCTTAGGCTTTCTCTGGGTGTCTCAGTTTTCACAAGGGGCATAGACCTTTTCAAAACCCTCCAATATTGATCCAAAATTATCATCATAAAGGTGTTAAGCATCTGTTGGTATTTTATAAAGCATGGAAATTGCATTTTTAAAGAAGGCACTGAGAATGCATCAATTTATATAGGAATCTTTGACATCTCTTTAGTGTTAAGCATGCAACAGGAATGTTTACCAAGTGTTTTTGAGAATTGAATTAAACTGCAGGAAATTGAGTTCAAGTTACCAGGACTTAGTATAGTAAGAAAAAATTTACAAGTATGGGATGTCTCTCAAATAATTTTGGCCACATATATGTGTGATTGCTCATAAGCTCATTTTATTTATTTTTTTGTTTTATTTTTATTTTTTTTTGTGAGGAAGATCAGCCCTGAGCTAACATCCGTGCTAATCCTCCTCTTTTTGCTGAGGAAGACCGGCTCTGCATAAGCTCATTTTAAAATTTGCATATTTCTAACCAGCAGTGCGTCCTGCTTTTTAGCTAAGGGCTGCATTTTAACTCACAAGGAAGGATTTCAAAGAGATTAAGTCTGATAAACGATTATGGTTTGGTAACCTTACAAATCTTGAAGAATAATTCATGTCAGGTAGCATGAAAATAAAGTAATCTTTTGAAGTCAGCTCAGGACATAGTACAATTGTAAAGAAGTATTTTAAAAATGTCTCCAGCATTTCAAATTGTGAATGTACTATTTAAGAAGCATTTTTCTTGTAATTCAAGATTTTTTGCCTTGTGAATTTGTGGTGTATATATGTAGCTGTAGTAATTTTGATCTTAAAGTTTTGTTTTTCGTTTTCCCCCAGCAATTTCATAACTTTATTGTGTTATTGTATAGTCTTCATTATCTTCCTTTGTAATGACTGCAGTCTTTTATAAAATCATACCTCCATTGTTGAACTTTTGTTCTTCAAGTTTTCACTGTTAGAAAAATATGTGTCTTTATACACATAGCTTTACTTAGGATTATTTCCTTTTCGTAAATTCTCAGAATAAATTGGTAAAAGGTGTGAATGTTTTGTGTTTGTTTGATAAACACTGATACATTGGTTTCTATAAGATTGTAAACACCAATTTGTTTTGCCACTAACAATGTGTGTGAAAGGTTCACTGGACTCTCACCAGCATTAGGTTCTGTTAAATATTTTCCCTTCTTGTGTTTGCTTTTCTATGGACATTAATTTTTAACGTAAAGAGGTTAAAAATTTAATGTAACCAGATTTGTTGATCTTTATTTTTATTGTGGAAGTTCGTCTACTGTTTTAGAAACACTGTGGAATGTCCTCTTTTCCTAGAGCAGTGCTTCTCAAAGTGGGATGGGAGAGGGGATTTTGTCCCCCGGGGGACATTTTGTCCTGTCTGGAGACATTTTTGATTGTCACCATTGTGGGGGTATGCTACTGGCATCTAATGAGTACAGGCTGGGGTGTTGCTAAACATTCTTCAATGCACAGGACAGCCCCCCACAGCAAAGAGTTCCATTATTGACATATTGGGCTAGATAATTCTTTGTTATAGGGGGGCTGACCTGTGCATTATAGGATATTTAGTAGTGTCCCTGGCCTCTACCAACTAGATGCCAGTAGCTTCCCCTCAGTATTTGTTGTTGTTAACTTTTATTGAGACATACCATAAAATTTAACTGTTTGAACTGTACAGTTGAGTGATTTTTAGTATATTCAGAGTTTTGCAACCGTCACCACAGTGTAATTTTAGAAACTTTTCATCACCCCAAAAAGAAGCCCATCCCCCCAGCATTAGGCAACTACTCATGTACTTTCTCTCTATGGATTTGCCTATTCTGGACATTTCATACAAACAGAATCATACAATATGTGGCCTTTTTCTCTCTAACTTCTTTTACTTAGCATAATATTTTCATCCATGTGGTAGCATGAATGAGTATTTCACTCCCTTTTATGGCCAAGTAGCATCCCATTTTATGGCTATACCACATTTTATCTATCAGTTGATGAACATTTTGGTTGTTCCTACCTTTTGGTTATCATGAATAATGGTGCTATGAACATTTGTGTACAAGTTTTTGCATGTACATGTTTTCATTTCTTTGGCTTGTATGTGCCCAGGATTGGAATTGCTAGGTCAAATGGTAACTTTATGTTTAAACTTCTAAAAACGTACCAGACTGTTTTCCAAAGTGCCTCTGTCATTTTATATTCCCACAAGCAGTGTATGAGGATTCTGATTTCTGCACCTCCTCACCAACAATCCACTGATTATTACGTGATATTTGATTATAGCCATGCTAATGGATATGAAGTGGTATCTCTTTGTGGTTTTGGTTTGCATTTCGCTGATGACTGATGATGTTGAGCATCTTTTCCTGTGCTTATTGGCCATTTGTATATCTTCTTTGGAGAAATGTCAATTCAGATTCTTTGCCCAATTTTTAATTGTGTTATTTGTCTATTATTGAATTGTAAGAGTTCTTTTTATATTCTAGATACGAGTTCCTTATCAGATATATAATTTGAAAATGTTTTGTACCATTCTGTGGGTTGTATTTTGACTTTCTTGAAAGTATCCTTTGATGCACAAAAGTTTTTAATTTTGATTAAGTCCAGTTTATCTTCGTTCACTTTGGTTTTTTGTGCTTTTGTATCTAAGAAACTGTTGCTGAATCCAAGGTCATGAAGATTTACACATATTTACTTCTGAGAGTTTTATACTTTTAGTTCTTACATTGAGGTCTTCGATCCATTTTGAGTGCATTTTTGTATGTGTTGTGAGGTAGGAGTCCAGCTTCATTCTTTTGCATGTGACTGTCCAGTTTCCCAGCACTATTTGTTGAAGAGACTGTTCTTTCTCCGTTGAAAGGTCTTGGCAGCCTTGTTGAAAATAAATTGACCACAAATGTGAGAGTTCATTTCTGGACTCTCAATTCTATTCCAATGATCTGTGCGTCTGTTGTTATGCTGGTACCACACTGTCTTGATTACTGTAGTTTTGGGGTAAGTTTTGAAATTAGGAAGTGTGAATCTTCCTAGTTTGTTCTTTTCCAAGATTCTTTTGGCCATTCAGGATTCCTTTTATTTCCATTTGAATTTTAGGATCAGCTTTTTGGTTTTTACAAAGAAGCCAGCTGGGATTTTATAGGGATTGCATTGAGTCTGTAGATCACTTTGGGACATATTCCCGTCTTAACAATATTAAATCTTTCAATCTGTGAACAGTGGATGTCTTTCCATTTATTTAGATCTTCTTTAATTTTTTTTTTTTGGAGTTTTCAGTGTACGTCTTTTCCAAAGACATAATGTACGTCTTTTGTTAAATTTATTCCTAAGTATTTTATTCTTTTTTTGTGGTGTTCTAGATAGAATTATTTTCTTAATTTCATTTTCAGATTGTTCACTGCTAGTATATAAAATACAGTTGATTTTTGTATATTGATCTTGTATTCTGCAACCTTGCTGAACTCGTCAGAACTCGTCTATTAGTTGTTGTAGTTGGTATAATGGATTCCTTAGGATTTTCTATGTGTAAGATCATGTCATCTGCAAATAGAAAGTTTTGTTTCTTCCTTTCCATTTTGTATTCTTTTATTTTCATTTTCTTGACTGATTGTCCTGGCCAGAACGTCCAGTACAGTGTTGAAGGGAAGTGATGAGAGTGGCATCTTTGTCTTGTTCTTGATCTTAGGAGGAAAGCATCTAGTCTTTCTCCATTAATGTTAACTATGGATTTTTCGTATATTCGTTTTATAATGTTGAAGAAGTTCCCTTCTGTTCCTAGTTTGTTGAGTGTTTTTATTGTGGAAGGGTGTTGAATTTTGTAAACTGCTTTTTCTGTGTCTAATGAGATGATCATGTGGTTTTGGTTTTTATTCTATTGACTTCCTATGTTACATTAGTTGATTTTCAGATGTTAACCCAAGCTTGTATTACTGTGATAAAACCCACTTGGTCATGGTGCATAATTCTTTTTATATGTTGCTGGGTTCAATTTGCTAGTATTTTATTGAGAATTTTTGCATCTCTGTTCCTAAGAGAGACTCGTCTGTAGTTTTCTTGTGATGGTCTGGTTTTGGTATCAGGGTAATAATAGCCTTATAATCAGTTGGCTGTTATTATTATGCTATAAAGTGTTGCGTCCTCTTCTGTTTTTTTCTGAAAAGTTGGTGAAGAATTGGCATTAATATTAAATGTTTGGTAGAATTTACCAGTCGAAGCCATCTGGGCCTGGACTTTGTGGGTAGTTTTTGATTACCTATTCAAACTCATTACTTGTTATTGGTTTACTCTTATTTTCTATTTCTTCTTGACTTGGTTTCTGAAATTTGTGTCTCTAGAAATTTGTCCATTTCATCTGTTATCCGTTATTGGCAAACAATTGTCCATCATATTCCTTTATAATTATTTTATTTCTGTAGTCAGTAGTAATGTCTTCTCTTTCATTTTTTTTTTTTTTTTTTTTGTGAGGAAGATCAGCCTTGAGCTAATATCCATGCTAATTCTCCTCTTTTTGCTGAGGAAGACCGGCTCTGAGCTAACATCTGTTGCCAATCCTCCTCCTTTGTTTTTTCCCCCAAAGCCCCAGTGGATAGTTGTATGTCATAGTTGCACATCCTTCTGGTTGCCGTATCTGGGACGCGGCCTCAGCATGACCCGAGAAGCGGGGCGTTGGTGCGCGCCTGGGATCCGAATCCGGGCCGCCAGCAGCGGAGCACGTGCACTTAACCGCTAAGCCACGGGGCCGGCCCTTCTCTTTCATTTTTAATTTTAACAATTTGAGTCTTCTTTTTTTCTTGGTCAATCTAACTAAATATTTGCTCATTTTGTTGATCTTTTCAGAGAACCAAATTTTAGGTTTGCTGATTATTTTCCCCTTCTCTCTATTTTGTTAATTTCCGCTCTAATTTTTATTATGTTCTTACTTCTGCTTGTTTTAGGTTTAGTTTGCTCATCTTATTTCAGTGTCTTTTTTCTAACATGTTCTTTGCGTTCTATACTTTTATCTTTTACTTTGCTGATTTGAGTGAGAAAAATAGGTTTTCTTTAAGGATAAAGATTTGTATTTGCACAAAAAAGATAATTAGTAAAATCAGTTTTTATTTAATTTTAGTTCAACTGTCAAGGCTACAGCTTATACATTTGTGTGTGTGTGTTGTAAAAGAAACCAAAATGACTCTAAGAAGAGGTGCAAATTAATTTTGGACTTCCATTTTCACGTATAATGGATGGTACTTCCTAGTTTTCTTCTGTAGCCATTTACTGTGTGAGTATAAGATTGTGGAGTGAAGATAGTGAATCATCGTTGAGTTTTGTCTGGGTCGTTGCGGGTGCATTTGATTCCATTGAAGCTAGCTATCAGTGCACAGGGTACTGAATATGAGTAACTTAAAGCAACATGGAAATTGAGTACTTGATGAGATTCTGACTGGATGAAGTGTCAGATGTCTCAACAAAAATTATATGACTGTCCATTCACAGGAAAGGAAGGTAGGCTGTTTCCCAGGGGGCCTTTCTTTCTTGTGTTAAATCTGCCCATGCTGTGGAAGTATACCTAGATTCTCATTTAGTTAAAAAACGTATGGAGCTATGTGTGCCGTTTAAAAACTGGTGACAGTAGGCACAAACAGTTACAAAAAACTTGACCTCTTGTTCATTGAAGAAAGAATCATCATGAACTTCGTTGGAATGTTTCTGTGGGAAGTACTGAATCATTTGGCTGTTGTGCTGGGGAATACCTATAATTTGATTTTTCATTGAATTTGATTGCTTTTCTGTTTTTCATAAAAACCACAGGTTTATGCTAGTATATTTTTTATAAAATACATAAAATAAAAATATAACTTAAAAGTTGGTGAGTTAACTATAATCATCTTCTGTTTCACCATATGCACCACACTTTGGGAAATACTGTACAAGGTAAAGAGCACTGCTTTGAAATCAGGCCTGGTATGGAATTCTGACTCCATCACTTACTTGCTTGAGCAACTACGTGAGTCTGTTTATGAATCATAAAGTTGGGGAAAATAATATTTAAAGAGTTGATATGTGTTTCAATTAAATGATAATTAACCAAGTAAAGTGCTTGGTTCAGAGAAAATGTTCAAGATCTGGTTCTTCTCCCACTGTCCCCACTCCTCATATCTCATCCCTGTAAGAAATTACTTACTTTCATTTATTAAGTGTCATAGTTCTTGGACAACTTACCTCTGTAACTAGCTCCTTTGCAACCAAAATTGTCACTACTGATGGTATATTTATTGGAAATTTTTTTTCTTTTTTTTTTGAGGAAGATCAGCCCTGAGCTAACATCCATGCCAGTCCTCCTCTTTTTGCCGAGGAAGACTGGCCCTGAGCTAACACCCGTGCCGATCTTCCTCCACTTTATGTGGGATGCTGCCACAGCATGACCTGACAAGTGATGCGTCAGTGCGCTCCCGGGATCCGAACCCAGGCCGCCAGCAGCGGAGCGTGTGAACTTAGCCGCTACGCCATGGGGCCAGCCCCCTTATTTATTGGAAATTACTCCAGTTTTGATCCTTGTTGATAAACTGTTGCACTTTAATTTTCTAATTTGGGTAAAAAAATGAAAAGATAGTTTCAATGGCTTTCATGTCGCAGTAATATTTTAAACATGTGGTTTATATCTATATAGTGAAAAATTGTATATCAAATATGGTGTTGTAGGACTTTGTCTTTAAGGTTAATAAAGAATTCTTTTAACTTGTTCATAAGAAAAGCTGATCAAGGGTCATAATTTAGGAAATTATCTGTAGTAGTCACAATTTGCCCAGGTTAGATTGTGTTAGCAAAAATAAAGCTTTTTCAATCCTGATCAAATACAACTATAGAAGAAAATATTTAAATCAGGATAAGGTGGTTGAACTTGGAAATTTTTTCACTTCATAAAATTTTGGCTGTATAATTTAAGCTGTCCTTTTTGAGGCTTTAAGTTTTTATTCTGATCTTAGATGGCTAAATTAAGTAGATTGGCTTTCTTGATTTTAAATGGCAGTGGCAAAATATTATTTTCAAGAAGAATAGCCATTACATATTAAGTTTTACAAGAAAGGAGTTGAATATACGTCCTGAGATATAAATAAGTAAACTTGAAGTAAAATGGGTCCTTATACCTGAGTAAAACTCTTAGACTAACTTTCGTAGACAAATCTGGAAAATTGAATTGTTCACTTAATTACTGAGTTAGTGACTATAATGTAAATTTTTAGATTCAAGAAATATGCATAATGAACCAGGAAGGCCCATGTTCTTCGCAGGTTTTTTATTTAGGAGATTTCATGTGGACTTTACATTATCTTGATTTTTCCTCAATAAGATCTTGTTTCGAAGTTCTAAAGCTGGAGATCTATTTTAATTACTGGTATTTATATGCCTTTATGAAGAATTACATGTAACTTCAGTATATATTTTGTTGTACTTTTTTTTTATTATTAAACTGACTTTAAAAATATGCTTCACCCTTAGAGATGCAGAGACCCTTATTAAAAACCTGCTCCAGCTGCAGTTTTTGCAACTGCCAGTAGATGGCATTGTAAGTTCATGAAAAAAATATCTGCTTCCATAAATTGAACAACTTGAGTACTGAATTTCTAAGCCTGGAAAGTTTTTTTAACTTACAGATATTCTAATTGAGATTGATGGAGTGGTATTGGTCATGGTGGATTAAAAATGTCTATGACGTTTAATTTTGTTTTATAATAATAGTCTTTTTGCAACATTTTTATCAGTTCTTGAACTCTGCTGTGTGTATCAGAATTAACTAGAGGGCTTGCTAAAAACAGATCGCTGGTTCTGTAAATCTGGGGTTTGGTCCAAAAATTTACATCTCTAACATGTTACCGGGTGATGCTAATGCTAGTGTTGATGATGTTAATGGTCTGAAGATCACACTTTAAGAACCGCTGTTGTTTTTTTTTTAATTGTGGTAAAATACACTTAACATAAAATTCACTATCTTAACCATTTTTAAGCGTACAGTTCAGTGGTATTAAATACATTCACATTGTTGTGCAACCATCACCACCGTCCATCCCCAGAACTCTTAGAATTGAGACTCTATACCCATTAAACAATAACTTCCCATTTTCCCCTCCTCCCAGCCCCTGGCAACCACCATTATACTTTTTGTTTTTATGATTTTCACTGCTCAAAGTATCTTGTAAGTGGAATCATACAGTATTTTTCTTTTTGTGACTGGCTTATTTCACCTAGCTTAATGTCCTCAAAGTTCATCCATGTTGTAGCATATTAGAGAATTTCCTTCCTTTTTAAGGCTGAAAAATATTTGATTGTATGTATCTACCACATTTTGCTTATCCATTCATCTGTTGATGGACACTTCGGTTGCTTCCACGTTTTGGCCATTGTGAATAATGCTTCTATGAACATGGGTGTACAAATATCTCTTTGAGACCCTACTTTCCACCCTTGTGGGTATATACCCAGAAATGGAATTGCTGGATCATTTGGTAATTCTATTTTAAATTTTTTAAGAAACTGCCATACTGTTTTCCATAACAGCTGTACCATTTTACATTCCCACCAGTAGGGCACAAGGGTTCCAATTTCTTTACATCCTCATCAACAGTTGTTGCTTTCTGGTTTTTTTTTTTTTTTTTTTTTTGCTGAGGAAGATCTGTCCTGAGCTAACATCTGTGCCAGTCTTCCTCTATTTTGTATGTGGGTCACCACCACAGCATGGCCACCAACAAGTGGTGTAGGTCCACACCTGGGATCCAAACTTGGGCCGCTGAAGCAGAGCACGCCAAACTTAACCACTAGGCCATGGGGCTGGCCCTTGTTTTCTGTTTTTTTGATAGTAGCCATCCTCCTGGGAGTGAGGTGGTATCTCATTGTAGTATTTTTTTAAATTAATTAATTTATGTTTTGCTGAGGAAGATTCACCCTGAGCTAACATCTGTGCCAGTCTTCCTCTGCTTTTTAGTATGTGGGCTGCCAGTGCAGCATGGCTGCTAACAGAGTGGTGTAGGTCCATGCCCGGTAACCAAACCTGGGCCACCGAATTGGAGTGTGCTGAACTTGACCATTAGGCCACTGGGGCTGGCCCTCATTGTAGTTTTGATTTGCGTTTCTGTAATGATTAGTGATGTTGCTCATATCTTCATATGCTTATTGGCTGTCTGTCTGTCTTTTTTGGAGAAATGTGTATTCAAGTACTTTGCCCATTTTTGAATCAAGTTTTTTTTTCCTTGTTGAGTTTTAGGAGTTCTCATATCTTCTGGATATTAATCCCTTATTGGATATATGAGTTGCAAATATTCTCTCCCATTCTGTGGGTTGCCTTTTTACTCTGTGGGTAGTGTCTTTTGATGCACGAAATTAAAAAATTTTCATTAAGTCCAATTTGTCTATTTTTTTTTTGTTACCTGTTCCTTTGGTGTCATATCCAAGAAATCATTGCCAAATCCAGTGTCATGAAACTCTTGTCATGTTTTCTTCTAAGTGTTTTATTGTTTTAGGCCTTACATTTAGTTCCTTGATCCATTTTGAGTTAATTTTTGTATATGATATTAGGTGAGGGTCTAGCTTCGTTCTTTTGCATGTGGATATCTAGTTTTCCCAGCACCATTTGTTGAAAAGACTGTACTTTCCCCATTCTCACCCTTGTCAGAAATCATTTGGCCATATATGGGAGGGTTTATTTCTGGGCTCTTTTATTCCTTTAGTCTCTATGTCAGTCTTTATGTAAATACCACACTGTTTTGATTACTGTAGCTTTGTAGTGAGTTTTGAAATCAGTCTGTGAGTCTTCTGGTCTTTTTCTTCTTTTTCAAGATTGTTTGGCTGTTTTGGGTCCCTTGACATTCCGTGTGAATTTTAGGATGAGTTTTTCTATTTGTGCAAAAAAAGTTATTGGGATTTTGATAGTGATTGCATTGAATCTGTAGTTATCTTTGGGTAGTACTGACATTTTAATAATAAGTCTTCCAATCCGTGAACATGGGATGTGTTTCCATTTATTTATGTCTTTTTAAATTTCTTTCAGCAACATTTTGTAGTTTTTGTTGTACAAGTCTTTCACTTCCTTGGTTAAGTTAATTCCTAAATATTTTATTCTTTTTGATGCTATTGTGAATGGAATTTTTTTTTGTAATTTCTTTTTCAGATTGTTCATTGTTTGTGTATAGAAATACAACTGATTTTTGATAGAAATGCAACTGATTTTTGTGTATTGACGTTTGTATCCTGCTGCTTTGCCAAATTCATTTCTTAGTTCTAAAAGGTTTTTTTTTTATGTGATATCATTAGGATTTTCTACAAGTAAGATCACATCATCTGCAAACAGATATTTTTACTTCTTCCTTTCCAGTTTGGATGCCTTTTATTTCTTTTTCTTGCCTAATTGCTTTGGCTAGAACTTCCAGAACTGTGTTGAATACAAGTGTGGAAAGCGGACGTCCTTGCCTTGTTCTTGATCTTAGTGGAAATGCTTTTAGTCTTTCACCATTGAGTGTGATATTCACTGTGGGTTTTTCGTATATGGCGTTCATTCGATATATTGAGGTAGTATCCTTCTATTCCTAGTTTGTTGAGTGTTTTTACTGTGAAAGGGTGTTGAATTTTGTCAAATGCTTTTTCTGCATCAATTGAGATGATCATGTGTTTTTTTTCCTTCATTTTGTTGCTGTGGCATATTACATTGATTTTTTTTTTTTTTTTTGGTGAAGAAGATCAGCCCTGAGCTAACATCCATGCCAATCCTCCTCTTTTTGCTGAGGCAGACTGGCCCTGAGCTAACATCCGTGCCCATCTTCCTTCACTTTATGTGGGACGCTGCCACAGCATGGCGTGACAAACGGTGCGTTGGTGCGCACCTGGGATCCAAACCCAGGCCGCCAGCAGCGGAGCACACACACTTAACCACTATGCCATGGGGCCAGCACCCTGCATTGATTTTTTTCTTTTTTTGTGTGTGAGGAAGATCGGCCCTGAGCTAACATCTGCCAATCCTCCTCTTTTTGCTGAGGAAGAGTGGTCCTGGGCTAACATTCATGCCCATCTTCCTCCACTTTATGTGGGACGCCGCCACAGCATGACCTGCAAGCGGTGCATCAGTGTGTGCCCGGGATTTGAACCCCGGGCCGCCAGCAGTGCAGGGCAGGCACTTAACTGCTACGCCACGGGGCTGGCCCCTGATTTTTATATGTTGAACTATCTTTGCATTCCAGAATAAATCTCCCTTGGTCATGACGTATAATCCTTTTAATGTCCTGCTGAATTCTGTTTTCTTGTATTTTGTTGAGGATTTTTGCATCCATATTCATCAGGGATATTGATTAGTAGTTTTCTTATGATGTCTTTATCTGGCTTTGGAATCAGAGTAATGGTGGCTTCATAAAATGAATTTGGAAGTTTTCCCTTCTCTTCAGTTTTTGGGAAAGTTTGGTATTAGTTCTTTACGTGTTGGGTAGAATTCACCAGTGAAGCCCCTGGGTCCAGGGCTTTTCTTTGTTGGTAAATTTTTGATTGTTGATTCAATCTCCTTACTAGTTGTAGGTCTATTCACATTTTAAGAAACATTGTTTTTAAACAGTCTTTGTTTTAAAAGTCTTATTGAAACAATACGGCATTATTGTTTTTCAAAAGAATGTACCCATATCCTACTACCCTAATCCATTTGGTTGTATTTTTGTTGACTATGTCTTTATACATACGTGTTTTAGTGAAGTCATACTGTGTGCAAATTCTTTTTGTGTTCTCTCTTTTTGTATGTTACGTATTTTTCCTCATTGTTAACGTATGGTCCCACCTATTTCCTATTGCCTTTCTATCCCAGAAAATTATGCCATATAACATAACATCGTATCACAAAGATACCATGTAGGCTTGAAAAGTGTTTTAATTTGGTCTTTTTTTGTTTTTTGACTGGTGTCAGTGGGATTGTCAGTGGCTTTATGGACCCTATACCCTGTGACTTTGTGGAGCGGGGTTCTAATTTGGATTCAAAATTAAACTCGTTAAATCATACCATCTTGTATTACACGGAATGTGTGAAGTGGTTTCTTTCATAGCCATATATACCAAAATTTGTTTAGGACTTTGTAATACGTGGTATGCTCTTCACTGACAGTGAAACTGTAGTAAATTTTGATTAGTTTGTAAAGAGGCCTAGAAAGAAAAGTATAATTATTTTTCTGAAAATAAAATGTCTAAAGTCCCAATTTCCGCAAAATAGTAAGCAATGTTTCAGACCTTATTTTAGTAGTAGATAGATAAGTGAATTTGGATAGGAAAACCTATAATTGTATTAAGTACTGATTCTCATTTTCTGCCTTTTACCAGGGCTGATGACAGTGATAAGCAAATCAGTCATTTTAAATTTTGCTTGTACTTTTCAAACCTTTTTCATTTTTTTGTAGACATACTAACAATGATTCATAAATGGAATGTCTATTTTGTTAATTTTGTATTTGCTTGTTTTTAGACGTTGTAATGTTCACAAACTTGAAATAGGAGTTCACAGTTTTTTAACGATACAATTAATATATAGCATTTGATATTAGAGATCAGAATACATACAGAACGCTGAGACATAGGCAGTTAGGACTTCCTAAAGAGAGGCTCGTTGGCTGGCCGGTTTGTCCCTCTGTAACACACTCCACTCCCACCCCCAAATCAAACACAGCAAAACTTCTTTAAATTTCAAGAACTCATTAAGATTCTTTGGGGACTCAATTTGGAAATGTGTATTTGAAAGTGTGTTGCTTAATGCCACATAAGAGTGTTATAAGTTTGTCCCTCCTAAGCCTTCTCTTACTTTTTTTTTCCTCTCTGGCAAACTTTTCCCTCTCTGTTGTCCACCCAGTTTGTGTGTGTGTGTGTGGGGGGATGTGTGTGTGTAAAGTTTCCCCCTGCTCAGTTTGGGTGCACTTAGTGTATTTTCCATGGTCTGGCTGATTTAATGTGTACCACTTGGTGTTTTGTGCACTAAAACTGATTGGGGCAAGGTTCCTGTCTTCCTGTTAGTCTTTAGTCTTACTGTACCCCTGTGAGTCAAGGAGAATTGCCCTTGAGTAACAGATGTGCTGGTGTCCCGTAGACCAGAGACTGATAGAGCAGAGTCGTTAAAAGCTAAACTCAAGCCTTGTTGCTTGGGTTAAATTCTGGCTCCGCCGTTGCATACTTTCAGCTTATTTTTGTTTTCCCTTTGCCTGTAAAATGGAGTTTAATAATAGTGCACACCTCAGAGGGTTGTTTTGAGTCTGAGTTAATACAAGTAAAGTACTTAAAACAGTGCGTAGCACATAGCAAGTGCCATATAGGGTTGACTTTTAATATAATTGTTACTATAAAACATGTAAAGCACTTGCAACGGTTACTAGCTTATTATTATTGTTCCGCTATCTATATGTTCTTTTTGTCTGGTGATATTGGTAGCATTAGGACCTTTTTTTTTTTTTTTTTTTTGGTGAGGAAGATTAGCCCTGAGCTGACATCTGTCTCCAATCTTCCTCTTTTTTTTGCTGAGGAAGACTGGCCCTGGGCTAACATCCCTGCCCATCTTCCTCGACTTTCTATGGGACGCCACCACAGCATGGCTTGACAAGCAGTGCGTTGGTGCGCGCCCAGGATCCAAACCCCAGGCCGCCGCAGCAGAGGGCGCGCACTTAACCGCTACACCACTGGGCCGGCCCTAGGACCATTTTTTAAAACTACAAAACTTTCTAAATTATTAATATGAAAATATTCCTTCACTTTTGACCTTTGTTTTTTTTGAAGTTCACAAATAAGATGATTATATTTTCCAACTCATTCTGAACAGTTAACATCAATAGGCATTTAAAGCCAACTGTACACATAAGCGCTTTTTTTTCCTCCTGCCACTTCTAATTCATGTCACTGTTGGCACTCTCAGGGCATAGCACATTTACTGTGTAGTTTGTAATATTTCAGTCCCACCTGATTGAGCATTGAAATGCAAATTCTGTCAAAATGATCACTCAAAACAAAGGTAGTTTAAACGTCTAGTTAGGA
Organism: Diceros bicornis minor; assembly: GCF_020826845.1. NCBI lineage: Eukaryota > Metazoa > Chordata > Mammalia > Perissodactyla > Rhinocerotidae > Diceros > Diceros bicornis. Next base: position 34,991,066 of record NC_080748.1, on the reverse strand, counting down.
GTTTACTTAACCTCTTCTTCCATCAACTCACTGTATAATTTGGATCATTTCACTTGACTTTTTTGTAATGAGTGACATTTTAGAAAAGCTGAACATACATATATAATGGCTTACAACTTCACAATATAACAGCAGGAAGCAAAAGATAAGTAAATTAACTGTTAATAAATTATACAGGTGTATAAAATGGCAGAAAAAGGATTTTGTAGTAACTAGTGATAATTTGTCCTTCAAAACCTGAAACTACTTATTGAGATGAGAAATTACGAGTTCCTGTTTTACTGTTAATGAAGAGAGCAGTACATTTTCTGTGTTTTTTCTCACTTTGCTCCTACACAGGGAGGGGGGAAAAGCAGACAGCCTAGTAATTTAGTTAATTTATAGTTCTGAAATAAGCTGTATATTGTTTGTAAATCTGATTTAATCCATAATAAATATAAATACCTTCATAAAATATTTTTAAATTTTAAAACTATGTTTCTTCAACAGATTTCTATAATCCAGGACCTTGTTACTAATTATGAAGCCTCTCTTAAAACGTGTGACTTTTTTAGCCCTTATGGTAAGTTTAAATTAGATTGGATTGGAATTTGATTACTCATTTCAATCCATTTTTAGTCACTTATAGTAGAACTATCTTATGTTTCTTATGTACATACTACGTGATAGCTGTTTACTAAATAGTTTTTGAATTAGTGAATGAAATGAGAAGAGCACTTTCAATCTTATTTAATTTAAATTTTCTATAATCTTGTGAGGTGGGAGTTAACCCTATTTTATCATGAGTAAACAGACTTGACAGTTTTAGTGGCTTGGCCAAGATCATGCAGTTAGTTTATGTATTGAAACTTATTTTTCCTGAATCTCCGCTTCTCTGCTCTTTCTACTCTTATTACTTTAAATCCTGTTTTGTTTCTCTATTTGTAGGGGCATATGTAAATCAAAACCACTTAATTTAGAAAACACGCTAGAATGCTTTTTCAGTCATGCAGTTGGTAACTTTAGTCTGGTTTCTTCATGTGTCTTTTACATGTTATTGCCCTTTTGTTTTTGTTAGTTTGAAACAAATTTCATAATAAAATAACAGACACAGAAGTAAAGAGAATAATGAATGCCTGTGTCACCATCACCCGGCTTGTGTTATCAACATTTTGGCAGTCTTATTTGAAGTATCTTCTGTCTGCTTTTCCTTGTGGAGTATTTTTAAAGCAGACATGCTGTTTCACCTGTCAGTACCTTAGTATGCATCTCTAACTATTTAAAACACTTAAACAGAAGCCCTAACCACAATGCTATCTCACACAGAATTAGCTCTCATACCATAATATCTTAACACCCAGACTACATGCAAATTTCCCTGATTATCTTAAACAATATATATCTTGGTATAATTGTTTTATTTGAATCTGGATCCAACTAAAGTCCACACTTTACATTTGATTGTTAGGTCTCTGACAACAATTGTTGTTAGGTCTTTAATCTTTTTTTGTTTTTTTTTTTGTGATCAGCCCTGAGCTAACATCCATGCCAGTCCTCCTCTTTCTGCTGAGGAAGACCTTTTTGCTGAGGAAGATGTTGCTAACATCTATTGCCAGTCCTCCTCCCTTTTCTCCCCAAAGCTCCAGTAGATAGTTGTATGTCATAGTTGCACATCCTTCTAGTTGCTGTGTGTGGGACGCGGCCTCAGCATGGCCGGACAAGCGATGCGTCAGTGTGCGCCCGGATCCGAACCCCCGCCACCAGTAGTGGAGTGCGCACTTAACCGCTATGCCCCGGGGCTGGCCCCTAGGTCTTTAATCTTAAGCAGTACCCTCCCCTCGCTTTTTAAAGAAATGCTATTTGTTGAAAGGTCATTTGTCTTGTGGAATGTCCCATATTCTGGATTTGGCTGATTGCTTTCTCATGGTAACATTTAATGTATTTTGCTATCATCCACAGTTCTTGTAAACTTTATAGTTAGATTCACAGGCTTGAGTAGATTCGGGTTCCATGTGAGTGCTTCATACGTGATGCTTTGTACTTCCTGTTATATCACATCTGGAGGCAGAAGACATTCTGGTTGTCTCTCTCTTTGTGATGTTAAGATTGATCAGGGTTCAGATGTTGTCAGCCTGATCTGCCCATTAACAAGTTCCTCACCGGCCTCTCACCTAATGATTTTAGCAGCCACTGAGGATCCTTGCCTCAGTCGCTTACTTCTAATCATCATTTCGTCTGCATTTATTAGCTGGAATTCTTCTTATAAAGAACTTTCCCTCATCAAATATTTGGTTCCCCTGAAGTATAGTTTATATAAGAGGAGCAAGATAAATGTTTGGCTCTTTGCCTTTATTATTTGTGTTTTAATTTATGCTAATTAGTTTGTGCATTGTTGTCATTTCATTTGTTTAGCTAGTCTAGGAGACCTTTTTTTCCTGATGTGGGGGTAAATTCTCCTTTCTACTCTTTCTGCCTCATTTTGTACCTGTATGTCTTCCCTTCTAAAATCCATTTTAATAGCTTGGTATTTCTTATCTGCTCTTCTGTAGCTTGAGGGTACAGGATGGGGAACAGGACAGAGCTCAGCTGATTGTGTGTGGCTTTTGTCACATAACAGCGTTAATGTCACCTTGTCAGGAATATATCCTCCTCAAGCCCTTCAACTTTGGGTTTCCCTGATTCAGTATCGAGGCCTAGACACTGCTAAACCCTGGCAGTTCTTGCCTCTGTGGAAATCTTGCAGTAGTGGTTAGGGACATCTTTTGTCCAGGCTATTTTCCCGGACTTTTCCTGGGCCTTCTGCATTATGCTGTCAGCCTCAGAACTCATTGAGTTTGATTGACCCCTTTTCCCCAGCATTCTTTCTTTGGAGTGCAGTAGGAGTTAGAAGCCTATGGAACTAACATCTTGTTTCTGTGCTTGGCTGCCACTTTTTGAACTTTTTGGCATGAAGTCATACCTCTTTCTGTTGAAATTGGTCATTTTTGCTGAGTTTTTACTGTTTATTATTGTAATAATTATTAATTTCATTATGCATTGGGAGAGAGAAAGTAATGATTTGCTTTACTTTGCCTTCTTCCCCATCGTAATTTTGTATTTGTTTGATTGCAGAGAATGCGGAGAAGGAACCGCCAACGACACTACTCTGGGTTCAGTATTTCCTGGCACAGCACTTTGATAAACTTGGGCAATATTCTTTGGCTTTGGATTATATTAATGCTGCAATTGCTAGTACTCCAACTCTAATAGAATTATTCTATATGAAGGCAAGAATTTACAAGGTAAAATCTTAGTCATGTATTTTGAATAGTTGAAGAATTTGGCCACTTTAAGAACCCTTGGAGTTCTCTCTGTATAGAAATAACTTTTGGGGCACTCTGGTAATCTATTTATAGTAATCTAATAATCCTAAGGAATATTATGTTCTTAGTTTTGTAATCAGTGTTAATCCTTTGATTCAGCTCTTAGTAAATGTAAATTGTAATTTATGTAAAGATTTCTAGATAAATTTGACAGAAATGTTACCAAATTTCTAATTTGTCTTAGTAAACTTTTTCCATTTACATTGCACCCATATTCTCTTAATCATGAACTGTGATTTCTTTAATACTTTCATCTCTTAAAGCACATAGGTAATCTCAAAGAGGCTGCAAAGTGGATGGATGAAGCACAGTCTTTGGACACAGCCGATAGATTTATCAATTCCAAATGTGCAAAATACATGCTTCGAGCAAATATGATAAAAGAAGCAGAGGAAATGTGCTCCAAGTTCACAAGGGTAGGAAATAGCATGTAATTTTCTGAGTTAGTAAAAATTAAACTCAAGTTCTGTGGCGATTTATGAAGTTTGCTGCTGAAGTTCTTAAGAATTCATTTTTGTTGTTATTATTTTTTTTTAATTTCATTTAGCTCATATTCTAAGTATAGTTTCTTTCTGTGGTTGAGTGTGTGTGTGTGTGCATGTACTTCTGGTGGAGGATGGTTAAAAAGCAATAGCAGAGGGCCGGCCCGGTGGCTTAGCGGTTAAGTGCACGCGCTCCGCTGCTGGCGGCCCGGGTTCGGATCCCGGGCGTGCACCGACGCACCGCTTCTCCGGCCATGCTGAGGCCGCGTCCCACATACAGCAACTAGAAGGATGTGCAGCTATGACATACAACTATCTGCTGGGGCTTTGGGGGAAAAAATAAATAAATAAAATCTTTAAAAAAAAAAAAAACAATAGCAGAAGCAAAATACTTTTACACAAAGATAAGCAATATGCCATACTTTAGTGCTTATGTGTAATATTCGATTTACAGTTCTTTTGTTTCACTAGTATTTGTGACTGCTGTTTTAATTTCTCCTTTACAGTATCTTACTTCAGAATTGCTCATAGAGTTCTTTCTATGTAGAACTAACTTTTGGGGACTACTAGTCTCTGACATTCAAGAATTTAAGTTCTCTGAAATTGTTGGGCTAAACATTCATTCCTTTCCTTTCTGTCCTTCACCATCCTTTCGTATCCTTTTCAACATAGATTTTCTGTTGTATTATAAAAATAATACATGTTTATGGTTAAAAAGACTCATGGAACAGAATAGAAAGCTCAGAAACAGATTCACACATATTGGGACACTTGGTATATAGCCAGAAGTGCTTTAAAAATCAGAGATGAAAAGATTGCTGGGACAATTAGTTATTTGTGTTGAAAGAAATAAAATGACATCCTTATCTTATACTGCAAATATATCAATTTCAGGTAGATTAAAGATCTAAGTATGGGGACTGGCCAGGTAGCGTAGTGGTTAAGTTCACGTGCTCCGCTTTGGCGGCCCAGGGTTTGTGGGTTCGGATCTCAGGTGTGGACCTGCACACCACTTGTCAAGCCATGCTGTGGTGGTGTCCCACATACAAAAAGTAGAGGAAGATTGGCACAGATGTTAGCTCAGGGCCAATCTTCCTCACACACACAAAAAGAGATCTAAGTATGGAAAGTAAACCTTTCAAACTTTTAGAAGAAAATATAGAAGTTTATCTTTACGGCCTGAGGTAGAAACCATTTTTTTTTTTAGGAAGATTGGCCCTGAACTAACATCTGTTGCCAGTCTTCCTCTTTTTCTTTTTTTTCCCCCCAAAGCCCCGATAGATAGTTGTATGTTATAGTTGTACATCCTTCTAGTTGCTCTATGTGGGATGCCGCCTCGGCATGGCTTGATGAGCAGAGCGTAGGTCTGTGCCCAGGATCCCAACCGGCGAACCCCAGGCTGCCGAAGCGGAACGTGCGAACTTAACTGTTATGCCACCAGCCTGGCCCCAAAAAGGGTTTTTTTTAATCTGAGGCTGCCTGACTTCTACTTTCTGATATTTAGAGTAATGCTAATAATTTGTATACCATTTGTAAGGGGAAATAGAAAAGTGGCTTTAACACTTATTAAGCACTGAGCTAAATACTTTATCAATATTATTTAATCTTAATGATCTTATGATATCATTACCCTCATATTACAGTTAAGATGTTTAGAGAGGTCACGTACTGTGCCAGTGTACATCACCCAGCTAGTCATTCATTCGGAGCCAGGATTCTAGCTTAGGTGTCTCGCACTCTAAAACCTGTTTTAGAATTGTGTAGTAGGAGCAGAAACTGCAGTGACTAATGTTTCTGAAACTTAGATGCTGTAGAATCAACAGCAGATGCAAAGTGGCAGATGTAAGGTTGGGGAAAAGTATTAGCAAGAATGATGGGTTTTAGAAGAAAAAAGTAAAATTAGGAAAATAGTAATACTGTTTATGTAGCACTTAATCAAGTGTTTGACATTTTACAGCAAGGTGATTGAGGCTCGGAAGACGTTACTTTTGAGTCATCTTTGGTCACATAGTAAATAGTGCTGGGGTTCAAACTCTTTGATGCCCTTTCCACTGCATCAGAATTTTGAAGATTAAAAGACAATATAAGAGTAGATGTAAAAGCAATGATGTTTGTAGAGAAAAATACCACCTGGAAGGCTAAAGTAGAGATTAGAAATAAAGTACAATTAAAAATAAGTATACAGGGCTGGCGCCGTGGCTTAGCGGTTAAGTGCGCGCGCTCCGCTACTGGTGGCCCGGGTTCAGATCCCGGGCACGCACCGACGCACCGCTTCTCCAGCCATGCTGAGGCCGCGTCCTACATACAACAACTAGAAGGATGTGCAGCTATGACATACAACTATCTACTGGGGCTTTGGGGGAAAAAATAAAATAAAATTATTAAAAAAAAAAATGAGTATACAAAACTTCTTGAGTTAAATAAGTCCAATGATTAAAAAAAAAACACATAGACAACTAGGATGTGTCTGAAAAGGCACAGGAGAATGAGAAAGAAAGGGGAAGTTTCCCTGTTTGAGGAGAGTAGTCACCAAAATCTGTGGCTCAGATTGCTCATGATAATTGCCTCTAGTCATTCATTCTTGACAAGTTGCCATGCCATATGGAGAGCTTGTTCAGTTTATCCATACTGGTTCATTGGCTAGGCATGTCCGTAATGTGTGGTGGATAACATAGTAAGCCAGGGGAGGAAAACTGCTAATGACCTTGAATAATCAGTTAATATCTGCTTGCTAATAAATAAGTAAAGTGCTCATATTTCCTTCTTGCAAGTTTTTCACAGTTGAGAATTTTTGTACAGAGTTGCTAATACAAGTTAGATAGTTCTAGTTGGTGAAGTTTTTGAAATGAAAAATAATGTAAATTTCTTATAAACATATATAGTCATCAAAAAATGAAAAATATATGCAACCATAAAAAAGAAATAAAATACATCCATACTTCCATTCACTCAGGGGTAACCAGTTTTTACACTTTTAATGAGAATTCTGGAAATTGAACTAACTCAAAGTAGGTGTGAGGAAGAACTGAGGGCTGAAATTATTTATGTAAATGTACCTTTGCCATCCATTCCTGGGCTCACAGAAAATATGTGACAAAACTTCAGTCCCCATACACTGAAACTAGGTACTTTATGTCTTACACTCTTCTCAGAATTCACATTGAGCCCGGATTAACAAATTTCATTATTTGGTTTTGTCAGCCTACTGCAAAGGAGAAGGCTCGGCACGGAATAGGAGATGCTGTTAGAAGCAGACACATGGGCAAAAGAAAGGGACAGCTGATAGCCTAATGTGGAGGGAGGAGACTGGGAAACTGAATAGCAGGCTTGGAACTGGTACTAACAGTTTTGACAATGATGGATGTATGTAATACTGACTCTGAGTCAGCAAGGAAAGGTCGAGTAACTTGCTTAATAGGCAGAAAATAGGCAATGTTTCATAAGATTGCTGTCTGAAATAGTTTAAAAACTTTAATGTTTAAAAACTTAGCTTTAGTAATCTGGAGTCTTTTCTATGTAGAGTGTTGAATACCCCAACAGAGCTGGATAAATAGGACTTTATGTAATTTTAAATTGGTGAGAGGCTTTTGGAAGCACATTGATTTATTTGTTAATTGCTATTTATTATCATAATAATAATTGTAGCCATAGTTGTAAAAGAGAAAATGAGATTTTTAGGATCTCTTTTATTGTGTGTTTCCTATAGTTGTGAATGCTTCCATTTCAGGAAGGAACATCTGCCATGGAAAATCTCAATGAAATGCAGTGTATGTGGTTTCAAACAGAGTGCATTTCAGCTTATCAGCGTTTGGGGAGATATGGGGATGCCTTGAAAAAATGCTATGAAGTAGAAAGGGTAAGTTGATAGAATTTTGACTTTATTTTTCTCCTGTTATGTGACAAAAACAGGTAAATTTCTACATGGGATCATCTGCCTCTTCTAACTACCTTGGAAACTTCATTGTGAAGAAAATTCTTGATCTTTAGCCTTTCAGACATTCAGAAGTTGTGAATAAATGATTGCTTTCTTTTGCTCCTCATACGGTTATAATTTCAATGTCTACATATTTTTGTCTGAAGGAAGAAGGAAAAATTCATTTAGTAAGCCATTATTGCTATTATTAACATATATTCAAAATTTCTGTTCCTTCATTGGGCCATTATTTGATTTTCACCACTAGCCTAGAAGGATACACAAGCTGATGGCCACCTCTTTCCCCTTTACGTCAGGATCTGCTCCGTAGTCAGCCTCTCTCCAGTTTGTCTTCCCAGGATATTCGTTCTCACATTCAGTACTTTGAACAGCAGACTGGTTGGTTTGCCAGGTGTGTTTTATTACTTGCTTTTAAGATTATGTGTGTGATGTGCCTTAGTGAGGGGACTTTTCTTTTCCTTTGTGTGAATTTTTGTTTTCCTGTTCTTTGTCATCTCTGAAGCACTCTCCTTCCAAATGGACAACAGGAGGAAAAGAGCCACAAATGCACCCCTCAGGCAGTCCTCAGCAGCCCTCAGTTGTGGGGTCACTCGGCACACTGTTCCCATGCTGACGCAGTATAAACCCACAGGCGTCGTAGTCAGGTGAGCCTGATGTCTGCACTCTGCAGTCACTTTGGCCTTTTTCCCATGTGAAACTTCTGAGGTTACCCAAAAGAAAGGCTGAATCTTAGGGGGTGGCTTTTGATGGGAACTGGAACTAGGGTTATACCTGAGCCCTTTTAGAAATAACCTAGTTTTTGGGGCCGGCCCAGTGGCTTAGCGGTTAAGTGCGCTTGCTCCGCTGCTGGCGACCTGGGTTCAGACCCCGGGCGCACACCTACGCACCGCTTCTCTGGCCATGCTGAGGCCGCGTCCTGCGTAGAGCAACTAGAAGGATGCGCAACTATGACATACAACTATCTGCTGGGGCTTTGGGGGAAAAAAAAGCAAGGAAGAGGATTGGCAATAGATATTAGCTCAGAGCCGGTCTTCCTCAGCAAAACGAGGAGGATTGGCATGAATGTTAGCTCAGGGCTGATCTTCCTCGGAAAAAAAAAAAAAAAACCTAGTTTTTGCTTTGTTTTGGGTTTTTTTCCTTTTTAATCCTGGGCTTGATGGCTATATCTCTGGGGAAAATCCTTCTCATCTTCTCCTTGAAAAACATAAAGCCCTCGGATGATACGTGAAATATTCAGTCAATATCCAAGCATTCTAGTTTAAATCAGGCTCTTATTTCTGTGATAAAACGGTAGGTCGTTAGCTTGTTTCAACATTCCTAGATGACTATCACTTTAAAAGCACCCTGCTTAGGAAAGGTACGTTTTTATTAACCAGAGCATTCTCAGTGAGTGGTAGATTGTTTCCTGAGTGAAGAGGCTGCTAGGCACTTATGGATCAGTCATTCCAGCAAGACCATAATTAGAAATTTACCAGATTTTCTGTGAAAGTGAAGTTTGAACATACTTAACATCATTATAATTGTGAACTTCTCCAGCTTCAATCCCATTCCTCCTAACATTAATAACTGTATTACTTTATTCTTTTTAATATTTTTTGAGTATTGTTAGAATATGATTAATAGCTATTCCATTACTAAGTTTCATTTAGATTATGCTTTCCCTTAGATTTTTAGTGATTTTGGCTGAGTAGCATGGAATAAAATTCTATAATGTCCCATAAACTACTTCCAGTTCAAGAAATATGATTAGACTGGTAAAAAGCATTTCTGAAGGAAAAAAATTAAAGGAAATCAGTGGTTGTCAGAGATTAAAGCGTGGCAGAAGTCATGTTGCCTTCTGGGCCATAGTTATTGCTAGAAGCGTTACCATTATAGAATTTGCTCTTGGTGCTTGAGCATAGAAAGAACTAGAAGCAGATAAGCAAGAAAAGAGCCTATTCTTATGCCTCTTGTACGCTAGTCTTTATAGTGAATCATTTATACTAAATGTAAATAAGACTTACTTCTAGTGTTTATATGTAGAAATGTGAGTGCTTAGTACAAATAGGGTGATTAACTATTTGCAGACTGATTAATACTTCTAAAATTAATTTCTAGTAAAATTAATGTACTCTAAAAGAAAATGCTTAATGATATAAGTGTAAGGATTTAGGAGTAATTACAGAATTCAGAGATCTCCCTGAATTACTTTTGTGCCTGGGTTTTAAATATTTTAGTAAAGAAATGAGTTTTAAAAATAAAACTTTGCAGTTTACCTTCTAAATAGAAGGTCAGTGAATAGAGAAATAAGTTCCAGTAAGGGCTAAGTCTCTCTTCTGCCTTCTGCCTTCTGCATTGTAGGCAGTTTTGGCTAGGACACATACTGCTATGCACTCTTATTAGATTTGGAGTAGAATTTTAGTAATTAGAATTCTAGAGTGGCCACACTGTGGGACTTTTTCTGTCTTCATCTTGCCTTCGTCATAGGATTTTAGGATTATATGTAAAGGTTATATAGTCCAACCCAGTCTGATGTTTAGAACTTGGGTTTTATTAAAAACAAAACAACTGTCTTCAAAATATTGGATATAAACTTGTATTCAGAATAACATCTTAAACTATTTTATCTTTTAAGGATTGTTTTCTTTATTTTCCTTTTTTTCAGGTGGTTGATTTCTCATTATTTTAGTGTGCTGAGTTATATCTGAAATAGAGCAACAATACATATTTCTAAAACTTTTTGATAAGATCTGGGATTTCTGATAGATCAAAACCATAGAAAGTTCATAACTTTATCTTCTAGTGCATCTTAATCTTTATCAAATTGACACATGCTTTATAATGATAGATTTTCTATAAAAGAAATAGAATAGCTTGTTACCCTAGTTGGGCTGGTTATTATCTAAGTCCAGAGGCTTTTGCTGCCTTTCTGTGGTGAGCTCTGACTTGTCTCCTCCAGAACTCTGAGAAGTAATGGGTGTGAGAATGTGAGTCACAAGAGAGAGGCTAATAGGAAATTCCTAAAATAACCCCGCGCTCTTAAGCTGTGAATTGCATTTCTTAATTCTTTGCTGACTTGTCTTACTTTGACTCAAGCCTAATTTTGACAGTTTAAACAATTCGTGCTAGCATTAATCCCTGCCCCCACAAAGAAAAAAGAGAGAACTAGTGTTTATGATGAAGGGAAAATTGAGTTGAGGGCATGAACTGTATGTTAATGTATGTGTACTTAGTTTCTACAGCAAGCTGATAAGTGACCTTTTGTTCATGTTTGGCTGAAGTGCAGGGAAACTCACTTTACCTGTTTGTGTTATTATCTAGTGTATTTTTATGTTTTATAAATTTGGAGACTTAAAAACTCACCACAGGGTAGTGCGAGGGAGATCTCTGTGGTGATGGAATAGTTCTGTGTCTTGATCGTGGTAGTGGTTACATGCGTCTACACGTGATGAAATCACATAGAACTACACACACACATTGTACCAATGTCAGTTTTTTGGTTTTGACATTGTACTATAGTTATGTACGATGTAACCTTTTGGTGGAAACTGAGGAAGGGTATACAGGACATCTCTATACTACCTGTGCAACTTCCTCTTTAACTATAATTATTCCAAGATAAAAAGTTAAAAAAAAAAAAAGAAAACCTAAGGTTATTTAGTTGTGTTTGAGTAGGATTCTGCAATACAGAATATGGCTAGATTAAATTAGAAAATGTAGGATACTGCAAAATAATTTTGCTTAGTATCCTACCTTTTCTAATTTAGCCATATTCTGTCCACCACTAATAGCTTATTATAGAGTGATCAACGTCCACGTTTGCCTGGGGCCGAGCGGGTTCCTGAGATGCAGACTTTCAGTGGAAAAACTGAGAAAACCTCAGGCAAACGGGGATAAGTTGGTTACCCTATGTATGGAAGACATTAACTGGAGAGAGGCAGTCTGTGGGCTGTTACTGATAAAGAGGCGGCTTAAATGTTTGTGGTTCCATATGGCTCCCTCCGAGACTTGACTTAAAATCTGTGTCGCTGCTAGGAATATCTCTTGAAACCCGTGTCTGCCTTTTTTACACATAAATATTTCTCGGCTTAAAAAAAGTCCTGTAAGCTGTTAGATGTTTTGAACTCATTATGTGTTCCATCATTTTTGGCCCTGCCATTTTTCCTCAGTCAGTTGTATTGAATTTTAAGGTATTATGGTGCTAGTCATAACTTGATTTACATTAACCATGAACAGCTTTATGAAATACATAATCCTTTGATTTAAAAAAAAAAACTAAGTTTATGTTATTATTTAAGAGTTGATTTCTCTTCTTGATGGGAGGAATGCAGTTTTCAAATATAACATCATTAAAGCATGATTCTATTGTGAAATGTTCATTTTTTTTTTTCATTTCTTTCCTGCCACACCGTGTACTTTTATTCTCCTTATCTTAGAATTCGTCCCTTAAGTCTCAGGTACTTACTGTAATTCTGTGTATAATGTATTTCCAATTACCAAGACAACTAAAATTATCAAATGATATGGACAATGAGTAATGTGTCCTCTGCACAGTGAGTTACTAGGTCCACAGGACAGAGAGAAGATGAAGTAGTAGAAAGGCTTGATCTGTGTTTGTGTATGGAATCATTCATTTTCTGTATGTTTTTGGAGAAGCTACAATAGAGGAAAAGGAAGAAGACAGTGGTAGAGTTGTATGTGGGGAGGAAACTAAAAGTGTGAATTGTTTTGTTAGGGGAGTTAGTGGTCTTCTTTCCATGTAGCAGATTAGTTCTTAACTCTCTTTGGACCATGGACTCTCTGAGAATTGGATGAAAGCCTCGAGCTCTCCCCTTAGGAAAATGTTATGCTTGTTTACACACAGACTCCAGATGAAGCTAAATGGAGTCTAAAATGGAATTTGCTAAAATGGAATGTAGGTATATTAATGGGAGCTTATTGAGTGAGAAAAAACCATAACGCTGTGCATTTGTATAATAGTAATGTTTAGAATGAACTTTAAAATATGTTCTTATTTTATCCCTTAACAACCTTATGAAATTGGCTGTATAGATTTCTTTATTCCTAACTTAGATTAAATAATTGAGGCTCTAGGAAATTAAGAGGTCACATGCCTGAGAAGTAGCTTATCTCTTGAGTTGGCAAATAATGTGCTTATTGAATGTCCGCTATGCTAGGCCCTGTGCCAGGCAGTGGGGATAGAGATGAGAAGGCTTGCTTGCCTTCTAAGAGCTCAGAGTTGAGTGGAACAGTCTGATTTGTAAATATTTAGTGTGAACCTATATATATTTAGTCTTCATTCAGAGCTGTTTAACTCTGCCATGCTGATTTTTGGGAAATACTGAGGAAGAAATATTTCATTAAAAAACTAAAATATCAGTATGTACTAGTTTCCAGGTTTAAAAAATAACCTAATCGTCTGACTTATTATATAGAAATTGAGTATCATCACAAAACATGATTTATAGGGAATGAGCATGGATTGAAGGTAGTAAGAGAAACTTCACTTGAATGCAAAGAATAACTTGATGTCCTTTGAACAGTGGCGAGGGCAACTAAGTGAAATTGTAACTGTTTAAATTGTTTTTCTAGCTTTTTATGATTTTCTTTTCAAAAGTAGACATTATTGACGTAAATGTAAAGGATAATTTTGTGGTTTTGTTTTTAAGCATTTTTTTGAGATAACTGACGATCAGTTTGACTTCCATACATACTGCATGAGAAAGATGACCCTTCGTGCCTATGTTGACCTTTTGAGGTTAGAAGATGTACTCAGAAGACATGCTTTCTACTTCAAGGCTGCTAGATCAGCGATTGAAATATACTTGAAATTGTATGATAATCCCTTAACCAATGAAAGCAAACAACAAGAAATAAATTCAGGTAACTGAAAAGGTACTTACTTAAAAAGATTTGGAAAAAACGCTAAATTTCAGAACGTCGTTAACATAAACAATACATAGAAAAGTATATTGTCAAATGGATGTGAAGACAACATTAGATAACTGATATGCCAAAAAAAAAGTTGGGGAGAAACTTAGAAAAAGTCGGCAGGATGATGTTCTTTCTGTAGCTGATGCTTCTAAATCACCCTAATGGAATGACTCACAATCATTTTTATTTTTATCCTTAGTAAGGCTAATTCAGGAACAATAGAGATGTCTGTAGGCTGGGGTCTTTTTTTTTTAATTGTAACTGAAAATAACTTTGAGCCCCTTAGGGAAAAATGTTTCTTAAAACTTTTAGTACCTTTTGATTAAAAATAATAATGCCAATGAGAATATCTGTACAGGTTTTTATTCACTATAATGTTAATATCTAGGAATATTTGAGAAATAGTATGGAGGCATATTTCTAATATTTCATTCCTAATATTTATATAGTATTTAGAGATCACAAGTGTGTTTATATGCATCGTCTCACTTATCCTTGAAATATTCCAAGAGGATAGTTGGTGTTATCAGCCCTGCTTTACAAAGCTTGGGACTTGAGACTGAGAGATGAAGTGATGTGCCTACAGTTGTATATGGTGTAGGCAGCAGAACTGGCCTAGAATTGGTTAACTTTAGTCGATGCAGCATTTGCTGGTTGCCTTTTGTGTGCCAGGTTTTGTGCCAGTCATTAGGAATACACTTTCTAAAAACTTCTATGTAGTTGCCTCTTCCCCTTTACCCCCAAAAACTACACTAATAGTGTGTATTACAGAAGAATATGAGGAAAATAGAAACGTTGATTCAGAATTTTCATTTGTTTGGATATTTATAGAAAACCTGTCAGCCAAAGAATTGAAGAAAATGCTTAGTAAGCAGAGAAGAGCTCAGAAAAAGGCTAAATTAGAAGAACAGAGAAAGCATGCAGAAAGAGAACGTCAACAAAAAAATCAGAAGAAAAAAAGAGATGAAGAAGAAGAAGAAGCCAGTGGTCTCAAAGAAGAACTTATACCTGAAAAATTAGAAAGGGTGAGATGAATTTACTACCTTTATTTGGTAAAATTTATGTTATTTGTTCTATTCTGGCCATAAACATGATTCATTTAAATCTATAAATCAGAAGCCATTTGTAATATTTCAAAGTCATTATGATAGTCATCAATTATTTCTGAGTGGTAATATGCAAATTTTGTCTAATACAAATTATTCATAGAATTATAGTTGTGGTAGGCAGAATAATGGCCCTCCAAAGGTGTCCACGTCCTAATCTCTGCAACCTGTGAATATGTTATATAACATGGCAAAGGGGAATGAAGGTGGCAGATGGAATTTAGGGTTGTAATTAACTGGCCTTAAGATAGAGAGGTAGCCTGGATTATCCACTTGGGCCCGATGTAATCACAAGGGGCCTTAAAAGTGCAGGAGGGAGGTAGGAGAGGGAGGTCAGAGTGGTGTGAGAAGGACTCAACCCGCTGTTGCTTGCCTTGAAGAGGGGGGGAGGGAACCGCAAGCCAAAGAATGTAGGCAGCCTTGAAAAGGTGAAAAAGGCATTGAAACATATTCTCCCTTCGAGCCTCCAAAAGGGAGTGCAGTCCTGCTGACACCTTGATTTTAAGCCTGTTGAGACCCACATTGGACTTCTAACAGAACTGCAAGATGATAAATTTGTTTTAATATAATAAATTTTTGTTAATTTGTTACAGCAGCAATACAATTGTCTATTAAATATGAAAGCATTCTATATGTCTTGCCAGATACGTTTTAGTTACAAAGAGATAGCACTTCATCTCCAGGATTTTCTCAAAGTATTAGTAGTTATTTAGGGACCAGATTTGGGGAAATACTTAGCTTTCTGGTTTATTCACTCTGAATCTAGGATAAGTATTTTAAATTTGTCATTACTTTTCTTCAATTATGTGATGCAATTATATTTGTCTCCTTTAGATTTTTGTAGTATAAGGGACTGTCAGTTCTTGGTATACCATCTCCTTAAGTCTGTGGAATACTTTTCTGTATTTTGGATTTTTATAAAATTATATTGATTTTACAATCAGAAAAATAGAGCTGTTTTCATTTTGATAATTGTTGACTGTTTACTTTGAATTTGTTTATAGATAGTTTTAAAATGTTTTCTTGCTTGTTTGGTTCTATAAAGAGAACTGTCTAAATAACTTCAGGTATGTATTTAAAATTTTAAGGGAAATTTGGCTTGTGTAGCTGTTTATTAAACATAATAATTTTCCTTTCTGTTTCAAAATAGACAGAAAATCCGTTAGAAGAAGCTATCAAGTTCCTTATACCTCTTAAGAACCTTGTTGCTGATAACATTGACACTCATCTATTAGCATTTGAAATATATTTTAGAAAAGGTAATAGTTTGAATTCAGTTTCTAATCTTTAATTATATTGGAGACCACATTCAGTAATCTTTGTCAGTTAGAGCTATTTTTGTTTCTTAGAATTCCATTTTAATCTTCCACAAAGGCTCTTAATCCCTTTTCCCCTTGCTACCCAAAACTTTACTGGGTAATAAATTAGACTATTATGGTCAAATCCATTTTAAGAATAGTTTGAACAATCATACAAACTGTTCACCTGAAGCAGTTCTTCATGATTTTTCAAGCTTTTCTTTAGAAAATGAAGGTTGTCTTTGATAATCAAAGTCAGCTTTGAATTTTGCTTATGAATGTTACAGGAAAGGTAACATTTCTTTAGTGAATTTTAAGTGAGGCTAAAATAAAGTGAAGAAAATAACATGCGTAAATGTTGATGCTATTACTTTCGTATTTTTTTCTAACACAGGCAAGTTTCTGTTAATGTTACAGTCTGTCAAACGAGCTTTTGCCATCAACAGTAATAACCCATGGTTACATGAATGTTTAATTAAATTTTCTAAATCTGGTAAGTATAAAAAAGTTAATATTTAAGTAAAAGCAAATGTGACAGTTTAGCTGTCTTCCATTAAACTGGATGTTTAAGAGATTTGCAACAATGTAAAGCAAAAAAAAGATAATGTTGATAGTATTTTAAATGAAGGTGTTTCTATAAATTAAATATGCTAGCAAAGACATGCGAGAAATTAGTGCATTTATAAGCTAGAATGTATTTATATTTCAAAGGAACAGTATTTTTACTGTGTAAAATATATCAAACTTAGTAATGAAAATAAATGTATTTTAATTGATTTTGTGTCAAAGGACAGATCAAAAAATTTTTTTAATTGCAAATGTTTTATTTTTATAGTATCTAATCATAGTAATCTTCCAGACATTGTGAGCCAAGTTCTATCTCAAGAAATGCAGAAAATATTTGTCAACAAGGATTTGGAAAGTTTTAATGAGGATTTTCTCAAACGTAATGCTACCTCTCTTCAGCATCTACTTTCAGGTTGGTGTTTAGCTCCCAAAGTTGAGATGTTTATGGAAAAAAGTTAGAATGTGATGGGAAAAAAAATTGGAAAGATGTTCAACCTCACTAATTATCAGAGAAAAAGAAATGAATACAATACCATGTTTGATTTTTCAAATTAGCAAAAGATTTAGTTTTGGAAAAAAGAGATTAAAGTATGGTAAAGATGTGGTGAACAAGTCCTCTTGTATTTTGCTGCTGGAAGTGTAAATTGGCCCAGCCATTTAGGAAAGCAGTTTGTCACTCTTATCAAGAGCTTCATGTTATCTGTGTCTTTTGTTTTAGTTGTAACTTTTGTAAATAACTTTAAAGAATTAATCCAAAGCAAATAAAGAACTATAAGTGCAAAGATGTTAACTGATATGCTGTGTTTAAGTATGGGGAAAACAATGGAAACAAATGTAATATATGTCCAGTAATAGGGGAAACAGTAGGTTTGTAGGATGGAATACCAGGTAGTCATATAAAGTGATGTTTATTCAAAAAGTTTGTAATAATGGGCAAATTCTTCTGTAATACGTATGCAGAATTAACATACAATATAATCTCAACTAGGTAGAAATACACATGAGATAAAGGCTGAAAAGAAGTCTGTACCAAAGCTTTTAATGATTGCTTTTGGGTGTTGTGGTTATGAATGATTTATTTTTTATGTTTTTATTACTTTACATATTGTGTATTTTCAGGATTTATTTATATCCTGCCTTGTTACAGGAAGGATTTTAAGCAGTTTATACAAATTCTTAAAATGACAAGATGGCATAAATGCAAACTGGACAAAAGATTGTACAAAAGGAGTTGGGGACAAAATGAAGTGCATAGTATAATGAAGTATGCTCCTACTTTATGCCATCTATTTAAATATTTTAACCTAAGTTTTTTTGTTGTAAAGGGAAACGTCTAGGTTCTGATAGCTTGGGAAAGAAGTTAATTCCTGTGAAAAATTACACTTCTTGGTAGTAAGGGCAGATAAGAATTTCTCTTCGAGAACACAAGATAATGGAAAAAACCATTTCTTTATTCCTTTCCAAATATCATATGAAATGTTAAGGGAAAGATAATTTTTGCCACCATAAAGAAAGTCAGAAGACCAATTGGGAAAAAATATTCACAGAAATGTAACTGATAAAAAGCTAATAAGATACATAGAGCTCTTAAAAACTAACAATAAACAATATAAATTAATAAAAGTCCAGTAGAAAAATGAGAGTAGTATGTGGACCATGTAATTTACAGGAGAAATATAAACTGGGTTTTATTTAAAAATAGCTTTAAAAATTAATTTTTTTTTCTTTGTGAATATGCAGACATTTTCTGTTGTCCCTCCACCATACTACTCTGTAACAATAATTTGTTCCTTAGATGTTTTATCTTAGGGTATTATCTTTTTTTTAATGATTTTAGCTGAAATATTGATTGATGCCATGGGGCAGCCCATATTTACATTGTTATATCATTTCTGAGTTGGGGAAGTTGTTATATCTGGTCTCCTGGTAAATGTTTAGTAACCATCTCTTGGTGACTGAAAAAGCCCTGATTTGTAGTGTTTTGCCATAATATAAATACTGCCATTGTGGCCCCAAGCTATCAATGGGATGTCACTGAATAAGGAGTTGGGAAGAAATGTCACAGTTGGCTCACCAGAGCACCGCTGATTAAACACTTGGAACCATATTTTAAGTCACTGGTCAATGTAAATCAGCTCAAATGTAAGACATAGGAATTATTCATTTTGAAATGTTTTGGTATTAGGTGCTAAAATGATGTATTTTCTGGACAAGTCAAGGCAAGAGAAAGCAATTGCTATTGCCACTAGACTGGATGAAACTATAAAAGATAAAAATGTAAAGGTAAGAATTTTCACAGGCTGATATCTGCAAATTTATGGATACGTAGTGATCTAACAAAACATGTCTTTACGACATAATTCTTGGGGGGGCCTTCAGAGTTATTCCTGGATTTGAATCTCAGTGCCACCAATTATGAGCTGTGTCACACCAGGCAAGTTACCTCTCTTAGCTTCCTTTTCCTTATTTGTAAGATGAGCATGAAAATACTATGTATCTCACAGAGTTGGTATCAGGATTAACGGAAGTGATAAACTGTGAAGTGCTTAATACCTGCCTGGCACATAGTGAGCGCCCAGTAAATGGGAACAGCTATTCATAAAAAACACTTTCATTTTAGTGATCACAGTTTCAGAGGTTCACTTTTTCAAGTATTAGAATTTTGCTGTTTTTTTAAGGCTTTGCAGAATTGATTTTTAAAGTGTTCCTTTTTTGAGTGATTACTCACTACAGATAGCAAGAAGTTATTTTAGACTTGTCAGTTTTCTCTTGCTTAATTAAGAAATTGCATTTTTTGATTAAAGTGGTTGTTAACCAAACTTTTTTTTTAATAATTTTTATTTTCCCCTTGTTTCAAAAGACTTTAATAAAGGTTTCTGAGACACTGCTTGATGGCAGCTTTGGGAACTGTAATTCCCAATATGAAGAATACAGGATGGCCTGTCATAACCTGTTTCCCTTTACGTCTGCTTTCCTGCCTGCTGTGAATGAAGTCGACAGTCATAATGTGGCACTAAACCACACAGCTAACTATGATGTCTTGGCAAATGAAATTTGAAATCCCATAGAAAGGTGACTCCTGTAAGACTCAAAGCTGAATTCAGATCAGGGTTTGTTTTCCAGGATATATTTTAATATAGATATGAAATGAGAAAATTGGGGAGAATTTTTAAATGGAGTATTCTGTAAGCTTATTTTATTCTTTATCTGACTCTGCCAATTTACATAAGCATCTGTGAAAATTACCTGTTTATACTTGTACAGTTTTCTTAAACTCGCAAATTATCAGCATTGTGATGGGTGCTGTCACTTCTGTATCATAAATATGATGATCTCTTATTAAGCTAAGTTGTATACAGCCCCGTTGTATTATTTTCTTTAGATCCTGGTTTTAGGATCTATGTTTTGATCCCTTACTGGTTTGTTTTATTGTTTACTTGCTTGCTTTTTAATTAAAGCACATCAGTTTTAAATGTTAACTATATGGACAAAACAATATGGAACTCCTTTTGGCAGATACTGAGGTTTATTTAAAAATTTATTTCAGTTTGCCTTTTTTTCCATCTTAATTTTTTTATGATTTACCATTTCCTTTTTAATATCTATGAAAATGATACTTTCTGTTGTATAAGGGTACTCCACTTTTATGTAGATGATTCAGAATGTGGGGCTTTCTTTGCTTCTTAATCATGGAAATTCACTGGTAAATTTGTTGCATATCTCTGATTGGTCTTAAAGACCCACAGGCAAGAATTATGCTTTCTTGAGTAAATTGCTTTGCGTGTTAACAAGTAGTTTATATCTGAGTGGTGTGCTTCAAGGGAGCATAATACGGCAGCATACAAGTTATAATGAAACATTCTTAGTCTTATAGCCATGCATTGACTGTTAAGTATGTTTTTGTATCAGCAAAATGAGAATTTAAACTATCATTCGTTTAACTATTAAAACATAGTATTGTTGAGCAATATTTTTTGGAGAGGATAGCTTTTTGCTCTATCTTGTACAGAAAACAGTAATGGAGTCATTCAGTATGTTTCAGAACTGTGTAAATATGTCTGTAATATTAATACTTCCCCCTTAAGGCAAATATAAATTCAAAAAGGGAGATTTTATTTAGAGAAATAGACCTAATTAAAATGATTTTCCTTCACTCTAAGCTATTTAGATTCATAATTGTTGAGAGACAAAAAACTCACTGTAAAATAATGCCAGCCTATATAATGTGTAATAAATTATTTTGTACACAGTTGCTTATTTGTATTTGTGTTTTGTTATCATTTAACACTATCAAAATATTTTTGCAGAATGTTTTTTCTTTGAAGGAGTAAAAACTTAATCATCTTAATTTTTTCAAGTTTATAAAAAAACAAGCACCTACCAGTATATTCTGGTGCCACAGCAGCTTGGCTTCTTTTTAGTGTTTTAATAATTTTAGAACTAATCAATCTTCATCACTAAATATACTGGCAAACATGTAATTTGTCATGTTACTTTCAGCAAGGTGACATTTGCATAAAAGATGCCAGTTAATCATAATTAATGTAGAAATTGTGCTTTCAGTGGCATTCTTTTAAAAAGTATTCCATTGGGATCATTTAGAATTTCTGAGAATTATAGGGTGGATACAGTTGAGATGTGAGGATTTAGGTTCAAGGTATGGAAGGCAAGATAAAAGGCAACACTGGGATTAGTGAAATCCAGTGGTGTATCACTCAGTGTATAGAGGTCGTATCTGTTCTCCATCCTACTCCCATTCCACTGTAAACCTGAGATACGGGCATCATCTGTTTTAGATAAGGGAGGCAGGGTTGTATCATGTCTCTCCATCCCCTGTCTCCATTCTACCCCTATTCTTGGCAGAGGCCCTTTTAGTTTCTGAAAACTCAAGGAGAATAAAGATAAGGTTAAATGATAGGCATTTGAGAACTAAGTACTTAGAGACATCTCTGGTCTCAAGAGCAAAAGGTCTTCTCTCCTGGGTGATCCTGCCAAATTTGTCAAAACAGCTGGAAAAGATGCAAAGATTCAAGGCATAGTGTGATAATTTAAGGATTTGGCTTCAGTTTTCTTGTGATTTCTTGCTTGAGACTGAGTGAATTTAATGGGCAAAGCCTAGAGGGTAAAGAACCATAATTCAGTCTGTATTTATTGAGCACCTATTAAGTTTCAGACACCATTCTAGGTGTGATAAATACAATAGTGAACAAAATTAAGTCCTTATTCTCAGGAGTTTATATTCTCTTGGGAGGAGAGAGAAACAAATAGATGATATATCAAGTTATGTTAACTACTGTGAAGAAAAATCAAGCACAGGATGAATATGGAAAGTAGTGTTGGTTATATTGAAATTTAAGAATATTAGAGAAAAAGAAGAGTCTAAAAGCTTACAGAGAAAAAGAGCAGATTATTCTCAAAAGAGAATCAGATTAACCTCAGATTTCTCAAAAGCATTATTGAATGTAATAAGTTGAAGGGGTTTTTTTAAGTAGTGAGGAAAAATAACTTTGCACTTAAAATTTTATATTCAGCCAAATTAGCATTAGAATATAACAGCATTTAAAAATATTCTTAAGCATGCAAACCTCAGAAGATTTACCTTACAAAAGTTCTCACAGAAAATACGTTTGGAGCAATATTAAGAGATACAAAACCTGGAAGATGCTACAAGAGATATGGGAAGAAGGTGATCCAATATTTTTGTAAAGTGTACTGTTATCTTAAAGAGAAACTTCATTATAACAAAATTCTAGATGTTATCATGATTGGAGTTGGAGGTACAGACTAAAAAAAAACCTGGAAGATGCTGCAAGAAATATGGGAATAAGGTGATAAAATATTTTTGTAAAGTGTACTGTTATCTTAAAGAAACTTTTCATTATAACAAAATTTTAGATGTTATCATCATTGGAGTTGGAGGTACAGACTAAGGCAATAAGAGCTAAAGTGCCTCTCGTTAAGAGGAAGTTATAGAGTTTGAGAAGATTAAGAAATTGAACAAATATGAATGTGGTTATAAAAACCACCGTAGGAACACAAAATGTAAAACTCAGATCAGAAGTAAACTCAGTGGAAAGGAGAGAAGGGAACAAAGAAAGATTACAGTAAGTGGAAAATAAAGTGGCAGAAATTCTGCTGTAACACTGATTACAATAAATGTAAATGGGTTAGATTAACCAGTTAGAAAACTCAGATTATATTAAAAATTGTTTACAAGAGGTGCACTTAAAAACAAAAATTGAAATAGAAGGATGGAAGTAGATATAGCAGGCTAATATGAACCAGAATAAAAATGGAGTAATAGTCTAAATAGAATAGAATTTAATGCAAAATATAATGGGTAAGAGACATTATTATACATTGGTTTAAAAAAAATAAATTTTAATGGTAAAAAATGGCAAAAAATTGTAAAAATTTGTAACTGGTGATGAGTTAAGTAGACTTGTAATCATTTTGCAGTATCTACATATATCAATCATGTACACCTGAAACTAGTGTTGTATGTCAATTATATCTCAATAAAAAAATACAAAAAGATACATCCATCATTGACTCATGTGCACTTTGCCTTAAATTATCAAGCAAAACCAGACAACTGAAGAGAGAAATGCAAATATCAACAATTATAATTGGAGGTTTTAATACAACTCTCTCCCCCTCAAAAAATGAAGGATTAAACAGACAATAAATAAGCAGAGAGCAATTACTGAAGACAAACTGTGTGATTAGCTTGAGCTAGTATTTATTTAGGCCAGCCCTGCTGGTCTGGTGGTCCAGATTCAGCGCTCTCATTTTCATGGCCTGGGTTCCTTCCTCAGTCAAAGAACCACGCCACCCTTCTGTTGGTTGTCAAACTGTGGGGGCTGCATGTTCCTGTAATGGTGAAAGCTATACCACTGGTATTTCAAATACCAGCAGGGTCACCCATAGTGGACAGATTTCAGCGGAGCTTCCAGACTAAGACAAACTAGGAAGAAGGACCTGGCCACCCATTTCCGGAAAAATTGGCCCTCAGAACCCTGTGAATAGTAGCAGAGCATTGTCGGACATAGCGCCGGAAGATAAGAGGATGGCGCAAAAAGACCGGGCACCGATCCACCCTGCTATGCACAGGGTTACTAGAATTGACTAACAACAACAAAGTATGTATTTAGAACTTTACACCAAGTAGAATGATTGGGAAGGTTAACTTTTTAAGTAGGATGGGCCAAGAAGTCTTTTCTAATGAGATGACATTTGACTTGCTTTGCAGATCAGATATTTAGGGGAAGAGCATGCCAGAAGGATTAGAAAAGCTCAAGGTCTTGAGAAGAGAATTGTTAATAGATGACTTGGGTGGCAGTGTGTCTCTTTAATATGTTGTAGAATAAAAACATTTGGACAGTGTAGATTTAAGTAACTATGAAACAGTATAAGAATTATAATGGATTTCAGTGCTTAGTCAATGAGGAGATAGCTAATGGGGTCTGGTAAGTTTTTATCTGTGAAATAGCTTAGACTTGTAGATAGTCTCATTAGTAGATTTGGTTCTTAACAGTTTGTTAAAGAAAATGATTATAATGACTAACAGTATGCCTACTAGCCCTACCTCCTTCCTCCTGAACATATAAATGTTAGTTCTAGAACACAAGTCTGTTAATATTTTAACTGTTCTTTGTGACTTTCCACTTGCGGATAACTATGTGATAAGGGAATATTTTTTGTCTCCAAGTAGCCACGTGTCTTCATAGCACCTGAGTTGGATTGTATGTTGCCTTTGCCTCTTGGGAGCCTCTGAACCGACAGCCATACAGTCGGTCCACCCCACAGCTGATTTAGGGCTGGTTGGAGTTTTTCTAATCATCAGAGGCTAGGACTGCCTTTGAAAGGAATCCTGTCTGGGCCATTGCTGAATTCTGAAAGCCTACTGCCCTATCCTCACCCTACTCCTAATCCATTGGGGATCTGCTGGGACCAATACTCTTGGCAGACACCTCTCTGACTCTGACTCTCTCTTCTCTCCAATCATGCTGAAATTCCGGGTGGTTTTAGCATTTATTTGGTGTCCCATTCAGCACTGGCCTCTCAGTTCCTTGATCTTCCTTGCTTCGGTGATTTTCGTCTTTATCCTAATCAAACTAACCAGTCCCCTGGCCGCATCCACTCCTTGTCATTGGTAGAAACTTTCGCTTCTGAAATAATGAGCTCACACAAGCCACTCTGACTCTGATCTCCTGTTCCTTTTAACCTGTTCACTTGGTTATTCTTTCCATATCTGTTGAACTTCATCACAACCCCCCATGACTTTCTCCCAATTAGCTTTTACCACGAGTCCTTAATTCTTCCTGTCACTATCTTTGGTTTTATAGTCCCATCAGTTCAACAATTCTTGTTAACAACCTCCTTGTTCCATTGTCCTTCTATCCCCTATACCAAGAAAAAATCCCAACCTTGGTTGAGTTCAAAATGTTCTTCAGCTACCCCAAGGCTGCTAACAAGGATTATTGTATTTCACAGACTGTTGCCTGTAGATTAGTGGGCTCCAACCTCAGTGAGTCCAGTCTTGATTTCCCAGTGTGAGGTCTCTTACTCAACTATTGCAAAAATTCTTCACTCAGTTCTCAGCCTGCCCTTCTTGCCTCACTCTCAGCAGGTATGGTAAGATGAATAACATGGTAGGGCAACCCCCCAACCCCAAATGTCCATGATCTAATCCTTGAAACCTGTTCATATGTTATATGGCAAAGGGACTTTGTAGATGTGATTAAAGATCTTGAGATGGGAAGATTATCCTGGATTACTGGAGTGGGCCCCAACTATAATCACAAGGGTCCTTTATTTTTCTGTCATCTATGCCTTCTAAGGAATTGGTCCATTTCATCTAAGTTATCAAATTTGTGGGCACAGAGTTATTCATCATATTCTTTTATTATCCTTTTAATGTCCGTGAGATAAGTAGTGACGGTCCACCGTACATTTCTGATATCAGTAATCTTTGTCTTCTCTTTTTCTTGGTTAGCCTGGCTAGAGGTGTATCAATTTTATTGATCTTTTCAAAGAACCAGCTTTTGGTTTCATGAATTTCCTGTTTTTAATGACATTCACTTCTGCTCTAATTTTTATTATTTCTTTTCTTCTGCTTACTTTGGATTTAATTTGCTCTTTCTAGTTTCCTCAGGTGGAAGCTTAGATTATTGACTTTAGATCTTTCTTTTCTAATGTATGCATTCACTGCTATAAGTTTTCCTCTAAGCACAGCTTTTGCTGTATCCCACAGACTTTGATAAGTCGTATTTTCATTTTCATTTAGTTCAAAATATTTTTGAATTTTTCTTGAGATTTCTTCTTTGACTCATGTTTAGAAATATGTTGTTTAATGTAATATTTTGGGATTTTCCAGCTATCTTTCTGTGATTGATTTCTAATTTAATTCCACTGTGGTCTGAGAGCGTACATTGTGTGATTTCCAGTCTTTTAGATTTGTTAAAGTGTGTTTTATGGCCCAGAATGTGGTCTATCTTGGTGAATATTCCATGTGAGCTTGAGAAAAATGTTTGTTCTGTTGTTGGATGAAGTAATCTGTAAATGTCAATTAGATCCAGTTGATTGATGATGCTGTTCAGTTCAATTATATCTTGATTTCCTAGCTGCTGGATCTGTCAATTACTGCTAGAGGGGTTTTGAAGTCTCCAACTATAATAATGGATTTGTGTATTTCTCTTGCTTAGTTCTATCAGTTTTTACCTCATATATTTTGATACTCAGTTGTTAGGCACATACACATTAAGGATTGTTAGGTCTTCTTGGAGAATTTACCACTTTATCATTATGTAATGATATTCCTTATTCCTGATAATTTTCCTTGCTCTGAAGTTTGCTTTGTCTAAAATTAGTGTAGCTACTCCAGTTTTCTTTTTATCAGTGTTAGCATGGTATATCTTTCTCCATCCCTTTGCTTTTAATCTGGATCTTTACTTTTAATTTATCTAGATCTTTACATTTGAAGTGGGTTTTTCATAGACAGCATGTAGTGGGTCTGTTTTTTTTAATCCGTTCTAATAGTCTGTGTTTTTTAATTGGTGTATTTAGACCAATCACATATAAAGTGATTATTGATATAGTTGGATTACTATCTATCGTATTTCTAACTTTTCTATTCATTGCCCTTGTTCTTTGTTTTTGAGAATTTTCCTAAATTAGTGTCAGATACCAAACCACAAATCCAGGAACCTCAGAGAACACCAAGTGGGATAAATATGAAAAAACTACACCTAATCTTATATTCAAACTGCAGAAAATCAAAGACAAAGAGAAAATCTTGCAAGAAGTCAGAGAAACAGAAAAACCTACCTTATTTATAAAGGAACAAGGATAAGAATTACATCAGACTTCTCCTCACAAACCATGCAAGTACGAAGAGAGCAGAGTAATATTTAAAGGGTTGAAAGAAAAAATCCACCAACCAAGAATTCTGCCTCCAGCAAAATTATCCATCAAAAGTGAAAGAGAAATAAAGACTTTCTCAAACAAACGAAAATTGAGGGAATTTGTCACCAGTAGACCTGTCTGATAAGAAATGTTAAAAATTCTTCAGAGAAGGAAAATGATATAGGTCAGAAACATATTTACATAAAGACAGGAAGAGTGTTAGAGTAAATGAAGGTAAAATAAAACATTTTATTTTTAATTCTTTTTCATTCTTAATTTTTTATTATTTCTTAGTTCTTATTTTTTTTTATTTATTTTATTTATTTATTTTTTTGTGAGGAGATCAGCCCTGAGCTAACATCCGCCAATCCTCCACTTTTTTTTTTTTTTGCTGAGGAAGACGGCCCTGGGCTAACATCTGTGCCCATCTTCCTCCACTTTATATGGGACGCCGCCACAGCATGGCTTACCAAGCAGTGCGTCGGTGCGCGCCCAGGATCCGAACCAGTGAACCCCGGGCCGCCGCAGCGGAGCGCGCGCACTTAACCGCTTGCGCCACCGGGCCGGCCCCTAGTTCTTATTTTTAATTGATCTAACGGGTAACAGGTTTTCAGAATAATAATAGCAACAATATATTGGATGATTATAGCTTCTGGATAAGTGGGATGAATGACAGTAGTGTCATAAGAGATAGAAGGGAGGAATTGGGAATACTCTGTTATAAGGTACCTGCACTACCTGTGAAGTGTTGTAGTGTTACTTTAAAGTTGACTTAGATTAGTTGTAAATGTATATTGCAAACACTAGGGCAACCATTTAAAAATTTTGTAAAAGAAATATAATTAATATGCTAAGAAAGGAGAGAAAATGAAATCATATAAAATGTTCAGTTAAAATCAGAGAAGGCAGAAAAAGAGTAGAAGACAAAAAAAAAAAAAAAAAAAGAACGGCAGTGAATTGAAAACAGTTTGTATCATCTCTCTCTCTGTTATCTATCATCTCTCTGTCTGTCTAATCTGCAGTGTCCGATTTGGTAGCCCTAGCCACATGTGGCTATTAAGCACTTGGATGGTGGCTAGTGTACCTGAGAAACTGAATTTTAAATCCTATTTAACTTAAATAACCACTGGTGGCTAGTGGCCACCATATTAGTGACATCTGTCCAATGTTCTCCTGATAAGGGGCAATCTTTTTGCAATTTGTCCACCCAGAGGGATGACTTTTTCAAATCCTTCAAGGCAGCTATGTGTGCTAGCAGTCACCCACTTACTCGGGCACTCCATTTATTTAGCTTGATTGTAAGCTCCCTAAGGTCACCAGCTTGGTCTGTCTTGAGTACCACGCACAGAGCCCAGGGCAAAGTAAGTATCCATAATGTTGGTGAATGCTCACAGTCACTAAGCACTGTCACTAATCTCACTGGACTCTCACAGTTGCCCTGTGGAAGAGGCATTATTATCACCCCAATTTTACATGACTCTAAGCTAATAGGGATACAGGGCCACCTATTCCCAGGGCCACACAGCTTTTCAGCAGCAGAGCAGGATCCAAAGCTTCTCCTTCCAACTTTGCATCGTGTTCCTTCCTCTCTGTCTTGATGCTCAGTAGTCATGTAATATCTTACTCATTGGTATGGTCTGTTGCCTGAGGGTGGGGCCCAGGCTAAGCCCATTGCAGTTACTCAGATTCGTTCCCTGACTTATATTGATTTCCCAGTTAGCCCACTTACATGTGGTTCAGGGCAGTAATTGTTTTTCTGAAACTTTGAAGTATGTAGTTCATTGTTTCTCCACTGGAGGGCAAGCTTTCCAATTCAATTTTATTTACTTTTCTGATTTCTTAAGAATTAAAAGAACCACTGTACATGGTCCTGAGTTGTTTTCTGTGTTTTAATCGTTGCAGGGCAATTAGATCATTTCCCTATGTTGGAAGTTGTGTAGTACATAAATTTTTCTGATTCAATATGTCATGACAGTTGCCTTCTGTAGAGGTTAAAAATCCCAGATGCAGCTTGGGTTAAGTGTAAAGCCATTGCCCAGTGGCTCATTAGAGTGGTGGAGTTTTGTGCAGGAGAGGGCCCTGGTCTCAGGCAGGTCACACCTTCCCTCTTCCCCCTTCTTCTTGTTTGTGGAGTGAGGAGAGTTTTCCAGGTGACCAGTATCCCATTATTCTGTATTCTCAAACTGGAAGGACCTAAGAGTCAAGAATTGTGTCAGACCCATTTTGGTTACCCGACAGTCACCTTCCCTGGCACAGAAGACGTCCCCAGGAGCACAGGGACGGATATGCTCAGCAGCCTTCTCCAAATTGAAGGGGTAGAAGCAGTCATGGTTCTGTGTACCATTTAGTCAACTCAGCCCTCTTCCTGGGCTCAAAAGTCTAGCCAGTGGGAGTTTTGAGTGTGGGGCAAAAGTGAGCTAAGCCTTTTAATGCACTAGTCCAACTTGTTCCACATACTAGAATAATATGGCAACTCCGTATATATGAATCTAGCTGTCTTGTGCACATGAGGGTTCCAGGTTCCCTCCTTGAACCCACAGGTCTGCCTTTAAGCCTTACTGCAAGACATCTGTCTGCAGACCCTGAGGAATGTGTCACACAGCACAACTGCACATCTTCTCCCATGGTCACTGGGGGAATCTGAGAGTCGTGTGAACCTGTCACAGCCTCTTCCAAACATGATGTCCGTCAGCTACTGTCACCAGGGTGACTGAGTAACTTGTCTGCAGTGGGTTCTTAGATGCCTTTATCTCGGCTTCATCTGTCTTTGCTGGTGGGGGAGGTTTAATTGGCAGCATGCTGCACTACATGAGAGGGGTTCTCACCTAAGTCAGGGAGAGGCACCCAAAGTCAGAGAATACTTTGAGAGCATCATATGATTCTGATCTATTTAATTACACACTTAGAAAGGCGATTGTTTTATTAGCAGAAATGATAACTATCTTATCTATATATTGTGAAATGGCAACCATTGACAACCAACAAACAAGTTGGAGAATTAAGGATTGACTGTGTCTTCCATTAATACAATTTATTACGTGTTCTTTCTCTTTTTTTTTTCTTCTCATTTATGAGCATGTACATATTAGCAGGCATTAAAGCTTTAGGAAAATTTGTGACAGAAAAACTTGAAATGGAAAAAATACCAGTTGCTTAATTTTCCCACCAATGGAATAAGATTGCTATTATTCCATTTTAGTGGCGAAATGCTGCTATCTAGCTGCAGACACGCCCGGACCTCCCAGGAGCAGAGTTTGAGGGCCACTGCACTAAGCTTTCAAGACTGCTCTGGTACCACAACCTTCCTGAGTGCTTCCTCGATTCCTCTGATGAAGCTAATCTGCCCCAAATATACATCGAACCACCTTCCAGCACTTATCACACTGCATCTGTCACATTCTACCCTGCTGGGGCCTTATCTGGATGCATGTCTCATCGCCGCTACTGACTGTAAACTCCTTGAGCCCAGGGATGAACGTCCCTGCCTGGGTTTGAATCCCTACGATGCCACTTAGCAGCGGTGTGATCTTTGGCAAGTTAGTTCATGTCTCTATGCCTCAGTTTCCTCGTCTGTAAAATGGGGCAATGGTACCTTCTTCACAGGGCTGCAGCGAGGATTAAATGAGTTCACAAGCAAAGCGCTGAGAACAGTGCCTGAACACAGTCAGTGCAGTATCAGTGTTTGCAGTTATTGTGATTACTCTCTTTGTATCTCCCACAGCACCTTGCCAGGGCTTCCTACCAGGCCTTGGGCTCCTGATGGATTCTACAGAGTAAGATGGCTTTCCATTGTGCCTTGAGGAGTTTCTTTTTAGACAATAGGAGCTTTGTGACCAGCACCTCTCCTGGGACCTCTGAAACCCCCTCCCACCCCCCGCCACCCCGGGCTCTGTTACCCTGTAGGAAGGAACGCTGCATTCAGCAGCTCCCCACTAGGTGCCCATGGCCATCATGTGGGGAGCTCAAGAAACCCATACTAGATCCCTCACAGAGATTCTTTTCTTTCTAAATTATCAGTGTATAACAATGGTCTAAATATATCCCAGAAGGCAACTCATAAAAACAGATTGATAAGGTGTGTATAGCAGTTCTAACAATACCCTATATTAGACTGTAGAGTGACGTAGTGCAAAAGACAACACTCAGAGGTTCGGATTTGATTGGCCTAGGATGGAAGCTGGGAAATAGCTCTTTTAAAAACCTGTGCAGCCCAGGCAGAGAACAACCGTGTTTGGCCCTGGGACAGCGGTTCTTCACCCCAGCTGCATGTTAAAATCATTTGAGGAGTTTCAAAAACACCACGCTCAGGACCCTCCCTCCGGATATTTTGATTCAATTGACCTGAGTGGGACCTGGACACTGACTTTTTTTTTTTAAAGATCACTTTTAAAAATAGGAACCTAGTGTTTTTTTTTTTTTTTTTTTTTTGTGAGGAAGATCAGCCCTGAACTAACATCTGTGGTAAGCCTCCCCTTTTTGCTGAGGAAGACTGGCTCTGAGCTAACATCTATTGCCAATCCTCCTCCTTTTTCCCCCCCCCCCCCCAAAGCCCCAGTAGATAGTTGTACGTCATAGTTGCACATCCTTCATGCTGAGGGACGCAGCCTCAGCATGGCCAGAGAAGCAGTGCGTCGGTGCGTGCCCGGGATCCGAACCCGGGCCGCCAGTATCAGAGCGCGTGCACTTATCCGCTAAGCCCCGGGGCAGGCCCAGGAACCTAGTTTTGATGTTGAGACCTTCTGCTCTGGGAGAGGACGAGTTAGGAGATGAAGAGCCTGCGGAGCATGGGGTGGCTGTGCTGGAGGGAAGTAGCAAGAGGATGATGGGAGACCATTCGCTGCTTTATTTGAGAAGAACGCTTTCCCAGTTCTTCACAAATCTCTTCCTAGCACATTATCTGAGACTAGTGTGTTGAGGAAAGAACACAGGTTTTGGAGAAAGACAAGTTTGGTGATGCGCTTCAAGTTGGGTGACTTTGGGTGAGTCATTTAATCACTGTGCCTCATCAGTGATGCTGTGACAACCTGATTAACTGTAGCCTACCTAGCAGCCTCTGTAAACAGGAGCTGTTATCTTTAGTTTAGGAAACGTTTGAGTCTCTTCTTTTTTGTTTCTTTGCAAGGTAGCTTCTAAGCCCAAACAGGCAATTGCTTCTTCAGAGCTCACCCAACTTGAAGCAGAACCTCCAGCTAGGTCCTCCAACAGCCCACAAGTGCCCCGGATCAAGACTGTCCCTGATACAGTAACTGTGTTTCCTGCACCAAATGGCCAGACTAAACTTCATAAAGCATATTAAAAATTGTGAATGTTTATATGAAAAGAATAAAAATTCAGTGACTTTAGGTAACATTTCATAATTTTCTTTTAATGCCAAGATGTACAGATTTCAGGTTTAGATACGGTATTTGATTATTTAAATTTGGAGCCAGCCTGGAAAGTTGAAGTCAGGGGTTCTAACATTGCATCTTTGTATTTCTCACAGCACC
The DNA here is from genome assembly GCF_020826845.1 of Diceros bicornis minor. Classification (NCBI taxonomy): domain Eukaryota; kingdom Metazoa; phylum Chordata; class Mammalia; order Perissodactyla; family Rhinocerotidae; genus Diceros; species Diceros bicornis. The sequence continues at coordinate 34,958,532 of NC_080748.1, read as the reverse complement.
AAGGTGCTTAGAAAATGAAAAAAGAAAGAAAGAAGCCAAAGTCAGAGATATATGGAGACAGGTCAAGATCTCAAGGCTCTGAGTTTCTGGTCTGTTGCTCTCTCTTATCCACAGTCTCTATTGTTTGAAATATAAATGATCTATTACTAATAATTCTTTTTTCACTTCTAATTTCCTGCTGGCCTTTAGAGTTGCCATTGTCACTGCCCAAATTCACCCTTTTCATTACATACTACGAAATCCTCAAGACTAGCTTGTGAGCATTCTAGTTAACAATTGAGCCCATTACAAGTACTGCTCTGCAGGTTGTATGCTTGCCTGAGGGCAGGATGCTTTTCTTCTAGCCAACATCATGTGTGTGTGTGTGTATGTGTGTGTAACAGGTATTGGAGAGTGTTTCCGGCTTGCCATATCCAAGATGGACAGAACTTGATTTACTTTCTTTCAGTAGAGGTGCTCTACTATTTTTGCTATTTTTACTCTTGTGTTTACAATCCTAAAATTATTTGTGACATGAAGACCCATAAATCTCATTCCTGGGAATTTATCATAAATAATCAGAAGCAAAGAGAGTTTATTTTTATAAAATTGAAAAAAGAGAAACAGTCTAAATATCTATCAATAAAGACTTGATAGGGTAATTGTGGTGTGTGCGATGGAACATTATGCAGTCATTAAAAACGATAATGGAAAATTATATAAATGCGGAAAGAGTTCTGAGGCATATTGTTGAATGAAATGTTGGTTACATAATAGCATATATAACATCCCATTTATATCATATTGCATACATTTATACATCTCTAAGTGTGTTCATATACACACACGTGTCTTAGCATTGGATAATGTTCACTTTCTTTGTATTTTTCTATATTGTTTTGTTTAGGGTGAACATGGATTATTACTATTACAAAATAAAGTTTTTTTATAAAACTACATTCATAAAGTATTTACTATAACATTCTTTATAATAGAAAATATTTATAGAACACTGTATTAGTCAGAGTTCTCCAGAGAAACAGAACCAATAGGATAGATAGATAGATGGATAGATAGACAGATAGATAGATATAAGAGGAAATTTATTACAGGAATTGGCTCACCTGGTTATGGAGGCTGAGAAGTCCCACAATTTGCCGTCAGCAAGCTGGAGAACCAGGAAAGCCAGGGTTGTAATTCAGTCTGAGGCCAAAGGCCTGAGAACTGGAAGGCTGCTGGTGTAAGTCCTGGAGTCCAAGGGCCGGAGAACCAGGAGCTCTGATGCTTGAGGGCAGAGGATGGACATCCCAGCTCAAAAAGAGGGAGAGGAAATTCCCTGCTCCTTTGCCTCTGTTCTATTTGGGTCCTCAATGGCTTAGGTGATGCTTGTCCACATTGGTGAGGGCAGATCTCTTTACTAACCACCATACCGTTGCCATCCCACATGTAATGCTTTGAGATTAAAGTTTACACAACACAGGAGAGCACAGGAAACTTTAAACGGCCACATGCTTCCAGGGGGATTTGTCACAGGCAATCTTGTAAGGATACCTTCATAGATACAAAATACAAAACAGGATGGTTACGAGTATACATTTTCCAGGCAAGGCGCCACAGAAAGACAAGCAAGTAGGAGTTTTTCTTCTATTTTAGCTCCCAGATTTATCTAACCAGTTTTAAAGAGCTCTGATTAGCATTTCATCTACTTCTTGCTACCTCTATCAATAGCTTCTCTTGTCTATCAGTAGCTCTCTTTTTTTTTCATATTTCATTTTACTATTTTTTTTTTTGTTAAAGTATAGTGGACATACAATATCCTGTTAGTTTCGGGTGTACAACATACTGATTTGATACTTATATACATTATGAAATGATCACCATGATAAATCTATAGTTACCATATGTCACCATACAAAGTTATTACAGTATTATTGACTATATTCCCTATACTGTACATTACATCCCCGTAACTTATTTATTTTATATCTGGAAGTTTGTATCCCTTAATCCCCTCCACCTATTTTGCCCATCGCCCCACCCCCCTCCCCTCTGGCAACCGCCAGTTGATTCTCTGTATCTATGAGTTTGTTTCTGCTTTATTTTGTTTGCTCTTTTGTTTTGTTTTTAAGATTCCACATATAAGTGAAATCATTCGCTATTTGTCTTTCTCTGTCTGACTTATGTCACTTAGCATAATACCCTCTAGTTCCATCCATGTTGTCACAAATGGCCAGATTTCATTCTTTTTTATGGCTGAGCAATATTCCATTGTATATATATACCACATCTTCTTTATCCATTCATCTATTAATGGACACTTAGGTTGCTTCCGTATCTTGGCTATTGTAAATAATGCTGCATGTCAGTAGCTCTCTTAATTAACAGCTGCTAACTAGGAGACCATGTGGAATCAAGGCTACAGTCAGGATTCTGTCTGCCAACCTGAATCAGAAATACAGCACCTAAAGGGGAGAAAAGGAAATAATTGATTTTTCTAAAGAAAGAACACCAAGTTTATAATATTCTGCTTCCATACTGCCTTCTCCCTCCTCGTGCCCACCCTCCATCCCACCATGTACCTTAGCTCTCCAGCCTCCCCACCCATGCCTCTTCTGGAACATATGCTCCCTCTCCTCCTTCATTGATGTACCAGCTACTATTTCTCTATCCTTCCTCTGAACTCATGCTAGATGTCACACCTTGGGACCCCTCCTGTGTAGATATTTAACGTGATGTGTGGTTCATCTCCCCACCTGGGCAGTGAGGTTCTAGGTACAGTTTCCTGTATCCCCTCATTCCTCTGTACCCCACAGCGCCCAGCTCAGTCCCTAGGCCTCAGGAGGGGCACAATAGTTCTTCACGGCATGAATGAGCTTGTGGTTTTTCAGAGATTGACTAATCTCAGTTGGGATTTTGCAGCCTGTGGATAGTCTTGGCACCATGTTTCTGCTTCTTAGTATCTGCCGCCAGAGGTTAGGAAGAGGAAGAGAGTGGGACAGACCATGGCCGCTACTACTGCCTTTAGGAAGGTTGAACTTTTGGTGGTGAGTTTGATTCTCTGTGCTTTTAGGTATTTTCTCCATCATTCATAAAACCAAATTCCCTGAGCCTTGAGAGGACCTTGGGAATGATTGTCAGAAGTTGTGTCTTCAGGAGTGGAATGGATTCAGATTCAGCTGGGAAAATTCACCAAGGCCAGTCTGTCAAAACAGAAGTGACAGAAGTCCATAGAGACCCAAGGCGGGTCTATGGGAGCTGTCCCCAAACTGTGTGCAATGGAGTCACCAAATTGAGGAGGGTGGCTCCTCTCCCAGGGGATTTTGATGTCACTGGGCCTCCAGCCACATTTTGGGAAACACTGCTTGGGTACTGGATTCTCTGCTTTTCTGGAATTGGCAAGAACACCAAAAGGGCACTCACTTTTCTGTATGCCTACCCTGTGTTGGACTGCTTTCCATATACCATAGTATTGAATCCTCGTACCACCCATTAGGAAGAGATTATCTATAGCTTAGCAAACAAGGTTCAGCAAGGCCGAGTAACCTGCCCAGATTCAGGCAGTAAGTGATGAGCCTGGGTTCAAACCCGTGGGCTCCCTCCCCAGCCCAGTTCTTTCCATTACTGTTAATGCTAGTGATAAACAGAATTGTTTCCCACAGGTGGGATCCACTCTTAGGAGGCATAGGGAATTCCCTAGTCACCTATTCGTTTATAGGGAGGCCCTAATTCACCTCAAATCACTCAGTAAGACAAGTATTTCCTTTTTAATTCCTTCTTTTAATCCTTCTAACTGGGAACATCTCAGTTTGGTGCTAGTTATCTATAATACCTCCCTGTCACTCACTGATCTCCCTTTTTAACAAGAAAAGGAGTCTTCAGCAGTCATCTGTATCTCTAAAATTTTATAGTGTTGTTTTGTTTTCTTAGTATTTAAATTTATATTCTCTTCTTTTTGTGGCAAATTATATTTGTTTTAAATTTATGGTAGTGCTATAACATTTTCTTTTAAGTAATTTGTTCACATGGAAAAGATTAGTTGATTTAAGGAAAAAATTAGGTAAATAAAAGTATAAGTTCAAAGGCTGGGTCAACTAGATAGCCACATGCGAAAAAATGAAGTTAAATCCCTTCCTTACACCACACACAAAAATTAACTCAAAATTAGACACAAATATATGAGCTAAAACTATGAAATTCCTAGAGGAAAATATAGAAGTAAATTTTGAGACCTTGGGTTAGGCAGTGGTTTCTTAGATATGAAGCCAAAAGCATAAGCAACAAAAGAAAAATAAATGAATAAATGAGACTTCATCAAAAGTAAAAACCTTTGTGCTGCAAATGATACCATCAAGAAAATGAAAAGGCAACCCATGAAATGGGAGAAAATATTTGCAAATTACGTATCACAGATGGGACCTGTATTCTAAATATATAAAGAACTCTTCCAACTTAATAGTAAAAAGAAATAACTCAATAAACAAATATCTGAACAGATATTTCTCCAAAGAAGATATACAAAAGGCCAATCAACAAGCATATGGAAAGAGGCTTAATATTATTAGTCATCAGGGAAATGGAAATAAGATATCACTTCTCACGTACTGTAATGGCTATCATAAAAAAGGCAGATAATAACAAGTATTAGCAAATTTATGGAGAAATTGGAACCCTCATACATTGTTGGTGGGAACACAAAATGATGTAGCTGCTTTGGAGAACAGTTTGGCAGTTCCTCAAAATGTTAAACATAGAGTTGCCATTTAACCCAGTCATTTCATGTCTAACCAAATGAACACACATGTCCACAGAAAAATCTGTACGTGAATGTTCATAGCAGCATCATCATAACCAAAAAGTGGAAACAACACAAATTTCCATCACCTGATGGATGGATAAATAAAATGCGGTTGTGATGGTTAATTTGAGGTGTCAACATGGCTGGGCCATAGTGCCCAGATATTTGGTCAAATGTTATGGATGTTTCTGTGTAGGCATTTTTTTCATGAGATGAACATTTAATTTGGTAGACTTAGAGTAAAGCAGATTACTCTCCAAAATGTGGGTGGGCCGCATCCAATCCGTTGAAGGCCCAAATAAGACAAATGACTGACTTCCCCTGAATAAGAAGAAATTCTGCCAGAAGGCTGCCTTTGGACTCGAACTGCAAATCTTCCTTGAGTCTCCAGCCTGCCAGCCTACTCCATCAGATTTTGGACTTGCCAAGCCTCCACAGTCACATGAGCCAATCCCTTAATAATAAATCTTGCTTTCTGTATATACACATCCTCTTGGTTCTGATTCTCTGGAGAACCCTGACTAATACAGTGGTATATTCATAAAATAGAACATTATTTGGCAATAAAAAGAAATGAAGTACTAATTCATGCTACAACAAGGATGAACCTTGAAAACATGTAAATGAAAAAAGCCAGTCACAAATTTTTTGATTATATTTATACAAAATGTCAGAATAGGTAAATCCATAGAGAAATAAAGTAGATTAATCGTTCCTTAGGGCTGGGAGTGGGTGTATGGGGAAAGTGGGGAATGACTGCTCATGCGTATGGACTTTCCTCTGTGGGGGATGAAAATGTTATAAAATTAGATTATGATGATGGTCACACAACTCTGTGAATATACTAAAAAGCATTGAGTTTTACACTTTAAATGGGCGAATAGTATCTCAATACAGCTGTTTTTAAAAAAGTACAGGTAGTACGCAGATATAACGAAGTTCATGAAGGGAGTACAGAAATGTCCAAAATGCTGGGTAACACTGAATTGGAGACTGACTTTACTCAGAGAATCTCGTGTACCTCTCTGGAGACACACTGTCTGTACGTGTTTCCTTTTTATTCCCTTTTGTGTTATTCATAGTTACAAGCAAATCAATCCAATTTTGGCCTAGACTGGTACTGCATTACTCAACCTGATTAAAAATATAAAAGCAAAATATAGGTTGGCTTATGAAATAAGAGGTAGAGACGCTGACAGATGCTAAAGAAGGAATCTAAAATACACGTTGGACCACTGCCTGGAAGGAGGAAGGAAATTTATGTCAGGAGGGAGGTTTATTCAATACTTCATATTCTGAGTGTTTCCAACCATGAATAAAGAGCCTGATCTACTTCTCATCCTACAGGGAGAAAAACAGAGGTGGTGGGGGCTGGCCGCCCATCCAGTACCCTCAGTTGTCTCTGAAAGTCAATGTGCCTTAAGAGAGTTTTTAGAGAGTTGGTGTCAATATATTTCTGAGTGGCCACAGTCCATTCCCTCAAACAAAAAATTTTTTAAAGAATGGATTCAGTATAAAAATCAGTTCACCAGTGTTCTATTTATAAGAACACTGGCACATTAAATAAAAACACTTATTACGTGGTCAAGTTTTCTTGGGTGCCATTCTCTCCTCTGAGAACTATTGAGCACGTCCTACCCAACCCCTTGTCGCCCCTGTTGAGTGGGCAGCAAGCCTTGTGACCCCACCTCACTGGCCACAAGTGATTCCACCAGGAATAGATATCTGATCCACATTGGGGCAATCAGATCCTCTCATCTGGGAATCTGGGATTTGGATTTAGAGGTTAGTTAATATGCTTCCTAAAAGCATTTTAGAGTGACTTCTAAAATTTTTCATAGTAATTATCCAGAATTGCAAATGATGTTATTTCCAGAGTTCCATAAGTACTTATATTTTAAAATAAAATAATTACATCACTCTTTTACCTTTATCTAGTGGAATCCAAATTCGTCCATCCACCATCCATTAAAAAAAAAGAACAGCACTATATTAACAGCAGAATGTTTTACATCATGCTTTTTTCCTCTTTAAACCTATATTGCCATTCCAAATTCTCCTTTTTTTAAATAGATCACAGTATCTTAATTCTCCAGAACAAAAATATCTATGTAAATTGAAATTAGAAATTTTAAAATTTGCAGTGACCATAAGATTCTAAGGTGTTAAAAAGTTAAATATGCTATGTATTTTCATAAGTATACAACATAATGTAAAATTTTATTGGCTTTTTAAACTCTTAGTTCATGTATCTGGTGATAAATATTACATATTAATGAATATCACTTATTCCTACTAATCTCCATTTTTTATCAGATATAAATATATTTGTAATCAATATATATAGTAATTAACTTTGTCCAAATAAATGTGCAGAGGAGACTAGAAGTCATTTGTATACTAAAGTCACTCAATTCTTTGAAATTCTTCTCAGTTTTATGGCCTGAATCACTTAGTGATCATCCATCAAATATTATTTTAATGATCTATCAGTGGAGAACTCCAGTAGCTCCCTCTTCAATTTTGGTATGTGATGAAGTGGGAACTACCTGACTTGCCCAGTAGTAGATGCTATCAATGCCCCACCCACATCCCCGAGGCACTAAGCATGTCAGGACACACAGATGGTGTCCTACTGCAAATATATATATGACTGTCCCCCTTTGCCTTTGCATGAGTGTGAGGGAGACAAGTGTCAGGGAGTTAATGCCCCTGAGGACAGTCTTCAGTCAATGAAAACGAGATTCTGAGGATAAAACCCCAGCTTCCTTACCTCTCAGGTGGGACAGCCCTGAGGTGTGTTCTGTACTGTCTCCCCAGGCTTCCCTGTTGGAAGCGAGCCCAATTTCTCACAGTGGTAACTTGCTCATTTAGGCACGGTATGCTGGCTTCCTTCTCTTCCCTGTCGCTTCCACTTCCCCTGCTGGTGCTTCCTGGGATCACTTCCCTAATATAGCATTTGCACTCAAGTCTTGATCTTGACTATGCTTCTGGGGTAACCCAGCTGCAGTGGGTTGAATTGTGGCCCCCTAAATGATATGTCCACGTCCTAATCCCCAGAACTTGTGAATGTGACCTTATTTGGAAAAAGTCTTTGCAAATGTAATTAAGTTAAGAATCTCAAGATGAGATCATCCTGGCTTACCCCAGAGGAGGGGCCCTAAATCCAAAGACAAGTGTCCTTATAAGAGAAAGAAAAGGAGAAGACACAAAGACAGAGAAGGCCGTGTGAAGAGGGAGACAGAGATCAGAGCAATGCAGCCACAGCCAAGGATGCCTGGAGTCCCCAGAAGCTGGAAGAGGCAGCATGTCCCTGCTGACACTTTGATTTTGGACTTCTGGCCTTCAGAACTGTGAGCGAATAACTATGTGTTGTCGTAAGCCACCAAATTTGTGGTAGTGTTTGTTATGGCAGCCACAGGAAACTAAGTTCTGGAGAGGGATGGTAGTGATGGTTGCACAACAATGTGAATGTACTTAATGCTGCTGAACTATACACTTAAAAATGGCTAGATGGTAAATTTTATGTTATGTATATTTTACTACAACAGCAAAAAAGGAAAGAATGGAAGCTAGAGATTAATAATAGAATTAGGTTTAGTCAGTGCTCAAGGGATCCCATGGATTGGGAAGGAGTATAGGAGGTGGCTATCAGTTGTGTGATATGGGGTGGGGGCTGTAGTCAAAGGCGCGTTGGACATTTCCTCCTACATTACATCTGCCAGCTGTATCCCTCAGTGAGCTTAGAAGAGCAAGCCAGAAAGCATCTTCACATACTAAAACAAGGAAACCAAACAAACATGGCATGATTTTACCTGGAATACAGCAAGCTTTGCATTCTCTAGACTTGAAGGAAAGTTCTAGCAAAGCTTCCCCCCTACCCCCAATGTCTCCAGATGTGATGATTGCTATCACTGAAACCAGGCTGAGTTTGCTAGGCACAGCCTTTAGACCATTGAGAGTTCCCTAACTTTTTTGGTTTGGAATTCCTTTGAGCATCAGATGACAACTGTTAACTTTCTCACCTGAAAAATCCGCATATACACATCCACTCATGGATCCTCATAGGAGTTTGTGGACCTAGGGTTACATACACCCACTCTAGAAGCTGAGCAGTTTCTTCTAGGCATTATGGTGCTACGTGAGCACCTGCCACCAGGTCAATGTCAGAGCCAATTAGGCCCTTGATCATAGGTGCTCCTAGAAGCTCACAATCTCATAGAGGAGACACACACAGTATTAGCTGGGACTTTCCCAGTTTTAAGTGAAAACTAACTAACTTAGCAAGCTTAAGTTAAAGGTCGATATATTGGTTCTTTTAATTGGGAATTCCAGGGATGTGGGTTTCAGGCACTGCTGGATCCAGACTTAAAGAGAATCATCAGGATTCAGTCTCTGTCTCTATCTCACAACTCTGTTCTCCTCTGGGTTCTTTGATTTTCCCATGGAGGCACAGCTCTAGGTGTCCATGATGTTAGTACTAGTAATTTTAGGAAGAGAGACAAATTCTTTCTCTTCCAGGATCCGAATCAAGCCTTCAAAAAGGGCTTTGCTTGCTTGAGTCACAGACCCACCTCTTCTGTGCTGCCAGCCTGCATATTGTATCTCCCCATGGGTGGGGCCATGTAATTGACAGCCTTAGAAGGTGGGGAAAGGATTTCCTGAGAAGAAAAGACCCCAGACGAACAAAGTACCAGATGTCTGCTGCAGACATGTATATGAATAATTGCAAGTCAGCCTGACGAATACTACCAAGGAAGCACAGCAGGGTCCAGTGGGAACAGAGACGGGGTCATCAGCTCTACTGGATATGTTCCGGGTAAAGACAAGTAAAGCTTCATAAAAGCTATCATGCATGATACAATTTTTTAATTAAAATAGAAATGTATTTATTTTACTAAATGTTGTTTATCTGTATCTCCATGGCTATTGTCTTTCTTGTTCATTGTTTTATTCCACGATCCAAGCACAGTGCCGGCATATATTAGGAATTCAACAAATATTTGTTGAATGGGAGTTTTAGAACAGCAGTAAAATAACCTCCTGTTTAGACTAACATTTAAAAAAAGTTGAAGCACAAAAAGATCATGCCGATAAATTTATGTCCCGTTTTTTTGGTATGCCTTTCTTTAACTCTTAGCTACAGAGAGTCAGGTTTGAAATAGCACCAGGACTGAGTTTCATTTTTATTGTTATTTTTTTTGTCCCAAACATCTGACAGCCTTGAGTTTGTGAGTTCTTAGGCTCCCTGTCCCATTATCAAATCAAGCATGTATACTAGAACACTATGCAAACTATAAAATCCTAGGAAAACATAAGCTGCTTTTATTATTACAAGTTTGGAAATGTCGTAGTCTGTAACTCATTCGTGTGATATAACGGAAGTCCTTAAAGGAATCTAGGGTATTCTTAGTCAGCTTTGCTTCTCTTTCTATCCAGCCCCACCCTAGAGAATTTATTTATTTATTTTTTCACTGTGGTCCAAATAGACCTGAAAGAACATGGAATTTAGGCAGGCTGCACATTTATTAATTAACACCTAGTCAGGATCTGGTGAAGAAATTACTAAGGTGAGGAGTTTTATTTATTAATACCCAATGGTTACTTATACCAGATAGCTTTTGATCTTGTTTTTAAGCATCATCACTTCACACCTTGGGCCAGCTCATTTCTCAAAGAGTCTGTGCTGATTTTCTCCCCCAGCTTTGTTTATGATGGACCTCAGGTGCGCTAAGTTGAACTCATCATCCTTGGTTTACCTCCCACTCTCATCATTGGTCCATGCTTGGCCCTCTTTTATTTTATCTACCTGGGTATTTATTTGTTAATAACATAATGAACACCCATGAACTCGCTATCCAGTTAGAGAGCTAACACACTGACAATAACTTATATCTTCTTTGTGCTTCTGTCCTAGCCCATTCCCCCTGCCTCCTCCTACTTGTGTAGCCACAATTTGGGATTTTGTGTTTTTATTCATTCTTTATTTGAAATATTTTTTATCACACATATGTGCTTCCAAATAATATAACGATTAGTTTTAATTGTTTTTGACTTTTATAAAAAGGATATCATGCTGTATATAATCTTCTAGGACTTTTTTCTCATCTGGTTTTCTATTACTAAAAGTCATTCATATTGCTGTGGGCTGCTGAGACTCATTCATCTTCATTGCTGTACAGTATTTCATTGTGTGACTACCCTAGCTTTTATTCATCCAGCCTCCTGGACCCCAAGGTTTAGGCTTTTGCATTTCTTGCTGCAATGAACATTCTCATATGTGGTTCTCTCTCCCTGTGCACACCTGCTGGTGTCGTCCTTGATTCACACCTGGGAACGGAATGTGGGTCAGGTGTACGGAGGTGTGAATGTTCAACTTCGCAATATAATGCCAGACTGTTTTCCAAAGCAGTTGTAACAATCCGTATTCTCTTCATTCTATCAATCTATCCTCTTTAGCACTTGGTCTTACTGGACATCTCAATTTCTGCCAATTGAATGGATATAAATTGGTATCTCTTTACAGTCTTGATTTGCATTTTCTGGATTATTTATGAGGAATTCAATAAATGAAACAGGAAAAAAATGATTATCCATATGAAAAGTAAATCAGATTCCTATCTTACATCAGACATACAAATCAACTCCAGATGGATTAAAGATTCAAATGTCAAAAGCAAAACTTTAAAACTTCTAGAAAAAAATATGGGTGAATATCTTTAGATCTTGAGGGTAGGGAAGGATATCTTATACAGTGGACACAAAAAAAGCCCACTATAAAATAGAAGTGTGATGAATTGGTTATATTGAAATTAAAAACTTGTGTTAATCAAAAGACATGTTAAAGAAGGTGAAAAGATGAGCTACAAACTGAGAGAAGATGAATCACATGTAACAAACAGAAAATCCGTATCAAGAATGTTTTAAGAACTCCTACATATCAGTAAGGAAAGGACAACAGCCCAACAGAAAAATAGGCAAAAGACATAAATGGACATTTTACAGAAGAGTAACACACAAAGCCAGTACTCATATGGCCAGACACTCAAGCTCCTCAATTTAAAAAGCATCTTTTGAGGAAAAACAAGATACTTTAAAAACATAGCTACTATGGTCTTCTTCCAGACTAAGAAAAAATAAAGAAGAACAAAATTCAAACTTAAACATTCATCCAATATTCCAGGAAAAGCAACTAAAACTAAAGGAAAGTAGAATATTTACCAACGTATTTTAAGTTTACTCTCTGATTTTGATGATTCTTGCTGCCGTATACATTGTTGGCACTCAACAGTGGTTAATTGATTGATTTACTGTGACTGATCTTCTGTAAGCCTATCTTTGATTTCTTTCAGATTCAGAATAAATGGGAACATAGCTTTAAGACATTAATAAACATTAGAAAACGTGATCTTCTTTCTCTGAACTCCTTGTCCTGTTGGCTATAAGAGTAAAGCATCCACTTGAAGATAGAATTCAGATGTAATCTGAAAGGCATGGTATAGCTATGCAGCGCCCAGACCCTGTGGTTGAAAACAAAGTGCTTAGTCGGCATTGCTAGGGTGAATCAGAGTACAAAAGAGATGGGAATGCCCCCAGGCCCTGCACGTACTGATCTTGAAATCAAATGAATGTGTTTTTATAAAACAGGCACTGCATTGTAAGGTGCCATCAGAAGGCACTGGTTTAATAAAGGTGACATTTCAGAGAGTAGTTACTTCTTTTGTATCCGATTGCTAAAATGTGAGTTCATAGTATTTTATTTACAAGTTTTATTCAGGAAATAGCTCAAAATATTAATATTTCTGAAGACTGGTTGGTAAGAGAGCATCTAAAGAAAACTGATTGATGTGATAATATTGCCTTATGTTTTCTGCAGAAAGCTATGCCCTGATTGGTATAATCTTTGGGTAGGCAATGTGAAAATAAACACTAAAAGACTGAGAATTTTATATTTTCTTTGACTCAGCAACTTATGAATTTATTCTATGAATAAATCTATGAGTTTATTCTAAGGAAATAATCATGGATGAGCCTAAAGATATAGCTGCTAGAATATTCATTAAAATATCATCTATAAAAGTGAAAACAATGTAAATGTTAAAAATGGGGAATTGATTAAATTGCAACTTACCCACATACCTATTAAAATGATGAGAATATTTGAAGACATGGAAATGGGTCATATGGTTACAGGTTACAAACAGAATATAAGGTATGATCTTATTTAAAATATATACACCAGTGTATGCCTAAAGAAAACCGACTGAAAAGATATACACCAGACGGGGGAAGAGAAAAGGCCGCACAAATGATCAGAGGGCCACAGGAGGGCCATGGGTTACACAGAGAGTAGCAGATAGAAAGTGTAGGAGTGAAAACGCAAACACAACAACAAACAAACAAAAAAACTTAGGAAGATGTTGGTTTGAAGCAATGAAAAATGTTAAGGTTGAATCAACTCTGAGAGAAGAAAAGTAGTGAAGCTAAGGTCTAGAATATGAAAAACATCAGGTCCAAAGTGGTAAATCTGTTGAGAGCAGACTAAAATCGAAAGGCTTGGATGCTCTAAAGAGCATATTCAGTGAGAGCTAATAACGTCAGAAAAATATGTGTTAGATCTGGGGCTCAACATTTCTGAGCATCTCCTTTGTGCCAGGCGCTGTAGACATGTCTTATTTAATCCTCTCCATAACTCTGGGTTGTGATGCTCGGAAAGGTCAGGTGGTCTGCTCAAGATCACATGGCTACGACAAGGTGGGGCTGGCTTCTGAGCCGGGTCTGGGTACTGCTAGTGCACCATAGCAAGAAAGAAACGGTTGCTAACAACAATTTTTAGTGATTTTGAACTTAAACTCCAACAATGGAGGAAAAGGCTGGCAAAATATGGTATATTATGAATGCCTTTCCAGTATCTCAGAAATAACAATATTGTGGGTTAGTTCTATAGGTCAAATTTTATACATGAAATATCATTAAGTGGAAAAAACAACCCAAGATGGTCTCTACACACTCATTACAGCTCTGTCCTATGCACGTGCTTGTGCTGACAGGCTGGAGGTGAGATTTACTGATGTATGTTGATGCATTATTGAATGTGTAAGAGGCTTTTGTGCAAGCGAGAACCACTCCCTTCTATTATGTCTTATTTCATGTAACAATGTATTCTTTTTACAAATATTTTGAACAATTAGCATTCCTTTAATCATTAAAATTTATATTCCTTTAAATATTTATATATGATTTCCACAACTAATAACTAAAAACATTGAATTTTAACAAATTAAATTCCCCCATTCATTTCAACATTGATTACAAACTGTCTTATCAAAATTGTCTAAGCATTTGATTAAATCACCAGTCCAATAGACTGGCTCTTCATAAGTGTTTTAAACAACTAAAGAATTACTCAACACACAAGAAATAACACAAAGATCACACCATAGGTACTCTTTCATGTCTAGCTTCTTTGACATATTATTTTTGAGATTCATCTATGTTGTAGCATGTGTCAATATTTCATTCCTTTTTATTGCTAAGTAGTATTCCATAGTACGGATGTACCACAATTTGCTTATTCATGCTTTTTAATGAGCATTTGGCTGGTTTCCAGTTTTTGGCTATTATGAATAAAACTGCTATTAGCATTCATGTGCTAGCCTTTGTGCAACTGTAGGTTTTTATTCTTATTCTGTTCTTATTCTTACTCTTATTCTCATACCTTCTCAGACGTATCTACTTGGAGTTGCAGTAATTTGACCCAGTTCTATTTCTCTTTTTTCCAAAGGTTGCAGTAACCTTACCAGATCCTAAAGGTAAAGACAAGACAAAATTAGACCTTCCGTGTTGTCAGCTGATGGGTTCTTGGTTGAGACCTCCATTTGGTTTTATAGTGCAGGGTACTGCAAACCTGAGTCATTAGCTAAGTGCCTTTTATACACGAGTTGCACCTTGTTTTGTCAGGGGGAATTTTACTTACTCATAGACTTTAGTTTATTGAAATTTGATATCTTCCTTAGAGATGACGTCAGTTTAGGTTTCACATGGCTGGCATTGCCAAACTCATTGTCCTGCCATTATGATATATTAACCTCGTTTGATATTTTAATTGAAAACATATCACTGCCTTATGAGTATCTCATTGCAATGAAGCATTTAGAGGTTTTCTTTTCTAGGAGATGAGGGATGGAGTTAATTCTCTTCTTTGGGCCATTTGGCTAGTTCATCATTTTGGAACACAGGATTTGACTGGTTATTGTGCACTCTTGGTGCTGATTGAGGACCCGACTTTCTACTGTGTTATTAAGGTAATCAGCTTAGTTTTTCCTGCTTTGATACAAATCCTACTTTTCCTGGAGTTATTTCATTAACTTGTGGATTTTTTTGTGTTCACTCATCACTTACACAGATTTTAAAAGAACTATGTTTTATAAACCAACATGTACTTAAAAGGTGATACAAACATACATATATATCAATACACGTAATAATTTTTTTACAACTGCCTTTCTGTACATTTTATATTGACTTTTTTGAGTATCATAACAAATTCATAGATGCTCACAGACTCTCCCAGTTCAATTAGGATAATTTACACCTGTGGTTCTCAAAGTGTGGTCTCCGGGCCGGCAGCAGCAGCTTCACCTGGGAATCTGTGAGAAATGCAGATTCTTGGGCCCCACACCAGACCTGCTGAATCAGAAACTCTGGGAGTGGGCTCACCAACGTGTGTTTTAACATCTCCAGGTGGTTCTGATGCTGTCTCAAGTACAAGAACCACTGCTTTACACTGTATATGAAGATGATGAAACTTAATCATGATGTATATGAAGATGATGATACTTAATGATGATGTATATGAAGATGATGATACTTAAATTGTCATTACATGGCCAGTGGGAGCCCACTCTGAGTTACTCTACTGCAAATATTTTTAAAAAGCATCTTTGCTTTCTGGAGAAAACAGGATATTCCAGATTCAAAGTGATTTTTTTCCCATTCTCTAAGACATTCAATCATCCACTCTCCAAGGAGTCCTTTTTCTGTTCAGTGAAGTTAGAGAACAAAATCCTAGTGTTAGTGATGTTCACATGTATTGGGGATGATCCAAAGAACAGCTGCTGATGTTGGGCCACATTTAATGAAAGAGTTCAAAGATTCTGTACTTACACTGATCTTTTTTCCCATTTAATATATTAAGTTACTGTATTCTACTTACAGTATGAGGTTTTATTGAAAACTAAACTTTTATACGACATTGACAACATAGAGCTTACTTTCATTGCTTATTTTCATCCAAAGTTACCCAAACTCTTAGTTATTAAAAAGTTATTAAGTTACACTACATTTCCTTCTCAAAAGGTCATCCTCTTAGAGAGTATTTCAAGAGGATGAATGTATCATGTAGGGAGAGATGGGGATAGCTTTACAGTGAGTTCCTCTCCCCCACTCTGAGTGTGCCAAAGTGGGGTCATGAGGAGTGTGGCTTCCACAGCCCTGGTAACCCCTGTGGCTGGCCTGTTTTTTATTATTGAAAATATATCATTGCCTTATTCATATTTCATTATAATTAGTATGGTCATCTCAAAGTTTCCTCTACCAAGAGATTCTGGTAAAGGATGCTGCTTAGAAGGAAATTATGCAGTTTTCTCTCTACTTCTCTCTCTCCACACACACGATGCTGGACGTGTGTCAGCCTAGTTTGTGTGTTTGTTCATTTATTCATTCCTGCTCATGTGAGCATCTGTGTTATAACACAAGGAAGAGTAAAGTAATCCCATTGGAATGCATAAAACTGTGACATAGAACGTAGAAGATGGAGAATCCACTGTCTACTCTTCAGAAGGCCATGATTCACTGCTTCACATAGACAGACATGTCCTCCATCCCCACCCAAATCAGATGTTCATCCCAAATAAACTCTGGGTAGTGGGGATGGGCAATGTGAAGGAGGAGACAGGGGAGGACAAATCTGAAAAATTTTAGATCTCTATGGATCTTTTCTTTTCTTCTAACAGTGGTGGAAATAATCTCTTGCATTAATAGACTGTCAGTTTTATTGTATTCTAATAATATTGGACTATGTATTTGAACTAGGTGGTCTTTATCTGAGAAGATTTAACTAACACCACTTATAATATAATCAAGCACAGGAGTTAATCATCGCTCATGGTGCAAGGGAGAAAGCATTGGCTTTCGAGGTAGACTTACTAAGTGATCTCCACATTTAGGAGTATCAGAGATGTATAACAGTGCAGAGAAATGCTGCTGGAAATGTGGAGACAAAGAGGAAATGAATGTATTCTCAAAAAGGAGAGCCAGATTAAAATTTGCCCAAAAAATGACTCCCTGGGTGATCTTTGGAAACTCAATTAACCTCTCTGTGGCTCACAGAGTTCTTGGTTTACAAGGATTGGCAAAAATTTGCTCTTTCTTAACTCACTGACAATGTAGAGCTAAATGTACAAGACAGATTTGAGTTTTCGGGAGACAATGTAAAAAAAAGTCATGTTGTGTAATTGTTTTCATTTGCTAATACATTTGTAAATAAATTTGTAAAAGCAGACATTTTACATTTGTAGCACACTGACAGTTTATGAAGGATTTTGGCGTATGTCATCTTATTTAAATGTCCCCAAAGCTAAAGAAGTCAAGTTGTTTTTCTTGTCTTATATAGTATGAGGAAATTGAGGCTCAGAAAGGTTCCATGTCATGCCCACAGGACAAAGCTAGTTTATTGGCAAGGTAAGCACTGGAGACCACGTCTTCTGACTCCTGGTTCACTGAGTGCTCTTGCCATGAACCAAGTGCCTCTTGACTGTTACTGTGACTAATTAGAGGAATATGTGTGATATTCATTCTTTCAGTCATTCAAATACAAATTAAGTAGGTGCCATGCACCTGGCACTAGAGAACAAACACCTCTGACATATCTCACAACCTGCAAGGCTGGTCTGGATTGCAAAGAAAGTGCTAGCTCATTTCTAGCATTTGAAGTTCTTTTTACCTCTGTGACAGTAGGATGCTATCTAGGGCTAGAAAGTAGACTTAAGCCCATGTTCCTCTTCCTCCCCACTGAGTTATCTTTGTGGCTTGAACCACTCTGAAATTCCTCTCCTGTAATCAAGTTAGTTAAATGGTCCATGAATGGGCTGTGGGCTGTGGGTATGATGGAGTGGGGACCAACATTGCTGGAGAGAGGAGAGAAAGCAGGACGGATTCTGGTCTTGGGAGTGGACTTTTGGACTCAGCTCTTTCCTCTTTTTGCTCCCCAGAGGGTGGCAGCAGAAAGTTGTAGAACTCCACTGAAGGGAAACTTCTGTTTTGAGACTGCCTGAGACTTGTTGTGGGTTGTTTTGTTTTAAAATCACATCAAAGTGCTTTTCTTTCTTTAGGAGTTAAAAAGTTGAACACATAGCTACCATATGATCCAGTCTTTCTACTCGTAGGTATTCACCCAAGAGAAACAAAAGCATCTGCCAATAGTTGTATACCAGCTTTATTTGTAATAGCTTAAACTGGAAACAACCCAAATGTTCATCAACAGGTGAATAGATAAACACATTGTGGTACATCCGTACAATGGGATATTATTCAGCAATGAAAAAGAGTGAGCTATTGATACATGCAACAACATGGATGAATCTCAAAATAATTTCAGAAGGAGAGTACCTACTGTATGGTTCCATTTATGTAAAATTCTAGAAAATGTAAAATACTCCATAGTGACAGAAAGCAGATCTGTGTTTGCCTGGGAAAGAGGAGGAGACAAAAAGGGATGAGAAGAGATTGTAATGGGGCAGGAGGAAACTTTAGGGGGGGAGGGGTGGCTATGTGTACTATCTTGTGAACATACGTCAAGATTTATCAAATTGTACACTCTAAATCTGGGCAGTTTATTCTATGTCAATTATATTGAGATAAATCTGTAAAAAATCACATTGAGATATTTTTCTTTCTTTAAAAGTTTCCTTGTTTTCTCTCCCATGATCCATTTACTCAGTTTTTTTATAGACTTTATTTTTTAGAGTAGCTTTAGGTTCACAGCAAAATTGAGCAGAAAGCACAGAGACTTTCCACATACTTCCTGTCCCCACCCATGCACAGTGTCCCCCATTATCAATATCCCCCACCAGAGTGGCACATTTGTTACAATTGATGAACCTACACTGACAGAATATAATCACCCAAAGACTACAGTTTACCTTAGGGTTCACTCTTGGTGTTGTACATTCTATGAGTGTGGACAAATGTATAATGACATGTATCCACCACCACAGTGTCACAAAGAGTATTTTCACTGCCTAAAAAATCATTTGTGCTCCAACTATTCATCTCTCCCTCCTCCCTACCCTCTGACAACCACTGATCTTTTTACTGACTCCAGAGTTTTGCCTTTTCCAGAATGTCATGTAGTTGGAATTATACAGTAGGTAGCCTTCTCAGATTGGCTTCTTTCACTTAGTAATATGTATTTAAAGTTCCTCCATGTCTTTTCATGGCTCTATAGCATATTTATTTTTAGTGCTGGATAAGATTCCGTTGTCTGGATGTGCCAGTTTATTCATTACTTATCACCTGCTGAAGGACATTTGGTTGTCACCTGATTTTGGTAATTATGAAAAAGCTGCTTTTTGCAGAGTCTCAGCTGAGCCTTCTTCAAGGAGGCACCTTAACTCTGGAATATTCTGCTTACATTCTTCCCCTCATGTATTATAAATCACTGGCGATCCCTGCCCAGGCCCAGTGCCAGGGGCTAGGGAGGCATTATGGGAGGGGTATCTGGGGGTCATGGAAAGGGGGTCTACCAGGGAGTCAGACAGATGTGGAATGAGGCACTGTCTCCCATGAGCTGGGTTATGTCAGGCAGATTCTTGGCTTTTTGACCCTCCATTTCCTCATTTGTGAAATGGAAACCCTATTATTGACTTCATGGGCTTGTCAAGAGGACAGAATGAGAGGAATCAGACAGAACCTGATATACGTCAGGTGCCAGGGTTGCTTCTCTTCCCTCGTCCAGACTGCCAGGGGCATCTGTTTGCCAGAGAAATCCTAGGCTTCAGGGGACTTTTGAGGATGATTAAAGTAGTGGCATTTAGGATTGAAGATGGTGATATTGTGGGTCTGGAAGTGATGAAGGGTGTGTGCTCGCTCTTGAAAAGAACAATAGAATAGAGCTTATGAACAGGAGATCCTGAAAATCAGGGAAAGCACACTGCATAGCTGCTCCTGCTTTTCAAAAAAAATTGTTTATTGAGGTATGGTTATGTTAAGTGCATAAATCTTAAGTGCACAGTTCAATGAGTTTTGAACAAATATATACACCCATGTAACCACTGCCCAAATCAAGACAATGAACATCTCTTGAAAGTTCTCCGTGACCCTTTTCACTGGGCCGTGCCTCTCCCTAGAGGCAGCCATTGATCTGATTTAGAAGCAGCTCCATAGATCAGTTTTACCTAGTTTTGGACTTGGATTCATACAAATGGAATCATACTATATGCACTTTTATTAGTTTTCTAGTTGCTGCTGTAACAAATTACCACAAACTTACCTGCTTAAAACAACAGAAATTTATTATCTTACAGTTTTTTTGTGTTAGAAGTCCAACAAGGTGTTCTCCGTGGGCTAAAGTCAAGGTGTTGGCAAAGCTGTGTTCCTTTCTGGAGTCTCCAGGGGAGTCTATTTCCTTGCCTTTTTCAGCGTCTAGAGACCACCCACATTCCTTGGCTCAAGTCCCCTTCCTCCAACTTCCAAGTCAGGAACGTTGCATCTCTGACCATTCCTCTGTAGTCACATCTCCTTCTGATGACAGCCGGGCAAGTTTCTTTGCTTTTAAGGACTCAAGTGATTAGGTTGGGCCTACCCAGATAATCCAGGATTATCTCCCCATCTCAAGGTCCTTAACCCTTGTCGTATGAATTTTTGTCACGTTATTACAGGGATTTGGACCTGGGCATCTTTGAGGCGCTGTTATTCCACCTCCCGCCACATTCTTTTGCAAGCATAGCATTTCTAAGACTCGTCCACTCTGCTGTGTGTGTCAGTAGTTTGTTCTTCCCATTGGTGAGCAGTATTCCACTGTATGAATACATCACAGTTGTATGTCTAATCTGCTGATGGACATTTGTGTTGCTACCACTGTTTGGCTATTATGAATAAAAATTCATTCTTATATTATTTTTTATTTCTTCTGGGTAAATATGTAGGAGAATTGCTAGATCACAGGGTATGTGTTCAAGAATTTTGCCCGTGCTTTGTTTTTACTAGGTTATTCATCTTTTTTTTTTTGGTGAGGAAGATTAGCCCTGAGCCAGCATCTGTGCCACTCTTCCTCTACTTTGTATGTGGGTCGCTGCCTCAGCATGGCTGACAAGTGGTATAGGTCCATGCCTGAGATCTGACCCTGTAAACCCTGGGCTGCTGCAGCAGAGCGTGCCAAATTTAACCACTACACCATAGAGCCGGCCCCATTGTTTGTCTTTTTCTTATTAGTTTGTAGATGGTTTTCTATGTTCTATAACAAATCCTTTGTCAGATATACATAGTGTAATATTTCCTTCCAGTCTGCAGCTTGCCTCTTTCTTTTTGTAATAGTGTCTTTGATTAACAAAAGTTTTAAGTTTTGATGAAGTCTGATTTCTCAGTTTTTAAAAAAAGTGACTAGTGCCTTTTGTATCCTATCTAAAAAATCTTCCCCTACATCAAAGTTATGAGTCCTATATTTTCTTCTGGAAACTTTTTAGTTTTAGCTTTTATGTTTAGGTCTATGATCCATCTCAAATTAATTTTTGCATAAGGTGCATAGTAGGTGTTATAGTAAATCTTTTTCTGTGCAGATATCTGGTTATTCCAGCAACACTTGTGGAAAAGACTTTTATTTCCTCATTGAATTGCATTGACACCTTTCTCATAAAGCAATCAACCAAATATGCATTTATCTATTTCTGAACTCTACTCTGTTTCACTGATCTATTTGCCAACCCTTGGCCAACACCACACTGTTTTAATAATTGTAACTGTGTAGGAAGTCTTGAAATTAGGTAGCATAACTTTATTCTTCTTTAAGATGATTTTGGCTATTGTAGGTCAATTTTGCGCTTATGTCACAGTTGTGGATTGAATTGTGACTCCCAAAAAGATATGTTAGAGTCCTAACCCCTAGTATCGGTGAATGTGACCTTATTTGGAAATAGGGTCTTTGCAGATATAATCTAGTTAAGATGAAGTTCTACTGAATTAAGGTGGACCCTAATCTAATATGACTGGTGTCCTTATAGGAAGATGAGAAGAGACACAGATGAAGACACACAGGCAAGACACCATGTGAAGATGAAGGCAGATATCAGAATAATGCATGTACAAGCCAAAGAATGCCAAAGATTGCCAGCAAACACCAGAAGCTAGGCGAGAGGCATGGAACAGACTCTCCTTCACAGTCTTCCGAAGGAACAAACCCTGCTGATACCTTGATTATCTACTTCTAGCCTCACAGAACTGTGAAAGGATAAATTTCTGTTGTTAAAACTACCCAGTTTGTGGTACCTTGTTAGGGTAGCTCTAGAAAACTAATATAGTCACTGAAACTCAACTCAAATTTGCTTAAGCAATAAGGAAATGACTGTCTCTTAAATTTACAAGTCCAGAGGTGAGGGGTTCCCGGTGAGATTTATGTGAGGTATTAGGATTTGGCTCAATTGTAAGGTTCAGAAACCCCCAAAATAATGGCTTACACAAGATGGACATTTCATTTTACTTTTCTCTCCTGTAGGTGTTGGCAGTCCAGGGTTCATTGGTATGGGGCTCCATGACATCAGGGATCCAGGATTCTTCTATCTTTTTGCTGCCATCTTCAATACATGGCTTCCACCTCATGGTGTGGAATCTAGCTTCCTGTCTGTCTTCTATCCATCAGGAAGAAGCAATGGTGAAAGTTCCCCTTTCCTAAGGGATACATTCCAGAGGTTTATATAGGACACCTCTGCTCAAACTCTATTGTCCAGAATTTAGTCATATAACCACTAAAACCTGCGAGGGAGGCTGGGAAATATATCTTTATTTCAGAAATCCATAGGTCTATCTATTTATTACTATATAGGAAAGGGAGATCTGATATTAGGAAACAAGAAGTTTCTTCCACAGGGTGTCTGTAGAGGAATTCTAGGGGTCTTACAGGTGATTGGATATAAGAGACTTAAGGGAAAAAAAATCAGCTCTGGAAATAAATATTTGAAAGCTTATAAATGTTAGTTACAATTTTGGGAGGGGATGAGATGGGCCAGCAAGAGCATAGAGTGAGAAGAAAATGTCAAGGAGAGACTTGTAGGGGAACTTCAGAGTTTAATTATACAGGGAAGGCTCCACCAGGGCCCTGAGAAGAAACGGTGAGGCTGTTAGATGGGCATCCAGGACAAGTTTTAAGGAGAGAGAGGTCAACAGTGTACAGGCAGAAGAGATGCCAATTAAGGTAAAGAACTGGTCTTTAAAAATGTGAGAAATTGTGGCTGTCATGTATTATAATCATAGGTTACCTCAAATCTTTTTCTGGAAGAAGACCTGTGTGACTGAATGACCTTCTAGAACCTGAAATGTATGTAGATCCCAGTGTAAGGATGTTATAGTTAACTTAGGTTCAGGGCTGGTGAAAGACACAGCTCCCCTCCTCTCCTCTGTGAAGGACAGGGTCACATCTTCACAGTGAGGTCACTTATCATCTTTGTCACTATGGTCAGGTGGCTGGGGACCATAGGATGCCCTGGAATAGAAGATGGAACCCAGTCAGAAGGCTCAAGGGACTAAGGGTTTAACTTTTGCCTTTTGTCTGGTTCTAGGGAAGGAATCAAGATGGACACAGAAGTGGACTCACACATGTGCACTAAGAGATAGGCAAGGGCATGTTAACTGAAGTACTGTTTGTGATAAAGACTGGATACACCCAAGTGCCCATCAACTGGAGAGAGGATAAATAAATTGCTCTGTAGTCATTCAATGGACTTCTATTTGGCAGATGAAATGAATAAGCTAGAGCTCTGTGTATCAACACATGTAAAAACAATGTTGAGTGAAAACAAAGCATGTTGCAGCATTAAAGTAGTTATATAGATTTAAAAACCACATAAAGTAATGCTACACTTTTTTTTAATGTAAACATATAAATATAGTTTAGGTACAAAACATGGACTGGAAGGGTACTTACCAAATTCATGGTAGTGGTTGTCTCTGGGGAGGGCGGGGGATAGGACTGAGAAGGATAACCAAGGGGATTTCAACTTTATCTATTTTGTTCTAGTTCTCTTATTAAGAAATACTTGAAGCATATGAAAAGGTGGTCAATTTAATTACTTATTAGGGAAATGTAAATTAAAGCCACAGGAAGAAGAAAAAGAACCGCAGTCAGATACCAGTACACAGTCACCAGAATGGCTAAAATTAACAAGTCTAATAATATCTCATATTGACACAAATATGGAGCAACTGGAATTCTTACACATTGCTGGGAGCGTAGATTCATTCAACTACTTCGGAAAACTGTTTGGCAGTATCTTCAAAAGCTAAACATATTCCTATACGGTGATTCTGAAATTCCACTCCTAGGTATAAACCCAAGAGAAGTGAGTATTTATGTGCACCAAAAGAAATGTACAAGGCTGTTCATGGCAGCTTTATTTATGTTAGCCAATGACTAGAGATAATCAAACCAATTTAGTTATTCCACTTGTAGATATATATCCTAGAGACTCTTAATCATGCACACAAGGAGACAGGTGCAAGAATACTCATTGCAGCACTATTTACAGTAGCAACAGCAATGAGAACAACAACAACAACAACAAAATAACTCAAACGTCCACCAGTAGGAGGATGGATTAATACTGCAACAACATAGATGAATCTCATGGACTTTATGTTAAGCAAAAGAGCCAGACATAAAAGAATACATGCAGTATGATTTTGTTTAAGGAGTTTTTGAATTGGCAAAACTAATTCCAAAGTCACAGAATTCAGAATAGGAGTTACCATAGGGGTTACTTATGGGAACTATTGACTGGAAAATGGCATAGAGATCCTTCTGGGGTGATGATAAAATACTACACCTTGATCTGGATGGTAATTACACAGATGTACACATAGGTAAAAACTTACCAAACCGTACACTAATATTTGTGTACTTTATTGTATGTAAGTTATACCTCCAAAAATATCTGAAGCAAAAATAACAAAACGTTAACATATGTTAATTCTCAGTGGTGGGTACACAGAGTGCTATTACCTAATTCTCTATATTTTCCTGTATATTAAAATTATATTTATAATTAGGAAAGAGAGAGAGAGCAGTAGTCCTCCATAACCAAAGTGACACCCATCCTAGAAGAGGTGACACTTGGAGTTGGGTCCCCTGGCTCAGCCATCTCCAATGCTTGGGTGGGTTCCCTTACAACGGGGAGCAGATGACAATAACCGACCAATCTCTTTTGGTGAAGACAACGTTATCTTCATTGTCACTCTCGGTAAGCTGACATGGCTGCTAAAAAGTGGGGCTGTTTTGTAGGCTCTTTTGAAGATCAGCTTAGCTGATTCTTTAGTTGACAGGGACCGTGAGCCATCACGCAAGAGCTGCGCTGGGGTGTCCACCACCCTGCACCCCAGCCTGGCCAAGGAGGGACAGCTGCATTTGGAAGGCAGCTCCTCGGTCTCAGCTCTCAGACTGGCTGCTGCTCTGTGAGCCCAGGGCATCACCAGTGGATGCAAAAGCAAGTCAAAGAGCATGAGGGAGGGAAAGAGAGAAAAAAAGAATTTAAAAGGGAGGTGGGAAAATGAAAAGATGTAAATGAAGTAAAATGAAAGATGCAACTGCCTTGCATTGTTGCTTCAAGGACCCGAGTTATCGGCTCCCTTGTTTGGAGCCTCTTCCTCCTGTCTGCTCAGTTCTCCACCTTACACTGTGGAGGAAGGCGGGGTGTGAAGCCCATGGTGGCTCTGAACCAGACAGACCTGCCTTTCCATCACTACCTGCCTGGCATGCTGCTGAACCTCTCTGCGCTGTTTCCTCACCTGTAAAACAGAAGCGGTAACTCCACCTCTCAGGGTTGCTGTGGGGCTGGAAACGGTGCACGCCAAGACCTGACCTAGGAGGCCCTTGATAACCCGGGTAAGATGCCTCACTTCCCTCTGAGGCCGGTTCTGAGGGTCAGAGACCCTGGCAGCGTTGTCCAATAGAACTTTGAGGATGATGGCTGTTGATATGCGTCTAGTGGGACTGAGGGACTGAGCTTTTCATTTTATCCTATTTCAATTGCTTTACATTTAAATAGCCACCTGTGGTGGGTGGCTACCGCATTGGGCAGTGCAACGGGAGTTATTCACAGCCACAACTGTCCCCTGCCAGGCGGCTAGACAGGGTGGCTCATCAGCGTGGACACTGAGAGGCGCCGCGCACGCGCTGCATCTACGCAGTCATTTCTTCCCCTAACAAACTCCTCCAAATAAAGCCGGGGCTGGTGTGAACGCCCAGGACTGTGGTCGGGCCCCGGGCTCCGGGATGGGAGCAGTTAAGGTTCGTGAGCGCGTGGACTCCACCGATGTCTGTCCCTCTCGCCCTCCACCGTCTCCACTCTGTCCGCCCTCAACCCTTAAGTCCCTGGGGGAATGGGGTGGGGACGCGAGGAAGACGCCCTCTGCGTCTGGACACCCACTGCTTTCGGCTACTTTATTCTTCGCAGCAAACGCGGGAGGTTCAGCATTTCCATTTCACAGATGAGGAAACTGAGGCTGGAGGAGGTGAAGGGCACAGGGCGGGAAGCAGCGGAGCTCCAGCCGAACCGTCAACTCCTCGGGGCTCTGGTGACGCCAAAGACACTTTAGTGGGTCGGGTTGTCAGGGCGCGCGGGGACAGCGGGTAAATATTTGGGGCTGTAACCCGGGCTCCGGCAACTCCTCGTCACCGCGGTTCCCCGGCGGGCGCGTGGCGAGGGCGGTGCCCAGGACACAGGGACGTCCCCGGCGGGCGGCTGGGGCAGACCCGGCGCCCGGCTCCCGCGGCCCCGCCCCGCCCCGCCTCCGCCCGCGGCTATAAGACGGCGCGGCCGGCGGGGGGCGGCGGCTGGTGGATGAGCGGGCGTGCGCACGGTGCCGGGAGCGGCGCGGCGGGAGCGCGGCCGGGCGGAGGCGACGGGCGGGCGGAGCGGGAGCGCGAGGGCGGCAGCGCGAACCCCGGGGCGGCCCCGGCCTCTGCGCGAGCCTCTGCACGGTGCCGGGCCCAGCGCCTCTCAGGGCCGCCCGCCACGCGCGCCGGGCCCAGCCCGCCCATGAAGCCGCCCGCCGCGCAGGGCAGCCCCGCGGCTGCCGCGGCCGCAGGTGAGTGCGGGTCCCCTGAAAGCCCCGGCCTTGCAGGTGGGGGCGAAACAAGGAGGATCCCTTGTCGTCTCTTTACACCCCACCTCGCCTCCATCCTCATCGGCGGGACCGTGCCCCTGGCGGGTCCAGCCTCCCTCCCCTCGTGGGGCTGGTGATCCGAGCGCGACACGTAGCGGGCGCATCCTGACTCAGTCTTCCCGCCGCCATCGGGTTCGCAGCGCCCGGGGGCGCGAGCGTGGGGACAGGTACCCGACAGCGCGTGGGAAAGAGTTCGGCTGTGCCGATGTGCTGGGTGACCTTTGGCCTTTTGCAAATTCACCCTGCGGAGGCTCAGTTTCCATAGCTGTATAATGGGCATGGTAATGGAAAGCACTTCGGGGGGTGGTTGGGTATTAAAAGATAACGAGAAGCAAGGGGCAGCGACAGCGTGGCTGTCATTTAGCAATCGCGCAATGAATGTTAGTTATCCTTGGGAATGGTGGCGGCCCCCTCCAGGCCCCGGAACGGGGTGGCCGCCCCGCCCCCATCACCTGAGCCCTCCGTCCCTGCCCCCAGCCCCGGCATTGGACTCGGCGGCCGCCGGGGACCTGACGGACGCGCTGTGCGAGTTTGACGCGGTGCTGGCCGATTTCGCGTCGCCCTTCCACGAGCGCCACTTCCACTACGAGGAGCACCTGGAGCGCATGAAGCGGCGGAGCAGCGCCAGCGTCAGCGACAGCAGCGGCTTCAGCGACTCCGAGAGTAAGTGTGGCCCCAGCAGGGAAGGTGCCTGGAGCCCTAGGGACACCCAGTACCCGGCCCACTAAGGAGCACGCTGGGCTCGGGTCTCAGTTTGCTTCTCTGCACACTGAGCGAAGTAAGCCCTAAAGCTCTGCGCAGTCTCTAGGACCCCGGGGAAGTTGAGTCTCCAGGGTGGTAGGCCCAGCGGGGCAGGACCCCGGGATAGTCACGGGAAGGCTCTTGGAGGGCAAGCTGGTCTACCTGCCGCCTGCAGGTGTCATGAAGCAGCTTGCCCCGACTCATCCAGAGAGGACTCCTCGGACCCAAGCCAGGCGTGTCCCTAGTTCCCTCTCCTCAGCTCTTTCCCCGTCTCTCCCCTCTCAGCAGTAGCTTTTCAGAGGATTTGGAGCAAGTGCCACGGGAATGGGGGCGGGGGGGGGCGGGGAGAGACGTGGGAGGTCACAATACTGAAACATTTGTGAAACCAGGATAGGTTTCATAAGCTGCTGTTCTTGGGATTTTTGAAATAACTTCTTGCACTTTCTCCTGGCTCTGAGCTCCCAGACTTGCTGCTCCATTGCATGCAGTTTTGCAAGAATACCTGGCACTGCTGAGTTCAAGTATTTTAGAAATTGTCCCTCTTCCTTCAGGCAGGTCCACCACTGGGGACTGCTGGCTTCGACCCACCACTCAGGCTGGAGGAGGAGCCGGATGCTTCCTGGTGACTTTTCTCATAATAGAGACTACCCCAGGGTCTCTTTGCCCTAAAGAACCTTGTAAGAAGAGAGACAACTTTTTCTAGGAACTCAAATGTCCTGTAAGGACTATGGATGTTTGTTTAGGTACCAAACAGCAAATTGGGTGTCTTTTCAATATTATGTGATTGTTGGTTTTCAAATCCTGGATTACTTATTATTTTTCAAAGTGAATTTTAAACTCTTCTGGGTTATTCTTGAGACTTCCCTCCCTAGATGGGTGACAAGCGTTATTGTCACTCCCTTTGCTGCCCTTGACTCTGGAAGTAAAAGCGATGACCTTTCCTTGTGATTCTCTTCTTTTGAAATCTGAAGCTCTTTCTTGTTACGGGACAGAGATACAGTCCTAGACTTAAACGTGAGCTGTCCTCCAGAAAAGGGGTGAAGGGCACTGGCCACGCTGTCCAGGGTTTGAGGCAGAAACCTGAGTTCCAGCTTGGCTTTTCTTGGCAGTCCTGCCCGAGGGTTGAATCTAATTGCAGCTTTTGAGGTGAAAGGGAACGGAATAGTGTGCAGTTAATTTTCCATTTTGTGTTTGTGGACTTTGTTGCTAATGACAGGACTGCTTATTTTCTATTTCAAAGGGAAGTCTAAAAACTTTTGAAATTTCTCTCTGTCTGTAGCCAAGCTTAAATATGTCTCCTTCTACTGGGGCATGGAGCAAGTTATTCATCAAGTACAGATTCTCGCCCCCACGGGAAAGAAAGCTGGGATGATCTGTCCACTGCTGCTCTATTGCAAAGAACAGCTCCTTTCTAAACCACAGCGAATTTGGCCAGAATACAGTCTGAGCTCGCCCATTCATGGGTGATTGCAACTCCCTCTGGGTACTATTTCAGATCTGGGATCTGTTTTCAGAGGCCTCAAAGAGAAGGCACTTGAAATACATTCTTAATGGTTTTGGGGGAGGTATTTGGAATAGTCTGTAGTTTTTCTTAGGATATGTGTGTGTATTTGCTTTCTGCTTTTGTTAACTCTTTAAACCATCCCTTAGTTTGATGGTTAGAGAAGTAATAGGGAGGATATAAAGAAGGCCCAGATGACGTTAGTCTTTTCTATAAATGTGTAGTTTGTCCTCCACGAGACTGGTTAGAAATAGTCTTGGCAGAAGCAGTGTTTATCTAAATAGTAATTTCTTAAGGAAGCATAATATGTGTATCTTCATTGGCACGAAGAATCGAGCACAAACGTTTGTTATCCTCATTTGTCCGTTTAGTACTTTTCTGTGGAAGAGAATGTTTGACAGAGGTAGATCCTACTGAAATTTAGCCCATCAGAAGGGAGACACACCAGAATAATGATAAGAGCAGCTCACTTTTTCCAAGTCCTTACTATGATTACTATTATCATTTATTAGCTCTTACTATCAGGGATCTCTTTGCTGTGCTTTAAATTTGTTATCTCATGTGATCTCTACCAAGTTCTATAAGGTAGGCACTGTTATTTCCATTTTTCTGATAAAATAGCAGAACCACACGGGCTCTCTTTCTAAGGCCTTGCTCTGTCACCAGGGATGGTTGGCTGGAATGGGAACCAGGTCCTCAGGAATAGACTTGAAGTCCCTTTGGACCTAGATCATGTGCCTGTTTATCAATGGTGGTTGTGTTTGAAGGTGTCTCTTCAAGGCAGTGGTCGTCTGGCCAGGTCAGTGGAGCCCAGGCTGAGCTCTGTCAGGGCCCTGGGCAATGAGTGGGCCTCAGTTTCTCTAGCTATAAAATTGAAAAGATGCTATTTTATAGTGCTATTAGAAATATCCAGAAGCTCATGATTAGGGAGAAAATATTTGCTTTGTTGAATGCTTTCAAGAAAATATTGAAATGCATATACCACACTATATCACATAGATGAGATACCTTTGAGCCCGTGTCTTGCATGAAAATGTTACGTATGAAGCTATAAAGCAATGGCACCTTGGTTTTCACTCTATTTTTTACAGCTCTATTTCTCTGAAGATATACCCACCTTACAAGATAGATCAAAACAGCATTTCTGTGTTTTGGAGAACCCTTCGTTTTCTCATTAAAAAGAAATTTTAGGTTGCTTGCATCCAAAGGAAAAAATAGACATTCCTTTGTCCACCCAAAGAAGCAAGTTACTTAGACAAGAGAGAAGAATGGATATTTAATAAGGAAATACTCCTTTCTGTTCTCACTTACAGGGAGTCCTCCTATGACGTGGAGGACCAAGATAGCAATTGCGAGATAACTTCACATTAGGGGTGGCATTCAAATGGGGTTGATCAAACTAGGCTTGTTCCTTTCCCCTAGATTTGGGTTCCAACAGGGCATCT
Organism: Diceros bicornis minor; assembly: GCF_020826845.1. Classification (NCBI taxonomy): domain Eukaryota; kingdom Metazoa; phylum Chordata; class Mammalia; order Perissodactyla; family Rhinocerotidae; genus Diceros; species Diceros bicornis. Next base: position 34,927,643 of record NC_080748.1, on the reverse strand, counting down.
CAGGCGCTTTCGTGGGAGTAGTTTCAACCTCAGTAGGAAAAGGGCAGTGCGCTTAGGGGCTAGGGCAGTGTTGTTCTAACTTGATCCTCAGAGGTGCTTCAGGAATTGTGAACATCTTTGGTTTGAACTTATTTTAAAAAATATATTGTTTTTCTTCAGTACTTTCAAAACTATAAATGCACACTATGACTTCTCAAATGTGTTTAATGAAATTTTAACTCATAATTACTAAATTTTAACCAATGTGTTAATTTATGTTTCCACTGATTGATTTTACGAGAAGTTTATATTACCTTGAACTTCAAAAGGTGGTCTGAACTTATATCTTTGCTGTATTGGGGTTTCACATACCTTTTTCCTTTGAGGGGCAAGTGTTTTGCTACTTCACAGAAAAGGTCTAAAGCCTACTGTGTGTGCTGGGGCTGTTATGATATTGAAGGGCCATTATAGGGGATGAGGAACGGGCTTATTTGGCATGTGCAAGACCTAGGACATCTGTATATCTGTGCCAACACTGTTCCAGCTTGATCCTGGGAGAGGGGACCTTGTAGACCCTGAGTGCCAGCATGACAGGTAGCATGTTGGCTGAGCTGGCATAGGAGCCACCGAAACTAGAACCTGAACTTGTTCAAGCTGTGAGAGAATGAAGAGTTAGAGCCCTCAGGTTGCCTGGTATTGTGTTAGGAATTCCAGGTGGGTGACAGGTCTCATTCTGACACCTGGAGAGGTGTCTAGAGGGACCGAGCAGTCCCAGAGGGGAAACTGGGGCAACCGTGGTGAAACTGAGGAAAGGGGTCTTTTCTTCTTCTATCCCACTTTCCGAGGTTGTCGGAATTTAAATTTTGAGGAGGAGATTCACCCCCCGCACACACACACACCATTCCCTGTGGCAGAAGGAAAACAGGTCCAAGGCTCTCTTTTTCTCAGTTAATTACTATGGTTTGCTTGCCTGAAACGTGTGGGATTGTTCTATATTTACAGGAGCTCTGGGCAAGGTTTACTGTCTGTGGTTTTGCTTCCCTCTGGAGTAGCACATGTTGGTGCTAACCCTAAATTACCTTTCTCCCCACCCCCAAACTGAAAAAGCACATCTACCTTTTAAACAAGCCTCTGTTTTTGCAGCTGAGTTTCTCAATCTCTGTTGGCACTCTTAAAGTTAGACGTTTATATAGTTAATATGCTTACGTTTCTTTCGATGTTGTCTTAGAAAACTTGGTCCCTGAATTCGAGGCTCCTGGCCCCAGCACACTAAGTTGACTTGCCAAAGACGTTTCTACTGGGGCTTTGAGATGCTTGTGAGATGGGGCTTTAGAGCTGATTGAAGTAGATGGTGTGAGGTCCTAAAATATCTAGTCTCTCGACCTGCCAAGGTTCCCCAAATCATCACTGTTAATGTGTCCCTGGAGCCCGTATTCATAGCAGCACCTGATAGCGGGGTGGGGCAATAATGCATTAATATGTTATCAGCCAGTGACACGTTGCTGTCATTTTATCAGACTCACTGGCTGTTATTTTGCAAGGAGTAGAGTTCCAGGGAAGTGAAAAGAACAGAAGTCAGGCTGTACTTACCTTTTAATCTACCACAACACCTAGCATGAGGTCTTGTTCCTTGTAGGTGCTTAATAAAAGTCCATGGAATGAAACTTTATTGAATAAAGGGTAAAGAGAGGCCTAGAGCTTGGGGTACGTCTGTGTTAGTGGTTTGTTCTTGGGAGATTTGTTCTAGGGTGCCTCTGAAAATAAACTTCTCTTGAGCATTTTGCTTCTATCTGAAGAAGAGGAGGAAGCCTGGGCCCAGAATCTTGATTCCTATTATTCTCTCTGGTGACCTTTCTGCTCCTGGACATGTCATCCTCCATTTTGCCAGGAACTTTCACATAGAATCATGAAAACCATAGGTATCACACGTGGAGCACTTAGGTTACTATTCCCCTTTTGCAAAAGAAGAAACTAAGGCTCAGAGGTGAAGTGATTTGCACAGGGTCACGCAGCTTTCACACACATCTCTATGATGGCAGCTTCTGCTGGGCCCAGAGCAGCTTTGGGGCTCTTGAGGTTGTCCTTTCCATCTTTGTCATGAATGATATGTGTGGAATATTACCACAGGGTGGAACTAAACTGTGGGCGGGTTTGACTCAAGGATGCTGAGGATTCATTTCCTCCTGATGGTTTGGAGCCTAGAGTCAGGTGTGGCCCAGACTGTGCACTGGAACTCATGGAAGAGAGAGGCATCAACGTGTAGCAATGAGCCAGTGTGTTAGCTAATGTGTGTGTGTGTGTCGTTGAGGTGGAGGGTAGGTATGGGGGGAGAGAGGAAGTGAGCACATGCTATGTTGACATACCTGCTTGTGTGTGTGTTTATATATAGATAGATATTGTAACTAGTATTTTTTTCTCTGCTTTCCTCATTGGTGGAGTAGCATGAGTTCATTAGCAGCAAGAGGCAACTTCTGATTATTTTAATAGTTTAATTTGTAACTGAATTTATCAGTCAAGTAGCAGTAGGTTTGTCTATAAATTTTCTGAGTTTGAGGAAAATACTTGGATCAAAAGGGCGTTTTAGCACCAGGCTCTACGGGATAGGAGGTAAGCTGTGGCGACGTCCCGGTGCTATGACTCATTCTCTACAGAGTCTCAACACCACCTGAGTTACCCCGAGCTTTTCCTGAGTCCTCACTGGACTCCTTTTTTCCTACCATTTTGCAATGGCCTTTTCCATATCTAGATCATTCCTTCCCTGAAAACTCAATGACATTTGGTCTACTTGCCTGTGAGGCAAGCAAATTGTGTGTGTGTGTGAGTGTGTGTTTTCCTCCTTCCAAAGGATGAGTACATGCAGATATAAAATTGCTGGAGGGTTGGGGCAGAACAGAGATGAAGTCCAGAGTCAGGGCAAGGACCTGTGGTGCAGGGTGGGGTGGGGTGAGGTTAGGTGTGACAGTGAAACTGGCTCTCAAGGGCCAGCTGCTTCTGGAGATAGAGACCAGAGGTGTGGCCACTGAGATCCAGGCCAGCGACTCTCTGGATCTGGCATTCTGGGCCAGGGATGGGACTGATGCTCTTGTGTCCTTCAGAGCCAAAGATAATGTGCTGAAGGCCTCGTATTCCTTCCTTCTGGCTCAGCAGTCTGGGCACAAGGCCGGCCTCCCCAGGGCCCTCTGTGGTTTTCCTGCCCCTAAGTCTTACCTCATCTTTTCCCCACAAGTTTCTCAGGTTCTATTTCTGTCAATTCTCCTGCCTATTGCTTGGTGACAAATACTAACACTCTGCTGTGGATCTGCAGTGGACATGACCACTTTCCTGTATGTAAGAGAAAGGGTTTCCCTTGAGAAAATCCAGACTGCTCTAGAGGTGGGCTCAGCTGACAAGGCAAGCAGAAGGGCCTTCCAAGTTGAGTTCCATGGAGTACAAGTGTCCTGAGAAATATTAACAGGGGTGCCACAGAAAAAGTGCACCAAGATCAAGTAAACTTGAGAAATAGGGCTAAACTGGCTTGTTTATCACAAGACTCCTCAGGGATGTTAGAGTGGGAATACACAATAGCAGTCTCTAAGAGCGCTCAGTGTGTCTCTAAGTTAGTTGATCACTCAGCTCTTCTTTTCCAAGGACCAGTATTCTCAAGAATATATTTTTGGGGAAACATAAGTATAAGGTTCAGTGTTTAGAATCTCAGTAGGTGTTCATCATCAAAGCCCTGAAAAATGATTGTGGGCCTTTTAGATGACCTCAGCTGGACTTCTGAGGGAGGAAAAGACTGTGAGGGTTGGGCATGTTTGGAAAAGTGGATGAGATGGGTGTGGAAGCCAGGAAGACAAGATGGTGCTGGGGCCACATGGTCAGAGGAGGGTGGGAGGAAAGGGAGCCAGGTGAGGTGCCTGAGAACTTGTACCAGTCTTTTAGGGATGAAGATGAATTCTCTTGGCACCAGAACTCTCTGTTTCTGCAAACCCTTTTTATTCTGGGCATATCTTTTGTAACTTAGTCATGTTCATTTTGAGTTAAGGGGACCAAAGAAAGATGTTGTTGCCTCCTCCTGAGCTGGAGGTAATTGGATTAGAGTGAGTGAAGCCCCAGGAGGAATGGGGGCCTGGCCAGGCCCTCATGATTCAGCCGCCCTCTCTCACCTGAAGAACCTTTTCAGAGCTCATCTCTGTGACAACTGTGACTGGCTCTGTGTTTTGTTTTAACCAGGAAAGCTGTTCCCTCGTGACCTCAGAGGCCACATCCTGCTTCTGCTGCCTGCACTGCCTTTGAGCCCTTTGAGTCGGTGCAGCTCAGCCAGCAGCTCCTTTCTGTGTCACAACCACTCGCCTGGGTGGGCTATGGGTTGGTTTCCTCCCCCTTGGCAGGACTTAGAGAAATAGAATGTGAGAACTTCAGAGTTGGAAGGGACTTTAAGGATTATGTAGTCTACCTTCCCATTTTATTGATGGGTAAGTTGAGGCCCAGAGATACTGTCTTGCTCCAGGGCACCTGTACTTAGTAGCTGAATTAGTTCCCTGGACTCCCAGTGCAGCCCTGCTTCTGGGACCTTGCCTTGCCCCTGCTCTGGTCTTGGGGGTGTGACAATAGAGGGAGCCATGAAATCACTCAATGTGTCTGCAATACACAACCGCCAGGAGAAGAAATCTTTATCTTGACCCTCTAGCTTATCCCCAGAGTGTAGGCTCTCAGGAAAACCACGACAAAGGCTCTCTCTTGAGCAGGCTGAGAGGATTATTAAGTCATGAGATCCAACCTTGTGTTTGTATTTTGGTGGATTTAGAGGGCAGACGGGATATTTTTTAGGAAAGATGATTCCTTATGGCTAAAATCCCAAACCAACCCTCCACCCCTATTCAATAAGCATTGGCTTAGCTGTCAGTTAGACACCTGGGCAGTGTGCTCCTGTGTGTTGCAAAGGAGGCTGGTCTGGTCGTGCTGATCCTGTCACCTCCTTCTTTTTCTAGGGAAGCAGGGGCATTTGGTGTGCCTGATTAGAGACACACACTCACACAGGCACACGGACGCACTCTCCTGCCTCAAGTCATTTTAGGGCATAAATATAAAATCTGGAAATCAACCTGTTTTCTTTACAGTTTTGCTCCTTTGGGAGATAAGCTGTTGGTTATCAATAGACTATAGACTCAAAACCATCTCTAATGAGTTACATTTTCTTTCCTGAAAGGTGCAGATTCACTTTATAGGAACAGCTTCAACTTCAGTGATGAGAAACTGAATTCTCCAACAGACTCTCCTGCAGCTCTGCTCTCTCCCCCTGTCACTCCTCGGAGAGGTGAGTTCATTAGTTGGAGTGTGAGATTTTTTGCTTCCTTATTCCCTTCCTCTTCTCAGTCTCTTCTCTCTTCCCCCCTTTTCCCTAACTGATCTTTCCCAAATGTGCAAAACAGATAGATAAGACTGATATCTTAGTACAGGACAGTGTGAAGTGGGATTTGTTATTTCTGAGGATTGTTATCAGTGTGAAAATGAAATCAGGTAATTGCAGGGCAGGAAACCAAATTCACAGGGAGAAAGAAAACCTGTAGACTCGAGACTCTGCTTTCTCTTGTGTGGTGTAATCAAGGCTGTGCCAAATGACGGTGCTCTCCCAGACGGGTCGGTTCTAGAATTTAAAACTCAGCAGTTAGGCTTTGCAGAAAGTAGGATTTTTTTTTTATTATAATAACTATTTAACCAATGCTTTCAGATTACCAATTTAGCAATTAAATGGGGTCTTCATTATGAGACAAGCGATGATCTAACATGATTCAAAATAGCAGCTCCAGCCTGTCTCTACTGTGATATTAATAGACCTAAAAAGTTTTTAAAGATGCATGAGCAGTTTCTTATTTTTTGGAACCAGTAAAGTGTCTCCAGCTAGAGAGCTGAATGTTCTGTTATATTGGACAAGGGCCCTTTTGAAAACAAAAGGAGTTTTTTCCTTAAGAAATGTTATACTTGCTGAAAATAGTTGCAGAGCAATAAAAATGGAACAGTTAAAAAAAAATATGAAGATTCCATCGCTTTTCTCACTCTGGCATTAAGGCAGAATTTCCCTCTTTCTCAAAAGAGACATTTTTAAATTCTCCTCTCAGTATGGCAATGTTAGCAACCACTGGGGACTCTGCCATTGTCCAGCCCTCCGTCTGTAATGGATCCATTGAGTATAGAGAGTCAGAGCAGTCTAGAAAGTGGCTTAAAACGTGCCCAGATTTGCCACCTGATCCTTAAGAGGTAGGAATTAACAAGGAGAAAAAAGTCCCAGTGGCAAATTGACTTTAAAAGCTAGGAACAAAGAGCCATTTGTAGCCAGCAGGGGTTAATTAATAAAAATATCCAGTAATGCATTTCAGAGAAGGCATGAATGATGAACTCTACAGAGCAATGTAAGATGTACAGAAAAAAAGTATATATCTCAGGATATAGAGGGAACAGGATCAGGATAAGGACTTGTCACTTTGTGCTGGCACCTGGATGGGATGAGGCTGTCCTGGACCCAGAAGCCTCATGTCACCTTCCTTGTACCATTTTGACAAGGAACGGTGGCTCTTCGTTCATCTCACGCTGGAGGGACTCTGAGGGCTGCAGTATTGCCCTGGGGTGGTAACACAAACAAGAATGCGTCAGAGGAGAAGTTTAGCAGGAATTATGGAATCTGGGTGTCCATTCTGCATAGTGCCATGCTTGCTGAATTTTTTTTGTGTGTGTGAGGAAGATTAGCCCTGAGCTAACATCTGATGCCAATCCTCCTCTTTTTGCTGAGGAAGATTGGCCCTGGGCTAACATCCGTGCCCATCTTCCTCTACTTTATATGGGACGCCGCCACAACATGGCTTGACAAGCTGTGTGTTGGTCCGCGCCCAGGATCCGAAACTGGGAACCCGGGCCGCCGAAGCAGAGCGTGTGAACTTAACCGCTACACCACCAGGCTGGTCCCGAATATTTTTGACTGATAACTTAAATCCTACACGATCAAAAAAATCAAAAATTTTTAACTTCCTTTCCTGCCCCTCTCCTCCCACCCGCCTCAAACTTTTAAGGTAGTGAGAGGAGATTCTTGTTCCAGGTTGCTGGGGTGGGGTGGGGGTGTATGGGATGATGAACTGAAAAACTAAGAAAGAAGTGTTTAGGCTAGTCTTCAGAAAAAGTTTCTGAGTTGACTAAGTAAACGTTGGAGTAGACACTTGGGGTTGGTACAGTATAGTCTTCAATAAGGTCTCTGAAGATAGAGAAATGCAAAATGGGGTCACATAATCCGGGAAACCGTGGGAGTCATCAGCTGTCTTCAGTATGGAAACTGAACTCCAACTCTTGTTTTTCAGCCAAACTAGGAGACACAAAAGAACTAGAAGACTTTATTGCTGATCTTGACAGAACGTTAGCAAGTGAGTACATGCCTGGTATGAAAAAATCGAACAGAAAACTAACCGACACGTCTGATAGAGTGCTATAATGTTTACCGGCTTGCCTGGGGACAGGAAGTTACACCATAAGGCTTCTTTACGTTCCGAAACAGGACCCTAGTGGCTCAGAAAGAAATTCTGAAGATGAGCTTGCTGTAAAGTAGACCATGTGCCTTTCCAAACAGTGAGAACAGGCCACCAGCAAACAATGGCATTTTGTTTGAGAAATGGGGGGTAAAGCGGTATTTAGGCAAGACGAGAACTTTACCATCATGGTGGCCTGCCTGGCTTTTCAAAGAAGTGAGCAGATTGACCATACAAGCATTAGGCTCACAAGCCCAAGGGGTCCATCCCTTGGGCCGGGGAACTTTTTCCAGGTTAGATCCAGGGGCTTGGCAAGATCTGACTTTTAGGGAATTGGGACCCAAAAGAGAGAATTGGCTTGGGGAGACCTTGTAACCAAAGACTCACGCCAATTACTGAAAGACCTGGATTAAGTACGCAATACTTTGTTTCCGGTTTGGCAATTACACTAATTTTGTGTGACCAAAAATGCTGAGAACTGAAGATATCAGATCATAACTGCAATGGGAGGTCTAAAAGAAGGGACCCTGAGAATCAATCTACACACTTTATTTCAAAATGATTGCAAGAGCCAGAAGGACCAGCTCGAGCTTCCGGGATAGAAGTTTCAGCAGCTCTACTCTTGGGGAGCCTTGTTCCATCAGAGAGCAGGCTTGGAGAATTTTGTCCTAGCCCCTTAATTTTTCAATGAAAGAGTTGATTTTCCATAAGCAATATTTTATGCTGTATTCTGTTTAAATAGCCGGTTAAAATCTGAAAAATTAGATCCAAAGCTGATAGTTTTTAAAAACTCTGTTCTTAATACTGTTTCAGACAGACCTAAATATTAGGTGGAAAATCCTTGTGTATTGTCTATTTCCTTGAAGATTTTATTGCTTGTTTTCTTATGTGCTGTACCATCCTACATCAGAAGACCAAGGCCTGTTTGACAGAGAGTATTGTAATTGCTGCGCAATTTGTATTAGACCCATGTAACAAGCCTGTCTACTTCATGGAAATTGCAGTTGGTTGCCCACTCATTCCAGTTAATCAGACATATGTTATGTAGATATTACATGGGAAGCCTGCCGTTAAGTTTGGTGCTTTGATGCCTGTCTGAGACTCTGTGATCTGGTTAAGCACAGGAATTGTAAACTTTTGTGAGTGGATAACCTTATCTATCTCCTATTTACAGGTATGTGAAACAAGGAAAGTTCTGGGTCCTTTCATCATAAGAGGGAAGCTTCAGAAAGCTCTGAGGACCTGGTAAAATCAGCTATAGAATTTGCTGCCAGAGGAGACAGAGATGAGCACTCACCTACCACCAGGCCATACTCAGGCTCACCCTAAAACCAGCCTTTGGACTCATCTCTGAGCAATTTAGACAGTGAAACTGACTTTGTTTACCTGCTTGCAGTGTATTAGAACAGACAACCCATGCTAATATTGTATTTTCTCTTAAAACATAGCTTTCCTGTAATTTAAAGTGCTTTCGTGAAAATATTTGTAATTAATTATATATAGTTGGAAACAGTAATGTGCTTTTACCATTATAATATATTTTTGTATGCAAATAAAATTTGAACTGGAGACGGTATTTTGTAAGCTTCCTTTTTTTCTTTATTCCTTTCAATATATTTCCATTTAAATAATATTCTAGTGGGAATGACATGCCTCTTGACTTCTAACAAGGACCTTGGGTGCTGCCAAATTGCACTAGACAATAGGATGGTAAATTTAACAAAGTGTTACTTTGAAGCTCATTCAGCACCCTAGAGTGACGTGCTGGCATATGATTAATGGGAAGTTTTAATTTGAGGATTGTGGTTTTGATGGAAGTTGGGTTTCTCTTCGATCTCCATTTTCCTCGTATCTTAGCATCTTTTTAGATGCCATGGGTTCTTTCCTTCAGTTAAGGGAAATACCATTTGTGCTAAAAATCCAGGACTTAAATATGAGGGAAAGTTGGGGCAGCTGGAGGGTGAAAGAATGATGGTGCTCTTACAAGGTCTGTGTGCTAAGGAAGATTTGATGGTGCTGGCTTTGATGCTAAGGTTCAAGTGGCTTCAGTGGAGACAGAGGGTCCAGATGCAAGGACTTCCATATGGTGGGCTTTGCATGCAGAAGCCAATAACCACCCCACACACACCTGCCTTTTGTGGAGGATGGGCAAAGGCATAGAAACAGGGAAGTTAATAATTTTATTATCTATGCTTTTCTATCTTTAAAACCTCTAATATAACCAGGCAGTACTTTGATAATTGGAATCAAGTTATTTAAAAACTCCAATCCTTACATTCCTATAGGACACAAATCCAAAACATAACTACTTATAATTTTATTTAATCTTCGAAAGCCAGCTACTGTATTTGAGCTGTTTTTTAGGGCATTGGGAAACTAAATTGCCCTTCCTTTAACGTTTTTCTTTTCCCAAAGTTTCTGGAAAAGCTTTTAGGTTGAACCCAAATATTTTCTTTCTTTCTTGAGATATAATTCACATACACTAACATTCATTCTTTTAAAGTGTACAATTCAGTGGTTTTTAGTATATTCACAGAATTGTGCAACCATCACCACCATCTAATTCTATGTCTCTGTGGATTTGTCTATTCTGGATATTTCGTATAAATGGAATCATACAACATATGGCCTTTTGTGTCTGGCTTCTTTCCCTCAGCCTACTGTTTTTAAGGTTCATCCATGTTTTATGTGAACCAGCATTTCATTCCTTTTTATGGTTGAATAATAATCTACTGTATGGATATATCGTATTTTGTTTATCCATTTATTGGCTGAGGGACATTTGGGGCTGTTTCTATTTTTTGGCTAATGAATAATGGTGTTATGAATATTCATGTACAAGTTTTTGCATATGGATTTGCATAGATGGTGGACATATATTTTAATTTCTCTTGGGTATCTAACTAGGAGTGGAATTGCTAGGTCGTATGTTAACCCTGTGTTTAACTTTTTGAGGAATCGCCAAACTTTTCCGTCGTAGCTGCACCATTTTACATTCCCACCAGCAATATATGAGGGTTCTAATTTCTCCACATCTTCGCCAACACTTATTGCCCATCTTTTTGAGAATAGCCATCCTAGTGAGTGTAAAGTGGTATCTTATTTTGATTTGCATTTCCCTGATGGCTAATGATGTTAAAGTAAAGTATCTATTCATGTACTTATTGGCCCTTTGTATATCTTCTTTGGAGAAACGTCTATTCGAATCCTTTGCTCATTTTTTTTTTTTTTTGTGAGGAGATCAGCCCTGAGCTAACATCCGCCAATCCTCCTCCTTTTTTGCTGAGGAAGACGGCCCTGGGCTAACATCTGTGCCCATCTTCCTCCACTTTATATGGGACGCCGCCACAGCATGGCTTACCAAGCAGTGCGTCGGTGCGCGCCTGGGATCCGAACCAGCGAACCCCGGGCCGCCGCAACGGAGCGCGCACACCCAACCGCTTGCGCCACCGGGCCGGCCCCCTTTGCTCATTTTTTAATTAAGTTGTCTTTATTACTGTTGAGTTGTAGGAGTTTTCTATGTGTTCTGTATACAAGTCCCTTATCAGACATATGATTAGCAAATATTTTCTCCTATTTCGTAGGTTGTCTTTTCACTTTTTTGTTAATGTCCTTTGAAGCACAAAAGTTCTAAATTTTGATAAAGTCCAATTTACCTATTTTTTCTTTTGTCACTTGTGCTTTTGATGTCATATCTAAGAAACCATTGCCTAATTCAAGGTCACAAAGAGTTACTCATATGTTTTCTTTTAAGAGTTGTATAATTTTATACAACTATATTTTATACAACTATATTTTAGACCTTTTATAAATTTAATTTTATAATTTAATAAATTAAATTATAACTATTATAACTATAAATTTAATTTTATAGTTGTATATATATAATTGTATGTATATAGTTGTATATATATAAAATATATACAACTATAAAATTATATGACTCTTACATCATACAAATCTTACATTTAGGTCTTTGATGTACTTTGAATTAATTTTTGTATATATGATGTGAGGTAGGGGTCCAACTCCAGTCTTTTGCATGTAAATATCCAGTTATCATAGCACTATTGGTTGAAAAGTCTATTTTTTTCTCCGTTGAATTGTGTTGGCACCATTGTTGAAAATCAATTGACCCTAAATGTATGGGTTTATTTATGAACTCTCAATTCTATTCCAGTGATCTATATGTCTATCCTTATTCCAGTACGACACAGTCTTGATTATTATAGCCTTGCAGTAAGTTTTGAAATCAGAAAGTGTGACTCCTTCAATTTTGTTCTGCTGCAAGATTACCTTGGCTGTTCTGGGTTTCTTGCATTTTTATATAAATTTTAGGATCAGCTTGTCAATTTTTGCGAAAAACACAGCTGGGATTTTCATAAAGAGTGCATTGAATTTATAGATCAGTTTGGGGAGTATTGCCATCTTAGCAACATCAAGTTTTCCTTCCAATTCAAGAACTGGAAATGTCTTTCAATTTATTTAGGTCTTCTTATTTCTTTCAACTATGTTTCGTGGTTTTCAGTGTTTGAATCTTGCACTTCTTTTGTCAAATTTATTCCTAAATATTTTATTCCTTTTGATGCTATTGTAACAGGAATTGTTTTCTTAATTTTATTTTCAGATTGTTCCTTGCAGGTGTATAGAAATATGCTTGATTTTTCTATATGTTTTTTTATCCTGCAACCTTGTTGTACTTGTTTATTAGTTCTAATAGGGTGTTTTTGTGTGTATGTGTGGATTCTATATACAAAATCATACCATTTGCAAATAGAAAGTTTTACTTCTTCCTTTCCAATCTGAATGCCTTTTTCATTCTTTCTGTTGCCCCATTGCCCTGGCTAGAACTTCCAGTACAATGTTAAAAAGAAGGCACATTCTAGTTTTGTTCCTGATCTTAGAGGAAAACGTTTCGGTCTTTCATCATTAAGTATGATGTTAGCTGAGGGAGTATTTTCTTTTTCAATCAAATGAGTCCTTGACTTGTTTTCTAAACATAATATTTTTCCATTACCTGGAACTGTTTCTTGTTCATGCTTAGGAGCCTTTACCCACTTTGGATAAACTTCTTTTCATCAGGACACGAGTGGCTGTCCATTGTCACTATAACTTTTATTACTAGCCTCTTCTGGATTTGAGGATTTACTTGCATTTGGCATCTCTTTCTTTATGGTCTCCTGGAACCTGGACTCCCAAAGTTAGAAGTGCAGGGTATGCAGCTTTGTGGCCTGTTGAGAGGGTAAGGTCAGTGGTTTGGGGAAAAGAAATGGATTTCTTCGGATAAATGTTGAGGGAAGGGTAGTTTGTGCTCTACAAACCTCTGTTGGATGGATAACTGGGGACAAGCAGACTGTGGGCTGAGTCACAACTCGGTGTTCTGCGAATGTTGAAAAAAGTGTTTTCCAAGATGCATTTCAAGGAGCACATTTCTAACCTATTTTGAAAATTAGGTATTAAGGTTATATGTACTTGAAAAGTGCTGCATGGTATTACCCCACTTAGAGATTTATTCTGCACATAAATTACTTAGGGTTCAGTCTTAAGTTGATGGATCAGAGAACCCAAAATATAGTGGCTTAAGCAAGATGGAAGTTACTTTCTCACTAATCGTCCAGAGGTGAGCAGTACAGGGCTAGGAGAGAAACTCTCTGCTCCAAAGTGGCTGCTACTACTCGTATCATCACATTTGCATTCCAGCCAGCAGAAAGGAGAAAAGGCAAGTCAAACACAGCCTTATTTCTTTCAAGGATGTGACTAGAAGTGACACAAATCACTTCTGCTCATATCACCTTGTCCAGATCTTAGTCAGCTGGTCATTCCCAGCTGCAAAGGAGCCTGAGAAAAAAGTCTCTTGTGGGTGGATACGTGCTCAGCTAAAATTAGCGAGTTCTGTTATTAAAGAAAGATGAAGAGAATGGGTATTGGAGGACAACTAGTCATCTCTGCCACAACATATTGAAGGCTTTGAGAAACCTTGCAGCCGAAAGACCTGGTCTTTTTTGTTGTTGGAAAACTACCAGTAATCCACAGCACATTTACACAGCACATTAGAGTTCCTTGGAACACGCCTTGGAAATGCCATGACAGCACAGGCCTCGTAAACTGCTGGATTGTTACATGGAGAGTGTCAGCCAGTGGGCTTTTCTGGAACAGAAGAAGACCAGATATTGAGACTGCAGAGCTGGTAGTATGTGAATAGCATGTTTTTGAGTTTGGGAATTTTCTGTTCTAACTTTTGGGAGGAGTAGCTAAAGCAAAACAAAACAAAAAATATGACACACCCCAAGTGAGAGGATCAAGGGCCAGCCCCAATATCCACACAGCAGCCAGCCTCGGGGATGGGGCAGAGGGAGCAATGGACACCTCTTCTTGGGGGCTGATGACAGAGGTGGGCCGCGTTGCACGTCTGCCCCAAGTCTGCGAAGGCACGTCTGAGCTGAGGGGCCGTAGTGGTGAGGGGTGGCCAGTAGCAATCAGTCAAGGATGGGGACCCTGAAGAGGTTTCTTGCAGAAATATCCTTCTGGGTATGGGATGGGGGAAAGGGGGAGAAAGTTTGGGCTTTCAAACTAGAGCAGATTAAAATCCCACCTTGCCGCTCTGTATCTGGGGCATCTTGGTCAAGTCCACCCCCCTCTCAAAGGTTCTGTTCCCTCATTTGTAAAATGGGGGAGTGAGTCCTTGTCTCCCGGGGTCGTTGTGAGGATTAAGTATGGAAGACGTAAGCGTCCAGCACTCTTCCTCCTCTCCTCTTCCTCACTTCACAAGGACATTGGGCTCCTGTACACAAGGCAAAATTAAGCTTCACCTGCAGTGGTCGCAGAGGGCAGTTCCAACCCCATAATTCCTCGTCTGATAGAAGAAAGCAGGCAGATCTGGTCTGATGGGACCAGAGGGAGCAAGGCAGGGAGAGGACACAGGACACAGGGCAGGAGACGGGCTTCAAGGCCCAGCCCCGCCACTGACTGGATCCCAGCCCTCTCTGGGCCTCACCTTCCTCCAGGTTAAGCCCAGGAGGGACTAACCGTCCTGGAGTCCCTTCAGCTGGTACCATTGAGTGGGATCCCGCCCCCACCCCAGACTTGCAGCTCTTCTCTGAAAAGCAGAGGGGATATTTTTCTTGGTTTTTCAGTGTGAGTTTCTTCCACACCCTTTTCCAAAATGTTTTCCTGTGCTAATTTATTTGGCTAAGAAGGGTTGTGGTGAGAGACACCAAACAGGAAATGGCTGTCATAGCTGCTGCCTGCCACTTTTGTTTTTTTAAGGCTTTCTCCTGCACAGCTCACCTCTGCGTCGCGCAGTATTGATTTAAGTGCAGGGGTGAGTGGAAGGGGAAAGGGAAAGGGAAACACATTTTTAGAAGGGAACATTTTCCTTCAGTTTCAAAGTTCACTGAAGGGCAAGGATTATGCACAATGGCAGTATTAGCTGGCTGCTTTCCACCACAGGGCCTTTGCACACACAGTTCCCTCTCTGGAATGCCCGCTCTTCTCTGTTTTTCTAGTTAGTTCTACTTCTTTAGGATCAGCTCAAGCATCACATCTTCAGAAAGTCTTCCTGGCCCCCAGTCCTGGTTGGTTCCTTGGTGCTATTCTTGTAGAGCCCTCCTTAAGTGCATTCATCTGGGTTTGCAATGACATGTTCATTAGTGTGATTTTTTTTTTTTGGTTAATTTCTCCCCACCTTCCTGCAGGTGGACCATAAGTCAGGGACCGTCTCTGGTTTGGCTTGTCACAGTATCCTGTGTCTGGCATGGTGCCTGGCACATAATAGGCACTCAGTCCATATCTGTTGAATGAATGAGTGAAACTTCCCACCTCTTCCACAGCCCAGACAGGCTGGGCATGACACCGTGTCTGTGGGGCACTGGTTTGCCTTGTCCCCTCTATCCCCTCACTGAGTCATCTTCCTCTTGCAGGTGTTTTCTGCTTTCCCTTCTACAGTGCCTTGCTCCCACTCCACCAAAGCATTTGAAAAATTGATCTGGGGCCAGACTGGTGCTGGAGGCCCATAACAGTCCTTTCTCCAGCTACTTTTAATTTACTGGGGGAGAAAGGACCTCTGAAGATTGAGAGACCTTTGAGGTCAAAAGGAATGAATCCCTAATGGTGGAACTCTGACTGGCAGTCGAGGGAAAGAGGCAGACTTCATAGTCACTCCAGGGAGATGTCTGATGCTAGGCTGACCCTGATCCTCATGAAATATTAACACCTTTTCCAAGAACTCAAGGATTCTAAAGTCAGTAAAGTCTTCTGAGCACCACTGTGGACAGAACACTGTGTAAGCACACCATGTGTACATGAATGTGTGCATGTGTATGTGTACATGTGTGCTTGTGTATACATGCTTGTGTGTGTGTGCACGTGTGTATGCATATGTGTGTGTGTGTGTGTTATGAATTAGTTGGAAGGAAGGAGACAAAGACGCGGGCTGCGGTTTGGAAGACCCATGGGAGAAGGCAGGGCCCTCAGAGGATCTGGTGTTGATCTGCTCACCAGACTGGCCTGCTGGTAACAGCATGGTCTGCCTCCCGGGGCTGGACTGGCCCTCCCTGCTATGGGCTTGTCCTTGCTCGTCAACATTTCAAAACAGGATTACCTTTGTAACTGAGTTTTCATGCATCACATGGGAAGGGCCCATTCCCATGTGCTCCCAGGAGGCATGTGACCTGCTGTCCTAGGCCCAGGGCCAAAGCCTGTTCTGGAACCAGAAGATCAGGGCTTGGTTGTGGATTCTGAGCCAAAGGAAGCCCCTACCCAGCCAAGAACAGGCCTGGGAGGGGCAGGACCACAGTGTGACCCCTCACTTGTCAAGAGTGTCTAGAGGGGGGTGCCTGGGGCTGCAGAAAGGAGGCCCTGAGAGCCCGGGTGGGGAAGGGAGCAGCCAAGTCACCATGACCTTATGGAAGGGACTCAGAGTGAGGGGCCTGCCCCTGCTGAGGGAAGGGGGAGCATGGAGTAAGTTTCTGGGATAACTCAGGTAGCCAGAGAGGAATTTGGGAAATAAGATGAGTTACCCAGTGAGGTTTCTGGTAGGTTAGCAGATTCGAAGGAAAGCAAACTCAAAAGAACATGGAGTTCAGGATCATCTGGAAGGTGAGTTGGCAGCACACCCTCCAAACAAAGAGTAGCTGGCATCGGATCCCTTGTCCCAGCTCTGCCCTCACTGGCTGATGCACAAAAAGCTCATCTAGTCAAGCTGCCTCATTTTAGACACAAGAAAACTGACGCTGAGGCCGAAGGGTTAAGTGACCAAACATTGTGTCTCTCAGACAAAAACGTTTCAGGAAGGTGAAATCAGAGACTTGAATGCACCAAGGGGAAAATGAGCTCCCCAAACCCAAAGTATAATTAACCGTCATGATCTCAAGGGATCTAGGACTGATAGAAAGATTAGCCGTGTCCACAAGGACTTTTGCTTACCAACAGCTCCTGCGCAGATAAGAGAAGTTGCGTAAGGCCAGTAGGCAAGGGATCCAGGGGGCACGTGGACAAGAAAAATATTCGGGAGGAAGGTCACCTTGATCTGAGGAAGCCCGTTGTGCTAAGATTAGATCCGGCCCTCAGAGAGGTTATGAAACAGGTTAGGGCCATGGCCCCACGGGTCCCAGGGCTCATGGGAAAATGAAATCTGGATCTTTTTCTGATTTTTAAATCTTGGTTGAGAAAGTGAAGAGATTGCTTCTCCTTGGCAGGCTGCTGAACGGTGTTTTTCAGACTGCACACAACCGTTTGTAATTTGTGATCTGAGATACCAAAGCAGTAAGTTTTCCTCCGTGCAAATTCTGCCTTTCACTCCTGCCACATCCTGAGGTTCATGTTGTGTTCAGTCCTGTTTTTAAAGGCAAAACTGTTTTCCTCCTGGGAAGAAAAAAAAGACAGATGCACTACCATTCTCCAAAAGGTCCGATTACCATTTTTCCTGATAATTAAGACTCTGTGTGCAACTATGACATACAACTATCTACTGGGGCCTTGGGGAGAAAACGGGAAAAAAAAGGAGGATTGGGAATAGATGTTAGCTCAGGGCTGGTCTTCCTCAGCAAAAAGAGGAGGATTGGGGGCCAGCCTGGTGGCACAAGCGGTTAAGTGCTTGCTCTCTGCTGCAGCGGTCCGGGGTTTGCCGGTTCGGATCCCGGGTGCGCACAAATGCACTGCTTGTCAAGCCATGCTGTGGCGGCGTCCCCTGTAGAGTGGAGGAAGCTGGGCACAGATGTTAGCCCAGGGCCAGTCTTCCCCAGCAAAAAAGGAGGAGGATTGGCAGATGTTGGCTCAGGGCTGATCTTCCTCACACACACACGCAAAAAAAGACTCTGCACCAGACCCTCACTACTTTATTTCTCTTAAGATGATAGACACCTCACCTGTGTTTCTTTGTTCCGAGCTCAGACCCTTTTCTGAGTCTCTTATTGGTTGCACGATCCAAGAGAGACACAGGGAACCTGGAGATGGTCTGAGGGGAGAAGGGAGGGGTCAGCAAATGAAACCCCTCATTTCAAAGGGCTGGGGTTCCATTGTGCTACTTCCCTAAAAGACTGAATGGGAATTTAATGCTACTCAAGAGAGGTCACCTGCTTTCCATATCACCAAGGATGGACAAGGGATCCTGCACTAAGCTGGACACACTAATCTGGTGGTGAGTGTGTGGGAGGGTTGGGGTTTGCTTTCTCCTGAGGCTTTTTCGTTTTTAAAGGATAGATTATCATCTGTCTGAAAGCATGTGGGGAAGGCCCCTTCTGAAGGCAGGGGGTGGGTCCTTGACCTCGTGAGGCTTTTCCTGTCCTGTGGCTGTTCCTTCCAGGTCTCCGGTCCTCCCTGCGGGCCTCTTGAGCTATTCTACTTTAGGGAACTGAATTCCGCTTTGACAGCAGAACTGGGCATGAGCTGGCGCCTAAAAATGAGAACCTGGCCTGGGCCCTGCCCAAAGTCACCATTTCAGCTACATCTCATCTGTGCTGTGGAATGAGGTGACTGTCACGCGAACTGCGCCCTTTCCAGGGTAGCACGATAGCCTCAGAGGTCACACTGGGGTTTCCGAGGCAAGACATCCTGTTCTGAGATTTAAATAGACAAGTCTAGCATTTAAAGTGTGTGAGGTAATCTTCAAAGAGGGCCACTTGAAGAGGGATGTTGACGTGAACGCAATGCTGAGCGCGTCTGCTCCAGAGCGGTAAAGAGAAGCTCTCAACGATCTCCTCACGGCTGGAAGTCAATGCCGTTGTAACAGTACCGCGTGTGAGGCATTTGACACAGGTGCTCTCATGTCATTCTCGGGGCAGCCCTGTGAGGCAGGCGTTATCTTCCCAGGCTTCGGTCACAGCAGTGGAGAGCAGCAGAGCAGGACCACATCGAGGCTCGCCCGGGTTAAGCTCGTGCTCCTTCTGTTGTACCAGCTGGCCCGCCAGGAGAGATCTGGGTGAGCGATCTCCTGCCACTCGAGGCTCAGAGTTTGGCCTCGTTGGGACTTTGAACAGGCAGAAATTTCACAGACTTTGCTCCTTGTCAGTAAAACCCAGTGTTTTCACTTATCTTCCAGCCAATGCCTGACAATCTCAGAACCAAGGTCAGTGCAGCCGTGGCTGACACGTGACTTCCAGAGAAGCGGCTGGAGAGTAAGGCTCTGGGGCTCCCTTTGGCTTCCCAGGCGAGGCCCGGGGAATATGTGGAAAAGAGGAAACACAGAAATTACCTGGAGAAGTCACAGAACCAGCTTCTCCAGGAGCCCAGCAGGAGAGACAGCTAACCTGGCAGCCACCCAGCTTGGTTCAAGGATAGCGAGATTTTGGGGAGATGAGATTAACACCAACTGAAAATCATGGCTGCCTCATTGGCTTTCACATCACCCCCTGTATCTCTAGCATAACACCTGCTTTACACTCTGCCTCAGCCATGACCAGGTCTGCACAACCTGTCTCCTCCACTAGCCCATGAACGGTTTGAAGGTGTGGGAGGTGTACCCCCACCAGGTAGCCCAAGAGCTAGTTTGTGCCTGGCACACAGCAGATCGAGGCTTGGCTGAACTGAGGTGAAAGGAGTTCACGTTAGAAGCAGCTAAGAGATGCTTCCTGGGCCTTTTTGGCACAAAATGCAGTTAGAATACGAACAGCTCCCAATTTTGAAACTAGCTTGGAATAATGGGAATATAGCTGAACTATGAGCTAGGAGAACTGATTCAAATCCTGGCTCTGCTACTTTCTAGCTGGATGATTTGGGGCAAGTTATTTAATCCATTTGAGTTTGAGTTTCTGGCATAAAATATGTGTCCTAATTAATCTGAGGCTTAGTGAGAGAAATGAATGAGATCACACAGAAGAAAATACCTGTAAATGGGAAACACAATGTGGATAATTTTTTGTGCTATTGAAAAAATATGATGAATAAGTCCCGTTATTCATCAGGCCTAGGCCTAGGGTTTTATTTTGTTTTTTTGATGTGAGCTTAAAGACACACACACACACACACACACTCTCTCTTTCTCCTGCAATCAACATCCAAACAAGAATATAGAACATTTTTAGCACCCCAAGAGACTCTCTCAGGAACCTTCACAGTCAACCACCTCCCAAAGGCAACTATAGATTGGACTTTCCTGTTTTCTAGTCTTGGGATTTTACCTGAAAAGTCTTCTTATTTGCTCCATCACCAGTATCCCAGCTCCTCCTTCCCTGCCTTCCAATTCTGCGTGCACACTGGGTTCCCCCACCCAGGAAAAGTTACTCCGTGAGCTGATGGATGCAAAGCCAACCTCAGGGCCCACAGACTGTGGAGTCCACCCAGACTGGAAGCTGTCCCTCTAGGAAGCCTCTCCCCACCCCCCAGGGATGCACGTGCATCTCTCCATCATTGCAGTTCTGTAACCTCACACCCATCTGTCTCAGAGTCACTCTCTCCCACCAGCATGTGAGCTTCTTAAGGACATGGGCCGCTTTCCTATCCATTCCGTATCCCTTGGTCCCTGGCACACAGCAGATATTTGTGAAATCCAACTGAGTTGCACAGTTTGCTGTAGGACAGGGCATCAAATTTGGGCACTAAATTCATTGCCTGCATCACTCATTTACTAACTCACGAAACATCACTCTCTGTTTCAGTGGGAGACATTCCAAGGATATGCAAATAGCTTTCTGAAATATGCATTTATTTACTAATACTTTAAAAGAAAAATGACCAAATGTCAACCACAAAGCCAGAAGCCAGCATTGCTCAGCCCAGATTAGCAGGGGTGAGAACCTTGGAAACTTGCTCCATGTTCTGGGGCTGAAAAGACAAACTCCCTGGAGCTCAATTCCTGTGCCAGCAGCATGAGCTACCTAGTTGCTCCTCAAAGGTATGAAATAGGATTAGGAGCAGGCCTGGTTCTTCTTGTGTGCTATGCAGGTTTTGCTTGCATAGCTTAGCTTTGTGGTTTTACAGGGAGAGCTGCAAAGCTGGTTCTGTGCTCTCTCCATTTTTTCTATCCTTTGACCCAGTGTTAACTCCCCGGGGGAGTGTTAACTCCACTACCTTAGTTCAGCTCCTGTTGTGTTCACTAGATTACCAATCTTCATGCTCTATTCTCCATCCTCTGCAATCTGTCGTTAATGGAACCACCAGTGGGATATCTGACCACATCACTGTTACTGGCTTAAAACTCTTTCATCCTTCCTCATTGTCTTAAGGATAGATTTTTCAAATAACAGTTTTATTGAGATATAATTCACATATTACAGAGTTCACGCTTTTTTTTTTCCTTGTTTTTGGTGAGGAAGATTAGCTCTGAGCTAACATCTATAGCCCATCCTCCTCTTTTTGCTGAGGAACATTGACTGTAGGCTAACATCCGTGCCCATCTTCCTCTACTTTATGTGTGGGACGCCTGCCACAGCATGGCTTGATAAGTAGTGCGTGGGTCCACACCCGGGATCCGAACCTGAGAACCTTGGGCCACCGAAGCCGAGCACACAAACTTAACCACTACGCCACTGGGCCGGCCCCTGGAATTCACCCTTTTAAAGTGTACAGTTCTGTTGTTTTTCGTATATTTGCAGAGTTGTGCAACCATCACCACCATCTAATTCCAGAACATTGACATCTCCCCAGAAAGAAACCCTGTACCAATTAGTACTCACTCTCCATTCTCCTTTCCTTCCGATCTCTGGCAAAATCCACTTCTGTTCTTTGGATCTGTCTATTCTGCCTGTTTCATACAAATGGAACCATACAATATGTGGTCTTTTGTGTCTGGCTTCTTTGACTTACCATAATGTTTTCAAGGTTCATCCAAGTTGTAGCATGAATCAGTACTTCATTCCTTTTAATGGCTGAATAATATTTCATTGTTTATAATTCATTTTGTTTATCCACTCATTTATTGATGGACATTTTGGTTGCCTCTACCTTTTGACTATTATGAACAATGCTGCTATGAACAGTTGGGTACAGATTTTTGTGTGGGCATATGTTTTCATGTCTTTTGCGTACATACCTGGGAGGGGAATTTCTGGGTTGTACGGTACTTAAGGATAGATTTCAACACCTTAGCCTGAGGCTAAAGAGCCTGCCCATTCTGGGCCCTGCCCCCAGGCTCCTGCCGTGCCCTGGCCAGACCCCACGCTCCTCTCTTGGCAGAGTAGGCAACTGTAGCTCTCCAAACCCACCACACCCTGACACTTTCTGCTTTTCACATGCCATCCACCCCCTTAGCATGGCCTGTCTTTCTCTAACAGCTGCACCTGGATAACTCCTTCCAGGTCCAGTGCAGGCATCACCACCAGCTGGGGATTCTACAATGAACAAAACAAACCCCTGCTCTAATGGAGCTCATCTCAGAGTGGGGAAAATAGGCAAAAAGAAATAATGATGTATTAACATGCATATACATAGGTAACTAACAATTTACCAAAAATTTACCCTTCCTTTTCCACAGTGTGGAATTGTTTCTGTCCCAAGAGGAAAGAGGATTACATTTTCCTGCTTTCCTTGTATCCAGGAGTGGCCATGTGATTAATTCTTGCCAGTGTAATGTGAACAGAAGTGATGCGTGTTGCTTCTGGGAGTGGGCTTTAAGATGTGGGCAGGTTTTCTCCATACTCTCTCTTGCCCTCTGCAGTTTGGGTGCAGGGGACTTTGAGGCCATAAGGGATGGCAGGTCCATGAGATGGAAGGAGCCTGGATGCCTGAATCAGCACTTGGAAGGAAGCTGTTCGCTGACCAGGGACATCACACTGGGCTGATGCAGGAGTGAGAGATCAACATCTGTTGTCTTGGGCCACTGAAACGGCCTCGTTTTTCTTACATGAAGCATTACTTACTCCTGGTTATACAAATGGTCTTTCTGGATCCACCCTCCTTAAACAAAGCAGAGCAGGGGGTTATAAAGACCCATAAGGTTGTTTATCATAGCAAGAACTCAAAAAAATGCCTATTTTCTTTCTTTCTGCCTTTTAAATACCCACAACATCTACCATGGTGTAAATACTCCACACATCCTTACCAGATCAAATCAGGGTGCGAGGAAATGTATTGAATTTATCAAAAGAAGGCACAATTTATTTTGAAAGTGGAGTTGTGATGACAAGTCGTGTCTTAACCAGTGGCATGAAAAAGTTTGTCGATCCACCCAGTGAAGCAGAAGGAAAGAGCTGGTTTGTGCTATGTGGTAATCTCTACAGATACCAACAGGTGTGCCTGGCTTATCGTTGGGTGATTGTGGTTTCACATTTAAGTTCACAGGCCACAGACACCTGCGTTTTTGCATGTTGTTGCTCAGACCACAAAAATATCCATTGTAACGTTTGAGTACCCAGGAGCGGTTAGCTCCAAACACTTTCCTTTTACCTCTGAGGTGGGGACTGTGGACGTGAAATTCATCTCTGCTCTTTAGAGTTCGTAAGGATTGGGTGTCTTCTTGCTGGAGGTCTACAGTTTCCACATCAAATTATTATAGCTACACTTTATTGAGCATTTACCATGTGGCAGGCACTGTACTAAACACTTTCACATTTTATCTCGCAATATCCACACAATAGTCCTATGAGGTAGCTACTGTTACAGTCCCCACTCTACCCATGAGGAACCTGAGGGGTTAAGCAATTTGCCTAAGGTCACATGGTAGGGAGGAGAAGAGAGGTTTCCATTCAGGTCTGTCTGATCCCAAAGTCCAGTGCTCTTAACCACCATGTTTCACAGCAGGAGGTAGAACTCCTGACTTCTGTGAGCTAGAGTTGGAATGCAAATCATTACTATGGTGCGTCTCTGGGCCCCAGGCTGTGTGGTTGAACTGGTTCAGGGCCTCTGTTGAATGTTCAGGTCAGCTTTGGAAATGGGCTTGAAAAGAAGGAGAAGGAGAAGGTGGGGGACAAGGATAGGAAGAGGGAGAGAGAGAGACACGGGGGAGGGAGGAGGAAGAGAAGGAGAGGGGGAAAGATGGTGGGGTGGGGGGAGAAATTTTCAGGCTGCATTAAGCATATTCTAATGCTATTATGGCATGCTCTTTTTTGTGTTTCAGAAGAATGGTGTTTCCCTTAGTAATGACAGAATTCCCATTTAGAAGGACTCTAATAGCACATAGCTCAGGCTTCAGCCTCCAGCCTCTGGGGAAGATTGGAGAAATGAACCCTCTAGACCTATTTCCTCATCACCTTGATGGGGCTTTGGGGTGCAGGGCAGACTGGAGGGCCTTGAGCCTGGCTTAGAGGGCTGGGGAAGGCTTCAGCCTCTGGTATTCCAAAGATAAAGAAAAGCCAAGGTTTCTATTTCTTCCCTAGGATGATATCCATTAACCCGCTGACCTGTCTGGGCTGGGTCTCTGGCTCCAGTCTCTCCTCTGGAGGAGATGGGTATGAGAAATGCTCAAGGACTGAATACTGGGGCTTTGGGGTTTGGGTTTCAACAGGTGTTGAGAAGGTAACCAGGAATAGGAGCTGTTCATGATTAGATTTTGACTGAGGAATCTACTCTTTGAAAATTAATTTCCACCTTCCATGTTTGCATCGTCTTTGTTTTTCTTGCTTTCCTGCTTATGGTAGATTGATTTATTGACTCAGATTCTTCACTCCTCCCTGTATTCATGCTCATTCCGTGTGACTCTGCAGTTCCACTAGAGACAGTTCGTTTGTTCATGACTTTGGGCTTGCCGTGTGACTTGTTTTGGCCAATGGGCCATCAACAGGCATATGAGCAGGGACTGGACATGTACTTGCATGGTTGGGCTTTTTTTTTACACATTTGCCATCATCAGAGAACATGCCAAGTTAGGCCACTGGTCTAGGGAGGATAAGAGACACATGGAGCAGATCTAGTCCCAATTTGCAGCTTAGAGCTGCCCAGCCAAGCTCAGCCTGTATCAGACTGGCTCCAGCCAATAGACAAATGCATGAGGGAAATGTATGCTTACTACTGTGTGCCATTGACATTCCGCGGGTGTTTGTTATGTTGTAAGAGCTGACTGATACAGTAACAGAAGTTCCTTTGGATGCACTCCAATGTTTTCTTTGATGAATTTATAAGTAAAAGAATTTTACAAACCTTGGTTAGGGTATCTGCTGGAGTCTTGATATTCCCAAGTCCAGAAGGCCATCTCTAAATGCTGGGGAGGCTGGGGCAAGCCTAGATGGGAAGACATTAGGAGATGCTAATCATTCTAGAATAAGAATCTATTACACCTTGAATAGTTCGTTGTAAATGAACTACTCCATTTTATCTTCAGGTTAAAGCTTTCGAGTGTTCATTTCTGATGAGGTAAATAGAGACCACTTGGGAGGGAATTTTTGGATGTGCCTGGAATTTGCACAACCTGAAATGTGAGACTGTAGAGACTCCTTGTGAACCCCAGGACTGGAAGGAACCCCATGCTTTCAAGTCCATCCTCCTGCTTTCAGAAAGGACCATCTTTTTAAACATAGTATTTTTGTTCCGATTATGACCGAAATATCTACTCATTTTGGGAAGTACAGAAAACAATAATTAATAAAACGAAAATCATCTATAATCCTACTACCCAAAGATAATTACACTCAACATTTTGGAATTTTCCCTGTGACTTTTAAAAATGTGTTTTATCCTGCTTATTTTTAGTGCATAATTTTATATCTTAAGGATTTTTTTCACATTGTAAAGACTCTTTGTAAACATCCATTTCAATGACTTCATAGATGATTATCCTGTTATTTTTGTTACCAATCCGCTAATGTTAGTAATTTAGTTATTTTCAATTTTTCACAAGTGTAAATAATACTTACATGAATATTTTTGTGCACACATTTTCTTAGTTTTTATTATATTCCTAGAATAGATTCCTAGAAGGGCAAAATGAATATTGTTAAGACTCAGGAAATAATTTCTGAAGTTAATTGCACCAATTTACACTCTTACCAGATACATGTGAGAGTTTCTATTTGACTTTTCCCTGGTATTTTGGGGATACCTTACCCATCTTTTCTGTTAAATTTTTAAGAAAATGGAATTTTATCTTACTTTGTGTTTCTTTGAAGTCTATGTCTCTACTCCATGCCTGCTCTGGGTCCCTGAAGTGGCTGGAGAAATGCATACAACCTATGCTTAACTTAACTCTATGAGTAGCGACCTCAAGTGGGCCCTTGGTTTTGCCTGGTAATCTGTCTCCATTTTCCACTCCCCTAATCTGCTATTACACACCACCTCCTCTTTCCTCCAACTTCCTTCTCCCTCCTCACTCTCTACTGATGACCTCACTCCATATTTCATTGAGAAAATGAATAAAACTTCCACATGCTCCCTCCATCATCCTGCTTGTGTTGGTGCCCATTTACTCTGGTCTCTTTCCTGTGATTAGACCACCATCTGGGGGCGACACTTTTGACGTTCACTAGATCTAATCCTTTCTTGTCAACCTAAGCACTTCACTATGGCAATTCTCTCCTGCACTCTTCCAATTAGCATGCAAGCATGCTCTAATGTCTCCTATCTTAAAATCGTACAAAACTTCCATTGACTCCATATCTCCCTCCAGCTACTGCCTCTGTTTCATCTTTTAAAGTCCTCAAAAGATTTGTCTCACTCACTGTCTTTGCTTCCTCTCCTCTCATTCTCTTCTGGCCACACTTCAATCAGTCTTCACTCCTCTGCCAAAACAGCCATTGTCAAGGTCACCAATGACCCCCACGTTGCCAGTGGTCAATGCATCTTCTTGACCCTGGCAGCATTTGACGCTGTTGGTCATTCCTGAAGACTTACGTCATACTGGCTCCTGAGATACTGCTGGTTCTCCTGCCTGTGGGTTGCTATTCTCAACCTCTTTGTGGTTTCTCCGCATCTCCATATCTTAAGGTTGGAGGCCCCAGGCTTAGACCTTGGACCTCTTCTCTTTATCCACTTTCATTCCCTTTTGATCAACTCAATCTCAGGACTCTAAATGGCATCTATATGCTAATGACTCCAAGATTGATATCTCCAGCCTGATCCTCTTCCTGAACTCCAGACTCATGCACCTGACTGCCTGCTTGACTTTGCCACTTGGGGATCCAACATGGTCTCAAAATTAACATGTCCAAACAATCTCCTGATTCCATCTCTATCCCAAATATGTTGTCTTCCTCAGGCAAACTCTTTCCTTCCACTTGTTAAGGCCAAAAACTTTGGAGACAGCTTTCTTTCATACTCCTGATCCAATCTGTCAGGGATCCATTGACTCTACCTTCAAAATATTACCCAGCCCACCTCTCATTACCTCTAGCACTTCCACACGGGTCCAAGCCACCATCTTTTCTCACCTGGATCATTGCAAAGCCTCCTAGTTAATCTCCATACAATCAGCCTTTCCTATTTTCACTTCCTCCCAATTCTATCCTCCACACAGTGGCTAAATTGATTCTTTTAAAGCTAAAATCAGATCATGGCACTCCTCTCGTGACATGGCTTCCTATCCACCCCACACAGAGTGAAGCTGAGGTCCTGGCCTGTGAGGCCCCACATGCTCCAGTCTCTGCTATTCCTTGTCCTTATCTCCTCCCATTGCCCCCCTTGCTCACTGTGTTCCCTCCTTGTTTTTCCTCAGACGTGCACAGCATGCCCCCTCTTCAGGGCCATTGTGCTCACTGTTCCCTGAGTCTGGGGTGTCCTTCTCCAGCTAGCTCATTGCTTCAGCCTCCTTTCCTTCAGGTATAGGACTGTCTTGGGTCCTGTCCCAGAGAGGGCCACCTTGGAAAGGCCTTGGCAGAGAAGAGTGAAAGACCAACTAGATGATGGATGCATGTGTTCTTGTCAAGGGGTCTGCAAGAGAGTGCCCCATTGATGGGGGATATCTACTAAGAACCCACTCTTGTCCTATGAGAGAAAGAGAGCTTTCAACACCTTCTTGTGCCAGAGAGAGCAAAGTCGGCTTATGACAGTACCTGACAAGGAGAGACTTTCCTTCTTCTTTCCTTCTATGCTCTGCTTCTACTGTCTCCTCCCTAGCTCCCCACCCATTGACCCTGGATGCGGCAGAAATGATGGTTAGCAAGAGGGTGAAGAAAGAGCAAGAGGAGTAAAATTGGAAAAAAGATGAAGAAAAGAGAAAAAGTAATCATATCTCCTTTCTATACTCTAAGCTTCCTGCCCACAACAAGCCTGAGCTCGGGGGGAAGGGTAGTAATTGGGTCTTTAATGAAGTTGGGCTTTTGAGTATTACAAGGTGCTGGACATTCTAATTTCCCACTGGAGGGCCTGGTATTATGCAGCAGAGGCCATAAAAATCCTGAGGCCTGCCTGAGTTTTCATCCAGAGCAGGATAAGAACCAGCCCAACAGGATGGTTATCAAGGGAGGTTGGTCTATGATTGGTCCATGAGGACTGCTCATTCTATGTACATAAATAAAACATCAGGCACACGATATTCCATCCACAAAGGTTATTTACCTTCCTTGTCTCTGCTAGAGGTTGATCTTTCAACCTGAGCCAAAATAAGCAGCTAATGTACTAGTATATTAAAAGTAAAAACGCCAGCAATCTAGTTAAAGGTGAGTTTTAATTTTCTTTGCTTTTGGTTTTGGCTTGTAAGGTGGAGTCCAAAGCTGTCTAGAAACTCTGAGCTGGGGTAAAAAATTCCTGTGAGTGCATCCAGGGTTCCCTGAGGATTAGGAAGGAGAGAAGGAAGAACCAGGAAGAAAGCAGAGGAGAGACACATGAGGAGCAGAAGGGAGCACGGGGAACTTCACAATAAGAGCTGAAAAACCAAACTCAAAATGTGTGTGTATGATGTGGAATTGTAACAAGCACTAATATTGCCTCAGGATACATCATTGAAAAAGTGTATTTTATCTGTATTTATTCTATGTGTGTGTATTATTTGGTTATTTATTTAGTTAGTTTAGATATATATTCCTGTGGGAATAAAAACTCCCATAGGCGTTAGGCTGAGGTTTGGGTATAATGGTTAATTCTCTTAGCCATGACTCTGGGAAAGATCTTTTCCCTTGAAATTTGAGGAGAATTTTGATAAAGAGAAGGGACAGGAACCATTAGAAGGCTTTAGGACCTTCAGAGAAGGCAATTTTACAATAATTTTTTTTTTTTTTTGCTGGGAAAGATTTGCCCTGAGCTAATATCTGTTGCCAATCTTCCTCTTTTTTTTTCCCTCCCCAAAGCCCCAGTACATAGTTGTATAGTATAGTTGTATGTCTTTCTAGTTCTTCTATGTGAGCCACCACCACAGCATGGCTACTGACAGACAAATGGTGTGGTTCCACACCTGGGAACCAAACCCAGGCCGCCGAAGTGGAGCATGCTGAACTTAACCACGAGGCCACCAGGGCTGGCCTTCACAACGTTTTTTAGATATGCCAATGTGAACATCTTCTCACTGCAAAATGGCATCAAATTTCTGGAAAGTAGGGGTGACACGACCTTCAATGCCTACAATGTCTATTTCCCCCCAACTTTCCAGACTTGGAACTTAATAAGGAAATTGAGCTTCCAGAGGAGATTGGCTTCCTTATATATACTCTCAAAATCCAGCAGTCAATTAAAAAAACTTACTTGAATTTCCACTTCTTGCCAAGATGGAGTAAGAGGGACGGAAATTATCCTCCTGTGGGCCTGAAACAACAGAAAACAGACAAAATACATGAGACAAGGGTTTTTAGGACATTGGCTATCAGATCAGGAGAGGAAGGACAGTGATCCTTGAGATACGGCAAACAAACAAGGTGAGCCCTACAATTGCCCCAGTTTATCATCTAGAGAGAATTTTCAGGCTGCAGCACAGGGAAGGAAACTGAGGCAGAGCCTGGCAGTCTCCCTGAGTTGAGGAGACGGATCTGAGAGTTTGGGGAAACCAAGAGGAGAAAAAACTGCTCAGAAAAAGAACTCTGAGTTCTTTCACTGAGTACTGAGTACTGAAGCATGTATGCTTCAGTACTGAGTACTGAAGTACTGAGTACAGAAGCATGTATGTGAGGAAACTAGTCAAGGGTGGGAAAAGAACCACCTGAAAATACTAGAGGGTCAGTCTTTCCAGCAAATGGTGTGGGAACAATTGGATATCCACGTGTACAAAGATACACCTGAATGTAAAACTATACAACTTCTAGAAGAAAACATAGGATCTTTGTGATCCTGGGTTAGGCAAAGATTTCTTAGATACAATATGGAGAGCAAGATCCTTAAAAGAAAAAAAATTGATAAATTGGACTTCATTAAAATTAAAAACTTCTCCCTTTGAAAGACACTGCTAGGAGAGATTTGTACACAAATGTTCATACCAGTTTTGTTTGTAACGGCAAAAATTTGGTGACAACCTCATGTCCATTTTCTCCACATCTTCGCTAAACTGTTATTGTGTGTCTTTTCCATTATAGCCATCCTGGTGGGTGTAAAGTGTTATTTCCTTAATCACTAATAATGTGGAACATATTTTCATGTGCTTATTGGCCATCTATATATCTTCTTTGGAGAAATGTCTTTTCGAATCCTTTGCCCATTTTTAAATTGGGTGGTTGTTTTATTGTTGAAATGTGAAAGTTCTTGATATATTCTGGATACAATTTCCTTATAAGATACATGTTGCAAATATTTTCTCCCATTCTGTGGGTCATCTTTTCACTTTCTTGTAGTGTCCTTTGAAGCATGAAAGTTTTTAATTTTGATGAAGTCCAATTTATTTATTTTTTCTTTTGTTATTTGCATTTTTGGTGTCATATCTAAGAAACCATTGCACGATCCAAAGTCATGAAGATTTTCTTCTATGCTTTCTTGAAAGTGTTTTATAGTTTTAGCTCTTACATTTAGGTCTTTGATCCATTTTGAATGAATTTTTGTATATGGCGTGAAGTAGAGAAGACATATTCTTTACCTTGATTATGGTAATGGTTTCATAGGTGTATATACATGCCCAAACTTGTAAAATTGTACACATAAATATGTGCAGTTTATTGGTATGTCAGTTATACCTCAATAAGTCTTTTTTAAAAAAGAGTGATTTTAACGATGTAACAATACGTATTTATGGTAGAATTTTTAGAAAAATAGAAATGTATAAAAAAATTTTAATCACCTATAGCCCCATCATCAACTGTTAGCATTTTGCTACTTTTCTATTTTATTTTAGCCTTTTGTCTGTCTTATTTTTAAAATCTCTATCACTTTTTAATATTTTTAAAGGAGAATGAACATTTTTATTATTTAACATTTTAAAATTAATTAAAATTTATTTATTTAATACTTAACTAAAATAACATTAAAATTTAGTTTAAAATAGTCCATTAAAAACAAAATAAAGATGAAATGAGATCACATATTTGAAAGAGTCTGGAACAGGATGGGGCTGCAGTCTTGGAAGATCCCAGCTGGGAAGAGACTTATTCTCACTAGACCCCTTTTGTACTACTTAATTTTTTTACAGTGTGCATATATCACCTTTGAAAAAGACTATTACAGGGCCAGCCCCAGTGACCTAGTGGTTAAGTTCAGCATGCTCTGCTTTGGTGGCCTGGGTTCGGTTCTTGGGCATGGAGCTACACCACTAATCAGTGGCCATGCTGTGGTGGTGGCTCACATACAAAAACAGGAAGATTCGCAACAGATGTTAGCTCAGGGTGAATCTTCCTTAGCAAAAATAAATAAATAAATAAATAAAAGAACCAGTCCCTTGCAGCATGGGCAGCAACCTAAAGAAGGACAAGGACTGTAAGAACTCCAATTTTATGTGAAACAAACGTTCCAGATCACAGAGGTCATCACAAACGAAAACTATTAAAATGTTAGATGTATGCTTTGATTTTCTCCTGTGTAACTGATTCCATATCTGGCAAATGGCCACAGTTACTGACATTTATGGAAAGATACTTTCAAGTGTAAGGTCAATACATAAGCTAGAGTGGATGGTATCACTTATATATTCACTGTTGTTACAAGTTTTTAAGTTGCTGGTGTGTGATGAATCTAGATTGTTTTTCCTGCTGCCCAGATATTGTCACTTTGCAGTGCATTATACCACAGGGCAAAGTGTCAGTAACATCGAAAATACAGAACTCATTCATATTATAGCCATCTCATTTCATTTATATTCCAAGATGAACCTTTTTTTGGTGCATATGAAAGGAAAAAGTGGGAGAATATGTTTTAAAATGTACTATGTACCTGAAACTCTAAGCTCTCTATAGGTTTATAGAACTTTTTAATTTTTGATACAATTATCCACTTGGTAACATGATCCTAAGCTTTCATATCAAATTAAATAACATGATGGCCTTCCCTGCTTCAGTATGCCTTATTGTGGTTGATGTATTGTTGTGATGAAACAAAATATGTTTAAAAGTAAAAACATCCAGGTATATAAATCCTTTTTCTAGTGATAAGTACCTTTGAACCTCAGCATTATCACACTATTTTCACTAGGGTGTATTACACATCGTTTAAAATTTTGCTTTCCAGGGGAAAATAATAAGGTTGAATCATTTTATTAAAAATGCTTTTAAAGAAAATAATGATGAACATATGCCTATTAAAGATGTAAAAATTCAGATAATTCATATCTCAAGTGATATTTGAATTCAGTGCCCTAGTAGTATTGTCAGAATGATTTAACGGTTTCTAGCTTTTTTTTTTTTAATTAATGTATTTTTTCCCCCCAAAGCCCCAGTAGATAGTTGTATGTCATAGTTGCACAGCCTTCTAGTTGCTGTATGGGGGACGTGGCCTCAGCATGGCCGGAGAAGCAGTGCGTCGGTGCGCGCCCGGGATCCGAACCTGGGCCGCCAGCAGCGGAGTGCGCGCACTTAACCACTAAGCCACGGGACCGGCCCTCTAGCTTTTTCTTAACAGTCATAGGTATATAATTTTTCATTTTTTGTACTTGAATATTCTTTTTTTTATGAATTGAGAACTCAAACCTTTATTTGTGCTATAAAGGAGAAGAAAAATGATTAGTAATCACATGTGTGATGCAGAACTACTTATTACCATACAGAGCAACATACAAGTATTTTAACCACCTACTTTTACAGTTTCAATTTCACAACAGCATCCCAAACGTATTTCCCCACACATGCATGACGAATACTCTTTAAATTCCAGTGACAGTAATTGTATCATGCCCGAGTCACTGGTTAAGAACAGAACTATCATGCCAATATAATTTTAAACATTAAAAGACAAAAACAAAAAAAGAACCCAGAAGACAGAAAAATCTCAAGGGAAAAAGTATTGGGGATATAAAATTTTTAAAGCGAAGCTTAATGTGAAGAGGGACATGATAAAAAGCCACTGGTATTTCTTTACCAATTCAATAGATGCATCTCAGAAACAAGTATTAACACAAAGAGTTTTCAGATCTTTCCCTGAACTTGACACACAGATCACATCTAGTAAAAGTCCCCCACCCGAGTTTTGCTTTTGTTCCCCAAACTGATTTTGGCTGATAGTTTCCTTCTAGTACTGGATCATTTAAAAAGCACAAACCTTCAAGCAAAAGATACAATGATTATTAATTCTAGCCTTAGCGAGGTTACATGGATTGTTTACCACCAAATAATACAGTAAATTTACAGTAACCACAAAAAGTTACTTGGTTCTCCTTATTACAATGACTATGAAGAGATGACAGTAATCAAAAACTTTTGCTGTTATTAATACTGACCACAAAGACAAGAGATGTTTTTATAAGGCACGATGTAACATAGAAAATTCCTTTAGAAATCATTGCATTTTCACTTCCTCAGAATTTTCAATCACAAAATATCTCAGTGAACAAAAATATGAGTCACAAACCCAGAAGAGTACGTCTAATCTCATCTTGAGTGCACACCAAAATCTCAAACTTCAATACTTTAAAAGTCCATGATTCGGGCATTTAGAGTCTTTTTTTTAAGACACTAGTAATGCTCCTGAATATCACACACCTTCACAGCTTCAGATAAACCACTTAAGAAGCTTGCAAAGCAGTGAAGGATGTTAATCCTCTGCTAATGCAAGTTTTTGATACCCATCTTTCAAGCGACTGATATTCAGGTTTTCAGTTAACACCTTTTCAGTCTTCCCCACCTCGCAGCAAAGCAAAACAATTTTGTTTTTTTCCCCCTGCACTTTAAGTTCTAAGCACTTTAGAAAGAGTTCCCAAGCAACTTTTGTGCTTCCAAGCAACAAATTTAATTAGCATTAACAATTTGCTAGTATTAACTAGCATTTTCTGTGCTCTATTAAATTCCCTAGAGCTCTGCCTACTGATCTTTTCTCCAGAGAATTCCCTTCAACCCACATTCCCTACCACCCCCACCCTCTGCAACATATACATAACCAACCCTCTCCCTTTCTCTGGCCCCACCCCTCTCTGTACCAAGCTGTGCCCTCCACCTCCTACAACGCTTACTGCAGGATCCTCACATTTGCACGCCAAGACTACTTTGAAATCTAATTAAGTGAAATTCAAGTTAAAAAACATATAGAGCAAGATGAATCAAAGATACCCCAACCATTCCCTTCTCTTAGTAATCTGCAATACAATGGGAATACCCAAACTAGGCCTACTATTTCTAATACAGAATTTGGGCATGACCAACTGGTACCCTCCCGGAGTGTAGCACAACACAATGACCCCCCTCAGTTTGTCAGTCTGCGTCATCTAAGTATTTGCCTAAGGCATTTCAAACTTGAACTTTTTCCCATACAGGTTATATGACCACACTAAGAATTCCTCCAACCAGCACACAGGCAGGCAGATAGGTGGGAGGTTGAGGGGGTCACTGGGCTCCATCTGCAAGCTCCATCTACAAGGCATCACTCTGCGTTGTAGGATCAACGTTAAAATGTTCTACAGCTTAAGAATCTTCCTGAAGCAAGGTTCATAGCACCCTACTAGTATGACAGGAGGCTCAATTAAGAAGACACAGCATCTGAAAACCTCCACCCTAGAAAAGGAGGGATGCCTGCTGACATCCATGTGCTCGGAGGTTGGTGCTCCCGGATCAGCCAAAAAACACACCTGCTGATGGCCCCGGATACATCTGCTTTGGACTTTTTAAGATTACCCCCTCATAAACTCATCCGAAAACCTTAAATGATGGCCTCCTGAATACACGGCTTCCAGAGCAAGGCCTGGAAACACGCCATTGGAGAACTGCCTCTTCCTAAGCCTCTGGAAATTCAATCTGCAGGCATCCATCTAGGCGGGCTCTCTCCCTCAGGGTCTTCACTCCCACACTGCTACAACGCACGCTGGCCAGGGGCTCTCTTCCTCCTGGTGCCATCTGATTGCCGTGATGAACGCTATAGTAACAAATCACGGCCCATGAGGCATTTTTGGAACTTTCAGCTGGTACCACAGCTGCGGACCCACTGAAGGGTGCTCATTCAATCCCCACCCTCTCCACCAGTAAGCAACACCAACCCACCAACCCAGGGTCTCAGTGGGGCGTGCCTTCCTCCTTCACAATTACCAACAGTGCCCGCTCCAACAGGGACTTGCGCAGCTTTCCCAGGCTTACCAGATCACAGACACAATGTTTTAAGTGAATGGATAACCTCAAGAGAGTTAAAAGGAGGAAGAGGGGCACAGTGAGCTCACAGAAGAGGTTAGCACCTAACCTAAAGCAAATTCCAAAGGGGAGCACTGCCACCCGGAAAACAAAGCGTGGGTCAGTTTTGTTCGCAGACATACAAACATCCTGCCTCAGCAGCCCCCGGCCATGAGATACATTAGACGCCATACCATTAACCACCTAGGATGGCACCTTACTTCTGGAATCACCCCTTAGACCACTCTCATTTCCAATCAGGGGTCTGGTCTGACATCCAGACCTGGGTCCCCCCAGGCTGGGCTTGGCCTGAACAATGTCGTAGGCAGAGCCAAAATTACATACCATCCCGGGCCAGAGCTGTCAGCCCCACGAAGCTAAGTTCACTTTGCACAAGACCAGGCCTCAACCCCAGGAGGTTTCACAACACTTTGTCTGGAAAAAAAAGGTGCTGCTGGTATCGACAAGTTCAAGGCCTGCCCTCCCAGCCTACCTGCGGCCTGGCACCCCACTGCATTCCTTCCTGATCATTTGCAAGACGTCAGCTGCCCAATTCCACCCTCTCCAGCAGGGATGGCGAGACCCTCAGTCTCCACTTCCTCCTATCTCTGCCTTCCTTCTTCCACACAAACCAAGGCATTGGGGGATTGCTCAGCCCATGTAGGAGCTGTGCCCTCCCAGAGGTCAAGTTTCTCTATTCCACCTGGCAGCAGCGACAGCCTGGCCTAGAGTGCTGTCCCCCCCAGGCTATTGTGGACACTTTCAACGAAGCTCTCCCAGCATAGTTTCCCCAAGATCTGGTCTCCTTTTTGACCTTCCTTCTCCTTGTACATTCCCATCTCATCTAACTCTATCTCCCCCATCTGTCCCCTGAGGCCCTAAACTGGCCACTTCCACTACCCACAATTAAGCTCAGGCGTGCAGCCCTCTCTGTTGCTAACTCCTCTGTACTTGGATAGTCTAAGTAAAACTGACATTTATGCTTGACAAATAAAATATGTCTACATGTTTATTAAAAAATATATAATTTCCATTTCTGTCTGTACTCAGAAAGACTACCTTTAATACAGACATGTTCTTTTATTTTTTAATTAGTTAATCAATTTTTTTATTGAGGTCACGTTGGTTTATAACATTATATAAATTTCAGGTATACATCATTATATTCCAATTTCTCTGTAGACTACACCATGCTCACCACCCAAAGACTAATTACCATCTATCACCATACACATGTGTCCAATCACCCCTTTCTGCCCTCCTCCCTCTCCCTTTCCCCTCTGGTAACCACCAATCTAATCTCGGTGTCTATGTGTTTGTTTGTTGTTGTTGTTTTTATCTTCTATTTATGAGTGAGATCATACAGTACTTGACTTTCTCCCACTGACTTATTTCGCTTAGCATGATACCTTCAAAGTCCATCCATGTTGTCACAAATGGCAAGATTTCATCTTTTTTTATGGCTGAATAGTATTACATTGTGCATATATACCACATCTTCTTTATCCATTCGTCCCTTGATGGACACTTAGGTTGCTTCCAAGCCTTGACTATTGTGAATAATGCCGCAATGAACAAGGGTTGCATATATCTTTATGCATTCATGTTTTCATGTTTTTTGGATAAATATCCAGAAGTGGAATAGCTGGATTGTACAGTAGTTCTATTCTTAATTTTTTGAGAAATCTCCATTCTGTTTTCCATAGTGGCTGCACTAATTTGCATTCCCATCAGCAATGTATGAGAGTTCCCTTTTCTCCACATCCTCTCTAACACTTGTAATTTCTTGTCTTGTTAGTTATAGCCATTCTGATGGGTATGAGGTGAAATCTCATTGTAGTTTTAATTTGCATTTCCCTAACAATTACTGATGTTGAACATCTTTTCATGTACCTGTTAGCCATCTGTATATCTTCTTTGTAAAAATGTCTGTTCAGATCCTTTGCCCATTTTTTTAATTGGGTTGTTTGTTTTTTTGCTGTTGAGATGTATGAGTTCTTTATATATGTTGGATATTAACCCCTTATCAGATATATAGTTTGCAAATATCTTCTGTCAATTGTTACGTTCTTTTCATTTTGTTGATGGTTTCCTTTGCTGTGCAGAATCTTTTTAGTTTGATGCAGTCCCATTTGTTTATTTTTTCTTTTGTTTCTCTTGCCAGACATGGTATTTGAAAATATGCTGCTAAGACCGATGTCAGAAAGCGTACTGCCAATGTTTTCTTCTAGAAGTTTTATGGTTTCAGGCCTTACATTCAAGTCTTTAATCCATTTTGAGTTAATTTTTGTGTATGGTGTAAGATAATGGTCTACTTTCTTTCTTTTGCATGTGGCTGCCCAGTTTTCCCAGCACCATTTCTTGAAGAGACTTTCCTGTCTCCATTGTATGTTCTTGGCTCCCTTGTTGAAAATTAGCTGTCCATAGATGTGCGGGTTTATTTCTGGGCTCTTGATTCTGTTCCATTGATCTTTGTGTCTATTTTTGTGCCAGTACCATGCTGTTTTGATTACTATAGCTTTGTAGTATATTTTGAAATGAGAGTGTGATGCCTCCAGCTTTGTTCTTTTTTCTCAGGATCCTTTGGCTAATTGGGGTCTTTTGTTGTTCCATATAAATTTTAGGATTCTTTGTTCTGTTTCTGTGAAAAATGTCATTGGAACTTTGATAAGGATTGCACTGGATCTGTAGATTGCTTTAGAAAGTATGGACATTTTAACTATGTTAATGCTTCCAATCCAAGAGCACATGTCTTCAATTTCTTTCAACAATGTTTTCCAGTTTTCAGTGTACATGTCTTTCACTTCTTTGATTAAAT
Organism: Diceros bicornis minor; assembly: GCF_020826845.1. Lineage (NCBI taxonomy): Eukaryota > Metazoa > Chordata > Mammalia > Perissodactyla > Rhinocerotidae > Diceros > Diceros bicornis. The sequence continues at coordinate 34,889,412 of NC_080748.1, read as the reverse complement.
TTATTCCTAGATATTTTATTCTTTTTGTTGCAATTGTAAATGGGATTGTATTCTTAATTTCTCTTTCTGCTACTTCATTATTAGTGTATGGAAATGCAACTGATTTTGGTATGTTGATTTTGTATCCTGCAACTTTACTGTATTCATTTATTATTTCTAAAAGTTTTTTGGAGGATTCTTTTGGGTTTTCTGTATATAAAATCATGTCATCTGCAAATAGTGACAGTTTTACTTCTTCCTTTCCAATTTGGATCTTTTTTATTTCTTTTTCTTGCCTGATTGTTCTGGCTAGGACTTCCAATACTATGTTAAATAAGAGTGGTGAAAGTGGGCATCCTTGTCTGGTTCCTGTTCTTAGAGGGATATCTTTTAGTTTTTCTCCATTGAGTATGATACGGGTTTGTCATATATGGCCTTTATTATGTTGAGGCCCTTTCCTTCTGTGCTCATTTTATTCACAGTTTTTATCATAAATGGATGCTGTCTTGTCAAATGCTTTCTCTACATCTATTGAGATGATCATGTGATTTTTATTGTTCATTTTGTTAATGCCGTGTATCGCGTTAATTGATTTGCAGATGTTGAACTATCTTTGCATCCCTGGAATAAATCCCACTTGATCATGGTGTATAATCTTTTTAATGTATTGTTGTATGCGATTTGCTAGTATTTTGTTGAGGATTTTTGCATCGATGTTCATCAGTGATATTGGCCTGTAATTTTCTTTGTTTGTGTTGTCCTTGTCTGGTTTTGGTATCGGGGTAATGTTGGCCTCATGGAATGAGTTAGGGAGCTTCCCTTCCTCTTTAATTTTTGGGAAGAGTTTGAGAAGGATAGGTATTAAGTCTTCTTTGAACATTTGGTAAAATTTACTAGGGGAGCCGTCTGGTCATGGACTTTTATTTTTTGGGACGTTTTTAATTACTGTTTCAATCTCCTTGCTGGTGATTGGTCAATTCAAATTCTCTATTTCTTCTTGATTCAGTTTTGGAAGGTTTTATGGTTCTAAGAATTTATCCATTTCTTCTAGATTATCCAATTTGTTGGCATATAGCTTTTCATAGTATTCTGTTATAATCTTTTGTATTTCTGAGGTGTGCTTTGTAATTTCTCCTCTTTCCTTTCTGATTTCATTTATTTGAGCCTTCTTTCTTTTTTCTGTGGTGAGTCTAGATAAGGTTTGTCAATTTTGTTTATCTTTTCAAAGAACCGTCTCTTGGTTTCATTGATTTTTTATATATTTTTTTAGTATCTATTTCATTTATTTCTGCTCTGATTTTCAGTATTTTGTTCCTTCTACTGATTTGGGGCTTTGTTTGATCTTCTTTGTCCAGTTCCTTTAGGTGCACTGTTAGATTATTTATTTATTTGAGATTTTTCTTGTTTGTTGAGATAGGCCTGTATTGCTATAAACTTTGCTCTTAGAACTGCTTTTGCTGTATCCCATAAATTTTGGCATGTCGTATTTTCATTTTCATTTGAATTCAGACATGTTCTGACCCCTTGGCATTGTCACGGCTGCTGTTCAAGGGGGTTTTTGACTCTTCTCAGCTTCTCTGCAGTGAGCTTTCCAGGATTCCCGCAGTAAAATCAGGGAAGACAGCCATTGCATGATCTAGGGTGTGTGTGTCTATCACAGCTCATGGCTTTCTCAAGCTGTTTACCCTCTGGTTGGCATCACCACATGCTGAATGTGGCAAGTGAGCTTGCGAGGAATTCCTCAGAGAGGACCATCTTTTCATCTTACCACCATCTAAGGTGGTATTTAACTTAGGACTAGGAACTGGCCCACCAAATTGCATTCTTACAAATGAATGATGGGGAGGTTCCAGCCTGCCCCAGCTGGAACTGTTCAGCCCAACCCACTGAGGATTATTCTCACCTCCTAAAAGTCTCTCAGGGCAGCAAGTGGCCGTGGAGGAGAATCTGGGGGCAGAGCCTGTGAGCCACAGGTAGCACAACAGGGATGAAAATCTTCTGGTTTTCCCGTTAACCTCTTCACTTTGTCATGTTTCACAGAAATCTATTTTCCAATAATATGTCAGCAATTGAATTTTCTACCAGAAGCAAAGAAACACATCATCTAAGCATTGAAATTGAAATAAATTTTAGGTCAACAGCTCAACAAATAGAAACCGAAGGCCCGCTCTGTGCTGGGCCCTGTGCTTGGTGTTAGAGATAGGGACTTGGGTGAGATGGCCACGGCCCCACTCTCAGGGGTTCAGACTGGGAATCAGATGACTAGGATGCTGTGTGAGCAGGACCCCTGGGTGGGAAGCACAGGAAGGGAGTCCTACCCAGACTTGTTGGATCAGGGAAGGCTTCCTGGAGGAAGTGGATCTACACAGAGACTTGAAGACAGAGGCTATGAGTGGACATAACTAGGAAGACAGAGGAAAGAGTGTTCCAGCTGAAGGGGATCAGAATATGCTACCCCCAAATATGCTGCTTTGGCATGTTGATTATCTTGAGCTGAAGGCACTTGAGAAACAGCAGATGCAGGAAGAGCTCACTTGGTATTTCCCGCCACCAAATATGGAGGCTCTACTGGGCCTCGTTTCTGTTCCTAGTGGGAGAGGAGAAACTGGGGGTCAGAGGGAGACAGGGATTGTGGATACAGAATGTACTTTGGCTACTTCAAAGTGGAGAGAAAGAGGGGCCTTGTGTTTTCTCAGTAGCAGGGAAGCTGAAAAAGATGTTGTCAGAGGCCTACAAGATGGCTTCAGTGAGGTTCAGATTTTCCTTAGAAACTCACTGTTTTTGAGGACCCTCCTCGATGTCAGAGCCCCAGAAACTCCGAAGAGATCAGGGTGCTCAGGTGTCTCTCAGGGAATATGAACATCAGAGTTAGACTCCAAAACCGATAGACCACTGATCTGTTTCTCGTCCATTCTGGACACTTGGCTAGGTTTGTGGTGGGGAGAATTCAGAGGAATTGCAGGGTCAGCTTTTGGGAGCTTTCCAGCCATTTTTCTCCTTTACGCCACATGCAGGGCTTCAGGCTGGGCTAAAGAGCCCCATATATGAATCCCAAGTGTATTTTCCATGTTGCACCCTAGAAAACATCTCTGCTGGACCTTCTGCCTTTGCAACACGTTTGAAGCAAGGTCACCCCGACTGTAAAATGAGGGGTTGGGAACAGTCTCTGAAGCTGTACAGCTTTCAAATGCCATGGCTTGTGGTCGGGAAAGGAACATGGAAGAGAAAGTTTTGGAGTAAGAAATAATGAGGCCAGAGCATTTCAGGAACTCTCATCCTTACCCCCAACCCCCGAAAAGGATGCGGAGGGAGGATGGGCTAAGTTGGCCTTTGGGTGACCATCTCCCACAGCCCGGCCTGAGTAGTGTTTTCCTGGCCTCGTGGGTGAGTCCGCCTTACTCTGCTCACCAACCCCTACCCTCTCTCAGCCTCCTTTAGAGCAGCCCCATGACAGGAAGATGTCCCAGCTTTGGAGTAGACCAGCCCCACCAGGAGAAGCAGATCAGTGACCTGGGACACGATGACCAGAGCAACACAAGTCTTGTTTGGAGAATACGCCACTCCTCAGAAGGCAAAGCTACAACATCCTTTTGTTGGTCTAGATTCTGGTGATCATAACTTCGCCTTGGTGAATTCCTAGAGAACTGTGCACTTCCAAAGAATGCTTTATTTAATGGCTGAAAGAAGATGAACTGAAGGGAGGAGATGGGAGCCTTTATCTACCAAAGGTTAAGCACAGTGGATGATGTCATCAACAGCTGATGTGGATGGACCACCAGAGGAGGCATCAGCAGTCCTAAGCTGGCATGGCTCTGCCACATTGAAAGTCCCTCTTGCCCCCTTTGGGCCTCACTTTTCCCAGCTGGATTACAAAATCTATGCCCAAGGGAAGTTGTGTACGACAATGGGATAAGGCATTTGACAAAAGAGCTTTTTGGAAAAGAGGAGAATGTTGATCTGAGGAGCTTGTGCTCATGGGAGCAGGGCAAGCACAGAGTTTCTTGTCTTCTTGCAATCACTGCCTCCAAGCTCCCAAGTGAGCATGAGTCTGCCTCAGAGACCACACATGTAATTAGTGTGGGGAGGTTTCTGGGAAGGCGTCGGGCTTTTCAGGCACAGCCATACACGAAGGAAAAAAGACCCACAATATGGAGACTCAGTGGACTGAGGAGTGGCTCTAGTGCATGGTTTTGGCATCTGTCAGCGTCATGGTTAGAAATCCATCCTGGCTTGTCTGTTCAGTTACTTTGGGTTCTGTGCCAAGGGTGACTGGGGAGACCACTGAGGATTTCCTAGATCTGCAGGGTCTGATTCATCCTGCATCAGCCCACAATGATGGCAGACGTGGTCTGATTTCAGGCAGAGAACAGCAAACCAGTATTAATAAGAGACAAACCTACTAGATGCTTCTGGAAACATTTCAACCTTGTGTTCTTGCCTTATCTCCTTTCCCACACTCAGCAGCAAAGTAGCTAGAAAACCACAGGCTCCAAGGAGTCCCTGGAGAAGGGGTGGTGGTGAGCGGTTTTTTAGAGAGCTGAGATAAAGTGAGGAGCAGGCACATCCACATTGGGGCATTTTGCTCATGACAGCTAGAAAGGTGACCAATATCTTGAGATCTGAAGGGGGGAGATGGAGTTCTCAGGGATCAGGGCTGAGGGATATCCTCAGAGTGTGACCACTGGGAGGCCATTCTGTCCACAGTGGCCATTGGCCAAGGACATTGGATGCTTGATATACCCTTGAGAGGCAGAATTTGGAGTAAGATGGCACAAAGGAATCCCCTCTTTAGCCAAGAAAATGCAAGATCCTCTTTCAGTCAGGGTTCGTAGCTGCAAGCAAAAGAAACTGACCCTGGATGATCAAGCAGAGAGAGAATTTATTAACAAGACACTGGGCAGCTCACAGTATCTCCAGGAGCACTGGGGCACCTGGTTTGGAGGTTGCACAGACAGATAGAGCACAGCTTCTGCCATAGGACTCATATGGTGCAGACACATTTGGTCCCCTGCAGGGCCCTCTGCCAACACCCTAACACTGGGCACTGGGTGCTGGCTGGAAACAGAGCCACCATTGCTTCTAGAAACTAGAGGTCCTGCCACCGTGATTGCCATTGACCATTGCCAGAATACATTCTGGGAATGTGAGTGACAGAGCCCAGGTCACTTACCTCGCCCACCTGCCAGGGGGCTGGAGAAGCCAGTGTCCAGCACTTTTGGTTTCTATAGTGAGAGGTGGGCTCTGCCTCACAAGGTGGAGGAGAGAGGGTGGGGCACAAGCATAGAAGAAGATACAAGTCCCTGGCGACAAAATGGATGACCATTGTCCCCTGTAAGGCATGAAATGACAGGAACTGACTATGAGGGCTTCTAACGCTGCTTTCTCTTGAAAATGGCCTCTTTTTGGTCCTAATGTAGCAGGCTTCTCTTGTCTAGCAGGTTGTGAAAGGATCCTGATTCTCTCAGATCCCACTTAAGGGCAGTCGTCTGTTCCCGAATATCAGACATTCTGGCATAAACATGCTAACCAGGAAACTATTCTTGTTATTCTAAATGGAAAAAATTATATTGCACACATCTGCCAATCAATTTCCTGAACGCAATTAAACATAGTAAAACAACTACATACAAGTAATAAACTACCACAGTAGGATGTGAAATGCTTAAAATATAACTTAAAGCACCAATAATCAATATGGTCACTAGAGGTTGCTTTGTATGAAGTGATGCTGTGACATCTTTCAGTGCCAGCAACACGAGAAATGTTCCTCCACTTTCTTGACATTCAGCATGCTTTACAAAAACTTCTGATGTTCTATTAATTACGATTAATAATTAACTGTTAAATTAATAACTAATTAATATTTCTCAAGACTTTATTGATACATTGCTTTGCTTAAAATGTAGTGTGTTGTGTTTCATGGGTGTAAATATAAATTTACCCTCAATAAATTATGGCCAAAAAACATTACTTGGAGAGATACATGTGTTCTCTGAAGTTTGGATACTAAAAACCAAGAAGCATCTTGCAAGGGTGATGTCAGCTGGGAAGATGTTTTGTGAGGAATACCTCCATTTGCGGAACATCTCCCGAGCACAAAGGGCTTTCCATACATTGGCGCTAATGTTTGCAATAACCCCAACTCCATTTTACAGGGTGAAATATTAAGAATTTCTCAGATCCCCACTGGAACTGAGACTCAAACCCAGGTCTGTTAGGCTCCATGATCATCCCACAATACAATCCTGCCTCTTGATGTTTCCTTGCAGCATAGCTGAGAAAAGCTGAAATACACAAGAGGAGCTTTACTAAAGTAAGGGAAATAGGTCCACAAAAAATTGAGGATAATAAAACTAGTCATGTATGAAGTATAGGTTTTTTTAAACCCCTAAATTTCTATTGCTTACCAGTCCCACTTAGTATGTTCATTTCATATTCTGTCTAGGTGGTGAGGTGAAAGTGGTGTGAACTTTGAAAGCGAACACACTTGGGTATGAATCCCAACTCTGTCACTGATGAGCTGTGTGACCTTGGGCTCTTTACCTATCTGGGCCTCAGATTTCTCATCTTTAAGATAGGGATGATATTTTCCTCACAGGATTGTGGGGAAGATTTAATGATATAGCAGATGTAAAGTAATGTAGATTGCTGGTTCAAGATGGTAGGCTGAGGACGCTTGTCTACTTCTCCTTCCACCTGTAATCCCATAGAAAATTACAAAAAATTTGTTAAAAATAATAAGTTCAATACAATGGAGAAAGGAAAGTCTTTTCAATAAATGGTGTTGGGAAAACTGGACAGCCACATGCAAAAGAATGAAAGTGGACCATCTGCTATCGCCATTCACAAAAATTAACTCAAAATGGATCAAAGACCTGAAGGTGAGACCTGAAACTATAAAACTCATAGAAGAAAATATAGGCAACACACTATTTGACATTGGTCATAAAGGAATCTTTTCAGATGACATGTCTACCCAGACTAGGGAAACTAAAGAAAAACTAAACAAGTGGGACTTTATCAGATTAAAGAGGTTCTACAAGACAAACGAAACCAGAATCAAGATGAACAGACAACCCACCAGCTGGGAGAGAATATTTGCAAAACATACATCTGACAAGGGGTTGATCTCCATAATATATAAAGAACTCACACAACTGAACAATAAAAAAACAAACAACCCGATCAAAAAATGGGCAGAGAAAATGAACAGACACTTCTCCAAAGAAGATATACAGATGGCCAATAGGCACATGAAAAGATGTTCAACAACATTAATCATCAGGGAAATGCAAATCAAAACAACACTAAGATATCACCTGACGCCCGTTAGAATGGCTATAATCACCAAGACAAAAAACAACAAATGTTGGAGAGGATGTGGAGAAACAGGAACCCTCATACACAGCTGGTGGGAATGCAAACTGGTGCAGCCTCTATGGAAAACGGTATGGAGATTCCTCAAAGAATTAAAAATAGAGATGCCCTATGATCCAGTCATCCCACTACTGGGAATCTATTCAACGCACCTGAAATCAACAATCCAAAGAGGGTTATGCACCCCTATGTTCATTGCAGCATTATTCACCATAGCCAAGAAGTGGAAGCAACCTAAGTGTCCCTCGACTGATGATTGGATCAAAAAGATGTGGTATATATATATACAATGGAATACTACTCAGCCATAAAAAAAGACAAAATCGTCCCATTTGCAACAACATGGATGGGCCTGGAGGGTATTATGTTAAGTGAAGTAAGCCAGAAGGAGAAAGACAAACACTGTATGATCTCACTCATATGTGGAATATAAACCAACTCATGGACAGAGAAAACTGTATTGTGGTTACCAGGGGCAATGGGGGTGGGGGGTGGGCACAAGGGGTGAAGGGAGACATATACATGGTGATGGACAAACAAAAATGTACAATCCAAAATTTTACAATATTAAAAACTATTAAAACATCAATAAAAAAAAGAAAAAAAATTAATAAGTTCAGAGCTGTGCTGGAACAGAGGGTGCCGTTATCAGACAAAAAATTGAGGAAGTTTGACTGGCCCGGTGGCATAGCAGTTAAGTTCATGTGCTCCGCTTTGGTGGCCCAGGGTTTGCTGGTTCGGATCCTCGGCACGGATCTACTCACCGCTCATCAAGCCATGCTGAGGTGGTGTCCCACATAGAAGAGCCACAACTCTACAACTATGGTATACAACTATGTACTGAGGCTTTGGGGAGAAAAAAGAAATACAGGAAGATTGTCAACAGATGTTAGTGCAGGGCTAGTCTTCCTCAAAAAAAAAAAAATTGAGGAAGTTACTGGAAGATAGATAGTAGATAGTATTGGAGTGGTGTAGAAACTAGACTCTGTCTCTCTTTTCCTTTCATAGACACGTTTCTTGAGAGTTACCTACATTCACTGCTCTACTTCCTTGCCTTGTGTTGCCTCTGGGAATCACTAAAATCTGGCTTCTTTCACTACGAGTTCATTGAAACTGTTCTTGTTAAGGTCTCCCACGATCTTCCTCTTGCTAAATCCAGTGGTCATATCCCTGTCTTAGGCAACCTATTAGCAACATTTATCACAGTTAGTCACTTCTTGAAACACTGTCTTCTCTTGGTTTCCATGACACCTCACTGCTCTGGTTTCCCTCCACCACCTCCTCCTCTGTCTTCACTGCTGGCTCCTTTTTTCTGCCTGATCTCTGAACATTGGTGTTCCCTGGATGTGGTCCTGGCCCCTTCTCTTTGTCTTTCATGTTCTCCTATATTAGCTCATTCATTCTCATGACTTGAAATAACATCTATGTCCTGATGGATTTCTGTCTCTAGTCCGTTTCTCTCCTTGGAGCTCCAGGCTTTTATACTCAATTACATGAAAAAAAAAAAAAACTCTTTTTATTTGGAGATAATTTCAAACTTATAGAAAGGTTGCAAAAATAAAAATAGTATCAAAGACACCTGTATTCCCCTTACCCAGATTCACCTAATGTGAACATTTTACACTATTTGCTTTATCTTTCTCTCTCTCTGTATGTATATACCTGTGTTTATGTGGGCTTGTCTGATGTTTTCTTATGATTAGGTTCAGGTTATTTATACTTTGCTGGAATATTGCCTAGGTTAGGTTGTGGCCTTCTCAGAGTTTCGTATATGATACACCTGATTCAAAACTTTCTACAGCTATAGGGGATCCAACGGGAGCATAGAGAGGAGGAAGTGAAGAAATAGTAGATAACATTTTCATGGATGGAAAGACCCACATAATCGATAACTTCAACAAAGTATACCCTGACTCCGACAGAATTTTTCCTGCTATTTGTATAACAGATCTTAAACTTCCTACGGAACAGTAAATGTGCAAGAATATTCAAAGTTAAAGGGAGGCTAGTTTCCATCTCCTAGATGGCAGAGAAAAGACATTCTACTACCTTTCTTCTCAACATCAGCCTCCAAACAAGGAGAATATTAAACAGAAATGTAAATTCCATCTTCGATTAAACTAGGAAAACCTGAGACCCAGAACCATAATAATTGAGGAATGGCTGCCCAGTGAAGGGATCCGCAGCATGGAATGAAGAGGGGATGGGATAAATAAATTATGCAATTTCCATACAGTGGAATATTAAAAAGAATAAGGCAGCTTGATACATACTGATAGGAAGAATCTACAGAATACATACTGAGTGCATACTATCTACTGATATATGCCTAGAATATTCTGGAAAAATGTAAGAGGTTGCTTCTGGGGAGAACTGGATACGGCTGGGAAATGTCAGTGAGAGAAAGAGACTAACTTTACACTATGCTTTTTGAGATTTTTTTTTTTTCCATAGGCCTGTATTACTCATTTTTAAAAAAGTGAATTGCCAAAACAACAAGAAGGAAAGGCCTTTTCTAAACCTCACAGGATATACTTTAAAGTTATGGTAACTAAAATTGTGACGTTGTTATAGGAATAGATGAGCAGATCAATGGGACAGAATAGAGGCAGAACCAGATCAATATATACATGGGAATTTGATGCACGACAAAATGGCACTTCAGATCTGCGGGGCAACGATAGATGTGTCAATAAATACAGCTGGACTAAATGGTTATCTATAGAGGGAAAAATGAAGTTGGACCAGTGCCTTACGTTGTGCACAAATGTAAATGTCAATTTGTTAAAAGACCTAAATGTCCGAAACAAAGCCGTAAAAATGTTTAGAAGAAACGTAGGCAAATGTGCTTCTGACTTTGGGGTAGGAAAGGCCTTCTAAACAGACACAAAGAGCAAACAAAACAAATAAACAAAGAAGGAAGATAGGAAGGAAGGAAACTCTTCAAACCAATGTATCTTAAATGGTTCTGTGTTGTGTGTGTGTGTGTGTGTGGGTTTTTATATTCCACACTCATACTAGTGGTTCCCCCCGGTAGGATTAGGCATGGAGATGGACTGGGAACTGTGGGCTTTAGTTTTACATATAAAGGACTTTTTAAAAATCATTTCTTAAGAAATTTATTTTTACTTTTTTAAATTTAATTTACTGGTATAATTAAAAGCTTATTCAAAAAAAAACAGAAAAAATTTCCCCAAACTGAAGAAAGCCAACAAATCTTCAGAACGAAAGAGCCCGCTGAGCATTGAGAAGAAACCATGGAAAAAAGATTCAAACATAAACATATCCTTTTACAATTTTATAATTATAAGGATACATAGAAAAATCCTAAAAGCTTTCGGCGAGGGAAGACTTTTTTTTGTAACTTATGGACTTAATTTGAATTTTGGTTCAAATGAGAAAACAGTTAAAAAACGTATAAGCAATCAGGGAGATGTGAACATTGATTGGCTATTTGTTGACATTATGAAAGTGCTAAAAACGTTTTTTAATTTATTGAGATAACATTGGTTTATAACATTGTTTTTTTGTTTTTGTTTTTTGTGAGGAAGATTGGTCCTGAGCTAACATCTGTCAATCCTCCTCTTTTTGCTGAGGAAGACTGGCCTTGAGCTAACACCCATGCCCATCCTCCTCCACTTTATATGGGACACCACCACAGCATGGCTTGCCAAGCCATGCGTCGGTGCACGCCCAGGATCCGAACCGGTGAACCCCGGGCCGCCGCAGCGGAGGAGCACGCGCACTTAACCACTTGTGCCATGGGGCCGGCCCCTGGATTATAACATTGTATAAATTTCAGGTGTACATTATTATATTTTGATTTCTGTGTGGACTACATCATGTTCACCACGCAGACTAATTACCATCCGTCACCATACACAGGTGCCCTCTTACTCCTTTCACCCTCTTTCCTCTCTCCTTCCCCTCTGGTAACCACCAATCTATTCTCTGTGTCTATGTGTTTGTTGTTGTTGTTTTTGTCTTTTACTTGTGAGTGAAATCATACCGTATTTGACTTTCTCTGTCTGACTTATTTCCCTTAGCCTAATACCCTCAAGGTCCATCCATGTTGTTGCAAATGGCAAGATTTCATCTTTTTTATGGCTGCGGAGTATTCTATTGTGTATATATACCACATCTTCTTTATCCATTCATCTGTTGATGGGAACTTAGGTTGTTTCCAAGTCTTGGCTATCGTGAATAACACTGCAATGAACGTAGGGGTATCTTTTTGCATTTGTGTTTTCAGGTTCTTTGGATAAATATCCAGCAGTGGAATAGCTGGATCAAATGGTAGTTCTACTCTTAATTTTTTGAGGAATCCCCATGCTGTTTTCCATAGTGGCTGCACCAGTTTACATTCCCACCAGCAGTGTATGAGGGTTCCCTTTTCTCCACATCCTCTCCAACACTTGTTATTTCTTGTCTTGTTAATTATAGCTATTCTGATGGGCATGAGGTGATATCTCATTGCAGTTTTGATTTGCGTTTCCTGAATAATTGGTGATGTTGAACATCTTTTCATGTGCCTGTTAACCATCTGTATATCTTCTTTGGAAAAATGTCTGTTCAAATCCTTTGCCCATTTTTAAATTGGGTTGTTTGTTTTTTTTTGTTGTTGAGTTGTATGTGTTCTTTATATATTTTGCATATTAGCTCCTTATTTAATATATAATTTGCAAATATCTTCTCCCAATTGTTAGGTTCCCTTTTCATTTCGTTGATGGTTTCCTTGCTATGCAAAATCTTTTTAGTTTGATATAGTCCCATTTGTTTATTTTTTCTTTGGTTTCCCTTGCCTGGTGAGATATGGTATTCAAAAAGATACTGCCAAGACTGTTGTCGAAGAGCGTACTGAGTATGTTTTCTTCTAGAAGTTTTATGGTTTCAGATCTTACATTCAAGTGTTTAATCCATTTTGTGTTAATTTTTGTGTATGGTGTAAGATAATGGTCTACTTTCATTCTTTTGCATGTGGCTGTCCAGTTTTCCCAACACCACCTATAGAAGAGACTTTCCTTTCTCCACTGTATATTCTTGGCTCCCTTGTTGAAGATTAGCTGTCCATAGATGTATGGGTTTATTTCTGGGCTCTCGATTGTGTTCCATTGATCCATGTGTCTGTTTTTGTGCCAGTACCATGCTGTTTTGATTATTATAGCTTTGCAGTATATTTTGAAATCAGGGAGTGTGATACCTCCAACATTATTCTTTTTTCTCAAAATTCCTTTGTCTAGTCAGGGTCTTTTGTTGTTCCATACAAATTTTAGGATTCTTCATTCTATTTCCATGAAAAATGTAATTGGGACTTTGAGAGGGATTGCACTGAATCTGTAGATTGCTTTAGGAAGTATGGACATTTTATTTACGTTAATTCTTTCAATCCATGAGCACAGAATGTCTTTCCATTTCTTTGTGTTTCTCTGATTTCTTTCAACAATGTTTTATAGTTTTCAGTGTACAGGTCTTTCACCTCTTTGGTTAAATTTAGTCCTAGGTATTTTATTCTTTCTGTTGCAATTGTAAATGGGATGGTATTTTTCATTTTTTTTCCTGCTATTTCATTTTTAGTGTATTCTACAAGGCCAACATTACCCTGATACCAAAACCAGACAAGGACAACATAGAAAAAGAAAATTACAGGCCAATATCACTGATGAACATAGATGTAAAGGTCCTCAACAAAATACTAGCAAATTGAAAACAACAATACATTAAAAAGATCATACACCATGATTAAGTGGGACTTATTTCAGGGATGCAGGGATGGTTCAACAACTGCAAATCAATCAACGTGATACACCACGTTAACAAAATGAAGAATAAAAATCACACGATCATCTTAATAGATGCAGAGAAAGCATTCGACAAGATACAGCATCCATTTAAGACTTTTGATACATTTTGCAAATGTATCTTCCAAAAATGTACAGCCACCAGCAATTTTCAAGAGCCTCTGCTCTCCCTGGGTTCCTCTGCACTACCTATGTCTGGTTGAGGCTGGTTCCGTAGGATCAGAGGCTCAGCTCAGGATCTGGAAGGTGAGATTCGTTCCCCAGCTGTGGTGATGGTAGTCTGCTTCTTTGGAATCTTATGCTGACAGGTTTCCATTGTATCCTGAGGCAAGTAAAATGGAACTCCTTTGAATAGAAGTGAGCTGTGCTTCCCATCGTGGGTCCCCACATGCTTACAATAATAAATTCTCTTACTTTCCTACTCCCTTCCCTGTAGAGTAAAACATCTGATTGTTTTTATAAGATTTTCCAAGATATTTTCCATTCCTACCTTATCAGTCACTGCTGAGAGATTTTCAAATTTCCGACATCAACCACTCAAAGAATGTGCTAGCATATAGCACAGAGCTAAGACATTTGTCTTAAGGCTGCAATTTCAAGGGTTTCTTAGATAATGTGACTGCCTGTTATGTGCAGTGATGGTGAAAGTCTCCAGTGGAATCCTTGGCCAAAGTAACATGTGACATCTATAATGTTCCAGGAACAGGCCCTGGCCAGCAAAATGGTGTCATCATCAGACTCAGAATCAAGGGGAAATCAGAAATCAAGGGAAATCAATCTAACGTGCATGTTGTTCATATTCCACAGGCCAGACCACCCTTGCCAATGGTTGACAGAAGATAGGAGATGCACGTTTCAGAAGACCATCGAATCTCAAACCCACACAGACTTGGTTGCTGCTTAGGTGGGAGCTTGGGGGATGCTCTTACTGCAGTCACAGGGAGGAGAATAGATTTTCTTTAGAGAGTGTGTCCTTCTGAATCCTATGAACGAAGGGACCAAATACTATAAACAACATTAAATGAGAAAGAACCTGGGGAAAAAAACCACTTGCAATATAAATAACCAAGGATTAATATTATTAAGATATGTATTCTTCTGGGAGCAGAGCACGAGAGTGGCCCATCTCACTCCACGCTCATATTACCTTAAATACGAGAGATGAAAAATGAGTCTCATTTTAAGTGGCTGTGGCACTGGTTTGAGTGCCTGTGAAGGAAGACATTTCTCCTTACGATTGTTACTGCGTTTCCTCTTCTGTGACTTTTCTGCCCATGTCTTTTGTCCATACACCTGTTGGGACGTCAATGGTTTTTGTTGTCGTTGGTCACTTCATGTGAGTGTTTTATATTTAAGTGCATAGACCCTTTTCCTGTCATATGCATGGAAAATAATTTCCCTAATTGTTGTTTGATTTCAAATTTTGTTGTTGCTGTATTTTGTCACATGGAAGCCTTCAGTTCTTAAGTAGTCATCAAACCTGCTGATATTTCCCTTTTAAAATATTTCTGTTTCCTGTTGTAGGGCCATTCCAAAGGATAGAACTTGTGGTAGACTCTTTCTCAAAATGACTTACAGTGCCTTAATTCCTTCTCCAACTTCTCTGTAAGTCAGACAACAATAATTGTATAGTTTCTAACAATGAATATAAATGGACTTCAGTTGATTTTAAGAAATTCGAGGATGGGGACACAGGGGTGTACCAAGAGTGGTGGTGGGGCCAGCCCAGCTGGGGACAGGCAATAAGCAAGTGCATTGTGCTGAGATAATTTAAAGACAAGAATAAAACTGATTGAAAGTGGTCTGCTTTCTTTCTTTTTAAAAAAGACGTTTTTATTTTTAGAGTAGCTTTAGGTTCACAGCTAAACTGAGAGGAAGGTACAGATTTCCCATATCCCTCTACCCCCAAACATGCACAGCCTCCCCATCATCAACATTCCCCACCAGACTGGTAAGTTTGTTACGACTGATGAATCTACACTGACACATTATCATCACCCATAGTCTACGGTTTACACTAGGGTTCACTCTTATCATACAGAGTACTTTCACTGCCCTAAAAATCCTCTGGGTTCCACCTATTCATCTCCCCACCCCCAACCCCTGGCAACCACTGACTTTTTACTGCCTTCATAGTTTTGCCTTTTCCAAAAGGTCATATGGTTAGAACATGAAAATGCAGAATATTTTCAGATTGGGTTCTTTCACTTAGTAATATACTTTGAAGGTTTCTCCATGTCTTGATAGCTCTCTCTCTCTCTCTCACTCTCTCTTTTTAGTGCTGAATAATATTCCACTGTCTGGATGTACCACAGTTTATCCATTCACCTACTGAAGGACATCTTGGTTGCTTCCAAGTTTTGGCACTTACGAATAACGTTGCTATAAACATCCAAGTGCAGGTTTTTATGTGGACATAAGTTTTCAACTCCTTTGGGTATGTACCGAGGATCATGATTGTTGGATTATATGATAAGAGTATGTTTAGTTTTGTAAGAAACCACCAAACTGTCTTCCAAAATGGCTGTACCATTTTGCATTCCCACCAGCAATGAATGAGAGTTCCTGTTGCTCCACATCCTCCCCAGCATTGCGCGTAGTCAAATGTTCCAGATTTTGTCCATTCTAATAGATGTGTAGTGGTATCTCGTTGTTTTAATTTTCACTTTCCTGATGACATACGATTTGGAGCATCTTTTCATATGCATATTTGTGATTTGTAAATCTTCTTTGATGAGGTTTCTGTTAAGGTTTTTGACTCATTTTTAACATTAGGTTGTTTGTTTTCTTATTGTTGAGTTTTAAGAGTTGTTTGTATATTTGGAATAACAGTTCTTTATCAGATGTGTCTTTTGCAATATTTTCTCCATTTGCAGCTTGTCTTCTCACTCTCTTGGCATTGTGTTTCATAGAGCAGAAGTTTTCAATTTTAAAGAAGTCCAGCTTGTCAATTCTTTCTTTCAAGGATTGTGCCTTTGGTGTTATATCTAAAAAGTCATTGCCATTCCCAAGGTCATCCAGGTTTTCTCCTATGTTACCCTCTAGGAGTTTTATAGTTTTGCATTTACATTCAGGTCTATGATCCATTTTGAGTTAATTTTTGTGAAGGCTTGTATCTAGATTAATTTTTTTGCATGTGGATGTCCAGTTGTTGAAAGGCTATCTTTGCTGCATTGAATTTCCTCTGCTTCTTTGTCAAAGATCAGTTAACTAAAGAACACGGAACACTAATTCAAAAAGATACATGCACCCCTATGTTCACTGTGGCATTATTCACAATAGCCAAGACTTGGAAACAACCTAAGTGCCCATCAACGAATGAATGGATAAAGAAGATGTGGTATATATACACAATGGAATACTACTCAGCTGTAGAAAACATGAAATCTTGCTATTTGTGACAACATGGATGGACCTTTGCTTATGCTAAGCAAAACAAGTCAGATGGAGAAAGCCAAATACTGTATGATTTCACTCATAAATAGAAGATAAAAACAACAACAAGAACAAAAAACACATAAATACAAAGAACAGATTGGTGGCTATCAGAGGGTAAGGGAGTGGGGGGATTGGGAAAGGGGCACATTCATACGGTGACGGATGGCAACTAGACTTTTGACAGTGGACAGGATGTAGTCTATACAGAAGTCAAAATATAATGATGTACAGCTGAAATTTATATAATGTTATAAGCCAATGTTACCTCAATTAAAAAAAAATCAGTTGACTATATTCATGTGGGTCTATTTCTGGGTTCTCTACTCTGTATCTCTGATGTATTTGTCTATTGGGGCAGCTTTTTTATTATCAATATACTCTAGTAATTCTAAACAATGTCCATGATAAAGTACTTCTTTATTGGTCTAAGTTCTAAACAGTTGCTGCTGCTAGTGTTACATTTTAATGATACGTGTCTAAGCTTCAAGTGTGTATATTTCTATTTCTTATTTTTCAATAAACATTGCATTCTACGTGGAAGCTAATTTGGAAACCCTCCAGCGACACAGGCACGTGGGATACCTGCAGAGTCAGTTACACGACTTGTTTCAAGTCAGCTTGTAAAGGTGACAATTCAGAGCTCGCTTCAGCTGCAGTCCATTTCCCCAACTTCAGTGTGCTACATCTTCCTGCGTGGAAACGGGTTGGAAATAAACAACGATAGCACAGTGAACTTGATTTGCTTCAATCTATCTATCTAGATGTGAGTCACTTTCTGAAGATTTTTAGAAGAGTTTCTTCATGTGTGCCCCCACTTTAAAAAATACATTAGTGTAATTAAAAAATATTAATCTATGACTTTTAATTTTTGTATATAATATTTATTTTACTTTTTATTAAAGAATTTTTAAAAAATTTATTTCTTTATTACAGTCAGGCACTGCATAACAATGTTTCGGTCAATGACAGACTTCATATACGACAGTGGTCCCATAAGATTAGTACCACATAGCCTCAGTGTGTAGGAGGCTACCACGTACCCCTGTCATTAAGTGACCTAAGACTGTAATTAATTTTTGTTGAGGTATAATTGACATATAACATTATATTAGTTTCGGGTGTGCAATGTCATGATTCAATATTTGTATGTATTGGAAAATGATCACCACAATAAGTCTAGTTAAGATCCATCACCATACATAGTTACAAAAAATGTTTTTGTGTTGAGAACTTTTAAGATTTACTCTCTTAGCAACTTTCAAACATACAGTACAGTATTATTAACCTTAGTCACCATGCTGTACATTACATCGCCATGACTTATTTATATTATAACTGGAAATTTGTATCTTTTGACCCCCTTCACCCGTTTCTCCTGCCTCCCGTCCCTTACCCCCTGCCTCTGGCAATCACCAATCTGTTCTCTGTATCTAGGAGCTCAGCTTTTTTGTGTGTGTTATATTTCACATATGAGTGAGATCATATGGCATTTGTCTTTCTCTGTCTGACTTATTTCACTTAGCATAATGCCCTCAAGGTCCATCCATGTTTTTGCAAATAGCAAGACTTCATTCTTTTTTGTGGCTGAGTAATGTTCCTCTGCGTATATATATATCACATTTTCTTTATCCATTCATCTGTTGGTGGACACTTAGGTTGTTTCCATGTCTTGGCTATTGTGAATAATGCTGCAATGAACAAGAGGGTGCATATATCTTTTCGAACTAGTGTTTTTGTTTTCTATGGATAAATACCCAGAAGTGGAATTGGTGGATCAAATGGTAGTTCTATTTTTAATTTTTTGAAGAACTTTCATACTGTTTTCTATTGTAGTTGCACCAATTTACACTCCCACTAACAGTGCACAAGAATTCCTTTTTCTGCGTATCCTTGCCAACACTTCTTTCTTGTCTTTTTGATAATAGCCATTCTAACAGGTGTGAGGTGATATCTCATTGTGGTTTTGATCTCATTTCCCTGATGGTTAGTGATGCTGAGCATCTTTTCACGTACTTGTTGGCCGTCTGTATGTCTGCTCTGGAAAAATATCTATTCAGACCCTCTGCCCAAAATTGGATTGTCCTTTTTTTTGTTATTGAGTTGTATGAGTTCTTTATATATTTTGAATATTAGCCCCTTATCACACATATGATTTGCAAATATTATCTCCCATTCAGTAAGTTGCCTTTTCATTTTGTTGATAGAGAATTCCTACTGTCAAAATTACGTATACAAAGCTCAATGCTGTCTGCTGTTTTTTCTGGACGTTTTTATTCTTTTTATTTCATTATTATTAATTAAAATAATTTCATGGTGTGGGGGGATGTTAAAAATAATCTGCTCCAGAGCCCAATATAATAGGTTTGCCACTGCAGGCGTGTTCCCCAGTTTTCACCATGGGGCCTCGTCACCCTCAAGTCATAAGGACAGGTGGCAGGTGTGGTTGTGAAGAAGGCCCAGGGACAGCTAGCAAGACTGGCTGGTTTCTCATCATTCAGCCTTCCATCCCACACAGTTCACTTCTCCTGAGACCATCCTGAGCGATGCCTCCAGACTCATCTTGACCTTGGTTATCTGGTTTTACTTATAATGAATAAATTTATTCTATTTATAATGAATAAATAAGAGTGCACTCTGGAGGCTGCTGTGCCTGCCCCTACTTGCTGTTTGCTTTTAGTTCTAGAGTTGTCTCCTTATAGTTGCTGTTGGACTGGGTGGGGCTGACTCCCTTCCCATGGTCTGGAGACGAGATGCATTGGTGTGGCCTCCCCACATTGACCTGCTGGGACAGGATTTCCTCCAGCTGTTCTCAACCTTGTAGAAACATGAGATGCAGGACCCTTTGGGCCGTGTGGTATTGATGTCCCGGCCATGCTCTCTGAGGACTCTCTGGGGCCAAGTGCAAAGAGAGCAACAATCCTGAAATGAAATTTTGATGCTGTCTGGAGTAACTGAGTCAGCCTGGTAAAAGCTCCAACACAGTGACATGAAGTGCAAGTGGGAGGGAGGGTGTTAGGTCAGGTGCCTTGGTTAGTGTCAGTTCAGTTTTGAGTTCTGCCAGTAATTTCAGGTGGGTCAGCCCAAGGTCATTAGCTGTGCCAAAGTTCATGCCACCTGGAGGAGTCTCAGGGGCTGCCCACTTCCAGAAAGAGCCCACTGTTTCTGGGAGCTAATCGCAAAGACACTCACAATCAAGGGGATTATGTTGTTTGTGTTAGACCCTGCTGAAATGATTCGAACTAGCCAATCCTCAGCTGTTTACTGCCCTGCTTTGCCTTTCCCCTGGAAATGCCAATAAAGGCCATAGCCTAAGCTTTTCCTTTGCTCCTGTTTTCTGTCTCCTGACCAACACTGGTGCTTCCTTGTGGCCCCGCATGGCATGCAGTGACCCCCTCTCTGGGACCCGCTTCCAGAGCTTGCATTGGCCTCTTTCCCGGGTTCTGGTCATCCTGGGACCAGAATTCCTCATTGTTGATGTGCACATCCTACATCCAAGGGGTGACTGAGGGCAGCTGCTCTGGGTCAAGGGGAAAAGTGCACACAAGGACAGAACCAGGGTGGCAGGATGAAGAAGGCTGAAGGCTGGAAGCCTCCTCCATGTGTATCCTCTCCCAGGCCCTGCAAGTGGTGGAGGGGGACCCGCACACTTACTTATATCCCAGGTACACGAGCAACTCGCCCCTGCCTGCCTCACCACGTGACTTTCTCCAGAGCAGTTGCTCAACAGGAGCCCAGACTCTGGGATATTTTTCCACTGGATTTCCTCATTATTGAGCAATTCCTCCTGCCCAAGGGACCCTCATCCCAGCATTTGGATTCTAAAGTGGTTTGTGGGGATGACTCACGTGGGGCTTCATGATTGAGAAAGCCGTGGTTTATGGTTTGGTTTTGTCTGTCAAGCAAAGCGGGAGATTATGAGAAACAGGAAAAAGTTCTCACTAAATGTCTCAGAAGAACAGTGCGCCAAGGCCCCTATCTGAGCCTCATCTTAATGTGGAGGAGGAGGCTGCACCACAAACCACAGATTCATGCAGCACCACACGGCTTTTCCCAGATAATGGGCAGGGGGTCTGGGGGTCAGCAACTATGGCAGCACCCCCAACCCCCACTTCTGGTCCCTTCAGACTTCCATCCTTTTTTAACAGCTGTTGACCTTGGTTAATATGTTGGACTTTGTTTCTTGGTTCTGCCCCTGGATGGTTGTTTTTTTGAGACTTTGGGTCACTCTCTCCTAATCTCACTTGTCTAACAAGCAAAACCAAACCATGACCTTCTTGTGGGTTCAAATGGAACTTCTGTTCAACACGCACTCTACCCCTGTAACACCCAGTCATGCTCATCTCACAGACTAGACAGTCGCCGCCCACGTGGAGAGCTCCAGCCCTACGCGCCAACCAGCACTTCCTCCGACCTCAGGCTCCCCTGCCATGTTCCCTGCCCCCGCTGGAAACCTTGGCCTCACTCTCAACTCCCCCCCACCATTTGATCGATGACAGCAAGTGGCTTAATCAACTTTACACAACTGGTGAGAGGGATCCAGGGTCAGGCCGTTTGATTCCCTGTCCAAGCTCTTTCCCTCTTTGCTCTTGGGCCAGGACCTGGGGCACTGGCTGTGCACACGTTGGCAGTCCTGCTAAGTCACTTCTGGAGGCAGCTGGTTGGCAGTGGTCCTTCCCAAAAACCAGATCCTGACTTACTGGATCCTGGGGATCCTGCCCCAGCAGGATGTAGTTAGAGGACCCCAGTTTGGCTAGGGGAGTGGGAGGGCGGAAACTGAGTCAGCAATATCTGTCTCTCCCTAAGGCCTGGCTGGTCCTCCCTAAGGCCACGGAGGACCAGCCTTTGATCTTGCAGAACAGGCCAGGGCTCTGCGAACAGCCGAACCCCCAGAGGGGCTCCCAGGTCTCCACCATGGACTTCTGTGTCCAGTGCCTTTCTGCTTTGCAGCTTCTGACCACCATCCACAGCTGAGCGGCTCTCACAGGCCTCTGAAAACCCAGGACTGCCTCTGGGGGAACAGCCTTTGGGCATTTCTGTGGCTGTCACAAGTTACTTAGTCCTTTCTGTAAAATTGGGAATTGGGAGGAGTAAGTGAGCTTCATATGCCCAGCACCTCATGACTTCTTAATAATTGGTGGCTATTACTATTGTTGCTACCACTTACCCATTCCTTTTGTAATTGTTTGCTTTCCTTCTTTCCCAGTAGCTCCTCCCTGCATAGCTGTCCTATCCTCCTTTCTGACCCCAGAGCCCAGCCATCAATATTGCTGGATGGATGAACGAATGAATGAATGAACTTGGTGTCATGAAGATTAAATGAGATACCATGAAGGCCCTAGGAACAGAGAGACTCTTCATCTGGGGAAGGGAAGTGGACGAGCTGTCAGGAGCTCGGGCTGGGGCAGGACCGGGGGGTGGGCAGAGGCCCAAGTTTCAGCTTCAGGCACAGTGGGAGAGCCCAGGTGCCTCTGCGGCAAAGGTCTCCAGGTGCTTCTGTAGACAGCTGGTACTGCCACCTCGGCAGGTGGCTCTCACTTCTGACCTCTGTGTGCTATTTCGGCCGCTGCTCAGTGTGTGGGCTTCCAGGTCTCCTCAGAGGGCAGAGAACTGGGTACACCACCTTTCCAGCACCTTGGACCCTCTGAGGGGGCCTGCCTGCCTGGGTCTGAGCAGCGGGTGGTGGCAGCAGCCAGTCCACAGAGAAAAGGCCATCTATTTCCCGTCCCCATGAACTCTCACATTTACATTTTTGCCAAGCTGGAAATAACAATAACGTAAACTCCCCTTGGTAGCCCCATCCCCCTGAAGGGAGAGGAGAAAAAAGCCCAGCCCTGTCCAGGAAACAAAGTCCCCTCTGTTGGCAGATGGGCTTCTGTTCAAGTCCCCAAGGCCCCCGTGGCGGCAATGGAATGAGCTGGGTCCAGCAAATGGGGTTTACTGGAGAGTCTGGTGCAGTCCCCCAAGGCCCGAGCTTGTTTCCCACCGAGGGAGAGGGGCAGCTCCCGGTCAGCTGGGGCACCCAGTGAGGTGCCGATCCCACCAGTCCCGTGGGGTCCCAGGGGCCTGAATGCCTCTCCTGTGCTGGAGGGTCAGTGCTTCCCAATCCCCTGCCTTGTGCGCCCTGGTCAAGGGCACGTCATGTCCCTGAAGCCCAGTGCGTGCCCAGAGTCCCCATCCTTCAGAACAGCCTTCCTTTTCACAGCCCTGAACAGGAAGCAGAAAAGGTTAAAGTTTCCATCTTTGTCTTATGGAGATTCCTGCCATGACTCAGTCTCTGAGATGAGTCTTTTCTTCCCCCTTCCTGCGTGGGGTTTGCGCTGGAGCTTCAAAGCAGAGAGGCCGACAACGTGAGAGCAGTTTGGATGTGCCGCTGGGAAGGCCATTCTTTTGCTGCTCCACCCCAGTGTGGCGGTGGGGACAGGCTGCCCTGGGTACAGGGACTGAGAGAGGCTCCATCTCAGGCACAGATTTGGGAGGTGGCTTAGCCTCAAAGCTAACTAGCTTCCCCATCCTGGCATCCCTGTCTCCCTGTCACCTGGAGCCCTTTCCTGCGGCCCCCCAGGGGCCACAGACACTCACCTTCCCTCATTCCATTTCTTCATCAGGCTGGCCTGTTCTCGGTTCGTTACCTCACAGCCCTGCTCTCTGTTTTACAAAGTGAGAGGCTTCTAAAGAAAGCCTTGCACTGAAGCTGGGGACTCATGGGGATGCAACGCCGTAACACAAGCAGGCTCTGCGGCCTCCACAGTGTTGCCGAGGCTGATGCCTAGGGGCCCTGCCTGGTGCCTTCAGCCCTGTGCTTTACCCTCACCCTGACTTCTTTGGGAAACAAAGACTTTTTTCCCAGCAGGGTCCTCAGGTCAGATTTTCCTTCTTTTATTTCTCAACTAAAGAATCTTCTCACAGGGACTTTGTGGCATCTGGGCCTTGTTTTGACAGGGCCCCAGCGGTGCTGGAATAACTGCCCGCAAATTTGCGCCGACCCCAAAATGGCTGAGCCGTACCTCTCGGTCATGAGGCCCTGAAGGCTCAGGAGAACGCGTGCAATGGAACCAACTGCAAAGCCTCTGGGCGACGTGGTGAGTGCTTCTATAGCCGCTCCGCCAGCCTGCCCTTGGTCTGGTGATCACTAACCTGGGGACCTTCTCTGGGTGCCACTGTCTCTGGGTTCAAGGAAGACATTATAACTTTCCGAAGGCAGAGAGGAGTGAAGTTGTAATCAGCTGAAATCATCAGTGGAAGTGAGATGAATGCAAGACCGGTAGCGCCAGGAAATGCTCAATTTCCAGGCGGATGTAAGTCATTCCATGGCTATTATAGCTTTTGCGGCACTGTGGACATCCTGAAGGGTGTCTTGCCTCTTTTAGGAATGCAAGAAAACAAACAAACAAAAAAAGGAATAAGAAGGTGATTGGAATCTCCAGCCAGGGTCTGTAAAACTGAGACCTGAATTCTCAGAGTCCACAGGAAAAACGTCACAACATGTAGACTTATTCCTGTCCCCAAACCCCAGGGACTGTCTCTTGTTTTTTTAAGTGTAAAAATAAAAATTTGAAAAACAGAAAAAAAAATTTACACAGAATCCAGTCACTTACCATACCACAATTTGCTCTGATGGCTTAGTTTTTATTTTCTTGAGCTGCTTCTAGTTTAAATATAATGTACGTATTTGAAGTCTTAATAAGATTTGTGATTGCAAAACTCCTGGCGAGTTTGGTCAAAACCCTTAAAACAGATAAATTTGAGGCTCTTAAAGAGAATTTCCCCATTCATTCATCTCTATCTGATGCAGTAAGTCAACATCTTTTTCAGAAGGGATTTAAGACCAAGTAGAGGAATAAATGAATAAAGATATAAATAAGCAAATTGAATACTCACTACTGTACAGATCAGTGGCTCTCAGCCCGAGGGGAGTTTTGCTTCCAGGGAACATTTGGCAATGTCTGCAGACGTGTGCCATGAGCCCTGGGTGATGGTCCCTGGGGGTCTATCCTACATATCTCTCTGCTTTTGTATATGTTTGAAATTTTCCATAAAATATCCATAAGCCATGCTTTGCCCTCAGAGCAGGGCAGGGCATGGGGTGGGTGCCAAGTCAACTGAAGGGGCCTTCCGGTTCTCTTTTGGAGAAGGCTACTGGATTTCATTTCTGAGTGCAGGCCTGGGTTTGGAACGAGAGTTTTTAATATCCTCCTATTTATCTGGAAGAAAGATTGGGGTTCCTGTCAGGTGAGTGGGTTTGGGAGGTAGCAACTCAGTACCTGTGGTGTGGGGGAGAAGGGAGGACAGGTCTCTGAGGAGGTGATGGTGAGGACGATGCTCGAGTCAACCCCTCAGAGCTGCCCTGAAGCAGGAGGCTGTGGAGGGAATTGAGGAGGCTGAGTCCGAGTCCAGGGCTGCGAGGATGGTGCCGCCCTGCAGGTGGGCTCTGGGCCGAGAGAGGGAGCACAGTCCCGGGTGAAGGTGAGTGAGCAGCGAGAACAGAAGGTGATTCTGAGAGTCTGAATGAGAGGAGGACCCAGGTGAGTGGAAGAGAATGAAAGGAGTGTAGAAGGGCTTATTTGTCTACAAGAACTGAGAAACAGGCTCCAGAGGTCTCACGAGCTGATGTCTGTTCGATCCCGTGTGCTCTGCACTTACCCGCCATGCGGCACATAGCATGTCTGAGGTGAACTGTCGAAGCATGTGCACCATGAGAGACTCTGTGGAGAGGCCCTTCAGGAGATCCTTATAAGGGAATGGAAGGGGTGGAGGGATTTTCAGATGGGGCAGCAGAAAGTTACTTAAGAACAGCACTGGGGACTTCAGTTACCTATTGCTGCATAACAGGCCACCCCTGAACTTAAAGGCTTAAAACAGCAAGCATTTTATTGCCTCCCATGGTTCTGTGGGTTGCCTAGGCTCAGCTGAGCAGTTCTTGTGCTGATCTCACTTGGGGTCTCTCACGTGGTTGCAATTAGATGACGCCTGGGGCTGGAGTCAACTGGAGTCTCCTTGGGCCTGAGGACACTTGGCATTTCCATGTCATCTCAAGACCTCAGCTTCTCACTTGACCTCTCTACATGGTGTCTCCCTGTAGACTTTCCGGCAGGGAAGCTGCGCTTCTTACAAGGAGGCTGAGGGCTC
The DNA here is from genome assembly GCF_020826845.1 of Diceros bicornis minor. NCBI lineage: Eukaryota > Metazoa > Chordata > Mammalia > Perissodactyla > Rhinocerotidae > Diceros > Diceros bicornis. The sequence goes on along the minus strand of NC_080748.1, from coordinate 34,863,694 downwards.
CCAAGAGTGCCCAACAGAAGCCTTCTCAGGGCTTAGCCGGGGACTGGCCCAACATCACTTTTACCACTTTCTGATGATTAAGCAGGCATGGGCCAGCTCAGGCTCAGGGGGAGGGAATAAACTCCACCTCTTGATGAGAGAATGACGAAGAATCGTGGCTACCTTTAATCCACCCAGGGACCCTATTTGGAGTCTGCTTGGAAGGAGGAGGGAGCCGCAGTCATATTAAGTGACGCCACCTTGTAGATGTGGGAGATCCCAGAACTGCCATCCCTTGCTCCTTCGCCATCTGTCACTGACTTGGACAGGCAAGGGGGTGATTGTACCATCTTTAGATGCTTCTCCAGACCTCACGCCCCCATGAAATAGTATCACAGTAGTCTCTCTATGGGACAAGTCCTGGGTCAACCTGCTAACTGCTTAATTGTGCACTGTTCTTGAAAGTCATTCACCGACCTGACTCTGAAGCCAGACCTGTCCCCACTTGCTGGGGGCCTCCACCATGAGGTCAAGCTTCAGCCCTGTCCTAGACTATCTTAGCCAGCTCAGGCTGCTGTAACAAAATACCACAGACCGTGCGGTTAATAAACGTTCATTTCTCACGGTTCTGGAGGCTGGGAAGTCCAACACAAAGACGCTGGCAGATGCAGTGTCTGGTGAGAGCTTGCTTCCTGGTTCATCGATGGCCATCTTCTCATTGTGTCATCACATGGCAGAAGGGGTGAGAGACCTCTTTTGGATCCCTTTGATAAGGGCACTAATCACCTCCCAAAGGCTGCACCTCCAAATACCATCACACTGGGGATAGGATTTCAACATATGAATTTTGGGGAGACACAAACATTTAGTTCATAACATGGTCCTTTCATCTCCTCCTTCTGGACCCACAGAAAAGAGGTTTTTAGAGTGTAGGAATGAGAGCCTGACTCAGCTTTAACCGAGTCTGTCATAGAATGGGTCTAACCGGCCGAGAAGGGGCATGTGGAGGGAGACAATATAATGGAACACCTTCCTGTGTCAGCGTCTGCTCACATCATCTGCTGAAGCATTCGAACAAGCCTGTGAGGAAACTGAAGCTTAAACAACCGCCTTAAGGGCATGCAGGCAGTCATGGTGGGGTCAGGCTCGTGTCCAGGTCAGCCTGATGACTACCCTGCACTCTCTCCGCAGTCCCCGAGTCACAGTCCCCATGGTCTCCCGTGGATGGGCGGGGAGGTGGGTGTAGAAAGAGCAGCCGTTGCTCCCACACCCAGACTCCTCGGGGATTCTCTTTCCTTGGTTACAAAGAGCCTTTGCTTTGGTTTGCTGGCCAGGACAGATGTTAGCAATTTTCAAGGAGCAAACGTTTCACATTTCATCTTACCTTAATCAAGTTATTTGGGTTCTGTCCACAAAAGTGTCTGGGGAGCTGGATGGCTGGGGAGGGGGTCCCAGCCACCCGCAGGCCTGGAGGGGAGCTTCTGTGTGATAAATGGCTCATTTGTCTGCCTGCCCTAGACCGACTGACCGAGGGGCACTCAGGAGGGGAGCAGACGCTCCAGCTCAGGCTCCTAGGTCTGGAATTGAAATTTGACCTGTTTCCAAGTTAATATGTCTTCGGGAATCCTCCATTCTCTCACTCTCCTCTGGTTCCTGGCCACCACCCCTGTCTGTCCCAGTGCCCAGGTGGGAAATGAACACCCTGAACAGTCCGGGCTCAGCCTCGAGCTCTCACCTCTCTACCACATTCCACACACGGGTGAGCTCTGGAAGACGTTCCCCGGCAGAGCTTGGGCAGACTGCATTAAAAAAAAATTCTTTGAAATATGTTCACCTTCAAAGCAGGGCTTGGAGTGGAGGTGCGGAGTGAGGTTGGTGGACTTGCAATCCTTTCTTGGAGAGTTTGATTTGGTTTCAGTTCTGAGCAGAAGAATGCTCTGCAATCTCTATCTGAGGTCCCCTACTTTGTAAGGACAGGCGTGTTTCTTTCCCCCCTCAGCACCTCACCCCTTGCCAAGGGCAGCTGGAATAAGCAAATACCAGGAGGCACTAAAGAAGCACTTGTTTATCCAGGGTAATGCCTCTCAACCTTGGCCGAATGTTGGGATCGTCTGGGAAACTAAAAAACATGAATGCCTGGCTCCCACCTGCAGATATGCTCATTAATTGACCTGCAGTACAACCTTGACAAGAACTCGCCACGTGATGCCAACGTGCAGACAAGGTCGAGAACTCATGCTATGACGCCCTTACCTCCTTCCCCGCCAGCCCTGCTTCCGCTGGAGGTCTCTTGATGTGGGTGTCCAGGGTGTTGCCTCTTGTCCGCCATGGGACCTGGACAAGCTCTGCTAGTTCCCAGTATATTCACAGAATGGGATCCAAGGAAAGAGGATCTTAGTTGGTGATGTCCAAGGTGCCTCTGGTCCACAACATGGAGTATCAAAGGGTAAAACTTGCAGATGTCTGTAGACAGCTTAGGAAACCCCCACAGAAGGAATGTCACGCCACAGCCAGGGCTTCATGCTCTGAGGGAGAAGCACGGCCTTGGAGGCAGAAGGTGGAGGGTCAAGCCTCACCCTTCTACCCTAACTGCTTGGCTTCCCCACCTCAGTAAGTTACTGAGTCATCTTTGATTTCTTTCTTTCTCTCACATTTCATATCTAACCTATGAGCAAAGCCCGTTGGCTCCACTTTCAGAATCTACCGATTCTGGCCACTTCTTACCACCTCTACTGCTCACCTTGGTCCCTGCCACCATCTTATCATGTCTGAATTATTGCAACGACCTCCTAACCCATCTCTCTGATTCCATCCTTGGCCCTCCACAGTCTATTCTCAATATGGCGGCCCGAGTGATCCTTTCAAAATGCAATTCAGAATATGTCACTCTTCTGCTCAGACCCCTCCGTTGGCTTCCAAACTTACATCGTATAAAATCTAAAGTTCTTACCGTGATCTGTAAGGCGCACATGATCTGGGGTCTGCTATCTCTCTGGCCTTGTTTCTGACATTCTCCACCCTGTTCACACCAATTCAGCCATGTTGGCCTCTTTGCTGTTCTTTAAGCTTGTGAAACATGCTTCCACCTCAGGGCCTTTGCACTTGCTGTTCCTTCCGGCTAGAATGCTCTTCTTGATATTTGCACAGCCTACTACCTTACTTCCTCTAGGTTTCTGCTCAATTGTCATAACAGAGAGGCTTCCCTGTGTACCTTATTTAAAGTAGTGCCCCTGACCCAACACTAACCTTCTTTTATTTTTATTCTCAGAGCTTATCACTACCCACATATTATATATTTACCTGTTTATTTTCTGGCTCTTGCCACTAGAAGTATGTTTCATAAGAGCAATGTCATTATTGTATCCCAAGCCCAGGATAGTGCCTAAAACACAGAAGGTGCTCGGCAAATATTTGTTGAATGAGTGAGTAAATTTATGAGGTAGAGCAATAGCAAAGAAGATTCTCAGGAAATTCTTCTCTCAGAAGGTCATGTGAGCTAGGCGCTGAAGGACGGAGGGGTGAGCAGATGGGGGATGGAGTGGGAGGGCGTTTCCCGCAAAAGGGACAGCAGAGGTGAAGTTAGTCAGGAGCTACGGTGGACTAGAGTGTGGGGCATGGGTGGAGAGGGGGTTGGTGGAACCCCCACATCATCGAGGATCTTGGGTGCCCTGCTAACCAACTAACCCTCAGGCCTGCTGTCAGGCTGAGATGAATGAGTGTGCACGGATGGCTCGTGTAGCCTGGAAAAGGTGCTGCAGGGTGTCGGGGTTTACTGTGATTACTCAGATGCTCTCTCACAGACCACGTAACCTCCGGGTTTAGTCTTCTTAGGAGCATTCATAAACCACGGAAGTCCTCCTAGCCAGGGCAGGCCTGAAGTGAAGGCGGATGGAGCTAGTGTGGTTTGAGAGGAACGGGTTTTTCTGCCTCCCCCATGCTGGCTGTGGCCTGAAGTGGCTGTGGCTGCCTTAAGGCTTTGTGAACTTTACTCAGACTTGTGAGCATAACTGGGTTCAGACTCTCGGTTACCAGGAGCGGTAACATATTAGTAATTAACACATCACCACCTAGCAGAGAACAGACACCGAGGGAGTACAGTTTGGGAAAAGTAAGCTTTGACAAGGAGACAGGAATGAAACAGAGGATTTGGTGTATGGGAATTGAATGTGAGCCCAGGCTGCTAGCCATAGGGCTGTTTGGGTATAAACTGAGTGGTTTGAGGATTGCACTGCTATGTGTTCATGAATGAGGTTAGGCAGCCACTACACAGTCATTGCCATTTTCTTCTTTCTCTGGTGATAAGAACTTTACTGAGTACCTACTTGTACCAGGTAGTGTTAGGTGCTTTACCACATTATCTTTTTAATCATCTCCAAAATCTATGGAAAGGTAATCATTTTACAGTTGAGGAAATTGAGGTATAAGAAACTTCTTTAAGAGGGGGTGAAGTCAGTGAAAATGGTGGAATAAGGACCTCTGAAAATCCTCCCCTTCATAAAAGCAATGAGATCACAGGCAAAAAATAGTTAGAATCAACTTTTTCAAGACTCTGGAAATTAACCAAAGACTTGTGGCAATTGGGAGCATTTATTTAAGAAAATGGCTGAATCTTAGAAAGAACAGTGAGCTTTGTGGTGTTTTAACTTGCCCTATTAGAACTAGTCAACAAGTTCAGCAATGTTGCAGGATACAAGATCAATATACAAAACTTAACTGTACATCGGTACATGAGCAATGAGCAATCTAAAAATGAAATTAAGAAAATAATTTCATATAGAATAGCATCAAAAATAATAAAATACTTAGGAATGAAGTTAACAAAATAAGTGCAAGTCTTATGCACTGAAAACTATAAAACATTGTGGAAAGAAATGAAAGAAGATCTAAGTAAACAGAAAGACATCCTGTGTTCACAGATTGGAAGACTTACTTAATATTGTTAGATGGCAATATTCCCCAAAGTGACCTACAGATTCACTGCAATCCCTACAAAGTCACTGCTAGCTCTTTTGCAGAAACGACAAGCCGATCCTAAAATTCACTTGGAAATGCAAAGGGACTTAGAATAGCAGAAATAATCTTGAAAAAGAACCAAGCGGGAGGACTCATACCTCTCAATTTCAAAAATTACTACAAAGCCATGGTAATCAAGACTATATGGTAGTAGCATAAGGATAGACATATAGAACATTGGAATAGAATTGATAGTCCAGAAATAAACCCATACATTTATGGTCAATTAATTTTTGACAAGGATACCAAACAATTCTTTTGGGAAAGAATTGTCTTTTCAACAAATAGTGCTGGGAAAACTGGATGTCCACATGTAAAAGAGTGAAGCTGAACCCCTACCTCACACCACATGCAAAAATTAACCCCCAGAGGATCAAAGACCTAAATGTAAGAGCTAAAACTATAAAATTCTTAGAAGAAAACATAAGTGTAAATTGTTATGATCTTGGGTTAGGCAATGGTTTCTTTGATATGACACCCAAACCACAAGCAATTAAAGAAAAAATAGATAAGTTGAACTTCATCAAAATTAAAACTTTTTGTGCTTCCGGGGACACTATCAAGAAAGTGAAAACAACCCATAGAATGGGGGAAATGATTGCAAATCACGTATCTGATAATGGTCTAGTATCCAGAATATATGAAGAATTCTTATAACTCAACAATAAATAGAAAAATAACTAATTTAAAAAATGGGAAAAGGATTTGAATAGACATTTCTCCAAAGAAGATATACAATATCATTCGTCACTAAGAAAATGCAAATCAAAACCACAATGAGATACTACCTCACATCCACTAGGATGTGTATAATCAAAAAGACAGAAAATAACAAGTGTTGATTGGAAAAGATGTGGAGAAATTGGAGCCCTCATATTGCTGGTGAGAATATAAAATGGTGCAGCCACTTTGGAAAACAGTTGGACAATTCCTCAAAAGTTAAGCATAGAGTTACCATGTGACCTAGCAATTTCATTCCTACTTATATATCTAAGAGAACTGAAAACATATGTCTACACAAAAGCTTCTACATGAATATTCATAGCAGCATTATTCATATTAGACAAAAAATGGAAACTGCCAAATGTCCATCAACTGATGAAAGGATAAACAAAATGTGATATATTTATACAACTGAATATTATTTGGCCATAAAAAGGAGTGAAGTAGTGACCCATGATACAACATGGATGAACTTTGAAACCATCATGGTAAGTGAAAGCAGAAAAAAGGTCCCATATTGTATGAATCCATTTATATGAAATGTCCGGAATAGGCGAATCCATTGAGACAGAAAGTAAATTAGTGATGCCAGGGGCTGAGGGAAGGAGTAATGGGGAATGACTACTAACGAGTATGAGATTTTCTTTTGGGGTGATGAGAATATTTTGGAATTACGTAGTGGTGATGTTTGCACAAGTTTCTGAATATACTTCAAACCACTGAATTGTACGCTTTAAAAGCATACATAAAGAATTTTATGCTTTGTGAATTATATCTCAATAAAAAATATCACGAGAAAAACTTCCCTAGGACAGAAAACTAGTTAATACTTGAGTCATGATTTGAATCCAATGCCCTGAGCTTAAGGACATCTCTTGCCAAGGCCTCTATTCCTTGCTAAGCAGCATGTGGTTCCTTGGAGCCGTCTCAGGTACCCATAGAAAAATGGTTTCTGCTGAGTGTCACTGTGTCTTCTGGGCACAGCTGCCCGGATGTCTGCTTGTCACCAGGGGCTGATCTGGACACCAATTCATGTTCAATATCACACAGCCATCCCTGCCCCTCTCACTACTAAGATTTTGTTATAGGGTCAGCTTGTGTGTCTGTTTGCTCTTCTCTTGAGATGAAATCCTTTCCACGTGGTTCTTTATCTCTCATGTAAATAGATTGGGGTGGGCCTACGCTGCCCCTCTAGCAGACATGGCAGAATTTCTGCTTAGGCCAAAGCTGAGACTCCACTCCTGCTACACTATTATTATTGTGGGTGCTAATAAGAGCCTTGGGTATCTCTTTTCCCTAAGGTATTTTAAATAGGGTAGACTTTCTCCTTTCCAACCCACTCACCCACCTAGTCACCTACCCATTTATTTATTTCTTCATCCAACTATCCATCTATCCATCCATCCATCCATCCATCCATCCATCCATCCATTTACCCATCCCATTTGACTAATCCATGTTGTGCCAGACTCTTTGCAAAATGACTTGCTGAAGCACAGTTTTGCCTGGATTTGGAAACATGGGACAACTGATTTTTCTCAAGTCTTCTAGAGATTTATGAATTTGGAAATCTTCCCAGGTTGTGTGTAGAATTGAAATGTTTGGCAGACATGATGATCAGCCAGGGATCCCAGGCAGCCTCACAAAGACAGAGAGGATTCTGATCCTCTCTGCTAATTGGATTTTTTTTGCCACAGAGCAAGCCATTTTCAACGAAAAGACTTGAAATGTGAAAGCTCCTCCCCGAGGGCTCCTTCTGAATGGCACAGACCTTTAATTACCAACCCAACTTGTAATCTTGGGTAAAAGAAGGTACTCAGCTCATTTTCAAGGAGAAAAAAAAAGCAAAGCAAAACAAAACAGCCACATCATGCAGTCGCTCCACGTCATGAGGCTTGCCCTGCTGAGCTGTCATTACTCTGGGCTCCAGGAGGGCCTGAGCTGCCCACTGGCCTCCCACTTCACCCCTGGCCAGTCAGGGCGGGAGTTAGCCGCTGGACAGCCCAGAAGGCCACCAAGAGGCTCCGAGGAGAAGGCTGCTTTTCAGGTTGGGCCTCGCTTAGAAATTATTGGCGGGTCAGTGGCAGCCAAGGACGGGGAGAAAGACTGTCAGGCCCACCACCTCAGCTGCCCCACGGGACATTCCAAATTCTGGCTTCTGCTCAAACTGCTCCTACCCCTGCCGTCCCCTGGGATTCCCTAACGCCTCCTCTTGGCTCATCTAAATCTTGCCCATCCTTGAGAGCCGGCACAAGCTCCTCCTCCCAGGACCATGGTGCCTCCACATCCCACAGCTATTCATTCGACAGTTTATTGATCACTTTTCCAGGGCCCAGCTAAAGACAAACAAGACTCGAGCCCTGCTCTTCCCCACAATAGGGAAAGCAGATGGGAAACAATTATGAGTCAGTGTGCTAAGCACCCACGACTCTTCTTACTGGTTTTCAGGGTGCCATGTGTGCTTCTCTCTCCCTCAGTCAGTAGGTTGGCTTTTTATTTTTTCTTTGAGGGTAGACTGGTTGTCTTTGCTTTTTAAGCAAAATGAGAATAAGAATAATACTTGTCTCATGGAGTTGTTTAGAGCATTTAATAAGTTTATCATCTGTGTAAAGTGCTTAAGAAGTGCTGGGCACATGGGAAGTACTAGATACGAGTTAGCCATTATAATTTTGAATAACAATAATAATAATTTTTATTATTCTCCCTGCATATGTCAGAACATGGCAGCCCAGGCTTAGCCTTCCCAGACTCCTCAGTCACCCCCCCAGAAGGGACTGACTAAAGGGACCCATTTTTTCGGGGGACATCTGAATGTCTAGCTGAGTCACGGGTTTTCTCCTGGGTCTGAGGAAGGGGTACAGGCCAGGAAGACATCCCAGACGGACTCCGTTATAGTCTTCATTTTTAAAATAGTTCCAGTGCTAACAGCCCCCTGAAGGGACAGTTGTTGCCGTGTAAACTACTTGGAGCCCCTCATAAGAAAGGGATTTCCCCTCATCTCACCCAGAGACAGGCGACAGCAGAGCCTGAGAAACAAAGTTCTGACCAGGAGACAAGTTCATGATCACAACCATGTCTGCAAATAAGAGAGCATGGACTCTACAGTCTTCGAGGGACATAAAGTCCTGCAGTTGAGTGGTCTCCCGTCATCTCCCCCTGCACCACTGCCCCTCTGCCTGTGGCCTTTCCTTCATTTGGCCTCCATTTCATTCACCCTGAGAGAGAGGCTGCTCTGGGCTCTGCATCTATTCTGAGGTGTTTGACCAAGCCAAAGGACGATGTCTTGGTCCCCCCCAAAAATTGGTCAAAGAGCCCCTCACCTCCTAGGGTCCACTTCCCTCTTGGGCCTAAAACCAAATGTCTCTTGAACTGGATAGCACTTTCTGTTTATGAGGTGCCTTCATTATTTAATTCTATCTTCACATGAACCCTGAGATATGGGATTATCACCCTCATCTTAGAGGTGAGAAAACTGATGCTCAGAGAGACCAGGAAACTTGCCCAAAGTCACAGGGCTAGTAGAGGCAGGTCCAGGATCCATCCTTTCCCCCTTGATTCTGAAGCCCAAGCCACGCAGGGTTGTGTTTTTGGGGTTTCTTGGGTGCCATGACATGGCAGGGCTGGATCTCACAACAGAAACTAGGGTGAGTTGTCTCATCACAGACGTAAACTTCTCTCTGCCTTCTGTGCTCATCTCTTGGCTCATCTGACTTAGGCAATATTTTTCACAGTGCCAGCCATGTGGCCTCTTCATAGAAGACCTGGGTGGGACAGTCTGATTTAATGATGCCCAAATGACAGGACAAATTAGATCACCATGGGGAGGAGCTGTCTTAATTGTAAGCACTTTGGGGAAGGCAGCAATGAAGGGGAGGGAGGTCATTGGGGGAGCAAGGATCAGGAAATGAAAAACTAGTTCTTCTTAGAAGAGGAAAAAGAACTATCTTAAAGAAAGAAAAGGAGAGGCTGGCCCAGTGGCGTAGTGGTTGAGTTCGTGTGCTCCGCTTCGGCGGCCCGGGGTTTGCAGGTTTGCGTCCTGGGCGTGGAGCTACACACCCCTCATCAAGCCACGCTGTGGTGGCATCCCATATACAAAATAGAGGAAGATGGGTACAGATGTTAGCTCAGGGCCAATCTTCCTCAGCAAAAAGAGGAAGATTAGCAACGGATGTTAGTTCATGGCCAATCTCCCTCACTAAAAAAAAAAAGAGCTATTTTTCTTTAAGAGGCCACATTCATTTTTCAGAGGTGATATTTTTAATGCTAAGGAAATAATTCTTAAGGGTTTTTAGAAACTGTTACACAACAGCTTCTTCCTAAAGGCTGAATTACAGATACTTCAGAGAACTTCCCAGTAGAGAAGGCTCCACTGAAGTATACTCAACACTCTCATTCCACAGGAGGAACATTCTGAATTTAAGAGGCTCATACTGATCTGATTTCAGTCCTTAGCAGGATAGAGCTCAGGAATTCCAAAGCTCTTTCCACAAGAACTTCCCTAGGGCCTGCCATGCTGTCCAATGGGGCGCAGACTAGCTCTGCTTCTGTAGGGGAGGGAAGTGGCTTCCAATAAGAGTTGTGGCCTCTCAGGGGTGTAAGTTCTCTTTCGAAAGGCCCACAGCACGGGGCAAGAGTGAACTAGAGCTAGAAATAAAATAACCTGATTTGTTCCCTTTACCAGAGACATGGCCCAGGGGCTGTGCAGTAGGTGTCCAATGTTGAGAGGCCTTGCCCTTGGACACAAGACCTTCAATCATGGCTAGGGAATCAAAGACACACATGCTGCTCCTGCCTCTGTAACCCAGATGTTGGAAAGGCAGAGCTTCCACAAGATGGAGGGCAAAATACAAGTGGAAATCTGATGTCTCTAAAAAAGCAAGACTGAAGAGAACCAAGCCACTGCCATTCACACCTGACAAAGCCTTCAGTGAGTGCTCTTGGGAGGACCGAGAGGCCAAACATGTAGCCCAGGAATGTCATCCCCGATGTGCCCACATCTCATGCCCTCATGTCCCAGTCCCAGGCCTCTGCTTGGGTGATTCTCCCAGCTGCTAACGCCCCCACCCCCTTCTACCTCCTCACCCCAATCACAGTCTCCTGCAGACCTTCATCTCAGCTGGGGTAAGGAGGAAAGCATGTGAATGAAGGAATTCAAAGCAAAATGTGCATGATGGATAGCCTCTCAGGGCTATTTGTATTTGAAAAGAGAAGCCCCTCTCGCTGAGAAACACACTCTAAAGACTTCAGATGTTAGGGGGCGAGGAGCCAGGCCAGCTGTGTGGAGCTGTATTCCCGCCAAGTGACTGAATGTCGGCTTTCAGGCGGTTTTGTGGAGCTTCCACAATCTTCCACCTCTACAGAGAGCACTCCCGTTACTTCCAGTTTCCACGAAAGGTCATAGAGAGAAAAAGAGATTCTTTAGCTCGGGCACTAGATAGTGAATATCAAATCTTTGTACTTGAGCCTGCAATGTACAGACATGTATATTCTATCAGTCTGGAGAAGGGTTGTTCAAAAACATCCGGGCCTTAAAGGACACTTTTCAGACACACACCCCTTTCTTTGTCAGCAGCAAAATAAACAGCTGTATTTCCCAGCCCATGGGTCCATTAAGCAAGTCCTGGGCCATTCCAGGTACCCCTTATCATCTGCCCTTTTTATTTTTTGTGGATAACACCCTGGAATCTGAGCATCCTGGCTTGCTGCAGACCCTCGGATTCCTCACCAGCCCCGTGCTCTGTGGGAACTGCCCCCAGGAGACAAGGCCATGGCTGGCCAACAGGCTGCTTCCCCACTGCCGTTTGATTTCCACTGGGCCCCCAAGTGCTCCTTTCTGGGCCGGTGTTTTTAGGGCTGAGTTTCATATGGGCCAGAATCTTTTGTAACAGGAAATGGACCAACCAGCTTCGCTGAGGCTCACTCTATCTCTGGAGTCCCAATGATGGAAGACTTTTGAGTTAGTACTGGAATGAAGAAATGTTCAGTTTCATTAAATTAGCATCAGTATTTATTAAAATAAATATAATGCATTTAAAATTGACCTTTAATATTCTGAGTCAATATAGTTTTCTTCATTTCAATTAATAAGGCTTCATGTATGGTGTCATGAGACTAATTACACAAAGGACTCTTGACAGGCTCATTATTCCCTTGCCACATTCTGGCCTGCATAAGGAGACAAACTTGCTTTGGAATGTTCAGACAGACATTCTTCCCTTTCATTTCCAGGTCAAACTCTAGCTACCATCACTAATGCTTCAGTGTTGCGTGTAATTTTAATAAATCCTTATATTCTGAAACTCCTCTGGGGTCATACTCACCATCTTGGGAGTCAGAGTTTATTGACAAACATTCTGATTGTTCCTTTAGGGAAAGAGCTGGCAGCTCTAAAGCCCTTCACTGAAGCCTCTGAGAAGAGGGAAGACTCAAGGCGACACTGGCACCTGCTGAAGGGGAGGACCATGCGTGGTGGCTGATGGTCCTTAGAGTTGACATGTCCCTTGATGAGATTTCTTAGAGCACTACATGACGTTCTCGCCACCCTCTGGATCCGAACCACCTTAAAAGAGTGTTATACTTTGCTCCGAGTGGCCAAATACCACGGGCACTACTCAATTTTAAAATTATGTAACCCTGGCATTCCAAAGCCAACGTGTACAGCTGTGCAAGAACAGATACAGCCTCTGTTTAAGGTGAGAGCCCCAGCTGGCACTTAGTCTCAAAAGAGAGTGTCAAATCATTCTCAGCTTCAGAGGTTTGCTTGACAAGCATTTTTTCCCCTCTGGAGGAGATTTTTGTTTACAGAATTTAACAATTAAAAAAAACCCCACATACACAATTGCGCATTGTTCAGCCACGGCGCAAAGGTCAGCTCTCAGCACACAGTAGTTTTCCAATTCCTGATCCTTTTTGATCCCACTGTGCAGATCAGCAGATGAGGAATTTTACTAAGAGACAATGGGCAGAAAGCTTGTGAATTATTATCCAGTAGAAATATCTGTCCAGCTGATGGCGGAAAGCCCCTCCTATCCAGTTCTAATGACGTTTATGTAACTTTAGCACGCATATTCAGTCAGTAATACTATTTTGTTAGGACAATTGAGACAGGTGCCAAAATCCTCTGTACAATAGGGGCCAACGTGTGTGGGGTTCTGGAGACAAAAATACAGTGAAATGATGTGGTTCTTATAAGACATGTGAGGGACAAAGTCCATTTGCTGTATGAGATATAGGAACACAAGACTTCAGTGTTAGAGATCATTTGTCCAACTTTTAAAACTCATAGACAAAGCAATGGAGACCCAGAGGTGGCTAGCCCAAGTTTACACAGGTAGTTAACGGCTGAGCAGCATCTAGAACTTCCTTTCTACTGACTAATCTTCCTGGGGTTTGTAAATTCTCCCCCTACAAGATGGAACAGTGGGACATATTTCCATTATCTGTAGGACTTTTGCCACAGTAAGTCTTAAAAAAAAGGTGAAGGAAAGGCAATCGGTAAGAACTTCATGATGTAACCCTGACCAGAAAATGGTAGCAAATTAGACTCTAAGTATTTTAAAAAGCCTTATACGTTATTGGTTGAAATAATTTTTAAAAAGTGGACATTTGACTATTACTGAGATGCAGTTCCAGGTAAAGTCATCCAGGCAGGAGATATTGGCTTAGAACTTGTGGAATGTCTCTTATAATTGCGACTGTTGGAAACAAATGGAAAGAAACGCAACAAATAAGCCGCTATTCCTCTTGTTCCCCTCGTCCTGTACCTCTCTGCTCCATGGACTGAGAATTTAATTTTGGCTGATCTGACAGGCACAGGAAGGAGTGAGGGGGAGGGAGGGTAGAAGCCTCTGGAGCTGGGCTTTCAGGAACACTGACAATGCTGCCTACAGAAAAACCACTTCTAAATGGCTCTCAGAGCCCTCGAGTTTGTTTAGAGAAAGTCTTGCTGGCATTGATGGATGTCTCCTCCTCTGACAGTTCACAGGAAAGGGTGTAGTGTAAAGAATTAAATGATTCATTCCAAACGTGATGGGCTCAAGTACTCAGGCTCCGACTCACTTCTTGTGGCTGTGCTCAAGCGCCCCGTGTGTGATGAGGTCATTTGCCGGGGCACACAAAAGATTCCCAGGGGCATACACATCATATACTGTGGGTATTCACAGCATTCATTCCTCCTGGCTGCTCAGGATAACAATGAACCTTCTCAGCATTACACGGGCTCACTACGGAGAGGGAGACGGAGTTTAGAGCCTTTCAATGGAAAACCCGCCCCCAACCCTAGGCACACAATGCATTTATTATAACGTCTTGGCCCTAAAAAGGGCCTGGGAACAGCTTGGAGTGGCCTATAATTAAGTACATTTAATAATAAAGGCACAAACTTCTTAGGTATTGCAAGAACCGAAACTAAAACCCTTCACCTTCTCTCTCTCCACTTCCCTCCCCCACCATCCTTCTCTTTTACAAATCAGAAAAGCCAGGAGTTATACGTTTTTTAAAAATAACAATTGCAAAGGATGTCTGGCCAGTGGGGAAAGGGAAATTAAACTACTTGAGAGCATTCCTTCCATGTTAAAAAAAAATGGCTTCTGCTCACTCAGGTAGTTAGGCACGGGAGGATTTGTTAAAAGGCTGTTCTGTCAATTATTCTTGGATTCCACTTCCAAAGGCTTTCAGGGGCTGTGACCCTCTCTGTGACCCTCTGGCTAAGGGGCACCCCTAGGGGTTAAGCTGACACTTGGATGAGCACTCCCTCAGTTCACTCCTGTGCCCAGGAAGGAGCGGTTCGATGTGTCCCACCAGCAGTGTACCCTGTCCTTGGTCCCACATCCTCCTCTGAGTGCTTGAATGTGCGTAGGTGGTTTCTGAGTACCAGGGAGAGGAAGAGAGCTCTATGAGGTGGGGTCAGTCTACAGGGGAAACTGCACTGGGAGAAAGGAGAAAAGGCAACGGGAGCTCCATGTCCAGGTCGGGAAGAATAAAGCTGCAGGAGGGGCCAGAATAGGCGGCTCTGCCCCTGCCTGACCGGGAGTGTGACCTGTTTTCTTGAACGTCACTAAGCCTCAGTTTCCTTATTTGTAAAATGAATATGTTAAGAATACAATGAATAGTCAATGGCCTGGTATCGGAAATCTTGAGAAAGTGACTTAAGTTCTCTGAGCCTTACTTTCTTTATCTGTAAAATGAGGTAAAAAATACCTATTTTACATGCATTGTTGTGAGGATTGAATGCAATAATGCATGAAATCACTTAGCATGCCTTGTACATAGTAATTAGTAAATGCTAGCTGCTGCTGCTATTATTATTACTATTATTAATGCAATTACATTTTTAAAGGTACTTACTTACTGGATTGAAATTGTTTGCATCATTGGATGATTCAATACACAGAACAAGGGTCTGGCTAGGAAAATGAGACAAACCGTGCAAACTCAGTGGGCAACACTGCATTGGAAATCCAATTGCTTTTATTTCTCTGACAGTTGATAGGGAGATGGGGTGGTGGGACAAATGGGTGTTATCTTTGCTTCTCTCCAATAATTGATTAAAATGAAATGGATCTGTACAATTTCACTATATATGGGTAAATAAGGTAACATTATTAACAAGACTAGTTTTTCTAACTCATGACAAGAAAGCACACATTACATTGGTGCCCCCGTTGGTTTTTGACTTTATGGTGAAGAGAAACTTTTATTATACGGCTGAAGGGAGACTGACTTCTGCTGAAACATTGATTTTAAACAAGGTGACATCAAGTCTATTGATAAATAAAGGTCAGCCCAAGAGAGGTGGGAGCAAGGTATACCTTGGAAGAAAGAGAATGAGGCTTGAAAAAGAGTATTATTTTTATAGCCAAAGAAATCTCCAGTTACCATTCAGTTCAAATATACTGCCTTGTTTTTACTTTGCATTAAGGAAAAACATAAGCATTTCTTATTTTGAGCATTACATTCTGGACACCAAAATGTGCGAGACTTTTGAGAAGCACTAGAAGAACAAGAAGAAACAAGAAATCCAAGGCAAGGCGTCCTTTATCCTTCCACTCTGCAGCATGGAGAATAGGACCTTTGCTCTTTATTATTTAAAGAGGCTTTAAAAAGTCACTTGGGAAAGGAAGCAATCCAAGGATCTTTTGATTCCTTTTGGCTTTGGCCAAGAAAATGGAATTACTGAGAAAATCTAACCTTTTATAAAATATTGTTGTTAGAGGTTTTTCAGTGTGTTAAATACTATAAAATCATTGCTTGTTGGGCAATACAGAGAAAATAAAAATAATTATTGGACAGGAACAGGTTGGGCGGATTTGCATAGACTTGTATCTTTATGTCAGAACGTGGCATCAAAGGCTTAGTTTGATAGGGTCACTTTTGTTATCTTAGGTGACCAGATGATGTGCTAAGGCAAAAGCAAGGCATTCTCTTTCCCTCAGGTTTCTGGAAACAGACCAAGCACCATAGTTCTCAAACCACCTTCCTTTAACCCCAACCTTTCATAAAATGCAGGTCAACTCACTTCCTCTAAGGATTGTAAACCCATCAGTGGTTGTAGATTTCCATGCACAAGCCTCCCTCTGGCTGCTTTTCTGAATTCTGGTTACTGAGCAAGTGTAAGAAGACCCAGGAATGCCAGAATTATCCCCTTATTGCATGGGTTCACTTTATAGAAGTCTTCTTTTCTTCATAGTACTCCTTATTCCTATCTTATTTCAAATCCCAGGGTCATCAGGGTGATGAAGAGCACTTCTTAAACACTGGACAACATGGTGGAGGTGAAGATCTGTTGTAAAATCTGAGGGATGTCCTTGGTATCCATGGCAACGAAAGACCGGCCAGCTGGCAAAGTTCTCTGAAGCCTGTCAGGATGGAAAGGGGAAGAAAATTACCATCGCAAATTGGGGCTCCCCTTCCACCTCCTGCCCCTGCAAACCACAGCATCCAAATGGCATCTGAGGAAAGGAAGTTTTTACTTTCTAATACCTTGCCCCTGCCTGCAGTCAACTTGGCTGTCACTAGGCAGTGAAAGGCTTGGAAGAACAACAGCGAGAGGCCCACTGAAAGCAGTGAACGAAAGGAAGGTCTTTTCAGTGAGAAAATCAGCAAATTTTGAAAAGAAAAAATTTTCTCCCTTTTATTTTTGTTATTTTCTGGTATTTTATATTCCCGTGACAGAACAGAGCCCCAGGGACCAATCTGGGATTAGCTCACCTGGGCCCAGCAAATGTGCTGGCCTCACACTGTACTTCTAAGTGCTTTTCCTGCCTTAGAAAACAGGCCTCGAAAAATGTTGCCCAGCCAAACCCCAAATGGTTCTTTCTCTCTTCCTCTCATTCTCTTCTTTTTTTTGCCCCACATCACACAATGTGAAACGCAATCTGACTTATCCAATTGCTGCTTTGATGACACTGAGGTTATATAGGCTTATGATAATTTTTTTAAATGCCAATTTATCATTTGGAACAAAGGGCCATTTTTGAAGGCAATAAAAGTACAAGACACAGTTCTATCCAAAAGAATGCCTCCTTTCACTGTGCCAACAAAGTTTGGTTTTGGAATGACATTTAATAAAAGTCAACCATCCTGTATAGTATCACACATTTGGCATGCCCAGTAGACCAGCTAATTCTGCAACATATCTTTTGCCAGTGGATGTTGGACTATTTCCCTAGGAAACCACAAGGGTATTATTGTGCTTTCTTAAGTATTCAAACAGGATCTGTTCACTAGAAAGACAAAATAGCTATTTCAGCTCAACCAGTATTTGTTGAGCTTGCCGTCTGTTTAATATTGGTCTGGTTCTGAAGCAAATTTGGGTAGAAAAGCCACGTTTTTTTTCAAGGACATGGAAGTTCTAGAAGAGGCTAACACACAAAACTAAGAAAAATGCAAAGTCAGGTGTAATAAAGTGACTGTAATTACATGATATTAAGTCTGTTCTTAAGCTTACTCTGCAATTCTGCAGCAAGGTGAAGGGATCAGAAAGAGAAAAAGATGCCAGCCCTTTGGACACTAAAACATTTCCTTGTCTGTATGCGGCTCTAGAGCACAGAGGACGACAGGTCAAAGAGGTGAAATAACACCAAGGCATGTAGCCTTCCGTGCGTTAGGCAGAAATTTTTTTTTTTTGGAGGAGATATACTTTCACCTGTGTTTTCTGCTTCTTACCAGTATTTTAAGTAGAGAAAAACCATGAGCTCTTTCTGTTTGTAATTCAAAAAGATAAATGTTAGTGTGTTTAAGAAATAACAGTGTTTCCAGATCTCTCCTTTTAGATCATCCACGATGGTATTTTTTATCTGACCATAAATTTTTCTACTGAATATTCAGTATATTCAGTGTAGCATCTTACTATATATACTGTCTTACATTGTTTCCAAGTGTTTCACCTGCCTTCTCTCTCCAGTAAGAAGGAATCTATATATAAGAAGGGAGACTATCTATCTATCTATCTATCTATCTATCTATCTATCTATCTATCTATCTATCTATCTTTCTGTATACCTATATATATCTACGTATGTCTATCTACCTATGTATATATATGTATATGTCTAGATATATGTATGTCTGTACATATACATATATACACACACAATCTCTTATGCTAGGAAAATAATAGATGTTTGCTACTTTGAATACGATTTAAACATGAACTGACTAGAACTGAGCTTCAGACCTTGATATAAAGTGAAAAATATACAAAATACTGTCAAATTTATTAGTGGGCAAATCAAGTTGCTAATTATTGTATCATTGGCTTAAATATAAACTGAAAAATAATTAATTTAAAATTATTATTGCTTATCCAAACATAAGCGAGATCATTATATCCCCTCAATTAGACTATCAACTCTAGTTTCTGTTTTCCCTCCATCTCTCCCAATGCCCCTCAGGATGCTAAGCCCACGAAATGGCATGTTTCAGATACTCAAGTTTCTCTATACTTGCCCTTTGCTGTGTCCTGAGCTGACACTTACCTGGTTGCTTGATCACCTAAAGATCCAATAAAAATGGCAAAAGCATTTACTTGAGGGTTGCTTGTCAGGATTTGGGCAAACTTAGCAGGAGGTATTCCATATCGTGACAGGTTTGCATCACTTAAGACGATGACAAAGTACTCGTCAGCTTCTTCTTGGACAATTTCTTGGATGGCATGTTTTGTCCCCTCTAACGTGTGGTCCCCACTCATGCAGAACTGAGCGTGGGCATGCACCGTCTGGGGGTAAGAGATGTTGCACAAAAGCCATTGGTGAGAAACTCCTTTTTTAACAAACATGATGATTTTTCTATTGACCATGAGAATGCACAAATACCAATTCTCATACATGAATAAGAAGTCTCTGAGTTCTATTTAATTTGCACCTTAGAGTGACAACAGTACACAGTGATATTTGTATGTGGTTAAGACTTACGTTAGAAACAGGAAATGTTCCAAAAGTATCCCAGTTGGCACTTACTTTTAAAACTCAAGCTGCCATTTAAAGTGAGAAAATGTTAAGAAAATATAAAACTTGGTATCACACCGGAGGATGGAGATGACACAGAGGAAAAATAAGGAATGAGTTCAGCTTCCAGTAAACAAAGTTATAATACTCAACACTGTGCTTACATCACTAGCAATGAAGGATATTTACTTTAAAATCATGGTGTCTGTGTTTCTATTGTAGATCTAAGTATGTGAAACTGAATTTATCATTAGAAAATGCTAAGAAATACATAAAATTGGGGTTAGAGAGTACTCCAAAAGGGGCCATTCTTTTCCTTCTGCTGAAATACCTAGGGGTTGAGAAGAACTGTATGGCACAGGAGGGGACCCAGGTTGTAGAATCCTGATACAACGCTGAGTACTCTGAAAATATGTAGGGAACAAAGTTTAAATTTTGTATGATGGAGAAAAGGATTTTAGGCATGAAGAGTTTTCTCAGTTTAATGTTTGTTTGTGAATGTATGTGAAACAGAAAGTCTTTTTCTTTCCTGTATCTGCTGCTTCTCCAGTAAATCTTTTCAGTGACCAGAAGATACTTCAGCTAATCTGGTGGAAGTTTGCACAATACAGAGGTAATCAAATGTATTTACCTTCAGAATTTCTAGTCTTTGCTTATTGTCCTTGGGGATTTTGCTCATTGGAACTAGACTGATGTTGTAACCATCTCCAGAGTGTCCAACGATGTCATACTATAGGCAAGAGAACCAGAGAGTTAGAAGACTCTGTCCACTAAAGAATTGTCATTAGACCCATAAGCCTCCAACTCTTTGGTCTGTTATTGTCCAGAATTGCTCAACATACAGCCATGGAGAAGTGCAGAGAGACAACAAAGGCCTTTATCAGCAAAGGCAACAAATTCTAGGCTCCCTCCCTTCTGGTCTATCCTCTTGTGTGATCTCTGCTCTCCAGCAGCAGGCAGAAAGTGTGATGAGGGCTTCAGG
This sequence comes from Diceros bicornis minor, assembly GCF_020826845.1. Taxonomy (NCBI): domain Eukaryota; kingdom Metazoa; phylum Chordata; class Mammalia; order Perissodactyla; family Rhinocerotidae; genus Diceros; species Diceros bicornis. The sequence goes on along the minus strand of NC_080748.1, from coordinate 34,843,552 downwards.
GGCTACCAAGAATTCCATTCTTAACTTTCAGGGGAGAGTTAAGAAAGATTACACATACACACACACACATTTGGTAGGCAGAATTCTAAGGTGGCCCCCAAGATTCCTACCCCCTGGTATATACAGCCTGTATAATCCTCTCCCCTCAAGTGTGGGCAGGACTTGTGAATATGATGGGGTATCAGTCGTGATTATGGTATATGATGTGGCAAAAGGGATTTTGCAGATGTAATTAAGGCTACTAATCAGTTGACTTTGAGTTAATCAAAAGGGAGATTATCTGGGCGAGCCTAATTTAATCACACAAGCCCTAAAAAGCAGCGAGTTTTTTTCTGGCTAGTAGCACAACGGGAAGACAGAGATTTGAAGCATGGGGAGATTTGACATGTGGGTGTTATCTATGGCTGAGATGGAGGGGACCATGGGGCAAGGCCCCAAGAGTGGCATTTAAGAGCAACCCTGGCTGAGAGCCAGCAAGGAAATAGAGACCTCAGTCTTACAACTGCAGGGAATCACATTCTGCCAACAATCTGAATGGGCTTGGAAGCAGATTCTTCCCCAGAGCCTCCAAGTAAGAGCCCAGCCTGGCTGACACCTGATTTCAGCCTTATGAGATCCTAAGCAGAGAATCCAGCTGAGCCAGCCTGGACTTCTGAACTGCAGAACTATGACTTGATAAATGGGTATTGCTTTAAGCTGCTATGTTTGTGGTAATTTGTTACACAGCAATGGAAAACTAATACATACACTTTTTTTCAGAACACAAAGGGGAAACATATTCACTGTAGAAATTACAGAAAAGCACAAAAAAGAAAGTAAAAATTATCCATAATCCCATTACTCAAAGATAACCTCTGTTAATGTTTCGTTGTATAAGTTCCTAGGCTTTTATTTCCTTTCAATATGTGTGTAAGAGGTTGCACATTCTTCACACACATACACATTTACATCAACATAATTTTTTTTTTTTTTTGGTGAGGAAGATCAGCTCCGAGCTAACATCTATGACAATCCTCCTCTTTTTGTTGAGAAAGACTGGCCCTGGGATAATATCCATGCCGATCTTCCTCCACTTTATGCGATACTCCGCCACAGCATGGCCTGAGAAGCGGTGCGGCGGTACGCGCCCGGGATCTGAACCGGGGCCGCAGCAGGGGAGCGCGCGCACTTAACCACTAGGCCACAGGGCCGGCCACAACATCAACATAATTTTTAACTAAAACGGATAATATTGATCATGTGATTTTATAATCTGCTTTTCTACTTAATACTATATGACATATATTTTTCTATTTAGGAAATACCTTTTTAACTCTTTATATCTCACAATGCACATGAGAAAGTCCAGTCTGTTAAGAAAGGATAGAGTTGAGAGGGAGGTGCAGCTCTTTTAAAGAAACTGGAAAGAAATTTGGGGCCTGAGGCAAACTATAACTGGGGCAAGGTAGTTCTCTCCAACTCTTGGGTTTGCCCTCAAATTCCCTTCTCCCCTCCCACCTCCCTCTAAGAATTTTTGTGATGCTAATATGAAGGTTAGAATAGACCTCAGAGTATCTGGGCAATTGGGGCATCTGCAAAGAATAATCTGACTGTGGGTCTGGGGCAAAAGATTTTAGGGAGAACTTGGAGTACAACAGGACAAAATGCTGAAGAACCATTGTTATCTATTCACCAACCAAGCAACCATCAATCAACAGCTGTCTTGGGAACACCTACCATGTGCAAAACACTACTCTCAGTGTTGCAGGGGAAGGCAATTATTTCTTTTCATGTCTGTTCCTTTTTAACTGGTGAGTTCTTTGAAGGCCGAGGTCATATCTTATTTATCTTTAAATTTTAGTATCTATGAGTGTGCCTTGTGTGTTTATTGCACAAATGCTTTAAGAGAGTTTGCAACCAAGTTGGGGCAATAAGAAGCTTTCCTTTCCCATGTGGGCTACATTCTTTTACAAATAAGCTCTTTGGAAGCTGGAATGCTTTTTTTTTCTCCAGCAGTCATGTGATAAATGGTGGTTAGCCCAAACTAGCTGACAAAAAACCCATAATATAACCGAAACCATCACATTTTTAAGTGAAAAGAAGTAGAAAATTCCTGTTGAAATAATTTTTCTGCAAAAACAGGAAGTCACAAGGCAAGTCAGGTTATCTGGGGAAGATGAGTTCCATTTTAGACTTGCTGAAATTGTGCATTTAGGGAAGCATCAGAGTAGAAATCTACTTCACGTAGTCAGAGATGTGTCTGTCATCCCCAGGAGGTGAACCCATGACTGACAAGGGCAAATACGCAGACAGAGAAGAACAGAGGACCTCTCAACCGAACCATGGGGACGATCCTCTGTGATGGGGTGGGAGAAAGACAGAGCCGAGTGAAGAAGACAGGGGAGAGAGTAGTGGCAGAAGCAGGATGATGGGGTTGCCCTGGGAAATCAGTGTGCAGGGTTTTAGGAAGCGGTTGTGCAACTGTGCTGAGTTACGCTAATCACGGCCATCAAAGAGAACAGTGACTAATGCAACAGAATCAATGGTGACCTTTGGGGAGTCAAATTACAAATACTTGGGGTCCTTGAAGTTCTGTGTAAGACCATGGTGGTATGGGCAGTACTGGTCCCTGGCTTTCAGCCCATGTCCTCTCTTTCTACAGTTGGCTCTGTCCCCCACTGCGAGGTACCTCACATGCACGCGTGTGGACACCCAGCCCTCACATCCACATGCCATCATACCACTCCATACAGTTGCCCCTTGGCTATTCCTCAGACCTGGGTGCTGACACCACTGGCCAGTCTACCTTAGGAAGATGGACCTAAGAAAGAGGTCCATGCAGGCCCTGGAAGCAGGCTTGGGGGAATCTGAGCAGAACAGTTGGGGATCCAGGAACTAGGAGCATAATCTAGAAATTGGCTTTAAGTGGGCCTGGCCCCTAGGCCCCATAGACTCTTCCCCTCATGGGAGGGGCATGGTCAAAGGAGGGCCAGAGTGGGGCCTTGGGCAGGAGGCTGGGAGATTATTCTATGCCTGGTTTTAAGGGAGTTTTTTTCCAACACAAAAGATGATACAAAAGAATTGTGAGGGAAATTTACAAATATATTAAAAATTCTTGACAATAAATGCATTCTAGGATGTAACAAATTCCATATATGAAAAAAATCTCCTTAGTGTACTTTACTATCAATGTAGTGAAAAGGTTACAAACAAAATTTGAAACCTAAAAGTTGTACAGCTCTTGACAATAGGTAACTATAGGAAAGTACTGGCTTCAGTATACGCCTGACTAAGGTCATCCATGTGTTCAGCGCTGGGATTGGCATGGATGTGGAGAAAGCCTGCAGGATCCCTCATGGAAGCATGCTTGAGGCCCTGTCAAGTCCGATTTGACAATGTCACAGCAGGAACTGTTTTGAGCCAAGAATAAAGTTCTCCCGAGAAGGTGCCAGGCAGGCTGCTTTCATTACGGGGCTGGTGAAGTAATCTGTTAACAGGATCTTACACAAGAGGGGATAAGATCAGTTCCTTGAAACAGAAGTAGGTTTCTCTTATTTGGTTGAGGTTAGAGGATTATAAATGTATTAGACTTCTTCCTCCCTTTTGACTGATGGTTAAAGTTCTTACTAATCAGATGACCATGGATGAGACTATATAAATAAATACCTGATCATGTGGTCTGCTCATAGAGTTGATATAACTGGTTACCACAAGGGAAAAAGTTGCTAATTAATTAACAAATAGCGGTCAAATGAGTTGTCGGATGCTCCTGATCAAAAACAGATACTGGCTGATTAAACACTTTGGAAACATTTTAGTAACTATCCATCTATCATTTGATTGACTGATTGATCTATCTATCTACCATTTAATTATTTGCCCAGGAGAAAAGAAGCACACTATACTCTTTTAGGCAAATGAGATAAAGATATGTGGGTTGCAGATCTCCCTTTCTTCCTCCCTCTCTTCTTCCCTGTCTTCCTTCCTTTTTTTCTCCTTTATTTGTGGTAAGGAAAGTGCTATTTGCAGAAGAATCTGCTTTTGTCTGGGCCTCGTTAGTATTGCAAAGTCTGAGAAGACACACCTAAGGGACAGGATGGGGTTTATAAAATGGTTAGCAGGCTCTGGTTCTCATCTTCCAGATGGGCTTGGGGATTATTCTGTGCCCAAAGTAAATAAGATGCTTGAGAGGAATCCAAAGTACATCCAAATGTGGAGCATTCCCCGGGGTTACTGTAGATCATTTCAAGCTTCCATTGAAAACAATACTTCTATGTCATAATTATCTAGTATCTGTTCTCCAGGGATCCTAACACGTTTTACAGACAGTAATTTGCTAATCCTTAAAACTGTCTAGGTTAACGGAAAAAGTATATAAATGCATTCATTTCCATTCTCTAACTCCTGACTCTGCCATTCACCCAGCCTGGTTCCTCCCATGACTATTGTCAAATAAGACTCCACAGGGTCTCAGGCGTGCTTCCCTGGAGGAATCATAGGACTCACTAAATAGGAACCTCACTGTCATTATCAAACTATCTAACATTTAGATCATAATTTTTTTCAAGTAGCTCAAAATTTTTGTGACCATGATTTCTCTACTTTTCAGAGTATCCCTTAAACCTTGTGGAGTCTTGCCTTTAGTATCCAACAAAAATACGAAACCACAGTAGTAAAGAAAAGCCTCAACTAGAGGAGACCAATTTTAATACGTCTTTGCTTTAGAAACTTGTTTAAATGCCCTTTTGCTATATTTTCTTTAGAAAATCTCATTCATTTAGAGAAAGGTATTACAGATGAAAACAAATGCTGAATTTCAGTCCAAGACACAAAGATTTATCATCAAATAAGGATGATTTATAACACTTAGACTGCAAAGAAAGCTCTGCTTAGAACAAAGAACTATTAGTATTTCTTATGAGTAAGATTTCTGTTTAAATTTCTAGTGGGAAGGATAATCATTTGCTAACTTTCGGAGAGGCTATGCTTTATCATGAGACAATCATCTGAGGCTGTTTTTGAAGACTGATGATGTGCGAAATCATCACCTCCTTCTAGACATCCAAACACACCATTCTAAGATGGCACTACTGACAGTGGCCAGCAAAGGATTAAAAGGTAAATATGTGATTTAAAAGGTCAAGAGAACTGCCAACAGAACCCTAGAGTGTTAGCCAATAATCCATAGTATTAGTTAGCTAACCCTTCTTCATATCATAGAAGTCAATGTAAAAGGATAATGTTGTGAAGGTCAAGGATTCTAGACTTGGCTCTGACATTAACAAGCTTTTTGACTTAGGGCAAGTCACTTAACCTTTCCAAATCTTGTTTCTACCTTGTAAATAATGCTGGTTTAGATGACCTCTAACATTAAATGCTCGTAAATCACTTAACCTCTCTGACAAATAGGGATAACCTCTGTTTCACCTAATCTCACAGGATTGTTGAAAGGATAGGACAACATATTTAACAAGTATAACGTCAACAGCTGTATAGTTCTCTATAGTTTACAAATTGCTTCTATATATCCCATCTCATTTTGGTTCTCTCTACAACCTTTGGGGTGGGTATTGTTAACCTCATTTCACAAATGAAGAAGCTGATGCCCGGAGAGATTAACAGACTTTTTAAGGTCAGAGATCTAGTGTTGGCAGAGGTGGAAGCCAAGCCCAGGTGCTCTGACTCTAAATCCAATATTTTTTACTATAGAAAAGTAACCCAACTCCCCCACCCCCAATCTCTACTTAAGCTTCTTGAATGGTTGGCTTGGCCACTATTTCTACATCAACAATTGAGTCAATTTGAATTCTTGGTTAACTGTGAAAGGATTCAGAGAAGTCTGTACATTGGTCTTCGGTCCTATCTTCATGTAGCAATAAGAATTCATTCCAAGCCTGAGCCTGATAGGATGATTGGTTTCCATTTCTAATGTTTCTGTGAAATATTCCTGAGGCATCGGGAAAAGGTGAATTACAGACACTGAACTAAGTTTTTGATAGAAGGAATTTTCCCAGCAGGTGCTGGTTGGGGTCATATCTTTCTACATCCTTCTGGGAGTCAACCCAGCCTTTCTGACCAAGTATCTTTGAGAAAAGTACATCTGTTTTACCTCCTTTGGATGATGAAGTGCGAAGGGGAAGAGAAGATAGAGTACTCTATGCACATGGCATATTTGCTCCTGAATTATAATTTTGTAAAAATACTGATTAGGCAGAAATAAAATGGCTGCAAGAAATAGGGATAAAACATCAATTAAGAAAGGGCCCTTTACTTTTCTTGGTGTATCTTTTGCATGGTTACTTCAATTTTATTTTTTATAAACGGAAATTTTATCTTGTGTATAGATTTCGTAGCAGGCTTTTATTTCTTTTTAGTTTATTCTTTTATTTTCTGCTTCTTGATTGTTGGCTTGATTTGTTCGGTGTCCCCTTTTCCAAAACCATTATCAAATAATTGTGTCAATAAAATATGGTCACCCTTTAAAAAAGAAAAAGCCCTGGGGCCGCCCAGTGGCGTAGTGATTAAGTTCGCGTGGCTCTGCTTTGGTGGCCCGGGGTTCGCAGGTTTGGGTCCTGGGTGCAGACCTATGCATCGTCATTAGGCCATGCTGTGGCGGTGTCCCATACACCAAATAGAGGAAGACGGGCACAGATGTTAGCTCAGGGCTAATCTTCCTCAGCAAAAAGAAGAAGATTGGCTATGGATGTTAGCTTAGGGCTGATTTTCCTCACCAAAAAAAAAAGAAAAGGCCCTGAAGTGGGAGTCAGAAGTCCTGGCTTTTCACAATCTAGCTGTGTGACCTTGGGCAAAGTACTTAACCTCTCTGAATCTTGATTTTCTTCTCAGTAAAACACAAAGGTTGGTGAAAATAATTTCTAAGCTCATTCCTGCCCTTAAGTTTCTATGAAAATTCAATGGCATGCCCAAGAAATGGAATGAAAGAGCCTGCTTCACTCAGTTGTAGGAACACCTGTGCCTTGTTTTCTCCTGTCAAGGGAGTGAACTATCTAAAGCTAACTGAGGATTGGTGAACCCTTTTCCAAGAAGAAAGCCCTCAGAGTCCATAAGAAATAACAATCTTGTACTGGCCCTTACAAGCAGAATAGTGGCTTTCTAACTCTTTCATTTAAAAAGCTTTTTAGCAGTGGAACTCTTTCTCCAAACGAAATATTGCACAAAAGCCCAGAATGTGAAAAGTCATTCAAAATCAATATACGTGGAATTGTTTTGGTTGAACTGGGGACAGCAGGGGACGGTAGAAAGTGCTGCCCTCTCACCCTCAACACCGCTCAAGGGTTCCTTGTTACACCGTTAGGAAACCGCGGCCTTAGCATATCGTTTATATGTCCCTATGGAACAATACATTTGACGACTTTTTTTTTTTTTTCCAAAGTCCAACTTCGCAATAACTAAATAAATCTCTTTTCTGGTGTCACTATGTGAGTGCTCAGTGGAGAAATAGTCACCTAACTTTTAGTGTTATTGAGCACTTTGAAGAAAAAGATTAAGGCATTAAGAGCTTTTGAAAGGAAGGTTTACTTTAAGGTTACAGTGAAAACACTCCCAGGGGCTTGGAGAAATCACGAGGAACAAACTGGAATGAAGATAAAGGGAAAAAATGCTTCCTGACTTAAATAAAATGGCTCACATAGCCACTGCCATTCCACTGTCACTCTCATGTTGAAGTGCTATACGAACATTAAAAATTCTGCCGATTATAAGATTAGCGGAGTTTATGCTGATTATTAGCAAATAATGTTGCTCTTGTCTTAGGTGACCTACTGTAAATACTGTCCCTCAGAAGAACTGAATTCAGTTGGTAGGACAATTATGAGAAACTTTAAACTTTAAAAATTCCAGATGGCTTTGAAATGTGTCCTGCCACAGAATTACCTCTCCTTCTCAGTAATTCCTGCTCAAAGATCCCTGTGGTTTGGCATGGATCATGTTAAGGTGGAATAAGAAGTGGAGGCTGACTTCAAATGAGCCTCCCGGGCCTGGATGGTAATGACCCAGAGCTCAGGAGCTGAGCCCAAGCCAAACAAAACACAGAGCAGATGCCAAGAGAGAGGTTTCCGGGAAGAGTCCAGATCACCAGGCCAGGCCAGTGGCTTCTGAAGGTTTCAAAGCAAATACAGACTAGACACCTTTACAATAACTCCAGGAAGACAACATTAAGAACCGTCTGGAACTGGGGAGTGGGGAGTCTCAGAGCACACTGCTGAATTCCTGCCAACACCACATGTGACGCCATCCTGGGCCATGGAATATGAATTTTTCACTAGGAGCTCCTAAAACTGTCATTTGCTCATGCATCATTGTCTATTTGCTGAGTAAATTGCAACCTTTCATTAGTTATTCCTAGTCCTTATGCTTCTTTCACAAATGAGAAAATGAAAGTACAGAGAGACTAAATGAGTTGAATACGATCATATAACGTACACAGAACAAAGTGAATGGCATGCTGCCACTTGATGTATACGCATTGAATGTCTTTGAAGAGATAATAAAAACATCCACTAACAGTGGTTGCCACCAGAGAGGGGAACTGGGAGCTGAGAGAGGGGAGCAGAGGCTTACGCTTCACTCACTCCTTTTCTATGTTTTACATTTTATACCATGTGCACCCATTACCCATACCCCAAAATAACTACAAAGAAAAGTTCTCACAGAATGTAAGTAGGCTCCATCCCACCTCCTTCCCATCCCCCACAGAGGAGGCCTGGAGAGCCTCAGGAGAGACTGAGTGCCCACAGCCCACTCAGTCTTAGATATGTTGACAGGGGTGGTGGGAAGAGCCTACAAAGTCTCCAATGTACCTGGTGTGGGGGAAAGCCTGTTAGGAGTTCTGGAAATATAGGGGATATTGGAACAAGGTAAATGGCACCACGAGAAAACAGCCAGACAAATCCAGAATGAAGGACATTCTACAAAACAACTGATCTGGACTCGCAAGAGAGTGACCATCATGAAAAGCAAAACTGGTAGTGGTAGGGAAGGCGGCTGTTCCAGATTAAAAGAGGCTAATGAGACATTACAACAAAAGAGAAGGTGTGGACTTGGACTGGATCCCAGATTGTGGGGGGAAAAAAACAACTAGAAGATACTTTTGGGATAGTTGGGAAAAGTGAATTCGGATTGGATATTAGAAGATATTATGAAATTACTGATAATTTTCTTAACAGTGATAATTGTATTGAGGTTGTTAGAGAATGTCCTTACCATTAGCAGAAGCATAATAAAATATTTAGAGGTAAAGCATTATGATGTTTATAATTTACTTTCAAATGATTCAGAGTAGGGGGAAAAGAGTACATATTTAGAGAGAAACATAAAGCAAATGAGGGAAAATGTTAACAATTGGCGAATCCAAGTGAAGGCATACGGGTGTTCATTTTACTGTTCTTTCAACTTTTTTGTAGGTTTAAATTTTTTCAAAATAAAAAAGTTGGGAAATAAAGGGAAAGTTTAAAAACAAAACAAAAAAAAGGAAAACAGATAAACAGAAGAAGATGGGCTCCATCCTATTCTGGCCCCAACTAGCCTTCTGACTTTTGGAAAAGTCCTTAATGTTTCTGGGTCTCAGTCAGCTGTCTGAAGAATGAGGAGACAGGAGTAAATGACCTGTGAGGTCACCCTAGTTGTGAAGTCTACGGACACGATGAGGAATTTGAAGGAAGAGGACCCGTATGCTTCACTCATTCTGTCCCCTCCACCACCCCTCCAGACACTCGCCTAAGAACCACTTTTCCTCAAAGAGCTTGTTTTGTGAAGTCTTAAGGTCTTTTCCTTTTGTTGGAAAGATTTTAATGCACTGGTTTCATTAAGACTTTCTATCCTCTTAAAAAAAGTTCTAAAGGAACTGTAGGGAATGTGAGGAGTATGTTTATAAGAGCAGGAAAATGCACAAAACCAAAACCTTTCAAGTACTACCTGTTAAAAATCTAATAGCATAAAAAAATGATAAAGCTACTTCAAGCCTTGAAAAAAAGTTTATTTTGGTGTCTTGCTATAATTTCTTGCTATAAATGTATGACTGGATTTGTCAGTCATATATTACTATGGTTATCTTCTCAATATACCTGTGGTTTTACTGATACAAACTGAGGAAATTCTTCACACTGTTGTGGCAATCAAAGAGACCATCAGCAAAATCCTGCTTTAGGGATGATGCTCTGAAGGAGAGAGGGGTGCTTTGCTTGCACCTGTTACTGCACGTCTCTCATAGAATCTTCTATCAGAACCAGTAGTTTTTACATGCCTCCCTCACTAGGCGACAAGTTCAAGGATGGCAGGGAACTCTGACCTAGCAGAGCACTCTGCGCTTAGCGAGTGCTCAGTTAACATTTGTAATCTTATTGAAATCCAGCACATCATATGGTGACGATTTGGTTTGTAATTGTAAATTAGGAACAAAATAGGACATCTTCTGAAATGCTCATTTCCTGGATGTTGTTTCTTTTTTGTGTGACACGTCCAGTTTCATTAATAGTTCTTCCAGATTACAGACTTTTTAACAGTGAGAACTGGATAAATACGAATCTCTACACTCTGCTGTTGAGATGCAATGAAATATTCCCACGCTCCGTGATAATCACACCATCTTCCTGCAGGCTATCAGATCGGCTCTCTGAGCTCCCTATCAGCTTTGCCACCTTCTGCTCTCTGTCTAGTCCTTTACCCAGTCCTGGGGAGCTGTGTCAACCAATTTCTTGGTCAACTCCTAGTAACATTTCTAAAAACCTAGAAGTAGTAGTTACACATATCAGAGCAGTTCTGCTCTCAAAGATATAGAAATCCTCTTTCTAACTGGAAATTTTGTTCTGGATAATACGAATATGTCAATTTTAATAGTGGTATGTTTGCTATGGTCTATGATGGATTAAAATCTCCATAGAACTCAAAGGCAGCTGAGGAACACTGCCCTTCAAGATCCACGAAAGAGGAGGATGGGCTGATCCAAATATGAGCAGAACCCAAAGGTTTTAAAACATTAGGTGGGATTTATGCTGATGCAATGGTCTAACCATTCAGCAGTCTAAGTGATTAAGAATTATATTCCACCTCGTACTAGAAAGGATCTAAAGTATTTTAAAATAAATATTTTTCTATAAACCCATAAAACATAAAAAAGTAAAAAATCAAAATCAAGAAAAACTTACTTCTGAAGGGAGGGGGTGGTCAAGGGAAGGAAAAAGCTGAATACTAGTGTGAAAGCTAGTGTGAAAACAAAGTTGTCATAGCTGGTCTTTGATTTGAGCTCTGAGCTTCCTGGCAACTAAAACCAAGAGGGAATCTTGAACAGTTCCATGGCTTTCAATAATCACAAGGGGAAACACGTTCCAGTTCTTTAGGAGAAATAAAGCTACTCCCCACGGTGAAAGTCCACGTCCTATTTGTATTTGTATCCTGCACTCGTACAGAGCCTGGCAACCCACAGCATTCATCGACTAAAGCTGTCTTTTTCCTACCCCTTAATACCAAAAGGAATCTCTCACGTAGAGCTTCATACAAGGGACCCTTGTACGAGCCTCGAAAATGGTCTAAAGTAAATGAATTAATGAGTTTCACCAATTGGTTTCTTTCTGTATCCATCATAACACACAGACACGACTCAGGACAGCAATTCTGAGGTGCAGGTGGGATGTCAAGCTAAATAACGATCTAAGAGCACCTATTCCTGAAGGACGTGTTTGACCCCAGATACAATCTAGAATATCTATGGATAGACTGTGTACTCTTTATACATGTCTGCACATATATCATCATACGGCATGTGACTGTGTTCAAGGTTATCTGCTCTGGGAAGGGCCAGAAGTGCAGGTGCTCTCTGTGACTGACTAACAGCACACGAATGGGCTCTTCTCAGGCAGTAACAAGGCTATGGGGGATCCCTTCTCCATGCTCAGACCTCTGAAGGCAGATGCAGAGCAAACTGAGCAACAGCAAAGTGGAAATAGTTTAAATAGGAGGCTGCATTTCTCCCAGGGTTACCATCCTCAGTAATCCTCACCCACGTGCAAAGGCATAGCAATGCTGAGAAGGGCACACTTTGAGGGTGACTCAAACTCTGGGAGGCTGCCTGGGTGCGAATAGGGCAATAACAGGGATGGGGGGATTGGGATGAGGATGGCGGCTCTGAGAAATTTGGGGAAGAGACTTGTGGTGCTTCTAAGTGCTCCCCGCCCCAAGCGTTATTGCTAACATCACACAACTTACAAAGTACAGTGCTCTCTTCTGTAGTAATTGGTTTTAGATTAGATCATTTTCTGATTATTAGAGCAGATAAAACAAAAGGCTCACTTTCTCTCGGCTGATAAATGAGCTGATGAGAAGATGATTTTTGTCTTCTCTGGTGGAGCCTGCATCCACCTATCCATCATCATGCCCAAACTCAGCGCTGACTCTTAGGCAGATGTGGTCAGTGATGCCTCTCATCATCCTCAGTTCATGTCATTACCTTGAACTTCTCTTCATAGTTCTCAAAGGCTTCCATGACCATACACACGGCCTCCATTGAGCGCTCCAGCCGGCCATCCACCCCGTTAAAGCGGTACATGCTGCCAGACACATCCACCACCAGGCGCAGGCGCTTGGGTTTCTGTTGGGGGCTGCCCAGCTGAGGGAGGGAACAACAGAAAAGCCTTGTGAACCAGAAAACCATCACTGGCTGCTGTTCTGGGGATCTCACACAGGCCCTGGAGTGCCAGCTAGGAGGCAGGCAGATCAGCTGTAGGCTCTGCACTGCACAAGGCTGTCCTGGCAGGTGGAAAGGCATCTACAGATTATATTTCAGCAAATGGAATTGTGCTGGTAGTTGGGGCCATATGAGAAAGATTTTCCTGTGGAACATGGTCCTTTGAAGGCCCAACCTAGTCTAGTAAAACTGCCTTACTGAGGCTGATGCTGTCTTACAATTAATAATCTGGAAAGATATAAACCCCAACATGTCATTTTCATATCACGCCTCAGAGTCAGTTACCCTAGCAAGATTGAGTTATTCTGGAAACCCACATCAATTTTACTTGTACCTGTTACGTAGTGACCTGAAAATCATTTTCCACATAGTCCACAAGAAAAGTCAGATTCCTAAAACAAGGTTATGGGAGAGGGGGGTCTGGCAGAGAACTTAAGGAAAGTATTTCTTCAAGGTCTTCTGTCTTTACTAAGCTCTCAGTCTTCTCTTCCTTTCAGTTACTGAATTACTACTTCTCTTTACTTTTCTTGGCAGTTAAGGGCATGAAAGTGGCATCAACTGTCAATTAAAATATGAAACTCTTAGGAATTTCAGTTTGATTTTGGACTCACGCCTGCCAATTTGCAGAATTAAAAACAAAAGTATATCTGTCAGTTTTACTTACAAGAAAAAAGGAAGAAGAAAAATTCCAGATTATTTTGTTATTATACACTTGCTGACATGTATGAAAACTAATGAGCAGTGTTAGTAATTTAAAAAAAATACTTTGGGTATTAGAGTGTAATCATTTGAGACAAAATCACCACATGTCTTAAAAACTTGTTGAGTCTGCCTAAATTAAGAACAGTACCACATATGCTTGCAAGACTACTCACAATTTCAGAGTATCTAAACACATTTGTTGACTACAATGAGTCAGTCAGTAAAGAAAGCAGCCGTTGACTCATACCAAGGACACAGAAGTAAGAACTCCCCAAATTACCGAAGGATCTTCTCTGAATAAACGTTTAAATGGAGTGAGTGACTCCCGTTCCCCCACCAGCCACTGCACCCCCACCTCTCAGTGCCTACTCAGCAATTCTGGTTATTCATGGATATACGAAGTCACGGAGCCCTCCAAGAGACTCAGTATTTCACCTTATTGTTACTGTACTGCAAATATTTTAATATTATGGCTGTCTAAAACTTTACATACTACAATGAGTTATTTAAGGGAGAATTCCTTCTAAAATTCTAAAACCTTATTCAGTTACAGAATGGACACAAACCTTTAAAGTAACAGAACAGTAGAAAACTAGAAAGATTGTGCTAGTGTTTTCACTTGTATAGCCCTCGGGGATTCTTAGACACCGAGTGTCTTCAGTTTCCCCTCCAGGGCACCCTGCTGTGTCCTGGGAGCTGATCTGCTTGGCTGGCATCAGCTTCTCTCTCGGCTGCTGGCTTCTAGTGGGCTCTGCTGGGAGGCATTGGCAAGAGATCAGAGGGTGAGGGTGGGATATTTGTTCCCTCAGCCACTTCTCTGCCGTGGCCCATGGGTGAGCTGTCCCTCTACTGAAGGCCACAGCTCCTGTGGGTAGGTAGCTCACCTATGGGCCACGGCAGAGAAGGGGCCTCTCCACAAACCACCTTCTCTAGGTTCCAGTAAGTGCTCTCTCCCTCTGCCTTTTTAGATCTAGCGATGGGTTAGATCCCTCCTGTTAGGTACCCACTGTTTCTTTTTGATTTTCCTAAACTCCACCCTTACCTTTTTAAATAGTCTCTTTATTAACTGTTCTTGAATTACTCAGTTTGAGTGTGCCTGGTATTTTTTGACTCATCTTGATCTTGACTTATATAATAAATAGTATAATATTTATTTTTTTCCTAATCTTTTGTTATATAATGTTTTCTTGGCTGCCATATTCAGGATTTATGGTGTTTTGACAAAGACTGCAACTCAAGAAAGCATTTGTCTGTAAAGAAGGCAGAACTCTGCAGATCTGAGGCTACTGGTTCACCATTACTTACCTGTGGCTCCAGCTCACCCCGGCGTTTGTAGATGGCTTTTTCTCCAGTCAGCCCATCAATGATCTTGGCATCATCTAGTTCCCCAGTAGCTTGGTGTCTTAGCCACTGTCTTTCTTTACCTTTCGCCTACAATGACACACACACAAATCCTCAGTTTAATTAGTCCTGCAGGTTCCCTGACACACTTTATGCATGAATAACAGGAAACACACCCGGGATCTTTTCAATAAGTGATGGTTCTGCATGAACACAGTTTCATAAACGGACTGGTTTCTGCTCTGCTGACAAAGAAATGCCCTTGTGTAGATTTTGTCAGTTTTAATTGTTTTAACATATGGAATGATAAAATGAACTCTCTTAGAGCACATACGAATGGGAAAACAGTATGCAAATGAACCCTTGGAGAAATGTGCAGTATCTGGAAATGTAATGGTGATGCACTTCTTAAGAATTTTCTGTCACAGTACTTCTAGAAAATTATTAGGTAACAAAATAATCAGCTTGAACTTGTTAACAGTGTCCGCAAGCACAGAGAAAACGTGATTTTCAGATCTCTTCCTTTTGGAAAAGAAGTTGTTACTCAAGTTCTCTGTGACATACAGGGTAAATGAAAACAACAGTACATGAATATTTTGTACCTTACATGTCTCTCTGATCATCTATATTCAGAAATCTTCTGAATTACTTTTCTAAAGGTATTTCTACATAATACTTTCCCATAATAACTTATCACTACGCCACGTGGACTAAGATGGTAGTTAAATGATAAAGAATTACAATGTCCCGGGGCCGGCCCGGTGGCGCAAGCGGTTAAGTGCTTGCGCTCCGCTGCAGCAGCCCGGGCGCGCACCAATGCACCGCTTGGCAAGCCATGCTGTGGCGGCGTTCCATATAAAGTGGAGGAAGATGGGCATGGATGCTGGCCCAGGGCCAGTCTTCCTCAGCAAAAAAAAGGGGAGGATTGGCAGATGTTAGCTCAGGGCTGATCTTCCTCACACACAAAAAAAAAGAATTACAATATCCCAATCAAGGCATAGATTTATTACAGCTGAGGACCGTATTTACATTAAGAAGTGGGAAAAATAGCTAAAACATTTTTATGCGTGCAAACTAGAGCAGTAGTTAAGATCACGTGCTCTGGAGTCAGATAGCCTGGTTCTAATCCTCCCTTCACCATGGTCAGATATCTGACCTCAAGCAAGTTACTTAACCTTCTGAATTCCAGTATCCTCATCTCTACAATGAATATAACACTAGTTTCTACTTTAGTGAGTTATTGTGAAGATTAAATGAACTACTACATGGAATTGGCTGAGAAAGAGTTTGGTAATCTATGTTAGCTGATATTATTGTTATCACTGTTATTATTATGATCAGGTGAGATCTAATGTGGACAACTAAGTCCACATTAATTTGAGCACACTTCCATCACTTTCACTGGATGCGGCTGTATGACAGCAATGTCATTGAAAATACAAAACCAAGCTTCAGGCAGAGCCAGTGTCTATTTTAGGGGTAGACCAACCACGGCACAAAGACGCTCCACACGATATAACTCTGGGTAGTACCGTATGTATTGTTTTCCTGTTCCTGCTACCCTTGCTGCAAACAGGTGCAAAATTACCATACTTGAATCCAGATATACCAATGTGAACATGAAATAAAGAGAGGGAATCTAAGCCACGAACATAAAGATATGAAATTTGGAGTGGATAATTTCCCAGGCTTCCAGGATACTTTATGCTGGGAAACATAATTGTGGATGGCCACTTAGGTACCTTTCAATTCTGAGATTCTATGACTCTTGAAAGTACCAAACTGCAGAGCACTGGCTTCTATAGATGAGGACAGACTCTCACAGGCTAGTCTAGACTGGGAAAATATGCACTGCAGAAAGTACAAGAGAATGTGGTAGCGGTAGTCAGCTGTTATCAAAGTGGCACGGAAGTTGGATTCTAGAGCTGGGTTTAAGAGGAACGTGGGATTAGAACTGGAATGAGAGTACATGACATGTTACGTAACAGCTGTGCCACTGTTCTCATTAAGCATTGATTTTTCAAAGTTTCATCAGTACCTTGACAAGACAATGACCCTGAGGACACCCTACCCAATTCTACTAGCTGCTACGTAGTTTTATTAACCAGTGATGCTTTCACCCTGTAAAGAACTGGTGCAAGGGCTACAGATTAAGTAATTTTTGTGATTTTTAATGTAGATTATGACTGTAGTAAAAATAAATTTAAACCCCCGCCATCTCACCATAGAGGAAATATAAAATGCTAAAATTCTAACTAATAATTCTACTCCTTTCCCCATATTTTGGTGTTTTTGAAAACAGAATATATCTTATAACTAATAGCAAAAGAAATTTGCTAAGGCAACAGGCAGAGGGGTTAATTGTGACCTGATTGTCATACCTGTAGGAGAGACATATGACCTTGGCTGAGCATAGCAGGTACCATCTCATTGAATTATTTCAATTGGCAGCACAGACCATTGACTTTTAATTTGAATTAACATCCCTAATTATTATTTTAAATGGATTCAAAAACATTACACTACAATAGAGAATCAGAATAATGAGCAAGGCAATGGAGCCTTAAGACGCAAATATACTATAAGTGAAGCAAAATTCCTTGCTGCAGAAATGACACTTCCAACAAGACCTACAAAGGTAAGATTCCCTGAGAGGAGGAATCTGGGTTTAAATTTATTTGTTAGGAGGACATATGCATAGAAGACTGCATGTCATAGGCCAGGCCTTGCAATTAAAGAGAGGAGAAACCTCTTTATTTTATAAAATAGATCACAGCACGCTTAAAGCTAGCAGAAGTTTGGGTGACTGATTCATGTTCCATGAAGAACTATCACCCAGACACTGTATACCTGTCCAAAAGTTCGAAGGACACCGTTAGATTTCCAGTGATATGTAATTCAATTAAGTACAACATATAACTCAGTTTAACCAAATAGTAAGTGTAGAGAATATCACAGTTTTCGATATGACTAGAAATTATACTGTTGTACTTTCTTCAGAAATTACTTCAGAAATTACTGTTTTACTTTCTTCATACTTACTATTGTTTACAAACGTATTACTTATCTCTTTGTCTCTATTTTCTACTGCTCCACTAGAAAGTCAGGTTCATGTGATAAGAGCCTTTATGTAACTCCAGTATCTAGAACAGTGCCTGATCCATAGTAGGTGTTCAATGAAAATTTATTGAATGAAAGTTGATTGCTTACTGTAAAATGTTGAGTGATAAATGTATGATATAAAAGCATGTATGCACAGTATTATCTCAATGTATATGAAAGTATACAACATACATGCAAAGAAAAATATGTGGGAGACAACAAATAAAAATATTAGTCATGGTTATTTTTGAGTTGTGGAATTATGGGTGATGCTGCTTTCTTCTTTTAATTCCTATATTTTCCAATTTTCATATAATGAACTTGTGACTTATACAATCCGAAATAAACAAAAATAAGTCCTCTATTTTTGTCAAAAGGATTTTCAAAAATCCTTTTATATTTTTATGAAATATATACCTTTGAGCCCAGCTTACAGTTTATGGAGCGCAGAACTTCTCAAACTTCAATGTGCATACAAATAACTTAGGGATCTTGTTAAAACACAATTTCTGATTCAGTAGGTCTAGGCTGGGGCCTGAGACTCCGCATTTCTAACAGGCTCCCAGATGATGCCAGTAGAGCTGGCCCACAGATCACACACTGACGAGTAGGCGCATAGAGGATTCCTGGGGCCCATAAGCGGTCTTTTGAAAACCACCACATAGAAGTGCACTAGCAAAGACCTGGTCTCTCTCTGAAGTTTGCTCCCTACCACAGACAAACTACTAAAATGGTGTCAACATCTCTTCATCTTCACGGGGATGGCTGCAATCATACTTCCCTCCCCAAATGTAATACATACCAAACTTTATCTTACTGAAAAATCTATCAAGAGAATGAGAAGAAAAGCCACAGGCTGGGAGAAAATATTTGCAAAAGACATACCTGATAAAGGATTGTTATCCAAAATATACAAAGAACTCTTAAAACTCAACAGTAAGAAAATGAACAACTTGACTAAAAAATGGGGAAAAGATCTGAACACACACTTTACCAAAGAAAATATACAAATGGCAAATAAGTATATGAAAAGATGATTACCATCATATATCATTAGGGAAGTGCAATGAGAATGAGATACCACTACACACCTATTAGAATGGCCAAAATCCAAAACACTGACAACACCAAATGCTGGCAGGGATGTGGAGCAACAGCAACTCTCATTCATTGTTGATGGGAATGCAAGATAATACAGCTATGTTAGCAGGCAGTTTGGCAGTTTCTTACAAAACTAACATACTTTTAGCATACAATCCAGGAATTGCACTCCTTGGTTATTCACCCAAATGAACTGAAAACTATGTCTACACAAAAACTTACACATAGATGTTTATAGCAGCTTTATTTATAATTGCCAAAACTTGGAAGCAACTAAGATGTCCTTCAGTAGATGAACAGATAACTAAACTGTGCTACATCCAGGCAACGGAGTATTATTCAGTGCTAAAAAGAAATGAGGTTTCAAGCCATGAAATGACATGTAGGAAACTTAAATGCATATTACTAAGTGAAATAAGTCTATCTGAAAAGGCTACATATTGTATGATTCCAACTATGGTCAAGCATTGATTAACGATGGGGATACGTTCTGATAAATGCATTGTTAGGCAAATTCGTCACTGTGTAAACATCATAGACTACTTACAGAAACCTAGATGGTATAGCCTACTATATACCTAGGCTATATGGTACTAATCTGATAGGACTACTATAAGATTAGTTGTATATGGGTTCCGTGGTTGACCAAAATGTCACTAATGCACCACATGACTGTACATGACATTCTGGAAAACGCAAAACCATAGAGACAGTAAAAAGTGGTTGCTAGGGGTCGAAGGGGGAGGGATGAATAGATGGAGCACAGAGGATTTTTAGGGCAGTGAAATACTCTGTATGATATTATAATGATGGATACAGGTCATTATACATTTGTCCAAATCCATAGAATGTACAACACCAAGAGTGAACCATAATGTAAGCTATAGGCTTTGGGTGATAATGATTTGTCAATATAGGATCATCAATTGCAACAAATATCCTACTCTGAAAGGGGGATGTTGATAATGGGGGAGGCTGTCTTGGGGGGCAGGAGGTATACAGACACTGTACTTTCTGCTCAATTTTACTGTGAATTTGAAACTGGTCTAAAAAAATGAAGTATATTTTTAAAAAAATCCAGTTATAATTATAAAGACAGCTCTTTACTATGCAGAATCTATTTTCACTTCAGGAATGCAATGGTCAAGACAAAGTCTGGATCACGGTAGAAAAAGCATCAGATTAGGGTTCAGTATATGAGAATTCTAGGCTTGGCTCACTTGGGGCAAGTTATTAAGATTCTCTGGGTCTCAGCAGTCCCAACTTCAAGATGAGGGGCCACTGTGTCAGTGAATGTCTGTTTGAAGCATAACAGTCTATATTTAATTAGTAATGAAAATCACTAGTATTAAAAGAAGGATTTCCCAATTTGTTTTTTACTCTTTGCCTCTTCCTAATATATCACAATGGTAAGGACAGTAATATATTCTCAGATAACTGGGAATGGTTTCCATTCGTAAGTTTCTAAAAATAAGTTGATAAGGATGCTAAAAGGTGACTTTGAAGGAATGTGCTTTTTCACTAGTAAATCTATTATTCCTCAATAATAGAAAGA
Organism: Diceros bicornis minor; assembly: GCF_020826845.1. Taxonomy (NCBI): domain Eukaryota; kingdom Metazoa; phylum Chordata; class Mammalia; order Perissodactyla; family Rhinocerotidae; genus Diceros; species Diceros bicornis. The sequence continues at coordinate 34,823,075 of NC_080748.1, read as the reverse complement.
GGTAAATTGCCTGCTAAATGCAACAAATTATGGGGAAAATAATTTCTTAGGAAAATAGTTCATTTCATGTCTATTTTGATGTTAGTCTTAATGCAGTTTACTTTAAGCTAGTTTGCTACTGATATTAAGCATTTTGAGAGACTTGGGTGGATAATCAGTTATAGGAAATCTGTCTTTGCTTTCCAAACTTCATCATCTTTCTACCCCAGCATCAGCACTCAAAAGAAAGCACAAAACATCTAGGACCTAGCAGATATGCAACTTAATGAAAAATTTTTGTTTCACTATCTGGAGTTTTGGGGATACTAAAATCTCCTCAACAGCTGTCTTATACTCTCAGCAGTTCATATTGTTCTCCAAATTGGGATAGAGCCAGACCTAAGAACTATTAAGAACAATTATATTAGAAATATTCAAGACATTAGAATTTTTAATGGAGTTCATTATTTATATCAACAGATGAATGCCTATGGTATTGATATATATTTTTGAAGAGTATCTAAAAAGAATATTAATAGGCATACACACATAGTTAAGTAAAACCATAGAAACAAACAAATGACCATATCATCATAACAAAAGTGATAAAATTTACTCAATGTCATATCCAGGAAAGCATTCCATTATGCCATTTTATACTCCTAAGATTTAAATTTAAGATTGCGAAACAATACCACAATCCCATGCTTTATGCCAATTGGAAAGGAATATTATCTAAATACGATTACTTAGTGGATTATCCTTTAAATAAATTTATAAAGATCCCACTATAATAACACGATTTGGAGTAAATACAGTTTGCTATTTTAGACACTACTCCTATATTTGACTAAACTACCCTAGTACATCTATCATTTACCAGAAGTTTTTCTTCAATTTTCTTTAGCAGGCTTGTGAGATATAAATCTTACTGGCCAGCTAAGTTAACTTTCAAAGCTAATTTATTATAAGGCAGCTCTTCAAGACTATGAAGTGAACAAATGTTAACTCCTTAAGAGAGGTTTGCAAAATCCTGCCTTACTGCTATCAATCCCAGACCAGTGTAAGAGCACAGAGGCTGCTGGAACAGACGAAAGGCACAAAGAGGGATTACAGGTGGTATGAATTAGAGGGGAAAAGGCAGGAGTGACAAAGAGCAACAGAGCCATGCCCCAGTGAAGGCTTGTTAAACCACCAGCCCTACAGCATTGTGGAATTCTTCTTTTGCTGTACATGCTAACAATTAGTAAAAATGATAACAGGGGGTCCTTTTTAGGAGACCTATTATTGCCCGTTGTAAGGAGGTTACAGAATTATAAAATATTTTTCCCTTAGAATATTGTTTGTCTGCTGTCTCTGGATTCACCATCATGTAAGAACCTAGGGATTTTAGGTCTTAATTTTCTTGGGCTGATGTTGCTTCTTTTCCTGTATATGATTATCATCCTTTAAGGTACTCTCTAGCTTGAAGACTGTTTCCATTACGTATGCCAATAAAGTAAAGGACTTAGTAAAATTTGGGGTGAGAGTGAGGTTTCGAAAGGATATGCTTTTTCCAAAAACTCTGGTACTCTTTTCTCCTTTTCTTGTGGGAGAACTTTTAAAATTCAAGTATAACATACTTGTAATAAAGTGCATAAATCTTAAGTGCAAAGCTCAATGAACTTTAAAAGCAAACACACCCCGATACCCATCTGCACCTCCACAGCCTCCCAGGGCCTCTTCTGGTCTTCACCCTCCCCTGCCAAAGGTAAGCTCCTATTCTGACTTCCACCACCATAGATTAGGTTGCCTGTTTTTGAACTTCGTAAAAATGAAATCATACCATATGTACTCTTCTGTGTCTGGCTTCTTTGGCTCAACATTATTCCTGTGAGAGTTAACTATGTTCACTGCTGTAACAATATATTCAACCACAATTTATCTATTCTACAACTGCATTGTTTCCAGTTTGGGGCTATTACAAAAAATGCCACCATGAGTATTTCTGAACATGTCTTTTGGAGCAGATATGTGTGTATTTCTGTGAGAGAAAGTCCTGGATATGTTCAGCTTTAGTAGATACTGCTAAACAGTTTCCCAAAGTGTTTTTTCCAATTTCCATTCCCAAGAGGAGTGCATGAGGGTTTCATTTGCTTATATCCTCACCAACACTTGATATTGAGAGTTTCGTTTTTCTTTTAGCCATTCTGGTGGGTGTATGGTATATTCCCTTCTTTTTTATTTTTATTTGTGCATAAATGAATTACTTTTGGTTCTGCTTGTAATTGATATTTTTAGGAACATGAACTAGTAGTTTTTGTTTTTGAGAAGTGAAAGTATGTACTAGCCTTTTGATCCAGAACTATTTGGCACAAAGATATTTTTATAATAGTAGCACTATTCATTAGTTTTCAAGTACATAACTTGCAGATGAATATGGGCAGATAATTTATTATCTATCATCTAGCCAGCCACTAATACTTGGAAACTCAAAACAGGAAGAGGCCTGTCAGAATGGATGCTCTTGGAGGCAATGGGCTGGAAGGGGAACTCTTTAAAAATTTACTGAGGGCTGGAATAAATATATTTATTATTTTGTACTGTGTATTTTATGGGACTCATTAAAATACTTCTTTAAATAGTAAGTTCCTACTGTATTTAAATATATGCTTTTATTTATAACAAAGGGCCAAACACGTTCTTTATTGCATATTCCTATTGCATGAAGTAAAGTATTCCTATAAATATGTCCATCTGTTTTGTATTATACATTAAGCTCATACTAATGAGAATTCATTATATATAAAGCTATGTTTCAGTAATAAAAAGCCTATGTTACAGACTTTCTAAAAAAGAATATAGTTTTATTACGTTCATGTAAAGAACACTTAGACTAATTGAAATGCTCAGAGGATGACGTATTCTGGTTAATTCATTTTCTCGGAAGTAACTGGCTAACCAGAAGGTACACACACACACACACACACACACACACATCTGTAGCAGTGAGGACATTGAGAGGAATAAACTTGACAGAAATCAATTATCTTGTGGTTTGTGACATTTTGTCTCGTGATTTCAGCACTGAAAGTATTCTGATTAATCTTAAGTCTTCCCTTATTTGGGTTACGGTAATCAGACTTCCTTTATCTATAAATAGTCCTTGAGTGAATGAATAAACGTAAACGGATGTTTGAGGATACCTGGGAGCAGTGATTCTTTTATTAAACATTAGTGCCCATTATTTTAACATTTCTCTACATTCAACCAACATGTACTTTTTATGCTATTAATCTGCACCATTCAAACAAAAGAGATATGCTGGATTAAGGCAAACTTTTGTACAATATTTATAAAATAACAAATTATAAATCAGTGGAAACAATAAAAACTTTTCTTTGTGGTTCTCAGTATTTTGACATAGTAAAAAATACTTTATTAAATATCTGTTAGGTTGCTAGCTGCTCTAAACAGTGAAACAGTAGTGCCAAGAAAAGAGAAGATATCGACCTTCCTATTTTAAGGAATTCCCTTTCTCTTGAAGTAACATCTCATTGCAAGGGAAAATGGTGATTCATGTACTTAGCAAAGACGATGCTCATTAGAAGAGTTTGTACTCTTGGATGCTGATGTGGCACTAAACTACTACTTTGGGTGACAATTTACTGTCATTTTGTAATTAGTTTTTATGAACAAAAACAATTTCATGTCTTTCCTTTGAAAATTAAATATTTTGTACTTCAAAGGAGCTGGGAACTACACATATCAGAGTGCATGTACAACAGGCATCTTAAACTTAACAGTTCAAAACTGAGCCCTAGACCCCCCCTTCCCCCCACTCTCCCCAAGCCCTCCTCATCTCAATAAAAGGCAACGGGTATCCCCACTCTTTTTTTTTTTTTTTCCTGAGGAAGATCAGCCCTGAGCTAACATCCATCCCAATCCTCCTCTTTTTTTGCTGAGGAAGACTGGCTCTGAGCTAACATCTATTGCCAATCCTCCTCCTCTTTTTTTTCCCCAAAGCCCCAGCAGATAGTTGTATGTCATAGTTGCACATCCTTCTAGTTGCTGTATGTGGGACGCAGCCTCAGCATGGCCAGAGAAGTGGTGCATTGGTGTGCGCCCGGGATCCGAACCCGGGCCGCCAGTAGTGGAGCGCCCGCCCTTAACCGCTAAGCCACAGGGCCGCCCCCACATCTCCACTCTTTCAGCTGCTCAGGCTACACACCTAGGAGTCATCTTTGACTCCTCTTTCTCTCACATCTCACATCTAGTCCACTGGCAAATCCTCTCAACTTGCAGCAGTATCTGGCCATCTCTTACCCTCTCCATGCCTAGTTCCAGTCCAACCATCATTGTCTCTCACCTGGACCACTGCAATAGTCTCCTAACTGGCTTCCCTGCTTCTACTCTTGCCCCCTGACAGTCCCCTCCCCACACAATAATCAGGGGAATCTTTAGAAAAACATGTTGTAATTTGCAAGAAATACATAAAAAAATACTAGCATGATTAAGTTTTTAAAAAGTCTGATTGAACTTCTATTTTTCTAATTATTTTCCGGAATGAAATAGTATTTGTCTCTCTCGTGTGTAATATGGATTATCACGCTTTTTGCTTCCTTCTATCCCTCTTCTATATCAACTCCTTGATTTTTGTTTAATTTTTGAGATAATATGAGAATTTAGGCCCTCTTTATTATCATTAAAATCACTATTTTTCATATCGTGTTATCTTTTTAAAAGCAATATTCTTAATATTTGAGTTTTCTTTTAAACATATTTACCACAATTATTTAGACCTGATTCTGTGTTTAATTGCTTTCAATGCTCATTGCTAGTCCTTTTGTACCACGTTTCCCATTCTTAAGGAATTTTGATTCTTCTCTTAATCGGCTGGAATATTTATACATATGTGTGTACATATGTATGCATGTGCACGTGTGTATACACATTGACTTCAAAATTATTTTCAAAAAGTGTACTTAGGGGCCAGCCCGGTGGTGTAGCGGTTAAGTGCGCGCACTCTGCTGCTGGCGGCCCAGGCTCAGGTTCGGATCCTGAGTGCACACCAGCACACTGCTTGTCAGGCCATGCTGTGGCGACGTCCCACATAAAGTGGAGGAAGATGGGCACAGATGTTAGCCCAGGGCCAGTCTGCCTTGGCAAAAAGAGGAGGATTGGCATGGATGTTAGCTCAGGGCTGATCTTCCTCACAAAAAAAAAAAGTGTACTTAAGCAACGTATATTTTAAATCTCTGAATATCTGAAAATGTCTGTCACCTTTGCACTTTGCCTGAGTATAGAATTTTTGGGTCACAACTTTTCCCCCCAAATCCTGCAGATATTGTTTCACTATCTTCTGGCATTCAATGTTTCAGGGACAATTAACGTAAGATTAATTTTTCTTTCTCTGAAAATAAGCTTGTTTTTTGTCTGCTTGTCTGCTTTTAGGATATTTTCTTTGTTTTTGAAATATTAAAATTCCATGAAGCTGTGACGAGGTGCTTATCTCTTTTCATTAATTTGCCTGACTCAGTAAAGTTCTTCTGATCCACAGACTTGGGCCTGTTTTCAGCTCAGCACAGTTTTCTTTTGTTACACCTCTGATTACCGTTTATGTGTCCTTTACGTGGCTTCTTCTTTGGGAATATCATTGGTTCATCCAGCATATGTTTACTTACCATGTGCAAGTACTGCTCTACTTATTGGAATGGCTCATGCTTCCCTATGTTAGCTCTCTGCTCGGTTTTTATCGATCAGCTTTCTTACGGTTTTTACTTCTTTATTTCTTCTATAGTCTGAAATAACAATTCAAGTTTTCCATTCACATTAGTACTTAGACTTAAGACTGGAATGAGTCTGTGCTTTCAACTTTCAATGTAGATTTCAGTCTTGGCATTGCATTTTTAGTTTTCTTATAATCTTTCCTTATTGCATTCAAATTCCTTACTATTTTCTGCTTGTTCTTAGACACATCCTTTTAAATCCATGTCTTATTTCACACACTTCAAGTTTCTTTGAATTTTGAGAACACGTAGCAAACAAAATCTGGTGTTTTCTGAAGAAAATATTCTAGCCCAGCAGCATCTTCTTCCTCTACATTTTGAATGCTTGTTACTCTGCCTCATTGCAGATAATTTCATAGATCCCATGTTATTTAATTTTTTTGTGTCCTTACTCTTGAACAATGAGATGGCTACACAAAACTGTTCAGGAACAAATGGGATGGATTCTCCTTGGTTGCATTTATTCTCCACTTTGTTATTATTAGAAGTCTCCTCGAGGATTTTAAACTGGTGTTGAACTAGTCCAACTGGTGTTGAACTAAATCTACAATACAGCTCAAGAACTCAGCAGGGAAGGAGTTGGAACTGTGGGCCGTCACAGCATGAGAACTTCATCTCCACATCATTTCTTATTTTGTTTGGAAAAGCCATTGCAATGGGGCCAACTTTTGGCATTTAGCTTTTGTTTGATCTCGTCTTCAAGCCAAGTATAAGTTGGGACTGGTCTGGCCCCTTTCCCAGTGTTATTCCCTGTCCAGTTTTCTGCTTGTTGTAGCCACTGCATGAAACCTAGACCTTCCCACTCCCGCTCCTTCCCAACTTGGCTGCTTTCAAATGCTGCTGCTTGGCAGCGACAAAATGGAGGTCAAGCGATCTGCTTCTCACCAGCTCTAGGGCTCGTTCTTCTACTCCCTGCCTCTCTGATTAAGGGACGTAAATGTGATTCTGCTGGGTCTCACGCACGTACCCGCTAGTAGTGCTATTTCTTAGGAAGGTTTTTGAGTTGTCTTTGGTACTATCATTCATAGGGGTCTCATCACACTATATTCAGCAAAAATTCTTCAAAGCTTCTTGCATGTCACTAGCACCTTTCCCTAATTTCTACTGTCATGTGGCTTTTTCACTGTTTACAGCTTTCTACTGTTTTAATCATTTTAATGGTCATCTGGTGAAGACTGAGCTAGATGCCTGTGCTCATGCAGCCTGGAAGCCAGGACTACATTTCTAGGCTGCACTCTGTTGAAGTTGTCCTCTCGTGGTCACTGATGCCGTGTGCTGAGTGACGAGCCATTCATGAGCTAAGAAAGAGTAACTGGCATTTTACTGCTCTCCCTCGAAATGCAGACATTCTTGACTCGGCTGTTTTCATCTTTCCTTTCTCTTTGCTCTATACTCTCAGCTTAGTCAACACACCTTCTTTCTTGGCTTGGGCTGTTCCTCTCTACAAATGACCATAAAAATACAGATATAGATATCTATACAGACATGCAACCCTATCTGTTCCTAACCTGGCTCCTGAACTCCAGATTCACATCTTAAAATCTTCAAATATCATGCTTGACATTTTTACATAGGTGTCCCAGTAGTGAGAAAACATAATAACATCCAAACCAAACCTCTGCTTTCTCCACAAGTCTCTCCTCTTCCTGTGTTCCCTATTTCTGTCCTCTAGGGCTTGAAAAGCTCACCACCCACCTCCTCCCACATTCAATCAGTCACTGTCTTCTTGTCCTACCTCCAAACTGTTCCATCCTTTCCATTTTCATTTCAATTACCCTCGTTTGGGGTCCTATCATTTCTCACCTGAATAAGTGAAGAAATTTTACGATTTGACTTCCTGCCTTCTCTCTCTCTCTCTTCTCTGATACTTTTTCCCTCCACAGCTATGAAACTATGTAAAGAAGCTATAACCATACCACTCTCTTTCTCAATAGCGTTCACACTCCTCACTGATTACAGAATACAGTCAGCGTGGTGCTCAAGGCCCTTGTGGATTCACCTTCTCTCTAGTTTTCACTCCTATCACCCATTGCCTCCAAGCCCACCCCCAAACTCTCAACTCTAGTCACTCTGGACTGTTTGCCATTCTCCAAACATCCTTGTAGTCAAGACTTCATCGTCTGCCCATAGGTTTGTTCTGTCTAGACCAGAGCTACGCAAACTGTCTTCCCTGTATGAACACTTGTTACTGGTCCGTGATGAAATAAGTAACAGAAATCGACAGTAAGCATTTAGAAATTTGTATGGCAACTTGACAAGTAATTTTATGTTTGTTGAATGTAAGATTAAATAATATGGGCTTGTATTTTGTATGTCATTTTTTAAAGTAATTCATTTCTATTTTATTTTATAGAAGTATTGGTCCATGATCAATTAGAAAAAAACCTGGCCCCTCTCCACAGAAGGTTTGAGAAGCTCTGGTCAAGACCATCCTCCCACTCCCATCCTTAGAAGTTACCAATTGAAACCATGCTCTTCCTTTATGGTCCAGCTCAAATGACACTTCCTCTGTTAGTTTTTCCCTAACTGTCCAGCCTAGAAATTGCTCACACATTTGTCTACATAACCACAGCACTTCGTTTAAAACATTTGGCATTTACCATGTTGTGTCTTCTATTACAACTATACACGTTCTTCTTCCCTGGTTAGTCGTTGAAAGCAGAACCCTTAGGCAAAATAGATATACAGTAAAAGTCTACTTGATGAAACACAGTTATGACAGACTAAATAAAAGGAATGGGGAAATACTCTCCATTCTTTACATATGAGCAAAGTGGGTGTGCAGAATAAAGTCTAAGTTCCTTGCCTGGCAACTACCCCGCCTCTCAGCTTCAAGTCCTCGTTTGCATTCACACTGAGTGGTATCCTGCTTGTGGGCGCCCCTGAGCTCACACCTCAGACCACACAGTGTCCTGCCTTTGTCTATGCTGTGCCCTCTGCTGGGGCACTGTTTTCATCCTCCTTTGGTTAATACTCATGTGTCCTTCAAGACTCAGCTTATGTATCCTTTCCTTCAAAATCTATCCTAGAGTCCCTTTCCTCTGAGCTTCCACTGCATTCTATGCATCCCTCTACCTAGATGCTTACCATATTAAACTGAAATGATCTGGTCTGGTGCCCATTTTCTCCACCCCTCGAGACTATAGTACAGGGACAATATCTTATTAATCTTTGTTCCTTCAGTGCATGTAGCATGCCAGTGTTCAGAAACACTATTTATATGAACACCAGCTCATTTTGAAGCATTCAAGGAAAAAAAAGGAACATAATGGTTGGTTCATGGAGATATCATGTTAGCCATAGCAATCAGAGAAAGGCTAATTTAGTTTAGCCTGAGAATAAAATTACTGATTGTAGATCAGAAAAACACTGGAGAGAAGATATGATTAAAATCAGTGGCTTTTTTGCAGAAATGGATATTTTCTTTTGTTAGAGAACGCTGGAATCAGAGATTCAGAGTCTGAACCAAGTATAATTGAAATTATTATAGACTTTTCTAGTGAGAAAATTCTTGCTACTGATTCATAAAAGGTCCATTAAGCAGGACTCTATGATATTCCATAAAGAATGGAGTCAAGAAGCAAAGGAAAGTCGCTGGGGACAGCTCTCTTAATCGAGGAGAATGAGCTGTGCTACAACAGAGGCACATGTTGAAGCAGATTTTAACATGGGTGGCGACATTTCCTGTTCCTCAGATCTTGGCCCAGCCACCCGGAATCAATGCGTGGGCCTGAAGCTGTGCTTTGGAAAGTCATCTCAAGTGGTGATCTGCTAGATCCTGGCCAGAGTTTGTGCTTTTCACCAAGGAAACACCCATGGTTACTGGGACTACACAGCAGCCTCAAAACGGCTGTAAGTTATTAGTCAATCAGAGCCCCACAGAACTGGCAGAAGATGCCAAAAAGGGACTAAATCAAAACCTTCTCGTTTTGGTTACAATGTAAAGATTCATATTCTACATGAGTCCCTGTCCATCCTGGCCAGTAGCTGTGTTAACTAGCACTGTCTCTCTAAATTGAGGACTACATGGCCCGCCTGAGAATAACACTTCTGTGGATTAAAAATGAAAATTCAATAAGGGAAATACTTGAAAACGCTGTTTGGCATTTGGATAATAATGCAAAATGTTTTATGAGTATATGAAAGAATTTTACTTTTTATATAATTGTAGAGTCAGAAGAAGACAACAGAGACCTGACAGATAACAGGGACCTGAGCTCTGGGCTCAGACACTTGCTTCACTTGCCACATGATCCAGGACAAGTTACGTCATCTTTCTAATCTTCAGTTCCCTCATTATAAAGGGGGAACAAAATATCTATAGTTCATAAGATTGTGAGAATTGAGATAACTTAATGTGTTTCAGTTTACTTATCTATCAAACGCAGAAAATAATACTTACCGGTTATTGTAAAGATTAAATAGCACAATGAATGTGAAGTACTTGACTGGGTGCCTAGCCTGCAGTCCAGGCCGATGGATATTAGCAAGTACAACGAAGGTAAGGAGGAAGGTAATTCTTCTGTAGAGAATGCTCTATGCTAGGCACCGTTTTAAATGGTTTTCATGCATCATCTGAGTTAATCTTCCTAACTGCCCTAATATCTGTCATTCCCATTTTACAGAGCCCAGGCTGTCTGGGTCCAGAGCTGGCACTATTAGCCATTAAGTGATGATGATGATGATAGAGAAGATCTTGATGATGATGTTGATAATATAAGGTACCTAGCAGAATGCCTGGCACATGGTAATTGCTCAATAAATGCTTGCTATCATTAAATGCTGGTATTATTTGTAAAGATTTCCAGAGATGGAAGTCCTACATCCATTTTAGGTATTCATTCAAGGATTAAATCACTTTTATTCTCTTTCTTATATCTTAAAACTCTTTCTTACTATTTTCTTTTTTTCAGATTTCCAGAAAAGAAGAGAATGAAAACTTCCCTGGAATAGTTACTCTAATTGAGGATATTTAGAAAGTTATTAACCCCAACCTCTTTACAGATTTTTTCTATAGGTGCCAATTTCTTGTTTTCCATCTATTTAATCTTATTTGTTGCTTTGCCTTGAGCCCTTCACAGTTTAATTTCTCTCTTTGAAAGTGGAAAGCAAAACTGGACACTGTTTTCTGATACTGGTCTCACCACTGTGGTGTTTAGAGGGAGTCATTCTTTAATGCTAATCCTAATTCTAACCCATCCTTAATTTGTGTTCTACTGCAAGAAGTCACAGTAGTGGGTCTGACTTTTGTTCCTTTGGCTGATCTTGTAAATATAATCATTTATCTTAAAGGGTTGATGTGATGATTAAATATGATGATATTTGTAAAAGTAACTCTAGTATAGTGCCCAGTGAATACCAATCAAGACATTAACTAACACCAGATGAGGATTTTGATTCCTTCAATTAAAAATATATTCTTGTATCCCTTTCTAGTACTGTGAATCCTCTAATGGCCTGTTTGTCCACAGGGTAAAACCCAATGTTGTTTGCATGTTCTCATGGAATCCAGGGCTGGTCATGATCTGGCCCCTATGACTTTGCCAGCCTTCTCCCTGGCCATTGTCTCCCAGCACGTACATGCTCTTCTCAGTCACAGTGCACAGCTTGCACTTGCACATGCTGTGTCCTATGTCTGGAATGCCCTGCTTTCTTAAGCACCTGGGAAATTCCTCAGCATGTTGCAAGATGATTCAAGCATTACATTCTCCGTGAAGCCTTTCCTCCTTCATCCCATAGCATCATGGGCATACTTCTCTACAGAACTTAGGAAATTGTTTGCTTGTCTTATTTGTGTTCCTTCTTTGAGGACAAGGGTTACATTTTATTTTTCTATCTCTAATGCCTAGTGTGCATCAAGAACTTAAGAAATGAATGAATGACTTAACTATACTCATTCTTCAGTCTTAGGACAAGCACCATTTCCCATTACCCTCATCCCTGTGAACCACTCATGTTCGTTCTTATTCACCGGTTGTTTTGACCTGGAGCTCAGAGCCCACCCAGCAGTTGCCCTCAATGCCCACAGCAATGAGCACTTGTTAAGCGAGTGACTAAAGACGAAAATTCAACCATTCAATTGTTCTCATAGTTTTTGTTGTTCACATAGTTTATGTAAGATCTTACGCTTTTTTGTCCTAAATAACTGTATATGGATTTTTTAAAAAGCAAATGACTTATTTCTTACATTCCTCTTACATGCCTAATTTTGAAATTAGGCATTTACTTAATCATTATAAAGATTTTTCCTCTTCCTTTCCTCTTGGAAATGATAGAACTTTTCCTAATCTCCTGATGGAGTTTAGATCTTTTAAAAAATGAGGCTTTTCCAGAGTTTGGGTTAAATAGTGGATTAAAACTGCATCACAGAACTTCTTACCCCCAAAATCTAGCAAATAATTATAAAACTTCCCCTCAAAAGAACAATTATAAACAAGAACCAAAGAGAGAAAGGGTATAACTGAAGGTAATTGACTTCAAACACTTCATGGAAAGGAAAGAGAAGATTCCAGAGCAGAGTGGAGAAGCATGTCATGGGTTGGCTCCTAACCCTGCCCCTTCTCCCCTGAAATGAGACTTCTCTTTATTTAGGCAAAATAATCTTACCTCATTTGTGATTTTAGAGAATACTTAGCCCTTCCTTAATTATCTGTGCAAATTGGCCAGAACACAATTTCAAATGTAAAATCTGTAAATCACAAGTCTTTGCTTAGGAAATATTGAAGCATCTTAATCAATATTTTTAGGGGCAATAGCAATATTAACTGGTTCTGAGGCAACTACGCTCTAAAAATGCAAAAAGGCAGGTAATGTGGGGAAGGGCAGGCAGGAGGAGACGCCAGGGGAATAATGAATGCAGCCTGGATGATCCAAAATGCTCCTCTGCCTCTCCAGTCAATGATAGCAAAATGATTTGTAGGAAGAGAATTCTATTTGTGAATTTCTAGTAGAGGCAGGATGCTCATAGATCATATATGTGGGAGATCACGAAGTCTGGTGTCTTCGAGGGTTGCTGGTGATATTACTGCTTCCTGGACAGGAGGAAAGGTGAGGTCAAATATTTTTCCTTGGAGAACTCAACTAAGAAAGGCATGGCGTGACCCACAGTTTTATGCAAACATTTTGGCAATGATTAATTTTTCTAACTGGCTGAATAGGGTTTGGATAACTTTCTCCAACAGTTTTGAGATGGGTCCAGCTTTGAGCCCAGATTATTTTCTTGGTCCATAAATGGAGGATTACCTGTAAATTATCCAGGATGACTCGGAGGGAGTGCACCTGCCTTCGAACAGCACCTGAAAACCTTTCATAGGTTGCGGCATCATATTCACTCATCTGGATCTCCTTTAGCCTGAAATCAGAGGGGTCGAAAAAGGCAACAGCTGAAATCATGAACACATGGGTCTTTTACTTCGATTCATCTACTGCTAGAATGGTAGCAAACTCCCCGGTAACTCAGGTTGCCTTTGAGGAGCAAAGGCAAGTTGTGATGTCTCCAGCTAGGAGTTTCAAAGGAGGGGAATGTCCAGTGGTGTGCTGGTACATGGTTAACAAGTTGCCCTCCAGGACAAAAACAAAGCCCTGATTTGTAGTATTTGATGATTTCTTTTTCTCTTAAATACCCACAACATGATGGATTTCAAGTTACCAACAGTGAGGTCACTGAGCACTCAGTTAGAAAGAAATGTGCACAATTGGCTCTCACGAGCCAGTGAGTCAGCTCTGTAGCACACCATTTCTATATTCCAAAGATGGGTTGTGATGTTGGCAGCTGGTCAGTTCATGCAGCAGGTTCCTAGAAGAGCTCCCATGGGTTGCTTTTTAAGACCAAGGATATATATTTGGTTGACCAAGATAACAGTCAGGCCCGAAGAATGTAATTTAATGTGTTGCTATGTAAAATATGAGGGTTTTCTGAAATTGCTGACTATGTACTTTTAGTAGGATAATTGTGTTTTAATATAATTGAGGCTTTGAAATTCTATCCTCCCAGTACAGTGTTACTTTTTCTTGTTTTTCATGAGTTGCTTCCGCTGCAACCCCGCCAGTGCACTTGCAGTTCCCTGAACACATCACGTGCTTGTGACTCAGAGCTCCTTCGTGGGCTTCTCTCCCATGCAGAGCTCCCTTTCCCTTCCTCTTTGCCTTTAACTCCCACTTACTCTTCAAGGCTCAAATTAGTGATCACCTCCTCTAGGAAGCCTGCACTGATCCCCAGGTCTGTCTTCTGTGCTCCCATATCACTTCATGCTTATCTCTATCAGAGCATTTACTACCCATGCTATAGTTATCTGCCTCCTGTCTCCCCAACTAGGCTCCTGTAGGTAAGGGTTGAGTCTTTCTCATCTTTATGTATAGTGCTTAACATGGTACCTAGCATATAATAGGTGCTCCAAATAAATTGAAATGAATGACTGAAATAAAAACAAGCTCAGGATTATTTAAAATGCAGCATCTTTAATCACAAGTATAAGGTTCATTCACTGAGTGAAACTCTCTTGGGTTTTACAGTGTTGTATCCATAATAAGCAAATTTGATCACACATTTCTATAAATTTCTATAAATGTAAAGGGTGCTGATCCTAGGACAGGAAATAATGAATGCATGTCTCCAAAGCCTAACAACAACACAATAGTCTAAACTGCAATGTGTATATGGATGTGCACATATGTATGTGTGCAGTGTTGGAGGTACGGATCCTAGGTGTGCAGGCGAAATTCTTATCTAAAGCATATATCTATCACCTTGGGCTGGAACAGAAACCCCAATACTGAATGAGAATGAATGGTCTCTATTCCTCCCTGTCAGGCTAAGCGCAGGGAAGAATCCATCTATCACAGGGCAGAGTGCTGGAAGCGCATTAGAATCACATAATGTCAGGCCTAGAATCCATGTGGCAGATCTGCAATTCTGCCCTAGCACTGGGCTGGGTTAGCCAAAACCAACTCAGGTTTCAAGATCCAGCTCGAAGGCCACATCCTATGATCTTGCTTGATCCTTCCAGTGAAACTGATCACTCCTTTTACCTATCTTACAGATATCTACTACGGAAACTCTGCACTTTATTGCTTTTAGTAGATATGTCTACTTCCCTCTGTCATAGTATTTTTCAAACTTTATTTTCCACAGTAGGAAATATGCTTTACATTGAGATCTAGTACACACAAATGCGTGTGTGCGTGTATGTGTATAACTGAACCAAAAATTTAATGAAACATGCATTTACTACATGTGTTGCACACTGTTATTTTCTCTTCTATTCCTCTGGCAGAAGAAATAGTCTTATTTTTTCTTTGAATCCCCAGTACCTAGTATAATGCCTGGCACACAGTGGCACTCAATAAATGCTGTTGGATAGCACTTTGAAAACACTGAGTATCAAAAGGTAAATACCTGAAAGGTAAATAATACCTGAATGGTTATTTCCCAAGGTGACATGCCAAGATGCCCTTCTAAATCTAATTTACTCTCTGTTCTGAAGAACAATGAGAAATATGTGTACCGGGCTTGACCTCCTCACAATACCTCTTATGTTTAGTTCTGGCAATCTCTTAAACCTCTCTATAAATTTTCATTTGATTAAGTTATGTCTCAAGTATGTCCTGAACACTGCAGGATATGCTACCTACCCCTTCATACCTGGGAAGCCAATATGCTCTTTCCCAAAAGACGGAGATTAGTACTTTTCCAAAGAAGGGAGATTAGAAAAAAAAACATAGACATAGCTTGTCCTTAGCAGGGGAAAAATACACACACACACACACACACACACACACACACACGTCAAGGAAGGAGCCAGGCAGTTGGCAAGTCACCTCGGGCACACTGGTCTTTGTAGAGAAATCAGAATTAGCTCCAGTTATAGGGCTACCTCTGGCACGATCATGTTGCACCCAAAAATACACCACATGCTGTTTTAATTATGAAGAAATCTGGAAATCATATTCCAGGTTGTGTCACCTTTCAGAAAGATCACCTACAAGGTGTTCAAAGCTGATAAATTCTGAAAGATGAAGACTGAAGCAGGGGACGGGGAAAGAAAATAGGAAATTTTAGCCTCTGGATCAGATAAGCTTCCCAGTGTTAATACTTTCAAGCTCACAAAACTCGCTAAAAATACGTCTTTCTGCTTCTTTAACCCTGCTCAAAACTGCAGGGCACAGCTGCTTCACATCCTAGTAATCTATGTGGACTAACTGCATTTTGTTGGCACAGTATACTTTCAAAGGGTATATTTATTGTTACATAAGAGACTGGGAATTTTAGTTCTCATTTTACTTTTTCTTATAGGTTAGATTTAAATACTATAATTTTGGATCAATTATGAGGAAAACAAACATAAGCTGAGACCTACTGTGTAAAGCTGATAAGTTTTGCAAATGGTAGTGGGTAACAATTGCCACAGCTGGTGCCCACCTTAAACACTCTTCTAAGCGTGTGCAAGTACCTCACTGTCTGTTTCATTCACGTTCTGTTGGTTTAATGTTTCTGGCCTGCTTTCTGCTTATCTTATGCTTGTCTACCTGTTAGTCTTCCTGAGTTAATCAAGTCTTGATATACAGGAATAAGGACCTCTAGGCTGATGGATAGGACTGGCTGTCAGTCTGGTTTTAGTCAGTCTCTGAATTAAGTATTAGAGGGTGATACCATTACTTGCACGCACATGTGTATTATTCATTCCACAAAAATGCATGAGTGTGTGCCACGCACTGGCTTCTGGGTGTAGGTACTGGGAGTACTATAGAGCAAAACACTCTGCCCTCAAGGAACTGACAGTCAGTGGGGAGGCAATCAACTATTTGCACAAATAATAACGTAATGGGAAAGAGTGATAAGAACTATGGAGAAAAGGTACACGGTGCTATAAGAGCATAAATGGAGGGACCTGACCTCATTCTACATATGCCTAGAGTTGCAAAATAGTTTTAAGTGGACTATTTGATGATAGAGAGGAATTATTACTGTTTTTAGACATGATAATAGTATTGTATGTTTTTATTTTTTTTAAAGAGTCCTTATCTTTCAGAGATACATTCTGAAGTATGTATGATGAAAAGATAGGACATCTTGGATTAGCTTCAGAACAATCCAGGGATGGGGACTGAGAGTGGAGCTAGATTTTTCTCCTTGAAGTTGGGGGTCAGGTCCATAGGGTTCATTATATGTTTCCCTCTACTTTGTTTATGTTTGAAAAGTTCCGTAATAAAAAGTTAAAGAAAAATCTTTAGCAGTACTAAATTGAATACTCATCAAATGGGAGTATTGACTACATGAAAGTGGGAAGCACATTTCTCTCTCTCTGCTTTCTTATACCCTGTCTTTCTCAGGGTCTCCACGTGTTTTTAGTTCTTCCTCTCCCTTTTCATACCCTTGTCCACCTCCTCTGTCTTTCATCCACCTTATGGTATTCTCTTTTACTTGGACTTAGATTCTTCTCTGCAGTAATTAGCAGAGGTGCATGGTTTTCTCACTTATTCCCTTCCCGATTTCTTCTCTTTCCTCTCTGACATCCACTAAATTTAGTTGCCTTATTATCAAGATGCTCTTGACTTCTTTCCTCTCTGGGGCAACGAACAGAACCAGGTTCCTTATCTGTATTATGGAAGTCAGAGAAGGGGTTGTATACTTGTGTCCAAGCACTACAAAAAGGCCTTTCTGCCTCCCCATGAACTACTTGTGTGTCAGAGCACTCTATCCACTTGTCCACTTTTGCAAAAACTGAGACTGGACATTTACTTGTGAGGTTTCGAGTGTGGCAACAATAGGAACTCATTAGTTGGGGAGGGGTGAATAATGAATATCTAATTGTTTGGTTCTTTTCCTAAGTAGATACTTCATTGTTTGCATGAACTGTAGAGCAATATTTTCACTCCAACAAGACCTTTCATTACAGCATTCCTCCCACATTTTTTTTGAGAAGTTTAAACTGCTCTCATTCCTAACATAGTTATCTATAAACCTCTCTGAGAGGAAGGGAGAGAGAAATCACCTATCTCCAGAAGAGCAAATTCAAGCACAGTGAGGATAAATAAATGGTTCAAGGTCTCCAGGGAAGCCAGCAGAAGGGCTGAGAGTAACACTTTTGCTTTATTTACCTGCAGAGTACATGAGGGTCCTAAGGCTTGCGGGCTTTCCCGAGGGTGTGGCAGGAGGGACATGCATTTTTACTCCCATTGTTCTGTACTGTTTACTTGCAGGATGTGTAAGCACAGCATGTAATGTAATAGCAGATGTTC
This sequence comes from Diceros bicornis minor, assembly GCF_020826845.1. NCBI lineage: Eukaryota > Metazoa > Chordata > Mammalia > Perissodactyla > Rhinocerotidae > Diceros > Diceros bicornis. The sequence continues at coordinate 34,805,091 of NC_080748.1, read as the reverse complement.
TACGTGGGAGGAATTTCATAACACATACACTTGAGTATGCTTTTTCTAACTGCACCCAGATCCTTTCATTGAGCACAACTATGTAAATCTGCCTCCCTAACCACTACCAATTCCCTCAGTCCCGAAGGAGACACTGCTGGTCCTTTGGTATTTTTCACTTTTAGCTGAAGAACATATGTGGATGTCTAGTGAAAGCATCATGTGAATTATTCTCATTTTTTAGATGGTTCCAATCAAAGTAGCCCAGAATTATTCCAGATCATGTGAAAGCCACAGGCTTGTTGGCCTGGATTGCAAAGCCTCCACCCACTGAGAGGGCCTCCTTATTCAACCTCACTCCCCACCATATCCAGCTGGTACCCTTTATCCTGGAAAGGTAGGCGGGCTCTCCCTGCCACAAACACTATGCTCATCCTACTCTGGTGCCTCTCCTCTTTAGTTTTCCCTTCCTGGAATGTCCAAATCCTGGCTGATCTCAGGCCCCAACTCACATCAGACCACTCACCTTGCCCTTCTCTGCACTGCCAGAGGGCACAGACTCCACACCCTGTGACTACAGCGCTTAACAGGAGAGAAAGAGGCAGAGAGAGAGAGAGAGAGAGGGAGTGTGTGTGTGTGTGTGTGTGTGTGTGTGTGTACTAGTTCTGCCTCCACTTAAATCTACAAGATTCCAGGGCTGGCCCGGTGGCTTAGCGGTTAAGTGCACACGCTCCGCTGCTGGTGGCCCGGGTTCGGATCCTGGGCTCGCACCGAGACACTGCTTCTCCGGCCATGCTGAGGCCGCGTCCCACGTACAACAACTAGAAGGATGTGCAGCTATGACATACAACTATCTACTGGGGCTTTGGGGGATATACATAAATAAAATTATAAAAAAAAAAATCTACAGGATTTCTGAGGGCAGGAAGGGACCATCACATAGAGGTATCTGAATTCCTTATGTGGCCTAGGAACAGATATTGATGGAGTGATATGCACTTTAACTTCTCTTTAGAGAAATATTTGTTGCTCAGTTCCTTCTTCTATACAGTTATATGTAATCAATATACTTAAAAGAGCCTGAGTAGAAAGAATGGGGGATTATGTTCACCTGGCTGTCTGCATTAGGGAGGGGGGTGGCTATGGATTTAGTCTGTGGTCCAAGTTGCTCCATGAGGTGGAGAATCACACAAATCTGGGTCTACACAGGGTCCACTACGATATTTCACCACAGCGGGAACATTGCTCTAGAGGCGACAGTGACCACTCACCTCTGTTGAAACACTTTCTGGCCCATCTCTCTCGCAGCTCTCTTCACCTCCTCAGGAACTGCATCTTTCTCAGCCTCAGAGACCTGGTACACCATATGGCCTGCATCCAGCCGGTAAGGACCTCCTTTGCCACCCAGACCTGCAGTGTCTCTTCCCCCTGGGAGGAAACCATGAAAATACAGGTGGTAAGTCTGATCCAGACCACAAAACACAAGTCAGATCATGAGTTTAAGGCAGTCCTGTGAAACATATTAATCATACTCAACTAATCATTAAATATTCAAATGACCTTCTTCTGCAAACAAAGGGTATCCCCCTGTTGAGGATGCTTTTCCTTTTCTCTGTCTAGCCAAATCCTACTCATATTTCAAGGCTCAGTCCAAATTTCATGATACCTCATCTGATGACTCTACCTCACAGGGATCAATACTCCTGTGCACTGTTACCCTTTAAAATGTATTTTTCTTTTCTCTCCGACTATATGATGGATGGGATAATATTTTTTACATATCTTTGTATCTCTGCACCTAGACGAGTAGCTTGAACATCATAAATACTCAGTATGTATTTGTTAATTAAGTGAGCAACACTCCTCTTCCCTCACATGTAACCTTCTTTTTCCTTAAAATAAGAGAGAGACAGCTAGGTATAGATACCATTTCCTCTGTTTTGCAAATGATAAAATAATGCACAGAGAGGTTAAGTGACCTACTCATAACCTCATCAGTGGCTTAGCCAACATTACAAGTCAATTATTAAACCAACTTTGACTTTTAGCTTAGAGTAATACACAACAGATAAACATTGCCAGCTTCAGAACAGTTTTTCAATAAAAACCCAACTTTACTGCTTGTAAGTGACATTATGTAACATTGTATAAATTGTTTATGTTGTAAATATAAATTAAATGCCTAGAAGACCAGGTAGGTAATATTATAAGAAGTAGTGAGGACTTTGGCTAACTAAAGAGGATTTGCCTTGTCTAAATATATTCAAATTCAAATTATGTTAAAACACTACAGTGAGCCAAAAGATAACATATATTAGCTAGATTTGGCCTCTGGGCTACCAGTTTATTACCCCTGCTGTATAAGGATTAAAATACTAGTAATCAGTTTCTTTTGTTCATTCATACATAACTTGGGAACTCAGAAAAGAATCCAATAACAGAGGGGCAGAATAACACCATATTGTATAGTATAGTACAGTAGAGTAAGTAGAGTTAGTGTAGTACAGTACAGTGTACTGTAGTATAAGTAGTATAGCACAGTATAGTATGGTATAGTATACTAGCATTATATAGCATAGTATTGTATAGTTAAGTCAGACTGCCTGAGTTTGAATCCTGGCTCCAATGCACTAGTCATGTGTCCTTGACAGAAGTTCCTTAACTTTTCTGTGTCTCAGTATCCTCATCTATAAAATGGAGATACTAATATTATTTGCTTTATAGGATTGTCATGGGGCTAAAATGCTCAGAAAAGCATCTGGCACAAAGTAAGAGCTATATGAGTGATTGTTCTTACTATTATTATTAAGATAACTTCCAGTCACATAGAATGAGGTCATTTCTAAGTTTCACAAAGTGGAAATTTTCAAAGCTTTTATGCTTTGGTTAAATTATGTCACATTTTTCTTTTCTCCCTTGGAGCCTTAATTGTTGTAATAAGTTAAAAGCAAGAATTCAGCATGCACTGCTTCCCTTACCAAAGTCTAGGTAGGTCATTTCCTTTTGGGAAATACCATGAAAACAGCCTATTAATTATAGTATTTTTACTCTTCGATTTGAGCACATCTTATTTCATTTTTTATTTAGAAATTGGTGGTGGAAAATTCCTTCTCGGATGTGTGTGATTCCTGGCTCTCACTTGTGGATAGCCTATAGGCAGAGGGGACCAGTAATTGAACAATGACAATAGGCTAGAGGTGGAAAAGCTGTTTCTGTGACCTGACTCCCTTCCTATAGGAGGTTCTCCTTGGGTATGGGTGGATCCTGAATTAGAGCTTAAAACTTCCTAGGCACTGAGATGACATCATTTTTAGTGAAAGGAGGAAAGGACCCACAACTGTTTAGAGGCTGGTGTGAGTGATGCTCAGCCTGAGTCACATGGTCCCTCGGGAAAGTCACAGTGGGGTGGAGAGGGCATGAAGAGAGAGTTCTTCATGACCTCCACTTCCCAGAGCCTTTAATTTGTACTACTTAAATGAAAATGCTTGCCAGATGTTTTAGGCTTCAAGGCATAATCTTGAAGCTAACCTTAGACATCCTAAATCAGTTCAGAAGATAAGGTGGGGAACAGGCAAGGGAGGGGCTCTGGTGATGAAAGGGGAATCAAATGACTTGCTGGGTCAGAACTAAGTTCAATGGAGAGAATTCTGAGGGAAAAGAATGACACAGAGAAAAAGAATTTGAAGCAAGGGAGCCTTGAAAAATTGAAAAATAAAGGCTAGGGGAAGCAAAAGCAGGGTCTTCAGCCTGGACAGGTATGTGAGCTACTAGATTCAAATTGAATAACAAGCAAGAACCTCCATGCCAGAGTAGTCCACTGCTGGGAAACCTACATCTGGCCAGTTCGTTCCACAATGCATTCCATATGGATTAAATCTTGCTGGCTTGACACTAATTTCCAGATCAAAGGACATTTCTAAAAATACCCTTTCTTTAGAGCTGATGCTTGATGAATAAACAGAGTAGGCAAGAAGTCCACAGACCTATTTGATAGCACATTGTCCCAGGACAGAAACTCATTTCCTCCAAGGCTGTCAAGGCCAAGAGGCACAGACCATCCTAAGGGAAAGCGAAGTACAGAGCTCATGCCAGCACTCCTCACAGCTGAGATAAGATCAGACAGTGTGCACACAGTCTGGCCCTATTCCTGTGGCTTAGCAGATGTGTCTGCTCCAGCTGCCATGGAGGAAAGAGGAAGACAGCAGTCATAGGAACAATGCTCTAGTCAGGCAGCCAAGAGGAAGGAATGGACCACAGCCATCAGTTCAAACCGCAACCAACTCTCTTATCTCAAAATCCTGCATCCTCAACATACTCACGTCTGAGATGTGGAAGACAAGGACCATTTCTGTTCAAAGTCAGTTGGTCAAGGAAGAATTTACTATAAATTTCTGGCATGATCCCAAGGGCAGGGAATTTAAAAGAAGGGATTAACACTTTTACTGAATACATTCTTTATGCCAGGTCTTGTGCTCAGCAACTTTGCAATCATAATCTCATTTAATCCTCACCACAACCTTGTGAGGCAGTTAATATTATCCCTGCTTACTGATGAAGCAACTCTGGGATGGTCAGAATGGCCTTAGGTCATAGGGTGGCAGAGTCTCCAAATACCAGGGACTCTATATGCGAGAGTCTTTCCATGACTTGACGTCATGCTGGGCCAGAGGGCAAAAGCAAAATCCAGCTGACTAACGGGGGAGGGAGAGAAGGCAAGCTGGTCCCTGAGCCTTCTTAGGGGTGGTGTGCTGTCTACATGGGCTTGAGAAGTCTCGGGAAGCCTGACCCAGGGGAATGCCAGTGCTACCAACCTGTTCCGCCAGCCCAAGTATTGCCGCCCACGTGTGGCATGTTGTCTGGGTCCTCCTTCCCACGTTTAGGGGAGCTCACGTCTTTACCACTATCTCTGTTGATTGTTATCTAAAAATGAAGAATTGAGACATTATCACTATCCCGTGACCAACACCAGGAATTCCAGGACAGAAAGAAGAATTCTATTCCCCTAAGTCCTTAAGATACCTCGTAACCCCAAGCCACAGGACATAATAGATGCTGTGAGTGTCTGGCAAAAATTTCATCACATTTTTGGAAGGAGACATTTAATTTTTTAAAAAATCTTTATAAAAAGGAAAAAGAGCTGGACTGGGTCACAGCTTCAGAATTCTCGTGGTGCATAACATGCCTCGGGCACTTACACAGGGAACAAGACCTACCAGAAGCAGGGAAAATGGTCCTCACCAGAGACTGGCACTCTCCCAATGGTTTAAAAGGATCACTTCCTGGCTGAGTCATAGCAGATATATATATATACCTATTTAGTTTTCAAAGAAATCTCATTCCTCTGAGAAATGTCATTTTATATAAAATATATGGAAAAGAAAAACAGAAAATGTATCTATGTGTGCCTCAGTGATATATTATATGTTGTTATACACACAGACACTAAAAACTGCTTATTTATTTTCTGGACTCACTCTTATTTTATTACGGTATTTTGTAGCTTTCCTAATTCATCTTTATTTTAAAACTGGATTGACTATTCCTGCAGTTCAAACAGAGTAAGTGGCACTTTAATCTTTCTCTGTGAGAGCCAGTGGCTCATTGGTCCCTAATTTCATTCAGCACAGATTCACCAAAAGGACTGACAACCACATAGGAATTCCAATCCTAGTCATCAGTTCAGTAGATATTGCTCCACAATAAAAAGAACTCAAAGAAGTCATATTTCATGTACTCTCTGAGCCTGCTCTCAAATGTAATGATTCTCAGGGTAGACTAGATCTAATATTCATTTATTTTTTAAATAAGACTTACGGAAAATGTACTGGCCGGATATCATGCAAAGTACCACGGGGCCTACAAAAGCCATGGAGGATTGGTCACTGTCCTCCAATTGCTTACAGTGGAGCAGGGCAGCTTGCCAATGGACCTGAAGCCTGATGCCAGATCAGTCTTTAGAGCTGACCCATTCCTTGTTAGTATCTACACTTTTCATCCTGGATGTTAGGATTAATGAACGTAGGTAGGTAATTTAAGGTCTTTGCAAATAAAATGGCTATTAAGAATGAATTCAATATAACTTCCATTGTCTTATGTCCAGACTAGTTCATTTCAAACGTTGACAATTGTAAACAGATTTTAATTAACTGGACCTTGCTGCCAATAGCTTTGGCAGCGTTAACAGAGTTTTTACCATCACTTCAGCATACTTTAAGAACATTTAGCAGCCAGGATGTGATAATTGATATGAATTTTACACACACAATCATGCTCTAACAATGAGTGAAAATAAATTTTTTCTCCTTTTTTAATTAAACTATGCAGAATAGCTAGCAACATTTAGAGAACAAAGAAACATTTAAAATACTTTCCTCAAAACTTGCCATCACTTTCCAACTTGTCCAGAAGTAATGTAAGATATGAGCAGTAAATTAAAATACGTATACTGACTACAAGAATTCTAGACCAGCACTAACCAATACAATTTTCTGTGTTGATGGAAATGTTTACACCTGTGGTGTCTAATATGGCTAGCCCAATGTGGCTATCAAGTACTTGAGGACCTGAATTTTAAATTTCAAATTTAACATAAGTAACTAAAGTTTAAATTTAAATAGCCATGCATGACTAGTGGCTATCTCATTGGACAGCACAGCACAAGGACAAGCTTGCCTCAGCCTGGGAGATACTGTTTGGAGATCTTTACAGCATCCTGTAGATGTTCTCCATGAGCAATGAGAAAAACAAGGAACATTTCAAAATTGGGATAGGGTTTTATTCTGTTGCTAATTTAAGAAATCTATATAAAAGTTATGACTACAGGCTGATTTTTTAAACAAACATAATGGAACTTACATATGGAGATACATTTCTTATAATAAGAAGATAAGCTTATTTTTTACACACAAAGATACATTTATTACAATAATGCTGTTACTGCTCAAAACACTCCTGGACTGCCTCTTGAAGGATCTGCAGAGTCCATGGCAGATTCTTTTTTAATACATTTAATGGTGGCAATTACGTGTTCTTTAAAAATAGATTTGATTTTTAATAAACAACCAAAGGATACTTGGGGTTGATTTCTGGTACAAATTATTTGCTAACTTGCTACGTACACTTTGACAAGTCAATTAACTTCTCTGGGCCTCAGTTTTCTCATTAGAAACTAAGGGGGTTGAACTAAATGATTCCTCCCCTTCCACCTAGTGTTGACATGCTCTGACTGATTCAATGACTCCAAATCTGGTAAATAAGGTGATCAGGCTAGGTTTTTATTCAAAACCAGGTACAATTATACATCAATGAGACTAGTTTGCTTATAAGAGTTGTCTTTTTTACGGGCCAACTCTAAAAGATGAAGTTCCAAAAATAGTCTGAGCAATGATAGCATTATTGGAATAACTGTTCTGAACACCATTCCTCACTCTGGGGTATGTATGTATGTATGTATGTATGTATGTATGTATGTGTGTGTGTGTGTGTCTATTCAGGTATGTTGCTTAAAAATAAATAAAAAGACTTCAGAAGAGGTATAAGAAGCAAATTCCTATGTGTCTAGTAACTTTACATTCATCAAAAATTAGTTATCTCCTTTAGACATTTTATACAATCCAATTATTCTGCTGTAAGAGAACAGCCTTTTGAGAACAAGTATAAAAATGATGGCACAAGGCAAAAAGAAAAAAATCCCTCAAATTGTCCCCTTCAGTTACCTCCAAAATCATGCTCTTAAAGTTGCAAAAGACACCAATAATGGGCCATCAGGGAGGCAGAAAATTGCCTATGAAATTTCTGGGCAGAAAGGAACTGGCGTGTTCTTTGCCACCTGTGTGTCTTGCCAGGCCATCTGCTGGGAAATGGCATTGCTCACACTGCCAACAAGAAGGCAGCCCCACACCAACCCCAAATGGGAGTCTAGAGATGTTTCCAAATTGACAAATTCTTGACAAAAACAATTATCAGCCCAAACCTGATTTATTCCAGAAAAATACATACCATAAAATTCCAGGGATATTTACTTAAAAGCAAGGCATTTGGGAAGTTTACCTGATTTTGTGTCTTTTTGTGAATGTCACTATACTCACAGGAATATATTTCTCTAGTAGATGGGAGGAGCACCTCTGCCAAGGGGTTTTCAAAGCCATTTTAGGGTATCTTGTATATGCATTGACAATGATTCATAAAAGGTACAAGGCAGAAAGTGTAGGACAGTCCAGCCCAGGACAGAAACTGGAACAGATAGTAGGGAAGGCCTATTATTTGAGGAAGTTTGTTTCCTGGAGACAGACGTGTGCTATAGAGCCACTACTCATTCAGAAAGTTGATAAAGTGCTGAATGCTTTTAAGTATGTGTTGAGAAGGACTTGGAATGCATTTCCTTTGAGGACTGGTTTCATCTAGAAAGAGCTCAAGTAAGTCATTCCAATTATTGAAATAGACACTACTGTATTCACTTAAATGAATCAAAATTTTCCCCAAACCACAAAATACCGTGGACCCTTACAACTTTTGATGTAAATCGATGCACATGCTGAGACCTTTGCCGTGTTTCTCACAGCTGACACAATCTACTTCCTTTTAGGTAAGTGTGCTATAATCCTAAGAATTATTATCCACTTCCATATGAATTAAAATGGAAAAAACATGGATCTTGTAAATTATAACTCATAAAAACGTTCCAGAGTAAAACAACCCAAAGCCAGAGCAGGGCAGGGACATGACTCACTAAAGCCCTGTAATTCTGGGCAAGGCCCATATATTTTAGGCTCTTCCTCAAGCTCATTATTTTTAAAAACCATCAGTAAAATGAAATAAATAGCCAGAATATAATCCTGGAAGAAAAGTTAGCTCTTGGAGGAATGACTGGACAACACAACTGATTCCCGTTTTCCAGCTGGAGACTAGGTGTGGCACGGCAGACATTTCTAGTTGCCTACCCAACATCCACTCCCTCTTTCTTCTTTTTAAACAGAAGTCAGATGAACCGTGGTTGGCAGGATGTAAGCACAGCAATCCCATTCTTCTTTGCTAGTGATTGGTCTAGGGGAAGGCATGTGACCTGAGATGTAAGAGAAAGTGTGTCAGGAGGTTTTTGGGAAAGATTTCCTCCCAGGTGAAAGAACAGCTCTCTTGTTGCCCTGGATACACTGCCCTCCCCTACTCTCCAACACATATGCACTTGCTGCCTTGGGACACAGAGTGAGGATGTGGTGCATAGAGCTGTAGCCTCCATCTGGTGACCATGTGACAACAGGAAGAAGGTGGCAGAGGGAAGGAAGGAGGAGCCTATGTCTCTGATGGCACTGTTGAGCTGCTGAACCAGCCCTGGAGTCACTTACCTCTGACCTTCTACATAAGCAAACAATAAATGTCCTTATAGTTTAAGCTACTGTCAGTTGGATTTTCTGCTGTTTGGAGTCAACTGCATGCAAACTAATTGATTCATGCATTGAAGGGTGAATGAGAGGCAGCAGGGCAGAAGCTATCATCCTGACCTTTTGGAGGATGTCTTCTAACATGAAGATGTGCTTTGAATTTTCTGACATCAAAAATTTCCATAATAATATCAGCATAGAAATACCACTTATTACAGTTGCCTATGATTTTCCTGATTGATTAGCAGGCAATTGAATGCATTCATTCATTCATTCATTCTCTTATTCAAACATTTCTGTGTATGTTTATTGTATATCTATTACTCACTGGGATACGGAGATACAGGCAATAGGATCTTTGCTTCTAGGAGGATATTGTATAAAGGGAACGAGGTCACAGCACAGGGTGATACAGGCCATAATAAGGTACTGAACACATCTGCCTGAAACATATTATTGTCTGGGATTGGTCTTACCCACAAATTAGAAATTTCTTTCATAGATACAATGAAAGTCACATTAATATGTCCCTAGGAATGATAGTCTTTCATATAAAGACAGGTAGTTTAAAAAAAAGCTGATCCTCACCCAGTTTTCATAACTAACATGTAGCTTCTACAATGAGAATGCATGACAAAAATATCTTTGTCCATAGGTAGCTTCTATGTGTTCCAATTTCAATCTCTGGCAAAGCCATCAAGTACGCAATTTATCCTCAGTTCTTCCCTGACTGGTGGCAAATACTCAATGACCTCCTGCCCTCTTTAATCCCTCCTCACTCTTAAAACACAGGGAAGGATCTGATTTTTCATCACTAATATTAAAAAATTGCACTGTAGCTGATATTCATTCATACTAAATAATTAACCCCAAAGGGCATTCACATTGCAAGTGCCTTTATCACTGAGAAATAAAGTCTTTCCTTTGTTTGAAAGCCTAGGAATCAGTAAGCAGGCAGAGGTGACAGGATGGGGTAGGGAGTGGGCAGGGGGCATACTAGGCCTATTCCCTGGCCCTGAAGACAAATGCCTATTAGGGCGATTGTGACATTACAGGTAAGAAGCAGAATAGGTGGTCTGTGGTCTGTCCCGTAGCAGCTCTTGCTCTGATGCAGTAGGTGGAATCTTCTGGCATAGAAAAGGTTCCTGTCCTCTCTCACAGGCTTCTTCAAGTCAACCAGTAGCCCCTCCCTCCTGACTTTGGGCTGGATCCCTTTTCCCACCTCCCCAAACTCAACCCAACTCTGTATCTTACCCTCCTTCTTTCTGCTTGAACACTCCTAGAGACTTATGCATATTTTGTTTTCTGGCACAAGTGGTGTGCTTAATAAATTTTTAAAAATATTTGAAACTGTAACCCCAAACACCCCCCCATCCTCTATCTGATGTGATGTTTTGAAACACATCTCTTTATGTATCCTATGTTATTTCTCTATTTGAGCTTACAGTTTCTGACAAAGAACTTTCTCAGTGGAATGACCCTTTTCACTAAGTCCATTACTATGCATCAAAAACACCCAGTCCAATCAAAATGAACAAAACTTTACAGATTTCACAGACTTGGACTAAAAGGAGGGCAAAATACCAATTTAAAAATATCTTACTTTACCTTTTATTATCTGACAGTAGTACTTGGCACAGTGGCTTATACATACATCCTTGAACATAACAGATGCTTATTAAATATGTATTAAATGCACATGTGGGAGGCTGCCCTGAGACGGAATACGAGTTTAATCTTCCGCATGCAATCCTCTCCATGAGCAGCTGTCAGCTGGGTGTCTGCTGGGACTCTTCCTGGCTCTTTCCTGCCAGCCCCATAATTGGCAAACAGCACAGCATGGCCCAGCCACTGGTCAGCAAAGAGCCATCTCCTAACAGGCAAGAAACACATGGCCCCGGTGGCTCTGGGTTGTTCTTAAATCCTGATCCTGCACCTCCCTTGGCTTGACTCTGATCCCTACCAAGGCCTCAGCTCAGTTTCTGGCTGGACCCCTTGCTGGGCCCAAGACGACTCCCTGCCATGCCTCCGAGTCTGTGGATAGTGGCCTCTCTCCTTGCTCTCTGGCCCAGATAGAGCTGTTTGAGTGGCTGTTCAAAAAACAATTATGAGGTCACAAAATCCATCCAAAGCAACCTCTCACTTTACATAGAGTACTTTCTTTATCTCTTTCTTCTATTTAAATTCAAATAGGAACAAACAATGAAGAAGCCTTTTGGAAAATCTGAGAATATGGAACATAGATGATAGAATCAAGAGGATGTTTCAGGGGTTAAGATGCTGTAATTACAAACAAATCTTTAAGGGAAACCAAATGTTGTTATCATTGTGTGTAGGTGAATGTAAAAAACACATGTTAAAAAACCACAAATTATTGGCACGGCAACAGTCTACTGGCACAGAAACACACCCCTCCTGCTGCCACTTGACACGAGCACATTCAGTATTCTGGGCATTCTCACAAAAACAACTGCTAATTAAATTCAGAGACAGTGGAGGCGGGGCAAACTGTCAGGTCTTAAACATTCTTACCCTTTCTGTTTTTGCCTCTTTTATTTTTAAAAGCCTTCAAAAGATTAGCATCCAACACTAGAGTAAATTCAGTGGCCATCAGACCTCTGTGGCCAAGGAAAAGGTTAGCAATGCGAGGCCACCTCAACAAACAGTGCGCAGATGCTTCGATTTTGTTGTACACAAAGTGGCCCTGGCAAAAGACATCTCCTGCCCTGTACTGTTATCATTATTGAAGCCAAACGACCTCTCATGGCATTTCCTGGCCGGGTGATCTTAGTCTCGTACTGAAGTCTTGTGCTCTCTCCAAAACACAAAACCTATTTGGTAATTTTTAAAACCATTGTGCTTTCCATGTCAAGAGAATTCTCTGAGGTGTTAAGTGCAGCTAGGAAAAGGAAGGGTGGGTAGAAAAGCCATTCCTACCACTAGAGTGGGTGGAAGCAAAAGGGGGTTTTAATACGAGCTAGGTTCTAAAAATTCTTGGAAGCACTGACCACAACTCCATGCAAATGCATTTAGCATGGAGAATTCTTTTTTGAAAATACGAATGTAACTGAATTAGTGCTGGACAGGTTATTATAGCATATTCCGCGTAGGGAGGTATTTCCAGCATCAAACATTGGCAATTGGTTTTCCATTTTCTTTGTTTCTGCTAAAGCCACATTATGCTGCTAGCCATCATTTCTTCCAGCTGTCCTTCATATAATTGTTGCTTCACCATCTCAGGCTATAATAATGTTTATAAAGCCATTGCCTACTGATGTTTACCCTGAGTTTCCTCAGCCATTTCCTCGAGGCACATGGAGTTCTTGTAAAACCCGTGTTTTAACATCCAGCAATACAGTCTTCCTTTGCTTCCAACAGGCCCAGCACTCTCACAGACTTTTTGACAGCCACTACAGGTCAAAACTATTAATCAGAATATAAAATAATAGCATAAGGAGAGGCGATAGAGAGAAAGCTATATACACTGCACACACAGAGAACTCAGGATAGAGTGGTACGTTGCTCATTAGCTGAGAGCATTTATGGTTTTGCTCTAAGGCTCACTGTCAGGGGGAACCTTCCAGGCTGCTGTACTAGCTCAAATGGGCTAAGAGTATAAAACGCTATTTGGAACATGGGAAAAATACATATATTAAGTAACTGTAATGCATACACTTTTATTATAGTACATTCATATATTTTTTAAAGAAAATATTTCAGTGATAAACAGCATTGCAATAAATCAGTGCTATGGGGTATAGGAATATGTGGCTAGGTATGTAAACCAACATTGATTCTAGGCTGTGAACATCCAGAGGGCAGGACTGGGTCTTATTCTTCCTATCATCTTTAGCACCTGGCACAGTCTTCACACATTGCAGCAGCTCAGTAAATGTCTGGTGAATAAGCGCATGACTGCATTACTGGTACTGTCCCTGCGGCCATTTCAAAGCTGCAGAATGGCTCCAGTGGTGTATATGACACCAAGAATAGAGAGAGGCCTGATAGCTGCTCTCCTGGAACTTAAGGAGGCAAGTTGGAAAGCAGGAACTTTGGGGTAGGAGGAAAGAATACTATTGGATCTCGCTTTGTGAAACATTCTTTTAATTTTAGGTTGTGAAGGCTCTCACTATGTGAGCAACAAATTTAGAATACTAAATACCAAAGGGTAAAGCTTTCTAATGAAATTTAGGGCACAGATAATATGATAGAAATTTGTTATATATCATTGATATTGAGTTACATGGTAATTAGATACAAACAATTCCTATAATAACTGTAATAAATTAGGGGTTTATATAATCAAACATAAACCAGTTTGTCATTTTCTCCTTTGTGTTAATTCTCCAGTTTCTTTAACAGTTTGAATCTGCCAGTTTCCCATTTACACCCTGAAACTCATACTCCTTAAAGGACAAAAGCCCTGGATGCCATCCCAACAAGGTCCCTCTATGTTTGCCGTCTGTGGTGCCCCTCCTCTCCCTACACCCCAGCCCACTCATCTCCCTCTGTGCCCCCATGTGCGGGTCGCTTCAGCAGTGCCAGCCTTGGGTGGCCTGGGAGGTCAAGGGCAGGAGGCAGCACAAACTTTGGGACATGAAGCTGTGCATGTTTGGCTATGAGCGCCATGACACGGTCATTAGGCAATCAAGGGGATCATACAGAGGGGTGAGGAGAGAACATAACACAACATAAAGAGACTCTTCAGTAACCTGGGGCCTTGGGGCTGAACTGCGGTGAGTGGGTGGCAGCAAGACCTTCCTCTGAGTCCTTCCAGGGCTTGTACTGTCTTCTATTGTGTTATTATAACTCTTTATGACACTTAGGAATTTTTTCATGTCTGTTTCCTTGCACTGACATCATTGTACCCCAGTTCCTAACACAGTGTAGTATTCTAGTTGTGCAGCCATGCGAGGTAGCTTAACAGAACCCAGGTTTTAAGAAACACATTTTATACTGCACTTTTGACTTATTTTGACATGTCGTAATGCTATTTTTAGAGATGAGTAAGTTTAATGTAGATAGAGAATGAGGTTAGGCATCTGTAAGTGAGATTTTAAACAGAGGAAAGTGCCTTAGGAATTGAGTAGTGTTTGAGAGGATGGGGGTAATTTGAGTAAAACGAAAGTTAAATGTAAAGAATATTTTGATATAATCATGTAGAAGTTTGGCTCTTCAAATTGGTTTTAAAATCTTCAAGATTTTAAAATTAAAAAAATAATTTTTTTGAGAGGCAGCTTGATGTCACAAAAAACTATTTTACTGGGAATTAGAAGACTGGCTTTTGATCCTGGTTCTAGCACTTACCTGTGAAATGGTTTTGGCCAAAGTTACTTATTTTCTCTTTGCTTTCTTCACCCAGAAATTGAGGGAGAAGACTGGAAAAAATGTAATTCAAGCATAGCACATGGTTCTTCTGGTTGATAACGTTTCACATTGTTATTATAATATGAATCCTGAACGTTGGTCTAACCAAAATTCAGTACAAAATTCAGTGATTGAGGGGAAGTGCGTATCATACAGCAGGGCTGCGGAAATTAAAGAGAGTGAAATCCTGAACTTCCATGGTTGAAGTCAAAAGATAATGTTAAAAATGGAAAAATCAAGAAGAAACTTAAGTATGCTATTTAGAGACATGGGGGCAAAAAACAAATTAGCAAAAAGAGTTGAAAGTGTTTGTCTCTAGCTGTTTTTCATAACAAGTCTTATAAATTTAATTTTTAAAATATGTAGATATATAAGTTAGATGAACCCTCAAGTGCCTCCCTTTCCTGTCAGACGGCTTCCTTGCCTATAGAAGTTTTTAAAAGCACTGGCTATGACCAGGCGTCTCCTGGAAGCTAAGGATACAAAGACACAGGAGACCCAGTTCTACACTTTATGGATTTTTCAGTCAGGTGTGCGAGGTAGACCTGTTCTCATTAATCAGCGTAGAGAGTGGCTGGAATGCCATGCTAGCGGTAAGTGCAATGTGCTAGTGGAACACACTGGAAGGGCTCCTAAGGCTGGGGGTCAGGATAAGTGTCAGGGAAAGCTTCCTGGAAGAGGTAATGCCCAGGAAGAATCTTGAAGGAAGAGTAAGCTTTGGGCAGCACAGGAGGCTGGAATTTCAGGCCAAAAGAACAGCAGTGGGGATGTGAACTGAAAACAAGGGTAGTGACAGTTTTCATGGAGAGCCCTTGCCTGTGCTCAAGCAGCTCTTACTACAGCGCCCAGTGCCATCTACCTGCATAGTATGTACTCACTGAGGTTTATGAGGATGAAATGCCTCATCCTAAACTCACCCATTCTGCCAAGTCTAAGTAGAATAAACTAATAGAGCACACAGAGGTTTATGTGAAAGCCCTAATAACCAAAGAAGTTGGGGCTCATCACTCCTAAACTTATTCTCCCTTATTGAAGAACATCAGGGAGAAATGCATTTATCATTATGGTATCAGTTCACCAGGAATTGGTATGTACAATTAAACAATTAATTAAACAAACAATCATCCTAACTCAGTATAAACACTTGGAATTTTTATGACGTGACACTCTTCCTTCCTGCTTTCTTCCCCCTAATCATGCCATGCTCTAACAGTGCACACTGCAGTTGCTGTTGTGTGTTTGTCTCTCTCTTTTTAAAGACAATCTCAGTTTTGAAATATAATTTAACTAATTTTACATATAACTTAACTGCAGCAATCCTAGGAATGCAGAGAAGCAGGATGGTGCATGCCAGCAGCCTAGTGACCTGAGTTCTAGTTCTAGTTCTGCTACTTACGAGCTATGCAACCTTGATCAAGATTCAAACTCTCAGAACCTCTGTTTTCTTATCTCTTAAATAGTAATAACTACACATGCCCTCATGGAGTTGTTGCGAGGTTCAAATAAGGCATGAAACAGTCGTGTGACTCTAGGAAAAGTATTTAATCTCTTTGGACTTCAGTCTTGGCATCTACAGAATGAAGGGGGTTGTATTCAGACATGACCCCTTATGTCATATCCAGCTTGAAACTTGTTTATGTCTATGTAAAGATGCTTGCAAAAAAAGTAAAGTAACATCCAAATACATGACGCAGTAAAGATGTATTATTATTATTAAATAAAGCAGAAGAAAAAGGAGAACTCGTTCTTTTTTAATGTGCACTTTTTATAAATTCCCACTAGTTCTGTTTTACTTGTTAGTGCATTTTACAAGTACTAACCACTTGGAATCATGGAAGTGAATGAAGTTGCCTTACAAGAGAATTTAGACTGAAAAGGGCAGTGGCCCAGGAAAGAAATGAATCAGCAAATGAGAGTGAGAGGAAGCAGATGAGAGAGGCAGAGGGAAGTCAGGAGGAGATTATGATCGTCGTGGAAGCCAAGAGAAGACTGGGCTTCAACAAAGACAGAGTGTGCTAAGTTCAAATCAAGTTAGAGCCAAATAAGATGATGACTGAAAAGGGCCCATGGAATGTAGCAACGTGGGAGGTACTTGTGACTTGAGCAAGAGCAATTCTGTAGATGGAGAGGAGGGGACAGAAGTCACATTAGAATGGGAGGTGAGTGATTAGAGGTCTGGAAGTAGAGTCAGTGCATTTAGATAATTCCTTTAAGAGGCTTTGCTGTGAAAGAGATGTGTTACATTAATAGAGTAACAGCGAGTGAGATCTGTGGGGTCCAGAAAAATACTGGAGTCTATTTAAATGATGGGAAGGATCTAGAAGGGAGAGAGAACGAAGATACCTGAGAAAAAGGAGTCAAAGGATGGAGCAAAGTGCCGGAGAAGGTGGGAAGAGAGACATGTCTTTGATGGGAGAGGAAGGGAGGTTGGTACAGACGCAGATTAGCCCGTACATCTGAGCTTCCAACTTGGGAAGTTGGAAGAGCTGCATTCTGGTAGCATCTATTCCATTTGGGAAGCAAGAGACTAGAATGTATGGGAGAGAGTAGCCTGAAGTTTGAAGAAAACAGAGACTGTATGAAAGTTATTATGGAGATTAGGCTTAAAAGACTTTTTTTCATCTCAAAAGAGTTTTTAAATTTCTGAACATGTTCCTTTAAATGGAAGTTTTCTGGAGCATAACCATCTGTTTGGAGATTATTAAGTATAGATAGATATGCTGGTTGTGAAAAAAAAGATAAGGAGGCTAGATGAGTGAAATCTAAAGCTATAATCTGGACAAACTGCAAGTACGTGGCCATGAGGACAGCCATCCTGCAAATGGTACCTTCTAGAAGTTGTTCCTGAATTTCCCAAACAAAAGGTGCTTTTATTCCTCTGGGCTGTCACAGCACTCTATCCTTCTCCATATTGTCCTTTATGCCACAACAGTCTTATCAACCTATATATGCCTATTCATCTGCTAACCTTAGGCACCTTGAAGGCAAAAGCCCATAGCCCATAGGTTCATTGCAGTGTGTCTTTCAATAAATGTTTGCAACCTTTGAAATGGTTATAGAAATCAAGGAGGAAATGTTATCTGATTTATACAAATTGGCTTTATACACGTTGAGGAAGACTCTCATGGCATATAGTGAGGTATCTTTGTAAGAACAAAGGATTTCCAGAAACGGCAGCATACCAACAAATGGGTGGGCCACTCTTAGAAGCAATGTACTCTTTATGTGGGCCACATCTCTACTCTGTCTTACAATTTCAAGAGAGCCCGATGTAGCCTAGCAAAGAAAATTCAAGGAAATGAAACAACTCCCTCCCCCTGCTCCTATTCTTCTTAGATACAAAAGACAGATAATTATCTAAAGTATTTCTCAATATGAACAAAATGGGAAAGTGACCTTTGAGTCTGTAACAGTCTATTCACGTCAGTGTTTTTAGCAGAAGCAAAGCAATGTCCAGGCTTAGGGAATGCTCACAGGAGCCAACTTTTGCTCTCCCTCATGTTACATAGACCATAAACAAAGAGAAATAGTTTAACAGGCCGCCAGACCCAAATGGCTCATAGTCACCCTTAGGGAATGATAAAATTCTCCTGCTGGTAGACTTACATAAACCAAGATGCAATGAATTTTTTTAAGGATACTCCCCTTGCTCAATAAACCTAAACGCTTTAAACCTGAAAGATGGCTAGACTAAGAGGAAAAATAAATCAATCTGGCAAGAAAAAGTAATCACTCAAAGTGTTGGTAGATTAACTAAAACATATAGGAGATCAAATGCAGTGATTTAAAAATCATATGCTTGCTAGTTAAAAGTCTCCATTTCTAGCTTTTTGCCTATTTTAAAACACACTAGAGGAACGTTATCTAGTGATTCGGCTATTTCATGCTAAAACTGGTGCTTCTGTCTTGTTTATATTCAAAATAGAAGATAGAATAAATGTCAAAGTCTGAAGCTTCTTACAGATTTATCTAATGTTTGGTGGCATTTGAAAAAAAAGCACTTTACCAGATAATAAGTCAATCAGGTTGATTACTCTGATGATGATGGAAGCCTTATATTTTTTCTGGAAAGTGATATTTCTAATTTACTGAAGCAAAATATCCAAACAATTAATTGCTTTATTCTATTTAAAAGAAAAAAGCATAAAAACAAAGAGGAGAAGATAAACAAAAACAGGTTGGAGGGAAGGAGACAGAGAATCAGCCTAGAAAGTCCTCCTACCCAGTCCTGATCTCTGATAACCACTGGCTTTACTAACAACTTGCTAACACAGAGCTTTCTCTTCTAAAGAACACTCATTTTGTTCCTCCAAGACATATATGCATATTTTTAAAATCTTCAAGCACCTGCTTGAATGAAGACAAAGGATAAGGAGGAATAGCAGGGCAGTTATGTTGTTGGTGGGCAAGATAGGGATAAAAGAGTTGAGGTATTTTCTGGGGGTAAGAGTGTACTACAATGAAGACCTAGAGTAAGAATAGCAGTTCTTTTAGAAAAAAGGTAATTGTGAATATTAGTAAAACAAAACCAAAATATTTATTCTATGAAGAGTAATTAGTTTTCAAAGCACTTAGAGATAACAGATTTTAAAGAAAATTACAATGCTTGTCAAAGTCAGGCAGATTATTTCACTTTGCATTCTGTTTAGAAATTTAATATTTGGGGGACCTGCTTAGGGTCATACACAGCAGGTTGAGCTCACGTGGAGTTCTGAATCTCCTTATGTGTACTGGTTCAGCTTTTCTGAAAAGAGTTATTATAATGTTTATTTACTGGTGAGGGGCCAGTACTGCTGTAGTGCTGATTATTAGCTTTAAGATAGCTGCTACGCTCTTCTTATTTATTAAAAGAAAGCAATTTCCATCAATCTTGGAGAGTCTGACCATGGGAATGGTGTCTCCCCTGGCAACCACAGGATCTTAGGTAGCAAGTTGGCCATCTAGTTTGTATTCATACTGTGTTGCGTTCTAGAATACAGTATAAGTTTATAATGCAAAGAAGACATTAAAAAACATTAAGTGGGAGGAGTGGAAAAATGTTTTCTTGGTATGCAAATGTTTTATATAAGCATATATTATGGATTTATATTTCCAAAACACCACAGGGATCCTACAAAACAACATTCTAAATAAATAAAACAAATAGAAATAAAATGACAATAATCAGTTGATTATATGTCCTGCCGTGCTGGGACAGTCCCAGTTAACGCCTGTTGTCCCAGTGTAATTATTAATAGCACCCTTTTCAGTCTCATAAGTGGAATTATATGATCATCCTATAATAACCAAGCATGTAGATATAATCCAGCCCTCTGGAAGAGTTTATCACTCCATTTTGGTATTGAACTAAACCCTATTTTCTGGCAGCAATTGCCAAACCCTAATACTGGGTTGTACACGTCTTGCCATTGGATAGGCCACATACACATGTGTCTATATTTGTTTATAAAGATATATTTGTCTATAAAGATATGTTTATTCCAAGCCCATACTAACAGCAATTTTTTGAACGCAGAATTTTTGAATTTTGAAATAAAAAATTTGAAATTTTGAGTTTTGTCCTCAAAATTCACAAATTTTCTGGTATCTGTTTCTTACAGTAACTCTTTGTAAGAAGTTATAGCATAATAGACACATTTCAGCTTTCTAAAGTACTTCTATAGGCTCTAGGCTAAGGTTGTCCTGACAGCTGTGGCCACTCACCCCAAATGCTGTTCAGCCTCAAGTCAGTCTTGCTGCTGGTCCCACTCTCTTTGTAGCTTAAGTCTAAACACTTAAGTCTAAACGCTTGCCTTTTCCCTTGGGAATAAGCTCCTCCTTTGCATCCCTCTTCCAGCAACAGGGTCCCAATTTGGTTCCCTAGTGCACGAATCTATGCTTTGGTTCCCTGCCTTGTCCTGTCTCTGGAGTTTTAGGGGTCCCTTGGCCTGATCCTGAACCTTCCTACCTGGACTCCCAGCCATTGTCGGTCATCACACTCCAGATTTTGCCTGTGTTTGTTCTTGACAGTGAGGTCAGACACTCAGGACTTCTCATCTTTGAATAGCTGGCTCCTAGTACAACGCCTGGCGCATAGCAGATTCTCAACAATGGTTGTTAAGTGAATGAATGATGAATGAATGCTGAAGCTTCCTTCTCATTGATTGGAGCTGGGTTTCCTTCCAAGTGCCACTTCCGCCCTGGCTCTTTCCACTGTTAACAGGGCTCAGGAAGCTACTGTTGTTCGCATCTGTTACTCTTGGATGAGAACACAGGCATAGAGTTTACAGAACACTGGGGACTGGGCAGCTGGTGTGTCCCTAATGTGGAAGCTGCCTAGGGCTGTACAGGTGGGTCGTGGCTGAGGCAGCGTGAGCGGGGCTGAAATTCACACTATGCTCACGTTGCCAGCAGTAGGCTCCGGGGAGGGCAGCCTAGAGAAAGTGGCTCTTTGGTTTGTCCAGGGGGAGGCCTTTTGCAATGCTTCCTCCCCAGGGGAGAGCCTTTTTCTAGTCTCGTACAGTGGCCCATGTGTGCTGGAAGAGGCCCCAGTATGGCTATCACTCCCACAAGGAAATGTTTTAAGTGAGTTTTGGCAAGTGCAGCTCTTAAGGAACAAGCACCTGCGAAGGAGTGCATCTACTATCTCCTTTCTTGTTTCTTATTATAGTAAAACCCAATAACTTTGCTTGAAAGTTCATAAGAACAGACTTCATCAGAATTTAAAGGCAAGAACTTGAGTATGGTAGCTGTAACTCAGATGCTTTTTACTGTGTCATTATATTAAAGCCTTCTTTTCCCAGGGAAGTGAGGTGACTGCTCTTGGCCTTGGGAGAACCAGGGGAAGCTCTTTCAGAGAATTTCCTCGTACTAGCTTCTAATCTACATGTGAAACCTAGGCATGCTGCGTGTGAAGAAAAACAGAATGCAGGGAGGTCATTTGCCTTGCCCATATGCACTTCTCTAGGATGATCAAATATATATTTTGTTCATTTTTAATAGAGACATATATTACTGCTACTCAAAAATGTCCTCTAATGTGGTAGTTGAAAGCACAGACATCGGAACCAGTTTGCTGGGATCCAAATTCCGGATCTTTACACTTATTAGGTGGGCAAGGTACCTTATATATAAAATGTGGATAATAATGGTACCCTACCTCTTAGCGTCGCTGTGGGGATTAAAAAGGGTTAATACATATAATCGCTTAGGACAGTGCCTGGCCACACTAAGTGCTCTATATGTTAGCTATTATTACTATTTTTCTATTTTCTGAGAGTGAAAAAGGTATTGCTTAGTATAAAACATTCATTTTTCAGTAGAGATGTGCCAGATATGTATCATGTTAACATCAGCATCGGGAAAAAATTACTCAGGATTTTAATCAAGGATATTTTCTGAAATTTGGATTGAACGAGAATTTCACACTCTGTCCAATTCTTATACTAACACTCATGATCTGCTGTTCATTTGTGACCTCACTCAGGAAGTTCAATGCTGCTGCAAATATTACAAATACCAAACTGATGTTTCCTAATGAGGTGCTCTGCCCAGAATGCAGCAGGCCTCTGTTGGGGCTCTGCAGCTGGAATGAGAACATTACTTCTGAGCTCCTGAAAACATGTTTGCTCTCAGCTGCAAAAGATGTGGCATGAAGGGGACTCAAAACATTTCCAGCCACATGGCTGCTCGAAGCAAGACTTGAGAGAAATGGATACCTTAAAAAAATGAGCATAAAATGTGCTGAAGTGCCAAGGAAAAGGCAGTTCTTTGCCCACAAATTCCGAGTTAGGATTTGCACTTCAATCTTTTTTACTTGTTCACTTGTTAGAATAAAACAATTTTTTAAAATCAGATATCAAATGTGAGTTTTCCATTTACTTTATATTTTTCTGAGTACATCTGGAAGAAGGAAGGCACTTCCAAGAATGCTAAGAAGAGAATGTGTACCATTTTTCCTCTTGCTAAAACTTCTTATAGAATTTTCCTGATTTATATATGCAGAGTAGAACAACAGAACCTCATCTGGCTGCTGAGGAGAATTCATTCATTCATTCACTCATTTACTCAGTGAATCCTGATGATGAGTGTCTCCCATGTGTCTGCGCCATGCACGGGGAAGATAATGTGAACAATACATTTATGATCCCTGAGCTCTTATTGTTTATAATCTAGGCACTTTACATTTATTATTTCTAATATTTATAATTCTCCATGTTAGGTATTATTATTTCTACTTTGCAGGCCACAAATCTGAGGCTTAGAGAAGTTAAGCAACTCACTCACTGTCACACAGCTATTAATTGGTGGATCTAGGATTCAAATCCCAGTCCATCTCATTCCAAAAGCTGGGTTTATTAGACTCTTTTTACTATATGACACTGGCTTTAAATAATGTGCTCTTTAAAGTTACAGAATTCAGCGTTTTATGAAGCATATCTTGGTTTAAGAGAGCAAGGGATATTTCTGAAAAGCAATCATTTTTTCCTTTTTAATATATATCAGATTTATGTAAAGCGATGAATATCAGTAAACAGGACACTGGATCAAAGGGCTAGTATATCTTTCACAAGGTTAGTAAAATATAGTATTTATATACTATATATATATATATATATGGCCTGAACTAGCTTTATACCAGACAATCTTGAACATGACCTATAGGCTCAATGCCTGGTGGTACAAATTGGGTAGTGTGATTTTCTGGCCATAGGACATTGGGTATATATTACATAATCTCTCTGAGATTCTGTTTCCTTATCTGTAAAATGGGGATATCATCACCTATCACATGGAGAGTTACAAAAATAAACGGAGGAAAGTATATACAATGCTTAACAGTGATGGGCAGGCCTCAGTCTTTTCCCTTTCCCCCACATAGGACACACCAGCTTTTCTAACAACGGTAGTAAAAGCATATCTCTGTTTAGCATTTACAGATAAAAATACCTCCAATGGAAATGTCCTAGAGCATTAAGATCACTGACTTTGATGCCCTGCTTGTGGTAAAACCTATGACATAAATGAGGATTAGAAGCTCTCAGGATATTTTCTGGATGACTCAGGTTTAGGGTGACTAAAGAAGGATTTGAATAGATAATCCCTAAACCACAAGTAATCTTCCACTTAACACAAATTAGGTAAGGATATATAAATACACTAATACATAGAGTATATCTACAGACTACTAAGATTTTCTTTTTAAATGTGTTCACTTAAAAGACTATTATTTGAAATTGTCGCCCTGAAAGTGTATGTATGTATTTCATTCACTCATTTAACCAATGTTTACTGGGAGCTCAGTAAGTTCAGGGCAGCGTTCTAGCACCAGGCAAATGATGATGCAATGTTTTCTCCCTTCAAAACCAGTTTTGAAGTCACATGTGGAATCAGTCTCATTATTTATTGATAAATGAATATCACTAAGAAAATTCAGATCAGAGTGGCCTTAGCCTAGCTCATCATAAAACTAGTCCTAGATCCCACCAACTAGGAAAACACATTTAACTATGCATGTCTTAGAGGATCTACAGTTAGCAGAGGAGCGCTTTCCTAACACAATAGAAAAGAGCCTTGGACTATGTCTGTAGCCCTAAGTACAGAGTCTCACACTTCCTGAGGCCGATCACTGTTAATTATGATGATAAAAAAAGATACCCTTTTTTTAGCCTTGGAAAACATCCAATTCAGTAATTTTTTAAAGCTTGAGATTACATTATTCATCTTGTTCAGGTTTTAAAAATATTTCTGATTTTTTCTGCCAATAACCAAGCCTTCTTTCCTCCTGGAGAAGAACCTTGATTTCTGAAACAGTTCTTCCCTTGACATAACTTGGGAGGTGGACGTTATTTCCCCCGAAAAGTAAACAAGGGAATAAAAACAAGGTGACTCAAAGGATGAGGAAGTATGTTTTTCTAGAGAACAAAAGATCCTTTCACAGTATGTCAAAGACTTAACTGTGAACTTTCCTGAATGTAAACACTGTTCAAATGGCAAAAGGAATTTCATCTATGTCTATAAAAGGTCCTGCACAATAGTTCTTGCTTGAAGCTACATTTGGCAGGCAGTAAAAATAATCTTTTCTTCAAATACTTTGCATACAGACCTACAAAACCGTTTTTATCATCTCAGGAGAGATACAGTTATAATTACCTTCAGAATAGCAATAGCAACACATAGATCAGAGCACAGCTAAAGGCAAGTGATGTCATAAATTACAAGTAACATCATTTATACTTAGAGTCTGCAGGAATAAAGAAACGCTTTATGAGAAAGTTGAAAATATTAGGTTCATGCTTTCCATTTAGCATTACAAGTTTAAAACTTGCAGGGCACTAGATTTTTAAAATAGACTTTGTTATGATCATAGAAGAGGACTATTAATATTTTAAACTGACAGGAATTATGAGAAATCAGTTAGCCAAAATAAATATTTAACTTTTCCTACTTTAAAGTTTTATTCTTTACAAGTCTCCTAGATCTAATAAGTTTAAAATTGATACTGGTAATTATGTTCATAATACTTAATAGAACTATATGCTATAACCATATGATATAATTATTATGGAAAGGCCAGAGATCTTTCCTTCCCCATCTGCAGATTTTGCAGGCATTTCATTATCACCATTATCAGCCCAAATCCTACTGCAGCCAACTGCTGGGGTTCTTTCTCCCATCATTATAGGATTGCACAATTCCTAGGAAATAATGTATAAGGAGTAAAACTCATGGTCAGAGGATGTTGAGATTTTATTTTGGGTTTTCTAATTTCAAGTAATGAGTATAAAATTAGAACGAGATGTTCTCCAAGACCCTGTGGGGTGGGGTGAGAGAGTGGGGGCAGTGGCAGGGTTACTGTGCCTGAGATCAGCATCTGTGTGACATTCCCCCTGTACCTACACTTCCATGGATCTGGGTAGGGTCAGCTCTTTCAGTATCATGGAAGGAATGTGTCATTTAGTCAAATCCTTGAGAAAGGAGCTTGTTGCTTCCTCAGAGTTCCTGGGAGAGTGGAGGGCACAGAAGAGCTCCTGAATGATTTATTCCATGTGGAAGAAAGAGGGTATAACATTTAGAGAGGGCACTGACATCTCCTGGAGGCCACTCTTGGCCAGAAAGGGCCCAGCGCTTCTCCTGGGGTAGGAGCTTGAGATTTCAGGTTTCTGGAAGGGACTGAGTTGAGCAGAGGAATCATAGGTCCATGCTCTAAAAATAGTAAGAAAGATTGATCCCTCCCTGCCCAATTCTCCCTTCCTCAGTTCCTCTTTCTTCAGGAAAGGAAAAGTCCTAAAAATACAGAGCTGTCTTTTCAACTTCTGCCATGAAGTAAACACATAATCTCAGATAAATCGTGTAATCTTTCTGGGGCTGTTTACTCATCAGGATTGCTTTGTGATCTGTCAGGTTCCTAAAATTAATAACACTACTGAACATTTACTGGGCACTAATATTTGCCATACAGTGAAATATATTCTATGCATGGATTATCTCATTCATCTTTATAGTTCCTCTTTCAAGTTTTATCATTCCCATGTAATGTGTAGAAACAGGCTTGGAGAAATACAGTAAGTTGCTCATAGTCACATAGTTAGTATGAAGAAGTGGAGCCAGGATACAAAGGCTAGTCTGTCTGACTCCAGAGTTGGTCCTTTTATGAGTTATGCCAGATTGCCCCCATTCCATGATTTTCACAATAATAAACAGGTGTGAGTCATGTGTTAAAAAAAAAAGGGAACATTAGGCTGGGACAGGAAAAATAAACTAGACATAATCTATAGCTTTGCTCCTTGTAAGAGAGGAAGTTTGGCCCCTTCCTTCAGCTTTTGTCTGCCATATCATCCTTCCTAGCATCTGGCAGGGAGGAATTGCCAATCTGACTTGGCAAAGACCACGATATCCATTGGACTACATTTTCCAAGTGTGCAGAGTCACTGTGCATTAAAAGTGTAATAGGGGCCAGCCGGTGGTGTAGTGGTTGAGTTCGTGAGCTCCATTTCAGCAGCCGGGAGTTCGCGGGTTCAGATCCCAGGCGCAGACACGCCCACCGCACATCAAGCCATGCTCTGGTGGCATCCCATATGCAAAGTAGGGGAGGATGGGCACGGATGTTAGCTCAGAGCTAACCTTCAGCGAAAAGAGGAAGATTGGCAACTGATGTTAGCTTAGGGCCAATCTTCCTCACAAAAAAAACAAAACAAAACAAAACAAAACAATGTGTAATAGTCTCCCAGGTGAAGTGAGCTGACTGGTATACAACTTATTTCCTTTAAGGTGACCCAGTTGGTCTTGTGTGTGTGTGTGTGTGAGGAAGATTAGCCCTGAGCTAACATCCATTGCCAATCCTGCTCTTTTTGCTGAGGAAGATTGGCCCTGGTCTAACATCTGTGTCAATCTTCCCCTACTTTGTCTGGGACGCCGCCACAGCGTGGCTTGATAAGCGGTGCACAGGTCTGCGCCCGGGATCCGAACCTGTGAACCCTAGGCCACAGAAGCGAGCACGCGAACTTAACCGCTACACCACAGGGCTGCCCCCCAAGTCAGTCTTTTTCTTTCTGCTCTGCCTCTTCTGTGCTTATACCTGAGAAGGGAGGTCAGGTTGGGGCTTCTGTAGGTATGGCTTAGAGTTTCAGCGAAGGAAGCAAGAAGCCCTCCTTCAGCCTCCAGGCCCAAGTTTTGCTTTCTCTGTTTTTACTACTCCTGCATTGAGGGTAACTGGGTACTGGTGCATTTACTAATGAATTAATACAAATTTGTTGGTATTTTCTGTCCCATTTGGGCTGTCTTCTGGAGTTTATAGTTCCCTTGGTCTGGAATCCTGAGGAAAGAAGGCATAAGCAATGGAAAGACATTTCTAGGTCCTAGCCTAATATCATCTAACACTCTCAAGACCTCAGGTGGCCTATAACAAGCACAGAGATTGAGTTAGTGACTTAAAAACTATCCACAAGGGGCCAGCCCTGTGGCGTAGCAGTTAAGTTCATGCGCTCCGCTTTGGTGGCCCAGGGTTCGCGGGTTCGGATCCCAGGCGCGCACTGACGCACCACCGCTTGCCAAGCCATGCTGTGGCAGCGTCCCATATAAAGTAGAGGAAGATGGGCACAGATGTCAGCCCAGGGCCAGTCTTCCTTGGCAAAAAGAGGAGGATTGGCATCAGATATTAGCTCAGGGCTAATCTTCCTCACACACACACACACCCACCCACCCACACACACACACACACACACACACACACACAAACTGGCCACAAAATAAAGTCCAGGCCCAGATGGCTTCATCACTGAATTCTACCAAACATTTAAAGAAGAACTAATGACAATTCTTTACAAACTCCCAGAAGAGGAAGGAACACTTTTCCACTGATTCTATGAAGCCAGCATTACCCTACACCAAAACCAGAAAAAGATATTACAAGAAAAGAACACTATAGATCAATGTCTTCTATAAATATAGATGCAAAAATTCTCAACAAAATAATAGCAAACTCAAATCCAGCAATATATTAAAAAAGGATTATACACTATAACCAAGTGGGTTTTATCTCAGGAACACAAGGTTAGCTTCACGTGAAATTCAATTAATGTAATATACCACATTAACAGCATAAAGGAAAAAAAAAACATGATCATCTTAAGAGATGCATAAAAAGCATTTGACAAAATTCAACACTCCTTCATGATAAGAACACTGAACAAACTAGGAATGGAAGGGAAGTTCCTCAACTTGGTAAAGGGCATCCACAAAAACCCATAGCTAACATCATACTTCATGGTGAAAGACTGAGTGCTTTCCCCCTTGACGAGGAACAAGATAAGGATGTTCGTGAAACACCTATTTAACATTGTACTGGAGAGTCTAGCCAGGACAATTAGGTAAGAAACTGAAATAAAAGGCATTCAGATGGGAAAGAAAGAAGTAAAACTATCTCTATTTGCAGATAACATGATCCTGTATATATAGAAAATCCTAAGGAATCCACTAAGAACTATTAGAACTAATAAACAAGTTCAGCAAGGTTGTAGGATACAAGATCAACAACAAAAGTCAATTGTAGTTCTATTTGTTAGCAATGAACAATTTGAAAATGAAATTAAGAAAGCAATTCCATTTACAATAGCATAAAAAGAATAAAATAGTTCAAAACTTATTCTCTGAAAACTACAAAACATTTTTGAAAAAAATTGAAGATATAAATAAACGGGAAGACTTCCATGTTCATGGATCAGAAGACTTAATGTTTAGATGGTGCTATGGTCTGAATGTTTGTGCCCTCCCCACCCCCAAATTCATATGTTGAGATCCCAATGCCCAATGTGATGTATTAGGAGGAGGGGGGTCTTTGGGAAGTGATTAGCTCATGAGGATGGAGCCCTCATGAATGGGATTAGTGCCTTGATAAAGAGGCCCCATAGAGCTTGCTATGCACCTTCCACCACGGGAGGACACAGTGAGAAGGCAGTGTCTATGAACCAGGAAGAGGGTCTTCACCAGAAAGTGACCTTGTTGGTGCCTTGATCTTGGACTTCCCAGCCTCCAGAACTGTGAGAAGTAAATTGCTGTTGTTTATAAGCACCCAGTCTAGGGTGTTTTTGTTATAGCAGCCTGAACAGACTAAGACAGATGGCAATACTGCCCAAATTGATCTACAGATTCAATACAATCCCTATCAAAATCCCAGAAATTGCAGAAATTGACTAGCTGATCCTAAAGTCCATATAGAAATACAAGAGTCCCAAAATAGCCAAAAAATTATTGAAAAAAAAATCCAAAGCTGGAGGACACACGCTGTCTGATTTTAAAACTTACTACAAAGCTACAGTAATCAAGACTATGTGGAGTAGCACAAGGATAGACATACAGATCACTGGAATAGAATTGATAGTCCAGAAATTGATAGTCCAGAAACCCATACATTTATGGTCAATTAATTTTTGACAAGGATGCCAAGACAATTCAATTGGGAAAGAACTGTCTTTTCAACAAAGTAGTGCTGGGAAAATGGGATATTCACATGTAAAAGAGTGATTTTGTATCCCTACCTCACACAATAGGCAAAAATTAACTCAAAATGGATCAAAGACCTAAATATAAGAGCCACTATAAAACTCTCAGAAGAAAACATAAGCATAAATCTTCATGATCTTGGATTAGGAAACAGTTTCTTAGATAAGACACCAAAAGCACAAGCAACTAAAGAAAAAATAACTTTGGTGCTTCAAATGACACTCTACAGAAAGTAAAAAGATAACCCACAGAATGTGGGAAATATTTGCAAATCATATATTTGATAATAGTCTAGTATCCAGAATATATAAATAACTCTTACAACTGAATAATAGGCAACCCAATTAAAAAATGGGCAAAGGATTTGAATAAACATTTCTCGAAAAAATATATACAAATGGCCAATAAGCATATGAAAAGATGCTCAACATTATTAGGCATTTGGGAAATGCAAATCAAAACCACAATGAGATACTGCTCACACCCACTAGGATGGCTATAATAAAAAGACAGACAACAACGAGTGCTGGCGAAGATGTGGAGAAATTGGAGCCCTTATACAGCTGGTGGAAATGTAAAATGATGTAGCTGCTTTGAGAAACAGTCAGTTAGTTCCCCAAAAGGTTAAACATAAAGTTGCCATATGACCTGGCCATTCTATTCCTCAATATATACTCAAGAGAATTGAAAACATATGTCCATACAAAAATTTGTACACAAAATGTTCATAGCAGCATTACACATAACAGCCAAAAAGTAAAAACAACCCAAATGTCCATGAACAGGTAAATAAAATGTGGTATACACATACAAAGGAATACTATTCAGCAATAAAGGAAATGAAATACTGATACATGTTACAATATGGATGAACCTTGAAAACATTATGCTAAGTGAAAGAAGCCAGTCACAAAGGCCCACCTATTGTATGATTCCATTTACATGAAATATGCAGAATAGGTAAATCCATAGAGACAGAAAGTAGATTAGTGGTTGCCTAGGGCGGGGGGGGGGGGGGGGTGGGGAGGAGGGAATGGAGACTGACTGCTTAATGGGTATACAGTTCCTTGTTTGGAGCAATGAAAATGTTCTGGAATTAGATAGTGGTGATGGTTACATAATTCTACGAATATACTAAGACCTATTGAATTGTACACTTTAAATGGGTAAATTATATCTCAACAAAGCTCTTATTAAAAAGAAACATCTCAGCTTGAACCCCTAACATCAATCATTGCAGGACATTAAGTGGTTTCATATTTAAAAATTATTGGGCCAGCCCTGGTGGCCTAGTGGTTAAGTTCAGCACGCTCTGCTTCAGAAGTCTGGGTTCGGTTCCCGGGTGCAGACCTACACCACTCGTCTGTCAGTAGCCACGCTGTGGCAGCGGCTCATAACACAGAAAAAAGAGGAAGATTGGCAGCAGATGTTAGCTCAGGGCGAATCTTCCTCAGGAAAAGCAAAACAAAACAAAATATATATATATATAGATAGATAATTTGTTAAGTATAATACATACCAGGACCTAGGAAAAATAAGTATGAGGAAAACATGGTTCCTGGCTTCAAATACTTTAAAACTCTGTAAAGGAGAATGAGACAATTTCACAAGTAATTCAAGGCAGGTTGTGATAAGTACCATATGAAAGGTATGCACATAGTGGGTGGAGTCAGAAGGAGGAAGAGGATGCATCCACCTTGGGGGTTGGGTGGGCTGCAGGAGGCAGCAGTTGGCATGGATGGCTTTGAGACTGGATGGCTGTGACCCACAGAACAGGAAGGAGGGAGTGGTAGAAGGGAACATGCTGCAGACGGCAAGTAGCATGAGCAAAAGTGCAGGGGAGGGCAAGGATAGGCCGTGTTTGAGGAGCAGCGAGTTGTTTAGCTTGGCTAGCACATAAACTGGGTGCTTCTAGGCCTGGGGCAGGCTGTTGAGACCCCGAATGCCGGGAAGAGTGGGTCGTATTTCAGGTGGACAATGGTGCAGTTTCTGAAAGTTTTTGATCTAGAGTGACATGTTCAGAGCTACTATTTATGAAGATTTAATTCAGCAGTTTATGCAGAATGGATTAGAGTAGGAAGACTCTGGACCTCAAGCAAACTTCCATTTTTAGGCAAGGATTAGATATTGCAATGTTTACGGTAAATTACTTTTATCTTCAGTTACTCAAGAATACTACAATAAAATGCCAGGGAAGAAATAGGCATACTTGTAGTATTAGATGAACAATCTATCAGTTATAGTCAGGCAGATAATCATATTATCTGTATTTCTCGTGGGATAATTTTACTTTATATGTATTTCTTTGTGAATAATTTTGAGTACAGCAGTTTTTTTGTTAATATTTTGAGTATTACTAATTTTTCTAGTATTGTTAGTATTTAATTACATGCTCATTGTTTTTTTCTTTCATCTTATAATTTCCAAAGGTTTGCTGTTAAAAGGGGATGCTATTTTTTTCTAGTGAAATGTACTTCCAACTTTATAACGAATATTAGTGGCAAAACAGAATGCATTTCCAGTAACAAGGCTTACATCAAACCACAGAATTTTTGAGCTGAATACAGCAGAACGCATTTTGCACACACTCAACCTCTATCTCAGAAGAAAGACATTCTACCACTAGTGGTTGCTTACACAAGTTAGAGATAAATTAATATTAAAATTATCACCGCCATAGACATCATGCCTCCACAAAACTGGTTGGGTCAGGAAAGAATCTAATTTCTTGGACTATTCATCCTAACATATGTCAGTTATGATCAAAGTATTAACCCCTCCTCCACTAAAAAGGGTTACTATGCATACTCAACAGGATTCCTAAAAGTTTCTAATTTAACTCAGTAGCTCTTTATGAATTTTAAAATTAGTTCCCCTTGCTCTATACTCATTCCCCTACTCCTTGTATAGATTATCATAAGTAACAACATCTCACATTCATATACTACTTTACAGTTTGCAGAGCACTTACTTGAACATATGTTACCTCATTTGGCTTTTACAATAATTCTGTGAGGAAGCTGCTATGACTGACTCTATTTTACGGAAGGGGAAATGGAGCTTCAGAGAGGTTA
Source organism: Diceros bicornis minor (assembly GCF_020826845.1). NCBI lineage: Eukaryota > Metazoa > Chordata > Mammalia > Perissodactyla > Rhinocerotidae > Diceros > Diceros bicornis. The sequence goes on along the minus strand of NC_080748.1, from coordinate 34,772,315 downwards.
AATGACTTGCTTAGGATCACTGGATACAACTGGGAGTCAAACTCAGTTCTGGCTCCCTGGTTCACAGGTGTTCATTCTGCAGCCACAAGCTAACAAGCGTAGGGAAAAAAAGAGGTGGAAGATTTGTTACCATTTGGTTCTTTGCCAACCTGGGCAATAGTCAGCTAGTGAACAGTGAGCTCGCTTACAGACACAAAAGATTCAGCCTTCTAGGAAACACCAGAGGAGTTTGCAGCTTTTATCACCCCTCTGAGGGACCTCATAAAAGCTATAAATGACCAAATTAATTATACATTCATTTACTGATTCACTGATTCACCAAGAATTTACTGAGCTCTGACCAGCTGTCAGGCTCCTAAGCAGATTCCTAAATGGAACATGAATTCTGCTCTTGGGGAGCCTGCCCTTCTGACCCACATCAAAGTAAGAGATCACGGTGTGACCAGGGCACAGGATGCCAAGGAGGGAGGGATGAATTCTGCTGGGGGTGGACAGGCTGGAGCCATCTGGGCTCAGCCTTGAAGGATGAGACACAGCAGTGGGTGGCGGGCATTCCAGCCAGAAGGGACAATGCGAGCGAAGGCCTGGGGCCCGAAAGTGCATGTTTAAGAGCTGTGTGGAGAGTGTTCTACCATCATTCTTCTCATTCTTCTTATGACCGGAGAATTTTGCTTTGTCACTCAAAAAACGCATAAAAAATAATCCACTCTGGGCCAGGCTAGATTTTTTTCCCCAACAGTTAATAGTTATGCTGTTTATTATTGTGACTGAAACAGCATACAAAAATAAAAATATATATTTGACATACTATGGCTTTTGTTAGAGGACATGCATATAACTTTGGGAGAAAAAACATAATTTTTATCTCTTTATGCCTGGATAATATTTTGAAATACCTATGTTTATTTTTCTCCCTCTATTTTCACCTGTCCTTCCCTCTGATTTAAGTAGATTCCTTTTTTTTTATTATCTCAGGGTAGGTATGTAACAGGGCAGAAAGCAGAGGTAGACGGCCCATCTTTTTGGCTTTTGTATTCTAAACCAGAGATTGGCAAATGTTTTCTGTAAAGAGCCAGACAGTAAATATTTTAGGCTTTGCAGGCTATATGATCCATGTTGCAACCACCCAGTTCTGCCCTTGTAGTGCAAAAGCAACCACAGACAATACATAAATGAATGAATGTGGCTGTGTTCCAATAAAATTTTATTCATGGACACTGAAATTTGAATTTCATATAATTTTCACATGTCACAAGATATGTTCTTTTGATTTTTTCAACTGTTAAAAATGTAAAAACCATTCTTAGCTTGTGGGCCATACAAAAACAGGTGGTGTATTTGCCAATTCCTGTTTTAAATGCTTAATGCCATTAGGAGAACTCTACGAGTTCTGTGAAGCAAGTAAGTAAATTTACCAACATAGGCAAGTTACCTGAAAAAGCTTAGGAGAGAATGGGCTTCATTTCTTGACCCTACCCCCACTCTGGTGAGAAGAAAAAGAGATTTGTGGGTCCTGGAGTGTTTTGCCATCCCTCCACACCTAAAAAATTCTGAATTTGTCGCCAAATTTTCAAATTAATGAGACTTCATTTAAAAATCTGGATTTTGGTCTTCTCCTGAAAATGACAAGGGCAAATTGAGCCTGCATTCATTCTCACATGGCAAAGCTAAGTAGAGACTGCCCTCCTAGGTGGGGCATGACTTCCTGCTCATCACCTCAGACCCTCCTGGCCTGTGTTCCCCCATCCACATTACCTGTCCAGCACCTATAAGCATTTGATTTAAATGCTACTTGGCAGAGAATGATCTCTTTTCTTCTCTAACAGTACAGTCTCCATTGAAACTAGTAGTCTTTTGGCCCTAGGGAGGCCATGTAGTGAAGAGGAATAAAAACATGGGCTTCTGAGTTAGGGAGAACTAGGCTGAAATCTCAGCTCTGTCCATTGTTAGCAGAGTGACCTTGTGCAAATTACCCCAGACTGAGAATAATACATAACCTGAAATGGTGGTTGTAATGATTATATAAGAGAATGTATTGAAAGCAGCTAGCACATACTAAAGCAGTCAATAAAAAAAGAATCACTAGGATGGAGAAGTTCTTTGATTTATATCTTAATTTTAGATCCTGTCTTCATTGTCGACTTTTGCAGAAGGGCCTAAAGGATCAGCTTACAATCTGTCTCATTTTATAGTAAAGAAATAAAGGTGCAGAGAGGTGATGTGACTGCCCAAAGCCACACATTATTGGTGGAACTGGGAAGAGGATCTGGATCTCTTAATTCCTGACCTGGGGAAATTTCTCTGTGCCACACGACCGCACTAAAAGTTCTGAATTCTTTTCATAAAAGCCTTTCATTTGATAGTCAAAAGATCTTCCAATGGAAGGAGCATTGACTCAAGTCTTCTGGCTAACCCGACTACACTTTGTAATTATAACTTGCAAATAGTATAGTGAAATGACAACAGTTATCAGTTGTTAAAGTTCTTCTAGTTGTTTAAGTTATCTGAAGTATTCCTGTTCTAAGCTCACGGACACCCTCGTGTGGTCAGTAGAAATAATAATTCCAGCCAAATGAACAAGAAAAACCTGGAGCTATTTAAAGTTAATGATAAAGTATAGCAAGATAGGTAGATGTGTCAAAAGACATAATAATAAAAAGTCACTATAATTATATTATTTTAGGCCCTGACCGATGGCCAGGGGAAAAATTATTGATCTATCTCAGACCAAATCTTTAATGAGACTGATAGATTATAATGGATGATTTCTCAGGCCTTATTTACAATACAATTCTCTGTTATAATGAAAAATATTCAACATATGTGGTGGCTATATTATCTCAGATCTTTGTAGATTTTCCTCCAATATACATGATTATGAATGGTAGAGCAATCTGGGACTCTCTGAGTGCAAAGGGATAGGAGACAAGTTAGTTAAACCTGAAGGCTCCACTAAAATGTCTCCTACAAACGTAAGTACCACTCAACTGGTGGGAGCATAAGTGAGGGCATATTAGGGAGAAGCTGATGAGTTGCAAATATTCAGGGGGCTCTGGACATTCATTCAAGAGGGTAGGTTAATTTGGTGAGTTGGTTAAAGAGAAGTAGGTGAGAATGCTTCTTTTGTATTAACAGATGACCTAAGTCAACAGGCAGTGCCCAAAGAAACTGCCCAAATAAATATAAATACCAGTACAGAAAATCAGTGACAAAAGCAATTGGATTTACTTTTTGTGCCAGAAAGTAAGGATTTACTTTTTGTGCCAAAAAATGATTGAGGCATGTCAAAAGGTCAAGGGAACTGGCTTGAAGGGGCTCACATTGGCTAAATCTGGAACAATTTGAGCATCAGCATAAATAAGAACAGTAATGGACAATAACCTATTAAATAAGATAGAAATCCATGAAGCCATACTAATAAACAAACAAACAAATAAAAGGGGAGGAAGGGAGGGCACTTTCTTAGCTTGGAAGGCCAACTAATAAATGTAGAAGGAATGATGGAATCATAAAAAGTCACCATTAAGCAACCATAGTAGTAATAATGGATTCAGGCAAGAATCATCAATGGATGATAAAATTAATTGATGAAAGTCTGATGAGAAACAAGATATTTACATAGTCTTGAAATATACACCCACAAAACACATGTACTAATTATAAAGGGAAAAAACAGCAACCTCACAGTAGAGATAACACTTTAACCAAATGTTCAAAGTTAACATCACCAGCAATGAGACAAGCAGGCAACCTGTCTCACCTAAGAGGACACATTGAGAAAAACCCAGCATCATTTCTGTGATATTCTTGCTAAAGATGCATAAACCGAATCTAAAATGAGAAAACAAATTGAGGGATGTTCTACAAAATAACTGGCCTATACACTTCAAAAATGTCAAGGTCATAAAAGTTAAGGAAAGATGAGCAACTATTCTAGATTGAAAGATAACAAAGAGACATGTTATTTAAATGTAACATATGATCCTGGATTGCTTCCTTTTGCTAAAAAGGATGGTAATGGGACACGTGAAATTTGAATAAGGTCTGTGGATTAGAGAGTAATGCTGCATCAGTGTTAACTTCCTGATTTTGAGGTTTGTCTTGTGGTTGTGTAGGAGGGTGCTTTACTCACTGAAGCGTTTAGAGGTAATAGGCTGTCATGTCTACAACTTACTTTCAAATGATTCATGAAAAAAATATAGAGAGAGAAAAAGATAAAATAAAAAGTTTAAAACAATGTCATTAGATTTGATGAAGAAAAACAAAAGATTTAATTATTTGTCTATACCTGAGGATGGAAATTATAAATGGAGCTTGGATTTAAGGCTCTGAGGAGGGAATCCTTTATTTTTCTATTATTTTTATCAGCAGCTGCCCTTGGTGAACATATGCTTCTTTCAAACTCACCAAAGATTAGAAGATACAGTGAAAAACTCGGAGGTGGAAAAATCAAGACCTGATTTGTAAAGGAAATTCTATTGCAACTTTAGAAAGGTCATATATGTAATATTTATGTATATACATACATAATATATAAATAAATATAAAAATTAAATAAATATAAAAAATAAGTAAATATAAATATTCTATTTATCAATATATCTACCTAAATATTTCTCGAGCTGGACTTGGGTGAGAAGGAGAGTTATATTCAGAATCTTGAAGTCTGTTCCTATTTAATCTTGAGAGCAGTCAGAGGCTTATCCCTACCATCAAACCAGAGAGATGTGCAGCTGATTTTTAACCTTTTAAGTAATTATGGGCTATAGAATAGGAAAAAATATTGTACTTCAATATTAAGAGAGCCATAGTAACAATAATTGCTACTATTTATTTCTATGAAATAGTCCTTATATATTTATTGGGAGTTCTATGGGTTAACTCAAACCAGACTTAAAACACATGGGTTTGTTTCCGATATTATGTCAGGGTTTGCTCTTTCTGGGCAATGACTTATATATAAATATGATGGCAGACTGGTTGAGGTAATGATGACTCATAGGCCAATGCAGCACTTTCCCCTTTGGCTGGCACAAAATCTATTTAAGTTTTAGATTTTCCTACTAGGGCTCTATAGATGTCATTGTCCTTTATGGAAAGGATTATTCAACCCATACCAGCAATGTGAAATATAGGGCCTTGTATTCACCTCTTAAAACAGAAATACGTAACAGAAAAAAATAATGAAAATTATCCAATATTAATAAGTTTTTTTCATTAAGGGGAAAACCCACTGTACTGCCATCAGAGCATTGTCAAGAAAGATGTGACAATTTCATTCAGAACCCTGGCAACTGGGAAGCCTCATAAGAAGACAACTGTAACTAGAGTATTTATTTCTGCCCTACATGTACTTAGAAAATCAAGCATATATTCCTGAGGTATTCACTCTAGGAATTAAATGGAAGATAAAATTAATGGATGCTATATATCATCATTGGTCTAATTAATCATCATATTGCATTTGGTAAGGGTCATGTTTCATGAATGTTGTGCTGAGTGTAAAACGAAACAAATCTAACAACAGTCCTGGCCTCCAGGAAGCTCTAACCTAGAAAGGTCATTAGCTGTCACTTGGAAGCGGCCGGCTCTAGCTGTCAAAACCACCAAAAATAAAGAAAAAAAATCACATGGTCATGTTTTTTGCTCATTCAGTATTTTCTTAGGGGTATTTCCCCTATCCCTAATTCCTAATTTTGTGGTTCATATGGGATGATACAGTCCTCTCTCATTCTAAACTCTAAGAGTGGAGAAATGAGCTAGGTCTGACCAGTTAAGAGTATCCCATCCCCTTGGTCACAGTGATTGGTTCAGGGATCGGCATGTGACCTCACAGGCTACAGGAGCACTCCTGAAGACTTTGGTTGAAATTACTGGCAGAGCCACGCCCCTTTTGCTGTAACTGCCAGCTATGAGAACCATGTATTTCCTAGAGCTACCAGGGCCATCTTTGCTACTAGATGGAGAAAGATTATGTAAGAATGAAGCCACCCCAGAAAAAAGCAGAGCCAAGAGGGGACAGACTGGATCCCATGACATATGTTGAGCCCTTGGTTTGAGCTGTGCCTAAGGCCTGGGGACTTCTTGGTTATATGAGTTAATAAATTCCCTTTCGTAGCTTATGTTAGTGTGAGCTCAATTTTTGTCATTTTTAATGCCTGTAGTAAACATCATTTATATATCTTCCTTTCCATAATAAATCTGGAATCACATGAAATAATAGGCCATGTCTTCAAAGGTATGGGGGAAATTATTCTTTTAACTGTCAACCTAACCCTAGCATTCCAGATTTATTCTCTGAAGTCACAAATGCCATGCAACATGGCTGTATCATGAGTCAGGATTAGAATTAGCGTAAAGCTCTTGTCCTAAGAGATCTACCACACAGTCCATGGTGAACTGGAGCAAAGAAAACCAAGAATATAGAGACTGGCAACTTGCTAAATTATTAAAAAGAATTTGAATACACTTGGGGACTATTGGGTTAAACAAATTAGAGATTTCTTTACTGGGACTTCTCAAAGTCAGATATTTACTGATTGTAATTTCATCTCTCAGAAGCTACTAAGTTATACAGTATCTTCCAACAGCTTGAATACAGATTCTTTATTAAAAAGAGTTCTGAGAATACACTTTTGGAAACATCTGACTATACGGATTTCTAGAAACTTACCTTATTTGTCCTGATCATTTTGCTTGATCTCTCTATTCTCCTTTGCATCTAACCGTTTTTACGGTTTCAACTAAAACTTCCAAGCTAAAGAGCACTCTAACTCTCTTTAGCTTGAAGCTCTAGTCCAATCCTTTATTTCTAATTACTAACTGCACACTGTCAATGGAATATCTCACCATTACCTCAAGCTCAGTACATTCAAAATGCCTGAACCCAACCTCCTCTCCAACTTTCCTGATTCCTTCAATGATTTGCCATTTTGCCAGACATTCAAACTAGAAACGTCCATAACGTCTGCCTCCATGTCCCATATCCAGCCTTTCTCCATCAACTCACACCTGACCACTACTTCGGCCTCACGCTTGCCCTACTTCACTCAGGGTTCTTTCCCAGACTGCACATCACTGCCAAGTCCATCTTTCCAACACAGCCTTCACTATTATACTTTTCTAATTCAATGACCTTCAGCAGCTCCCATACATGGGAACCTAAAAACCTCATTGGGCCTTCACACAGGAGTCCTATTCAGGTGACTCCTTATTGCTCCACTCCCCAAAGACACCGTTTGCTTTAGTGAGGTTTGTCTTACAATATGATACAGATATGCTTAAGACAAACTAAGGGTTGCCTAGAAGGTGAGCTTCCTGTCAACTGCTTTTAAAAACGTCCTGTGCCAGCAAGACTGTGGAAAAGAAACCACACCCTGTCTTCTGAAATCCCCCCGCCCGTGTGTTTCTGGTGACCCAGACCCAGCTCTTACTTCTGCCTCCGCTCGAGCATACACTCCACTGTCTCCTTGGGGTAGCTGGTGTTGAATCTGGATTTGCCCTCTGGGCTCTGTGCTTGCATAACATTGGCTGTGATGCTTGCTTACAGCTCCTCTGGTACCTGTACCCAGGTCACGCCTGGATTTGTGGTGGTCTGAGCCTATGGCACAATTTTTCCTCTTATTAAGGAAACACAGCACTCACTCGTATCTGTGATTGTGTCATGTTTTTTGGAGTGCCTGAAATGCCCTTCCCTCTTCTTTTAAACTACCCAAGTACATAAAGAAAATAAAATAAAAGCACAACCCAGGCCCCATCTCCTTCACTTATAAATTTCATCCGCATAGATACCTCTCCTCTGAACTACTACAGCACAGGGCCCCATCTCCCCAGTTTAACACTGAACTACACATTGTTTTGTACTACTTGCTGCTGTTTCATGACTGTCAGTCTCATATCTCCAATTATATAGTATAAATTCCCCGAGGGTGAAAACCGTGTTTCGTATTTCAATATTCCCCTCCCCCCTATAGGACCTACATGGGTGGGAACAGAGTAAGTGCTCCACAAGAACACTCTGGCTGTCTGATTCTCAACGGACTTAAATATCTGTTGTTTGTCCATAACTTCCATAATTCAATAGATGACAACCTGCCAACACCACAAAGAAATTCTACAGCTTGGATCACCATCATCTCCCTAGGAAATTACGGTTTGTTGACTTTCCTAAAGCCAGGTCTAGAATATAAACACTGTTGTGAAAATCAACTAGAAATATGGAGGGGGGGCGGGTGGGGACCAAAAAAGTTTTTAAGGAACTGAGATTCAACTAATATAGCCACTAGATTGTAGATATAATGACAGGAAAACCACGTCCTCACCAAAAAAAGTATTTATGATGACAAATATGTAATTATATTTGGATCTATAGGTATCAACTGTTGCTTGAAACTTGGGAATGCTGGAAGGCCATTCCTCAGTACAGATTGAAATTATACTTAAAAGTTTTCACTTTATTCATATGCAGACAATTACTGGTAAATTGATTCATTTAAAAAAATGCCGTGGCAGTTATTTTGTGGGTACACAAACATGGCCAAGATAAGATTGATACTTGACTGGTTAAATGAAATCATGGGAACACAGCAGTTTGGAAAAGAAAAGCAACTTTTTTTTTTTTTTTTAAAGATTTTATTTATTTATTTTTTCCCCCCAAAGCCCCAGTAGATAGTTGTATGTCATAGCTGCACATCCTTCTAGTTGCTGTATGTGGGACGCGGCCTCAGCATGGCTGGAGAAGCTGTGCGTCAGTGCGCGCCTGGGATCCGAACCGGGGCTGCCAGGAGCAGAGCGTGCACACTTAACCGCTAAGCCACGGGGCTGGCCCAAAAAGCAACTTCTAAGTGAATGAAATGCCAGCTTCCTCTGGGACTGACCAGCTAGTCTAGTTCCTCTGGCTTTTGTGTCCTAGCCAGGCTTCTGCTCTGCCCTGCAGCCTGAGGGCTTCATACTCCCACTCTAGAAATAGGGCACTTTCCTCTCTGGAATCCAATGCTTTTAGCAGTTTTTTGATGGCAGCAGAGAACACTGATGGCTCAGTTATTAGGCTATAGATCATGGAGGAAATATACAGGCTGTGCTCTGCCTGGAAAGTGAACAGTAATTATGAAAGAAGACCCATTCTCATACCTCTGTCTTCCTCCCAGTAAAACCTACAGAGGTTCAAATGAAACTAGTTCTAGAAAACCATTTTAACCCCTGGCAAGCCTTGTATCTTTTAATGTATTTAGCTTTTAAACTTTTAAGTGTGTCATAGAAATACGAGATAACACAATAAACCAATGCAGTTCTAAAAGCTAACTGGGTTAAGCAAAGTACTAGCAAATGAAATGACTTATTTCAGATAGGTTTAAAAAGATTTAACATAACCTATCTGTCAGAAAGGAAAGATGGAGTTTCTCTACTTTTCTCTGAGCCACCTGTCCTCCGTTCTTTTGCTGTTCTTTTGCTTTATCATAAACACACTTAAACAATGATATTGAGATAGGTAAAAGTTTGGGAATCTTGCCTTCCCACAGTTACAGTGCTACTGTTTTCACTGGTGACTAGAATTGATGATCACCCTTCTTAAATTTGAGAGGCATCAACTTTTTCCCTAAACACTCCACAGTGATTCAAATAGAGGAGAAGCAGTGTCCAAGTGTGGGTCCTGTCTTTCAATGCAGCATTTCTTAAACAGAGATTAAAGATTCCCAAGAGTTAACTGTGAGCGCTGGGGAAGGAAAGATTGATGAGATCATTGCTGCACAACCATAAAGGTGTTTAGTGGTGATGATGGCACACCCAATCAACTTACTCTTCTCCTCACCGACCACCCCACTGCAACCGTGCCTGTTGTTACCCCTTTCCTGCTAGAGGCTTGCTCTTCTAGAAACCAAGTTCAGGTCCTGCTACCTTGCTCACTTGAACAGCATGGAAATTTTGCAACATTTCTACCTATTTTACTTATTTATCAAAGGAAAGAGTCAGAGATTTAAGAAATGGCATAAGAATCATGGAGAATTGTTTTCTGTCATTAATATTAAAGAGCATCCAGAAGGATTCTTATTACTGCTTTCCACGGAGCTGCAGACTATGACTTGGCTCCTCAGAAACATTGACTTCCATGGGAACCAACTTGATCTGATGGGGTTATACAGAGACGAATGCCTAGTTTTAACTCCACTGGCATTTTCTGATTTTGGCGGGGCAAGGCATTCTGGACATCCTAAATATCTGACTAAAGAGTGAAAGTTGATAAAGCTGCCTGGGCTGTAGAGCATGGTTGATAAAGAACATACATTATAGAACCACTGACTCTGCCACTTACTAGCTGTGTGACCTGGATCAAGTTACTTAACGTCTCTGAGCCTCAGTTTCCCCATCTGTGAATTACACACCTGGAACCCCAGGTTCCAATATTTTTCTAACCCCAAAATTATACCAAAGGTTGAGGCTTTTTTTTCACTCTCTAACCAAATTTGCTTTCTTTACCTTGGGAGTTTTTAAGTATTTAGAATTAGCTTTACACTTTCCATTTAATAGGAACAATGAAAGATGACATGGCAGGTGCCACTTACTGTTGTCAAGTACTATTATTCCTGGCTTGGTAGCCATTGAGTTATTTTATTTATTCATTTTTATTTTTTAAATTAACAAGTTTTTTTATTTGTTTATTTGGCATATGGATGTCCAATTCTTCTAGCACCATTTGTTGAAAAGACTATCCTTTCTCCATTAAACTGTTGTTGAAGATTAATTGGCCATATGTCTCTGGATCTATTTCTGAATACTCTAATCCACTCCATTCATATATGTGTTTATCCTTTTGCCAATATCACATCATCTTGATTACTGTAGTTTTTTTTTGGTGTGAGGAAGATTACCCCTGAGCTAACATCTATTGCCAATCCTCCTCCTTTTGCTGAGGAAGACTCGCCCTGGGCTAACATCCATGCCCATCTTTCTCTACTTTATATGGGACACCACCACAGCGTGGCTTAACAAGCGGTGCGTCAGTCCGTGCCCAGGATCCGAACCCACGAACCCCGGGCTGCCGAAGCGGAGTGTGTGCACTTAACCGCTATGCTACCGGGCTGGCCCCTTGATTACTGTAGTTTTACAGTAAATCTTAAAATTGGTAGTATGATTCTTCTAACTTTATTCTTCTTTTAAAAAATTGTTTTGGCTATTTTAGTTCCTTTGCCTTCCCATATAAATTTTAGAATCAGCTTGTCTATAGCTATAAAAAAATTCTGCTGGGATTTTGGTTAGTATTGTGTTAAATCAATTTGGAGAGAAGTGACATCTTTATTATGTTGAGTCTTCCAATCCATGAACTCAGTAAATCTCTCCTTTTATTCAGATTTTTTATTTCATTAGTGTTATGTAGTATTCAGCAAACATATCTTGTACATGTCTTGTTAGATTTATAACTAAGTATTTCATTTTTAGGGGGAGCTGTGTGTAAATGGTATACATATATATTTAAATTTTGGTTCTTAATTATTAATTGCTAGTATATAAAAATATGATTGATTTTTGACTTTGCTAAACTCACTTATTAGTTGAAAGAGCTGGATTTTTGTTTGTTGAACAGGAGTGATGGGTGTATGGGCGTGGTCATCTTTGACTTATTCCCAATCTTAGGGGAAAAGCACTCAATCCTTCATTGCTAAGTATGGTGCTAGCTGTTGGGTTTTTGCAGATGCCCTTTATCAGGTTGAGGAAGGTCTCTTTTATTCCTAATTTGCTGAGAGTGCCCACCTCCATTTTCAGATGGCCTTGAGTCAAGGCCGGGAAACACTGGAGGAAAAAGGGAGACACAGCCAGCTCCATGGTCTTCTTTCTTAATCTATCTGCTATCATTTATTTTTCAGAGACCTCAAACAGCTGCTCCCTGCGTCCTGTCCAGATTTTATTGCTGAATTCAGTGGGAGAGACAGGGCAGAGAGTGCTTACTCCACCTTATTCAGAACTGGAACTCTTGAGTTATTTTGAAGTGAAATAAGGAAAATTAACCAGTTTATTCAGTTCTATTAAAAAATATGTACCTTTTTAAGTGTCGAGGATCCAAAGATGAGCTAAATTTAATCTCTGTTTCATACCTACTCTTATTCCACTTGTCCACCTGGTGAATTCCTACTTGTTATTATTCTAAACTAATTTTTAAGTTTTATCAAAGTAACAAACGTAAATAGTTTAATAAGTCAAATAGTACTACAACACGTATAACATAAACAACCTTGAGCTGCACCATTTTCACCCCCAATTCCCACTCTTCAAAGGTAGCCACTTCAACTCTGCTTACTATGTCTTCTGCTATTTACCTTCATATTTCTAAATAATATTATGTTCTGTTTATTTTTAAATTTCAGACATTATCTATTGAGTTCCTACTATGAAAGATGAGAATTATTTTACCTCTCTCATTTTGAAAGCACATTACTCACGTTTCCACCTCTTATCCTCCTAATAGAGTACATTATAAACTTTGGTTAAATCAATATTAATTGTTTACTTTATTATTACCATATATGTATGGTAATATATATTACTATATGTAGTAATATATGTTACTATGTATAACTATACATATTTCTATATTTCTAATTGTAAAAATACATATTACTATATAGTTATATATATGACATACTATTACAGTATATAATTTTTCATTTTCCTAATAATCAATGTACTACTTATGTACTCTTTACTAATTCTTAGCTCTACTTTATTTATCTATCACTAAGTGTTCCCCAAATTCTCCAGTAGAGCTGTGAACTCCTCTCAATATTATCATCCTATCACATCACCAGTTTTTTCTTTTTTCTCAAGATATCCATTCTTTCTGGAACCCTGTTTCTCAGTTTGCTTTGGAGTGGTTGTTTACAGGCCTGCTGCACAGCTGTCATCCTAGAACAACCTTTCACGATCATAGTGGGAATTCCTTTGCTTCTTCCCTGGCTAAAACCACTCTTTTCTCCCATGTCTTCCTCTTTCTTGGTTTACTCCCTCCTTTTGTGGAGAGTACATCATGTAGTAGCTTCCTGAGAAAGAACAAAAGTTTTTTGAGATTTGCATGTTTTATAACGTTTTCAGTCTACCCTCATACTTGATTAATAGCTTGGCTGGGTTGGAAATTCTAGGTTGGAAATAATTTTCCCTTTAGCTTCCAATGCTGCTATTGAGAAGCCTAGTGCCATTTGAGTTTCTAATACATTTTATATAAGCTGTTTACCACGTCTCCCCACTTAGAAGTTTTCAGCATTGTCTCTTTACCCACCGGGTTCTAAAATTTCAAGTGGATCTGCTTTGGGGTATGGTGTGAGAGTGTGTGTGTTTTTGATTTGTTATATTGAACACCTATTCTCTACTTCAGTGAAATTTTCTTAAATGGCTTTTTGGGTCATTTCCTGCCCTTTCATTTTCTCATTCTGGAATAGTCAGATAAGATTTATCTTCTCTCTTCTATTTTCAACTTATCTGTCTTTTGGGAGAGTTCTCTAATGTCCAATCCCTTCTATTGAATTTATTTCTGCTATTACTTTTTAATTTCCAACAGATCTTTCTTGTTCTTCGAAGGTTCCTATGTTAAAATAGCATGTTTTTGTTTTATGATTATAATATTTTCTCTTACCTATCTGAGAATATAAATTGTCACTTTGGGAAATGTTTTCCTGCTTTCTGCATCATCTCTAGTTTCTCTGCTCATTTGTTTTGATTTCCATCTTTCATATAAGAGGGTATCGGGGCCGGCCCCGTGGCTTAGTGGTTAAGTATGCGCGCTCCGCTGCTGGCGGCCCGGGTTCGGATCCCGGGCGCGCACCAACGCACCGCTTCTCCAGCCATGCTGAGGCGGCGTCCCACATACAGCAACTAGAAGGATGTGCAGCTATGACATACAACTATCTTCTGGGGCTTTGGGGGAAAAATAAATAAATAAATAAAAATTATATATAAGAGGGTATCCATTAATATTTAAAAATAAGGCATTAAAAAAATGGACTGAAAACTTTTTTGCATAAAGGCAGGGCTTGCCAACAAGTCAGTCTTCTTGCAAGGTCTCCTAAGCAGGAACCTCCAAATGTCAGCATCAGAAAGGCTTTTCTCGGGGGCGGCCCCATGGCTTAGTGGTTAAGTGCGCGTGCTCCGCTACTGGTGGCCTGGGTTCGGATCCCGGGCACGCACCGACACACTGCTCGTTCGGCCATGCTGAGGCAGCGTCCCACATACAGCAACTAGAGGGATGTGCAACTATGACGTACAACTATCTGCTGGGGCTTTGGGGAGAAAAAGGAAAAAAAAAAAAGAGGAGGATTGGCAATAGATGTTAGCTCAGGGCTGGTCTTCCTCAGCAAAAAGAGGAGGATTGGCATGGATGTTAGCTCAGGGCTGATCTTCCTCAAAAAAAATTAAAAAAAGGAAGGTTTTTCTCTTAGCCATGTCGATTTCTGAAAGGATTTTTCCAATCTCCTGCTCACGGGGTATAAATGTGGATGCCAGCTTCATGGGATCTAAATAAGGGAAGCAGACTTTCACTTTATCTTCTTGTTGGCTGTATGGTCTCACTCCTGTCCCAAACTGCAAATCTCTATTACAGCACCTGTCTTTTGTAAGGGTAGAGAAGAGTCAGCTGCCCAGGTGCATAAGATGGAGGAGAAAATCTGGATGTCTAAATGGCCTCTGTACAGACTTTCAACTAATCTTCCAATTTTCAGTGCCACCCCCACTCCAACCTTCCAAGATGCACGATGTCTTCAAGCCCTGACGCTTCATGGACTTCCACAGAGTCAAGTGGCCTGCATCTTGTTGGCTTCCCCCTCTGGAGGAGTGGGTTTTAGCTCTCTCTAGTCGCTAGCTCAGTTCCCACCCACTCATTCATTTTCCATCCTCCAAAGTCTTGTTGAGTCTCCAGTTCTCTTTGTCCTTGTGGGTTTGTACCTTTTTTGATTCTTTATTATTCTTTTACTGGGATTTTGGCAAGAGGAACAACTAATCACATGTATTTGATTTGTCAGGAGTCTCTTCCCCCTTCCTTAAAAGCCAGGTTCAGGTATTATTTCATCTTGGAATCCCTTCCAAAGATAGAGTTAAGTTATTCTGTGCTATCCTCTGATCCTTTAATCATGGTTCTATCACTTTCTTCACCACACAGTACCATAATTTATTTGGTTATAGCTCTACAAGTTCCCTGGGTCTGCATCTGTATCTTCTTTCTTTTTTTTTTGGGAAAGATTTGCCCTGAGCTAACATCTGTTGCCAATCTTCCACTCTTTTTTTTTCTCTTCCCCAAAGCCCCACTACATAGTCATATATATTCTAGTTGTAAGTCTTTCCAGTTCTTCAGTGTGAGCCACCACCACAGCATGGCTACTGACAGATGAGTGGTGTGGTTCCACGCCCGGGAACTGAACCCTGGCTGCCAAAGTGGAGCGTGCCAAACTTTAACCACTAGGCCATCAGGGCTGGCTCTGTATCTTATTTCTTTATCCTAGCAATTCTGAGAGCTCAACAAATGCTACATAAATAAGTGAATGAATGAATGAATGTATGGGTGAAACTATTCAAAGAGAGAGGTTAGAGATGGCACCTGTGGCCTGACCTTGTGCAGAAATAGAAAACAAAAAGAGAAACATTTGTAGAATGTTATAAGGGGAGACAAAAGAGTGCTGCATACAAAAACACTAAGAAAGACAACTCCAAATTTGACTTGCTCTTTACTGTTCTCAGGACTCAGGCTAAAGGTGACGTATATTTTGCTATGTGTTTTTTGGTCTTATTCTAATTTGTCTTTTGAGAAAGTCTAAACACTATAATCCTCTGCTGACAATTGTCCCATCATTGATTTCCTGCTTTTCTTCAAGCTGACAGGTTTAGGCACAGACCGTTTTTTCAATTCCTTTTGTGGGCCTGACAAAACTTTTCCTAAACAGGATTATAAACAAACCTCATATTTTAACACTAAGATAGATGATGAATTATGTAACTCATCAGGTCATAATTTAATATTAGGTGTTTGGGTAACACTGCTTCCTTTTGACTTTGTTTCCATATAAGCAATAAAGAATTCTGTAGACCAATATCACCTAAATTCTAAGTTTCTAATTTTTATTTGTTTACTGAGTACTTACTCTGTGCCAGGCACTGATGCATTTCATTCTTACAACAACTTTGTAAGATACGATGGTATTGTCTTTTTATTATGATTGGAATGTGAGGATTAGAAAGAATAAGTAATTTGCTGAAGGTCACATACAAAGTAGAACATGGATTTGAATCCTGGTTTGACCACTTCAAATTTTATGCTTTTAAACAATGGGCTATACTGCTTATGAAAAAAATTACAATTTTATTTATAAATATAACAGCAAGGTTTTATTTCTCAGTCATCGTGATGTGTTGATTATACATAACTATATACATAATGAGCTCAGAACCATAAAAACTCTAGAGCCATTGATTGTCAACATATTCATTGCATTTGACATCTCAATTTATAAATGATTTATTACAGAATTAATTTGTTTTCTTTATACTTTAAATAAATATTGCTTAGATTACTTCTATACTAGCTGATTATATTGTTAAACAATATGCACTGGGGATATAGTACCATATTAAAAAACGTTCTTAAGGTCTGTCATGAGAGAAAGGAGTTGAAATAGTTCCGTTGCTGATGATTTGAAAAGCAATTTCCTATGATTAGGCCTTTTCTAAAATGTGAAAGCTAGATGATATTTCTATTTTAATATTAGTTTAAAACTCTATAATACCCACAATTTTCATAATTTATAGGGTTATCATTTTTGTTGGATATGCACAAAAAGGTTAATGAAAACTCATGGCCTCCCTAAAATCATAAGTTTGTTGATTTGCTTGTCTTAGGGAGGTGGTTGCTGATTTACTTTTAGGTATATTTAGCAATTACAGACAAAGTTGTAATCCAATGGAAGCATTACTTGTGGAGGAATGTAAAAATCAGCTGTCAATTTCCTTCTGAAATAGCGTTTTTAAGAAAGGAGGCCCTTACGCATGAACCCATGAGTGTCATCCTATTTGAGTGCAGACTTCCCTCCAATTCTTTGCTCAAACGAAAATCCTGGTTCAAGAAGAGCATTACCAATCTGTAATTGGGACAACTGCAGGCTTCAACATTTCCTAGAGATAACGTGACACCATCTCATCTTTGTTCTCAGTACCACTTTCCCTGTTCTTTTGTCTTCCTCTCTCCTTACCCATATTTCCATTGTCTTATTTCTCAAAGACCTTATGGTTAGGTAACTGTCATAATTCTCCTTGGGGAGTTAGTTAAAAGCTTAATCAAGCCAGTGGCATGCTGGAGCCAGACTATACTAGTTTGCCAGAGATGACTGCTAAATATTCAGAAAATTTTCAAGCAGATTGTTAACCTTTGGTAGCTTAAAATCAGCCATGGAGGGAGTACTTACACCATGGAAATTGGCAAACATTACAAACTGCCTTATCCTCACCACCAGAGAGCTGGGTTAGAGCTGGGTTATCAGCACACCACTGGGTATTACACTCCCCAGGGATCTTGCATTTTCCTTAAGTACTCTGAAAACCTTGTCCAAAATTGAGATTCAAAATGAACTTCTATGGCTGGGATTTCTCTAACAGGAATAAACAATGGAAAAATCATTAGACGCATTGCCCAAATGTTACCACATAGGCAAAAAGCTAGGTTATCTTGCTGTAAACCAGCTCAACTGACACATCTCTAGAAGACATGGCGGGAAATTATAAATATTCAAAAAAAAAAAAAAAGTATTGCCTTTTTGGGCCAAGGAAGATTCCCAAAAACATATGTTTATATAATAATCCTATAAAATATGGACTGTTCTATAGCAATGACCCATTGAATCAGCCTGTTAAGTACTTTCAGAGTTACGGACCAAAGCAAAGAATGAAGTGCAAACTTCCTCAGAGATCTGGAGATAACATAGCCTATATACTGAAAAACTAAATTTACTAAGAGAGTACCAATTAAATAATCTAGTGGTTTCCAAAACTGAAAATAGGCCTTACCATCTTAGTGAGATTTTAAAAAATCTTAACTGTTGGTCTAGTGGTTAAAGAAATGGCCAGGCTTAGTTACCCAAGTACAGCAAACTACATTTATTCATATTCCTAGAATATCTTCTTTAAAAGAGAGAAAGGATTAGTGTTGTTTGATATAAACTAGTTATCCTTTCTATGTATTTTTGTCTCCTCTCTCTCTTTTCAAATATTTACTATACCTATTGTGTACCAGGCACTATCTTAATTATAAGGATGAATAAGTTCTAGTCCCACACTGTGTTTCAAAGATTCTATCCATCTTTAAAGTATATAGCTAAGGAAGTTTGAACAGCCTTTGAGGCCTATTCAAAGGCCTCAAAGAGATTCTACCGGTAATAAACACAGGATTAACTTTCTGATTAGTTTATTGTAATTAGAAAATATATTTTTTTTCTTTTTTCTTTTTTTGTGAGGAGGATCAGCCCTGAGCTAACATCCACGCCAATCCTCCTCTTTTTGCTGAGGAAGACTGGCCCTGGGCTAACATCTGTGCCCATCTTCCTTCACTTTATATGGGATGCTGCCACAGCATGGCCTGGCAAGCGGTGCATCGGTGCACGCCCGGGATCCGAACCTGGGCTGCCAGCAGCAGAGCATGCGCACTTAACCACTTCACCACAGGGCCGGCCTCAGAAAATAACATTTGAAAGCTGTAACCTTTTAGCCTTTTTTCACCCACAAGAATAGTCACCAGGAACTTTTTAGAGAAGATGATTTGATTTCTAAGGAAAACTGTGGCGTGGCTTTAGCAGCCTTCTTGGGAGGACTCCAAATGTAACTAAATAAAAATATGAAAAATATGCTTTATAAAGAACACTACGAAGCATAGTCAGAAAAATTTTGTCTTATAATTAACCTATGATTCTGAAAATATGGAGTCTAAAAGTAATAAATATGAATTCTTAATAATGGGCTCTTAGAACCACAGTTAAAGTGATACTTCAAATTTGTTGCTACAGTTGTTTACTATAAGAAAGACACATGTTCCTATCAAAGCATGTAAAATTAATGAACATGTTTTATACGCAGAGCTCAATAAATACTCTCTTGCAAGCTGTACTCATTAAGGAAAACTATCAATGAATTCATTAAACAAAAACAAAAATGCAAAGCAACAATGGCTTCAAAACTAATCACTCTAGGAGGCTGAAATGTAGCAAAGACATGAAGGACAGTGATAAGCATGTAACTGACATAGTTTATCCAAACACAGACAGTTCTTTTGCTACCATGCAAAGGAATCAGGGGAAGATGCAGGTCAATAAATAGAGGATGACTTGGCACGTTGTTTGCCTGGCCTTTACTGCTGACCTAAAGGAGCATCTCATGACCAATGGGAACCACCCAAGACAGGCATGTGTAAACCTCCCATACCAGCGGGCCTGGGGCTGCCTCAGACTACTGGAGAGCAAACCAGGCCTTTTAATTTCTATGGTGTAAAGTAAGTCCATT
Organism: Diceros bicornis minor; assembly: GCF_020826845.1. NCBI lineage: Eukaryota > Metazoa > Chordata > Mammalia > Perissodactyla > Rhinocerotidae > Diceros > Diceros bicornis. The sequence continues at coordinate 34,752,803 of NC_080748.1, read as the reverse complement.
CGGCCACTAGATGGAGATCAGGTTACTCTGCCAGTGACAGGGGAAGCTGCTGGCAGTTAGCAAGTGATAAGTACGGAGAACCTCTTCTCTTTTCTCGATACTTTTATGAGAGGTAGAAGCTTTTCCAAGCTCCAAAATCAGGAGCAGACCTATGTTGAGTAAAAGGTCCATAAATGAAGAATAGCTTGAAGGATCAAAAAGTAAGAGGACTGCAGAAAACACATTTTTTCTTGTTATTATGATTGTGCCTGGAATGATTCCTATTTAGATTTGGCTGAGCAAACTACCTGTAAATGATAACAGGAGCTGGTCTAAATAAGAGCAATTAAATATGCTGTCTCATTATTTACCACACAGTGAGAAGGAAGAAGGGGGTTATGACCAAAAATCAAAACAATGGCAAAGTATTTGGACAATGACTTCTGTCTGTTTAGACATAAGATGTATGCTCACAGTTTGTTTCTCAGTTGGAGTATGTACATAAGCACACATTTTCAATATCAACCAAAATGGATCAAGGAACGTCAGATATGGAAGGAGCATATTAGATAACATCTATTCTAATTTTCCTAATGGAACTATCATTCAACTCCGAATTATGTAACTTTATTACTAAATAAGTCTGATTTCTATTATACCTGAACTTCAAGCTGGAAACATAAAGTTATACATTTCCCAGAAAATGTTTGATTTGGGGAAGGATCAGATATTGCCCTGCATAATATAGCTGAATATTTTGATTATTCTTGAGGTGTTAGATACTATAATTCTGTTCATTTCTAACTTAATAACCATATATATTCATTCAATAAATATTTATTCAGTTACGTAAAAACAAATGAAAAATTTGTGACAGTTTAAAAGAATTCCATTTGTTATCAAATAGCTTTGACCAGCGTAATTTAGTATGTGGTATGAGCAGAAACAAACATATTAATTGCCTATTGTGTACCAATCACTATGCTAGGAGCTGGGAATACAAAAAGATGCACAACAGAGTCAGGGAAGTCAAAGGAAGAAAAGAGCTACATGGTTAAAACACAAATAGGGGTTAATTTCTACAGCAGTCAAGACCAGTTATCAAAATTATGAGTGAAAGTCTTTTTTAAAGTTCTGTTGTAAAAGATAAACTTAATTTAGGCCAGAAATCTTGGCCATAGGAAAAACATGACCTTTGATCTCTATAACACATGAGAAATTGAAATAAAATATAAGAAATTCAAATATAATAGCATTTACTATTAGGCATCAATCACAGTAATGAAAATAGGAGCTTAATTCAAAGGGAGAAAAAACTAATGTTTAGAATAATAAAGAAACAGAACCATAATTAAATAATTTTCTAATGATTGTTATGGATAGTGACCAACACTCAGTCTGTTGCTGTGACAGATTCTTTGCACTTAATGACATGTTTATTTTAGAGCAATACATTTCTTTTAGCTTAATTAAATTAATATATTCATACTCTTTCAAAAGGATTTGAGTTGCTTGCCTATATGGGTTTGCAATTTTCAAAATGTTTCTATAAGCTTTTAAGAATCTAAGAGAAATAAGTATTATTCATTCACACATATATATATTTCTCCTTTAAGGAAAATCACAAAAATAACCATACAAAATAGTAATTATTAATCAGGTATCAGTGGAATAGTTTGTGGGAATTTCTTATCGTGTTAATTGGCTCTTTGCAGAGCAACACAGCTGGCAGGAACCTACCTTACTTTTTGCTGGATAAAAATGTAAACAGAGAAGTTTTCTTCTGAATGTTAAAATAAATAAACTACAAATAAATCCTTTCCTGATATGCTTTAGTATTTATGGGTACACAGTCTTCCTCACTGTTCACATTAGTTCCAGATAGCAGCTAGATTGGGTGGTGACTGAGTCATTTCTGGAGTTGTGGAGTTTCCTATCACCTTGGTGACCTGTTCCCATATTTCTCTCCAGTGCAGGGTTGAGTTTACTTACTATGACTCCTAAACTTGCAACATCTGGAAATAAGGAAGTTGGTAAAAAGACATCCCTACTGGATGCATAATTTTTCTTATCCTCTCTAGTCTAAAGGTTTTGGTCTTATAATAATGTGCTGTATTTTAGCTCCTCAATATTTCTGTTCAAGGTAGCACGTAGAGAGGCTGACAGTGATGGTAGTAAAAGTGAGAACAGATGCAAGGTGGTGCTAGAAACTGATTAATGTTTAAGGTTAAAAAATAAAAGTTGGTGATTCTATGCACGTGTTGTGATGTGAGGAACCTGCGCATTTAAGCACTGACAGAAAAAGCTACTTTTTCACTAGCTAGATGGATAGATTTGTCTTTTTCTATTATGAGTTCAAAAATTATTTTAGCTATTCAAGTAACTATATTTAAGTCATTGGGCCAGAAGTTCTCATGACTGGCATTTGGAACATACATTCATTCATTCATTCATTCATTCATTCATTTATTTATTTATTTATTTATTTATTTTTGTGAGAAGGACTAGCCCTGAGCTAACATCCAACGCCAACCCTCCCCTTTTTTCTTGAGGAAGAGTGGCCCTGAGCTAACATCCGTGCCCATCTTCCTCCACTTTATATGGGATGCCGCCACAGCATGGCTTACCAAGCGGTGCATTGGTGCACGCCCGGGATCTGAACCTGCGAACCCCGGGCCGCCAAAGCGGAGCGTGCGCACTTAACTGCTTGCGCCACTGGGCCGGCCCCTGGAACTAAATTTATACCTGAATGTGCACCCGTAAGAGGTAAGGTCTATTCAAGTGGTACCTGCATATATCTGTCACCTTCTTGTCCAATCATGTTTCTCCATTCCATGAGTGATCGCTGCAGATGTTCAAGTCCAGTTTCCCAAAGCCTGATGTGACCTCCCATATCAACAGTAACAACACCACCTTTGCCCCACTCAGCTAGCAGTGCGTCTGTGTCTGAAATAGTAGATAGCCATGTGGTATATGGTGAGAGAGATTCTGATCTGAAAAAGAAATCATAGTATTCAACCAACTGGTAGTCCAGGTGAGGAAGCTAGTTTAACCCGATTTAGGTTCATTAAACTGGCTATAAAGAATTCTAATAGTAAGCACATTGAAAGACACAAACAGATCCATCTGTAAGGAAAAAATACACAGTTATTTATTGGTTATTTACATTTTTCTGCATTTGTGGACCCCAGATGACACTAGCATTCACTGTCAGAAAGAAAGGAACTCTAAACCAACTCATACTTCACACACCTGCAGCACTGGACTCCTTCCTTAGGGGTCTGAGGTCAGTACTGAAACTGATGTCTTACTTACGTGTTTTAACTGCATTTGTATGTGATATTTTGCCTTTTCCAACTTAGATAGTTATATGGATTTATAAGAAGCAATTTATATATTTCTTGCATTATATATTTCACACATATACATATTTCCTTTATTATATATTTCTGATATATATATAGATATATAGTATATATCTAGGAATGCAACTTTTGCCTCTAAGAGTCAACTGCATACTTCCTTTATCTGTGTATAGCTCTCACTAACAAAAGAAACATAGATTAGAAATTCTAGTTACCAGTGTTGGTTCTCTAAATATATCTGATACTTTCTATATGAAATAAATGGTCTAAAGGATGGTCTTATCAGATAATAAAAACATCATAAACTATCAATGTAGATCTGGGAAAACCACTATGTATTAGGTAAATTCTTATATTAAAAAAATAAGCCAAGACTACTTTGACCTTTTTTTTCAGTCTGCCTTAGTAGATATTAAACATGGACTGACAAAGCCAGCTACTCTGGGACACAGAAATCTTAGAAAATGTTTATATGAAGAAGATGATAACAGTAGGATGGGGCCAAGTGTTTCAGAATTACTTTACTGTCCTAGAAGGACTCAAAGAAGGTAATATTTTATATAACACAGGATTTATCTCATGGTGCTTCCCCCAAAAATACTTGCCTTAGGAAAAAAATTAGTAGGTACAAAGCGTGAAGTAAAGGGCTATTCAAGAATAATGAAATTTATCCACGTGAAACAATGATGTTTGAAATTCTTCCAAGAGCACTAAAGATGTATGACTCTATTGGGCACTGTATCTACTGGCTGCATATTTAACTCTCCACCGTGAAACTTTAAATTTACAATGGCAATTTCATCAATGTGTCAAAAAAGTGATGAAGAAATCATATATTTACTACAATTTGCACACCAGGTGTAGAATCTCTTCACCTTTTTTGTTTTTTTAATAAATGCATGTTCCCCTTATACATAATAACAAGGTCTTTAAGGAATACATAGAATTATAGTACAGTGAAACCTAGATTTATATAAACCCACATATGAGAGCTAGGCATTATCATTTTACAAATGCAAATAATACAAAAATTTGAGGAAAAATACTCAAATTTTACTGAGGCCAAAAGTGATGTATTCCTTTTGGCCCTGCAGTTACATATAGTTTTACTCTAATTTCTATTATTTGAAGTTAGCCATCAAATGGAAAATTCCTGGTCTCTAGCAGATGCTAAATTTAAGCAACTAGCAACAAAACTGAAATCCAGATGGGTTGTTCCCTTGGATTAGATATACGCCAAAAATGGCAACAGTTAATCTCAAGAGAAACTCAGGATATAGTGACAATGAACAGACTCTAAATCACGTGGCAGTTAAAAAGTGGCAAGTCCAAATTGAGATGTTCTGTAAGTATAAAATACATACTAGACTTCAAAGACTTAGAAGAAAAAAGAAATGTAAAATATCTCATTAAAATTTTTATACTGAATACATGTCAAAATGATAATATTTTAGATACACTGGGTTAAATAAAATACTATTAAAGTTAATTTCACCTGTTTCTTTTTAATTTTTTAGTGTGGCTACTAAGGAATGTAAAATCACAAACATGGCTCACATGATATTTTCATTGGACAGCACAGCTCTAAATGAATGAAGTATGGTGACCAGCTGGCACTGGTTGTACATACAGCTGCTCTTGCAGATGTTCTTTCTACGGCAGCTATAATATATATGGTTCACACAGAAAGTTAAAAGAGAAAAACATCAAAATAAAAAGCTAGGGCTAATAAGTGAGAAATTAAGAGAAATATTGAAAAAAAATATTATTGCTTTAGAAATGTAAAAAATAAAAAGTTGTTGTTTGCTTTTGTTACTTGAACTAATAGTATATTTTAACAAGCATATGATTAAAAGGGAATAAGCAATTTCCCCAAAAGACTAAAAGCCATTTTCCATTAAAACCGATACATTAAGATGTTCCAAGAAGGCATGCTTACATATGTTGGAACAAGTAAATCTATTTCTTTGAAAAATGCTTTTATTATTCATATTTCTTGACCCTGACTAAAGGGTCCTAAGAAATAAAACTGGGTTTCTCGTTATTTTGTACTGTCATGTTGAGCTATTTTCTTCTGGGATTGGAGGAGTGGGTAAAAGAGCAACTTGGTGATGTTTCGGGTGACTGACAAGTTCCAGTGTCCCTGGCCTTCCTATGACATTGGAAGGCTCTCCAGGTTCCTCTGCTCAGGATGTCCGGTGAGGCTTTAACCACCGTGTTGTGAGGGCTCACTCGCCTGTGAGGAATATATGTGAGGAAGGGATGTGATATTAATCTCAGCAGGTGCATGCTTAGGTTGAGAATGGGAGATCAGGCATGGATGCATCCAGAAAGGGATGGGCTACAGGTGAGGACACCTATGATCTTCAAGGGAGAGACTGAGCATCACTGTTTCTCCTTTTGTATTCTCCTTTTGTATCTAGACAGTTTGAATGCTTTGCTTCTATCACTGGACAGTAATAAAAGCAGTGAATGGTAATTAGTTCCATTCCAAATCTCCGGAATCCTTTGGCTACTGTACGGCCTTCATGACCGTAGATGCACAGTAACATATTTAAAAACAACATTAAACAAATGCTATTTAAATTCTTTTGCCATTTGGACACATTTACCCCAGAAAACTAATATATGAAGTTAATAAGTATGAAAATTTCTGAAATACTAAAAATGCTGTTTCAGACACAGAAAAATTTATCATTAGGATAGATCAACAGAAGAGAAATGACGGCTTGAAGGCTGTTGGACTTATGCCTATGCAACATTTGAATATTTTTCCAAAATGAAAATAAAAATGGCAGTAAAGCATGCAGAAGAACAGCAAGATATAAACCAACTGTAACTGAAAAAAAAAAAAGAGCTCGCTATTTAAGGAAGCAAGAAGTCCACATTTATTTAGCGTATTCACTCATTTTTTTATTTGACATACAAGCTAAGAACAAAGGTGAAAATGAATTACCTGGGAATAGGAATATATCGGAGTTTCTTTGATTGAAGATCAGTGACTTCTATATAACCAGCTGTTTGTGGAGGGTTAACATCTGCAAACAAGTCATGACATGAGCTGAGTATTACTGCATGATACCAAAACAGGACCACAAGAAAGCACGGATGCTGCTAAAAGTGGAAGGAAGTTAGCAGCAGCCTAGGGCAGAACTCTGAGACCCTCTTGACAAGGTCCTGGGCCAAGTCCAGCCTCAAGGCTAGACTCTCAGAGTCATGTTTTTGTCAGGGAAATACAAAGATTGTCAAATAGATGCATATTAGGCCACGATTATTGACTGTCACAAAATAACCTAAGTTCTTTTCATTCTCTTTGATAACTTCCCAAGATGAGTCAATGTTTTAGCACCTAGTTTTATTTGAAAATATTTCACCATCTGAATTCTGTTTTTTCTTCCTAGGAAGTCACAACAATGACAGTATAATGCAGTGGAATCAGCACCTACTTTGTAATCAGACTAGCCTGGTACAAAATCCTGGCTCTGACATTTCCTAATTGTGTTTTATGCTGGTCAAGTTAGTTATCTCTCTGAGATCTGCTTTTGTCATTTGTAAAATGGGGATAACAACAGCATCTGAGCATCAATCACATTATTTTGAGGATTAGATGAATTTAGTAAATGCAAAGCACGTAACTGGTAGTTGTTCAACACACAGCTGTTATTATTAGGGTCCTGCAAGATAGGAGAAGATGAGGTGTAGATGGGGCAGTCGGGTGAGGACTCTGGGTCATGAGGAATATGAAAAGGTGGGGAAGGAGAAGGTAATGAGATATGGGGGCCAGAGTCCCCAATTTCAATTCTGGAGTTGTTTCCAAGCAAACTCCAGGGGTTTACTGACTTCTTTTCCTAAGCCTTGAGTACCACCATCACCCTCATCATCACTAGCTGCCACCACTGAGTGTCAAGAACTCTGCTTAGTCTTTATAGATAGCATTTTTAATACTGACAACAACAAAGACTTATGATTCCTGTCTGAGAGATGAGAAGGCTGTGGCTTGTAGAGGTAATATAATAATGTGACTTGCTTGAGGTGACATAGCTGGAGAGTGATGGAGATGGTTTTCAAAACCAGGCCTTTTTGGCTTTAAAATCTCTGCTCTGTCCACCACTCTACACAGCTCCTACCTGAGCTGACCTGAGGGCAACAATTTTTAAAATAGCCTCATTTTACAAAATCTTGTTCACTAATATCTCTTTTAAAAAAATTTCCCCTACACAGAACCTGTACTTTTAAAGACTTTTGTCTGTCAGTCTCTCTCTTATTACCACTTCTGATTAGAATGAGACATCCACAATGTCCAATGTAGTTTACAAAAAATAAGAAACTTGGCATTTTTATTTCATGTTTGCGGTTGAAGTTTTTTGAGTAGGCCATTTGAAAAACTCAAAATATTTCTTATTTATTCAACAAACGAAGTTGAGCTTACTTTGCACCAGACACTACACGAAGCACTGGGGATAGAGAGAAAAGATACGTGGTTCCTGCCTCATCTGAGGGGCCTACAGCATAAAGAGGAAAGTTTCTTTTTTTTTTTTTTAAAGCATTATGGGCTTTTGGGGATGTGGAGAGGATTCCAGGGTGGGAATCACAGGTCTGGGGCCAGGTATGAGCTGCAGAGCTAGGCAAGGAGTGGTCCCAGGCAGCAAGGGGTCAGAAGGAAGGCAAGGTAATGTCCGGTGAGAGCAGAGGGTAAGAAAAGAGAGTTACTATGGTAATCTGACCACCCAGCTGAATTGGGTGTCTCCAGATGGCCATTTGTATAAAATGAACATGTTTATCAGAAGTCACGCAGCGCCTGTGCTGGAAATGCTGCCTAGGATATAAGGTCAGTCTTGGATAAAGTTTTGCACCATATATCATTTTTGACAGTTCCTGTTGCCAGGACCTGGCTGAAGTAGGTTGAATTATTTTTAGACCCGTTTTTTTTGCCAAAAATGACCAGTTATTGAAGCGGTTGGGATGACTAGAGCTGCCTAGCTAATCAAATTACATTTTACAGGCACTTACACTTACAGGCACTATTTTTCCTAAGTAGTAGTATTAAGTTGAGCTTTTAGACTATAAGCACTTTTAGACTGCCTGTGAAAGCAAAGTAAGCAAACTTATTTCAAATATCTTTTTTTCCTATATCTTTCTTTTCTTTCACTGTGCAAATTAATTCCATGGCATAAAGAGAGTGACAAAATGCAATAATGGCTATGTCTATTTCAAGAAGGAAAAAGCAAGACTTTTACTCCTGGTGCTAAAAAATATTTTCACATATCAGAAAAGGCAATTCGTGGCTATAAAGCACTTCAAAGAAATACTAAAGGTGGTGGTGGTGGTAATGGTAGGCACTTGAAAAATTGTCAGAATTGATTTGAAAATAAATCAGCTGAGAATACATGATTAAATTAGGGAAGTGAAAACTGTGGCCAGATTTCCCTCCAAACTTACCCAAGTCCTTGTCTATCCATTTGAAATGTTTCAACATTGTAGAGAGGATGGAGGCTCAGTAACTTTCCATTACATTTATAATCCAGGTGGATTTCAAAGATAGGTATAAACTATATTTAGGGATTAGTTGTTAATGATTAAAGGGAAGTCATTGCAGCAGTGTTTGCTGCGTGGTTCCCATGAACAGTGGGGACAGCTCACACGCACAGTGCCAAGAGTAGGAGGAAGTATAAAAACTATCAGCAAAACAACTGATCTATGTGTCTATCCCGTCACTAATACCACACTTTCTTGATTGCTTTCTAGCTTTATACTTTATAGCAATTATAGATCCTCCAGCTTTGTTGGTGGCGATCAGCGGATGGAAAATTAGTAAGAGGAAATCAGGGGTAAGGGAGAATTCTGACTAACCTGACCTAACAGGATTCTTGTTGAAGGCAGGCCTGGGTGATCAGACATCACTTGGAGGATGGTACCGATCAGAAGTGGGGGATTCTGGTTAAACTGACTTAGCATTACTCTTGCTAAAACTGGACAATGCAGAGGTGAACACAAAAGCCCAAAAGTCAGAGGCTAGTTGTGAAGAGGATTCAGAGCAGCCTGACTAGAGTTTGGTCAAGGAGATAATCTGTCATCACTCATACTGACAGCTCTATTTCATTTATTTTCACTGCTGTACACACCACAATTCACTCATCTGTTCTTTGTTGATGCCCATTTAGGTTTTTTCCAATTTTTTGCTATCACAGAGAGTGGGCTAGGAATATTCTCATACCTGTCTCTTTGTGTACATGTTGAGAGTCTGTAGGGTATATATCTAAGAGTGGAATTACCAAATTATTTCCCAAAGTTGTTCCAGCAGCAAAAAAGAAGTCCAGATGCTCCCCATCCTCATCTACTCTTGTAGGGATCAGACCTTTTATTGTAGTTTCACTTTACTTTACCCTGACTTCTAGTAAGTTTGAGCACCTTTTATATGTTGTGATTTACTCTTCTGAGAAGTGCCTGTTTATATCTTCTGCCATTTTTCTCTTCGTTGCTAAGGAGTTTTATTTCCCCTCCTTTGTTCAAGTAGTGTTTCTTAAATATTCCAAATGTATATAAAGCACTTAGGATAGTGCCTGGCACATAAGAACTTTATAAACGGGAGCTGTAAAAAAAAATCCTTAGGAGAATGGTGAAGGGAGATCCCAGGACAACAGCTGTGCATAGGCCCGGGGACCAACCAGTCCTGATTAGAACATTTGAGAAGATTTAAGGAGAGATGCCGCCGAGAAAGTGAAATTGATAAACCCCACATATTTGAACATATGTAGAGATTTTGACAAAAGGGAACACTTTGAGCATCAATTTGTGCTAAGTATATGAAAAACTCAATCAACAAAACATGATGATTATTAACTCCATGAAAAGGAAAAGTTGTATAGGAAAGGAAAAGCAATAATACCATAAGACATAGCTCAGCTGTGAATAGCAGTTATATAACCATAATAATATAAGCACTGGATGTTAATCTAATCAAAATTATCATATAAATATATTGGGGAATGGGAAACTGAGGTGTCAGGCAGCAGTAGGATGTATGAAAAAGAGTTCAACTTTCATCTTACATGGTGGGAAATCAACAAAGAATACCTAAAATAAAAACATCAGGATAGCACCATAAAGATGAAAGGGAATACCAAAGGAACAGCTTAAAAAGTTGAAAGTGTCTCTGGGAGCAGGAAATGAGGGGCTAGGGGAGTAAAGCAGGGGCTGACTGTTTTTTCTTCCAGCCTGTTTCACTCTTTCATCTATGTGCATGGAGATCTCTGATGAAAATTTAAACTCAATTAATTTTTTAAAGTAAATAGAATCCAACCATCTGATTAGTCAGGAACTAACACATATCAGCCTTTTATTAAAGAAATCAATAGAAACTGTAAAGGCTACTCTCCTGGTGGCTTTCACAAAGATGGCATAACTTTTGTTTAATGCAGACGGGCAGAGATTTACTGCTTTCAATGGTACTGCCACTTTGGAAAACAGTTTGGCAGTTTTATCAGATGACATAAAAATGCCATGCTTAAGTATTTATCCAAGTGAAGCAAAAACTTATGTTCACTTAAAAATCTGTGTACAATGTTCATGGTGGTCTTATTCATTATTGCCCCAAACTGGAAACTATCCAAATATCTATCATCTTGTGAATGGAAAAACAAACTGTGGTACATCCACACAATACACCACCACTTGGCAATCAAAAAGGAAGAAACTACTGGTACATTCAACAACATAAATGATTCTCAAATACACCATATTAAGTGAAAGAAGCCAGATTCGAAAGACCACATACTGTATGATTCCATTTATGTGACATTCTAGAAAAGGCAAATATATAATGACAGAAGTCAGATCAGTGCGGGGTTTGAGGTAGGCAGAGGGGTTGACTGCAAAGCAGCATGGAGGAGGTTTTTGGGGAGATGGAACTGTTTTCTATCAGTTGTGGTGACGGTTGTGTAACCGTATGTATTTGTCAAACTCACAGAACAATATCTAACTTCATGAAAAAGGGTGATTTCACTGTATATAAACTGGACACTAATAAGAACAAACATTTACTACAAAAATATCTCTCTGTCTGAGGTGTGGAGAACGAGCAGGAGGGGGAAAGAGAGGAAGAGGGAACTTTGTCAATACTGCAATATTCCAGCGCAAGATGGTAGTGATTTGGATGTTGGCAGTAGAACTGTAGACAAGCAGATGGATACAAGTTGTACAGTCAGGTTGTATCAAAAGGACATAGTGATTGCTGATGGATTAGATGTGGAGAATGAGGGAGAAGTGTCAGGGCTGATCCCCAGGTTTCTGGGTGGACGAAGGTGCACTAAATTCTGGCACAGAACTTCTTGTAATCCTGGAATGCTCTGTCGTGCCCTTGTAACCTTCACATGCAGCTCCCTCTTCCTGGAGCAATTCCTTCATTTGATTCACTCCCACTCATCTTTCAAGAGTCAGCTCTTAATCACCAGCCTGGGTTGTAAGCCTCTTCTTGTGAATACTCCTATCATAGCACTTATTACATTGTATGCAATTGTCAGTTTATTCACCTGTTTCTTCCACCATAGAAAACATTTTAAGGAAATGGTGATTTACTTTCCCTGTGTTTCAGTTTGGAAGGAACTAATTCTAAATAGTATGATATATCCAGGACTTTTCAAACCCAGTAATAAGTATTATTATAATACATCTAGCATTATATTTATGAAGTCCACACTAATATAATGAACGTAAACACAGGACAACATATTAATATGACTATGATGCAAATAATAATCAGTGGCTCAATGATCAAAATTTTTCATATTTATCCATTATGATGAAAGCAAGGGTGGTTTAGTAAGAATAGCTCTAGATTTGGGATTGGAAGACCTTGGTGCAAATCTGGGCTCTGCCAGCCACTAGTAAGGTGATCCTGAGCAAGTTATTTTACCTCTCTGTATCAGTTCCTTTCATGTAAATTAGAGAGTACATTAACGATAGGCTGGGGATTTGAAGATTAAATGAATTTATACAAGGAAAAGTGATCAGCCCAGGACCTGGCATATGTTATGCAGTAATAAATAATAAATATAAGTTGACTTTGAGAGCACTGATAAACGAATCACTCTGCACAAGTCCTTGGCCTTTAGTCACAGGACTTGAAGACAAAAATCAGGCCCCATTTTCTATGCCTAATATTCTAAGGCTTTTTAAAAGTCTCTTTGAAAATGTGTTCTAAGTAAAGTCATTATATAGATTGTAATGCAAATGAAGATGAGTTCTAACAGCAATAGTTACAACCACACACTGTGAGAAATTGAACCAAAACTTTCTGAGCACATACAGGTTTTTTTAGCTACTTCTAGACCCTGTTAGAATTATTCATATTATAAATTCATATTATAAATTGTTATATATTATATATATAACATATATAATAGTTTAATTTATATATAGAAATTATATTACATATTATTCATATTATAAATATGAATAATTCTAAAACATAGATTGATGATGATAAATTAAATATCCCTACCAAAAGCAAACTACCTTTAACTACCTTGGTAAATTAGGAATTGGTAAGTTTTTTACCTTTTGGGTAGATATCTTTTAGAGGGACTTCTCCCGGTGGCAGAATCCTGACTATCTGATTAGTATCTAAAAGAGTCACACAGTTGCTCTGTTTTGGAGTTCCACTTTTCTTCTTTCCTCCATAGAAAGCTGTATCAGTGATCCCTGGTTTACGCAAAGATGATGGCCTTTTCCAAGAATAAACTTCACTGGGTGACTGAAAAATAAAAATGAGAGAGAGAAAGTATCCAAGTACTATAAACTACACTCACCACAACTGTTACAATGCAGCCCTTTAAGCAGATTCCAGTGGTAAACTTATATTTCACAAATATAAGAAAATCAGATTATTCCTTAACCTTTTTGAATTTGGTACAGGAGATAGTTGTTTCACTAATAATCACAATTTTCAGATAAGTGTGAAATATACAACTTATATTTTTTATCTTGAAATGAATTATAACTAAAAAGAGGGAATATAAAAATACAGTAATTTTAAAAATAATGAAATGACACCTAATGCATCTACTATCTGCCATAGGTAGTAGTAGATTACCAGTATTTCTGAAGCCATTGGAGTGCCCTTTCCCAATCACACCTCTTTCTGTCTCCCCTAGATGTAACTTCCATGGAATTTCGTGTTTTTTTCTCTTGTTTTACTTAAAATTTTACCACATATGTATTTATCTTTTCCTACTCCAAGATCATAGATAGATAGTCTCCTATGTTTTCTCTAAATGTTTTAAAGTCCTTAACCCATCAGGAATTTATTTTTGTGAATGGTACGAGGCAGGGATCCATGTTCATCCTTTTTCACATGGATAGCTAATCGCGCAAATACCATTAACTTTTACCCCCTGATCAGCAATGCTATCATAAAACACAGTTCTACACATGTATGCATCTGGTTCTGGGTACTTTATTCTGTTCTACTGTATATTTTTTTCTACCCCTAGGCCAACACCACACGGTCTTAGTTACTCATTTACAATAACTTTACAATAAATACCAAATAAGTACAATAAATATAAAAAAGGTTTACAATAAGCCTTGAAATTTAGTAAGACAAGTACTTCTGCTGCTGCTTCTTGGTTCTTCTTCAGGAATGTCTTGGTTATTGTTTGCCCTTGCTCTTTCACAAAAAGAGATGCGAGTCGCATTTGCTCTGCATCTTTGTCAGCACTTGGTACTGTCAGTATTTTCTATTTTAGTCATTCTTATAGGCAGGAGGTAGTGTCTCATCATGGTTCTAATTTGCATTTCCCTAATGACTAATGATGTTGAACATCTTTTCATGTACTTATTTTCCTCCCCTATATCCTCTTTGGCAAAGTGTCTGTTCAAGTCTTTTGTCCATTTTTTTTTTTCACATTTACCTCCAATTTTATGTCTATATCTGCCTAAATACATAGAAAACTATGAGTTCACACAAATACATCTAATTCCAGTCCAACAACTAGAGGGCTCATTCTAGTTTTCTTACATTCAGTATCTGTAACTTCCTTCTCCAACAGTAAGAAACCTAGATCTCATGATCCTTAATATATTTACTTTCTTGCTCAATCCACTGTATGTGACTTATCTCCTATCTCCACCACTAACCTTTCCTCCCAAGCAGATGCCCTCCTCACTCTGCTTGGTCCTGACAGCCCACACTGGGTGACGCTCATGCACGGACACCCTTCTCACCTTACTTGGGCTCCCATATCCCAACCAGGCTGCCCCTTCACTGGGATGCCATCTTCTTCCCATCTGGACTTGATTCCCATCACCAACGGTTACCCCTCCCCCACCACGAACGTCCCCCTCCTCTGCTCAGGTTCTGACTCTCACACTTCACATTAGGCTACTGTTTGCCCAATGTTTATATGGGAATTTGTTTTCTTATTGTTGAGTTTTAAGAAATCTTTATATATTCTGGATACAAGTCCTTTGTTGGACAAGTGTTTTGCAAATATTTTCTCCTAGCTGTAGATTGTCTTTTCATTCATTTGACAGTGTCTTTTACAGAGCTGAAGTTTTAAATTTTGGTGAAGTTTAATTTATCAATTTTTTCTTTTACGGATTGTATCTAAGGCACTCAGTACAATGTTTAATAGAAGTTGTGATAGCAGGTATCCTTGTCTTATTTCTGATATCTAAAGGAATGCTTTTAATGTCTTCTTATTGAGGATGGTACTTGCTGTAGGTTTTTGTAGCTATTTAGTACTAGGTTAAGAAAATTATAATAAGCTTATAATAGTTTAGGTGCCTCTGATAATGCTATAAAAAGTTAATATGAGATGATAGTTTTATGAAGAATCAAAAGAGGGGCCAGCCCAGTGGCATAGTGGTTAAGTGCACATGCTCAGCTTTGAATCCCGGGCGCATACCGACGTACCGCTTGTCAAGCCATGCTGTGGCAGCGTCCCATATAAAGTGGAGGAAGATGGGCACGGATGTTAGCCCAGGGCCAGTTTTCCTCAGCAAAAAGAGGAGAACTGGCACCGGATGTTAGCTCAGGGCTGATCTTCCTCACTAACTAACTAACTAACTAACGAAATAAACAAATAGTTTAAAAAAAAGAATCAAAAGAAATTCACTATGGCACAGTAGAAAGGACATGGGTGTGAGGGTCAGTCACACTTGAACTCAAATCCCAGCATCCTTACTCATCATCTTTGTGGCCTGGGGGATATACTCTCTCTCTGTTTCTGTTTCTTCATCTGTGAAACCTTGTAGAATTATTATAAAAATTAATTATTATGTATGAAACGACTCACAATAGTGCAGTGCCTGACTATTGTGTTGGGGCCTAAAAAATATGATGGTTATCATAAAATGCTGAAAGTCTGCCTAACTGACTCTAACCTTTCATTTAACAAATATTCATTGAACATATCCTGTGTGGTGAATACCATATTAAACACGGGGGATAGAACTTTTAATTTAACAAGGTCACTAGTCCTACAGGCTATAAAGGATTTCTATAGGATTAATACAAACAGTGCCTTATACTCAGCTTTTACTTTCTAACATTTTTATAGTAACATTATATTTCTATATTAATTTCATTGAAGATCAATTTTTTAAATAATTCCACCTTCAAAAAAATAGCTCCAGTACTTTCTCCATTGATAGCAGCAATCATTGTAGAAAGCATATTAAATACATCTCTTTCATTCAGTCAAGGCCACTGTAGATACTGTATTCCAACAACATGCGTCATTTTCAGTTATATAATACCATAGCAGATGCTTTTTACTTGATAATTAGGGAGACATATGGCCAAGTTCTAAGCCACATATTATCCATTGGGTTTTGGATTTCAAAAGTCTTATACCCTGAAGTGCTCATCATTCATTAATTACATTAACATTTTGAGGCATGTGAGATTGGTGTACCATCAAGAGTGCCCACATTTTTATCTTTAAATGATTCTATCATCCCACCTAAAAGCTACAAAGGAAATTACAAAGATTAAATGTTTAATCAAAACACATGGAGCTACATCTAAGGTTATTAGATGGCAACTGGGACTAAAACAACCTTTATATTTCATTTTCCCACATTTCCATCAGGACAAGATGGTGCCTAGTTTCACCTAAAGTCAATTACAAATAGCCTATTCTTTACAGATAATAGTAAATAGCAGCAGAAGGGTCCATCTAAAAGCAAATTAAGTTGAGACCATCAGCATTTATAGTATAATCTGGATGCTGCAAAGATATGACAAATCAGAGCAAAACACAATGGAAAGTGAATTGATGTTCACGAACGTTGAAAAATTTAATCTACAGTAATGAGACCCCAACAAATTTCACTTTAAAAAATTCTACGAGACATGTTATTTCATTAGTCTTGAATTGTTCCTCTTGACAGATTACATGAGCACATATTAAGACAACATGATATAAAATCACTGTCAGTACATTAAGCATTTAACTGTGTCACATGAACTCCCTCGTATGGCAAATACTGGTTTTCCCTTACTAAATTATATAATTGCAATACACTTTAAATGTTAATTTTTAAAAAGCAATGAGATCATATAAGTAGAACACATTTTTTAATGACTGATTTGGAAAACAGCATGTTGATCTGAAACGTTTACCAGAAAATCATTACATTTTAAATTACTCTCTCAAATAGGCTTATAAATTATAAGCCAAATTGAGGGAAAGAAATATTTATTCAATAATTTAATAAATTGATGCTTACCATGAGATCTGGGAAACCAACAACGATTGTAGCATAACTATTCTCATCTGAGAGAATTCGGTTAGGAGAAGCAATCTTTTGTCCCACAGCTGAACTTAGATTTTCAGACGATAGTTGATCACTTGAAATTTTATGAGGTATGCTGAAATCTGTTTCTGAAAAGTGTCAGAGAAACATTAGATACATATGCCCCTAAAATGCTCCAGGAATTAATTTTTACAAGATTTTATTCTCACCAACTCAAACAGAAAAGCACAAGCTAAAAAAGAGAAAACACTTTAATTTATATTCATGGCCTTTTGTCTAAAAAAACTCAGTTTTTACAACCAAGACATCTTCTCAAAGTGATTTCAAGTATTTATGGAATTAAAAATTTTATTAGCAATAAATATTATCATTAATAGCTCCCTTCAGAAAAGATGTGAAACTGACCCAACCCAGTGCTGGCAGTGGTATGTTTTAGATTTTTTTCATAAGCACTATTCACCCCCCCAAAACTGTGATGAATTAAGTAGAAATCCTGATGTTCTGTGTAAAAAAGAAAAGATGCTATCCTAAAATAGACTCGAAACCTAAATGTATATAAAAATTCTGATTTGCCATTAAAAAAATTCAAAGACAGAACTTAAAAGATGGCAGATTCTCAGGGCCTGGCCCAGTGGCATAATGGTTAAGTTCACACGCTCTGCTTCAGGGACCCGGGGTTCAAAGTTTCGGATCCTGCGTGCGGACCTACACACTGCTCATCAAGCCATGCTGTGGCGGTGTCGCACATAAAAAATAGAGGAAGATGTGTACAGATGTTAGCTCAGGGCCAAGCTTCCTCACCAAAAAAAAAAAAAAAGGTAGATTCTTATGTACTGTTTCTAGTGTAGTGAGTAAGTTTTCTCTTTTGGTATAAATTTAATATGTTCGTATTATTGTTCTTAAATGATTCTAGAGGACAGTATGTACAAAAGCATGCACCCATACAGCCATAAACACAAAGAATACAGTATTTACCTTGTGTAACTCCAAACCCTGGGCTAGGTAGCTCCTCTTTCAACACATACAACTGGCAAACCCCGCTAACCTCAGATTCGATGTGTGCAGGCTTAGTTAAAAGATATTTCCTGTAAACAAACAAAATATCTAAATGAAAAGTTTTTCTTTTTCTAATAATTGTGAGAACAGACTGCGAAAAATAAGATTTTTTCCCTCCAAAGCCTCTTTTTTATATTCCGAGTATAATTTGCAGTTTCAGAGTCACATTGTTAATTAAAAAATAACTTTTCAACACTGTGTATAAAGAGCAGTGCATAATACAATATGCAGTAACAAATGTGAACTAAAAATCCAACACTTCCTATCAGAGGAAAAGCTGTAAAAAAAAAAAAAGGAAGAAAAGTAACTCTGAAGAGATACACCCTTATTATCATGGACCCTACTGTTGATATGACTGAACAGCCAGTAAGTGGGAGCCTGACCTCTGATTTGTGACCAGCTAAGGGACAGAAGCCCTCACCACTGTAATCCCCTCGATCTACTCATTTTTAAGATTTCTAAAATAGGGATGTACAAATAGCCAGAAATCTTTGCAGCAGGCTACTTCTGCTTGTCAGCACAGGGCAGAGAGAGTTTGCCTTTAGCTAGTGGATGTAATGCATGAGAGAGGGGATCTCAAAACTTACTGTGCTCCCTATTTATGCCAAGTGCACATAATGTCCCTTTCATCTAGAAATGTACACAGTTCAAGGCGGGGAGGCACACAAACATAAACATTACCAAGTAAGAGCACACAAGATAAAATGAAGAAGAAACTTCTAAGGGGGGTTTCCATAAAGTTACAAACAAGCAACAGCTCTAGGATGGAGACCGTGGCCCTTTGAAGAAAGGATAAACTGAAAATCTATTTGGAAGTATTTCCAGTTTGGCAAGAACACAGTGAATTCTCAATGTGTTAACAGGAAAAAGCCCAAAGAAATATGGATTATACATAAAAGTCATTGTTTTTACTGTAAATTTCAATGTCATCCTCTGAAACACTTTTATAATTACTCTGTGAGGTGACATTTAATTTATTTTAATTTTCTTCCCCCCTCTTCTAACTTTCACCTATGGAGAGATGCTGCCGAATACAGAAATTGTTAAAATACAGACACATGGATACAGAACAGTAAAGACGTTGGATAATTGATAAGCAAGGTTGAGTTGCAGCACACTCCATGAGATACTATGCAGCTCCACCCACTGATTTGTTTTGCTCTCCACCAGAAGCCATTTGTCCTCTGCTACCAGAAAAACTGTCTTGAGGTTGATGGGAAGTGAGATGGTGTGAGTTCGCCCTTCCAGAACATCCAGCACAGTCAAGCTGTTCCTGAAAAAGGAGAAGAAAACTATCTGAAAGGAAATGGTGAGGATCGTGTTGAGTAGCCACGGCACAATCATTTCATGATACATTATGCAATCATAAAAAGAAGGTTTTTAAGACTAAGTAATAACATAGAAAAATGTTAACTGAGAAAACAGATATATAAAATTCTAGACTATGTAAGGGTATGCACAAGAAGAAACAATAGAAAGTGACAGCTGCCATACTAGCAGTGGTTGTATTATGGAATTATGAGCCCTGTCTTTTTTTATGTCTGTTTTTCAATGTTCTGTAATGTGGGATAACTTACTTTTATAATAAAACATTTATCATTTGGTTACATTAGTTTTATAATAAACAAGTATAATCAAAAGAGGAAACAGAACGGACAAAATAATACCAGTTTAAATCTTCTACAATGAAGAGCTCACCCTTTTTCTTTGTAGAATACTAGCCAGTTTTTGTGCGAAAATTCTTTACACATTTTATACATTTCCTAAAGACAAAGCAAAAGAAAATATTCACATTAAATGTGCCAAATTCAGTCATGTCTCTTCAGCTGCTTTCCCTTAAATAAAGGTCTTCAACGTGTAAAACATGTAATTCTCTGAGAAGCCACCTCTTTATCTACTCCAAGACTTTTATGGTAACATGGATTAAAATATATTTAAAAACTTACTGTGGGGCTGGCCTAGTGGCAAAGAAGTTATGTTCACATGTTCTCCTTTGGCTGCCCAGGGTTTGCTGGTTTGGATCCTGGGCTCAGACCTACTCACCGCTCATCAAGCCATGCTGAGGCACCGTCCCATATAGAAGAGCTACAGCTCTACAACTATGCTACACAACTATGTACTGTGACTTTGGGGAGAAAAAGGAAAAAAGAGCAAGATTGGCAACAGATGTTACTGCAGGGTCAATCTTACTCAAAAAAAAAAAAGAAAGAAACTAGGTGTGAAAAAAAATGTATTGTGAACTAAATACTAAAACGTCTTTAGAATAAAATTTTTAAAAAATCACGCCAAATACTGGTTAGAAATAAACATGCTATCTGGTCTTTAACTGTGGAATTTATACATAAGATAAATACATAGGAAATACTTTGTTTTTTAGATTAGGATACATTTATGACATTTAAAAAAATCTCTTTTTTCATGGTCTTTTAAGACCTAAGTATGTGGTCATGCAGGGCAGAGGGTAAGCCTTATTTTATATCCA
Organism: Diceros bicornis minor; assembly: GCF_020826845.1. Taxonomy (NCBI): domain Eukaryota; kingdom Metazoa; phylum Chordata; class Mammalia; order Perissodactyla; family Rhinocerotidae; genus Diceros; species Diceros bicornis. Next base: position 34,732,160 of record NC_080748.1, on the reverse strand, counting down.
TTACCTTTTTCTGAATGGCAGAATAAATTCTCTTGGGTTGGCCTAAAATGTCTATTTATAGTTTAATTTACTTAATAAGCTAAAATGTTTATTTAGCTGGTAGGTGCAATCAGTTGTCATACTGATGGGTTTGTCATATAAATCCAAAACATAAATACATAACTGGAAAACAGGTGAAAGTGACTTCATGATTGGGAATTTGTCACGAATATCACACTCAAATAGTTCGTGATGTTCTATTATTATTAGTTCAGTCCTGACAAGTCTTCACGTGAGTATGACGGATACAAAAAGAAGCTATTAGTATTTAATTATATGTGTACCTATGTCTATCTGTTTGTATTGTGTTAAAATTTACAAGGGCATAATAAGAGAATTCTCTTGTGCATTTTAGTAAACAGAAGGCACTGAGAGGGATGGGCAGACATGTATCTTTATGGTTAGAAAGCTATGGAAAATCCTTGGCAATTTGCTAGACAGGTTGGGTATTCCTTACAGCTTCCTCCTTGTTCCACCAGGAAGACTTCTTAGACGTAACCTCTTTTTCTGAAGGGAGGATGAGGCGACGAAGGGCCCGGCCAGCGATATCAAACAATAGGATGACATTACTCTGGAAATAAAGAGAACAGTGAAAAGCTCAAGATTTGTTCTTTTTTTTTTTTTTTAAAGCAGCAGCCTCTTGGCAACCTGGGAATAAAGGCTACAGTGATAAACCAATGGGCAGACAATAATATTAAATACTTGAGAGACACCACAAAGACACTAAATGGTTTTCCTTAATATGGAGTTTAAAATATTAGATGTAATGCAGAAGGTATTCTCTTTGAAGATTTTATCTTAAAACCATCCCCTTCTAAATACAGGCTGGCTTAACCATGATTCTGTTTTATTATATAGCAATAAGAAAATTAAGAGGATAATTTTTAAAAGTCCACTTACTTTTATCAAAAGTACACAGAGAATGTGCTGTTGAAAACGTTCTTACATTGAGCATAATTAAATTTCATTTACTCTTTTCACAAATCCAGGTTCAATTCAGAAAATATGTACATGATATAAAGAGGGGTTAGTAAGAAAATATAAAGGAGCCCAAGAACCTAGATCCTAAGTGTTTCTTCTTCTTGAAATTCACTAAGCTTGACGAACTTTGATAGCTGGTGCTGTAATAATGTGCAGACAAGAGATTTCTCCAGCATTATTAACCATAGTTATGCAAATGAAGCAATAATCTCTCAGTAACTAGGAGCATTTTTTCCAAGAAAAAAAATTTTTAATAAACCTTAAGCATGAAAATAAATGAAAAAGGAAATTAAAATTCAGAATGCCAGAAAACATTAAATATTTTAAAAGGATGCAAAGAAGTTGGCTTTGTTAGTTAAAGTTTAAAAATGTTTGAAGATTAGACTAACAGGTTTGCAAAAAGGCACTTCCAAGTTGTTTGTCAGGCTTCATTGTTACCCAATTGTCTCTTCTTTCGTTCTTGTTTTTGTTTTGTTTTGTTTTAAGTTTGGGGCTCCCCCAGTTTTTTAACCTTATGAATTTTTCATTTCAAGAACTTCTTTTGGGGAAAATAAAGTCATAAAGCACCCAAAGAATTAATATATATTTTGCAAAATACAGGAAACAAAATAAGAAATGTTTGTTAACTTGTTGCATAGTATTTATTGAGCAGCTTATATCTAAAGCACAGAGGAGCATGCGGTGATGAATTAACCCTGACCCTTGCCCTCTATTATGTAATCCAGTTAGAGAGAAATAAAAAGAAATGTAAAACGAGTAAGGATTTCATCTGCAAATCTGGGACCTCACAGTGTGGTTTCCAATTTATTTAACTAGCTAACTTTATTTTGACGTGCTCAAATTAAAGTAGTATTTGTAGTTTTCTTCATTCCATATACTCTGAATCTCGGCTGTGTTAAAAAATTCTAGTAAGCATGTTGACAAAGCTTAAATTTTTCCACAAACATCACCCTTAGAATGCATCATTTTATATAATATGAAATTCTTCATTAAGAATGTGTTTTAGGAATATTATTTTTAAAATTAACATTTCATATAAATAGTATTCCTGGTATTTGAAAGTTTGAAAATGATAGCAATACCTTACAGTTTGCCTTAAGAAAATGTATTAATAAGTTAAAAATTTACAGTCTCCATTCTAGATTAAATTTTTTTTGAGTATTTTAGGAGAAACTCTTTCTGGTATAATAAATATGTACAATATTAACATGAATTCTTAGCACTTAAGCAATTTGGTATAATATTAATTTTTCTAAGCAAAAGAAAGTCCTAAAAATAATGTTTGATTGCAAAATATGATTACGCAGAAGAATAAGCAGATGATTAAACAGATATGATTAAACAGAAAAATAAGTTAGCATGATTTTGCATTTTTCTTCCTTTTTAGGGTCTAATATTTATATACTCATAACTTGGCACAAATGAACTGAGAAACTGTATCTTTTTCAGTGACAGAAAACATATAAATTTTTCCAGCCATTGCTGTATTTACAATTAGTTTTAGAAGCAACTGGCAGCATGGAGGAGTTCTGTTGCTCCATCCTTTTAGATGTTAATGGTTTCCTTCTGTAAATGACTAATGATATATTCTGTCTGAGTTTAAAAATAGAATTTTGCGTCACACATGAGTACTTGTGACTGTGGCTTTGGTGCTCCTTTAAGGGGGGTGGGGAGGAGAAGCAAGTGAGCAATTTTATCATGTTTGTATTTGACTGGGAGAAAAGTAACCTCTGGATGACCTCAATGTCCCAAAGTCTGAAATTCTAAACTTTGTACAGATGTAATAAGTAATCTCAAGGGGCGGGGGGTGGGGGCGAAGAAGGATCTTTATTTTTAGGCATGGCAAAGTTTCCCTTTCCTCACTTAAGAATTTATTTTAGCAAGGAATTTTTGAACAACTTCTGAAACTAACCAGAGAAATGCATTCGTAGCAAAGCTTTATTTGAAAAGACAAGGGATAGATGAATTAATGGAAGTACTTCTCTATGATATTTTAGCTCCACTTTCAGTTTGGGCAGAACGGAGAAGGAATTGATGGCAGTGCGCTCATTTTTTATTTGATTAGAATTATTTATCATTTGTTAAACTTGTATGTTTTTCACCTGGAATTGAAGAGGTCTTACATCCTAACAGGGCCATACTATAAAATAGACAGCTAAGATATCCTCTCTGAGAAAAGAAGAGGCAGTTCAGAGGACAGATAGAGTAGAAGCACCCACATAAGCTGTGCTCAGGTGCTGGGATAGCTTTGTGGAAAACCCCTGAAACTGTGATCAAAGGGATAAGTCAGGTAGCCTGCAGGAATGCCGGGAGGCAAAGGGCTGGCTGTGGAGGTCAAGCACATCTTTACAATGAAAAACATATTTTCCTTGATGAAAGTCATTGTAAGTGAACAGAATATTAATCAGCAATGTTGCCAAATAATTGGATCTTTTGAGAAAATAAAATACTTGCTGAAAACCTAAATATCTAGTACTTTTAAAGAACTGGTATATGTAAGTTTGACAGTTAATTTGACAGCTGAAAATCTGGCAAGACTGTTTGAATAAATACTCCAAATTTAGATTCTCGTCCAAATTCCATTGGCTTACTGAATTAAAAATCACCAAGGGGCTGGCCTGGTGGTGCAAGTGGTTAAGTGCGTGTGCTCCGGTGCGGCGGCCCGGGGTTCGAGGGTTCGGATCCTGGGCGTGCACTGACGTACCACTTGTCGGGCCATGCTGTGGCGGTGTCCCATATAAAGTAGAGGAAGATGGGCACAGATGTTAGCCCAGGGCCAGTCTTCCTCAGCAAAAAAAGAGGAGGATTGGCAGATGTTAGCTCAGGGCTGATCTTCCTCACAGGAAAAAAAAATAAAAATAAAAAAAATAAAAAATAAACAAAAATCATCAAGATATCATGTGCTTTTTATGACAGATTCTTCTGGCTATAGAATTGAATTCAATGGCATTGATATGTAGTTGGAAATCTATAAAGTAAAACCTTATTCCAATGTGCTGGACACAAACTTTTATAAGCAATACCTGGATATTTATAAAGTCTGCTTCTAGGAGAAAATGAAAATGCAAAAAAGTGTGAAAAAACAGAAAAAAATTTATTAACTCAGAATTTGTGAAAATTATTTACGCAAGGCCTAAAGTTAAATTTGACTTATTTACTCAGTGAGCTAATGAAATGTTATTTATGCAATATTTTCCTCTTGATTAGACATAGTCTAAAAGTATTGTTTCTTGGTTACGCCTTGCTTTTATAGTGACTTTAATACTTGCCAGTAACATCACTGCATTTCTTTAATATTTTCCTATTATGAATAGTTTTTAATTTTCAGACTATTCTTTTCCCCAAGTATCTGCAGTGAGTGAGAGAGTGGATGAAGTTTAATTCTGGGGCGGGCGGGGGGGTGTCAATCCAATTTGGTTTGAATCTCAGTTCTACCAAGCATTTGCTGGGCAAGTTATTTCAATTCTCTGAGCCTCAGTTTCCTCACATGTATATATAGCTAAGAGCTGCCTCACAGGGCAGCTAGAAGAATGACATGGGATAACGTATGTAATCTTTTGCTTAACACATTGTCAGCGTTTAACAATTGATCCTTCTTGAGACATTCATCACTTGCCTTCCGGGATACCACACTCCCTGGTTTATCCATCTACTTCATTGGCTACACATTTGCAATTCCCTTGGTTGATTCCTCTTCATCTCCCTGATCTCTTAATATTTTATTGTCCCAGGGCTTAGTGCTTTGACTTCTCTTCTCTACCCACATTCATTCCCTTGGTGATCTCTTTCAGTCTCATGGCTTTAAATAACATTTATATGCCAGTGACTCCCAAACTTATATTTCCTGTTCTGACCTCTCCACTGAACTTCAGACTCATCTACTTGGATGTCTAATCGACATCTCAAATTTAATCAAATGTCTAACCTTCCCTCCCAAATCAATTCCCTCCTCATCTCAGTTGATGGCGAATCTATCATTTCAGTTGCTCAGGCCCTAAACCTTGACGTTGCCCTTAACTCTACTCTCTCTCATCCCAAATATCTGATCTATTAGGAAATCCTGATGGTCCTACCTTCAGAATATATCCAGAATCCATCATTACTTAAGACTTCCATCCTCCTCCAAACTGCCATTATCTCGTGCCTGAATCATTGCAAAAATCGCTTAACTAGTCTCCTTCCTTCTGCCTCAGCACCTATAGACTATTCACCACAGAGGAGCCAGGCAAATCCTTCAAAATATAAGCCAGATCATGCTACTCCTCTGCTTGAGACTCTCTAACACCTTCCCCTTTCACTTATAGTTAGGGCCCAGAACACTACAATGGTCTACAAGGCTCTACATAATCTGCTTCCCTGCCCTCTCCCCAGCATGTTCCTGCCACAACCCACTACGTGGCCACTTTGACCTCACTTCCTTATACTCTCTCCCTCAGTCTTCCCCACTACACTTCTTTAAAGATGGAAGAGTCATGTTCCAGCCTCTGAGCCTTTAAACCTAACAATTCCCTTTGCTGGGAACTCTCTTATTCCAGATATCAGTTCTCCCCTGCACCTCCATCAAGTCTTTGCTTAAATATCACCTTCTCAGTTAGGCAATCCCTGCCCACTCACCCTATTTTACATAGCAATCTTCCTCTTAGCCTTCTATTTCACTCTTCCTTGCTTCTCATCTTCTAACTTAAGATACAATTTAATTTTTTTTTTTGCTTGTTGTCTGTCTTCCTGGACTAGAATGTAAGCTTTTGAGGGCAAGGATTTTTTTGTTTTGTTCACTGCAGTATCTCCAATAGTAGGCAAATGATAAATGTTTGTTGAGTGAATAATATGTTTACTATAGTATTTGGTAGATACTAGGTGGGTAACAGGTATATGAAAACATTACACTCCTTTCTATTGGTATAGTAGAGATTAACTTAGACCTTTAGAATTCTCATTAATTGAAACATTGCCTGTCTTTTGATCTATATGTTCTGTTTGGAACTATTTCTAGCCTGACTCTGGGTATCTGTACTTTTCATTAGTGCTTTCTTACAATAGTAGTGATGGTTGGAACTTGAGCATCATTAGACACTAAAGTATCTCAGTGTATTCCTGCAATGGACTGAATGTTTATATCCCCCCAAAATTCATATGTTGAAATTCTAAGCCCCAATGTATTAGGAGGTGGGGCCTGTAGGAGGTGATTAGGTCACGAAGATGGAATCTTCATGAACAGGATTAGTGCCCTTATAAAATAGAAACCAAAGAGATCCCTTGATCCTTCTGCCACATGAGGTTACAGCGAAAAGACAGCTGTCTAGGAAGTGGGTTCTCACCAGACACCAAATCTGCTGGTGCCTTATCTTGGACTTCCCAGTCTCCAGAACCATGAGAAATAAATTTCTGTTGTTTAAAACCTAACTAGTCTATGGTATTTCTGTTATAGCAGCCTGAACAGACTAAGACAATTCCATTCAGTATATTTATGTGGCTGTCTCTACATAAAGAATATCATTCAGGTTTCATATAAAATGTCATCTCCTAAGAGGAGATATCTCAGCACTCTTTAATAATGTTCACCTTCCCGACTCCTCCTACCCCACCCCCATCATTCCCTAGGACATTATCTTGTTTCTACATAGCACTTATCACCACCTAAAATTAGCACATTTATTTGTTGGTTTACTTGTTTGTTGTCTACCTCTCCAAAGAGAATGTAAGCTTCACAACAAAGAATTATCTGGTGTCAAATGTCAACAGTGCTGAGGTTGAGAAACTCTGACTTACGTGTTTCCAGAATTATAGGTCACCTTGAAGTCTTGGCAGAGAGGAAGATATTAGCCTGCCTTTGTGGTACTGATAAAATACAGCCCCTGACCTCTCCCTCCTGCCCCTCTCCTCAATCTTTATGAAAGCACATATTTTCAGTTATTGGTTGCAAAGCACTCTTGCCTTTTCCTTCAAATAAGCTACCATGTGAGTAGCCTCGGGGGCATTACCTGCTCCTCCTGGAGAATCACTTGACCCTTGAGGGGATTTCCCAGCGGTGCCACTGTAACAAATGGGTGCCAAACTCCACCGGCCGTTCTTGGGAAAATGTCATACAAGTCCACAAAGTAGCCACTCTTCCCAGTCATATTCATAAAGTATAAGGAAACAGGATTGCATGTAACTACATACAGAGCATTTTCCTCATTTTCTGAAATGACAAAAAGGCATTAATTTTGCCGTCTGTGAAAGATTTTCTGACTGGTCAAGGGGTCCAGTAAAAGCTGAATCGTGAGACTGAGCACACAGCCGAACTCAGCAGATGATCTGTAGACGGACTGACTAGGCTGAAAAAGACCATGAGAACCAATTTAGTTCCTGCTGTAAATGTAGATACAGTCACACCTATCTATTCGAGGAAGTATCTATTTGTTCCCAAAAGAATTCCATAATATTTCACGACACAACCATTAAACAGCATTTAACACTCTTCAATGTCAGGAAATTCTTCCTCGTATGAAACCAAAGTGCTTTGTGCTTCAATAAAAGTCTGTTTTCTTTTGTTTTATTATTGATTCAGATGGACAACAGCTGGTAACATCTTCTACCTGCTAATCTTGCATTTCCTAGATAGTTACTTGATCTTTAGGCTTTTCTTACTATAAATAAGTAACTCCATTTTTTGATTCTTAGCTCTATGGATCTTATTTTCCAAACTCCTGTTCATATTAAATATTTCTTATTATAAAACCTCTGTCTTTTCCATCTGAGTACTTGACTAGGTCCATTTTCTGAACTCTGTATCAGTGCTTCTTCAACTTTGAAGTGCATATGAACCACTGGGGATCTAACGAAAATGCAGATTCTGATTCAGTAGGTCTGGGGTGGGGTTTCAGACTCTGCCTTTTCAAGAAGCTCCCAGGAGATGCCAACGCTGTTGATTTGGGAGCCTCTCTGAGCAGTCAGGCTTTGGACGGTGTTTCACATAATCTCTATCTATGAGCACCTTGAGGCAAGGGATTAAGCTGCTTTTGTATAATAAATGCTATCAAAATCACTCATTACCCAGGTATCTATTTGGCAGTGTTCATGTTTTCTGAACCCAAAATTAAGACACAAGAAATGATAACAAGATATAACATTTATATTCGGGACTATCCTGGAAAATCTGTAACGTGTGTGTGTGTGTGTGTGTGTGTGTGTGTATATATAGTGTGTGTGTGTGTGCCATGTCTACAAATAATGACCAAATGTTATACGTAAATATAGTCAATTTAAATAAATAGGCTAACATTGATAAGAAACAGAAGTCTCTGGAAGTGCAGAAGAATACATATCATTTAGGAGACAATGTGAACTGTGTGTGTTTTAGTTCCAAATATCAGAGAGGATCACAAAATTTATAAGTTAAGGATCTTTTTAATGCTTCCACTATCAGTACAAATAAGTTCACTTCAACATTTAGTGAGCACCTTCCCACACAGTATAGGGCAACATGGAATATAGTAAAAGTATTAACAGAAATATACTTAATCAACCTATGGCAGGCATTAAGGGCTGTTTAGTCTTTGGCTCAAATATATACAATTAATTCTGATTCTAACTCAAGAAAATGCTCTTTTCTCTCACTAATGCATAATAGGTAAAAAACAATTAAAAAATCTAGTTTGCAAATGTGGACAATACTGAAATAGAAAGTTAAATTATATCAGGGACAGCAAATGAGTTTCATTTTTAAGGGCCAGTTCTGACTGGCAGTGGCTGCCTGGAATGTTGTGTTGAGAAGAACTGTAAGACTGTGACCAGGTTTAATGAGAAAAGTGCTGCACCTGATTAGAGAAGCCTGTCATAAGCATGGGTGGAGGATCCCAGCACACTTACTTTAATCCCTAAACATGAGACAAGGGCCAAAGTTCAAACATCATCCATAAAATCCATACTTACTCTTTACTAGCAAATGTAAAATATCTTAATAAGAGCACCAATCTGTTACCAAAAATACCTGTACATTTTTTAAGGTACATATTTTTATTCAACATAGCTGCTTTTAGGACTAAACAATATCTATAGATCTTATATGAACAAAAACTTGCTTCTGAATTTTTGCCTAAACAATCTCCATCTTGGTCAAGTTAGACACTTGCTCCCTTCCCGTTGCCATCATTTCTGTTTACATCACTTTGGTAACTGCCATCAATTGAAAACTTCTGCCAAAAAGCACCCAGGGCACACTGCATGAATCAGTAAGTATGGCAACAGTCCAGAAATGTAGATGCCAAAAATTCACATCCTTTATTTGCCTTTCTTTACAATGAGAAGTTTAATGACTGCAAATCACTCCAGCCCTGCTTTCGTGGTTCATGCAATTGCTAACCGGGAATCCCAGCCAAAAACATCCAGTTTCTCCCATTTCTTTTCCCCTTCTATTTTTAGCACATGACTGGGTGTGTTTAACTTTGTGCTACAATTGTAATGAGAAACAGACATGCATACAAACTCAGCAGTGCTTATGTGGATTCCACAATAGTATTTTGTTGTTATAGGAAATTAGTTCTAAATTACATATAATTGCTATCCAATTCAAGAATGACACAGTTACTGAGTTTATCATAGACTTCTTGATGTCTAGAGATTAACTTAATCCCTCTTTTTAAAAAATCAGTGCAGGAAGGAATAATCAAAAGAACAAACTGACATACCATGTGATGTAGCAATATCACAGATTAAGTTAATTTCATCCAATGGTAACCTCCAGGAGGCACATTCTTCAGTAAAGGTTTGGGATCTTTCTTCATGTCTTTCTATTGGATATTCTTGTATGTTTATAAGTGCTGGACCCTATAATAAAGGAGTCAACTGAATTAAGAAATTTGGGTAGTTAACAAAATGTAGAAAAGCTAAAGTTCTTCAAAATACAGAATTTAAATTCAAATATTCAATATCTTGATATATCTCTTCTCATTTTGTTGACTGGGATGGTACTTATAACAATAATAAAACCATACACTTGCATTTATAAATGCTTTCACATGTGCTTTCTTATTTAATTTCTTACTTTCTTTTCTTTTTACTCACAAAATATACTAGATATAAAATCCCACAGGATTTCTCATTACTTCATTCCTTCCTAAACCAAGAGCAAGTTTTGAACTACAAGTATTGGGACCGAGAGCTGTCCAAACCAGGAGTATAATTTGTAAATGAATGAATCAGGGCCTGATATAGTTCCATTGTGAAGAATGATTATTATATCATTATATGGAACTTAACGGCTAAAAAGGGGTCTTTGAAATAAAACGTAGGGCCGGCCCCGTGGCCTAGTGGTTAAGTTTGGCGCACTCTGCTTCGGTGACCTGGGTTCGTGGGTTGGGATCCTGGGTGTGGACCTACGGCACTGGTCAGCCATGCTGAGGCAGCAACCCACATACAAAATAGAGGAAGACCGGCACAGATGTTAGCTCAGGGCTAATCTTCCTCAAGCCAAAAAAAAACGGGGGAAAGACTGGCAACAGACTGTGTTAGCTTAGGGCCAATCTTCCTCAACAACAAAAAAAAGTGACATTTGAAATTTAAAAAACTTACTGATAACTACTACCATTACTTATAAAAGGTAGAGTATTTTATACACGGTGAAAATTATTCAATATAAACATAAGTAGAGCAATTAATTTAATAATGTTATTATATTTGTGCTGGGTACTTTATGATTTTCCAGAAGAAATATATAGATGTAACTAAAATTTCAATGATTCGTATGCTCCACAGTCTTTAATTAATCAAAAATGCTTGAGTTAGATATCGACTATTGTGGCATCCATACCCCCCTCTCCTGTCCCTTTCTATCTAGTCTGTACCTTGGGAGCTGGGAGACTAAAAACCACATTTCTCATACTCCCTTGCTGTGAGGGTTCTGGATGTGATTTAGGTTCTACCAATTAAATGCACTTGCATGAGATTTGGAAGGCAGAAGAGAGGTAATGGCCAGCTCTAGTAGACAAGCAGGCTCTGACAAGTATGAGCATTCGGATTCTATGCTCTATTGCAGGGCTTGACAACTACAGCCACAAGTATGAGCATTCGGATTCTATGCTCTATTGCAGGGCTTGACAACTACAGCCCACAAGGTCGAGTCTGACCCACTGCCTGCTTTTGTAAATCAAATTTTCCTGGAACACAGCCACATCATTTGTTAACGTATTCTCTAAGGCTGCTTGCGTGTTACCATGGCAGAGTTGAGAGTCTATATGGTCACAAAGCCTGAATTATTTACTATCTGGCCCTTTACAGAAAAAGTTTGCTGATCCTGCTTTACTCTGCAGCTCCCAGCAAACAGGGGTGGCAGCAGATGCAGAAACACAGACCTTGAAACTAAAAGTCCAGAGGTGGCCCCCTGACTTCTGTCCCTCTTGTCCTTTCTAAAGATTTTTATAAGCATCTAATTCCCTACAGTAATTTCCTTTCTGCTTGAAATACCTAGAGGCGTTTCTATTGCAACTAGTGACTAATACTCCTTTCATTTGCCCTTTCACATGAAGACAAATATCATGTAGTAACTGTCCTAGGATAATACACAACACACCGATTCTCCTGAAATACAGGTTAGCTCTCAGGAATTCTACTGACCATTAGCAATTACTACCTGCACGGAGTCCCTCAGAGGCCAGACTGGCTTGAGAGTTAGAGCAGAAGCTAAATCTACTCTAAAATAATATCAGAAGAAGTAATGTCTGAGATTGTATGGATTTTCTCCAGGAAAGATATAGCAAAATCTGTAATGTTCAATATTTTAATGAAGAAATGATATCAACCTTTATGTCTATGTGATGAGTTTCTGCTGGGCACAACAGTTTTTGCATTCCACTTCTTGACTGACCGATTGTCCAGTAGCCCATGAATGTCTGCTCTGGCAGAGGCAACCTGTCAAGGATGATTTGAAAAGTAAATGTTTCTTCTTGTTTGCAAGTCACAGGAAAATATAATGAGCCATCTATTATCAACCACACAAATAAATTTGAAGAATGCTTTACTTAGAAGTGAATTATATTTCATTTTATTAAAAAGACAGTCCCTAAAACCATATTTAGAATATACTTTAAGAAGGAAAAGATTCCACATTTCTGAAACTCAGAAGATAAGGTCCTATTCTGTTTTTACCTTAATGACAGTTATAATTAAGGTTTATATATTTTTTCCTTGAGTTGGTAAAATACTTGGTAATTGAACAGCTAAATTCCCAGTAGAGTATAGGAAGGATTTAGAACAAAAATGGAGCAATCCATCAATTTTTCAGTCTATTCGTTTAAATTTGGAGTCAAATAATACACAGTACACAATACTACCAGTCACATGTTTGTAAGTTGTACAGGGCAAGTTTCATAGACTCTATTTTAGTACTTTCATTTTTTCTACTTTGAACTGAAATATAATAGACATATTAGAATACAAATATGTACAAATATAATTCACAGAAACCTTCACATATATGTGCCACTTAGTCTTGAACACATCTGTGAAACCAGTACTCAAAGAAGCACCAACAGCACCCAGAAACCCTCTCAGGACCACTTAGGGCATTACCCCAACCCAGGGGAGATTATCCTGACTTCTAACAGAATTATTCTGTGTTTAGTTTTCTTTTTACTTAAAGACTTTTAAATAAACTGATTTGCCAAAATAAATATGGCAATGCTAAAGTACAAAACCACAAATTTTTGTGAATAAAGCTTTTACTTTTTAATCATACTATCTTTTCTTTGAGTCTTTAGAAAAGGAACCATTAATTGGTCATTTAATTCATTAGAAATTTCTTATTCCATGTTAAGGCAAAAAATGATTCCAAGTTAAAAGTTCTTTAAAAATAATGCACATGTGGCTATAAATTGAAATGTATGCTTGAATGAGTTTGATGATCATGAAAAGAGTACATATTTATATTTAGAAATCATTTTACTTTCAGTACAAGAGCAGTGTGACACAATGTTTCCATATGATTAGTTAGACCATCTCAGGCTTGGATATTTTTTGCATAAAATAACGGAACCAAGCATTCTGGTGGAATATACCTTTTGTCCCTCTGAAATGCTAATGTTTAACACAAATGGAAAGAAATTAAAAAGAAATTTAAATTGAAATTCTTCTAAGTCATATGACATAAATCTCTCAAAAGGACGTATGTGCTTTTGTATCTAGCATCTAAAATATAATTTAAGTACCTGGACAATTATTCTCATTGGTCATCCACTTCTGTGTTTTTACTGGAAACCAGGTGGGAGGGGCACTGAGTCAGGGGATTTACTATTATTGTATTCTTTCTTTTAAATACAATAAAAACACATTTCTGTGTCAAAACAGCAAATCTTGAAAACATCTTGTAGACTGAGATCTTTCTCTCTTCGTTTACGGAATGAACTGTATTCTTTACTTGATAGTATCATCAGTTCACCAAAGGAGAATTAGGTCTCCAAATACAGAAGGAGAAAAACAAAGGAAAGAGACATACCTATTTCCCTCTAGCATAGAAGACACAGTGTGATAAAACGCAGGAGATCTGGGTTCTAGTTCTAGCTCTTTTATTAAATAGCTATGCAGACCTGGGAAGGGAAAAGTTAGCTAATTTCTTTGAGTGGTAATTTCTTCCTTTGCGAAATCATGGGGATGATCTGTAAGGTTCCTTCTATCTCTGAAGATCACTGAAGTGTCAGTGGTAGATTCAATAGTTTTGCATTACTTTGGTCTCTGGAGTGAAAATAATCAGAATGAAAATATCTATACCTATCAATAGAATAGGTTCCCTGATAGATAGAATTGCTTTATTAAAGCTTAAAAAAGAAGCTCTAAATATATCCCAAATTGGCTCTTTGAAGACAACAGAAACAGTTAACATATCTTGAAATCTAATTAGAAGTGGAGAATTGCTTAATAATAATGATCCTTGGTTGACAGGTTGATATCTAGCCTAAAAAATGGATCTAGGGGTCGGCTCGGTGGTGTAGAGATTGGGTTCCCGTGTTCTGCTTTGGAGGCCTGAGGTTCCCTGGTTCGGATCCTGGGCGTGGACCTGCTCACCACTCATGGAACCATGCTGGGGCGGCATCCCATATAGAAGAGCTAGAAGGACGTACAACTATGACATATAACTACCCACTGGGGCTTTGAGGAGAAGAAAGGAAAAAAGGAGGAAGATTGGCAACAGAAGTTAGCTCAGGGCCAATCTTCCTCAAAAAAAAAAAAAAAGATCTAATATACCTTTTAATAATCACACAAAAATATCATATAGATGCTAAACAAAACAAAACAAGCAAACAAAAAAAAACTTCATCCATTTGAGAAAAAGTAACTTTACTCGACTTCCAGTTTTTACTGACCATTTTAGGGATATTCATGAAACCTGGTTTGAACTTGCCAACTCATTCTAATAGTCATGGAAATTGCAGCCTTCCTGGTTCCTTCTAAAAATAACAGCAGCTGTTTGGTTGGCAGGGTATGGGAAGGACCTTCAGGTACCCCATTTAGAGTCTGTTCCAGAACCACATAACAGGATGCTATTGGCAGTAACAACTACAAATGAAAGTCACATTCGCACGGTGTTCTGGAGTTGCACAATCAAACTGACTCATCCAGCTCCTTAGTAACACAGAGTGTTGTTTCTAGACTTTTCCTGTGGACTCCAGGTTGGCCAACTGAGGTAAACCAAAGCCCCTCATTTATTTTCTAACTAAGGCCTCCCAATAAGCCGTGGAAAAATTTGATGGTTACTAACTCTCTCCCCTTCAATGTTAGTAGTCAGGGGAAAGGGGAAGCATTATAATTGGGTGCATGAACAATCTTTGGAAATTTGAGACGTAATCAACATCAATTTGGGGGTAATTCCAAACTAATAACCAGTTAGCAAAAGACCCTATATTCCATTACTGAAATCTGTCATCCAACTCTGACCAGACTTAAGTTGTCACACCTGATTTGACTGAAACAACAATGGTATTTTCCATGGTTTTAAGATCCTGTCACTTGTATTTTTTAACTCTGTTGAAGTCCTAGCTGGAATTATGTCTTTAATTTTAAGGAGGAGGAGGATGACCTTAAGCCTATAAATAGCGCTACTTTTTATCTTCGATGTCATTCATGAATTTATGTTTTTTAAAACAAAGAAGTATTTCAATTCATATGTTGTGATGTTTCTTAATTCCTTGCGGAAGTATTAATAAGTATCTGGAAGTAAAAGTTTTAACTAAAAGCAAGGTGAATTTCAAAATTATGACTCAGGTCAAATCACAGCACTTGAGCAAGTTACAGAAAGGAAAAAAAGGTTTTTTTAAGCAAGCATACAATGCATAACATGATGCATGTGGACACCAAAGTTGAGTAATATAGTCTGAATGACATGAAAGAGATTTGTCTAAGATTGTTCCCATAAAGAGGTGAGCTGGAGTTTTAAAGAGTATGTTCTGGCAAATTTCTGCCCTCTCTGAACATTTGCCAATACTATTTCTGGAGTAGGAAAGAAACACATGAAAAAGATTTGGATCTTTCTAGAGGCATTATGCAATTGGAAGTTGCTGACATACTTAGCAACAATTCCTAAAATATTTCCTCACCACACGAACTACTAATTTTCATGGGAATAATGGAACCCTTCAGGGTAGTTCCACTAACTCTCAAAAATTCACCAATTACTACCATCTTTGAGAAGAAAAAGAACAACTCCAATTTCAGCAGGCCTCACTCATTCCTAATGTTTTAAATCTAACCTCTGGTACACATTAGTTGGATTGTCCAACAGAGTTTACTGGAGCCTTTCACAGAATAACTCTGACAAATATTTCACCTTTGGCTCTTACTCCTTCCTCTTACTCTCCAGCCAACTTATGCCCTAGCCACCCTGAACTGCTACTTGCTGTTTCTGAACATACTATGCATGTTCATGCTTCCATGGGGTCATTATCTCTGCCTAGAATTTCTTTTGGCTATTTGCTCTTTGATGAAATCCTTCTCATTCTTTTTTTTTTTTTTTAAGATTTTATTTATTTATTTTTTTCCCCCCAAAGCCCCAGTAGATAGTTGCATGTCATAGCTGCACATCCTTCTAGTTGCTGTATGTGGGACGCGGCCTCAGCATGGCCGGAGAAGCGGTGCGTTGGTGCGCGCCCGGGATCCGAACCCGGGCCGCCAGCAGTGGAGCGCACGCACTTAACCGCTAAGCCACGGGGCCGGCCCAATTCTTCTCATTCTTAAGGCCCAGTTCCAATGTCACTTCCCCTTGCATCCTTCTCCCATATTTCTTCCTGGGAGGCAGAACGAATCTATTGCTTTTCTGGGTTTCCATGTAAATTTGCACATAAGGAACTCTTAGAAACTCTTAGGATAGAGTTCTGTAGTATTTTCAATTTTCAAATTTAAGGTCTGATAGAGAATAGAAGTTTTAGAGGGCAAGGTCAGAAGCGAATCTATGAAATCCCCTGTAAACATTTTTATTTAAAATAAAATAAGAAGCACACTAAATAGAGAAAATAGAAAAGCCCCTTTAAACATTTTAAATTAGTAATAATGGGTACTACTAGTTCCAGTTACCCTCCCTTGTTTGCTAGAAACTTCTGAATCTCCCTTCCCCACAGTCTCACATATTGCTGGTAAATTAATTTTGCTTTGTTGCAAATGAAAGGCACACAACGAGTATTGAATGTGTTTTTCCTTTCTGTGCCTGGCTCTGCATTTAGACATTATGGTTTTTACTTTACAACTTAGACTTGTGCACCTCTGCCCCTCAGGTCCTGCTGAGGTCACAGAAATGAAGAGTAATTTGGATGCATGAGATGGAAAAAGATTTTGGGAAACTTGCTATTCTTGGCTGACACTTCGCAATTACGCTCCCCATTATCCAGAATGAAACTGCACAGTCTTAGTGCCGCTGCCCAGCGTCACTCAGTGCCAAAACAGATGTTGTCAGCTTGCTCCACACGTCTCTGCCTTTCTTCCTCCTCACAGAACTTGACTTGGTTTCCTTTCCCTCATCTTTCTTCAAGTTTCACTGCAAAAAATTCTCTTTTTCTGCCATCTGCTTTACCAAACACATCTTAGTATTTTCGAATCTTAAGTTCTTTCCTTTTCTAATTATCCACATCAAGAATGACTGGGGCTGAAACTCTCCCAGTTGGAAATTTTCCCAGAAAAAAAAAAAAATTCTGTATTTTTCACAAGAAGGACTCATAGGAGAAAGAACCTATGAATGCAGCACTTTGAATACCACATTGTATAACAACGTTTGTAGTTTATATGTTTTCCCAACTAGATTGTTAATTCATTGAGAGTAAGGTTTACACCTCACTCACTTGAATCTCGGGCACTCGGAATCCATCGATTCTGCCATTGAAATCTCTCTCACTTGTGTCCCTCTTTTTCATCCCCACTGCTACAATGTAAGCCCCACTGCTCATCACCCGGATTACTGCAGCTGCTTCCCAACAGGGCTTCCTGCCTTCAGTTTCACTGCCTTTCAGCTTATTATCTTTGGAAAGCCAAAAGAGGTCTTTCTAAATTATGAATCTGACCATGCTACTCTCTGGCTTAAAATTCTTCTATGATTCCCCTCGACTCTTCTCTCCCTTTTAGCCTCACCACACAGCCCTCACTTAACCCTTAGTTTTAGTCACCAAACTACTTGAAGTTTCCAAAATGCACCACGCCCTCTTACAACTGTCTCTGCTTCAACTATTTTCTCCTCCTTTACTTGCCTGGAGAACGCCTAGTAATCCTTCAAAGATTCAGCTTGGTTATCCTCCCTGACTCTCCCCAGTGCAGAAGGCAGCAAGGCTGCCTCTTTGCTCTCTCTCCTGTGGCTCTAACATAACACAAGCTACTCTTTACTTGAGTGCCTTCCCAATGAATTGTGACCTCCTTGAAGGCAGATATTGAGCCTTCTTCACCTTTATATTTCTGATTCCCTACCTAGTGTTTACCACACAAATGCTCAATAGTGTTTGTTAAACGAGTGAATATTTGGTTACATTAGAACTGCCAACATCTTCGCCTACTTATTCCTTATCTCAGTGACAAGTTGCAAACCACTGTCAAATTCATAAACAGACACCTCCGTCATTAAATTGGAGTCAAGAGGCCAAAAGGGAGAGTTCTCATGCCCTCTGTTGATAGCAGAGCCCAACAGGAAGAAGACAAACTTCTTGACTGGTAAGCAGCTCAGTCAATAAGAGACTGTCACAACTCTGCGAATGAAAAGCCACTACACCTCAAACTCTTTGTTTAAAGAGAAAGCCCTCCCAACTTTCTCTTTCCCTCTATAAAAGAGTTTCTCCTCCCTTGCTGCTAGGGGACTTGCATGTGGCTTTCCATGGTTGCAGACCTTGAATTGCAAATCTTTGCTGATCCTGAATAAATTCATTTTTGCTGGAGAAATAATTGGTTGTCTATTTGTTTAACGTCAACATTTTGGTGGCCCATATAGGGATACAGAGAGGACCCTCAATGTCTCTGAGGCTGGTGAGCAAACAGGTGCAGTACCCACAAAACAGCCCATTGAGCTCTCTGCTTTTCTTATTGACCCTGGAATTTGAGGATAAGTCTTTGAGTTTGAGACTCTCCAGGCTTTATTCGAGATCTATTTTAAGGCTTCATCCTTTTCTGGTTAAGATCTTGTTCGTCTG
Source organism: Diceros bicornis minor (assembly GCF_020826845.1). Lineage (NCBI taxonomy): Eukaryota > Metazoa > Chordata > Mammalia > Perissodactyla > Rhinocerotidae > Diceros > Diceros bicornis. Next base: position 34,713,516 of record NC_080748.1, on the reverse strand, counting down.
TGCATATTCAGGTGGCACTTTGGCCTGACTCTCTGAATCAGGCTGTTTCTTTGAACTGCACTAGCCTTTGGTACAACTTTTGGACTGTTCATTGGAGCTGTGCTGTCCAGCCTTTGGCCTCACTCCCTACTTTGATCAACCTTCCCAATTCCCTTGGGAACTGGACTGTTCATTGAAACTGCATTGTTCTTTGGAACTGCACTGATTCAACCGTCAGTCCATCCTAATGAAATCAGACTGTTCTATTGGGACTGGCTGGTATTAAGGCTGCAGGCTGTTTGAGTTGTTCAAGCTGTTTGCGTTGTAAGCTATTTGAGCTGTTTAGGCTGAGAATTATTCCTTCGCTCTAGAGAAAAACCTCTAGGAAATGGGATCTTAGTTATCTAAATATTTTGAAGGTGCCCCCCCTACAGGGACCCTGGCCAATTTTATGTTTAAAAACTGCAGTCATTCCTCATGCACATTTCTAACTAAATGGACCAATTTAGCCAAAAGTAATTTAGAATATCAATGGCCACTATGGGGAACTTTTGAATTCCTCAAACTTACTTTTCTTAAAATCAAATTGGACAACCATAGCTCTGTAATTTCCAAAACTGAATGGAATGCCTATTTTGATTGGTATTTTGAGGCTCCCAAATGTTATCAGGAATCTAAAATGGCCTCTTTGCAAAATAAAAATTTAAGATTAACTGAGGCAAGCAAATGATTAAAAAAAGATAAAATGGCTTCAGAAGCCTCACGTTCCTCTTCTTGTATCTTGCTCCTCTCCCCGGCTCCTCATGCTCAGGCTCCACCTCCAGCGCCATCTTCCTCCTTCCCTTTATCATCTACACCTCCTCTATACCCTCAGTTCCCCCATACTAACACTCTTGCCAAACTTCCCCTTTTCCCTGAACCTGTCCCCACTCCCTCTTCCTCTGAACCTATCAGAATCTGTTCCTTTAAAATTAAGCCTTCTGAAGATCCAAAGGCTAAACTCTTAAAATCTTATATTTCCTGGACTAAACCTGAACCGCGAGCCACAGTCAAATATTTTCCCAAAGTATCCGAAGATTCTCACAGATTTGCTAAGGAATTTAATATAGTCATTCAAACTTATCAACCTGGTTTCTCCGACTTATATCAGCTAGTTCATATGCTTGTTGGTGAAAGTCAGGCCCAGTATTGGATGAAAACTGCTAATTGAGAAAATCCTGAAAGGTCTCTAGAATTACAACCAGGAGACCAACCTACTGACCTGTTGTATGATCAGGCTCATGCAATCGCTAGATGGCTTCATCAGGCAGTTCCTAGGGCTTTCCCAAAGCCTGTTGATTGGAACAAAATTCAGGCTTGTGCAAAAGAACACTGATGAAGCTGTTCATGACTATTACAATTGACTTCAGATTGTTTTTAAAGAAAACTCTGGTCTTCCTTCAGATGTTGGTTCCACCTGGGTAGCTTTTAACTCTACGTTTATTAATTGGCTGAACTGGGACCTTTCCCTTCCAGTAAAAACGACCAGGATGGAGTGGGAAACTACGTTCACTCCAGATTTAATTAATCTGGCAAACCAACTCTCTTGAACTCTAGATGGGTCACCTAAAAGAAAGACCACTAAAATTCTTAATCATCAACTTCAGCAAATGAAGGCCTCCAAACGAAACCCAAAACCTCCTAGTTTCTCTTATTATTGCAAAGAGCCAGGACACTGGAAGAGAGATAGTTATAAATTTAAGTGCTTCAAGTGCCTTCAGCCCTCTAACTAGCCTTTCCGATGTCCTCTAAATTCTCAGTGACAGGTCTGCAAGGAACTACAGGGGCTCTTCCCAATCCTCCCTCTTAATTGGCTTGGAGAAATGTTTCTCCAGACTAGAGATGAATCTCTTTCTGTCCTAATTGACGCTGAAGCCATACCCTCAGTGCTTAACGCCACTACTGTAAAGCAGCACCTGCCTCGAAGTACTAAAACAGTTCAAATAGTGGGGATTTCTAATAAACCTCAAAAGCCTCCTGTCTCTGAACTTATTCCCTTTTGTTTAGGCCCTTTCAGAGACAAACACCCTTTCTTCCTTAGTCCCTCTGCCCCTATTCATTTATTAGGCCGAGAATTCTCGGAAAAGTATCACGCTCGAATTTTTTTCTCCTGAAAGGGGGAAATAATTCTAGAATTTGACAGCAGCCATCAAAACAGCCAAGCAGGTGAGTTAAATGACCCTTTGTCATCCTTTATTTGCTCCATCTCTGATGGTACTAGAGCTGATTCTGGAAACACTGTTCATTTGTCTCTATTGAATCAGCTACCACCCTCCTTACCAGCAAAATCTACAACTGATATTGGTAAAATTCATGGCGCACCTCTCAACAAATTCAAATTGATTCCTCAAGACTGCTCCCCAGAATTAATCAATACCCTATAAGTAAAGAAGCTCTTCAAGATATAAAGCCCATAACAGAGGATTACAAGGCCCAATTGGCCCTTACACTAAGTCCCTATAATACTCCTATTTTACCTGGAGAAAACCCAAGAGCCAAGAGGGAAGGTTTGTCCAGGACCTCCCAGCAATAAACAACATTGTTATCCGTCGACACCCTGTTGTTCCTAACACTCATATGCTACTAACATCCATTCCCATTAGAAGCAAATTTTTTACTGTAATTGATTTATGCAGTGCATTCTTTAGTATTCTAGTTGATGACCTTTTTGCCTTCACTTGGGAAGGAAATCAATTCACCTGGACAGTAATGCCTCCGGGTTTTTCTGAGAGACCTTTTTATTTCTCTCAAATCCTGAAGGCTGATCCAGATGACATAAAGTTCCCTACGGGTTCTATTTTGTTGCAATATGTGGATGATTTGCTTCTTTGCTCTCCCTCCTAAGTCTCCTCAAAGGAAGAAAGCATCTATTTGCTAAAGATTTTAGCCTTAAAGGGACATAAGGTCGCCAAGGAGGAATTGCAGTTTGCCCAAACCCAGGTTTGATGTTTAGCGCATCTGATATCAAAACAAGGGTTGCACCTAGATCCAGACAGGCTTCATGGTGTCCTAAGTTGCCCACAACCCAAAACGAAGCGCCAACTGCAAGGTTTTCTCAGGCTCTTTGGTTATTGCCAAAAATTGGATTTCAAATTTCTCTCCTATGGCCAAACATTTGTATGTTTTACTAAAGAACCCAACAACCCTGAACCAATTTTATGGGAAGACCAGACAACATAGGCTTTAAGACATTAAAGGAGAGTTTGATAAACCCACCTACCCCTGAACATCCCAATCATCAGAGTCCCTTTTTCCTTTTTGTATATGAAAAGGAAGGGAATGCCCTTGGGATACTTACCCAAAACAAGGGGACGACCATTGACCCACAGGGTATTAGAGACAGCAACTGGACCTTGTGGCATAGAGATATCCTCTTGCCTTACAGCCATTATTCCCACTGCACTTTTGGTGAAGGCCACCAAGAAAACCATTGTGGGATCCTTTTTGACCATTTTTGTACTTCATGCAGAAGCTCTTCTGAATTCTCACCACACTCAACATATTTCAGCCAGCCACCTTACCTCCTATGAAATCCTTTTGTTAACTACTCCTCGCATAACTTTTTTACGTTGTAATAACCTTAACCCTGCTACTTTTCTCCCCTCTATTACCGACGAAGTCCCTCATGACTGCTTAATGCTAATGGATCACCTCCTAACTCCTCGTGATGATCTGCAGGAAACTCCTTTGAGTAACACCGAATTCTCATGGTTTACTGATGGTTCTTATTTAAAAGGTGATAATGGCAAATATTGTGCTGGGTGTGCTACTGCAACTCCTTTTGATATTGTTGAAGCAGCATGTTTACCTATAGCCACTTCAGCCCAACAGGCTGAATTACATGTTCTTACATGGGCTTATACTTTAGCCAAGGGCAAAACAGCCAATATTTATACTGAGAGGAGATATGAGAGGAGATATGCTTCCAGAGCAGCTCATGATTTTGAAAAGCTGCAGGAGCAACGTGGCTTCCTTACTTCCAGTGGAAATAAAATTAAAAATGCTCCCTATCTTCAGGAATTATTGGATGCTGTACTCTTACCTGCTGCTTTAGCTATTATTAAGATCACGGGGCATTCTAAACTTGACTCTTTGGAAACTAAAGGAAGTCACCTTGCTGACATTTCTGCAAGGAATGCAGCCCTTAAAGGAACCAACAACAGCCAAACCTCTGTCATGGTCCAAAGGGATATTTCCCCAAATGGTAACAGAAAAATTGGCTAGTGAAGCCCAACAATTGGCATCAGAAAAGGTAAAACAAAATTCAACAATTGTTGGTTTGATAAAAAGAGAAACCTCTGGTTTGGAACAAATAATAACCCGGAGACTCTAAAATTTCCACTCCTAACCACTGAACATGCATTAAACCATTGGTCTACTAACAAAATGATAACATTCATGAATCAATATTGGTAGGGAAATATTAATGAGGCCACAAAAAGTGCCTACCCCACTTGTCCAAAATACAATCCAGGGAAGTCTGTTTGTACTGCTTCCAGACACTTTAAACTACCTAATGGACCATTCAAGGTTCGCAAATGGATTTCATACAACTTCCCCTGTGTAACGGATATAAATGTTTTCGTCATGGTTTGTATGTTTTCTCATGGGACTGAAGCCTTCCCTTGCAGGCAGGCTACTGCCTCTTCTGTGGCTAAAGTCCTTTTGGAAAGGATTAGCCCTACATGGGGAACTCCTCTTGAGCTTCATAGTGATTGAGGAACCCATTTTACTGGTCAAGTACTTTGACAAGTCTGTGCTGTTTGGCTGGTTTTACAACACTTTCACTGTGTTTACCACCCTCGATCCTCTGGTTTAGTCAAACACACCAATGGCATTATTAAGAATCAACTGGTTGGGGCCGGCCCCGTGGCTTAGTGGTTAAGTGCGCGCTCCGCTGCTGGCAGCCCGGGTTTGGATCCCGGGCGCGCACCGATGCACCGCTTGTCCCGCCATGCTGAGGCCGCGTCCCACATACAGCAACTAGCAGGATGTGCAACTACGACATACAACTATCTACTGGGGCTTTGGGGAAAAAAAAAGGAGGAGGATTGGCAATAGATGTTAGCTCAGAGCTGGTCTTCCTCAGCAAAAAAAGATGAGGATTGGCATGGATGTTAGCCCGGGGCTGAAAAAGAAAAGAATCAACTGGCAAAATTTGTACAGACTCTCCAAATACCCTGGTCAAAAGTATTGCTGTTGGTCCTTCTAAATCTCATATCCATCCCCTTTGGAACTCATAAACTCTCACCCTTTTGAGATAGTCACAGGTCACCCAATGCACTTGGCTCCTGCCTCTTTCAAGCCATAGCTGATAAAAGGAGATATAGTCCAGCATTGCAAAGGTCTAATTGCATCTACTAAAAATAACCATGTTTTGGTAAAGCAATCTTTTCATGGTGTGCCCCAAGGAGACAAAGACTTTAAGCTTCACAACTCGCAACCTGGAGACTTCATCTATTGGAAAAGACACCTCCAGAAGGACTCTCTTCAACCTCGCTGGAAAGGCTCCTATCAGGTACTGTTAACTAACCCTTGTGCCACAGAACTCCAGGGAATAAACTCTTGGATTCACATGACACACCTAAAGAAAGCACCAAACCCTGACGGGACCTGCACATCATCTGGTGACTCACAAGTAAAGATTTCCCGGAATTGAAGCAGATGACATCTGATGAGACAGCTTTCCCAAGATGTCTGGACCAGGTCTGTTGGAATTTTGTCTGCCGAACCTTTGATGATGACATAATGCTTCATATGATGTCCAACGCCTATAATCTTGATAACACATGGACTTTAGAAAAGAAAAATGCCTGAGAGTTCTTTCTCCTACCCCTCCTTGTTACTCAAATGTGGCCTCAATAGGTTTCCCATCTGTGCACTTTCCCTCTCACATGGGACACGATACCCAAGAAGGGTCCTTCCTGGCATCAAGGGACAAAAGATAGATGAAACCAGAAAAACTTGACTCTTGATCAGCAATGCTTCCAGAGAAAGATCTTGACCAGGAGGGGAAAACGTCAAATTAATAAACAGAAACCTCATTAAATTAGAGTAGGGAGGCCAAAAGGGAGAGCTCTCATGCTTTATGTTGATAGCAGATCCTGACAGGAAGAAGAAAGACTTCCTCCTCTTGCAGCAAGAAGCTCAGCCAATGAAAAGCCACTACACCTGGAACTCTCAGTTCCTCCAATGAACTCTCTGTTTACAACAGCCCTCCCAACTTACTCTTCCCCTCTACGTAAGAGTTTCTCCTCCCTAGCTGCTGCGGGACTTCCATGTGGCTCACCATGGTTGCAGACCCCAAATTGCAATTCTTTGCTGATCTCAAATAAACCCGTTATTGCTGGAGAAATAACTGGCTGTCTATTTGTTTAAGGTCAACATCACCATGGCAAATCTTCCCCATTGCATCCTGACTATATGACTCTCAACAAATGATGCAATCTACTTTGTAGGTGTATTTGGAAGAGTTAGCTATAGGTGGCGATTTCTATCCATCCAGGTGATAGGGTTTTGTAAAATATCTGTTACAAATGCTTAAGGGATCGAGGATAATTCTGTGAGACTGCTTAAGACGAGTATGGAAGAAGATTCATAGACCTTGATAATTTCTATGTAGACTGGGTATATTTTTTATTTTTTCTGCCCCTCCATAAAGGGGCTAAAAGCAAATAAAATGGCTGTGAAGCTACTTCATAATATACCACGAGAACATAGAGTTAGGAAACTATAAAAACCAATATCATCCTTCTGCTTATAATAGTTCTGAGATGTCATTACGTCAATTTTTTTTTAATTTTATTTATTTATTTTTTTCCCCCAAAGCCCCAGTAGATAGTTGTACGTCATAGCTGCACATCCTTCTAGTTGCTGTATGTGGGATGCGGCCTCAGCATGGCCGGAGAAGAGGTGCGTTGGTGCGCGCCCGGGATCCGAACCCAGGCCGCCAGCAGGGGGCCGGCCCTATGTAAATGTTATTATTTTTGAAAACTAAGAGCTTTTTTATGAAGTGAAATTAAATTATCATGCAGAGTGGAACTGTACACCTTAGAACTCCACGATCAACACTGTGAACTCATTTGCAAAAACTAAGATGACAAAAAGAAAATTATGGCATATAATAGTTTGGAAAATGGAAGGAGAGACACATAACTTTAAGAAGAGAATCTTTTCGGGGCGGCCCTGTGGCTTAGCGGTTAAGTGCGGGCACTCTGCTACTGGCAGTCCAGGTTCGGATCCCAGCCGCGCACTGACGCACCGCTTCTCTGGCCATGCTGAGGCCACGTCCTACATACAGCAACTAGAAGGATGTGCAACCATGACATACAACTATGTACTGAGGCTTTGGGAAAAAAAAAAAAAGGAGGAGGATTGGCAATAGATGTTAGCTCAGAGCCGGTCTTCCTCAGCAAAAAAAGAGGAGGATTAGCATGGATGTTAGCTCAGGGCTGATCTTCCTCACAAAAAAATAATAAATAAATAAATAAAACTGTTAAAAAAAAAAAAAAGAAGAGAATCTTTTAATTTAATGGGATAAACAGTAAACTGATAATCATTCCTATTTTCAAAGATGAACCTAATGAAATTACTCCAAAGAGAGGCCCTGGTTGGGGATTTCTTTTTGATGTCTCTGGTACTTTGAAGACCCCATAGTTGGTCTTGGTCAGAGAAGAAGCAATTGCTATTGATGTTCCAATTACATAGATAATTCTTTAACATAGAAAACCAATTTTAGACAGCTACCCTTTTAAAGAAACATTCAATATAGATGAAGCTGTTCTGTCTGCAAATATGAACACTAGCACTACTCTAAAGAGAAAGATCGATACTAAACATGGCCGTGTAACACACACTGCAATGAGATATTAACATCTCTTACAACAGGAAAATACAATCTCAGCTACCTTCATCAGAAGTTCTATTAAAATATGCTTGTGAGACTGGCTGATAAAGTAATGAATGGTTAGTGATATCAGGGAGAAGAGTGACTATTTATTCAGCTTTCCAATTCAATTAGGCAGAGTGAATCATAGAATCCATGAGTTGGAAGGATGTTACAGACAATTTAATCCAGTGTTCCAAGTCTGAATCCCTTTGAGTACCTCCCCAACAAGGTTTGTCCAGATCTGTTTGAACCCAGTCTACAGAAGGTATACTCTCCTTTTCCCCTGGATAATCCATTCCACCTTTGAACACAGAACTATTGGCTCGGAGATGGAGGCCAACTCTAAGTTGTAATGACTTAGAAGCAACACACAGGTGGCACAGGAAATGCACAGAGATTTATAATTACTCCGCTAAACCTGACTATATTAACGAGCATGATTTTGAGGACAGTAGTGCTAAGCAAAGAATTATAAGTAGAATGATCTTAAAGGAAAAGAATTGTTCTATACATTTTAAAAAATTTGTGAATGTCACCAATTTTGATTTTTCAAAAAAGTAAATCCTTACTACAAAAGAAAAGATTTAAGAGAATTTGCTTATATCTTATAAAAAGGATGTTTTTATTTACTTCTGGAATCAATGACAAATGGCATTTATTTGAAGGAAACTGTGATGAAAACAATGGGCCTAGTCACTAATGTAAAAGTCATATGGTATATTTTGTTTGATATATGTCCCAAAATGAAATTTGAAAAACAACTCTAATGTTTCCATTATCTTTAAAATCTTGCAATCTAATGTTGTTGTATGTATTGCTTTTCTCATGCAAAGCACTGTAGAGACAACATGGTGGAGTGAGCAAAAAGGCAATAGGCTTTGGAACAGACAGATCTGTGGTTGAATCCTCCAGCCTGCCATTTATTACTTGTATAATTTCTCAAATTATTTAAAGTCTCCAGAGCCTCAGTTTCTTCATCTGTAACACACACACTCCTATACCTAATAGCTAATAAAATAGGAAAAAAATTACTTGCCTAATAGAAAAAATAGAATTGTTGTGTAGGTTGAGTTAATATTTGTAAAGCACTTAGATCACTTAGTAAGTACTTGATGAATATCAACTATTTTTATTTTTGCTACTTAAAAAATGTGTTGTCTTCCCTCACTTGATACGCTTATGTTGATATCTACCCAATGCACAAACTTACTTATATTGTGTGGAAATGCCACAGAAATGCCTGGTTAACTTGATTTCTCATTTGCCATTGGTAAGGGTGCCAACGTCCTACCCTTAGAGGGTGCAGTGTGGTATAAGCTTTACTGTACTGGAGGCAAAGATCCCAAGAAATAGCAATTTCGGAATAAATTGCTTTATAAATTTTACTTTAAAATTTTTACTTTATTTAAGTAAGAAAACAAAATGAAAAATTTCAGTGCCCAGATAGTTGGTGGACATTTAAAAAATAAAATGTAGACAATAATACACACATTAGAGTATCAAAATAGTACAGAAGGGGAAGCATCCTTTCCCCTTTCCAGGGCCTCTCTCAAAGGCAACTACCATCAATAGCTACCACTGTGTTTTTAAATTGTTTAAAATGTGAACCTATTAAAGAAATTTAATAAAAATATTGGCTAATATGGTCCCAGACCGTATTAATTCAAAGTTACCTTATTTTCCCTGAAAAATGAAATTAAAAAATAGTTTAAAAAAGCATTTGAAAACAGAAAGAGAATACAGATGTCAGCAGGACATCTGAGAAGTAATTACAAGACTCCATAAGGGCTTCCTCAGCTATGAGACACTTTAAAGTGCAGCCACACTGAAAGGTCCTTTTCAGAGGTGCAGCCTGTTTGGCCACAGCATTGTTATATGTCTGAACAGGATAATGACATTTAAACATATGCATAAAGACAGAAAGTTTTGATACTAATGTTTTTATTCCTTATGAGAGCACTTTATATGCTTATGAATCTGTTCGTTATGTTTACAACAACTATCTTAAGCTTAAAATCTCAAGGAATAAGGGGAACGAAGAAAAAAGTGAGAATGGGGGAGGAGTGTCATACGTGCTCAAATCTAATCCATTATAAGTACATTTCTTTTCAACAAAGAAGCTTGGGAATGAAGCGTTTTAAAAAGAAGCCGTTTTTAGGGACCTGTCCCCTCTATTAAGAAGAAAAACTCGGGAAAAAACCGGAAAGAAATATTTCTCAGTGCATGAAATAACACATAGAATCACAGGAAAAGATCTAGAAGGATTTAACGATGGTTATCTCCGGATGGGAGAACTACAGATGTCTTAATTTTCATTTTGCTAATTTATTTTAAAAATAAATGGGACATCATTCTTCATTTATTGAACATGCATCATAAAGAAATCCTACATATAAAAAACTTTCTAATTTCCTTAAATTTTTTATTCTACTTGACTAATACAAATAAATAATCAATAGATCCTAAGTTTGCCAGTGATATAGGCAATAATGCTTTGGAGAAAAAAAAAAAAAACTAGCTTAAGAACAAACTAAGCAGCATTAAAAAAGAAATCAATAGAGTTGAGGACAAAGAATTTGGAGTAAGAAGGATGATCATTCAAATATTTTATAAACATGTGCGTCTCAGAGAAGACAGGGAGAGAAAAACACATGAAGATAACTTCAGAGGGTAGAGATAATTTCTCTGTATGTTTATTTAAAAATGACCCAACCTTTGAAAAGTTTCCATAAATTCCTTTTGTGTTCCAAATCAGGAAGGAATGATGGTTAGTATGCTTCTTATATATGGTAGCCAAATAAAGTTTTCTAGAGTTTTTACTTTTCTAGATAAATTACCTTGTTTTACTTCATGATCCTTTATTATTTCAAAAAAAGAGGAAATCTTAACTGGGAATGAAGAAGTCTCTGAAATGATCTTCGTTGTGCCAAAAGTCTATATTAATCCACTTTTTGACTTACTTTTCATAATGAAATATGGCTAAAACCTCAAAATCTGAATCTATCATAATTCTCTGAAGAATAAGAATATGTATACCATACATGTATGACATCATGGTCAATAATGATTTCCAAGTTGATAACCTAAAATCTCGAGGCCCTTTTAAACCAAAACTATTGGTAATTTTCAGTATCCAAAGAATAATTCTGATTTAGAAGTGGCCTACAATCTCCACATCAATCTGCTTATATTTATCCTTAGAATTGGAATTAATATTATACATATTACAGCTATGCCCCTAATTAGTTTTCTAACCTTAGGTAAGTGATGTAACCTCTCTGTGCAGCAAATTCTTCATCTACAAAATGCAATAACATTATATATATATATACACACACATATATATAATATTATATTATATATATTATAGGTTTGTTATAAGGATTATATAAATTCATGTAAACAGAGTGCTTGGAAATGTACTTCGCACACAGTTATCTATAAATGTTTATATTACCATCATCATTATTGTTGTTATTAATTAATACATTTAGAGGTAGAGTATTTATATTCCATTGCAAATTTATGAAATGACAATTCTCTCATCTTAAGAACTGTCAAGCAGAGAGTGGCATACAAATTTAAAATAAAATACTGTATAAGTCATTTAAAAATGGAGGTACAAAAAAACAGGACTTTTATCTTCCTTTAAAACAAATGTTTCTCCAGTATGTTAGAGTTCATAAATTACTCTGAAACACTTCTAAGTTTGGAAGAGCTAATGTGCTAGCAGTATGTTTATTCCCAAATAAAAGAAACTTCAGAAATAAAGGCTCATTTGAGGGAAAAAACAAGTAAACTTTGCTTTGAAATGTATATCTATATTAACTATAGTAGATAATCTATTTGTCTTTGGTTGGATGTTTAGACCTAATTTTATATATATGTATATGTGTGTATGTGTTTCCAACAATGACATTTGAAACTCAAGAGCTCACATTAATTTTTTAAGAGCTCAGATTTTAACTCAAATCTTCCTATCTCTACCTAAATTTCTCTCGGTGTGTCTCTTTATTTGGTTATGTTAGCCATCTCTTTGGCATATCCTTTCCTGTGTATTAGAAACTTAAAAAGAAACAATTAAAAATTGCAAGAAGTATTAGTGGAAAGGGGCAAATGCAGTGTGGGGTCTAGGTAGCCACTTCTAATCCCAGTACTAAGATCAGGGAACATATTCGGAGATCAGGAAGAAGAGCTGCTTTATGGCACAACCATGCAAGGTAAAATAACCACCCAATAAGGCTCAGCCTACAAGTACCAGGTTTAGCAAAGTTTTAGTAAAGAAGACAAGTCACATTCATCTCATAATATCACACTGGGCTTTTAAAAAATGTGCAAAGATGGGGCTGGACCAGCGGTGAAGTGGTTAAGTGCATGTGCTCTGCTTTAGCGGCCCAGGTTCGCAGGTTCAGATCCTGGGAGCAGACCTACACACCGCTCATTAAGCCATGCTGCGGTGCATCCCATATACGGGAATAGAGGAAGACTGGCACAGATGTTAGCTTAGCAACAATCTTCCTCAAGCAAAAAAGAGGAAGATTGAAAACAGATGTTAGCTCAGGGCCAATCTTCCTCACCACAAAAAAAAAATGTGCAAAGACCTATGAGACAGCTACCATACTGCATGATTTAGGAGAACAAAAGGGAAAGTGACAGCATCTCTGTTTTGGGAATTTCACTAAAGAGCAATAACAGGACATCACTACTCCTCAACAGCCAAAGTATATTCTGATTTCAGCTGAGGAAGCAGGTACGGTAGAATACTGTACAGTGATCTAGTATCATCTCTGCCCCAGGTGAAAACTTCCCTCTTCTACAACATCTGCCTTATCTCTTTTTAGTTATATGCAGTGGGCAGCCAATTACTTCTCCTTCCCCATCTTTAGTGTGAATATGACCATCTTATTCCAGACTCATTGTAATTTTGCTCCCATCAAATAAGCACAGTGGTTGGATTAGGGAACAAGAAAATCAACAAGTTGTAGCAAGAATTTTTCATTTAGGGCAAAAGGACATTAATTGCAATTAAAACATTTTGTCCTTCTTCCTTAGGAACTTTAATTCAATGTGGATCTTCTTCACTGACACAGTATCTGCAGAGAAGGGCAGGAGCAGCCTAGAAGAGCTGGGTTAGCAAAAGGTCTAGTGAAGTAAAAGTTTAGCAAAAGGTCTAGAAAACTCAGTCAAATCATAAGCCTACATGGGGATGACTTTAAATCTTCAGAGGTCTATGTGATTACTACTAACTGTGTGCTACTCTAGGGGGAAAAAGGAAAGTGTTAGTAACACTTCTTTTTTATGCTTTTGTTTTTGTAGATGAGGGAAAATTAAGATTACATAAAAACGTAAAGGATGTTAGAATAGGAAGGAGCCTTATTTATCACCTATGAGGATGATCACATATTCTGGCCTCACTAGGACAGTCTTATTTTATATCTCTTTTTACAGAGTTGTTATTAATAGTGTCCCCTTCCATTCTCAAAAATGTCCTAATTTAGAGGATCAATTATATGGTTATGCTGTCTATAATAAAATGCCCTCATTTTACCACAGGGACCCCGTTTAGTTAAGTAACTTCTCCAAATTCATATGATCAAGATGAAACTGTCAGCTCTTTGAGGGCAGGACTGTGTCTTCTCATCTGTTTCTCCATGTCCAATCCAGGCATACAGGTTGAATGTATGACTAACCGCTAAATTCCCAGGCCACTGTTTCGTTCACTCTACCATGCTAGTCTCTCAAAGTAGAAAGCTGATCATTTGCTAGAAATAGATGTATGGAACCTGTGGATTTCACTAAACAGCGATAAAATGACATTACTACTTTTGAGCGGCCCAAGTCATTGTGATTTATAGATGAGGAAAAAATGCCTTGAATGTGCAAATTGTAGTTGACTATTATCTCCACCCTAAGGGAAAATTCACTCATCCTCCACATCTGCTATGACTATTTTTAGCTATATACAGTGGGTGGACAACGAGTTGTTTCCACCCCCCTCTTAGGCATGAGTGTGACCGTCTTGTTTCCAGGCTCAATGTACTTTTGCTTCCACTCATAAGTAAGTACCAGAGTTGGAATTAACTTGCCGTGGCAAGAGTTTTCAGTTTAGAACTGAGGACAGTAATGAATAAGTCAAATCATTTTATCTGTCTTCCTTAGAAACTTAAATTGCCAACAATTCTCTTGTGATTGATCTTACCAACTAATATGTATTTTAATTTTTATTTCAAATTGTGCAAGAGTACAAAAAAAGTTATTTTAAAATTACAAGCCTGGTTTCCTTAAAGCTAGAACTCTAAATATATAAATTTGTTAACAGTAAGAAAAATCACCTTATTGCCAATTGAAAATAAAGATGTAGTTTATAAAAAGGAAGTAAAAAACATGAGTACTAATAGAAGTTTGCACATTAAAGACAATTTCTTGAATTCTCTAATATAGAAGATATGCCATACCCATCAAATTACCAAACTAATTCCAAATGCCCATAAATGCTGCTAATCAATTAGTAAAAAAGTATTTTACAGAAAAGTGTATGCATTAGCAACTGACATCAAATCACTCTTCTTGAAAAAAACTTACTCATTAATAACATAAATCAATTCACCAACAATTTTTCACATTATTCCATCTTGTACTTTTACCACAAAAGGGAAATATTTGTTTCTCTTTAAGAAATCCTTAAAGAAATTGTTAAAGCTTTAACAATTTATTTTTATTGGCATATGTTCTGACAAGTTTTTATAATAACTTCAAAGAATAAATAAATAAAGATGATGTATACATTTAGGATATATATATATATGTATTTAAATGTGTGTGCATATATATACTTTTATATATAGCTGGACTAATTTACATTTAACAATTTTTTCCTAAGGAAAGTAGAGAGGGCCTCCTATACAACTATATGTATAACTAAAATTAAATCATAATTTAAAAGTGATGATTGTCCCTTGGGAATTTATGATAATTGACCATTTTTCATAGACAAAGAGAACATTAGATGCATTACTAATAAGTTATGCATATTTAAAACTGTTTTCCAGTGAATCTGCACTGATCTAATTACTCCACTAATAAACTCTGTCAACTATCTTTCTGATCAACAACATATTTGCAAGATTTTTTACTAGGGTTAAGTACGTAGCCTGTGACTACAAAATAAAAGGCAAGCAACCGGCCCATGTGAAACAAACCCACTTGTTTTCACTACCTGTTGCATATATCAAGCTGAAATAAGTAACCAAGAATCTCTTAATATGATTATAAATTTAGAAAATTTTAATAACAGAAAAATATATGGTGATATAAGAACATCTTAACTAAATATATATTATCCATTTATGTAGTTTTCATGTTTGTACAATGATTTTGCACTACATTAGGAAACAATGAGAGTCATAGCAATTCAACAAAAGAACAGAGACTGTTAAAGAAACAAATATTTCCCTTTATTTGATTACATTACATCTACTTATGGGACATTCAAAATAATTGAAGTTGTCAATTTAAAAGCCTATAAATAATATTTATATTTATTCAGCTATTTAACTGAAATCCAGCCAGCAAATAGCAACATGTATTTGAAAAGCTTACTCGTGGAAAGTAATTTCCACACCAACTCAGTTTATTCGATTCAGAATTATCAGTATTTAAGAATCAGAACAGTAACACTTAAGAGTAATTTTATCAATAGGGAGTTTGCCTTACTCCTTCGCCAGCTGCACACTGGTAGGTTTTGCTCCGATAGGTATCCCATATTTGTGTAAAGTCTTAATCAAAATCTCCCTCATGTCGTTGTTATAGGAATCAAAGTCAAACACATTCCTCACCACACTGGAGAGACCTTCAGTGGGAAATTTCTGTTTAAAAAAAAAAATTCCCTTATTATCCATGTGATAAAACATATAATATAAAAATCTACAAAACTGATAGAACAATAATGATCAAATGAACTTTAGCACACATTTACTAGTCGTGCTAGATAACCAGATAGGAGGAATATACACATTTTTCTTTTTTAATATTTGCTCTGATGACTTCGTATTCTCCTTTTTAAAATAAATATTAGAATTTGAGGGGGAACAGTTCCCTCTCTCAAATGTTAGATCAATGCTCAGATCCTGGCATTCAGTGATTTCCACTGCTTTCTGTAATCTCCCGCCTTTAAGATGAGTACCAGATTGACCAATTAAAAAACGCTATTTACATAAGGCAGAGTGTTGAATATCTATACAGAAGTATGCAGAGAAATTACAGGTCTATGAATATGTGAAAAAAAAAGTTTATTCTGTATAGATTTATTTCTGCTAAGAAATAAATAAGAAAGGAATGGAATAACATAAAAAGTACAGGGAATAGAGAAACAAGGAACAGAGGCAAAGAAAACAAGTATTATTAACAGCTAAATTTACACTGGTGGTGTCCTCAGGCTCATTTACCAGCAGCTTAGTCTTGATTTTCTTTAGGCACTGGGATCTGAGCTGGCTGAATTCGACTGGTCATGGTTTTATAGGCAGAATAAAGCTTCCTATTCTCCTTTCTAGGTTCTCCTTGGAGAGTTGGGGATGAGAGGCAGAGGTCAAGAGTTATTAGGTTGTGACTTTAGCTTGGAGATCATTATTTGTTATAAAAGTAGAATTTACGTGGGTTTTTTGTTTTCTTTACCAACGTGGACCACACATTGTACATGGCTACAAGGAATTTTATTCTCTTGCCCACTTACTCTATCTTATTAAACTTCCTTGCAGTACTTTACAGGTATGTAATTAATACTGTTAGTTCCTAGTCTGTGTTCTATCTCCAAGTCTTTTGTTTTCAAAATGAAAATATTTTTCACTCAGATACCACATGCTTGTTGTATAAAGTCAAACAGTAGTAAAGTTTCCCTGCTGTCTCACTCTCTTGTCTTCCCTCACCCCCCAAAAATATCCTCCACCATATTTCCAAGCTCCACGGTAATGGCTAAGAACGGAAACTTAATAAAGTCAATTCAAAGGCTAAACATAAAATGTTCACTGGTTTTCCAGATTTAAAATCTAGATTACACACACTTCATATTATATCATCTGAATCAGTATTATATTTATAGAAACTGAAAGACTTGGTATAAATTAAGCAGTCTAAGAAAATGAGATTCATGGCTTCTTCTAAACCTTTATGCACAGGCATCTGCCATACCTGTAAATGCTTGACTATGTTGACAACTTCTCTGGTAGAATAAGGATAGTTAATAATCCCCTGGTCAGCTAACCTCCTCAGCTCTCCAAAGGCAGCCACGAGCTTCTGAAGGATGGGCTCAGGCACATTTGGTCCATACTTTCTGAGCATCTCGAGTTCTGAGTGGGGTTTAGGATTATCAACTGCATGGCAGCTAAAAATATCACCTACAGGAGAAAAAAGATTCACATTCAGCATGCAACTAATCCATTATAATGCCACAGGAAATATGGAAGGGTTGTTTCAAGAGCCATGGGCTGCTCACCAAAGCACTTCTATTTTTAAGTGTGTAAAACTGTATAGAAAGCTCATCAAACAATAGGATGGTATACAGAGAAAGCAAATGACTAAGGCAAAAGAAAAGGAAAGGGAGTGATGTGTGGTTTATTCCGTATAGATTTATTTCTGCTAAAAAATTATATAATACTTGAATGCAATCTCACTGGGAGATATTCAAATACAAAGAGCAAAAAAGAGAAGTCCCCCTTTTGTCTCTGCCAATCCCACACCCTCCCCCACAGGCACCCAGTGTTAACAGTTTAGTGTATTTATTCTTCCATACCTGCATTAGTGTTGTTTTTAAATGCATATATACAAACATATATAGTTCAGGGGATTTATTCCTTTTCCATTAATTGTAAAATACTCTACACATGGTTCTGAGACTGCATTTTTAACTTTAACACATGTTGACTATCTTCAGAAATTATATAAATCTGTCACATATGGATGCTTCTTTATGTATACTATAAAAGGGGGAATTAGCATCATCACTCTCCAAACAATTTATATCTTGTGCAGGTTGTTAGAATATACTTTAGAAATTAGTTTTGGAAAAGTAAACCTGCAGAGACATTATCTAAATTAAAATCAATCACAAGGAATGTAGAAACACAAAACATTTCATCTGTAATTTAGGCAACTGAGAATGTACTAGAAAAATATAATCTATTCTCAAAAGAGAGATGAATTTCTCAAATTAAAAGTTCATATAATTCTATTGATTCATAATTCAAGAGACCAGGGACCAAAGGAAGTTAAAGTTAATAGATGTGCATGATTTATGCTCATTTTAGAAAGAAAGGAAATCTAGTCAGGTAGCAATGGATCTTACTTTGACTTAGAAACCATTCAAACCATTATTTTATCAGTTAATATATATTTATTAAAGCATCTGAATAAAATGCAAGCCATGATAATTTCAAACTTGTATCTCATAGACTACACCTGTTCAAATACAAACATGAAGAACAGCTTTTGCCTCTTTTGCTGAAAATCAAATTTAACACTAATATAAAACTACAATTGACCCTTCATTCACTCATTCATCAAAGAGTTATTAAATGTCTTCCATGTGCCAAATACTAGTCTAGGAACTTTATATACATCAGTGATCAAAAATACAAAAATACCTGTCCTCATGGATGTGGAGCAATCCACATAGGTAGGCAATAAGTAATACATACAAATGTTAAAAATTGTATGTTTCAAAGAAAAAAGAAAAAGAAAAGCATAGTATAGGACAGCAGAAATGGTGATGGTGGGGGAGGTCAGACAGGCAGGGCTTCTGGAGGAGGTGACATCTGAGTAAATGTAGATATCTGGGGCAAGAGTATTCCAGGCAGAGGGCATAGCTAATGCAAAGATCTGAGGGCAAGCATACCTGGCATGTTCAAGGAAGAGACAGGGAGCAGAATGGCTGGAACAGAATGAGTGATGGAGAGAGCAGCATACAGCAGTATAGGACACGAGGTCATAGAGATAAGAGGACGTGGGAGACATATTGTGTGCTCTTCTGGAGAAATTCTATGCATGTACAAGCATATTCATGTACACACATCTCTCTTGCCTTTTGTTTTTTATTAATTCAAATGGAAGATTACTAGAGCCACTGTTCTAACTTATTGCTTCACTTAATATATGTTGAGCATTTTTTTTTTTATCAGCATGGGTAAACTTATCTCATTCCTTTTTTTTTTTTTGTGAGGAAGATCAGCCCTAAGCTAACATCTGATGCCAATCCTCCTCTTTTTTCTGAGGAAGCCTGGCCCTGAGCTAACTTCCGTACCCATCTTCCTCTACTTTATAGGGGATGCCGCCACAGCATGGCTCGACAAGCAGCGCATCTGTGAGCACCCGGGATCCAAACCGGCAAACCCCAGCCCGCCGCAGCGGAGCTCGCGCACCCAACCGCTTGCGCCACTGGGCCGGCCCTCCATTCCTTTCTTTTTTTTTTTTAACAGTTGCATAGTATTTTATTGTATGGCTAAAATAGAATTTCTTTATCGAGTCCCATTTGGATGGACATTTAGGCTGTTTCCATTTCTTTTACTACTGTAAACAATACTATATTGCCTATCCTTGTATTTAAATCATTGCATAGGTAATTCCTTTGGATAAATTCCTTGATGTGGAATTGCTAGATCAAAAATCCTACTAGGAGACTGGACTTGCTCCACATTGAGTATGAGATTGCAGAATTACCTATCTGCCATAGAGAAGAGAAGTCCTTCTTAAAGGCTCCTGATGATTAAGTTTATCCAAGGCCTCTCCAATCAACGTGAATAGGGCTCCTCAGAGCTGGCCTCAAACATTTTCATAGTTAGGGGGATGTGACAAAAACCAAACACTAAAAACCATTCTTTATTTTGTGTTTTAGTCCAAGAGGCCCTAAACAATAAAATATAGTGTAACTGTTTAAGAAAACAGGCTCTGGAATCAGATAGTTTTAGATAGGAAGCCAAGCTCCAACACTCATTCGCTAAGTGACTCTAGAAAAACAGTTAATCACTTAGAATATCAGATATTCTCCTTCTCTAAAATGGGGATGACAAATACTCTCACAAGATGGTTGTGATGATGACACAGCACATGGTAGCATTTAGTGATAGCCGATACAGCATTGTTACTAAGACAATATTATTATTGTTATTGCTATTGTTTTTGTTATTATCATCATTATTTTTACCTAAGGTACCGAAGAAATCATTGCCTAGGAAAGGAAATCCAGGTCTGTTGGCCAGAACAATCATCCTAAAATCAGGATGAATCACTATAACATTTTCTCTTCCATTCACATTAGCAGAATCTGAAAAACAAAATTTCTATTTATTCTTTATTAATATTTAATAGTTCTTAAGAATACCAAGTTACAGACTATAAAATAACATAAGTAGTCATACTGTTCAATTATAAGAAGCTCTAAGAAATCTGGCTGTGATAACTTGGTTGAAGAAAAAAAACTTTGAGAAAGTTTGCTTAAGAACAGAATACTGATAAAGCATACACTAAGTTACACAGAAACCTGCATTTGTATGTAAATTCAATGCACATCTAAAAAGCAAACTTGTCCAAATGTTGTCTGACAGTAATTAAACTTAGCTTGAGATGCTATTATTTCTAAAAAGAAAAAAAAAGAATCCATAACAAGCAATAATCCAAAGGATACTCAAAGAATAATCGAAGCATCTTTCAATTTTTATCAAGTCAGCACCTGCATCACTTTGCATAGAGCCTGCCATTATGCACCTAGGAACAATTCCTGTTTCGATCGTTCACCCTGAAACTTAACCACATAGAATAAAGGTCTTCAAAACCTAGTCAACCCATTAGTGCAATGTTGACTTATTTCCAATCAAGGGATTCTACCACAGTTCCTAAAACAAGTGATCTCAAGTTGACTGGAGCTTTCTTTGTGCAAATGTTTAAGGTATTAAAGGAACCGAATTCTTCCATGTGCCATGTTCTACTGGTTGGTGTACATTTCCGATAAAGCTGCTAGTCCAGACAATAAATTAAGACAGTAAAAACTTTATTATGGTTATTTTAAAAAGAAACACTTGTCATCTGGGTTTATTTAAATCCAAGCCTTAGGCTATCCATCTTTAAAAAATGATAGTTGTGAAACACCTGCAGTTTTATCTGAGCTGAGACTGTAAGAACCTACACTCATACTCTTTTATGATACCAAAAAGAAATCTTTCAATGTGTCATATATTCATGTACTAATACAACCAATAATTTTAACATTTGATCTCCATTAATTTTAGTAGTGGCAAATAACAAGGGTATGTGGTCACAGGGAAAATCTGATTCATTGGTTAATTAAAAGAAAAATGACAATAAGAAATGAAAATTTAAAAAAGCAAAGAAAATGAAAAGCATAGCTCTAGAAGTGATCGTTTATGAAACCATGTTCAAAAGAGCTTCTGGGGCTCTTGTGTTTAAAATGTCATCTACAATCAAACTTGAGTTTAAAAATTATGATGACTCCTTTATTTCTAGACTATCCCTCAAAAGCATATCAGAAAATGTAGAGGGTTACCAGGAGATAATCACTCCTTAACTACAATTTTGTTTCAGCAATTCTTTCTTCCCTTCCATTGCACTGTCCTCATAATGCCTCTAAAAAGGGCAGGCAGAATTCTCATCCTGAGAGTCTGAATGAGCTTTTGAAAAGATAGTAGTCAGGGGCCGGCCCAGTGGTGTGGTGGTTAAGTTTACGCACTCCGCTGCAGTGGCCTGGGGTTTGCTGGTTTGGATTCTGGGTGCGGACCTACACATTGCTCATCAAGCCATGCTGTGGAGGCGTCTCATATACAAAATAGAGGAAGATTGGCACGGATGTTAGCTCAGGGCCACTCTTCCTCAAGCAAAAAGTATGTTGGTGTTCTCAGAGTAGAAAAATATAAAGCTGATTTGCCCTAAAACTAGTGTCGAAATTTTCAAAGATGCTCTCTGGCTATAAAAAGTGAAACTGACAAGGCTGGATTCAGACATATTGATTTTTATAAATGATTGTCAATACAGACAACTTGAGTTATATAGAACTTATGCTTGTTACTTATATATAAGTAGCCAGTTAAGTGTGTGATGTGACACCAGAGATGTAAAAATTGCATATATTGAGGGAAAAGTTGCTTTTTAATACTCACTTGCAACAATGCGTCTTCCATCTGCTAGAATCATTTCTCCATTCTCTACTAGAGTTTTTAAAATACAGGTGACATTTGTTGGGGCTTTGTCTGCCTCATCTACTACCAGAACATGACCCAACTTTATTGCTTTAACCTTTGAAGATAGAACATTCATTATAAACAAAAAAATGAAAGCAACTGTTTTTAAAATTTCATCATTCATTGCTTCAGATTTACAAGAGCTGATTTTATTTAAGTTATGGGTAACTTAACTTGTTACAAAAAAGAAGTCTGTAGAAGAGCTGGAAACAAAATTTATGATCTCTACCAAAAGCTTCCGTAGTTACTAAGCTGTTAACTCTACAGTAATCCTTTAATGTAAGAATTATTCCTATGGTGGTAATGTCCACAACATTTCCCCCCCCCCCACGTAGCGGAGATTTAAAACAAGTATAATAAACAGAGAAATTAAAGCGCCATGGGAGTTAAAATAAGTGAGAGAGTACAGGGTCTGAAAGGGTTGATCACGTCTCTACTACTAAGGACTTGATTGCTAGACCAAGAAATATGTACTTTACTTCATTAAGTAATGGGATGTAATTAAAGATTTATGAGTTTAGACAATATAGGAATGGAGTTTGTATCTACACTTTAGGACATCTAATCCGGCAGCAGTATGCAGAATAGACTAAAAGGGGATTACCATAATAATTTGGTTAAAAACTGTTTTGGAGACCTAATTTTAGGGGAGAAGGCATGGGAAAAATGGAAATAGAAAGCATCAGATTGATCTGAAGAGTTTTGCAGAGGTATATAAAATCTACAGAATTGGCAACTGAATAGATGGGAAGATGGTAAAGGAAAAATAAGAAAATTCCTAGGTCTTAGGTGGCTGAGTGAATGGTGACATTATAGAAAGAAAATAAAAGCAAGGAAAAACTCTTAAAAACATTTTTAGAGAGCGGATAGGTGAAGATACTCAATGAATTTAAATGTAAACCCAAAGATTATTTTTTTAAATAGTAAGAAATATCTCATAACATAAAATGGACCACATCATAAACTTGTCTCATTGCATATTTTTGGCAAAGAATTGTAAGGAAATACAGATTAAGAAATAGGTGATTCCCTCCACCACAAATATTTTATTCAATGTTCTAAAAAAACTAATAAAGATTTTCCTAAAATAAATTGAATTAAAAAAAAGAGAGAGAGAAAACGTGTGGTTTCTATTCTCAACCCCAGCCTTCACTCTCTATTCAGGGAAAGTCAGGCCCAATCTGGGAAAATTCAGGCAGGAAATCCTAAAGACTCCAATCACTGGGGTCTGGACCACAGAGGTTCTCATGACGGCTTATTTGTGCCATTGCTGCAAAGGAGTTATCACCACAGCGGGACATGCATGACAGGCCAGGATTTCTTTGAGTCTTATGTGAGAAGTTAAGGTATGCATCTTCCCAACTGCCCAAAACACTGGGCTAATATTTTAATCATTAAAATCATCTTTAAAAACATTCTAGAAGCATTGTCTAATTTCAAATTCTACACATTTGAAAACAATAGCAAACTTTTTTTTTTTTATTCTAGAATGGAGAGGAAATCGTTGGAGGATTTCTATCATCCTCTAAATCTCTCACTCTGGAGAGAGAAAAACAGAATAAGAAAACATGCTATTTTCCTATAATTTGCATTTAAATATCCACTCTCCAAATGACATATGAATGAGTACTTTTCAGTTAAGACTGAAATATATTGGAATCTATGGGAGATCCCCCCCTCACTGCCTGAGGGTGAAATATAACTATCATTCAAAAAAATACAGTTGAGCATATTCATATAACTGAATTACTAACCAAAGGTGAGTCTTCATACACAATAAGTCCATCTGTAACAGAAGGCTGAAGAGTAAGGGTTTGTACTGTGGTGTCCCTAAAGTTAAAGCAACACATTTTATAGTTAGTAAGGAAATAACATTTGACCATGAATAAAAATACACCACAAGAGCACTTCTTTCTTTTTGTTCATTATCCTGCTCTTCCCAAAGTGAATAAAAATAGCAAATGAAATTTCATTCAGCAACTATCTCGTAGATGTAAATATAAATCACAAGGGTTTGAAAATTAATCCAGGTTTATAGACTATCCAGGCTCTTTACTTCTCTTTTTCCTTCCAGTAATTTCCCTTCTGATCATTTCACTCCTCAAAATCACCACCTAAAGGTGAAGAGGAGAAATTAAAAATACATATTTGTATTATATATATAATATTTTTATTTTAAAATAATTTTGATGATGAGTTTGGTGAAGCCTAGCATGCTGACATGGCCAATTAAAGTAAGTCTATGAATTTCACGTTGAGGCCAAATCTGCCATCATGAGGTATGAAAGCCAGACTGTCTCATCTCACTCCAGGAACTGTGAGATTGTGAACTTTCTGCTGGAATAAGGGCAGTCTATTTTATTTTCTTAAAACTACCTGCTACTGTTTACCTGACTCTCCTTTAGATCAGGATCTTCAAAAGTATTAATAATGAGTTATCTTGATATTATGCACCTCCTTACATGATGAGATATGAAGTTCACATCACCTATGAATATGCTTGCCAATAATGTGTGTATATAAGCTGCAGGTGATAGGTAGGTCCAGACAGTCTTAAGGAGATCAATTTTATATCTTTACCTTCTACATATACTTTATCTTAAAACTAAAAAATCCTATGGCCATCATGATCATGTCACACAGAGAATTAAATTACTTTAAAAATGTAAGTAGTATCTTTCTTTACACAAGTTCAAAGCTGTCTTTTCAAACTACCCTACCACTTATTCAAAGTAATAATGTGAAGTTACAATTGTTTTGAGGGACCTACTATGTGCAAGACACTACTTGGAATGGGAACTTCAGAACTTAGTTCTATAATATGCTCCTGAAACTTCAACCCAAATGCCAACTTTTACCACAATCTATTAAAATTAAAAGATGTGTATCTATTAGAAAAAAAATGAATAAATACCACATGAAAATCATGAACCGAGCAAAGTTAAGATATCACTCAAATCATTTTTTGCTTTCCTAAAACAAATTTAATCAAAATCAGTTAATTGCTTTGAGAGGCAGTTTTGCGGTAGTAGAAAGAGGACTTTGGAGTCAGACCAATCAGGATTCAAATTCTAGTTCTTGCCACTTACTAGCCATATGATCTTGGGTAAGTAATAAAATCCACCAGGGGGATCGTTGATAGGACACTTGGAAAGTATCTGGCATATTATATGACAGATAGGAAGAGTGTAATTTCGTATTAGCCTTAGCTATTTGTTATCATTATTGCTGTTGTTGTGACTGAAAGTTCCTTGCCTGTCTAACTTCTACTTGATCTTCAGGTTTTTAGCATAGATGGTACTTCTTGGAAATCCTCTCCTTGACCCTTTTTAGAACAGGTGAGGTGGCCTAACTGTATGTTCCCTTTGAGCCCTGGATTTCCTCTATGTTAGCACTTAACATACTATATTGTAGTTTCTTATTTTAAGGTCTTTCTACTTAGACTATAAGACTTAAGAGTGTAGACTATATCTACCTTGTCCCTCATGCTGTCTCCAGCATCTAATAGGTGTCTGGCTTACAGGATGAATTCAACAAATATTTGTTGAATAAATGAATGCATGAATGAAATGGACAAAAATGCTAAAAGTTAAAAAATCAACACTGTAGCTTATAGTGCAACATATAGTATATGGACTTCCAAATTTATTGGATCACGGAACACTTTTTTTTTCTTTAACAGAGAATCTAGAACTACAGAACCCACTCTAGTAAATGTTGGGTTAGATTAAGGTTGATCCTCATCCCCCAGGGAGCTGCCAATCACCTCCCCACCCCCGTAGCAGGTAACTTCTGTATCAGAGTCCTCATTTACCAGGGCTTGAGCAGGTATGTTGGCAATACAATTATTGCCATTTACAATTTCTAGACTACTTGCCTTCTTTGCACCTAGGTTGAAAGGTTTCTCCCTTTAACTTGACCAAATGGTGACTGGTTTCTTTAGTTAATTCCCCAGGGGTCTACCCTACTGCTATTCTTGACCCCTATTCCAAGCCCCCAATTCCATGATCCTAGCTCTCATGGACCTGGTGCCTGTCCCTGGGACCTGCTGCTTCCTATGGCCCTAGCACTACACTTTACAAGGAATCCAATATCAATCTTTAATCTTTGCTAAAATTCCATTTAAAATGTGTCTGAAATAAAGCCTTGGGGGATCTTAGGAAAAGTGAAAATATATTGTGACAATTTATTTGTGCTTATCAACTTTAGTATGAATAAAATGTTTCTTATGCAATACCATGATATATAGTCATATACCCATTTCTTGTATTCCTGGGTCTTACAAGTTTACTGTAGGACATACTTTATGCAATCTGCTGTTAAAAAAATTAATTTTTAGAGTTTTAAACAAATCAAGAAAAGAGTTTAATTAGTCTCACAAATTCACTGCTAATATTCTTGCGATATAAATGGGAGTGGATAAGGAAGAGAAAAAGACGTGTTCACACAGATTTTTATAGCAATATAATGAATTTCTCACCTCAGCTGTCACATATTTAATGGGCAACAACATGACACCTTCCAGCACCAAAATGGAAAGAGGAATTCTTGTATCATTGTCAGTAGAAAGGAAATTCAGTTGTCACCTTAATAATTATAGTGCTTCATAGCAGATTAAGAACAGGAAATTCAAGCTGAATTCCAACTTTCAAAAGGCAAATGAAATTGCTCTATAACACTTGAATTCTGATAGCATACAACTTGTCATGTTAGATTTCTCAAAAGACTTTTGTGCTATAAATAAAAACCACAGGTTTGAGGGAATGAGCACAAATGATATGATTTCCAAAAGGGACTACAAATGAGGATAAATACAAACGGGAATCATAGCTTTCGGTGGAGTGAGAGAAAGAGAAAGAGGAATTTATAGGATAAAGGTGGTTTTGTTCTGCTCTTATCATTGATCCTTTTGTCTTACACATCAAAGGAAAAGCAAAGGCTAGTAAAATATGTAAAATGATATTAAATTTTAAAAAATGAGTTGGCTTATATTTCAGTAAGTTTCCCTGATTATGTAAGAGTGGAAAACAATCCGCTATCTTCTGCATAGTACTTAATACAACAAGAAAAAAAGCTTATTTTTCAAGATGTCTCATATTATAAACTTCAACTTAGTAAGTGATAAGGTGACTACTACTGTCGCAGGTAGCATATGCATTGACTTTTTTTTTTTTTTTGCTTGAGGAAGATTGTCCCTGAGCTAACATCTGTGCCAATCGTCCTCTATTTTGTATGTGGGATGCTGCCACACCATGGCTTGATGAACGGTGTGTAGGTCTGCGCCCGGGATCCAAACCTGAGAACCCTGGGCCACAGAAGTGGAGCGTGCAAACTTAACCACTACACCACCAGGCCGGCCCCTGCATTGACTCTTAAAGACACTATAATGATTCTTTTTCAAAGGGTATTTGATTAAAATCCTTGCTCTGTATTTATGAGCTTCTTGGATCAAAAGATATTAATTCTCCACACAAATAAGCAAGACTCTAAGAGAATATTTTATTTGCTACAATTTCAATTCTATTATGATTTGTTCTTCTCAAGAACAGCTTTGAAATATAAGCTTACAAAAGTTAAAATAGAGGCAACAATTTCAACAACAATGGAGAGCAGAAAAGTTAAAACACAACTGAGTCACATTTCCTTAGCCTAAGGATTAATAAAGAGATGGCTTCCCAACGAATAACAGTTACCAGTAACGCTTGACGAATTAATTAGAATATTCAGCTAATTGTTGACATTTACGTTAGCACCAATTGTTCTCACTTCTTACTAACTTACAAACTAAAGCTGTCTATCAATTAAAGCCTGTGTTGATAAAAGGGCTACTAAAAGAAATATGGCGCTAAACTCTATTCTTCTTTTAACTCTGTGACTTTAAAGTTTTTTTAAATTGAAGTTATTAATGTTTCAACAGTAATTTAAAATAATTCCACATGCAATAAAAGTAATTAGACTGTATGAAGACCAGGTTTTCGTCAAAAAAAGGAAAGAAAATTGGCCTCTAGAAAGCAAGCACAATCTGTTCCGAAATGTTGTTTGTAAAAGTACATTAAGCTAATATCTTCTAATTTATTGAGGAGCAAAAGATCTCCAAATAGTGATGTTTATTTTGAGGATAATATTTTAGTGAGTTGTATTTAAGTTGGTTTATGGTTAGCTTTCTTTTAGAAAAATAATAATAAACATAAGAGTGAAAGACGAAAGATGACACATAAGAGTTTCAAATAGCTAACAAAAGTCGTCTCGAACTTTACAGCCTTTAAAATAAAAATGACTATAGGAACAGTCCACTCATTAATATAAACTAATATTTGCTTAATATTTTAAAAAGAGGGATGATTAGGAAAATAAATTAATTTTTGCCAATAAGTATAAGCACATTACTGACTGAGAAGTAAATGCTGTAAAAGACATTTTCAAGTGAAGAAAGGTTCATGGTATCATCAAGAATATCATTTCCACAAGGCTTATTTTAAAATAAGTAATGAAATAAAGTAAGGAACACTAATAACAATTATCACCAATAAAACAGAGAGTGGTACTTAGACATAGATAATACAAACAAATTTAAGAATTAATTGATGTTTACAAACATTTTGGGCTCTCTGCTGAATAATAGCATACCACCTTCCTACCCCTGCTTATAAAAGGCAAATTTATTTCGCCATGTGGGGAAAGAAACTTCCTCAGCCCCTCACAAAGAAACAGTTATTATTATAAGCAGCTTTGCCATCCAACACAAAAAAAAAGGAGAGACAAATTAGCTATGATTACTGCAGTGTTAGTTAAAAGCCAGCACTGGACTAAATCTGAGTCCTCTTAGTTTGGTCAATCGCTTAACCTCTTGAAGCCCAAGATTACTCATCTCTACAGAGGGAATTAAAATAGAACATATGAGGGAATATAGTAGAGTAGAGAGAGAAAGAGTGTTATTATATGTGCTTTGACTGCTTTGAAAGAAAAGTCCTTTTAGTAAGACAAGCAAAATATTATTTCTGCCAAAGTGACTGAAAAGACTTCAGCTCTTAAAACAGTTGTTTTGGAGGACAAATAGTTTACTTAATAGTCAATCACTCATTACTAATATGTCCAGATGCAAAAAGTCCTAACAAACCATAAAAGGAAGGAAGACATTGGGAGGATAATATTTACGGAAGGAAGTCTACTGTGATGCAACACTTTGTTCTTCAGAGGTAGATTCTTGCTGGGAACAGCAGGTAGAAAATAGCCACAGCAAAACAGTCATCTGATGGAAGCTAAACATTTCAAAGTATGGTTAGTTTCCAAAATTTACTTACCCTCCTCACCACATCTCCTAGCAATATATTAGCACTATTTAAAAAGAAATTCCTCCAATATTCAAAGCCATGCTGAAAAAAGCCTTTTAGCAAACTCTGAAAGTTTTGTAAGTCATCTAGTCTTTAAAAACAAATCTATTACAATGGTATATTAAAAAATTGGATCTTTTATTTTTACTGTGAAAACTAGCTTTCTGGCTTGGTAAATTTTAGGGACTCGACCTAATTTCTTTGTAGGAAGTTCATTCCCCCTTTCTAGACAAAAAAGAAAAACAGTATTCAGGTCCCTTATTTCCCTTTCCCCTGCCATTAAAAAATGCATTTTCTAGGGGCTGGCCTGGTGGCGTAGTGGTTGGGTTTGTGCGCTCTGCTTCTGCGGCCTGGGGTTCTCGGGTTTGGATCCCTGGTACGGAGCTGCGCACTGCTCATCAAGCCATGCTTTGGCGGTGTCCCACAGTAAAGTAGAGGAAGATGGGCACGGATGTTAGCCTAGGGCCAGTTTTCCTCAGCAAAGGGATGAGGACTGGCAATGGACGTTGGCTCAGGGCTACTCTTCCTCATCAAAAAATAAAACAAATGCATTTTCTGATCAGTTTTTAAAAAGGACTAGAAGAATGAAATGCAGATTAAAACGCAAAATTGAATGAGTATGCAAAGATGCGCACACAGGTGAAACCAGAAGGTGAGCCTGGTGAATACACTGGATAAATTTTTATCAGAAAATACAGTATCTAGTAATTTGTATATTTTAAAAGCCTCATTAATTGGGTAACAACATAAAAGTGTGATAGAGTAAAAAAAAGTGATCACTTTTTCATTATTAGGACATTCCATAATCTTTCATCCAATAAATATTTATTGAACATTTACTAACGGGCACTGCTTAAGATGTTGGAGAAGTATCTGTGAACATAACAGGTAAAAATGCCTTCCCTTGATGAGCTTAAATTCATAATATAGTTACTTGAACTTATCTTACCATACTAATAATGTACCATACTAATAAAGTAGTTCATACTAGATCTTGCATGAGATAAAATATCAAAAGATATTTTACCAAAGGCAATTCAATACAAAGTTAAAATAAATATTTTTGGTCACTAAGACAAATGATAAACAGCACGCTGCTATTTAAGTCCATCAGAAGACTTAAGCCCACCAGTTCTCTGTGAAGCTAGTTAGGCCTGTCTCTTTTGGTTAATAACTCAAAATACATTTTTCGTGTAATACTTATTGCCTAAAACTTACTATGTAACTTGCCTTTTGTATATATCATAATATTATTTGATAAACTATAATCTATAAATTATTTTATCTTCATTTCTGGTTGTTCATGAAATAGAGAAAATTCCCAATGTTCTGGTTTTAAATTTATCACACTTGAACCACTTGAGTCAAACAGAAAGTATAAAAAGAAGCATTATATTTGGAGAACTCTTACTTAAAGGAAATCTATGTTTTCTGTAATTTACTTACTTTATTAAGTTTTCATGACAGAGTTTCTTAAAGGAAGACACTACTGCATCATAAGAACTATATATATTGCTTTTAGCAGCAAAAGTTAAATAGTTCCTTTCAGCCCCAGCCTGTTTTCCAGTATCATTTTAATGGCAGAGGAGAAGGAAGAAATATCTTTGAGGCATTAGAGGGGAGAAGACAAAAGCAGCCCTGTAAGCACATTTCTTTGTTATTTTATGTTTTATCCTAAAGTTTGATGGAGATTTTGAACTCTATTCCACAATACATCCAGTTGTTTAATACAAAAATGTCTAAGTCACTTTTAGGAAAACAGCAACAAAGAGCCGTTGTCCTGAGCCAACACCTTCAGGAAACTGGGTTGAGCTGAAGACTGCTGACGCTGCACAGCAAGTTCAGCATCTGGCCGCTTTTTCTCTTCTGGTATCTATCACATTTCTTGAACCCAAAATTAAATAAATGAGTGGTTATAAATGGCAATCGTTGTTTTCAGCACTTTATGAACTATCTCAAGATAATGACTGTGGAGAGCCTTCAGAACGATACCAAAAAGGAACTATGTGCAGCATTTTCTGACTTCTGCTGGTGGGCGTTTCAACAACTGCACCTTTATAAGATGCCAAATAGCTTATGTCACTTTGAGACTGAAAAGTCCTCTCATCTCCTGGGCAATTTCTTCTTCTCTTTCAGGACAATATGAGGATGTGGTTCATTTGTCCTGTTCTCTCATTTCAGTTTAGGTATTATTGCTACTTATTGAAGGTTAGTCAGAAGATCTCTAAAACCACACCAAAAAGAAAAAAAGGAGTACTTAATACATAGATAAAACTTAAAAAAAACAGAAAAAAATTTTGTAGAGGCAAAACACTGGAAAGAGGCTACTGTTCATCAGTGCTACTCAAATGTCAAGCTTCTCAGTGAGGCCTTCCCTGGCCAATCTATTAAAAATGTAAACCCTACTCCAGCCCCCTTCCCTGCTTTATTTTTCCCCATGACCCTTACTACCTGACACATTACACATTTTAATTATCTTGTCCTCTCTCTCACCAGCACCTAGAATACAAACATGAAGGTTGGGGTTTTTATCTCTTTTGTTCCTGATGTAATCACTCATGCTTAGAAAAGCGGCCAGTATATAATAGGTGTTCAATGTTTGTTGAAATGGATGCATTCCAATCAGCTATTTCAGTCACGTGCCCTGAGGTTGTACTGACTCACCTGTACTTCCTTAGGTTCTGTGCATACTTGTGTGTACTTTTTCTGGAATGTTTTTTCTTCCCCCTTTCTCCTTCCTTTGCCTGACAAACTGCTAAGTCTCATTCCTTAAAGGCTCAGTTCAGTGTCATCTCCTCTTTGAAGAATTCCTTATTTCTAACTTCTGTCCTCCCAATTGAACTAACTGTTCCATAGAAAGTACTTCCCAGTTAAGAAACTTTTCAGTTTTCACACAACTGTCCCCTCACAAGGCATACCATCTATAGACAAGGGGATATCATCTTTTTTATATGCCTAGTGCCTATAACTGTGCCTCACACCTACTAGACATGCAATAAATGTTTGCCCAAAGAATGAATGAATGCTTGAGTGTATTAAACAAATATGTACTTTCAATGTGTAAAGCAGATTATTAGGCATGAAGGGTTATTAAGACAAATAATCAGAGATCTTGCTCTCAAGAAGCTCACATGACAGAGAGATAGATATACAACAATTAAAAATAATTCACGTCAGGGGCCTGCCCCGTGGCTTAGCGGTTAAGTGCGTGCGCTCCGATGCTGGCAGCCTGGGTTCGGATCCCGGGCTCGCACCGACGCACCGCTTCTCCGGCCATGCTGAGGCCGCGTCCCACATACAGCAACTAGAGGGATGTGCAACTATGACATACAACTATCTACTGGGGCTTTCGGGGAAAAATAAATAAATAAAAATTAAAAAAAAAATAATAATTCACGTCAGAATGTGATAAGTGCTATAATAGAAATTAAAACAAAGTTCAATGACACAAAGGAGAGGCAATTAATTCCGACTGAAGATAACAGGGTCTTGATGATTGAATATGATTTTAACTGGCAGGGATGGGTACGGGCAGGTGCTTTCAGGCAGAGGAACAGACAGGCATGTAGAAGTTTGGAGATACAAGAGAAGTTTTGGGGAACACTAAGTAAGAACATAGTTGTGTGGAGGCAAGTAGAGCTGAATAGGTAGAGTGAGTAAGAGTGCACAGTTTTCTTAAATATATGCTCAAGAGTCTGACTTTCATATCATGGAAATGGAAGACCAACCATCTATCTACTTCAGAGAGAGGACTCTCTAAGTGGATGTCTCAAAGATGGATGGGAAGAAAGAGATATTACATTTATTCATCTGTTTACAAAATGTTTATTGAATAGTCACCATACTCCAGAAATTATGCTGGAAGAAGGCAATTCAAAGACATATATCCCTGTTCTTAGGGAGAACTCACTATCTGAAAGGGGAGACCAAGATGAGAACACATAATTGTGATCAAGAATGACATGAACAATAGCAGAGCCTGGTCTAGGTCAGTGGCTCTAGCTCTAAATGTACTAACAATAAAAGATTTTTTTAAGAAGATACATTCCAAAATACACAAAATAGAAACGAAAAACAAGCTAAAAATGAAAATACCTTAAAAACACTTTTAGATTTTATTTGTCAATAAGAAAAAACTTTTTGTTCTCATTAAAAATTAAAGAAGGATATTTTGGAGAGAACAACGTGATTGATACATTTTATTATTTGTATGATTTAAAGGTCTAATCCTGAATTCTGTTCATTTTGATACTTGTTTTAATGGCTATTATAGCTGAAAAAGAGCTCACAAAGACACGTAGATCCAAACAGAAGTACAACATTGACTGCACTCCCTATAGCTCAATATTCATTTTTCAACTTCATTTATTAAACATGCAAAGGTTTTTGTTACAATTAGGCTTGGGAATTTCCATCTTTCCTAACGTCAATCAGTGGTTTTGCAAACTAATTGCACAGTGCCACATTTTGTATTTTGAAAAAATGGGTCCCTGAAACTCTTCATTTATAAAATTTTTAAACATGTTAGGAAATTGTATTTCAAATTGTTTTAGTGTGCAGACATGAGATATTTTAGGAATGTATGATCTATATCTATATTTCAGTACTTCTGACACCAAATGTTTGGGTTTTCCACACCAACCAATTGCCTCATTCTCTGCAGATACCAAATGGGTGTCCTACAAGTCATTCAGTTCTGACACTAACTACCGGGTGGAGTTAGCACAGACCCCACAGGTTAAGGGCTCAGTTTCATAAGACTGCCCCCACCTTAAACACCAATTGCAAGTCCCAGGCCTCCCATCCTTCTAATGGACCAGCTAAAAATCAGGGGTTACCAGGACCCCCTCCTTAGGTTCCATAATTTGCTAGAACAGCTCACAGAACTCAGGAAGGCACTTTACTTCCTACTACCAGTTTATTATAAAGGATACAACTCAGGAACAGCCAAATGTAAGAGATGTATAGGGCAAATTATGCAGGGGGAGGGGGGTTGTGCGCAGAGCTTCCATGCCCTCTCTGGGTGCACCACCCTCCCAGTACCTCAGTGTGCTCACCAACCTGGAAGCTCTCCAACTCCATTGTTTAGAATTTTTATAGAGGTTCTATTAGGTAGGTGTGATTGTTTAAATCATTGGCCATTGG
Source organism: Diceros bicornis minor (assembly GCF_020826845.1). Lineage (NCBI taxonomy): Eukaryota > Metazoa > Chordata > Mammalia > Perissodactyla > Rhinocerotidae > Diceros > Diceros bicornis. Next base: position 34,678,897 of record NC_080748.1, on the reverse strand, counting down.
TGATTAACTTAATCTTCAGGGCCTCTCCTCTTTCTTCCACAGAGGTAGGAAGATGGGGCTGAAAGTTCCAACCCTTTAATCACATGGTTGGTTCCTCTGGCAACCTGCTCCCATTCTGAAGCTATCTAGGGACCCAAGAGCCACCTCATTAGCATACAAAAAGACTCTCTTATCATTCCGGAGATTCCACGGGTCTTAGAACTGGAGACCAAGATCAAATATTACAAGAAAAGATATCCATATCACTCAGGAAATTACAACGGTTTTAGAAGCTCTTGTGCCAGGAACAAAGACGAAGACCAAATATATATTTCATATTATCACAATATCACAGGGTGAAACATATTATTTTCAGTCATAAAAAAACAATTAAAACAGTTACAAACATCTGATTTCAAAATACTCTCTCCGGAGAAGATTTTTATCAGGGAGTAATTTTCTCCTTTACTGCTAAAGCATGACCTTTACTTTGAAGGATCAGATTAAATGTTGTTTTTTAATTTTTAAAATATCTGTTATGTAGCATCTCTCTGACAGCCATTTAATACACAGATCAACATATTGTGAACTCTTGACTTTGTAAAAGACAAATGTGTAGGTTTGACAGATCTTTTAAATACAATGAGATGAAGTAAGACTGTGCAGTATAAAAGATTTTCATGGTCAGTTCCTATCTCACTATAAAATACCACAATAATTCTGGCTTTGCTTTAAAGATCTTGTTTTTATATGATATACCAAACTGGTGACATCCTGTAGTGCTTCGTGCAAGTCTACCTTCAACTTCTTTGTAGCAATACTTTGTTTTGAATCATTATGTAGTAAATACATTTCATATGTAGTGTCCTCTGCAACCTTACTCCAGAGTCATTTCTTCATTCAATCAAATTGGATGCTCCATCTTTGGTTATACTTAGATAATTTTCTGCCAATTTCATGTTATTTGTTTATGTTTACATTATTAATACTATTTCAACCCAGAGATCCTTTTCAAGAATTTTTTAAACCACTGTCCATTAACATGAAGGCTAGCTTAGTTAAAACTAGGTAACATAATCCATAATAAATCTACTAAACTGGGCACAGGCAAACTGTTAAGTGTTGTCATATTAAGCAATCAAATGAATACCCAAGAGCACGATTGTCATCCTACCGTACTATGGACTCCCACAATTCTCTCTGGATACATCCCATATCACATGTGACAAACTGAACAAATAAGAGTGCCAGTGTCAATCTGTATACTAAATATTAGTAATGCTTATTTCATATGTTAAAGATCAAAACAAATATAAATTCTAACATCTTCCCACGTCCCAGTGGATGGCTTTGAACTCTTTGGTATGTGCTCCCCACTTTAAAAAACATTTTGTACTAATGTTATCACAAACAAAGGAAACAACATCTGCTTATGAAGGAAAAGGCAAACGAAAGATCTAAGAAATTTTCCTAGAATAAAACACTTGGATTTGCATTTTAAGAAAAAGTAAGAGTTTTACAGGTAGACTTGATAGGAAAGGGCATTCCAGGCTGTAAGAGCTGTATGTGGCAAGTTATGGCATCATGAATATGCATGTGACACTTGGGAACCACAAGCAGTTCATATGGCTTAAGCATGAGTATGTGGGAGAGAAAGGCTGGAAGTAAGACTAGAGAAACAGATGGTGCTCAAACTAAGGAGTATGGACGTGATGCTGTTGGCAGTGGGAGTCACTGAAGGGTTCTGAGCCAGAGAGTAAGTGGTCAACTTTATTGGTTGAAACAACATGAGGCATGGGAAGGATAGATTGGAGGCTGAGTTCTTAACCAGGAGGCTACTGCAACAGCCCAGGTAAGAGGAAATGAGGAACAGAATTACGGCTCAGAGGAGGTGGGGGGAGATATTATATTTATCACAAGGACGGAATTGAAAGGACTTGGTTACAACTCTAGAGTGCGGGAGAGGAAACTATTGTAACAGTCCAGGCATGGCCAGTGACTGCGGGAAAGGAAAAGAGGAAAATATTTGGGAGACTGTGAAAAATGTAGACATGATTTTGTAATGATTGTCTGTCAAGATGAAGGACAGGGAAAGATAAAAGGTATACGAATTATAGACCAGGTTACTGGATACAGGATTCTATAAGCTCAGAGAGGAAACATCCATTCTTTCCTTTATCAACCATATAATCAGCTCTGTTTTACTGATAACTACCATGAATCAGGTATAGAAAGGTGGCTGGCAGACATTTAAAAAGGAAAAGTTGGTATGAAGAGGTAGATATTTTAGATTTGAGATGCCTCAGAGATATATATGTGGCTATTTTTCAAAGAAAAATGCAGACCTAAAGCTGAGAAAAGAGGAAGGGGCTGAAGATGTGGCACTCATGTACACATGGATAGGAGACAACACAGACTTACAGAGAAGAGATTTAATTTTAACTGAGTTCCTACCATGCACCAGGCACTGTCCTAGAAACATGTGACATAAGCCATTTGTCTAATCCTTAAAACAACCCTATGATGAAATTTGGGCTCAGAAAGGTTACCTAAACTCATGTTTTTTAAAAAAATTTTGAAGCTTCTGTTTTATTTTAGCCCAGTTTTATAATAAATGGTTTATGCTTTTTGACATGATGCATTCCTAAAAACCATGTCTTAAAACCTGCTAACACTGCTGACCAGATGTAGCATTACTATCATATGATCAGCTACCAGCAGAAACCAGTAAGTAAGTATTAGTAACACTGTTCAAGTAATTTAAGCAGCAGAATTTAAGTCCTCAATGGAAAATGATATTCAATTATATACAACTACCACTGAAAGTTGGTAAAAAAAAAAAAAATCACATTCAGAATGTACCTGTGTGTATAATATAAAGGACATCTTTGTTATAACAGATTGAAAAGCCTGTAGCGCCACCCCCTGCTTTATTCAGTTTCACTTAGCTGCAGGCTCAGCCCCGCCCAGTCACTGATTTCCTATTCTAATCAGGGAATGAAATACATGATTCATTAGTCTTGTTCAAAGAGGTTACCAATCTCATATTTGGGGATTTATAATAAGAATCATACACTTCTGCCTCTTTCCCCTCCGTTTCCTGATTATCACATGGATATCAGCATCCCTTGTAACCCTAATCTCCCTAATCCTATTCCCCCAGGGTCAGACACTAGCTAGGCCTGGTACCTTCACCAGTTGGCTAGAGTTTTATTCCAAACTGTCACTAGCCCAAGTTCTCACAACCCTCTAGTCACTATAGTCCGTAATCTTCTATGGATCTAGCCTACATTGGGTCAATTCATCCACTGAGTCTCCAGAACAGACAAAGACATTCTGCTGAAATGCCAGAATGTCTTGCTGCAAACCCCACCACAATTATGAAGACAGTCAATGTTGCCAAACTTATCAATGCTTCTGGGTTCTACTCCTCCAGTAGTCTCCCATTTACTCCCTATCACAATACTCTTTAAAAATTTTTATGTAATTTCCATTATAGCATTGATATTTTCCTGATTATTGAACTATTTGTTTATTGCATATCTTCTCATCACTACTAGAAAGAAAGCTTCATGATAGCAGTGACCCTGTCTGTCTTATTCATCGCTGTATTCTCAAGGTCTGGAACAGTGCTAGGGACTGTACTTAATAGGAGCTCAATAAAATTTTGTTGTATTAGATGCTCTTGGTGCCCTACCCAGATCTCCTGTACCACAAAATGTGCCCATCCCCCAGCTGCTGCAGTATTGACTTCCGAAAGCTCACAGTTGCACCTGTCTACAAAAAATTGCCCTCCACCAATGGGGAGTTACCTTGCCCAGAAATGCCTGGGAGGTTAGAGCTTCCCCCTTACCCATCTCCTAGAGAGCAGCCCTTAACCAATGACTTACTGATATGGGAGCAAAACAGGCTGGCACCTTTGCTTCCAGGTGGGATAACTGAGTGGTGGCATTGATGCTCCAGAGCTCCCTGTGAAGAGGCTGAGGCCAAACTTTAACTAAAACCACCTCTTTTCCACAGCCTTATCCTGACTCCTTTACTTCCCTACAAGTTTCACCTAAAAGCTCTCCCTCTAAAATCACTTACACAAACATTTCCATCTCTAGCTCTGCTTCTAGGGTACCCAACCTAGATATTTGTTGATTTTCTGAATGAATGAAGTTAAACGTAGAAGCGATTCTTAGATTTTCCAGCAATGCTCTTAATTCTTCTTGCACAAAACATTACAGATATATCTCAGTTAATAGAAATTACTTAATGGAGTTGTGAGCTGAGCAATCCCATTAAGATACAAATCTACTTACTGAATTTAAGCACCTCACACCATCCCCATCTGTTCATGTTGTCATCATCTGAACAGTCTGACTACAGCAATATCTGTCTCACTTATCATAAACAGCACTTTATAAAGCTCAACAAAAAACATTTTAGATTTTAATGAATAAAAAGATTGTTGGGAAGTATACGGCAATGGTACGAGATACTTCTTCACTCTATCTGCTTACCTAGGGATGCTGTAAGAAACCCGCAATTAATGCTGACTGAAGAGGCCCAGAGAGAGCAGGTTTAAATGGTTGGGATGTGATGCTAAGCATGTTAAGACAATCTGATACTGAAACAATTTTAAGATTGAGTTTATTTTTATTACAACTAAGGAATAAAACTTTTTTAATCCCTCCTCCCGTCAGAGTATCATTGATTTTATAATGGAAGTGAGCGTAAGTGTGAAATAGTAATTTTCTTAACAAAAATTTGCTTTACAAGTTAAAAAAAAAAAAAAAGGACTGGAAGGTTAAATAGATGATAGAGACTGACATGAAGAAGAGGAGATGAAATTGGAGGTGGTGGTTAAAAGGGACTTTAGCGATAATTATAGTGTTTTATTTCTGCAAAAGGAAGACTGGAATGAAATTTGAGAAAAATATTACCAGTTGTTAAATCTGAGTGATAAATTTGGGTATGTGTTATATATTTTTATTTACATTTTTTGGATTTTTAAAGTTTTTCTCAAACTAAAAAAGCACATAACGCTTGAGAGGAATGCAGCTATTCTCTAGTGGCAAGTGATATAACAAAACTAAGAAAGACACACTGCGTCAGCTGCTCTCAAGCCTGTCAGCCTTGTGATTTAGAAAACAAAAATAAAACAGAATCCCATAGAATCCTCCTTGTTTCCAGTCTTCTCTTCCAAAAGAGCCTAGAGCATGCCACTTGCTGGCATCCCCAGTTTCAGCAGTCTGTCTGCAGCTCTGACTCACTGATTTCTATAACCCACAACTATTCGATGGATGCACTGAAAGAACTGAAGCAGTGTCGGCCTGGGAGCAACAGCATGTAAAAGACCGCAGGAATTAGCGTGGTTTATGTTTTTATGAACTACCTAGGTGACAGAACAGACAACAGAGCTGTTAAATTTGCTGATGACACACCTCCGGAGGGGTGTGATTAAGAGTCCAAGTAGTTTAATAATCTAGAGAAGTGATCAAGAAAACAGAAAATGAAATTTAATAAGGATATTACTATTGAAAAAATGGAAAATATGGATTAACTGGGCAAAGGAAAAAACTTGGGATCAAGCTTAGCAATGATTAGAAATATAATGGTAGCATTTAAAATATCAAGTTATTATTCATAGACTGAAGTATAGAATGTAAGAAGTGGTTGACCAATAGTCTTACCACATGGCAGTACTTCAGTGAGTTACTTACAAAAGTTCTAACATTACTAAAACACTATTTGATCAGCACAAAAAAGGCAAGCAGCTAAACAGTGCAGTGCTTAGAGCACCGTGACCTTAGTCAAGTTGGTTAACCTCTTTGTGCCTCAGTGTTCTCATCTGCAAAGCAGAGGTAGTAACGGTACTGACCTCATAGAATTATAGTAAGCAGCAATGAGTTACAACTTGAAAACAGTTTATAACAGTGCCTGGTACAGAGCAGCTGCTATGTACATGTGTATTAAATAAAGAAACAAAAATAATTGAGGAATTTAAATAGATTTGGAGATCATCCAGAGAAGAGTCAAAAATCATTACAAACCTAAAGATCTACATAGAAAAGTTAGAGAAACTGGCAGAATTCATTTTGTAAAAAAGAAGTAGCAGAAAGCATTGCTAGTGGGAAAACTACTGTCCCACTGCTGATAAAAATGTTCTAACATAGCTTTTCCAAATTTGTACAGGGGAAGATGAGACAGAAAGAATACCTCAGAGGTTTCGTGCAGCAGTTGACATCTGACATGTCTCCAGTTCTCTATTGCTCTTATCAGTGCTAAGAATGTCTTGATGGCTCAATAATATTTTTTTCCATGAGACTCCAGAAAAGCTTTTAGTTTTTCTATTTTCTACCAATATATCTATTTGCCCTCTGGGACTCTGTGAATTTCAAAATTTATACTGTCATACTCAGTTTTCTTCAGCTTGAGGAAAGCCTAGCATGTTGAATTATGCTGTGCTTTTTAAAGCATGTCATCATTCACCAGGATATTTGATTTGAAGAAGGTCAATGCTACAGTTTCACACTTCATTTTATCTCACTTGATTTCATAAAGAAAAAAATATATAAAAATATGAAGTGTTTTAACAATAACCATCCACAATGCAATATTTTAACCATCTCAGGGGTTACAGCACTTATACAATGCAGTCACAGGTCTAATATATATGTAGATAAAGGACCTTACTCAATTCTAAAAGAAACATCCCTGTCTCTAGGTAGAGATGGCTGATCATAGGGGAGCTTGAGCTGGAAGGCCCAGATGGATTTGGCACACATCAAGTCATTTCAACAAATATTTGTGTGCATTGGGAACCACACACAAGTCTCATGATTGGTAGACTATACATAAGATGGTTACTCTTCTTTTTTCCCCTCACTCTCCATATAGTTATCAAGGCTTCTAAGATAAGCCAGTTAAACCTATTTCAATATGTCCCTTCTTTCCACTGTCATTGCCAATACAGTAGTTTCCCTTTATCTGTGGTTTGGCTTCCTGTGGTTTCAGTTACCTGAGGTCAACCGTGGTCCGAAAATATTAAACAGAAAATTCCAGAAATAAACAATTTCATAAGTTTTAAATTGCCTACGTTATTCACCTCACTTCATCTCATCACATGGGCACTGCATCATCTCACATCATCACAAGAAGAAGGGTGAGTACAGTACAATAAGATATTTTGACAGAGAGAGACCACATTCACTTAACTTTTATTACAGTATATTGTTATAATTGTTCTATTTTATTATTAGTTATTGTTGTTAATCTCTTACTGTGCCTAATTTATAAATTAAACTTTATCAAACATATGTATGTATAGGAAAAAACATAGTTATTTGTATAGCATTCAGTACTATCCTCCAGTTTCAGGCATCCCTTGGGGGTCTTGGAACATATCCCCTGTGGATAAGGGGGGCTACTGTATGTTTGTTCAGCTCCAACTATCTTATCAGGGTAACTGAAATCTCCTCCTAGTGTTCTCTGTGATTCAAGTCTCATCTGACTCTGATCTCCCCACAGACCACGGTCATAATGATCTTTCTTGCTTTAACTCCATCACATTGCATTCAGGATAAAATCCAACCTCAGCAGGGCCTCCAAAGTCCCCACAAGGCCCACATCTTCCTCCTGCCATCACCTCTAGCACCTACACCCATACATCTCATGCTACACCAAACTGCCTCTCACTTCCTGGTTTTTAGATAGCCTGTTTTCAATAACAATAATGCCACTTTCTCTGTTCTACAATTAGAAAACTCCTACTTATCCCTTAAGACTCAGTTTGAGTGCCATCTTCTCCAGACATCTTCCACCGGATCATATGCATATACTCTGAGAGTTGGACACCTCTCCTCAAGGTTCCCACAGAACCTGCACATGCCTCTTTCATACCTTATATACAGCTCTGTATTATAAATGTTGATGTATTCTCAAATACTGACAAGCAAGCACGCACCTCTAGTTTAAAATCAATATCATCTATTCAACACCAGTGCTTACAACACTCACTGGCAAACAACAGGAATCTAATAAATACAAATTAGATGGATGAATTAATATATAATGAAGAAACCTGACTCCTGCCCTCAAAAAGCTTCCTATTCAGTTAGGGAGGCATGACTAGGGAAAGGCAAGGGGGTGGAAATAAGATACAGAAATTAACTACAATGCAAATCAGAGTGAGATAAGAAAGTGGGGTATGTGGCAAGAAACAAATATTTATTATTTGCCTAAATATTTAGGTGTCTAAAATGTACCAGACATTGTGGTTGGTCCTTTGTACACATTCTCCCATTTAATTTTCACAGTCATTCTGCAAGATATTATTATCTCAATTTGATAGGTAAGGAAAATAGGACTCGAGGAGTTCAAGGCTACACAAAAGTTAATGGTGAAGAAACAATTTGATCTCTAAAATCCATGTTCTTTCTACTGCAATGGTACAAATTCAGTCCTATGGAATTTCAGAGGAAGGAACAGTTACACCCAGTATGACAAATCAGAAGAAGTTCCATGCAGAAGTAACGATGGGGGGCAAAATCTTGAAGGATTAGAGGAGAAAAAAGAGATTTTAGATGGAGGAATAAAGAAGGGCATGGATACAAGCTCAAAACTTGTGAGTAGGAAAGAGAATGGTCCAGTCTGGAGTAAGTTAGGCATACATGAGGAAAATCCCACTGGAAGAGAAAGCTGGGACCATACCGGGGGACCTCGTAACTCTCTATTCACAATGGGCACCACTATTAGAAAAATAATCAAGAGCACAGGTCATGCTAATGATTGGACCTGTGCCGCCATCTTCATATTCAAAGGGTAGCAAATAAAAAAAAAAAACCAGTAACATAAGTATTTCAAAGCCTTAAGATAATTCTGATTTTAATATAGTAATGTACTTTTATCCAGGGAGGAAATACAGGTAAAGAAGTTGACATATCCAGTGTCCTCTTTAATGTCAAATTAACATAATATTGTAGAAAAACAAGTAAATACATACACTTCACAAATATGAGCCATGTAGTCTCTTCTGTTTGAAATATATACCATACAAGTAATTCTATCCATTAATCTTTTAAATTACCTAAATCATACTCTTAGGACAACATCTTGATTTTAACTAAAGACTTGAATTGCCCAGGTTGCTCATTTTGAGATCTGATCATTAAAACATAAGATGGCCATACTTAAAAGTACACTAGATGTATGTTTTTTTCATATATGTTTGGTGATGGCTTTACTTATCAAGATTATGTTTTGAATGGCTCATAACCAATTTTGTTGAAATGACATTCGTAAACTAAATTGAGTGTGACTGATTATTTAGATGGTAACATCACAAATCCATTAAAAGGAATCTAAAATAAACAAAGTAAAGACCTTAAGTAGGTCACCCATAGATCAGAGAAGTCCTAAACATTTTTTTTCAACTGCTATTTTTAGGTCTTTTAAAACACATGTTTCCCTTAAAGCAATTTTTTGAGCTTACATTTTACAGCAAATATAGCCCTAAAGAAATATGTAATAAACAAAAAACTCCCCACATTGAAATTAGTGGGAATGTCAATCTAACGAAAATCCTTTAATATTATATATTTTAAATGGAAATGGAGACTTTTTACTTCTAACTTTACATAAAAAATTAAATATCAAATATTGCCAAATAGAGACACCCAGGGTCCCTGTTAAAATGAGTAGATATTTTATTGTAATATTATCATCAATCAACAATATAGCAATGGGTACTATAAACAAAAATAATAAAAATATATGGTTTTGAAATTTCTATCACATTTTGAATTTAGAAAGTTTTTTCAGAGATAACATATCTATACATTTATGTAGCCAATGTCAGAATTACCACGGAATATAAATAAGCAGCATGTAATTCTTTACTATTTATGGACCATTTGTTACTTTACAACAAAAGGTTGGTATAAAAGACATTCTAGGCAGGAAGTAAGGCATGGTATCCCTAATCTTCTAAACTTTTTAAAGCACCTTGAATACCATCTTCTTCTTGCCTATTCAAAGATATTAGAATATAGATCTGAAAGAGATATTAGAAATGACCTTGTCCACTCCTCTTACTCAGAGATGAAAAAACTGAGACCCAAAGAGAGATTCAAAGATAGATAGCCTCAAACGCATACATAAATTAAAGGCTGAAAATCAACGATTTAAGCATTCACATCAAAAAGTTTTTAAAAAACCCAACATGTTAAATCCAAAGAAAATAAAAGGAAGGGCATAATAAAGACAAAATCAGAAATTACTGAAATAAAAAAGATACAAAAGAGAGGTTCAACAATGTCAAAACTTGGTTGCCTGAACAGACCAATAATATTGATAACTCCCAGGCAAAACTGATCATGAAGAAAAGAGAGAGAAGGCAAACAACAAATACCAGAAATAAAAATGAAGATATCACTACTGAGCCTAAGGACATTAAAATATCATAAGATGATATTATAAATAACTTTACACCAATAATTAGAAGACAAGGAATAATTCCTAGACATAAGATTTATCAAAACTTCTTATAACTATTAAAGATAACGAACCATAAGCAAAAGGCCTGTTTACAACGAGTGTGATGATGATATACACCCAGGAATAACTACTAAATACTTATATTTCTTTGTCTCCTTTTTTGCTGATTGTGTTAAGTAACCTCCATAATCTACAGTCAGAATTGATCGAGGTAGTTCAGCCCAATATATCTTTCTTTAAAAATATTTTGCTGTTCAATATAAAGGAATGGAAAAACTGCCCTACCATACAAAGGGACTCTCATATAGTGACTTCCTTCTTCCTGGGGCATAAATTTGAGAGCTGATTTCAACTTCTGAAGTCATTTTTAAGAGAAAGTTGGTTTTCTGCTTGATTATTTTAAAGTATAAAATTCAAATTCATTTGCTTTTGCTCTAAATTGACATTATATGCTTAAGTGGCATCAGTATATACATTTATTAAAACTTGCAAATAATTACATATTTTTCAGGGCTCTACTAAACAGTAGAAACTAAACACAATGCAAACAAAATAAAATAGCACAAATTCTCCTAAGAATGACAACTGCAATGCTCACTGTATCATCCTTAAAACATAAAATATGTTTTGCCATGCACTTTGTGGCTCAAAAACGAACTGTGATATGTTACAAATAAAAGTTACTCAGGCGAGAACTAGAAAACTAGTTAAACATTTTGATTCTTTCATTAATTTTCCCAAACTTTGTCCATGTAGGAAGAAAAACTGGTGGAAGAGCTTAAAGGTGAAGGGAAAAAGGAGTTAGAGCTTTTCAGATTCAGGGGAAAATGAAAGACTGCCATAATTACAAGAATAGTATTATAGCTCTTTAAAGACAGAGATTATGTTTCTTATTTCTTTCTATTATCTCCTATAACATCTAGCCCTGTAATCTTGACATAGTAAATTCTTTTAAAAAAATGAGTTGAAACTCCTAGGTTTATATAAGGCATTATTCATAGAAAGAAGAACCATGAGAAGATGTGGGCATAGGCTAGAAATTTTCTGAAACCATGTAGGTGACCTACAGAAGTTTAGAAGTTGAGATGGCTTTGTTATGCTCTATTAAAATTAGCAAATTAAAATCTGCACATACGTTGTTAAAGTTATTCCTAAGTATTTCATGTTTTTATGCTACTGTAAATAGTATTTTTAAAAATTTATTTTCCCATTGTCCATTGCTATTTATAGGAATACAATTAAATTTTTACATTGACTTGGTATATAGTTGACCTTGTTCAACTCACTAAGTTCTACTAGGTTTTTCTTTTTTTGCAGATTTCTTAGGATTTTCTATATACATAACCATATCATCTCTAAATAGAGACAGTTTTACTTCATCCATTTCAACATGTATGCCATTTATTACTTTTTCTTGCCTTACTGCACTGGCTAGAACCTCCAGAATAACGCTGAATATTTTCCCCAGTTATAGGAGGAAAGCATTTAGTCTTTCACCATTAAAAAGAAGTTAGCTGTAGGATTTTCATAGATACCTCTTACCAGGTTGAGGAAGTTTCCTGCTATTTGTAATTTGCTGTGGCATTTTATCATGAATGGGTGCTGAATCTCAGCAAATGTTTTTTTTTTGGAACGATTGAGATGATTATGTGGTTTTTCCTTTATGCTGTAAATGCAGTGAATTACATTATTTGATTTCAAATGTTAAAGCAACCTTACATTCCTGGGATAAAACCCACTTGGTTATGATGTATTACTCTTTTTATATATTGTTGAATTTGATTTGTTAATACTTGTTAAGGATTTTTGTATCTATGTTCATGGAAAATACTGAACTGTAATTTTCTTATACTAGGCCCGTCTGCTTGTAAAAAAAATACTCTCAGTTTTTATCTGGAAATGTCTTTATTTTTAAAGAATATTTTTGCCAAATACACTATTCTATACTAACTTTTTTTTCTTCTGGTACTTTAAAAACAACCATTTTATTGAATTGTAGTTTGTATTTATTTCTCATGAAAAGTCAGGAATCATTTTTATCATTTTCCTCCTTTCATTTAATATGTCTTTTTTTCTCTGGCAGTTTTAAAGATTTTTTCTTTCGATTTTCAACAATTTGATTATAATAAACTTTGTTGTGGTTTTCTGTTTATCCTTCTTGAGGTTCACTGAGATTCCTGGATTGGTGACTTTATACTTTTCATCCAATTTGAGAATTTTCCCACCATTATATCTTCAAATATTTTTCTGTCCCATTCTTTCTCCTTTCTTTTGAGACTTCAGTTGCTCACATGTGAGACTGCTTTTTTAGTGTTGCCATTTCTGTATTGAGAATTCCTAATAATTCCCTCATTATGTTCATTTCTCCCCCTTTAAATGCTTGAATATATTTATGGCAACTATTTTATAGTCCTTGTCTGCTAATTCCATCATCTGTCATTTTGAGGTCTATTTCTATTGACCAACTTTCCTACTTCTTTTTATGTCTAGTAATTTTTTATTGAATGTTCAGCATTATGAATGCTATGTTGTTGAATGTCTGGATTTTGTAGTCTTCTTTCATTGACTATTAAGTTTTTTCAGCTAAGCAGTTAATTTTCTTTTGAATCAGCTTGATCCTTTTTCAAGGTATTTTCTGCCCTCATACCCATCCTCTTTTTTTAAAGTCATTTTGTATGAAAAATAACTTCCCAAAAAAGCATCCTGTTTTTTCAAGGCTTATTTTGAAACTTTCTAAGGGTGGGCATAGAGTACCTTTTACTCTAGGGATAGATTGGTCCTACTTCTGAAGCATAGACTTTATCAGATATCTTCTGAACACCAGGAGTGTTTAATGAAGGCCCCTAACCATGTGGGAGCTCTGGTAATTGTTCAGCTCACAGGTCCCTAGTAGTTGTTCTTTTCCCAGTGTTTGAGTCTTACTCAGTTTTATAGGTCTTTACAGGCATACTTCATTTTATTGTGCTTTGCAGATAATGCATTTTTTAAAAGACCCTCTACCAGCAAAAAGATTATGACTTGCTGAAGGCTCAGACGATGATTAGCATTTTTTAGCAATATAGCATTTATTAGTTAAGGTATGTAATTGTTTTTTTAGACATAATGCTATCACACACTTAATAGACTACAATATAGTGTAAACATAACTTTTATATGCATTGGGAAACCAAAATCACGTGACTCACTTTATTGCAATATTCGCCTTATTGCGGTAGTCTGGATCCAAACCTGCAATATCTGACGCCTGCCTGTACTGTGATAGGACTAATCCATAACCAGTTGCTCCCTCACAGCCAGAGGAATAAAGTCCAAGAGAGAGGTTTTACTTTGGTCTTCCTCTCTTTCTCCTTTGGCCAACCAACTGCCTTCTTTGCCCTCCTACAATTTTCTCTCAAGAACATATCATTATTTAGTGAAAGGACCCAAACCAGAAACTAATTCTTGTAGCTCAGTTCTTTCCACTACACAATATTTTTTATCTCCTGGGATTAAAACAATAACAATTCAATCTAGTTTTACGTTGCTTATTACTTGGTATATTCCTTGATTTTTTTTCCCCTCTCTCTATTTTTTGGTGGATCTGCTGCTTATATTTTATTTTAAAAAGATTTGGAATAGGTTCACTGATAAAGCCAAAACAATCCATGTCAAGAAAATCGATTTGATTAAAAGCTATCCCTGAACCAGCATTCTGACCACATAAAACTAAATAACCCACAAAGTGTATTCAAGGAAGGCAAGGAGACTAATAACTTATTTCTTCCATATTTTTGAGTTCCTTATCTCATACTTGAGATTCATATAGTTTATTGTTTCTCCTTGTGAGAAAAAAATTTAGCTTCTTGTTAGAGAGTGAGCTTAGCCTCTACATATTTTTCTTCTAATTTAAGAGCCTTTATGTTGATGAAATCTGCTCCTAGAATATAATGTTCATTACTCTCTGTCCACAAAATATCTATTAATTCATGTTTATAAAGCATTAGTCACTTTAAAAATAAATTTTCCATGGTTTTATTACCTTTTAAGGAGAGGAGAGATAAGAGCAGGATGAACAGAAATGAAACTGGTTTATAAAATGGGTCTTTAAGAAAATATTTTTAAGTTGTACTGGGAAAAAAATAAATGATTAAAACAGATCTTAACAGGCTGTAGGTCTTATCCTCTTACCTGTGCAGTTGTATATATTCTCGGGGTCTGTTGAGCAAGTGAAGGAATCTGTCAACAATCTTGTTTTTCCCTACACCCTATAATTACAGAGAAAGCATTAAACAAAAAGAGACTTTTGTCTGGAGGTAAAACAAACCAGAAGAATCTTTTATCAAAACGTACTTTCTCAAAATTGTATTGTTTTAGCTTATTGTTTTAATGAAACCCAAACTAGCAAACATATACAGTACATTTCTATGACATAAGTCTTTAAAAAAATTTACTTCTAAATATACTAGTTTTAAACTCTTATTTAAAAGGAAATTTATAAATTATTTTTACTCTTCTACAACTTGTTTCTTCTGTTCTATAATTTTATACTAAAGTGTAGACATTATAGCAGAATATTATCTATTTCAGATTTGAAGAATGGCATCAAAGGTGATCAAGTAAGTATAAAAACAATGACTTTTTAATCAGTTCTTCACAAGTATGGTTTTCAGTTACAGAAAGATAAATATGATACTGTATTTTTTCTGTTTTAATCAAACACTCATTTCTTCTCCTTTTACCCTACCTTTCTAGTCCTTTAAAACCTTGGAAAGCTAAAATTATAACCAGGGTTTATTAATAAGTCTCAACTATATGTGCTCTTCCTAGAAATGCCCTCATTTCCTTAGCAGTTACTGATGCTGAGAGTTGCTGTCCTTTTGTAGAAGGGAGACTGTTAAAAATGGAATCCACTCCCATGTTATTTCTCCATTTTAAAGTTTTCATTTAGAGGTGGAATACTCTATTAATGGAATGTAAATATTTTAAGAAGTGGGTTATATGAGAAGAATAGAAGTGGTTTAAAAAGCTGAGTTCTATATCATATGTTATAGCAATAGATAACACTTACTGATTTCTTATACTGTACCAGGCTCTATGCTAAGTATTTTCATGCGTTATTTCATTTAATCATCATAACAGTTCCATGAGGTAGGTATTATGATTTTTCCAACCTCACAAATCAAGAAACCAGGGCTCAGAAAAGTTAAGCAATGTTTTCACAGGCACACAGCTAACCATAGTGGTGCCAGGATTCAAGTCCAGGTCTGTCTGATTCTGATGCTCATGCTGTTAGTCCCAACAATATGGATTATATTTTTTCAGTTTGAAATTAATTTAAGTAACCTGGGCCTTGAATTGTCTCTTTCCCCACTTCTATAAATCAATCCTAAAGAAACAATTAGGCAGACCAGGGAAATACATGGTACCTAGCAGCAAGAGTAGAAGCCCAATAAAGGGAAGCAGGCATTATTAGTGATATTTCTGCTACATACTCAAATATCTTATGAAGAAAGGCATTCTACAAGCATCAAGGATATAAATTCAAATCAATTAAATTGGTATTTATTGGGCATCATCTTTGTCCCAGCACTGTGACTGTTCCTCTAAGATAAATTCTCAAAGGAAATAAGAGAATTTGTGTCTCACAGTTCTCAAAGGGAGGCAAGACATGTACACATGGAGCACAGAAGACAAGTCAACAGCGTACATAAATAACTGTTAACTTATGTTATATAGCTTCTAATAGCCTTAGAAGCTCTCTCTTCTCTTTGGTCCATTAAATATGTCACAAGTTGATAAATGCAAGAGAGATTAAGGGGACTGGAATGATTATCAACTACTTTATAAATAAAACAGAGGTATGAAGCACACACAGACAGTAGCAGGCAATTACAATCCATTGCACAGCCTTGAATCAGGGAGAAACACAATGAAATCAATGTTTAAAGATGATCAACATGCAAGAGTGATGTCAGCATCATGGCGGAGTGAGTTGTTCTCTTTGTCTCTCCCCTCTAAGTTACAACCACTCAGACCTCCAGTGACCAACAAAGGACTCCCTGGTGGACTAAACCTCCAGGAGGGAGTGGAACTAGGGGAGCAGCCTCCTCCATCTCCCCCAGCAGTGGCAATCCAAAATGTGCATACCAGTGACCACAGGCTGCAAGGGCAAACATGGCACTCGTGGCTTGGGTCCTGTCCTTCCCAGCAGTGGTGGGTGGCACACACATCCTGAGGCTTCAGGACACAGAGCAGAGCTGGCGACCCAACCTGGCTACCTCCCCCTTCCCAAGCAGTGACACCGGACTTGCCAGCATTGGGGAGCATATTCAAGGTGTAAATTTCCCCAGCAGGGATGTGTGCCCTAATCCAAGGCTTCAGAGCAGGCCACCAACATGCGCACCAGCACCGACAACTAGAGGCTGTGGCCCCTGCCCCTCCCAGTGGTGGTGGATGGCACATACATCCTGAGGCTTCAGGACAGAGTGGAACTGGCCACACAACTTGGACCCCTCCCCACCCCGGCAGTGGCGCTGGTCTCCCGAGCAGTGGGGACAGCCACCAAAATGTGGATTTCATTGGCAGGAGCAGGGTGCCCTGACTTGAGGTCTCAAAAAGCACAGTGGTGTATGCCAGTGACCAGAGACTGAATGGCCAGCAGCAACACTTGTGGTTTAGCCTCTACTCCTCTGCCAGCAATGGCAGGTGGCACCTGTGACCTGAGGTGTCAGGAACCACAGGAGAACCTAAGACCCAGCCAGCATCCAGTGCCAGCACCCCTGAGAACGGCTCTATCAGCAGCAGTAGCTGCATACTAGAACATGGGTCCCCAACAGCAACAGTGACACCTGTGAATTCAGTGCCCCTGGCAGTGAGGCGGCAAGCACCCCCAGGTAACTCAGGGGCAGCAGCACAGGTGGTGCACGGGGCAGCACCACCTGAGCCCATGGAGAGCCTGCAGAGAGCAAAGGTGGGAACATGAGACCCAGGCAACCCCAGAAGCAACAGGAGAGCTCACAGCCTGGTGACCCCAGTGGCAACACCTGAGACTGCAGCAATATCAAAAGCACCAGCAACCTCAAAGGCACAAGCAGCACAAGGAGAGCACCAACTACACCTCTAGCAGAGACAGTGAAGGGTGGAAAGTCCAGGTTCTCAATTACAAGCAGAAGCAGCTCAGAACCAAAGTAATCAAAGCCATACCCAAATAAGAAAGGTGGTTACTACCATAAATGTGACAGCAGAGGATCAATTCATCAAACACCATGAAGAACTACGTAACACAGAAGAACAGAAGAATGACAGCTCTCCAGAAACCAAACTTGAAGTTGCAGAAGATTACTCATAGAACTCAAAATAGCTGCAATAAAAAAACTTAACGAGGGGCCAGCCCAGTTGTGCAGTGGTTAGGTTCACATGCTCTGCTTCAGTTGCCTGGGGTTTGCGGGTTTGGATCTCGGGTGTGGACCAATGCATTGCTTGTCAAGCCAGGCTGTGGTGGCGTCCCACATAAAGTAGAGGAAGATGGGCAAGGATGTTAGCTCAGGGCTGATCTTCCTCAGCAAAAAGAAGAGGATTGGCAACAGATGTTAGCTCAGGGCTAATTTTCCTCAAAAAAAAAAAATAACGAGTTACAAGAAAACTCAGAAAGATAGTTCAATGAGCTCAGGAATAAAATTAATGAACAGAAGGAATACTTTACCAAGGAGAATAAAGATCTGAAAAAAAAAAAAACCAAACAGCATTTCTTGATAGGAAGAACACAATTAATGAGATGAAAAATAATGTAGAAAGCATAAAAAATAGAGTAGACCTTACAGAGAGAGGAGAGATTCAGTGAGCTTGAAGATAGAAACCTAGAAATGATCTAGGTGGAGGAGGAAAGAGACCTAAGATTTTGTGTGTGTGTGTGAGGAAGATAAGCCCTAAGCTAACATCTGATGCCAATCCTCCTTTCTTTTCTGAGGAAGACTGGCCCTTAGCTAACATCTGTGCCCATCTTCCTCTACTTTATATGGGACACCGCCACAGCACG
The DNA here is from genome assembly GCF_020826845.1 of Diceros bicornis minor. NCBI lineage: Eukaryota > Metazoa > Chordata > Mammalia > Perissodactyla > Rhinocerotidae > Diceros > Diceros bicornis. The sequence continues at coordinate 34,660,422 of NC_080748.1, read as the reverse complement.
GCTCGACAAGCAGTGCGTCGGTGTGCGCCCGGGATCTGAACTGGCAAAGCCCAGGCTGCCACAGCGGACTGCGCACACTTAACCACTTGCGCCACAGGGCCGGCCCCAAGAACTAAGATTTTTAAAAAATAGAGAAATTCTTTGAGAAATATCCGACTCAATTAGGGAAAGTAACATAAGGATTCTAGGTATCCCAGAGGGAGAAGAGAGGAGAAAGGAGAGCTTATTTAAAGAAATAATAGCTGAGAACTTCCCAAACCTGGGGAAGGAACTGAACATGCAAGTACATGGAGCTAATAGAACTCCTAATTACATTAATGCAAAAAGACCTTCTCTGAGGCAAGTATTAGTAAAACTGGCAAAAGTCAATGACAAAGAAAAAATATTACGGGCAGCAAGAGAGAAGAAAATAACCTACAAAGGAACCCTCATCAGGCTTTCAGTGTATTTCTCAGCAGAAACCGTACAGGCTAGGAGAGAGTGGAATGATATATACAAAAGACGGAAAGACAAAAATTGTCAGCCAAGAATAATCTACCCAGCAAAATTATCTTTCAGATGACAGAGAAATAAAAGTTTTCCCAGAAAAACAAAAGCTGAGAGAGTATATTGCCACTAGACCTGCCTTACAAGAAATGATGAAAGGAGCCCTCCTATCTGATACAAAAAGGCAAAAGTTTACAAACCTTTGAGCAGGGAGATAAACACACAAAATCAGAAAATTGCAGTTCTATATCACAATAGGTTAGCAAACATGTAATTATAAAATAAAGGATAAAGGTAAAGAAAGCATCAAAAATAACTATAACTCATTTCAACTTGGTCACAAACTCACAACACAAAACACAATAATTTGTGACAACAAAAACATAGAAGAGGAAGAGGATAGGGATGGAACCTACGGAGATAAAAGGCTATCAGAAAATGGACTATCTCATCAATGAGATCTTTGATATAAACCTCATGGTAACCACAAAACAAAAAATCAGAGCAGAGTCACAAATCATAAATAAAGAGAAAACTCAGAAAACCATCATAGAAAACCACCAAACTGAAATGGCCAACAGAAATACTAGGGAAAAGAAACAGCGGAAATATAGAACAACTGGAGAACAGAAGATAAAATGGCAGTATTAAGCCCTCATATATAAATAATCACTCTAAATGTAAATGGATTGAATTCACCAATCAAAAGACACAGAGTAGCTGGATGGATTAAAAAACAAGACCTAAAAATATGCTGCCTCCAGGAAACACATCTCAGCTTTAAAGACAAACATGGGCTCAGAGAGAAGGGATGGAAGATGATACTCCAGGCAAATGGTAAGCAAAAGAAGGCAGGTGTAGCCACACCTATGTCAGACAAAGCAGACTTCAAGATAAAAAAGATAATGAGAGACAAAGACAGCCATTATATAATGATAAAAGGGACATCCCACCAAGAAGACATAACACATTAATATATATGTACCTAACACAGGAGCACCAAAGTATATAAAGCAACTATTAACAGACCTAAAGGGAGAAATAGACAGCAACACAATAATAGTAGGGTACCTTACACCTCACTTACATCAATGGATAGATCATCCAGACAGAAAGTCAACAAGGAAACAGTGGCCTTAAATGAAACACTAGACCAGATGGACTTTATAGATATATATAGAACATGCCATCCAAACCCAGCAGAATACACATTCTTCTAAGTTCACATGGAACAATCTCAAAGATAGACCATATGGTGGGAAACAAAGCAAGGCTCAAGAAATTTAAGACGACTGAAATCATATAAAGCATCTTTTCAAACCACAATGCTAAGAAACTAGAAACCAACCACAATAAAAAAGCTGGGAAAATAACAAATATGTGGAGACTAAACAACATGCTACGGAACACTGTTGGATCAACGAAGAAATCAACAGAGAAAACAAAAAATACCTAGAGACAAATGAAAATGAAAACACAACATACCAAAACTTATGGGATGCAGCTAAACTGGTACTAAGAGGGAAATTTATAGCCATGCAAGCCTACCTCAAGAAACAAGAAAAATCTCAAATAACAAGCATACCCTATACCTAAAAGAACTAGAAAAAGAAGACTAAACAAAGCCCAAAGTCAGCAGAAGGAAAGAAATAATAAAAATCAGAGCAGAAATAAATGAAATAGAGACTAAAAAAACAATAAAGGATCAATGAAACTAAGAGCTGGTTCTTTGAGAAGATAAACAAAATTGGCAAACCCTTAGCCAGACTCACTAAGAAAAAAAGAGAGAAGACCCAAATAAATAAAATCAGAAACGAAAGAAGAGAAATTACAATGTACACCACAGAAATACAAAGGATTATAAGAGAATACTATGAAAAGCTATATGCCAATAAACTGGATGACCTAGAAGAAATCAATAAATTTTTAGAATCATGCACCTCCCAAGACTGAATCAAGAAGAAAGAGAGAATCTGAAGAGACCAATCAGAAGCAAAGAGATTGAAACAGCTATCAAAAACCTCCAAAAAAACAAAAGTCCAGGATCATACAGCTTCCCTGTGATTTCTACCAAACATTCAAAGAAGATTTAATACCTATCCTTCTCAAACTATCCTGAAAAACTGACATGGACGGGATGCTTCCTAACTCATTTTACAAGGTCGACATTACCCTGCTACCAAAACCAGACAAGGACAACACAAAAAAAAGGAAAATTACAGGCCAATATCACTGATGAACACAGATGCAAAAATCCTCAACAAAATATTAACAAATCAAATACAACAATACATTAAAAGGATCATACACCATGATCAAGGGGAATTTATTCCAGGAATGCAAGGATGGCTCAACATCTGCAAATCAATCAATGTGATACATCACATTAACAAAATGAAGAATAAAAATCACATGATGCAGAGAAAATCAATAGATGCAGAGAAAGCATTTGAAAAGATCCAACATCCATTTATGATTAAAACAAAATGGGTATAGATGGAAAGTACCTCAACATAATAAAGGCCATATATGACAAACCCACAGCCAATATCATACTCAAAGGAGAAAAACTGAAAGCCATTCCTCTGAGAACAGGAACAAGACAAGGATGCTCACTCTCACCACTCTTATTAAACACAGTACTGGAAGTTTTAGCCAGAACAATTAGGCAAGAAAAAGAAATAAAAGGGACCCAAACTAGAAAGGAAGAAGTGAAACTCTCACTATTTGCGATGACATGATTCTACATATAGAAAACACTAAAGAATCCACCAAAAACTGTAAGAAATAATCAATAAATAGCTAAAGTTGCAGGATACAAAATCAACATACAAAAATCACTTGCATTTCTATACACTAATAATGAACTAGCAGAAAGAGAAGTCAAGAATACAACCCCATTTACAATCACAACAAAAAAAATAAAATACCTAGGAATAAATTTACCAAGGAGGTGAAAGACCTATATACTGAAAACTATAAGACATTATTGAAAGAAATCAAAGAAGACATAAAGAAATGGAAATATATTCCATGCTCATGGATTGGAAGAATAAACATAGTTAAAATGTCCAAATTGTCCAAAGCAATCTACAGATTCAATGCAATCTCAATCAGAATCGCAATGACATTCTTCATGGAAATAGAACAAAGAATCCTAAAAATTATATGGAACACAAAAAGACCTGAATAGCCAAAGGAATCTTGAGAAAAAAATAACAAAGCTGGAGGCATCACATTCCCTTATTTTAAAATTTATTTATTTATTTATTTTAGTGTGTGTGTGTGTCTGTGTGTGTGAGGAAGATCAGCCCTGAACTAACAACCATGCCAAGCCTCCTTTTTTGCTGAGGAAGACTGGCCCTGAGCTAACATTCGTGCCCATCTTCCTCCACTTTATATGGGACGCTGCCACAGCATGGCCTGACAAGCGGTGTGTCAGTGCACACCCAGGATCGGAACCCGGGCCGCCAGCAGCGGAGCGTGCGCACTTAACCGCTACGCCATGGAGCCGGCCTCACACATTCCCTTATTTTAAATTATACTACAAAGCTATAGTAATCAAAACAGCATGCTACTGGCAGAAAAACAGACACATGCATCGAGGGCCCAGAATTAAAACCACACATCTATGGACAGCTAATCTTTGACAAAGGAGCCAAGAACATACAATGGAGAAAGGAAAGTCTCTTTGCTAAATGGTGTTGGAAAAACTGCACAGTCACATGCAAAAGAATGAAAGTAGGCCATACACAAATACGCATATTAACCATACACAAAAATTACACCATACACAAAAATTAACTCAAAATGTGTTAAAGACTTGAACGTAAGACCAGAAACTGTAAAACTATTAGAAGAAAATACAGGCAGTACATTCTTTGACATGGGTCTTAGCAGCATCTTTTTGAATACCATGTCTTCTCAGGCAGAGGAAACAAAAGAAAAAAGAAACAAATGGGACTACATCAGATTAAAAAGCTTCTGCAAAGCAAAAGAAACCATCAACAAAACGAAAATATAACCCACCAACTGGGAGAAAATATTTGCAAATCATATATCCAACAAGGTATTAATTTCCAAAACATAGAAAGAACTCATACAACTTAACAACAAAAAAAATGAACAACCCAATCAAAAAATGGGCAGAAGATATGAACAGATATTTTTCCAAAAAAGATATACAGATGGCCAACGAGCACATGAGAAGAAGTTCACCATTGCTAATTATTAGGGAAATGCAAACCAAAACTACAATGAGATATCACCTCATGCCCGTCAGAACAGCTATAATTAACAAGACAAGAAATAACAAGTGTTGAAGAGGATGTGGAGAAAAGGGAACCCTCATACACTGCTGGTGGGAATGCAAACTGGTGCAGCCCCTACAGAAAACAGTATGGAGATTTCCCAAAAAACTAAAAATAGAAATACCATATGATACAGCTATTCCACTGATGGGTATTTATTTATCCAAAGAACATGAAATAAATAATTCAAAAAGATTTATGCATCCCTATGTTCATTGCAGCATTATTCACAATAGCCAGGATGTGGAAGCAACCCAAGTGCCCATCAATGGGTGAATGGATAAAAAAGATATGGGGTATACATATAATGGAATACTACTCAAACATAAAAAAAGACAAAATTGTGCCATTTGCGACAACATGGATGGACCTTGAGGGTATTATGCTACGTGAAATAAGTCAGAGAAACACAAATACCGAATGATTTCACTCATGTGGAAGATAAACACAGAGATAAGGAGAACAGATTAGTGGTTATCAGGAAAAGAGGGCTGGGAGGAGGCAAAATGGGTAAAGGGGCACATGTGTATGGCGAGGAATTAAAACTACAGTATTGGTGGTGAACATGTTGCAATCTATACAGAAACTGAAATACAGTAATGTATACCTGAAATTTACACAATGTTAAAAGCCAATATGACCTCAATAAAATTACAAAAAAAGGTAAACATGGCAATAATATGCAAAATATACTGACAAGAGGAGAGATTCGTACCCAGGAGATTATTTATTCATTCAGCATATAAACAAATATTTATTGAGTGATGGCATGTGTCAGGAGAGACAGCAGTACACAAGAAAGATAAAAAGTTCTGCTCTTACCAAGCTTCCATTGCAGAAGTGTGGAGACAGATAGATTGGAAAAGCAGGTAGAAAGGTAGCAAGATATAATTAGACAACTAAATAAATAAGAAAATTATCAAACAGTGATAAGTTCACTACAGACAATTAAGAGAGGGTGAGGTGCTGGTGACTGGGTGTCGATTTCATATAGATTTAGATGTGAATACTTTTCCTTAATGAACTTTTAAGCCAAGACCTGAGTGACAAGGAGCCAGTGTTATGAAGATTACAAAAAGGGGCATTCTAGGAGAAGAGCTGCTACAGCTGATCACCTAAAGTGGGAATAAACTTAGGATATTTGAGGCACAGCCAGTGTGTTCAAGTGTTGTGAGTTAGAAGAGAATATACAAGAAGACATAAAAGTAAGCAGGGTCTGATCAATAGGGTTTTGCAAGCCAACGTGAAGAAGCAGGGTTTTATTCTCAGTGTGATAGGGAGCCCTTGGAAAATTTTAAGCAGAGTAGTGACACCAACTAATATAGATTCTAAAGAGATTACTTTGGTTTAGCTGTGGAGAGTGAATTGTAAGGGAGGGGCTAAGGATGGAAACTGGGAAACCAGTTGGAATGCTATTGCAAGAGTCCAGATGAGAGATGGTGGTGGCTTGGATGAGGGAATATAAATGGAGAAAGATGGATTCAAGCTGTTTTGCAAGTAAAGTTCATAAAACTTGCTGATGGACTGGACATGGAAGGATGAGGAAAAAGAAGAATCAAAGATTTCTTCTAGATAATTCCTTGAGCAAAAAGATAGGAAAGACTAGGTGAGAAAGGTGAGACTTTGCTCCCTTTTTTTTCGTGAGGAAGATTAGCCCTGAGCTAACATCCATTGCCAATCCTCCTCTTTTTTTTACTGAGGAAGATTGGCCCTGGGCTAACATTCATACCCATGTTCCTCTACTTTATATGTGGGACACCTGTCCTGCCACAGCATGGCTCGATAAGCAGTGCCTAGGTCCATGCCCGGGATCTGAACCAGCAAACCCTGGGCCTCCGAAGTGGAGCCTGGGAACTTAACCACTATGCCACCGGGCCAGCCCTGACTTTGCTCCTTTTTTAAGGAGGAAAGTCAGGAGCTAACTTTATCTTTCTCCAAAGTGTTACCACCCAAAAAGGGGGTTCATTTGCCTGCCGCAAGATATGCCAATAGTCAAGAGGCAAGGTGGTAGGAGAGAAAGGACTTTTTATTACAGCTTGCTAGCAAGAGGGAAGAAGGCCGACTAATGTCCAAAAAAAACATCTTAAGGGGGAAGAAGATCTTACAGCATATAGGCTATATAGGCTGGTTGGTTATTGGAGAGGGGGTTAGGAATGTTGACCTTCTGGTGTTACAGACTGGGAGTCACCACACTAGCTCTTTCAGTTTTCACTGATGATGGCTATCAGCATAGACTCTCTGTTCGGGGGTCACCACATTCCTCAAAAGAGCAAAGTTATCTTATCGCAGCTGGGAGGGATACGCACAAGCAGGGGTCGTAAAATCTACAGAGCAGTTAGCTGTCCTGGAGAGTGCATATCCAGCTGGGTTAGTTAGTCAGAGGTCATTCAAAGTTACAATAGGGTTCCTTTTCTACAATGTGGCTTCCCTCATGTCAGCCTTGTGTTGAGCCGGTATAAAAAGCACTTATTACCATTTAACATTCTATCAAGCTATTTATTTGTATGTTCTCTTTCTTCCCTCATTAGATATGAAGCACCCTCAGAAGCTTGTTTTGTTCAGCATTGTATCCCCAGTGCCTAGAACAGTGCTGGCACAAAGTAGGTACTCAGATGTTTGTTAAAGGAATTAATGACACCTCCATCTCCCCGGTTAAGGCAGAAACCCCAATCATTCTCAGTACTTCCCACTCTACCTTGCAGAGTCTATACACAACTAATCCTTCTCATTTCTACCTCCAAAATATATCTCAAGTCTGTCAAACTTCTCTGGAACCATCTTAAACCAAAGGAACATCCTATCTTGTCTAGAACAGTGCTTCTCAAGCTTTGATGAGCAAATGAATCACCTTTGACATCTTGTTAAAATGCAGGTTGATTCAGCAGGTCTGGAGTGGGGCCTGAGACTCCACATTCTAACAAGTTCACAAGTGATGTCAATGCTGCTAGTCCACAGACCATTCTTTGAGTAGTAAGAACCTAGATGACTGCAGTAATCTCACAACTAAGCCCTCTACATTCACTCATGCTATTTTCAACATTTTTTCCACACTGCAGCCTGAGTAATCTTCTTAACAGATAAATTAGATCAATAACTCTTCTACTCAAACCCATTCAATAGCTTCTCACTACATTTAGAATAAATTTGGAAATCCTTTCTATGGTCCTGTAAGCTCCACATGCTCTAGCCTCCACCAATCCCTCCAGCCCACCTGTGTCAGTCTTTTCCTCTGAAAGGCTGTTCCAGTCACACAAAACTTCCTTCAGTCTGTAAAAGATTCCAAGCTCTTTCCCACCTCAGGGGCTTTCCATATGCGGATCCTCTTTCTCAGGGAGCTTTTTTTCTCACTCACCATCCCAGCAATTCTCCTTTCTTCAGGTCTCAATTCACTTCCTCATAAAGACCTTTTCTGATCTTCCAACGTTAAGTCAGGTCCCCTCCCATCTCGCATACTAACCTGTCTTTTTCCTTCGTAAGCATAAATATATTTACATGTGTGATGAATTGTTTAATGTCTCTCTTATCCACTGTTCTGTGAACTGAAAGTGCCACAAGGACAGGGTCCATTCCTGTATCCCCAGAGCCCAGTACAGAGCCTGACACAAAGATGGCATTCAATAAATATTACCAAATGAATGAATGAATACAGGGAATTTGGAAAGTACTGGAAAAGGGGTACAAATCCCAGTAAAATACAAACCGTGGCCATGTTAATAAGGATAATAAATAATGGAAACTGATGAGTTATAGACTTGTAAAAGCTGGACAAGTTTTGTGAATGATCCAATTTATGCATTTCACCTTTAAAAGATTCAAGGCTATCAGAGCTGACTGTCAAATTGACCAATTCACTAAAGGAAGAACAACAATGGGTCAGTTCATCTTCTAGGAATCTTTACAATATCTAACTGGATTTCTCCCAAAATGGTTTCAAGCCAGCACAGAAATATAAAGTAGGAAAATCACATTTTCATATTTGCATGCATGTTACACAGCTATGTAAGCTTTAAATGGCATGCTTCAATAAACAAAAAATTTAAATAGATAAATTCAGATGAGTAAAATGTGTGTTAATATATCAGCTCTGTTAAATTCAACAAACCTAGAGAAAACCAAACATCATACATGCATTATAATGTCAGGAATACAAAGGATTTCCTGAAAGAAACAAGTCATGAACAGCTACCATTACAGAGTTTCTGCTCCCTCCCCACCTCCAAAGTTATTGAACCAGCCATGCTTTTTCAAACTCCTCCTGAGCAATGCATTGTCTTAGGAGCTTACAAGTCCCATAAATGTAGGATGCAATGTGAAGTTCCCAGCTGACACTAACGAGCTTTTGCTGTGTCTTTAAATGTTAAGAGTCTTCAGAACTCCAACCTGAGCTGTCTTCTTGCTCCATATACTCACTCTGGGAAATCTCACCCACTCCCATGAGTTAAGTTATAACATATGGCTCATACTTCTTTCTTAAGCTCCAGTTGAGATCCCCTATCTCCAGCTGTCAATTGAACTTCTGCACCAGATGTTCATACTGAACTCGTTATGCTCCCACCCAAACCCACTCTTCTTTCTTTTTAACCCTCGGTATAATAGAACTGCCATGTACCTGGGTGCTCAATGAAAGAATCTTGAAATGTTTTTGACAACTCCATTTTTCTTCCCTGACCTCATTCAAAAATGTCACTACAATCTTTGTAGTCTCTACCTGCAGAATTTTTTTCTTTTCTTTCCAGTCCTTTCTCTCCTTCCTTCCCTTCTTCCTTCCTTCTTTCCTTCCTTCCCTCCCTTCCTTTCTTCTCTAATTCATCAATTATTTTAGCATCTAATGTTACTAGCTGCGCAGGATACAATGGTAAATAAAATAGTTACAGCCCCTGGGCATACTCACAGCTTACAATCTAGTAGGAAATGCAGACATTTAAGCAAATATAATAGATACACACGTGATGAGCATCATGATATGGGGCATACAAGATGCTTGAAAATTTAACCTAAGGCCACTATATACAGTGATATTTACATTGAGATATCAAGGAATTAAAGAGGTAAAGAGCAGGAGAAAAAGGAGCGTTCCAGGTAGACAGAACAGTATGTATATGTGGGTAACAGTGAGCCGGAGGGCTGGATAGGTCTGAGAGAAGTCAAAAACTAGGGTAGGAGGGAGGAAGGGAATGGTAAGAAACAAAGCTAGAGTAGTAGTCTGGGTCTACCTCTGGCAAAGCCTTGGAAGCTGCTTAAAAGAGTTTGGACCATTCATCAAGAAGCCATTTAAGTAGAAGAGTAATAGGATCAGATTTTGGTTTTAGGAAAATCACTGGTGGAACGGTCTGGCAGACAGTAAGAATGAAAGCCAAGGAAAAGTTTGGAAACGCCTTAAAAAATTCAGGCAGGAGACGATGGTGGCTTAAGAAATAGAAAGAAATGGATGGATTTAAGAGATATTTAGGGGAAAGAACAACAGGACTTGGTGATGGATTAGATGTGGGGATGAGGAGATGGAGAAGTCAAAATTTCTGTCTTGGGCAACAGGGTGGAAGGTGGTGCCATTCACTGACATGAAATAGGGGTGGAGAAGTGAATTTGCTGGGCAGAGGAGGGAAGTCTAGTTTAAAAAAAGACAGTTTAATTTTGGACATGTTTACTTTGAAGTGCCTCCTTCCCATATCTGTTCCTTCCTCTCAATTCACTGTCACTACTCAAGAGCAGCCCATCACCTTGCCCAGACTCCTAGAAAGGGTCCTATTTGGTCTACCACCTCTAGACTCACAACAGGCCAGTCCACAATTTGTTTAGTTATTTTTCTACAACAGAGATCTCATCAGGTCATTTTCGACTTCATTTTAAAAGCTCTGATAGTTCCTTCGAGGAAATGCTAAAAACATAACCTAGGAAGGAATTTCTGTAAATATCTTGAAAAAAGGAAACAGTTATAGCGATCTGCTCTTTCCAATCAGTTTTCGCCTAGAACAGAAAATCCTCAGGATTACTTTAATTGAATAAACAGTAGTTTATTCTTCCATCATAAAAATTACACATACTCATTTTTCCCACTGAGAAATTTAGAAAACAAAACATTACCCAATGTGTAATTGCTAAAACAAATCTGCTATCATTTTCATTTTGTTCCTGTGCATACTTATCTTTACTTACCAGTCATTATTATGTATATACAATTTGTATCCTTTAACAAAAATTAACATGAAATATTTGTATATCATTATTGCCTCTTATTGAGGATAACATTTAGTGAGTGAAAATTTAAAAAGCGAGAAGAAACCCCTGGAATGAGATATTCTAAAAAATACTAATTGTCTCATGAGAATAGTGCTTACTTTCATCATTACTGTCACTACTTTTATCATTATTATCATTACTGTTCCATCCATTGTGTTCTTCATGACAATACACTGGAAAGCAGGATCTTCAGGAGTCAGATGGCCCTTTAACCACAGGGTTAGGAGAAGTAAGGAATATGTGAAGCCCCACAGATATGAATCAACCCAACGACAGGAAGTAAACATGCTTCCAGTTTCTGTGAGAGAAAAGATCAGGGACCATGACTTTAAGATCTTTGAAGGATTCTGGGATTCTTATAACTTCCTCAGGTTTATTATTTTAGTTACCCTGTTTCCTCAGAAAGATTAGCAGTAAAATCCTTTAAAGAAAAAGAGCTTCTGGGCTTGTCTTCTTGGACAAGAAGAAAATACAGAACTTGGGAAACTATTCATACCCCATTATGGAGAAGGAGAAAGGAGTACAGTAGGAGAAACAGGCTAAAGAGGAATGCAGAGCAGGCAAGAGAAAATAAGTTTAAGAATGGGATTTGGGCTAAGAGTAATTGTCCTGGGACTTAAACATTGAAGGATCCCCACCACAGAAGACAAACTTGCAAGCTTGCTATGTCAGCTCTCTGCAAGTCTCACACAAACATGTTCCTAATCAGCCAACTGTCTCCAGAACCTTTGTGCTTCCACATCTTTGCTCATGGTATTTGTTCTCACTAGAACAGCCCATCCTTCCCCATCTATCTGTCATCATCCACCTACCCCCTTGTGTTCTGATGAAATGTCCCTGCTTCTCTGAAGCTTTGCCTGCCTCTCCCATTGTCTTCTCTCCTTCAACTCTGAGCACCAGAACGGTTTCCTCCTTTGGGTTCCTAAACCATTCTCTCTTACAGCACTCACCACACTGTACTCTAGTAATGTGTTGGGTCCCTTGGCAAAAATACATGTTCCTTGAGACCAGGATCAGCTCCCTGTTCATGTCCCTCTCACCAGGATCACACATATAACCTGCAGGTGACAACTATTAAAATTTGAGGAAAAAAGGGAAGAAGAGGAAAGGAAAGTTATGTAATTTGCTCTTGCTAAAGGAGGTAGAAATCTCTTCCCAGAACCATCTGCTTCCTTTGTGCAAACAAAGAGGAGGAAACTAACATTTGTGGAGCCCTCTGCTGTAAGCATACACGTCCTTTCAGTGCTTAATCACTTGAATCCTCACGCCAGCCATGTAAGTGGGAGGTAATGTACCTGTTTTGGAGAGAAGCAAACTTTAAGTTCTAGGGAGTTAAGAACCCTGCACACAATGGGATTTTGAAGGCAAATCCACTCTGAATCAACAGACGGGGCTTGTCTTCTGTTTCACCATCCTGAAAAACAGAACGTCAGGAGGCGGCCTCCCTGAACTATCTACATGAGTTTATATACTGATGCCACGGAATCAAAGATCAGATTACAAAATAGCCTAAAACACATGTCTGGGAACTCCCTACCTGGTATCCAAGGTTCAGGAGGGAGAACAGTGAGGAAGTCAAGCTTAATCTTTTCTTCTGCAGTAATTTTTTAAGTGGACTCTAAGTGAGTGAGTGCCACTGCCAGTGTTCGGCTTTCCCTCATGCTCTCTGAAGTGTCTTAACTTTGGGCCTTCCTTCCAGTTCCCCCTAATTCTTTAATAACTTTCATAGAGTTAGACCAGTTTGCATAACATTTAGAGATATTTTTTTGCATAGTGTCCTAATTTCCCTTTTAGAAAAGCTACTACATGAACATCATTAACAAATACCAACTGCAGTCAAAAAAACTAATATTATAGTAAAATCAGGAGAAATAAATTGCAGCTGCCTTTTTTAACCTTAAAATTTCCATCAAATATTGAACCTTCTAATACTTTGCTTAAAATGCCTGAAAATATACTTGCTATACTAGCTATTAGGAAACTTGGACTATGATCCCTGCTTCATCTCTCCCAGGAGGAGGTTTCTACCACCACCTGAGCCTAGATTTGCTCATTTGAATAGAGGGATTAGACAAGCTGATCTCTAAACATTATCTGATTCTAATATTTTTTTAATCCTATAACAAAAAAAGAGATTGTTGCTATATGATCACCAGAAATTGCTTATTTTCCAAATTCTCTCAGTGAACATACATTACTTATGTAATCAGAAAAAAATACTAAAACTGAATAGTAAACAATCCTAAACATTTGCACAAATCGGTTTCCTATAACAGAGCCAAGAAACAGTAACCAAAAGCCAGAAGAGAAGACATACATTTCAATTGCACTACTAGTTTGCATGGCTCTAAAACAAAGCTCCTATAAAGTTTCCGGTCAAAGTCATAACTTCCTTTTCAAACAGGAATAATAAAATCCACATCCCTGCAATTTCCCTTTGAAATACTGTGTTACTACAAATGGCAAAGATATACCCTTGGGGAGTCTGGTCATTAGGTATGACCAAAGGAGCCACGACAAATATTGTGGGAGAAAAAAATCAATGTGTCTGCAAGAACAAAATACAGAGTCAAAATAAATACAAGAAAAATATTCACTAAGAAACACTGGATGGACAAACTAAATGGTAGAGAGAAAATGGCAGAATGGCAAAGAATTTCCAGACTGTAATTCAGGCAAATTCACTAAGCAAGGGGTTTGAGGAGGGACACAAAATAACATAAAATAAAGATGAGTATCATTATATTTCATGAAACCAAGTATTTTATAGCCTTGGGACTCCCAGGCTGCCTGAGCCACTAGATGCACAGCACACTTAGTTTTCAAATTCTCTCCTGCCACTACCAGCTGGGGACACAGGCAAGAAAATGTCTGGACAAACTGTTCAGTCCCTCCACAGATATTAGACAACTATGCTGGCATAGCAACATGGTATATTTCTGGTGTTGCACAAAGCAATCTGCCAAGACTCAGTTCAAATTCTTAATTAGTAAAATTCACACATTCTTTAATTTTGGCAATAAAATATTCACAGTATCATAATATTAAATAATTGAACAAACATTTACTAGGCCTCTACCAAGAGAAAAATGAAGTCCATGATCAGAATAAACCTATAATTAATAGATGCAATGAGATACGAAGAATTATACAGTAACAATGTGCATAGAGTCCTTCTTAGTTGGCACTAAATATATGTTTACTGATGTTCATTGTGTATAAAAGATTTCAAAATCAAAGGCTATGGAAATCAGAAAAGAAAGTAGTTATTTCTAGCGTGGAAAAAATGGGCATGATTTAATTTCACTGTGTAAATTAATATAGAACTTAAATCAGCATAATGAAATTTACTCTAGAAAATATTTCCTCATCAGAAGTTCATCAATATTGGTATAATTCAGAATAAAGTGTTTATATTCATGAAAACTGGAAAATTCCTGTCGAGATAAAGACAACAGGAGAGTACATCTTTCCTCTTTCAAAGAGACTTGGGAGGCACATCAACTAAATGCAACGACCAGACTTTGGATGCTGACTGGAACAAACCAACTGTAAAATGACAAGTTTTTTTTTTTTATTGAGGTAACACTAGTTTATAACATTATGTAAATTTCAGGTGTACATCATTACATTTCAATTTCTGAAATGAAATTGCAGAATTACATCATGTTCACCACCCAAAGACTAATTACCATTCATCACCATACACAAGTGCCCTACTACTGCTTTCATCCTCCTCCCTCCCGCTTCTCCTCTGGTAACCATCAATCTAATCTCTGTAACTATGTGTTTGTTTGTTTTTGTTGTTGTTTTTATCTTCCACTCCTGAGTGAAATATATGGTATTTGACTTTCTCCATCTGACTTATTTCGCTTACCATAATACCCTCAAGGTCCATCCATGTTGTTGCAAATGGCAAGATTTCATCTTTTTTATAGCTGAGGAGTATTCCATTGGGTATATATACCGTGTCTTCTTTATCCATTCACCCACTGATGGGCACTTAGGTTGTTTCCAAGTCTTAGTTACTGTGAATAATGCTGCAATGAACATAGGGGTGTATACATCTTTTTGAATTACTGATTTCATGTTCTTTGGATAAATATCCAGAAATGGAATAGCTGGGTCATACGGCAGTTTTATTCTTAATTTTCTGAGGAATCTCCATACTGTTTTCCATAGTGGGTACACCAGTTTGCATTCCCACCAGCAATGTATGAGGGTTCCCTTTTCTCCACATCTTTTTCAACACTTGTTATTTGTTGTTTTGTTAATTACAGCCATTCTGATGGGTGTGAGGTGATAGCTCATCATGGTTTTGGTTTGCAGTTCCCTAATAACTAGTAATGCTGAATATCTTTTCATGCGTCTGTTGGCCAACTGTATATCTTCTTTGGAAAAATGTCTGTTCAGATCCTTTGCCCATTTTTTCATTGGGTTGTTTGTTTCTTTGTTGTTGAGTTATATGAGTTCTTTATACATTTTGGATATTAATCTTTTATCAGATACATGGTTTGCAAATGTCTTCTCCTAAATGTTAGGTTGTCTTTTTGTTTTGTTGATAGTTTCCTTTGTTGTGCAGAAGCTTTTTAGTTTGAGGTACACCCATTCGTTCATTTTTTCTTTTGTTTCCCTTGCTTGGTGAGACACGGTCTTCAGAAAGATGATGCTAAGACCAATGTCAAAGAGCGTACTGCCTATGTTTTCTCCTACAAGTTTTATGGTTTCAGGTCTTACATTCAAGTTTTTAATCGATTTTGAGTTAATTTTTGTATATGGTGTAAGATAATGGTCTACTTTCATTCTTTTGCATGTGGCTGTCCAGTTTTTCCAACACCATTTATTGAAGAGACTTTCCTTTCTACATTGTATGTTCTTGGCTCCATTATCAAAAATTAGCTGTCCATAGATGTGTGGCTTTATTTCTGGGCTTTTGATTCTGTTCCATTGATCTGTATGTCTGTTTTTGTACCAGTACCATCCTGCTTTGATTACTATAGCTTCATAATATATTTTGAAATCAAGTAATGTGATACCTCCAGCTTTGTTCTTTCCCTCAGAATTCCTTTGGCTATTCGGGGTCTTTTGTTGTTCCATATAAATTTTAGGATTCTTCGTTCTATTTCCATAAACAATGTCATTGGGACTTTGATAAGGATTGCATTGAATCTGTAGATTGCTTTGGGAAGTACAGACATTTTAAGTTGTTAATTCTTTCAATCCATGAGCACGGACTATCTTTCCACTTCTTTGTGTCTTCTATATTTTATGGTTTTAGGTACACAGGTCTTTCACTTCCTTGGTTAAATTTATTCCTAGGTATTTTATTTTTTTTGTTGTGAGTGTAAATGGGACTGTATTCTTAATTTATCTTTCTGCTATTTCATTGTTAGTGTATTGAAATACAACTGATTTTTGTATGTTGATTTTATATCCTGCAACTTTACTGTATTCATTTACTATTTCTAAAAGTTTTTTGGTGGATTCTTTAGGATTTTCTATATAAAATCATGTCATCTGCAAATAGTGACAGTTTTACTTCTTCCTTTCCAATTTGGATCTCTTTTATTTCTTTTTCTTGTCTGATTGCTCTGGCTAGGACTTCCAATATTATGTTAAATAAGAGTGGTGATAGTGGGGCATCCTTGTCTGGTTCCTGTTCTTAGTGGGATAGCTTTCAGTTTTTCATCATGGAGTATGATATTAGCTGTGGGTTTGCCATATGTGGTCTTTTTTATGTTGAGGTACTTTCCTTCCATACCCATTTTATTCAGAGTTTTTATCATAAATGGATGCTGTATCTTGTCAAATGCCTTCTCTGCATCTATTGATTTTCTCTGCATCATGGGATTTTTATTCTTCATTTTGTTAATGTGGTGGATCATGTGGGTTGATTTGCTGATGTTGAACCATCCCTGCATCCCTGGAATAAATCTCACTTGATCATGGCGTATGATCTTTCTAATGTATTGTTGTATTCAATTTGCTAGGATTTTGTTGAGAATTTTTGTATCTATATTCATCAGTGATTTGTGTGTGTGTGTGTGTTATCCTTGTCTGATTGTGGTATCAGGGTAATGTTGGCCTCGTAGAATGAGTTAAAATGCTTCCCCTTCTCTCCAATTTTTTAGAAGAGCTGGAGAAGGAAAGGTATTAAGTCTTCTTTGAATGTCTGGTAGAATTCACCAGGGAAGCCATCTGGTCCTGGACATTTGTTTTTTGGGAGGCTCCAGATTACTGTTTTGATCTCCTTACTGGTGATTGGTCTATTCAAATTCTCTATTTCTTCCTGATTCAGTTTCAGAAGGCTGTATGATTCTAAGAATTTATCCATTTCTTCTAGATTATCCAGTTTCTTCGCATGTAACTTTTCATAGTATTCTCTTATAATGCTTTGTATTTCTGAGGTGTCCATTGTGATTTCTCCTCTTTCCTTTCTGATTTTATTTTTTTGAGCCTTCTCTCCTTTTTTCTTGGTGAGTCTAGCTAAAGGTTTGTCAATTTTTTTTATCTTTCCAAAGAACCAGCTCTTAGTTTCATTGATTTTTTCCTATTGTTGTTTTAGTCTTTGTTTATTTCCGCTCTAATTTTTATTATTTCCTTCTTTCTACTGATTTTGGGCTTTGCTTTTTCTTCTTTTTCTAGTTCCTTTAGGTGCACTGTTAGATTGCTTATTTGAGATCTTTCTTGTTTCTTGAGGTAGACCTGTATTGCTATAAACCTTCCTCTTAGTACCACTTTTGCTGTATCCCATAAATTTTGGCATGTCGTATTTTCACTTGAAAATGGCACTTTTTAATTGAGGAAAACTGAAAATAGGCAGGGTATCAGAGTATATTAAGGGATTGTTGTTAATTTATTAGGTATAATAAAGGAATTGTGGTCATAGCCAACATAAACACTGAGATATCTATGAGAAAAATACATTATATAATAGAACAGTATATCAAAAGATGACATAAAAAAAGGCTTGAGGGATAGATAAAACAAGATGGACAAAATACTGATAATTGTTGAAGCTAAGTGATGGGCACAAAGGAGTTCATTATATACTTTACTTAGAATATAAAAAAATTTTTCATAAGAGAAAAATTTTAAATGTCCTGTACTCTGTATGTAAATCATAGTCCCTGGCCTATTATAAGCACACAACAAAAGTTAGAAATTATATATTATTGTTGTCATTGTTGTTATTATTATTATTACTGTTACTAGTATAAGAATTAGTATGGCATGGTGAAAAAAAAGCATGAGGTTTGGAGGTCTGAATTCTAACTCTGCCATTAACTAGCTATGTGATCTTGAGCAAATATTTTAACCTTTTTAAGTTTCAGAAGGCCTATGTGTAAAATGTGGAACATTAAAATATTTCCCTCAAAGGGTTATTGTAGAACTAAATGAGAGCATTAAAGAAAAGTACATTGGAAATTGTAAAACATACACATATTACCATTTTTAATCCTTGCTTATAGGAAACTTATAATTCAATTATAGATGAGATCAAATACATATCACAGCAACTTTAAAAGAAAATTGAATCAAAATAGTGAAAAAATACTATGAAAGTTCACAGGAAAACAAGGTTATTTCTACTTGGGGAGACTAAGAAAGGCTTCATAGAGGAAAAAACATCTGAGCTCTTCAAAACTGGCAGGATATTCATAGCCAAAGATGAGGGGAAGAAGCACGACCTGAACTAAATAAGATGAAAAAGGGCTGGGGGAGAACAAGGGCACAGTACACTCAGGGAGGTAAGAAACTCACATTCAGAAGAACTGGAATTATAAAAGGAGTTTGGAGCCAGGTCATAGGTCATTTTGAATGTCTCCCTATGAAAGGGATTTTATCTGATAGGCAAGGTGGAGCCACTTTCAACTTTTAGCAGGAAAAGAAAATTAAGAGATGCTTTCTAAGATTTATCTTATTGCTGATAGATCAGAAACTGCTATGGAATTGAAGGTAGCTAAAGAAACAGTACTGTAAAAACGAAGAACATGAAAGTCGGGGATAGAGAAGCCAAAGCTGACTTTTTATTTGATAAGGAAGATACAATATATTAGAATTTTGGTAAGGGCAAAAAATATGGACTGTGGAATACAAGGAGAGCTTAAGTATAAAAATTTCACCAGACTGCTATTTGGTAAAATAATACAAAGGGCTGACTCAAGACGAAAAAAAAAAGTTGACAAATCCTGGCAAATAATTTTACTGAACTATATTCCTGTAGAAGCGATTGTGAACAATTAATTGTGCTCCATTAAATATAAATTAAATTATGATTACTTGCTGTGCAATTTGTCTAACATCAGAAACCAGGGAATATCATTATATATACATGATTAAATTTTCATTTCTTAAAACAAAACACTGCATATTTTTAAAATAATTCTTATGAAAGGGTGTACCTGAACATTTTAGAACTCTACATTCCTAAAATATTTTTTCCTTCAAATATCTGATAAAATGCAACTGCCTTTCAAAACTCAAGTATTCTTACACAAAATCAGAAGTTTATTCCTAGGGAGTTTTTAAACAAAAAGAAATTATGCACCTATAGGCTGATTCTATAATTCCAAATCTTTGCAATAAATATTTACATATCAAATAGAATATAGCTCCACAAATCAAAAGAAAAGAAGACTTGGGAAGAAAGAAAGCTTATTCTTGAGTAGAGTTGGGGCAGAAAAAGCATCACTAGCTCAAAAATAAATAGACATTTCTCTTTTTTCTCTCTCAGTAAAGGTGAAATAAATAGAAAGTCGTGCTATGATTTAAAAAAAAAAAAAACTCCAGCATGAAACTCCTAATTGCGTGAAAGGTACATGTAATGTTATAATTATAGTAAGTAGAAAATAATGCATGTAACAGCACACTAAAGTGGTTCTACAGTATGCAGCATTATATTCTAAAGGACCATCAAACGTGTAATTTCAGGGCACCCTAGCCCTTTTGGCTGACAGGCAGCAATTCTGCTTCACTTACTGGAAAATCGATGTGCTGTGCCATAAAATCCCACACAGAAAATTGAAAGGATAAAAAAATCAATTTTGTTTTACCAAAATAAGATGCGGGCTACTTTATTTGCTACAATAAGCGATCTTTATGAAACTGTTTTTAGCTTCCCAACAGTTATGAAATCTTGCCTAATACCATAGATTCTTAGAAAAGATAGTATTATAAGAAAAGAAAAGGTAGGATTGGGCTTAATAAAGATGATGAATCTTGAGATACCTCGAAATCAACACTTATTCCCTTTAATTTCCTCACTGTCAAAGTTGCCACTGGTAACTGAGCAATCTTTCACAGCATCTCTAAATTCACAACTTCAACTACTGAAAAATTTCTTTCATGGACTTCAGCCAGTTTTTAGTTTGCAAACAGAAGGCTGAATACACTGTATCTATCTATAGACATTTGTATTAAGAGCATTCATTACAATTTATTGTATAATTATACCAACGCACTGCCAGCTTCTCTGTCAATATTTAATCCCCAAAGCTTCACTTCTAATTGACTCTTTTTTTTAAAAGTCATCATGTAATGTTTTAGAAAGAAAAAGAAAAAGAAAAGAGCCTGATT
Source organism: Diceros bicornis minor (assembly GCF_020826845.1). NCBI lineage: Eukaryota > Metazoa > Chordata > Mammalia > Perissodactyla > Rhinocerotidae > Diceros > Diceros bicornis. Next base: position 34,639,810 of record NC_080748.1, on the reverse strand, counting down.
AACTCCTACAAATGGCTTACTTAGTCTCAAAATAAATAATGTGATCAAAATAGGCATTTTCCCAGATGGTTGTCCCTTTGCATTTAAGTGAAAACATGAGAGTCAGCAGTCCTCAACCTACCAGCTGCACCTTCACTTGCCTTTTTCTTTTTTCATTGTTTTGTTTCACAAGATGGAAATAAGGGTGAAGGTGAGAAGATGCATAAAATATTGAGAGGTACTGAAATACCATTGATATATGAAGCAGGGCATTTTCAAAGCTATTGATGAAAGACCTGCGTTACTATGACTGCAGAAGTATACATTCCTAAAAAAGAAATCTAGATGATCAGGACTCTGAGGAAAGCCCAGGGAAGGAGAACATGTAACTCCATACCAGCCCTTAGGCAAAGCACATCTCTTGTGGGGTACTTACTCTGCATTTGCCAACAAGTACTACAAGGGCTTCGCACCCCCTGGTACTTACCATATGGAAGCCATCAGGAGTCTAACCACAGTGTACCTGGAGGGCATTATGCTAAGTGAAATAAGCCAGAGAGAGAAAGACAAATACCACATGGTATCACTTATATGTGGAATCTTAAAAAAAGAAGTTGAACTCATAGACACAGAGAGTAGAAAAGTGGTTGCCAGAGGCTAGGGGTGGGGCAAATAGGGAGAAGTTGCTAAAAGGGTATGAACTTTCAGTTATAAGATAAATAAGGTCTGAGGATCTAATGTATAAGATGATAACTACAGTTGATAGCACTCTATTGTATAACTGAAATTTGCGATGAGAGAACTTAAATGTTCTCACCAAAAAAAAAAAAAAGGTAAATATAAGAGGTGAGGGCTCTGTTAATTAATTCAGTGGGGTAAATCTTTTCACAATGTATATGTATTTGATAATCATCACGCTGCACATTTTAAATATATTACAATTTTATTTGTCAATTATACCTTTACAAAGCTGGAGGAAAAAAAGAGTCGACCCACAGACTCTTGCTCAGATCTTAACACAGACGTTAGCTTTTGAAAACTAGTTTGAAAGGAACTGAAGTTGGCTAAAGTACTCAAAAAGTTCTATTTAGATTTCAACCAGTCACCTTGGTCCAATTTCTACTCCGTGACCTGGTAAATGTAAACATGAACAGAATTATACCTCATTTAATTAGCTAAATACTAATTAGCACTTAATTACTATTATAAATTTTTAAATCACTAGTATGTCATTACTCTGTCCTAGTGATAATGCTGCCAGTGTCTGATCCTATCAGTATATAACTATATCCAGTTGAATATGCCACTCACCTATTTACTCTTTTAAGTGGGCACTCCTGAGATTCTAATTTATTTTTTTCCTTCACTAAACAGTTGCAATTTTACAGAATAAGAAATTCAGGCAATTTGTCTTAGAATCTCCTGAAAGGAATTCAACTAAGCCTAAACTTTAAATTCATATTACTTCTAAATCATTTTGACTACTCAGTAGGAATTTATTCTAGGTAGTCCTCTAAATTCCAATAATTGATTCAGCAAATATTTGTTGAATGTCTGCTGTATGCAAGGCAACAGGGAGGATGCAAAAATAACTAAGATTCCTCTCAAGGGGCTCTCTCTCTCTTTAGTAGACAGATGGCAGGTAGATGCATAAGTCTAATAGAAGCCAAGAGAAATCTATAAAGGACCTGCTATAACAGTTCAGAGAATGGGGCCAAACCTTCAGGCTGAAGTGTTCAGGAAGACTTTATTAAAGAAGCATATTACAGAATATTACTGCTAGAGGGACCTTGGAAAATACCCATTCCAATCCTATCATTTTACAGATAAGGAAAAACAAAAAAAAAAGGAAAAGAGAAAAAAAAAAGAAAAAGCCCTTTGAGGAGGAACAGCAATTTACTCAATATCACATAGACAGTTGAAAAATCTGGACAAGAAGGTAGGTCTCTGGATTCCCAGCTTTCTGCTTTTCCGTGGTATCACATTGCCACTCTGGGGTTGGAAGGATTTCAATAGGCAAAGACAAGGGGGAAAAGAGAGCGTGCTGCCAAAGATCAAAGGCCGGAGTACAACACTGATAAGAATAGAGAATACTTAGTTTACCTCAGGACAAGAGTTTGAAGGGAGGAATGAGACACTAGGCTGCAAGTAGAGTGGGATGAGACAACAGAGGACATCAAATAGCAGCCTAAGAGTTAGACTTTTTCACTAGATAATTTAGTGGACACAGCTAGCAGAATTTACTTACAAAATTTAAAAGTTCCTTCAACATTGGTATCATTATATAACACTAACAGTCTTAGAGGTTTATAAGGAAAGAACAGAAAACCCTTCTGATAAAAAAGGCCCGCTAACGTAGCAAAAACCTTTCTAACATAGAAAACGTAACCTTTCTTAACGCAGAAAAGTCTTTCTGATGAAAAAGGCCAGGTGACGTAGCAAATTTATACTGAATACAATCTCTCTTTGTCAATTTTTCTCTTTCTCCAAAGCAGAGGGTGATAGGATAGCGGTAAAAGAAGACAAGACACTGTGACCTGCTGATGATAGGTGGAGTTTATGACAGCACCAATAGAGAGACCTTTGTGATAGCCCACGCCTCCTGCCTTGCTCCTCCTGAGGATCTTCAACCCACAGGCTCTACCCATGGTTCCTGAGTAACTATAGGCAAGCCTGAAAATTAGTGACATCTCTCATCCTCACCACATGCTGGGGTCCAGCCATGTACCTGTAGAGCGGTAGCTGCTTTTTGCTCCACCCCACTGCCTAGCCCTTGGCTCTACTGTATTATTCCCTTCTTTGGGACTGGAAACAGACTAGAGGTAAGATACCAGATTTCACACCAACATTTGCATCACTCTAGAGTAATTTCAAAGCACTTTCATAGCCTCTTTTTCACTTATCATAAAGCAGAAGCAAACCTCTGTTACACCTCACCCTTCACCCTGCATAGCTCTCCCCAACCCCCCAGAAGTTAGACTATCTCTCCAGTTACTGGCTAGGCTCTAACTTCAACCTTTCAACCCAGACAACTCTTCTGAAACCCCAATTCTATTATCTGCTCAATGGTAAGCACTGCCTTTGCCAAGAAACTGTATCCCACCCACTAAACCCCTAGGGCATCAATACCATCTGGCATATTTCAAAGCTGCTTGAACATCATAGCATGACCTCTAGGGACCTTCCTTTTGAAAGCCTGCTTCTCAGCAAAATTATTCCTCAAGCCCCAGCTCTATATATATTCTATATATAATATTCTGACTCTCTCACTCTCTCTCTCTCTCTCTCTCTCTCTCTATCTCTCTCTCTCTATATATATATCAGAGTTTAACTACTTATAAAGTTTGTGAAGTACTCTGGGCTATATAGTCATAGTTTTTCAAAGTGAGATGAGAGTCATCTCTGTCCAAAGTGAGAGGAGAGTCATTGTTTTTTGTGAGATGAGAACTTGACTTCCTGGGTTTCAATATCAAAGACTGAATACTGGACTGTTAACTGATCTTCATCCTCCCACTCTGGTATATAGACTCATTAGGAAAAACAATTTTTCAGTATATAAAAGTAGGTATAACTTTTCAAATAGTCAAAAAAAGACCATGAATAATCTACTGAGCTCCTTTTAATTCTTGTTCAGATAAAATGAAACAAGAGAATATTAAAGTCCTTTTTAATAACAGTGATACACAATTTAATTTTAACTGAGCACCTACTATGAGCCAAGCACTGTGTGAAGTGCTTTCCATGCATTACCTTATGTGACACTTACATTAGTCCAACAGAGTATATACTATTTTTTTCTCAGCTTAGATATTAGGACTAAGCCTTAATAAGATAAGCAATTTGCCCAAGGTCACAGCCATCTGAGAAAGAGTTGCTATTGAACCTCTAGCCAGCTAACTTACAAGCCTGTGCACTCAACCGGTAAACCATTCATTGGCCCATTTTTATTTTAAAAACCAATACTTTAAAATTATAAGTTTAAGGGATAAAGAATATGTACTGTTTTTATAAGTTAAAAAAAAGGAAAAATAAAGACGAAACTCCTCTCGAAAGCTTGTTAGCCTTAATTTTAGACCAATTTTAGAAACCAAAAGTGCTTGGTGTTCACTGCAAGTCTTATAATTCAATTGGGGAAAATTATCAGAACCCTCTAAATATAAAATATCCATCCACTCCTTCAATAAACACATATATTGAATATCTACTACGTAGCAGGCACCATGCTAGGAACCAAGGATACAGAGGTGAGCAAAAGAACCATGGTCCCTGCCCTTGAGGAGCACATGGACAAGTTGGGAAGACAAGTCATTCTATATGTAAATACAGTAACATACGACTAATGTGATGACAGGGAGATAAAAAGGCATAGAAGCAGGGAAAACCTAACTCAGCTAGGAACAAGAGAAGATCTCCCAGGAGTTAGGGGAAGGGGGTGTGGGAAGGGGACTGGAAGTGCTCCATGCAGAAAAGAGAAGCATGCACCAAGGACCAGAGTGGAGATGAGAAACTGAAGGAAGCTCAGAGTGGCTCAAGCTAACACAGAGTGAGAGAAAGAAGGGAGCCAAAGTTTAGGATTAGAACGGTGGGCAGAGGTCAGATCCTGCAGGACACTGTGAGCCACCCTGAAGACTATACCTAAGGGCAATGGGGAGTCAATTTAAGCAAAAAAGATTTAGTCAGATTTTAGTTTTACAGGTATCAATCTGGCTGTACAGTGGAGAATAGATCACAGTGGGAATAAGGTTGGGGTAGAGCGATATTAGGAAACTATTGCCGTAAACCAGGTGATAGGTGATGGTGAGCTGAGCTAGGGAGACAGACATGGAAAAGAGGAGTAGATATTTATGAGGTTGTATGAACAGGACTTGACAGGTGATTGAATGGGAGGGGGATGATTTAAGCCCTGAGGTAATTCTAAAATTTAGAAGGTAGAAGATACTCATCATTTAATTAAACCAGTCATTTAGTTGGGGAAAAAAAAAAAGAATTTCACTTCTAAAAACTTATTCCAACAAGGAGAAGAAACTGCTTTTAAACTGTTACTATTATATATTCATTAGTATCTGAATTCTGGCTATAACTCACCTGGTTACCAACCAATAATAGGTGTTCTCCAAGAAGGAAGTCTTTGAGCATATCTTCCATCACTATCATGTGCTAGAGAAAAAAGAACTAGAGGTTAATTGTGTTTTGCATAATCAAAGTGAAATGAGAAAGTTAGCTATAAAGATATCTTCATGGAAAGTAAAACATCTATTATAACAGACAATACTCAAACAATTTGATATAAAAAAAATCAATGTTGTGGTTATAAGTTATATAATCAATTAGGTCACTGACAGTGAAAACCTGAAATAGTCCACCTAAGCAAGGCTAAGCCACTGACCAATATCTCAAAGAGTTTTTATAATTCAACTCAAATATTTTTCAGCTATTGACTATGTAGAGTTGGCTTATAATTTAATATAATATTTACATTAACACTTGCTAGTGTAAATATAGAAAAGCTTTCTAAAATAACTGGGGAGTTCCACAGAACATTTTACACTGACTTGTTCTTAACCATTACTTTCAAAGGATGTATAGCTTTAGAATTAAAGATATATTATTTACCTTCTACATATTTTTATCTGAATAATGACACAATACAATAAAAGAACAAAATTAAAGTCGTTCACAACAGCCACAGAGGAAATTACATTGCTCTTTTGTATCTCGAAAAATAGGACAACGATAAGTAGGTCACAAAGGCTCATCAGGGGTTGAGGGGAGAACTATACTCAGAACGATTAATACTCCTATTACTTTCTCTTGGTTTTCTGTATCACAACAATAATGGCCTCATAAGTACTGGTTATTGAAGCTCCCTATTTGTAAAAAAGGCAAATTAAACTTCTGCGTCTAATGCATGCTGCATATATTTTTCTAGTTTGTCACTTGCTTTTCTTTTTTTTAACTTGGTTTATCTATTTTTTCTTTTGACACATAGAATATTTTCCTTCTCCTTGTCAAATTAAGCAATACTTTCTTTCCGAGTTTCTTTCTTAGAAAAACTGAGAAAGATTTTTCCCTCCTTAAAGAACAGATGAGTATTCCTAATGTTTATCTTGGTAGTTTTATTTTTTTAAATGCTTTCAGATAAACCATGGAGCTAGAGTTTTAACAAGGCTTGAAGTAGAGTGAGCATATCAATTTATTGTCCATTCTGGAACACTTTTAAGAAAAAAAGACATATGATTAATAATTATATTGGGACAACAAATGTAAACAGGGAATATCTTAAGCAAACAAAGGTATACGGCTATTGCAGTTGAAAGGGAGTCCCAGAGAGGCCGGCCCAGTGGCGTAGTAGTTAAGTTCGAATGCTCTGCTTCGGTGGCCTGGGGTTTGCAGGCTTGGATCCTGGGCACAGACCTACACACCGCTCATCGAGCCATGCTGTGGTAGCGTCCCATATACAAAGTAGAGGAAGATGGGTACAAATGTTAGCTCAAGGGAGTCCTAGAACATTCTTCTAATCTGGGTTCTAGTGCTAATGTGGTCTGGGGACCTCTTTCTTCTACCTAAGATGAAATGTCAATGCCAATTTCCAGACAACATTAAGTTCTTCCAGAAATAAATGGGCTAATCTGCATGAAGAACAGATAGAAAAGTCGGAATGAGCACCTGTATAGCCAGGTAAAAATGCAATGTAAATACTGAAAAATAATCCAAACTATATTTGTAGTCTTCTTTACTTTTTCTCAGGTTCTCCTATTCCATGCCCTCATTACATCGAACTATATTATTCAAATCAACAAACTTTAACTAAAGCTATGGTCACTGCCTACATAATTCTCTTAACCTCTTCGCCCACTTAGTACCAGAGACAATTTCTTAAAAGTCTCCTCTCCCAGTTTTCTGTCTCTCCAGATTCCTTCCTACCTCTCTAACAATTTCCCTCCATAGTCTTCTGGGTTGGATCTTCTTCTTGCAGCAATTCCTTAAATTGATTTTCCCCATGTTCCTTCATTTGTTCTCTCTCACTACCTTTTTATTTGACTTCCTGAGGAGTCACAGTATAGGGCAGAGCAGGTTGTGTCTATTTGTACATGGGCAACCACCTGAGGGGTGAGGGAGGGCTGTGCGCAGAGTTGGGGACGCACACGTCGGCTACTTCTGACTCTGCTCTCCCTAACTCCTCTCATCCATTGCATGACTTCAACTACCAACTCTACACTGATCTTCAACAGTTAGACTTTTCTCCTCAACTCCAGCCCTGTATTTCTGAGTGAGTATCAAACTACTTGGTCATTTCCCAGTCTCTTCGAACTCAACAGATGGAAAACTTGGCGTATTACTTTCTCCTCAACTTCATTCTTTATCTTGTATCTTTAATCCTGATTAACGGCATAATTTTCTACCACTTGACCAAATCTCTGTCATCATCACTCTCTGGCTCATCTCACTCCTCCCTTATCAAGAGTCAATTAAACACGGAGTCTAAGCTATTAAGCCACCCAAAAGTCAACTACATCTGTCCTTTCCTTTCTGTCCCCACAGCTTTCATTCAGGTTTTTATCATCTCTAGCTTAGATTTTTATCAGCCAATTTGGCTTCTCTGTCTTCAGTCTCTCCTTGAGACAATGTACTCTCTACAGTACTGATAGTCGCCTTTTTGTTCAAAGTCATGTCACTTCTTTCTTCAAAATTCTCTAAATGATTCCTAATACCTTAGGAACAAAGGTCACTCCTTACCTTCTTGATTTAGTCTCAGCCTCATCTCCTACCACCTTCTTTCTCCTATGTTGTGTCCCAGTCATGGGCACAATTTGGAATAATTTTCTCTTTACTCTTCTGATTATTTTTCCAGCAGACTATATGCTCCCTCACAGAGAATCTCTGTCTTTCATCTAACACAAAGTTGCATTGACTCTGCCTCCTAAATAGACCTATAATGTGTCCTCTCCACTCTGTCCCACTGTCACCACCTTCATTCAGATCCTCCATAATTTTCACTTAACTATTACAACGGCCTCCTAATTAGTCTCTCTTTGCCTTGGTTCCAACTCACAGACAACATTAAAGAGTCAATGCAAAGTTAGCAAAAGTGGAAATGTGCTTAAAATCTTTTAATGGCTTCCTTACTTCTGAATAGCATTCAAATTCCTTAATTAGCAAGCCCCAGATGATCTGACCCTTTCCTAACTCATCAGCTTCATCTCTTGTCACTCTTCCTTTTGCAACCTCAGCTCTGTGCCAGTGACAATTAATTATATGTAGCCCCGTAAATGAGCTACTCTCTCACGTAGCCAGCCCTCTGCAAATGCTAGTCTCTGCCTAAGAGACTCTCTCAACTTTGCCTGGTTAACTCATTTTCCATGATCATTCCAATCTAGGATGATCACCTCATCAATGCTACCATAGCAACCTCTGGGTGCTTTCATCGCACTGTGTAACCATGTGTACTTACTTGTCAGTCTCCTCCATTAGATTACGAGCAAATTGAGCACTGGTGCTGTGTGCCTGTGTGTACATGTGCGTGTGCGTGTATGTATTTTAATCTCTGTATCCTAATACCTTAGGACAAGGCTTGACACGAAGACATTTAAAAATTTTTTCAGATCTAAAGCTTGTGCGGCTTAAGAGGCTACTAATCTCTCTTTCCTCCAATTTCTCCTCCTTATTGGTGCAAGTGTAGTATTCTTTAATGACAGACTTAATGAAACAATACTCCTGATTATGAACATTCAAAATCTTATGTCCTCTTTCATTAATCCACTAAACACACATTCACTCAGCAGTCACTATGTGCCAGGTACTGTGGTACTTGCTGGAGACACAGAAGCAAGAAAACACAAGGCTTTGCCGTAGTGGTATTGAAAAACAGATTTTAAAAATCAATTTCAACACAATGTGGTAAGGGGACCACAGAGCATAGAACAAGATGGTATAGAAGCACCTAAATATGCAAGAGGCACTGAAGACTACTGCTTCAAAGACGAAATGGAGCATAAAAGGAAATGGTAATAATATGCAACAAAAGCAAATTTAATCAAGCCATCATTCCTAGAATTGGCACAGATAAAATTTTTCATTAATGGTTAATTCATAATGCTTTATGAAGAGAAGGTACATTTGGAGATAGGCTACAGAATGTCCCTCGGGGCCACTGTGTCAAGTTCACAGCAGCCCTGCGGTCCTCAATGTCTATGTCACAAACACCATGGCAACAGACGCTGTGTTCAAGGGCACAGTGGCCCTCCCTGCTACTGAATTTCCTACATTCTTATATGCTGGAAAGTCTCTTCAACTTTTCCTACCATGGAGTTTTTCAAACTGTCACTTACAACAAAGTTTCCTGATTCTTTTTTTCTTTATTCCTTTCCACTACATAGACAGAGTGTGATTCCATTCAATGCTCGGAAATAGTGTATTTTCCTTACGATCATGTTTGAGTCTTTATTTGATAGGCAAGATTTTTTTCCTCCTCTGTGTCTTACAAGTAACTTTATTTTCTGTTCATCTGTCCACTGTTTACATAAGAGCATTAATGCTCTGGAAGAAAAATAAAACCTACATTAGTTAATGGGCTATAGAATGAATAAAAAGCAAACCTGAGTTGTGTCTTTTGCTGTGCTATAGATAATAATTAAAGTTTTGACAGATTTCAAAATATTTAATCAAGACTTTTACTGATAAAGAAGAACTGGCCTAGATACCTTCTTTGTCGCTAATATAATGTTAATATCCCTAATAATGTAGGGATATAACTTATGGTATTCACTGAACAACAAATAGGATTGGGAAATGGCAGATAAAAAAGAAATTTTACTTTAATTTCTCTAACTCCTTAATATAATGAAAATAGTAAGTAGAAGTACCTCTAACATAATTTGTAAATATAAGGTTATTATTTATATGCAGATTAGTGACCAAATATTACAGAAAAATTTAAGTATTTTTTTATTATAAAATATATAACCACTTCACAGAAAACTCAGAAAAGAAAAAACCCTTTCATATTATGGGTAATTTTCTCTGGAAAAAATTCTTATTAAAGTGAACATCTACAATAAAGCTTTCTGGATACACACTTATTTCTGTGTCTTAGTGAAGTTATTGGTTAGTTTACAAGTGGGAAACTACCCTCCTCCCTTTAAAAAAAAGAAAAAGAAAAGTAAAGAATAGAAAAATACTAGGAATTTTCAGGAAAAGAAAAGGAATATGAAGGAAAGAATGCATAGGACACATCCATCTTTGAACTACTAAAATGATTTAACTAACAGAAAAGCAAAAGAGAGGATGAGTATTAGCTCTACTTTGTTTTTAATTTAATAATATATTCATTTTATTTATCTGAAGTGTAGTGTATGTGTATGTATAAAATGTATTACTCTAATCATAGCAGCAGCTCTTCCAATTTTACAATGCCTAATGAAATATGTGTCAACACTTCATTTTGCATCACCTGAACTGAACCTAGCAAATTACAAAAATAATCAAAGTTTCACTTGAATCAGAATTAACCACCACAATGTAAGTGGTGATTTATCCATGAATGCAAAGCAATGATCTTACCTGAATGTTGTCGTAGAACAGAACATCAGGCACTTTCATTTTCTCATGGGCATTATAGATCGGTGCACTAACGGCTCCAATCCTCAGAGATCCAGATGCTACTTCACCTAAATATTTCACACAGGACAAGGAATTACTCATGCAACTGTCCTCAGAGAAGCCAAGTCTAGCCTACACAGAATGCAATACAACATCTTTAATATCTTGTGGGCTCCTCAAGGAATTTTAATGAGAATCTGAAAGAAATAAGCTTGAAGGTGGTAATAAAACACCATAATTCTACATAAAATGCTTAAAGCTCTACAAAAAAGCTTAGAATGTTCCAAAATGTAATAAACTTTATTTAAAACAATGTATATAGCAAACAGCATATAGATAAAATTGAGAGGCAAAAAAAATCCCCAGAGGGGCTGGCCCCGTGGCATAGTGGTTTGCAGGTTCAGATCTGGGCACGGACCTACGCACCACTCATCAAGCCATGCTGTGGCAGCATCCCATATATAAAATAGAGGAAAATGGGCACAGATGTTAGCTCAGGACCAATCTTCCTCACCAAAAAAAAAAAAAGTCCCCAGAACTCAGTCAAGTTACCTTCATCAGCTTGTTTGGTCAGAGACTATAACACATATATAAGCCAAATACACATTCAACAGCTCTGAAGTACCTTGAATATCATTTGTTAGGATCCACCCATTGAAAAACCCCACGTGAGAATCCCCTAGAGATCTAGTCAGAAATACAGATGAATCAACTCACCCCCAGACCTCTCAAATTACTATTTTCAGGGATGGTGCAGCAGATCTGTATTTTCAAATAAGCACTCTGGGTGCTACACAATTACTCTGTAATAATTATTATTGTATTGTCTCCTATAGTTGGTCTAGAAGAGAATATAAGCTCTTTGAAGCCAGGAAACTAAGTGATAAACTTCTTGAAGTCAGGAAACATAACTCATGCATATTCCCTACAGTTACCAGATACACATGTTCACTGTCTGACATATTCCAAGGTCAGTAATAACAACATGAATAGTAGTAGTTGTTGTAGTAGTACTGAAGGTCACAATAACAGAAGGTATCATTTATTGAGGACCTTCTAGGTGCCAGATCCCAAATTAGGAGCTTCAGCTCACTGTTTTCTCATGTAACTTCATATAATTTTCTTAACAATGAGAAAAGAATTATGAGGAAGCTAAGAAGAACACGAATTAATTTGCTTAAAATCACCCAGCTAGTATGCGTAGAATGAAAAATAGAACTTAGTGTAGTCTGATGGTCTTTCTGCCATATGGGGTATGTTCATTCCTTTGACTCCAAATAACATTCCATCCTGTGGAAATACCCTAGCAAGCAGATAGACAACTACAATGGCTTAAACAACTGACCCATCTTTTTTTCCCCCACTTAAAATAAGAAAATTGCTATTTTTGTGCTAAAGCATTTTGAAAGACAAGAGGGGTAAGCAAAATTTGCATTTACGGCGTACTGTGAACAATTTTGAGCTAAAAATGAACTGTCACAGGGTTTAATCACTGCTGAGTGCTACACATTTGCCAAAGCACAGCAGATCTCTCTCTTCAATAGATCTTTGCCATTTTCTTCTTATTCACAAGTTCTAATAGGAAAGGAAAACCATGAGCTTTCATGCTGAGAATTTACTATTTATTTATTACCACCGAGTCTCTGAAATAGACCAATATAAAACTGTAAAGGGAAAGACCAGGATTGTGGCAGTGAATTTACTATATACTTGCATGTTGAGATGACGTACATAATTTCAGGTTCAAATAGCATCTGATACCATCTATGGTTTAGCTTATAGAATATATCTGTTCAGTAGATTTAGGGCTTTAGGAAAATTTAATTCACTCAACCAATGTTTTTTTGGTTTGTTTTTTTTGTGAGGAAGATCAGCCCTGAGCTAACATCCATGCCAATCCTCTTTTTGCTGAGGAGGACTGGCCCTGAGCTAACATCCGTGCCAATCTTCCTCCACTTTATGTGGGACACCGCCACAGCATGGCCTGATAAGCCGTGCGTCGGTGCGCACCCGGGATCCGAACCCAGGCTGCCAGCAGCGGAGCACTCGCACTTAACCACTACGCCACGGAGCCGACCCCTCAACCAATGTTTACTGTTAAAATTTCAAGCTAGAAAAGGGAAATGCACTCAGAGAATGTGATACTAGTACTTCCCCGAGAGAAAGCTGGTTAGCTATCTTTTTAAAAATCTCATAGGATGGCATTATTTTGGTAAATTTGTCAAGGTCTTCAGCCTAGCAAGCTTAAAACCTGATTTTGTTATCACCAGAAAGGGCAAACCTAATGCTCAGGAGAATATTAAGGACTTATATTCTGCTCTCTATATAAATTCTGATACATAAAACCAGAATTGCAAAACATTATATTGCAATAAAAACTGCACCTTTCTTATGGACTATATGACACACTGGTTGTCATATCAGCATATTATTTGGAAGGAGACTTGCATGGAAAGCCAAATCCTTATCAGAATGTTATTTGGTAAGCATGGACTCTGAACAAGGAGAGTGAATTAAATGAATTCTCCATAAGAGAGATGACATTAAACATGAATGGAACCAGACAAATCAAAAGTCTCTTCAGTTCCTTATCACCTACACAAGGCTTAGATATGAACTGCTAACATTGGCCTGTTATCAAGATTAAACAATCTACAGTCTGAATGACGTAGTCCTTCTTTGGATGCATTAGAAGATTCAATCAAATAACACTTCGAGTCTAAGTCCCAGAGTTATGCTGTCTCTTTGAGTTGTCTCTGAATATCTGTACCCAGATCCAGCAGTATGTTGAGTTTGTAATTTTACTTTTAACAGGTCATCTTATTACCTTAATACCAAATTCTTGTCTCAGTGTAGCCCCAATAATCAAAAACATCTACTACAAAGAAAGCCATAAGAGTCCCTTTTGGAAGAGTGGTCACACATTGGATGTTTTGATAAAACAGGTAATTACTTCAAAAAATAGAGAACCTTTCATTGCACTCTAAATGAAAAATAGGGAACTTTTATAGGAAGAGCTAAACCTCCCCCAAACTCAAAATTAAACTCATGGCTACGGAGAAGAAAAGCACCAAGAAAGACAATACGGGTGGAAATGGAAGGAATAAGGCATGAAATGGTACTCTGAATATTATTTTAGTCTATGTCAACTTATAATAGCTTCCCAAACACGTCCCAAAGACACCGGTGGTCCTCAAAATGTAAATGTTGTGCAACGAAACCAGAATTCTACATTCTATGGTGAAATACATTTGGAAAAATGGTAAAATGAAATCACACAAGTTTATTTACAGCAGGAATTCTCAGAGGCTTTAATAGTTTCGTGTCAATTATGACTCTTAGGGAGGAGGACTTATACTTGGTATGCACTGAATTTAAGGAAACAGTCTAAGGTTTAACTCGTAAATGAGTTCCAAAATTTTTTTGTAAAAATAAAAGATTCATTTCTTCAACTCAATACATTAAACAAAATGGAAAACAAAACCATTTTTTACTGAAATTAAAATAATAAATAATGTTTGATAATTATTATTTCACTTAAAAAAGAAACAAATCAAATACTTACATTTGTAATCCTCTAGTTCTGGTTCCAGATTATTATCAGTACTTATTTCTATTGAAGCATCTGCCAGATTTTTTTCTAATGCTGACCTTGCAAGGCTTGGTAAAAACCTGGGGTGGGTGGGAAGGATTTAACGATAAAGTCAAAGCTTTCTGTGATTCCCTAAATACCTTTTGACAATCACACACACACACTCTTTAACTAATTACAACCAATTAAGGAAGATCAATCTGGGTCTGTGAAATACAAATAATAAAAAATTTTAGAATAAATGTAAACTTCAAGTACATGTGAAGATGAAGTACATGTTTGTTGAATCTCCTTTAATAAGTAAACCTGATTTTTAACAAGTAGTATTCATTTATACACAACATTTTACAGGACAAGACTTAAAATAATTTGCTTTTTAAAATGGATTTAGTATACCTCATAAATCTTGTTTATCATTTAACTGGCTTATCAAATTTTCTTAAATAGATAAAACAACACTTTAACCTGCTCCAACTTGGCAATCACAAATTCAAATTAGTGGAGGTGGATTAATGAGATTTGCTTTACTTCCTAAAACAAGTTATTGAACGAATTTAAGATTATCCAACTTGTTCTTTCTTCCATTTAAAAAATACACCTGCTTCATCTGTTCTATATGTATGTTGTCAAAACAACAATCTGGTGAGTGATAGAGGCATTCTTCATCTACAAATAAAGTGTATGAACATCATGGGCTTAGAACATGAAAACAGAATTTCCCACCCACAGAAATATATTTAGAATTTATAATCCCAAGTGAGCCCACAGAAATGATTTCTAATCCATGGTTATCCGTGCTATACTATTATAAGCTAACCACTATGTGCCACAATGTTTCAGACAGACTAAGAACATATCACTTCTAATTTAGATTTTCCATAGCTCTAATCTTTGGTGGTTGTTCCCACAGCCTTGAGCATAAGCTCTAATAAAAGAGATGTTGGTATGAGCAAGAAGGCAAATGGATGAGTATGTAAAGAAATGCTGGATTTCCTGTCCCTGTAATATTCCAATACACATATCTGACACTATCTCTCATCTACTGCCTCATTTTGGTCCTAGGCATGACAGGGGGATTTATATAGTTCTAGGCCAGCAGCTCATCAGTTCAGCATCAAATCAGACTTACTGTTGTTCATCTCTGACCTTCGTCACAGTTCTTAGATTGTTGGTTTGTCTTTCAAAACCAAGCCCTCACCTTATCTCCCAGACCCAGTAACTGGGCCTTCATCTCATTTCCTGAGCCTTTGTCTTGGCACCCTGCCCTACCTTCCTCTCATTACTATCCCACAAACTAGAGTGCAATCTGGTAACATTAGGCCTTGCAGCTGCATCTCCATTACTTCCTGTCAGACCACCTTGATTGACAACGACCACTTTTAAGCTTAGACTTTGTTTGCTATTCCCAGAAACCTCTGACATCAACACAGTCTGTCTGTCAATGCATCCTCACCTTGCCACTGTACTGGAGCATTTCTAGATTGCCTTCCAAAGCCTGTAGAGAATAGCAAACAAGGCACATATGCCTCCTTTCAACGGCAATGACAGGCATTGCTTGCCAATATGATACTCTTTCCTGCTGAGATTGAACATGTTTCAGAATTATTTTCAACCTCACACCCAGATAGCACTACCAAATAATGAGAAGTAGGATGGAAGTTGAATATGTTTACAACTAGAACCTACATTCTAAAAGATATTGGCCCACCCAACAAATGAGAAGAATGAAGTCTATCAGGTGTGTGAGGCTAACCCTTACTTTTTTCCCAGGTTTCAAAGGATTAGTTAACTGCTTCCTTTCCCATTGCTCACTGATATTTCCTACTGTTTTTTTCTCTCCTTCCCTGGCCTTTGGTAAAATAAGTGAATAAATGAAATATCACTCTTTCCATCCCACCTTCCTATAACAAAGAAAACACATATCCCATTGCAAAGTTTTCAAGTGTGTTTATGACTATTACGAGCACCATCGTGTCTTTTTAAAATCATTACCATTGTCTTCATTTGCTACCAGCAAAAAAAGAACTGGAAAGTCTCTAGTCTCATTAGGTCTTGGCTATAAGAAAAACTAAAGAAAGATTCAACCACATTCTGGGAAACCCAGAAAACGAAGTAGTTACCCTAGACTAACTCAAATAACTGAGTCTTTGTCACAGGAGTGAGATAGGATGTTTAGATTAAGACACGAGATGGGATTTCTCAGGTTGGTAGCATGGGAAGATAGAATAAGGATGGGGGATGCAGATTAACAGCCCTGGGAGGAGGAGCGTTAGTAGTAAGAATGAGAGAAAGAGACTGAGGGGCTCAGTGGATATTAGGCAGCCTTTGACTTCTATTTAGAATGTGTAATTAATTAATTTATACCTATGATTGTAAATCGAATTTATAAACAGTATTAGAATATTTAACATAACTTATGGTTCATCCTATTAATAAATTTAATTTGTTGTAATTGTGATTTATTTCTCAGGAAGGTTTTGTTTGTTAATTCAGATATCTGAAGTACCTAAAAGGAAACAGAATGTATCAAATTTATTAATAAATTTCAAATATTTGAAGATACTTAATTAAGCCAAGTTTTATAAATGGAACCAAACGTTATTCAAAGGCCCAAAAAAGTAATTAAGATCTGCTAGACTTACAAAGTAAGCTGAATAGCAGAAAAATCTAAAGACGACGTATATTTTTGAAATTATAGCTTTAAAAAATTGAATAGCTGTTTTTAAAGCCAAAAATAAATCCCCAAATAGTCTCTTCTACAAACAAAATCATTCTTCAGGACAACAAAAAATTCATATCAATAATAATCATTATAATCATTTAACACTGTGCATGATTAGTTCTCTCAGGCTTATGATTTTTAAAAAATTAATTATTTAACAGATTAAACAGAGTGGAAATTTTATATAGATTTTATTCATTTTATGTCACAAGGGAATTTTTGAAAAATATTGTATGCAAACTAAGTTTTTGGTGAATGGAAAAATTTCCTCATTACTTCAATGTCAGAGACGATCTTCATTTCTAATTAAATTCTTATAGCTCTGCCCAAAATTTCTATGCTAAAGGATCATCACTCCAAGATTTTCCAGAAGTAAAATAATTTAATGCAATGTAAAATACTTGAATGGAGTACAACTCTTATTACAGGGACTGCTCATAAACTCTTCCACAATAAAAGAATTTTTAGAATGCAAAATACCTGATAACTTACTAATCATCTAAATTTTCTTCCCTTTGGCCTCTTAGGTTTTCAAATAGCTAGAAAATGAATTACGCATCTAGCTCCACAACTTGATGTACATATTATAGATTACCAGGGTGAGATGCTTAAGGAGCCATTCCCTCAGATGAAGAAATGTTCCAGTCTGAACTCAACTGGCATAAACAAAGAAATGAATAATATTTTAAAAATTAAATTAACCAGATAAAAAAAGCCTAGCTATACTTAATAAATTTAATGTTTGACAAATTTAAGCTAGAGAATTTCTTTTGATTTTGTCTGCTTAATAGTAGACTTCATGAATATAAATTATGTCAATTTTTGTTTTAAAATTTTCCATAAATTGAATTTCTTTCCGCTGCTTCAATATAGAATGAGGTCATTTAAAAAAAAACTTTATGCACCAATAATTTTTTTGTTCCTTCCTGCCATTGTGCTATCCTGAAGAGAAGGTTAGTAAAAAGGCTTTGATTCTGTAGCCTTGCTAAAGTCAACAGATGATGCATAAACAAGATAGCAGTTTTACTATTTGCAAAAGGTCATGCATGGTAAAAAAAAAAAAAAGAGTTTTATTGTGGTCAGATGATAACACTGGAAAAATTAGCTGACGATTTGACTCAGTGAAACACTTACGAGTATGAAAAACAAGCATTTTTTGGTTTTTCAATTTTTTTAACAACGAAATATTTCAAGCATACAGAAAATATTAAGCTTTCTATTCATCTCTCTCCGTCCCTGGAGGTAACTCTCACCCTGAAATTGGTGTGCACCTTTCTTGTCCATATTTTTATTTTGCTACATATGTATGAGCAAAAAATATATTACACTGTTTATTGTATTTAACATTTTATATAAATGGCATTACATTCCAAATCTCCTCTTGCAAATTGCCTTTTTCTCTCAACATTGTTGTCATGATTCATGGCTGTCAATACATGTCGACCTACTTCATTTTAACTGCTGTATAGTATTTCATTATCTGAATATGTCAATTTATAACATTCACTCCTTACTGATGGACGAACACATTGTTTCCAATTTTTCATTCTTACAAATGAAGATGCAATGAACATTCTTCTATTTGCCTCTTTTTACATACATATAAGTCTATCTCTGAGGTGATATCAAGAGGTCAAATCACAGAGTATTAATATATTTAGGCATAAAGATACTATGAGATCAACCCCAACAGCATAATGAAATTCCATGTCCTTCCACTCGCAAAAAATGTTAATTTTTACAGGTAAAAAATTTAAAAGTGTGAGATGATAGTCGATTACTGTTTTGAATTTCATTTCCCTGATCAATAATGAAGTTGAGCATCTTTTCAAATGTTTGTTGGTCATTTGAATTAACTTTTCTGTGCATGTCTATTCATTCTTTGCCCAGTTAGGGTTGATTCTTTCATTAATTTTTAGTACTTCATGGTCCCTAAATACCAATCCTCTCATGATTATAAATCTTGTAAAGCATCTCTTAGTTTATGGCTTATAACTTGTAGAGTGGCTTAGTGTTTCTGTCGTATATCCAGATTTTACTTTTTTGTATAGGATAAAGTGGATATATTTTATATTTAATCATTTATTGACAAGTCCATCCACTCCCACATTGATTTATAATGCTATCTCTAACACATACTAAGTTCCCTCAAAGATGTAGGTCTGTTTCTGGGCTCCATAGTCTATTCTAATGGTCTATTTGTCTTTCCTTGCACCAATACCATACTGTTACATTGATATCTAATAGAGAGAGTACACCTCCTTAATCTTCCTCAAAACTTCATCGGCTATTAGTGGCTTTTATATTTCCATGCCAAGTTTGAGATCAGCTTGTAAAATTCACTATAACCTTTGTAGTACGACTAAATTATATCTATATATCAATTTGGGGGATAACACACAGCTTTACAATACTGAATCTTCCCTTCCAGAACCATGGTATAGCTTCCTATTTATTTCTTTTACAGTTTTCAATAAACATTTAAGCTTTTCTCCATAAAATCATTACATGTTAGATTTATTCTTCAAAGGTGCTCAAAGCTTTCTACTATTATTTTGAATGGGAATATTGTTTCTTCTTTTTTTCTGTGAGGAAGATTAGCCCCGAGCTAACATCCATTGCCAATCTTCCTCTTTTTTGCTGAGAAAGACTAGCCCTGAGCTAACATCTGTGCCTACCTTCCTCTATTTTATGCGGGACAATTGCCACAGCATGGCTTGATAAGCAGTGCATAGGTCCGCGCCCAGGATCCGAACTTGCAAACCCTGGGCCGCTGAAGCAGAGTGCGCAAACTTAACCACTATGCCACCGGGCCGGCCCCTGAATGGGAATATTTTTAAAAATTAGACTTGCTCATTCATTGTTACTGGAATATAGGAATGTCATTGATTTGGATGCATAAGTAATCTCACTAAACTCTATTTTTTCTAATAATTTATATGTAGTTTCTCTTGAATCTTTTATGTAGCCAATTATGTAACTTAAGGCAAATATATTGGCTAAAAGTACAGAATGGTGACATTCTTTTTTTTGTGTGTGTGTGAGGAAGATTGGCCCTGAGCTAACACCTGTGCCAATCTTCCTCTATTTTGTATGTGGGTCGCCACCACAGCACAGCTTGATGAGTGGCGTAGGTCTGCACCCGGGATCCAAAACTATGAACTCAGGCCGCTGAAGTGGAGTGCGCCAAACTTAACCATTACACCACCAGGCTGGCCCAAGAAAGGTGACATTCTTATTTTGTTCCTAACTCTAAAGGAAATATGCCAAGTATTTTACCATAAGAATGTTTGCTGTAAATTTTTGGTAGATATCTTTTACCAGATTAAAGAATTTCGTTTCTATTCATGGCTTCCTAAGAATATTCCTGGTTTACTAATAATTTTGTTTGTTTTTAGGTTTGGCTGCTGGGTTTTATCAAATCCTTTTCATTCATTTGTTAAAATGATACTTTTTCTCACTAATATGCTAATATAGTGAATTAAATGATAGAATATTGGACTTTCTTCACATTCTTAATTCCAAATTCCTCATGATTTTAAAATATATATATATTGCTAGATTTGGTTTGTTTGTATTTCACTTAGGATTTTTTACACCTATTCTAGGAATTTGATTTATAATTTTCCTTTCATGCATTATTCTTGTCTGGTTTAGGTATCAAGATTATATTAGACTCAAAGTGAATTGTTATGTTTTCACAGTTTGTCTATTCTCTTACACAGTTTGCATAAGATAGTGATTATATATTCCTTGATAATTTTGTAAGACTTGACAAAACCACCAATAAGTGGTATTTTTCTAAATGAGACAAACTAATTTGATTTCTTTCATGGTTATGGACCTATTTGAAGTTTTTGTTCCTTCTTGACAAATTAGGTGATACCAATTGGTCAACAGTATTGACCAATACACAATTCTAGAAAACTGTCCTTTTTTTTTATTATGGGTTTTGTAAATATTGACTTTATCTGTAGTTCTGTTACTTTTTCCTTTCTAATATTACTTATTTGTGCTTTGTCTCTTTTACATTAAACAAATTTACCAGGGCTTTATCTATTAATATTTTCAAAGAATCACCTTTTGGTTTAGCTAATCTTTTCATGGTTACTTTGTTTTTGATTTCATTAACTTGTGCCCTTAACTTCATTATTCCATTCCTTCTACTTTCCTTGGGTTTAGTATGTCACTTTTTACGAATTTATTAAGTTTAATGCTTAGCTCATGAATTTTCTTTCCCTATTCTTTACTAATATGTGACTTAAGGGCTAAAAAAAAAACACGAAACACACTTTAATACTTTAGGTATATCCTTCAAGTGTTGAGATCCAGTTTAGGTCACAGAGTTGTAAATATTTTATAATTATAACTATAATTTATTCTTTTGATGTCTTATTTAGTTAGAACCATTTTTTTTAATTTTTCAAATATATGGGCTTTAAATGTATTTTTTGTTATTATTATGAATTCTGTTGCTTCGCAGTCAGAGAAAGTGATCTTTACGATAAAGATTCTTTGGTATCTTTTGAAGCACCAAGTTTTTCATCTAGTGTGGTCAATTTTTGATAAGTGACACAAATATTCCATGTGTTCTTAAGAAGAACGTATGTTCTTTGTCAACTGGGTACAAAGTCCAATACACCAAATTTGTTAATTGTTTTGTTCAAATCTTCCCTATCTTTTCTAATTTTTAGAATGTATGATCTATCAGTTTCTGAAAGAAGTGAGTTAAAAATCTGTCTTTATAACTGTTGTCAATTCTCCCTGTAATTCTGATTATTTCTGTCATATATCTTGACACTACATTCCTTCTTAGTTGTGAATGGTTCAGAACTACTAAATCTACTAACTGAATAGCTTCTTTGCTCATCTTCCTCATCCCCAATCATGCTTTTGGCTTTGAAGTATATTTTGCCTAATAATAATATTATATCTCTTCTCTTTTTGTTAGTGTTTGCCTGGTATATCTTCTTCTTATACCTTCACCCACGATCCTTCTGCATTATGTTTTAGATGTGACTCTTGTAACTGCATATAATTTGGTTTTGTTTGTTTTTTAAATCTCAGGCAGAATCTCTTTCAACTAGAAAGTTTAATCTTGTGTGATGCTTGTGCTTACTTCTAACATTATTTCGTGTTCTTTAGATTGTTTTTTTGTCTTTTTTTTTTCCCTTTCATTTCTCTCAATTTTGTGTTGATCAAGTTCTCTCTATTTGCTTATTTCCACCTCTACTGGATCCATTTCCATTCTTTTTTGTGGTTACCCAAAATTTATATATGCATATTTGAACTAATGAAGTTAAAATGATTCAATACTTCTTTTCTCTTCCTGAAGAACAAAAGAACCTAAGAAAGTATTCATCTCTTTTTTCAGCATCTATATTCTCTTATTTGGTATTTTAGTTTCCCCCTGTTGTTAAATATGTCCCATATTAGTATTCATCTTTATGATTATTTTTTACAATACATTTAAATTTAACAATATATTTACCTATTTCTTTCCTCATCATTATTTCTTGAATGCCAGTCTTTCCTTCTGGATTCAGTTTCCTTCTTGCTGAAATATATCCTTTAGCAGTTCTTTCAGCAATGTGATAAACTCAGTCTTCATCGAAAAATGTATTTAGCTAGGCAGAGACTTCTGGGGTTAATGGTCATTTTCCCTCAACACTTTCAAGATACTGTTCAATCCTTTTGGAATCTACTGTTGTTGATCTGAAGTTGTGAATTTAATATTTGTTCCCTTGTATCTTTTTCTGCTCAGAATTTTTCAGTTGTTCACTTTGTCTTTAATGCTATGCAGTAAAATCATAATGCATATTTGTTCTCCAAACTCTGATCACTCTTGTTTATTTCTTAGATCAATTCACATTACTTGATTTATTTTTATTTGCTTTTTTTAAATAAATGAAATTGAAAGTTGATTCAACTACCAGCATATATAAAGGTCTGTAGAATGCTTTGGGTATGATTATTTCATTCTAATATATCTAAGTATTACTTTCCCTTAGATTCCAAAACTGTTTACATTGCTTAGCATAGATTATTTACTTTTAATACACATCTATAACCAAGTTCTGACTCAGAAAATACTGGGAAGATAATGAATCTATTTCTCTGTCTATATTTTCTTCAGTTCATGACCCTAAAAAATAAGTAATTAAATTATTTTTTTCTAATATTCATTTGGAACTCTAATATTCTTCTACTTAAAAAAAAGAGAATCATTTTTATTATTTCTCATAATTATTAGGTTATTCAAAGAATTACTCTAAAGATACTGGAGAAGAGCCTCATTTTAGCTGGAAATACCACAGAGAGAATAAATTCAAGTCACAACACAAGGAGCTTACTTTAGCTACAAGAAAAATTGTCTACTAAACTGAAGATTTATCGAAGGCAATTACAGATGCTCCTAAACTTAAAATAGATTCTCTTTTAACTCCTTTAATATATCAAGGAATGAATGGACAACAGTCATAACCACCATAAAAATAATTACCAGACCAGATGAAAAGAGTCTAAAGGAAATTTCTGGGCCTACTGGGCATTGTTCTTAATCTTTTCTTAACATTCTTTTAAAATACTTTCACGCAAGTGTGATTCTGTAAGAAAATTCTATAAGCCAAAGTTTTACAATCACTTCCAAACAGGTACGAAAAATATTAGTGTAGACTGAAAAGATGTTAGTTTTGTTTGGGCAACAGGGCAGTACTATCAAGCACGGAAAGTTTCAATGCAAATTTGGGAGGCACTAAGTGTGATGCTTAAGAGCACTACATCGGAGGACACATAGTTCAAATAAACCCACTTTTACTTATTTACTACTGTCTGACTTGAGCAAGTGACTAAAATAGTTTTCTCATCTATAAAACACCTCTTAAAATTGTTCTTATGCCTAAAAAAGATATGTTCTAAAAACTGAACGCGAGGCTGAAATAGCTACATATTCAGACCAATGCTTTTTGCAAACCTGTGAGTACAGACTATCAATTAAACTTATGTTACTGTTTTAGCAAAGACCCAGAAACTTGAATTCAGTGAGAAGGAGAATACGGTTACCTGGAAAGGCAGGCTTTAGTAACAGCACTATGAAGATTTTCATTAGGGTACTGTGAAAGCCGACGAGAAATCCGCAGTAGCTGTCTGGTCGAAAGTGATGCTGCCAATGACTGTGCCTATAAAAAAGCAGAGACAGCCTGTTAACAATCTTGTTTCAACTTGCTGAAAGTCCCTTTAGATGAGTATCATAGCAGAATTCATTATTCCTCAAGGACAAGGCCAAACTTAAATAAGTACTGTCAATGAATTACAAATAATAATAAACAGAAACCAATTTACACTTAAAACATCCGTGAAGATTGTTTTTTTTTAAAAAAATCTATAAAAAGTATTTATCAATTAAAGTGTTTTCATTGTGATAAGTGTTGTGTATAAATGTTTTTTGGAAGGGTGGAGATTGTATAAAGGGAGGATGTTATATAATACAGGTTGCACCTGATTTACAATAGTCCTTATGTACAATTAACTATTTGTTCATTTTTTTCTGCTTACCAAAGCTGAACTGTTAAGATATTCTGAAAATGCTCAGAGCTTTAGGTAAAGCTATTGCTTACGAAATAGAGAAAGAAGTTGTGGACAATTTAGGCTGCTGACCACAGAGGTGTCAACCAGTTTGTCACTTGGGTGGCAGCTTGCTATTTGGAATCCTTTCTCTATACTGCCAGAATACTTTCACTTCATTTTCTTATACTTGCTCAGATCCCATTAGGAGAGTTGCTAGTATAAAACTCAAGACATGGTAATTACCAAGAAATGTTTGTTGACTTGAATTTGAAATTATCTTGGCAGGCAGCATCAAGTAATGGTAAAGTTTATAAGCTTTGGAATCAGACAAATCAGGCTCCCATCTATTAGCTGTGTGACCTTGCCAAATTACTCAACCTCTTCAAGCCTCATCTTCAAACTTTTCTTGTCTTCAAAATGGCAATAATAATGCCTTCATCTTTCAGGTTGTTATGAGGATTAAGTTAGAAAATTATTCTAAAGCATTTGGCATAGGTCAGAGACATATGGGTACTCAACATATGGCAGTAATTATTATTAAAAGTCAGTCTCTTCAAAATGAAAAAAAATCTAACAGAGGAAGGGGATGTGACCGATACATTAGTATGAATTTAACGAATCAGATTATTACTGGCCTAATTCCTAACTTAGATCAGCAGCATTAGGTGACAGCAGTTTTTCACTGAAAACCAGAGGAAAGAAGAACTTTTGAAGCAACTAGCCCTTTGGGAGAGCAGAACACGCCAGGGTGAAATGTCACAGAGAGTGATGAGGGCAGTAAAGTGGCCCTGAGCACCTGACGGACTGGAGAAAGGGACTCCGTGAAATTAACAAAGGGTTCAAAATGGACGCTGGGAGAATGCCAAAGACACACTGCATATTCACTTGTTTCAAAGTTTCATTTAAGGTCATCTCTGTATGTCCCAAAGAAGAAAATATGAACTTATTTCTCCTTCCTCGTGTATTTCACAACCCCATGAGACATTGGTCTGCTGTTATTAGTACTATATTTCAGCTACAACATGGGTTACAGTACTTTGGGGACTAGGTTGGAAGCATGACCACCATTTTGTGACATATCCTTTTTTCTATTAAAAAACACATTCTAAGTTTCAAAGAACTCATTTACAAGCAAACAATTGGTTCATTCTTGTTTTCAACAAATTTGTATTCCAGACATGCAGACAATATTTAAATATTAGAAAGCATAAACTGCAATTCAAAATAGCATATAATTTAATGCCCAAATAATTGGAGCAGTTGACAACTGCTATAGGGGCTTAAAGTGTCCAAGCAGGCAGGAGAAATGCTGTCAACAAAGGCATGAAAGCAAAAGGAGCAGAAATATGCAGAATGTAAGGAAACCAGCCTAGCTTTACTAGAAGGTCCTGCTGGAAAGCTCGCTCCTAAGCAACAAAGACCTGTGACGGACACTTTGAGGAGTTTGGCCTTACTCCTAAAGGCAACAGGACTTTGTTATGTGCAAAGTAGCAACATGATTTTAGAAAGACTAATCTGGCAGTAGTATGCAAAGTAGCTGAAGAACAGAGAGAACTGAAATAGGAAACAGAAAGCTACTTCAATAACCTGCCTATAAAAAGATAAAGTTCTATAGTAAGGTTATTGGTAACAAGAATAGAGAGAAGGGATCAATAAATGTTGCAAAAGACTTGACAATTGACGGAGATGAGAAAGAAGGATGGAAATGAGAAAGAAGGAAGAATTGAGAATAAGATTGTTTCAGCCAGTATGACTGAAAGTATCAGAAGTTAAATGTGACTCAGCAATTCTTATCCTTAGTACCTGGGACTATAAAAAAACTTCTATTTTAATCATGGAATATGTTTGGCAAATGACTCCAATCAGAGGATTCCCATGACAAGAATCGTACTGAACCATAAGGTGACTTTCTAGGCTACAACATTCTAATCTCACTCCAAGAATAACACTGAATTCAGGCTTCAGATTTCATTCCAGTGATCATTAAGGACTTCTCATGAATTTGAAAAATGCCAACTCTCTCAGTCGATAACATCAAAATGCTTTGCAATAATATCCAGTGTTAAAAAATCAGAATGAAGCTTTACATTGAGTCATTTAAGTGTTGAATGAAGGGTTTGGTTATCTCTGCTCTCACATTATTATCAATTAAAAATTGAGTGCACTTTAATTTAAAAATCCCTAATGTATTTAATATCAAACTTCTAACTGCAGTTTTATCTTGTAGAAAAGAGGGTAAAGATGTGAGCACATTCTCTTAGTTACCATGGTTATACAGTTTAAGAGTACACCTTAAGGGTTTCTCATATTAGCAGGATTAAAAATAGTACTTCAGCTTGAAAATATGAAAGTTCTGATCATAAATTATTAAAAATAATTTTTCTTTTTCATTCTTGCAGAACTACTTCTTTTATGAAAATGTAACGTTCTCAGGGAGAGAAAACTCTAGGAACAATCTGTTAATAATTAATCAATTAATTGATCAATCAATTTATTCATTCATTCATCAAACTTATGTTAAATGTCTACTATGTGCCAGGCACCAGGCTAGGAAATGGAAATAAAGGAATGAACACAACCTGGCCTCAAGGAGTTCAAATACTAATTGGGGAGAGGAAAATAAACTGTGACACAGCTGCAATAGGTCAATATCAGAAGCATATGCCAAGTGTCATGAAAGCAGATTGGAGATACAGGTTACTTCTGCCTAAGGGGGCTGAGAGAGACCTGACAGAACAGGGCACCTGAGGGACAAGCGGACAGGGAGAAGCACATTCCAGGCACCATCTAAGGCAGAGACATTTGAGTACATGCTGGGCTTAGAAAACAGCAAGAAATGAAGTGTGGTAGAGTTGAGGGTGCCTCAAGAGAGGCTGTAGGAAATGAGGCGGGGAAAGCAGCTAGGGTCAGAGGGAACTCACAGGCAGGCCTAGCAGGTTGTCCTTCAGTTTACAGGCAAAGAGAATCGTCCCTTCACAGTTTTAAAGAAGGGGAAGAACTTAGGAAATGGACTTGGGAAAGATCACTCCTGGGCCAATATGGAAGATTCATTCCTTCATTTATTTAACAGAGATTCGCTGAACATCTACTATGTAGCAGGCAAAATTCCAGACGCTGAGGATATAGCAGGGACCAAAACAAACAAAACCCCTGCCATCCCAGGACTAAAATCCGCCTGAAGAAAGATAGACAACAAAAAAATAAGTGAGTAAAACATTATAACATCAAAGAGTAATAAGCCTATGAAGAACCTTAAAAGCAGAAAGAAAGAGAGGAATGAAGGAAATGGGGAGGAAACATGAGTCTAAACAGAGTGCTTCAGGAAGGCCTCACTGAAAAGGCGACGTGAGCAAATCCACAAGGGGTGACGGAGCAAACCTGCAGCTATCTTGGAGGAGCAATCTAGGCAGAGGAAACACTGAGTGCAAAGGCCCTGAGGCAGGCACAACAAAGAGAATGGTATAGCTGAAAAGAACGATTATTAAGGGGGAAAGGAGGTGGAGATGAGGTTCCAGAGGTAATTAATAGGGGGCCTATGACATCTGGAAAATGGTTCTTCCCAAAGATACCCACATCCTAATCTCTGGAACCTGTGAATTTTATCTTATATGGCAAAACTGACTTTGCGGATAAGATTAAGTTAAAGATTTTGAAATGAAGAGGTTATCCTCGATTATCTGGGTGGGCCCTAAACGCAATCATGTGTATCACTGTCAGAGGGAGGCAGAGGGAGATTTGACACAAACACACAGAAGAGAATGTGATGTGAAGATGGAGGCTGAGATTAAAGTGACAAGGCCACAAGTCAAGGAATGCTGGCAGCGGCCAGAAACTGAAAGAGGCAAGGAATGGATTCTCCCCTTGAGCCTCTGAGCAAGTGTGACCCTGCTGACACCTTGATTTCAACTCATTGAAACCCATTCCAAACTTCTAGCATCCAGAACTGTGAGAAAATAAATTTCTCTTATCATAAACCACCAGTTTTGTTACAACAGCCACAGGAAAATAATGGGGGCCTTATGAGGAATGAATTATTGGTGTAGACAGCAGTCTAGAGGAAATAACAACATTCAAAGAGAAAGATTATGAAACCCAATACTACGACAATTACTGACAATAGATAAGAGAACAGGTGAGACATCAGGATGCTAAATTGAGGAGCTTTGCTTTCAGGTTAAGTGCAGATGGCAGGGAAGCAAGGAATCAACAATCATGTGGAGACTTCTAATTTAGGTAATTTGGTAGACAGATTATTTACAAAGTCAGGAAATTAAATAAGGAATAGGAACAGATTAAAGGGGAATGACAGTTTAGTTGTATAAGATATGGTGAATATACAGTGATCCCAGAGTACCCAGTAAGGAAGCGAAAAAACTAACGTTTATTAAGCAGCTACGAAGGAGGAGATTCTTCATGTAGATTTTCATGTTTAATCATTGCAACCTCCTTATAAGGTAGATGGCATGTTCCATTTTACAGATGAGAACACTGAGACTTACAGAGTAAAGACAGTGACAGCCTTGATCTTTCCAATATACCATCCCAGAATGGAAATACAATTAGAAATAGAGAATCAATGAGAAAAGAGAAGTTAGAAGCTGAAGATAAAGATGTAGGCATTAACACAGAGGTGATACTTGAAGCAATAAGAATAGATGAGATCACTTA
Source organism: Diceros bicornis minor (assembly GCF_020826845.1). Lineage (NCBI taxonomy): Eukaryota > Metazoa > Chordata > Mammalia > Perissodactyla > Rhinocerotidae > Diceros > Diceros bicornis. Next base: position 34,610,684 of record NC_080748.1, on the reverse strand, counting down.
GCATAGGAGAAAGTGGTAGCAGAGCTGAACCCCCAGGAACACCAAGTACTCCTCTAGAGCTACAAGTTGTTTTCTATGCCACCAGTCACGAGGAACTAGAAGAAATGTTAAAATCATTGGAAGAGTAAAATATGTGCTTTGTACAAAGCATAACATAAGGGATAAAAACAACAGCTTGAAAAACAGATTTTAAAGCACTGAACTCTTAAGAACACAAAGCAGCAGCATGTCAACAACAGAAAATCCTGTGGGGAAAAGCCCAGACTTACTGTTGGATCCTGTGTCTCTCTGAGTTTGTGTGTAAATGATAACAACTTGTCCAAAGCTTCCTGAGGTATATTTGGAACCTATTTTATGAGAGAATTGAGGAAAGACAGAAAGAATAAATTCGCATATCTGATCAATCAACCAGAAATTATGGCTATTTAGCAAACAATATTAGAATTACATTTTAGAAAGTCCTTGATTATAGATAACATGTTTAACTCATGGATAAATTGGCTTATTCACCTTCTCAGGAAACATCTAAGCCTTTGCTTTCTCTTTAAGAATCAAGTAATCAAAATCAAGCTACCCTTCTCCATATACAATTCAATCCCTGGGAAAAAACTGAAAGGAGCCTCTAATTCAACTAAAAACCGGCATATAGGGGGGCCGGTCCAGTGGCGTAGTGGTTAAGTTCGTGCACTCTGCTTTGGCGGGCTGGGGTTTGCAGGTTTGGATCCCCGGCGCGGACCCATGCACCGCTTGTCAAGCCATGCTGTGGCAGGAGTCCCACATATAAAGTAGAGGAAGATGGGCACAGATGTTAGCCTAGGGCCAATCTTCCTCAGCAAAAAGAGGAGGATTGGCAACAGATGTTAGCTCAGGGCTAATCTTCATCACCAAAAAAAAAAAAAACTGGCATATAGTTTGTCTGTAAAAAACTTTTCATATATTACCATTTCCTTTTTTGTTAGCTTCAGTATGATATTTTAAACTCTAATTCGGGCATTTTCTTACTGAAACCAAACTCCTTCAGTTAGTAGTAATCTTATATATATGTCTACTAAGTGATGTAAGGTATCCTCATATAGAACGGATCTCAAACTGTCCATTTCTGGAAGGACGTTTAAACCATATACCTGAGGGACATGATCAACTATCAATGAGCTCTAAAGAACAGCTGCCCAAATAACACACACTTTTTGCTTTTAAATATAACATTTTAATCTAATTAAATACTGAATTGAACTGAATTATAAGAAATTTTTACTTAATAAAAAATTTAAATTTTTTAAAAAGATCAGAAAGAGATGTTAGAACAATGGTAAAATGTGACCATTTCAGAAGTAAATTGCTCAGGGTTTTTCGGTCATTTAAGTGATTGGAACTTTTAAAAATTCTAAGTTCTATTCAGTACATGCTTTATCTCATTTATTCTTTAAATGAATCCTGTATGTAAGAAGTAGTATTATCCCCATCTTCAGATGAAGAAACTATGGTTGAGTAATTTATCCAAGATCTGGAAGTTAATAAGTAGCAGATTTGGCATTTAAAGGCAAGTTGTTTGACTTTAAAGCCAACACCCTTATCTACAACCATGCTCACAAGATTTAAAATTAATCAGTTTCATTCTGGTATTTCAAAGATGATGAGTGCATTTATGTAAAAAGTTCGTTATTAGTGATCTAGAACAATACTGTCCAATAGAACATTCTGTAATGATGGAAACGCTCTTTGTCTATGCTAATATGGTAGCCAAAAGCCTCCATGTGGCTATTGATCACTTGAAATATGACTGAGAAACTGAATTTTAAAATTTTATTTAATGTAGCTAGTGCTAATACATTGAATAGTGCAGTTATAGAACTCCCAAAGTGCTAAACACAATGCTTGCTTAAGGTAGATGTTGAAGAACAGATTACACAAACTACAAGGCACCAGACAACTAATCAGGTAAGTATAGGATATATTACAGTCCTGAGGGGACCATGACTACTTGGAATTTTCTACAAAATCTAAGGAACTAAAATATATTTGATTTCCCCTTATAGTAGGAACTTAAAATAGTCACCTTTGGCTGAATATGAAAGAAAAAGGAATCCCAAAACTGCCTCCACATGAGGAAAGAGGAGAGACAGTCTACATCCATGGTTCTCAAATTGTGGTTCCCAGATCAGGAGTATCAGTACCACCTGAGAACTTTAGAAATGCAAATTCTCATGTACCATCCCAGACCTACTGAGTCAGCAATCTGCATTTTACCAAGCCCTCCAGATAATTCTGAAAAATGTTAAAGTTTGAGAACCATTATATGAGGAAATTTGGGAATAAATGGGGAGAAAAAGCCAAAAATGTGCAACTCTGTTCCAGCAGACATCAGAGTGCCTTAGAGAGAACAGCTGAAGGCAACAGACTAGAGCTGGCTTCACTCTTACCATTTCCTTAATCACTTGGATTTCTTCACTTTTGACAAGTGGTTTCATGTAATGGAAAAAGAACATGGTTAAGAATTCTGGTCCCAGCCATTGCTGTGTTGTGCTTCCAATAACAGGGGGTTCTGCCAGGGCGATGATTCTGAAGGAGGGGTGGACAGGAAAAATAGATCTAAAAGGGAAAAAAATAAAATAACATAACCTTTCATGTTAGAAATTAGGTCATGGTAGCTAAAGCCTAGGCAATGATAAGCCTACCATGCTGTTAATATAGTCAAAGCTAATATCCAAAGAACAAGCTTTGAAAAAAGTCAGGACATTCTAAGAACCTAAGATTAAAACAAAAAAAGAATCCTCTACTGCTGATATCTGATGTACCATATCCACTGACGAAATTTCATCCCTGGCACAAACCACTGTTCTGGATATGTTGTTATGGCTACAAAAAATTTTCTCCATAGTCCCTTGAAACAAAATCCCATCCAGTTCATATTCATTACATAGGTCCCCCTTCTTTATTCAAACCCCCCTCAAAACCTCCTGTCTTGTAAGAAACCCACTCTATGTCAATCACTGAAAGACCAAGAAGTATAATTTAAGATGAGGAGATTTTTTACAATACAGAAAATTTAACAGCATAAGGGGTTGGAGTAAATTTAAAATTTGGATTGACAATAAGAATACTTAGGTCTTAAAAAGGTAGAGAAAACTGAACTTTTATATAATTCACTCTTTTATCATTTTATAGGAAATGTTATGATTTTTAAAGTAATCTTTTATAAATCTCTGGTAGGGAATCTGAAGATGTAAATGTTCTAGGACATATAGAGGAGTAAGGGAAGACTTCTCATGGTTTGTAAAATGACCGAATTGTTTTTGGAGAAGGGACTAGAAATCCCTTACTATGATCTAATCATGTGGATCAGTTTTTATCAATTCTACTCAAAAGCTCAGGGGAAATATACCTCTAGAGGGTAATATCATCCTTGCTAAGAGAAAGGAGAGATGAAATTCGTATAAATACCTGCCAAGATCTTAAAAAAAAACAAAAATACAGGTACGTAACTGGCATTTCTCCAGAAACAGACTATCGATTGCCAATAACTATTATAATAGAACCCAAAAGTTAAGTGATTAGGCAGCTAGAATATCAGGAGGTAGGATATATGTGGAGAGAATCAGATAAGTACTCCGAAGATTTCAGAAAAGAAAAAGTCTCCCAATCCAACAGGTAGGTCCACTGAGTCCCTAACTGCATGATCTGCAATTTTAGAGGCCACACCATAATTTGTAAGCCAAGGAAAAGCAATTTTTAGAAATAGTCATATGAATAGTCATAGTCTGGATGAATTCATAAAAGCTACCATATATCATTTCATTTCTCTAGGTAGGGGAAAAAAAGACTTATTTACAGATATTAAAGCAGGGCATGGAGAAGATCTGTCCAAAGGAGTTGTTGTAGGAAAACAGGGAAGGATAACAATATAGACAGTGCCCGAAAGTCCTGAAGATAGCATGATCACTCAGGATTGCTAGTAATTAGATTGTCACATAATAGAATCTGGATACAGAAAATGCTGGAATCTGAAAGCTAAAAGGGAAGGTTATTCCATTTTCTACTTCCGGAATGGTTTGCTATAATCCAGAAAACTCTGCTTCATGGCCCAGCAACAGATGTTAGATTCATCCTTGATCCTCTTCTCTCCTAGTTGGGACAAAAGAAGGTGGAAGAGACAGAGTCTGCTTTGACTGCACAAAAGTAAAGCTGCAGATGTAGTGTCTCACTCAAGATAGTGAGGAATACTAAATCAGGGAATAAACAATGCCAAAATCCAAAAAGCAAGTCAAAAGAAGAAGTCCAATTTAAATCCTTAAACCAATAGATCAGGAAACAGGTACTACAGCTGAGCTGTAAAGTTAGGACTAGAAGAGCAATTAACAGGAGAGAAAGCTAGGTGGTTCGAATTTAAATAAGGCGATGGTCATTGCTTAGGACATATATTGTCTGTGGCTGGATTTTGGTACTGACTCTAGGATGGTGCCTGACTGACCTGGCCCAATTTAAATGGGGCAGTTTCTGACAGCTGATGTGACAGGCAGAGAAGTGTATGCTGACTAGAAAACAGCCATCAAACTATTGAATAACAAGACGTGAAGGGCGTTTTTTTTGCTAGGTTATCCCCAAAGGCTTACATATAAACAGGCCAATACGGAAAGTCATTTCCTGATGATGTAGGTTCTCCAAGTCTGCAAGTTAGAGAACAGAGTACTCCTGAGGATCTGCCATGTACTTTTGGGTGATTTGACATACTGGTGGGTAATACAAAGGCTGAAGAAATGGTAAGTAATTGAGAATTAGGCAACAAGCACTATTAAAATTTAAAATCAAGGCTAACGTTAATTTTACTAGAATTTAACAACAAATAACAAATAAAACTAAAGATATGGCTTAACTTAGATAAATAGCTATTATTTCTTAAAGACTAAAGATTTAAAAAGCAAAAAGATCTTTTAAAAAGATTTAAAAATAAAAATATTGGGGTCAATATGTGTGTTTGGAGAGTATAAGTTTTTTAGAGAATAAAGTACTTTCCAATGCTTCTCAACAATAAAAAGGAGAATTACTTTTATATACAAAATAATTACACTGCATGAAAGAAGCCAGACCCAAAAGAGTACATACCGTGTGATTTCATTTACATAAAACTCTAGAAAATACAAGCTACAGGGGCCAGCCCTATGGCCTAGTGGTTAAGTTCGGTGTGCTCCATTTCAGCAGCCTGGGTTCGGTTCCTGGGCGCAGACCTACACCACTTGTCAGCAGCCATGCTGTGGCAGCGACGCACATACAAAACAGAGGAAGACTGGCACAGATGTTAGCTCAGGGCGAATCTTCCTCAAGCAAAAAGAGGAGGATTGGCAACAGATGTTAGCTCAGGGCAAATCTTCCTCAGCAAAAAATATATATATATTAAAAAAAAAAAAAGAAAATACAAGTTACATAGCACAACTGGAAGCAGTTTCCTAGGGGTTGGAGAGGAAGATGAGAAGGGCCAGGAGGGAGGGATTACAAAGGAATCTGAGGATACTTTGGGGATCACAGATGTATTCATTATCTTGATTGGAGTGATGGTTTCATAGGTATATAAATATCAAAAATTATCAAACTGTACACTCTAAATATGCAGTTTATTATGTCAATTATACCTCAACATAGTTATTAATAAAACAAAAAAGAATGCAATAAATTCCCATCTTTTGAAAGAAATTACATGGTACATTTTTTGTCAAATCTGTATATTAAGAAACTTGAGAGAATGATATAGAAGGTTTCTATAAAGATATTAATCATGAACCAGAAGAGGATTCTGTAACCAGTCTTCCATACTGTAATACTAATGTTCCAATTCAGACCTAGAGGTTATGCAGTTCTGTACACAGCCCCTATTTCTCCTTTTTTCTATGCAATGTAGCAAACTGCATGGACACATTCCTTATTAATCTTTATACCATGCCAGATAATACCTGGAAGAGAGCAGATGCTAAATTAAATAAATGCATTGCTGTTGTTAATAACCATAACTGCAAGAAGCTTTTGAAGACCTTTGGTGGCAAGGACAAAACAAAGGTAAGTGATACGAACTGAACATAACGGTTTCCTACCCAAAAAGCAGAGCAACTAGTCTGAATCTGGTTTTGAATGAATTTCTGAGGGAAGGTGCATTCTCTGTATCAAAAAGACAAAACTGATACATACAAAATTAGGTAATTAGACCCTTTACAGGCACAGAGCTTAAAACTGTCCCTTGACCATAAAAATGTTTAGCTTTATTTTTTAAAATCAGAATTTGTTTAAAGCTCTTTGTTTGGAGATCAAACAAAAAGACTTGGGCATAAAATCCTGGATCTACCTTGAATTTTGTTAAAAATTTATATGGCCTAATTCACTAGCAAAAAGATGCTGAGGGGTCTGGGGAGGTAGGAGAGAATGCTTGGATCCTAACTATCCTCAAACATAACAGTAAGAGTAAAAGGGTCCAGAGAATCTAATTGATCAAGGATGTGCCCAATGTCCAGTTATAGTTCACCACTGATCAATAAAAAGTGAGAGATTATAAACTGTGTTCAATGTTCAATCACAATCAATAAAAATAAAATAGTCAACAAAAAAGGCAAAACCAGGGGCTGGCCCAGTGGCGCAGCAGTTAAGTGCGCATGCTCCACTTCGGCGGCCAGGGGTTCGCAGGTTCGGATCCCAGGCACACACTGACGCACCATTTGTCAAGCCATGCTGTGGCGGTGTCCCATACAAAGTAGAGGAAGATGGGCACGGATGTCAGCCCAGGGCCAATATTCCTCAGCGAAAAGAGGAGGATTGGCATCACATGTTAGCTCAGGGCTGATCTTCCTCACCAAAAGAAAAAAAAAAAAAAGCAAAACTGTTAGAGTATATAAAATTACAACTGAGACTAGGCCACTAATCTTTATTACTTCCTGAGATAACCAGAAGCCTTTTCTTGGCAAAATAAACTATTAGTAACTCACTATTTTCTCAAGAAAATCTTGCCCCCCTCATCTATGATCTGACCAACAGCAGGAAGGGTCACATTTAGCAGCCTATAGTATTTGTATTCTCCCTTTCCCCAAAGAAGTTTTTCTCATCAAAGGAAGCAGTTCTATTTTGGTCCTTACTTCCTATGAGAAATGCAGGGATGGTGTCTGATGTGTGTGGCCATAATCTTATTTCTAACCATTATATTAGAAATAATGCTATTTCTAATACATGTCCACAGTATCCCTGGTGTCTTGCAAATAAGAGAAGGAGAGTCTCTAAAATTTCCTAAGCCATTTGTAAGGGCCTATTAGCCATGTGATTACCTGCAAAGAACACAAAAACCCAGAGAGCACTCTGGAAATGATAAGGAATAGGATCTTAGTGAAGAATTAGAATACAATGAAGGTTGGCAAAGGAGTCAAATAAAATTGTTTAGAAACTGGGTTTCACGCTATGAAGTTGAGAGGCTTGGTAAGCCATTGCTAGCAGCTGTTAATTATGAGATCCTATGGTAACACACTTGTCATTAAAAAGCAATGTATTCTTAATTATTGGGTTCATAAAAGGAAACATTGCTAGCTCAGAAGGTCATGTAAAACTGGATTAATAGAATTACCTTTACTTGAGTTTCCTAGAATTTATCCTAGGTTACGATTTATTCACTCATTCAAAAACATTCACTAAGTGGTCTACTACGTGCCAGGTCTTGTGACATTAGAACCAAAGAGATGAAGTACAGAGCAAGACAGAGCCCTGACAACATTAAAGTCCTAGGTTTCAGATACTTCCTAAGGCCCAACTGCATCCTTGACCTTCCTTTGAACATGTGAGATACCACCAAGTTCCTTTTTGCAAAAATTTAAGGGTTTTTTTGGTTACTTGTAACAAAAGGAGTCCTGCCAAACACAAATATGAAAATTGTTGCTATGTGAAAGCTAAACAGTATCTAAATTTATCAAATTGGATCTAGAAGCAAAGAAGCTCTTAAATCTGCCTTCCTTTCATTCTACCTTTGACCTTTTTCCTCTATCTCAAAATCTCCCACAAGGAAACAAAGCATTAACAGCTGAGTTTGTTTAAAGACTATCAGAAATAATAATCACTTTGCTAAACTTCAGTTCTGTGATTAGGTACAGAAATGAAAAGGATAGACGACTTGGGTTATGGGTTTCTAATTTGCAGTTCCAATGCTGATGCCAAGAGTGACATACTAGATATGGACAGCACATAGGATCAACCCATGCTAGATAATGGATCATATTACTTACAAGAACAACTCATGAAATAAATTAATTTCCTCACTGAGTACAAATTTCCTGCTTTTTATGCTGTGCTGTCTTTTTAGTCAAGGTGCCAGCTTTCTAACCAATAAATACAGCCTTGAAAGAAATATTATCAATTGGCTTAAAGGAAGAAGCTAACCTTTTATAACCTAATATAACCCCAAAAGAGAACATATTTATTCTCAGAAAGACAAAAATGGGCTACAAAATTTACTCTAGGTTAACCAGGAAAAGGTAAAGAAATTTACCAACAATCCATATCATCAGAGTGAAGCAGATTGTATAACATGACTGTGTTTAACAATAAAATAAACAGAAAAACTGTTTACAATCATAAGAAAATAGTGTGTTTCTCAGGTAAAAGAAGGAGGAATATTGATAAGAAAAGGAATTAGACTATCAACTGGTAGAAATATTTCAGACAGAGAGGAGAATCAATTGTTACATATCTCACCTCTGAAAAGTCAATGAAGTTCCAACAAATTGTTAGAATGCAAGAACGAAAAGAAAATTAGAAGTTCAGCCCAGAATGTTCAACATCTAACTAATGAAAGTCACAGAAAGAGAGACCAGAGGAAACAGGGAATTGGAAGTTGAGAGAGATCTAGGGTGACAAATGAGCTACAGGTATGAAGGACAAGTCCAGGTCAGGGCAAGTCAGAACACACTAGGGGAGAAAGATGAAACTGATAAAATACCTCACATGCCTGAACATGCTGAAAGGAGATCTGGACAACAGGGGAAGTATCTGGGATGAAAAAATGATCAATATATAGAAAATAGGGCAACTTCCTCCTCTCTGTTCCCATAGCATTATTGTGTAGATCTCTATTCTAATATTTAAAGGCTGCCTTGTAATTATTTATTTATATATATGCCTCTCCTTATATGTAGGCAATTATTAACTTTGGGAAAAAGAAAACATATGCAAGAAAGGGAAAACAACTGCAGTTTACTGAATAGCTCAGCTGTGTATAGTCTTTACGCTGTGATAATAATACAAACATTGAATAAAGTTCTAAACAAAATTATTATATAACTATTTAGGAAGAATGGGAGATAGGAAGTATGTATGTGTAGTAGGAAGATGGGTAGTGAAAGAGAGCTAAACCTTAATTTTCCATAGTATGAAATCAGAGGGTAATGCCTAACATTGAAAAATAAATCAAGAAATATCAATGAAAGTATATTATTTAGTGATATAGAGGCAAATACCAAAAGAAACAGTTAAGAGTTGAAAGTGTAGCCTCTAGGCAGTAGCAAATGGAAAAGACTCCCAGAACAGATGACAGAGGACTGGTATTTTTCATAAAAAGCCTTAAAAAACTATCTGGCTCAAGTTTCACGCATGTTTAACAATGATAAATTCAAACAAAAATAAAAAATAAGTGAAGGAAACCATACAGTGCTATGACCTATCTCCACCTACTCAGAGTGACCTCTGGAGTAGAACGAAGCCTGGTTTATACTCAGGAGAGATGAAAATCAATAGTGGTGAAGAGGGAACACTTTGAGAAGGAAGTACTACTTACCATGCTGAGTCAAACCCTGCACATGATGCTCAGGGCCGCCCTGTTCCTGAAATTGTTTTCATTTGTAAAACTGTGACCATTAGGGAGAACTTGGGTACTCTTCATAGAAAAGGGTTGTCATTTCCTGGACATTTGGCTACAAATACAATGCTCCTGAAGTCCTTAAGGGAAACTGACAGGCAGGCTTGCTAAGGGCTACTGCCCAATTGCTTTGTTCATCCCCCTGAAAACATAAACTGTTCCCTGATGGATGATTCACATGCAAATAATGTACAAAAGCTGAATGTTATAAATCAAAGATATGAAATGAGAGGGATCTTTATAACCTGCTTCCCTAAACACTCAACCAAACCATTTACTGGGCTAGAGGAATCTGATGATACGCACCTCAGAAGCATAAATAGCTGTGTAATCAAGTGAATTTTTTAATAATTTATACAGAGATAGTACGGAATTTAACATTTCCTCTCTATGAAAAAATTCCAAGGAAATTTTTAAACAAAACTCTCCTTAAAACATAAACCCAATAAGAAACACACTTAATTATCATTTGTAAGATTTTAATCTTTTAAATATGGCAGCAAGCCCTTTAAGGGGATAGGAAGCTTCAATTAAATGAGATCAGATTAAGTGACTAGGAATTCCCCAAGGTAACAATCTCTAATTATATCAAAATATCCATGGAAATATAATGAGACAGAAAATAACATATTTGTCAAACCTCCTCTAAGGGAAAGTATAGTATATGTAGCTGAAAGAAATATTTTCCTTCAAACTTTTTATTCTGAAATTTTTCAAACCCATAGAAAATGGAAAGACTAGACTACTATGAATACCCATATATCCTTCACCTAGATTTCACAAATTATTAGATTTTACCACATTTGTGTTCTTGCTCTCACTTGATCTTTCTCTCTTTCTATCCATGTGGTGTATGTGCGTTTGTATACACACATACATACATGTCTTTTTTTCCCTGAAACATTTGGAAGTTGTAGACATCTTTTTACTTTATCCCTTAAATATCTCAGCATGCTTCTCCTAAGAATAGGAATATTCTCCTTCATAACCACGATAACTATGATACCTAAGAAAATTACTATTAATTCAATATTATGTAATACATATAGTCCCTATTTAAATTTTTCCAATTGTCCCAAAGGTGTCTTTTATGACTGTTTTCATTTTGCTTCCCAATCCAGGATCCAATTAAGTCTCATGCATTGCATTTGGTTGTTGGTCTCTGGAAGGAATGTTTAAATGAGTCAGAAAGGGTAATCCTGCGTCAGGTGGCATTCCCCAGGAATAACGGATGACTTCTTAGGAGGGCGGACCCAGTTAATTGTGAGGCTTTACTTTTCTTTTCTTTTTTTGCTGAAGGGATACAAAGTATGGGGCCAAATTGAATTGCTAGGACAACAGAAGAAGGATTACCTTCTTGAAACTAAGATTCTTATAAAATGTTTAAACACTTGTGTAACAGTACAGCGGAGAGTTCAGAGTACATCTTGGATAGCAACATTCAGTTTTAAGAAGTGCCCAACTATGAGCACGTGCAGGACACCAAATTATTGAGCTGTTCAAAGTTATCTTGGCTTGACCCTAGGTTTAGAAGAATAAGAAAAAGAAGGTATACTAGACACTTAGAGTAAGAGCAGTGTACCCAAAATTACCTCTTCCGAAGCTGCTCATCAGACATTTGCAGCTCCTCTTTCAAACGCGTGTACCTGTCTTCTCTCAGCAGCCTGGAGCCATCATAGAGGCTTAGCTCTCGATCATGGATCAACCTAACGGGATAGGGGAAGTCAGGAAACAAATTAATCAGTTTTGAACGCTGAAGTTATTTGAGGTAGAAATCAGTCAATTAACATTTTAATCATGTATTATTACTGGCAATTGAGTCTAACAATTTTGTTAGCTGCATCTTTTAAAATTTCAAGTTGGCTAGTGCTGTTATAGTTGGAAAAACTGCTGGTTTCTGTACTGGACAGCAATAGTCATGGATAACTGGATGTAGATAGGAAGGAGGAGGACAAAGACGAGCTGGAAAGGGGAAGAGAGAAATGAGAAGAAATAGCTGAATGAGTGACTCAGGATAACCATGAGTCACTTTACTAACAAGGCATTTGAACAAGGCAGTTGGCACATACTCCCTTGAGTCTAATGTAACTCTTTAAGGGATAGTATTAACAAAATATTTATATCTTTGGAATTACAGGATTTAAAATACCAAAAATCTTCATAATGAAACTAGTGCTATTTCATATACTAACTATTGTGGTGATCTAACTGTCCACAGCACAAATACCATTGTCTTCCAGATGTTGCAAAGGTTGAAAAGTACTGCTCTAGAGCTTACACCAACCCCTAAGTCTCTTGCTGCCCACGTTACAGTTGCCCCACACAACCTCACTCAGTAAGCACTGAGGAGAGGGGAGACTGCATAACGCAGAAAGTTAGGAGCATGGGCAGTGGAGTCAGTCAGATCTGGGTTCAAATCCAGCTCTGCTCTTTATTAGCTGAATGACTAGGGGGAGAACTACTCCATCTCTCTAAATTTTTATCTTTTATAAAATTAGGGCAATAATACCAACCTCATAGTATTGTTGTGAAAATTAAACAGCTGATATTAGGCAGATGATTATATAGTTGTTCTCAATCTTGGCTGCACATTAGAATCTCCTGGGAAGGGTTTAAAAAGTCCAGTTTTCAGGTTTCACCATGGATCAGTTACATCAGAATCTCAGGAGGTGGAGCCCAAACATCAGTAATTTTTAAGCCCCACTTCCACAAGGCGATTCCAAGGTTGAGAACCTGAGAAGCACTGGCTTAGCACAAAGCCCAGTAAAGAGTTAGGGACTCAACTAATGGTAGCTCCTGCTACTACTACTACTTGGTCTAACAGCAAGAGATAACCAATAAAAGGGGGGAGTACTTTTTGTTTGTGTCTGCATTTGTCTGTTTAGAAGAGAAAAATATTATAAATCTATGGAATGTTTATGGTAAATTATTGAAAGTTAGTGATTATTATTTGTAAATGCTCTCAAATCTGATCAAGAATAACACAATGTTTTTGGAATCTTTAATTATACTTAATAACTGCATCTTGTCAAGGACAAAAAACTTTAAATGGGGAAATGGGTTATTCCACTTATTTGAACTTTCCTGATAAGTCTAAGTTAAAAACCAAATGTCTACAAGTAATACAATCAAGAAGTAACAACAAAAAACAAAAAATCAGTATCATTAATCTCCCAAAATGACACAGGATGGGAATATTTTCCATGAAAATTACACATGAAGCCTTCTTTTAACATTAAATTCTAGAAAAGTTAATTAGCATTACACATTTTATATAAGGAACTATATTTTCTCTCAAAAAAAAATTCCAAAAAGATCAGCCAATAATTTAGATCTATGATTCATAAGGAGTTTGTAAACAGTGAAGCTGTAACTCTGATAAATTGTAGAAACTTCAGCCATGTGACTTGTTGCATATATCAACCAGCACATATAAAGTCTTTCAAAATCACAACCTAAAAGTTTTCTTTTTCTAGCTATGACTCACAGAATTTTGCTATGGCAGTGGCTTTTCCCAAAATGTTCATTATTTGAAGTTATACTGTACTGTGTCTACAACAGTAAAAAAAATCTGCTGCTTTACTTGGATATAGAATTATAAGTTTCTCAGGATCCACGCAACCCTGTTTAAAAAAGAAGACTGGGAGCATTCCACATCTACTGTTTATGTGGTGTGTTTTTCTGGGTGTGTGACTCATACAAACCTTTGCAATACAGCGAGTGTGCCCACGTTGACCCGGTGAATGCCATCCAAGAGGACCAGCTTTCCTTCCAGAGCAGCATTTACAAGGGGTGAGGACCGCCAGGCAGTGTCTCCATTTGGAAGAGTGTATCTCTGCTGTAGCAAATCACGCGCGGTCATATCCTAAAACCAATCCCCACCACCCACCAAAGAAAATGCAGAATTAATTTTTAAGACATAGATGGCAGCTTATTTAGCTTTATAGTTACCTTTCTCTGAACATACCATTCTGTATAACAACTGGGAAGTTATCTTCTCCAATCGGCCAAAGAAAAATATTCAGAAACTTTTCTGGGTTATTTGAAGTTTTTTCCTATTATTCATCAATACAGTAGAGTAAGAGTGAGGGGGTTTATTTTCCTCCTTTTTATTTAGCATTTTGCTCTTCTTTTAAAATGTTCATTTGGTATCTACACAAATGATGGCAGTAATTTCCACCTGACCTCAATGAAATTTAACTCAATCAGCTTTACTCCTGCAGGCACCAAAATATCTGGATTCCTTTTTAAGAATTAGAGGCCATACAAACTCTACGGGCAGAAATGCTTATGAATAATGTGCATTTTCTTGCAGTGGATTAATTCTCCTGAAAACCCATGCTAGGAACCATCACAATGACTCACTATGTTTAAAGAGGTTTGCAAATGGAGGAAACTGAGGAGGACAGTCATCAGCTGAGGTAGAGGAATCGCCAAACAATAGCATGGCATCTATAAGCAATTTTTTAAAGCACACACACAACGTGCTAGCACGAAAACAGCATTAACAGACTTAAGCAAACTATTAATAGTAGTGGCATATTAAAGTCTATCTACTGCAAAGAAATTTTGGTATCAAAAAATATGAACAGGGGCCAGCCCGGTGGTGCAAGCGGTTAAGTGCGCGCGCTCCGCTGCAGCGGCCTGGGGTTCGCTGGTTCGGATCCCGGGCGCGCACCGACACACTGCTTGGCAAGCCATGCTGTGGCGGCGTCCCATGTAAAGTGGAGGAAGATGGGCACAGATGTTAGCCCAGGGCCGTCTTCCTCAGCAAAAAAAGAGGAGAATTGGCGGACGTTAGCACAGGGCTGATCTCCTCACAAAAAAAAAAAATATGAACAATTTTTTCTTACATGTATTAATGGTGAAGACGATAGTTTCTTTTCTGTTATTAGCTTCAGATAAATTTTGTCCTACTTATATCAAACAAAAGTTAAATATTTACAGTCAATTTTATCCAAAAATTTAAAGGATATCTTCTTGATATCCAACTCCAAGTTTTAAGCAGATAGAAAACTGCTATAATGAATTTGCTTATATTCAAAATGGCAACAAACCTGTATTGAAAGCAAAATTAAAATGTAAGTCTTAATTATTTCAATATTCTCACTATCAAAAAAGTACTGACCTAGGAAGTATGAATAGGCTTATACTGAAGCATATAGACACTTGAGAAACAATAACATTCAAATTCAGCAAGTTCCCATAGCCCTAAAGGGCTGGCTTTGGCATATTATCAAAATTTGGTTTAACTCATTAATTTTATTTAATTCTTCAACTATGAATTTTAAATTCTATGCAAACTATAGGAGCACATCATTGTAAGCTGCCAGCGACGGTTAACAGCTAAAACTAAATTTATCACCGTCAGTGTTTACTGAGATGGTTCATGGTGAGAATGAGCTCATTCCCACTCATAGCTGTGCTATAGAACAGGAAATGGGTCACTGTGTGAAAAAAATAGGACAAATCAAAATAAATATTTGTGGGTCATTTTCATAATCAAATTATGAAAAAATCAAGTATGTACCTATACATATGTAAGTACACACACACAAACAGGTAAATTTAAAGAAAACTCTTGGTACTAATTATTCCACAAAAATTTCACTATAGAGTTACATCATATATTGTCCTAGAGAATAAAACAAACAGAAAACACGCTTTAGCACAGTGGTTCTAAATCAGAGGTACATATCAGAAATAGCTGGGGGAACTTTTGGAAAATACATAAGCTTAGGCCTCATCAGTCTGAAGATTTGCATTCAGTAGATCCCAGATGGAGCTTACCACCTGTTTATTAAACATTACATAGGCGATATCTGATACACTTTCCGGGTGGGAAACACTGCTTTAGAAAAGAGACACTAAGTTAATGTGAAACTTTGTCTCATATATTTATACCCCTTCCTTATTCTAATAGGGATTTATGGGATTGCACAAGGATATACAAAATGCATAACAAAATGGCATAAATTAAAATGTGAAAAAAATGAAGGAAAAAAAGGAAAGAGTAGGCCTTGTTTCCTTTAAGCATTCCTATTCGTATTCAGACAGGAGTTAACATGAAGAAGGCATCTCACTGATACCATATTTTTTAAAGAAATGGATGGGAGTTAATTTTGAAAATCCCAGCTTCAGACTGAACACAGATGGTATCCTGACCCAACTCAGCTCTTGAGTCTTTTGGCTGGGCCCAGGAAAAGGAGATGAGGAATGTGACTCTGGCCTAAGAGGTTCAGACTCCTAAGGAACTGAGGCTAGCAACTGGTAATATATACATTTTTTTACTTCAACAGAGAAAATTCGTCACTCTCCTACCAACATATTCTGAACGACAGGAGAAAGCACTACTTGGGGCAGGCCTTGTGGCATAGTGGTTAAGTGCGAGTGCTCCGCTGCTGGCGGCCCGGGTTCGGATCCCGGGCGAGCACCGAGGGACCGCTTGTCAGGCCATGCTGAGGCCGCGTCCCACATAAAGTGGAGGAAGATCGGCACGGATGTTAGCTCAGAGCCGGTCTTCCTCAGCAAAAAGAGGAGGATTGGCATGGATGTTAGCTCAGGGCTGATCTTACTCACAAAAAAAAAAAAAAAAAAAAAAGAAAAGAAAAAGCACTACTTCATTGGGTCATGATTCCAAAATACTTTCATATCTTAATTCACACAAAGTCTGCAATACTTGCCTCATTCAAATAAGTAAATATTTACTAATAAAGATGGTGAAAAAAACAACCAGTACATAGGGCTCCTCTTTTCCAACCTAGCAGTTGGAGAGTCCCTTATACTTACTGAAGTAAAACGAAATGATTATTTTTTGCTACACAACAAGCAGTAACAGATCAACCGAGTCCAATGCTGTTAATGCCAACTACAAGTATAGACCAGAAATATTCTCCCTTTCTTCAATCTTCAGGGGGTAGAAAATGGAAAATACTTGACATTTCTTAGAAGACTAGCTCAGTTCAGTTTTATCATCTAAACTCTCTGCATACTATCATGTCAAAAAGAGCCATTCTTCATTTCTAATATATCTTTGCATTAAAATGAAAACTCTAAAGAGGAAAAAAAGCATTCCCTTTAACACAAGATGTTGATTATCATAATTAAGATCCTATATTGGGAGAAAAGATAAAATTTTAGCTTTTCCTTAAAGAGATAATTGGCTACACTTTCCACAATATTAGTTATAATTAGAAATTATTTTTAATTATGTGAAAGTTATTTTCAATTGGGTGAAAGTGCAAAGACACCAAAGCAAAACTGCACTTTCACAGAACAACTGACCCTAATCAAACATAATTAACAGAACTTTTTCGGCATAGTCTGAAATGGGTCAGTGATATGAACTAATTTCAATAATAAGCTAATTTTTAAAATACAGTAACAGCTTTCTCCGTATGATTTCATTGATAAGTAGAAGATAAAAACAACAACAACAAACAAACACATAGATATAGAGATTAGATTGGTGGTTACCAGAGGGGAAGGGGGGAGGAGAGAGGGCAAAAGGGGTGACAGGGCACATGTGTACGGTGACGGATAGTAATTATTCTTTGGTGAACATGATGTAGTCTATACAGAAATTGAAATATAATGATGTATACCTGAAATTTAAATAATGTTATAAACCAATTAATAAAACAATAAAATTAAATAAAATAGAGTAACAGCATTTTCAAGTGTTTCTGTCCATAAAATATTTGGGTATTAGTACCATGAAATTCTTTTAATATCTTTATTTATTTTAACATATACTGTATTACGGAATTGTTAAAAATATGTATCATTTCTTTATTCTTTCCACCTACACACACAACTCTAAAGCAAGTGGAAAGGCAAAAGTAAAAAAAAGAAAGTGTGCTTATTCCATGAGAATTTTTAAAGCACACTAATAAAAATCAAGAAAGATGAATATCCCCATTTTTGCATATATTTTTCTCATCCCTGAAACCTCTGAACTTAATAGAACAAAAATAGCACTAATGATATCATAGAGCCTGAAGCATTTCCTCTTTCTGCATTTCCTTAAAAATTTTAAAATAACAGGACATGAAATCTAGTTCCTTTAGAGTTGCCATTGTCTAACCTTCAACACCTCACCTTCATTCAGATCCCTGGAAAACATGCACATTTATCTCTTAAGATGCCATGTCATTTAGAATTTTGCTTTTTTGATTTGCAGTGGAGAAACCCTACTGAAAATAAAAATGTCCTATTAAAATGAGAAGCATAACTGTATGAAATGTACCAGAGAATATAGATTTGAACTCTAAAGCAATTATGTACCTTGTACCTTTGGATAGTACACACTAATTTTTCTGAGATTCCCTTGAGAAACCTGGATACAAGTCATTGGTTTGATTGGTTTGATAAAATAACTGCAAAAAGTGGTTGTGTTTAGTGGCTAGAATAAGATTGGATTAGTTTTCTAAGGTATAACATCATTCAGAAAGACAACTGAAAATGTTATAGCAAATTTTTAGCCTATAAAGAAATCTGAGCTACCTCTCTCTTTAAATACGAACACTGATAAAAAAGTAAAATTTTACATTATAAAGCATCTATAGTTTTTCTGATAGAAAACTTAAATAATTACAGTAAAAGCAGGATACCAAAGTGTATATAGAGTATGACCTCACTCAGGTGAAAAAAATACAAATTTTTACCACATCTATGGACAAAATTTAAATAATTACAGTGAAAGTAGGATATCAAAGTGTATATAGAGTATGAACTCACCGAGGTGAAAAAAATACACATTTTTACCACAGCTATGGACCCAGAAGAGTTTCAGAAAGTAAGGTGGCTTGCAAAAATATGTGTAATATAATGTATTATAAAATTAAAAATAAGCTGATAAAGAAAACTAAACAAGGGAAGATGAAACCAAGAAAGGTAGAGATGATACACAAAATGCATATTATAAGAAGAATCTAAAAAGTGAATCTAATCTTTCTAATATCGAACGCAAAAAAGAGTGACATTAAAAAGTTATCTAAGTCATAATAACTACAGCATTCACATCAAAAATGAAGTAGCACTACAATTCCTGAAAATAAGATTGAGAAAAATTTGTCCCATGGGTCAGGTCATAATATAAAAGACAGTGTGTTAAGGAGTTAAAATAGAAGTAACAATAATTATAGCAACTAATACTTACTGAGAGCTTACTAGGTGCTAAGTACTTTAAGTAAATTAATTTATGTAATCCTTATAACCCTAAGAGATAGGTAACTTATGTAATCCTTATAACCCTAAGAGATAGGTACAATCATCGTCTTCATTTTACAGATGAGAAAACTGAGGTATGATGAGGTTAAATAGCTTACCCAAACAAGGACACACAGCTAATAAGCAGAGGAGCCAAGAATATTATTAAGACAAATACAGCAACAAATCTCAGTAAAAGAAATTCCATAGAGAAAGAGCTGATCTGGATTAATCAATCCATGGATATATTATAGAATTAATATACCAGTTGCACACCTCTCAGGCTACCCTTCACAAATGCTGTTTCTCAAATTCTTTGAGAAGAGTCAGAAAGTAGTGACTATGATGTTAACCACTCCCTGAACTGCCCTCAAATGCAGCTAGTCTCTATTGCTGCTTAAAAATATCTTTAAGTACATATATAAAAAATTGAAATAAAATTGCTTTAGTTAACAGTAATTGTAGCTCTAAGTGGATATGATTCTTCATTTTCTTACTTCTGAATTACAAATATAATAGTGGGCATTTTTTTTGATTGGGGTAAATAAGTATTATTAATGATTTTTTTTTTCCCAAAAGAAACTAGCTGGAATTCTGTAGGCATTCCAGGTCTACCTCAAATAAGTTTTGCTTATTTGAGCAAAATTTATCCTACCAAAAAATATCCTACCAGTAGTATAAATACTAAGAAAATCTGGGATTTAAGTGAATAAAAGAATACACCAAGACTAGCTGATGGAAGCTATCAACTTTGCAAGAAGGGATTAATTATGTCCATACCTATTAATGGCAGAATACTGCATAAATATTGCATAAACACAGAACATTAATAATTTTTTGGTCCTGGAATAGAAATGAAGCCATTATTTACAGTCTAAGCATGCTCAGTGAACAGAACACAAGGCAAGCTGCCAACATTCCTCAGTGTCATTTACGTCTGATCTCAAACAAAAAGGCCTCTTGTTTTACATATACTGTAAAATTATTTGTAAACTCTTCCATGCTTCTCCCTTAAGTTTTCTTTTAAAGAACTATCTTTAACCTGTCCCACATATAATAAATGCTCCCTTTATGTATACAATGATTGCATACAAGTGTACCACGATTGTTTTGTTACTCTACTATCCACGGGAAGAAGTTGATTTTGAATCATTTATAGCTCTCTTCATTGTAACCAGTGGGATCTATTTCAAAATGATCTGCTCTAGTTAAAGATTTATTCTATGAACATCGAACAAAATTCTTCTAATTGAAGCTAACTAGAAATCAAATCCAATATCTCACTAACTGACCCAATAAAAGGACATCTTACTAAAGTTGCAAAATAAAAATTTAAAGTCAAGGTCAGTGTAGGTGCAAATAATGTAATACGTATTCAGTGAAGACACCCAATCAAATCCCCTTCTACTATTCCTGTACTAAAGAGGCTAGAGGAGGCTGGCGTGGTGGCATAGTGGTTAAGTTCGTGCACTCCGCTTCTGGTGGCCCAGGGTTCGCAGGTTCAGATCCCAGGTTCAGACCTATGCACTGCTCCTCAAGCCACGCTGTGGCATGCATCCCACATAAAGTAGAGGAAGATGGGCACACATGTTAGCCCAGGGCCAATCTTTCTCAGCCTAAAACAGGAGGATTGGCAACAGGCGTTAGCTCAGAGCTAATCATCCTCACAAAAAATAATAATACATAAACAAATAAACAAATAATAAATAAAAATAAAGAGGCTAGCGAACTAGAAACATCATTTCATAGATGCCTTTGCAGCTAGGGTTCTGTATGTGACCCGGGTTCTACTAAGCGTTCTCACATACACAAAACTGGGAACTGAAAAAACTGGCAGTGAGCAATGAGAGTGAGGTGACAGCCAACATGAGGAGACCTGTTCTTCTGGGACAGCTATGGCTGAGGTTCTCCTGCTCTGTCACTCCTAACTGGATAAAATGTAAACCCTGTTCCCGATCTCTCCCAGAAATTCTGTAAGCTACCTAATACCCTGTAATAAATCCCTCTCAGTTTTAGAGAGCCAGGATGGCTTCTCTTGTCCACAACAAAAACCACAACATAAGGATAATGATATTTTAAAAGTAAACCAACTTATTAAAATTTGTGAAGAAATGTTCACAGACAACTAAGTATAAAAAGAAGGGTAAGAACAGTTTCAAAAAGGAAGGCAAAAAGCCAAGATGTTATACAGTAGAACCCCAGTACACACAATCTAAAAAACCACATTTTATTCAAATGGTACTGCAAACTCTGCTGTATTTTATCACAAATGTTTGACTCTGTTAGAACAGATGAGAAAGTAGCAATCAATTGTTTAAATATCTGCAATAATACTTGCCTTATAATAAGTTAGTTTTTAAAAGCAAGTAACAAGATGTAAAATCAGGTAGTTGTAAGTACTAACAATCCGTTCAGTATTCAGTCAAGACACGTGGAGCAGACATGGCATTTGGCCTCATCAACAACACTCAACTTCTTCTAGTCAGCCAACATGGAAAGCAGCACAGTGGAAAGGATGGCTACAGTAAGAGCAAAGTTTGGTTTCAATTCCAATTCTGCCACTTACAATATGATAAATGGGTGAAGTGAGTAAAATATCTTTAGAATAAAATGAGATAATGTCTGGCAGCTAATGGATATTTAATAAACAACAGATGAATCTGAATCAATTAAAGAAACAAAATGCAAGTACATTAAAATTTAAATCTAACAATAAATCTAAGTTTAACAGTTCAAGACACTAAAATAAGTGATATAACAAAGTTGTATGACAGAAGAAATTCTTGTCTTAGAATTTAAGAAAACGTAATATTGAAATAAGTAGGAATTAGTAAAGGAAAGTTGACAAAGACCAGATTTGAGCTGGTCCTTTAAAAATAATGTAAATTTTTCAAAATTTATTTATGCACTCATTCACATATTGACTGCCTACTACATGCAAGTCACTGTTCCAGGTGCTAAGGATAGAGCAGTGAAAAAGATAAACATTATATTCCCGGGGGAAGAGAACAAAAATAGACAAAGGAAAGGAGACAGAGGATGAGAAGGAAGGAAGGGAGGAGACAAAAATAAGAAAAACTATCACACAGTGGTCAGTGTTATATAGAAAATATCGGGTAATGTGTGTCAAGGATGCTTTCTCTAAGTATATTCAAGTTGTGATCTGAATGACAAGAGGTCACGTGAAGATCAGGGAAAGAGTATTCCAGGCCGAGGCAACAGCCTGTGCAAAAGCCCTGAGGCAGAAAGAAGCTAGACAGATTTAATGGACTGAAAGTAGCCGGTGAGGCTGAAACATAATCAACAGAAGTCCAGCAAGGAGAGAGAAGGCTGGAGAGGCAGGCATGGGTCAGATCACACAGGGCAGTGGCTCTCAACTCTGGTTGCCCGTTAGAATTAGCTTTTGTAAGAATACTGAAGTCCAGGTCCCACCTCAGACCAATCATTTCATACTGTCTGGTGTTGGGGCCTGGAAGGTTTTCAAAGCTCCTTGGATGGTTCTAATAGACAGCCAAGGTTGAAAAGCATTGACGGAGGGCTCATAACTCCAGGGTAAGGAGTTCTTATTTTATTCTAAGTATGACGGAAGGCCATTGACAGATTCTAAGCAGGGAAATGACATGACCTGATTTACATTCTTAAAAGGTCACTCGCACTATTCTTTAGAGAATGGATATGGAACGTAACATATTCTAATTAAATAGCTACAAATGTTTAATATCTACAAATAAATTAAATATCTACAAAAGAAGGTAGAACTTAAATGTTCTCTCCAAAAAAAATAATAAATTTAAAAATAAATAAGTAAATATCTACAAATGTTCAACCAACATAACTGAAAACTATAAGACATTGATGAAAGAGACTGAAGAATACACAAATAAATGGAAAGATATTCCATGCTCATGGACTAGAAGAATTAATATTGTTTAAATGTCCATACTACCCCAAACAATCTACAGATTCAATGCAATTCCCATCAAAATTCATGGCATTTTTCACAGAAATAGAACAAACATTCCCCAAATTTGTATAGAACCACAAAAGATCCTGACCAGGCAAAGCAATCTTGAGAAAGAAGAACAGAGTTGGAGGCATTACACTTCCTGATTTCAAACTATATTACCAAGGTATAGTAACCAAAACTGTATGGTATTGGCATAAAAACAGACACATAGATTGATGGCACAGAATAGAGAGCCCAGAAATAAACTCACGCATATATGGTGACAAATTTTTGACAAAATATTGGGGAAAGGATAGTGTCTTCAATAAATGGTGTCAGGAAAACTGTACAACCACATGCAAAAGAATGAAACTGGACCCCTACCTTACCCTATACACAAAAATCAACTCAAAATGGATTAAAGACTGGAAAACTAAGACTTGAAACCATAAAATTCCTAGAAGAAAATATAGGCAGTAAGCTCCTTGATATTGGTCTTGGCTGTTATTTTTTGGATTTGACATCAAAAGCAAAGGCAACAAAAGCAAAAATAAACAGGAGGGACTACATCAAACTAAAAAGAAAAAGATTCTGCACAGCAAAGGAAATCATCAACAAAATAAAAAAGCGACCTAATGAATGGGAGAAAATATTTGCAAATCATACATCTGATAAGGGGCTAATATCTAAAATATATAAAGAACTCAAAACTCTATAGCAAAAAAAACAATCAATTAAAAAATGGGCAGAGGGGGGCCAGCCTGGTGGTGTAGCATTTGGGTTTGCGTGCTCCACCTCAGCGGCCGAGAGGTCGCAGGTTTGGATCTGAGACGTGGACCTACACACCGCTTATCAAGCCATGCTGTGGCAGGTGTCCCACATATAACGTAGAGGAAGATGGGCACGGATGTTAGCCCAGGGCCAATCTCCTCAGCAAAAAGAGGAGAACTGGCAGCAGATGTTAGCTCAGGGCTGATCTTCCTCATCAAAAAAAAAAAAAAAAAAAGGGCAAAGGAATTGAATAGACATTTTTCCAAAGACCAGAAATGGCTAAGAGGCACACAAAAAGATGCTCAAAGTTACTACTCATCAGGGAAATGCAAATCAAAACCACAATGACACCACCTCACACCTGTTAGAGTGGCTATTATCAAAAAGATAAGAGATAGCAAACTCGGTGAGGATGTGGAGAAAAGGGAACCCTTGTGCATTGTTGGTGGGAATGTAAATTGGTGCAACTACTATGGACGACAGTATGGAGGTCCCTCAAAAATTAAAAATAGAACTACCATATGATCCAGCAATCCCACTTCTGGGTATATATCCAAAGAAAATGTCAGCAGGATATTGAAGAGATATCTGCACTCCCATGTTCATTGCTGCATTATTCACACTAGCTAAGATACGGAAACAACGTTAAGTGTCCACCCGTGGATGAATGGATAAAGAAGATGTGATACACACCTACACACACACAGGAATATTATTCAGCCACGAGAAAGAATGAAGTCCTGCCATTTTCGACACCATGGATGGACCTTGAGGGCATTATGCTAAGTGAAATAAGCCAGACAAAGACAAACACTGCATGGTATCACTTATATGTGGAATCTAAAAAAAAAAAAAGTCAAACTCTTAGAAACAGAGAGTAGAAAAGTGGTTGTAAGGGGGTGGGGGAAGTAAGAAGAGATTGGTAAAAGGGTACAAACTTTCAAGTATAAGATGAATAAGATTTGAGGATATAATGTAAAACATAGTGACCCTAGTTGATAACACTGTATTATATAATTGAAATTTGCTAAGAGAGTAGAACTTCAATGTTCCCAAAAAAAAGAAAAGAGAGCGAGAAATAAATAAATATCTACAAATGTCCAGCTGACGTAACTGATGTGTTCTTAAAAACTCTATAAAGTAAAATTCCATATGCCAAATGCATTTTCCAGCAAACTCTCAACAACAGGTCCAGCGATGGTGGGTTAGAGCTACCGGAGACATCCACAGCTATAGTGGATCCCGCAAAAAGCAAATGATGTTAGACTGATAATTGGCTGTGGAGGGTAGAGTGGATGGGGAGAAGGCTAAGAAGTGTGCCATGGCTGCAATACTTAACAATGTTTGATGGGTTTAATGTGTCCCTTTTGGAAGCTTCCTCACAAAACTAAAGCTGCTGTCTCTGAGCTGCTCCCCCATAGGACACACTGGGCAGCCGGGAGCCAAATACCTGTTCACCAGGTGGGAGATAGGGACGAGTCGATGGCATCAATAAGCATAAATGTGGAGCCTCTGGCCTGAAGCAGCACAGGAAGAGGCTTGCTAAGATTAAAGAAACAGGCTGGTAGAGGTAGCAGGGCAACCTTCTCACCCTGCCCACTTTCCTCCCTATGTGGGGGCACAATGGGCACCACTCCTCTCCTGGGCAGAGGCTGCCTGCCCGCAGCTACCTAAATCTGGGAGAGCGTAAGGGAACCACAGGAAATAAGCAGGAAGCATCACAGGAGCTGGGCTGGCCAAGGCCCCTGAAGAGATTGTTAATATTTTAACAAAAGTCAATAATAGAAAGTCAATAAAATGTAAAATCAGGATTTTAGCAACTTCTACCAGCTTAAATCCCAAGCTACTTCAACTCTGAGTTCCCGGAGGCACTAGTTGAGTTCTGTTCAAGAACGTCTTTCCCTTTGCTGTCCTTTTTGACTATTTCTATGGTTCTGCCAAATGGCTTTCCCTTCGAACACCTCAGCAATCCCTGTTTCTACTATGAGACGACCAGCTTGTAAATAAGCAATAAAGTTCTACACATTCAGATAGTGGTCTGGATACTGAGTCATTGGGGTTTTTTAACAGAGGAAGAATAGAAAAACAAAGCATTTAGGAATCACAAAAGGCAACTATATGATAAAGCTGAGAAGTATGTATTTACTTTTTATTTCCAAGAATAAAATATGTTCACAAAATACATTGTAATACATTGTATTTACAAAAACTGTGAATTTCAAAATCAAATCAAAGTTCTAGCCTTCTTTATTTTCTTTTTTGACATATTCTCCATAAGGAACATTCTCACTAACCTTTGGCAAACTCCTCACCCTTGCAGTGATCTTTGATAACTATAAAATCCTCAAGACTCTTAAAAGATTGCCCTAAGACTCTAATCAAAACTACTGTAAACTACATTTAAAGCAAAAGTACTCACTAATGGAGATGGTCAAGCCAAACAGTGTGTTCTTACCAACAGTACTGGGACTTTATTACACAGCGTCCTTAAATTTGGAACTATTCCACAGAGAATCCCTAAATTTGAAATTCCTTCCCTCTTCAAATTTATGGATCCTATGTTTTTGGATCACCAACGATGGTAAATACAATACCTTTCAGGCTGGAGTTCCTTATTTGGTAGGATTCCTTGATCACTTCTGTTTTCTTCCTTGGGCTAATGAATTTGGTTTTTTCGAAATGTTTATTTTTATACACATGCCCAAAGGCCTTCTAGTGTGTTTTTCTAAATCTAATAAATACCTCATGATAACTAAATTTTGTTAAGATAACACAAAAGATGTTGTCCATTACTTAAAAAGTACAGTGCTTCACTTAAATAAAAAGTTCAATGCATACTTTCAAAGTTATAAAAGATCTGAATATCAAATATGGATAGTTTTTTTAAAAAAAGCAAATGCAAAACTTATTGCCTCTTAAATGGAAAATTTATTCAACATAAGACAGTTTCTTCAAAATGAACCTTTATAGCGTATACTGCACAGTTAAACTTTAAGGTACGCTTTGCATTTTTAGAATATATAAGTTTAAAAGATTATCAAGTTAAACAAGCAAATATCTTGCTTTTTCAATACATAACTTTGTCTGATGTCCTATCATATAAACACTCCAAGTAGTTCTAGTTGTCAGCTTAACATAAAATACTACAAGTGTCATTATGCTCAACTTATGAGATTATTAAAGAAAAGAAATAACAGGCCCAAAATGGAGTCACTTGTGCTAAGCCCCACAACAGCAAACCAAGACTTAATATTTAAGCTGATTGCAGTTTCAGCCTCTCCCAGGAACGTGACCCTTAACCAGTCAATCTGGAATTACCTGGTCAGCACTAGTGAAGTAATCTGCCTTTTAGACTTCTGCCCTTCCCCCAAAGGATGATGATCTTGCCTGAAACAATCCACTCTTTGTTAGAAACTTCCTTTTCCGCCTCCTTCTGTCTATAAAAGCCTTCCATTTTGTACAGCTCCTTGGAGCTCTTTTCCATTTGCTAGATGGGATGCTGCCTGATTCATGAATCGTTGAATAAAGCCAATTAGATCTTTAAATTTACTCAGTTGAATTTTGTTTTTTAACAAAATTATCTGTCGAAATGAGAGCCTAAGATATGTTTTACAAAGCTTCAATTATAAAAATAACATACTGTTGAGATGGACTTCCATCAGTTGAAAACAACCATTAATTTTTGGAAACTCCTACATTCCTCTGTTCTATCATGTTGTTTTAAAAAAGCCAGGAAGTAGAAAAACAGACCAACACTGAAAAACAAACTGTGATGTGACAAGAACACTAGCATTCTAAAGCAAATCAAGCTAATGCAAAGGAAAGCATTCCAAATAAAAACAGATGGTACTTGTAGGGCCTCAACCCAAGTTCTCTCTTATCTCAGAGTGAGCCTCATTGTCTGCTGCTTATTGTTTTCAAAGATGTACAATCTGGCAAGAAAATGGCTTCACAATTAATAAGCTAGGACCTGTTATACAAGCTTTAATTTGAGGTATAAACTCTGGCACTTAACCTTTCTCATCCTTAATATTGAAAGTCAGGAAATTCCACTTTACTGGCTTATTTTAGAGTAATTAGTGGATTAAATTTTGGTAAATAACTTTGACCACTTAAAGAGACTACAAAAAGAGATTATTAAATTATCACAAACCTTATTTTTTAAAAACATAGGAAATACATAGAAAATTAATAATTCTAGAACTAAAATGAACATGTCTCAAAATAGAGTCTCCTGCCTTATTCTAAAGAACTTATTAGTTCTCAAAAATCAGGAGTTGATCTAAATAATTCTATTGCTTTTCTACATTAGGGAACACTATAAACAGAGAAGCTCTTAAATGTTTTTGATGGAGAAGATGACAACAATGTCTGAATAATCATACCCATCCCTGACATACGTAAAAACAAAAGTCATTCTACTTAATATATTTTGAGATTTCCCAAGCCTCTAAGATGGTGCATATTCAACTAGGTATCTTCTTCATGCCAACCACTATGCTGTTAGACGGTCTAGCCTACTGGTTCTCAGTTCTGTTAAGCCCAATACCCCTATTTTATAAACATATTTTGTAATATTTGTTTTAAAACCTTGAAAAAATCCATAGGTAATAGAATTCACCTACACACATAGTTTAAAATAAAAATTCAAGATAATGCCTAAACTTTAGTACAGGGAAAATAATTTGTTATAAAATAACACATACTTCAACAAATATATGGGCACAACCACACCAAAATACATAATGATGAAGTTGGATACTTGCAGCTACATGCAGAATCACTATGAATATGAAAACTATATAGACTGATACATGTGTGCTATATTTGTAACTCAAATACCACGAATGGCAATGCTCTCAGTGATGTGATCTTCACAATGCTGAGTGTGGTAGGCAGAATAATGCCCCCCACAAAGATGTCCACGTCCTAATTCCCAGAACCTGAGACTATGTTACCTTACTTGGCAAAAGGAACTTTGCAGATGAGATTAAGTTAACAACCTTGATATGTAGAGATTATTCTGGATTACCCACATGGGCCCAATACTGTAACACGAGTCCTTAAATTTGGAGGATCTTTCCCAGCCGTGGTCAGAGAGAGAGAGGTCAGTATGAGAAGGATTCAGTGCTCCATTGCTGGTTCTGAAATGTAACGAGCTATGTGCAAGGACTAGAGAGAGGTTAATCCAGAAGCTGAAAAAAGGCATGGGTGAATTCCTTCTTAAATCTATAAAGTATACTGAGTATAAGGAAAGGTTTTCTAACCATGAGTCAAAATCTAGATGCAATAAAACAAAATATTAATAAATTTAACTATAAATTTTTTTAATTTTACAAGGCAAAAAATATTTTATTCATAAATAAATTCAAAGGACAACTGACAAACTGAGAGAAAATATATGCAGTACATATCACAGATACAAGGAAAATATGCCTAATATTAAGAACTCAAAAATTGAGGGGAAAAAAGACTAAAAACTCAATAGAAAAATGGACAAAAGAAATTAACAGATAATTTAATAAGAAAACACATAATAATGGCCCTTCAAAACAGAAAAGATTTTGGGGCTGGCCCAGTGGCATAGCAGTTAAGTTCACAGGTTCCACTTCGGGAGCCCAGGGTTCGCTGGTTTGGATCCCAGGCAGGGACCTACTTACCGCTCATCAAGCCATGCTAAGGTGGCGTCCCACATGGAAGAACTAGAAAGACCTACAATCAGGATATATAACTATGTACTGGGGCTTTAGGGAGAAAAAAAATAGACAAGATTTTCAATTTCTTTCCTAATATAAGAAACGCAAATTAAAACTACTTCTTAGACACTATTTCTAACTTTTAAATTGGCAAACATTAAAGAGCTTGGCAGCCCTCCCTGTTGGCATTGTTGGTGGGAACGCAAAAATGATATAATCCTTGCAGAGGAAAATTTGGCAATATCTAGTAAAACTACACAGACATTCACCTATTGACCTAACAATCCCACTGTTAGGAATTAATCCTGAAAATATGTTTCTAAGAATATGAAAATACAAATGTACATGGTTATTCATTGCAAGTTAGTTTGTAATTACAAAATACTAGAAACAACCCAATTGTCCATACATAGGAAATTGGTTGAATAAATTCCGGTATATTCATATGATGGAATAATACACAACTATTAAAAAAAAAGAATGAGGAAGATCGCTACGAAAAGGAAAAGACAACTACCCTTAGTTTACAATTTCTATTACAAAATTTATACAGGCCTAAAATTTGCAAGCTTCCTTTTTTTATCTAGACATCTACTATGTGTCCATGAAGGCAACAGGGAATTGAACAGCACGTTGTCCCTGCCCTCAAGGAGCTTACAAATGATGAGAGAGACAAACTGCTAAATTTCAATTCCAAGATACACAGTTTTTACATTTTAATATCTCTGAGATCAGGATGCATCTGCAATTGAAAGAATCTTACAACAGCTGCTGGCTAGCTAGTTATCATTGTGCATGTGTGAACTTGGTTTTCTATGTTTGTTTGCAGCATAAAGGGACAACTGTAATCCTTTCATGCTTTAGTTAACAAATTGAGGACCATGTGGGAAAAGAATATGAGTCCTAGCTATTGCCTAAACACATTTCTGTCAACACCTTCTGTTAAAATCAAGAAAGTACCAGTATCAAAACCAGCAGAATGGCTGTCAGTAGCTTGGAAGAATATCCTGGAAACAAGAGAAGAGCACTTTGTTCTTGACAAAGCACAGAACACACAGAAAATATGATGTGAAACAACATGAACATCTACAACTGAATCAAAAAGTGCTTTAGAAGAGTCAGATTCTGAAGATGAATAAGTTCTAAAAATACTTCACCTATTTATTGCACTTATATTTTCCTTTTTCTGCATATACAAGAGATATATGATCTAAATTAAGTCTAAAAGTGTTCTTTCATTAAGAATAAAATAAAAATTCTAAGTGACATAAGTCTTACATCATAGGTTAATTCACTGTACCTTTTCTTTCTTAACGGCACATAAAATAATGGTGCGTCTTACAATCGACCGCATCTTGGACTTAACGCAACACAGTAATTATTATAGTACCGACTGATAAGTGCTATTGAAAAGGATATTTAAGAGCTGGTGAAACAAAGAGGAAGTACACATAAATCAAACTAAGGACTTAAAGAAAACTCAGAGGCGGTGGCAGTGGAGCTAAGTTTTGAAGAGTAAGCAAATTTGGCCCACAGGAAAAGGAGAGTTTAGACAGCATGTACAGTGCAAGAAAGCATGGATGTTCCAGACAGCAAGTCATGCGGGGGAAACTGCAAATCATTCCTTATGGCTAGAGTTAAAAGGTGAATGTTGGTTCCACAGGCTGAGGCCTTAAACCTGGCTAAAAGAGACTTAAAAGGGCAAATAAAAAAAGAGCCCTGTGAGCTAAATAACAGAATTTGAATATTATCTTGCAAACTATGAGAAGTGATTAAAAGGTTTAAAGCAAGGGGAAAATTAGAAAGAACAAAATTCAGTGTTGGAAGGATGGAGTGGACAAAACTCAGGCTGGAAAAGGGTGGAAAGCTTAGAAAGCTAGTGTTAATAACCTAGGGGAAAAGGGCTGAGCATCAGAAGTAATATGAACTGTAGTAGGAACATAGAGAAGTACTGACATAAACACTAATAAAAATGTGATAAGATACTCAGCAATTAAAAAAGAACAAATTTCTAATACATGCTAAATGTGGATGAGTCTCAAATGCATTATGTAAGTGAAAGAAACCAGACTCGAAAGGCTGTTTAATTCCATTTATATGCCATTCTGGAAAAGGTAAAACTAATAGGGATAGAAAACAGATCAATGGTTGCCAGGGGCTGGGAGGAAGGTGACTATAAAGGGGCACAACTGAACTTTTTGAGGTGATGGAAATGTCTTATATATCTCAATTGTGGCGGTGATTACAGAACCAAACATGTTTGTCAAAACAGACTGGATTTTACCATATGTGCATTATACCTCAATTAACATTACTAAAAAACCTACCAAAAATGTGGTAAGGTAGAACACAGCCACACTCACTCATTTATTTATTGCTCACATCTGCTTTTCCACTGCAACAGAAGAGTTGAGTAGTTTCAACAGGGAGTGCCTGGTCCACAAAGTCTAAAATATATACTATCTGGCCTTTAAACAAAAAGTTTGTCAACCCTGTGACAGAGTAATATCACCCATTTGTTTGGCTCTCATTCAAAAAACTTAATTGTCTATAAAAGGAATAGGAAGATAGTAACAGAACATGCATAAATGCTCTATTCAAACTATTTGGGGTATAGAAATGAGTTATTTCCCAAATACATCCTGAAGTAAGTCTCCAAATGCAAAGAATATTATTTAGTTCTCAGTAACAGCCACAGATTTTGTTTTTTAGAAACTTTCACGAGACCGTCCCATTGTGATCACATCTCCCAGTTCGACCTATTGCTTAAGTTATATATTTGTTGGATATTTGCTCTTGTTAAAGTGACAAGAGACTGGTCTTTTACTTAATTAGCTACAATCTATAAAACTGCTTCCTTATATAACTTCTACATGAAACCACTAGCTTTCCTGTGTATTTGAGGTGTGAAGTATACATTCAAATAATTAGAGATACATTATTGACTTTCACTTCTCTTTTGAAGCTGGAAAATATGGATAACAAAACTTGTAGCATTTTTACATAAAAATAAAGCATAAGCACTATATGAAGATTTTAAAAATGTGATAAGGGAAAAAAATCATACTAGCTGTCTAAACAAGATTTCATTACAATGAGTTGCATTTATTTCATTATTTACTTAAAAAGGGAAGAAATGTTATAAAGTGTTAGTGTGCGTAGGCAATAATTATACTGGCGACTTACAATTATAACCTTGATAACCTTTTCCAATAATGGTGATGCATTACAGAGGGGCATCCATACTCTATTGTTTCTAGTAAAGTATATTTGTGAAGCAACTTACTGGTGTAAGGGCTCTAGTCTGTGACTTCACAATTTAATTTGTAAAATCCCCTGTGCATGCAATTGCCATTTGCGTA
The DNA here is from genome assembly GCF_020826845.1 of Diceros bicornis minor. NCBI lineage: Eukaryota > Metazoa > Chordata > Mammalia > Perissodactyla > Rhinocerotidae > Diceros > Diceros bicornis. The sequence continues at coordinate 34,577,831 of NC_080748.1, read as the reverse complement.
TTAGTACCCTGATTAAACTTATTGAGATAACTATTCTCCACAAAGTGTAACATTTGTAATTTTACAATTAACACTATAATGCATTATAATTTATCTATTAAATTATGACAAAAAATTGTAAATAGTTATTGATCCTCTTACAGCACGCCTGTGATATTATAGGCAAGAAATACGAAATCATATTCAATAAAAATGTCCCTTCAAATTAGAAGGGAAATCTTATTCTGCTAACTTCTTAAATTTTATGCTGCACTAGATTTTATACTCTGATGGATTGGAATAAATTTTAAAATATATTCTACATAAAGGAGGCAGGAGATAAAGCAACATCATTATCAATGAGAAAGTGAAGAAGATACAAGATAGAAGACTTGGCAAGCCTGGGACTTGAAAAAGATTGCTCAAGTCAACCATTTTAAAGTTCCTAGTGATGATGACATACACTGTTCTTTGAAAATAAATTTTATAATATAAGAAATTTGAAGGAATTGAGGTGAGTAAATACTTAGCCTTATGAAGGTTATTGTATGTGGGAAAAGAAAAGACAGTAAGAAGACAGGAAGGATGACAGATTGTAGCAAAATAAGAAAGCAAGCAAACAAGATGAGTTACAGAATCATGGAGAAAGTCAGCTTCCAAGGTTGAATATAAACCACTTAAATGAATACAGTTATCTTGAAATCTTCATGAGAGAAAAGTGCAAAGTTAAGGCAAAGACAAGAAGTAAATAAATCCAAGACACAGACCAACAAAAACAAATGAGAATGAATAAAAAAAAAAGTAAAAGATATTTCCACTGTATTTGGATAAACAGGAAGAAGTGCGGATTGTAGATTAGATGGAAGATGGAGGAAAGGATTTGGTTTGAGTTTAGCTATAGGAAGAAACACCTAGCTAAGGAGTCAAAAATGATCCTAAGACGTCAACATGTTTTACACAGTGATTATTTTCATTAAAAGTCACATAAACTTATTTGATCTTAAAATTTTATTTTGCAGTTAACTTGGCTTTTAATCCAACCAGTGCTTAAACAAAAGAAAGTGATCTCAGGTCTGGTGCTGTTTATGACAGTGTAGAAAGAAATCTGGAAATAAGCCGTTATCTGGTTGTAAAGGAAAAGATAATAACTTGTATTTCTTCAATACTATGAAATCACTGGCTTCAACACTAAAAAAACAATAATCAGTTAAAAGAATCTGACCTAACACTTGAGTCAAATGATTTAAGACTTTTATAACCTATTACAAAACTTATTTTGTGTACTACAAATTTGTGTTAAGGCTCTGTTTTTCTTTTTCTTCATATGAAATCCAGTTCTAAAAACAGTCAAGTCTGAAAATAAGACAAAACCCATAGATTAAGTGTAGCTTTATACATGTACAAATAACAAGGAAATCTCCACATCTTCTAGGAAAACAGATGTTAGGTTACTTATTCCCACTGAATTCTCCATGTCAGGTCAAACTTCTGGAAATTTTTCATTAATATTGACTATACTATTATAAAACCCAAATTTATTCTTCAATTCTATTAAATTAGTTCCTCTGTCCCAGAGAGATCAATGAGCTCTACAAATAAATATAAAAGTGTGAGTAAAAAGAGTCTTATATTTGATTTCAGGAGCTTGGTTCTATCATAAAAACCAACTGACTAACAGTTTACAAAATCTGCAAATGTCAATACAGTGCCTAATATATGCTTGAGCCAGTTCATGGAAAGAAGCCATGTGGAGAGAGAAAGAAACAAACTTACCTACAAAACATGTTACTGTCATTATATTTCTCTACCCTTCTAAAGTCTATACTTCTAGAAACCACTTTTCTCCTAGACATTTCTCTAAAAATTAACGGGCAGAAAAGCAAAATTGGAAAAGGAAATTTCATAATACACAACTCGTTTGCTTACCTCTGCACCAGTTTTCCCAATCCTTGCAGGACATCTATGAGGTAGACAGCATATATGCAGAGGATGGGTAAAATATTCTTCTGGGAAACTTACGTGCCTTTCAGTTATCATCATCCATGTTTTTCAGATAGAGGATTAATAAGACATGACTAAATGATCTTATTGTATGGCAGAAACTAGAAGAGACTGACTTCATATCTCAAAAGTGTTTCAGGAAATAGAATGGCCTGCCACCAAATTTAATGGTAGTATCTTCCTAGTTTTGTTTATCTATCAATCAACAAACTGAACAGGAAAGTAAAAAAATATTAAAATAATATTTTTGTGAGTTTATTGTCACTCTCCAACAACATATAAGAAAATCTGTTCTCAGCCTCTTTAATTAATTCTTTCACATATAAAGATAACATTCTCAATGGCAGGATACTTTAAGTAGTTTTCCAGTGGAGCTGAGAGATCTAAATTGATGGAGACATACATATTCAGTTGCTTGGTTCTTCTTTTAATGGATATCAGGATGAGGTGACCATAATTTTCATAGCTCAAGCACATGATCTTAAAATAATTTACCACTATGGTGTAAAAATCACTGTAAACTTATACAGAAACCTGATACAGAAAGAGTACTGTTTGGAAAAGTTGATGAAGCATAAATTATTTCCAGCTTTCATTAGAATGGGAGCTTTTTTTTAATGTGAAGAAAATATTAATATATACAATTTTAGAAATAATACTAAGAATAAATTGAAATGGAGTCAGAGAGAAAAGAAATACTATCCTCAAAAGGTCTTCTCCATATGATTTCAAAGCAATGGCACCTGGGGAGGTAAATTATGTTTGTATTTATCCTTGACCTGTAAGTGGAATATAAGATATTTATAATAAAACTTAACTTGTTTCATAAATATATTGATGATTTGGGGGTTTTCCCCCCATTATTCAGCAGAAAAATATATTCATTGGAAATCAGAAAGTTCATGGTTAACAGACTGGTGAGATGATAAAATGCTATCCTCCGATCACTTCTAACATGAGCTATAGAAGGTATGGACAGATGAACTAGCATATTGAGCTAAACCATCTTTTTTCTGATCTCTGACAAAGACACCAAGCAGGTGATTTTGTAAGAGGGCAGAGTACTCTTCATGGCATCTTCCATAAACTGTTAGAGATATTAACCCCCACCTCCAATTTCCTTATTTTCCTTAAAAAATCTAGTAGACCTAGAATCAATTGATAAAAACTCATTTCAAAATATACTTCCAGTGGGTTCCAAGACTTGCCATGTGCCCCAGAATGTAGAAATTTACTTTCTTTTCCCTACATGTTTATCTCTCAAGACTCAGGGTATCGCTGCTAGTTTAAGTCTCTTCACCTTACCTCTTAGTTTTCATGATTTCATAAACTTGGATATATGCTTCTTAATAAATTTAATCTTTTAAGATCATAGAGTACTTCTTAGTAAATATTTGAACCTTTTAAGTTCTTCAATTAATTAATTATCTTAATTACTTTTACCTCCTTTCTTACCTACCTACCTTTACTTGTCTTTCTAGAAATATGATAATGAAAACTGTACAAAATAGTTGAGGTATAGATCCACTATGTTTTAGTTTTATACAAAGGCAGGATGTGTTCTCTTTTGTTTCCAAAATTTTTTTCAATGCAACTCAAAATCCTAAATGGTACGTTGGTGCTCTGAATGAGTTAAACTACCCAGAAGAAAGAAACAAATTAATTTCAGGGAGCATTCTCACGTATCTTTTATAATAGATTCTTCTGCTTGTAGCCCCAAAGTTACTGGTACCATGTGATCACAATTCCTTCTGAACTCTGGCCAATTCAACCAACAGGCACAAAGTACTTTAGAGCAGCATGAAAGGAATCTTCTCAACAGAATCATTTGAAATATGAGCTGTTAACAAAATTTTCTATGATCTAAGGTCTCAAGAAGTAACTGGTTTAAATGTCATTTTTCAAAAATAACAACACTTTTAATATAAATATATTTAGTGTTAGTAACAATAGAAATGTTTAACCACAGAATAATCTAAAAACACAAAATACATCCTAAAATGTAAGTAAAAAGTATCATATCTGATTCCAAAATTGTTCAAAGAATAAAAACAGAGACTCTGCTATAAGTAAGAAGGTACCATAACCAGCCCAAAACTAACATATAGAATAAAGAAATTACCAAGATAAAAATGTCTTGGGAGATATTATTACAAAAAAATTCCATGACAGAAAATTTCACTCTGTAAAATGCCAGCTGTAAGTCTGCTTTTTTATCATACTATATACAATATGTACATCCACCAAAATACTTAGAAATAAATTTAACCAAGGAGATGAAAAATTTGTACACGGAAAACTAGAAAACATTGCTGAAAGAAATTAAAAGATATAAATAAGTGGAAAGATATCCACTTTCACATTTTCACAGATTAGAAGACAATATTAAGATGACAATACTATTCAAAGTGATCTATAGATTCAATGCAATCTCTATCAAAATCTCAACAGTGTTTTTTTGCAGCAATAGAAAAACCTATCCTAAGATTCTACCGAATCTCAAGAGACCCTGAATAGCCAAAACAATCCTGGAAAAGACGAACAAAGCTGGAGGTCTCACATTTCCTGAGTGAAGAAAGAGTGTGACACCGACATAAGGACAGACATACAGACCAATGGAATGGAATAAAGAGCCCAGAAATAAACCCTCACATACATGGTCAATTGATTTTTGATGGGGATGCCAAGACCATCCTTTGGGGAAAGGACAGTCTTTTCAACACATGATGCTGGGAAAACTTGATATCCACAAGCAAAGGAAAGAAGTTGGACCCTTACTTTACACCATATACAAAAGTAATTCAAAATGGAGACTTAAATGTAAGACCTAAAACTGTAAACTCTTAGAAAAAAACATAGGGGGAAATTCATGATATTGGACTTGGTAGTCATTTATTGAATATAACACCAAAAACATAGGCAACAACAAAAAAAGATAAATTAGACTTCATCAAAATTAAAAACTTCTGTGTCTCAAAGGACACTATCAAAAGAGTGAAAAGACAAGCCACCGACTGGTTAAAATTTTTGTAAATCATATGTCTGAGAATAGATTAATATCCAGAATATATAAAGAATGCCTACTACTCAAAAACAGAAAGAAAACACAATTAAAACATAGGCCAAGGAACTTGAATAGGCATTTCTCCAAATAAGATACACAAATGGCCAAAAAGCACATGAAAAGATGCTCAACATCATCAGTCATTAGCAAAATGAAAAATCAAAACCACAATGAGTAACCACTTCACACCCATTTGGATGGCTATTATTAAAAAACAAATCTAGAAAATAACAAGTGTTGACAAGGATGTAGAGAAATTAGAACCCTTGTACACTGCTGGTGGGAATGTAAAATAGTGCAGCTGCTGTGGAAAACAGTTTAGTGGCTTCTCAAAAAGTTAAACATAGAATTACAATATGATTCAGCAATACTGCTCTTAGGTATATACCTAAAAGAATTTAAAGCAGGGACTCAAACAGATACTTGTATAACAATGTTCCTAGCAGCATTACTCACAACAGCCAAAATGTGGAAACAACCCAAGTGTTCACCAACATATGAATGGATAAACAAAAAGTGGAATATACATACAACACAATATTATTCAGCCATAAAAAAGGAATGAGATTCTGGTATATGCTACAATATGGATGAACCTTGAAAACACCATGCTAAATAAAATAAGCTAGACACAAAAGGACCAAAATTGTATGATTCTACTTATATGAGAATCATACAATTCAATGAGAAACGTGTATGTTTATATGAGGTACCTAGAACAGGCAAATTCAAAGAGACAGCAAGTAACATAGAGGTTACCAGGGTCTGGAGGGAGAAAGAAATAGCAAGTTATTGTTTAATGGGTATAGAGTTTCTATTTGGGATGATAAAAAAGTTCTGGAAATAGAGTGGTGGTTACACAACATTGTGAATGTACTTAATGCCAGTGAATTGTACAACTTAAAAATGGTTAAAATGATAAATTTTATGTTATGTATATTTTTCCGCAATAAAAAAATAATAATAATATATTCAGTGAATACCTAAATATCTCCCACTGCTGCCAAAATCCATTTTGTTTAGATTTCCAAATTACTATTAAATGTACTCTGTGTGTGAGCACATACATGTAAAATGAATTTTTCTTGAAAAACAGCCCCTTGAATGTTGTGCACATCATATAGCCTAGAATGTACCTTCAAAAGTTCCAAATAATTATAATTGTACTCCAGTTTGATTGCTATTTCAGTTATTTATCTACACCAAAAATTTAACAGGTCATAACTCAAGGAAGACTACCTATAAATTCTACTAATGGTCCAAACATATATGTTTATAGACCAGGTGTTAAAAATGAACATTGTACCTGATAGAGCATGATAGGTTCTATGTTGTATCCTAAGGTTTCTGCAAAGTTCTTAGCGATGACTGTTTTTCCACAACCCTACAAATGGAAACACATTCAAGGCATAAGTCAAAACAAACAGTCGAAATAATCAACAGTCAGGAAACAGAAGTTTGCAGTGAGGCTGACATTCTTACTTTTCCTCCAATTAAACATATGTCCTTAACCATGTGAGACTGCATCATTTCAGCCAATAGTTGCTTATGGCTTACAGTCTGGACAAAATGGTCTGATGCACAAGGCTGACTTAATGGCCTGGTCCCAGCTGGCACCTACAATTAAAGAGAGGTAAATATAATATGCATATGTTTTTCTCAAAATACTAGTTCCTGAAAGCACACAACTGCCATTTGAAAGCCTCTACTAATTCCTTGCTCAAAGCAATTCTATACTGTTTTTGATATTTCAATAGCACGGGATCTATTTTCTCATTCACACATCTGATGATTATCATCATCCAACTTTCAAATCAATCATCCCTCTAAAATTAAAGCCGCATGTTTTCATAAGAATCATGTCATTTTCATGCTATTTATAACTTATAATAACAAATGTCACTACTTGAGAATGAAAGTTTTTGTCCAAATTCCAGTTATAAGTACAGAATTTAAAAACAGTCCACTGGGACTCTCCAAAGTCACCAATGACCTCTTGATTTCTGAAATCCACGTCCATAAATCCTTTTTCACTCTTATTTTAGTTTACCACTCAGAAGCACCTATTCCTAAAATCTCTCCTCCCATCCTTCACATCTACTCCTCCTTTTATTTCCTATTTTCTCCTTATTAGTCTCCTGGGGGCCCTATCAGGAAAGGATTTCCATGCTCTGCTGAGGACTCTGGACGTGATCATACTGTACACAACATGAACCATAAAGAACTGTAAGTTTGGAAGTGACAAGATCATATTTGCATTTAAGAAAGAACATCCTGGTGGTAACATAGAAGGTTAACTGGAAGGGACTGAAGGCAATGAAGTTAGAAAGCCATTACCAAAGGGAAGCAAATAATGCCTTTGGACATATGTTTAAACTGCCTGAAATGTCCTATAACCTTTCCACTCCTAGGCCACTGGAAAATTCCTATGTCATTCTTCAAGACTTAGCTCAAGCCACACCGCCTCTCTGATGCTTTCTTTACTCCTCCTGACTCTTCAGTATTACTTCCTTCTCTGTATCCCCATAGCCATTCCAATGCAGTCCTTACTCATTGCCTCTATCCTAGACTATCAGTTCTGTGAGGTCACTCATCTGAAGGAGACAGAAGAGTGTAATGGAAAGTGATCCTGTCTAGAAGTTCCAGCTGTGACATTTCCTAGCTGGTGACCCTGGGTGAATTGATTACCCTCTCTACATCTCAGTTTTCTAATCAATAGAATGGAGAAATAAAATTTAACTCCAGGGTCACTGAGAGATTTAATGGCATAATATATGCAAAGACACAAATACAGTTACTAGCATACAGTAGGCAACAGTAAATCTTAACACAGAGCCTGGCTCATAGTAGACATAATCAATGTTCAGTTTGATGAATGAATAAATACAGTAACATGAATAAGTACTAATATCACATTAAATACACAAAAAAAGCCTATAATTAAAGTTTGCTGCATCACAACATAAGAAAGCAAGCATTTATTCTTTCCTACATTCACTTACAATTTATTTAAGTCAGCATTTTTCAAGCTGTGTTTCCTAGTGATAGTTTTCTATCACCTGTTGGGGTTCTTAGGGACTTCAAAGAAAGGGTTAGAAGAAGGGAGGCAGAACAAGCAGATGAGCTTATGACCAAATATCCTTCCCCTCCTCTAAAAACCATGCAACTAGAACAGCTCCTCTTTTAACTGTTTCATGTAGCTAAGAAAGATTTTATTCAAAAAGAGTGTTCCCTGACTGCTAAAACATATTTGAAAACATTGACTATTTCTTACCAAGGACTCAGAGTACAAAAAGCTTTCATTTATCAATACTTGATTTGATTTTCCCAGAGGTCGACTTTGATTTTTGAGGAACAGCTGTCCCTATGTTTCTCCTGAACTTTTCCAGTTTACAATCATACAGGACTCTGGATACATAGATAAATATAAACACAGATATACAGACTTGAAACTACAAAGCCAAAGAAGGGGATCATAAACCCAACTTAGGTCATAAAAATGGGCAAAGGCACATCTTAGAAAGCATAAACCTTGATTCATTACCTTAATGGTAACCTCTTTTTCTGCAATCCGGACAGTCACAGAAGCTTTGGGGACATGGTTTTCAGTCCTCCTCTCCACTCTCACGATCTCTTTGGGAAGCATAGAGCTTCTTGAATCTTGGAGTTCAAAGCGCTATAAAATTACAAGAAAATCATGTAATTTGCTTTTCATTTTAGTATTAATGTTGGATATCTGGAAGACTCCATCTTAATTAGAACTGAAACTTACTCTATACTATAAAAGTAGAGGTAAAAAAAAAAATTAAGGAGAATTTTTTTTCCCATTTTTATAAAAACCATTCTACTTAAGCCAATTACTACAGGTGATATGAAAACAGTCCCTAAAATTTACTAAATGACAGGCAATGGAATCACTGAATTCCTGACCTGGTGGAAGTTCACAGCCTACATTTCTTGATAATCAAAGGTTCCAGTTTCCTAGAAAGGGACGATGAGACTCTTGAAAACATGCTAAAATAAAATGAGGCCTATATCAATTGATTTCTTAAATCAACTGAAGTTAATATGTTGCCTGAAATTCATGAAACAAGAGCTTCCTGGACACCATTCTGCTGTTTGCTTGTGTGCTTAGCTTAACTGATTAATAAATTATAACAGTCAATCTTCCACAGTATCTGGCACAGTGCCTTATGCAGTGTAGGTTCTCAATATTTCTCAAATTAGATTTAAAAGGCCAAGACCACTAATTCCTTCTTCATATGGGCGAATTACTAATGTTCTAACACTTGGTTGCATCCCCCCCATACCAGCTAGTTATACAAAAAATGTACACAGAGAACACAAATAAGTATATGAAAAATGAGAATACTAGTTGAAAATTAATTAAATCCTATGCCCTACTAATAGCAGCCATGTTCAATATGAAAAGCTTAATTTAATTTTAGTATTAAACAGGCAGAAATTACCCCCCCAAAAATCCTACCATAATTTTAGAACATTATCACTACAGTGAAGAGTTGTACCTCAATGCAAAAACATCCCTGCTTATGCAATAGAATGATGCAACTCCAGAAAACAGATTTGGGGGAAGAAAATTATCCTCAACCTCAACATTCTAAATATAACAGCCCAGTTCAAGTCTTTGTTTCAGTGTCATAAGTACTCAAGATAATCACTTACTTCTTTCCCCAAACCTAAGAAAAATTGTCTATTTGTGCTACCATAAAGAAATGTTTTATACTTTACGCATTTTATGTATGCAAATTCCAATAGTACCACACACTTCAGTAGGAATTGCTTCTATGTTGTAGACAAATAACAATTATTGACACTTGAATTTCATGCAAAAAAAAAATGCTACACTATATTTCAAGGGAGCTTCAATAGGAAAGGAGTAAGACCTTACCCAAGTAATTAAATTCATTAGAATTTAGAATCTAGAGCCAATAAATTCTGAGAAAACAAATATATGAGCTTAAAGGTATGCTTTTATTCCAGCTATAATAATGTCAGTCTAACTTTATATAGGATTGATGGCAGAGTACTTATATTCCAGAAATGAACAGTAATGTCTTGAACCACTTGCTATACAGTTATGTCCTTATAAATAATTCAAGCTAAAATATTTCAGTAGAATAAAAATAGTAGGCTAGAATACACCAAAATAGTAAAAAAAACTCAAGTTGCAAGGTGAATTATCATTTGTTGGCATAGGAAATTTAGAGGACTGTTAATCAAAAAGGTAACTGAGGAGTAAGATAGATATATAATTCTTACAGGCTACATGTTAGCAAGAAGTAGAAAATCAAAGTTTATTTACTCTACCATTTTACATTAGTATTTCCTACGAATTCTTGAATTTCAATTAAACAAACAGTACTAGCAGATTTTTTGATACACTTTCTTTGGGATTACATTATTTGAACTGCGAAGTATAATTAAATAAAAGGAAATGTAAATCACATGGATGTTGGTCTGCGAGGCCTCCATATTCACCCTCACAATTCTTAATCCTGTTCCACCAAGCTATTCATTTTCATCATACCTTTTTCCAGGCTGTTGAGCATTAAAAGAGAAATTCTCCATACCATGTTGTCTGGCTACAAAACTAATATGTAGCCCCCAGTCTCTGCTCGGCTCTTTCCCCATAGCCCTTCAGCAATTAATACAAACCATTACTACTCTCTTTAGGAGTTAATCTGAGCCCATGCATCCCTATCTCAGCAGGTAATCTAGCTGCCTCTTCTACCCACAACAGAGCCTTCAGGCACATATTCCTTCCTTCTTCACTAGAATATAAGCCCCATTAGGGCAATATCAAAATGTATCTATTTGGTTCACTTCAAATCTTCAGAACCTAGAATCACAAGTGGGACACAGTCAATGGTCAATAAACATTTATTAAATGAGCAAACAAATGAAATTCTTTTTCCTTCATACTCAAAATCACCTATGCATTTTCATCAATCCTTACTTTTTTTCCCACTATCTCAGTAGAAGGGACTTCTGCTTTACTTATGAGTGGATGGAAAGCCACTAGAAGTCTACTGTCTCCATTTCAGTTTACAACTCCATTGTTCCAATTGCTGGGTGGAAAATATGTTCTTCCATCATTCCAAACCAAGGCACGATGGTTCTCTGAAAACATCCTTTCCTGCCTCCCCCAGACCATATTTCCATAAATATTTTCCATGTACTCCACAGATTTTATTCCTTCTTCCTATAAAGATGTTCGTCTCCCCCGTTCCAAGAAACAAACAAACAAAAAGCTATTTCTTAATTCTACATCATCCTTAAGTAACCCATCATCTTTTTGTTTCTGATTACCATCGAACTTATTTTACAAATACTATATAATCACTGTTTCAGCTTCCTCATCTCCGATTTACTATTTGGCTCACTAATTTTTGGCTTACATTCCCACCACTCTGCTAGCACTGCTCCAGGTAAGTCGAACCAATAATATCCTATTTGCCAGATTACCTTCCTCCTATTTTACTGTTCCCTCCTTCCCAGTCTCTTTTGCAGGTTCATCGTCAGCTCCCTGACCAGTACACACTAGCATACTTCAGGAGTGGATCTTTTATATTTTCTATCTACGTTCACTTTTCAAATAATCTCATCCAGTTTCAGACTACAAACCACTTATATGTTCATGACTCCCAAATGTCTCTCTCCAGTTCAGTCTTCTCTCCTAAACTCCTGACTTCTACATGCAACTGCCCCCTTGACATTTCCATTTGGGTAGCTAATAGGCATTTTAAACTAAACACGTACTACACTCAGGTCGTCATCTTCCTCCCATATTCTCTATATCCAACTTCATCATTCCAGGTGCTCAGTCCAAAGAGTTTGAAATCATCCTTGTCTCTTTGTCTCAACCCTACTTCCAGTCCTTCAGCAGACCACATTGATTCTATCTTCAAAATATAATCCAAACGAAACCACTTCTTACCAAGCTCACAGCTGGTCAAAACCACCACAACCTCTCAACTAAATTACTACAACAACCTACTAACTGATTTTTCCCTGCTTTCACCCTTACTCTCCACAGTTGACTCACTACTCAGCAACCAGAGTGGGCCTGTTAAAACGTTCAGTCATGTAAGAGATTCCTCCACTCAAAACCTTCTAACAACATTCTATCTCCCTCAGACTGAAAGCAGAAGTCCTTTCAATGGCATAAAGGCCCAACATGAGCTGACCTCCTGTACCTTCTGACCTCATCTCCTCTCTTCTCCTTCACTCACTCCACCCCATCACACTGTCTTTTGCTTCTCCTAGGATACTCCAGGCATGCTCCTGCCTCAGGGCTTTTACACTGGTTATTCCCTCTGTCTCAAATGCTTTCCTCCCACAGCACTCCCTCTTCCTCCTTCAGGTCTTTATTCAAATGTCATCTTCTCAGTGAGGGCATCCTCAATTGACATCCACATACTTTACTTATTTACTTACTGTACTTAATTGATTGATTGTTGCCCTTCACTAAAAAATAAGTTCTGTGAAGGCAGAGAATTTTGTCCATTTTGCTTACTGCTGCATCTACACACAACAGTGCCTGGCTAATTGACTGGACAGAAGAACACATGAAATGAATAATCTTTTTTGAATAAATAATCTAAAAGTCTTCATTCAAAAAGACATCTCTGCCGCATTTGAAACTTACTATCCTTTTCGTCTTAAAACAGTCTCTCTCAATGCTCCATAAGAATACTCTCTGCTGTTCTACTTCTATCTCTCTGACTGCTCTTCCTCTGCCTAATTTGAAGGTTCTTTGCCCACTGCCCAATCCTTATATGTTGGTGCTTCCAGAGTTCAGTCTTCAGGCAGTATTTCTTCTCACTGTATATGCTCTCTTGGGTTCTTTCATTCATCGTCATGAATTCAACTAACACCCATACATTAATGACTCCCAAGTATTTATCTTTAATATCAAAATAGCTCCAGAGCCATATTTTCAAGTCTGCTAGTTAAACCCACTTGGGAACCTCAAATTCAAAAAGACTCCACTGCATTTAACTATTTAGCCACCACCCCAAAGGTGCTCCTTTTCTCTACTTTCTCATGTTAATTAATGGCCTCTGTCTCTACTCAGTTGTCCAAGCTAGGATTCATAGACATTCTGGATTTCTCACCTTCTCTCACAGCTCCCCAACCCACCTGTATTTTATCAGTAAAGTCTATCACCCCACCTCTGAAACATTTCTCATATCCATTCAATCTCTATTTCACTGACCTAATTCAGATCTTTATTACTTTGACCAGAGTTATTCATTATTATCCTATACTACTATAAAATCATTGCATTAAAATAGTTATTTACTCGCATGTCTGATGCTCCAACCAAACCAAAAATTCCTAGAGAGCAGAGATCAGATCGTATCCGTTTCTATATTTCCAGATTTCTGTATGCACATCATCATTTGCCAAATAATAAGTGCTCAATTAATGTTTGTTGAACTAAAATGAAAACACTAAATGCAAGATCCTTCCAAGTTTCTCAGCAACAACCACAGTTCATATTATATTATCAGTGGATAAGTGGCAGCACATCCTTTCTAAATCACCAACGGAACTTACTAATTTAACTATTGTTATGATGGAGTCCTACCTAAGAAGGACGGAGAGCCAAGACACTGTACTAGAAGCCTGGAGGTACTTGTTACTATACTGTAACAAAGCATGCCATTCTTAAAGTACAGCAAATTCAGAATGAGAGTATTTTCTTTAAGACACCCTTAACTAAAAGCTAGAAGTGATTTTACGACTACAGAAACATTTTTTTAGAATATGAATATCATATGACGAGCACCATCTGGGGAATGAAAGACATTCCAGCCATTTTTATAGCTGTTTAGAAACAAGCAAGTGTTCTGAATTTTAGCTGACTGCTTTTTCAGTGAGTAATTATTTTCCCTTAAAAATAGTCTAATTAAGTGATTACACTAAAATCCAAATGGATATCTAATTCAAATGCAACTATCTATCAATTGCTATGACAATCTAGGTCAGTAAATAATCATTATTTATCAAGGAAAAATTATTGTATACATACATATGTACCTTCTTGGTGTGCTATTATAATAGATATTTCTATCCTTTAATTCAAGATTTTTTTCCAAGTTCAACATTTCCTTAATTTTTCACCTCTCTTAATTCAAAATAATTTGAGGATACATAAAATTTTGTTCGTCTGTAAACATTAGCTTGAGAAAATAGAGAAATTTAGAATAACAAACAGGCCACATAGACTGCCCCCAAACAGATCGCAAAGAATTATACCAATCAGTAAACTGTTCAATTTTTAAGGAGAGAGATTTAATACTGTGATCTGGTTGTATGCATCAGTGTGTAATGATCTTACAAAAAGAAAGTTCTTCATTAGGTTCAGATGAATGAATTTAAGCACCACCACCCCCACCCCCCCACTGAGGAGTCGGAAAAAGAAGTACAGTTCCTTAACTAGCTCTTTACACAAGGCAAGAAAAGATAATCTCTTTTTTCCCCTTATCTAAGTAATAGCATTTCCTTTTTTTTAAACTCTACAATCAAATTAGAAATAATTTCTGTTTGTAATATGGACCTTCAATCGTTTTCTATGTTCCCTTAATTATGAAGGTCAAAATAAAGGCCCAACAAAATGCAGCAACACTAGCTACTTTCCTTAGAAAACTTAACTCTTCAAAGGTATTCTGTAATTTTACCTAATTTGTATGACTAGTTTTGAAATTAGAGACCAGAAACACATCAAAGTGGTTTCTTTGTAAAAATAAAGACCTTTGTTCATAAGTGACTTACCTAGACACTGAATATCTTCTCTCAGTTGTGTCATGAAAGACTTTGCCTCATTTTATCACAACTTCCCATGACATTTTCTTCCTCCCTATTTACCCTTGTTCCCAAGGCATTAGGCATTGTGCTGATGGGCATCAAGGGAGCTCATTGGGAATCACGGCCTTTTTTTCTTAAGCACTAGGTGCTCTACCTCAATGACCAACATCAACTTAGCTTAGATGTTGATTAAATCAAATATGAGTTCTAGTTCTCTTTTCTTCAGTGCCTGGAATAAAACTTAAAGTGAACTATATAGTCAGAAAATGGGTGTTTCCTGACTCCTTGAGCCCATGAATTAATTTCCCCATTTCCAAACGGTTCTTCATTATCCCCTTAATATCCTTGCACCTCCTCCTCTTCCCTCTCTCCTCTCCTCCTCTCTCTCCCACGCCCCCCCACACCCCCTCTCTCACACACAGCAGACTTTTCTTTTCTTTCATTGGTGGCTGCTATTTCACTGTTCTCAGCTCTGCTTCTGTTCTCTGCTGTCTCTGTCTACTTTCCTTTGCCTCTTTACTGACTATTATTTTCCCCTTACTTCTTTATGCTTTTCTTTTAGATTCTGTCCCTAACTACACTTCTCAGCATCTACGAGGAACAGCTTTTTATTGCTTTTATTTTATTACTGTTATTATTTAAACCACCAATCATAGAAAATATTATTTCTTTGACTAGCTGATACGTGAAAAAAAAAAAATCCCACTAAAGTAACTAGAATCTACTGTTCCACTCTTCTGAGTTCTCACTATTACCAGCTGCAGAGACAGTACTTCTATACTCCCAAAGACCCTCTGTAGATTTTGGGGTAAGGGAGAAGCAAATACTATTCCATACGCATAAGGCTGTCAAATCCTGGCCTCCAGAAAATGAAGAGCCTATACATACAGCCACAACAGCTCAGTGTTTGCATTCTACCTACTCTTTAGAAATCTGCACCTTGAGCCAACCTATAAATGAAAAACAAAAACTGTCTTTCATAAAGAGGAATTAATTTGGGTGAGTAAATAAATCTCTGCCAAGGGTCAACACTTTTAAATATATAGTTATAAAATGAGGAAATTATGCCACACATATTTTAAAAGAAAACCATGCTCCATGTATTATAAGCCAGTTACGAAAAAAATGAGAACTTCATTAGTTTATATGACAGCTCTATAGCAATTTCCATAGTTTTATATAAAATGCTTGCTTTTCAAGTTAATAATTTAAGTTATAGGCAGATAAATT
The DNA here is from genome assembly GCF_020826845.1 of Diceros bicornis minor. NCBI lineage: Eukaryota > Metazoa > Chordata > Mammalia > Perissodactyla > Rhinocerotidae > Diceros > Diceros bicornis. The sequence continues at coordinate 34,561,723 of NC_080748.1, read as the reverse complement.
TTAACTCAGTGTCATATTAGATATTAGCTTTAAAAATTTTTTTATTTTGAAATGAAGTATAATGGATAGCCACTTAAAATTTTTTTTATCTTGAAATAATTTCAAATTTTTAGGAAAGTTGCAGGACATAGCTGTACAAAGAACTTCTATTTTGCCTTCACCCAGATTTCCCAATGGTTAACACACACACACATCCAATATCATTGGTCTTTTTCTGAACCATTTGAAAGCAACCTGCAGATATGACGCCCCACTACCCCTGAACATTCCACTTCATATTTCCTGGAAACAAGAACTCTGGCCAAGGTAATCACCACATAAGCTTCTAAATCAGGAGATCAATTTAATAGAACACTACTATTCAATCCACAGACCCTATTCAAGTTTAACCAACTGTGCCAACAATGCCACTTTTTCCTACCTGCCTTGACTGTCATATCTCTTCAGTATCTTTCAATCTGAAACAGTTCCTCAGTTTTTCTGTCTTTCACGGCCTGGACAGTTCTAAAGAATACAGGCCTTTCATTCTGTAAGACTGCCCTCAACCTAGGTATATACAATACTTCCTCATGGCCAGACTCACACCATGAATTCTTATCTGGAATACTCCTGAAATGATACTGACGTCCTCTCAGCAAAACACTAAGGAGGCACACGATGTCAATTTGTCTCACCTGGCCAAGTTGGTGTTTACTGTAAAAATACCATTTTCCTGTTTTGTAGTCAAGTGAGTATTTTGGGGGGGAGATATTCCTAGATTATGTCAATATCCTATTTCTCTTAGAACTTCTCCCCCATGCATTTATTTCTTTGTTTATATCAAAACGGACTTATGGATTCCTATTTTATTCAATGGGTTATAATTGATTACTATCATTATTTTGATGCCAAAATTGTCTCAGACTTTGGCCAGTGAGAGCCACTTCGGGCTGGCTCCTCTGTCACTTTGACATGTCAACATAATTTGTTGAACACTTCCTTACTTTTGGGCACAACAAGATAGTCCAGGCTTACCATGTACTTTCCTTGTGCTGAGCACCTTGATTCAGCCCTACTTCCAAGGAGTCCTGATTCTTTTTGGGAAGTGTGGTATTTAGAAACCAATATCTCGGCACTTGGTATGATCATTGCCACTGGAGTGTTATAGTTTTTAGGCCCTCTCAGGGGACAGAGCTAGAAAAAATTTGTGTGTATACACATACACACACATGCTATCTATATCTATTACTGTATCTATCTGTTTATATATTGAAAAAACATGAGCTCATACTGATTTCTCCAATTCCAATCTAACACTGCAAGGTTCTTTCTTTCCTCCCTCCTTTCTACGTATATAAATTCCTTCTCCAACAGTGAGAAACAGAACTCTTATTATCCTCAATACATTCACTCATTTGCTCAATTAATTTACTTATTTGCTCAATGTAAACAATCTCCCAACCTCATCAGCCATCTCTGTGCTTGCTTCCCCGTCACTGGCATGCCAATGCCTCCACCCGTGGAAAAGAAGATAAGGAAAGACAAAGGAAGGCAGGGGAAAGAAAGAAAGATGGAGAGAGAAAAGTAGGAAAGAGAAGGAAGAGATGGGAAGAAGGGAAGGGAAGGGAAGAGAAAATGGGAAAGGAAAGGAACGAAAGTAAAGCAGATACTTACTTTTAAAACACCTTCCACAGCCATCTTTCCTTCATGTCCTAGTAAAATAGTGTATGGGTAAAGCCACTGGATTGCATGTTTGATTGACATCATAGGAAAGGAATCCTATTTAGGAACAAAAATATATAGGAATGAGGAATATCTAAAATAACCACAGAAAATTTATCTGAAATATATATATGACACTGAAATTGCCTTACAGGTTTCTCATATTTTCCAGAAGTCTATAAAAACAAATATTCATTATTTTCTCTTCTCTTCTTCCTGTTCCCCATCCTTTCCCTTGGTAAGCTCACCCACTTCTATTTTTCAGCTGCCGCCTATGCGTTGATGGCTCCCGTGTCTCTATCTCTAGTCCTGACCTCTTTCTTGAGCTCTAGACTTGAACTCTCAATTGCCCATGAGATGTGACTATATTGATATCCCATAGACCCCCATTCAGCATGTCTGAAACTACATATCTAAACACATTTCCCTACCCTACTCAACCCAAAGTACCTTCTCCTTCCCCTTTATTCCTAATCTTGAGTTAATCTTATCCACATTCACCCAGCTTCACAGTTATAACTACAAAGTTAGAAAGTGTTCATTATCCTTAAATCCTTCCCCCAAATCAAGTTGCTTTCCCAATTTTGTTTACTCTACTTTTAAAAGTCTATTAACACAGGGGCCGGCCTAGTGGCGTAGCAGTTAAGTTTGCGTGCTCCGCTTCAGTGGCCTGGGGTTCGCAGGTTCAGATCCCAGGCGCGGACCTACACACCGCTTATCAATCCATGCTGTGGCGGCGTCCCATATAAAGCAGAGGAAGATGGGCACGGATGTTAGCCTAGGGCCAATCTTCCTCAGCAAAAAAGAGGAGGATTGGCAACAGATGTTAGCTCAGGGCTAATCTTCCTCAAAAAAAAAAAAGTCTATTAACAGGGACAATTAGGGAAATTTCAGTATGGACTGTCTATTAGATGGTAGTACAGAATTACTGTTAATATGCTGAGGGGTATAATAATGGTGTTCTGGTTATGTAGAAGAATGTTCTAATTCCTAGAAGTTGCACACTGAAGTATTTAAGATTATGGACTGCAATTTACTTTCAAATGGTTCAGAAAAAAAAAGAGAGCAAACAAATGCAGCAATACATTAAAAATTGGTGATTCTGGTTGAAGGGAATATGGATGTTCATTTTACTATTTTTGAACTTTTTTTTAGATTTGAGAATTATCAAAGTAAAAAGTTCTGAGCAAAAACAAAAAGAATGAAAAGTAGAAGACATGATAAATAGGAGAAGAAAAGCTGTTCTAGGTATAGAACAGTTATACCTGGCAAACCTAACTCACTGACTCTCAGGAAACATAAAATAACTAGCAACAGAAGTTTAAAAATAAGTCTCTTGTCTAGGTGGTATCCCCACTACCTTGAATTACTCTCTCCTTAGTAAGGTCTCTCACTGACTGTTACAACAGTTCCCTATTTGCTCCCTGTACAGCCACGCTCTTCCCAGCCCTCCTCACTGCCAACAGAGGTATCTTCCTCCAACATGTATCTGCTTACTGCACACCTCAGCTACTTAACAGAGTCTGATGGGCCACTTCTTCCACATCATAAAATCCAGACAACTTCATTCACCATGCAAAACACTTCACAACAAGGTTCTAATCTCCCTTCACCATACATGCTTGCTCTAACAATACAACTTATTATCATCCTCCAAACATACCAGGCCCTTTTGTAAGTCAACACCTTTGTACGTGCTGTTCCCTCTGCCTGGAGGGCCTTTCCACCACGCCAGACACTACTGTCATGACCTTTGTGAAACTGTAGTGGAAATCCCCTCAGGTCTGTTTTTATCCTCTCTGTGGCCCCCCTAGCTTTCCCCTCCAACAGCCAGCTGCTGCAGGTCTTTTAAAAAAGACTGCCCTTGAGCTCCTGGAGCCAGCTTTGTTCACAGGCAGGGAAAGCAGCTAGTGCCTGGGAATTTGTGTCCCCTGGGATGACCAGTAACCAATGACTGACGGTGCTAGAGTGTGAAAACCCCAGATCCCCTGCCTCGGGTTGGGGCAAGTCTGAGGCATGACTTACACTGCAGCGTACCTCTACAAGATCAGGGTAAAGTCCTCCTTCCCTCTGTGGAACTTGCACCTGAGTTGCATGTCTACCTTACCCCCTCCAAGGCTGTAAGCTCTTTAAGAGCTCAGAATACGTCACTGGTCTCTGTATAGTTTACTGTACTACACAGTAAATTAATCTCAGATCTTTCACTATTTATAGAAGAATATGACAAAGCAAACTGAAGTGATTAATCTGCAAGGATTAACTTTTAGATTTTCTTTGCCACATTTGGGTATACTAGTCATTAATTTATTTTGTACATACCAGGATTTGAACTGCAGCTGGTAAACTATCTAAAGGAAAATCTGGAAGTCCAAGAGTAGAAGATTCTTGGGAACAGAGAGTGGTGGCAAAAGACAAGAGCTGAGAAACTCTAGGGGAACAAAACAAGTGACATTAAATTTTATTCTAATAGTTTTAATTTATAAATCTGTTAAATATAAAATAGCTGGGCGAATTTATTCTAAAAAGATGACATCTACTACTAAATTCTTAAGGAACAACAGCTCCATATTATAATATTTCATTAAAACTCAGGAGATGATTAGATACACAGATATATTTCTTAAATCTGTCACAATATGTCAGGTTTTTCACAACCTGGCCCGAATCCACCTTGCCAGCCTCACCTCCCACCTTTCTCAATCCAAACCTAAATACTAGTCACCAAGAGCTTTTTATAGCCTCAAGAATGAGGCAGACACTCTTACATCCCATGCTTTAACAAAAATTTCTTAGAATCCCTTAATTCCATTCTCTAACTGGCAAAAGCCTACTCATTCTTTAGGACCCATCTCAAATGCCAGTGCCTTTCTGAAACTTTTGTAAAGTCTCAAATGCAATAGTACCCAATACTTTGAAATTATGGCCCTTACTACACTATGTTAAACCATTCACATATCTTTAAGCTCTACTAGATCTTCAGTTTCTTGTCATCAGAGATTATGTCTTATTAACTTGATCATCAACACTTACCATAGTTACTAAAAAATCTTCAAAGAACAGTTATTGGATTAATGAATTAATCAATCAATGAACGGGCAAAACAAATTCAATGTTAAGTGTCCAGATATTTATATAAAAATATATATGTATGCATAGCTGAAATACTTACTTCTCAGCAGAAACATTGGCTCCAACTGAATATAACAGTTTAAGTTGGTCCTAAAGTAACATAGAAACATACCAAATCAACTAATAAGGAATGTAACAGATTAAATACAAATGTTTTATAGACACAATTCAACCTTTTAATTAAGCAGACACTAAGTAATTAATAGCAAAAATATCATACCTTGGGGCTGGCCCCGTGGCTTAGCGGTTAAGTGCGCGCGCTCTGCTACTGGCGGCCCGGGTTCGGATCCCGGGCGCGCACCGACGCACCGCTTCTCCAGCCATGCTGAGGCCGAGTCCCACATACAGCAACTAGAAGGATGTGCAATCATGACATACAACTATCTACTGGGGCTTTGGGGGAAAAAAGGAGGAGGACTGGCAATAGATGTTAGCTCAGGGCTGGTCTTCCTCAGCAAAAAGAGGAGGATTAGCACGGATGTTAGCTCAGGGCTGATCTTCCTCACAAAAAAAAAAAAATCATATCTTGATACATGCCATTTTCTAAAAGAAAAGTTAGCCTTTTTTTAATCTGTCAGAAGAATAATGTCACAATAATTTTTCTTCCTTGTTTCCAGAGATTTTCTTCAACCTATATTGTTTTTTTCTTTCCTTTAATTACTGAGGGGGACATCTATGAACATAGTAACATTTTTATAGAATCGAATTTATTATAAATAGAAAAACTATTTAAAAAATAAATTATCCTTATTCATACTCACCTTAAAGGGTAGATAAAAAATATCTCTGGCTTGAAATCGAGAACGGAGAGGGGGGTCTAATGGATTCCCAGAGTACCGAGGCACTGGCAAGCCCAAGGCAATCACTCGGAAATTTTCACTGACTCGAACAATTTTCCAAGCATCTAACTCCGTTTTGGTATGATCCTAAAAGGATAAGAGACCAAAAATTACAGCATCAATGATACAGATTACAACTGCAAGAGCTGCCAAGCTAAGGAATTCGGGCCCTGACTGCTGAGTAAACTGTATTCGAGAACACCCTCAAAGCCAAACTGTCAAGGAAGGGAGCAAAGTGAAACTAGGATCAGGATGCCAGGGAAGGTTCACAATATGAAGACGGCTGTTGAAAGGAGAAGCAGCTAATGCATCAAGGAACAAGGGAGACGTGGGCCAGATCTCTAAGCCCTAGTCAGTAACACAGAGGGAGAGTCAGGAGGGTAAGGAAAATACACTGGTCCAGACCAGAGGATGTAAACAGGTAGTCTTAGAGGGGAAGATCACCAGCAAAGCAGAGTCTGCTCGTGGACCTTAAATAGATAACTATGTTCATAGGTATATTTCTACTAAGGCATATTAATAGTAATAACCAACATGTATTGAAAACTTACTGCATGGTAAGCCCTTTCCATGAATTTTTCTCATTTAACTTTCACCAGATCCAAACAGACATTTAATTCCTATTTGTGGATGAACAAACTGATGTTCAAAGGAGTTACATAACTTACCCACGGTCCTACAACTAGTATATGGTGGAGTTGAGAGACTGGAAACAGCACAGGTTTTGGAGTTATAAATCCTGGCTCTAGTGCCTGATGCAAACTCTAGCTAAGTGACCAGGAGCATGTTATTACACCCTCCAAGCCCCAGCTTTCTCATCTATAAAGTGGGAATATCACCAACATTATTATGGCTGTCACGAAAACTAAATGTGATAATGTATGTGAAAGCAACTAGTCCATAGCAGGCACCTGTTAAATGTTAAATTCTTTCCTTCTCTGCCTGCCCCTATCAGTGGCTCTTCACTGTCCTCAGCTGTAGGATCCATGGAGCTTACAAAGTTTATATGAATGTGCATGTGCACAATCTAAGAGATAGGTCCTCAGCTTTCAGAAGATCTTCAGAGGGCGTGGCCCATATGACAGTGTAGAAATTCTTAGCATGACACTCAAGGCCTTTCCTGGCTGGATTCATGTCTGATTCTCCCAGTCTCAGCAACTACTGCACAACATCCCCTCGGCCCACCTTCCCCTACCCTGTGCTCCAGCCCCATCTCACAAATGTGGCTCTCCAGACACATCATGCTGCTTTACCAACACTGCCCCACTTGCTTGGAACACCTTTCCACTTTGCACAGCATAAACACAAGTATCATTCAAAGCTCAGCACAAACAACACCATCATCAAAACGGCTCCCTCTCTAATCCGTTGCCCTCATTAGAACCACTTCTGTACTCCTTCACTGTGTACTATGCAAGCTTCTATCATTATACATTTGTGCATTGACTTCTGTACATGACTGTCTCATGCTGGATCCAAGCTCTTGAGAGGACTTATTACCTCCAGCACATAATAGGACAAATGTATGTGGACTGACTATATGAAATAATTTTAAAACATAATGAACAATTATTTCAAGCATAACCAAAATCATGATCCTACATAATTAATAGGACTAACACTGATACTATGTCACATGCCCTAGAAAAAGAGAATCTGGATATAGCCCTGGCTGAGAAACCAAGAGTTTCTCATCCAGGAAGTTTCAATCTTCCAAGAGTTGAATATTTCTATTTTCCACTTACCCAAAAATGATAATCAGAATATAAATAAAGTTTATACAAACCGATTGTACCTGTTTCCATAACAACAAAATTCTATTACTATCACCTCTACGAAACTACTAACATTTTGAAATATTCAAATTTGGTTATTGAATCCAGCTAGAAATAAGTGGGATTTAAATTATGGTGTTGGAATCTTTTTATCATAGAAAATGTCTTAAGGTGGTGGTGTTATGTGAAGGGATCCTGCCTATATTCTATGAGGTTCTCATGAGACAGAATCTATGAATACAGAAATCACATTTATCAATAAAAATACTGATATTTACATTGGGAAAAAACAATGTAGTACATTCTTCTCACTTAATAATAATAAGCACTCCTTGTATACTAAAACCCTTTTGACCCCATATTCCGAATTCCTATCCAAAGTAATATGTTTAATAACTTTGCATAGAATTCTACTACATGAATAAAAAATATATCAAACTTCTTGCTGTGAAGTAATTCCTATACTTAAAAAAAATGATTCATATTCTGAGTATTCTTTTCCAAATCATTTACTAAAAATGGCAAATAACTATATAGGAGCAAATAATAGTTATTTTGTAATTAGAAAACATCTAAAGAGAAAATGTTCTGTATAATATCTACCTAGGTTTAAAATAAAAAAAATCTTATTCTTATATTTATATTATTCATAAAATATAAACTAATAAAATTTAAAATAAATTTAAAAAATAAAAATGGCTTTCATTTCAGTAAATTAACTATAACAATATGAACAGATGAATTTAACTTTTCTTACTGATTAAATCCTCAATTTTCCCCTTCTAATTATATTAGTATGATGCCATCTTTAGATAGATCTAAAAGAAAACAACCATAGTACATGAAAACACCAACTAGAAACTCCCATAAACAATAAAGAAACACAGTGCTAAAAGGGTTGCAAGACAGGTTTCTGAGAAAAAGACTCACACAGAGGGAATCAGAAAGAGATGCTTCTAGATGCTTCTGGTCCTCCCAGTCATGGAACATCAGTTCAATCAGACCCTCTGGTGTCAACATCCATTACTTAGTGCCTAGGGTGCTCTGGGCTTGTATTAGCTCCCTGGTAGCAGGATCAAGACGCAGCATAGGATACACATCCTATTCTTGAGCAATTTGTAACCCACTTGGGATAGTAAGATTAGCATACATGCATCTCTACAGAACAGGTGTGAGAGAATGCAGAGGCAGAGCCATTAGTCCCTGGAGACCTGGTTAGCCGCAGACCTCCAGTCTGGTAAGGCTGGAGCTGAATAAACAAGGGCTGTCTTCTTGTCCTTTTGTGACATTACATGATCCCCTTCTCCAAAGCCTTTGAAGAGCCCCACATTCCCTGTGGTTGCCTTCTTTCACTTGTATCACAGCATTTAGATTTTATTGCACTTATTCATTCATTTGACAAATGGCTACTGAGCACCTACCAAGTGCCAGGCATTGCTCTAAGAGCTTGAGATGACATCAGTGACAAAAATCCCTCCCCCAGTGAAAGTTATAATCTAGTAGAGGGAGGTAGAGAATGAACTAAAAATATAATAAGTAAATCATGTAGGATGTTAGAAAACTGTACAGAAAAAAATAGAGCAGGGTAAGGGAGTATGAGGGCAGAGGGTACATTGTAATTTTAAGTAGGAGGGTGAGGGCAGGCTTCATTGATAATACAACATTTGAGCAAAGACTTGAAGGAGGCACAAAAGTGAGCCAAGCAGATATCCAGGAGAAAACCATTCCGCAAGAGCAAAGGGCCTGTGCAAAGCACCTGTAAGGTACGAGAATGCCTACCCAGCATGTTTAAGGTATAACAAAGAGCATACTAGTAGTTCAGAGGGTTAGAACAGAGGAATAACTCGATCTGTCACACGTTTTAAAGAGATCGCTGACTGCTGTGAGGCAGCCAGGGTGGAAGCAGGGCATCCAGTTGGGAGGCTCTCACAACAACTCAGCCATCAGATACTGGTCGCTTGGACCATTAGGGTATCTTTTAAATACCTTATTCATTTCTATCAATATCTACTGGACCTTGAGCTTCCTGAAGCCAAGAACTGGACTTTATTCAGCTTTGTACTCCTAGCACTGTCTAGAAGCCATTAGGCTTTTAGTAAATAGTTGTTGAGAGACAGAAAAAGGAAGATAGGAAAGGAGGGAGAAAGGGAAGAAGAATTAAAAGGAGAAAAAAAGAGAAAGAAAGGATAGTTATTAGATTGGGCAAAAAAAAATCTGGGAGGTCTTCTAATAAGATCTGCAAACAGAAGAGCCTTGTAATACTGCCAACTCATGACTTGACTCAGAAATTTGCCACAGATATGGGTCACCTGGACATTTGTCCTCATTCTGATACAATCATGTCTTATATAACAAATGGCATTACTCACAGCTCAACAGCTAAGACAAAGCAGCCAAATTTTTCTTTTCTTACTTGGAGAAGTTTGTCGTAACGCTCGGCAGACATTAGGAAGCGTCCATCTTCAAGCTGCATCTCCCTATTTTCCAGTAAGTTGTTCAAAACAGGCAGAACATTCCTCTCTGCCTTTTCCAAGCCTTCCAAAATGAGAGTTCTGCCTTCTGTGGCTGCACGAACTGCACACTATTTCCAAGAAACAAAAGCAATATGAGAATATCAAAGATAGCAGAGCATGGCCTAATTTTACTTGTAATGCAAATTAAACCTGTGGTTTTTATTACAGGGACCGGGAATCAGGAAAGCTGGGTTCCAGATCTTGATTTTGCTTTATCTGCCTATACGATCCTAGGCAAGTGATTTTCTTTCTTTAGGCTTGTTGACCCATTTGTAAAACGAAGAGATTGGAAGAAACGTCTCTAAGGTTCCTTGCAGCTGTGACATTTTTAGGTATATGCTCAATGAAATAGAAAACTAAGAGCTATCTTTGAATTGGTAACATAATTAAATAAGGAAACAGATTCCTTAACTACAAAAAAGAAATGAAGATTACAATCTGCCCTATCTACCCCACAAGCTTCTTGTGAGGATCAAATAAGCTAGGTGAGAACTCACAGAGACTATAAGGTTTTAAACAAGATTCACCACCAAAATGAATTCAGGTTCAGTCAATCCTGACAACATTACAAACTTGCCAAAACATAAAGAGTCAGGTTTTACACTGGTCTGTAGCAGACTGATTATAACCACGGTTCAATAAGTCTTCCACATAAAGTTTAAGAAAATCAGTAATAGAGAAAGACAAGAAATAAAGTAGTCTCCAAGTGGTAAGAGACAGGAAAACTATAACATAAAAAAAGTACTAAAGATGTGAAAAAAATATCTTTGATAAATCCTCAACAAAATATAAAAAACTACTTTTCAGTCAAAATCCTTGAAAATCGGGTAAAAAAGAGAAAACCTCAATGACGTTTCTCCTGTGCATTCAACAACAGGCAGAGGATTAACGCTGCTAAATTTATGTTATCAATCTCTCCTTAAAAGTCTCCTTCTTTGGCCTCTGTGGCACTGCATTCTCTTAGAAAAACTGTTTCTCCTTTTCTGCCTAACCATAAAATGTTGCTGATGCCAAAATTATATATTTAATCCATAGCTCTTCTTACTCTACAAGGTCTGGCCTAAATAATCCCACTAGATCAAATAGTTGCAACCACCATCTTTATGCTAATGACTCCTCAATCTCGAGCTCCCCCAAGCTCGACTATATAGTCCCATCACACGGACGTCTCCAACCAGACTCCACAAGCACCTCAGGCTCCCACGCATGACACTGAACACATCATATTTTCCCCAAAACATGCTCCTCCTCTTACACTTTCTATTTAAGGCTGCAGTACTATTCAACCATGCCAGAATTCTTGATTCCTATCTCACCTCCCACATTCAATTTATCACCATAACCTGATGGTTTAACTTCTTTAATATTTCTTGAACTCATCCTTTCTACCACTCCCCTAGTTCAGGCCCTCCTTACCTCTCAGATGTCCTCCCTACTAAGTCCAAGCTCCTTAATTTGGTATGTATGTCTATCATAATAAAGCATCTATCTCCCTATCCAACACCATCTTCTGGCATTAGTTGCCTCATATGTGGTATTTTTGCAACAATAAACTGGTTTTGATTTCCCCCTACACATATTTATACCATCCTGCTTTACTAGAAAAACCTCTCTTTATTTATACTAACACTTTTGCTTAAAACTTAATTTTTCCTATAGTAATTAGCCCCCCAAAAATCTGAATGTCTCAAGGGAGAAAAAATACTACCTCTACTTTTTTTAAAGACTTAATATTCAAAGAAATTCGCAAATAGCAAAGCACTGACTTTCCAAGTGTGAGAGAGAAAGACATTGCTTATCAAGTCTCCTTTTAATAAACTATTGAATTTTACACTTTAAAATTATAAAATTTGGGGGCCGGCCCGGTGGCGCAAGCGGTTAAGTGCGCGCGATCCGCTGTGGCGGCCCGGGGTTCACTGGTTCGGATCCCGGGCGCGCACCGACGCACTGCTTGGTAAGCCATGCTGTGGCGGCGTCCCATATAAAGTGGAGGAAGATGGGCACGGATGTTAGCCCAAGGCCGTCTTCCTCAGCGAAAAAAAAAAAAAAAAAATTATAAAATTTAGTTTATTTCAGGTGTCTATGTACTATCATAAAAAATAAACTTTTATGAAAACCACATTAGACTCAAGATGATCATCCCATTTTAAAAATAAGATCAATTCATAAATACTCCTTCAGTCTATCATTATTGCAAGTATTTTAATTCTTTTCTACCAAACTGACCATCTTGTAATAGCAGCTTTATTTAAAAAAAAAAAAAGCATAGATAGAAGTGACTTAGTAGTTCCTAGAGAACAAAATAAGAATCTCATTTTTGCTAGCTGTGAAAAGGACAAAGCCACAGTTTGAAATGGTTTCTAGGACATTAAAACTCAAAACATAAACTACTTCTTATAAAAATCCATGTTTCAGCTAAGGTCTCAATTAAGCTTTTCTTTTACAAGAATCTATTTACTCCAAGAAAGTATAGCTCATAATAAAAAAGACACTAAGTTAACCCAACCTGTGGCAATATTATTGAAAACGAACTAAAGATTTTTATCAATCTTTGTTACAAGACAGACTCAATATTGCATTTGACTTCTAAAAACTTCATAGAGATAAAAACACACATCCTCTGAAATAAAACTAGAAATACGTATATCAAAATGTAGTGGTTTTCCAAGTGTGGGAAGGAAGACAAAGTCTTGACTACATAGGACAACAAAAATCACGGTAGATCTGCTTTTATTTACCTCAGGTATACTTCGGTCTATTATGCATTGAACCTTTTCAGAAGAATTTGGAACAAACTATACAGAGAGATCAGAAACAGAAGCCAAATACACAAAGGACTCTTTTCATCTACTCTAATGGAGGTAGATGCTGTGACTATAAAGTTGAGAAAGTAGTGACAGATGGAAAAAGAGTGTACCATCTAACGTCCTCTTGAAAACCTGATAAATGCTGCACCTTTTCTCCAGAGTAAAATGCACACAGGTATATGTATACAATGAAGCCTTCAAGTTAAGAACCTCCACTATTAAAGAATGATAGAAATAGAAAATCACCATTTGGCAGACACCATAATAATTGTTGCAAGCAAGAATCATCAATGGATTGTAAAATCAGTGGGTAAAAGTATGATGAGAAACAAGATATTTGTATAGACTCAAAATATCTACCCACAAGATATTTATAAACAACAAAGGGAAAAATAATACAAGAATCTGGGAGATATCACCTTAATCAAGTGAACAAAGTTAACACCACCAGTAATGAGATGCATCAATTCCATATGCTAAACTTCTAATAATATGTCCCGAGAAGGGCACAATATCACTTCTATAGTACTCTTGCTAAAAATGCATAATCTCAATCAAATCATGAGGAAACAACAGACAAACCCAAATTGAGCAACATTCTACAAAATAACTGGCCATGAAGAGGAGAAGGAAGGGGCCTGCTACTAGAAAGGGAGACTGAGGGGGCTGGCCCGCTGCATAGTGGTTAAGTTCGTGCACTCCGCTTTGGTGGCCTGGGGTTCAGGGGTTTGTATCCCGGGCACGGACCTACACACCACTTATCAAGCCATGCTGTGATGGCATCCCACATGCAAAATGGAGGAGGATTGGCACAGAAGTTAGCTCAGGGACAATCTTCCTTAAGCAAAAGGAGGAAGATTGGCAATGGATGTTAACTCAGGGCCAATCTTCCTCACACACACACAAAAACAAAAACAAAAAAAAAAAAAGAAAAGAAAGGGAGAAGGGAGACTGAGCTGGGGACAGCATGGTGGCAGTCATTTTTTTTAATGGTGTGAAGACTTCAGCATGCTCAAATGATGAGGAGGAGGAGCTAGCAGAGGAGTACAGAAAAGAAAGTGTATAATTATTGAAAAAAACTGAAGAAGTTGCTACTTGATGTTGGAGATAGTTTGGTCTATTTACTGAGTGGGAAAGCAGTAAGGCCTACAGGTTAATAAGTAATATGTATCAGGTTCTCCCATTCATGTTATTTAATTTAATCCTCATGACAGATCTCTAAAGTACACAATATTTTACCCAATTTTACAACTGAAGAAAGGTTAAACAGCTTGAAAACAGCAGAGCTAAAATTTTACTACATAATAGAATCACCATAAAAACCTCAAACAATGGGGTTTGAAGAGCTTCCAGGTTGGTGAACACATCCACGTGCCAGGAGGGTGGCATACCCCAAGCTCCAAGGGGACAGAAGCTCCTGCCCTCGGGGCCCTTCCTGTCCTTAGCCAACGTACCTCTTCATTTGGCTGTTCATTTATATCCTTTATGATATCTTTTATAATAAACCAGTAAATACATGTAAAGTGTTTCCCTAAGACCTGTGAACCATGCTAGCAAATTATTGAACTAGAGGAGGGGGTTGTGGGAATTTCTGCTTTACAGCCAGTCGGTCAGAAGTATAGGTGGCTCAAACTTGTGAGTGGCATCTGAAGTGGTGGCAGCTTTGTGAGACTGACTCCCTAATTTGTGGGGTCTAACTACCCAGCACTACTACTCTGGGTAGTTAGTGTCAGAAGTGAATTAAATTGTGGGACACCTATAGAATTGGAGAATTGTTTGGTGTGGAAAAACCCATACATTTGGTATCAGAAGTGTCATAAGTAGAAACAGATCATAGTAGTAGTACATTGTAAAATCAGTTAAGTCTCTGGAACTGAGCAGCAATGAACTAGTTATTTGCTTAAATTTATCTAGAAAGAGTTAATAAGAAAGTTTCATTAGTCTCTGAAATCAACATAACCCATAATTATACTATGATTCCTATGTAATGTAATTAGTAACTCGGACACTTCCTTCTTGTTAAATCGTGTTCAAAACACAACACACTCTAGTTTACTAAACTTCTCTTTTTGTTTGTTTTACTTACATTTTTTTAAATTTTAGTTACAAAAAATTTACCAAAGTCCTTTCTTTCTTTCTCCTAATAAATATTAATGTAAGAAAAAATAATCAGGCAGGGATCCAGTTTCTGACAGTGCTTCTAAACGTCTCTAACTTTCCCTTAATAATCCATTAGAAACAATGCCAGGAAAGTCTGTAAAAGGAGAGCAATAAGGGGAGACTTTAGTTTAAAAACTAGATGGAAAGAAAGATAAGGAGATAGAAAGGCAAATTAATAAAACAGAATAAAAAGGTATGCTATAGTATATCTAGAAATTTGTGAACAAGAAACTTTAGGAAATGGGAATAAGGAGTCAGAGAGATTCTTTCATTTAAGCCCTGTGTATATCTGAAAATTTTTTTTGCTACGGTCACATGAATTACCTTTTCTATATACGAAAACTAGTTAATGACAATCATTAAAAATTTTAGTATATGAGAAAAGTGGCACTTCAAGTTAGTGGAAATTAAGAATTTGGAAAAGAAATCTAAATGAATTTAAAAATTTAATGGTAAAAGTAAAACCATATAATTACTAGCTGGAAATATGTGACTTTTTAAATAATCTTTGAATGGAGAAAATCTTTCTGATAATTCAAAGGCAAACACCATTAAGGAAAAGATAGATATGATTATGTTCAAATTTTTCCATATAGCAAACAGAAAAATTAATAGACAAACTGAAAACTGAAAAGAAATATTTGCAACATATATAACAAAGACCAAATAAATATCTTTAATGTAAAATCAACTTTGCAGATTATTAACAAATAACTTCTATAAAATGTAAATAAGTACCATAATAAAATATATTCAATTTCACTGGTTAACAGAGAGCTATAAGGTAAAACAAGACGTTTTTAGACTTTCAAATCAGCAAAGATTAAAAAAGAATGATAATAGCCAATGTTGGTAAGTTTAAGAGGAAACAGGCATTCTCAATTCACGGTGTCAATTCTGAGTGCAAAATGACAACCTTATAAAAAATAATTTAGCAAGATGTATAAAATATTTAAATGGCTACGTTCATTAACCCAACAATTCTACTTCAAGGAATTTATCTTAAGAAAATAATCAGATAAGTGTACAATGATGTATAGACAGTCATGATAGCACTGTTTTTTTTTTTTTCTTGAAGTAATACTGATTTATAACATTATATAAATTTCAGGTGAACATCATTATATTTCGACTTCTGAATAGGTTACATTGTGTTCATCACCCAAAGTCTAACTACCATCAGTTACCGGACAAATGTGCCCTTTTACCCATTTTGCCATCCCTCTTGCCTTCCCCTCTGAAAGCCATCAATCTGTTCTCTGTATCTATGTTTTTGTTTTTTGTTGTTTTTATCTTATCTTCCACATATGAGTGAAATCATACAGTATTTGGCTTTCCCATCTGACTTACTTCACTTAGCATAATACCCTCAAGGTCCATCCATGTTGTTGTAAATGGCAGAATTTCATCTTTTTTACAGCTAAGTAGTATTCCACTGTATAGATATACCACATCCTCTATATCCATTTACCTGTTGATGAGCACTTAGGCTGTTTCCACATCTTGGCTATTGTAAATGATGCTGCAATGAACATAGGGGTGCATATATCTTTTTGTGTGTGTGTGAGGAAGATTAGCCCTGAGCTAACATCTGTGCCCACCTTGCTCTATTTTATATGTGGGATGCCTGCCACAGCATGGCTTGACGAGCAGTGCATAGGTCCACGCCCAGGATGTGAACCTGTGAACCCCAGGCCACCAAAGCGGAGCATGCAAACTTAACGACTACACCACAAGGCCAACCCCTGCATATATCTTTTTGAGTTAGTGTTTTTATGTTCTTTGGATAAATACCCAGAAGTGGAATAGCTGGATCATATGGTAGTTCTATTTTTAGTTTTTTGAAGAATGTCCATACTGTATTCCATAGTGGCTGCATCAGTTTATATTCCCATCAGCAATGTATGAGGGTTCCCTTTTCTCTACATCCTCTCCAACACTTGTTATTTCTTGGCTTTTTAATAATAGCCATTCTGATGGGTGTGAGGTGATATCTCATTGTAGTTTTGATTTGCATTTCCCTAATAATTAGTGATGTTGAACACCTTTTCATGTGCCTCTTGGCCACCTGTATATCTTCTTTGGAAAAATGCTCAGATCTTTTGCCCATTTTTTCACTGGGTTGCTTTTTTGTTGTTGAGTTGTCTGACTTCTTTATATATTTTGGATATTAACTCCTTATCAGATATATGATTTGCAAATATCTTCTTCCAATTGGTAGGTTGTCTTTTCATTTTGTTAATGGTTTCCTTTGCTATACAGAAGCTTTTTAGTTTGATGTAGTCCCATTTGTTTACTTTTCTTGTTTCCCTTGCCTGAGCAGACATGATATTCAAAAAGATACTGCTAAGACCAATGTCAAAGAGCATACTGCCTATGTTTTCTTCTAGGAGTTTTATGATTTCAGGTCTTACATTCAAGTCTTTAATCTATTTTGAGTTAATTTTTGTGTATGCTGTAAGATAATGGTCTACTTTCACTCTTTTGCATGTGGCTTCCAATTTTCCCAACACAGTTTATTGAAGAGACTTTCCTTTCTCTATTGTATGTTCTTGATTCCTTTATTGGCAATTAGCTGTCCATAGATATGTGGGTTATTTCTGGGTACTCAATTCTGTTCCAATGATCTGTGTGTCTCTTTTTGTGCCAGTACCATGCTGTTTTGATTACTATAGCTTTGTAATGTATTTTGAAACCAAGGAGTGTGACACCTCCAGCTTTGTTCTTTTTTTCTCAGGATTCCTTTGGCTATTCAGGGTCTTTCGTTGTTCCATGTAAATTTTAGGATTCTTTGTTCTATTTCTGTGAAAAATTTTGTTGGGACTTACATAGGGATTGCACTGAATATGTAGATTGCTTTAGGAAATATGGACACTTTAACTGTGTTAATTTTTCCAATTCATGAGCATGGAATATCTTTCCATTTATTCATATCTTCTTTGATTTCTTTCAAAAATATTTTATAGTTTTTGGTGTACAGGTCTTTTACCTCCTTGGTAAAATTTATTCCTAGATACTTTATTCTTCTTGTTGCAATTGTAAATGGGGTTGTATTCTTCATTTCTCTTTCTGCTATTTCATTATTAGTGTATAGAAATGCAACTGATATTGCATGTTGATTTTGTACCCTGCAAATTTACTGTATTCATTTATTATTTCCAAAAGTATTTTGGTGGATTCTTTAGGGTTTTCTATATAAAAAGTCATGTCATCTGGAAATAGTGGCAGTTTTACTACTTCCTTTCCAATTTGGATCCCTTTTATTTCTTTTTCTTGCCTAATTGCTCTGGCTAGGACTTCCAACACTGTGTCGAATAAGAGTGATGAAAGTGGGCATGCTTGTCTTCTTCCTTTTCTTAGAGGGACAGTGTTCAGTTTTTCACCATTGAGCATGATGTTAGCTGTGGCCTGTCATATATGGCCAAAAGCACTGTTTTATAATTGCCAAAAAAATGTGAACTCAAATGCCAATCTATGGAGGACTGGTAAACTAAATTGTGGTTGATCAATATGACAGACTACTACACAGCTATTAAAAATAATGATATAGCTCTATCTTAACTGACCTGTAAAAAGGTCCACAATATGTCATTGTGAAAAAGCTAAGTACCTCTCTAGGACTGAGGAGTAAAGGAAAGAGAATAAGAAGACTATACCATTCCTTATCTGATTACTAAACCCCAAGTAAATATTCTGCTTTTAAGAACCTTGTCATAAAAAGTACTTAATTTATAAGCCCATGGGATGAGTTGAGGAGGACAATGACAATATTCTAGAGATGGGACATTTGCTCCCATTAGCTCTATTACAATCTAGATTAATCTGTGATAAGACATGAGGAGAGGCCACTACAAATTCACATTGTTCAACCTCAGCTGAATCCTCACTGCTATTTAGAAAGTATTTCCTTCATCTCTTGCAAAAGTTATTGCCAAGCCAAGCTTCCAGAGTCTCTTTCAACTCTTTCACATGGCCTTGCCCAGTATTTTACTATGATTCAAGTCATCTGAATTGAGATGCCATGACTTTCCTCCACTCCATCACATAGTGCCTCTGTGTCTTCATCTTTCTACTCTACTCTGATTTCTGTCTCTCACAAAGTATCAGACATCCCACCCCTCCAAAACTAGCCCTTTCTAGTTTGAGCTTAGTGGCATCCCCTCCCACCTCTTCCAAAAATCTTCTATCAACCATACCATCTATTATATGCATTTTCAAATTCCTTCTCTTCTAAAAACATGTCTGTACTTTAAGAAAACCTACAGTCTCCTGATACCTCTTAATATCCTATCTTTATCCTTTCCTTTATCTTCAATCCTCTTGAAAAATAGTCCACATATACACTGCCTCTAATAAGCTTCTTTCACACTTACTTTACTGAAACTACTCACTTGAAAGTACCAAAAATCTAACTGCCAAAAATCAGGCTTTTTCTTGATCTTCACATTCTCCTTTTCTTCAGCCCTCTTCCCTTGATCCTCCCTTGTGCTTTCTCTTCTATCTTGGACATTTACAAGTTGGTTTTCCCTGGCCCTTCCTCTGCCTCCTGAATTCTATAAAGCAAGCACTTCCCAAGGTTCTATCTTTAACCTTTTTCCCTCCTCCTTTCCCACTTTTTTTTTTCCATTGGCAAAGATCTAACCTACTCCCAAAACTCCTCATTCACTCATTGAGTACCCATTATGTGGCACACTCTGTGTTACGTGCTACGTTAAGTACAACAATAGATAAGACCTTTTTATTTTCTTTACTTCATTATTCTTAAGGAACATACTGTGTGACTTTAGCCTTCCTCCTAAGCTCCATACTCACATTTCCAAATATCTTTTTAACATCTCCATATGGATGCCCAATCTCAACATGCTTAATCAAATCAAGCTCATGACTTCTTCCCTAAACCAGGCCCTCTTTCTGATGTCTATTTCAATTAGTTTCATTGATTCTCCCCACCACCCAGGATTCATTACTTCTGATTCCTTGAACGATATAAATGTGATCTCTAAATATCTCATGCATCCATCACCATTTTCCATTCTCACTGACACCATCCCAATGGGAGCCTTCATTCATTTCCTGCTTTTTTAATAAAAAAGCTAATTGGAGCAGGCACCGTATTTCAATATCTGTAGACAGTTATCTTCAAGGTGATGACATTTTATCCGTCAGAGGTTAGAGACTGAATCATGCCATCTGTAAAGTCTATTTCAGCAACAAGATCCGTGATTATTTGACTTAATTTTATTAAGAATATTTTTAAAAATCCTCCCAAGCTTTTTTCTTATTAATTCAATATTAAATTAATTATTTATTTTACACACAATTTAAGTGGCAATGAAAATGGTTGCTTTACAGTGCAAATGAATCCAAAGATAAGAATATACAAGGGAATTATAAATTTATAAGAATGGTATAATTTTTTACAAAAAAGATGAAAGGAAAAAAATTGACATGCAAAGGATCACCCAAGATTTTTAAGTTTTCTCCCAACTTGCCCTTTGGTTACATGGTTACAGACTCAGAGCATACGCAAATTAAAAATTCTAAATATAGGCAAGAATACTGGCTAAAAGGAGAAAATGTTAAGAAGATGCTCTTTGGTAACAAAATCTGAATCATGGAATTCACAGAAATAACACTAGTTACTATTTCAGGTATCACCTTGCTTCCTGATTCTTCCTTAAAATAGTCTATAAAATGATTAAAATACTTTAGTCAGTACTGTCAAACTTGATTAATGCAATCTGATCACATCTGTAAAGAAGAATGTTAAAAATAAACAACTGAATACAGCAAACAGCAAATCTATTAAATACTCTAATATATCAATAATGTATTGTACGTACTATAAATCTCAGATTTAACTGGAGATGGTGGAGAGAAAAAAAAAAGTTACAAGTTTTGTGCCCAACAGAGGTCCAAGCATCTTACCCTTCCTGCATTGATGCCCACTTTGCATTCTGTTTGCTCAGCACTTAAGTGTGGAACCACAACACTGAGGTCTTCCTAGTTCTCTCATACACCAATTTCATCTCCCCAGCAGGACTGTTAGGTCCCTAAGGGGTGAGAACTTGCATTTTATATAATATGGGTACAAAACTGGCTCACAGCAGGCTTTTAGTGTTTATGGAATAAAAATGTAACCGCTCAGTTAAAAGATGCTGTTATGTAAGTTTAGGAAGAATTTTTATGTGAAGGATAATAGTTATCTATGCCCACACTGCAAGAACAGAATAGAACAAGTTTAACTGTCAGCGTGAGAGATTTAGGTACATATTTTGAAATTTTTCTATACAAATTTTTAAATAGAATAATTGTAGAATTTTTCTCAGGAAATCTCTAAAAAAATAAGGGAGCAGTGCATACATGTTCAGTGTGGAATGAATACTTGTGATCATTCGTCAAAGTAGAAATTATTTTAACCATAAGGATCCTTTCCTGCCCTTCAAGCTACAGAACTTCCAGAGACCTAATTTTCTCCAATAGAAATTTTTAAAAATGCAGCAAGATCCTTCTGGCCCAGCCATCTCATATCACAGCTTTAACAACTCAACACGTGGACATGAAGGATTTCAAGATAAAAGCAGCTGCGTGACCTAAAATCAAAAACTGTCTAAGCCCCTGTTCTAGATTTCCTTCTGATCTGATAAAAGACCTTAGGCAAACAATTAATCTGGAAGTCTATGTCCTCATTTACTAAATGAGAATATCCTCAAGGGGTATTGTACAATGTAACCATTGGAGAATCAGAGTGGTACTGGAAAAAAATTTAAAGCTATTGAATCTATTAAAACATAAATTATTATTAATATAGCCATGATTTAACGAAAATAGATTCCAAAGAGCTTCAAATGACTCAAAATGGCTACAGTATAACAACATTGAGGAAGTCAAGGAAAAATGAAAAAAAATTACATTTCAAGTTATTTTAAAATATCAGAATAAGATCACATCCATTTTTGGTTGCTCTACTACTAACCTGCTATGGGTGACTTGGGTGGGTCACTTTACCTCTCTGAGGTAGGTAATTATTTTCTTTCTAAAGCTAGGCTAATTATGACACTTATCTCATAGATTCTGGTAAAGATTAAATGAGCTAACCTCTGGCACATAGTAAGCCTTTAAAAAACTATTATCTATTATTATTAGGCATACTATCATCCTTGTAGTCATTGTCATTGTCAACATCATCATCATCGTTGCTTTTTCGGGGAAGTAACATAATACGGTAGAAAGAACCTAAACTTTGGAACTGGACAGATCCTGGTTCAAATCCCACCTCTACTATTTATCAGTTGTATGATCACAGCCCTCGAAGACTCAGTTACTTCACCTATAAGATGGGGAAGTCATCTCCCTCCTAATGATGTCTTGAGGAGTAAATGTAATAATATAAAGCACCTGGCACAACAGACATCTCCTCAATAAAATTTATTTTTGTATGTCAATAATATCTCAGTAAAACTGAAAAAAAGTTATTTTTATCTCCCTTGACTTTTTTTTAATGATTTATATAAATTTGTCAAACATTTAACACTATGAGTAAATAAGAGTTGGCCCGAGAAAGATGGCAACATGGTAACGAGTCAACGCCTGAGTTCTGACTAACACAGAGGCCAGGGTAAACACAGAGAGACGTTCTCCAACTGTCCAAGTGACAGTTAGAACTCCATTGGGGTTGCAAAGAGTTTGGTGCAAGTACCAGAATTCAGCCACTCTCTACAGCCTTGTTCATATAGGAGATGCTTTACAAACTCCAAATACTTAATTTATGAATGAACTTCTGAAATACAAGCTTGTAGCTTTAACAGTGATTACATTTGGTAATTTTAACAGTGATTACATTTCAGCATCCACAAATGGGATTAAGTTCATAAGTAAATGTTTTTCCCTATTTGCTAACATATCAATAGCACTGTTGTTCAATTTATTAAGAGTTGCATTTGGGCCAGCCCTGGTGGCCTAGTGGTTAAGTTTGGCACGCTCCGCTTCAGTGGCCCAGGTCCAGTTCCTGGACATGGACCTATACCACTCATCTGTCAGTAGCCATGCTGTGTTGGCAGCCACATACAAAAGGAGGAAGACTAGCAGCAGATCTTCCTCAGGGAAAAAAAAAAAAAAAAAAAAAGTTGCTTTTGATGACCTGTAATATTTAAGTGGTGCATTAAAAAAACCTTAACCCTTATGTTTTTTCTATTAACAATGAGAGAGAATCAAGAATAATCCAAAGCAGAAAAGAATACATTAAAATAGTACATAACTGTTTAAAGTGCATTTTTATACTTAATATTAAATATGTATATTGGACATTATGGCACTTCACAGTATCGTGTCAAATAAATTAACAAGATTCTAATGTGAAACGCGTCCCTGGCTTAGAAAAAGTTAAAGAAAATTATTTAAACTTCCCCATCCTGGCTTTCTACTCCCCAAATTTTCTTGAGGATAAAGAGCGTCTCCTCTCGGCCAGACATACAACCTAAATGTAATTTATTTGTAGCCTAGCTAGTTTGTAGTGGCTTATACTTGAGTAACACAAGCAATTGTATAATGACTTAAAAACCTTCCTCTCCAGTTCTTTGGAGTCACGCAGCAATAAAGAGAATTAATGATGAGAATGACAACAAGTAAAGTAGGAAAATAATGACAATGATTGATTTTTAAAAGGTTAGAATATCAATGAGCTAGGCTTTATTCAAGTTATTTTATCCTCTGAGGCAAATGAAAGTTCATGTGGTAGCAAAATATCTTAGTCTCCTTACATCTCCACAGGTGTCACAATGTCACTCACGTAAATTTTAATATTTCTGTCCTTTAACCAATTCTTCTTTTAAAAAGCTTAATTTATAATCTGCTTAGCAAAGCAATTGCCTAAAAATATTTAAATTACGTTCACATCAACAAGTGGATAAGTTATGGCAAATATTTACACAGACAAGCATGGTGTAAATTTCAACGTTTTCTTGACAAACTGTAACTTATTTATTTCATCAGTATCTCTCCTTTCCATACCCACTCAATTCACTGACATCTTACAGAAGCAATAGCTACTAAACATAAAAAAGACTCAATCTGGGTAGTAATTTTTCAAGCAAATTAAAACCTATCAATTTGGCAAAGTACATACATGGAAATACTCAATACTGACACGAACTCATGAGAAAATCACTCATAGTGCACTGATAAGAGTGAGTTAGAACACCCTTTCTGGAAAGCAATTTGACAATATATATCAAGACTCTCAAAAATGTCTTGACCTTTTGATTAGTAATTATATTTCTAGCATTCAAGTCTAAAAAAATCATCAGAGATCACACCAAGACATAAATACAATGATATTCACCAAAGTCTTATGGATAATAGTAAAAACTTAGAAAGGACCTGAATGACCAACAATTGAGGCACCGATTGAGGAATATCTAATGTCTTAAGAAGATGTTCCTGACAAAATGTCAGGTTTTTTAAAAAAACAGACTATAAAACTTTATGTACCTGTATATAATTTTTATAAAAATTGTTTATTATACATGATTAAATAGATATGCATACGGGCATACTAGAAAGAAATACAGAAAAATATTCACACTGTTCATCTTGAAGAGGAAGATAACAAGTAATTTTTATATTCTTCCCTATGCTCTTTACCATTTATGCTATTATACCATCCTTCTTTACTATGTTCATTTTGTTTCCCCCACTAAAACAAGCTCTATGACAGGAATTTCTGTTTCGTTTGTTCACTGCACCTAGATAGTGCCTGATACATAACAGTCATTTCAATAAATATTTCTTAATTAATAAATACTATATGTACATATATATATATACACACAAACACATATCTATAAAATGAGCAGTTATGACATTAATCAGAAGAAATAAACATTATTTTGAAAGAAAATACAAATTTCCTACTATATACTATTATTAACCTAATTCTGACCTTCAAGAGTAGCAGTCGAGTTTAACCTCTCACTTTATCATCAATCATCCTTAATCTTGCATGAAAATAAGCAAAGAGGTCAGTGGCCATGACCCCCAAGTCAGGATTTGGGATTTTTGCCAAGGTTTCCAGCTGAAATGCCAATTAGTTTACTTAGACATCAGTCGTAAGTGCATACAACGTCAACCACATTGAAAATCCCAAACTTTCTCTCCCAGCACCCACCAGATGGCCACAGGTATTTTTTCGTCTACACTGGCCTACCTAGGTTACAGGCATCACCTGATGGTGAATGAAGATACTGCCTCTCCCTTGAGCCCAGACATCAAATTCAATGGTTAAGAATATTTAATAAATAAAAGGAATTTCTAAATAAAATAAATATAAAAAGCTTTCAGTCTAACAAACAACTGACTAGTCAGCAATCAATTGGCAACTTCATCTACCTAGAATTCAGATGGGAATTATTCATTCTGATGACTCAAAATAGATGTCAAAGAGACAGATATCTTGTCCATAGGAAAACCCCCCGGTCTCATTTAGAGCTTATTTATTCCTAATTTACTTAAAATTTTAACAAGCTTGATTACCCAAAGGGGAAATCTATCATCAAATATAAGTGCTAACTACATTCCAGACAGTTTTTAGGTGCCAGAGATAAGCAAGATGGTTACATTCTAGTGCAGTAGACAGGCAATAAACAAGGAAACAAAGAACTAATCAGGCAAGTTCAGGTAGTGATAAGTGCTCTGAAGAAGATTACACTGTGTAATATGACAACACAGTACATGTGGAAAGGGGGTGGGCATGATCGGTGATTACTTTAGCTAAAATGTTCCAAGAATTTATGATCTGAATGATGAGGAAGCAGGAATATACAGATCTCGGAAAAGATCATACAAAGCAGAGGAAATATTAAGTACAAAGGCTCTGAGGCTGGAAAGCATTTGGCCTATTTTTAAGAGAACAAGAGGGCCACTGTAGCTGAAGCCTAGAAAGCAAGGGAAAGAGGGAACGTAGATGAAGTAGACAACATTAGGTCCTGTGGGGTTATTATAGGCCATATTAAAGGGCTTGGATTTTATTCTGGGTGTGATGGGACTGCATGGCTTTAAGCAAGGAACTGATAGGATCTGATTATGAACCAACACTAAGGAATATTAACTGCCAGGAAATGAGACAGAAGAAAAAATATGAAACTCAGATACAATCTCAATAAATAGTCTGAAGCAACTTAGAGAAAGGACCAACATTCCTACACCTCAATTACAGGCTCTTCAATGAAGGTGTCAGTGCATTACAACATCCTAAATAACAGACGTTCATCAAAATGAGTAGGATTCATGGGGCCGGCCCGGTGGCGCAAGCGGTTGAGTGCGCGCGCTCCGCTGCGGCGGCCCGGGGTTCGCTGGTTCGGATCCCGGGTGCGCACCGACGCACTGCTTGGTAAGCCATGCTGTGGCGGCGTCCCATGTAAAGTGGAGGAAGATGGGCACCGATGTTAGCCCAGGGCCGTCTTCCTCAGCAAAAAAAAAAAAAAGGAGGAGGATTGGCGGATGTTAGCTCAGGGCTGATCTCCTCACCAAAAAAAAAAAAAAAAAAAAAAAAAAAAATGAGTAGGATTCACCAATAAAATATAAAAGTATAAAATACTACCATTCATTTATATAGCACTTTAAATATTTTATAAGCTGTAAAATAGATTATCATCTGAAAATATGCCTTTTAGAATGGCAGGGAGTGTATAATGTTAGAGTTTCATCTAAATAATCTACTTTATGTTCAAGAAATAAATCTTCAGCTAATCAATAAATTTAGTTACCTAAAACAACTCAATTTCTGAGATTTCTGAATAGCCAAAGTTTTAAAAAACTGTGTTCAAAATAATAAACTATAAAAATCCACTTTCTCTTCCTCACTATTTGCATTGCAACAATCAATTCAGATATAAAATTCACTTAAAAAATGTTTTTCAATCCACACTCTACCAAACAAAGCCAGTTCTTTCACTGTCATGAAAATTTCCATATATTCCTATCTCCTCACCCCTACGTAGGCTGTCATCTCACTTTCTAATCCCTCTCCCCGAGTTCCTCACTACTCCAACTCAAACCCTGTCTCTTCACCCTCATCTTCATTGGGTGCAGAAAAGCAGCAGGCATTGTAAAGGTACAGTTTTTCCCACCTGTAATTAGAAATAATCTGTGAAGTGAACCTTTGGCAATATGTGAATAAAATGGATTTCTTTAAAATGTACTTGTGTCCTTCATCCACAAAGATTACTTTTTAATTGCTGGAAATCTGAACGTCTCAGATTTTCCCACTATATGATGCTGAGCTTGATCACCATCATTTAAGGTGGAGACTGTCAAATCTCTCCATTTTAAGTACATTTTTCCTTTTGTAATTAATAAGTAATCTATGAGACAATATGAATATCCTGGTCTCCAAAAATTCTTTCACTCGTGGTTTTTTACAATTATATTCTTTTAAGTATAAAGTAATAGTGTGCTCACGGGAAAGCTTCAAATTTACAGAACTGCGAAAGTTCCTTCCTCATCCCACCCTGATGCCCAGTCATATCTCCAGAGAGGTAAGCTCTGCTAACTGATTCTTGTGTGTCCTTCTGGAAATTTTCAATGTATATACAAACATTTATATATTTCATTTTTTCTTTTTATCTCAAATGGGATATTATACATACTGTTTTTCAACTTCATTTTTTTCACTTAATATATCCTGGACTTCTTTCCTATCACTACATATAGACTCATCTCATTCTTTTTAATGGCTCCAGAGAATTCTACTAACCTTTATTTATTTAATCAGTCTCCCAAATCTACATCACTACAGTTTTCATGTACAGTTTTACATGATATCAAACAATGCTACAATAAACATCCTTGTATATATAAACTTGCAAGCTTTGTGTGAATAACATTGGGAAGAAAAATTGCTAGAAACATAACTGCTGGGTCCCAGTGTACTTAATTTCTTTCCTTTCACTAGAGACTGTCAAATTTTCTTTCAAAATTGCATCAGTTTATGCTCCCATCAACAGCAACGCTTTCCTCCTCTCTTCTTCCTCATCAACAATGAACATTAGCAAATTCTGTAATCTTTGCCATTCTGAGAGGTGAGAGAAAAATAGCAGCTCCCTAGTGCTTTAATTTTTATTTTTGTAAACAAGAAGGTCAAGCATCTTGTCATAATTTATTGGACATTTGAAATCTTTTCTCTAGGAATTGCTTATTTAAAGTCTCTGCCCTTTTTTCTGTTAGGTATTCCCAATGAAGAACAATATTTAATATTTTAAGCAATGTATTTGAAGAAATGGGTAACAAGCTTCCTTATAATATTCATAAATATTACTTTAGTTGGTAATCTGCATCTAAAAACCTCCCCTCAAAAAAGCTATAGTTCCTCAAAGTATATATTTAATTTCACTCTGTTTAATACACCTTTACCTACTTAGCCTTTAGAGGGAGACTATTTCAATAAATGTGCTAGAGAATTTCCTATATTAAAATCTCCTTAATTCTTTTTTAAAAAATCAAATTTCCATAGGCAAGTAGTAGGAAGCAACTGAAAATTAAGAAATCAGCATATTGATCTTTAGCTAACATTTTAGAATCATTAATTTCATCTATGGTTTCTTATTTAGTACTAAACAAAGAAGGCATTTCCAAGAACAGGGAAATCAAAAATCTAAATTAAATCTGTCTAGAGAGAGCATAGTACATCTATCTTCCACTATTACATGAGCTACTTTCTACTTTAAAAATCAATTTTGTATAGACCTGAGTAAACAGTCACGTGTCAGAGTGTGATAAGAACTTGCCTGATCGATGTAAAACGCCGTGCCTGCACGGATCTCTCGACGCTGTTTGAGATCAGTTTCGGTGGTATCTCTTGACAGGGCAAGGTATTCAACCTCCCGTCTGGTCAGCTCCTGTAGAGCAGAGAGTGAAATTATTCAAAAATAAAATAAAATTCCCAATATATGCTTTGGAGCCAGTTATCTGATAATGCCACTGTTCTATAGAAGAGCAAATTAAATGTAATTCTCGATTAAAACCTTTTGAGTCTCAGCTTTGAAAAAAATGCAATAAAGTGAGCATTAATCAAAATATGTATATATCTATCCTCAGAGCTCTACTTGTACTGCACCCAATAATTTACCACTTAATAATTATTTACTACTTAAGCAATAGTAATCAAAATTAGATCTTATAAATCTTAATGTCTCCCGTAGAATTCTTTTCAAATATCATGAGTAACAATTTGGCCATTACCTGATTTTCCCACAAATGATAGCCATTTCTGTAAGTAATGTTCATCTTTTTTTAAAAGAGTGATTTAAATTAATTTATTCCATGAACCAATGTTTACCAACTGTATACAATATGTTAGGTACTTTACTAAGTGTGAAAATAAGGTAAATACCAAGTCAGGTCAACAGAAGAGAGAGACACATACATAGCTATTCAGGGAGGAAAAGAAGAAGGATAAAAAGGAGGAGGAGAAGGATGAAAACCAGTGGGGGGCGGGGGAGGATTATTTCACAAACACAGGGAAAAAAAACATTTGACTTGAAGGAGAAACCATCCAGAATCCATTTCTTTTAGAATAATTTATTCACCCCTCAAGTCATTTTGCCCGATATGTAACGACTATGTACAAAATGTTCGTAACATTATCCTTGGTTTTACAGCATTAAATCAAAAACAATGACATTCTCCAATCAAAAGAGGCATACAATATGTTTTTACTAAACAGGGAGAACAAATTAATTTCCTGGAATATAAATAAAAAAGTTGAATGAGCATGCCCATTAATGGTGAAAGGGGATATTTCCACACGAGACTTTTTTTCTCCACCTTATCTCCATGTGACGTTAATAAAAATATAGTATTGTTGCCATTTAGTTTTTTTTTAAAACTGTGCCTGTTCCCCTGCGCCCATAAATTTAAGTATACACATATGGAAAGAAGGAAAAATTTTTAAATAGAGAAAACACACACCATACTGGTGAAAATGTGGTGATACCAAATGATGTTTTTCTAAATAACAATGAATTGCCTATGAGAGTACAATTTTGGAGTAAAGTAGCAGATACCTCCTTCTGGTTTCTAGAACACATGACTAGTACATTCATGTCTGTTTCACTGATTGGCTGAATGTGAGCTCCCTCACTAAAAAACCCTTGTCATTCACATTGATTGGCAAAGTGATATATGCCCCTTATTGTTAAATTGTACCACAGTAACACCTTGAACTGCCACACCATGTATACTATCCTCCGTCTTGACAGCTTCCTGAGACTCTCCATCAGCCAAGATAAGGACCAAAGTTTCCTCAGCTGCTGCTTCACAGAGGAGGTACGAGCAAGCACACAAACAGCAACAGGAGCAACGGATGGAGGAGGTAGCAGTGGTCTGTTGAGTCTTTTTGAACTATCTACAAAACTCCTTTCATATGAATTAAATAAACACAACTATCAAATTATTTCTATTTAATTTCTCACTGGTTCAGCAGATTTGCCCCAAAATTTCTGCCTTTAAAGACCCTATCTACTTTGGCTATTACTAAACATACGATCTTACATCTAATGGCAATAGTACCCGCGGCAGAGTTTGCAAGGCAGCTTAGGTGAGTAAGTTTTCTTATGTGTATTTCCACATCAGCTGCCTCAGCTCTATTTCACAATTCAAAGTTTTGTGAGCTTTTTTTTTAAGATACAGGCTTCACACTTATAGATTTATGTTGCATTTTTGAACCAACAAGACTCTTATAATCTCCTAGCCCTTCTCATTCCACATTCCCAACAAACTTCAAAGTCTTGTCAGAAACAAAATCAAAGTGAGATATTATGGTCTTTGAAATGAGCAGGGTAGAGAGTGCACATCTTAAAATTAAAGAGGTTCTAGACTTGGGATTCTCAGTAGCTGACTCTGCATTCTTAGACAGGACCCTTTTGCACTGCATATTAATAAAGTGAGGATAATACTAAAATGGCAAGTTATACCTCACAAACTGGTTCTAGGAACAAATAAAAGATATGAATGTTGTAAGCTAGAGGGAGTTAGGTTCTGATTTGTCCATTGCATTTTCATCATTCCTGTCCTATATGATTTTGGAAGTACTGAAATAAATTCACCACTGAAATAAAAGAGTACACGAAGTATATTTCAATAGCATAGAAATCAATTCTTTAATATCAAATAACACAAGGAAGCTTTAAGCAAAGTTTTCTCTTCATCCTAAAAAGTATCTTTGGAACAGAACAACTTCATCTGATAGCATTCTTCTTCGAATCATTAGAGCAATCTCTATTAATGCTGACAAAGTAGTAGAAAAAAGTCTTGTAAATTTTTTTTATTTGGGCTGAGATTTGAATTTCAACTCCCTTCACAATCGTGCTCAGAGAACTGCAAATATTTAAGAGGATAACATGTCAGAAAGGGAAAACAATATGAGATTTGAAGTCTAGCTCCATCATTTACTAACTGGATAAAGCTTGAGTGAGTTATTTAAATACATGAGAAAACAAGTTGACAGAAATTAAAGGGGAAAAAAAAGAGCATATGACACATAAGATATAGTCTACAAACCTTAGGCTCCATTCCAAAGCTATAACATCAAAAAGTCAAGAGAATTATTTGGCTTCTTAAAATGTAGACCTGTGATAAAAGAATGTTTCCTGAGTAGTATAAAACTAAGTTTTGTTTTGTAATCTCAGAGCTGCTGTTGATACTATCTGCTACTCATTTCCTGAATTTATATTTCTTTTCCACTGAAGGTGGAGGACTTTCTAGGTACAGCAAAAATTTGCTAAGGCTATAAAAGGCAAATGTACATTTGATTCCCAAATAACTTATTCCAAATGCTTTATAAACAAATCACTCTTCAACATTTTTTAAGTAATGACTAATCCCGACATTTCTGTAAATTCTTAATCTTAATTTATTTCACAACATAGCTTAGCAAAGTTATGACCCTCATGAATCCTCAAGAACTGATTGCTCACCAGGTACTGCATAGCAATAGAGCGTCGAAGAGGCCCAGGAGGTCCTATTAGAAAGACATCTTGCCCCAAAAGATCCTTCTGCATTATCCATCTTAGATGCTGAATTACAGATTGAGCCAGAGAGTCTGAAACTTTAAAGAGAAAAAAGATAAAATAAAATACAAATCAAAAAACTACTTACAACATAAATCTCCAGGCAATCAATGCAGACACTATATTATATTCAAATATATATATACACACATATATATACACAGGCACGAGTATACACACATATATTCATACACACAAATGGTGAATTTTCACACTGTTTTACAATAAAACCATATTATCAATGTTAAAACAGGGCAAAGTTTATTATATCACCAAGAGTGACACAATGCCACACTTAAAAGCTTATAAGAACATTTGAACAATCACCTATCACTGTCACGAAAGGAATGAAAGTGACTTTCAAGGATGATATGAGGAACTAGTATCATCATTTTATCACAATTTTATAGCTCAACCTTTTTGTTCTAAAAAGGGGATGTGATCAAATCATCCCAGACAATTAATGATTATTGTAGTCTTAAAAACTTAAGAAAACTGTAACTTAAGTCGGCAGTGGTCGTGAGATCTCTCAAACTTCACAGAAAGTTTGATGTAGACTTAAATGACTTTAGAATTTGTCAATTCTTCTATCAACTCTTTTGGGAATAGAAGACTACTCCGTACAATGCCCTTGTAAGTTGACTATTAAATCACCCATCAATCTGCTCATCTTCTGCCTTGGTACTTTCTAAAATGTTTGAATTAATTTGTGTTTGCTCATTTGTAAATCACCCAGTGATCCAGCAAGTGCATTCCTAGGTATACAAGAAAAACTCTTGCCCTTGTACATCAGGAGACATACAGAACACTCATAGCAGCGTCTTTCAAAACAAAACTCTAGACAGGAGATGGATAAAATGCACACAACAGAATATTACATAACAACAAAAACAGAATGAATTATCACTACTTCCAACAATATGTTTAACTGTTAAAAGGTATAATATTGAGTGAAAAAATTAAGTCACAGAATAAACCACAAATAATATACTATTTTGATAAAGCTCAATAAACTAGCAAATTTAATTCATTAGAAATACATACATATGTGATAAAATAGTGCTTGAAAAAGTAAAAAAGCAAGAGAATGATAAATTCAGGATAATGGATACCTGGGCATGGAATCAGAGATTCTCACAGATAGCTTAAATGGTATTGGTAATATTCTAGTTCTTAAATTCAGTGTGGGTTACAGTGTTTGTTTTATTATTGTGTTGCATTTTATACATAACTACACACAAATACATATTATACGTGCATGTGTGTGTGTAAAAACAATAAGGTCTTTTGTATGTACTGAATATCCATACGTTTTAAACTTTGTTTAATTACCCAGTGAGGTCACGAAAGAGCTCAAAGATCAAACTAAGAATGCTTGCCTAGGACTACAGCTGTGCTTTTTTTTCCCCTAGACAGCACAGTATTGCTAGGGTAGTTCCTATCACCTCCCCAAAAAAGCTAACATCTAATCATTGAAAAAAATAAAGATAAATTTCCAATTTTCTTTATCGTGGTGGGAAGATCAAGGACAAGGTTCTGGGCAGACTGGTTGGTTTATCATGTCACTGGGGTCACACTAAAGCATCTTGTAATCTCCCTAAATCAAGTGCCTCTATGTCAGAAAATCAGGGGACTCATCACCCAAGTGGAAGTGCTTCTCTCCCGTCCTCTGTGAATCCTCTACAACATGCCTGGTGGCATATCACTTCCAAGGGGGCAAAAACTGGTTCCTGGTAGGGGCTTGAGAAAAATTCTTAGATATTACAGTGGGCTGTGGTCTACTAAACGGACACTGTGCATATACAGAATATCTGTGGTATTGAAATTTCATGGGATTCAGGAGACATAATTAAGGGAAAAAATGTCCTTAGGAGAGAAATAATGAAAAATAGATTGAGAAACATTGCTCTATGACTTATACCTTTGAGAATCTATCAAGGAGTTTCACCATGCTAGGAAGCAATTCACCTGAGCCTGGGGAGTCAACCTTGTTTATAACTACCAGATGTCCATTTTCCTATTTTCTTTCCTACTTCAGGCTTAAATTCAGATATATATATACAGATAGACAGATAGATACTCTTTCTTATTTCAAAATGAGTCAGTCTGCTTGCTGTTTAAGGATGAAACAAAGTAAGAGCTAAGAAGCTCTAACTTCTCTACTAGTAAAATTATACAATGCTCCCTATACTGCAGATCTACTACCTCTTCTTACTCCGATATCAACTATATAATTAAGAACTTAAACACTTTGAGTTTTTTTCTTTACATTTTCACAAATCTCAGCTTACTTTGGCACACTATTCTTAGAGTTTTGTGTCACTTCTTTGTATTCAACTTTGGCAAACTGCCTGACCTTCCATTACCTGGACTTGCCTATTTAAAATATGAAATTTCCAAAGTTCTAGAAGGTAAAGCCAAGTTGGTCTCTTCAGCTTCCTCCCACCTGTTATTATTTATAACTATTTGTAACTATTCATAATTACAGAGTCTCAGTTTAGTTCTATATAGTTCTATCCCATTTTGAATGCCTTGACGTTGGAACTGTATTCATTTTCAAGATTTTTTAAAATCAAAGGCAGCAGTTCCTAATCAAATGTGAGTAGCTTCTGAATCTTGAGGCCGGCCTTGTAGTCTATGCTATACCTTCATAAAGACCTCTTCTTTTCCCTTCTTTTGTCTTCTGCCAATAACAGTAATAATAATGGCCATAATTCATTGCATTCTTGCCAAATGCCAGGTAAAAATACAAATGATTTTTCATACAGTATCTCATTTAGATCTCACAACAACCCTAGAAAATAGCAGACTATAATGCGTAAGGATACAGACTCGAGCCAAACTGTCCAAATCCCAATTCTGCTATTTACTAGCTATGTAACCTTAATCAGTTATTCAAATTCTCTGTGCTCAGCTTCTCATCTATATAACGGATACAGTAAATTTACTTACTTATAAACTTGTTATGAGGATTAAATTAGGCATTTATGCCATTAAATTAGCCATTATGTCCTATTGCCCCTCCAAAATTTTTTTAACAGGCTCTATCTTCAGATCCAAGACTTTCCCTATAAGAGTGGACTTCATGGGGCTACATCAAATTTAGTAGACATATTTTTCTGGCCATTAATTCTATTTCTTGGTTTTTGGTGATACCAATGATATCAAGTTTTACTCCTTTTATTAAAATTTCAAATTCATTTTGTTGTTTACAATGTTATCAGAGAACCCACTTCTCCAAAAAAATCCCATTTCCATTTATTCATATTTTAGTATAGTGTATTATGTCAAAGAATATATTTAATTTGTCAGGAAATTGCATTAAACTACTGAGAGAAAGCATTATGTACTGCTGTGTGGTATCTGTGGTATATTTTACATTAATACTTGAAACTAGCTATATTTTTAGGATGGCCTCAAGAAATCATGAGTCATACTTAAAAGCATTCCAGAAATAGAAACAAGATGTAAGACTGTACATTACGAACATCTGCAAAACGAATGCCAAGCTGCCATGCATAAGCCAATACAAACCCAGCCCTGTGCAAGAGAGAAACCCCGACTTCAGTGTTTTCAGGCACAAGATGCTACCTTCCAGGAGTCCAATGATAAACTGATGTCAAAGTAAAACCATAGAGCTTGATCCTACATTCTATCATTTCCTTCTCTATGTAAAAATAAAACATCTGGTTCACGTTAGGCTAAATTCCTCATTCAATTTCTAGCCAATCCTTGTTTCAAAAAAATATGTACTATTTTTGCCCAGGCATATTCAAGGGCTTTAAAATAATTCTATTCAAGGAACCTAAATTATAATTTTCTCCCTCCACAGACTCAAATTTGGTATATACGTAAAGATTAAAACTAAAATTTTAGAAAATTATGAATAGTTCAAATTCCATTATAATAAGTCCTTCAAAACTAGTGACGTTTTCTTAATATCCCAAGAGGCAACACAATATAAGAGAAAGAAAAAGCCTTTGAAGCCAAACAGACCTAGTTGTGATTTCTCATCCTGTCCCTTATCAGTGTCCTTGGACAAGTATTCTGAATCTTCTAGGCCTAAGGTTTCCTTATTTTCAAAAGAGAAGTAATAATACTTATCAAGTACACTTATTGTGAGGATTATAGGTAAAGCATCTTGTCCAGCCCCTCAGCCAGTGAGAACCCGGGATGGAAGGGTATTAAAGCCCCATCCTCTATGGAGGCTGCCAAGCCTGCCAAGTCCTCTATCTGGTATGTATCCTAGACAGCAGGCTGCACAGTGCAGGCTCAGTGGTTACGAATGGGCTTCTGGGTTACTCAAATTACCTTCTGGACCTAGAGCCCACCCTGAAGAAATAAAGAAGAAAGGAATCCAATATTTATCCCACCCCTATCTGGTAGAGCCTGTGTTAGGTACTTTCCCATGGCATTTCATTTTATTCACCACAGTCATCCTACAAAATTGCTCGGAAAGAATCTGAACCCAGGCCCATCACACTCCCCTGCATTCGCTCCTTCTATCACATCGCAAAGAGAGATTTCAAAAGAATCACAACTAATCTCACTGCAAGTGCATAGTCATTTACCAAACTGTCACCTATTTATCGTGTATTATTGTACTTGGATATAACGGACATCAAGGGGAAAAACATGGGGGCAGGGGACACAATATGTTTAGAACTAAAGTCCTCATAATTTACCACATGGGCTAACTGAACTAAGAAATCAAATCATTCATACAGCTACATTTATTAAGGATCTACTATATGCTTAGCACCAAGAACACAAAGATGAATACAATCAAGTCCTTTGAAGATGTCAAAGGAAAACAATGCATATATATAAAGCTTCAGTTTATATAAAGCCACTCATCTATAAAGTGGGCTGATGAGTCTGATCCAATATAGCTGTAATCAAAATTAAATAAGAAGTATAATACTGGCCAGCACAGTACTCAGCATTGAGAAGGTATTCAGTTTTTCTTAAAATTGGAAAAAGACATCAATATACATTAAATAAATTAGAGCATATCCATACATAACGATTAAGTGTCAAGCCATATACTTTTGGTGTAGAGGTGTTGGAATAGGAGTATATATGCATAGTTTTTTGTATTTGCACAGAGAAACTCAAGAAAGATACCCCTGCAACTAATAATATGGTAAATAGTGTGAATGGAAATGGGTGAAAGTAAAATTTCTCAATGTGTACCTTTTTATATTGTTTTCATTTTTGAACAACAAAAATGTATTAATTCCACAAAAAAGACTTAGGTTTTTAAAGTAAAGCTTCAGAAAATACTTGACATAAGAAAATTTCCATAATATACTGCTTTGTGAAATGGTCACAAAATAGCACATATTCTATTTTCTTAAATGATACATGCACATACAGTCATTTTTAAAAATATTAGACACATTTACAAGATTCAACTCATATGAAATATGTTCTCTGACCAAAATTAAATTAAATTAGAAATTAATAAAAGAAAGATCTTTGGAAAATCTTCAAATATTTAGAAACTAAATAGCACATTTCTAAATAACACATGGGTCATAGAAGAAATCAAAAGGGAAATTATAAAGCATTTTGAACTGAATGAAAATGAAAACACAACATATCAAAATTTATGGCATGCCACTAAAGCAGTACTCGGGAAATTTTATAGCACTAAATGCCTATAGTATTGAGAAAAAGGAAGAGTTTCAAGTTAATGGCCTCAGCTTCTGCCTTCAGCTACTAGAAAAAGAAGAGCAAATGAAATCCAAAGAAATGAAATTATACTGATCAGAGCTTAAATCAATGAAATAGAAAACAGAAAAATAATTTTAAAAAAATCAACAAAACCAAAAGCTCATTCTTTGAGAAAATCAATAAAATTGACAAATCTCTAGCCAGACTGATCAGGAAAGAGAGAAGACACAAATTATCAAAATCAGGAATATGAGACAGAGAGGGACATAAAGTACACATACTTCACATATTAAAAGGATAATAAGGGGCTATTGTGAAAAACTTTATGACAATACATTCCACAACTTAGATAAAATGGACAAATTCTTTGAAAGACAAATTTCTTTAAAAAGTCAGCTGTTCTTTAGCTAACACAGGAAGAGATAACTTCAATAACTATATCTATGAAAAAAATTGAATATATAGTTAAAAACCTTCCCACAAAGAAAACTCCAGGCCAAGATGGCTTTACAGGTGAAGTCTACCAAATATTTAAGTCTACCAATTTTATACAAACTCATTCAGAAAATTCAAGAGGAGGAAATACTTCCCAATTCATTCTAGAGACCAGAATTACCTGAATACCAAAATCTGACAAAGACATCACAAGAAAGGTGTTATGGACTGAATGTTTGTGCACCTCCAAAATTCATATGTTGAAAACCTAACTCCCAATATAATAGTATTAGGTCATGAAGGTGGACCCTCATGGACGGGATTAGCACCCTTATAAGAAAAGACACAAGAGCGTGCTCGGTCTCTCCACTCTTTCCACCATATGTGGATACAACAAGAAGTCAGCAGTTCACAACCCAAGAGAGGGCCTCATCAGAACCCGACCATGCTGGCACTCTGATCTTGGACTTCCGGACTCCAGAATCGTGAAAAATAAATTTCTATTCTTTATAAGCCACCTAGTCTATGGTGCTTTGTTATGTATAGCAGTCCAAACTGACTAAGACAAAAAGAAGCTGCAGATCAATATCCCTCGTAAATATAGATGCAAAAATCCCAAACAAAATTTTCTCAAAATGAATCCAATAATATGTCAGAACAATGACATATCATGACCAAGAGGGATTTTTTTTTCTGGAAATGCAAAGTTAGCTTAATATTTGAAAATCAATCAATATAATTCACCAAGTTAACAAGCTAAAAAAGAAAAACCACATAATCATGTCAAAGGACACAGAATAAGCACTTGACAAAATCTAACATATCTTCCTGATTAAAATCTCTAATCAAACTACAAATAGAAGAAAACTTCCTCAACTTGATAAAGAACATCTGTGAAAAACCTACAGCTATCATACCTAAGGGTGAAAGAGTGAATGCTTTCCCCCTAAGATCAGGAATAAGACAACAATGTTCCCTCTCATCACTTCTACTCAACATTATATTGGAGTTCTAGCAAGTACAATAAGAAAAAGGAAGACAGACAGACAGAAAGAAACAGAGAAAGACAGAAAGAAAGAAGAAGCATCTAGATTGGAAAGGAAGAAGTAGAACTGTATTTATTTATAGACATGATTGTTTATGTAGAAAATGTAATGGAATCTACAAAAGCAAGTTCTAGAACTAACAAGCAAGTTTAGCAAGGTGCCAAGATACAAGATCAATATGTAAAAATAAATTGTACTTCTATATTAAAGTTAGAAAATGATACCATTTACAATAACATTAAAAAATATGAAATACTCAAATGATAACTCTGACAAAATATATGCAAGATCTGCACACTGAAAACAACAAAACATTGCTGAGAGAAATTAAAGATCTAAATAACTGGAGAGATATACCCTGTTCGTGGGTTGGAAGGCTCAATATTATTAATATATCAATTATCCCCAAAATGATCTATAGATTTAATGCAATCTCAATCAAAATCTCAGCAGATTTTTTTAGTAGAAATTGACAAGTTGATTCTAAAATCACAAATAGATGCAAAGGACCAAGAATAGTCAAAACAACTTTATAGAAAGAACAAAAATATTAGACTAACATTACCCGACTTCAAGACTTATTGCAAAGTTACAGTAATCAAGACAGTGAGGCAATGGTGGTGTCAAGATACACAAATAGATCAATGGAACAGTCTAGAAACAGACTCACAACATACATGGACAACTAATTTCTGACAAAGGTACAAAGGCAATTCACTGGAGAAAGGATAGTCTTTTCAGCAAATTATGCTCGAACAATTTGATATCCATCTGCAAAAAATGAACTTTGACCTATACTGTATATAAAATGACCGTTGGCCTATATCATACATAAAAATTAATTTAAAATGGATAATAAACCTAACTATAAAATCGACAACTATGAAAACATCCAGGAAAAAAACTGAGGAAAAAAATCTTTGTGACGTTTAGTTAAACAAAGACTTCTCAGGTATGACCCCAAAAGCACAATCCACAAAAGTAAAAAACTAATAAATTGGACTTCATCAAAATTTAAAACTTCTGCTCTCCAAAAGATATTAAGAAAATTAAAAGACATGCCACTGACTGAAAGAAAATATTTGCCAATCTTACACCTGATAAAATTCTTATACCCAGAATACATAAAGAAATCTCAAACCCAAAAGAACACAAACAGCCCAATAAAAAAGTAAGCAAAAGATTTCAACAGACACTTCACCAAAGATATACAGATAGCAAATAAGCATGAATAAACGCTCAACACCATTAGTCACTAGGAAATGCAAATTAAAATCGCTATGAGATACTACTACACAACTTTTAAAATGGCTAAAATTAAAAAGATTGACCATATCATGAGTTGGCAAGAATGAGAAGAAACTGGAACTCATGTACATTGCTGGTAGAAATGGAAAATGACACAACCACTGTGGAAAACAGAATGGCAGGTTCTTAAAAAATTAAACAGAGGCCAGCCTCATGGCTGCGTGGTTCAAGTTCCACACGCCCCACTTTGGTGGCCTGGGTTCACGGGTTCGGATCCCAGGTGCAGACCTACACCACTTGTCAAGCCATGCTGTGGTGGCAACTCACATACAAAATAGAGGAAGATTGGCACAGATGTTAGCTTAGGGCTAATCTTCTTCCAGCAAAAAAAGAGAAAGATTGGCAACAGATGTTAGCTCAGGGCAAATCTTCCTCAAGAAAAAAAAAAAAAAAGTTAAACAAACACCTACCATGTGATATAGCCATTTCACTCCTAGGTATAGATACAAGAAAAAAGAAAGCATATGTCCATACAAAGGTTTGTACATGAATATTCAGAGCAGCTTTATTTCAAGAACTTCAAAATGGTAACAATGAAGGTCATCAAAAGGTGAATGGATAAAAGGAATGAGCTACTGAGACATGCAACATGCAAGAAGCTCAAAATAATTATGCTGAGTGATAGAAGCTAGACAAAAGTAGAGTACCTATTATATGATTCCATTTATATAAAATTCTAGAAAATCCAAATAAATCTACAAAGCAGATCAGTGATTCCCAGAAAATGGA
Source organism: Diceros bicornis minor (assembly GCF_020826845.1). Lineage (NCBI taxonomy): Eukaryota > Metazoa > Chordata > Mammalia > Perissodactyla > Rhinocerotidae > Diceros > Diceros bicornis. Next base: position 34,520,539 of record NC_080748.1, on the reverse strand, counting down.
GGAACCAGGGGACATAATAAAGAGGCACAAGTAAACTTCTGGGGGCGATGAATTTATTTCATCAGTATTTTGATTATGATGATGTTTCACGGTTATATACACATGTCAAAACTTATCAAATGGTACATTTTAAATATGTGCCATTCATTGTAAAATGATACTTAGTAACACTGTAAAAAAGAAGATTAGAGTAACACATTAAAATGTTAACAGTGCTTATAATTTGACATATAGATGACTTGGGTTTTATCCTTTTTCAGCATTTCCCAGGTTTTCTCTGTTGATCAAGTTTTTTGTAATAGGAAAAAAAGTTACATTTCTTTTGAAAAACCATGTTACAAAGTGATAACAGCCATACTGGAAGTAGGGAAGAACTGTGATACACAAAGAAAGTAGCAATATGATGGAAGACATATATTAGAATATTTTGACTAATCAATTTAATATCCAAAATTCAATTTGCAATTCAGCCTCAAAGTGCTTATCTACAAGGTATTGCTAAATTGTGATAATTTACTGAAGTCACCTTTGTGGGTCTTAGTGTAGCTAGTCATATTCATGACAAGACAACCACCACCAAAAACATAAAATAAAAGCAAGGAATGACCTTTAGCTATGAACACATCTCATAAGAACCAAGAATTTTTAGGTCCTGTCAAATGAGTCCAAATTCTTTAAACATAAAGCATGAACTTTTAATTTTTATGAGTCAGGTCAGAGAAAAAGCAGTTATAATGGATGTATTCTTTAATAAAAAGTTTCACTCTACACATAGGGGTTTTATTAGCTATTTTTAAAGATACAGTCTAATACATGCTTACTGTAACAAACAAAAAATTCAAAAATGTAAAAAGAAATTTATCTGATCTCTCTCAACTCCTTCCATTCCCAATCCCACTCCTAACCCAAGGCCCCAGAAGGAAGTCAAAGTTAACAGCCTGGAGTAGCCTTCCACACATTTCTCTGTATACAGAGAGACATATAATACACCTGCAAAGAGTGTTTCAAGTTTTTTTTTAAAAAACAAAAATAGCGTCATACTTCATATACTACTCTGCAGTCTGCAATTTTTGCTTAACAATACCACAGGAACACTCTCTAGGTCCACAGATACAAATCTAATTTATTCTTTTTTAACAGCAGAAGATTCCATAATATGGGTATACAATAATTTATTCAATCATTCCTCTATTGATGCACTCAGATCGCTTCCAGTTTTTGGCACCACCAAAAACACCAAAGTGCTGCAATATATATTGTGTACAAATATCTTTTTTTATGTACTGATTTTTTCTTTAAGGGATAGAACCTAAAAAAAGAAACTGCTACATCAAAAGGTATATTTTTTATTTTAATAGCCACCATACCATTTCCAAAGAAGTCATATGAACTCACACTTCTACCAGCAATGTATGACAATGCCACTTCCCTGAAACCTTGTAGGTACTAGACATTATAATATTTTTTAATTTTGGCCCAGGTGATGTATGAAAATTGCTATTTTATTGTATAATTTGCATTTCTCTAACTATTAAGCAGGGTTAGAACACATGTTCATATACTTACCGGCCATTTGAATTTCCTCTCTTGTGGCATGTCTATTTAAATCCTTTGCCTATTTTCTACTGGATCACATGATGTTTCTCATCAAATTGTAAGATATATTTGTATGTTAAGGGTATTAATCCTATGTCTAGCAGATGTGTTATATATGCATTAAAAATATGATTTTTAAGTTATATATGCATTAAAAATATGATTTTTAAGTTTACTACTTGAATTCATTTTCTCATTTTAACAATGTCACTAATAGTGGTTAAATTACCCAGTAGATCCAAAGAAGTCTATTTAACATATTACATAGCTCAAAAATTGTACATCTGCAATGAAAGTTGCAGAAAGCAACAACAGTCATTAAACAGAAAATAAAAAGCAATAAAAATGCATCAAAAAACTTCAAGTCATCTTCAGTACAGTGCCTGGGAGAAAGAAGATTAAAGAAAAATTAGGCACTGAATAAAGACTGTTGTAGAGACTGGAGACTTCAAGACATGTTCAATGGCTTTAAAAGTTGATGGGACTCTTCCTTTTGAGGGCTCTATTCTTAAAAATACATTTAAAGAAGTCTCAAATGAAATCCTTTTCTCAAAGTAAATTTTCAGGTAATGAGAGGCAATTAGTGTACTATGGAAAATAAGGCAAATCTTAAGGATTGGAGGCCTTGCTTCTCAGATTGTTTTTCAAGCTCTGATTCTATTAAGTAAGATAATCTTAGGTAACACTTTCCTGGAGGCCTTTTGTGTAATCTTTGTCACTAATTCATTCAAGCTGACAAGTAGCTGCAATGATTGTTCCACATTATCTACACTGACACAAAAATGACCTAGTTTTTACATGCTATTTTGTCATTTACGACACTGATGAATTTCTCAAACCTCTTAAAATTATTTACAAACTACTGACAAAGGTTTTCGCCCCCCCAAAAAATCTCTCATCCTGTTGACTTTTTGCCAAAACTCACCATTTTAAGAGTGCAATGTTGTAATTCTTGCAGAAAATATTTGTGGGCCTTAATTGCTTGGATATGAGTTCAGTGTGTCCAGTAAACCTTAAACGACCTCATGTATAATTGGTCCACTGATTCCAACAAGGTTATGTAAGGAAGCAGAAATATAACTCTGAAGTCAGGTTTAAAGTCATCTATTGAAAACCTGCTACCCTGGAGCACCACCTCATAAGGCAAACCCTGGAAAAAATATCAGCTTTGATACAATGTAGTTTAACTTCAAGCATAAAAACATGAAGGAACCCCTTTTCAATAGTTGCCAATTTCAACTAAGCCTTGAGATTTGGTTTTCATACAAAAAGGCAAAAAAGCTTCAATTATCCACTTCAACACTTGCAGGTGAGAGACTAGGGACTCAGATGATAAGCGGAAGTTATAATGGTCAAGGCAGGAGGTGACAAGACCTAGATAATAAAAAAACTGAGGAACAGTCCAACTCCTATGTCTATTATGTGCCAGGCACTGGGCTAGATGCTGGAGGTAGAAAGATGTCCTGCTGTCACCAACGCAGTGAAGACAGAAACAGTTCAAATGAGAATTAGACAACTGACTATAAAATACAAGCTTTCATTATCTCAATCAAATAGTCAATGAATTAAGAAATTTTACTTTGACGAGATAATACTGCTTTTGTGTGGTTTTTAATTGAGTTTTAGACTTCCACTTTAGAATATTTCCAATCTCTAGCATCTGCCAGTTAGCAGAATTTCTACCATTCTATTAAATAAATGTTATATATGAATATCAGGGTTCATATTTCAACACTGTGATTTTTATTTTTTCATTACTAAAAGATGATAGTGATTTTCAGTGCTCTGAGTAACAACTTTGATAAAGATAGAAATAAAACAGCACTGCCATGCCTCAACTATTTCAACATTTTTCAATAATCTTTCACACTTTTAAATTCCAAAAGAGTTTTCTAACACACCACTCTTCTGTCCATTCCAGGACTTATTCTAAAGAAAAGCAGCCAGAGACCTTGCGGCAGACTATAAAAGGAAAATCCAACTGAAGTCAGGAAATCTGGGCTTTGCTAATAATTCTTCTTCTGACCTCTTTTTTGTGGTCCTACTTTGCTGGCTATGAAATGAATTTCAAAGAGGATAATAATTGCTAAAGTTCCTTTCCTTAACAAAAGTCTATCATTTTATGTTTCATTTGAAAATATTAAATATCCAAAAGGCAAAAAGCTAAATTGAAGCATAAATATAGGAAGGAAAGTAACAGGGTATCAAACTTCAACAAAACACCATTTCCAAAATATTTTAAAATATTCTTTAAAATAACTCCACAAGAGAAAAAAAAAAAAATCCATCAAAGTTCTCTCATAACCAAAACCCATAGTCACTAATCAGTCATGTAATAGCAAGAGTGACGCCAAAGAACTGCAATTTTCCCATTTTGGAAACAGTTCCTAAGAGAGGGAGAAAAGTCCAAAGAATACAATATTTGAACATGATACAGTAAACAGATGCACAAAACATGTTACATTATGCAATACAATATATCTGTCCAATCAATATGTAGCAACTACATAATGCTTATGTGGATTCGCAAGATTTTGGTTGACTTAGCTCAGCCACTTTTCCTATTTCAAGTTAACCAAACTCCCAGCAGTCTTTTTCTTATAAATGGGCACAGTTGCTCATAAGACTAGTAGAGACAATGTAAACATTTACTAGTGGGTAAAACATATGCTACCATCATCTTGATATACAAACAATAATAGATAAGGATACTTATATTGTGAATATGGTAGGAACAATGACGACTGGATAGCAAGCCCAGAAAATGCAAAGTGGAGTCTACAGACCATCCAACTGCATTCAGTATAAACTCTCTTCAGACAAATTTCAAAGGGTAAGCTACTAATAACTGAACACAAAAGAAATGAAAATTTTGATTACATGAGAGATGCATGAAAACTGTAATAAAAATTGAAAGTACGTAAACCAGAAAATGTTGGGTTTGTTTTTCTGAGTTTTTTTGGTGACAATTTATGGGAGTTTTGCTATATTTAGAAACAGATACCTTTTACAATTTGGAACTTGATCTGAGCCAGCCACTGTATTGCCCCTCGGTCATTCGTAAAATATTGAAAATACGTCCATTCAAAGCCTATGTTTTTAAGTCTTAAAGTTGATGTTATTCCAAAGATCTTTTGAATCCTTAAAGCTAGTATAGATAATCTTACTAATTTTCTCACTTAAGAAGATCCTTCAAATGATTAAGCATTTGTTATTATAACAAAATATTTCAGCAGACCCTAGATAGGAGACTATGGCATTTTAGTTGTTAAAAAAAGGAATGGATAGTGCTATCCTCTGTTGAGAGCTGTCAAGCAATGACTATGCTTCATGTCTAGGTGAGACTGAAAAGGCCAACATTCTTTCCACACTGTAAATACATTAAGTGTGATCTTTGAAAGGAAATTGAAGTTTATTTGAAGAGCCTACTGCCATTTGTGATCCTGCAAACAACCTAACTGAGGGCAAATTCAAAATCAAATCTAGATGAACTGTATTCCAGATTTATTTTTTAAGGGTAAGACTGAATGAAGATAAAAATGTTTTAGCATATCTCTTAAGCAGAAACATACCAGCCCTTAGTAATCCCCATACTCAACAGAGTCAGAGGCATGGGATAATGGAAAGTGAAAAGGAACAAGAATCAGGAGACTGGAGAAATGGTTGTGTCAGGGACTCATTTATTGAGCACTATGTGCCAGGTACTATCCTACACATTTCACTTATGCTATTTGATCTAATCCTTACAATACATCCATGATGTTGAAATGACTGTCCCCATATAGTCAACAAGACTCAAACCAGTTAAATGACTATAGAAATTCACAGATCTAAGAAAAAAAAAAGAAATTCACACATCTAGAAAGTAGTAGAGACAAATTTTAAACATAATTTCCTCCCAAAGCAATTGTTTCCCCACAGAACTCAAAACTACATAAAAGTTTTTCTATTGTCTTTTAAGAGTGGATAATATTCCTCACTTCTAAAGCTCATTTTAAAAAGCTAGCTACAGTTATAAGAAAGACCCAGAAATCAGGAAAAATGAGTGGTTTTTTTTCAATTATCATGTACCTATGGCATGTAAGGTGTTATAGATAGTTTTGTTAATTTTTCTCTAGATAAGTATAACAACTCGTTAAAGAATTATATCACTAGTCTCACCCCTAGAAAAGAAAACCTGTCTATTACAATAATATGATTAGGCATAACCATTAAATAACAAATATTAAAAATAAATGTTCCTGACTCCCACTTCTAGTTAGGATGAAGAGAATTTTACTTCCAACCTAACAACCAGAACAAGTCAGTTAATGTATAAAAATCACAGTTTCTTAAAAAACCATCACACAGTTAAGGATACAAAGGAATCTAAATGAACTAAATTCTAGAAAGTAATGAGCCCCTTCAAGGAGAGAAGAGACCCACAGCTAACTTTCTTACCTGGTAGATAGCAAGAGGAGGAAAAATCTGCCATAGATGTGTCAGGATAAACAAGCTAAACTTTTAACAAACTTATAATGGCCACACATGGGCTGGCATGATGAATTAATCTACTGAAAAGTCTCAGCCACAAAGAAAATCTCCAAATACCCACCAACTCTTTCCCATTGGCCTTCATCAAGTGCACAGGGGTGTACACTAAAACCCAGATGCAGGGCAGGAGCTGAGAGAGATCTTTCCTGAAGCATGATAGACCTTTCCTTAGTGCAAGGCAACAACCCATTGAAGGCTGGGGATGGGACAGAAAGGGCAACAGAAATCCCACCAACACACTTCAGGTCTTTATCCAGCGCAAGCCAGCAGTTCTCAAGGATGTTGCTGGGGCAGAAGAGCTGAGATAAACCCTTCTGAGGCACTCTTGGCCTTCACTGACATGGCCTCTGGAGGCTGGAGGCAACAGGACAAGAGAGATCTAAGTTGCAGTAAGCAGAATACAGGAGTGAATAGCAAAGAGAATCCCCCAGTATCCAGAGATCTGGCAGCTATAAAGCAAAGAGAGATTGTCCATGGTTCATAGAACTGGAGATTGAGCTATAAAAAGCACCAAGAGAAGTGTGGAATCTCACCAGAATTCAGATCCCGAACCCTGCTAAAGGAAAAGTCTCGATGCCTTCCTCAAAACATTTAAAGCCAGAGATAAATGGAACCTAACGAAACCTACAACAAAGACCAGCACAGATTAGACTGACTCAGCACTCCCTCCTCCCACCACACACACACACAGGGCTTAGCAGAAGAGGGGGCATGCCCTCTCCTGGGATAAATATTATTTACTTCAACCTCTACTGTTCTTTTATGTAGAATCTCTGGAATACGATAAAATATTATGAGACAATCAGGAAAGCAAGAAAATGTGACCCATGGTCAAGAGAGACAAAAAATCAATAAAAGCAGTTTTAAAAATGGCCCAGATGCTGGAATCATTAGACCATAAAAAATACATTAAAAGATCTAGTGGAAAAGGAGAACAACATGGATGCATTCAAGCACGAAAGGTGGAAAATATAAAGAAAAACCAAATGACATGGTAGAAATGAAAAATATATTAACAGAAATGAACGAATCATCAGATGAGACTAACACCAGATCATACAAAGCAGGAAAAAAAATCAGTTAATTATGGCAAACAACTTTCCAAAATTGATGAAAGTTATTAACTCAGAGACACAAAAAGCTCAGAGAAATGCAAGGAAGGTAAGTTCAAAGAAAACCACACCTAGCTACATCAAAGGCAAACTTCTGGTGAAAAAAAAAACATAAAAAGAAAATCTTAAATGTCGATAGAGAAGAAAGAAAAATTACAAACAGGAGCATAACAACAAAAATCACAGCAGACTTTTTAATAGAAACAATAGAAACCATAAGACAATAAAATGATGTCTTTAAAATACTAAAAGAAAAAAAATATCCAGGAAAAAAAAATCCTTTGAAAATGAAAGCAAAATAAACACGTTTTAAGACAGACAACAGACGAGAGAATTCATATCTAGTAAACCTGCACTAAAAGAAATGCTAAAAGAAACTCTTCTGGCTGAAGAGAAATGCTTTTAGATGGATGCCTGAATCTGCAGAAAGGAATGAAAAGCAGTAAAAAGCAGTAAAATATGGTTAAATATTTAAAACTTTTAAAATTATCTTCATTTTATATATTTAATTTCTTAAAATTCTACTGATTGCTTAAAGCAAAAATAATAACAAGTCGTGCTATTTTTAACATCTACATAAAATTAAAATATATGATAACAAGAGTACAAAGGGTATGGGAGGGAAACGAAAGTATAGTGTCGAAAAGTTCTCATATTGTTCCTAAAATAGATTAATTATTATTTGAAAGTAGACTATGATAAGTTAAAGATGTACATTATAATCTCTAAAGCTGTGCTGTTCAATAGACGAGCTACTAGTCACATGTTGTTATTTAAATTTGAGTTTAACTGAAGTAAAATTAAATAAAATTTAAAATTATTTTCCTCAATTGCACTGGCCACATTTTGAATGATTAATAACCACATTGGCTAGCACCTACTGTATTGGACAGCACAGATACAGAACATTTTCATCACTTCAGAAAATTCTATTGGAGAGAGTTACTCTACAAAAAGAGGCATAACTAAAAAGCCAAAGGAGGAGACAAAATAGAACACATTATCCCTCAAAAGAAGGCAAGAAAAGATGTATATAAAAACATAAATAGGACAAACTGCAAACAAACATCAAGATGGTAGACTTAAACATAAGAAAGCTTTAATGTTGATTGCTTTAATATGTCAATAATTATATTAAATATAAATGGGCTGAATCATTCCAATTGAAAGAGCTTGTCAGAATAGATAAGCTGTTCATAAGACACACTTTAAATATAAAGACAGAGACTAGCTGAAAGCAAAAGAATGAAATAGAGCATAACATGCAAATACTAAGCACAAGAAAGATAGTGTGGTTTATATTAATATCAGACAAAATAAACTTTAAGGAAAAAAAGTGTTATCAGACATAAAGTCAGCATTGCATAATAAAGAGACCATTCATAAAGACACTATACTTTCGTTTATCTCCCAATTATAAATGTGTACATATCTATTACAGAGGTTCAAAATACACAAAGTAAAAATTATAGAAGGGAGAAATAAGGCAAATCTATGATCATAATAGAAAGTTTTAACACCTCTTTCTCAGTAACTAACTGAAAAGGCAGATTAAAAAATCGATAAGAATATAAAAGACTTGGGCCGGCCCCGTGGCTTAGCGGTTAAGTGCATGCGCTCCGCTGCTGGCGGCCCGGGTTCGGATCCCGGGCGCGCACCACTTCTCCGGCTATGCTGGGACCGCGTCCCACATACAGCAACTGGAAGGATGTGCAGCTATGACATACAACTATCTACTGGGGCTTTGGGGGGAAAAAATAAATAAATAAAATCTTTAAAAAAAAAAAAAAAGAATATAAAAGACTTGAACAACACTGCCAACATTGGCCAAATTAATATTTATAGAATATAACACCCAATATCAGCAGAATACTAATTCTTTTCAAAGTTCACATGATAGATCATATGCTGCATCATAAGTGTCAATAACATCAGTTTCAAAAGACTGAAACCACACAGAGTATGTTCTCTGACCATAATAGTATTAAATTAGAAATCAATACCTATAAGATAAACAAAAACAAACCAAATACTGGAAACAAAGCAAACACACCTCTAAACAATCCTGGATCTAAAAAGAAATCACAGAGGAAATTAGAAATATTTTGAACTGAATAATTAAGAAAACTTAACATATCAACATTTGTGAGATGGAGCTAAAGCACTGTTTAGATGTAAATGTATAGCTTTAGATGTCTAAATTAGCAAAAAAGAAAGGAGCAAAAAAATAATCTGAGCCTCCACCTTAAAATGTTAGAAAAAGAAGAGCAACCAAAGCAAATAAAAAGAAATATTAAAGAGTGGAAATTGATGAAATAACAAATGGACAAGCAATAGAGAAAAATCAAAGGCTATTTTTTTGGAAAACTTAACATCATTGATAAACCCCTAGTAAGACTGACTAAAAAGAGAAGGGGGAAAAAGAAACCCAAATTTCCAATATCAAGAATAAAAGAGGGCTGGGCCGGCCCCATGGCTTAGCTGTTAAGTGCTCGCGCTCCGCTGCTGGTGACCCGGGTTCGGATCCCGGGCACGCACCAACGCACCGCTTCTCTGGCCATGCTGAGGCTGCATCCCACATACAGCAACTAGAAGGATGTGCAACTATGACATACAACTATCTACTGGGGCTTTGGGGGAAAAAAATGAGGAGGATTGGCAATAGATGTTAGCTCAGAGCTGGTCCTCCTCAGCAAAAAGAGGAGGGTTAGCATGGATGTTAGCTCAGGGCTGATCTTCCTCACAAAAAAAAAAAAAAAAGAATAAAAGAGGGAATAGCAATACAGACTCTGCAGATATTTAAACAATAATAAAGGCTACATTATTAAAAAATTTAGGCCAATAAATTTTAAAACTGAGATGAAATGGACCCATCCCTTTAAAATAAAATAGAACTATAAAGTTCTTAGAAAAAACATAGAATATCTTCACAACCTTGAAGTAGGCAAAGATTTCTATGATACAATAAACACTAACCATACAAAAATGATAAATTGGATGTAATCAAAACTTCACCACCTACAACACGGCTGGCCCCGTGGTGTAGCAGTTAAGTGCACACGCTCCGCTGCTGGTGGCCTGGGTTCGGATCCTGGGCACACAGCGACACACTGCTTGTCAGGCCATGCTGTGGCCGCGTCCCATATAAAGTGAAGGAAGATCAGCATGGATGTTAGCTCAGGGCCAGTCTTCTTCAGCAAAAAGAGGAGGATTGGCATGGATGTTAGCTCAGGGCTGATCTTCCTCACAAAAAAAAAAAAAGAAAGAAAAAAACTTCACCAACCAAAAGATATCATTGAGAAAATGAGTAGGCAATGCAGAGACTGAGAAAAAGCATTCATAATACATACATAATGACAAAGGACTTGTGTCCAAAATATATGAAGAACTTTTACAAATCAACAATAAAAAGGTAAACAACTCAATTTTTTTAAAAAGGCAAAACATTTTAAGACACTTCACAAAAAATATACAAATGGCCAATAAGCATAAGAAAATATCTTGAACATCGTTACTCACCAGAGCAATGCAAATTTAAACCACAATGAGTGGCCGGCCCTGTGGCGTAGGGGTTAAGTGTGCAAGCTCTGCTGCTGGCGGCCCGGGTTTGGATCCCCGGCACGCACCGACACACTGCTTGTCAGGCCATGCTGTGGCAGCGTCCCATATAAAGTAGAGGAAGATAGGCACAGATGTTAGCTGAGAGCCAGTCTTCCTCAGCAAAAAGAGGAGGATTGGCATGGATGTTAGCTTAGGGCTGATCTTCCTCACACTCACACACACGCGCACGCACACACACACACACACACACACACACACACACTAAAATAAATAAATAAATATTTAAACCACAATGAGAAGACATGCACTACTGGAACAGCAGAGTAAGAACCTCTGAAAATCTACTCTTTCATAAAAGCAATGAGAATACTGGAAAAAATTGTCAAAATCAACTTTTTCAGAACTCTGGAAATTAACAAAAGGCTTTTAACAATCCCACAAGCACTTAACCAAGAAAAATGGGTGAACCTCAGTAAGAACAGCGAGCTTTGTAGTATTTTAACTTGACCTGTTCCCATATCTCTCCCTAGTCTGTGGTAGTCTTAAAAACCAACTGCCTGGGGCCGGCCCTGTGGCTTAGCAGTTAAGTGCGTGCGCTCCGCTGCTGGCGGCCCAGGTTTGGATCCTGGGCGCGCACCGACGCACCGCTTCTCTGGCCATGCTGAGGCCGCATCCCACATACAGCAACTAGAAGGATGTGCAGCTATGACATACAACTGTCTACTGGGGCTTTGGGGGAAAAAATAAATAAATAAAATTAAAAATAAATAAATAAATAAATAAATAAATAAAAACCAACTGCCCACAACAATGGTGAAAACTAGCAGTCTGGCAACCACTGAAGAGGACAGAACAGGGTTAGAACTTCCCAAAAGCTCTCCCCGAGAGAACTATCCATATTGACCTGTCTAGCAGCTCCCTGAAAAGCTCCATTCTTAGAATTTGTCTTTATTTGACACACTCAGAGCTCCCTGTGTGCAAACAGCACTACCCCCAGGGCATTTGTCAAAAAAAATCAGCAACAATTGCTTAATATCACAGCTGCCTGAGGCAGCAAAAGCAGTTGGAGCTAATGTGAGGATGATCAAAAAACTTAAAAAAAAAAAAAAAAAAACTTAAAGGGAAAAACTGAGAATTAGATATGCAAAGGAGGCTTTAAAAAGCTCCAGTGTATGCCTAGGAATCTAAAAGGCCATGTGCAGGACTATGCACACATCCAGGAAAGTCCCGAGAAGGGCCAAATCTCTCACCTCTGGCTGATGTTAAGGCTTTGCAGAAGCAGGAAGTGAAGCCTAAGACACACTGGTAAGCTGCCTGTGGAATACTGAAATCATGCCCAAAACGCACACAGAGGCCTTGGGCAAAGGCTGAGAGAAGCTTATTTGTTCAAGGCATTTAAGAAATCTCTGTCCAATCATTACCTGACCACCAAGTTAACTGAGCAGAAATTTTAGTGGTTGCACATGACAAAGAATACAAACTTTAGAAAAACAGTCTATGAAAATCACAAAACAAATAAACAGCAACAACAACAACAAGTAGCAAAAACGAAACGTGGGAAGAGAGGAATCTGATTTCCAGAGTTGCCACATCATACTATTTAATATGTCCGCTTTTCAACAAAAAAAATTTTCACAAACAATAGGAAAGTATGGCCCCTACACAGAGGAAAAAAAATCAGTCAAACAAACTATCTCTGAGGAAGCCAGACACTGGACTTAGTAGATAAACACTTTAAATCAGCTATTATAAATATGTTCAAAGACCTAAGAGAAACCATGTATAAGAATTAAAAGAAAGTACGACAACAATATCTCACCAGAAAATATAAATAAAGAAACAGAAATTATTAAAAAGATCTAAATGGAAATTCTGAAGTTGAAAACTACAATAAGTGAATTGAAAAAATTCACCAGAGGGGCTCAACAACAGATGTAAGCAGGCAGAATAATCAGCAAACTTGAATATAGGTCAATTGAGATTATCCAGTCTAAGAAACAGAAAGAAAAGAGAATGAAGAAAAACAAACAGAACCTCAGAAACCCGTGGGACACCAGCTAGTATATCAACACACCCATAATAGGAGTTCCAGAAAAAGAAAGTGAGAGAGGAGGGAAGAAAGAAATAATAATAAAGAATAATTGCCAAAAACTCCCCCAAATTGATGTAAAAACATTAATCTGCACATCCAAAAAGCTCAACAAGCTGCAAATGGGTCAAACTCAAAGAGATCCGCACTTAGACACATTGTAGTCAAACTGCCAACAGTCAAAGACAAAGAGAGAATCTTGATAGCAAAGAGAAAAGTGATTCATCACGTAGAGGGGGATCCTTGATAAAATTAAAAACTGACTTCTCATCAGAAACTATGGAGGCGAGAGGCAGTAAGATGACATGTTCAAAGTGCTAAAAGAAAAAACCGTCAACCAAAAGAAAAAACGGTCAACCAAGAATTCTGTATCCAGTAAAATTATCCTTCAAACAACAAAGGAGAAATTAAGAAATTTCCAGAGAAACAAAAACAGAATACATCACTAGCAGATCTGCTCTACAAGAAATACTAAAGGGACTCTTTCCTTCATGCTGAAATGAAAGCACACTAGAAAGTAACTCAAGGGCCGGCCCCGTGGCTTGGCGGTTAAGTGCGCGCGCTCCGCTGCTGGTGGCCCGGGTTCGGATCCCGGGCGCGCACCGACGCACTGATTGTCCGGCCATGCTGAGGCCGCATCCCACATACAGTAACTAGAAGGATGTGCAACTATGACATACAACTATCTACTGGGGCTTTGGGGGAAAAAAATAAATAAATAAAATTATATAAAAAAAAAATACGAAAGTAACTCAAATCTACAACAAAGAAAGAAAAAGTACCAGTAAAGATAACCACATCTGTAAATATAAAGACTGTACAGTAGTCCCCTCTTATTCGCAGTTTCACTTTCTGCAATTTCAGTTATCTGTGGTCAACCACAGTCCAAAAATATTAAAAGAGAAATTCCAAAAATAAACAATTCAGAAGTTTTAAATTGCACACCATTCTTAGTAGTGTGATGAAATCTCACATCAGCCATCCTGCTCTGTCCCACCTGGACGTGAATCATCCCTTTGTCCAGCATATCCACACCATATATGCTACCTGCCCATTAGTTACTTTGTAGCCTTCTCAAGTATCAGATCATTGTCCTGGTATCACAGTGCTTGTGTTCAAGTAACCCTTACTTTACTTAAAAATAGCCCCAATGCACAAGAGTTGTGATGTTGGCAATTTGGATATGCCAAAGAGAAGCCGTAAAGTGCTTCCTTTAAGTGAAAAGGTAAAAGTTCTTGACCTAACAAGGACAGCAAAAAAAAAAAAAATCATATGCTGAGGTTGCTAAAATCTACAGTAACTTTTATTATAGTTTATTGTTATAATTGCTCTATTTTATTAGTTACTATTGTTAATCTCTTACTGTGCCTAATTTATAAATTAAACTTTATCATGGGTATGTATGTATAGGAAAAAACATAGTATATATAGGGTTCTATACTATCTGCAATTCCAGGCACCCCCTGGGGTCTTAGGAAATAGGCCCTGTGGATAAGAGGGGACTACTGTATGAATATATTTTTGTTTGTAACTCTTTTCTTCTATCTGATTTAAAAGACAACTCCATAAAATGGTAATTATAAAATTGTGTCAATAGACTTTTAATGTATAAAGATATAATTTGTGTGACAATAATAGCACAAAGGAAGTGGAAGGAAACAGAGCTATATTGGAGGAAAGTTTTTGTATATTAATGAAATTAAGTTAGTATTAATCTAAACAAGTTTAAGTTATATTGTTAATTGTAATCTCTAGAGTAACCACTAAGAAAATAACTCAAAAAATATAGTAAAAGAAAAGTGGGACAGAGTGGAGAGGACAGATTGTAGATCCATTTAGGAGGTAGAGTAAGTGAAAACTTCTGTCAGATGGAAGAGAGATATGCTCCCTCAAGGAGCACATAGTCTAGTGGAAGAATCTGAAGAGTGAACGAAAGATTATTCTATAGTGTGCCCAATGACTGGAACTTAGGAGGGGAAGGAGAATGGCAGGAGATGAGGCTGAGACTAGATCATGACAGGCAGGGATTGACTTCTGTTCCTAAGGTATTAGAAAGTCATTTAACAAATTTTGAGAAGAGAAGTGACATGATTTGGAGCAAAGAAGTATCTGTGAGTCATTAGGGGAATGCAAATCACAACAACAAAGAGATACTACTTCATACTCACGAAGATGGATATAATAAAAAAGACAGACAATAACAAGTATTGGTGAAGATGTGGAGAAACTGGAACCCTCACACATTGTTGGTGGAAATGTAAAATAGTGCAGCCTCTTGGAAAACAGTTTGGTTATTCTTCAAAATGTTAAACATAGAGTAACCATATGACCTAGCAATTCCACTCTGAGGTACATACCCAAGAAAATTGAAAACATATGTCCATACAAAAACTTGTATACAAATGTTCATAGCAGTATTCATAATAGCTCAAAAGCAGAAACAATCCAAATGTCCATCAATTGATGAATGAGTAAAGAAAGTGTGGTATATCTATACAATGGAACATTATTTAGCCACAAAAAGGAATGAAGTACTGATACATGCTACAACATGGATGGGCTTTGAAAACATTGTAAGCAATGATAAAATTATAAAATAACCCAGACACAAAGGCCACATACTGCATGATCCCATTTATATGAAATGTTCAGAATAGGCAAATCCATAAAAACAGAAAGTATATTAGTGATTGCCAAAGGCAGTGAGGGGAGAAGGAGGAGGAAATAGGGAGTGACTGTTAATGGGTATGAGGTTTCTTTTGGGGGTGATGAAAATGTTCTAAAGTTAGATAGTGGTGTGGTCGCATAAATCTGTGAACATACTAAAAACCACTGAACTGTACACTTTGGAAAGGTGAATTTTATGGCATATGAATTATACCTCAATAAAACAAAAACCATGTTGAGTTACCATTTCACACCTAGCAGAATGAGTAAAATAAAAAAGACAAGAAATATCAGTGTTGGCAAGGATGCAGAACATCACTGTTGGTCAAAGGCGGTTGTACGGGTTTATAAAATTGTCAAACTAACCAAAATGAGTACGTAAGATCTGTGCATTTTATTATATGTAAATTTTATCCCCATTAAAAAAGAAACAACAGTATGTGAAAAAATAAATGTTTTACTAAAATATTCATGGATGAAGTAATACAATGTCTGGGATAGGTTTTAAATACTCCAGAACAAAAAATGGGATCAGGTAAAAGAAGACTGGTACATATTGATAAATGTTGAAGCTGAATGATAAATACATCAGGTTTATACTATTCTCTCTAGTTTGTGTGTGTTTGAACATTCCCATAACGAAAAGTTAAATTATTCATTCATAAATAAATGACTATTTCTTACTGTAGTTCTGTGGCACAAGTTCCGGGTTCTTAGGAGTTTTCAACTTGTAGGATACATCTCCAATATTAACTGTATCACCTAAAAAGAGAATAAGGAAACACAACCATTACAAGAAACAAGTAAGAAAACCACACACTATGCCTTTCACAACAATGATTCTCCTGACCTATGGAGAAGGATGTTACAGAAATGTACCACACATCAGTCTGTGTTAGGCACCACAGACACATTCATCTGTCAGGCACTATGCTCTAAAATTTCTACACAAAGTATAAGTTATATAAAAAAGTGAAACATCAGCGAAATTCACATTTTAAATGCTATGTTAGCAAAAAAGGTAAAGTATAATAAAATATATTAACCAGCTTTATTTTCTCAATTACAATACTAATAAAGTCAACAACAATACAAAGCATGCTTTTTGTTTAAGATCATCCAAAGCATCCATAGGGTGGTATCTTTAACACATATCTGCAACCTTTTTAACATCTTTATAAGTTCTTATTTTTACTACATACAACTTCAAGTTCTCTGGCAACATAACCCCAAAATTCAGTATTTCTAGGTACATAAAAAGAACAAAGCCCAGTGGTATATATGCCAAGAATTCCTACATGAAACAACCAAAACAGAGCAAAAGTTCTCAGTAACTTCTATGCGGTTCTACTTTTTTAAAGTAACATTAATTTCTGGCTGATCTTCTAAAGTGCAGGACTAAACCAAACAATCTGCTTCGCTCTCACCAACAGCAAAATAGACATATTGATACCATCTGCACCTGGAACTTCACTTGGAAAGGGCTCCAAGACACTTAGAAGAAGTAGCTGTGCAAAACACACCTTTCAGCACTGCCAGTTTTGAGCTAGTGAGGTATCCTGGAGACTAAGGCCTTAAGTCACCGTAATAGTAACAGCAGCCAACACTGGTTGAATGATTACTATCTTCTAAGTATTTTACACATTCCCAAAATAACCCTGTGAGACAGAGACTTTACAAATGAGGAAATCTGTAAATCTGTGAAAAGTTTTCATAGATGAATAAATTTATCACAGGTATGTGATAAATTAAGAGAAAAGTAGAAACACTGTGTAAAACACAGGTATACTTTCTAATAAAGAAGACGTATATTCAGAGTTCAATTGTACAAATCAAAGGAATTTTCCTCTGAATTAGTCTAGACATCAGCTAATACTTACTAAGCACTAGCTATTTGGCAAACATTGTTATAGACACATTATTTATGTTATTTCATTTAATCTTGGGTCTAAGTAACCCTAGTTCCTATGAACCATTTCATATTTCATATAACTGCTGTAATGGAACCTCCCTCTCAAACTAGCTTAGTAAAAGGACATTCCGGTTTCTGTTAGAGCAGTTATACGAAATAGCTCACAGGGACCATGGGTTACTGAAGAGACCTAGACTGAGAAACCAGTCCACAGCTAGTAGGGAAGGCAACAAGAAACATAGTCAAAGTCACACCTCAGGATAACCTCACTGAGATACAGCCCCGGCACCACTAGATCCACACCATGGGACACCAGGACCAGAGGACAACTTTTTTTCCCCCAAACATTTTATTTTAATATTTTTCAAAACTGTAGAAAAGTTGGACTATCTTAAGTCGCAGAAATTGTGATTCTTCATCTTTAGTCTAAAGTTTTCCAATGCATCTTCAAATAATAAGGACATCGCCATAAGTAAACTATTCTTGTAGCCTTTGCATAACTCCCTCATGATTCAAAGTCTTGGGCAGCGGCATTTAATTGGCCAAGCCTACGTTACGACCCACAGCCCGCGCTGCCAGGGAGCAAGTAGAAGAACAAGCTAACCACTGTGACTTCCAGAGTGGAGGCAGGGCCCTGCTTCCTATCAAGACTCACACAATAGGAGATTCCACCACTCTCTCCCTCTCTGCCCCTCTCCCCTTGAACCCCTCACCTCCTCTGTTTTATTCCTAACTCACTATGACTCCTCAAGTCTTCTTTGCTTTTTCTTCTTCTCCCCAACTTCTTAACATTGGGTGCAGAGGCCTAGTTCTAGCCTCTTTTCCATTCTGTCTACAACATCTCCTTGATGAGCTCACCCAGTCTTATGCCTTTAAGTGTAACTAACATATTGCTAGATACCAAATTTATATCTCTAACCCAGACCTTAGAACTCCAAACATGGATATCCAACAGATATTGAGATGCCTAAGAGGCACCTTAAACTTAACATAGTCAAAACTGAACTGATCTTTCCACCAAAATGTGCTCCACTCACGAATTCCCCAATTCTAATGGCAACTTAATCCTTCCAGTTGCTCAGAGCAGAAATCTTGCAGTCATTCTTAACTTTTCTCTCTTTCACACCCCAATCCATCAGAAAATCCCACTCACTCTGTCTTTAAGATATATCTAGTGTTGTCCCCTTCTTACCACATCCTCTACCACCATAATGCTGATCCACGCCAGTCAGGGGTTTTCTACTTAAATTCATTTTCTCATTTAAATAGCATTATCTCTCACCTCCTAACAGATCTCCTGTTTCAACCCTTGCATCCTACAGTTTATTCTCAACAGAGCAGCCACAGTGATCATAATAAAATGGGAATCAAGTAATGCGAGGCCTCTGCTCAACCCTCCAGGCTTTGCAAAGGGCTAAAAAGCTATTTCTGAGGTGGTTCCCCATATCCTCTCTGACCTCATCTCCCACTAGTCTCCTCCTCACTTATTCTACTGCAGCCACACTGGTCTCCTCACTATTTCTTGAACATGTCAGACATATACTCATTTCTAACTTTTGCACTAGATTTTCCAACTGATTGAAATATTTTTCCTAAATATATCCATTTATCAGCAGAGTCCCAGCAAGAAACAGATGGTACATTAAAACTGAGTGACTGAAGAGAGTATAATAAAGGAATCATTTATGAAGATGCAGGCAGAGTGCAGGAAAACCAACGAGGATGGTGCAATACCCTGGGACCAGCAATAACAAGAAAGCCACTACCATCCCTAAGCCTGAAGGGGCAAGGGGAGAGAGCAAGCAGAGAGAGTAAGTACTTGAAGAAAGCCTCCTAAGAGGAGCTGTGACTCCTTTGTGGAGGAACACGGCAAACCTATGGAGGTGACCTGGCAAAGAGAGAGCTGGGGAATAAACATGAAGCAAAAACTGACAGATCTAAAAGGAGAAACAGACAAATCCAAAATCATATCTGGACATTTTAACATACCTCGCTCAGTAATCGATAGAAGAGCAAGAAAAAATATATAAGGGTATAGAAGTAGGATATCACTTCTCGGCCTTTTGGCTAAGATCAAGTGAAGAAGTAAGGATAGAGAAGATCTGAAAAGACTATTAACCACTCAACCTAAATGACCTTTACCAAACACTACATTCAACAACGACAGAATACATATTCTTTTTAAATGTGCACGAAACATTCACCAAAATAGTTGGATCACAGGCTGGACCATAAAGTAAGTCTCGATAAATTTCCAAGAATTGAAATCATACAAAGTATGTTTTCTGATCAAAATGGAATTAAACTATAAATTAGTAACAAAAAGATAATTGGAAAATCCCTAAACATTTGGAAATCAAGCAACAGGCTTCTAAAAAATCCAAAAAAGAGATCACAATGGAAATTGGACTCATTAAGAAATAGGGCAGTGATCAATAAGCCATGTCTGCTGTAGGCAAAGAGGAAAACAACATTCATATGGTCTAAACCTTTGCCCTCCCTGCCTCAAACGCTGATGTTCTTGGCCATCTTCTGTTACTATGCTACACCTTCCTGAGTCATCTAATCCACACCAACGGCCGAATTCTGACCTCTGCACCACTAAGTCTTAAATGTTTACTTTGGCTCAGATCTCTCTCCTGAGTTCCATACCTGTCAATAGCCTATGGGACACTTTACTTCGATTTCCAGAGATCTCAACTTTAACCCGAGAAAAATACAACTCTATCTTCTCTACGTGTTGTCCAAAGGGCTCTACCTCTTACACTCCTCAGTGACTGATGCTTTATTCCCTCAGCCTGGAAGGCCTTCCACATCTCTCTCACACTTCTTTCCCTTTACACAACTACTCCTCAAATATCTTCATCTCCCCATTGAACCTTTTCTATTTTTCGTTTTGCATGATCTCCACTTCCCTAAAGTATTGATCACTCCATTCTCATCTTTCTGCTAGTATAGTACCTGGTTAACGCTTCTGTGATAGTATTTCTCATACTGTATTACAACTATTGACTAGAATGCACAAACACTTTCCAAAGGTACAGAACATGGAAGTCTTAAGGGGATCAGTTTTCAGATCCTCACTTTCATGTCTTCTGCCCTAACACTGATTTGAATGAAAACCGGCTCCGCAGGTTCTCTATACCCACTGGTCCTTTTAAGAGTCCTTCTCCCACTTATTTCACTACGGTGTATGGGGCATTGCTCCAGGGTACGAAACATTTTAAATTACGGTTTAGGAGAAGTCTCCTTTAAAAATTATTCAAATCAACATAAATCTGCCTAGACATCGTTTTTCCATGTCTTATATATTTCTATTATATTTTTAGTGAACAGTTGTTTTAAGTGCCCAATGTTCTTTTCCCTTTCTTTTGACAACAGAATCCCTCTCTGCAGTGGAGAATCTATTCCATTTGGTTTGACTCGAGTCTATACCACTCATCCGAATCTTTACCCCAGCAACAAAACCCCCAGAAGTTAACAACCTGCAGGAGCCCTGCCAAAACATTCTACCGTCTCGCCACAATAATTGTTTTAGAGATGGGCACACGATCCACGTTTGGCCAACAAGAGTTCTCACCAGGATTTTTGTCAGAGCTCACAGGAAAAGATGTTCTCTCTTCTTCTGACACTGTAAAGACAACGAAAGTCTGGGGCTGTCAGTAAGACTATCACTGCTACCACTTGAAGAAAGCCTGCCAGACACTGAAACCAAATACAGCCAAAAAAAAAAAAAAAAGATCCAATAATGGAGAGTGAAAAGTAGGGGGACCATGGAAAAAGGCAGAAAAACCCAAGCCCTAAAGTTATTTGAACATCCTGCATCTAGCCTGGCCTGAAGCCACTGGACCTCCTACCTGTGTGAACCAATCGACATGTTTTTCTGTGTACATTTCTGTCACTTAAAACCAAACAACTGCTGACTAATACAACAATTTTTTTAAGGTAAGGGCAGGCAGAGCAACTGTAATGGTCCCTGTTTTACAAAAAGGACAAATGCTCAGAGATAAATATAGGACATTTTGACCTCGAGGATATTCTGAAAACAAACATTTTAATCACAATAATACTAGCATTCATAAATTTTCATCAAGTGATTACCTTTCAGAGTAAAATTCACTAAGCCATAAAAACTCCTTCATCCTTTTTCTTTTATTTAAACTATTATTTTATAGTGAAGATTTGATTTATCAATCACTTCTCTTGCCCCTATAGAATTTTACCAATTATATCTTCTACAACTCTGTGTTTTCCTTTGTGGCCATCAGCAGAGGTTGAATACCAAAAAGATTTTATTCTTTCTCCAATGTCTAATCAATAACAAATTTTGCAGTATATAGCTTTGTCAGAGTTTTATCTTGTACTGATAATTTCTAATAATTCTTTAAAAGTTTTTTATGACTGACAGTTTTTATTTAATTCTTGGCTAACCCAAGAAAAATATGGATATTTTCCTCAGATATTTCAAGGCTGCTCTCTTGTCAACATCTTTACCAATCTCAATAATGCTTTTCTCAGTTATGTATTTCAGGCAAATCTGTGGCATCCCTTCTCCTAAAATGTCCCTTTAATGCTCTTAATCCCTTCCAAACTGTAAATGATGGATTATGATAGTGAGTGTACACATTTTAGGATATTCAATTCTATGAAATGTCCTGACAATTGAATGTCTTGTAGCTTTGACCAAGAAGTTAGTTTAGTTCAGGGTTTTTCAACAGCAACATTATTGACATTTTGGGCCAGATAATTCTTTGTTATGAGGGCTGTCCTGTGCATTGCAGAATGTTTAGCAGCATCAATGGCCTCTACCCGCTGGATACCAGTAGCACCCCCTTCCTCTTGGTTATGACAACCAAAAATATCTTCAGACATTGCCGAATGCCCCCTGGAGGCGAGGAATGATCCCTGGTTAAGAACTACTGGCTTACTGTCACCATTTTTTTTAATACAAAACTTAGACCCAAGAGAAAACCAAATATATCAGCAATTTCCAAGTTAGTCTGCATGTTCCCAATACAGGTCTTCCTAATGATTTATTAGGTTACTACCATAATGGGATTTTACTGCTTAACTCTTTAATACACTAACAGGGTCACAATGTCCTCAGGGTCAAAATAGCCTACTGTAGGTTCAAGGTAGTTAATATTTTCCCCAAAGTTTAATATTAGTAAATACAGAGCTAAAACCTGAACCATAGTATAGTTTTTACCTTTACCATACATTTCTCAGTTGAAACCACAGTTCTGTATTTCCCCTCCCCAAAGTCATTAATTCTATTGTAGCCCAAGGATATAACCTTAAAATCACAGAAACGCACATAGAAGGATGTTTACTGCACTGTTTACACATTTAAAAATAGACAACCTGAATGTCCAAGAATGGGAAATTGGTAAAATAAATTATATAAACATATGAACTTAATACCTATTTAAAATGATCACATATAGCAATATCTATCATGTTAATATGTTCACAATAATGACTGAGAATAAATTATAAAACACATATGATCCCACTTTTTATACAGAAATTTGTATAAATAAGTAAATATTATATATATTATAAAATCTGATAGAATTAACACCAAAAAGTTGACAATTGGGAATTTGTGAAAGTTGACAATTGGGAATTTGTGTGGGAGGATTATGTTTCAGGGGATTTTGTCTGTATTTTTCACTTTTCTATAAGAACACAGATTTCTTGTACAAAAAGTATTTTTAAATATTTCTATAAACAAATTTATTTCATACACTAAAGTCATAAAGATAAAGTAGTGAATCCCTTTAGTGATGGTGTTAAAGGATAGAACTAAATGTGTCATGGTGGATTTATACAGAGGTATTTCTCCAGGTTTATCATTTGATCTTGATCTATGGTATATCTGAACCTATTTAACATCAGAGTCCTACTGAACCAACTTGCTTGGCTCCATCTGCCAAAACACTACAATAATCCTTATTGAAAACTTTTTGTAGGAGCTAACCTCTTTGTTAATCTCTTTGTTCCTAAAACCAAGAGACAGTACTACTAATCGAAGTGTGAAGTGATAATAAAGAATTTACAAATTATAGATACATAGACTATCTGATAACAAGGGATAAAAAGCATTGAGTTCGGTGATTTTTTTTTTTTTTTTAACATAAATGACCCTCTCTTCCTTCTGCTTAACAATCTTTATAAAGCTCCTATCTTGAAAGCCAACAAGGCAATTCCAGCCTCTCCTGCTCCTTCTCTGTATGAACTTGAACATAAGCCACTGAATGCTTATTAGGTACAAAATGTTGACAGGCACCAAAAGGAATATAAAGATAAATAAGACATACATACAGTCCAGGAGAGAGAAGAATATTATATAACTTGCATCTATTGTTTATGGACCTTGTTGCTCTTTTTCCAAACTACTAGAAAACAAGGTCAATTACACGCAGAGAGGAGATAATGAGTTACTGGTCACATGTGTGAGTGCAGCTGAAAGCATCTTTCCAACTAAACTGTAATTCATTACGGCATACTGCCATTTGTGGTTTTACATTTGTCTGTGTATGACCTCTGGTTCAAAATGGGACACTCCAACCTTGATGGCCAACATTATGTCCCACGGTAGCCAAGAGCTTGCCTCCTGTTTACCTAGCTCACAGCTGGTATTTGAGTCCAGATCTCTGATGAGTTCCCAGCTGCATTTATCCACAGTTGGAATACCTTCAACCCTGTGAATCTTTGCAGTGGCAAGGAAAGTAAGTTACATAATTTACTCCTGTGGTCTGATCCTGCCAGAGTCAATGACTGAGTCTAAGGAGTTAATATGTTCTGTAATGTGTCCACTTGAAGCAAAGCCTGTACTTTGATTTGCTGGACCTAACACAAATTTTGAGGACATTTACAATTAATCACCAATACCTATACAAAAGACGTTAAAAATTCACATGCACACACATTGCTAATGTTTTTATAATCAACATGTATTATTCATGTACAAAGAACAATTTTAATTTTTAAAAAGTTCACATGAATTAACTCTATTCCATCTGCTACCCACCATTTAGATTTAGAACCATTCTAGACCTAAAAGGAACTGGTTTTATTTCTTCTAAAGCCAAAGAAACAGAGTAACTCTCATATAGCTGAAAATATGTATACTAAGAATAAAGAAGCTGATTTTTATTGAACATTAATTGAACATTAATATGTGCCAGGAATTGTATTAACTAATTAAATTCTCACAACAACCCTAACAGATACACTCTCCTTATCCTCATTTTACAGTTAAGAAAACTGGGACACAACGTTAAGTAACCTACCCTCAATGCCCCATATCTAGACAGTGCAGAAATGGACTCCAAATCCAAATGGACTGTTTAACTCCACAGCCCAAGTTATAAATTATGCTATGCTTCCACCCTTGACCTCTGCCTTCTAGGACAAAGCAGCAACAAACAAAAAACTCAAAGAATAAAAAACAAAGGAATAAACAAACACCCTATAAGTCACAATAATTAATAAAGGGGCAAAATCTGAAATCGCATCTCTATACAGGAAAAGGAAAAAACATTTGTTCAGCGAATGAATGAATGAAATGAAATGTATGGGACTTAAAATCGATCATTTCCTGGCAAGGAAAATTATTTGGAGTGCAGGAAGACGGGGAACGCAAGAGGAACAATGAAACCTACAATTTCATAGTGAAAATCTCCGTTATTGTAAGCAAAAATGACATTGACAAAACCTTGCCTAGAAACACTTTGCCATTCAAGAGCAGCAACAACATACATCCCTTTCCTTAACCAGCACAAATGCTGTATAACTCCAACACACACGAGATTCGTAAAACCAGCTCTGAGCCAAAAAACACTGAGCTTAGAAATCAGAGCATGTGATTCTAATGTAGTCAGTAGCTGGCTGTGTGATCTCCAGCAAGTCTCTTTTCTCTTCCGGGTCTCAATTATCTCAATTGTAGAGTCAGGGGTTTTAACTAAATTAAGTTGTCATTTTCACTCCAAGAAAATGTGAACCTGTGAGAATGGAAAACTCCTGTAAAGCTTGGAAAGGGTCGTGGATGCATGTATTAAATACATCATAAACGATAGGTTCTCCGGCGACAATGTACACTTCTAAGCCGCCACTAGCCCTGGCTGGGAACGTGTCACAAACCGGCTTCCAGACCCTTTGGACTCAAGAGAGTAAGGTCAAGTCCAGCTTTTAACAACCCCTGAAGGCTGCTGCGTTAACCTCTGCCTGGACTATAATCCAAGTCAGAAATCTGGGAGTGAACGCAGCAGTGGGGGATGGAGAAAGCACTATGCCAGGTTATCAGAAACCTTAGTCCAGATCCCAGGGGCCACAGAAGGCGGCCCAGAGAGTGCAAGCGCCTTGCCCCGCGTTACACAGCAGGGAGCGGCAAGTGGAGACCAGAACCTGATCTCTTGGCTCCGGCGCAGCGCTCCTTCCCAAGAGCAGCGAAGCAGCAAAGAGGGGGAGGCGGAGGCGCGCAGGGGCCCGGCACGGATCGCGGGGGCGGCGGGGCGTCCCGGGGTTACCTGTGTCGGCCCCCGCCCCGGCGTGCCGCAGTCTGACCTCCGACCGCCGCCCGTCGCCGCCCGGCCTGCCCCGCACCACCTGTCGCAGGAGCAGCCGCACGCGCCGCGCGGCCGGGCCGCCCGGCGCCCCGAGGAGCAGGAGCCGGGACTGCATGGGGCCGGGGCGTCGCGGGGGCCGGCGAGCGGTCCGGGGCGAGCGGCGTCCCGGGCGGGCAGCGTGAGGCGGCGCGGCGAGGGGGACAGGAAGTGGCACCGCGCCGAGTCCGCCGGAAACTCCTTCCCCCGGCGCGGCAGGCTCAGCCGTCTCGGGCCGGCCCGGCCCACGGGGGCGGAGGGAGCAGCGGAGCGCGGGCTGGGGGAGCCGGCAGTCGCCGGCGGGGCGGACCGCGGAGCAGGCGCGGCGGAGCGCTGGGCAGGGCTGGCCGCTCCTGTGCTGCGGCCGTGGAGCTGCGGGCCCTTGGCGCCGACGCGCGCCTGCTCCTCGCCCTCACCTGCGACTGTTCTCCGGGATTCACCTGCGCCTGTTCACGTGGATCCGCCTCCAGTCGTTCCCCTGCAGTTCTGTAAACTCTCAGGTGTTCAGGAAATGCTTAAGCGTTTTAGGGGCGCTTGGTGGTGTGACTCTTCAGATGCTTTTACTAAGTGGTCATTTCTTGGTCAATGGTCCAGTCTTATTACAGTGCGCTTTCCCGGTACGCTGCTTCAAATCCCCTCCAGAAGTTAAGTACGTATTCTCGAGACTGTGGGAACTTGCACCCATCTTGACTCATTGTAACCATGCCAGTGTTTCCATGCAGTACTTGAAAGCTTTACACTGTATCTTTTTTCTACGTGGTTTTCCCCACTAAATTCTAAATGGAAAATTCATATCTCAATGATATTATATAAATTGCCAAAATGTCAGAAAGGACCCAAATGAAGCATTTTTTTCGGTCATTCTGCAGTGCAAGAGTTACATAAACACAATTTATGTCTTTAGTAAGAAAAAAGGACACTGGCTAAGGCTGCCTCCCTTTCGTACGTGCCCAAAGCGGAAGTGGTCCTACCACAGAGCAAACTAAGCCTAGTATAATTATGCTGCATCTCCGAAGTGTCAATAATGAATTGACCAAGGCAAAATGTTTGAATCAAGTTATACAAAACAAACATCAAACGAAAAGAATGCAGAAGATTTCATTCACTTTCAGCTAGAGGCCTCGCTAATTTTAGAGTCGTCACTATCTTTAGATCTATATTGAGCACCTACTCTCTGCATAACCTTGTGATCGCTACTGAGAAGAAAGTGACACGAGGCTGTGAAAGACAGAAGCTGAGCTGGGTAAGGCTTTGTGCATCTTGCTGAGGACTTGGACTTAAGGGGTGAAGGCTGAAATAGGCTTCTAACCTAGTTGAGGAGACAGCAAAAATAAAGGTGAACGTTTGCATAGTGCATTACAACATCGTTTCACATGTCTGTTCTCGTATAATCTTCACAACAACCCTAAGAAACTGCTAGGGGAAAATGGCATAAATATAGAATGGAACAGTTTATAGAATGCTTCTCCCACTTTGAGTTTATACTATGTGTCAGGCATTGTGCTGAACATTTTAATACATTATCTCATTTTGCACAGCAATACTTTGATTGAGGTACTATTATTATCTCCCATTTTTCAGATGAAGAAACTGAGCCTGGAGAAGTTAAGTATCTTGATTGGGACATCTCCATTTAATCTTACTGGA
The DNA here is from genome assembly GCF_020826845.1 of Diceros bicornis minor. Lineage (NCBI taxonomy): Eukaryota > Metazoa > Chordata > Mammalia > Perissodactyla > Rhinocerotidae > Diceros > Diceros bicornis. The sequence continues at coordinate 34,492,813 of NC_080748.1, read as the reverse complement.
ATCCGCTTCACATTTCAAACAGTGGAAGAACAATCTAAGGTAATTTAGCAAACTGACTGATGTAAGCTCTAAGAGCCCTGGAAGTTAAGGCAATGGGGAGACCAGTACAGGTTAGAACATTCAGTCATTCAACAACATTTATTGAGCAGCTAGTGTATAAACAGTACCCTGCTAGGTACTGTGCAGCAATGGGCCCACATCAAGTATAGAAGACAAACATATAAATAAAGACTTGTAATACAATAAGACACATATTTAGGATATTTAGATTCAAGATACTCTGGGGTGGAGTGCTTCACCTGGGAGAGGTCAGCCAGGTTTCACAGAGAAAATAATGTTTGAAATGATTCTTGAAGGATCAGGCAAGAGTTTGTCAGGCTGAGAAAAGGGCAAGTCATATCTGGCAGAGGAAAGAGTATGTACAAAGATATGAAGAAAATACATGGCAAAACTGAGAATCAGAGAGGGATTCACTGTGTCTGGAGGTCAAGTTCAGAAAGTAGTTTGTAGAGCTAAGACCGGAAAGAGAAACTGGGACCGTGTTGTATGCAAGGCAAAAGAGTTTGCACATTAACCTCCAAGAAATGGGAAAATGGTGAAGATTTCTTAGAGTGACACATCTGCAGTATGAAGGAGAAATTTGAGCCAGCAAAAAGATAGCTCCTGAGCTTTACTTTGAATGCTAGTTTAGATGTGGATAAACCAAGAAGAGGAGTATAGAGCGTGAGTAGAGGCTTAGAGTCCTGGCAAGCATGGTTAATTGATAGGCACGGTGAGACCAGCCAGGTGAGATCGGCGGAGTCTTGAGAGAGTAGGAGAAGACATTGTCAGAGAGGGAGGAAAAGATTGTAGAGTGAAGAATCTTGAATGGCTGGATGAAGAAGTTGGACTTCATCTTATAGGAAAATTGGGTAGCCACTAGATATTTTGATGATCATATTTTAGGCAGAGACATGAACTATGAATTGAGTAAGGAAGACAGGAAGCACCAAGTTCTAGCTATGGGGCAGTAAAAACAGGCTCTGCCCAAAACAATGAACCCCTTTTGGCGACAGTGAGGCTGACTGGGAAAGAACAGACCTTAGCCATGTTTAAAAGATGAACAAGAGGTGTTTGATTTTAAGAGATGTCCATCACAACCTCTACATAACTTCTTTCAAATTCTCACTAAAATAACTAGTCACATACTTTTTAAAAATCACACTACCAAAAACTGGTATTGACTGTTAAGCTTTATCCAGTCTGGGAGAAATATTTTTTACCTGCCACATTAGTGTAACTGGATGGAAAATACAATTAATCATCCATCCATGCCATGTCCAATTAGAAGAAGGTAGGTGCTTCATCCCTCCTTCCTGTCCACCCTACTGAGAAATCTCAGGTCCTTACCAGTGGTTCCCAGACTTCATTGTACATCCTGATCATCTGAAGAACTTGTTAAAATGTAGATTCTCAGGCTTTGTCCTCCATCCTCACTCTGAGATTCTGACTCAGTAGATCTGGAAGGGCCTAAGAATATGCATTTTTAGCAATACCTATAGGAAATCACCTATATGCCAAACATTTTAGTCATAAAGCTAGACAACAATTCTCTCTATTGTTCTGTTTTGCTGCTAAGGCTGTCCCGTTTCTTCATCCTCTTCAGCACTTCCTATAAAACAATTTGTAATTACTCTCCCCCCATCCATAAGCAACCAAAATAAAATAAAATAAAATAAAACCAAACAGGGAATTGGAGAAAAGAGGAAAGCAGAGAATAGATGATGGCCCCTTTACATCATGACATGTTTTTAGACAAGGACATGGGCAGAAAAAGCAGCCCTGAGAAGACGTAGAACTGCAGTTTTTCTTGAACTCCATCTATTCAGAGCATGGGAAAGTCGTGTGTGTGATAGGACATGAAAATATCCCATCTATTATACGGGTTCATCCTAGAGGAACCACAGGAGTCAAAGCCTGCTAGATCTTAAGATCTGTAAAGGGAATTTGACCAGCAAACAAGTGGACAATTTGACCAGTCTGTCTGCTGACAAACACCAGGTCAGAATAGATCATTCTGTATTCAAGGATAAGTAAAAAGGGGGAAAATGGAAACTATGTAGCTTACTGTGGAACAAAGAAAATAAAATAATATCCTGTCAATTCAGGAGATATATAAACTACTGAAAATTTTTTCAGTGATCAAAAAAAATGCCGCTTGCCATGCTTAAGAAGGATGCAAGAAAAGACTTTACAAAATAGCGATCAAGAAGATGACAAGTAGAGAGAGAAGGTAAGAAAGATACACTCGCAGAAACCCTCCCACTACAAAATACCTAATAATGCTGGATAAAATATTTTAAAATGCCATTTAAAATGAATTTGCAAGCTTATACAAAAGTAGGGAAAATTCTCTAGAACCAGGGAGGAAGCTGGAGGAAGACTCTGGGAGGGTAAGGAATCACGGAAGGTGCTGGATGCCCTGGGGACATCTACTATCCCTGGTGCCTACAGCTGTAGGGGCCACCAGCAGGGCAGGGAATAGACTGAAGACCCCAGCGTAAAGCCAGGACTGACAAAGGGCTGCACAGTTAGCTAAATGATAGACTAGGGAAAAAAAAATTGCAGAGATAGACAGCAAGAAATCACATCTGACTGCTTGATTCTAGGTAGAACTACTTTTTTCTCTTTAAGAATATGTAGCTTCTACCTGAAACTCAAATCGGTTTGAGGCATGAATATACAGCATTTGCTTGTTATGAAGAAAAAAATAAGCCAATAATTTTAATTTAAAATGGGCTCAGTAAATGTATAGGATATTTGAACAGCACAATTAAGAAGCTTTATTTGACGAACGTACAAAAAAATCAACAAGTACCAGTTGGAGAGTGAACATTATTTACAAGAACAAATATAACGTTAGAAATGTGTTCTATTAAAAGCCATAAAGCAAGTTTCAACAAAAATCAAAGGATAGAGAACACAATTTCTGATCTTAATACAATTAAGTGAGAAATCAATTTTATGCCAATTTTTAAATAATAGATGTGCATCTACATACTCATGGGTCAAAGAAGAAAATAAAATTAGAAAGCACTTGGAACTGAGCAACAATGAAAATGCCTCCTATTAAATCCTGTGATGTGGAGCTAAAGCTGTATTGTACTTAGAGGCTGAAAATTATGGGCTAATTTTTCAACTTAAGAAGTATAAAAAAGAATAATAGATTAAATCTAAAGGAAGTTGAAAGAAGGAATAATAAAGACATAAACAAAAATTAATGAAGTGAAAAACAAAGATAAGAGAGAAAATCAACAAAACCAAAAGTTAGTTATGTGTAAAGACTAATTTTTATAGCAGAAATAAAATGAACTCAATAGAAAAGTTGGAAGAAAAGTTGAATAAGTCCTCCAGAACGGGGAACAAAAAGACTAAGAAAAGGAAGAAAAAGATTTAAAATTTAGAGGATCAGTCTAGGAGATCTAACCTACAAGTTCCAGAGTTCAGGAATTCCTGAAGGAGAGAACAGAATGAACAGGGAAGGAAATCATCAAATCATCAAAATTCAAGAAAATTTCCCAGAAACAAAAAAAGCAAGTGTCCAGATTAAAAGGGGTCAATCCAAGGAAGCTGTTGGTGAAATTTCAGTAAACTGAGGACAAAGAAAAGAATTTGTTACCTTCAAGAGAGAAAATCGGGCTTTGTATAAAGAATTAAGAATCAGGATAGCATTGGACTTTCAAAATCATAGCTAAAGGAGAAGGGAAGACAATATAATCCCAGGTGCCTCTTTATTGGGACATGATAAAGATGCCGATAAGATAACTTTCATTGTACTTTTGCACTGAGTTACAATATTTAAATTTGTTGAGTATTGAATGCGTAAATGGTAACGTTTGCTGTGTATTTTTTATTTATGGGTACATTATAGCAAGAAGCATATTTGCTATACATTACATTTGTCCCAGGGAGAAATTTGCCCTTGCTGTAGCAATAGTGGAAGCCAGAAGACAATAAAGCAAAGCCCTCAAAATTCTGAAAGGAAATTATTTCCAAGAATTAATACCCAACCAAACTATAAATTAAGAGTAAAGGTAGAAGAGAGACATTTTCAGATGTGCAAAATCTTAAAAACAATGTATTTCCCATGCACCTTTTCTCAGGAAGAAAGGGAGTAAGCCAAGAAAGAGGAAGACTTGGGGCCTTGGGAAATAGAGATGTGACACAGGAGAGAGGAGAGGGGAATCCTCAAATGATGATGAAGAGAGATCCAAAGAAGACAGCTGTGTGGGAGGCCAAAAGGCCACCAGTCTCCATGGAATCAGGTCAGAGGGTTCAAAAAGACTTCTTCAAGAAGATCAAAGTCACTAAGTATTGTTAAGAAAATGGAAAACAACACTAGTGGGTTTGAATGTATTAAGTTGGCAACTACGTGAAAAACTAAACAAAAGATACCTATTAATTTCAAGGAAAACAGAATGTGCAGGAAAGGAAAAGTGTAATATAGTATGAGGCTCAACTGTAACTGGCATTTGCACAGTCATAATAATGTAAACATTGAATGTTAAACTAGCCAAAATTACAACAGAACTGTGTTAGCAAGATAGGAGGATAGTGACTTGTGAGGACAAGGGAGTGAATGAAAGCTAAATTTCCGTCTTCCTAAGTAGAAAGTCAGTAGATAACGCCTAAAACTGAAAACTCAAGAAAATTCCTAAAACTAAAAACTCAAGAATTAGCAATATAAACATGTTATTTGAGAGATAAGATAAATACCAAGAATCAGTTAAAAGAGTTGGAAAACAGTTGTAGGAAATGGGTTGATGGGGAGAGGGGTTCAGGGGATTGCTGTTTTCTCATAACAATCTTAAAAAACTAAATTTGGAGAAAATAAAGGGATTGTACCAATATTTACTCCCACCAGTTTGTATGAGAGTCTCTGCTTCCCTCCTCCCTTCCCTGCATAGGATGTCACAATTAAAGGAAGGAAGGAAGGAAAGAAGAGAGGGAGAGAAAAAAAGAAAAAGAAAGAAAATCATTGTCTATTTGGTACCCCAAACTGACATCTCATTGCTATTTTAATTCTTATCCCTTTGATTACCAGTGAGGATGAACGTTTTATTCATAAGTTTAAAAGTCATTTGTATTTTTGTTATTAATTGTATAATTCTTCTTTATGTATTTTTTGAAATATTGTTCTGATTTTAAGATCTCTGTCCATATTAAGAATATTAACACTTTTTCAATAGGTTACCAACACACTTACATTGCTTTTCCCCTACACTACACTTATACAGCTCAAATCCTCAAATTCTTGTGAGCAAATAAGTTGAACTAAGGAAGAAATATGAAGTAGTAAGACTGTGGGCTTTGGAATCAGGCAAGTCTGGGCTCCAGTCACACTCCATCACTTCTAGTTGTTGGCACTGGGCAAATTACTTAGCCTTCCTTCACCTCAATATCCTCATTTGTAAAATAGAAATAATAATACTTAATAGACTGTTGTGAGGATTCAATGATATATGTAAGATGTCTAGCAGAATACCTGGCACACAGTAGGTATTCAGGAAATGTTAACAATTTGAGTAACCAATCTTCAGAAATTAAGCAACTTGATAATTTAAAGGATTTTAAGTGGGTATTAAATGTAAATTCAGTGTTAAATGATAGTCTATAAGTCTTCATTACTATAAGTATCTTTTGTTATGTTTGACAAAACATATAAAAGGGCACAAAAGTCTTCTATCTCTTTTCCTCCAAAAGAGTAACTCCTAGGTTTCTCTCTCTACTAGATATGCTGCTCTATTTGCCTGCCAGAGCTCCCCTTCCACTTCATCTAATGGAAGTAACCCCTTTTCCTTTTGGCACCTGCACCTCCCAGACCTGGTGAGACTGTCAATCACCTCACCCCACCTGACCAGGCACAGGGTTGGGCATATGACTCAGACTCACAGAGCTTATCCAGCACCAATCTGAGAACTTTATCAGAGATAGCTATGGGTGCAGGGACTCTTCCTTACTAAGATTACGGGTGCTTACAGCCCCCATGCAAGTCAAGACCTGCCAGGGCTATCTTTGCTGTAATTCAGGGAGATCCTGCCTGAGCCAGAGTCATGCAACAAACCATTAAGATAAAGGGAAACAAGGTGTCCTGGAGAAGTATTTCGAGGCCTGAATCAGCCAATTCTGTGAACCACACCTTTGGACATCTGCGAGTAAATAAATATTTACTTAATGTATGTTTGACGTAAATTTCTGTCACTCATAATTTCAAGAGTTCTGACCGATGCTGGCTCTTACCCTTGAAGCCTTTCAGGAGTTGCCTGACTGAGAGATGTGGCTATCCTTGGTATTCATCACTTTATAGTGCCTCTCTATGTTATGTGAAAATATGGTGGGCCGTAGATTATAACAGTAAGTTACATTAGGCTCGTACCTTATTAACAAGGGAGAAAAATCTTGGTGGAAGCAAAATGGCCGCACATCTGTATTTCCCTTGGCCCCAAAAATCTTTAATGGAGCACATCCTTCCAGCACAACTATCCACTCCAGGTAGGGTCTTGCCAAGTGCAAAATGTTCAATCCTTGTAGCACCATAGTTTTCATTACACCTAAGGCCAATTCAGGAAAAATTTAATCAGTCTACTTTTAACTAAGGAAATATTTATGTCAGGCTGTTTTGATCCTTGACCTTATGCCTGCATCAGCAAACCAGCAAGGGAGAGCAGAGTCAGTCCAAGGGGTCCCTGCTCCATACTTTCCAGCATTCTGGAAACCCATTTTCCCAGAGCCACCCTTTGACTCTAATTTAATACCTGTTACGTCAATTGTTCTAATACTGAGTTTGGTCTGAGGACCACAATCACAAATCCATTTCACCGTATATGAGTTTATCAAGAAGCTCAATTAGGGGCCGGCCCGGTGGCACAAGCGGTTAAGTTGGCGCGCTCCGCTGCGGCGGCCCAGGGTTCGCCAGTTCGGATCCCAGGCGCGCACCGTTGCACCGCTTGGCAAGCCATGCTGTGGAGGCGTCCCATATAAAGTGGAGGAAGATGGGCACGGATGTTAGCCCAGGGCCAGTCTTCCTCAGCAAAAAAAGAAGAGGATCTGAGATGTTAGCACAGGGCTGATCTCCTCACAAAAAAAAAAAAAAAAAGCAGCTCAGTTAGAGACCAGTTTTCACTATTTAAAAGGATTATCTCTAAAATTCCTTTGAAATGGCCAATCCATACTGTATAGAATTAACTGATAAAAATCAACACATGCCCAAATTTTCAAAAACTATTCTATTTGTTTCAGGGACTTCTTTTTCTTTTGTAAATGTATTTATCCTCAAAATATTTCTTTAAAAGAGTCTAGTCATCACAGAATATTAGCCTCTATTTTGTAGCTGGAAACATCACATCTCCTGTTTCATTACTCTGTAAGCTTCTGGAAGTCCCCTTCATTGAGCACCATTCAAGGTATAAACTACATGTAAGTACCACTTTCCTAAGTAGTTCAGGGATTAATGTGCTTTTACCCTTGCTGTTCCTCTGCCTGGAATGCTCTTCCCGCAATATTTCCATAACTGATTCTTTCTCAGGTTCTTAAAATGCTACTTCTCAAAGAAGCCTTCCCTATTCAGCCTATCAAAGTTGACCTCCCTCTCTATTTTCGATCTCATCATGGTTATCACAATCTGTAAGTACTATTTACCTTTTTTTGTGTGTGTGTGAGGAAGATTGGCCCTGAGCTAACATCCACACCAATCCTCCTCTTTTTGCTGAGGAAGACCAGCCCTGAGCTAACATCTATTGCTGATCCTCCTGCTTTTTTTTTTTCCTCCCCAAAGCCCCAGTAGGTAGTTGTATGTGGAGGTTGCACAACCTGCTAGTTGCTGTGTGTGGGACGCGGCCTCAGCATGGCAGGACAAGCAGTGCATCCGTGCGCGCCCGGCATCCGAACCCCGGCCGCCAGTAGCAGAGCACACGTACTTAACTGCTAAGCCAGGGGGTCAGCCCCAGTACTATTTACCTTTTATTTTCTCTCTCCTTCACTGGAACCTAAGCTTCAGGAGGACTGACTGGGTGAGCATTATCTCCCAAGTGCCTAGCACACTGCCTGCTCATTAAGTATTTCTTGAATAAATGATAGTGTTCTCTATTCTACATTCTTAACAAGTCTCAAGGAATTAGCAAAGGCTGGTGATGACTGCCATTGCTCCCACCAATACCAGATTCCATAACACAAACCATGGATACTAAGGTTGGTAAATAACACAAAGACAGTTACACTGTTTTATTTCGTTATTGTCATCACAGCTAACTTTGGTGTGTCTAATAGGTAAGACTATCAGTTGGTTTTTAAAAACTTTTTACGTTTTTAAAAATTGTAGCAACATGCATATCACATAAAATATACCATCTTAGCCATTTTTAAGTGCACAGTTCAGCGACATGAAGTACATTCACATTGTTGTGCTACCGTCACCACCATCCAGCCATGGAACTGTTTTCGTCTTGCAAAACTGAAACTCTGTACACATTAAACAATAACTCCCCATTCTCCTTGCTCCTAGCCTCTGCCAACCACCATTCTATATTCTGTCTCTATGAATTTGACTACTCTAGGTACCTCATATGTATTAGTCAGGGTTCTCCAGAGAAACAGAACTAACAGTATGTCTAGCTATAGATATAGATATAGTTGATATAGATATAAATATAGATATAGCTAGACAGAGATTTATTATAAGGAATCGGCTCACACGGTTATGGAGGCTGGGAAGTCCCATGATCTGCAGTCAGCAAGCTGGAGACCCAAGAGAGCTAATGGTGTAGTTCCAGTCTGAAAGCTGGCAGGCTCGCAATCCAAACAGAGCTGGTGTTTCAGTTTGAGTCCAAAGACAGGAAAAGATCAATGTCCCAGCTCAAAGAGCAGGAGGAATTTTCCGTCTTACTCACAGGACATTCAGCCTTTTTGTTCTATTCAGGCCTTCAACTGATAGGATGAGAGCCACTCACATTAGGGAGGGCGACCTGCTTTACTCAGTCTACTAATTCAAATGTCAATCTCATCTAAAAATACGCTCACAGATACACTCAGAATGTTTGACCAAGTAACTGGTCATCCCACGGCACAGTCAAATTGACATATAAAATTAACCATCATATCATATAAGTGAAATCATACAGTATTTGTCCTTTTGTGACTGTCTTATTTCACTTAGCATAATGTCCTCAAAGTTTGTCCATATTGTATCATATGCCAAAATTTCCTTCCTTTTTAAGGCTAAAAACTATCCCTTTGTATGTATGCACCACATTTTGCTTATCCATTTGTCTGTGGATGGATACTTGGTTGCTTCCAAACCTTTTGGCTGTTGTGAATAATGCTGCTATGAACACGAGTGTACAAATATTTCTTCTAGTCTCTGCTTTCAGTTGAGTATATACCCAGAAGTGGAATTTCTGAATCACATGGTAATTCTATTTTTAATTTTTTGAGGAACCACCATAATGTTTTCCACAGCAGCTGCACCATTTTACATTCCCACCAATAGTGCACAAGTGTTCCAATTTCTCCACAGCCTGAACAACACTTGTTATTTTCTGTTTTTTTGATAGCAGCCTTCCTAATGGGTGTGAGTTGGTTATTAGTTTCTTTTATACTTAAATTTTAGTTACTTTCTGTCTATTTTTGTCACTTTTACTAGATTTTTTGACATTACCTCTTTAAGACTATTGGCCCAGGTGTCAGAGATGATGCCTGATACAGTAGATGACTAATCAGTACTAGTAAGTGGTAATTTTCAAAAGACAATATGGTAAATAGAGGCTAGAGAAGAAAGAGGAAATGGTTAGGTTTGGGCAAAACAGTCAAAATAGGTAGCAAAGAGGAAATAGGCATGGACGTGGGCAGGATGTTATGGAAAAATCTTTTCCTCTGAACCACTTGGTTATAATAAATGGTCATTTATATTTATAGTTGTAGTGGGAGGCAAGAGGGAGGAAAAGAGAGTGTAGTTCCCCATCATCTAAATGACCTCATACAGAGCACATTGACCATCACCGGAGTGATAGAAATGTCAGCAAGTACGTCTAGTAATAAAATGCAAATTTGCTAACAGCTTCAAAAACTCTCTCTTAGGAGTAGAAAAGTGGTTGCCAGGGGCTTGGGGGTGGGGGAAAATAGGGAGAGGTTGGTAAAACGGTACAAACTTTCCTTATAAGATGAATAAGGTCTGGGCCGGCCCGTGGCTTGGTGGTTAAGTGCGCGTGCTCCGCTGCTGGCAGCCCGGGGTTCAGATCCTGCGCACGCACCGAGGTACCGCTTCTCCGGCCATGCTGAGGTCGCGTCCCATGTGCAGCAACTAGAAGGATGTGCATCTATGACATACAACTATCTACTGGAGCTTTGGGGGAAAAAAAAATAAATTAAAAAAACAAAAGATGAATAAGGTCTGGGGATCTAATTTATAACACGGTGGCTATAGTTAACACCATATTGTATAATTGAAATTTGCTGAGAGTAGAACTTAAATGTTCTCACATACACAAATATATATATATATGTGAGGTGATGAATGTGTTAATTAACTAGATTGGAGAAATCCTTTCACAATGTGTATGTATATCAAATCATCACAATGTACAATTTGAATATCTTACAATTTTATTTATCAATTATACCTCAATAAAGCTGAAAAAATGAAAAAAAACCTATCTCTTAGATGATGCTTAACCCTTTTTCTAAACTATTGATCTCCACATACCCTAACTCTTTATAGCCTTTTCTCAATTAAACAAGAGACCCCAAAATTTAATTGTAAATGATTATCTAAAATTGCCATTGTGAATTATTTGTTTTATGACCAAATCACGTGTGATATCTGTTTCCTTTTAAACTATAGTGTCATTTGAAGTAAATCATTCTTGGAGCCTGGTGCATTGTGATTATTCATGGAGGAGAATTAATTCGTTTAATAAGCATTTATCACAGCCTCAGTCAAAATATACCAAGGCCTCTAGCTTCCAGGAGCTTACTGACTAGATATGGGGAAGGAAAAATACAAATTGGTGCTTAAAGTAACTAGGAAACAAGTCCTAGACAACATACGACTGTATAAGCACACTGTTTCATACAATGTTATTGAGTGCCCACTGTATACTAGGCACTGCGCTATTCACTGGGGGAGTAGTAGCGGATAGCCAGTTCCCTGCCCTCGAGGAACTTATCATCTATTTAAGCTGTACTATATTTAAAAGCCTAGAGATTGCTCTGTTGGTTAGTGGTTTTCAAACTGCTTTGGAGCCTGTCATATATAAAGAATTTGGTCCTTGTCTCAGGCTCCTGGCACAGATAGGAGTGTCTTTCTTATTCTTGAGCCCCTTGGATCACACTGGAGTTTATGCTAACGAAGCGATTCATGGTGGTCTCCTAGATGGCTTGATGGGGGCTGGTCATGCTGGAGAGACCAATCATGTGATTAGAGGGTTGGGGCTTTGAACCATGTGATGTCAGCCCAACCTCCTGACCTCTAGGGAGGGGAGGGAGGCTACAGATTGAGCTAGATCATACTTACGTGGTCAAAACTCCTGTAAAAACTCTGGACACCAAAGCTCAGGGGAGCTTTCTGGTTGGTGAAGACATTGATGTGCTGGTTGGGGATGCACCCTGGTTCCATGGGGAGAGGGCAGGAAATCTGTGTATTCGGGACCCTCTCAGACTTCACCCTATGTGTCTCTTCATTTGCCTGTTCCTGCTTCCTATCCTTTATAATAAAAGTGTAATCATAAGTTCCTGAGTTCTGTGAGTCATTCTAGCGAATTATCACACCTGAGAGTGGTCATGGGAACCCCTGATTTGTAGGCAGTTGGTCTGATGTGAGGGTAGTCATGCTGTGGACCATGCCCTTTAGCTTGTCTGTGCTAACGCCGGGTGGTCATTGCTGGAACTGGATTGCAGCTCAACAGTTGGTGTCAGAATAGAGCCCCGTCAAGGGCTGGGAACGAGGCTCCGTACTAGCTGTAAATTCTGTTGTCCTTATTGGCCCCCTGGGTGACCCTTGTTGAGTGCTTATTAGGTATCAGTCACTGTCATTTCTGTTTTACAAATGGGAAAGCCTAGGCTTAGAGGGGATAAATAATTTACCCATATATTAACGTGAAGTGAAGGTTAAATTCAAGAGCTATTGTAGAAGAAAAATCACCAGGTGGCTAATTATATGTGAAGATCAAAAGAGAGAGAAGAGCCAAATCTACCTTAAGGCTGTGGGACCCAAAGGCAACCAGAGTTCGGGGATATTGGCAACCACAGAAGAAGAAAGATGTGACTTGGAGAAAAGGTGATTACTTTGCGTAAAAGAGAAATAAGAAAAAAGCATTTGAAGTTCAAAATGAGTGGGAAAGGGGAGAATGGGGAGAGAAGGATGACGGAGGCAGGTTGCTTTACTCTTGATTAAAGCCTTAGTTTCCTCATCAAAAGAATGGAGAACTAGTGATCCTGAAGATTGCAAGTTAGCTGCCCTGCATCATCTTTGGCATATTTCAGGCTCTCGGCAGACAATAGTTCCCTTTCCTTCTTTTTTGTGTGCACAGTTAGAGCAGGAGGAAAATATGATCAGGGACCCAGAACAAAAACTCAACCATATCAGCCTGTTCAAAATCTACACTACTTATCAAAACCCTCTTGGGGCCGGTCCCGTAGCTTAGCGGTTAAGTGCTCGCGCTCTGCTGCTGGCGGCCCGGGTTCGGATCCCGGGCGCGCACCGACGCACTGCTTCTCCGGCCATGCTGAGGCCGCGTCCCACATACAGCAACTGGAAGGATGTGCAGCTATGACATGCAACTATCTACTAGGGCTTTAGGGGAAAAAAATAAATAAATAAAATCTTTAAAAAAAAAAAACGTCTTACAAACTCAATGAAATCCTGTGATTATGGCAGAAATACCACAGTGTGTTTCATATCCACTATCTAAAAGTTTAGGATTGCTAGAGAGAGGTCATGCTAAATCACAACCCATAATCACTGTGTGATAAAATTCAGTGGATGTTAAAACATTGTCAATAATCTTTGTATTTATATTTATACACATATCAATATTAAAATGAAATTATAAAAATATTTGTATTTAAAGCATAGTTTGGTCCTAGGCTCAGATCATAATGTACAGGTTTCTCACTTACGTGGATGAGCAGAAGAAGACTGAATAATTGTGAGGGACAAATTCTATAGTAAGGTAGCATTTGTGCACTACAGGTCATCTAGCATCCCTAGTGCCTGACAACGGTGCCAGGAATGGTTCCCTGTCATTCTGACAACTCCAAAAACCACCTCCACAAATTTCCAAACTGCACCCCATAAGGTAGTACTACTCTAGTTGAGAGCTGTTGCCTAGAGCTTCCCAGACAGGGAGGACATCTGGGGCAAAGAACAGGGTCTCTTTATTTACCCGAGTATAATTATAATCCTTTCCTTGTTGCTTGTCACCAGTTCTATCTAAATTGTGGTTATTGCTGCCCTCTGTGTGGCCATTGTCCAAAAGCAGCTTTTCAGGGGCTTAGGCACAGCTTCTTCAGAGGCCCCTCTCTGCCACATAGTGTGCTGGAGACCATCCAGCTCTTGCCAGCCTTCTTCCCTCTGTTCAGCTCCTGCCACTACAGCACATCCCATAGCCTTTGCCACTGGGGTTGTCCTCTGAGGTGGAGTAGCCACGTGGTTCTAGTCTGACTTCAAGCAACAGTGTCCCTGACTCACAGGAAACTCCAGCAGCCTTGCCCAGTAAAGTCATAGAGAAACAGCTGTGCCACGGCCGGACCCAATCACTGTGCTTCCCTTGGACCCTCCCCTTCCCTTGCATCAGGGGGTGGGAGGGGTGGCATGTATGAGAAAACTGTGTTTTCTCTCCCCTTAAGGCCCAGGATAATGGTGATGCTCTCATTTCCTCTCTCTCCTCCCTGGCCCTCCTCTTATGTACTAGGGAGTTAGGCAGGGTGCCTGCTAATGGCAGTAAGGCACCTTCTGTCCACTCTGGGTTAGGTGTCCAGTCCCCAGTGTTGGCACGACTCTTTAGAATGTGGATTCATTATGCCTCTTTGTCCTTACCTCTGGGCTCTACTTGCCAATTCCAGGCAGAAAGAAAAAAGTCCTTCTTAACATCCTGTTATTGTATACGGTTGTTGCCTCTGGAGAAGAGAAGTGAGGATCTGGGTGGGAGCAGACGAATATTTCACTGTATACGTCTCTACCTCTTGAACTTTGCATCATGTGCATCTATTACTTTATTCAGTTAAAAACTGTCTGTTTTGGGGGGCGGCCTGGTGGCACAGCAGTTAAGTGCGCACGCTCTGCTTCGGCGGGCCGGGGTTCGAAGGTTCTGATCCCGGGCACACACAGACACACGGCTTGTCAAGCCGTGCTGTGGCGGCATCCCATATAAAGAAGAGGAAGATGGGCACGGATGTTAGCCCAGGGCCAATATTCCTCAGCAAAAAAAAGAGGAGGATTGGCATCGGATGTTAGCTCAGGGCTGATCTTCCTCACACACACACAAAAAAAACTGTCTATTTTTAAAAGGGAGAAGGAATAAGTTAGACTAGGTGCATTGACTTGAAATGATCTACGTGATGTATTGTTAAGTTAACAAAGCAAGCTGCAGAGTAATAGGCAGAGTGGTAATGATAGTAACAAACATAATAATAATAATAATAGGCATAATAGTAAAAGGAAAAGAAATGCACAGTCCCTCACACGCTCATGTTGTTAGGTGTTGTGTAAGTGCAGAGAGAGGTGTGGAGGGTCACATACCAGTCTGTTAACATGATTACCTCAGAGGGGTGGATGATGGGATAAAGGAAAAACTTGTTATTTCCTTTGGTATTATTTTAAATTACAAAAATAACACACGCTTGTTGTAACAAATGCAGGTTCAAACAAGCGTATGTTATTTTTGTAATTGAAGAAGGAAGGGAGGAAGGGAAGGGAGAGAGGTGGAAGAGAAGATGGAATATCTTACACCACCACACCCAGATCACAAACTCAACAAACTAATCACAAAACAAACTGGGGCTCTCATCTCCAGGTTTGCCTGCCTCCCAGAGGCACTCTTATTTACTCCCTCCCTTTGTTCTGGCGCTTGGTCGGTCAGGTTTCAGGAAGAGATCCTTACCATACAGGCCCTGATCTCACTCTCAGGACCACTCAGTCTTTCGGGACAGGGGTCTTCTCTTAACCCTCCAAGACTTGTAGGACCCCGTATGGTAGAAGAAACATATCACTGTGTTTGTAAGTAAAACAAACAAAAACAAAATTCAAATGCCCATCAATGGTTAAGAAATTTAGCCTTGACGACAATATTGTGTTATAATCATCAAACTTGCTAAGAGACTAGAACTTAATGATTCCAACCACTAAGAGGAAAGAATAATTATGTAACATGATAGAGGTGCTAATTATTGCTACAAGGGAATCATATTACAATATATAAATGTATCAAATTAACATGTACACTTTAAATTTGCACAATGTTCTATGTCAATATATTTCAATTAAAAAAGAAGGAATTTAGCCTTACCCAACATCTATTAAATCCTTCTGAGAGCAAAATTTGATTGAGGAAAAAAGCATAAAGATGCTGGATGCCCCTAAGGTAGGGGAGGTTGTAGGAGACAACTGAGCATAAAGGAGTGTGGGGGTGTGAACTCACTTCACAGTCCTCCCCACCATGACCCCGCCTGGATTACCAGGAGCAGCAGATCAGCCTGAATACTTTTGCTTTCCCACTGTAACAATGGGCATTGTGCCCCTGAGAAAATGACTAATAACACCAATCTTATTGCCCACTTCAGGTGGAAAAAAAAATGCTTATGCACATCAGGCAGGCAAAGATTAAAAAAAAAAGCCTTGATAATAAATGTGAGAATGGGGTAAGAGGTTCATCTTACTCATTACTGGTGAGTGTGTAGAGCGGTACAGTTATTCTGGGATGTGATATGACATGTTATCAGGGACCTAGAAACATTTTACACCCCTCTAGGACTCTAGCAGGAGGAAATACACAGAGAAATTATCAGAGATTTGGTCCAAGGATGTTTTGTGCAGCATTATTTATAATACTGAAATATCGAAAACTGCTCAATAAGAATGACTAACTAGGGGCCGGCTGGCTGGGTGGCATAGTGATTGGGTTTGCACACTCTGCTTCGGCGGCCTGGGGTTCACAGTTTCGGATCCTGGGCGCGGACCTACGCACCACTCATCAAGCCATGCTGTGGCAACGTCTCACATACAAAATAGAGAGGAAGACTGGCACAGATGTTAGCTCAGGGCTAATCTTCCTCACCAAGAAAAAAAGAATGACTAACTAAATTATAGTACAGTCCTAAAATCTTCACAATGTGATGTTTAAAAGGCTAGAAAACAAAACTGTATATCCAACATCATTCCAATTTTTTAAAAATGTATAATAAGCACATAAAATCTAGGTTACATCTTAGCAGTCAGTTCATGAATAATTATAAATTTTGTTTTATCCTTTTTAGGTTCAAAAGATTTTTACTATAAGCATATATTCATTTTATTGTTGCAGAAGATAATAAAATGAAGGGAAAAAACATCAGCTCTATTCCCACACCAAGAGAATGAATTCTCCTTGACCTATTTAAATCCATGAATTTAGGACAACCCTATTATCTGACCAAAGTCAGGTAATTGAACAGTCTGTTTCTGAATTCATAGATTCCCTAAGGTCCTAAGAGATCTACTTATTTAGCTGTAAGAAACCATCACTCCCAGGAAAAAAGAGAGCCCCAAAATAAAAATAAAATAATATTTTTTTCCTTTCACATTTTTATTTTTCTTGAGAGAAGAAATACAAGAATTTGACAACAGTTTGTGCCCCTCATGCATTTTAAAGAACCGGCACCTTGAATGGGATTCTGAGTAAAATTTGTGCAGATGGAATGTAAGTATCACCCTGAACTGAATCGGGCCCTCATCCTGTCCAGCCAATCTGGAAAGGATGCTGTCTAGTAAGCTGTTTCTTATATGAATCTAGAGCTCAAGAGAAGGTGTGGGCTGAGATGCAAATTTGAGTACATTAGCATATGCGTGGCAGTTGAAACCCTGGAGCAACCTCCGTCTAAATCAGCGATTCTCAACAGGGAGCGATTTTGTCCCCCAGGGAACATTTGGCAATATGGGAGACATTTTTGATTTTCAGAACTGAGGATAGTGTGGTCCCGACCAGTGATGTTGCTAAACATCCTACAATGAACAGGACAACTGCTTACAACAAAGAATTTTCTGGAGTAATATGTGACTTTAATCGTGTCTAAACTGAATAATCCCAGTCTAAAGGACTCACAGTTACCTTAGACTTGGAGCTGACCTTATCCTTTCCCCCCCAAAACATACTTCTCCTCCTATGTCCCTATCCTAGTCAATAGTAACCCATTTTAATCTGTCAACCAAATTAGAAACCTTAGGTCCTCCTTAAACCTTTATATACCTTTACATCTTGTATCCAAATGATAACCAAATCCTGTCAAATTTACCTCTTTCGTTACCATCTACTCTTTTCCCTCTTCTCAATCTCCCTGCCATTGCCCTGGTTCAGACCTTAATTATCACTTTTTGGGTTGCTGCAGGAACCTCCTAATGTTTTCCTCTCTGCAATCTTGTCACTCTCTATTCTCCTCTCCACATCATTTCCAGAATGATGTTTCTAAAATGCAGATCTACTCATGTCACCTCACAGTACAATATCTATGACCTATTTCCTTTTACTCTCAAGATTAATTCTGACGTCCTTATCAATGACATAAGCCCCTTCATGATCTAACCTTCTCCCACCATTCACTCTATTATATTATAAACACCCTTCTATTAATAGCCTGTCTCCCCCAATAGACAATGAGCACCCTGAGGGCAGGATCAGTGTCTTATCTCTGGACTCCCAGTAGCTAGCACAGTTCCAACTTCCGTTTGTTCAACTACTGAAAGAGATCACTCTAAGAGAGCATGCGGAGTGATAAGAACAGAGACCCTGGGACAGAATCCTGGAGAGCACACACTTGTAGGATAGACAGGTGAAATGAGGAGACTGGAAAGCAGCCAGACATGTAGAACCACGAGATCACGGTATCAACAAAGCCAAGAGTAGAGCAGATAGTTTTAGGGAAAACAGAATCATCAAATACCACAAAGGGAAGTCAGTTAAGATGAAAACTAAAAATAGCACAACATATCAGAAAGTATGGCTGTCATTGTCAGCCTTTGCCAGAGTGGTTTTAATGCTCTGTGGGCCTGCAGTCAAGTACTGATGCTGAGTTTGAAGTCACTGTTTGTCAGCAGGCCCAGCAATTGGAAAGATTCGCTGGACACAGAACAGGAGAATGAGGACAAACCAAAACCAGCTACTAGTTATCTCTGCACCTGTCCGTCAGCATTTCTGACCACCACAGCCTTTCCAGAGTAATGGCCTCTGCTTTGTTTCTGCTTTGCAGATCTCAGGCAAGTTCTTCTCTTGCCAACTTTAGCCTAGAACCATGCAGGGAAAGGGATTCCAGGAAATACAGCCTGGTTGGGAGTGGTGGTGTCAAGCTGACCACATACAATCCAGCGCACATGCCCTTGCTTAAAAAAATTTAAGAAATAAAAATGATCATTTATGTTTACCTACACGTTTACCATTTTCAGTGTGTTCCACTTCATCTTCTAGATCTGAATTTCCACCTGGTAATGTTTCCCTTCAGCATGAAGAACTTCTTTTGGCATTTCTTATAGTGCAAGTCAGCTGGCAATGAATTTCTCAATTTTTGTCTGAAAATATTGTAATCTCTCCTTCATTTCTAAAAGATATTTTCAGTGAATATAGAACTCTGGTTGAATTTATTTTTTCTTTCAGTCCTTTAAAGATGTCAGCCTACTGTCTTCTGGAGTCCATCATTTCTGATCAGAAAGTCATCTCGTGCGAGCACACACGTGCGTGTTTGTGTAGTTGTGGTGTCTTTTTTCTTTTGGTTACTTTTGAGATTTTTTTATTTATCTATGGTTTTCAGCAGTTTGACCATGGTGTGACTAAGTATAGTTTTCTTTATATTTATTCTGCTTAGAGTTTACTGAGATTCCTGGATCTATGGGTTGATTTTTTTTTTTTTTGGTGAGGAAGATTGGCCCTGAACTAACACCTGTGCCCATCTTCCTCTATTTTATATGTGGGATACCTGCCACAGCATGGCTTGATAATTGGTGAATAATCTGTCTGTTTCAAAATCTGAACTCATGAACCAGCGAAACAGAGCATGTGAGCTTAACCACTACTTCACCAGCCCAGCCCTTCTACATTTTAATTGTGGTGATTACACACACACAGTGGTCCAAACTCATAAAACTATATACCTAAATAGGTCAATTTTACTATATGTAAATTATTCCTCAATAAACGTGGTAAATAAATAACCTCCAGAAGATTCTTAGATACTCTAAAGTTTGAGAGCTACTGCTCTAAAGCAGTGGTCTTCAAAGTGGGACACGTCTCTCTTGGATTTTGGAAGACAAATCACTGGGGTATAGGAGGAAAATACTAGAAATCCTATATATATTTTTTTTAAATCTAAAGATGAGAAGGAAATTATGCTTTCCTAACATTTTGAAGTCCACTTTAAAAGCTTAACCAATATTTATACATGGAATGACATGGTTGCCCCTACTCCATCTGTGTCATGTCAGGTAGACAAGATGTCCCGGGGAAGACCAAGGATTGCATAACGAGGAGGTTGACCTTTATGATCTCATTCATTC
The DNA here is from genome assembly GCF_020826845.1 of Diceros bicornis minor. Taxonomy (NCBI): domain Eukaryota; kingdom Metazoa; phylum Chordata; class Mammalia; order Perissodactyla; family Rhinocerotidae; genus Diceros; species Diceros bicornis. The sequence goes on along the minus strand of NC_080748.1, from coordinate 34,473,048 downwards.
GCTTGCTTTCACCATATTGCCACAAACTGCAGTTTACATGGACTTAAGGATTATAATATCTAGTTTTAAACAAACTAACACTCAAAAAATATACAAATGATTTTAAAAATCACTGCAAAGAGCTACTGATTGAAGATGATACTAATATTGTGAGCCAAGAGAACATGAAGTGGCAGAACTGATCTTTTAGTAAGTGCTCCTCCATCAGCCACAGTAGGAGGGGAAACAATAAAGGTCTAATCAGATCTGAAATGAAGGCAGCTAAAGAGTGAGAAATTAATTACTTTTAAAAGAAACTTGTGGGATGGGGACAGCCTGGTGGCGTAGTGGTTAAGTTTGCATTTTCCACTTTAGTGGCCCAGGGTTCATGGGTTCAGATCCCAGGCGCAGACCTACACACCGCTCATCAAGCCGTGCTGTGGTGGCATCCCACATACAAAAAAATGGAGGAAGATGGGCACAGATATTAGCTCAGGGACAATTGCCTTCAAGGAAAAAGAGGAATATCGGCAACAGACATTAGTTCAGGGGCAATCTTCCTCACACACACAAAAAAAGAAACATGGTGTGGAAAGAACATTTTGAAAACAGAAGCTTGGCAATGTTTCCATCGTTAAGTGATGTTGCCTAATCAATGTAAACATGACACTAAAAATTTCATATCTACACACCTAGAAAACTTGGAAATATAATTTTCTAACCAATTTAAAAATCTACCAAATGAAGAGTTTCAGTGCGCTTTGCACTCATTTGTTAAAAATTTAAAAATACAACACTTTTCAATTAATTTGCAAGAACAACCACAATTGGTATCAGGGAAGACAGAAATTGACCATCTGATTTTCAACAAATTCCATAATTAATGTATAGAGTAGAAAAATGAGTATCATTATTTAGTAAGTGCTGCCAATGATGCACTTCTTCCCTTTGATTCTGTGTATCTTTGTGAGATATTTTACCATTAAAACAAAATATAGCTATAAGTCAAATTAGAAATAGGCATTTAGATCAATGTATCACAAAATGTCACACCAAAATATTGCAGACTAATGCAACATATTCAATCACATTGCTTTCACTGAAAAAGGTTATTACAATAGTTTAATGAAGTCCTTTTTTTTTTTTATGGTGAGGGAGATTGGCCATGAGCTAACATTTGTTGCTAGTCTTCCTCTTTTTGCTGAGGAAGATTGGCTCTGAGCTAACATCTGTGCCCATCTTCCTCTACTTTGTATATGGGACACCGCCACAGCATGGCTTGATGAGCGGTGTGTAGGTCCGCGCCTGGGATCTGAACCTGCGAACCCCAGGCTGCCGAAGCGAAGTGTGCGAACTTAACCACTATAACACCGGGCTGGCCCCTGAAGTCATTCTTTGACGTTCGCTTTCCGATTCTTCTTTCTTCACTCTCCACCTCGCACTTCCTTCCTTTCAGTCTCACAGCTCTCACTGCCATCTCTAAGGGGATGAACTCCAGATTTAAGTCCCTAGCTCTGAGTCTTGTCTCTCCAACTCTTGAATGAGAACCTCCACCTGGTTCTTCTCCAGGTCCTTCAAACATAATACATTCAAGACAGAGCTCAGTGTCCCTCCTCCCCACTACCCTGTTCCTCTCTTGGTGTTCCTCATCTGGGTTAGTGGGACCACCTTCTACTGAAATTTGAAACCTCTGTGCCCTTCGCAATATCTTTCTCTTCTCACATCTCATATTCAATCAACCACCAAAGCTTAATCCTTCTACTTTTCTGGGCTCTGCTTTTGTCTTTCTGTGTCTTTCCATTTGTAAATTGAGTTGTCTGGGGCTGTCTGTCTCTAGATCTTTCCCTCTCATTTTATTTCCAATCCTATTCCCTTCCTCATTCTTCCTTATCCTCTGCCTTCTCCTTCACACAAAGAAAGAACAAAAGTATTTTTTGTTGGCTGTATTTATTAAATATTTATTGTACTAAAACATGAAATGGAACACTTTCTAGTTCTCTTTTTAAAACCCATATTAAATTACATATTTATGTATATCTTGATTGATTTTGTTGTTGTTTGTTGTTTCTGTGGGTCAGCAGGTTTGGATAGAAAAAAAAAAAGAATTTCCACTCCAGAATTAGTAAATTAGTGTTTCTCTTGTGGCCTGACATAGTTAATGCATGACTACTCCCAACTCCTAAGGAAGGAAAATTCTTAGGCATATGTTCCTGTTACCAGGAATCTTGGGCTAGTTTTGTTGCTCTTGTCAAAAGTGCTACTTTTAAGGACGAGATTTGCCTGGGAGGAAAAGCTTTGTAGATTGAAGGAGGGCCTCCCAATGCAAAAGGGAGTCTTAACTAATGTTCTTTATTGCACACTATTTAGCAGGGTTTGTTGCAGAATGTACATTATATCTAGCTATCTATCTATATAATACATATATATAGATATGTATCTATATATGTATATATAGATATTTGTTTATATTTTATTTAGAAAAGTATCATAGGAAGTTTTTTTCACAAGAATTAATGCATTTCAAAGAATTTTTAAAGCAACATAAGGTATATATTTAGCATTTTTTTTCAACAGAGCTTATAAGAAGACTAAAGCATTAGAGCTGTGATACTGATTTTTAATATTTGCTTTTGTTTATGCTGCGATATATTACAACAAAAGCACAGGAAGTTCCTGGCTTACTTGTGCCCAATTTAGCCCACGGTCCTTGCCTTGCTCTAGTGGGCTGCTGTAAAAGTGGCCCTTTCTTGCATCAGGTGCTGAGAATTTCCCTCCTTCCCTTCAGATGCCTTTCCCTCATGCTAATACAGATCCTCTGACACTCAGAGTGACACATCTCTCTCACATGTATTGCTGTTCCTTACCCTTCATCACTCCTGGTCACTTGTCACCTTGTTCCAGGATCTCGTTCTACTTGTCACTGTGCCCAAAAGTGGTAATGGAGTGGACTTAATTCTGGGACACTGTACTGCGGATAAAAGACTTAGTGTCTTAGACCTGAAGGTACTCACAGTCTAGTAGGAGAAAACAGAAGGAATTAACTGGAAATGCTAAGTTAGAGATATACACTGAGCAGGCCTGAAGGAGTCCTACCTAACCCAGCCTGAGGGTCTAGAAGGAATCAGATAGGTGAAATGGATGGAGAGGTGGCAAGGAGATGCTCAAGGGATAGACAGGAGCCAGATATAAGGAGTTTAGGTTTGAACCCCAAACTACTGGGGTCCTTAAGTAGGAGAGCAAGGTAATGAAATTTGTCTTAGTTACAAGATGGAGGATGGATGGGAAGCATAAGAGTAGAGACAGGGAAAATCACAAGGGTTGCAGGGGAAAGATAATGAGGGCCTGATCCAGGCAATGGCTGTGATACAAAGAAGAGATAAACTAGAGAGGAATTTAAAGTTGGAAAGAATGCAACATAAGGAATGACAGGGCATGAGTCTCAGGGAGGAAGAAGAATAGAGAAGGCTTTTGAGAGAAGGGGAGTGAGAAGACGAAGGAGAATGAAGAGAAGAAAATGGAGATGAGAGATGGAACTGGGGGAAGAGGGGAAAGGGGAAGAGAGAAAGGAAGGGAAATTCCATTACTGCCCTTCTCATCACCCCCAGCAGCATGGGTTTTTGTTTGCAAGGTAATTCAGAGGGGCTGGGGAAATTGAGAAATGATGAAAGACAAGAAAAATCAAAATCAGAAAGGAGGAGGGAGAAAATTTGTCCAGGCTTTCCCTTCACATCCACCCTCCAAATCCCTTGTCTCTTCCTCCCTTTTGAATTTCTGTTCCCATTTTTTGATTCTCTTTATACTGTTAAGTAGCCATGTTGAATTCTATTGTGAAGGGGGTGAATAATCTGTCTGTTTCAAAATGTTTTGATATGCATACTATCTCTGAGTATATTTTATAATAGAAGAAAATGTAAGTCTTTACAGTTCCAGATACTTTGCCTTTTGTGGGTTCTCCCAGGAAAGTAAATGCCACGTATAGCTTGTCTCAATGGGAAATATGTTTTGAGTTCCAAATAAATGTCATACAATTAACTTTTGGAAAAAATCTGTATTTGAGCTCGGGACTAAACATATTAAATATATACCATGAAGAGGAAAATCAGAAAATGCTTTAAATGCTCTCTTCTTAAACTTTGGCTTGTTCCTGCTGATTACTCACTATTTGAAAGTGCATGATAGTTATATTTAGAAGGAAAGTGAGAAATTCAGTCAAGAATGTTTTCATACATCCATAAATATTTGGCACTATATAGACAATTTCTTGCATTTACATAGGAAACGAGTCTCAAAACACTTTTTACTCATATTGTTCCTTTAATAAGGTGCCCCTGGATGCAACTGGATTTCAAGACTATGGCACACTTGAAGAGAAGAGACTAACAAGGATCTTTACTGATTGGCACAATGCCATTTGGATTAGCTGTTAATATGCCCCATGTGGTACTTTTCAAAATAGAATAACCCATATTTGGGAAATATACTAATATTAGACTTTTGTGTGATTGTCTTGTTAGGGCCATATGCCAGGCCACACTCTTGAGGGTGGCAGGAGGGTTTCCTATGAGTGGAATGGACATTCCCATCGTCAGTCCTGCGGGGGAAGGGTCTGTCTTGGGGCAGGGTATGAGGATAAGACTTTCTCTCCTTTCTGGATCCAGAGGTCAGTTTGGCTAGAATGGGAGGCAAACTGATGCTGAGGCATTTCTGATGATTTGGAGTGTGTCCCTAGAGGGGTGGAGCTGTGTGGCAGACACGGGAATGTACGCTGCTCAGGGAACCCTTCAAGAAAGACGCATTGCTCAGCTATAAGGAGCATGGTTAGCTGTCAGCTTCTAGCTGTTAACTCCTTGAAGTCCACCTCAGCAAAGACAGTCTTTGCTCCGGAGCTCCCATTGGACAAGAGAGACTTTGTCAAATCTGCATCTTGGTCCGATGGCTCTCCTACCCAAGTCCAGTTCTTCCCTTTTCTTCCCACAGGTCTTATTCCCTAATAAACCTTTTGCATTCCCACCTGTATGTCCACATCTGCTTCCCAAAGGACCCAACTCACACATGCTGCCACAAGGAGGCAGACCACAAGAGAGGTTGGGAGTGGTCAGTCTAAGAGGCCCTAGAATGTATCTGGACCTGTTACACATTTTCTCAGCATCATACTTTCTTTCTAATATCCCTTAAATGTTAGAAAATCTCATTAAAAGTCACTTGCTGGTATCTACAATGTTGTGGGGAAATAAGGAGAAGCTGTCTACAACGTGGGAGAGCAGAATGAGGACATCTCAGTAGAGCCTTGACCTCTGCAGCAGCAGTGTGGCAGCTTGACAAAGAAGTTGGAATGGAGGACCAGAGAGACCAGATCCTGAGTTCACCTAGGCAGCCCCTTGGGGCCTCTCAGAAAGAGCTGGGATCACTCTGAGGGGTCTTGTTCTTGGTAATAAGTCCACAGGCAATTTATAGCATCCGTACTGGGCTCCAGGCCAATGGATTTGTACCATAAGAACCCAAAAGATGGATAGATTTTCTTATCTCCACGGAGGCACCATTCTAGAAGTTAATTAGGTTTTCTTTCCACTGTTCCATGACTGCCCCGGCGCCCTGCCTTTCAACACCATGTAGCTGTTGGGTCACCGTTTCCTATTAAATAATTGAGTCTAATGTAGAAAGGCATCTTAGGGGCCTAGAATAATTTAATGCTTTGGATGTGGGAGTCAGTCCTCTAAAGAGCAGTACCCTAGAACTCTTTTACCATTAGATCCCTTTAGTGTTACCGCAAAGCTCATTTGTTTAAACGAGACCACAGTAAGTTTTATGGGGAATCTGAGAGTCTGTGTTAGTAAAACAAAGTACACATTTTCCCCTAAGTTTCATTTCTGACTCACCCATTTTATGACAGGACTTTTTAAAAAAAAACTTAAATGAGCAGATATTTTGTAATATCTTAATTATTTTAAAGAAATTTAAGGTTAAAATCATTTTTCCTACTAATTCTAAACTTTTTGAATGTGGTTTGTGCTTCTCTTTGATTCTTGTAACTTCTGCTGTCTGGACTTCCCCCTCAGAATCAGTATTTCCCGCAAGAAATATTTTCTTACACATAAATAATCCTTATCCTTTTCCCTCTGGTGAATTTGTTATGAGTAATGTTGCATTTGTCTCTCATTTTTAATTGCTTTTGCATTACTATGCTGACTTTTCTTGGTAACTTCTTTATTTTACCATCCTCATTTGGTGGTTGATGTTGCATTTTAACAATGATGGTGACTTTCCTTTGTTTAAACCCTGGAAATGGTCTGCTCTCTAGAAGCTAATGCTCTCTTTTTTGCTTTTTAAAAGTTGTATCTTCTGTGCTTTCTTAAGTCCCTCTGGGATTTTTATTTTTCCTGCCCCCACATCTTTCTTATTCAAAAATGAAAATAAATTTAAAACATTTAGCAACGTCTGATTTTACTTCAACCAGTCAACTCTTCCCATAAGAGTAAAATAGTCAGAATTCTTTATTATTCCTTCATCTGGTACAAATTCTCAGCTGCCCTGGGCGAGTGACCGAGTGGTTATTGCTAAGCCTGCTTTATAGCAGTAAAAATAATTGTCCCTGGATTTCTTTTTCATGCTCAATTTTCTCCTGGACTTTATTTCTGAGCTTTGTATCTTTTCCAAGGAAAATGAACAATGATTTTACTGACATTTTTGTGCTTCAAACTCTTTATATTAAGCTCTGTGTCTAAAGGAATTTTTTTTTAATTCTCTGTACCATGGGCCAGGAAATATTTTAGCCAGTGTTTTCTAGAACTTTTATTCTCTGGCTGTTATGCTCTGTGAACAATTTAGCAATTTCCTTCTACCTGTCATGACCGCAGAAGGAGAATGGAGTAATATTGCTCTGGGAAGATATTTGAATCTGACCTCTACAACTGGGAGAGAGAAAAAAAATGAAGCTAACTGGGCAAGATTCGTGTTTATTTTTGTCTGAGTTATTTATTAACACATGGCAGGAACTATCGTACTATGAAACAATTCTTAATTATATAAAGTTGTTTTTACTGGGATGCTAAAACCTTCAAAGTTTTAAAATTTTGAGCAGTATTTCTAGGGTGATTTCTACCAAATCACTTTGGGGGGAGATGGCTACTTTTTGATACAACTTTAACATGACTAATTCAAAATTCTCACATATCATTTCTTTTTAATTTATTTTTTTGAAGAAGATTGGCCCTGAGCTAACATCTGTTGTCAATCTTCCTCCTTTTTTTTTTTCTCCCCAAAGCCCCAGTAGATAGTTGTATGTCATGGTTGTACATCCTTCTAGTTGCTCTATGTGGGTCGCAGCCTCAGCATGGCTTGATGAGCGGTGCATAGGTCTGCGCCCAGGATCCAAACCAACAAACCCGGGGCCGCCAAAGTGGTGCACTGAACTGAGTCACTACACCACCCGGCCGGCCCTTCACATATCTTGATTAAGTGAAAAAAACTTTTATATTGATCAATATTATCTTTTAGAATTTGAAAATGTGTGCTTTAATAGAACCATGGAATTTAGACAGGAGATTATCTGGTTTAACTTCCCATAGAATGCTAAATTCTCTCCAACCACATTGTTGAGGTGTGCCTATTTAGTTTTCACTTGAATGCCTCCATTGTAGAGAGCTCTTATGAAAGCTCATTTTAGTTAAACAACTTTAAGATTAAAGAAGTCATTTAGGGGGCTGGCCTGCTGGCGCAAGCGGTTAAGTGCGGGTGCTCCGCTGTGGCGACCCGGGGTTCACAGGTTCAGATCCTGGGTGCACACTGACACACCGCTTGTCAAGCCATGCTGTGGCGGCGTCCCATATAAAAGTAGAGGAAGATGGGCACGGATGTTAGCTCAGGGACACTCTTCCTCAAGGAAAAAAAGGGGAGGGTTGGCATCAGATGTTAGCTCAGGGCTAGTCCTCCTCACAAAAACAAAACAAAAAAGAAGTCATTTAGTTTGAATCTGAATCTGCTCTAGTACTTCCATCTTTGGTATCAGTTTTACCTTTTGGAATAACTCATATCAGGTCTGCTCTTCAGTCTACATGGCAGCTCTTTATATATTTAAAGATGGAGGCACACATCTCCTTGCTTTTCTCCTTTCTAGGTTAAACACTGATACATCCTTCAGCCGTTCTTTATGGTTTTCAATTCTTTCCCCAGCCCACCTAATTCATGAATGATATTCTTAAATGTGATGTGCCGTTATACTCAATTTTTTTAATTAGGTTTTTATTGACATATAATTGACATATAACATTATATTAGTTTCAGGTACAACTAATACAACATAATGATTCAAGTTATGTATATGTTGCAAAATGATCACCACAATATGTCTAGTTAACATGTGTCACCACACATAGTTACAAAGTTTTTTTTCTTGTGATGAGAACTTTTTTTTTCCCCCCAAAGCCCCAGTAGATAGTTGTATGTCATAGCTGCACATCCTTCTAGTTGCTGTATGTGGGACACGGCCTCAGCATGGCCGGAGAAGCGGTGCGTCAGTGCGCTACCGGGATCCGAACCCGGGCCGCCAGTAGCGGAGTGCACGCACTTAACCGCTAAGCCACGGGGCCACTCCATGATGAGAACTTTTAAGAGCTACTCTATTAGCAACTTTCAAATATGCAATACAGCATTATTAACTATACTCACCATGCTGTACCTTAACTACATCCCCAGGACTTATTTATTTTATAGCTGGAAGTTTATACCTTTTGACCCCCTTCACCCATTTTGCCCACACCCACCTCCACCCCCTCTGGCAACCACCAATCTGTTCTCTGTATCTACGAGTTCAGTTTAGTTCTCTTTTGTTTTTAGATTCCATGTATAAGTGAGATCATACAGTATTTGTCTTTCTCTGTCTGGCTTATTTCACTTAGCATAATGCCCTCATGGTCCATCCATGTTGTCGCAAGTGGGAAGATTTCCTTCTTTTTTATGGCTAAATAATATGCCATTGTATATATTTGTATATAAATATGTGTATGTATATATATACACATATATCACACACACACATATATATATCACATTTTCTTTATCCATTCATCTCAATGGACATTTAGGTTGTTTTAGGTTGTAATGGACATTAGGACATTTTAGGTTGTTTCCGTGTCTTAGCTATTGTAAATAATGCTGCAATGAACAGGAAGGGGCATATATCTTTTTGAGTGAGTGTTTTTGTTTCCTTCAGATAAATATCCAGAAGTGGAATTTCTGGATCATATGGTAGTTCTATTTTTAATTTTTTGAGGAATATCCAGACAGTTTTCCATAGTGGCTGTACCAATTTACAGTCCCACCAGCAGGGCACAAGGATTCCCTTTTCTCCACATCTTTGCCAACACTTGTTATTTCTTGTCTTTTTGATAATAGCCATTCTCACAGGTGTAAGGTGTTATCTCATTGTGGTTTTGATTTGCATTTCCCTGATGATTAATGATGTTGAGCACCTTTTCATGTACCTGTTGGTCGTTTGTATGTCTTCTTTGGAAAAATGTCTATTCAGATCCTCTGCCATTTTTTAGTTGGATTGTTTATTTTTTTGCTATTGAGTTATATGAATTCTTTATATATATTTGATGTTAACCCCTTATCAGATATATGATTTACAAATATTTTATCCCATTCCATAGATTGCCTTTTCATTTTGTTGATGGTTTCCTTTGCTGTTATACTCAATTCTTGCTTCAAAGGACATCTTCCAGAAAGTGAAAAGACAACCCACAGAAAAGGAGAATATATTTGCAAATCATATAGCCAATATGAGACTTATATCCAGAACATATGAAGAACTCTTACAACTTAACGATAAAACCAAACAAATAATCCAATTAAAAATAGGCGAAGGATTTGAATAGACATTTCTCCAAAGAATATATGTTAAAGTCCAATAAAGATATGAGAAGATACTCAACATCATAGTCATTAGGGAAATGTAAATCAAAACCACAATGAGATACTATCTCACACTACGAGGATGGCTATAATGAAAAAGACAACAATAATAAGTCTTAGCAAGGATGTGGAGAAATTTGAACTTTTTTACATTGCTGATAGAAATGTAAAATGATACCTGCCACTTTGGAAAACAGTTTGGCTATTCCTCAAAAGTTAAATATGGCCACCTCCATTGACTGAGCAAGACATGGTGGCTGCAGCTCCCAGGACAGTGCTGGGAGAAGTGTGGCTCTGCTCATTCTTTCTATTTAGCAAGTCAAGTATGTCTTCCAAAACTGGGGATCATACATGAGTTCTAGAGATAGAAATCAGAGGAAAAAGGAAAGCTATCATTTAGTGGACTGGAGGGAAATCAGAAGCTCAGATTTCATTTTATTTGGGATGAAGGGGGGATAAAATAATACTAAAACTACTAAATTCATTTCCATTTCTCAGCCCAAGTTCTCCTCATTAGCTCCAATTGCCCTCCTCCTACAGGTGTTTTCAGAGAAACTAATATCAAATAGAGTGGAGCCACCCTCCTAGCAGGGCTGCTGTCTTAGTAGAGCTGGGAAACTTTGTCACATGTGTGAGCATGTCCTATGTGTGTTAATAAACAGAATCCGAGGCAGGAGGCCTCATGATGACTTCTGCCCCACCTCTCTCCCTCCCTCCGTCCCTCCCTCCTTCCCTCCCTTTCTTTCTTCCATAAAGTATTCAACGATGTCCAAAGTACAAGACCAGACGAAATGGGACAAGGAGGCCCTCCTTGTCTTTTAGCAACTTAAATCCTCCTACTTAGGGGCAAATCACTGTCATCCTTGACACCCAGCCCCAATCCTCAACCATCCTCTCTTTCCGTTCCCTTCTCAGGGAGCATCTTAAGAAGCCTATCCGCACTGCTCCCGCTGTAATGAGGATTAATTTGCATATACCTCTTCCTCTTCATCTGGGGCACAAACTCTTCCTCTTCATCTGGGGCAAGCCCAGACTCGTGAGCCTTTTCTGCTCACACACAGCACACAAGTGTGAGCAGGGCCTCCTGTTCACTACCACTGTTGCTATGGATGAACTTTTATTGAGCACTTATTGTGTTCTAGGCACTCTGCTAAGTACTTTCCTACATTATCTCAGTTAACCTTCAAACAACTTTGTGAGGCAGGATCTGTTATTATCCCCATTTTACAGACATTAACATGCAGCTTAGACAAGGCCCTCACACAGCTATTCAGTGAAAGAGCCTGGTTTTCAACCCACATCTGTGTATTTCCATGGCCTTGGCTTGGAACTACTGTGCTATTACTGCTTTTCCATGTTAGAAGTCTTTGAAATCTTAGATTCTGGACCAATATTTTTTTTGTGGTAAAATATGTATAACATAAGATTTACCATTTTAACCATTGTTAAGTGTACAATTCAGTGTCATTAATTATATTCACAATGTGTGCAACCATCATTACTATCCATTTCCAGAACTTCTTTATCATTTCAAACAGGAAATCTGTACCCATTAAACAATAACTTCCCCTCCCCCTCCCCCAGCCCCTGGTAATCTCTATTCTACTTTCTTCTCTATGAATTTGCCTATTCTAGCTACCTTATTTAAGTGGAATCATACAGTACTTCTCCTTTTGTTGGACAATACAATTTCGCAGAATAAAAGAAGGACTGATTCCAGCCTACTGAAGACATTTGACATACATCTGGCCGTTCCTGCCCTGTGCTCACTGTTTAGCCCTCCTGATTCTCAATATCCAGCTAATCCTTCCAATCCTGTGTATTTCTCTGACCTCAGCCTCGGTCTTTTTGATCAGGTTACCCGCTAGAATCACCCTGCAGTACTCCAAGTTCTGGCTTCCTCTGCACACTCTGTTCAGATGCCACCATATTCTGCTCATATGACACAAATAGGGAGCATCCATGTAGCACTTCATTGTTTATGAGGTGCTTCATTACAGGTGTATCTTTTATTTTCGTTACAATACCCTTATGGGTAGATAGTGCAGTATTTTGCAAATGATGAAACTAAGAATTAAAGACAAGATATGACTTACCCACAATTAAATGGCTAGCAAATGCAGGACCAAGAATCTAGTCTGTGGGCTTCTCTTTCCATGTCTCTTTGCCCTCCCTGCAGATTCTGTCCCCTCCCTCTTTTTAAAGAAGCTCAACTACCGGGTAGGGCAGAGGAATGCTCAGGGATGGCCCCTGTGTACGTGTGTGTGTGTCTGCACACAGACTTGGAAGAAGGGAGAAATGAAACAATTTCACTGTTGCCTGCATTTAGTTTCTGAGTATGTATTATTGAGTTTTCTCATCTTAGATTAACCTGAATCCTGCCTATTGCCTATTGCTGTGCTATGATTTACAAGAAATAAAATGCAAGGAATTATTCCAGCCATGTGCACACTCTCCTAGAGTTTCTTCCCTGCATCTTTGTCTGCTTTCTTGTCCTGTTGAACCAGCTGAAGAAGAGAGACACCCTAACATTCAGCGTGTCTTCCTAAGACTGTGGCCAGCTCTAAGCAGCCACCTTCTAAATTCCATTCTCTTCGACCTTCCCGTTTCCTCTTAAAATTCCAGTATCAAAGACGTTGCCTAAGATGGCATGCACAGCCGATGCCTTATTCTGCAACAGAGAAAGCATAGAGAAAGGAAAGAGGAAGATGACATTTGTAATCCTGTCACTCCTCCAGCTAAGTGTTGTGGCCCTCTGCCCTGAAGAGGCCCTCTCTGAGGAGGCTGAAATGAAGGAATAAAGCTGAGTGTGTGGCTAACACTTCTGCACATTCTGTAACATAAATGGCCTTAGGCTTCACCAGTTTATGGGTATAGATGGGATTATGTTAATAGCATTTACCAAGTTCCTTTGGGTAAATGGACTTTTACCCCATCTAGCTTACCTCTGAGTCCCCCTGCAAAGACTCCTCCAAATACTTCTGGAAGTACCCAGACAATGTCTTACATGTTCCTGCAAACAAATTTCCTCTCTTCACCGGGTACCACCATCTCACACCTGGCATCGGCCAGCTTACTGGAGCGTGAGCACCTCCCAAAGCAGCTGACAATGCAGCAGAGCTTTTGAGGTGCCAAAGCATCTCAGTGTTTTGTTCCAAAGCAGGGGAGAGTGTCTCTTATGTGTTACACTCTTAAAGGGGGGGAAAGCCAAGCTTGCACTGTGAGGTTACACAGAGGTAAGCATCTGCTTTAGTTTTTCTTTTACAGATATCCTCCTTCTAATAACCCAATATAAGTCCCACGAGTTGTGTGTCAGGAAAAAATTTGAATGTCAATATTTGATACTTGAGATTGGTATTTGAATATCAATGCTGTTTCCATAATACTCCCTCCTCCTCCAACAACGAAAGCTTTCTTACTTAGTCAACCTCTTACAATGTCTGGCATCTGCTTTCCACAGGATGAGTTTCTCCCAAGAGGCTTTTCAGAACTCAGGAAACTGTTCTTCTGGAAGGCTCATCCCCCTGTTTTGTCAAATATGCTCCAACTCATCTGACTTTCAGCTTACCTACTCTACAGATGTATTATTTCCACAGTGGTCCTTTCCCAGGCAAGACAGAGTATTGGTTTGGTTAAGAACGTGTTCCAGCTGCAGATAACACGATGCCTGACTAATAGTAACTTAGATGAATAGGATTTCATTTGTGTCTCATAACAAAACATTCAGACATAGCAATTCAGGGCCAGTGCAGTGGCTCCAGAAGGCTGTCAGGGACCCACACTCTCCCTCTTCTTGCTCTGCCATTCTTAGCCCATCAGCTTTTGTTCTCTTGTATCTCATGATCACCATACAGCTTTGCATTCCAGGCCATGGGTCAGCATTATGTGCAAAGAAGGAGGAGAAAAGACATACCTGCAGACTTCCACTTATATCCCTTCCATCAGAGCTTCCTGCATTCACTGCTCTGTGTGTGTGTGTGTTGGTAGAGGGGGTATTTAAACTCTCCATTTGGTCCAAGCTGAAAACAGATTCTCCATTAGGCATCACAATGACATCTACTGTGTGGTGTCATTAGACATTCTCCTGGCAGCAGCGGTTCTAGGGGATTGTTGTCTACTCACTTTGTGTCCCAAATCCCAAATGGGCCACACACCCTCATGCCTCACCTGTCTTTGTGTAAATAATAACATGAAGCTAATTGATTAAATGGACAGTTTAGGACCGTAAGACTTTTCATGAATTTTTTCAAACTGGCTCCTAGAAAGCCACTAAAATATTTTAGGACATTACTTCAACTAACTGTATACCATTCCAGACTATTCTCTAGGTCAAGAATTCATCTGATATTCCAGTATTTCTCAAAGTGTATTTTATAGATGATCTGAAACATGCACATATATATGCTGGAAATGCTGCTTGTTATATCTGACTCCTATATATATATATATATATATATAATATGTGCATTGGCATTTTAAAGATTATACTGTATACTTAAAACTTATACAGTAAATAAGCTTGTTTAACTTTGTTGAAACCACTGCTTCCAAAATTTTTTAGATAAAAGAACCCTTTGATGCATAATGGTGATGAACATGTTATGGAATGAGGGTTCTATAGAATACACTTTGAGAAATGCCCACCTACCCTATTTCTTATGTTAAACTCCAGCTATGTTATCTAACCAAGCTTATCAGGTTGAGTTGTCAAGTGTGAAATGTAAATAATATAATACATATAATGCTGTGTTAGCAGTTTAACATGCTTCCAAGTGATTTCTTTTACCTTTCCCCTTTGAAATTTATTAATACAAACACTTTTCCTTTAACAAGAATACCATAATGTAATTTCTTATTCATATAGATTAATTAATAAAAAAAAATGCTTTAGTTTTAATATATGGCAAAGCTTTTGAAATAAGGAACAGTTTGGTTTCTTAAAAAAGAGGAATATAACTTTGCATATATTTAATAAAAGAAAATAATATATTGAAAAAAAGTTAAACTTAGTAGCATTTAGAATATATTAAAGAGAAGAAGAACTTTTTTAAAAACATGCCACAACCGGGCAGGCAATAACTAGACTATGACATTATGGCCACCAATGTGAACTGAAAAGAAATCAGTAGGTTAGGCATATACCCAAGGGAAAAAAATAAGAAAAAAGTATTGGATTGTAACTGCTGACAATTTTTCACAGAGGTAAACAATTTTGAGGAGTCAAATAATTGAACAGAACCCAAGTTCGGATTATATGCTTCATTAAAATTTGTGGTCAGTGAACAGAACATTCTCAAGTGCCTCAAGCCTGGACTAATTTTATATCACGTACACACATTCACATGCAGAGTCATGGTGATGAAACACCCAACAGAGATAACAGCCAAATACGGCTAGCCTCATGATGATGTTGGAGAAGCAGTGGAGGCTGTGGTCTCAAAACCCACAATGTGGACCCGTGGGTGCCGACAGATTGGGCACAAGAAGGGGTGCCTTCTGTAATGCTGTTGGCATTTTGCAATTAACCACAATATCATATTTAACTCCTAGAAGCCAGTCTTTCTGACAGAAGAATGGAAAATCAGTAGCTTCTACAACAGGGTTAGGCATATGCCCAAGTGATTAATCAGAAAATATATGGTTCTAAATCCCTGCCTCAGAAACAAATGAGTGTTGTGTCATCATCATATATATATGATTTTATGTAAATTTTTAGTTGGCTTTTAATAGATATTTTACATTTAGATTTTCTAGGGAAGAGTGCAAAATTTTATGTATTTTTATTATCAGATCTGATCATTAGTTGCAACAAAATGCTGGTGCTATTTTGTTACTATTGCAAAAAAACAGCGTCTATTATAGAAAATATGTAACCCAATGAGATGAGATTCTTTACTGAAAAAACCTTCTGAATGTTGTAAATATGAGGATGGGAAGCAGGGCAAGGAGAATTTCACTATGTGTAATTACGTATTTGATGGCTTCTGAAAGAATGAAACCTCGAATACTATGCTAATGTCAAATTTAAAAATTGCCTCAAGGGTAGAAATTTTTAAATCTGATATTGTATAAGAAAATTTAAGGAAGAAGTGTTTGAAAAAAATGAGATTATAACAACTAGGATACACAACCATGCACAGAAGCTTTAAAAAATAAATGAGACTAATCTATAGTTTAGAAATAGACTACCAAATAGGAGCTCTCCCAGATGTGAATAAATAACAATTTGCATTGTGGGTGCAACAGCATTTGTTTCTACATGGGACTTGATCATATTTGACATTCAGCTCTTGCTCCGTCTATATTTAGAACAAGGAAATTTCAGCACCTAGACACGAATATGGAGGTAGGTGGAATATGGTCCTCTGATATTTGTTTATTTGTACATTTATTTCAGAGGAAGAAGAGGTCCTGTTATAGATGAGCTATTATCACTCTGAAGACTTGCCTGTTGAAAACAAGTCCTGGTGTTTGTATTTTCTTTCTATATCACAATCTAGTCAAGTGGTTGTTTAACAATCTGCACCAGACAAGTAAAATGAAATAAACAAATTTATTAAAATATACTATATTCAAAGAGCTATGCTTCTTTCCAATGCATGGCCAGCCTGTGACTGAAGCTCTGGGCTCTTAGAATCGTTAAATTGAGTTGGGAAAATTTTTTTATAAAATGCTTTAGTTGTTTGAGGAGGCAGTAGGGAAATAAATTTGCTGAGGAACTCTAATACCTTTTCACTGATACAATCTCCCCTAAGAAATTTTTTTTTTGTGTGATGAGGAAGATTGGCCCTGAGCCAACATCTGCTGCCAATCTTCCTCTTTTTGCTGAGGAAGATTGGCTCCAAGCTAACCTCTGTGCCTCTTCCTCTATTTTGCATGTGGGACGCCACCACAGCATAGCTTGAGGACCGGTGCATTGGTCCACGCCTGGGATTCAAACCAGGGAACCCCGGGCCGCCTAAGCAGAGCATGGTGAACTTAACCACTATGCCACCAGGCCGGCTGCAAGAAATTGTTTTTAATTGTGGTAAAATATACAAAACATAAAATTTACCATCCTAACCACTTTTAAGTGTTCAGTTCAGTGGCATTAAGTACATTCATATTGTTGTGCAACCATCACCACTGCCCATCCACAGAACTCTTTTCATCTTGCAAAACTGAAACTCTGTATCCATTAAACGACGACTCCTCATTGCCGCATCCCCCCAGCCCCTGGCAATCACCATTCTACTTTCTGTCTCTATGAATTTGACTACTCTAGGTACTTCATATAAGTGGGATCATCTAGTTTTTGTCCTGTTGTGACTGGCTTATTTCACTTAACATAATGTCTTCAAGATTCATCCGTGTTGTAGCATGTGTCTACGATCTCCCATTTTGGTGGCTGAGCAAAAAAAAAGCAGGCCCAGTCACTTAATCTTTTTATATGCATATAATATTTCATATCAATTTACCTCAAAGGAACTCTAGAAAGTTTGCCTGGGGTGTGGTTTGAGTCCCCTTTAAGAGAAACCCCAAAGAACAAAGCAGTGTTCATGGTGGTGGTGGGCTAGGTGTACAAGTATAAAGTAACAGGAAGAGGCATG
The DNA here is from genome assembly GCF_020826845.1 of Diceros bicornis minor. Lineage (NCBI taxonomy): Eukaryota > Metazoa > Chordata > Mammalia > Perissodactyla > Rhinocerotidae > Diceros > Diceros bicornis. Next base: position 34,455,568 of record NC_080748.1, on the reverse strand, counting down.
AAAAAAAGAGGCAATTTTGACTCTGAGTTAAAGATTGTCTGCTTTACTCTTGAAGACTCTGGATCCACAGATCAGGGTGAGGTCCCAGAATCAATATATTTTGTGTGTGTGTGTGAGGAAGATTCGCCCTGAGCTGACATCCTTCTTCCTTTATTTTGCATGTGGGACTCCTCCACAGCATGGCTGATGAGTGGAGTAAGTCTGCGCCCGGGCAGAGTAAGTCTGAACCCGTGAACCCAGGCCGCTGAAGCGGAGTGAATGAAACTTTAACCACTTGGCCATGGGACCGGCCCCCCAGAATCAATATTTTTTAAAAGCCATTTTTAAAAATACAAGGAATGCAGAGAATACAAATTTTCTTCATTGCGCTGCACTACTTCTACCTGTGGCTTCCACCCACTATCAGTTGTTACATAGATCAAGCCAGTCTATCCTCTTTGATAGCCTTTCAAAATTTAACTTTGTTTCCTCTTCTTGAGGCAAAACACCTCAGTTTTGCTGAAGTAACAGACTTTATTTTATGTGGTTTTCTAGTCCTTTATCATTCAGTTTGTTTTCCTTTACAAGCTCATAAGGTGGTCAACGTCCCTTCAAAACAAGGCATCCAGAACAGCTGCTCATTCAGCATCATTTCCCAGGATTCTGCCTATGGTAGGCAGAATTCTAAAATGGCAGATGGAATTAAGGTTACTAATCAGATGACAGTAAGATAGGAAGACTATCCAGCTTAGCCTTTCCTAACCACATGAGCCCTTGAAAAGCAGCGAGTTTTCTCCTTCTGGTTGCAGAAGAAATCAGAGAGATTCAAAGCACTAGAGAGATCCACTGCAAGGGGTGTTCTCCATTGCTGAAATGGAGGGGGTCACAGGGAAAGGACCTGGGAATGGCCTCCAGGAGCTGAGGGTCTCCCTGGGCTGAGAGCCAACAGAAAACAAGGTCCTCAGCCCTACAATCTCAAGTCCTACAACTGCCAACAACCTGAGGGAACTTGGATACAAATCTTTCCCTAGTTGAGCCTCTAGGTGAGCTTGCAGCCAGCCAACATCTTACTTTTAGCCTCAGGAGACCCTCCGGACCCAGTTAAAATGTGCCAGACTCCTGAATTACAGAAACTGAGCTAATAAATGGATGATGTTTGAAGTGTGGAGTGGTGTGTAACACAACCATAGATAACGAATACACTGCCCCTTCTATTATGTTCCAACAATACTTACCTACTTGCAGCTGCTGAACAGAGCTTGCTCTCTGTGGCTTACATACCTTTGATCATGATGTTCCCTTGTCTAGTCAGATGAACGACCTCTACTCTTCATGTTCAATACACATCTCAGGCAACACTGCCACCAGAAAATGCCACCATCTTCCCCACGTAGACTTACTGTGTATTAGTCCCTTCTGACTGTAGGAATTAGAGGAAGCCCTGAAAAACTCCACTGGCAGGAGAATTTTCAGCTAACAACTTTAAGATTTTGTGGCAAAAATAAGATTATAAGGACTGAAATTGGGAATAAATATATAAAAATCCTCATAGATATTTTTATATTCCCTAAAGTAAGGCAAGCAGTTTGCCACATAAAGATAGTTAACAATGATACTCGACACATCATATTGGCAATAGTCGGCAGTCCGCTTTTTGTAATTACCACCCTTTGCTAAGTAGAAACTTTTAAGGATTTTCTTCTTCTGCGGTTTTAGCGAGATGCTTGTAAATTCCTCCTGTTTTTGCTTCAGAGGGGTGTCTGTGTGTTTGTGTGTGTGTGTGTCGGGGGGGTCTCACCTAAATAGTCCATGATTTTTATAACTTTTAACTCTGAGGTTTTGACTCTTCCTCCTGCCTCCTAGATTCTGCAGACTGTGTCACTTGGGTTTCTGTCATGGGGCACAGTAGGAACAGTAGCTGACCTCAGCATATCAGAATAGGTGTTTTTCAAACTGCTCCCCAGTACCAAGAGGTTATGTCACCTTCCTGATAACTTCACACCAAACCACAAACAATCTTATGCTCCCTCCTCGCCACCAGTTAAGCGACCCTTTCCCTTGACTGTAATACTAAAACCACGAACACCATCAATTTCATTTATCTGGCCCCCTTGCATTGCATAAACTCTATCTCTGCACTCCTCTCTACTTCTTTTTTCTGTCCTAATCCTAAATTACTTTATCTAATTACAGTATAGCCTTTGCATTCACAAGGACTATATCCTCTAATCTTTGATAATTCTCAGATGATACACAAGTACATCATAGCATGTATCAAGCCCCTATCATGAGACAGGCCGTAAGGCTATAAAGAGGAACAATATGTAATTCTATGCTTTCAAGAAGTTCATTTGCAGAGACGGATAATTTAGTTGAGCAGGCAAAGCAGTATACAGAAATTAAAGCAAAAAATAGCAGCCAACGTAAATATTATCAATGGGATTCAACATATAACAGGTCCCAATAGGCACACAAAGCATGGAAATCAAAATTTAGCTATGGAAAACATTTCAAGATCCAAGAAGATATCAGGGACATCTGTTAGCAGGTGGCAAGATAGCAAGATACCCGAAAGGAGGGTCAGATGCAGGATTTTAGTCTCAGGTAGGGAACTACCAGACCATCATCCAATATACAGTACCGTGGTTCGATGGCAAGAGCAAAGCAGTCTCATTTCTTTAGAGATTGGAGTACTGGGAAAAGAAAGATAAGACTCCCACATGGAAAATCAAATCTGTGACCCAAATACCGGAAGTAGGCCACAGGTAGGGGTTGGGTGTTGAATACGGTTTTAAAAACTAGAGCAAGCCAGAAATTCCGTGTCATTCTACAAATCTACTTGTGCAAGTATGCAAATATATACATGAAAGGCTATTAATTGCAGCACTTGGTACTGTGAAAAACTTAGAAACAAGTAAATACTCATCAATGGGGTCTTGGTTATATAAATGATGATATATCCAACCAAGGGACTATTTTTTAGCTCTTAAAATCAATGAGATATCTAGTTCCTATGAGCTGATTTGGAAAGATTTCCAAACTGTATTATTAATTGAAGAAATTTGAAATATAGGACAATATGAACAATTTGATCTGACCAATGAAATAAAAGGATATTTCTCTCCCATACACACATACACACACACACACACACACACACACACACACACACCTGTGCACGTATATTAGTCAGTGTCCATTCAGGGGAAAAAAAAACATTTGAACTATTTCAAATAGAGGAAATTTAATACAGAGATTGGTTAAAAATTGTTGCAGAGCCAAAAGGGGAAGATAAGTTTACCCCAAAGTTGAGCAACTTTAGGAAACCACTAACACCTGATGTAGCAAAAGAAAAAGTTATTTAACCAAGCGTCCATAGTTGCTGTGGTGCTGAGGCTGTGGGAGGATGTGTCTAGGATAAATCCTAGATACTCCGCATTCCAACTATGACATCTCCTTCATGTGCTTTCTTTTGGGCTCCCATTAGGCTAAGAGACGGTCTTAAAATGGCAGTCTACTGCTATTACTACTAAACGTTTTATGGAATTAGTAAATTGTGTCAACGAGAGGGATCTTGTATCAATCCTTTGGTTTATTTGTTTATTTGTTTTTAGATACACTCTTCTTGTTTGGTAAATGTCGAATGACACCAAGAAAGACCTAACTTTGCTTAACTAGTTAGGGCAGTGGGGGTGGGGAGAATGGGGAGAGGGCCTGATACGTTATGAAAGACAAGATAATTTACAATAATAATCTACAAATGATTTTATTTTAACCTATCTGAGAAGAAGAGTCTATTTAAAACTGCATGAGAAAGTGTTGGGTTTTTTGGATTAACTTTCCAAGTAGAGATGTATAGTATATTTTTAAAAGAGACAAGTATGTTACTTCCTTATAATAGTCAATTGAGTCTATTGCATTATGAAGATCTTTGCATCTGATGCTTCTTGTGCACTTCTTCAGATTCTCTCGGCCTCACCCATCTCTTATTCCAGCTCCTTCTGTGGCAACCACTTCTGGGCAGGCTCCATTTTCCTGCAAACACAACCAGACAGTGCTTCTCCTCAGCGCACGCTGTCTCAGGCTTCTCTGCTGACGCTGAGTCAGGGATATGGTAGGAATCCGCAGCATGTAACAACTGTGAAGGCAGGGGCAAACTTTTGATGGACTGGCGCCTATGGATAAATGTTTTTCCTGCTTTTTCCTCTAGTTGGGCAGCCCTGTTTCACAAGGCAATTCATCAGTAAGGGAGGGAGTGAGCAGCCAGGAATGCATCTTTGTATTGGTTGTCCCCACTTCCCTGCTCTGCTCCCCTGTCCCCCACTCCTGCTTCCTGAATCACACTCCTCTAAAGTATTTGAACTTAAGTGTTTGTTTTAGGCTCTGCTTTATGGGGAGCCTAGGCTAAGACAATCTCCAATATTCAGTACTGTGGTTCGATGACAGTCCAAGTCACTGACTGCTGGGAGAAAAATGCTTTGAAAATATCCTCACCAAATGAACAAGGCCAAGACCTGGGCTTGAGGATTTTGTTATGATTTTCATGGAATACAGCAAAATGGAAAAATCCACAAGTAGGAGGAACAACTGGAACCAGAGACTCAAAAGCTCTCAAGACTTTCTCTGCACATCTCCTGTGCTCTGTTTCTGTCTCCGTCTCTCCCTATTTTTCTGCTTCTCTAACCCTCTGCAGACGTTTCATCTGCTTCTCTGGTTCACCTGGAAAGAAAGTGCCCAGGCTGGGGAGAGGGGACTCTCACCCTCTTTCCTCTTGTTTACATGCAGAGGCACAGCTGTTAAATAACCCTTCCTGCCTTTCTCTACAGCCCTACTCCCCCATTTCTTTCCAGGTAAGGAGTGGTTTATCTGATTTGCGAGTTTGGGAAAGGGATTGACTATACGTGGCTCCACTGAAGCCTTCTTCCTTTCTTTTTGGGATCAGTCAGCCTGCAGGGAGCACACATTTTCCACTCCTCCAAGCAATGAGTTTTAAAGCATCAGACACTCGTCGGGGGAGCCAGCTCACATGCAGCTGTGCCTGTGACTGGGTGGCTAATTCTGTTTAATTCAGAAGTGGAACATAAGCAGGTCCACATATATACACTCTGCTATGATCTCTAGGCTGGCTTTGATCAGTAATACATATGACATATTAATCTCCAGTTGTCTGAGTCCTGCATCTATTTCCCAATTGGTTCTGAGCTTCACGGGAGATATATATATATATATATATGCATATATATAGGCTTTATATATTGATCCCCTTGAAACCCCACAGCCGCTAACATCCTCCAGGCTTTTATATATTTTACAATTCTTATACTCAAAGAGAGATGGTTTCAGAAGGTTAAGTCAAATTGTAACATGGCATCTCTTCCCCACCGCAGCTGTGCCGCCATCATGGACACAAAACATGTAGAGTCCATCAAGTGTCACCAAGGTTCTGGGCAAGACTGGCTAGCAGGGACAGTGTCCACAGGCTTGCGTGGAATTCATGGACCACACAAGCTGCTCCATCATCTGAAACGTGCAAGACCCTGTGTATGAGGGTGACTGCTCACCCTATTGGAGTCAGAACAAGAGGCTACACCTACCCTGATGCTGGGTCCTGGACAGGTTAACCATTTGGCCTATAAGGATGATCTGCGACTGTTACAGCATTCATATTGTAGGGGGTAAAAATTGTAACATGGCTGATCCAATTGCAACTGGATAGATGGCATGGGAGAAGAGACAGTTCTTAAAAGCAAAAGGGCTTTCAGGTCCCAGAATTAGAGATGCCTGCTCCTTCCCTCAGCAGTTATTCCAAAGTTTCGTCTCTGTCCTTTCTCCCTACCACATCTTCATGTTGCCCTTCTTTGCCTCAGAAGAAGAACTGGACATCTTAATAGAGAAAATAGAGGCTGACATGAATTACAAAAGCTTTCTCCACTCCCACACAACGAACACCTGCTTCTACCCATCCTTTACTTTCTTCCCTCCCGTCTCCATGGGAAAGGTATCCTTCCTCCAGGTCATGCCAACTATGAGGTATTACAGTGTAATGTTGGGCTCGGGAATCAGATGGCCTAGATGTCAATCCAGGATCTACCATTTCCTAGCCTTATGACATAAACTTTCTGTGCCTCATATACCTCGTCTGTAAAACTCAGCCAAAAATAGTAGTCACAGCTCAGAGGGTGGATTTGAGGATTCCTTGAAAGAATGGACACAGAGCACCTAGCCCAGGGCCTGGTGCAGAATAACAATAGTAACTTCTCACTATGCTGTGAACACCAACAACTGCTTTGTCACTAAATCCAAGGCCACTTTTCACCTTTATCTCTCTTGACCTTCCTGCAGATCTGATGTTGTTGACCTCTCTCTCTTTAACATTCTCTCTTCTCTTGCTTTCAATCTTACTACTTTCTCATGGTTTTCACTCTACACCTCTAACCATAGGTTCTCAATACGCACCATGGAGTTCTTTTTCTCTGCCTGCCATTTACACATTAAGGCTCTGCCCTCAACTCTCTTTTCTGCTTGTTCTAAATACTCTCCCTTAATGATCTCATATACACCTATATCCTTGGGTAACTCCTGAGGGTGGGTTTATGTAAATCTATATTTCTAGCCCTCACCACTCTCCTGAGCTCAGGGATATTTAATGTATGGCCAGAGGTACCAGAGCTTCAATCAACTCAAGAGTGCTTTTATAAATGTAATAAAGGCAGGTATCTAATGGATTCATATTTGTAAACATCCAACTCTCTATGGGATGTGTCCACCTGTATGTTCTATAGGCACCTTAGACATTTCATGTGCAAAACAAACTCATCATATTCCTCACCCCACAAATGGATTCTCTATCCTTCCCCCTGTATCCACCTACTCTGTCACCCTAACCAGAAACTTCTTTCTCCCCTTTACTCCTTTAAAACACTGTTTGTCCTTAACAAGTTTATCAGTCTACCTGCTAAATCTCTCTTGGATATATCTCTTTCTCTCTATTCTCTCACATTATCCCAGCAACCGAAACACTTGCACCTTTCCAATGGTGCTGTCGTTCTCTTTTGCTCAAGCTCCTCCATATATTACAAGGCCCTTTTTGTCTTTGCTTCCTCCTACTCTTTCTTCGAGATTTAGCTTAGACTTTGTTTCCTCTAGGAAACCTCCTCTTCGTCCCCCAAGAACAAATTAGGAGCCCTTGATCCTCTCTGTAGCAAATACTTGTGATGCACTGTGTCGCGTGTCTTGGCTGACCTGGGGACAGTTCCGTGTGCTTTGCTCACTCCCCACATCAAGTCCTCTCTGAAGTGTCTCTGCACTTTGCTGCCTCGGAGCTGTCTCTGAATTGAGGGGAAACTGTTCAGCCTGGTTCTGGAAGCAACATGGAAGTGTGGCGGAAGCTAATACCCAGAGAAGCAACCTCTAGTTAAGAGGAGACAGAAGTCAGTGGATCCTCCAGGGTTGATCTGAGGCCCTTTCTACACAGTTCCTCAAAGGATCTCATGTGGGCCTGTGCCCCCAAGGTCATTGTTGCTCATTGACATCCTTTATTAGATTTTCTCCTTCCTTCTCTCACTCTCCACACTTCCTCACCCTTGCTTCCTGGCATGACCACCCAAATAAACTACTTGTCCCGAATATTTTTCTCAGGTTCTGATTTAGGAGGGTGGGGTACCCAAACTAAGATGTGCTCTAATAGTATCCAGTCTGTACCACTGCTGCAGCATTTATTGTATTGAATGATCATTGCTTCTTTACCTTATTCACCTTTGTATCTTTAATCCTCAGTGCCCTGACATAGGGCCTGGATTAAAATAGACATTATGTAAAATATGTAAAAGCAGGTAGAAGGCGGGGGAAGGAGGGAGAGAGAGTGAGAGAGAAGAGAGAAATATGGAAGAAGGAAGGAAGGAAGGAAGGAAGGAAGACACTTTGACCAACATCATTTTTGCCTATCGCTGGCTGTTGCTACTCCTATACTTTTCACTTTGTGAAGGTACAAAATTTGAATAATGCATTGCAAATATAGACTATAATTGGAAGTTGATCTGAAAAGTAAGACACAGACACAGGGTGAGCTTTTTGTTTGTTTTTTCTTTCATGATAAGGTGATTATGAGACTAAGCCCCTCATTGGAACTGTGATACACTGTCTCAGACTTGCTGGGAACAAAACAGAGCAGTGGTTCTTTGGGGGATGTGATTAGAACAAAATGCCTGAGAGACAATGATAAAGATGGAATCAACAGAGACGCTGCCATCAAACTGTTTTCAACCTCCTCAGGGGGTTTGTAAACAAGATGGAGGATGGGAGATGGGAGCCAAAGTAGGCTGGGTTCAGGGGGTATTAAAAAAACTGATGACCTCTTTACTGGAATTTCACAGATGATTTCTTCAAAACAACTTTAAATAGAGCGTGCTTCACTAGTGAATAATGTGATACGCCAGCACATAATGATTTATGAAGTTCTCACTACAGTGGCACCTTCAGAGATATTCGATGCATGGCCTAGAAGCACCCAGAGCTTTACTAGACTCAAGGTGCATTTACAAATGTAATAAAAGCAGATGTCTAATGGATTCATGTAAAAAAAAATCAGCTCACTGCCAAGGCACTTGCAAATGTTCAATTGTTTCCTACTACCCAAATACCAATCTCAGGAGAAATAATCGTAAGAGAGCATAAATAAGGGGCTACAAGTTCTTGGTCTCTGAAGGGGATTAGTGCCGGGAAATAAACTAGTAATTTAGGAGAAGTAAGAATTAGTCATGGCAGATGCTTCTATCTCTCTTTGGATATGTTTTTTCTCCTTTCTTCCATTTTAATGTTTTTTATTCTGCTATTCTTTCCCCAGAAATTCTTTTGTTTGTTTTCAGAAAATCTAGATAGCCAGGAATCCTTGGCACAAATCATTTCCCTTTAAAGAGACCTATGAAGTTACAGATATTTCTTTCCTAACCTATTTCACTAAGGCAAAGACTATAGAGAAGGATTTCACACAAAATGAATGTTTGAAAAACTTAAAATACAGCTATATTTGGATCTGTGAGCTATAAACAGCAGGAAACCTGCAAGGTTCTAAACCCTGCTATTTCCCCTCTTATCATCTCTATTTTACAATGCATTGTGTGTTCCATCTTCAGAAGCTATCTCAATTCTTCTAGTTCAAGACAATTTCCCTTAACATAGTGTGCAGTCTTTCGATTTTTCTGACTTTCCCCACAGATGTCACCTCAGAAATGATGCATACCACTCAGTTCAATTTGCATCATTACACAAAAGGGACTCTCCTTGGAAACCTTTCATGTGCTTCTAAAACATAATAGCATTTCAAAGAAATGTGTTCTTTTTAAGATAATAACTGCTGTTAACTCCCCCACGAGATCTTGCTGAAGTATCTGACAATTAACCCAGCTTACCACTGGCTTGAAATGATTTGACAGTGATTTAAGTCTTTTGGGAAGTGTTTTTCTTTAAGTTACTACTAAGCAAAAAAAATCTTTTTGCTTTTCAATGTATTTTAGTGCATTTAAATTTCATCTCTATACTTCCTCTACACTTATCCCTTGGAGTATGAATCCATTTTTGGTTATGTGTGTTTGTGGTTCTTAAAAACAGATACAATCATTGTGTTATGGGCTGAATTGTGTCTCTCCCCAAATCATATTCAAAGCCCTAACTCCCAGCACCTCAGAATGTGACTGTATTTGGAGATAGAGCTTTAAAGAGGAGATTAAGTTAAAATGAGGCCGTTAGGGTGTGCCCTAATCCAATCTGACTTGTGTCCTTATAAGAAGAGGAAATTTGGACACACAAAGAGATGAGGGATGCGTACGCACAGAGAAAAGACCATGTGAGGACAGAGCAAGAAGACAGCCATCTACAAGCCAGTGGAGAGGCCTCAGAAGAAACCAAACCTGCCAACACCTTGAGCCTCTAGACTCCAGAACTGTGAGAAAATAAATTTCTATTGTTTAAGCCACCCAGTCTGTAGCATTCTGTTATGGCAGCCCTAGCACATGGTTTGTCTCTGCTACATCGCTCCAAGTAGTCATTCCAGCTTTGGTTGAAGCTCTTCATTGTCAGGGAATGTGCCACTCTTCGCTACTAATTCCATTTAGGGCAGTCCTCTGGAAAAGTATTTTCTTCTGTTCTGAGTAACTATGATTTCCTGCAGTAATTCCACTGCCTGAAAAGGCATCATGATGCACACAGGGCTATCCTCTAATTTCCGCAAAGCCCAGTGCTTTCAAAATAAAATTATAATAAGTTGATTAAAGATGGCCTTAAGTTATTGAACTTTCAGGCAATGCCTCTGAACTATCCCACACAAACTTAGTTGCTCAACCCAGACTCCTCTGTCTACATCATTCAACGCCAGCTGTTCCCTTCCTGATGCTCTCATTCTATGCTTCCATCTTGCTGGTCTTCCTGCCCGTGGCTTTCAGTAATTCCTAGCAAAAAGAGGTCATTTTATGAACATTGGAGGAGTAAAATAAGATGTGGGCTAATCACCCACTTACCACTACACTGACCATTTTTGTTTGGTGAGATTAAATTACAATGAACAATGAAACCTGCCTTAAAGAGGGAAATAAGACACCCAGGGGTAGTCTAGGAGCACCAGATGGGAAAGACAAACCCTCTGCTTTGGACAGCATGTGTGTGTTGCACTAGCCTCTAACAAGGCTCCATTTCTGCCCTTGGCCTCAACAGCCGACTTAGATCATAGTAGCCCGATGATGATTTCAAATTCTAAATCATAGTTCCACAACCCTCCCTCCCCGTGGCTTCCCATATCACTCAGGGTAAAACTTGAGTTCTCATAGTGGATTTTAAGGCCCTCCCGCCTGGCTCCCTGTGAGCTCTCCCATCTGCTTGGCCTTCTACTGTCCTCAAATGCCTCGGGATCCCACCTTGTGGCTTTTGCTCTGGTCATTCCCTTGGCTTGGAATTCATTTCCCCCAGATATCTGTCTAAACTTTGCTCAAATGACACTTTTCATTTTTCACCCTCCCTCTGTCCCACCAATAAGAAGAATATGGATGATAATAACAGTAGTAATAGTAATAAAAACATAGTCTTTCCTGCCTTTGTTTCAAGTTTTACAAATGGTCCCTCCACTTAGCATTCTGGGGAGAGGCATGATTTAAACCTTACACGGGCGGTAGTTAAAGACCCAGATGTTCTTGACTCTCTTGCATGTACCACCCTGGGGAACTCACATGGGGAAAAATATTTTAAGGATACTGATCAATCTTTTGGCACTCATTTGCAAAGCTGGTTCTGATCAGATTTTTTTTTTTAAGCTACATTTGGTGAAAATACTCTGTATGACACTATAATGATGGATACATGTCATTATATATTTGTCCAAATCCATAGAATGTACAACACCAAGAGTGAACCCTAAGGTAAACCCTAGACTTTGGGTGGTTATGATGTGTCACTGTAGGTACATCAGTTGTAACAAATGTACCACCCTGGTGGAGGATGTCGATAATAGGAAAAGCTATGCATCTGTGGGGGTAGGGGGTATGTGGGAAATCCTTTTCCCTTCCCTTCAATTTTGCTGTGAACCTGCTCTTAAAAAAGTAACTCTTCAAAAAAGAGTTACATTTGCAGGCTTTTGCATGGATTAATATAAAGGAGTGAGTTGATTGACACAATTGGATTGCTCAAGTGTCCATTTCTTTTCTTCCTGAATCTAGGTCAAAAATTTAATTCTTGGCTGGCCCTCTCCTCGCAGACCAGGTCCTCAGGGGACATCTGATATAATCTTAACAGAGGGTGCCCTCAGCAGACGCTGCCCCTACTAAGTGTCTTGGGTCCTCAAAGGTTCACCTGAACCTTGCACAGTCACCTCTAAAGAACATGTGTCCTGTCTCATTTGTGCTTCTTTGGACATTTAATTGGAGCATGCATCACACTATACTGCAAGTATTTCTTTGTCTGCTTGATGTTATGTCCTCTGAGCTCTTTAAGGAGAGGGTCTTTACGAATTACTGTAGAATTAATACATGCTCAAAAATTCAACAAGTGCAGAAGTGAAAAGTCCTTAATGCTCCTGTCCCTTCGCTTCTACTCCCCAGAGATGTTAAGTTCCCTGGTAAATTTCTGAAATGCCTTCCTGAATTTCTCTATTTATAAACATGCATATATCTATGCATAGCAGGCTTGAGTATTTTCAGCACACCTCATTCAGGAGTGCAAAAATGTAACTTTTTAAAAATAACATCTTAGTCTCTATTTTGAGCACCAGTTCTGTCAAGTGGCAGAAAACGTAATATTTGTCAATTCAGAGGAAACACAGGCATTTCAAGGTTTTCTTGTCAATTGAGGAGTTTCCTCTCTGCTCATCTGCCCTAGATTGTTGTTGTTTTAGATTCCAAGGGGATGGCACAGAGGCGTTGTGGAAGAGGTAGCCACCATCAGTCAGATCTGAACATGCAGGCATCTACTGCAGTGCCCACCACCACATCTGGCTCTGGGCTGCTGCTACCCATCAACCCTCCTTTATAGCATCTGGTACAGGCCAGATGGCTGAAGCTGCATCTGCTGATGGTGTTGCCTCATGCCAACCCAGAGGTCTCACCTGGCTGTTGATGCTATACAAGAAACCTGGGGCTGCTCCCTGGGTCCCATTTGCCTGGCACGCCTTTACCTGTACCTATTCTGTACCATGACGGCAAAGGAGACGACAGGGACCCTAGACAGGAAACAGGGCACAGCTCTTCATTCTCATGGACCCCTACACTCTGTGGCTTAGCCCAAGGTGGGCAATGTGCTGACCCTCATCACCGTATTTTTCTCATCAGCTCTCCTCTCTCTGTTTCTCCTTTCTCTCCTGGAATATTTTTATCTAGTTTAAAGCAGGAAAACTGGCTCTTCTATCAACATTCATTCTTTTCAAAGCATTGTTGAACCTATTGTCTCTGCCAGGAGTTTTGAAAGTTTATTTTGAAACTAAAAAGGTGAGAATTGATTCTTTTGTTCTCTGTTCGATTGTGGCCCTGCTCCCCAAGGCCTGGGCTAGCCTGGCTGCTGCCGGTAGTGGATGGAAGGCAATGGTGGCAGGAGGGGTGACACGTCGGTAAACAGCTCAAAGCGTTACCACACCACATCTAGAGATATCGTTTTTTTTTGCCCACAAGTGTAATCCCTCTATTCCCACTGTTCTATAGCTATCTTTTTTCACTCAATGAAATATCATGGGTATTTTTCCAAATCAGTACATGTACATCTATCCCATACATCTTCACAATTGCATAATATGTCATTGTCTTGATATATGCTATTGTTTATTTAATCAGTGCACTGTTGATGGACATTTAGGTAGTTTCAGGTTTTGGCTTTTCAAACAAAGCAACAATGAGCATCCTTAGGAGCACATATTTGATTATTTATATGAGAGATCCATAGTATGCTTTGCTAGAAGTAGAATTACAGTATCACAGAGTACATCCATTTACATTTTGGTTCTTATTGCCACACTGTCTCTAAAAATGTGTACCAGTTTATATTCCCACCAAAAGCATTTAAGAATGTCAGTTTCCTACATTGACCTGAACTAGGCATTTGTCAAGCTAGAGATTGTTCTTGGTTTCTTTTTGGATTCTTTTTTGCATGAATTGTTTGCTCATTTCCTCAGACTATTTTCTTTCTATTAGACATTCTGTTTTCTTATTGATTTGTACAAGATCTTTATATGTGAAGGAAATTAGGCCTTTGAACATTTTTCTTGATTTGCTTTGTTTATAACTCTATGTCTTTTTCTGCATAAAACTTTGAATTTTTTATGGAGTGACATCTATCAAATTTGTTCTTTCCAACTTTTAGTGACTCTTTTGTCTTTCTATTTCACACTTTCTTGGAATTTATTCAGGTGTAAGGTATAAAGATATAAGATGGGGGTATAATGCTATCTTTTTCCAAATGTTTCAATACCATTTATTGAATATCATATATCTTCCTCTTGTGTATTTTTCAAGAAAAAGTACTAAATTTATTTATATGATCCAGTCTTAATAATTTTTTAATTATTCAGGTCAGAGTCTTCTCTTCTTCCTCTTTTTCCAATATGTCTGATTATCATGTTTCCCAGAAAGTAGAGAGAGGTATACTTTTGCATTTATGTGAGTCTGGTGAAGAGAAGAGACCAAGGCAAATGACCCCACTTGTCTCTACTTTCTTCCAAAGGATAGGAGCTCCTGTGAATGGATACAAATGGATGGTCCCCAGAGAGGTTGTGCTTGTTAAAGGCTCACAATTTTTCTTAGCAATGTCAGTCTTTTTGCTAAAGCCTGGGGGTTACCAGTGACTCGGCAGGCCATACTGTTGGAAGGTGTGTGATTTTCACAGTGTCACAACCCTGAGCAAGTCATAGCCAAAATGCCTGCTCTGAAAATGCAGAAAATCTGCCCCTTTGGAATATTGGAGTCCTGAGCCTACGGCCTCTTCCTTCCTTCTTGGCTGATAGTTTTTGAGCAGAGTCAGCCGGTGGTGATGTTTTGTTACCTCTTTCTCAAGAGAGAGGGTGAGCTTCAGGTTCAGCTTAAAGTCTCTTCACAGTAAACACTAAACCCACAAAATGAACATGAACATAAATGTTATATGGGCTATTTGAAGATGAGAAGTGCTGTAGAAAAAAACAAAGTAGAGTAGGGTATGCAAGAGATCTAGTTGCCAGGGGAAGGAGGAGCAGGTTGCAATTCTAAATAGGGCAGTCATGGGGCCGGCCACATGGCTTAGCGGTTAAGTGCACGTGCTCCGCTACTGGCAGCCCGGGTTCGGATCCTGGGCGCGCACCGACGCACGGCTTCTCCGGCCATGCTGAGGCCGCGTCCCACATACAGCAACTAGAAGGATGTGCAACTATGACATACAACTATCTGCTGGGGCTTTGGGGAGAAAAAGGGATAAAAAAGGAGGAGGATTGGCAATAGATGTTAGCTCAGGGCCGGTCTTCCTCAGCAAAAAGAGGAGGATTGGCATGGATATTAGCTCAGGGCTGATCTTCCTCACAAAAATAAATAAATAGATAAATAAATAAATAAATAAATAGGGCAGTCAGAGTAGGCCTTGTTGAGGTGACATTTGAGCAATGGTTTGTAAGAAGCAAGGTTGTGAATCATGAGGGTTTTTGAGTAAAGAACATTCTATGTAGAAGGACCAGCTCATACGAAAGTCCACAGGTAAGCATGACTGAACATTTAAGGTACAGCAAGGAAGAGCAGTGTGAGTGAGGGGGAGGGTAGAAGGAGAAAAGCCCAGAGGGGTAAGGAGTCGGGGTGGGAGCAGATTACTGGGGCCTTGAAGACCTACATTCAAATTAGGGAGCCATCACACTTCATTTTTATTGGGTTTTTTTTTTCCCATAGTGCAAAAGATGAAATCTTAAAAACCAATTATAGCACTAAAATAATTCACTTAAGCAACTTACGGAGAGTCAATCAAATTGGCAATTATTGTTTTCCAATACAGACTAGCCTAGATATTTACAGTAAAATAATCCAATGTTATAAATTAAGTAGGCTAAACATATTCAGATGAATAAGTTTGTTATATTACAAACTTACACTTCAAATGAATTTATGTGAATATAATTCAATAAAGTATAATTCAAATGAATAATTTTGTCATATTACAGACTCACTAAATTGTCTATTTAAATTAAAACTACTTTTCAAAACTCTAAAAAATATTAGTAGAGATAGAAGAGAGAAGCAAATGGGCAAGATAGAAATATGCATGTTATATATGGCTTTTTCATAACTTCTTTCTCACAGTACAAATAAACAAATAAGTCAATTAAAACAGAAACAAGGAAATGACAAGAAACAATGCCTGCTGGCATTTTTTTTTACTTCCCCAGGAATTTTTATTTGCTTGTTATTTGAAGAGGCACTATTGTCTCGGACCAGAGCTAAGAACTAGGAGTCAGGCTCATACAAATGCCACTGGATCTTTGATTTTAACTCAGTTGGTAGCTTTAAGTGCATGACTTCACTTCCAGGCCTGGATTTTCTCTTCAGTGAAAAAAGAAAAACGTTGAATTAACTCTCTGGGACCCCGTGCTTAAGCATTGGTAGCCTAAACATTTTTTGATGAAAGACTAGAAAAAAATAAGAAAAAAAGATCGCTTATGTCATATGATAAATCTTTCTGATCATGAATGCCAATTTAATTTGTCCAGCAAATATTTATCAATAAGGTAGGTAGAACTAGAAACTTGTGAAGAACTTGTGAAGAGCCTGAGAGAGTGTGATTACATAGGTAGGGGAACAGAAAAATATCAGAGAAGCAAGGCATGGAGAGAGTTCCAGGAGGAAGCAAATGTCCAACAGCTTTATTGAAAAGAGATCAAGTATGTTAATGCTGTATATTGTCCAATGGATTTGGCATTTAGGAGTTCACTGGTGACTTTATTAAAGAATGGTTTCCATTGTGTGGGATGTTTATAAAACACTGTCACATTGCATTTCATCATTGTATTAAGTTTCGTCTGGTGAAATACCTGGAGTTGGTTCTGTGTTCCTGATTGCGTCCTCATTGATACACAGGACATATCAGCTAGGTCATGGCTGAAGTTCAAGTTCACCGGGTAAGTGGAGTTAGGTGGTACTTGCTATCCCTGCCCACCTCTACTTGCATCATTAATTTATATGGAAGCTAGGAGACTCCAGGGGGAGAAATGAAATCTTGCTTCTACCTGAGTTATAGACACAGATGTAGACATATGAAGAACTGATGTGTGTTTGGGTTAGTTATGAGGGTAGGGGTTGTGAGGAGAGGTGATAAATTACCAGAAGAATATGGACCCTGTGGCAAAGAGCCCACCTTAAAAGGAGTCAGGCACAATGGGGAAGAGACTCTGAGAGTCAAAAGAGAGTGGCGGCCACAATACGAATGAATCTCAAACAACCCAGAGAGTTTGTGCCCCAAGGAGAAAAAGCTGTGTGTAAACCAAAAGAGGGACCTTAAAACTCTGGAACACCTCTGCACCCAGATAATCTTACTGTGGGAGCCCTTTAATAGACCACCACTCAGGTGGAAGAGAGCCGCCGTTCACCTCAGTATCCCAATTTGCCTTAACACCATGAGCTTTGAGAAGATCTGTACCTTGGAAAGGCAAGAACAATGTCATCAGCAGAGCCTGGCAACAAGTTGGACTGATCAAGACCTACTGGAAGTAACTTCTAGGGACCCCCAAAAACTTTGGGAGAGCCAAGCAGTACTTTCTAAAAGCTGAAGTATCTGCCTGATTGGATGGAGGCCAGAATCAATGTAACTCAGGTTACAAAGCAACACAAGTAAAAAGACAAGTAACTGACTGTATCTCAAACTTCTAGGGAGGGAAAGATCTCCTGAGATTTGAAATAATGGAAGAATTCTCAAATTTTTTTTCCTATTTCATATCATGTCATATCATATCATGTCTATTTCATATCATCTTTGGAATTTTCACTTAGGTTTAAAAATTAGTGTATAAATTGTATATGACAGTCTCTAGTCACTTTTTCATATTAGTTATTATAAATATTTCCTTGTTTTAGAGTTATAATCTTTTGGCTCAGTTATGCTTGTGGTTAAACAATTTTGATAAACAAAAAAAACAACTCTTGCTTCTGTTTATCAAAAAAATTGCTTTCTAATTTTCCAATATGTTTCTGTCCTTATTTTTTTTATAAAATCTAATTTTTTATCACCTCTCCTTTGTTTCTCTGTGTTTTTCCAGATTCCTTTGATATAAGAAAGGAAGGAAACTAACATTTATTGAGCTCCCTGCTATGTACCAAGTTTTATTATAGATTAAGATTATATTTGTCCTCTAGTATTATTTTCAAACTTTAAATTTAGTTCAGAAACAATTTTTTCACTTTTTGTGTTCTCTTTTGTGTCTCAGATTTCATAACAATAGTTCTTTACTTAAAGTATTTAACTACCTTTGCTGTGATAGTCATCTAAATCACTTCAATTTATTGTTCCTCTCTCTAGCCCCAATCTTTTGTAGTTTATTTTGTAGATGAAGATTGTGCTAAAATATTCCTTCTGGTTCTGTGCTTGCAAAAGACTTTTTTCTGCCTTAGACTCAAACAACAACCAAAAAAAAAAAAACCCAACTAATATCCAAAAAAAAACCAGTGGCATTTGGGCATTATGATGGATTTGTAATAGAGAGTTTTGAGTGTTTTTAAGAGTTCTATGATAATTTTATTCTTAGGGCTTGCTTATGTTCTCTCTATTTTATGTTTAAAAATCTTCCACTCTTTGAATCTTTGAATGATAGCTCTCTCTCCTCTTTATCTGTTTCCATTAAATACCGTATGTCCCTATAGACAAGAATTTAACAAGTAGATATCCAGAAATAATCCTCCAGATACTCAAGTGAGATTTCTTGTTCTTTCTTAACTGAGGAAAAGTTATTTTCAATGATTTCTTTCAGTATGCTTTCTATAGTCTTTTTTCTCTGGCAACACTATTCACAGATTGAATTGGAGCGATCTGTTTTTTTAAGTCTACAGATTTCTCTTGAATTGCTTTACATTTTAAACCACCTCTCTTGGGATTTGATTTTCTATTACTATAGAACTTATAAAGATACCTGCTGTTCTCTTAGTGGGCTTAGGATGGAGGAAGCACCTTGTGTTCATCTCTTCTTTATAGTTAATTCAGTGGAGCTCCAAATGGCCAGGTGACAGTCTCAACTTCCAGTTCAATAGAAGAAACCTTGTTGTAGGCTTTGAAGGAAGCATTACTTCCTTGAGAACTATGACTTTAAACCAGCAGAGCCCGAAGTTGCAGGGATGGGAAGCAAATATTTTCATGTGACAGTGAGAGGAGCAACTGCCCCCCCTATACCTTGATTCCTGGACCTGGTGCTCCGGCTATGGGAGAAACACCGCCATATATTGATCAGTGGTACAAGGCAGGTAGTCCATCCTATAGGACAGCACTCTAACCTTGTACCAGTTCAGCATTCTCTAAGGGGCCTCTAGTTGATGGGGACTTGATAAGATCAGTGAGTTCCTTGGGCAGGAGCCCATTGCGCCACTACTTTTGCTATCAAATTAGTTCCTTGGTCAGAAGCAGTTCCAAAATTGGTTATTTTCCTTCAACTGCCTAATCTATCGGAATTCATTTTGGTATATGGTGTAAACTATGATTCTAAATGCTCATTTATAGTTTACCAGAGAAAATGACCTCATTTATACTCGATCTCTGTTTCCTCTTTGCCATCACGTCAAAACAAAACAAACAAAAAAAGATAAAGGAGATGACAAAGAAATGTGAAATGTTCTGATTAGTTTAATCATTATGAAAGTATTGGTCCTTTTTCCAATTAGTAGCTTAAAATCTACTTGTTTGCCTAAAATATATTAAACAAATTAGCTAAATAATCCTCAAAAAATTCAAAAGTAGAAATTGAAAACAAAAAATTCTTCAGAGGAGCTTCAACATTTCTATATATTATGAAATGGATATTTGATAAATATAAATTTTTAGTACACAATTTATTGGGTAAATTGATATTTGGTAATATTGATTGATTATATGTGATATATCATATATAATTTTATAGAGTATATATAGATATTTAGATTTGGTTATATTGATTGTATTGATGTAGATATTTAGAATTTTTTTCAATTAATAAAACCTTGCTAATAGTTTATTGTATAACCTTCCAAACTTTTTTGTATGCAAGTATATATGGACACACACAGTTTTTTTGTTGTTTGTTTTAAATATGGCTTCCTACTGCATGTATTGTCCCATAAGTTGCTTTTAAATATATGAAGGACATCTTTGCATATTAATGTCTATGGATGGATGTAAGCACTGGAGTTTTAGAAATTCCATTGATTTTATAGATCAATTTGGGAGAGAATTAACATTATGTATAACATATAATATTTAATATATATTAAATATTTGTGTATATATGTAAATATAAATATTATATATAATATTTAAATCTTTCCATATAAGAATAAGATATATTTATATCTTTTTGAATGCCCTTTAGCTAAATTTTATAGTTTTTCTTCATATAAACCTTACACATTTCTATTTAGACTAGATATTTTATATCTTTTGTTCTATTTTGAAGAGGATTTTTTAAAGTACAACTGATTATTGCTATTGATTTTTGTAAAGAAATCTGTAGCAGTAATCGTGAGCATTTTTGTCTTGTTCTCTCTCAGCTAAATGTTAAGTGTGATGTTTGCTATTGTTTCTGATTGATACCCTTTTACAAGTTGGGGAAGTTTCCCTCTTTTACTAGTGTATGCAGAGTGTTAATTGGGAATGGGTGTTGAATTTTATCAAACGGTTTTTGAGAGCATCTATCTTGAGATTATTTTTTCAAATAGTCCTCTCAATAAATTTGATTATGAAAATCCAATACCAGACTCAATTATTGTCTTTTGGTTCTTCGTATTAGTGGTGTGCAATTGCCAATTGTAAAAACTGTCATATTTGTTGAAGAAGACCTTTAAAATCATTTTGATAAATCTTAAGATTAGAGCTAGTTGTGTATTAATAACAGCTGATTGGTAAGCTGTGCCTATTATTTGAATTATTTCTATCGAGTTGACATGTATAAGCCAATTGATTCTTACAGAAGTCAAACTGAGAATAAAAAACACAGTAATATGGAATTAAGACAGATTGTTTTTATGTTTCTTCCAACAAATGGTAAAGCCACTATATATTCATGCACAAACTAAGAACAGCTTTATGATCTTTACAGAGCATCTGCCAAAGTAGATTATAAATACCTCAGTAAAACTTTGAAATTATATTGGAAAATATCATAGTTATGCACTATGGTTGACAAAGATGAAAAATCATTAAAGGCATTTAAACACTTCTAAACTACATATGAATAAAGTACAAGATTCCAACCCTAACACCCAGGGAGAATGGAGCACAAGGAGCATGTATGGAGAATGGTTAGGAGGACTAAATAAGACGGTCTCCAAATACTTGTCCATAGGCTAAAGCCAACTCGTCCCCAGGGGCCTCTGGCCCACAGCATCCCTCTGAGATGGATTTCTGACTGCTCAGGGCCATTCAAGGCCTGAGCTGGGCAGCCCCAAGCAGAGAGTTCTTGCAGCCCTGGCCAGCCAGACACCTGGCCTGATGCTCTGAGGACAAGACGGGCACACAGCTAAACGTGTGGGGACTGTTATTTCTTAGCCTTTCTCAGTTCACCCAGAATATTTCTGGATCATGTGAGAGTATGGCAACTATTTGCTTGAAATCTTTGGTGAATCTGGTAAAAAACACACTACCAGAACAAGTTGGACATTTGAGCTCTTCTTCCTTATTGCAGGGTCCAATAAAGATGCCAAAGTTGACAAACTTGTATCAAAAAAACAATTACTAAAGTGTATGTTTAAATATGGTATGATTTTTCTACATTTGAAAACATTTTGTATCTTCTTAAAGTTGTCTCTTCATAAATATTTTTATATTAAAAAGACTTTCCTATTATGAAATGACGTTGATAGTTGAGTTTCTTTCTGCACAGTTAGTTATTTACTTATAGTAATGACCAGTATTAAAATGAAGACATATAAGGTGCCATGTGACCTTATCAAGAGGGGTCAACCTGAGTCCAGGGGTCAGGGCAGTTGTTCTCAAAGAAATGGCACAGCCACTGGCTTCATTCAGGTGGGATCTGTGAAACCAAAGTCTGTTTATCAATCTAAATGATGGTTATTAGAATTAAGTGTGATGGCATCAGGGAAACCCTCTCAACATAGCCCTGCACACAGTATTTCTCATTGCTAGTTTCTCTTCCCAGACACTGAACAGTGGGTCCAATCACCTGGAAGCTGGAGGCAAACATTAAAATACAAGGTAGCTATGCAGTGAGAAAGGAGATTTAGTCTGGGACGTTCCCTAGCCTTGAAAGATCTTTCCTTCTCTTTCTCTGTCTTTTTCTCTCCTTCTCTCCTTAGTTCTGTCTTCTCCTTATGATCTCTCTGTCTCTTCCTTCTTTTTTCGTGTTCTACCTAAGATCTGGGTAGAATATTAGAGAAAAAACATTAATGGAAAATAAATTTCCAAGCCATCAAGGCTAATGAATTTAGAATATTGTAACGATAAACTGTTGTAGCAGTTGAACAGATTATGTAGTCACTTGGTAATGATTATTTGTCTTCATGGCGCAGATCTGTTCCAGGGGAGCTCAGCTACAGAAGTCAGACTGGGTATTATTGAGAGGACAGCAGCAAGGGAAAGATAGAGGAAGTGAGATGCCTGTGTTGTTTGTCTTTATTGAACCTGCCTAGAGGAACCTAAGATGTTCTCTGGTGCCGTGTTTATTAGCTCTCCCTAGGCTGATGTGGGATCACAGCTCACTTCACTGCGTCTTATGTATTTCTGTATTTCTAAATGAAACCTATGTATTTCTGAATGAAAATTGCCATTTAGCCTTTTTCCCCCACAGCGGACAAAAGTCTTAAGCAGATATGAATCTCTGATGCCAATTTACTGGGAAAGAAATCTATTTGTTTTTAAAATACTTTCATTTGTCAAAATAAAATAATAGGCAACTCTCTTGGATAGGGTTCTTGGTTGCAAAAAAAAATTTCACTCCGGCTAATTTAGGCATAAAGGGATTTATTAAGAAATATAGATAGCTTGTCCTAAAGGGTAAAAAAATGACCTCTAGAGTCTGGCCCGGTGGTGTAGTGGTTGGATTTGCGCACTCTGCTTTGGCGGCCCGGAGTTCACAGGTTCGGATCCCAGACGTGGACCTACACACTGCTCATCAAACCATGCTGTGGTGGTGTCCTACATACAAAGTAGAGGAAGACTGGCACAGGGCCAATCTTCCTCACCAAAAAAAAAGAAAAGAAAAGAAAAGAAAAGAAATGAACTCTAGATAGAACTCCCAGAACCATGTGGCAGAGCTGGCCTCCCAAGTGAGCTGCTGCTTCTCTCTGGATCAGGAACTTGCCCAATCAGAAGCCACCACCACAGCTGCTAACAGGGACCACATTGCTTAGGCTCCGACTCTTCCCCGGAACAAGCCCGGATCAAAGGCTCCTGAGAGTGTGTCTTACTGGCAGAACCTCAGTCACAAGTCTGAAGCCTAGAGAGGAGAGAGGCTAGGAAATGGAGCTATGTGGATTCAACCTTGGGAAGGAGGTTTACAATACGGAGGGCTGTCACACTGTGGAGAGGGTATTCAAAAGATTTTGAGGAGCCATGAATGGCAGCTCTCAACTACAACGTTCCCACACTGATTTCTCAACCTAAAATATACTTCTCTGGTTTATGAAATTCTAGAGTCTGGGAACTGTCATGAGTGAATAATAATCTAAAAAGGGAGGATGAGTGAAGCTAAATTATTGAAGGTCTTGGATACACAATAAAGAGCTTGAACTTGATTCAGTAGGCAATAGTGTGTCCTTGAAGGAGCAGAGCAGTGTCACCGGAATATGTATTTATACCTAGAGCCCTTCCCCTTTGAGGAAGGGATGGGAAACAATGTTATATATTTCCGCAGATGAAATTAAAACTCTGTCCTCCAGTCAGTTTTTTCCTTTATCTAGTTTTGCCTGTTTTGCTTGCACATTACCTATTGCTGATCATCTGCAATAGTGGTGAAATTCCACGTGGTCACTGTAGGCATCCCTCAGATAAACAAACTCTTGGTGTGTGAGAATTTTAGCCTTTTAATTGTTAATTGCATATGTTTCTAAATTGGTTACCCCAGGTCATGCTCCTTTTTATAAATACTTCTTACTGTTTTCCTAACTTGGCCAACATTTTAGAGCCAATCCAGGATCAAGGAAGGAGCCAGGGTAGTCTTTGACTGTGGGAATGCCTGTGGCTTATCAGCAGTCTCTCTGAACTGCAAGTTCTCAGGTTGGTTCTAGTTACAGATTCCTGCTCTCTATAATTATGTGGGGAGGTAGTCAGAGGGGTAAGCAACAAGGCCAGTCTTGGTGGTTTCTGTGGTTTGACAGCAGGGGGTCCCCATGGATCTTAGATAAGGCTAGATTGTGGCTATGAATTTCAGGGTCCCAGAGTGGTGAAGACTTTCAGTGATCAGATACAAAGGAATAGGTAGACTTGCCACAGAGCAAAAGTAATTTCTTCTTGGCCAGAGGCAAGACTAAATTAGACCATCAAAAATCCAAACATCAACAACACTAGTAAAAAAACCCTCATATTTGAAAGGCCTTGGCTATGGGGTGTCAGGTTGGTACAGAAACAGTGGGAGGTCTTTCGTTGGCTGGCAGAGCAGCACAGGGTGTTACAAACGCACAGAGAGCTGTTGCCCAGGAAACAGTCTCAACTTTAGACATGACCACAGGAGCTGAAGGAGAAAAGGATCCAGAGGTGATGGTTTGAGATCTTAGTGGTCAGGCCAGCCTCATGCGAAAGGGGGAAACAGCACGTACCTGGGTCTAAATGCTTTTCAAGATGGGCCCTAGAAGAAGTAGGGGCATTTAACTGTTCCATGTCCAGTCAGGGCTGGTGATTCGACTCACCATGATTTACAGAGGCAGAGGGAAGATCTCAGAGAGGAAACTGGAATCCGTGCTGAAGAGGGATCTCAGGTCCTGGGAAGGATGAAAGGTGCCCTCTGAGTGCTGTGGCTAGAGAGACGTAACAAGATACACATAAGGAGACCTTCAGGGGCTGAGTCCTCCATCTCATGTGTCCTGAGGGGATAACTCATGGGCAAAGGTACAGTGGGCAGTAGCCACTTGAAGGGCTTTTGCAGTGTTGTACTGATCGCCTCCCCTCCAACTGACCACTGTTGTGACTGAACAAAAATCAGGGAAATGTTGGCCCTTGTTCTCCCTTTCCCCTCTCCTCACTGGGAGTGAGGTATGGTGGGGGTGGACACACACTCACATACACTCAGGACATTGTATTAGAGGACAGACAGGTTGGAGCGTTCCTCTATAACAACAAGAGCCATAAAGGTCTAAGCCCAGGGTAACATGTTCTTTCTTTAACACAGTGTTCAGCTATTTCTGTTTTCCCTTAGGATTCTCTCTCTCTCAAGGATGTTAGGGTCGAAAGGCCAGAGGGTCCTTCCCTCACTTGGGAAGGCCCCAGGTGAGCCAAGCACCTGAGCCAAGCAGTGTAATATAGTATTGAAGAGCATAGGCTTTGGAGCTAGGGTCCTGGGTGAAATCCCAGCTCTGTTAGTTACTAGGTGTGTGAACTCGCAGTGCTGTGTTCTCCTCATCTGCACAGTGCAGAAATAATAGTCCCTAGCTCTAGGGTTGCTTTGGGGTTGAAATAAAGGCATATGTGTAAAATTTTTGTAACGGTCTCTGGCTCATAGCAGGTGTTATACAAGTGTTAGCTTTTAGACATTGGGACAAAGTATTCATCCAATAATAATTTATTGAGCATCTGCTATGTGTCAGGCACTTGAGTACCGGGAATAAAGCAGTGAACAAGACCAGGTCTGTGCTTATATGATGCTTACATTCTAGAAGAGAGGCAGTTAGTAGACAAACAAAAAAAAACAAAGG
Organism: Diceros bicornis minor; assembly: GCF_020826845.1. Classification (NCBI taxonomy): domain Eukaryota; kingdom Metazoa; phylum Chordata; class Mammalia; order Perissodactyla; family Rhinocerotidae; genus Diceros; species Diceros bicornis. The sequence goes on along the minus strand of NC_080748.1, from coordinate 34,430,081 downwards.
GACAAGATCATATTAGGCAGTGATAAGTGCTATGAAGAATATAAAAGAGAGTGAAGTGATTGAGAGAGACCAAGGAGCTACTTTAATTTGAGCGGTAGGGACAGCTTCCTAGGGCAGATGACACCAGATGAAAAGGAGCCAAGCACGTGAGGACTAGGGAAGGAGCAGCACAGACGAAAGGAAGAGCACGTGCAAAGTCTCCAAGGCAGGAAGGTGCTTGACATGTCTGGGGACCACAAAAGACAATGTGGCTGGAGTATAGAGAATGAAAGGAGAGTGGTATGACATGAGGCCAGAGAAGTGGGCAGGGGACAGACTAAAAGGACCTTGAGAATTTTAGAATGTTTGCAAGAATTTCAGATATCTTCGGAGTGGTATGCAAAGCCATTAGTAAATGCTAAGCAGTCAACTGACATGTTTGATTTATGCTTTAAAAAACAATCATTCTGTCTGCCATGTTGAACTGGATTGTACAGGAGGGGCAATAGTGGAAGCAGGCAGACCAGTTAGGAAACTGGTGCAATAGTTCAGTAAGAGATCATAGTGACTTGCACTAGGGTGAAAGCAGAGAGAGCTAGAAATGGATAGCTTCATTTTGGAGGTAAAGTTGACAGAACTTGCTGATGGATTGGATAGGGGGGTTAAGGGTAAAACAGAATTCATTTTAGGCCTTTCACTTGAGCTACTGTGTGAACATTAATACTTTTTATTGGTATGACGAAACTGAAAGAGGTGCAGGTTATAAGTGAAATCTATTTAGGATAAGTTAAGTTTAATATGCCTATTAGATACCTGAGTGGAGATGTCAAGTGTGCAGGTAGATATATGCAAATAGAGTTTGAGGAAGAGTCAGTGTTGGAAATATAAATATAAATGTCATTAGCATATAATTGGAGTATAAAGTCATTAGACTGAGTGAGAGTACCTGGGAAGAAGGTGTAGAGAAGAGGAAGTGCCCTGAAACGGAGCCTTGCAACACCTCAACATTCAGAGTTTGAGCAGAGGAGGAGGAGCCAGCAAAGGAAACTGAGAAGGAGTGGCCGGTGGGGTGGGAAGACAAGTAAAGGGGCATAATCTTATGGTTCTTTGTAAAAACAGAAGTCAAGAGGAGGAAGTATTTCAAAAAGTAGGGAGTGACCGATTGTGTTGAAAGCTCAAGTATTGTTGAAAGGCTAAGTTAGGTGAGGACCTAAAAGTGTCCATTGGATTTGGCCTCACAGAGGATGCTGGTGAGCTTGACGAGACTGGCTTCCATGGTGGGGGAGGGATGGAGCTGGATTACTAACAAGTTAAGGAGAGGATGGGGAGGGGGGAAGCGGAGTTGGGAACTATTTTTTTGGACTGCTCTTTCCTCACCATTAGAGTAGGAAGGAAAGAGGGCAAAAAAAGGCCAATTTGTTTTTCAACGAAGAGAGGGCAAGAGAGGCCTGCTTTGGCTCCTGACTCTAGGCCTGCCTCAGCCTACCCCAGCTGAGCAAGGGGCTGCATCATGGTTTGGGACAAAGCCTCATAGTACTTCAGAGGCACGCTGTCCCTTTGGTACTTTCTTTATCTCTGAAGAACCTTTGGGGGGGGCTGGCCCTGGTGGGGCAGGATCCTAGGTTTCTGTCACAATTTATCTGTTTCTGTCTCTATTCACAGAGAAACCCAACCCACAGTTATCTTTAATACTGACAAGAAATGATTAGAATATTAATTTCATAAATCACCACTTCATTTTTGGCGGGTATAGATGTTCGGTGTTAATGACCCTTAACCTTCAACCCCAGCTTTTGGAAAACTTTTAATCTTGTTAATAATATGCTTAAACAAATTAAACAATGTGACTAATTCTGTGGCCTCATCACTGACTGATTCCAACAGGAAATTTCTCTGTAGGAAAGTTCACTCTAGGTACATTCGTCTCATGTCTAGTCATATATAGGGTGTTTTTTAGACAGTGAGGCAAGAATATCATATTCTAATAATAGGCCAGTTGAACCAGCAATTGTTTATCCACTTTGATTTCTTTATTCAAGCACTGCTTTAAAAACGAAATTATAAGAACTTTGTGTTTGAAATAGGTTTCCAATCTCGACCTGCATCCTCTCCTCAAAGGGTAAAGCTTGTTACAGCTTGTATTCTTCACTCTACCCAGGAGGAAACTGTTAATTTCTAGATCTTTCAAGATGCCAGACTGGTTAGTCAGAGGATTTCTAAGCTTGTTCAAAATGCCTCCTCCCCCCGTCAATCATCACTCCTATGATTCCCTCCTTCAGCCTCTATTTAAAAAAATATTAGACAAGAGAAGTAGATCTTTTAAAACGGTATCTGTGCTCTCTAGTTTTGAAGACATAATATCAGGGTATTAAAGATGGAAGATAATAAGTTGCTATAATCGAACCTCAGTTGCCTTCTAGGAGTTACAAGGATTAATTAATCAATCAAATGATGTGCTCACTGCTTGCTATTATCATTATGTTCAAGATGTGAACACAGAAAGTATTTGCTGCTGTATGAAGCCCTTCATGATCCACTATCTGCTCATTTCTTCAGTCTCCTCTCTAATTCACCACCTCATACTGCAGTTAACAATCATATCACAATTCTTTTCAGAACTTGAAAGAACCAGCAGAGCTCTCTTTTGACTCTCAGCTTCTGTAAAGAATTTGTTTTTTTCCCTAGGACTACTTTCCTTCACCCTGCTCTTCCCTAGTCAGCTTGGTCTAGCTAATGAATGAGAGTTAGGTCTCACTTTAGATGTCGCTTCCTCCAGGAAGCCTCCCTTCACTATCCGAGATTGGTTTCGGCACCCCTTCCATGTGCTCTGGTACTCTCTGTGTCACTGCACTTATCATACTCTATTATAAAGGGACAGACGTGGCCCTGGTCCCAAGCCTCAGGTATAGGAAGGGCTCAATATATATTTACTGAATGAATGAATTGAATAACTATGATTTTGTAAGTAATACATTTAAAAAATATTTTTCTTTAATACATTCAAAAACATTACAATGATAAATAAAACATGAAATGAATTACTACTTTAACTTCAGTGTAACAGTTTGTAAAGTTCTAAAAGTTCCACTCCTTGTGACCAGAGACACTTAGCAAATGAGAACTGTTTAATATGATTTCTGGACAAGCCGACGTTAATGATTTGCACAAAGTAGGTGTTCAATAAATTCTTATTGGCAAAAAAAGTAAAATGTAAGGTTTTGAGAAAATTTCTTGGTGACACAAAAAGCAGAGGTATCATTTTATGGTTTTCACGTCCAAGTTAGCGGCCCTATGACATCTTCTCTGATTTGCTGCAGCACACAGGCCCCCGCATGAAGGCTAAATGCTAACAAGCCCACTCCTCCAGCCCCTCAGTTTCCACCCTTCCCTCACTTCTGCTGACACCATGCTGTGAGCCCAGTCTGCCGCCAGCCTCACGGGGTGCATTTGTGTGAGCGTCCACAGGGGCGGGGCTGCGTCAGGCGGAGAGGCAGCACTGGGCAGAAAGAATGGCATGCACTTTGCTCTCGACTCAGGTACAGCTGGAATCCATTTGTGGCAGAGGCGTGAGGCAACACCAGCTGGGTCAGGCAGAGCTCCTGAGGTCCTGTCCCATCATCTGCTGTGGTCCTCCAGGTCCCTGTCCGGGCAAGAGGCTGGAAAAAGGGAGGGACAGACTGGTCCCAGCTTGTCTAAGACCTTTGTACTGAGGGCAGCTGCTGTATCCTGGGGCAACGGGAAAGAAAATATACTCTAGGCCTAGATTCCAGACCAAGTCATAACAACAGTTAACATTTATGGTGTGTCTCGCTTCCTTGACTCCTTTATTCTCAGCTCTGAAGAAGCAGAGTTCTATAAGCCTTATTCCTCAACCTGGGCATCAGACCTTTTCCCAGGAATTAGTCCCTCTTTCTTTGGCATTTCAGTCATTTTTCCCTCTGCTAGCTCGTTCCTACGTGCCTAAAAACATGTTTGCTTCCCTATGCTGCAAAACAACACTAACTTTTCCACCAAAGTTCTTGAAGTAGAACTTTGAAGTAGAATGTAGTCCATTCTCCTAATCACTCCTGATCTGTACCTCTATTTCCTGATTCTTCTTCTCCCTTTTTGATGGGATTCCTACATGCTGAGAACTCCATACGCTGGCTCTATTTTCTACAAGTTCCGTGACCTCAGGCAAATTGCTTAATCTGTGAACCTTAGTCTCCTCATTCGTAAAATGGGGATAATAAGGATTACCTCATACAGTTGATGTGATAATTAAAACCAAAGTTTTGCTTATTTAAAAGGGAGCTTTAAAAACCTGTTTTGTGCAAACTTTTGTAAAATCTATGGTTTTCTAAGTCCAGTAGCTGTTAATTTCAACAGGGATATGACTTCTCTCACAAGGGAACGAGGGGCAATTCTCCCCATCTCATTTGTGTGACATAAAAGTAATATTCCCATTTCTTTTCCTTTTCAGCTAGAACTTTTATGTTTGTAAAGAGGACCAATATTATGCCATTTTTAGTACAGTATTTCATTTAGCCCTCAAACAATACTGAGAAATTGGTGTTATTATGCTCATTTTATAATGGAGGAAACAGCTTGTCCAAGGTCTCCAGGTTAATAAGTAGGAGGAGCAGGAGGTTGAGCATAAATCTTTTAAACAGCAGATCTGACGCGCTTTCCACTCAATGTTAGTAGACCTCAAATGACAAAATGCCAAATCCCACTCTTCTTGCCTTTGTTTCTCCCTTGCATAGTTTTCCAAAAGAAAATACTCCTAACCCGCTCTGAGAAAACCACTGTATAAACATTAGTTGCTTAATCTGGGGTGGTTTTGTTGAAATCTGCTGCCTCTTTCCCCCATCTTGAAGGCCACCACTGACCACTGGCGCCCATTGCACTCTCCAGCCTCATTGATCCCTGATTCCAGCCTCCCTGAGGCCCACTGAGCTGGGTGCTGAGCTGCCTGGTCAGAGCTCCCTGCATGTCTGTTGCCCCACTTCCCAGCACTTTGCTTTGGCTTGATTCCTGCTACTCTGTTCTTGACAGCCCTGCTCCTAGGATCTAGAACTCTGACCTTGAATCTAAAGTGGTTGGGCCCCTGCCACTGCCCAGGTGAAGTCCACTGAACATATTTTCAGGGATCATGAAAGCCAGATTCCTCATACATGGCTCTGCTCACTTGGTGGGAACCCCACAATTTGCCATTGCTTGGATCACAACTAAACTTGTCACATTTATTTTAACTCTAGGCCCCGTGGCTTAGGGGTTAAGTGCACGCGCTCCGCTGCTGGCGGCCCAGGTTCAGATCCCGGGCACGCACTGATGCACCGCTTCTCCAGCCATGCTGAGGCCGTGTCCCACATACAGCAACTAGAAGTATGTGCAGCTATGACATACAACTATCTACTGGGGCTTTGGTGGAAAAATAAATAAATAAATAAAATTATTTTAACTCTAGACCCAATTCTTCACCCTCGTCTGGCCTAGAGGACAGAACCCCTATACCTCTGTTATTTACCCTTTTCCTCTACCTCCTTCCCCAGACCCAATATATCTCTTTTTATGCATTTAGGGATTCATATTCCCCTAAATATATTAATTTTTTTGTTAACTTAATTATGATCAATTACTAATAATTTTCTACTCTTGAAAGCAATAAATGCTTATTGTGGGAAGATAAGAAAATCAAACACCCATAATCCTACCACATATCAAACAAAACAAGAAAGGGCAAATACATGGAATTATGGAATTCAACTGCCCACCAATAATCACTAACCACTTTAGGGTATATCCTGAGAAACTTCTTAATACATATTTATATAACATTTACATTTTTTACACATTGTGTTTTAAAACCTGCCTTTTCACTTATTGTATTTTTAGTGTCCTCACAAGTAAATATTCCCAGCCAACAAATTTTTAATGATTTTTAAGTTTTTTTCTCTTGATACTGTATGGGATGAGGGCAAGAGAGCAAGATAGGATCATTTGTAGAATTTGCACACCTGAGTTGTGGTTTGTAATAAATACAGAACATCACCAGCACCCTGCTACATGAAGAACCATGAAGAATCTTTTTATTAAGACAGCAGGGATAACAGTTGATATGACTCAGGGAGAGTTGGGTTTGCTATGGATCTTCTACATAATGTGCTCCACATTACTTTTATAAAGTGGAACAAGGGCTGGAATTTCTATTTCTTGCTTCAAGTGCATTATTACAAAGATGTAATCTGTTTATAAACTTGCTTCAAGTACAATCCTTAAGTAGAGAGTCTTTATCAGATTATTTCTATGAGAAGGTTTGTTAGACTCCAAAACTCTCCATAAAAGATCTAGTGGAGGCAGTGGGATGCTGCAGCTCCTTACTTCTCCAGTGTGAAGCCTCTATGCTGGTGTTTTAGTTGGCTGCATTCCCCATGGATGATAATCCATGTTCTCCAAGTGCCATGTAAGAAGGAAGGAATATCGCTCTGTGTTTATAATCTAAGCTGAGAATGAACCTCTGGTTGCCCAGAAACATGAACATTGAAACTTACTGAGATATTCCATTGTGGTAGATTGTCTGTTCCAATGCTGGCTGCGCAAGTACACATATCTCATCCCACATGTTCCTCTTAAAATGTTTCTGATACTCCTCCTACTGCCAGGTGGGGTATATGTTGCATACCCTTGAGTCTTGTGACAGTGCCAATCAATTCATTTGGTGGAAGAAATGCTATATGACATCTGAGGTGATTTCATGATAGGATGCAGCATCCATTTGGCTTGCTCTTTCTTGACACACACCCCACCCTGAACCTACATATAAGAAGTCAGTCCAGCTACCCTGAAGCCACCATGCTGGGAAGAGTAGTTGAGAAGCTTCTTGGAGATAGAGACAGATACATAAGGAGCCCCAGCTGTGCCAGCCCTCATCTGTTTGAGTCTTCCAGCAACAACTGCCAGACATGTCAGTGAGCCATGACAACCTGTAGGTCCCTGGCAGAGTCATATCCCATAGTAATATCCCATAGGGTATGCCTTACTTTCCCAGAAACAAGTCACATTGAAGATCAGCTCACATTAAAATGTTATAAAGCATGCAAAGAAACAAGCCACCACAAATGTGATTCAGCAAGTACAACATAATGGGAGAATTTACACTTTATCAACCCCAGACAACAGATCAATTTGAAAGAGACTTTTAAATAAATTTGTTTAAAATCTTCAGAGAGATAAAGGAAAGAAGGGACTCCAAGACAAAACTAAGATATGAAAAAGAACACATAGATTTGAAAAAGAATAAAATTAAAACTCTAGAAATGTAAATAAATAAAAATTCAATGGACACATTAAAAATTAGACAATACAGTTGCAAAGAGAATTAGGGAACTGGATGATAGATCTGAGAAAATTACCCAAGATCAGCACAAAGAAGTATAAAGATGGAAAATATTAAAGAAAAATTAAGACATGGAGGATAAAATGAGAAACTCCAACTCATATCTAAAAGGAGTTCCAGAAAGATAAAATAGAGAAAAATGCATGAGGTGGGCGTGGAAGGAAGTAATATTTGAATACACAAGAGCTGAAAATTTTCCAAAACTGAAGGAGTTCTCAGGCTGAAAATACATACCCAGTCCTGAACAAGATACCTAAAAACAAAATCCACTTAGATAAAAACCAATAATGAAAACATCAACTGAAAAAAGAAAACATTAAATTACTATAGAGAAAAAAAATCTATAAAGGAATAATAAGGAGACTGACTGCAGACTTCTAATTACTAGCAGTAGATGCCAGAAGGTAATGGAATAGTAATTTCAAGGTGTTGGAGTCAATAATTGCCAACTTAGAACTCCTTAGCTGAAGAAATTATGATTCAAGAGTGTGAGAGAAAATAAAGTGAGAGTGAAATACAAAGACAGAGAATTTTACTCACAGATACAATGAAAAAATCCTAAAGAATGTACTTCACCAAGACATAAATTGAGCCCAGAAGGAAAGAGTGAGATTTAAAAAAAGCAATAGTAAAAGGAAAAGCATTGATAATATATGTTAGAAAAATTAATTAAATAATAACTATAAAAGTAGTAATGATGATGACTAATTTAGTGGGGAATTGAAAAATAAGAGGGAATTTAAAAAATACAAAATAGCAATACACAGTTTATATGAGAGGAACTTGGGAGTTAAAGTGTTTTCTTTATTTTTGTTTAAGATTATCTTTAAAGGAAGAGGATGAAGATATTGACTAATCTTAGATGTTAAGTATATATGTTAATATTTTAAGGGTAACCACTAAGAACTGAAATAGAATGTATAAATTCCAAATTAGTAGAAGTGTATAGAAAAAGGGGCAAACTAAAGAAAATGCAATTAATAGAATAGAAGGCAAGAAAGGGGAAACAAGAAGCAAAGAAAAGGAAAGTTAAATAAATATGAAATGAAAGGGTGGTAGTAAATCCAAAGATGGTGATCATAGCGTGACGGAGAGTGCTAGTTTTCACCAAAATCTATTTTCTTGCTTCCATGGTAATAGAGTTGTGGTTGGGACATGGCTATCCGACTAGTGGCCTCATTTTCCTTCTCCTTTGCTGCAGAGGGTGACCATGTCACAAAGTTCTGGCCAATGGGATATGAGCAGATGAGAACTGTGCCACTTCCGGGTCTAGGCCTTAAGAATTTGGGCTTGTGCTCCTTCGTGCTCTCTTCTTTTCTCAAGCTGGAACTCCTAATCAACTTCCACCAGGCAGATAAATACAATACCCTAGGGGATGGAATAACAATATGGGGCGAAGGAGCCACCCAACAAACTGGACCACTTATCCTAAGACTGTTTCATGAGAGAGATATAAACATTGTGTTTGGGGGAAGGCAGGGAGGAAGGATCTGTTTCTTACAACATCCTTTTATCCTAATTAATATACATAATAAATGAAAACTGATTAACATAGACTACTTTAATAATATCGAAATTCAAGTGTTATTTACAAGACACACTTAAAACATAATGACTCAGAATGGTTGAAAATAAAGAGATGGAAAGATATATACTAGGAAACCACTAAGAAAAAGAAAGCTATTGTATCACACAAAATAGAATTTAAGGGGAAAAATAATGGACAGATAAACATAATAAACTTAAGTAGGCAAACTGGGTTATAGTCCTGGCTTCGTGATTTACAGCAAAATCGGGTAAATTGCTTTATTCTTTTTTAGTTTCAGTTTGCATCTCTATAAAAGATAACATATTATTTGCGGAATTGTGAGATAATGCATGGGAAACTGATTTTCTATAGCCGTAAAACTATAGTAACTCAAATCCTATCACATAATTAATTCAGTCAACATTAACTGAGCACCTCTTACACATCATAAACTGTATTGAGAACTAGGAAGATGGAGGTAAGTCAGTCATAATACTTGTCATCAGAGAGATTATATGTAAAGAATGAGTTTAATAAAGGTCTTCTAAGGCATTATGCTGGGCAGTGCATTTAGTCTAGAGAGAGCAGCCAGATCTAACCTGCAGCAGGGTCAAAAAAAGATTTCTTAGGTTGAATCTTGAAAGATGAGCAGGTGTTTGAACAGGCTGAGTAAGAAGAAGGATATTCCACGAGAGGGCACAGCGTAAAAATAAGTGGCCTGATAGGGAACTGCATGTGAGGAAGGCAGAGTGTTTGATGAGACTGGAGAAACAGATACTGGCTGAGATAATGAGACGTCATCCTACAGGTAATGGGAAGCCATTTGAAGGGCTTATGCAGGAAATGACTTGCTCAATTTTGTACTTTAGAAGACTTACTTCAGGCATAATGTGAGAGATGGCAGGGGGGAGGTGCAATTAGCTTGGAGGGAGTGAGACTAATAAGGAAAGTAATGCAACGTTTCGGGGACTTGAGACAAAGGACCTGAAACTAGGCAAGAGCAGTGAAATGGAGGGAAGGTGACAGACAGGAACATCTAGTGCATGGAGAGGGCAACAGGAGGGAGGAGGAGGAGACTGGGACAATTTTCAGACTTCTCCTTTGGGTGACTAGATGGATTGTGGAGACATTTACTGGGAATGAGACTAAAGAGGAAAGCCAGCTGGCAGGAAAGTTAACTTCTGTTTTAGTCAAGCTGAGTTTAAGGCCCATGGGATGTCTGGGTAGAGATTTCTGGTAAGAAATTGGCTTTCTAGATTGGAGATCTGGGATAGGGATAGACATTTATGAGTTATCAGCACATGGTTGGTTGTTGAAGTCATGGGTGGGTCTGGATAGGTCAGGCAGCACTGGAAACACACCAAGGGCAGATTATTTAAGCCCTCCAACATGTGAGAGATGGCAAAGGGGCTGAGCAAGAAATGGTTAGAGACTGGAGACTGAAGTGTCACAGGAGCCAATGGAAGGGATAGTTTCAAGGACAAAAGTCTGGTCCCCAATGACAAACGCTGCAGATAGGTAAGCAAGAAGAGAACCGGGAAAAAAACTCCACAAAATCCTAACTCAATGGTTTAGGGAATTTTACAGCCACAGGTGACCTTTGTTAGGGTCGCCTCGGTAGAACAGTGGGCACAGAAGTCGGTTTGCAGGGAAGAATGAGTGGTGGATTAAGAAACGGATGTGAGAATAATGAGAACAAGGCTTCATCTCCCAAAGAGCTTAGCTGTGGGGAAGTGGGGACTGGAGGCAGACTAGATCCAGTAAGCGTTTTTAAATTTTCAGTTTGTTTGGAAAATGTGTGAATGTGTCTGACATGACTAAGGCAAGTGGGAAGATGCTTCTGGAAGGAGCCTGAAAGTCCAGAAGAGGGAATAACCTGTGAAAAGCCATTTTTGGATTGGAACTAGATGGAAACCGTCTTCGATGCCAAAAAGATGATCAGAAAACTCTATTTGAAACGTTGTTTTCAAAAGGTGGGAGGCGGTGACTTGCCATTTATTGAGCGCTCACTGCAAGCCAGTCCCTTGCCCTAATTTGAACGCATGCCCGAATTGGAAAGCAGATCCACTCATGAGCCGGTTTTCTTTCCACGAAACAGTTAATCATTATAAATGAATAAAAGAAGCACTCCCTCAAGCTTAACCCCTCTTGCAGATGCTAACCCCATCTGCAAGCTTTTTAACATCACCAAGAATAAACCATTCCTGGAGCAGCTGGTTCACGAGCGGCTCTGGAGTGCAGTTATCTCCCTTGCTCTGTTGAAGTCGGCTACTGTCCAGTGAGATTTCGTTCAAGCCTCAGCGCCCAGAGGAAGGGAGGTGCCTGCAGCGCGGGCAGCCAGCGTTTGGAGGGAGGCGGGCGCTAGCTGCAGGCATCGGGAGAGGGAGACAGGGAGAGGGGCGCTGGGAGGTGTCTCCCGGGACTCGCGGCCACCGCCGCTCCCGTCGCCAGCGCGTCAGCCGGGCTTTCCCTGCCGCTCCCGGCGGCGACTCGGCGCCCGGCCCCGTGGGAGGCCGCTTCTGTCCGCCCGGCTGCCCGGTGCCCGTGACCACCCGGCGGCCGCTTTCGGTTCCGCGCCTTATAAGGCCTGACAGGGGGGTCACGTGCGTCCCGGGCCGCCCGCCGGGAGGAGGGGGCGGCAGGGGGAGGGGCGGGAAGCCGGGAGGAAAAGGGGAGGGAGCCGGGGGCGGAGGAAGGAGCGGGGGGGCGGATTCTGCAGCCGTGGGAGGTGGCGGCAGCGGCGGCGGTGGGGAGCGGACCGCTTGGAGCTGGACCGACGAGGAGGAGGAGGTGGAGAAGGTGGAGGAGGAGGACGGGACCGGCGCGGGGGCGGGAGAGCGCAGCGCGGCGGAAGCCGGAGACGGCGGGAGTGCCGGTGGCTGGCCCCGGGCGGGAGCCGGGGCGGCGGCGACAGCGGCCAAGAGGACCGCGGCGAGGGAAGCGCATCCAGCAGCCCCGGCGGCGGCGGCGGCGGCGGCGGGGGCCCGGGTCCGCGCGCCTGGGCGGCCGGCGGGCGCGGGCCGGCGCGATGGAGCCGCAGCACGTGCGCCCCGCGCCCGGCGTCCGCAGCCCGACCTGGGAGGAACCGGTGGGTACAGCGCCCGCGCCCACCCCCTCCCACTTCTCCTCTGCTCCCCCCGCCCGGACCGGGTTCCGTTCAGGAAATGGCCCGGGATGAGGTCCGCAGCTGCTTCCCAGCCGGGGCAGCGCTTCCTCCGCCGCCCGGGCTCCTCCTCGCGCGCCTCCGGGAGCGCTTTTGTCCGGCCAGCCGAGGCTCTCCCAGAGGGGCCGCTGGCGAACCGCTGACGACGGCCCTCGGAGGACCGTTTCCGTGCTTCAGCGACTTCGCAACTTTTTACTTGATTTTAGAGCGCGGTGGGTAGAGAGGGGTACAGGAGAAACCCAGACTGTGGGGTCATCGTGTAGAGCTCAGAGGAGACCGGTCTTCCTTCCTGAGACCGCGCCCTGGCCGTCACCTGGGTGCGCAGGTTCCTGAGGACCGCCGCCTGGGGAGGCTGATCGCGGCTTGAAGCCCGGAACCACGCCTCCGACTCCTGTTCGCCGCTAGCCCCGGGCTTTTCTGTGGTTCAAGGGTTTTGCCAGGGATGAAGCGGGAAGCTAACCTCGGTTCGCTGCACATGCAACGCGGAGGTTGGGTAACTTTAGGGACCGAGAGTAGCGTGTGCGTGTGTATCGTGTGTACGAGGATAGGGATGAGGAGGCCGGGGGGCTTGGGATTTGTTCCCTCAAACTCCTCCAACTTCCTTCTTTCTTGCAACTCAAACAGTCAGAACCATCTCACATGCCTCTAGGGATTCTACCCCGGAATCCCCGTCTCACTCAGAGCTCTGTAATTCTGTGTGGGCTGCCTTTTCCCTGGCATCGAATTTTGGCTCTCCAAGCCCTGCCTCGATGTTTGCTACTCCGTCTTGGTTGAAATTCTTGAACCTATCTGAAAAGCCTCGTCCGAAATTCCTGGCCTCATCCGTGTTCTGTTCAACGAGTTCGGATGCTGTTTTCCCAGGGACTCCCCATGTCTGCTCAGGCTGGCCCCCTGCCTGTTGAGAGCCTCTAGGTCAGGTGCCAGGCTTGGTTCTTTTTCTTTTCTAATATGTACACTCCTAGCTCCTTCGCCCAGAGTATATTTCTCTGCCTCCTGGTTCCCGACCTTTCAGAAGTGCCCTTCGACTCTGATCCATCTGTATCTGCAGCTGTATTTGCTTTTGTAAATTTGAACATGTTGTTAGGTAATGGCATCTGCTCATATTTCTTCTATTGTGGTTATCACTGGGGATTAAATTATTTTTGAAATTAAAAGTACAATTCAGTTTTGAAGTTTAAATCAAAGACCATTGAGAATTAAATTCAGTGACCTGGTTTTGTTAATCTTTTACTTTTAAACTTTCCTATATGAAGTCCCTTTTGAACCTGGATACTTTAAGCCAACACCAATGACAATGAAAAATACCCGGTTATATGTATTTTACTTTAGGGTGCTGAGGCCAGAACTACTGTGCCTAGAAAAATAGAGACTTTTTTTTGTGCTTTACCTTCCAAAGTGACAAAAATGGAAATGCTCATTTATTAGCTTTTAAAACTAGAGCCTTGACAGAAATGTGTGAATGAAATGTGACACTTTAGCCAGACTGTAGAACTCTCCTCAAAAAATGAGATTTATTTTCTTTAAACACCAAAGGCTTTTTAACTTATTCAAGAGATATTTTTTCCAGCACCTACTATGTCCCAGGGCTGTTGGATATAGCAGTTAACAACACAGATACAAATCCTTAAATCCTCACAGAGTGTACATTCTTAATTAAACAGAATATCTTGTTTCATATATGTTAATGGTTTACATTCAGATAGCCCAAAAAGCATCTTCAGAGATCTCAGGTATGTGGCATAAAATGATACTTCTGACAAAGTGATTTTATTTGAAACCCTGTGGCCATACATGTATGTCCACAAAGAGCTAATAAAGGGAATTCTCGTTTAGGTTCTTAAAAAAGATGTTATCCCAATTATTGAAAAGTGGTTACACAAGAAAAGAGGAGGGATAAATTAGGGGAAAAGCAGTATTTAAATGTTTTATTTCAGACATTTGGAGCTAAGGGGAGAAGTATCAGTTTAATCTAAATGTTTTGAATAGACAGAAAATTCATCAAAATCAGGGATTCTTGAACTTTTCTTGAGTCTGTGATCCCTTTAAGAATCTAATCAGAGCTATAGACTCTCTTTCTTCCCAAAATGTACGTATGCAACATACAGATAAAATTTTTAATAAAATTTCAAGGGAATCACAGAGTTCCTGGAGCCCAAACTGTGGACCCTCAAAGACCTTGGGTTAAGAACATCTGCTTTGATTTGGACTCCATTTTGCAGTTATTTAAAATCTGCTTTTTGAATTTCAATATAGGCAACTTTGATACATTAGCGTAAAAGTATACGCATTTACATTTATGAAAAGGAATGTTTAATATTGAACAGGCAATATTCATGTTACACAGATCCTGTTGCATTATCCCTTATTGTGTATAACAACACGCATGTAAGGATTTACCCTCCTCATTCTTTTCTGATGAAACCTAAAACATGGTGATATGATTCTACATGGAACTATTCAGACAGAAGAGTAAACATAATCACAGGAATCGATGCTGGGTGATAGTAAAGAGAATACCACTTCTGGCTTGAAATGTATCCGTGTCTGGAGCTGAGGGGCAGCCGCTGGACTTCATGACATTCTTTGTATTTGGAGATGAAATGAAGTTATTTAGTTAAGTGAGGGCATTTAAATAAACTGTTAGCCTTGTCATTACTCCAGCTAGGGCAATGGGCCTAAAAGAAGATAAATGTTAGCATTCAGATTTCTGTATGTTTTCTTTAATGCTAGCTTTGGAATGTAATCAAATCAGTGGAAATAGAGCCATTACCTAAATTTCTAATCAATTAAAAAATATTTTGGTGGTGGGAATAGGTGGGTAGGAAGATACTTAGCCAAAAAACCCAGATAATATCCTAGGGGGAAAATGGGTAGTTAGAATTCTAGCCCAAACTTAGAAAGTATGGGAGTGTTTACAAAGTAGTTCTTAGACAGTGGGGGAATACTAGAGTACATTTTGCTTACTAAAATTTGTTTTTTATTTTCAAATGATTTTTATCTAGCTGGCTCTGATGAAACTATTCAAAACTAATGGAAAATTAGGAAGGGAAGAGTTTCAAAGGAAAAAGAGCCAAAATATAAATGAGAAGTTGTAAGTATATTTATGCATTGGGTCTAGATGATGGAAGGTGTTTGCCTTAGGTACAGGAATGACCATATGTACATACAGTTGATATCACAATCTCAGTCTTTTTTTGTTCAGGTAACAACTAAGGAAGTTTTAATACAGTTTTGAATGTTAAATTCTAAATATGTAACAGTGTATTAGGAAGTAGTTCTAAAGTTTGAATGAAAGCAGGCCTATTGTTTGTTCAGCCTGCACTGCTCTTTGCATGGTTCCCACTGGTTCTGAATGTGAGTGCTTCAACATGACTGTGGTTTTTTCTTGATTATCATTATTTTGACTTTTTTTTTGGGTGAGGACTATTGGCTCAGAGTTAACATCCGTTGCTAATCTTCCTCTTTTTGCTGAGGAGGATTGTCCCTGAGCTAACATCTGTGCCCTTCTTCCTCTATTTTGTATGTGGGATGCTGCCAGAGCATGGCTTGATGAGCAGTACATAGGTCTGTGCCTGGGATTGGAAACTGAACCCCAGGCCACTGAAGCAGAGTGTGCGAACTTAACCACTACGACACTAGGCAAGCCCTCCCAACATGAGTGTTTTTAAAGTGCCTACTTGGGTTCTTCAGGATATAAATGTAGACTTATACATGTTTATGATATGATATTTAACGTAAAACCGTAGAAGTTGTAAATGGATGTTAAACCTTTTTTGTTATTAGTAGTGATCAATAATAAGAATATAATTCAAAATATCTCTATAGATAATAATATGCTAATATGCATAAAGTTGGTATCAGAGAATTAGCTGTGACTTACATATCTTCAGTATAATAGGTTTTTTTAAAAAAAAAATGGGGCTGGAAGCCCTATTAAGCAGAAACCTAATTTAGTGGTAGTTTCTCCTATTTCCATTTCATCCCGAATGCAGTGTTTACATGGCTTATGTCCAAGTTTTTAATAGTGTGTTTGTGATACATGTTCCAAACGAAGATTTCAAAGTAATAATAATAAAAAAAATATGTCAGACACACCTAAGAAATTACTTGAAAATCTGAAAACACCAAGTAAGGGAAAAGTCAAGGAAGTCTTATAAATCAAAGAATGTAATATACCACATAATTTGAAATTTGTTTCAGTTATCCTTTTGAGCTACATTAAAATGGTTGAAAATATTGAGTTCTTGACATTGCTATTATATTTTTAAGGAAAGTGAAATGCATTGCGAGTATACAATATACAGATTGGATGTTCATTCTGGAAACTTATAATTTACAAATAAGACCTGAGAAGGAGCTAGTGGGTCAGGTACCTTAAATTAGGGATTACTTGAACAGTCTCCTTAGAAGAGATGGGTGAAGAAAAGAGGGTATTTCATGAGCTTCCTTTTGTGGGAAATGAAGTGACATTCCTTCATTTCCCTACACGGTATTTTCACTCTGAGTGTTCTCTGTGCTAGGGAAATTGTAGAGGAGGGATCATTTATTTAGCATGAGCAGGCTAAGACTGGCTGTGCTTTCAAAGTCACAACCAAGTTTTAGAACTTGTTACAGGAGTCTTTGGAGAGCAGGGATAACTGTGAGGTTAAATTTTTATGAAGCAATGAATACCTTTACTTTGAGGTATTCATTGCCCAGCTCTTGCACGTGAAAACTCTGTTAAAGTAACTTTAAGCAATCAGTGTTTGAATCAGAGTGAGAAATGTATTCAGTCCTCTTCTTAAGCTCACAGAACAGGCATGGGCATTAAACAATGCCTTTCGGTTTTATCCCTCTCTGCATGGATTCTGGAAAATGTTACTGCAGGTATATAAAACTTGAAAGCCTCAAGTGTGAATAGAAACATGAGAATTGACAAACTAACTTTTGTTATATAGTGAGGTAAAGTGAATAGAACATTAGAATAGTAATCACATGATTTTGACTTTGGTCCCAGCTTGTTATTTTGAGCCTCAGTTTCTTTACATTAAAAGAGAGGTCTGAACTAGGTTTATTCTTTCCAAAGGCCCTTTATTATAAGGTGTTCTGGTTTACACTGCCAACCACTGGACTGGTCAGTGACCAAATAGGTTGGGATAAAGGCCATTACTTTGATTATTTTTTGTCTTAAAGAATTCCCTTCATAGCAATATGGTCTTTGTCGATACAGAATTACATATTTACAGAGCCATAGGGCTCTTAGAGTTTATTTTGCCCAACTCCTTCCCTTCCTAAAGAATACAACTGGAGAAGTAGCCTCTATCAATTAGTATTACATGGCAGCAATCTCCTGTCTTTGAAGATTCAAGCCAACTAGCACATTTGACATTTTAATGAATTTAATCTACAATGTGGATATACAGTATTGGGATTGCATATTGTTTCTTCAGATCTCTTAGAACTGTTAGTTCTGATACAGCAAATTATTGAGAGTAAGACTGCAACCAGAAAAAACCCAATAGGATCTTAGTTTGGAGAACCCTTAAAGGTCATGTCAACTGAAAAAATAGAAGGTCATGTCAACTGAAAAAATAGGAATGGGAATTGAAGGGCATGAACATGCTAAAGAGATTGAATGCTTTACTGAAGTGTGAAGAGACTCCACAGTCTGGCAGGGAGTGTTTGCCCTACTTAAAAATATAGGTAATACCAGTTTGGAGTTCTCTGTGGATGACAAGAGGAATCAGTCATTTTAGTATCTTCTCCCCCAAGCACTCCCACATCTGCAAGGGTTCTTTGACGAGGAGCGTGCACGACCCGCCGCAAGGCTGCTATTCCCAAGTGGCCGCTTAACCGGCTCGCATGGGACGAGTTGTGAGCGGTGCCTGCAGCCTGTTGATCCCATTTCCTCCTGCTCTAGTCCGGTTAGGGAGTGGCTCTCCCAGGACTTCCAATGTTTTCGTGCTCTGGCACTGGTGTTCACAAGGCTCTAGTGCATTGTTTTCTTCCAGGCAGTCTCGGTTAGCGCTTCAGCTTAGACGTTTATTTTGCATTCTGTCGTCTTGGGCTGCGTGTATACTCTTGTTTCTGCCCTCTCTCCACGCCCTTCCCAGTTTCCTGTTAGCCATAGGGATCGCTCTTTCTGAGCGAAAAGTTCTCAGAGCGGAGTGGAACCTCCCGGAAAATGCTCTCCTCTTCCGTGTGCGCCGGATGGGGGTGGGGGTGGGCCAGAAACTGAACACCACGGTCGAGAGAGCTGAAAGGACCCGAACCCCAGGGCAGAAGCGGGAGAGGTATGGTTCATCGGAGAAGGCTAGGGGGTCGTGAGACAGACAGGGGGCGGTGCCCGTACATCCCAGGGGCGGAGGGGACTTGTATTCAGCGGGAACGTGCGGCGAGGCCCAAGTCTCTCTGGAGAGATTCTGGGTCCAGGAGGTGGCGGGGTGCACCCAAGGGAGTCGGGAGGAAGCTCTGGGTTCCCTTTCTGCTCTAGGGGCCGTTTTGTCCCTGTTGGCCCTGCACCGAGGGAAGGAGCATCGCCGCTGCCGGGCCTGCGGGGGTTGGCTGCGGAGATTTCTCGTCTTCCCCGACCTCCCGTCCAGCCCGCAGACCCCAGACCCTAGGGGAAGGGGGAGGTTGTCCCGAGCCCTCTGTCACGCTCATCCTCTCTACCCGCACTGGTCGTATTCTGGGTCAGGAACCCTGTAACATCCCGATCCTGGGTGCGCAGGGGTCCCAGGCGGGGCCGGGGTCTGCATCCCCTGTGCCCCACCGCGCTCGCCGCTCTGGCCAGAGCCGAGCGGAGAAGCCCGGGGGGCCCTGTCGGGAGGGCGACTGATCCCCGCGACCCTTCCCCGCGGGGGCGGCTGGGGGAGCGGAAGATGGCGGCGGCAGCTGGGCGCGGGGCTCCGGGCCCGGCTCGGGCAGAGCCCACCCCCTGACCGCCGCCGCCGCCCCCGCCGGGCGGTGCTGTGTCCCCGCAGGACGCGGAGAGGATGGCCGGGGCCGGCGGCCAGCACCACCCTCCGGGCGCCGCGGGCGGAGCGGCCGCCGGGGCCGGAGCCGCAGTCACCTCCGCCGCTGCCTCGGCGGGGCCCGGAGAGGATTCGTCCGACAGCGAAGCGGAGCAAGAGGGACCCCAGAAACTGATCCGCAAAGTGTCCACCTCGGGGCAGATCCGGACCAAGGTGAGGCGGGCCTGAGGGGAGCGCGGAGGGCGGGAGGCGGCGGGGCGGGGAAGAGGCGAGAGGACGCCCGCGGCGCGGGGAGCGCGCCGGCGGTCCCGGGAGCGTGGGGATCGAGGTGAGGGCGGGGCCTGGGCCGGGGGCGGGGCCGGCGGGAGCTGGACCGCGGCGCGGCAGGAAGGGATTCCCGGCCCGCGCGCTGGAGGTCGCGCTTCTGGGCTCCCGGGGAGTTCAGCGGCCAGAGGCGGAGGAGACGGGGACCCGCGGCTCGGCGGGAGCGTGGGAAAAAGCTGAAGCGCTGGGGAGGGTTCCCGCTCAGGGAACTCAAAAGGAGTGTTTTATTTTTTGTGCTCCCTGCCGTGCAGAGGTTCGGCAGAGTCTGTGCGTTGAGCAGGGAGCGGAGTGCAGGCCGCCAGAGCGGCAGTGAGCCCGCCACGTTCCCTTCCCGCAGGCAGCAGCCTGCCCCTCCTCTGGCCCACTCCGCGAGGGTGGGTGGGGAGGGGACACCGGACACCCCCTTTGCCACTTGCTGCCGTTTGGAAGGGGCGTCCCCAGTCGTAAATGATGCTCCCGGTTAACAGCACCCAGCGCGGCAGGGACAGCAAGCCAGGCTTTCGCGTCGTAGGTTCTGGCTAAGTGCAGAGTTCAGATCTCACCAACACACTCATGGTTATTTTTAATAATGGAAAGTAACCTGCTTGTGTTATATGGAGATTAGCATGCTGTGTTACTCTTGTTTATGTAGCAGGTACTGCTGACCTGTGAGGGCTCGAAGTTGAGAGTTTTACTTTGATTGTGAACATATATATCGCAAATGCTTGTGACTGAAGGATTATTTATATATTCTAACTTTCTTCATACTTCTAAATCGTCACGCAGGGAGTCATTTATCCCTGGGGAACTTTAATGAGGAATTTGAAAAGGAAACCAGTGATATTATTGGATTTGTGTGCTCTTTAAAAATAAATTTGCAAAAGTTAATTCATTGTATACCTATTTTTATGAGAATTTGTTTTCTAAGGTCCGTGGGCCCCTATATGAAAATAGAACTTTTATTATATGCCTATGGATTCATGTTTGTATTAACTTTTCTTATTTTCTAAAGTAAATATGTGTAAGCACACACAACTGTTAGGGTGCAATTAGCAACGAGTCAAAGATTGCTTGAGTCATTTTTTTAAGTGCACTTTTTGTAACTCCTTTTTTTTATTTTTATTTTTTAATTTTCTTTTTGTGAGATCAGCTCTGTGCTAACATCTGCCAATCCTCTTTTTTTGCTGAGGAAGGCTGGCCCTGGGCTAACATCCGTGCCCATCTTCCTCCACTTTATGTGGGACGCCGCCACAGCATGGCGGCTTGCCAAGCAGTGCGTTCCTCTGCGCCTGGGATCCGAACCCGAGAACCCCCGGTCGCTGCAGCGGAGGGCGCACAGCTAACCGCTTGCGCAACCGGGCGGAGCCCTGTAACTGCTTTTAATAGTGACGTTTTTTAATTTAATAGAATTTGTGATAAATTAAGGACATGGGTTTAATGTATTTTTAGAAGATTAGGGCTAAACAAGATAGGGACTTTCCTAACAGTGCCTTTAGCATTTGAAATCTTAATTTTAGAAAAAGTTCATAAAACTGTTAATAATAGGCAAAATGGCAGGTTTTAAAGAATGTATATTTTAATATATTCATATGAAATGTTTAAAATTCCGTGCATACTTATATCAAGATTGACCAGTAAATTTATATTGTTTGAAAGAAAATTTAGAAATGGCTCTAATTTGAATTGAGTAAAGTCAAACGACAAATTTGTTAGGAGTACCACTGAAATTTGTAGGTTTCATGAACTCATGGTAATAGCTGAGATTATACTCCTTAAATTTGATATTATCTATGGTTTGGGGTCAAGCATGTTTATCCAGGCTAGGAGTATTTCAAAAAGCACATTTATTTATTGGTTTTCCATTTAACTTTCTAGTAAAAATACTTAGCACATACATTTTGCCATGATTAGGGATAATTAGTGATCATTAAATAAAATGTTTCTTAAATTTCCAAAGACGTATTGAATTTCAGAAATTCTGCATTTTACACTAGTTTATACAAGTGCATATAAGCTCATCAACGTTTTCATATATGAACACCTGAGATCAGCCTCAGCCTCCCTGCTTTTCCTCATCCCCGAATCCGGATTGTTCATACCTGCTACAAATTTCATCAGTCACATCTTATCACATATACAAATTTTCCTTGACTTACAATGGGGTTAAGTCCTGATAAACCCATTGTTAAGTTGAAGTACTCTAAGTTGAAAATGCATTTAATATACCTAACCTACCAAATATCGTAGTTTAGCCTAGGCTACCTTAAAAGTGCTCAGAACACTTACATTAGCCTACAGTTGGGCAAAAAACACAAACACAAAGCCTATTTTATAGTATAGTGTTGAATATCTCGTGTAATTTATTGACTACTATACTGAAAATGAAAAACAGAATGGGTGTATGGATACAGAATAGTTGTAAGTGATCACGTAGCTGACTGGGAGCTGCGGCTCCCTGCCTGCCCAGCATCGCAAGAGAGTATAGTGCAGTATATCGCTAGCCTGGGGAAAGATCAAAATTCAGAATTCAAAGTGCGTTTCCACTGATTGCATATGGGTTTCAGACCACTGTAAAGTCGAAAGATCTTAAGTCGAACCATTGTAAGCCGGGACCGTCTGTGCTGATTCTCAGGAAAGAGGTCGAGGGCAGTTGGGGAATTAATAGAATGAGAACTGCTAAATTTATCTATTGGTCCCCAGTCTTCAATTGTGATCCAGATAAGAGTTAAGGGAAAAGATCTTTAGAAAAAGACAGATCCTCTTTTGAGCCCTTCTGCAGTTGTGTAAGACAGGGAGCCTGGTGGAGAGGGAGACGCCAGGACTAGCCCAAGGCCTAGTCATTGTTAAGAAAGCAGTAGCAGTTCTTGCTCATACATCCCGAAGATACACCAAGGGACCACTAGGTCTGACAGGTTGTGATTGCTAATGGCATCTTCAATCCTGGTTGAGTAGCAGCCTGGGATGGTGTGTGTGGCACACGCACACAGACCTACACATGCGTATACACATGCTTACATATGTATGTGTATATATGCACCCTCTTTATAAAGCGTTTCATAGACAGACAGACAGAGGGCCTACAGCAGAGTCAGTTGCACATAGAGGTCAAAAACATTTCTTAAATGAATGACTGTGTATATATTATATTACATGCTTGCACACAATGCTTTGTATATATGGATATTATTGTTAAAACGTAGTACTTATTTTAATTTCCTTTAAGATCCTTAGGGTCATAAAGCTGTTTGGTATCCAGTTAATCTAGTAACTTAACTAGTTACTAACTTATTACCTTATTTGAAGTGTTCTTTGTTGTGAATACTGGTTAATGTTTTAAATAATTTGAATGTTAGTGAAGAACCTTAAGTTAGTTGTGGCATCTGAAAAGCATCCAGACTTTTCTTAATAGAAAAAGTAATGCATGCATGTAATAAGACATTCAAACAGTGTGAGAGGATATTCAGTGATGGGAGGGTATTCAGTGAAAAGTATTTTCCCTCTCGTCCCACACCTTCTAGTCTCTGTCTCAGAGACAATTGTTGACATTTTCTTGGTGTGCTTCCAGAAAGTTTCTATGCACATACAAGTGGGTGTATATATATATGTACTTAAATATATAGTATTTAAAAAATACTAAAGGGAACATTCTATACATATTCTATGTCTTGTTTGTTTGGAGATATAATGTGGAGGTCATTTCCCTAACACTTGTATAATCTACCTGATTCTTTTTAATGATGGCAAAGTATTCCATTATATTAGGTTGAGCTAAGTGAAGTTGCTCTGTCAGTAGGTCAAAAATGGTCGAGAGCAGAATGGTGGTTGCCAAGGGCTGGGAGGTTGGGGAAATGGGGAGATGTTGGTCAAAGGGTACATACTTTCAGTTATAAGATGAGTAAGTTCTGGGGATCTAATGTACAGCATAGTGACTATAGTTAATAATACTGTATTATACACTTGAAATTTGCTAAGAAAATAGATCTTAAGCATGCTCACCATATTAAAAAAAGATAAGTATGTGAGGTGATGGATATGTTAATTAACTTAATTGTAATCATTTTATAATGTCTATATCTATCAAATCCTCATATTGTATACTTTAAGTATGTACAATTTTATTTGTAAATTATACCTCAATAAAGCTGGGGAAAAAATGGTCAAATATGGGAAATTTCATATGGTTCAACCTAATATGTTATGTCATCATTTAATTAACCAGTTCTCTATGGAAGGAAATATGGGTTATTTTAGGACAACACTAATCTCAGCTTTTTTGCACTGGATATGATGACTTTTTAAGTAAAGAATAAGACTGGCATGCTTTTAAAATTAGTATGATTTAATAAAATCCTCATGTACATTTTAGTACCCTCCTCATAGCCCCACATTGTATACTCTTTGATCCCCTTTTCATTTTCCATTTTTCCCCCAGTTTCTTTGTCCTTTCAACTATTTTTTTCTTTCTGTTTTTCACTTTTTTTCCTTTCTCTGTATCAGCTAACTGGAATTTCAGGAAGTCTCATCTAGCTACCCAGGTGCTAAACACTAGATAATTTTATGGCTGCCTCTGTTTCCCCGAAGGGAAAAAAAAGTCACTTATATGGGTTATATAGTGGAAAGAGTGCTGATGTGGCGAAGCCAAAAGGAGCTGTAACTCATCGTCTCTTCCTCTCTCTTTACCCTTGGCTATTATTTCTAAATTCTTAGTCCGGTCTCGGGGAGGAGGTTGATTTTGCATTCAGATTTACTGTTGTAGAGATTTTCACAGTATCTACTGAGAATGAGACATTCTGAAACAACACTAATATAAACTCAGACCAGCTTGGTTTTGAACATGAATGTGAAGGACACTTTGTTTGCTTTTTGTTGGCCCATGAATACTGTAGTCTTTCATTTTGCAGGGAATGGCTGGAAGAACCTTGGTCAGGTTTATAGCTAGGAATGTTCAGCCATCATAAGTGGAATGGTATAAACAAATGGGAACCATCTCAATGACTTTTTCTGACATTGACTCATCTCGGCCAAGGTCTTGAAGCTTCATGTGTCAAAAATACCTCCTAATTAGGTTTATTATGCTCTCATTTATTTTTTTTTTGACATTTATATACCTCTTACAGTTAATTTTGAATGTCCATAAATGAGTCTCTAAATTTGGGTAAAACATACCTAAACACTGGGAAGATATTCAGAACTTTGCAACATTATGTCTGGATTAAGACATCTCTTTAAGGCCATTAGGAAAAGAATAATCACCACATTCTTCAATTAGTACCTTGGTTTTACTTTAACATGAAGGGTGTACAAATAAGCTCTTATACGTTTATGGCAAGACAATATATGGAAATATTGATTTGTATTTTTCACTGGTTTATAAGATGCAATTTGTGCAATTAAAATATTATCTTTCACCATAAACCTTAGATGGAGTAGACTAGGGAAGACTTGCTCATTGTTTTTCACATTGTAGGTGGCAGCCCATTAGTGGGTCATGATGGTTCCCGTCTAGCATTTAAAACAGAAACAGAATAGATTAGAAAATATTTAAAACTTTTACCCACAGTTCTGGGTGGAAACATTGGATTGAGTAATGATCCAAATAGGATGAGAAACAAACACGGCCAGAAGATTGTTAAGAAATGAGAATAAAGTAATTTTGACAGGTTTATTATTTGGAAACTCAATATGATATGAGAGGCAAGTAGGGACTTTTACATTTTGATAGCTGATGAACAGGAAGATATCTTGAATAATAAGAATAATTAACATTCATCTAGGGAAGAAGTTGGCTAATGTTTTCTGCAAAGGGCCAGATAGTAATTATTTTAAGCTTTGTAGGCCATAAAGTCTGTGTCAAAATCACTCAGCTCTACTGTTGTAGTATAAAAGCAGCCAGAGACAATACTGAAGTGAATAAGTGTGGCTGTGTTCCAATAAAACTTTAAGGACACTGAAATTTGAATTTCATGTGATTATCATGTGTTAAGAAATTTTTTTCTTCTCTTTTTTTTTTTTAAAGCCATTTAAACATGTAAAAACCTTCTTAGCTTGTGGGCTGTACAAAATCAAATGCTGGAAGGATATGGCCAATAGCTTTGGCTTGTGCGCCCAGTTTGCTGATCCCTATTCTAGATGATGGAAAATGGTATAGTTAGGTTAGCAAAGCACTCTGAAGCTAAGGTGCTGCTAAATACGATCAGCATTCAAGGGACCAAATAAAGCTAGATTTCAAAAATCTCATCTTTGTAGAACATTTTATTTTTAGCTTGGTTTGCGTCTTTGCTTCCATTTTAATGTGGACTAAATATAGACTGGAAACTCTGAGTCTTGGTACAGTAATATATGGTATAACAGCTTTCTTTCCATTTTGATTACAAATTAAACACGCTATCCCATTATTAAAGATAAGAGACATAATAAATAATTTACTAAACCTTTACATGTAACTTAAGATGCCTTATTTGCAAGTATCTAAATTTAGAAAGCTTTTACTTGGTTTAAGGTTGCATGTTTGCTGTTGTGGTAGGAGTGATGAAAGGTTATATGAAACTACTATTGTAAATGACTCGGGGCTCCTTTCTGTTTCCAGGGTACAGTGTTTCGCTCATATTGGATTTGTTAGGCTTTACTTACTCAGGAAATGTGTTTATAAGCAAAGGTTTTAATTAAAGAGAGTTTGTTTTACATCTAAGAATAGACCTTTGAAAAAGACCATAACATGTTAGTACATTACATTTTCCCTTGGCAAATTTGTTTGGTTTTGTTGGGTATTGACTGTTTTTCTCTCTGAATATTTAGTTACTTGAAACCCATTTGTGTTTTTGATTTGGTTAAGTGGCTTAAAGTGGTCAGTAACCATTACTGATGATAGCTTTAATTTAGGATTCAGTGTGTGTTGTTTCTATTTTAGATAGTCACTTGTTTTTTCCAAATGAACGTATATGGCAGGAATACCCTCCCCCTGCTTTGTGTTATGAGAATATTCGAAAGACTGTTAGGCTCTTGTTTTATAGCAAAGAAGTATGATTAACTTGATCGTGTGTGGAGCTGGAATCTCTAACCCTCTGACTATGCCGTTTGAGTACCCGGAATTTTTCAAACCACCGGGATGTAATTTATGTAATAAATCTTTTTTATATAAGCTTGATGCATTTATGTTAGAAATTTAAAAATACTTTTCTACTTAGCATTTTATTGTTTATAGAGCAGTTTTATATGCATGAACTTATTTAACAGTTTCGTACAATTATCTAAATTTTACAAATGATAAAACTGAGACCAAGTTTGAATATCTGCTGAGTAAATGGCAGGGCTGGAACTCCAAACAGGACTCGGGCACAGTGGATACAATGGATGGGTTCCAAATGCCTTCTCTCATGGTCCCATAAGCTTTTTGGATTTTGAAACTTTTTACATCTACAGTGTACAAGTACAGATGTATGCAGGCTGTCTGCTCACTTTTCTTTGCTCTCTCCCGCCCCCTCCTGTCCTCCTCCTTCTCTTCCTTAGATTCTCCTCTCCCTTCCCTTCCCTTTCCTCCTCCTTCCTACCCTGCCCTTTATTAAATATGTTTAATCTGTGAGCGTATCTCTCCCTAATGTTTTAGGTTTCATAATATTTTTTTGCATTTGAATCCCATGTTTTTAGTGACATGTTTAAGAGTACATGATTGAAAAGTAAATTTTGAAATAAAAAATTTCAGCAGAAATTTATATTAATTTTAATTACTGTTGGCAAAATCATGGAATCACTTTGAAAACATCTTTAGAAAGACTAATTCAGAACAAATGCTTATAGGTATCTGATTCTGCAAGCAGGTTTTCAAAGAAAACTGTTAGTTTCACTTGCATAAGGTAAGATGCTGTTTTTAAAAGGTCATGATATAGCGTTTAAAAGAATTATATCAAGTAGTTTTCCGTTTGGCCTATTAAGGCAGAGTTGAGGAAAAAATACGAGTAAAATTTATTTTTAACTAGCTAAGGAATGAAAATGACATTTTTGGGGCCCAATTTTCTCCATCTCACTATTTTATTTAAATAAGGAAAGGTGCCAGGGTGTATACCAGAACAGGCATACTGTTTTGAGTTGTATTATTTGTACAAACTCATATTGTATTTTAAAATTATGTTGTAATAGTTGATGTTGATATATAGATGAATAATATCTCTAGTTTGTGGAGTTCATGGTAAAATGAGCAGCTGTGAACCCAGCTTCAGAACTGAACACTGTCAATACCTGCATCTACTTGTGTGTTCCTTCTCTTTTTCACTCCTTGGTTGCCCTCAGTTCTTTCAAAAAGCTGTTTTTGGTGTTCCAAGCACTGTCATAAGTGCTAAGAGCAGCAAACAGAAACAAAATAGCCAAAAACCTCTGCCCTCACGGGGCTCGCAATTAAATGCCCGGAGAATTTATGAACTCATAAATATGTAACAGGCACACTATATTAGGAGGTGAGAAGTGCTATAGAGAAAAATAAAGCATGAATGGGAGTGGGGGTGGGGAGGGGAGGGGAAGCTCTTCCTGAGAAGGTGACATCAGAGCAGCAATCTTGAGGGAATGAGCCATGGGGACCTCTGGGGGAAAAGCAGTCTAGGCAGAAGGAACAGCAGCTGCAAAGCCCAAGACGCAGAAGCTGTAATGAGGAGGAGGTGAGTGAGGCTGAAGTAGGGGTGCGAGTGAGGGAGAAAGCAGGTAGAAAGTTGGAGGTAAGTTAACAGTGTCAAACGTAAGGTACTGCATATAGAGGAGTTCTTAGACTGGGGTTCATGCCCCCCATAGCGTGGATAGGATTCAGATGGCTCCCCAAATTTTATGTCTGTGTGTCTGCCCTTCAGAAGACTAAAACGAATTGCAGGACTGAGGATAAAAGATACATAGAAAAAATATACACACACAGAATATAGTTTTACAGTAAGAAGGAACCCTTGCAACATAAACCATCCATTGTTGTCATTTGGAGAAATGCTTAAATTGGGGGTGGGTTCGATGAAATGAAACGAGAAGCAGCATAGAATAGCAAGGTTCCTTGGAGCAGTTAGGTAGTGTGGGATTTGCTTCTCAGCTCTTTCATTAGGTGATTTTAGTCATGTTACTTAACGTGGCAGAGAAAGTTGTGCCCATCAATATCTGCGTTTCTCCTGTTTTTCCTGGCCTACCATTCGACTTCATTTCCCCCTTAAGATAGGTGGGGCTATGTAACTGAGTTCAGGCGAATGAAACCTGGGTGGGAGTGATGTTTGTCACTTGTCCTCTAAAGCAATTGATGGGACTCTCCATGCTCTGTCTCTTCCCTCACCTGCCAGCTAGATGTAGATTATCCAGTGCAAGGAGCTTGGATCCCTGAACAAATTCATGGAGAAGAGCCTCTGTGCTCCTGTCCCCAAGCCTCACTGGCCATATTGGATGTGACACAAGAGGGAACTAGACCTTGATTGTGTTAAGCCCCTGAGATTTGGGCATTGTTTGCTATAGCGGTTAGCGTACTCTGACCAATACACTTCATCTCTCTGAACTTCAGATTTCTCATTTGCAACATGGATATAGTGATTCCTACCTTGTAGGGTAGTAGTGAGAATTAAAGAAATGCACAGTATGCTTTTGCATCCCTGAGTATTATAATTATTTTTAAAAATCGGTATAAAATCTCAATAACTCAATTATTCCTGATACATGTGTCTTCTAAGTAATTTAATCAATAGGATATATAGACCACTTTATCCTTTGTTGACTATTTAAAAGACTTGATGAAACTATTACTTTTACAGACCATTATTTTTTAATTTTAAATATGTCTTTGCTACCATGAAGGGCCCTTTGGACATATGAAAACCCAGACTGCAAGAGCGGTGGCTAGGCTTACTCTACTTGATGGTTCTAGTTAGGGCCAGACTTGTTTCTGGGGTAATGTATGTTACAAGTGTCTCATGAAAAATACTTTCTTAAGAACAAATGACCACTTGGAGGTGGTAGTGGGAATAATTGGCCAAGTAGGCTCTTAGGTGCTTCCATGGCTAAATCTACTTTATCTTGAAGTGATCTTCCTTGTATCTTCCCTTCCTCAACTCCTGTTTACTCCTCAGTCCACACATTCTGGCTTTTGCCCCAACCACTTCATGAAAACTTCTTTTGCAAAGGTCACTGATGATGTAACTACTCAGATCCAGTGCTCTCTTTTTAGTTTTAAACTCAAACTATATTTCTTGCTAATTTTGACACTGTTGACCATTTTTTTCCTCACATCTTCCCCTTTTGCTTTCAGGGTTTAAATTTCTCTTACCTTTCTTACTACCTTTCTACTGCCTCATTCTCGATCCCTGATTCCTTTTGCTGGTGCTAAATGGTTGTGTTTCCTGGGATTCTGATTCTAACTCTGTATGCCTCTTCCTTAGTTGATCTGACCGATTAGATTAGGCTTCAACTACCAGCTGTACCGGTCTTTCTCTAACCTGTCCTCTCTCCTCAGAACTGGTCCTGTATTTCCTTTGCCTATTGGACATTTACTGTAGTGGGCCCCATAGCCTTCTCAGCCTCAGCATTCTCAAACTGGACAGACCTATGACCTCCTGGCCAAATGTTGCTCTATTACTTTTATATCTTATAGAAGGATTTGCCTTGTAGTTAATCTTGACTTGTGGTCTTGCTAATCGTCTTCATTAACTCATTTGCTTTCAACAAATATGCATTCAGTGCCTACAATGGGTAACAGAGTGCTGGGCCCTGGGGACAGTCCCGAGCAGACACAGTCCCTTTCCTCTTCAGCTCAGTCAGTGGTCACCAAACACAATTCTGTTTTTTCATACATTATCTCATTTACTCCTCATAATAAAACTAAGAAGTAGGTAGGTAAAATTATGATCCCTATTTTAGAAATAAGGAAACCAAGGATTAGATAAGTAACTTGTCCAAGGTCACACAGCTGTCAAGTGACCAGTTTGATGCCTGATTTAACTATTATGATATATTATCCCTTTGTATACTGCTCGTATCTGTCGTGAATTCATCCCTTCCTTTCCGTTTCTATTGCTGCTTACCCTGACTTCATTTAACCTTTATAATTTATCTTTTGGATTTTACCATGGATTTCCTCTCAGGTCCATCCTCTACTCCTCTACCAGTTATCTTCGTAAAAGAGAAGGATGAGCATGGTACATTTTGCATAAACTGTTAGACATTGCCCATTACTAGTGGGATAAAGTCTAAATTTCTTAGCATGGCTTAGTGGGTCTTTCTCAATTTGATACTAAACTACCTTTCCATTCATTCAATCAACATTTATTGAGTGGTATTGTAGGTGCTAGAATGGTAAAATAACAAAAAACCCTGCTTACTAGAGCTTATATTCTCTTAAGGGAGAAGTTAATAAACATATAAACAAATATATAATATATCAGCTGTTCAGAAGCGTAGTGAAGGAAAATAAAACAGGTAAAGGGAGAGGGAGTGATGGAGCGGGGCATGTATAAAGTATTTTGGTTGAATTGGTTCAGGAAGGACTCTCTTTGATGAGAGAATATTTGAACAGAGATCTGAATGAAGTGACGTGAGCCACACAGATCTCGGGTGTCAGAATGTCCAGGCAGAGTCAATGCCGTGGTATTCCAGTTGTGTTTTCTGTCACTGTCATCCTGTGGCCAGTCATGCCAAACTCTTTTCTGTTTCCAAGTAAGGAGGTACTGTTATACCTGCAAGTGTTTGCACGTGTTATTCCGTCTACCTGGAATTTTTCCAATTTCTCTGCCTGATTTATTTTTATATATTGCTATTTCCCCACATTTCTGAAAATATTTACATTTACATTTAATTCTGTGTTTACATTCAAGCTTAGGTAAAATATAGATAGGACTATGAGACTAAGAGGAAGGTTAGTAGGTTAGTCTATACAGCAGAGTGTCTGCTCTCTCCTGTCTCTCTCTCTCTATGTCCACACACACACACAAAGTTAAAAATGAATTGTAAATTTGGCCCCAAGCTTCCTGGCAGCCAAAGTAACAAGATTATTTACAAAATTTTATTGTCGGTGGTGGAAAAACTCTAGATTTTAGCAAGAAAAAAGTTTTTCTAGATCCCAAAGAAATGTATTCTGTCAGTCTTCCATGTGGAGGTCACTGAGGGATCGAGTACACACTCCCCTCACTTACATCGTAACACAAATGCGGGAGGTGTCCTTATAATGTCTCCTCTTGTAAGGTCCAGACATAATCCAAACTGCAGCTTCGTGACGCAGTTCTGTAGGGCATTTCAGTAAGGCAGTTTTAGTATGGCTAAATCCATGCATAAAATCCAAAATAGTTTTTTTTTTTTGTGAGGAAGAACGGCCCTGAGCTAACATCTGCCAATCCTCTTCTTTTTGCTGAGGAAGACTGGCCCTGGGCTAACATCTGTGCCCATCTTCCTCCACTTTATATGGGATGCCGCCACAGCATGGCCTGACAAACGGTGCGTTGGTGTGTGCCCGGGATCTGAACCGGTGAACCCCGGGCCACCTCAGCAGAGTGTGCACGCACTTAACCGCTTGCGCCACCGGGCCAGCCCCCAAAATAGTTTTGAAGATTGAATAAATGGCATGTACTTCAAACAATCTTCCCATTAAACTGGGCATCTGCTGAAATACCTTCAAAGTATTGTAGCATCTGAGGTTATCTGCTGTTTTTATTTACTTACTCAGGTGCAATTGATAAAAGAGGATTGAGTGGTATGTTCTTAGCTAGTATGGAAAGAAAAATCTGATGTTTCTCAGATTTCATATCTCTAATAAAATGGTTCTGCAACCAGGCTTTTAAAAAATATGTTTGCAGTGTTTTATGAGTGCATTGCAGAATATTAAATCTTCAACTTCGTATCTCTAATAAAATGTATCTACAGCCAAGCTTTTAAAAAATATGTTTGCAGTGTTTTATTAGTGCATTGTGGAATATTAAAAAGACGTATATGTTTTAGGATTATTATGAGAACAGTGTTAACCTTATGGACCCCTGAAAAGGCCTTGGGGGCACTTTGACAACTGCTGTGCTTCCACAATGTATCTGGACCCTATTTTTTGCTTGGAGAGAGAGCCATGAGGATATCTGGAGGAAGAGCAGAGCAAGCAGAGGGAGAAGCAAGTACAAAGGCCTTGAGGTGGCAACACACCTGACAGAGTCCAAGTACGTCAGGATGCTAAGGGTGGCCATTGCAAAGCGAGGGAGGGGGAAGTGAGTAGCAGGGAAAAATATCAGAGAGGTTAGGGGGACAGTAGATAGGTGCTCGTGATGATTTCCGTGAGATAATATACATATTTAGCACAGCGGCTGGCACATAATTAGCATTTAATAGATGCTAGTTATTATAGTTATATTAAAGGAATGTAGTTGCTGTTCCATAGCTACTTTGATATTTAAAATAAAATCAGTATCTAAAACAGATTCTTTAGAAGATAGGAGGGAAATGAAGCGGTAGCTGGAGAGGAACCTAGGAGTCAAGTGAGGGCTTTTTTTTTTTTTTTTTTTGGTTGGGAAGATTAGCCCTGAGCTAACATTTGTGCCAATCTTCCTCTATTTTCTGTATGTGGGATGCCACCACAGCATGGCTTGATGAGCAGTATGTAGGTCCATGCCCGGGATCCGAACCCATGAACTCCAGGTCGCTGAAGTGGAGCGCGCGAACTTAACCACTGCGCCACCGGGCCGGCCCCTGAGGGTTTTTTTTTTTAGGTGAAATGACTTTTTTAGGAGAGAGAAGGGTATGTTTGTGGTCTGAGGAGAAAAATGCAGTTGAGAGGGAAGATCAGACGATGTAGAAGACAGAGAGGAAAATGACTGGAGCAGTGTTCTTAGATGTGTGAGGCGAGATGGGATCTGGTGAGGAGCTGGTCTGTACTGGGAACAGGACAGTTTATTGACAGTATGCAGTAGATGCAGGGGTAGGTGCCTTTGGAGATTCTTTTCTGATTGTTTCAGTTTTCTTAGGGGAATAAGAAGCTAGGTCATCAGCTGAGAATCACTATGAGGGAGAAGATATTAGAGATCTGAGGAGAGAGGAAAAGGTATGAAATACTTGAATGAGAGAGTGGGAAAGTGAATGGAGCAGAGAAATACAGTGTGAGTGTCAAGTGGCATTTAGGGCACGCCTAAGGTGAGTGACCATGGATTTAAGGTGAGCGCTGTCAGCCTGGCTGTGGGACCATGTTCAGTTGTATAGTGAAGGCACGAAGTGGAGAACTGGGTTAAACCAGGGTTGTGGTTTGTCTAAGTAAGCATGACAAAGCAAGAGGGGATGGGAGGTGGAGGGTGGACACAAGGAGAGATTATGATGACAATCTCTGGAATTTCTGTTGGGTAGAGAATGAGTGCTTGAGGCAGGTCCTGGGAAGTAACCGTGGGACCGAGCAGCTGAGGAAGGGTGGAAGCGAAAAATCCTTGCAAAGAATTAAACTTTAGTCATTCGAATTAAAAAAAGAAGAAAGAAAATAAAATTGAAGAAAGACTACTAACAGAAGCTATACAGTTTTAATTATTTTAAATATGCTTTACAGATGCATTAACAATAGGTTTTACTTGAGAAATCTCTAGATCACGTATGCACAGCTGGTGTCCCTCCATCAATAAAATACAAGGCATATTTTACTTAGAACATGAAAAAGAAAGTTCCTCAAAGAAATGAATAGATCTGGTTTGGAATTTTGAAAAAACATACAAATGAAACCCGAACACACATTAAGTCCCAGCTCCAGTTCTTATTGGTTAAGTTACAGAACCTCCCTAAGCCTTAGTTTCCTTGTATGTAAGGCGTCTTAAGGCTCTTGTGAGGCTTAAAGAGATCAAGTCCTTAGTTCAGTGCCTGGCACACAGTAAATGCTGGTGAATGTTAGCTATTTATTCAAGAATCTTCAGGTGAAGGGACTTCTTCAAGAGGGTGCCTCTTAGAAATATACAAGTAAGTGATGATAGTGAAGTCTTTGGTCCTAGTGAAAAGTTTCTTATTTTGCTTATTCTGCCTTTGGCAGGCCAGAAAACAGAGCTGTTTGATTGTAAACCTTTTTGTAGGATGGAAAGTAGACAGAGATTTTATCATAAATTAGTTAAGATTCCATAAGAAGGAATGAGTGTTGAAGGAGGTTCAACTTTCCCCTAGTAACACTTCCACCTTATCGTCGTCCATACATGTCACAACAATTCTAAATTATTACCATCTGAGTATTCATGGTCTTTCCCCTCCTTTTCTTAAAGAAGAAGCACTCTAGCTGGTTGGGTCAGTTCCTTCAATCTCCTTTCTTATGGAACAGGAGAGTGGATATAATGAAGGGACAGGAAAAACCTTACTATGCGGCATTTTTACCTTAAAGACCCTAGTGTATGTGGTGTAATTGAGAGGCTGCAATGAACAGGGGAAGTCACATGTGCTTGACTTTCCTGTCAAGGCAAACTGTGAGCATATGTGAGACAGTCCCTGGGAAATAGTTAGGCGAAGGAGGAGGCCTGGGGTGCTATGTGAGTGAGTAAAAGAAACAGCCAGCAAAGTATGGATTATTGTCATCATTGTGACCCCCTGTATACCTACAGGCTGATAAAGCCTGGGAACTTGATGTACACTTTAATTATCCATCTATAGTACAATATGAGTACGTGATATATAAAACACTTAAATTATATAGCAGTTGCATACCCATGTTTGTAGAAGCATTATTCACAAGAGCCAAAAAGTGGAAGCAACTCAAGTGTCCATTGACGGATGAATGGATAAACAAAATGTGGTATATACATATTATTATTATTCAGCCTAAAACAGGAAATTCTGACACATGCTACAACATGAATGAACCTCAAAGACATTATGCTAAAGGAAATAAGCCAGCTGCAAAGGGACAGATACTGTATGATTCTGCTTATGGGAGGTACCTTGAGTAGTCAAATTCAGAGAGACAGAAAGTAGAATGGTGGTTGCCAGGGCCTGGGGGAAGGGGGAAATGGGGAGTTGTGTTTACTGGGTATAGTGTTCAGTTTTGCAAGAGGAAAGAGTTCTGTGGATGGATGTGGTGATGGTTGCACAACAGCGTGAATGTGCTTAATGCCACTGAACTGTATACTTAAACATGGTTAGGATGGTAAATTTTTTGTTATGTTTATTTTACCACAATTAAAACAAATTTTAAAGCTAGCTTCATAGGAATGGCCCACTATAAACTCAAATAATAATATTACGAGAATTTTTTTTAGTGAGATAAGTGAAAAATAAGCTTAAGAAATGTGCAAAACATCAAGAAAACTATGAACTTTGCTGAGGGACAAAAAGAAATTTGAATGAATGCTATAGTTTTACCCATTTTTTCTGTAAATTTTATACAATTATAAATACATTTGCTATTGGAATTTTGGCTAACTTACTAAAATGATCTGAAAGGTCATAAAATAATATCTAGTTACATATTGAAAAGGAAGAGTAACAAAGAGAGCCTTAGCCAATCAGATGTAATTAAACTTAGCACAAAGCTACAAAGTAATTAATGTGACTTTGATGCGGAAATAAACTGAAAGATCACTGGAACAGAATAAAAAGTTCAGAAACTTGCTCATAAATATATAAAGATATATTTTACAATAAAGATCATATTTCAGATCAGTGGGGAAAAAGATGAATTACTCAATATGTAATTCCTCTTGAGGTAACTGGCTAATCATTTAGTTAAAATTGGAAGCCCAATCCCTACCTCACACTATGGACTAAATAGTTTGCAGATGGGTTAAAGATCAAATTTATAATAAATGAATCATAAAAGTACTAAATAAATATAGGTAAGTAATTGCATAGTTTCAGGTTGGAGGGAATTTTTGAAGGTGACACTAAGGAAGAAAACAGAAAGTAAAAGCTTGTTGAATCCTGACATACTGAAATTCACCATGAGCCAATTTACAAGGCAAGTTATTTCCCAAACTGCTCCATTGTTTAGCTAGAAAGATTATTTCTCATTCTTTGTTTATGATACAAATGTCCAGTGATAAAGTATTGGTTAAATGAATTTTGCTATATCCATATAAAAAAAATCACTATTTCATCAGGTGCACAGTGCCTGGCAGGCAGAAGGTATTCAGGAGGTACTAAGTAAGTGGATAAATGTGTGAATAAATTAATTTGCATCATATTGACATGGAAAATACTCACAATATGTAGACAAAAGAGATTATAATACCCTGTGTAGACTCTGAGCCTCATGGAAGGAGATAACAGTGGCATAGTGGTTTCTCACTGTATTATGGAATTATGGGTGTTTATACTCTTTATTTCTATTTTAAAATTATTTTTAACAGGTTACTTGTCTGCTTTTGTAATAAGAAAAAACTTTAGTTTTAAAATTTGGATGTAACTCATTACAGAAAAATGAAAACAGAAATTTTGAGTTCACATACACCAAAAGAATTCAAACCACTCAGTTTTTATTAATAAAATGTGTCTGATAAATAGGTGGCATAGTACTTCATATTTCTAGAGGTGGATTAAACATTTTTGTAGGAATAATCAAAGATAGATGGTATTATCCACCTAGCAGCATGCATTGATTTCTCTGTTTCTATATAAAGGAATAATTGAATAATAATTCAATAATTTATTATTTCTGTAAAAGCAAAACCAAACAAAAAATCCCTACAGGTGTGATTCATACCTATAAAAATGATTCCTAAAAAGATGGTATTGAGATGTTAGAAGCTGAAAGTCTGTGTGGCCTAATTTTTATTATAAGCAAAGGATTAAATGTTGATAATAAAATCAATAGCCCCTAAAAAGGGCGTTGTTAAAATTGGCCAGCTTTGTAAATAGAAGAACATTGTTTGTAAGCTGAACTTACCTTAAGGCTGACCAAAGTTTTTAATTTGTTCTTTAATAAATGGAATATAAATTCTTCAAATTGGTAGCATTTCTAAAACTTATTCAAACAAAAAATACTTAGCAAATTATAGTGTATTGACAGAATACTAATAGGAACTTGTTTGATAAAATGTACCCGTTTTTGAAAAATTCTCTTCTTTCAGCCACTGAAACAGTGTAAGCATGTCTACTAGAAATGCTTAGTATGCAGAAACCACTGAAATTTATTTTGATATTATAAGACAAAATACTTACCTCAGGTCAGTGATGACATATTTCAAATGACAAATATTAGTGAAATGCCTTTTTCGTATCACTGTGGGGTCAGAAGCCATACCTGCAGGTGTCTGGCAATCTTTAGTACAACTTGCTGACTCTATTGTGTAACGGCACAACATTTAGTATAGTTTTTCATATAATAAACAACACTACATGCATGTACTTAATATTTTATACAGTGGATCCTCATTATTCGTGGATTCTGTATTTGCTAATTTGCCTACTCACTAAAATTTATTTGAAACTCCAAAATCAATACTCAGGGTACTTTTTCAGTCATTCCAGGATACGCATAGAGTGGCGGAAAATTTGAGTTGCACAAGGGCATGTCCCCAGCTGAGGCTGAACCAGGTGACAACCTGGCTTCATGTACAGTAAACAAGTATCCTCTTTGTGATATATTTAGTGAGATATTTTTCACATTTTTGTGCTTTCTGTTGGTGATCTCGCTGCTTAAAGTGGCCCCCAAGCTTAGTGCTGTAATGCTGCCTACAGTTCCTAAAAGCAAAAAGGCTGTGATGTGCCTAATGGAAAAAATACACGTGTTAGCTAAGCTCCCTTCAGGAGTGAGTGATAGCGCTATTGGCCATAAGTTCAGTGATAATGGATCAACAGTATATATATTAAACAGAAACTAGCATAAAACAAGGTTATATATTGATTGATTGATGGAAAGGCTCACAGGAACTTAACCCTACGTTTCCCCTAGGAGCTATGGTTCAGTATTCACTAATTCAGTGTTTACAGTGACTTTTTATTTTTTTGAGTTTTGAGATACCTTTTTATTGTTGTTGTTCTATTCAGTTTTGTTTTATTAAAAAATTTCTTTTATTTAGGTATAATTGACATAACATTATATTAGTTTCAAGTATACAACATAATGATTCAATATTTGTATATATTACAAAATGATCACCACAATAAGTCTAATTAACATGTCACCATACATAGTTACAAAAATTTTTTTTCCTGTGTTGAGGACTTTTAAGATTTACTCTCCTAGCAACTTTCAAATATATGACACAGTATTATTAACTATAGTCACCATGCTGTACATTACATCCCCAGGACTTATTTATCTTATAACTGGGAGTTTGTACCTTTTGACCCCCTTCATCCATTTTGCCCACTCCCCACCCTCTACCTCTGGCAACCACCAATCTGTTCTCTGTATCTGTGAGCTTAGTTTTCTTTGGTTGTTGTTGTTTTTTTAGATTCCACATATAAGTAAAATTATACAGTATTTGTCTTTCTCTCTTTGACTTATTTCACTTAGCATAATGCCCTTAAGGTCCATTCATGTTGTTGTAAATGGCAAAATTGCAGTCTTTTTTATGGCTGAATAATATTCCATTGTATATGTGGTGTGTGTATATATATATACACACACACCATATATATATATACACACACACACACACACACACACACGCACACACCACATCTTCTTTATCCATTCATTCATTGGTGGACACTTAGTTGTTTCCATATCTTGGGTATTGTAAGTAATGCTGCAGTGAACATGGTGGTGCATGTATCTTTTTGAGTTAGTGTTTTTGTTTTCTTTGGATAAATACATAGAAATGGAATTGCTGGATCATATGGTAGTTATATTTTTAATTTTTTGAGGAACTTCCATACTCTTTTCCATAGTGACTGCACCAATTTATACTCCCACCAACAGTGCATAAGGGTTCCCTTTTCTCCAACTTTTCGCCAACATTTGGTATTGCTTGTCTTTTTGATAATAGCCATTTTAACAGGTGTGAGGTGATATCTCATTGTGGTTTTGATTTGCATTTCCTTGTTGATTAGTGATTTTTTCATGTATCTGTTGATTATCTGTATGTCTTATTTGAAAAAATGTCTATTCAGATCTTTTGCCCATTTTTTAATCAGATTGATTTTTTTTTGCTATTGAGTTGTATGAATTCATTATGTATTTTGGATATTAACCCCTTATCAGATATATGATTTGCAAATATTTTCTCCTGTTCATTAGGTTGCCTTTTCATTTTGTTGATGATTTCTTTTGCTGTGCAGAAACTTTTTAGTTTGGTGTAGTCCCACTTGTTATTTTTGCTTCTGTTGCTTTTGCTTTTGGTGTTAGATCCAAAAAATCACCGCCAAGAGTGATGTCCAAGAGCTTCTGCCTATGTTTTCTTCTAGGAGTTTTATGGTTTTAGGTCTTACATTCAAGTCTTTAATCCATTTTGAGTTAATTTTTATGTATGGTGTAAGATAGTGGTCCAGTTTCATTCTTTTGCAAGAGGCTGTCCAGTTTTCCCAACACCATTTACTGAAGAGACTGTCCTTTCCCCATTGTATATTCTTGTCTCCTTTGTTGTAAATTACTTTACTGTATATGTGTGGTTTTATTTCTGGACTCTCTGTTCTGTTTCATGCACACTGTTTTGATTACTATAGCTTTGTATTACAGTTTGAAATCAGGGAGCGTGATGCCTCTAGCTTTGCTCCTCTTTCTCAAGATTGCTTTGGCTATTTGGGGTCTTTTGTTGTTCCTGCTGCTTTACAGAGCATAACCTCTGCAAATAATGAGAATCAACTGTATATTAAACTATTTTAAAGGAAAAATATCATTAATTTCTATACTTTTCAAGGAAAACTAAAATATTCTATGGAATCCAGCTTAGGAAATGATTCTACAAGAAAACATCTATGAAAAAACTCGATTCTGTTGAGTTCCTTATTTTTTCCTCAAGAGAAAAAAGTTATCAGAGACTTTTAAATACTTTTTATTATTCATGAAAGCAGAACCAATATTTGAGTTGAAAGCCATCGTTTCAGAACCCATCAAACCAGAATAGTATACCAAAAAATCTGTTCTGTCAGAATAGAAAGAAGCTTATGTTTTAATTTTCAACACACTTTAAAAAAGAATTTTGAAGGTAGGACACAGAATTACTCATTTCATTAAGACGACCCATTTTCTCTACACC
The DNA here is from genome assembly GCF_020826845.1 of Diceros bicornis minor. Lineage (NCBI taxonomy): Eukaryota > Metazoa > Chordata > Mammalia > Perissodactyla > Rhinocerotidae > Diceros > Diceros bicornis. The sequence continues at coordinate 34,389,706 of NC_080748.1, read as the reverse complement.
AAACACATATTTGACTTTGAGATAACCTGTTTATGTCATCGAAAAATGGCTTTTATCCCAGAAAGATCATGAAAGCTTAAAATGACGAATAGATACCATTGTGTGTGCTAACACCAACACTTAATTCTTAAACTTTGGGTTTAATTTATAAATTATTGCCACAGTCAATCTAGCAATCAATATACTTCTTGCTTCTGTGTTGGTTTAATTTAAAAGAAACAACGGAGACTAGAGATATCCTTAGAGACAGAAGGATGTGGTTTACTTTTGTTTTTATCAGTTACATTTTATTTCCTTTTCCCTATCATAATGACCCTTCTGGGATCACTACTCACCCTGTTTATGTAATAGATTCTGAAGGTGGTCTTTAAAAATAGGGGGTGTATTTTGCTTCTGGAAGTTCCTATTCCTTAATGTCTGAATTATAAGAAAAAGTTTTTTTATGAGGTCTCTTTCCATATTGAGTTCATGTTTGAACAGTTAATAAGCAGGCATATTGAAATGCTATAGAACATAACTGCTCTTACCTTTGAGGCAATATAGTGTTGTGTTTGAGAACATGGACTTTGTTTTTTAAGAATGGCCTGGTCTTAAATCCCAGTAATCCTACTTACTGACTAAGTGACTTTAGGGAAGTTACTTAATCTCTTTAAACCAGTCTCATCTGTAAAATTGGGATAATAATAGTACCTACCTCACAGGTTGTTGTGAGGATTTAAATGAGACAATGTGGGTATTTAGAACAGTGACTGGAACATGATTGGTACTTAATAAAGGTCAATATATAATGTTATTATATTAATATTAGAGGACTATAGATAATGTCCCATAGCAAGTTTGATGTTTAAAATAAAATCAGCATCTGAAACAAACTTTACTCTGTGATGATCATGGAAAAAAAAAGTTTGCCTTTCAAAAAAACATAGATCTGCTCATTGTCATCAGACAGCGACATCCCATTAGTTCTGTTTAAATAGTTTCTAAATTGACTAGCTTGTGAAATCTCATTATGAAAGCCTAGACAGGGCAGTGTCTGTTGGAGTTTTGTTTATAATCAACAACTTATAGAACATAATGTTTTTAACAAATGAGTTTTTAAACAAAGGAAAAAGTATCTTCAACCAATAAGACTCCCTCCCTCCCCTCAGATGTCACCTTCTCAGTGAGACCTGTCCTGGCAATGCTATCCAAAATTGCAACTCCCCCACCCCTGCCTCAGCCTGGCGTGGCCCACCTTCCTTTCCTTCTTTGCTTTTCCCTGTATACTGATCACCATCTAGTGCCTATATAGTATATTTATTTATTTCTCTATTGTCCATCTTCTAACACTAGAATAAAAACTCCCTGGGGGCTGGGATATTTGTCAGTTTTGTTCTCTGCTTTATCTCTGCCTAGAACACTGTCACATAGTGTTGCCTAAAAAGTGTTAAATGAATAAAGGAATAGTTCTAGTTTTGAGTAATTCTTTTATATATTTTAGTGTTGTGGGAATATTCATCCTTCTCTTTGATATCTGTGTGGTAAGAGAACTCAATTTTAGACCGGTATCCTGCCGGATAAACACTTTCAATATTTTATAGCAGAGTTTGCAACATATTAATACCTTTTTTTCCTTTGTCATTTATTAAGGTTCATTCTTTGCTGGGGATATAAAAGTAGTAGAATGCAGTCCCTTTTTTTGGAGGGAAGACAGCCGTGTATACAAATGTATATGGTATTGAGTGCATGCTATAACAGAGGCAAACACAGAGGGCACTCTTGGGTAGATGTGGAAGGAGGCCACATTGAACTGAGGCTTGAAGAGTGGGTGATAATATAAATCAGACACCAGGGAATAATGGCATTCTAGCAAGATTGAACTGCATAATGGCTTTTTCTCCTAGTATTCTGCTGTGAGTGCTTTGTTACCCTTGCCTTAAAACAGTTTTTTTTAAGTGTCCACTGAGTTCATGACACTTTTTTCAGGAGTTCTAATAGAAGAAATTACCATGGTGTTTTTATTAGACTGTCTACAACAGGAAATACTAATTAGAAAATTTACTGAGTTCTGTTTATATTCTTATTATGATCTAATATGTGTTTTTGATTTAATTTTTCTTTTCATTGTAGTCATTATGGTTTTGAGATACACAGTGGAAAACTCTGTAACACTTGAAGGACTCTGATTTATTTGCATTTTTGTGTTTTGGACATAGAGAATTATTACTGAAGTTATGTGTAATTCTTTACTTTTTAGAGAGTAACTTAGGCCTATTAAGTAATTCTTTAGAATATGATTTTTGCCATTTTTAAACCTTATTATTACAGTTTTGTGTCTTCTGTAGGGTCACCACATTTCTCAAAATCTCTATCTTGAGGATGATAAAAGTTTAGGTATCTCACTCAGAAATCAGCTGTGAAAAGCACTAGATTTCATCTTCTCTTTCTCCTTTGAATAAATTAAACAAAGGAAATATTTGTAAACTTTTTATTTATCAGTGACATTAAAATAACTAAGATGACACTGGAAACAATCCACATTATGGAAGGGAAGAAAAGGCATCCTTGCCCTGCCTTGGCGTATGGGCTATATGTATCTGTGTATCTTCTGACTCAAAATATTTTAAAACAGGCTACTGGCCAGTATCCATCCATCCACTCATCCCCTAACATCTTGAACATAGGTACTATTTATGTGTTGGAATCCCAAAAATTAATTAAAAACATCTACATTTTAGTTGTTCAGTCTCTGGGGTGGCTTTCTAATGTTGAATAATACCTCAAACTTACTTCTAGTAAATGCATAGTTTGATTTAGCAGAACAATTTTTGGAAAAATAAAATTGAATATTTGAAAGTATAAGCCACTCTTGAAGTGAGCAGTACCTGGTGTGTTGTTTCACATCGAGCGCTAGAGCGGCAATGTGTGGTAATGGAGAGTGCTGCGTTTTTAAGGCATGCAGGCCCTTCCATCTCTTATACTTCCTAGTTATGATAGTAGGTGAGCTAGTTAACATCTTCAAGCCTCAGTTTCCCCATTTTGAAATTGAGATATTAGGTTCACCTTGTTGGGTTGTTATGAGAATTAAATGAAATGAGATATGTAAAAATGAGATTCAATTTGCTGTCTCTTTTGTACTTTTTCCTGTTTTAGGTTGTATTTCTGTATTTGTTAAGTTCACATTGTATTTACTAGAGGTGTTTGCCCTCCATTATGGCAATCCGTTTAGAATATGCGTTTTCAGGCAGGCAGATTTGTGGCGGTGACGCTGCGTTGTTTTTCGATGTTCTAAAGCGAAAGAACTTTATAACTAAAATATTTACTTGATCATGGAAGTGTGTCTCTTGGGACTAAGGACATCAAGGAATATGAGATCTAAGGGTAAAAGTGCAGTAAGTACTTGGCTCAACTTCTACTATCATTCTTTTTGCACTGTTGTTCATCTATAAATAAAATACTACCATTCTCTTCCCTTAATTTGCAAGTTTTTCATGAATCCATTTGAAATTTAGCCCTTAACAGATTTGTCTACTAGTCCCCATTGCTTCTGCCCGCTTGTTTAGACTACTTAGATGTTATTTATTAATGTCCCTGGGTTGCTGGAGCCACTGACTGAAATTGATGGAGCGGGAAGGTGAGGACTCGCTCAGGCCTCATGCAATGACAGCTGTTCATCCGGTTATCGTGGTTGCCACATAAGCACTCCTGCTACCTGTTCCAGCAACTTCCTCCTACTCTTTCCTATTTTCAGACTGCTATCTACATGTTACAAACTCATTGTCACCCCAGTTCCGCTGGCATTAGCTATTTCCATCCTTGATTTCTGTGCTCCTAATTGAACCTTCCTATTTTTATTTTTGAGGGATCTAAATCTCCTGAACAATTTTAAATAGCATATAATATAGTAAGCTTTAAATCTTATACAATAATAGCCCTTTCCTTTTAATATGAGCTCACCTTCAATGTGATTCCACTTTCCATTTTAGATCATTGCATATAATCTTATAATCTTTTTCTGGAAATTGCAGATGGTGTTTGTAAACATTATACAAAAGGTTTTTATAAATAAATTTCTCAAAATTTAGTCTATGATTCTAAAAAAACAAGTGTCAGGCCTTCAAGATACTAACTTAAAATAAGTTACAAAATATTACTTGGCTAGTAAAAATTCTTATTTGCGTTGTTTGTAGCTTGTGTAACAAACTGCTGCACTGGAGAGGAAAAGGTCAATTCTTTATTGGCCTACAGAATAAAAGAATTATTGCTATTGACTGAATGTGTGTGTCCCGTCAAAATTCGTATGTTGAAACCTAACCGCCAAGGTGATAGTATTAGGAGGTAGGGCCTTTGGGAGGTCATTAGGTTGTGAGGATGGAGCCCTCATGAATGGGATTAGCATCCTTATAAGAGGGACCCCAGAGAGCTCCCTTGCCCCCTCTGCCATGAGAGAACACAGTGAAAATGATAGCCATCGATGAACATCTGGGAATCTGGCCCTCATCAGACACCCAGTCTGCTGGTGGCTTCATCTTGGACCTCCCAGCCTCCAGAGCTGTGAGAAAGAAATTTCTGTTGTTTATAAGCCACCCAGTCTGTGATATTTTGTTAGAGTAGCTCAGATGGACTAAGATAATTATTATATATTTAAAAGAATTTAATGTGTGGTATATTTGGATGTATACGCTGTGCTAACATAGTAATTTATTTTCTATTTCCTGTCATGGAAACTTTCTGCACTCGCCTTTTGGCCAATGGCCAACTGAAGAAAGAAGATTAAAATCAACCTCTACCTAAAGTTGGAAGGGAAAAGACATAATATTTATATCAGTAAAGTGTTTTGTAGTAAAATATTATAAGCTATTTTATAGCCCATTTTCTAGAAATCTTACTGCTATTCATGTTTAGGTTAACCATGTTTTCTCTACAGTTGACTCTATTTTAACTTTGTTTCTATTTCCTGAGACCATAAGTTTTAACGTATAATGTTGAGAATTTGATTATTTATCATAAGTAATTTATGGTTCTTTTCCAAGAATATGTAAGCAACAGAATATTTGTTTAAAAATGTGCTATTCAGATGTGGCAGTACAATTCATCCAAGGGCCTGTTAATTAAAGTAATTTGATATAGCTCCAGTTTCTATAGCATTGAGACAGAAGTTAGGGGTTGTTAGAATGTTTTCTAAAATGTGTGTATATGTAGGTTTTTGTTTTGGTGGTTTGTAACTAAGACTTATCTTCTTAACAAAAGTCTCCAAAGTTTTTTCTTAATTAACTTTTATAGAATATAAAATTATGCACCACTTTTTCTTTCTCCACAATGTTTATTCACTCTCTGTTGGCACTTCAGTTCAGATATTCTTATTGGTGCTTTTAAACTGCTTATATTTGTAATAATTCCTCCACTTGACCATTTAATAAATTCTGTGACATAGCCCTTGAGAAACTGGATAGTGTATATAGAAAGACTAAAAGCTGCTTCGTGATTCTGCCCATGTTATGAATTTAACACTTCTAAAAATAACACCCTCTGTTTTTCTGATGTGGTTTAGATCACCATTTTATTAATACTTAGAAGGATGATGTTACAAACTTCAGAGTAAAAATACATCGTTAGGGAAAGTCTATTGTCAGGGCCTTTGAAGGCTTGCATGAAACTTTCCTATTGATTGTTACTGGTGGCGCTTGGCTTACTGTTGCGGTACTAAAGTCATTTACTCAAGAAATAAGAAAGTATTAATATATTCATATAAGGAATGACAAATACGAGTTTCTGAATATTGTTCATCTGAAACAGAATTGAAATTGGAAATCAACTTTTACTGTTCTTGGCCTTGTGCTTGAACTTGGATCTTGGCCTTGTGCTTGAACTTGAATCTGTTTTAATGAAAATGTTAGGGTGACTTAGGTCAGCCTGTTTAAAAACATCTTAGACTGGTTTGACTTTTGGTTCAAGACACTCATCTGCTGTTCTGGCTAAAGAAAATAGAAAGGACTCAGCTGACCATCCAGATTTAAATGTTATCTACTTCTATTTCAACCAGGTAGAATTAGGATAAAAATATCTAGCTATAATGTGAGCTGCAAGGGTAGGTTGGGATTATTGCATCAGCATTCTAAGTGGTTTTCCTGATTTCCACCGTGCTTCCTTCTCATCCTATCTCTACTCTATAGCTAAAATGATCTCTTTACTTCTTTAAAAGAGGAATATTTTTGGAAAAAGGTATAAAAAAAGTAAAAGATAATAGCTTTTCATTTTCCTATCATCCAGAATTAAATAGCAGGAACATCTTGTCATATTCGCTTCTATTTTTTTCTGTTTGCTTGAACTAAAATCACTGTTTTGTTTTTGCAAAAATAAATACGATAAATGCAATTGTCAAGAATCAAAATTAACGCAGTAAGTACTGTATCAGCAAGGTTTCAATACAGGAAACGAAACATTCTACGCATTTTGAGCAGAAAGGGATTTAATTCAGGGAATTGAATCCTTACAAAATCCCTGAGAGATTGGGAGAGTAATAATCAGAGGCCACCATTGGACTGTAAGTCTTAATAACAGTGCCATCCAGGGGTTAGGAGGCTGCTGCTGTTACTGAAAGCAGCTCTGCCATGGCCACAGCTGTCTCATACCTATGAGTACTATCAAAAATGGCTCATGAGTATTTTTTTAGTTCTTTTAGGTTTGAGAATGGCTGCCTATTGTCTTTATACATGAGTAATTTGGCTGAATATAATATTCTTGAGTCCCATTTTCCTTGTCTCCAAATTTTGTTCCATTATCTTCTGACATTTTTATTGGGGAAAGATCTGAGAACAGCCTGATTTTCCCACATTGCTTTTTGTATCTGGATGCCTGAATAATTCTTTCTTTATCCTTCAAGTTAAATAATGGCTTAGTTTTCACTATACTCAAATGGAAAGATTAAATTTCTATATAACAGCGTAATTTAGATTTCTTTATCCTCACCTATTGATGCCCTTTTTCTTTATGCTTTTGACATAGTGCATTCCATACAATAGCTAGTGTTTCTCAGACCAAATGTAAGAATATTAGAGAAGGTTTTGGCTTTTCAGTTCCAGATCTGCTCTGTACCTTATGAGATGCTGAATTTCCTACCATGAGCCCTTGTCGGATGAGATGGGTTTCTGTCCTCTGGGGTAGAAGGTTGGAATAGGCGACCTCTAAGTTCCCTCCCAGCTCGGATATTCCTTAATTAGTATTTTGTGACTTTCAGTGTTAACCCGTGACTACTCAGTATTCTGGTGAAATCCTTTGGTAATTATGCTTGATGTAATAAAAATGAATGAACTATTTCCAGTTCTTGGTAATCTTTTGGAAACTAATTTCTGAATTAACTCATCTTTCAGAAATCTTCCTCTAAGAGTTTTAGATTCTGGGAAGGCTACTAAACTTGACTATTGTAAATGTCAGGTCTGCAATATTAAGTTATAACAGAATTCTTTATGACTATTTTTTTTCCTGGCCTAGATTTCTTTCTTGAAGTCTGAAAGCTCCAGATTTCTGAGCATTTTCCGCTAAGTATACCCGTTTTAGTTAACTTTTCCTCAGAAAACTTTATTCCTGAGTTATTTATGTGAATTTTATATATTGTAGCTTCATGTAAGATTTTATTTGGAAAAACAAAAAAGCTTTCTGGAATTTAGCAGTTTAGAATCATGACTCTAGTTCATATCCCTTTGCAGGTGAGGAAAATAACAATCAGAGAAGTAGCTAAGAATTAGGCACAGCCAGTAAGTCCGAGAGCCTAACTTCTAATTTCTCTGCTTCTTCAGCCACACAGTGCTGGGAAACGAAAGCTCAGATCATTGTTCATTCAAAATTTACCATTTTATATACGTATTTAAAAATGCTAGAGATAACTTTTTCTTTGAATAATTACTATGGTATTTCTTTGAATAATTACTATGGTATTTGCCAAGTGGATTTTCTAATTTTATCGTTCTTTCTATATTTGTTAGTTACCATTCTATTAAGGAAATGCTTTCTCTTCTCTCCATTTTTAAATTTATTTTTGTGTGTATTAGTATGGACTTATGACTTCCTTATTTTACTCTAATATAGCCATATTTTACTCAAATAGCCATTACTATTATTTATTTCAATGCCTGGATTATTTTAGATCATCCAGCAGGAGCCCTCCCAGGCTAGTTTCTCCGTTCTTCTGACATGTCCCCATCATTTTTAATCCCTTCTTTACTTTCTGGCATAACAAGATATCCCAGGTTCATCTTATTCTTTCCTTTCCCTAGCCTTGAAATAAGCCCTTTCTCCAAGGGGCCCTAATTTCTTTGAATGGAGAATAGTATTTAGAAACTGAGATCTGAGCATTAGGTGTACTCAGTGCTTTTGTGGTGTCACTGTTCCCAGCCTCCCTCAGTGGCCGGTTACATACACATTTACACGCATCTTTATTTCTGTATCTATTCACATTGAAAACTGTAATTTCCTACTGGTAACCTTGATTTCAATTCAACCCCATAAGATTTGTTCAAGTTTTATCCCTTCTCAGACAGTGAGAAACCTGGCTCCCTTTATCCTCAATATATTTCCTTATCAGATCAATCTCCCTTATAAGTAACCAGTCTCTAGATGCTTCTATCCCTTGTCCCCCGTGATTGCTGTCCTCACCCCACTCAGGCTCCAACACCTCCTGCTGGGCTGGGCTGCACACAGCTGTGCTCAGGCTCCGACTCTGCACAGGGCTGTGTGGACACAGACCTTCATTATGCCGCTTGGCCTCCGACACCCCACGGTTGCCTGCCTTGCTCAGCTCCACCTAATGGGCTTTTGGACTGAGTTATTAAAGAAGAAAAGGAAAACATACTATATTTTTATTGGTAGCAATAATATCGCAAAGTAAAGTTACTTTTTGAAATAATTTTCTAGACCTTCCAACTGTATTTTTAATGACCTTCTCTATGTTCTTAGGATTTGCATATTCCTTAATATTTTTTCTTGTGTTGTTTACCTTATTATCTCAAATTATGTTCAGCCATCAATTCTATTTTATTATTAAAGGTTTTTTCTCCCAATGTTAATAGATTTCTGAGGCAGAGGCCCAATTTTTTAAACTTTAGTTTATGGTACAGTGTTTCTGTTTGATGCCATGTATCATTGGATCTCACTGCTTGTCCAATAGTAGAATTAATGTGTGTAAAATAACGATATCTGGTTCCAAGTAATCACATTAATATTTTAAGTCATCATTTTTACCAGGTTCTAGAGTGCTGTTTAATTTTTTTTTTCATCTCTAAAGCCCCAATACATAGTGTGTATTCTAGTTGTAGGTCTTTCTAGTTCTATGTGAGCTGTGGCCACAGCATGGCTACTGACAGAGGAGTGGTGTGGTTCTGCACCCAGGAACCAAATCTGGGACACCGAACTTTAACCACTAGGCCCATCAGGGCTGGCTCCAAGAATGCTGTGTAACTTATTGAGAGGAAGGCCCTCCGTGTTGGTATCTCTCAGAGAGGGTTAGGTGCCGCTCCTATGGGCATCAATAGTGCTCTTTTCTTTACACTTACAAGTTGTATTGTCAGTTTATATTTGTTTCCCCACCAGAGCCCCCAAACTTTGCTTGTTTGGTTTAAGTATCCCTGGGGCCCAGCATAGGGCTCATTGAAATTCTTTTGAAATGAATTGAAGAGTGTGAAAATGGGCAGTCAATTCTAGATCCTTGAGATAATAGAGAGTTGGTAGGGTTTATGCTAGGGCTCTGACTGTCCAGACTCTTATTATTTTTGGTCTAGGAAGAAAGCCTAGAAATGTCAGCTTTACCTAGAGTAATACTGGTAATTTACTGGAAAATACATACTTTAGGACTCTGGTCCTGTGAAAAGATAACTGTTAAGATCATGGGAATTTTTAAAAATTAATTAATTTAAATAAAGATGTTTAAAGATGGTGCTCTTAATAAGTATGCTGCCAGTTGTCAGCATTTTAAAATGTTTGAGGGCCGGCCCGTGGCTTAGCGGTTAAGTGCGCATGCTCTGCTGCTGGCGGCCCGGGTTCAGATCCCGGGCTCGCACTAACGCACCGCTTCTCTGGCCATCCTGAGGCCGTGTCCCACATACAGCCAGTAGAAGGATGTGCAGCTATGACATACAACTATCTACTGGGGCTTTGGGTGGAAAAATAAATAAATAAATAAAATTATAAAATGTTTGAGAAGCCAAAAACAACAAAAAAAGAAAGATTTACTTTGGCTTTATGGAACTTGCAACTTAAATGGAGGAGAGATCTGGAAGGCGCAGTGAAGCCGGTAAGTAGCAGTGTGACTTTGGGAGGTCCCTGAAACTCTTTTTTCCATTTGTAACATAGTGACACGTTATCTTCCCTTTCTGTTTTATTCAGCTGTGAGACTTAGATGGAGAAACGTTAAAACCATAAAGAGTTACACAAATGCAAGGTTGGATTATTTTACCCTTCAAGGTCCCAGGTGCACCCCGGATTCACAGCGCCACCGCACCTGGCGCTGCCCATGCTGGCCCAGCAGGGGGCACGCTGCAGGAGGTGGCTGACGAGGGTGCTGCCGGGCCCAGGGACTCCCCGGAGGTTGGGGAGTTAACCCAACCCTTCTGGAGCCGCCAAGGGCAGGGATAGAGCCCAGCCCTCTCCCCTATGGGCCGCTCTGGGGTGACTATGGCTTCCCTGGGCAACGGGGTAGCCCAGTAACCCACCCCCTTCTCTTTGCTGACCCCATTTCCTTTCCTCACTTAATCCTTTCCCTCCTCTTGCTGCCTGGGGCTAGGTTTTCTAGGCCACCTGAGCTGAGACAGATGGCCTTCTCTGCCTTTAAAATCTTAATAGAAATATTGAAATTGATACAAGCAAAAAAAAAAAAGAGAGAAAGAAAAATACCCCAGAAACCCACTATATTTTCTCAAGAATTATACAAAGTAAGAAATAAAAGTAGAGTTGGTGTTACAGCCAGTTTTAAGAAGCCTGAGGCACACAGAGAGGAACAGCTTGGGCATTCCAGGTAGAAGCAGTAACTACAGCAGAGGACCAAATATGAGAGCAGATTAAGATGAATAATAGAATAAAAGAAACTAGTAACCAAATTTTAATAATCTTTATGTAGTGATGGAACTCCTAGTCACCCATATTTATGTAAATACATTAAATATTTTATATAAAGGATAACATAGACATTTATACATAAGTGTAGTTTATATAAGTATTTTCACCATAAAGTGATTTAAGCCAAAATTATTTGAATTGTTTATTCACAGGTATCTCTTAGAAGTTCTTTGCTGTTCATCTTATTGCTGTCCAAACAGAAATGGTACAATCTGTTCTTTTTTTCTTTGCTACTACATTGTAGGAAATGATCCCATCTGCTATTCAGCGTTGTGTATAAGAGTGCTTGTGTGTTTTTAGTTTAGGTGTAAATATTTAAAACTACTGGGATTTTTTCAGGAAGTTATTCACAATAGCGTCATTCATCTTAAAAGAGTTTTACTGTTAAAAAAATTGATACTAAGGTTAACTTTATATAAACATAATAAGACATAGTTACCTGAAAAATGTGTGTTAATGTATTTAAGCTTTAGCACAGTAGAGCATTGCCTATATTCTTTTCATTCTGAATAAATATTCAAATAACCTCTATGGTTATATTTGATCCAACCAATACATTCTTAGAACGTTAAGTTGACGATTAACAATATCCTGTATAGGGCTGCAGAGAGGTAGGTAAGGATTAATTGTTTTTTTTTCCCCCTAGACTAATAGCTTAAATATGCTAGATTTCTCTTTCCTGAAATATACCTATGATAATTTGGGTTAGCAGTGTTCTGGCAAAATGACAAGGACTTTATGGCTGCCTAGGTTCTGAGTGTAATGAAGAAGTATAACAAATTTGGAAAACAGATGTCAGTAGTCAAATTAATCCTGCCTTATTAACCCAGTGAATTTTCATAATGTTTGTTTTTTTGTTAATATAAAATAACCTTTAATCCCATAAATGGATGTTGTGTATGCACTCTGGATTTCTGTTTACTATTTTTGCTTGTGGTACTTTACATTGCTATTTTTATCCCTATTTAAAAATATCTAGCAGTCATCCATTTTGAGCTACTGATCCATTTTATGAATAGGGCATGTGATGCAACATAAGAAAAAATGAAAATTTAGGTTATATTAGTGTAAATGATATGATAAAAGTGTTAGCTGAGACCTGTTGGATCACTAACTGAATAATAGCTGGAGTATACTGATCACCACTATGTTTACAGGGAATATGGAACCTTTGAGAATATAGTAACTATTTGTAAATCATAATATTACATTTCATATTTGTAACATGTATATGAACAAAATAGTTTCAAGGATTCCTCTCTTCCATCCTTCTCCTCACCAGAATAATGGCCATCCTGCCTCCATAAACTGCCTAGGATGGCCCTGTCTCCATGACATACACTTTGAGATACATTATATAAGGGGGAAAGTATCCTGATTGTGATTTGGAGTTTGTGGCATTTGGTAGTTTGAAATATCTGACAGTTCTCAAAATAGAAGCAGTGAGGCTGCTATGATGCAGCAGACACACATCTTGAAATGTTAAAAGAAATGATCTAAGATGGTAGTTTTGCAGCAGAGCAAGTCTTGTGTGTGGATGGATTGGATTGTTTTGGGGGAAAAAAATGTAAAGTAGAACCAACATTTTCCAAGAAAATGAAACAATACCAGGATTTAAGACTCTGAAACATAGTCCTATGCCTTTTTTTTTTTTTTTGCTGAGGAAGATTGGCCCTAGGCTAATAATATCTGTGTCCATCTTCCTCTAACTTTTTATGTGGGACGCCTGCCACAGCATGGCTTGATGAGTGGTGCATACGTCCGTGCCCGAGGTCCGAACCTGTGAACCCTGGGCTGCTGAAGCAGAGTGCATGAACTTAACCACTATGCCACTGGGCCAGCCCCATCCTATGCCTTTTTTGAGGCTAATGTAGGCAGAGTTTTTAAATTGAAATAATTGACCTTTAAAAAGTTATTTCAGGGCCGGCCCCCGCGGGCTTAGCGGTTAAGTGCGTGCGCTCCACTACTGGCGGCCCGGGTTCGGATCCCGGGCGCGCACCGACGCACCGCTTCTCCAGCCATGCTGAGGCCGCGTCCCACATACAGCAACTAGAAGGATGTGCAACTATGACATACAACTATCTACTGGGGCTTTGGGGGAAAAAAAGGAGGAGGATTGGCAATAGATGTTAGCTCAGAGCTGGTCTTCCTCAGCAAAAAGAGGAGGATTAGCATGGATGTTAGCTCAGGGCTGATCTTCCCCCCCAACCAAAAAAAGTTATTTCAACTCTTAGGAAATCCAGGTGTATTTAACCATAGTCTGAGTTATCTCTTTCCTTTATGAATTTCTGTAACAAACACTTAAGAAATACCTTTCCAAAGATATTTGCTACATACTTATAAGTATATATGATGTTTATAGTTTTATCTCACCTATTAGTCTTTGTTTGTTTCAAGAGCAATAAAAACAGGGATCTTTCATGTATCTTTGTATCAACCTTGGTGCCTAAAGCATTGCCTTAGATAAAATCAGATATTCAATAAGTATTTATTAATGAATGAATAAATGGGCAAATCTCCCTTGCCATTTCTCTTATTTTGTAGTTTCCACTATATTGAAATATAAAGAAAGTCTTGAATACTACAATAACTTTATTGTTACACAGTCAAACAGAAGATTGTTTTTTTACTTTCCTATGCTTTTTGTCCACTGAGGAAAAATTTACTCTAATATATATCCTTCCAACTATTTTTTTCCTCAAGCAAACAGCAGATATTATAGTATGTTCCTTTAAAATTGAGTTGATACAAATAGATTTTTAGAGAAATTAAAACATTGTAATCAGTAACAAGAAATCAGTAACAAGAAAACAGTGTTCACCTTTGGCCATGATGGAGTAATAGAGACTTCCTGCCTTAAACAACTATACTGAACAATGATTTTCAAACAACAGATAGCATGTGACAGTGATCCCTTAGAGAAAGGCAGGGGAGGGGGGTGGTCTGGGAAACCAAAGTGTGAGCCCTATGGTTGTCCCAACTTACTGCCTGGAGAGAGTTTCCAGGCCACAATGCCAGAGGGGAAACCCAGAGTGTCCTGTGGTTTTACTGAGTTGAAAAAGCAGAGTTAAGAGTTTGAGGAGGAGCTAGAATTTGTGGGGGGTAATACTGGAGACGTGAGAGCTGCACAGAGAGAAAGCTGTAGAGATCTGCCAAGTGTCCCTAAATCCTTGTCCAAGAACTAATCTGTGCATGCATAGGAGAAAACTATCTGAGGAAAGAACACCAGAAAGGAGTATGCAGAACAATCCTCAGGGCTCACACAGAGCTGAGAATAGTTGACTTTCTCACTGGAGAGAGTGGAAAGACTATGATAGGCAGGGTGTCAGGTAGAATCCTCAGAAAGGCATTGCCTCAGTAATAGGGACTAATTAGCCCTAAACTAAAGGCTCTGGACATGCCATAACAAAGCTTATAAATCAGCCTCAATTTAACTGTATCCCACTACAAAGCCCAACAGTATTTAAAGGAATACAACAAATTCCAGACCCCAAAAACATAAAATTTGTAATGTCCAACATCTAATAAAAAAATTACCAGGCCAAGCAGGAAAATTTGATCTATAAATAGGAGAGAAAGTAATCAATAGAAACTGAATGAGAAATGAAAGAGATGATGTAATTGGCCAAATAAGATCATTAGAACAACTATTGTAAGTATACTCCATTTGTTTAAGGAGGTAGAGGGAAACATGAACATGATGAGAAGAGAAATGGAAGATACAAAAAGGGATTCAAATTCAACTTCTAGTGATGAGAAGTACAATATCTGAAGTGAAAAAAATACTCTGAATGGGATTAACAACAGATTAGATACTATGGAAGAAAAGAATAGTGAATTTGAAGACATAGACAAATATCTAATATAAATCAGAGTAAAGAGTTGATGCTTTGCTCATTTTTTTTTCAATGAGCCATGCGACAATATTAGACTTCAAACATATGTAGAATTGGAGTCCCAATAGGAGAAGACAAAGAGGAGAGAGAGAAAAAGTATTTGAAGAAATAATGGCCACAGTTTTTCCAAATTTGATGAAAACTATAAATGCACAGATCCAAGAAGCTCAATCAAGCCCAACCAGAAGAATCATGAAGAAAATGACACCAAGGCACATCAAAATCAAGTTGCTGAAAACCAGTAGCAAAGAGAAAATCTTAAAAGCAGCCAGAGAAAAAAGACAAATTATGTATAGAATAAAGATAAGAATGACAGCTGACTTTGAGAGAAACCATGCCAGCCAGAAGACAATAGAGTGGCATCTTTAAATTATTGAAAGAAAAAAAAACTGTCAACCTAGAATCATGCCCAGCCAAAAGTACCTTTCAAAAAGGAAGGTGAAATGAAGACTTTCAAGCAAACAAAAGTTGAGAGAATTCATCACCAGGAGACCTGCACTACAAGAATATCAAAGGAAGATTTCTAGGCAAAAGAAAAAGAGTGCCAGATGAAAATTTAGAAGTACAGAGAGGAGTGAAGAGCACCAGATATAGTCAGTATGTGGGTAACTACAAAAGATGTTTTTCTGATATTATTTTCAAAAATTTAAAGTATAATGGACATTTAAAAGCAAAACTAAGGGACCGGCCCGGTGGCATAGCGGTTAAGTTTGTGCACTCCGTTTCAGCAGCCCAGGGTTCGCAGGTTCAGATCCTGGGTGCGCACTGACGCACCGCTTGTCAAGCCATGCTGTGGCGGCATCCCATATAAAGTCGAGGAAGATGGGCATGGATGTTAGCCCAGGGCCAATCTTCCTCAGCAAAAAAGAGGAGGATTGGCAACAGATGTTAGCTCAGGGCTAATCTTCCTCACATACACACTAAAATAATAAAATAAAATAAAAGCAAAACTAATAATGTTTTATAACATAAGTGGAAATAAAATGTAAGATAACAATAGTACAAAGGAGAGGGAGTTGGAGGGAATGGATTTTTACCATTGTAAGATTCTCACACTGTAAGTGAAAAGTGAGTAATATCTCAGGGTACACTGTGATAAATTAAAAATGAATATAGTAAACTGTAGAGAAACCACTTTAAAAAATGGAAAGCACTAAAAAACAGACGTATGGTTCATAAGCCAATAATGGAGATAAGATTGAATCCTAAAAAATACTCATTTAATCCAAAAGAAGGCAAGAAAAAAGGGGGAAAAAAAAGAACAAAGAACGGATGAGACCAATATAAAACAAATAGCAAGATGGTAGATTTAAACCTAATTATATTGGTAATATTATTAAATTTAAATGATCTAAACACTCTCTTTTAAATGAATTGTTGGATTGGATAAATGAGCATTACTCAATTTTCTGTCTACAAGAAACTCACTTTAATATAAAGATACATGTGTTAAATGTAAAAGAATGGGAAAGATATATATATGCAAATATTAATCAAAAGAAAGCTGGAGTTGTGTTAATGTCAGATAAAATAGACTTCAGAACAAAGACTATTATCAGGGATAAAGAGGGACATTACATATGATAAAGGTGTCAATTCATTAAGAAGACCTAAAAATCCTAAATGTGTATGTAGCTAATAACAGTTTTTAAAAATATGAAAAAAAACCTGATAGATATGAAAGGAAAAATGGACAAATTAACAATTATATTTGGAAATTTCAACACCTTTTTCCCAATAACTGATAGAAAGCAAGTAGACAGAAAATCATGAAGGATATTAAGACTTGAACATCACTATTAACTAACCTGATCTAATTGGTATTTGCAGAGCGCTCAATCCAACGACAGCAGAATACACATTCTTTTCAAGTGTGTTTCCCAGGATAGACCATATTCTGGGTAATAATCAAGTCTTAATAAATGTAATGTCTTAGATTTTGGCTGCTGTAACAAATGACCAAAAACCTGCTGGCTTAAAACAACACAGATTTATTACCTTTCAGTTCTGGAGGTTTGAATTCCAGAATGGGTCTCACTGGGCTAAAATCAAGATGTTGGCAAAGCTGCACTCCTTTTGGAGGCTCTATGGGAGAGTCCATTTCCATGCCTTCTCTAACTTCTAGAGGCGGCCACAATGGCAGCAATGTCTGGCTGACTTTTTCCTCATAGCACCATCTCTTTGTTTCTCTCTCTTCTGCCTTCTTCTTCCACTTGAAAGGACCCTTGTGATTACATGAGGCCCAGCTGGTAATCCAGGCTAATATCTCCATCTGAAGGTCAGTTGATAAAATTAATTCCATCTGGAACCTTAATTCCCCTTCCCACATAAGGTAACGTATTCACAGGTTCTGCAGAAGGGGATGTGCACATCTTTGGAGGGGAGAATTATTCTGCTTACTACGTTTAAAATGATTGAGATCATGTCAAGTGTATTCTCTGACCACAAGGGAATTAAATAGAAAAAAAATTTAAAAATGGTATTTGGAAAAAATCCCAAATATTTGGAAACTAAACAACACACATCTAAATAATCCATGGGTCAAAGAAGAATCACAAGCCCAATTCCAGGATATTTGGAACTGGAGGGAAAATCCTGGAGGAGTGATTGGGAAAAAGTGAGATATAACTGCTGGAATGGGACACTGGAATGGGACTACTGGAATGATTTTGTGCAGCAACAGTCGTGGTACCTGGGGAGGAAGAACTTTAGACTACAGGAAGTTAAGGGGGAGAGGGACAATTAATTATCTTTTCCCACCACATAACCTGGAAAAACAGTGAGATGATCCTCCTGAATCAAGCAGCAGCTGCACCTGGCAATCTGACCTGCTGCTGGGTTGGTCATTCCCATTCACGTGCTATGAAATCAGAAAAACTCACGTGGACACAGAGAGTCTCGAACTATTCTGCTTGCTTGATGCCGTCAACAGGTACTCTAGAACACGGACCCCTTCATACACTTACAAACCATAGTCTGGCACAATTTTGCTCATTTTGACTGATAGGAATTCATTTGCTTCTCCTGTGGCTCCAGGAGCCTTAGGTTGTATGGCAATTGAGGCAGGAACTACTCACTGACATTGCCCATGTGGCTTAAACAAACCAATATAACCATGATCCAAATCAAGTTTAACAACAAATCTCGAACTGCATGTCATTGTTAATATATAGAAATTTAATGGATTTTTGTATATTAAACTTGTTTTCTATGGCATTGTTAAATGTACTTACTAGTTCTAGTAACTATTTTGTAGATTTCTTCACATTTTCTTTATAGATAATTATGTTGTTTCTGAATAAAGATAGTTTTGCTTCTTTCTTTCCAAACTGTATTTCTTTTATTTCTTTTTCTTGCCTCATTGCGCTGGCTAGGACCTCCAGTATGATGTTGAATAGAAATAATGAGAGTAAACTTAAATGAAAAAAAAAAACCCAGCACCATCATATGGCTGGTGAAGTAATTATATATGATATGTGAATAAATTCTTAGTAGAAGATTTAACCCTTCATTTTAAAAGAGAAGAGCTTGCAGATGTCATACTTAAAACAGATGCTATATTTTCAATAAATAATTCTTAAATTAAAAAATAATCATAACTTTATAAAAATTGCATTTTATTGCCCAATCAAAATTATCTTCAACTTTTAGAACACATGAAAATTCAGTTTGAATCAATTTTTTGACCATTTTAAATAATTGAGAATAATTTATATTTGATTTGCCCCCACAGGTACTTTTTACAATTCCTTTCTTTTCTTTTTCATGAAAACATGTTCAAAAGTCCGTGCTGTACATGAAAAGATGTTCAACATCACTAATCATCAGGGAAATGCAAATCAAAAAAACACTAAGATATCACCTCACGCCTGTTAGAATGGCTATAATCACCAAGACAAAAAACAACAAATGTTGGAGAGGATGTGGAGAAACAGGAACCGTCATACACAGCTGGTGGGAATGCAAACTGGTGCAGCATCTATGGAAAACGGTATGGAGATTCCTCAAAGAATTAAAAATAGAAATACCCTATGATCCAGCTATTCCACTACTGGGAATCTAGCCAACGAACCTGAAATCAACAATCCAAAGAGGCTTATGCACCCCTATGTTCATTACAGCATTATTCACCATAGCCGAGAAGTGGAAGCAACCTAAGTGTCCCTCGACTGACGATTGGATTAAGAAAATGTGGTATATATATACAATGGAATACTACTCAGCCATAAAAAAGACAAAATCGTCCCATTTGCAACAGCATGGATGGGCCTAGAGGGTATTATGTTAAGTGAAATAAGCCAGAAAGAGAAAGACAAACACTGTATGATCTCACTCATATGTGGAATATAAACCAACACATGGACAGAGAAAACTGTATTGTGGTTACCAGGGACAATGGGGGTGGGGGGTGGGCACAAGGGGTGAAGGGAGACATATACATGGTGATGGACAAACAAAAATGTACAACCCAAAATTTCACAATGTTATAAACTATTAAAACATCAATTAAGGGCTGGCCCTGAGGCTTAGCTGTTAAGTGCGTGCGCTCCGCTTCGGATCCCTGGTGCGCACCGACGCACCACTTCGCCGTCCATGCTGAGGCCACATCCCACATACAGCAACTAGAAGGATGTGCAGCTATGACATACAACTATCTACTGGGGCTTTGGGGGGAAAAATAAATAAATAAATAAAATCTTAAAAAAAAAAAAATCAATTAAAAAAAAAAAAAAGTCCTTGCTGTATCCCAGCACCTAGGGCCATTCCGGGCACATAGCTGGTGCTCGATGTGTGTTTGTTAAATGAGTGAACATTAAGTATATGGCAGAAGAATAAACTTTTTCTGAACCCAATAAATTGAAAAGATATCTTTGTGTGCTTTAGAAAAAGCTATTTTAAATCATATGACTAACTTAAAGTATATGGAAAAAAATGCTGTCTCTGTAAATATAAAAGAACCATTTAAAAAAAAAAACAATTGAGAGCAGTCTTTAAAGATTTTATAAATGGATACACTATTTGCAAGCATAGTATGGAAAAAGATGAACATTTTCAGAAGGAAGTTCCCTGTATGTTGCTGAATTTCACATATATGCATTAGCCCAAACACACAGAGTTAAGTGCTTAATATCCATTTCATAGACTCTCATGGGAAAAATGTGAGCAGCACAGATTCAATAAGTTAAGGTCACTTGACTCAACAATTTCTCTTATAATCAGGGAAAACTTCAGGAGTGTTACATTCTTTTATAATCTTCTCTAACTTCTCACATTTCCGCTTGTGGCTCATGATGCTGCCAAATGCTATAAAACTGCAGTTACAGTTTTTTTCTGATTAGTGTCTCTTGCTGCTCCTTTCACTAGGCAGCGTGCTACAGAGGGAAGACAGTGGGCCTTTTGTGAATTCTGTCACTTTTATTTGCATAAGTCCTTTAAACTTTCAGAGCTTCATTTTGCTCATCTGTAAAATGGGCTAATAATGCTTAGTCCATACTGTGGCCAATAAGGTAAGGGATAGGAAAGCACCTAAAACACATAGTAGGACGTCAGTAAACTTTTTTGGTCATCGTTACAAATTAATGTTTTGTGATGAAAAAGCACTGAAATTGAAATTTTGGCTCCTCCAGTTACCAATTGTTTGATCTTGGGTAGGTGACTTCACTCCTCTGAACTGAATTATAATACCTGCCTCGAGAAGAACTACCTCATAAAGTTTAAGAATGAAAGATGATATGTAGAAAGCGCTCAGTAAACTTCAATTATAAAATGATTTAAAAGTATTTACATACATAAAAATCAACTCAAAATGGATTGAAAACTTGAATGTAAGACCTGAAACCATGAAGCTCCTAGAAGAACACATAGGTGGTAAGCTCCTTGACATCAGTCTTGCCTATAATTTTTTGGATTTGACACTGAAAGCAAAGACAACAAAAGCAAAAATAAACAAGTAGGACTACATCCAGCTAAAAAGCTTCTGTATCAAAGGAAACCATCAACAAATGAAAAGACAACCTAGGAATGGGAGAAAATATTTGCAATAATAATAATGATAAGAGATTAATACCCAAAATATATAAAGAGGTCATAAAACTTAATAGAAAAAAACTCAAACAATCTGATTAAAAAATGAGCAGAGGAACTAAATAGACATTTTTCCAAAGAATACATACAAATGGCCAACAGGTACATGAATAGATGCTCCATATCACTAATCATCAGGGAAATGCAAATCAAAACCACAGTGAGATATTACCTCCCATCTGTTAGAATGGCTGTTATCAAAAAGGAAAGATAAGTGTTGGTGAGAATGTGGAGAAAGTGAAATCTTTGTGTCCTGAAGGTGAGAATGTAACATCGTGCACCCACCGTGGAAAACAGTATAGCAGATCCTCAAAAAGTTAAAAATAGAATTACCATATGATCCAATAATTTCACTTCTGAGTATATACCCAAAAGAATTGAAAGCAGGGTCTCAAAAAGATGTTTGTACACCCATGTTCATAGCACTGTTATTCACAATAGCCAAAAGATGGAAACATTTCAAATATCAACAGATGAATAGATAAACAAAATATGGTGTGTGTATTATATATATATATATATATATATATGGTCAAAAAATTGATTCAAACTGAATTTTCATTTGTTCTAAAAGTTGAAGATAATTTTGATTGGGCAATAAAATGCAATTTTTATAAAGTTATGATTATTTTTTAATTTAAGAATTATTTATTGAAAATATAGCATTTGTTTTAAGTATGACATCTGCAAGCTCTTCTCTTTTAAAGCGTAAGTATAATAAATAAGTAGATTATGTAGTATGTTCGAAGATGATACATGTGATGGAAAACAATAAAGCAGGATGATGGAGATGGGGATCTTGGACCCTAACCTGTGATTGAATGATTTTCACACTGTATTCCACAGAACCCTGGGGGCTGCAGAGGTGCTTCAGGGGGTCAGTAAGCATTTGTTCTGAATTTTATTTTTTAATATGTTTTAAAATATTTCACAAATAGTAATGAGAAACAGCGTGGGCAAACAAATACATTATGTACCAAATTTTACACATTAAATACCATCAAAGCGTTAACTTTTGCTGTCACAATAGCTTATGTTTGGAAAAGACCTGGATTTCGAAAGAGTTCTGTTCATATTAATTGACTTTATAATATATAATTTTACCCAGTTAAACCTAAAGGTGAATTTACTTTAAAAAAAATCTCACTTATGTATTCTATATATTGAGGATCCACTGCAAAAATTATTTGAAAACCTCTTTGTTGGAATTCAATTTGCCTTACTGTTGGATTACCATAGTTACCTTCAGCTTCAAGGTTTCTCCTTTCTAATCTCTTTTGCATCCCATTGCTGGAGTTAATTTTCTTACAACACTGAAGCTTTTAATTAAATGCTTGAAACTCAAACCCTATTGTGGGGGA
Source organism: Diceros bicornis minor (assembly GCF_020826845.1). Taxonomy (NCBI): domain Eukaryota; kingdom Metazoa; phylum Chordata; class Mammalia; order Perissodactyla; family Rhinocerotidae; genus Diceros; species Diceros bicornis. The sequence goes on along the minus strand of NC_080748.1, from coordinate 34,367,280 downwards.
AAGTAAACCAAGATATTAGCTATAGCTCTGCCACAAAATGCTTTGTGACCTTAAGCAAATCTTTATTTTCTCATCTGTAAGTATCGTCTCTGCTCTAAATTTTACCTAGATGATTTTTTTCCCTAGCTGTCAGCGGTCTTGATGATACATCTCTAGCTTACCCACCCAGTTCCTCCTCCCCACTAATCCCTGCCCTTATCCTTTCTCTTCACTCCTATCTCCTCCCTTCCCCACTGTACACACCATTTGCTGATTAATTACTCTCTGCATGTATTCATGTTATTTCTCCAGCCCAGACCTGCCTCTTTCTTTAGCCTGTTGATGTAAACTCTGCACATTCTTTTAAAATAGTCTTCTAGAACTAGTGGTTAAAGAAGAGTTCCTAGAAGAATGCTGGCAATACCAAATGATTAGCATTAAGGTAGATTGAGAATTGGGAACAAGCCATTTGATTTGTCTAGAACTGTGCTGTCCAGTACGGTAGCCACTAGCTATGTGTGGCTATTTAAATTAAAATCAATTAAAATTCAATTAAAAATTCAGTTTTTCAGTCTCATACATTTCAAGTGCTCAAACGCCATATGTGGCTAATGGCTACTCTATTGAACAGTGCAGATTTAGAACATTTCCATCACTACAGAAAGTTCTGTTGGACAACACTGGTCTAAAAGGTCACAGGTGAGTTGAGAGTTCTGTTTCAAGGACTTCTGGAGGAGAAGTATGTTGGCAGATGGTCAGAGGAAATGTTTGATAAAGAAACAAAAGTGGTGAGTTTAGGGGTTTGACAGTGGCAAGAGGGAGAGACATAGGGAAGAAGGTAATGGCCAAGTAAAAAGAGGTGTGTGGAAAAAAATTTGTGGAAACAGTAGGGCTGAATCTGTTCTAGACATTGGAGGAAGAATAAGTAAGTAGGAAGAGGTAGACATATTGGATATTGGGAAAAACATGTGAAACAGGATGTTGACATGGGTTTCCTTCTGTTTCAGTTTTGGCTGAGGCCCTAAAAGGCTCAAATAAAACAATAGGTGGCCATGGTATCCACATTCCTAAGTAAAGTTTACGCTTCTTAGCCTAACACCTTGAAGGTGTGGCTGAGGTTGAAGAGGCCAAGACAAGGGCTGGGAGGGCAGGAAGGAAAGGGTTGCTTCCATCTCACCTCGAGCTGAGTGAGGGGGGTTGGAAGGAGACCGCTTGGCTCTCTTGACATGATCTGTGTCCTCCTGAGGCTCTGAGGACACTGAATCTGGACTAGAAAAGTTTAGAGGTCAATGCTGGAGCTATACTGAGCGGCCTGGCTCCAGAACAAGGAGAGGCGGCTACCATGGAGCCAGCTGTGCTTTCACTAATAACAAGGGAGCGGGGTCTGTTTTCCATGAACCAGGAGAGGGCCTGGTGGTCTTTTAAAGAGTAGCCGCACCTAAGAGCCTTTCCTGCCAGGGACAGCGTGACCTGTGCGGTAGAGGCTGGAGATGTGTCCATCAGATGCAGGGGCTGGAGGGTGCGCGGGCATTCTAAGTTATCACCTGGAGGAGAGGCTTTGCTTCAGCCTTGGGAGCTGCAGAAAGATGTTTCCAGAGGGAAAATCTCTGCAGAACCCACGAGGAGGCCCCATTTGAGGAGTCAGACACTGTGGGTAGTGAATTGAAGGTGGGAGCTGACAGATTCGAGAGCAGAAGCCTACTGTGCCTGGAATAGCCCGAGCTGGGGGAGGGGAGAAACTGTAACTTTGAATAAAGTTTGGAGTTTGGGCTGGACATTTTACCTACTGAAACATAACTGTTTTTGTGACTAGAAGTGACTACAGGACTTTTAATTTTTATGAATGACTGGGAAAGCTTTGGAACACATTTCATCCATGACAAGGAGTGAATAGGCTTCTGAATGGATTAAAGACACAGTGGAGAAAGAATGTAGTTTTTACTGCTTGCACTCTATGGAATCCTGCTTATTTGGGGCAATGGCTATACTAATTTGGGGTTTGATGAGAGTACACAATGTTTAGAAAGACTTTTAAGAGATTGTGTTGAGAGTTAGTAAGAAGTAAGCAAAAGGATAATAGCCTGCAATATGCCTGGTTGAAGAGAAACAACAGGAATTAAGTGGATCAGGCAAATGAGATTTTTGCTTCTCTTTCCGGGAGTACTCTGTAGTCTGGGATAAGGAGATTGTTATATTTTGTTATATTTTTATTTCGGGCTTATAGTTCTAGTAATTTTAAGCCTTGTAGCTTTGTGGATTGTCATTTTGAAGTAAGAGTAAAGTAAATGGAGAAAGCTGTTTAACGTAGCTGAACTTCCTTCTGTTTGTGGTGGTTCAAGTGCCCTTTGATGCTATTAAGGTGATAATAATTAATTGTTTCTTTTAGCTCATGGTTGGGCCGGAGTAGTATATTATTTCTACTTTATTTTTAGGATTGATTGATTTATTATGTACATAATATAGGGACTCATAATTATTATACCTTATCATTTGGGATGCCATGAGCTGCAAGTAACCAAGTACCCTAAATCATATTGGCTTAAGTACCTGGAGGAGGGGCAGGCTCTGACTCACTTCTCTCTGATTCTCCAGGCTTTGCCCTCCTGTCTGTGTTAGCTATATTCTTAGTAAAGTGCCTGAATCAATTCCAGGTGTCACATCCAGACAGCAGACAGAAAACAGGCTCTCTCTCCAGGTATACCAAAAGCAGCACCCCCAGGAGACCTCTACTCACATCTCATTGGCCAGAGTTGGGTTACATCCCACCTCTGAACTAATTACTGATGCCAAGGGGAAAGGAATCCTCTTAGCAATTTATTAAACTAATTAATATGTACTTGCTAGAACTAGGAATAGAGTAAGCATCCCCTAAGCATATGACTTACAGAGCAAGAGTGCGTATCTAAACCAAACCAGGGTACCGTTAGGGAGGAAGAAAAGGGAAATGGATGTTGGGTAGAGTCTTGTACCTATTCCTAAATGTATATATAATGACTAATTACAGATTAGGTGGTTGGAGCATAGTGTATGTAGGCTAACCTGCTGTGACAGAACTCCAAAATATAGTGCCTTAAATAATATAAAAGTTTATTTCTCTCCCACCATTTATAATTTAGAGGCATATGGTCTAGAGCTGGTCAGGGGGGCTCTAACATAGCTTGAATATTAGAGTTACCAGGTTGTAATAACAAAGAAACCCCCAAATTCAGAGACTTAGAAGACAAAGAACTTTCTGTCTTACATCACGGTCCAAGGAAATCTTCTGAGGTGAGTGGGTATCTCTGCTGCCTGGGGCCATTCAGGGACCCCAGTTCCTCCCTTTTTGTTTCCTTGCCATCTCCCCTGGGGGTTGTCCTTGCTTTTGTGATCAAAGCTATGTCACCCTTTCTAGGTTCCAGCCAGAAAACAGCAAAAGAGAAGGTGGAGGGAGGTAGGCCCATGTATAAAGGCCTAGGCCAAAATGGCACTATTACTTCTGCTCACATTCCATTGGCAAGATCTAAGCCACAGGGGACAGCCAACTGCAAAAAGCCTGCTGTCTTAGTGCATTTGGGCAGCTATAACAAAATACCGTAGACTGGATGGTTTATAAACAACACATTTATTTCTCATAGTTCTGGAGGCTGGGAAGTCCAAGATCAAGGCGCTGGCAAATTCACTGTCTGGTGAGGGCCTGCTTCCTGGTTCACAGATGGCCATCTTCTAGCTGTGTCCTCACACACACATTTTCTTCTCATACTGTAATGTATTTTTCAGAATTCATGTACCACTGACTATTGAAAATGAGAGAGATAAGCTTTTTAGAGTAAACATAATCTTAGCACATTGCTCTCCTCTGCGAATCCATTACCTTTTACAAATAGGGCTCTGTGAGGACTGAGCACGTGGAATTGCAAATGAGTGAGCTCTACTTGAGTGACACATTTGGAAAGGAGGGTATTTAAGCCCAACATTTAAGGGTGAGTCATCGAGGAGGAAAGATCCTGGTGAAAAGTATTCTGGGCCTATGGAAAGACACTTAAATAAAGCCCCCAAGATAGGAGGATGTCTGTTTTGTTCAGCCAACGGCCGGTGGACCAGTAAGCCAGGAGCATAAACTGCAGGGGCAGTGAGCATGGAAGCTGCACCTAGAGAGGGGGCTACTAAATCAGTAAAGATGTAGACAGTCAAGAGCCTTAAATGCAGAGTTTTTTTTTTTTTTTTATTCTGTGGTTTATGAACAACCCACAAAGATTTTGAACGGGAAAGTGACAGGATGACAGCTGTATCTTAGGGAAACAATTCTGGAGAGAAGGAGTATGGAGAATTAATTAGAGGGAGGGACTAGTTGATGTCCCTGTGATCTTCTTTTATGAACAATAGGGAACTTTCGTTGGATTGTGTTCACCTGAGGCCTGCCCCAGTAGGTCAGCGTCCCTGTGAGTAGAGGAATAACAACTGTGAGGACAGGCCCTAGACAGGCTGACAGGAGGGTTTAGCTTCTTGGTTTTGGTTTGGCGCCCTTGAGTGTGGTGTCTCTCTGAGCTTGTTCTCCTTGATGGTATGGGAACACCTGATGTGCACCTGCTGGGGGAGCCGAGACAGAAAGGTCCTGGGGTCCCTCTTTGGGCCACAGGCCTGGAGGACAAGCAGTATTTTATTCGTATTGGTTAGCGTGGTCCTCTCTGTGTTTTGTCTCTTTTGTTATTGCCAGCCTTTGGTAAAGACTTGTTTGAGTGTTCTGTCTTCTCTCCACTTTATTATGAGTTATTAAGAATAGAGTTGTTTTCCACACTTGGGCCAAAATTCAAGGAGAAACACTAACTTCTAAATGAAGGGTTAGTGCTGATGGCAGTCAGGCTAGCTGATCTGGCTCTTGTCTCCAGCAGGAGATTCTTCCTCCAGTGCTAGTCTTCATTTCTTCATAGGAGGTAATTGCTCAAGTCTAGGTGAGAAATAACGAAGTTAGCGGAATTGGGGCACTGGCAGTAGGAGCAGAAAGGAAGACCAGATTTCGAAAACATTTTGATAGCAGACTAAAGAATTTAGGGGCAAAGGAGAATAAAAGATAGTTTGGAAGTTTGGGGATTGTATGCTTAGGAAAATGCTGCTGCTGCTAACAGATGGAGTCACAGCAAGAGGAGGAGAGTTGCCGTGGGAAGGTGCTGAGTTCACTCTGATTTCTGCATAGGGTAAGGGACTTTTACCCAGTGTTGTGTAGTTATTTACTGGAAGTTTCAGAATTAGAATCTAGATTTCCTGAACCAGCTCAATGTTTTTTCTATTACACTAAGACATACATTACATGAAATAAAATGTACTTGTGGAGTTCCGGGTGGTGATAGCATCTCCATGCAGAGATGTCAAGTAAGCAGTTGTAAATGGAACTGAAGTGAAAAATTGAGAATAAATGTATAAATTTGTTTTAGGAGTTATGTATATATTTAGAGGACATAATTGGAGCTATGTGAAGGATAAGTTCACCCAGAGAGATTTGGCACGTAGGATATAATTGGAAATAGCCAAGGGGCAGCTTTCTTGAAGAAGGAGTGAAAGCTATGCAGTAAGGCTGAAGAAAAGGAAAGAGGCAGCAAGAATACTCTACTTTTTTTTTTTAAGAAGTTTTGTAATAATGGAGATGAAGGCGTAGATTGTAACCTGGGACATAATCAAGAGGTGAAAAAAGCTTTTACTTTTTAAGATCACACATGCCAAGGGGAAAGACTTGGTGGAGAGGAAATAATTAGAAATGGAAGACAGAGGGAATAGTTCAATGTAATTTAACAAATTTAAGTACCACTGAGGTGATAGGCCTGGTGCTGGGTACCAGGCATACAAAGATGAAGTAAACATGGTCCTGCCTTTGGGAAGTTTACTGCCAATGAAGGGCAGGAACAAGAAAAGCACGAGAACAGCTAATAGCTACTGAGCACTACGTGTCAGGAACTGTTGTACTTTACAGGCACTGACTCATTTAGTCCTCACAACACTCCTTTGAGTTAGTTATCATCGTTATTGTCCACATTTTAAAGGAGAGGAAACTCAGGCACAGAAAGGTTAAGTAATTTGCCCAAGGCCTTTAACAACCAAGATTTGCACCCAGGCCATAGCTCTGCACTTGCTGTGTGTCACGTAAACGGGTTATTACACTACAATTGCAAAGAGAGAAGGAAGAAAAATGCACAGAAGTAGCATAAAGGAGAGAGGAGTTACATTTTTCTGCAGGGGATAGAGTAGGGCAGGAAGATCTGAGAGGAGGAATACGTGGATGACAGGGCATGGATCCAGCTAAATGAACCCACTGTCATGACCAAAGCGTAGAACCCATGTTGGTATTAGGTGTGTATGTATATATTACTGTTTTGCCTCATAATTTGCACAGCCTTCGTCTCTGACCTTTTCTCTGCCCCATCCTAATCACAGGGGACAGTAACATTTGGTTTTATTCATTTCTATGAACAATTAAAATATTTTTTTAAAAATCTGCTAGAACTGAGTTATCCTTTTAGGGGTATCAGTCCTTCCCATCAAAACTGTCATTAGAGTGGAGTTTGTGATATTGAATATAACATGTATGTGTCTGTCTATGTGTCTGTCTACTATCTACCTACTACCCATCTACCTACCTATCTATGAATTCAGAGAACAGGCAGAAATATAACAGAATTTCCTATGCATTTGGGACCCAGATTATCTCTGGGGAAGAACCAGAGAATTTGAGAGGCAGATTATTGAAGATACAATTGAAATTCCAGAAACTAGGCAGATATTTTGCATAGAATGGTTAATAGCCTTTTCTGAGGTAAGCATATGTGGTAAATATATGACTCCTGGTTATATGTGGTTAGTCTGCCAGATCCTGAGCTTCATGCATTTCCCATCTCATCCTTGGCCACACCACTGACCGCCAGCTCCTGTCTCAGCCATGAATTTCAGTCTAGGATCAGGAACGCCAGGACAGCAGCAGTATTGTGCGACTCAGGCATGGTGTGAGGTTGTCTGTTTTGTACATTAGTTACTAGTTAAAAAAAATAAATAAACATAATGTTTAGTGGTTTGTTTTAGGCTACATCAAAATGCCCCTACATCAAAATAGTTCTGTCATTGTGGCCTTATGGGAAAGTGGTTACATCAAAATGTCATGTGTGGGCAAAGAGATTATTCTTGAAAGTGAGTAGGGGCATTTGATAAACGAAAAAGTAAGTTCGGAATTGGAAGGATAGCCTTTTGACCCCTTTACAGCAGAGTTACTATGTGCCACTCACCAGTATAGGCAAGGATTCGTCTAACTGACAGAAGGCCCATCTATGTTCCTGGCTCTGAGAGAAAAACCCGAGCATTAGGTATAACACCACTACCACCCTGTGGCAGTATGTTGTAGTTCATTGTATTTTATGAAAAAAGTGTATCTAGTGTTTATATAGCGTGCACATTTTGTACCTTCACTTTTGAATAAAAGTATAATAGCACTTTATGAAATCATATATTTTATCTCTTTAAGATGAGTTAGAAAAATACATTTAGAAACTCTTAAAGAAGGAACATATTAAAAATGGAGAGAGAGCTTAATTTTAGGAATTAACAAATAGAAGTTCACAAAATAACTACAGTCTCAGGAAGGTAATTATATCTATAGCTTTTCTCAAGAAAACTACCAAGCAGTATAAGGGACAAAGTACTTTAGTCATCATGAGATGGTTTATTGGTAAAGAGGGTAATTAGAATATATTGGATAATCTCCATGATTTTGCCTTAGAATGCATTAATTTATGTTTAAATATAAATATCCCAAATATTAGAGTTTATAGTATTTCAATAGTGAAGGTGTTTTGAATATATGTAGAGGTTTCAGAATACCTCACTAGGCATGAGGGAACGTGGCTTCTCCATCATGTTTCCCTGTGCATATGTTCTCCCATTTCTTGAGGAGCAACCTCATCACTTCTCAGGGTTTGTGCAAGCTACAGCATAACTGGCTTTTGTCTGACAGGTTGAATTTTTTTCCTTTTTAGACAGGGGAGAGGTCCTAGGAGTTGTGTTGGGGAGTCTTTTCTGTCACTGGATTGAATATGGCAGGATTAAAAACTGCAGAGCCACAGACCCATTTTAGTTTTATGCTTCACTTGACTTAACAACCACTTGTATGCACAGTAGAGGGTATATGCTGCCAGTGTAGACGCATGACCAGACTACGTTTTTCTCTCAACATATACACATATATCTGCCAGATAACCCGATTCAGAATGTGTGTATGTGTGTGCTTTATGTGTGTATGTGTGTATGTGTGTTACATGTAAAAGTAAACAATTACTTCCGGTAAAATTTTTAAAAAACCCAAACAATAGTGGTTGTATATTTTTCTGTGAAAAGTAAAACTATTTTACAAAATTCTGAAGTATTAAATGCCAAGGTTTTGTTGTGTGAATATTAGATATCATTATGTTAAATGCATGTAATCATCTTGCCTCATAGCTTTTGAACCGTTGTTTCTGGAGCTGCAGAATTCCTCGGAGGTACCCCGGAATGGGGAGGCTGAGCTGGTCAGGTTCTGGATTGCCTCTTCAAATGCCTGGTCATATGTCCTCAGATTATTCTGATACACAAAACTGCTTGAAGACAACTGCTCCGAGCGCTAGCTTATAAAAACGGCCATGTTTTGTGATGTTGTAAATGACAAAGCACGTGCATCACCTTATTACAGTATCATTAACTACTGGTTCCAGAAGCACACTCTGCCTCCATTCTTCTGTAAGCTGTGGTATCCCTCTCTTACTGCATTATCCTCTGGCTCCTGTCTGAAACATCCTCTCATTGTTCCCACTGCCGTTCCTCTGCTGGCATTTGCTTTCTTGGCTAGGTCAGGCCAGTGGGGGCTTTGGGTGGTGGTGCAGGCTGGAGATGTTAGGGAAGGGGAAGGATAAGCAGATTAGGCTACTCTTCTCTATTCACTTCCTGTCCCCTATTTCCCAGCATGCCATGGTGTCTAGTACAGATCCCAGCTCTTCATTCCCTCATCCACAGCACTTATTCTAGTCTTCATCTGCAAATAAAATCTGGTTTTTCTCTGAAAGATAGTTGAGTGTAGCTTGGTTTCTTGTGGGCAGGCGTCTCTCAAGAGGAGGAAGGGAAGGGCATGAGTGAGCTTGCTCAGTTATTAAATCCAAATTACTCCCCTCATCTCCCCTGGAGAAGAGCCAGTGGAGGCGGAAAGAGGGTGGGAGTAGCATTTTAATGGGGCTCCACACACAGAGAAAGAAACATCTTGAGTGTAGAGATGCAATACCTCCCTAAAAATGTGTTTTAGGAAGATTCTTACAGCAAATTTTTTAAATGTTCAAAGCCAGACCAGAGCAAATGGTTAGACTCAATAGTATCAATTAAAGGTGAATGAAAAAAGGACCCAAAGTGCTGAATTATAAGTTTTTAAAGGGCTTATACAAGTTATTATACTGAAATATTGTTATGAGAGTGCTTATTGTCCTGGCTGATAATTACAGTCACCAAAAGAGATATTAATATGTGTGGGTTCCTATGCCCTGTTCCAGATCTGTTTAATCAAAACCTCCCAGATGAACTGAGGCCGCCAATGTCTATAAAGTTCTCTGTGTGATTCAGATGGCCAGCCAGATTTTAGAACAACTGGTGTATTTGATAAAGCTTGGTGTAATGTATGTATACCCATTTTAATAAAGAGGCTCAAATTTGTTTTTAAGAAAGTAGGAAATTCATAGTGAGACAAAATTCAGAAGGGAAAAGGATACAAGGCACGAGGCTAAAAGGGCCTGGAATCAAGAGGAACATCAGTGATGGGAAATTTTGGAGCCTGATAGAAAAGCCAGGCATGAGGCAATTTAACACATGGCTGATAAAAGAGGTTGACAGACTGAATCAGAAAGAGATCAAATGGCTACCTTCCAAAGACATAAGAGGAGGAGCAGTAATCTTCAATATAAGTTCTGGCATGTTTGTGGAGAAAAATAGTTCTTATTTAATAATCACACAAAAATATATAGAAAGGCTAACAAAGAAAAAAAGCAATGTTAGAGTAGGAGACACAATATAGTAAAGTGCAAACTTGTGATGAAGATAGATTTTTACTTTTAGAGATGTGGAGTCAAATGCAGATCTGTGTGGTTTGAGGTTGACCACTTTCCAAGCCAAATTATGTAAGTTCTGCTGTTGGATAACATATGGAAGGATAAGAAATCTATTACAAATAATAGTTGATTTACACATTTTATAGGTATAGCTGCCTCGTATACCACCTGAATACAATGTTAACGCTGATGAGATAGATGGCCTCCCTTAATAATGATGAAATGGTAGAGGATAAAAACGGAATGGCTTTCAATTTGGAAAAAAAAAAAAGGCAGAATAATCAACAACTAAATACTTACATTTTCTGCAAGGGCATTTGCAAATGAGAAAGAGACGATCATGAAATAAGCTCTGGATCCAGTTCTCAGAATGCTGTCAAGTCTTCTGCCCAGGCTCTCCCTTAAGAGCTCTTACGAGAGTGTATAGTTCAAGTTTCCCCCAATAGACATTTCAACTGCTTTATTTGAATGTCAGTCTTCACTTCATTCATTTGTGCAGTGAATAATTATTAAGAACTGTTCCCTGTGCTAGGAACTGTGATAAGTGCTGGGGCTACACTGGTGAATAGGTGGGCTTGGCCCTCTCTCATTGAGCTCGCAGGCTAGTTGGGGAGATAGATATATCATTTTTGGGCTAATTGGATTTTGAAGTGCTGGTGGCATCCAAGTGGTGTTATCCAGCAACAGTTATCATCATTTTCTAATTCTTACTGGTGAACAAGGCTGATGTTCTAAGAAGTAAAATAATAACATATGGCAATTGCAAACTCTGCCCCATCATGATATTACCTATGATATTAGGTAGAATTTCATGATTGATTTCTGATCTTATGTTTAATGTTTAGAAAACTTTATACATTTTGTGACTGTATACTTTATGTGGTTATATGTGTTCTTAGTGTGATAATTTCTCTAAATATAAGCATTGGACCCTTGTTCAGGAATGTTATCGCTTTTTTTAACTTGTGTCAGTCCCACTTAAATACCTTTTCCTGAAAGTATGACTTGCTAAAAGAGTCCCTTACTTGTGATACTTGATATTTATATAGCATGTGGGAGGTTATGAAAGATATTTATACAACATTTGGTTTCATCCTAACACCTCTGAGGAATACAGGGCAGGTAGTGTTTATCCTCACCTTTACAGATGAGGAAACTTAGGTTCATAGACGTTAGTACTTATTTAAAGTCTCAATGCTAGTAAATGGTGGAGCCAGAAGTGGAACCCAAATCAGGGCTCTTTTTAGGAGTTAGGTCTATTTCTTTTATACTTTCTGTCAGTATATTGACTTGTTGGAAAGAAAAATGGAAATATCTTTCTGCCTTAAATTACTCAAATTCTTATCAGTCAAAGAAAAAAATGTTTTAATCCTTTTAATTTCTTATTTTTTGTTTTCTGATTATTCAGTAAATCAATTAACATGTATTAATTATTTTTTTAGTATCAGGTACATGGCCATATATAGGATGAAAAAATAAATAAGGTATAGGAGAGACAAAAATTTTTTAAAATTCCTATACAACATGATTAATGGTATAAATTATGTATAAGCACAGTGCTGTGGGTGCACCTAGGATGCCATGGTACCTATGCCTTGAAGGCTGGTGGAATGGGGGTGGGCTTACAAGAAGAAGCAGAGGACAATATTTTGAGTAGAAGGAAGAACTCATGAAAAAGCTTAGACAGAGGGAAGCACTGAGTATTTGGGGATTAGCAGGTGTCCTCACATGGCAGAAGGAGTGAGAGAGTTTTCTGAGGTCTCTTTTATAAGGGCACTAATCCCATTCGTGAGGGCTCCACCCCTTATGACCTAATCTGCTAGAGACCCCACCTCCTGATACCATCAAATTAGGAGTTAGGATTTCAATTTTTCAGAGACACAAACATTCAGTCCATAACAACCCAGCTCTCCCATCACAGCAAATTCCATCCTCATTCCCTCAAAGATAAGTTAAGGGGTCATGTCAGGACAAGACTAGGAGAAGCTTGAGATTGTTCTGGAATTTTCGAAAACATCTGTAAGAGATGAGTCATCACTGACATTCCCACTTCACCATATCAAGCTTTTCACCACACCTATTTGATGGCCCCCAAAAAGCCAATATATGAAAATGTACATTTAGCAGATAAATCGGGTAGTAACTGTTTGATTTTTCAAAGATTCTTATCTTGACAAAAAGGCTCATTGAATGGCTGTTTGTGAAGTTGCACTCCCCTGAGGATATTAAAGTAGTATTCCATCTAAGTAACTTCAACTTGTGACACAGAATTGTTTCTGAAATTTTAGGTGAAATCCTAGAGCACCCATGTGTGTATAATTTAAGAGAGAAATTACTGTTGTTTGCTCTAAGCAAGGGGTGTGAAATGAGCAATTCCACAGCTTTAAGACATTGGACTAAAAACATTCTCAGAAAGCCAGCTAGATAAGAGATCTTTCAACTTAAAGCTTATTTTATTGATATAATTTTTTCAAAGCCAAGTTCATTTAACTTTTTGTTTTTAATATTTGGAAACTAGGTTACAGTTGGATTACAGTTGAAGTCTGTGGTTTTACTGATTTTTCATAAGGGTCAGATAGTACTAATCTCTGCCAGATTATGACTAAATGGTAGTTAAATGTAAATGTTTCTAAGCTCTTTTTTGAAGAAGAGGAGTTTATCCCTTTTTCTAGAGATTGTGAACAAAATAAGATCTAATACTTAATTTTTACAGATTCTTAATTATAACTCTCTGATCATAACTTTCTTGTATCTGTTACTAACTTCAGTTTATTATTCTAGTTGAACATTAATAGCAAATATAATAAATATTATGATTTTAAAGAATGAGTTCTTGTTTCTTACATTGTATGCTCATTATTTTGAGATTTTTGGAACCACATATGTTTTTCTCTGAACCATGCTTTGATTATATGTGCTAGAACTGTTACAAATTAATCATTTTTTGTTATGCTCCTTCTTTTATAAGAAGTGTTTGTTTAACTAGCCATATATAAACAGAAGTTTATTCTGAGGATTAACTTTCATGTGAATAAATGCCTCCTAGTTAAATTCATCTCTTAGAGGAAAGCAGGCTAGCCTCAGAATGTTTTTTCTTCAAGAATTTAAAGTGAACTATTTGGGGGCGGGCCCGGTGGCGCAAGTGGTTAAGTGCCCGCACTCCACTGCGGCGGCCCGGGGTTCACTGGTTCGGATCCCGGGCTTGCACCGACGAACCACTTGTCGGGCCATGCTGTGGTGGCATCCCGTATAGAGTAGAAGAAGATGGGCATGGATGTTAGCCCAGGGCCAGTCTTCCTCAGCAAAAAAAAAAAAAGAGAGAGAGAGAAGGGTTGGCAGATGTTAGCTCAGGGCTGATCTTCCTCACCAAAAAAAAAAAAAAAGTGAACTGTTTATATATTATAACACAGAGAAGTCTGTAAATGCATGAAGATGAGGACTATGTCTTACACCTTTTTGTAGTCCTCACAGCCTCACACGTGGCAGATTAATCTATGCTTATGCAAGATTTAAAGAGCATAAAGTGATATAGAAAAAACAGATAAATTATTTGCTTTGAAAGACTATGTAAGGATCATCTCTAAATTAGCAATATTCTTAAAGTCAGGTTAGATAGACATTTTCCTGTCCCTCTGCCTATCTCTCCCCAACCCCTCACCCAGGGAGTGCTCCTAGGGGCACTTACACCCTTCTGCATTATATCTGCTGTTTTGATACACGTGAAAAGAAGCAGGCTCAGACCTCCTGAATGCTGGAAACCATAAAATAATTTCCAGCCAGTATTTCCTATTTCCTAATTCTTTCATGTTTTTAAAATATAAAGTTATCTTACATACCATTTTACACTTTAACTAAAGTTGTTCAGTTCAACATTTATGGAGGCCCTAAGGTTTCAGCTAGTGTGTTAGATGGCGATGTTATTAAAATGCATAGGACACAGTCTTTGCTCTTATGAAGGTCACAGCATGGTGGGACCACAACCGTGTAAACTGAAGCCATTCAGTGTCGTAGGTGCGGTTATACAGCTAGGATGAGAATGCCTTAGAGGGACAAAGGTGGCATTGGTTGCTTCTTCCCAGGGAATCAGAGAAGCCGTCACAGGGGCAGTGGCAGTGGATCAGAGTTGAGATGAATGGGAGGGGAGCTTTCAAGACAGGCAAATTGAGGCGAGGACTTTAGGGCAGAGGGAGGAGCATGGGAAGGGGCAGGTGATGGGGTTGGAGAGCGTTATGTAGGGGTGTTCTATGATACATATAGAAGTTTGGACTTTATGCTGCAGGCAAAATAGAACTAATGAAAGGCTTTAAGCTGTGGCATAATATAATCAGATTTTCATTTTAGAAAATTACTCTCATAACCATGTGGAGAATGAAGTAGCTTATTTATGCTTTCTTAAAACAGTGCTTTTAGAACATAAATAGACCAAACATTAAGTTTTCTTCCTCATTGCCTTAAACAGAACTTTACAAAAATCCCAATACACCCACTTCTATAATCTGAATTGCCAAATGATTTGTTCTTTGGATAAGTTATGTTTTTATAGCGTTTCAATACTTTGTGTTTGGGTTTAAGACTGACACACTCTCTGCCCTGGGTAACGTGAGATGCTGCACAGGGTAACAGTGTATCTCACCAAGTAACTCTTGCTGATACCCCTTTCTCTCTGTCTTTTGTATCTAGTTGCCCAAGCCAAATGCTTAGACTTTTCCTTGGTTCTTTTCTCTTTCTCGCCCTTCACATCTATTAGCAAGTCCAGTGGATTCTGCCTCCACAATAACATCTCAAATTCCTCAACTTCTGCACGTCTCAGTGATGCTATAACCTTCATTCGTCTTCTAGTCTAACTTCTAGTGTCTTCCCTTTGGACTACTGCCGCAGCCTCCCAGTCGGTCCTCCATTTCCTTTCTCATTCGTTTTCCCATTCTCACTCTGCTGCTTCAAACATTTCACTAGCTTTTTGCACTTAGAATAAAAAGCAAACTCCCTGTTGTGGCCAGCATCTCCTGGCTCTTGTCTCCCTTAACCTCATCTCTTGACACTCCTTCTCCTCTAGCTGTTCTTTGCCCTCGCAGTGGCCTGCAGACACTTCTTCACTTCTTTCAAGAAGCTCTTATAATTTGGTGTCTGGCAAATACTCCCTGAACTTTATAGCATAATGATATCATAATAATAACACTTTATGCCGTTTATTGAATGTTTTCTGTAACCCAGACAGTGTGCTAAGTGCTCTCCAGACATTATCTTATTATTAAATTAGATGCAACAAGCTTGTGAAGTTGGTATTATTATTCCCATACTTTAGGAGAGGAAACTGGGGCACAGAGAGCTGAAGAACTGGCCTGGTTTATATTGTTAGTGTGTGATGGAGCCTGGCTTCAAGTCTGTCTGTCTGACTGTAAACTGGGCTCTTTGGTACTGAAATTTCAAAAGTATTTTGTTATCATCATTTGAAGTATTTTGTTATGATTACGTTTTAATGATCTCACAACAATTCCTGGAGGACAATCTGAGAGCAAGCTCTAGAGAAAATCTCTTATTGAAATTGAAAGTAACGTTAATATGACCTAACTGCCTTTCGGAGACAACAAACTTTTCTCAGTATTTCGTGTCTTGTTGCTAAAAAAACACAGTGTGATATAAAAGTTGGGAATAAACTCTGGAGTCAAGCAGACATGGGTCTAATCTCAGCACCTGCTATTCATTCATATAGATCTCAGTATCATATGTGCCAGATAATTTTCTAGACGCTTGAGATGCATCACTGTGCAGTTCAGTGGGATGGATTTAAAATTTTGATTCTATGAGCTGTTTTTGTCTTGGAGGGTCATTATAGCATTACTGCTCTTCTGTGAATTCACTATAAGTGTGATCCATCTTGGACCCCAGCCCCAGGGGATCTATTTGAGTCAGTCCCGTGACATGTCTCCTAAGGACAATCTCGTAGCAAGGCTATAAGTTTAGGCTGCTATAAATGTACTTTTCTTCTTCCTTTCCGTCTTCTTTCCTTGCAATTAAAATGAAACATTAACTTTATCAGATATAATAAACTCAGGGACCCTATATTCTAAGAGGGGTAACAATAAACATAATAAATAAGTGAATTACATTATACCTTAGAAGATGGAAAGTACTTTGTGTGGGGAGTAAATAAGATCAGGATGGGGGGAAATGTGGAGAGCATGTTGCAGTATTAAATAGGAGGTCAGTGAGGTGGGTCTCATTGAGAAGGTCAGAGACTTGAAGGGGGTGAAGGAGTTGGTCAGATGAATATCTGAGGGAAGGGCAGTCCAGGAGCAGAGAGTAGGTAGTGTCCAGACCTGAGGGAGGAGCATGCATGCCCACTCAAAAGCAAAGCGCCATTGTAGATGGAGGGGACCAAGCGAGGGAGAGATACTAGATGAAGTCAGAGGGGTTCCAAGTATTTTGTTCGTGACGATGAAATGAACTTGTATACACAAAGCGCTTAGCACAGAGTCTGGCCCAGAGTCATGGAGCCCCTGCCCACCTCTTCCAGCCACATCTCCTACTGCTCCCCCTTGCAAACTCTATCCTACATTTATAACCAAAAGCTCTTTGAAGATTCCCCAAATCTCCATGCTGTTTTAAACTTTCTACTTTTGCACACACCTAAAATATCCTTCTCCACCCCTTGTCATTCTGATAAACTCCTTCGAGACCCACCCCAGCCTCTCCTCTGGGGGGACTTCTTTGACTCCCTCTGAGACAGAGCTGATGCTTCCTTCTCTGGACCACCATGCACAGTGCTTTGAATATGTGTTTGTTACAATAACACATAACTAATGATAAATGACTTGCTATGTGCCGTACAAGAAGTCCTTTACATGTTTTTAATTTATTCGTCACCACATCTCTATAAGGTATGGCTTATTGTCATCCCCATTTTATAGATGAATAAATAAAGACATGAAGAAGTTCCGTAACTTGTCTGAGATCATCCAGCTACTAAGTAGTGGCACCAGGAGTTGAACACAAGGTTTCTGGCTCCAGAGCCCATGCTTTTCTTAATCATGACATTATTACATTACACGCACATTACACGTATGCATCACACTGTATTGCAAGTGTTAGTTTGTGTGCATGTGTCCTCCATACTATGCGTGACTACTTGGAGAGCAGGGAACCGTGTCACATTGCGCTTTGCTCTTTGGGGCTTTGTACATGTGCTCCCTTGGTTGAATGGTGAGAAGAAAATAGTCTCTCATGTAATTTGTAAGACATGGGAAATCATATTCAAAATGTTAATGATAGTGTGTCATTAATTCTGCATTGTGTTTGGTTTTGGATTCCATTTTAATCATATCATTCTGCTTCTGCTTCTCCCCAGACCAGTATTAAAGAGGGACAACTTTTGAAGCAAACCAGTTCTTTCCAGAGGTGGAAAAAGCGATACTTCAAACTTCGAGGCCGTACGCTCTATTATGCAAAGGACTCAAAGGTAATTCCAGAGAATACTAGTTGTAAGTGCTTGAGGTTGTGGATGTTCTGTAAGCTGTTTTTGTCTTGGTGCTCACTGTAGCCTTACTGCTCCTCTGTGAATTCAGTATAAATGTGGTCCATCTTGGACCAAATCCCAAGGGGGTCTATTTCAGTCAATTCATGCCGTGTCCCCTAAGAACAATCTTATAGGAAGGTTTTAGTATAATTTGCTTTCTTTCTTTTTTCCTTCCAATTAAAATGAAACATTAAGTGTAACTGTATTAGATATAATAAACTCAAAATTTGGGGTTTGCCCCCCTTGCTTGCTGCTTTTTACCTTATAGATCTTTCCCTGACCAAGAGACAGAGAATTGCTGTAGTTGCTAAGAATTCATGCTCTGGTTTCAGGCAAAAGTTCGTATCCCAATTCCAGCACATTCCAGTGGAGCGGCTGTGGATAATGTGTGTTGTTGATTTTGCTAGCAGTTAAGAATAAAAATCATAGTGAAATAAAATCAAGGCTCTAACTAGTTTTTATATGACAGTTGAATAAGAATGATGTAGTTTTGAGAGAAAAAAATTTGTAATGATGAGCTTCCATTTAAAATGATATTTTAGTATTCCTTCAAAAATAAACATTGACGTTTCTTGCTCCTCTGCCAGTTGAATAATTAATAATTTCCATATTTAAAAATGTATGTTCCTGATATAATTAGTATAGTTATATGCCAAGAGGTAAAAATAAACAAACAAACAAACCTAATTCTTAGTTTATGCAGTTGTAGAAGTAATGACCAAATAAAATAATCATATTTTAAAAGTCATTATGTACAAGATCGTCCCTGATTTGGCTCCATCCTGACTTTTCGCATTTATCTCCAGATAGCTCTGCCCACTTGATAGCCTTCAGCCTTGCCCCGTGTTGCCCATCTCCAGGATGACTTTCCCTCTATCTCCACTTGAAGAAATTCCCTGTTTTCTTTAAGATCCCCCTCAAATAGTCTTTATTCCAGCATTCACAAGAGAGTTTAAGTGTATTCTGCTGGAGAAATTATCTGTGACCTTCCCTAGCATTTCGTAGTATCTCTTCTCTTCCACTTTTAATAGTCTATCTTACATTAAAATTAGTTGTGTCTACTCCATCTCCTGTGCTAGATTATAAATTCTTTCTAGTCAGGGAAAAAGTCCTAGAGTCAGATTGGTTGGATTGAAATAGACTTTTTATAACTGCTTAGAGATCGGGGGCGCGGTGGAAGCTCTCAGAGAAGGGGTCCCCCTTTTCTGTAGTTCTGAGCTGCATTTTTATATCTGCTTTACTGCAAGAACATTGAATGAGTGTGAACAATGACCAACTGACTAAAAGTGGGAAGGATACATTTATTCACTAGAATTTCCTAATCTCTAAATTGTACATTTTTAAAGATTCCATTTCTATGGAGTTTTTACTACTGAAACTTTTTTGATTAAAACCACTTTTAAGAGTACAAAAGAAACATCATCTTATATTTACAGAGCACATTTATCATTTCATTTGAACATATTTATAGATGTGGAAAATAAGGTTCAGAAAGTTCAGAAACTCGTGGCGATCTGAGCCAGGACTAGGTGCTTCTCATTTCTCATTTAGCAAATGTGGGAACGATGACGTTGCCTTTCCCTTCCTGGCAAAGTTGTTACAGGTTTAGAGATGTGGGGGATGTGTGAGTGTATGTGTGTATGTCGCACACTTAGAAGCTTCCCCATAAATTATGCTTCTAGAGAGTACAGAGCGTTTTGCATTGACGTAGTGTGCCAGGGGATTCTTTAAAGTTCTTTTCAGTTTGGGATTTATGTGTTAGTTGTACTTTATGGTTTTACTCACAGAGTATCACTGACTTAAGTTCATTTTCATTTTCTATTCCTAAATCCTGGCATAGCTTCGTAGTCATGACTTGATATTAAAAAAATTATTGAGGAACATTGAGTTAGGTTTTCATTTAATATGTTTGTGTTCTTTTTCATTAACAGTCTCTGATATTTGATGAAGTTGACCTCTCAGATGCCAGTGTAGCTGAAGCAAGCACAAAAAATGCTAACAACAGCTTCACGGTATGGTTATATTCTGCTAACTCCCTACTCCAAAGTTATAGAATGACCTTTCCTAAGCATGTACAGAACTCCATCTTCAGTTACCAGCTGTGTGTCAACTATGCATGTTGGAGTTCTTACTAACACCGTAAACTTGATAAATACATTGCATACTCCAACACCCAACACCATACATGATTGGGTCAATAAACCAATAATGTATTAAATGTATTTTTTGAAAAATATTTATAGTTTTTTCCTTTTTAGACTTTTCAGTTTTAATGCTTTAAATTTTTCATCTCTTTTAAATTTAATACTTCAGCTAATTCCATTGTTCTTGAATATTCAAAAAGTTTGTTTTTTACTTTCAATTTTAAAATAATATTTCTCCTTCTCTTCTACTTTTACTCTATTGCTGTAGTTCACGCAGTTGTTATAGTTCAGGCCTTCATTTCTTCTCATTTAGGTAATTCATGTGGTAGCTATTTAAGAGGTGTCCTCTGTTCCAGTTCTTTTCCAGTTGCAAATCACATTGCTTAAAAGACCTCACTGGCTTGCTGTTGCCTGTCAGGTTACATCTGTGACTCTGTCTTAAAGTCTTGTAAAATCATGCCTCAGCATTCGAGTGTTGCTTATAATTAAGCAACAAATTAATTTGTCCTTGTACACCTCACCAGTCCAGCATTTCTGTCTGTACCTGTGCTTTTCCCGTTCCCTCTGACTTGAATGATTCCTCCTCTAGCTATAGCTGTTGAAATTCTACCAATTCTTCAAAGCTTATCTCAGCTATATCATTCTTCTTCTACCGCTTTCATTCAAAAAAATATGAATTGAGTATCCACTGTGGGCCAGGCACTTGTGCGAAGCACAAGAGATTCAAAGATGAATAAATTATATATATCACCTCCCTCAAAATATTCACAGTACAATTCAGTGAAGTTCATCTGGGGTACTTTGTATAAGTACATATTCTAGGTCCTCTAAGATGCATTGCTCTTGCTATGTTGTTGTCCCCATCCACACGCCCAGTTCTTGCTCTAGGAAGCCACCACTGGTGACAGTTGTGTCCGTTGCCCAGGCACGCCAGGGCAGGGAGGACAGATAAACAAATGCAGAGCAGTTTATACGTGATAGAGGTAAGCCCTGGTAGGAGTGAGGGGAGGGCAGGAAGCAAACGAATTCAGATTTAGTCTTATTGATTTATGGGCACGTGGGATAATTCATGGTGTCAATATTCCTTATCCTCCCTCCTCCCCAGGGAGAGTTTAGTTCAAGGAGAAGAAAGCCAAGAATAGAATCCTGGAAAAATGTTAAAATTTAAGGTTTGACCAGTGAAGACTGAGAGAGAGCATTCTGAAGTGTAGAAGGAGCCTCAGAAGGCAGTGATGCTGTGAAAAGCCAGTGGAAGAGAGTTTCAAGACAGAAGTTGTTAAACATCAAATACTGTAGAGAGATCAAGTCAAAGAAGAAATGAGAAGCATTTGTTGAATTTGTTAACTTGGGGGTCATTTGGTCACATTGATGTGAATAGTTTCAGTGGTGGGGTGACAAGCATTAGGCTGCACTGCAAATGCAAAGTAGAAAGGTAGAGAAGCCAGGGTAGATTACTTTTCTAAAAGTTTGGCTATTAACAGAGGGAGAACAAGTATAGAGAGAAGAATGTTCAGGCTGGAAGAGAGAGCTTTGGTTTCATTGTTGTTCCTCTTTTGCTTTGTTTTTAAAATGGGTTTTGACTGTGTTAATATGAAGAGAGGAAAGGTTTGCTAGAATCAAAAGTTGAAGCTTCAGGGCTGGCCCAGTGGCATAGTGGTTAAGTTCGGTGTGCTCCACTTCGGCGGCCTAGGTTCACAGGTTCAGATCCCGGGCATGGACCTACACCACTTGTGTAGGTCCTCAAACAGAGGAAGACTGGCACAGATGTTAGCTCAGGGCTTACCTTCCTCAAGCAGAAAAAGAGGAAGATTGGCAACAGATGTTAGCTCAGGGTGAATCTTCCTCAGCAAAAAAAAATGTTGAAGCTTCAGGAGAGAGAGGGAATAACTGATGGAGCATGATTGCTGTGTAAGCTGAAGGGCATAGGTTAAGAGATTAGCATTCAACAGGAGACAGAAAGCTTATGGAAGTAGGTGTGGGCAGGAAGTTCATATATTTCAAACCCAAATACTACTATTTTCTCAGTGAAGTTAAAGACAAGCTCATCTGCTTTGAGTAAGGGTTTAGATGGGTTTGGAGTAGCTTCTGTAGAAAATGAGAATTGAAACCAAACAGGGACATGTAGAAAAGTACTAGGTAGTAAATAGTGTCTGCCAAAGATTGGAGGTCAAGTTGAAAATTGTTTTTAATTCCTACGCCTATAGCATTTTCTTTAAGATGGGGGTAGAGAACCACAACTGAATTGATCCAGGGTTGATGGTTTATAGGGCATATTGGACAGAAATGTAAAGGGATTGTTGGATGTTTTAGGGATCAATAACTTATCCATCTTTCCTCTCTGAGTTCTCAGTTTTTGAGAATGAAACACAAGGAGTAAGGGACAGCTTTATTAAAGGCTGAACAGGATCCAATAACCACTAAGTACAGAGCTTCTGATAAATTTTTGGAAGCTTAAGGCCAAAATGTTGCTTATTCTTCCTTCCTCCCAAGTAAAGGTGGGGTAAGGAGTGAACAATAGTCATCCCCTCTCTATGGAGACTCATGGAAGTGGGGGAATAAGAGTTTACCCCAACAGGGATCTAGAGTGTAGTCTGAAAGAGGGTTCCAAAATTTTAGATTTAGAGGATGGAACAATTTCAGGTGAAGACAAGGTCTAGGGCGTTGGAGTGGATAAAGATAAAGGGAACTAAAAAGCTTGGGTTTGGGAGAGGTTATTCAAATCCTTAGTACAGCTTTCTTAGACCTCCAGCTGCATGCAGTCTCTCCTGTTGTACCTTTCTTATAGAACTTATGATATTCTGCCATACATTTAGTTAAGTACTTATGTTTATTATAACCTCCTTGAGGACGAGGACTCTGTCATATCTTTTTACCTCATAGTAACCTTATGCATCAGTATTTGTTGATTTAATTAATAAGGTGAAAGTTTATTTTAGGCATGAGAAGACTTTTTGTTGAAACATTTTCAAGAAATTTCTTCACTCAACCAAACATTATTTCTGAAGTTTTTTGGACTAAAAATGTGGAGACTAAAATGTTAGGCAGATTTCTTAGAGTTTTACAGCAAATCAATTGGGTAGAACTTTCCAGGGTATAAAATAGAATAAGAGATATGTTTTCAATCAGTAATTGACAATCCTCCCTATGTTTAAATATTTAAATATCCCACCTTCCTGGATTGCAATGACTTCTGCTGATGCTGTTATTTTGGCTAGTTCATGTCAGAGGTTAATGGTGTAGTTTGGTGGTGTTATGGCTGGAGAATCCAGAAATGATCAAATTCTACTTCACTAAAGCCACTCTTCCTCTCCTTGAAGTCCCTAAGGATATATTGACAAGGGACAACAGTAAATGGAAAATCTAGAATTAGTAAACAGAAAATGGAAAAGCTGTGCTTTGCCCAAAAATCCAATGCCAAACTCTTTGGTGAAATGGGTTCTAGAGTGGGTGTTCTAGAGAGCAGGGCAGAAAATGACTTCACCCGGGAAGTTATTTAGCATCATTTCTGCTGCATTCTATTGGTTATGAGCAAGTCACCAAGGCTGGCTGAACTTCAAGAATGTAGACACCATGATAATAGTGTCAAAGGATTTGTGGACATGGTTAAAACCTCCCTACCTGATGATTACTTTTCCTTTCTTGCACAGTCCTATGTTCCCAATCCTGGAGTTAATAGTAGTCTTGTTTTTCTGGTTTTCTTTATCACCTCAGGTATGGTGTTAGTTTTCTGTT
The DNA here is from genome assembly GCF_020826845.1 of Diceros bicornis minor. Classification (NCBI taxonomy): domain Eukaryota; kingdom Metazoa; phylum Chordata; class Mammalia; order Perissodactyla; family Rhinocerotidae; genus Diceros; species Diceros bicornis. The sequence continues at coordinate 34,343,836 of NC_080748.1, read as the reverse complement.
GCTTCGTAACAAATTACTACAAACTTAGTGGCTTAAAACAACACTCGTTTATTATCTCAGTTTCTGTTGCTTGCACAGCATAGCTGGGTTCCTCTGCTCCGGGTCTCACAGTGCTGAAATAAATAGATATAATCAATTGAAAAAAATATATATGTATACATATATACACATATATACTTTTTAATTACCTTAAATCAGGCTAATTTTGACCAGGGTTTGCGTTTTTGGTTTTACAAGTGTCTTCTGCAATAGTCAACGATAACGACAACAACAAAACCTACTAACACTAAAAGCATTTTCTGTGACTTTAAGTGTCAGCGATGTGATTGGGGAAGGGAAAGGACAATCCCAGCAGCCTTGTTGGCATTTTATGAGCCTTTAGGCCTAATTAATGTTCATCGTTAATTTATTCGTAGTTTGAGTTCTACCATTTTCTATGATTGGGGAGTCTATAATATATTCTTAATTTTTTTGTTCATTTTCGTTTTTTATTTTATTGGTATTTGTATGGTGTTTTGGAGTTTTGTTTTCACTTTAACATTTTTATCTTTAACGCACCTCTGTGCTGTATGTGAATGTGTTTTTCTATATTAGAGAGAAGAATTCTCTTCTTATGTATGGAGAGAAGAATTATTTCCCCTCGGTCACACTGTGCCCCCCAGGAAGAGGATCCAGACCTCCCAATGTTTAATTCAGGGCTCTTTCCTTCCACACAGTATTCTTTCCGTCTGGATAGTCTTTGCCGCCCTGTCTTTCTTCTCACATCTGCTGCTGTCTCTGTCTCTTTCTCACTGATAGTGATATGTATATCCCCAGCTTTTTTTGATTTATCCAATTGCAGAGCTTAGACTATGAAGTCAGACAGCCTGGGTTTGAAGCTGGCTTGGCTGTGTGACCTTGGACAAGTTAGGTAAGCCCTGTGAATCCCAGTGTCCTCACTTATAATTGAGGGTAACAATGATACCTGCCTCATAGGGTTATGAGGATTAAATTAAATGTGATGATGATGCACTAAAATACCTTGCCCAATGATGAGCACATACAGTTTAATAAATGTTAGTGGCCATCATTATTACGAAGTTATCATCCCTCTGTTCCCTTCACAAGTGACAATATGTTGCCAATTCCTAAAAGTTTGGGGATTTTGAAAGAGAATATGAATGAACTTTATCTTGAGAAAACATTCTATCCTGCCTGTCTTTCAAAGATGTAGTGAAGATTTGTCTCCACTTTTATCTCACGTTAGTAAGTGTTATTGGGAAAAGCAACCATTCTCTAATGAATGAAATTACAATCATACCTTGTTAGGTAAATGTTATTTGGTAAAGAACAGCTTTTTAATGATTTGAAAGTCATCACAATCACGTAGTAGATGTTAGGCTTCCAAAGCATGCTGTTCAAATGACTATTTTCTTTAAATTTTAATGACGATTAGGCTAACCCTTAAACAAATGAGTCATTATTTTAAAGAAATTGTTGTATTGTCGTTGTTAAAACTTCTTATGGAAGTTTATAAGAAAGCATATATATATTTTTTTAACTAGAAAGACATAAAGACGTAATTTATTTGGCTTATTTAACTATGCTTAACATTTTTAGTGAGTGGTCTCCAAGTGTGTGTGAAATCTCACTGTTTACTACGCTTCCATGCTGGCTTACTCGGTTGTACAAAATGCAGACACCATGTGGTATCACTTATTTTTAGAACTAAATAAGCACTGGAACAAAGAGTCATTTTAGTTCAGGGGTCAGTTGCCACAGCAGACATGACTGAAAGTTGATTAGCATTTGATTATGATTCTTCCAGAGAGATCTTAAAAAGTATACATAAAAACAAACCAATAAAGAGAACACACTCTTACAGCACATAAAATGCTGAAAATTATGCATTCATTGTACAACTGAAATGAGCAGGCTTGTTTTCATGGGAGGGGGAAAAATGTTCCTAAGAACTTGTTTCTGTAACGTTTACCTTCTGTTTATTCTGTTTACTCCTTAATTTCCTCTCCGATAACATAGTTCAGTTCATCTTCTCCGTTAAGAGAGATATCACATCCTTTAAACCTAAGAAAGTGTCAGTTTACTTTTATCCATTAATATCTCAATCTTTAGTTACACAGGAGGTAACAAAAAGTTATTTTCTTTTCATGTCATTAGTGAACACACATCACACAACCGGTATTTAGATAATCACCTAAATAATCACTTAGATAAATGAGTTGCCCACTTTATTTGATAATATTTATGGTAACTACTATGTGCCTCTTCTAAATGCTTTATATCTGATAACTCGTTCAATTCTTTATATAAGTCCTGTGAGGTAGGTACTGTTATGCTCTCCCTTTTATAGATGAGGAACCTGAAGCAGAGATGTTAACATCTAATGTAAATAGCTAGAATCTGAACCTGTCTGGGTCATCTGGCCTCGCTGTGTACTCTTGACCACTCTGCTGTCCTGTCTCTTTATTGTGGAGTTTTAAATGAGTGTGCATCAGATAGTGTTCCTTTAATTGTTTCTTATGTGCTCAGTTGTCTTTTCTTCTCCACATCAATCATAGAGTCTTATGTTGTATTAGCAGATGTATAGCAAGCACTTGCTGGTCGTACTACAAATCTAGAATATTATGTTTTATTTTGGGCTCTACATTTTAAATAGAAATGTTGACTAAAGAGCTCACAGAGGAAGGTAACCAATATTATAAAAAGGTCTGGGAATCATGGGTTTGATTGACATTAAAGGGCACTTTTTATTTTAAAGATTTGGGAAAATATGACATGTCTTTTTAATATTTGAGGGATTCTCATGTTAAGAGGCTGTAGACAGGTTTTGTGTTACTTCAGCATGCAGGACAAAGATCTGTGGTTGAATTCATGGAGGGGAAATTTCAGCTCTACATAAAAGAGAACTTTCTTAACTTGAGTCATCTGATAGAACAGGCCCCTTGTGAGGTAATGGCTCTGCCCATTATTAGAAATCTCTAGTCATCTCATTCCCTGTGAACTGAAAGGAGCCTTCAAGGAGAGACATCTCAGAGCAGACTCAGGTTCAGAGTGCTGAAATGCATTTCTCAAGGTTGGAATGGCTAATGGCTATGCACAACTAGTACAGAATTCGGGGCTCTCAGCTCTTGGGGTTTGTTGGAAGTAGGCAAGGTAGAGTGCATTTAGAGATTGCTGGACACTTTATACACACTTTCTCAGTATACCACACAGCAAGAGCTAAGTGGTCATCTTTCAAGAATGCTGTTGGAGAGGTCTCTGCATGGTGGGTGTATGTGGGAGGGGCAAGGGGAGATGGTGGAGGCTGAAATTTCCTTGCAAGCACAAAGACTGTGTCGTCTTCACCACTGAATCCCCAAGGCACCTGGCACAGAGGGAAAAGACAATAAATATTTGTGAAATGAATGAAGGAATGTGTCTTGTTGAATGAAGGAGTGAATGATATTTATAAACTCTAGTTTTTCTTTGGGAGAAAAGTGTCATTTAAAGTTTTAGCTTATAGAACATAGTTTATAATTTTACCTCCATGATGTTGGATTATAATCTGCCCATGAATATTTGTATCCTGTTGAAATCTTTATTTCATGCCTCAGATAATTTATTTTATTTTATTGATGTCATAATAGTTTCTAACTTGTGAAATTTCAGTTGTACATTATTATTTGTCAGTCACCATATATATGTGCCCCTTTATCCCTTATGCCCAACCCCAACCCCCTTCCCCTTTGGTAACCACTAGTCTGTTCTCTTTGTCCATGTTTATCTTCCACATATGAGTGAAATCATACGGTGTTTGTCTTTGCTTATCTTCCACATATGAGTGAAATCATACGGTGTTTGTCTTTCTCTGTTTGGCTTATTTTGCTTAACATAATACCCTCAAGTTCCATCCATGTTGTTGCAAATAGGACGATTTTGTCTTTTATATGGCCGAGTAGTATTCCATTGTGTATATATACCACACCTTCCTTATCCATTCATCAGTCCATGGGCACTTGGGTTGCTTCCACATCTTGGCTATGTGAATAATGCTGCATGAACATAGGGGTATACGTCTCTTTGAATTATTGATTTCAAGTTCTTTGAATAAACACTCAGTAATGGAATAGCTGGATCATGTGGTATTTCTATTTTTAATTTTTTGAGAAATCTCCATACTGTTTTCTATAGTGGCTGCACCAGTTTGCATTCCCACCAGCAGTATATGAGGGTTCCCTTTTCTCCACATCCTGTGCAACATTTGTTGTTTTTTGTCTTGGTAGTTATAGCCATTCTAACAGATGTAAGGTGGTATCTTATTGTGGTTTTGATTTGCATTTCCCTGATGATTAGTGATGTTGAATATCTTTTCATGTGCCTGTTGGGCCATCTGTATATCTTCTTTGGAAAAATGTCTGTTCATTTCCTCTGCCCATTTTTTGATCGGGTTGTTTGGTTTTTTGTTGTTAGGTAGTATGAGTTCTTTGTATGTGTTGGAGATTAACCCCTTGTCGGATATATGATGTGCAAATATTTTCTCCCAGTTGGTGGGTTGTCTTTTCATTTTGTTCCTGGTTTCCTTTGCCTTGTAGAAGCTCTTTAGTCTGATGAAGTCCCATTTGTTTTTTTGTTTTTTTTCCTCTTGCTTCTTTTGCTCGAGTAGGCATGGTATTCAAAAAGATCCTTCTAAGACTGAAAGAGTCTTGGAAGCCAAAGAGTATATTGTTAAAGAGTATACTACCTGTATTTTCTTCTAGGAGTTTTATGGTTTCACATCTTACCTTCAAATCTTTAATCCATTTTGTGTTGTGTATGGCAAAATATAATGGTCTACTTTCATTCTTTTGCATGTGACTGTCCAGTTTTTCCAGCACCAGTTGTTAAAGAGACTTTCCTTTCTCCATTGTATGTTCTTAGATCCTTCGTCAAAGATGAGCTGTCCATAGATGTGTGGTTTTATTTCTTGGCTTTCAATTCTGTTCCATTGATCTGTGTGTCTGTTTTTGTACCAGTACCATGCTGTTTTGATTACTGTAGCTTTGTAGTGTATTTTGAAGTCAGGGATTGTAATGCCTCCAGCTTTGTTATTTTTTTCTCAGGATTGCTTTAGCTATTCGGGGTCTTTTGTTATCCCATATGAATTTTAGGATTCTTTGTTCTATTTCCGTGAAGAATGTCATTGGGATTCTGATTGGGATTGCATGGAATCTGTAGATTGCTATAGGTAGTATCGACATTTTAACTGTTTATTCTTCCAATCCATGTGCATGGAATATCTTTCCATTTCTTTATGTCATCATCAGTTTCTTTCAATGATGTCTTATAGTTTTCATTGTATAGGTCTTTCACCTCTTTGGTTAAATTTATTCCTAGATAGTTTATTCTTTCTGTTGTGATTGTAAATGGGATTGTATTCTTGAGTTCTCTTTCTGTCAGTTCATTATTAGAGTAAACAAATGCAACTGATTTTTGTAAGTTGACTTTGTACTCTGTGACTTTGCTGTAGTTGTTCATTATTTCTAATAGTTTTCTGTTGGATTGGTTAGGGTTTTCTATATATAAAATCATATTGTCTGCAAAGAGTGAGAGTTTCACTTCTTCCTTGCCAGTTTGGATACCTTTTATTTCTTTTTCTTTTCTAATTGCTCTGGCCAAAACCTCCAGTACTACGTTGAATAAGAGTGGCAAGAATGGGAACCCTTGTCTTGCTTTTGCTCTCAGAGGGATGGCTTTCGGTTTTTCCCCATTGAGTATGATGTTGGCTGTGGTTTTGTCATATATGGCCTTTATTATGTTGAGGTACTTTCCTTCTATACCCATTTTAATGAGAGTTTTTGTCATAAATGGATGTTGGATCTTGTCAAATGCTTCTCTGCATTTATTGAGATGATCATGTGATTTTTATTCATCCTTTTGTTAATGTGGTGTATCACATTGATTGATTTGTGGATGTTGAACCATCTCTGCATCTCTGGTATAAATCCCACTTGATCATGATGTATGATCCTTTTAATGTATTGCTGTATTCGGTTTGCCAATATTTTGTTGAGAATTTTTGCGTCTATGTTCATTAGTGATATTGGCCTGTAATTTTCCTTCTTTGTGTTGTCCTTGTCTGGCTTTGGTATTGGGGTAATGTTGGCCTCGTAGAATGTGTTAGGAAGTGTTCCGTCTTCTTTAATTCTTTGGAATAGTTTGAGAAGGATAGGTATTAAATCATCTTTGAATGTTTGGTAGAATTTTCCAGAGAAGCCATCTGGTCCTGGACTTTTATTTTTTGGGAGGTTTTTGATTACTATTTCAATCTCTTTACTTGTTATTGGTCTATTCAGATTCTCTATGTCTTCTTGATTCAGTTTTGGGAGGTTGTATGCATCTAAGAATTTATCCATTTCTTCTAGATTGTCCAATTTGTTGGCATATAGTTTTTCATAATATTCTCTTATAATCCTTTGTATTTCTGTGGTATCCATTATAATTTCTCCTCTTTCATTTCTAATTTTATTTATTTGATCCTTCCCTCTTTTTTTCTTAGTGAGTCTGGGTAAGGATTTGTCAATTTTGTTTGTCTTCTCAAAGAACAAGCTCTTAGTTTCATTCATCCTTTCTACTGTTTTTTTTGTTTCACTTTCATTTATTTCTGCTCTAATTTTTATTATTTCTCTCCTTCTGTTGACTTTGGGCCTTGTTTGTTCTTCTTTTTCCAGTTCTTTTAGATGTGGTTTCAGATTGCTTATTTGAGATTATTCTTGTTTGTTAATGTGAGCCTGTATTGCTATGAATTTCCCTGTTAGGACTGCTTTTCCTGGTATCTCATATGAGTTGGTATGGTGTATTTTCATTTCCATTTGTCTCCAGATATTTTTTGATTTCTCTTTTAATTTCTTCAATGATCCGTTGGTTGTTCAGTAGCGTGTTGTTTAGTCTCCACCTATTTGTCACTTTCCCAGCTTTTTTCTTATAGTTGATTTCTAGTTTCATAGCATTGTGGTTAGAAAAGATGCTTGATATGATTTCAGTCTTCTTAAATTTATTGAGGCTTGCCTTGTTTCCCAACATATGGTCTATCTTTGAGAATGTTCCATGTGCACTTGAGAAGAATGTGTATTCTGCTGATTTTGGATGGAGTGTTCTGTATATATCTATTAAGTCCATCTGGTCTAGTTTTTCATTTAATTCTACTATTTCCTTGTTGACTTTCTGTCTGGATGTTCTATCCACTGATGTAAGTGAGGTGTTGAGGTCCCCTACTATTATTGTGTTGCTGTTAATTTCTTCCTTTAGGTCTGTTAATAGTTGCTTTATGTACTTTGGTGCTCCTGTGTTAGGTGCACATAAGTGTTATGTTCTCTTGGTGGACTGTCCCTTTTATCATTATATACTGCCCCTCTTTGTCTCTCATTGTCTGTTTTGTCTTGAAGTTGGCTTCGTCTGATATAAGTAGGGAAATGCTTGCTTTCTTTTGTTTGCCATTTGCTTAGAGTATCATCTTCTATCCCTTCACTCTGAGCCTGTGTTTATCTTTAGAGTTGAAATGCATTTCTTGGAGGCAGCATATTCTTGGGTCTGGTTTTTTGATCCGTCCAGCCACTCTGTGTCTTTTGGTTGGAGAATTCAATCCATTTACATTTAGATTGATTGTTCATATGTGATGGCTTAATACTGCCATTTTTCCTCTTGTTTTCCAGTTGTTCTGTTTCCCTTGTTTCTCTTTCTGTGTGTTTCTGACTTCCATTTCACTTTGGTGATTTTCTATGATGGTTTTCTCTTTATTTATCACTTGTGTCTCTGTTCTGATTTTTTGTTTAGTGGTTACCATAAGGTTTGTGTAAAAAATCTCATAGATGAAATAGTCCATTTTCGGATAGCCTCTTATTTCCATTAGCCTAAGCAGGTTCCATCTCTTTCCTCTTACCCGTCTAAGTTATTGTTGTCACAAATTATTCCATTTTGTGTTGTGAGTTTGTGATTAAAATGAAGTGTTTATAGTTATTTTTGATTCTTTCCTTCCTTTTATCTTTAATGTTATAATTAAGTGTTTGCTAACCTGTTCTGATAGAGAGCTGCAATTTTCTGATTTTGTCTGTCTGCTTATCTCCTTGCTCAAGGCTTTGTAAACTTTTTCCTTTTTGATTTAGGTTTGAGGGCATTCTTGATCATTTCTTGTAGGATGAATTCCCTCAGCTTTTGTTTATCTGGGAAAGTTTTTATTTCTCCATCGTATCTGAAGGATAGTTTCGCTGGATACAGTATTCTTGGCCGAAAGGTTTTGTCTTTCAGTTTTTTGAATCTATCATTCTACTCTCTCCTGATCTGTAAGGTTTCTGCTGAGAAGTCCACTGAAAGCCTGGTAGGGGTTCCTTTGTAGGTTATTTTCTTCTACCTTGCTGCCTTTAATATATTTTTTCATTGACTTTTGCCAGTTTTACTAATATATGCCTTGGAGAAGGCCTTTTTGCATTGATGTAATTAGGAATTCTGTTGGCTTCATTTGCTTGTAAGCCTGGTTCTTTCCCCAGGTTTGGGAAGTTCTCTGCTATTGTTTCTTTGAACGAGCTCTCTACTTTCTCTCTCTCTTGTCTCTCTAGAATACCTATAATCCTCATGTTGCATTTCCTAATTGAGTTGGACATTACTCAGAGAACGTCTTCATTTCTTTTTAGTCTTAATTCTCTCTCCTCTTCCAGCTGAAGCATTTCTATACTTTTCTAAATTACTAATTCTGTCCTCCATAATATCAGCTCTCTTATTTAAGGAGTCCAGATTTTTCTTTATCTCATTCATTGTGTTTTTCATCTCCAGCATTTCTGATTGGTTTTTTCTATAGTTCCAATCTCTTGTGTGAAGAATTCCCTCTGTTCATTAATTTTATTCCTGATTTCATTGAACTATCTTTCTGAGTTTTCTTGTAACTTGTTGAGGTTTTTTATGATAGCTATTTTGAATTCTTTGTCATTTAGATTGTAAATTTCTGTGCCTTCAGGATTGATTTCTGGGTACTTGTCATTTTCCTTCTGGTCTGGAGTGTTAATATACCTCTTCAGGCTATTTAATGGGGTGGACTGTGTAGTCACATAGTGGTAGTATCTGGTTGCATATTCCATCTGCTGCCACTGGAGTGGGGAGCAGGAGCTGTGTATCCTGAGCCCGTCTCAATCCCTGGCAGCTGTGCCCATCCTTTGGAAGCTGTGCCGACAGGCCTTCTCTGCATTTGCCTGCTGGCCGCCACGGCTTTACACATGTAGGCACGCAGGTGCTCGGATGGGGATCCTCTGCTCTGGCCAACTGGCTGAGCTGATGCGCTAGGTGGAGGGGGGAGTGCTTTTCTTCATGTGCACAGTCCCAGGTGCTCCCGCTCTGCATTTGCTGTCTGCCCACCTGGGCTGCTCAGCTTGATGAAGGTGCCCCCACAATTGCTTAGCTTCGTTGGTGTAGAGCATTCTCATGGGCTGGGAGGCAACTCCAAGAGTGAAGGCATTTCCGTGGAGGGCTGCCTTTCCCCCATCTCCTGTCAGAGTTTTCGTGCTGGCTGCCAAGTGTGGTCCTGCACCCTAGATCGCTGCCATTCCAGGTGGGAGAGGAGGTCCCCTTACCTCCTTCTGCTGCCTCCTGGGGGGTCCAACACCTCCACCTTCAGACTTATGGCTGCTTGGATCTCTCAGACATCTATTGTGTTGTGTGAATGTCCTCTATTGGTTTATGAATGTCATTTTCGTTGTATCTTAGGGAGGAGAGACTAAAGGAAGAGCTCACTCTGCCATGATGCTGATGTCACTCTCTGTGACTCAGATAATTTTTATACCAACAATAAATCTTACAAACATGATTCATGCCTATGCTTAATCATTGCAGTGGTTCCACAAAATTATTAGCTGCTTGATAGTGTAAAACTGTATATTTTTTATGTTTATGTTAGTTTATATATTTTATAACACTCTAAAATGATACCACATTAATGCAATTTGAGTGGTTGTTGTTTTGCCTTTTAAAATTAACTCATATACAGATTAGATGGCTTTATACTATGAAAACTGATAACTTACAAGTTACGTGGAATTTGTATTCTTTTTTTCTATAACTTAGATATCAGGCTTTTAGAAATAAAATATCATTATTTATGTCAGTTTTATCATATTTGTCTTTTCATTTAGCAATACAGCATCTTTTCCAAGAGTAAAACCCATAGAAATGCTTCTTAAAGTTGTCATGAGCTTCCTCAGACCAAAGTCCTAGGAGGTAAAAAGCCATTGGTTCCTTTGTAGCTAGACTAAAATCTTGGGGTGGAGATAAGGTATAAGTGGAAGAACGGTGCCTTTGTCTCCACCTTCACTAGTAACCATCCATAAATCTTTCAAATGGACTTTCTAAAGTAAGCCAAGAACCAGTGAGCATGTCCTTGAGTATTCTGGCAACTCTTAAGCTCTGGGAACCTGAGGCTTGCTTGTGGAATCAGACCATGGAGTACCAGCACATGGATAGTTTCATCAAAGGATCTGTCATGGTGTGAATATTCACTATCAGTAGATGGGGAGAGAGGGCTCATCATCTAAGAACTGTGTCCCTGGAGGTCCAAGCAAGGTACCACGTTAAGTTGCTGTGCTTGGCGTTACCACTTTCCTCTTGCCCTGTCCTGGCCTTGCTGAAGATCTAGGACTCAGGGAGAACGTGGCACTCCTGGTCGGTGACCTGCAACCTGCTGCCTCCAGTACTTTTTCTGTCCGCCTAGGCTGTTGCACAGAAGCCCAGTCCCCACCTCATCCTCCACTTCCAGAACCACCCCTCAGATGGTCATTCTTTTATTCATTTCACAAATATTTATTGGGAGCTTGCCATATGTATCGGACATTGTGCTGGATTCTGGATATACAGTCGTGAATAAAAAGAATTGAGTACCAAATTTAAAAAATGTTTTAAAGCCTCCAGGAATAGGTCTCTGTCTTTAAAATATGTGGCCTTAGAATAGGATTCTTGGGATACAAAAAACAAGGAATTGCCTCCCTACTGGGGCTGGAGGCTATGCCATCACGGGGGCCATTACAGATTATAGGAAAGAGAAGGGATTACACACCCTCTTAGAGTTTAAGGCTCAGACCATTCAAGATTCCATAGACAGAATCCTTTGGGACTGCTTCATCTGTTCTTCTCTACAAACATGCTCCCATGCCAGTATTTCTGAGGCCAAAATACGGCAACCACATAGAACTGCTCCTAAACACCAGTGTTCATGAAGCTGGTTCCCAGCGAGGCCTGTACCCTTAGGTTCTTTGTGGATGGCCAATGGAAGATTGCCGTCTAGATGAAAAGTCTGGCCTGTTTTAACCTTGTAAACAGAAGGATTGACCTTCATACTGCCCCTGCCATACTATAGCTCCTGGTGAATGGCCACATGCTGCACAGTCTCCTGTTCTTGGGATAGTTATAACTCTACCTTTCACTCAGTTGTTCCATATACTAGGCCTTTCATGGCCCCAACTGGATAGTCCTGAGCTGATGCTGTCACTGTCACCATGATCCTGAGACAGCAGTTGTAGCTATGTGGAATTGAACTTCTAGATCCCATCTTCTCTTCTGAGACAGGTTTTGCTGTCAAGGATTGCTTAAGTTTTGAACCAGCAGCCCGGTCCCCTGAACCACCCAATTATACAGAGGCTTCTAAGCTGTGCAGACTGCCATGGAAGGTTGATCACTCTTTGAGAGCCTGACTGCTCCACTGATACCCTTTGTGAAGAAGGGCCACAGGATTTACTTGGACTTCATTGTGGTCTTTAACTGGCTGAAGTGTTTAGTTGAAGACTCTTTTTAGTTCTATACACATTAGATTAACTCTGACTTCTGATACCCATTTGTGATACAGAATGAAGCTATCATGTAGAAGATGATATCCTATTTCATGGAGATAACTGGAATAAGGGACCTAATAGTGGAAAATAAACTACTGGCAATAAGCATTAACAACCTAAAACTACCATAAATATCTGGATATCAACTAAAGAGGGCCTGATATTCTATGGCCATCTGATTGAAGCAGCAGAACCCCAAAGAGTTTTGGTGTCTTGGAAGTTCTGTACTGACTAGCATGGTGGAGTCCTGTTTTCTAAGAATTTTGATGTTCCAGATCTCCCAGGAAGCCAGAATCTATGGCGCCCTGGGAATAGTGGAGAGCCATGGTTCTCAAACTCTCCAGAAAACCCCAGAGATGTTTTCAGTCCTGTGCCTTATGAGTAATCCAAGCCTGCTAGAGTCTTGAACCACCCTGACAAAGCCCAAGTGATGTGCACACAAAAGGGGCACCTTATCCATCACACTTAGTCTTATTGACAACTCTAGAATCAGGCCTTGCATCCAGTATGAAATGCTCTAAAAATGAGAACACAGCATGACACCTCTCAGATTTTGGCTCCATTAAATAATTTAAAACATCAGTCTCTTATTTATTTATTTATTTTTTTGGTGAGGAAGATGGGCCCTGAGCTAACATCTGTTGCCAATGCTCTTCTTTTTGCTTGAGGAAGATTGTTGCTGAGCTAACATCTGTGCCAATCTTTCTCTATTTTGTATGTGGGGCGCCGCCTCAGCATGGCTTGATGAGCTGTGTGTAGGTCCGTGCCCAGGATCCGAACCTGTGAACCACAGGCCACTGAAGTGGACTGTGTGAACCTAACCACTACGCCACCAGGCCAGCCCGTTCATCAATCTCTTCTTTTAAAAAAATATTAAAATAATTTTGTTTGCCTTGAATGTTAAAATATGAAAACAGTACTAAGGAAAGCCTATTCTTCTACAAGATTTAAGAAATTTAAGCTGTTTTTAATATAGGTGAGAAAAATAAATGATTTTTTATTTTCACAACCTCTTTGGTCTATTCTATAACCCACAATAAATGAGCACATAGTGGGTACTTTTGAGTTTATATTTCACATTATTATCTCATTAAGCCCATGAAGTAGTTATTCTTCCTTCCCTTCAACAAATGAAGAGGTGAGTTTCAGAGAACTTAATTTTGTGAATTTATATGGGTAACAAGTAGCATAATTAATATTTAAGGCTTGTGCTCTCTTCATGAGAATGAATAGCACATTGAAATTTTCAAACTCCTATAATTATGAGTACAGTAACAGTAACTGCCGTTTTTAATAAGATTTAGTCTAATGTGGCCATTTGTAGTGAATGCTCATTACCTAACAAGGGAGAAGAAAGTTCATGTAGAACAGTGTACCAGCCAGCGATGGTTAGAGTGCTTGCTTTTTTTTGCACAATGTCAATTCTTGTGGTGGTCATTAGGCTAATTATCTTTACTGGAAGAGAGAGGATTAGCAATTGTGATCGCCCTGTGCTTATGACAAGTCTCAGGTAAGAATTTAATTTCTGACAGAAAGTGGCTTAAAAAGAGATTTTTCAGTTCAGTAGTTTCTGCCTTAAACATGTCTGTGGTCTCTGGACCCAGTTTAAACTTGGCCAAGACCAAATCTCAACGCACGAAGGCAAAGGTAGGTTTGTACTTATGGGAGACAAATTGCAATCTAGTCAACAACAGACAAATGACATCTGAAGCAAGATCTTCCTATTGACAAGTAGATTGAGTGTTATCCAGTGGAGTTTTTTTTGTTTTGTTGGTTATCACAGAATGAGACTTGCTGGTAGCATATCTGAAGGCTTTTGGACAGTCCTGGCACTCAGGTTGTGTTAGCTGATCAGGGTTTATGAAGGATTGAATAGCTGTCTTAGGATACTTTCAGAAGCTTCTGATAAACTGCCCCCACTGGTGTGAAACTCAAGGCAGAAGTTGGTCTTTAAATCTTGGAGAAAAACATTAGTATCAAGAAGCTATTAAATAGAGTTGACATCTTAGAGTGGAAGTTATGGCTACATGTAACCTGGCCCTTGACATCAGAATTTAATTAGCCTCCTTCCAGCAAGGTTGAGTGATATCTTCCATTGATCCACACACAGGGTATGGCCTAGTGACACAATCTGTCTGGAACAGCTGGTAGGATTTCTCGTCTCTGCAAATTAGATGCTTTTACACACTTCACTAATGCTTTGTAATAATCTAGCACAACATTGTTTCGTATGAGCGTCTGATGGTGGCTCACTACTGCGGTAGTAACCAGTACCGCATAGGCCTGCTGCTGGTATTTCAAGGGAGAGGAATTACGGTATTCTTTGTGTTGCTTGTCTGTATGTTCTATATATCTCATGTTCATAAGAGTTGAGTGTCTGACCTCTGTTATCTGGTTTCTGCACAGACCTTGGACATTGTCTTTTTCAGAGTTCCATCAATAAAGGATCCTAACGATAGTTAATTTTTCACAGTTGCTCAACAATATTATTAGAGCTGCCTTATATGTTAGGCTTATAATGTGAGAAAAGCTGTCAGGACAAAGCAGCTAAACCTTCTCTCTTTGGGGACCTTTGTAAGAACTCAGGGTTTTTTTGTGTATTTTGAATTTTGTATCACAAATGTGTATTACCTATTCAAAAACTTTTAAAATGCTACATAGGAGCCCTTTCTGGCAGCTTCATATCAGATGTATTTGACAAGAGTGATGGATTTCCAGGAAGCCCAACTTGGACACTGCTACAATGTCCAAGGAAACTATGATGAGGGTACATATGAGACCATCTGCAACGGGAGGGAAAGAAGGAGTGGATGAAAGATCTTGTGGGAAAGACCGGAGAGCTGTGGCTAAAGGGAAGGGAGAAAGGAGAGGAGGAAACTAACGTTGAGTTGTTGAATTTGGGAGGATTGGTATATAAATGATGCCTTTCATTAAGGGTAGAAAATGAGAATAAAAGCATGTTTGTGGGAGTGAAGACAGTGTGAATTGGACATTGTGAATTTGAAATGGTAAGATATCCTGGTGATGTCTGGCAGACAACTGAGAGAGATGCTATTAAAATGGGTTAATTTTCATGGCTCTTTTTAAGTTTCTAGCATATTCAAATATCTTCTCTGTTCCTTAAATGTGATTATGGTGTAATGGAAAATTTAGGTTTTAGAAATATTTTAGTTTTGCGGTGACTGGTACAAACAAGATAATTATTTTGTTTTGAAATTTCCCATTACATACGTACCCTGTACAAAGCAATTTACGGTCACAAACCAAAAGAGCTTGTGCCAAGGGAATGAGGCTAATGCATTGTTCCCATCTCTGGTACAGTCTGAAAATATTAAATGAATGGTACAACTTTTAATGTGTCCATTAACTAATACTCACCGCTAATTTACAGTGGAAGTGTATGTGACAGCCTACATAAATAATTCCTGAAATCACTGTGATCCTTGTTATTACAATTAATACTAAAAGAGCCCTCCCAGTTTCCCATGTACAGTGTAATACTTCAAATACAATACTATATGTATATGATTCTATATTTTTTCAATATTTTGTTCTCTGAAGGTGCCTGGTTTGCCGAGACCTATGTTAGTAAATGAATCATTATTATTATTATTTTATCAGCACCCTTGTGTCCCCTCTCTTGCTCATCTTTAAAGAATGCACAGGAATGTATAGGACTGAGATATAATTGTGCAGTTGCCCTGATTATTATTTTGTGTGTGTGTGTGTGAGGAAGATCAGCCCTGAGCTAACATCCAATGCCAATCCTCCTCTTTTTGCTGAGGAAGACTGGCCCTGGGCTAACATCTGTGCCCATCTTCCTCTACTTTTTATATGTGGGACACCGCCACAGCATGGCTTGACAAGCAGTGTGTTGGTGCGTGCCCGAGATCGGAACCTGTGAACCCTCGGGCCGCCGAAGCAGAGCACATGCACTTAACCGCTGTGCCACTGGGCCGGCCCTGCCCTGATTATTTTTAAGGGGAGAAAAAGTGTGCAGCGTGTGCAGCCTTTTCTGCTTGTTCTTCTAGGATGACGTCAGTAAATTCTTTGCTATTCTTCCCTTCTCTAGTAGGTGGTTAGGAAGGCAGATAGAATTTAGTTTCAAATCCTACGTGTGCTTTGTGACCTTAGATAAGTTACAAACCCTTCTGAGCCTTGAGTTCCTCAAACGCAAAATGGAATTGCTACTTTTTGAGTTGTGTGGATGAAATGAGATATGTATATATACATAAAATATATAATTTATGTATAAAATATAATATCGCACACAGCTCCTGACCTGTTATAATTACTCCATAAATGGTAACTCTTAGTATTTCGGACTTGTAAGCTTATTTTCATTCCAAACGTGAAAGCTGGAGTCATCTAAACTGCTCCTTCATTGTCACTCCTCACAACCAGTTAGTCACCCAGTCCCATTAATTCTGCCGCCGAAAAAGCTGTTAAATCCTTTTCGTCTCTGTTGTCTGCTCAAATCTTCACGGAACGCTCCTGTATACAGCAGCCCCACTGCCACCCTAACCTTGTGTCCCGTCATTCTGTTCCTGCAGTTTGAGTCTCCTACCATGTCTCCTGACCACCGAGCTGACCCTCCACACTGCTGCCAGATTTATCTTTCTAAAACAAATGATTTGTGTCTTTTCCCTGCTTAAAGCCCTGTAGTAGTGCTCTGTCACTTTTAGGATCAAATCCATACTCCTTAGCATGGCTAAAAGGGTTTTCATAACCTGTCTGGCTTCTCTTTGTTCTTCGACCTGTGATTGTCACATCACACTACTTAAAATACCCAGTCCTTACCTTGACCTTTCTTCATCTCTGTGTCTGTGTGTCCCTTGGTTTGCAATGTCCCTTCCTTCTTTCCCCACCCTCTGACTCCCTCCCTAGAAATGCACTGGCAGTCTTACTTGCCCTTCATCCTTACTTGTTTGAGCATCATCGTCTCTCACAAAGCTTTCCCTGATCTTTTAGTCTTGGTTAGCTGCCCTTTCACTGTATTCTTGTTGCACCCTGGGTGCTGAGAGCATACATAAGGGTTTAGATCTTACAGGATTTTGTAAACTGAGCTAAGTGGTTTGTAAGATGACAGGGACCTATTATATTGAAATCATATTTACAGTCATGTACCACATAATGATAACAGACTGCATATACAACAGTAGTCCCATGAGATTAGTACCATATAGCCCAGTGTGTAGTAAGCTATGCCATCTGGGTTTGTGTAGCTAACTACACTGTATGATGTTCACACAATGACAAAATCGCCTAATGACATGTTTCTCAGAATGCATCCCTGTCGTTAAGCAATGCATGTCTGTACTTATCTGTGTTCCCCATTGTACTGTGAGGTCCTTGAGTGAAAGGACTGGGTATTTCATCTCTCTGTCCCCAGGGCTGCAACATTGCTTGACATAAAATAGGCACTTCTACATTTTTATTTATTTATTTTTTGGTGAGGAAGATTAGCCCTGAGCTAACATCTGTTGCCAATCCTCCTCTTTTTGCTGAGGAAGATTGGCTCTGGGCTAACATCTGTGCCCACCTTCCTCTACTTTTTATATTTGGGATGTCTGCCACAGCATGGCTTGATAAGCAGTGCATATGTCTGCGGCTGGGATCTGAACTTGCAAACCCACGGCTGCAGAGCAAGAAAACTTAACTACTACGCCACTGGGCTGGCCCCAAGCACTCTACGTTTTATAGTGTGAATGAATGAGTGATTTGATGGATGGATTCAAATAGAGAGTGTAAGTTTTAAACTATCACATTAGGGGCCGGCCCCGTGGCTTAGCGGTTAGATGCGCGCACTCTGCTACTGGCTGCCCGGGTTTGGATCCCGGGCACGCACCGACGCACGGCTTGTCCAGCCATGCTGAGGCGGCATCCCGCATACAGCAACTAGAAGGATGTGCAACTCTGACATACAACTATCTACTGGGACCTTGGGGAGACAAAGGGAAAAAAAGGAGGAGGATTGGCAATAGATGTTAGCTCAGGGCCGGTCTTCCTCAGCAAAAAGAGGAGGATTGGCATGGATGTTAGCTCAGGGCTGATCTTCCTCACAAAAATAATAATAATAATAATAAACTATTACAATAGGTAGCCTTCAGCATTTCCTCAAAATATTATAGCTCATCCAACCCATCACCTTTTTGCATCACTATACTCTGTGCTAGGATTGTGTTTGGCTTTTAGAATACAGTTGTGAAACAGACATTAAGTGGGCGGAGTCAGAAAATAATCAAATGTTAATATATAAGTGGAGAAAAGTGCTACAGAGGTAAGAATACCACGTGATGGTGGAGAAGGAAAGTGGAGACCTTCTTAGATAAGGTTATCAGGGAACGTTAGTAAACTCTGTTTTTCAAACACTTGGGTGTTGGATTCAAGGGGAGCTTGCAAACTAAGCAAACTGTGTAGAATTATACTGCTGAATTGTGTGGCTTGCCTTTCAGTTTTGAATTCTTTTATTTCCCTTTGGTGGTTGTGAATTATGCTTGTTTTATGTTGGTAAGTCTAAATATTAACTGATTTTGGTCTGACCAGTAGTTTTTTTTTTAACCAATTTTGGTGAACCACATACATTTGTAGTAGTAAGATACAGTTAGAGCTATTATTTGGTGATCCAGTGGTTAAGATTAGGTGCTCTCACTGCCGCTTCCCGGGTTCATTTCCCTATCAGGGAACTACACCACTCATCTGTCGGTTGTCCTACAGTGGTGGCTGTGTGTTGCTGTGATGCTGAAAGCTATACCACTGGTATTGCAAATACCAGCAGGGTCACCCATGGTGGACAGACTAAGACAGACTAGGAAGAACGACCTGGCCACCCACTTCCAAAAAAACTGACCATGAAAACCCTATGAATAGTAGTGGAGCGTTGTCTGATATAGCACCAGAGGGTGAGAGGATGGCGCAAAAAGATTGGGCAGGGTTCTGCTCTGCTGTCCACAGGGTCACTAGGAGTCAAAATTGACTTGACAGCACTAACAACAAAATCGCTATTATTATATACCTAAATGGAGTTATAGCTTAATTATTTTGGAGATTTTTACAGGAAAAATTATCTTATTATTGCTAATCTGAAACTTTATCTTAGCCCTTTTATTTTCTGTTGACATAATTGTTTTAATGACAGTTCATTTCTTAGAGCTACAAATATCAAATTACAGCACAATAGATGTACTTTCGTCAGGATTCTGTGGTCCACGTAAAGGCAGCTGAGAGATAGGCCCTACTTGTCTGGTTTAATAGGGAAAAGAAGTTGTGATTTGAAGCCAGAAGGTCTGACTGTGCACTCTGGCTCTTCTACTTACTGAGTTTACAATTTTAAGCAAGTTAAATTTCTTTTTACCTATCATGCAGGCCAGTTATATGGAATGATAAATGAGATAATTGTGTGACCATATTGACAGCAAAGCACCTTGAAAATGTAAGATGCTGCAGGAATAATCATTCTGTTTATTTTTCAACATTAGAACCCCGAAGTGTCCTATTTTTAATTAATTTAATTATTAATTCCTTTGAAGAAAAGTTTCCATCCATGGATATTAATTGAAATTAGGAATATAATAAGAAAATAGATTATAGGTGTCATTGTTTTACCAGTTCATTATTACAATGTCAAAAGTTATAATTAAGTATTATAGTTATTTTATGGGTGTGGTAGGCTGAATAGTGAACCTCCAAGATGTTTACATGTGAGTCCTTATGTGATTATATGAGGCTTCTTGTCTCCCTTACATAATCACAGGGAAGCAGAAGATGAGAGGAATCAGAGTCAGAGAAGATGTGACTGTGGAAGCAGAAGGTTGGAATGATACAGGGAAGGGGCTATAAGCCAAGGAATGCAGGCAGCTTCTATAAGCTGAAAAAGCAAGGAAGTGATTCTCCCTTATAGCCTCCAGAAGGAGTGTGGCCCTCTGAACACCTTGATTTTAAACCTCTGACCGCCACAACCGTAAGAGAATATTTGTTACAGCAGCAATAGGAAACTAATACAATAGGGATTGACTAAATGTTAATATAGTCTGTGTGAATTCTAAGAGACTTTTAATAGTAACTTGGACCCAGCCTTACTTTATTAGTCTTCAGAGAAACAGTGGTTTATTATTATATATGTTATTTATCTATGTAAATGATATAATAGGATACCCCAACAAATAACACTTAAAGCCTTTCTTGGTAGACTCCCTAAGGCCTTTGCCGTGTCCTTTTTCCAGGGAGAGCAGGGCAGAGGAGCACAGCCTGCAGAGGGGCTGTTTTTTTGTTTTTGTTTTTGTTTTTTTATTTCCCCCAAAGCCCCAGTAGATAGTTGTATGTCATAGCTGCACATCCTTCTGGTTGCTGTATGTGGGACGCGGCCGCAGCATGGCCGGAGAAGCAGCGCGTTGGTGCGCACCCGGGATCCGAACCCGGGCCGCCAGCAGTGGAGCACGCGCACTTAACCGCTAAGCCACCGGGCCGGCCAGAGGGGCTGTTTTCACCCTCTCTGGTTTCACCATATCCTTCTCCCTTCGGCTCCCTGGTGAACCAGAGGCTTCTGGGGAGTGACAATTAGGACCATTACTCAGAAACAAAGCCTTAAAGACAAGGTAGTCCCAGAAAGATGTTAAATAGACTTCTTTCTTTTAGTTTTTTGTATAGATTCTAAGATTATGTAAATTATATAATGTTGAATTCAGTTGCTCATTTGAAACATGTTTGGATTCTGCCACCTTACATGTCTCTATTTTATTGTTACTATTTTATTAAATGCTTTTCAATAAAACTTTGATTTTAGAGTATTTTGAGATTTTTAAATTTAAATAAAGGAAAAATTTGCTTTTTAGAATGTGAGATCCTATGGAAATACTCTGTATGTAGTAAGAATATTGGTACTGATAGCACTGAAATCTGTGGTTCCTTTTTTCATGGAAACAGGTATCAAAATTTATAATTTATATTTGATAAGGCAATAAAAAAATGCAGCATTAGGTTATAGAGGGAAATCAGATTCACACGGAAAATGACATTGCTATGAAGCCATGATTCCTTAATCAAGAAGTAGGTTTTGTGGCCTACTGACCTAATCTTAAGCAGAGTCATTGCTGCTCAAGAATTATGGAAGATTTGCATAGGTCTCTTCTATTCAGTCCATCTCCCCCGGTCTCAACCAATGATCAGAAGTCTTACTTAATTAGCTTCTGTGGACATTTTAGGTTACTTGAGCAAGAGAACCACGTTACTCATCTGATTTGAGTTTGATAGGGGAGAGGGAGGTAGGAGGTCAGAGACTTATGGTCCTGGTGGGTGTATTCTGCAAGCTGAGTTCAGCGCTAAGGGTTGAATAGGGTCTGTATGAATAAAAGGAGACTAAGACACTCAGGTCCCTCACCTTAGTTCTTTGAAGAGCTTTGCTTTGGGTTCCCAAAAGCTTAGGTATATATTTTTTTGATTGTGAAAAATTTCAAATATACACAAACTCAGGATAACTGTAATCAACTCCCACATCCCCATTGCCCAGCTCCTCTGTTATCTTAGATGTCACCACACTTACTTCATCTCTTCTCTCTTTTTCCTATTTTATCTGAAGTATTTTAAAGCAAATCTTTCACATCATTGTACCTGACCCCTCATTCTTTAGTAGACACACCTAAAAATACAGTTGCCACATTTTAGCTCTGCCTCTTTTCCATCTTTCTTCTCAAACACAGCCTGGGTATGCAGAAACAAGAGAAAGATTTAGGTATAGCAAAAGAAAGATTTGGTGAGTTCACTATACTTACTCAATTCAGTATTTTACAGTGAAGGAATAATTTTTTTTTTTTTTACTTGCTGTAACAGTGCTGTTACTTTTTTGTTGACTCCTCATATAAGCAGTGTATTAACTAATTATGGACGACTCATTTAGCTTCTAAATTTGTTTTTGCTTTTCAATATGTTGTAATAAAATTAACTCCATACCTAATTTACAGAGATGATTGAAGAATCAATGAGATATTGCTTTTGCCAGAAGTCTGTAGTCAAGTGTTTCTGTAGATAAGAAGACAGACAGATGTACTCTTGGCAAAAATGTTCTGTTCTCATCCAGAGGTCTTTTCTCTTTCTATAATTAGTAGATTTCTCATAATAATTGTTTTATATATTTACAAAAAATTTTTATTTGAATTTATTTTTCAATGCTTGTACTTTTTTGTAGAATCTTGTAACAAGTGAGTCATGTTTCATATCTGTGCTACAGAATTCTCAATTATTTATGTCAATGTATAGGTAATTACTTGATTTGCAGTTTGGTTTTTTAAATAAATATTATGTCCAAACGATATATAATTTCTCCTTAGGAAAATAAGCAGCATTGGGGCAGACTTCCTCGTGTTCATGACTAATGCCTCCCTCTTTATTTTGAGAGTGTATGGGATGTTGGATACTTCCTAGTCTACGTTACAGGAATGCCCACTAAGATCAGTAAGTTGTTATTCAGCTAAAATGACTCATCAGTTAGAAGCATGATCAGTCAGCCAAAACCAAAAGTGTGGCATGACTTTCAAAGATCCTCTTTAACTCTCAGTAAAAACTGTGTATATGTGTTTGTATACAAATCTAAACATAATTCCAAACAGACATCTGAGGGATTTTTAGGT
This sequence comes from Diceros bicornis minor, assembly GCF_020826845.1. Taxonomy (NCBI): domain Eukaryota; kingdom Metazoa; phylum Chordata; class Mammalia; order Perissodactyla; family Rhinocerotidae; genus Diceros; species Diceros bicornis. Next base: position 34,321,395 of record NC_080748.1, on the reverse strand, counting down.
CATTCTGAAAGGGAATAGGGAAGACCTTAGTTCAACTACCAAACAATATGATTTAGGATCCTATTTACATGGTGTGCTGCCTGTCTAGCAGAATTTCTTTATAAATGCCAGCTGTAGACTAACAGTGAGGTTCTTGCATATATATGAATTGCCTGTCAACCTCAGTCTTATCATTAGTCCATTACATCTTTGTAAGTTATTTTACATCATTTTAGATGTTGTGAAATTTGTGTTCCAGGATTTCATGGCACTACTCTCTTCCTTCATGAGCACTTAAGCAGATTCCACAGTGTTCAGAGCTATAAAATGAATGTTTATGGTGTGGCATCAGTATGACAAGGTCTCTTCCTAATCTAAAATTCTCTTGTTTTATTGACTTAAATTGTACTATCTGTTGAAAATGCCTGTGGCGCTTTTTCTGGTCATGGTGCCAAAAAGACATTTGTTGTGACATTGTACTTTTCTTAGTCTTCTGTTAAAATCCAAGCACCCTTGGGAGAAAATATGCATCTTTTATTGTATTTATCATCTTTTATCACCTATTATCTATTAACACCTCAGAAAAAATTACTTTTTAGGTCGGTAATTGTCATCTTAGAAAACAAATGAGGCTTGAGACAACTGGATAATAAAATAGGGAAATATTGACCCCAGAAGGCAAAGGAGTTAGAGAGTCGCATAGGACTTGCAAACTCAGATGCCTCCAGGCGCCACTGGGTAATATAAGTGTATGAAGTGGCCAGCTGAAGAAAATAGGTTTAAGCTGCTTGTACTGTGAGTGAGCAAAGTAAAATATCTGTCTAATAGGATGGGTTTTAACTTGTTGTTTTCCAACGTAGCACTTCAGGGTTCACATGGAATGGCCAAACAAAAACATCAGAGATCATCATTTTGTGGCCTCTGTTATATCACGTGGGATGCCGTAGGTGGTAGGCAATTTCAGGTTGGTCCCACAAAAACGAATACTATTTGAGACAGATGACAACACTGGAAATTTGGGAATAGAGGGGTACTGAAAAGGGAGACAGGGAGCAATAAACCTTAACAGTACTTTCTTCACATTATTTAGACCAGATCCTGCCTTGACTAATGGCAAAGTTGGATGCCTTCAGTACCCTTCATGGTTGATAGACAGGGGTGTGTGTCAGAACCACCTGTGTAACTTTGTCAAACTACAGATTACATCTGAAATTACCCAGCTCTCCCCTTAAAACAAGATTTTGATTCACCAAGTCTAGTTTGGAGGTTGGTATGTTTTGAAAAAAACTCTTGGCTTGGTTCAGGTGCACACATGTTGTTGAGGACCTGTGCTCTGGGATGTAGAGGTCCCAGTTTGGTCTTTGAAATATGGCAGTAAGTATCTCTGCTCTCAAAATAGTCACTTAAGATGCATGACTACACTGCAGTTTGGCACATTTAAGTTGTCGAAGTGAATTATTTCATTCTGTAAGAGAAGAATGAAGAAAAAACAGCATACATCATTTAAGAGTTGGATATAGATTTTATGAGGAAAGATGGAAGAGGTGTGTTAAGACTGAGCAGTTGGCGAATTCAGGTATAGCAAATCTAGTGTTAAAAAGACATATAATTATACCTGATTTGGCTTTAACAAAAGTCAAATTATATCCCCTAAAAATATATATATATAAAATATATAAAATAAATATAGACAATAAAAATTGTTGTCACACAACTAAACTTTCTGTTCTGCTTTCCAAGAAAGGCTTCTTACTGCATATGAATATTTTATTAATCAGGACAGTTCAGGATTAATCAGTAAAGATACAACAATAAGTACTATAATAGGGCAGATATGATCAGTTTGTTGTAAAGAACTTGAGATTAGAAATAAGAATTTCCTAACAGAAAACGTTGTGGGACATTTAAAATTACTGAAGAAGGTTACAGAGTTTCCTTCATTGCAGAATCAAAAATCTGAGTTAAAATGAGTAACCCTCTATGTTGAATAGTTTAGTCACTATCCCTGTTAGAGATGGCATGCTGGGCTCTTTCTGGACTGTACGGGGATGTGATGCTCTTGACTTTGGTAAGCCTTTTGCCATCTTATATTCCTGCGGTGGGTAAGGTTAGACGCAGTGCAATTAAGGGAGGACATTTTTTTCCTAATTTGTTTGTTGATATTTTCCTAATATCTTCTAAAGAGTAGATCATTATCAGTATGCCTATTTGAGTGGTTTGCTAGTCAGTGACTATTTTCTTGGCAAAATGCCTCCATTTCTGACTTACGCTCATGTTACTTTTGTCTGTGGACTACACTTACACAAGAAATATATACATTGTAGAAGAAATCTGTAAATACATGCATAATTTCTGTCAGCACTAAGAAGAATTGTGATGCTAATATTTACTGAGCTCCCACTTCGTAACAGAGACTGTGCTGAGTGCTTTAGTGGAATTGTCTCAGTGATCCACTCCAGCTTCGTAACAGAGACTGTGCTGAGTGCTTTAGTGGAATTGTCTCAGTGATCCACACCACACACCACACTCTGCAGAGCTGTGTTACTGCTCTGTCTTCTCTTAGCAGATGTGACTGAGGCTCAGAGAGCTGAGGAAACATGTTCACAGCCACACACGTAAGAAAGGATTCTGCTGGTTTTCCGTCTAAGTCAGTCCGGGGTTTAGGCACTGAATCACTCTGCTGTTATAATAGTGGTTTCCAATTAGGAATTTGCAGATTAGCAATTCTCTCTAATTCACTTCTAGGCAGAAACTTTTCTCATTTTTTAAGTTCTAACGATGTTGTGGGAAACAATAAAATATCTTTAGAACACTGGTTCTCAAACTTGGCTGCACTTTGGAATCACCTGGGAGTTAAAATGCTGGCTGGGTCCCACCCTCATGTGTTCTGAGTTCTTTGGTATGGAGTGTGGCCTGGACATTGGGACTTCTAAAAATCTCCCGGGTGATTCTAATGTGCAGCAGAGTTTGAGAATGCCTGCTTTGGAACAATGCAAAGTTTTAAATTCTAAATTCTCATCCTTCTGTTAGTGAAAAAAATAATGTTTTTATTATAGAAGTACTACATATTTACTTTAGAAACTACAGATAAACCCCCCAAAATTACAATTAAAATTATCTGTAATCTCTTCACTGAATGATAATCAGCATGGTATTTGGCTGTGTATCTTTTTCTCCTGTGCATGTTTATGTATTTAAAATCTTAACTATAATATTAGTCTTCTATAGAGTTTTATATATTTAATGCCTGATTGTCTTATATCTGTCTTGTTTATTTACGTGCTTTACCATTCTGAGAAAGTCTTGATTCTTATACACACCTAATAATGTTGTTGGATTAACCCTTATAGACCAGTAAGTCTCAAAGTGGAGCAATGTCTGTATTAGTGGAGAGTTTGTATGTTATTTGAGGTAGCATTTAGGAAACTAACTGATTTAGGTGTCTCTCCTTTGTACTCTGACTTGTACAGCACTTTTTCAGACAGACAAACCTTAGTTTCCTTCTTGTCTCCCTTCTAGATTATTTATTTATTTATTTATTTATTTGTGAGGAAGATCGGCGTTGAGCTAACATCTGCCAATCCTCCTCTTTTTTTGCTGAGGAAGACTGGCCCTGGGCTAACATCCATGCCCATCTTCCTCCACTTTATATGTGACGCTGCCACAGCATGGCTTGACAAGCAGTGCGTCGGTGTGCGCCCGGGTTCCGAACCGGGGAACCCGGGCCGCTGCAGCGGAGCGCGCGCACTTAACCACTTGCGCCACTGGGCTAGCCCCCCTTCTAGATTATTAAGGCAAAGCCCATATGGCTTGTATCCCTGTGCTCTGGCGTGCGGTACACGCTCAGTGAATGCTGTGGTGGATGAACAGACAGACAGATGTGTTCTGGGATCTGAGGTGGGAGTGGTGGTTATAGTTTGAAAAAAGTAATTACTGAAGTAAATTCAGATGAGGAAAATTATTTGGGGATGTTGGGGTAGTTGGGAAGAGAGGATAAGAGTGGGGTTGAGATAAGGACAGGGACTAGGGCACACTTTAGGGTAGGTAAGCCACAGATCCTTCGAGAAAGGTAACAAGCCCTCTAGTTCCAGAAACGTCTTGCCCTTGGCCCACAACAGGCTCAGTCTTCCCTGGGAATACCCACACCCCCCACCTGCGTCTTTCCATCTCTGCATCCTACCCACTTGTCATAATAAAAAGGCTGAGTCAGATATACTTTCAGAGTAAGAATCAAATAGTTTTTGAAATTTGCTGCTCCCCAAATATTTTCCTGATAAAGACTTGGGTAAAAAAACACTGTAGTGTAATGGGGTTCAGTTAGGGTACAGCCAGAGCCTGTCAGTTAACACCTGTCATTTCCTTTCCTACAAAGGTTGGGGCTGAGGAAGAATTTAAATAAAAGGTGAGGAGGGGACTCAGAGCGTTGAAGGCCGGATGAGGGATTACCCTAGAGGGGAGTAATTGAGGAGATGTTACAGGTTTGCTGGGCCAGCCATCCCTGTCTTCAGTAAGGCCCAGACAACTCTGGGCTGCTCGCTGAGGTATTTTTGGTACTGCAGCCACAAAGCTAAACAGCTCTGCGTTGCATGATTTATGAAGGATTTTCTTTTTCATACTAACTTCTTATAATGTAACTTGATCACCAATAGATTTTTTAATCACCCTTAATCACAAGGCCTGTAAATCAGAATTATTTAGACTTTCTTTTTGGCTCTTAAAAACTTAACTTTTATTTTAAGAATGTGTTATGATCTTTACTTGTTTATGACTGTCCATTTTAAACAAATTTTTATTAAAAAGGAGAAATTGCAAATGTATACATTTTACTTCATCAGCATGTAAGGTACATACATTATTTATATTGCTGAAATCCTTTATGATTGAGACATTTATGTGGTTCCAAAAGCTACAAGAAAAATGAGAAACTATTTCTCTTTTTTCTCCTCTTTTTATTGAATTCATGATGACTTTTAAAAAATATGAAGGAGTTAAAGATAGTTAAAACCATCAGATATCCTGCTTTACTTAGAATAAAACAGAAAACAAAATTAAAGAATAAAATAGCAAGCCTGATTTGTTTATCTGAATAACACTTGTCTCACTATAAGATCATAATGAAAGAGAGGGAATCCTTACAGTTACATCATATAGTGTGGCAAAAAAATAAATAAAAGAAATGCTACAGACAATATTTATTCAGATAAATATGAAACTTATTCAGTCCAGTGAAACTTTGAGATTTCTGAAGTGCTGTGCCAGTTGTTGGAGCCAGGAGTATATTATGATTTAATGGTATCTCTCTACTGCATTTGATGAGCTGTCCCAGAAAAACATTGTGAAGCAATAAAGTATCCATTTGGCTCCTAAGTAATGAGGGAGGCATTGCTCTTTGCATTAACTATTTATTCAGGAAGAAGAGTGACCAATTGCTAATAAGCTTTATCCAAAAAAGGTTGTGGAAAATAGAAGAAAACGCAAAAGTGATGTTCTGTTCAATTTCATATGCAATTAACAAATACCCAATGCTGAGCGGTTGGTTCTCCTCTTGCATGTGACTTCTGGCCGGCTGTATTTAAGTGCAAGTGCCTGTCAGATCTATTAGAGGCCTCTTGGGTTAAGGAAGGATCGTGTAGCCTAAACTAATGACGGATGAGAGGAGGCAGTGACTGGTGAGTAGCTAAGATTGGGCTGATCCCTATAATTTTGAATGATGGACTTATTTTCTAAGATGAACAGTAGTGATCAAGGCTTGCTAGTTTACTCCTTTTGGGGAGGGTTTCTTTTTTTTTTTTTAGATGATTATTCCTTTTTCATGATTTGAAAAATCTACTCTATAATGCAATATGTCGATTATCACTTGATCAAATGGGTTTTAACCTGAGAAAATGTCTTATTTGCTTCATAAATAAATGTGTAATTTGTTATTTAGAAATAGTTTCTAGGTTGGAATGTAACACTTAAATAGGGGCTTCTTTCAAGTCATTTCAGAATCTTACTTTGAAGCACTTTTGGTGCTATAACGGCTTGAAATTTTCATTCCACTTGCTTTAAGATTCTTAATATAATTAATTTGCGTTCTTTAGTGACATGAAAAAAGATGAAAGTCACAATTATTTTCTTCCCTCAAAGCCAACTAAAGAACTCTTATGCTAATTCTCCTTCCCTGCTCTCACTAAAAAGTAGTACAGTGGAGTTCTACACAGTGGGAAAAAAATCCTTCATACAAATCATATTAAAATAGACAGTGGAAATGATATGTAATTCCAACATTATTTAATAACAGAATATTCTCGATACCATCATAAACGAATCATGAAATCATTTAATAATGCGTTCTTTTGATTTTCAATTAAAAAATGTCCATATTGAAAACTATATATTAATTCTAAGCTTACTATGAATTACTTTAAAGTAAATTTAAAATCAGTTTTCAAGATACATTCCATGAAATAAGAATACATTGTTTATTTGGGTTCATGGCCTTTGGTAAAGGGCTAAAAAGCCTGAAAGGTAAGTAGCAATGAGATCAAAGACAAGAAAAGGCTTCTTAGAATTTTTCTTTCCTAGACCACACTGTATCATACTCAGAACTAAACTCATTTATGTTACAGAGAATGTTACTTTCTTCATCAAAGAAATAAGGACTCAGAGAATGGAAATGGAATTACCTTGTAAAATGTTAGGTTTTGCAGTAATCTCTCTTGTTGGTTATTAACAATCATTAGATTGAATTATCCCGTTCAGATCATCACTCCATTCAGAAGACTGATGCTGTGCGCTGAGAACAGAAAGGAGATGGAGGATTGGATCAGCTCACTGAAGTCTGTACAGACCAGAGAACCTTACGAGGTAGAGTAGCATCTCTTCTGTCGTCTTGTGTTCTTAGAAAATAAATGTTAACCAAAGAGCTAAAGCTGTATTCTGCAAAAAAAAAGAGGTGTGGATTAATTCAGCAGCTTGTTGAAACCTGATATTGAAATTTTGTTTACTTTAAGCAAAGAGTTTTAGTTTTAAAAATTATGGATTTGAAATTTTAATCATAACTATATACATTTCAAATAGTTAGCATCTGTAATCTTGATCTCTTGTTTGGAAAACCTGTGCTAACGTCTCATTTCTAGGTGGCGCAGTTTAATGTGGAACATTTCTCAGGGATGCATAACTGGTATGCCTGCTCCCATGCCCGACCCACTTTCTGTAACGTGTGCCGAGAGAGTCTTTCTGGAGTCACCTCCCATGGCCTGTCCTGCGAAGGTACTGGAGCATCCAGCATATGTTCTCCCTCAACACAGACTGTATTGTAAACACTGCCGTTGGCACTTCTGTGACACAAACAGAGAAATATCATCACAGGAAAACATTTTCCTTGGGTGGAAGCAGCTTCTAGGAGCATCTCAGCAGGAACATAGTGTTTAAATTTCATTGTAGCTTAAAGTGGAGCTCTGCACACATAGGACTAACCTAGGAAATATTTTTGCTGAGGAAATGATAATATAAAATCATTTGAAAGGATGTAGAAATCAAAATGTAACGTTTCACTCCTGAGGAACTAGCAACTGCTGTTTAAAAAAAATCTTTAGGGGCCAGCCCAGTGGCGTAATGGTTAAGTTTGCACACTCTGCTTTGGCGGCCTGGGGTTCACAGGTTTGGATCCTGGGCGCTGCCCTACACACCACTTATGAAGCCATTCTGTGGCAGGCGTCCTGCATATAAAGTAGAGGAAGGTGGGCACAGATGTGAGCCCAGGGCCAATCTTCCTCAGCAAAAAGAGGAGGATTGGCAACAGATGTTAGCTCAGGGCTAATCTTCCTACCAAAAAAAAAAATCTTTAGACTTTGTATGTCTTTCTAGTTCTCTAGTATCCTTTTTCTCTTCAGATTGATTATGGAGAATAAAACTTTCTGTGAGGAGGGTATATCCTCTGGCAGAATTTCTGATTGTTACTTGTTCATTGTTTTAAATGGTTTTAAAATTTCATTTATGTTTAATTTAAACGGATGCCACCTTTTAATTTCTTTAAAGTTTTCTAAAAATAAGGCCTATGCTGTTGTTTTCGTTATAGGATTTGTGGGTTGTTTTTTAATTTAAGAGCAGTGACCACTAAAAGCAAATACACTAATAATTACCAAGAGAAAACTCATAACTTCTTTAGATTTATTTAATTTCATGTGTCATTGATCACACCATTGTGTACTACTGTTTGAATTATGTATAATGTGTACTACTTTTTGAACTAATACTAGCTTTTTTCTCTAATACAAAAAATTCTTAAGTAATTTTGCGTACAACTTTATTATAATTAAATAATAAAATAGTAATAGAGTCACAGTTTTAATTCATTTTAAAATATAAAATCCGAGATGTTTCAGCTGTTTAATATGATGCAGCGTGGCGATTAAGAACAGAGCTGTGCAGCTTAACCCTCTGTGTCCAGTCCCACATCCAGCATTGTGGGCTGTGACCAGGAGAAGTGGTTTAACTCCTTTAGACTTTTGGCTCCTCATCTGTAAACTGGGGAGAATAGTCATTTATGTCTCATAGAACACTATGAAAATTAAATGAGAGAATGCATATACTAAAACTACTTTTCTAGTCAAATAAATTGTAGAAGTTTGTAACTGTGCTCTGTAAGAAATTTATCAAGTAAATAATTAGATTGCACCATGGCCTGATGCATTAAAATTAATGAAAATGAACATGGAGGAGACAGTAAACATTTTTTTAGATTTAAGGAATGATTACAAAGAAACATATAATTGGCCTCTTTGACTTTAGTGATCTAAAAGGGTTCCTGTGGCTCTGAGTTACTCCCACTAGATCTGTAATATTATGGGGTTTTGAAGGGCTTTTTACTATTGCCTTCTAGTCTCTCATCCCAAAAATACTAAAAAAGATGTCATATCTGAGATACTCTGTGGTACCCTTCTGATTTGAGAGTTATGCATTATTAAGTATATTTAATTGTTTAGGAGTTGAAGTTAACAGTGGGATGACTATATATTTTTCTAAGCATTTTAAAAGAAAAATGAAAATTACATTAGCTGGTGAGAATAAGAAACTTAAAAGTCTTTAAATAAATTTGTTGTATTAGTCTATTAATAATGAAGTCTTTCTGACTTTTGTTTTAAGTCTCAATTATTGTATTTTTAAATTGTACTTTTAGAGGAATATACGTTAGTGTTCATTTTCTCTGCTGATGAAAATTTTAAGTCCGCAGCATCATGCCCGTTAGTATTTTTAGAACTGTAGCGGGAGGTTTTAAAAATCCTATGGGTTTTATGGATATATAAAAAAGTTACCTTTTTATTTTATGAAAATGTGGTTATTTAGGATATTTTTATTGTAATCAAAGTTATATTTAAACTTTAGAAACACCCCCAAAATCTGAATAAACTAGTTGCTTCATAAAACTAAAGGCGTAAGATACAAGAGGCTTAGGGCTGGCCCCATGGCTTAGTGGTTAAGTGCGCGCGCTCCGCTGCTGGCGGCCCGGGTTCCGATCCCGGGCGCACACCGACGCACCACTTCTCCGGCCATGCTGAGGCTGCGTCCCACATACAGCGGCTAGAAGGATGTGCAGCTGTGACATACAGCTATCTGCTGGGACTTTGGGGGAAAAAATAAATAAATAAAATTATTAAAAAAAAACACAAGAGGCTTTAAAAGTTATAACAGAGATGCAAATACAAGAAAAATTCATTCAACAGTGATAATGAATAACTTTGTATTAAATAGAATCCAGCTTCCGGGGTATGAAGCCATCACTAAATTTACTTAATCTTTCTATCCTTGCTTTTCATAATAAAACGAGGCTGTACTGATTTGTCTTCTGAGTTTGTGTTAAATAATAACTAAAATTATTATTTTAAAGCCCTTTCATATATAAAATATATCACTAAAAAATAGAAAAAATACTTTTCATAAATAATCCTTTAAATCAATTGAGAATATTAATTATAACTTCAGAGCATAATTATTTTTCACAGTTATTTAAACAGTAATTTAACAAAGTTAAATGGTGATTTTTTTCTACATCAACAGCATCAACTATGTCAATGTGTACTTATGAATTTTTATCTCAGCTATTGAACACTTACAAAGATTCAGTGTGGTAAAGACTGAATATTACAATAAAAAATCATAATTTTGTTACATGTCAGTGTATTTTTTAAATTCTGTGGTTTTAAAATAATGGCTTCATAGGTCAGGGAAAAGTGCTTTATTTCAGAATAACTTGTTTAGAGAAATTTAATTGTCACCAAACAAAACTAAGGTGCCTGTTAATCATTTCCATTCCTTACTGATCATAATTACAATCCAGTTTGTTTTATTATTACCATTATATGTTCTATCGAGCAACTTTGTAATTCTCAAGGCTCATTGCATGAAGCACTTTATTATTAAAAAAGTGTGATTTTTATTTTTAATGAGCTATTTGATTTAATGGCAAAATTTTCAAAAGGCAATGAAATTATACCCTGTTGTCCTCTTTGTACTTCCTTCTTTGCCTCTTAGAAAACAGTTATTGACTTATATCAAGTAATTATTTGTACTTAAAAAGCAGCCTGGGCATTCTGTCGCAGGTAAAACTAAAGGTAGGACCCTACTTTTGAGAAATACCGTGATAGATCAAAAGGCCTAGAGAAGCTAACCAGCCACAGTTTTAAAATAGTCACTTGTATTGGAGCAAAGGGGAGCTGGCCATACTAACGTTGTTTTTCAAACTAAGCTTACTTCCTGTAATGCTGTTTCCTTAACACTATTGTTTATCAGCAATAAAATTCAATTGAAAAATTGTTTTCCATATGAAGTCTGTGCTCAAGTCAAAAAGTTATTTATAACAAAAATAGTATGGTTTCCAGGAAAGAATTTGTCAGTATACACAAAAGAGCAAGTAAATGAAACATTCCAATGTCTGTAGACTAATATTTTTCAGGGAAAAACCAGCTCAGTTTAAGTGGCCATTTATATATCAGCTGTTCATAATACCTGAAGCATTCTGAACATTCGGCTATAAACGTCTTACTTATTTTACCTGACCCTTTCGTTTTCATGTTACATTAAATTAGGACAATTTAAGAGAATGGTGTGTAACCATCATTTCAAATTTGTTAATGGTTTATTGGTAGAAATTCAAAAATCACGTGAAAAGGAGCCACCTTCCATTTAGAATTTAGCAACAGCTACCTTATTATGTTTTCACTGAAACGATCTCTACTTTTAAATATTTGTCTGAAAAGTCAGAAGCTGTTATAACATCAGTATCCATGAATGATTGGATAATTTGTGTCCTTAGAAGAATGAGTTTAGTAGTAGTCAAGTTCTGATTTTCATGAACAAGGGTTAATTTTTCAAATAATCTGTGGTATACTTGTTTTTTCATAAGTGTGCTGCTTCTCTCTTGGTTGTTTCCTCTTGTTTCTCTTTTGTAGGCTTCTTTGTGATAATGTGGCAGTGGAGAATTAGTGATGCGTGTAGTAGGAACATCACTTCATCATTCCTTTCTTCTCCATCATCATGTAGTCATCCCAGCATAATACTTTCAAAAGGCAGTGCCATCTTTGTGACCCTCATCAACCTATTTCCCGTGATGCCTGGATATTTTCTTGACATACTTGCACTTTACAACTCCTCTGAGTTGTCCTGTTCTTTATCTTACTGATATTGCAAACTTTTAATTTTTTTTTTTTTTTTTTTTTTTTTTTTTGTGTGTGAGGAGATCAGCCCTGAGCTAACATCCGCCAATTCTCCTCTTTTTTTGCTGAGGAAGACGGCCCTGGGCTAACATCTGTGCCCATCTTCCTCCACTTTATATGGGACGCCGCCACAGCATGGCTTACCAAGCAGTGCGTCGGTGCGCGCCCGGGATCCGAACCAGCGAACCCCGGGCCGCCGCAGCGGAGCGCGCGCACTTAACCACTTGCGCCACCGGGCCGGCCCCACAAACTTTTAATTTTAAGTATATTATTTTCACAAATTAAACACACTTACGTAATCAGACCCAGATTAAGAAAATGGATGTTACCACAGCACCTCTATGTCACTGCATTTTATTTTCTTCTGTGTTTATGTGTGTGTACATGTTTGTATGTCTCCCTTCTCCTCAAGAACTAATTCTTTTGTATTCATTTCCTTTCTCTTCTTCTTTTATGAGTAAGTGGAATCTCTTTAAGTAGCAATCTATAGCTTTATAAAAGTGCTTCATAACTACATAGCCATATTTTCTTTTTAGAATACCATTACTATTATTGAAGAGTAATTTAAGCTTTTAAAATTATTGCTTTTTTTCTACCACCTCCCCCTTTAAAATTTCATGCTGTGATTTCCTTTTCATCATTGGTCCAAAAGTACATACTCATTTAGAAATGATTGACTTTTTTTCAGTGTGTAAATTCAAGGCTCACAAAAGGTGTGCGGTGAGGGCGACGAACAACTGCAAATGGACGACGCTGGCCTCCATCGGGAAGGACATCATAGAGGACGAAGACGGAGTAAGCTCTGTCCTGTCTCTGACCTCTTCCCAGTACCTCCTCTCCGTTGTTTTCTGCTCCTGTGGAAAATTATGACAGAGAGTTAAGTGGGAGTGTTTATTCTTAGGACTAAATGGAAGATTTTGATTGGTTATGAGTTTTACTTTCAATTCAATCCTTCATCGCTTCCTTCAGCCCTTCAATTTTGAGGGAAATGTGTGACTAGGGCTTAGGAATTGTGGTCGTGCTGGGCTGGTGTTGTAGACCCTTATCTGACAAACTGAGTTAGTCTTTAAGGCTCTGCTCAGCTGTTTACTCAGGTGTTTACTCCTCAGACGTTGGGGCTTCCTCTCAACAATGCCCCTACCTTCAAAACCTTGTCTCCGGGGGCCGGCCGGGTGGCACAAGTGGTTAAGTGCGCGCGCTCCGCTGCAGCGGCCCAGGGTTTGCTGGTTCGGATCCTGGGCGTGCAATGACAGACCGCTTGTCAAGCCATGCTGTGGCGACGTCCCATGTAAAGTGGAGGAAGATGGGCACAGGTGTTAGCCCAGGGCCAGTCTTCCTCAGCAAAAAGGAGGATTGGCAGATGTTAGCTCAGGACCCATCTTCCTCACAAAAAAAACACAAAAAACAAAAAAAACAAAACCTTGACTCCATTGCACCTTGCATAAATATCTCTGGTAGCACTTTGTGATCACTGTATGATAATCCCTTTACCTACCTTTCTCCTCAGCTAGACTGATGGGCAGGGAGTTAGTCTTACTTATCATTGCATCTTTACAGTGCTCGGGGCATAATAGATGCTCAATAAATATGGTATGAATGAATGGATGCCACGATCGATAGATATTACTGATTCCATAGAGTAAGAAATAGTGATATGTCCCTAGGGTAAGAATGATGTCCTCCACAGTCTGATTTGACTGCCCTTTCTTCCTGCTCCACAGGTGGCTATGCCTCACCAGTGGCTGGAGGGTAACTTGCCTGTGAGCGCCAAATGTGCCGTCTGTGACAAAACGTGCGGCAGTGTTCTCCGTCTTCAAGATTGGAAATGCCTTTGGTGTAAAACGATGGTGAGTTTTATAATTATTTTCCTTTTTAATTAGCTTCGTTTTGTAACTTCTTCATCTGTGTATTTTAGAGACAAAGCAGGGAATTTATGGCATCGCAGAGGCTGGTAGCACACCCACCCATTGTAACTTTCAACCTTTTTCAAGGTATATTCCTTCCAGTCTGGTTACATTTTCAAATGCTTTTTTGTAATACTTACTTTTGTTATGTATTTCCTTTGTCTAAGGACCTCTTTTTATTGTTTTTCATTATGCTTAAGCCACACTTAGTGGTTTGCTATTTTTAGGCCTGTTTTACCACCTGTTGCACACAGAAAGCCACCAGATTTTGATGGACATGCGAAGTGTAATTTTGCTATAACCCTGTGTATGTGCTCTGACAGACAGAATGCCGAGTTCAGTAGGCCATGCACTGATATAATTTAAATTATATACATTTATGTTATAAAAATAAATAAATATTTTAAAACTTCCTTGCATGTGCAAGAAAGCAGTGAGAAGCACACACAGCATAATGTGGAGCCAGTGGCAGGAACGGTCCTGTCTATGCCAGACTGCGTGAGGCCTGGGCCTCCGGGCTGCACGAGGGCAGTCAGAGCAGGAACTCAGAGGATGAATTCAGGCCACTCAGCCGGTGGAGAGGAGCTAAAGGATGAGGGAATGAGGAGGCAACAGCTGTGAGTGCTTGTCTTAGCCCTGGGCCATGCTGTCCAAGTATGATGGTGATTGCCTTGCATTGGAGCTGATTTGCTTGGTTTTGTTTTGAGTCTTGGAAGTCAGCCTCCCATCCCCAAAAAGGTGGACAAACCATTGCTTTTAATGCAAATGGTGTAAGTCAGCCAATGTAAGAGGTGTGAGTATGACGTGTCGACTTCCTAATCAGTGAGACCTATTCCATCGGCCACAGAGGAAAATAAGTCCTACAGTTTTGTAGTCAGACCTGATAGGTAATCTGTGTTTCCTCTTCATTTTTAAGTCGGACATGGTTCTTTGTCCTCATGCTTCTGTTATTCTTCATCAGTTGCCTCTTTTATTAGCCATAGGTGTTACTTTTTATTTCTCTTATCCCATTTAATATAATATATACGCTATATTAGAAATCTCTCTTTGGCATTTTGGTACAACCCTAACGCCTAAAACCCTCCCATGGCGTTCTTTATTTTATTTTATTTTTCATGACAATAACTGCTGCCTCTTGTTTTTTTCTATTCCATTCCTTATTTTAAATGAGTGCTCCTGAAAGGCCGGTAAGATAAAATTTAAATAAATAAATAAATAAGTGCTCCCGTAAACAAAATTTTAAATCTTCATCCCATCTAAGATTTATTTTTGGGGGGGACAACCACTGATGTAGGCACTGACTGCTATTTTTATTAGTCTGTACATTTACCGAAGCCTATTTCTCTACTTCTACAACTTCAGCTGTTGTAACTTTTTAACAAGAAAGCAGATCCTGTGAGTGATGAATTATTTTAGAAAGCTTTTGTATAAGCTGCCTTTACCTGCAATATGTAGGTCTCTACTTGTATTTAGTCAGTGGTTTTTAAACTTTACTAACTTTAACAGTAGGTGTTATTAGGTTTTGTACTTGTTCACTCTACTCACCCCCCACCTTTAAAAAATTTCACAAATAGAAGTATTATTACAGATTTTAGAAGGAGGCATTCTAGGATGTCCTTTCCCTCTTTTCTTCCTGACAAACTTAAATATCACCTTAATTGTGAAATCATTCCTGCCCTGTCCCGTGTCGTTTTGCCGTGTGGGTTTCTGGGCCACTGTCACCTTGTTACAAACTCTTTGTCTTGTATTTCCTGTACACTATCATTTGTCTGTTCACATATTATTTTGCCTTTAAAATATGAGTCTTAAACAGCAGAATACCTAGTGTCTAAACATAGTCGTCAGGTTAAAAACAAAACAAGACAAAACCATAGTTCCACCATCCTAATGAGTCAACTCCTAATTTTTCCAGCTGTGTTGCAATCTCTGGATATACTTTTGCCTTTTCCATAAAAGTAGTGAAGATGCAATTTTCTGTTCTGCTTTTCTCATTTAACATTGTTATAAATATTTTTCCATTTTGCTCTATGATTCTCATATTTTTTTTTTTTTTTTTTGAGGAAGATTTGCCCTGAGCTAACATCTGTTGCCAGTTTTCCTCTTTTTGCTTGAGGAAGATTTGCCCTGAGCTAACATCTCTGCCAGTCTTCCTCTATTTTGTGTGTGGGTCGCCGCCACAGCATGGTTGATGAGTGGTGTAGGTCTGTGCCCAGGATCTGAACCTGCAAAGCTGGGCTGCCGAAGCAGAGGGTGCTGAACTTAACCACCATACTGTGGGGCTGGCACCTCTGTGATTCTCATACATTTTTAAATTCCTTTTAAAACTGTGCCTGCTCATTTTTCTAAAATCTACTTGGATTGTTAATTATTATAAATCACAATAGGAAACTGTCCAAAACTAGGTCATCAGCAGAACAAGAATCACTATTACATTTCAATTATTTTCTCAAAAGTTTTTATAAATATGTGTTTAATTAATATCCAGTTTTACAAAAGAACTAATGAAATAATGCCATGTTAAATAAGTGCTTTATGAAGCATCTGCTTTTATTGCTTAACACCTTTAAAGACTCTCTAGGTAAGTACATCAAGTGTTCTGGATTGCGTGGGTCCTACTTAATAAGTTAGCCCTGCTTTTGTTCTCAATAGTATCTTGGATGACCTTGAAACTGTTTGTTTCTACAGAGTTAACACATTTACTGAGTGTCTGTGATGTATATCGCTTTCCAAGTTGAGTGTACAATGCTAGGACCTTTTTCTTTTCCTTACAGAGCCAGAAGTCTAGCTGAGAAAATAGTCACGGATGTACTTTAACTATAATAACATGAAAATGTTATAAACGAGGTGTGAATAGAAAGTTATAGGATCACTATATCAGAAAGAGCAGACACATTACAGATTTTATTTATTTTCATTAAATTCTATAAGAATTTTATAAGGTAGACATCCGTTTTTTTTTTAATGAAAAATGATATTGACACATACTAGTTAGCTTCACTCCCTTCCTCTCTCTCCCTTACTGCCCCCCTTCCTCCCTTTTTCCCTCCCTTCCTCTGCACTCCTTTCTCTTCTCTTCCTCTCTCCTTGGCTTCACCAGGCATTTATTGACTCTGTACTACTTGCCTGAGACAATCATGAAAATAGGCTGCACAGACCAAATCAAATTCCCACCTCTAAAATGATTAGCCCATTCCTTAGAAGTATAAATGGTGTGCCATTAAAGTAATTTATGAATTACCAAACATTTTGTGATGCAGTTGATTTTCACTTATGAGTTCCTTAGATTTAATTTATAACATAAGAAAACATTGATTTATTTTTATGATTCTTGAAAGTTTATTTGTTTGTTATTAGGTACATACTGCCTGCAAAGATTTATACCACCCTATATGTCCACTTGGCCAATGTAAAGTGTCTGTCATACCTCCAATTGCACTAAACAGCACTGATTCTGAGGGTATGTAGCAGTAGTGTAAGTATGTATATTCCTGGTATATTGAATGTTGATATGTACATTCATTTTCCTAGGGTAAATAGAATTGTAGCTGGTTATTCTTGTCAGTTTTTATATAATAATTCCTTTTAAATTGCTGAAGAGTATATTTAATTTTAAAAAAACATGTTAAAATTAAAGTTTAACATAGCTATTAACACGTTGGTAAAATTTCTGTGTATAAAACTTTTAGATTTTACATTTCAGCAAATAAGATCATTATTCTGTACCGAAATGCAATTTGAAAGGCTAATTTTTTGCAAGTGTTTTCTTTTCCTCCATAATTGAAACCACCCATTTTCATAGCTCTTATTTAGCAATCTGTTCTCCTATATTTTCACAAATTGCAGGAATTTATATTACTATAAATTTATTCACTTTTTCCAGAATCTTACAATTTAGTCGTACGTGCTGATAAACCTATTTGCAACAGTGGTTTTGGAATAGCACGCTAATAACTTCCTTCCAAGCAAACCATATTACAAAAGGCTTACAAAAGGCTTTTCCCATATGCTGTTAAAGTTTTGCATTGGTAAAGTGCCTTATGCTTGTCAAACTTTTTATATAAATTATGCCAATAGATATCATAGATATAAGGATATAAGCCTCAAAAGATGTGATTTTTTTAACCTATGGTATTAAAAGCACCTCCCCCCCAAGCCCTGATATACCAAGGTTCTGTTGTTTCTTATAAATTGTAAAATATTTTCTCAGGCCTCATCAAGAAGCAGTTAATATATTTTATAATACTGAATATGAACATATGAATCCTTTGACAAATGAGAATTTATAGGCTGTGATTGGTTTTTCTTATAATTAAGTGTTGTTAAGGCAGGTAGTATATCTCAAATTATCTATGATTAATACTTTTACCATCTTTGGTATGATTTTTCATTATAAAGCATAATTAAAAAGACAAGTTCTATATTCTTAGTATGTAAATAATAGGCCTATCTCCATTTTGGGGCTAAATTATAACTTACTGTTAAAAGTAATGAACAGGGTTCTTTATTTTTATGAATTTATCTTCTTTTCTCTGAAATTTTGTTAATAGTTTAAGAGAGAGAGAGCTGTATGTATTAACCTTGCACTGTGTTTTTTTTTACAGGTTTCTGTAGAGCAACATTTTCATTCTGTGTTAGTCCTCTGTTGGTTTTTGTCAATTCTAAGAGTGGAGATAATCAGGGAGTAAAGTTCCTTCGACGATTTAAACAGTTGCTAAATCCGGCTCAGGTGTTTGATTTAATGAATGGAGGGCCTCATTTAGGGTAATTGATTATTGATAAATCTTGTTTGAATGAAATGTAGCACTGAGCATGAAATACGTTTGGCTTTTCAGTTCATGAAAATTGTAGATTCGTCTAGACATCTCTGCGTTGGTCTTCCCACTCCTCCCTTTTTTAAAGCTCTAATTATAAATTTTAACACAACCTCTTTGATATTTATGTAACTTACTTATGTCCAAAAAATTCCAAAATTGTTTAGAAGGTATTTTAGAATATATCCTACATGAAATAATACTAATAGTTTGCTTAGCTCTAAGGAAGATCAACTTTTGTAAATATAAAAATACAAAATGACTTTAGACAATGATTTGCATGGAAGGCTAATATGAATTTTTATATAATACAAATAATCAATTATTTAACCAAAACACAGATGCTATCATGGGTCTCAAGGACAGTTCCTCAAGGATTTCACTCAGTTCACACAAATGACAAAAAATACTTTTGTTGATTGTTTGTTACAGCTTTCTGGAATGTCATATAACTTAAAATCTGAAAAAAATATTTTTAATGAGGGAAATATACCTTGAAGCACTTTTAATGCATTTGTAGTGTATGCATATGATTTCTGTTGAAGAGGGGTTGTTGTGTCATCTGAACCAGGGGCTTGCAATCTCTATACCTTTGCTTATGCCAACTCAGCTTTTCTCTTGGGTTCCACTGTCACCTTAAGGTATGAACACAGAGGTAGAAATGGGGATTTTAGATACCCGTGCCTGAAGAGGCCTGTTGTGTTTTATAATTTAACACTTTCCTCTCTTCTCTGTTTCTCTCCTCAGTCTCTCTTTGTGCCTCTTTTCACTTTTGTCCCTTCGGGATCTTCCTTCTTGTTTCCATTGCCTTTTTCTTGCGAAGCCCCATGACCCTTTTGGTCATGTGGGTGTTGATCGTCTTCGTTTGTACCTGCCTCCTTCCTTATCTACTTGCACATCCCCTCCTTTCCCCTGTGTGGGTCCTGGCACTTCCTCATCTAGCCTGTCTTCTCACCTTTCTCTCTTCCATTGCTGGTTAGCTTTGTCTCTCTTTCTAGCACATCCTTTTTAATCCTTCATAGTTCCAATATCTTATATTCTTGACATTTATTTTTCCCACCCCTCTCTAAGATTCCAAGGAACTCCCTTTGTGAAACTTCTTGAGATTGTCTCTATAACATATTTTTCAGATGTTCCGCAATACTTGAGGTGTACAAAGGTACATTCAGGAGGTGGATGTGTCAAAAGTTGAGATGAGGGGTGATAGAAATAAAAACATTGACCTGAGAATAGGGGAAGAGGAGGAGAAAAGGCAGCCGGGAGTACTAAAAGTGATACACTGGCCAGGTTTGGTGGGTCTCTTTAGGAACTACCTCAGGTGCCACTCAATGGCATCATGTCCTAGATTGCCCTGGTTTGTAACATGCTATTCTCAAGGAGATAACATATCCTTGTAATGGAGAGAGAAAAATCACTGCTTTTGCCATTCTGTATCACTTACCTTTCATTCTCTTTCCTGGTTCTGCTGCTTTTTTTGTTTTCTCATTTCTCACTTCCCTTTCCTTCTAATTTTATCTCCATTTCTACTTAGAATCCTCTTTCCTCTTCATGATTCAGAAATTTTCTTGGGTTAAAAATTGCACTCAAATTGATTTTTATAGTGTACTTAATATGTAAGAGTTCTTATATTTAATCTGAACATGAATACCAATAAATACAGAATAACAAAGAATCGAGGAAAGTGATTTTTTATTTATTTATATTAAAATAAAATACTTTTTACTTTCAGTTTAAGATTATTCCAGAAGTTTGACAATTTCCGGATTCTTGTGTGTGGAGGAGATGGAAGTGTAGGTTGGGTTTTGTCAGAAATTGATAAGCTCAACTTGAATAAACAGGCAAGTACTAATTCTTTTCATTGCTAATTAACATGAAAGTACACTAACCTGCTGACCAGAGAAGGGCAGAAATGTAATAGTCTCTATTTCTCAGCTTGTGTGAGGTCTCCCTCTTGTGTGTCTTTCAGTGTCAGCTGGGAGTATTGCCTTTGGGTACAGGAAATGACCTTGCCCGGGTTCTTGGCTGGGGAGGTTCATACGATGACGACACTCAACTTCCTCAGATACTAGAGAAGCTGGAACGAGCCAGTACCAAAATGTTGGACAGGTAAAGGGAACTCTCTTCTAAAACTAGATTGAAAATGGCATACTGAAATCATTTTTTGACAGTTTAAATTTTACTGACTATAACCTCCACGTGGGCAGAGACTTCTTGGCCTCATTGATTCTTTCACCCTTGAGGTCTGGAGCACAGCCTGACATAGATAGAGTAGACACTCAATAAATATATATTTTTTGACTGAATGAATGAATTGTAACAAAACCTGAGAAAACTAGCCTAATGAACCCATTATTTTAAAGATAGCAGCCTATGTTGATACCAATAACTTTTAATTGCTGTTCAGGTCAGAAAGCTTAAAGAGTTAATTTGGGGGGGGGTGCTATTTATGAGTATAATAGGTATGGTCCCATCTGTGGTCTTGTTAAAGCTAAGAAAGACAGATAAACTTTAGATTTGTTAGAATATTTCTTCTTAATTATACATAGTAAGAATAAATTTAATCAACAAAGATTCAATGCTAAAATGCTTTTAAAAAACATAATCCTTTCCCAGGGACAGGGAAGTACAGTCATGTGTTGCTTAATGACAGGGATACATTCTGAGAAATGCAGTGTTAGGTGATTTCTTTGTTGTGTGAGCATCATAGACTGTGTTTACACAAACCTACATGGTATAGCCTACTACACACCTAGGCTAGGTGTTACTAATCTCACTGGACCACCGTTGTATATGCAGTTCATCATTGACCCAAATGTTGTGTGGCTCGTGACTATAGGCATTGGGAAGACAGCTTCACGTGAAGGAACTGTCACTGTGTTTGTGGTATCCTTGATCACATCTGTTAACTGCTTTCTCTCTAAGTGCCCCATGTATAAAAAAGCAATCACAAGGTGTGCACCCTGAGTATTTCGGAGGAGATGTTTAGAATTTGGGTATAGGGAACAACAGGATTCAGTAAGCAGTAGATGCCCCCTTCCCCCAATACGTAGAAGACAAATGTCAAAATATCATTATAAACTTGAGCTGGCGTGAATCAAAACAACTTTGATAGGATTAGCCATCTGTGGAACTCTTCCCGAAAATAACAAAATCTCATCAGGGAGCCACCAATCTAAAATGTAATTACTCGAAGATGAGCTATAACCTGGTTAATTGTAACCTTGCCTGCCATAAGGTAATGTTGTAATGGTTGATTCTTTTGCTGAGAGAATATTTTACAAGCGAGCTGGGCTGTAGAACATTTGTCTATGTTTATCCAAAACTATTCATGAGAGGGGTACCCCAATAGTTTGGGTGCATAAAGTGGATTCAGTCTCCAGTCTTTAAAAGAGCCTGTAGGTGATTTCCCAGACTCTGTTACTAAACCACACAGGGTATTTTAAATGGCTTTTTGTTGCAAATTTAAATACCACTCTGTCATTGCATTGTAGGAAATGCTGCTAGGCATTTCCTCTGCCCTGGGTGTGTGCTTTTCCCTTGTGTGTTATAAAAATTAACTTCAGGTGATTAGCAGAGAAACAGCGCCCCATGGTGAAATTCCTTGATACAGACCTGCAAAACACAAGAAGAAAAAACAAATCAAAGGGGGTTAAAAAACCTAGGACCGTTATTAGAAACATAAGAATATTTTGTTCCTGTGTTTTCCTTACTAATTTAAGAATACTGTTTGTAGAGAGCAGGTGAAAAATCACTGTTTAATATTCCAAATTATAGAAGCTTTCTTCATATATATTAATTAATTTGATTCTCAAAACAACACTGTGGGGTGGCTAAGAAAAGCATTATTATGACTGACAAAGATGAAAATTGAAGCTTGTGGAGACAGTGTAAGAAGGACTAATATTTTTTGTCTGTCTGTCACTTCTAGTTGGTTTACTTAATAAACTATCATCTCATTTAATCATCACTACACACCTAAAGATAGCTAACATTATAATCTCCATCTTACAGGTAAAAAGACTCGGGAGGTTTTTATATTATCAGTGTCACATAGAGAATAAGTTGTGGAACTGGCATTCTAAACTAGAATCCAGACTTAGTTCCCAGGGTCTTTCTTCAACGTTGCACTCTCTCCTCTTTTAATGCATGTATGCACCAGATGGTTCACCTTACCTTCTGGCCCCCAACTCTGCTTAGCTGGTACCAATATGCAGCCTCTCCTGACTCCGTGCTGCCACTTTCTCCTGTTTCTTCAGCTCCAACCATTTTCTATCAAGGGAGGAGGTACAGCATGGAAGGTGCAAGGAACTTAAGAGATTTATTTGGGTGGATTTCTTTCCCATTTCTTTAACTGTCCTTTGACCACAGAAGTATTTCCAACTATAAGGAAGTTGACTTTCATGTTTTCAATTGTGATTTTCCCTTTTTGGATACTTACAAAGTTTAATTATTTTGTTTGTTGCTTGTAACATATCTGTTTTCTGCACTAGAATATAAGCTTCATTAGGGAAGTCTTATTCAACATTGTATTTCCAGACGCTGGAATACTGTCTGTCACTTTGAGATGTTCAATAAATATCGGTTGCATGGGGTGGATGAATGAATGAATGAATGGCTTTTTGTTCACAAATATATGTTTCTTTATAGTATATTCAAGTCACGAGTTGAATAGTAGCTATAAGTAACTATTCAGTTTATACATCCTAACATATAACCTATGTCTGTTGGGGGATTTTCTGGGAATTTGGATTTTTATGCAAAGACTTATTCTTATTAGTCTGAATGATACACTAGGCTCTGTTTAAATACTGATGCTAATCTTGGGATTTTCCTCTAGGTTCTTTCACTGGCTTCAGCTGTGATATGCTTTTCTTAAAATTCATGTGTTACGGTACTGCTTTTATTATGCTTTGTGTCGTCGTAAAATCTTTATTTCACATCCTGTTACTGACAACAATAAAGTCTCTACCCAATTGTTCTTTCCAAATTTTGAAATTATTATTTTAGATAGAAGACTGGATTTATCTGGAGTTGATTCCTTTTCTCTAACACCAAATGATTCAATGTTTGGTTTGAAATTAATATTTACAGCTGATTGAAATAAATGTGCTTCAATTAAGTATTATTTCTGTTAGTACTTTCCTCTCAATCCCATGCCTTCTTTCTTAATTTAGAAGGGATATTTAGCTGATTTTCATTTCAAGTGTGTATAAGCTGACTTGGCAAGACTGGTTGTTACATGGAGAATGATTTCTTTTTCATAGATAGTATGCATTTATTTAACGTAGGACAATGTTTTAGAACTTTGGGTTGTGAACCATTAGTAATTTGTATAATCTAGTCAGTAAATTGCAGTGAGCATTATTTAAAAAGTGAAATAGAAAAGAATAGAAAAGTCAGAATGCGTTGCACCTAGTGAAGAAGGGAAGTGGTGTTGCATACGTACATTTCTTACTGTGGGTCGTGGCCTTAAAAAGTTTAGAAGTTGCTAACCAGAGAAATGGTAAGATATGGAAATCATAAATTATGAATTGAACATTTTATGAGATTACCAGAATTCCATCTCTTTCCCCATTTTTGGTTGTTTTAGATATAATAAATCATCATAGTTCATGAATATATGTGCATATGTATGTATATGAGGTGAGAACAAAGTCAGTTTATTAAATTTTTAAGGAATTTTAGACCAAAGATTTTTCTCCCTTCAGGTGGAGTATAATGACCTACGAACTCAAATTGCCACCAAAGGCTTCTCTACTTCCAGAACCTGCGGAAGCATCTGAAGAATTTTATGTAAGACTTTAACCCTTTACCTGTTTATCATTTGAAAATGGGGGTGAATATCTTGAACAAATAAGAAAACTTACAAGAATCAGTAGCATATTTACTTAATTTTATGTCTTATTATTTGGGGTATGGTCTCACTGACTTCTAGTCCTCTTCCAGCGGAAAGAATCCTTCCAATCTAGGTTAGAGTCCTCCACCCACACTGGGGAGTGTGAACTTAGCCACATCACTTGCCTTTGTGGGCATGTTACTTCATCCTCAGAGTGAGGCTACAATGTTGTGAGGGATAAATGAGGTAATGGATGAGTGGAAAGCACCAGACATGCAAATTCCCCTTCTCCCACCCCTGATAGTTCTTGAATATTCCACCCGCCTGCTTCCTTTTACCAACAGGGCTCCAGGGAAGGCCAGCTGATGACAGTTTCCTGTTAGCTTTTACTCATCTTCTGCTTCATCCATGAGCACCTGTTAGGGGTTAGACCCACTCCCTTAAACAATCTCCAAACACACCAGTACTCATGGCCAGAATATTATATACTTTCTCTCTTCTTGCTCTGTTGAGGATGCATCACAACAGGTCTGCAGGTTAAGCTGCTGATCAAGATAAAACTAAGGAAGAAAGACAGCTCACTTCATTCCATCGCTGCTTCAGACCGTTAATAACTACAGTTTTTAGACATTTTTAAAGATTCAGTATTCTGATTAAACCTCAAAGCACTGGAGATTTAAAACAGAGCCTAATTTTCAAAGGATTATTCTGACTCCTTAAGCCCATTTGATCCATGACAGCTTATTTTTCCCTCTAGGAAAATTCATTTGTTTATTTTACAATTGAAGTTTTTGTTTTGTCATTAAGAAAACTATGATGTCAAAACTAAAGAAAGGAATAATAACTAGAAACATGGGGCCGTTCCTTAAAGAAGCTAATTGTATCTTCAAAAGCTTTTCCTGATATAAAAGTAGCAAAAATATTTGGAAAATACAAAAATATATGAAAAAGAAAATAAAAATCCCATTTATAGTAACTTACCTTCATGGGCCTATGAAAAATTAGTATATTTGCACTTTATTTCCAGCAGCATTTTTATTTATGATATTTTATTCACTATAAACAAAATACATGTTTTTACAGAAACCAATCTTTTTTCTTAGTAGTATTTTTGTAAATGTTATTAATTCTCTTTCCAAGAAGACAAAAGGGGGAATTCTTTTGCTCTATTTACTTCAGAGATGTCCGTTTCCTAGCATATACATTAAAGATAGACAATTTACTTTTATCACATTTATAGTCACTAAATATGAGGTACAATTGTAACTACATGAAAGGAACTTATTTTTTTTAGCACAAAAGGTTTTTGAATGAAACTTCATTTATTTTGATTTCTTATTAAAACTTATTTTCTTAACAGAGGGATAGCGTGCCTTAAGATTACAGGTTAAATGGATGATGCATCATTCTGATCAGTCACCATGTGTGACTTTTTTGCCTTGAAAACTACAGTAAAAGTACGCTACAACTTCCTTCTTAGGCTCAACCTAATTTTCCAGCTTATATTTTTTTAAGTAAAGTATTCATTTTGGATTCCCTTATGCACGATTGTGAAATTATTAGTATTGTTTTTTCAGTTTTCCTTAAAAGGACACAAAATGTGATTGATCTTTCTAATTATTAACTATTAGCATTCTGCTGTCATTGTAGAATTATAGAGCTTAAGGAATTGTGACAGTTTCTTGATCAATTCGCTGTATCTGTAATTAAGTAATTCTGTTTGCTCATATATATTTTTTTGCTGTGAAAATAGTGATTCCATGATTTCCTCCAGTGACAATGATTCTATTGTTTAATAGTCAATATTAGAAAATTTCTTGTTTACAATTAGTATAAAATCCCCATGCCATTATATTCTCCTCTCCTCTAGGCCTTTGTGAATGAATGTGTATCCCTCCGTTGGCATCATGCTTGGGTCACCCCCGTTCCTACCTCAGGTCTCAGCTTGGGTATCACTTGCTCCAGGCAGCCATCTCTCATCTCCCAAGTCCTAGTACGGTGTCCTTCCGTAGTAGTTCCATAGCTCTCTTTACCTTCCATTATCTTGGTACTATCATACTGTAAAGATCAGGCAGTGTGTATTATTCATTCACCATTATGTTGTCCTCTGGCACTATGGCACAAGGCAGACAGTTAATAAAAAATTCTTATTGTTAATTTTTGATCTAAATACCAAACTCTTTGTAACAGTGGGCATCTTAGCATCAAAGCCCTCTTGCCTTGTCTGTTGCTTGGAAGCCAGATTCCTCCTGCTTTTCAGTTGAATTATAAGCTTTTTGATGCAAGGGTCATATTTCTCTTCTGTATCATACCCCAATCATACTAGTCTAGTAAATCAACAGATGCTTCTTTATTAATGCTAAGATAATCAGAGAGGATGTGAGCTGCTGCACCCCAATCAACTCCCTGAAAACACAGAAGAGAATGGCCTCAAATCTCCAGAAACAAAATTTTTCCTACTAGTGTATTTTTAAATTTACTCTTATAGAATAATAAAATCTCTCTCCTTTCAATTCCGTCTGTTTTCTAGTTGCTTGGTAATAGCACGCTAAGAAGTTGAAGCTTTATTCTTTCATTCATTTAACAATATTAAGTGCTTATCAGTACCTGGGACTGAAAATAGAAGACTTACCCTCTAGATTTAGGCCGCTTAGAGTAGTGGTTTCCAAGCTCTGTGCCAGGGCGCCTCAGGGCACCAGTGAGCTCAGAGGGCTACCATGGGATATTTTTAAATTTCAAAGAAAACATGGTAATACCCAACATCTATTGAACACCGCACAAACTACTAGCTTGAGAAAGTTTGCAGTTTAAACATTAGGTTGCACTACCTTCCTTTTAATGACATCCTATCTTTGTGAAGCTGGGTTTTCAGCAGCTGCTGTGATAAAAAGCAAACACCATGCAAAAATCAGTGTGGCATAGGAAATGAGGGTGTCATTGTCCAATCTGACTCCCAGTTTTGAGATGTATACGGTGCCCACAGGCTCACAACTGGTTATTTAAGAATGAAATAAGATATTTTTTCTTTTAATTTATATTATTTCTTCAAATGGTTATTAAGTTGTTAGGACATAAATACTTATTAAGTTGTTTGGACTTAACTACTGTTAGGTATTTCTTTTGGCCTAGGGGCACTGTGATGAAACTATTAAGACAGTAAGGATGCCATGAGCCCAGAAAGTTTGGGAATCTCTGGCCTAGTGGGAAGGACAGACAAGGAAATGAGCAGCAATGTTAAAGGTATTTACAGGGTGTAGTTGTCACACAGAAGAGAGAATTCTCAGCCTGGCAAGTTCAGTGAAGTCTTCACAGAGGATGTTGTTCCCAAACTGGATTTTCAGCACAAGGAAGAGAAGTAGGAATTAGCCAGTTGAAAAAGAGCATTACATAGAGCTTGATAATAAGGACCTTGGTACATTTGGGGTACTACAGGTAATTCCATAGAGTTAGAACATGTCATGCAAGGGAAGAGCCTCAAAAGACATGACAGAGGGGAGGAAAGGAGGGCTCGGATCATGAAGAGTCTTGGAATTATGGAAAGTCTTGTGTGTTAGCTGAAGAGTTTTGACATTTTCTGGAAAGTAGGAGGGATCTACTCAGACATGTTGAGCAGGGATGTGGCATGATGAGATTAGTGTTTTAGGAAAAAATCAGTTTGTGAAGTGGAGAATCATTTGAAATGGGGCAGGAGAGACATAGGAAGCCCAACTAGGGGGCTGTTACGGTGATACACTTGAGAAATGACCAAATTTATATTTGACAAATACAGCTAAGGAAAAACCAAGACTTGCTTGAGGGAGGCAGTGTGGCAGGAAAGCCCCAGAGTCCTCAGACCTGGCCCTCTAACTTGTCCGCTCCTTGTTAGCTGTGGGTCTTAGACAAATCACTCAACTCACCTGAGCCCCTGGTTCTTTGGCTGTAAAACAGGATAATTAATGGGTTAAATATATCCATAGTACTTAATCACAGTGTCTGGTACACAATAAAAAATGTTAACTATTATAATTACCTTACCTTCCTGACTCTGCTAAGTGACTACATGATAAGTTAATAAATGACATCAATAATTTTATCCTTGGGCATAGAAGTTATTTCATTTTCCTCTGGAAGAGGTTGTATTCTTTGCCTTTGGTTATTTTTAATGGACAAAAACTTGGATTTTTAAGTGTAAATTCAAATGGAATTAAAGATAGTTTAAAATATTTTCCCCTATTTTCTTAGGCTTTATGACAGTTTACCCTGTAGGGAAGAGAAATAAAGCGAATCTTTTTGAAAAATTTTTCCTTTCTTCACTTTTTTAAAAGATGTATTTTCATTTTTCTGATCTTAACTGTAAAGATGCAGTTTTTAATGTTTAGACCAGGACATCAATAAAGTGGACTTTGTGAGTCAATACAATATTGTGTGAAACTTCGAGGTTCCTCCCCACCTCTCCTTTCTTTCATGTAAAATTTCTTTTCCATATGTGGTCTGCCTTTGAAGGAAGGAAGATAGAATTTTAGAGGAGTAACATACTGATTAGCCAATGGTGGAACTGGATGTAAATCAGGAATGAGATCCCTTTGGGAGGAGGCTAGTCAGGAAGTCTTTACTAGGGGGTGGGGAGGGAGTATAACTGAATCCTCATTTAAGTCTGGATAAACCAATGCTGATTGGTAAAAAGCAATGAAAGGATATCTGAGCCAGGCAGAAGAACATAGGAGGCCAGCTTGAATAGAGCAGATGGTTTTGTGTGACATGGAATATATTTGAGGCAAACATTTGCTGGAAAGCTTTGACTGTGAGGCTGTTTAAATATTGTGCACATTTTTACATATTAGGAAGATGTGTTCTTTCAACAGAATGTTAAATTTTGAGTCAAATAGAAAAGGGGATATAGGACTCCTTTAGCATTTTATTTCATTATTTGAGAGAAATATTTATTTACCTGATTGTATGATGTGCATTTAGCATTTAAAAAACTTCTTTTTGAACTACACATACAGAAATTGTACATGTTAGAAATGTACAGCTTGGTAAGTTTCTGCAAACTAAATGAACCCACTTAATCAACACCCAGGTCACAAGGCAGCATTCCTAGTACCCCACAAGCCCTCCTCAGGCCCCATTTCATTCATCATCTCCCACCTCCCACCCTAATAATCACTATCCTGATTTCTAACAGCATAGATTAGTTCTGTTGGTTTTTGTACTTTATAAAATAGAATCATTTTGTATGTACTCTTTTTGTTTCTGAATTCTTTCACTCACCATTATATTTGTGAGATTCATCTATATTGTGGCATAGTTGTAAAGCATGCATTCTCATTGCCCTATAGTATTCCATTGCACAAATATACTAAAATTGTTATCTATCCTACTATTGAATGAATGTTGCTGTGAATCCTAGTACATGTCTTTTGGTGAAGGCACATCTACATTTCTTCTGGGCATATATGTGAAAGTTGAATTGCTGCGTCCTATGGTAGGTGTTAGGCTTATGTTCTGCTTTAATAGATACTACCCAACAGTTTTCTAGGGTGTTTATGTCAACTTGCTCTCCCATCAAGCAGTGTGTGAGAGTTCTGTTGTTCCACAACTTTGCCAATACTTGGCATTTTCCAGTTATTATTGTTGCTTTCATTTTAACTATTCTGTCAGGTATGTAGTGGTGTTGCATTGTGGCTTTAGTTTGCATTTGCCTAATGAGGTGGAATACCTTTTCATCTGCTTATGAGCCATTTGATATCTTCCTCTTTTAAACTTCTGGTCGTTTGCCCATTTTTTTATTAGGTCATTTGACTTTTTTTGTACTGACTTGTAGGAGTTTTTTATATATTCAGCTATATGACATTTAAAAATGCTTCTAAAATTTTGTTTATGGCTTGTTCTAAAAATATAAATTAAAGAATTCCAGAAACTAAAAGTTTTGCACAGGGCCGGCGCCATGGCTTAGCGGTTAAGTGCGCGTGCTCCACTACTGGCGGCCAGGGTTCGGATCCCGAGCACGCACCGAGGCACCGCTTCTCCGGCCATGCTGAGGCAGCGTCCCACATACAGCAACTAGAAGGATGTGCACCTATGACATACAACTATCTACTGGGGCTTTGGGGGAGAAAATAAATAAAATTAAATAAATAAATAAATAAATAAATAAAATAAAAGTTTTGCACAGAAAGGAAATATTTATCTATTTTGTATAATGACTCTTTTATATATTTCATGATAGCCATTGCCCTGTGTCACATGTGTCATGAATGGTCTCGTTTTTGCAGCAGTAATAACTGAGTTGTATAAATGCCAGCAACAATAATACAGTGTAGGTTTTTTCTTTTTTCAGATGACAATTTATGAAGACTCAGTTGCAACTCATCTTACTAAAATCCTCAATTCTGATGAACATGCAGTGGTCATATCATCTGCCAAGTGAGTTATGGAGTTGAAGTCACAAAATAGTTACATGGTGAAAATGAAAGGAAAGCTGGTTCCTACCATTTATGTCATTTCTTTGTGACTTTTTCCCAAAAAATATTTGTGAAGTAGCTTACAGAATTAGATATACTAAATTTCTGTTGATTTTTTAAAAATCACTGTAGCGTCTTATTTGCAGTGGAGTATATTTAAAGGGCATTTTTTAAATTGATGTTTTAATAGTTTTTAACATTGTGAAATTTTGGGTTGTACATTTTTGTTTGTCCATCACCCTTGTGCCCACCCCCCACCCCCATTGCCCCTGGTAACCACAATACAGTTTTCTCTGTCCATGTGTTGGTTTATATTCCACATATGAGTGAGATCATACAGTGTTTGTCCTTCTCCTTCTGGCTAACTTCACTCAACATAATACCCTCCAGGCCCATCCATGTTGTTGCAAATGGGACGATTTTGTCTTTTTTTATGGCTAAGTAGTATTGCATTGTATATATATACCACATTTTCTTGATCAGTCGAGGGACACTTAGGTTGCTTCCACTTCTTGGCTATGGTGAATGATGCTGCAGTGAACATAGGGGTGCATAAGCCTCTTTGGATTGTTGATTTCAAGTTCGTTGGATAGATTCCCAGTAGTGGGATGGCTGGATCATAGGGCATCTCTATTTTTAATTCTTTGAGGAATCTCCATACCGTTTTCCATAGAGGCTGCACCAGTTTGCATTCCCACCAGCTGTGTATGAGGGTTCCTGTTTCTCCACATCCTCTCCAACATTTGTTGTTTTTTGTCTTGGTGATTATAGCCATTCTAACGGGCATGAGGTGATATCTTAGTGTTGTTTTGATTTGCATTTCTAAAGGGCATTTTTTGATGCTTAATTTGTAATATTTTTGTCAAAAAGATGCAATAAGTGTTTTTAATAAGAAGTTAATCTAAGTTCCTATATAAAGAAGTATTTATGATTAATTATAATATGGAAAATATATTTCATTATAATTCACTGTTTCCATAAACACTACTGTTTAGGAACTGTTTACATTGAGAAAGGGAAAGTAATAATGAGGCTTTTCAAAATGACATTTCTCATTTTATGTTTAAATTGCATAATTATATTTTAATTCAAAGTTATCAGATTTTAGTTAAGTTGATTCTGTGCATGGAGCCAAAGCTACTTGATTTTATCATCCCAAATGTTGCCTGGCTGGAATTTAGAATGCAGTTTTGAAGCATCCTATACTGATGTCGTGAGAACTGGAATGTCAGGTAGAGGAAGGAGTGAAACCAACTGAAATTTTCAACTGATAAGCAAAAGTAAAAGAATGCTTTAGGATTCTGGATTAGCAAGGAAATATTACTATTATGTGGAAAGAGAGGAAAAAAAGAAGGGGAAGAAGGAAAGAAAGGGAGGGAATGGGGAAGAGACGGAGGAAAAATGCATAAAGTATTACATACTTAATTTGCAAGGAAGTCAAGGAAAGACAGGATTAATCATTACAAACAGATTTCCTTATGACAAAAGTACAAATGTAGTGACAATTGCTTTTGATGCCATAACCCCTAGGTATAGGAAACAAGACTGAGCAATAGGAAAAGAGTTGAACATCTTAAGGTAAGGGTAGTATACTGGTTACCCAGGCAGAAGTGGGCTACAGACACTCTTTGATGGACAGTGATGTACAAAATGTACAAATTTCCAGTTTGTCCCAGGCCTCAGCATTCCCTATTATCTTTCTCATCTCAGGCCAAATTCATATACCAAAGTTACTTCATTAGGTACTTCCTAAGTTACTTCTACAAGGAAGACATTTGCTTTTGCTGACCCTGCCCTATGAATCAAATGCTTCTTTATGGGACATTTTAGAGGACATTGCTAGAAAAGATGGAAAGTTGAAATGGAACCTTTTTTAAGGTATAACAAGTTATAAAAGAATTATTCTTTAATAAAGTTAAGTAAATATTTTATCTGGCTACCTTTCATGGTTTAGATGTTAGCAAAGCCTTAATATTGGCCTTTGTATGTTTGATGTGTTTCATTACTGCCTCCTATACATTTTGTATATGTATATTTTTTATTTTTTAATTGAGATATAATTGACTTATAACATTGTCTTTTTCCAAATAAAATCTTATACAAAATCCCAATATTAAAAAAATTAAAATTCTATTTTGTTGGCATTAATAAATTGGATAGGATTAAATTATTAGTCACTTATGAGAAAAATTAAGCAGTGAGGTTATAGATGACAGTGATAGTGTTAAAATAGCATACCGTTTTTATTTAATTGAAGACTGTTTATTTACAACCATGTAATCAAAATAAAATGCAGAAATAACTGGAAACTACATCGAATATAGTCCAAGATTTAGACAAAAAATAGTGAATTCTAAAGTAAAAGCTAACCTTATTTGTCTCAAATATCTCTAATGGTTATTTGAGCATTTAACAAATTATATCCTATATTTCTAAATGAAATTTCAATCAGCATTTGTGGAATTCTTGAAGTATTTCTGCAGAACAGCTTGGAAACCACTGGAGTAAGTCACAGTGTTGCGCTAAGCAGGAGTAAATCTGGGTCCTAGCTGAGACAGCCATTCGCTGCCTTTGTGACCTACGTCTGTTTTATCAAGTGTAAGAATGGAAAGAATGCCTGTCTTTGCTCCCTCATGGAACTGTTAGGAGAACTAAGTTGAGCAATAAAATAAATATAGACCTTATAAACTACAGAGTGCTATATTAAATCATGGTATCACCACCTCATGTTTCCCCAATTACATTTCAGATGTTTTCTTTGACCTTGGCCTGCCTCCTTGTCTAGGCTCTGCTCTTAGCCTGAGCTGTGGATTTCTCCCCACTAGCTCAGTTGCCTTTAAGTAGATTCCATTCCAACCCTGGTCCCCTCTTGTCCCTCATCTGTGCTCCCAGCCCTGCCCAGCTGCCCTGCCTTTACAACCCCAGATTGAAATTCTGGGGGATTTTCCATAAAGAGGTTGAAGAGGAAAAAGAGAGGAGAATATGTAATAACTTTGTACTAGTAATACAATGTATTTTTAAGTTAATTTGAGCTTAGTCTGAATGTTAGTTCTTCAGAGAAGTTATTTCCACTTTATCTAAAATATACTTCTTGCCTTGCTTATCTCTGGCTCCTTGCTTATTTCTCTAACAGGACTTTACCTTGCCATGAGCTTATGTATTTATTTGTTCACTGTCTGCTGCCCTAGAATGTAACCTCCATGAGACAAAGATGCTGTCTGCCTCAGGTAGTAGGCAATAATAAATATTTATTGAATGAATGGATGAATTAATATTGGATTTCTTCTTTGTTTATTTTTCTCATCATCCAACTCTATCATCCAAATCTTTGTCAGTGGACGTTGGGAATTCCTTCCAGGTTAATCTGAAGTAAATTTAGAAATTTTTACTCATACCCGGAATAACCTCTGATCTGACTCTTTTTTTTTTATTATTGAAGTATAATTGACATACAATATCCTGTTAGTTTCATGTGTATCATCATAGTGATTCAATATTTGTATACATAGTCATTTCTCAAAGGGAGATATACAAATGGCCAATTAGAACATGAAGAGATGCTCAACATTTTTAGTCATCAGAGAAATGCAAATCAAAACCACACTTAGACAGCACTTCACCTCCTCTAGGATGGCTAGAATCAAAAACCAGATCACAACAAATGATGATGATATGGAAAACTCTCATACACTTCTGGTGGGAATGTAAAATGCTGCAGCTGCTTCAGAAAACAGTCAAGCAGTTCCTCAGACTATTAAACACAGAATTACCACAGAACTCAGCAGTTCCACTCCTAGGTATAAAATTACTTTAAATTATGTGAAGCAAGCTTATTCATATATCCATTTATCACTTAGAATGTCTTGAACTTATCTAGCACGTGGTACACAGCAGATAAAACTATGGGTTTATATAACAAATGATCTCACTATATTGACTATTTGCCTAATTGTGCTTATTTTTAATATGTTTATAAATCAAAGCAAATCAGCCTGAGTTTACTGGATTGCACCATTTCTTTTCCTCAAAGGATACTATGTGAAACTGTAAAGGACTTCGTTGCCAAAGTAGAGAAGGCACATGAAAAAACGTTGGAAAATGCTGTGGTAGCCGATGCCGTGGCCAATAAAGTAAGGACACAATCAGGGCATGAAAGTTTTTTACTGACAGTGTTAACATTGAACTGTGTTTTACAGCTAAACTGATTAAGTGGTTTTCCTGACAAAACATTGTAAATCGAGAGGAAAAATTACTTTGAATCAGAGATGAGGGTTTTAAAACATTCTATTCTATGGTTACCTTTAAGATATAGGAAAACTGCGTGGCTGAAGACTGACCAGCAAACTGAATTTTATAAAAATAACAACTCCCCTTTCCCACTGATTGACATCTCAAAGAGAAATGCACAATAGTCGGGTCAAAGGGGGAGAATGCTGGGCAGCTGGTGTTCCAGTGGGGAGAGGAATGGCTTTCCATTTTCAGGCAAACTTTGGCCAGTCTAGTTCCCTCCCAGCATGGTTCCTCAGATTCCCTAGACATTATGGCCCTCTCTCCCTTTCAGGGTTCTGTTTCTTGCATTGCCCTTTTCTTCATAGATTTTTTTTTCCTTCATGAGCTTTCTGAGGCTAAAATAAGAACAGTTTACTGAACCTTAAAAGCTACTGTCTTTGCTTTCATATACTCAGGACAGGGCATTCTTACAAAAGGCTGGGCTATCTTGGGCTTGCAAAGGAATGATCTCCTCCAGAGTCACGCTGTAGATGGTGGTTTAATTGAGTGGAAGGAGAGAAAATAGAACTAAGCAAACGTTTGAAGTTTTCAGTTCTTTCTCTTGTTTTTCTACTCTGTGGAGAGCTTCAGAAAGCAGAAACCCGCTCTAACTATTTCTGCTGTAACTTTGTCTTGGTGTGTCATCAAAGAGAAATACATGCAGGAGGAAAGGGCTGGAAATTGTGTGGAGATAAAAGGTACATTAGGCAGTAGCATCACCAGCTTCAGTCCTTAGTGTTCCTTTACCCTTGGTAATTGGAGAAAAGCAGAAAGACACAGTGCCGAGTGCTTGCTTTTGTTTCTGTACCTTTCTTCCTTTTTTTCTTTATCCTTGTGCGTTTTCCTTTTTACTCTTTCTTTGAGCCAATAATCCCTTAGACACTGTTCAGTCCTTTACAAACCAAGGCTTTGAAGGCAAGCTACCAAGAATGCAGTTTATGATGCTCAAAATGGTGCCATGAGTTGATTACTTAAAAAAAAAAAATTTATGCAATGTTTTGTATAATGTATAGCAAATTTTATATAATGTATAAATTTCTTGTGTAATGTATCACTTTACAGTAAAATGTTTGTTGTTTTCTTTTAAGGAAAAATAGCTATATAAAGATTGTAAAGATTTTTACCCGTGAAATGGAGTCTGAATGGTTCTAGAAGTGTAAATCAATAAATTTACATAATAATTGTGCTATTTTTTAAAATTATAAATTGTTTAGTTCATAAGCTGTCTAAAGTATAATTTATAATAGTTAGCCATTTAATGGTAAACATCAATATAGGTATCTTTCCTCTAAAATCAGAAACTATTAATTTAAATTATCATTTTCCATCTCCACTAAATGGAGATTCATCACTGTATTTTTGTTTTCTTAGTGTTCAGTCCTAAATGAGAAACTTGAACAGCTGCTCCAGGCTTTGCACACAGATTCCCAGGCTGCTCCCGTTCTCCCAGGCGTCAGCCCTCTCATCGTAGAAGAAGATACTGTGGAATCTTCCAGTGAAGAATCCTTGTGTGAAAGCAAGGAACAACTTTTGGATGACACTACAAAACCTTCCTCACAAAAAGTTGTCAAACCAAAGGAAATAATGTTGCGGGCGAACAGTTTAAAGAAAGCAGTGAGGCAAGTCATTGAAGAAGCCGGAAAAGGTACACATTAACAAAATTAGCTTTTGAAGAAGTGAACAGTGCTCCTATTGCAAGCACAATGGAATTTTTGTATTGGTCAGGCTGGACACACTTAAAAATTTTTTTAAGATAAGATAGAAGATAAAGCCATTAGAATGAAGTTTGTACTTAGTACTATTGTTTTAGTAGTAAGGATCAGCATATTAATGATACATAAAATAAAATCTCAGAGATAAAGTACACTGAAAACATTGAAATAAAATTGGAAAATAAGTAATATTTCTAAAATTCTAAATATTTTTTACTTAATTGGAATGTGTTGAATTCTTACAGAAAATCAAACCTGTAAACTACTTGGAAAATATTTTCTTAACAT
This sequence comes from Diceros bicornis minor, assembly GCF_020826845.1. NCBI lineage: Eukaryota > Metazoa > Chordata > Mammalia > Perissodactyla > Rhinocerotidae > Diceros > Diceros bicornis. Next base: position 34,284,457 of record NC_080748.1, on the reverse strand, counting down.
TTATTTCCTAAATGTTTATGTTGCTTTTTTAAGAGTTTATAAAAGTTCCACTTATATTTTTATTTTTGTATTAGTGTAATAAATATACTTCTCTTAGAATTTTAGTAGTAGACTAAAAGTTAACTTTAATATAAATAACAATCAAAAACCCTTTACAGGTCGTAACTTGTAATTAGACTTGTATATTATTCTCTAAAATTCTCATATTTTATTATTTTCTTCTGATAAAAACATAATTTTGTGTGTGTGTGTGAGGAAGGTTAGCCCTGCCAATCCCCTCTTTTTGCTGAGGAAGATTGGCCCTGGGCTAACATTCGTGCCTGTCTTCCTCTACTTTATATGGGACGCCGCCACAGCATGGCTCTACAAGCAGTGCATTGGTCCACGCCTGGGATCCAAATCTGCGAACCCAGGGCCGCCAAAGCGGAGCATGCGAATTTAACCGCTACGCCACTGTGCCTGCCCCAAAAACATAATTTTGACAATTGTAAATATTTAGTTTTATAATCTCTAGTTCTTACAGACATCACCGCCATGTTTGTTGCCAATTAGTGTTTATTTGTGAATATGGAATTTCTTTTGGATTGTGTTTCAATTTTCCTTTCCTAAGCATTTATTAATATTTATGGATTTTATTTTTACTTGTCCAAACATGTTTCTCTTCTTACTGCTTAAAGTTATGGATGACCAGACAGTTCACCCCTGTGAACCAGTTAATCAGTCATCTGATTACGATAGTACAGAAACGGATGAATCTAAAGAAGAATCTAAAAATGATGGTGCAAAAGAGTCATTAACTGGTAAGAAAAGTATGATAAAATTATTTTGGAATTAAATAAAATGTAATTCTGTTTTAGTTTTCGAAAGGCTTATCAGTTTGAAATAAACTATTTGTATTTTTAAGAAGGCTTTTCAGAAGTTAAGGCTTAGATATTCATGAATACTAAAATAATAAAGGTAACATTATTTAGACTATTGTCAGTCTCACATTCCTTTTTCATCATATATTCTGGAGATCATCATCATAAACTTAGGATTATGGGACCAAACCTGGCTACATATCTTAATTTTCCTGAAGAAAGAGGGAAGAAGCACCTAAATTAGCAGATTTTAACGTGTTTTAGCCCACAGATTCCTTTGAGGACTATATGAAAGCTGCAGGCCCCACATGCATAAAATTTGGCATTAATTTAGCAGTCCATTGAGTTCCATTGATCAGCCGAGACGGTTGATAATCCTTATCTCTAAATTAAGCTTTAAAATCATAGGACATCTAGTTACAACTCTATCTCCTCTGAAATTATTTTTGCCAGGAAATTAGTATGTAGTTGCTTGAAGAATATTAACTATTTCTCTACCTTTCAGGTTTTAGTTGAGCATGAATTTATACTTTTAATTTTTCATATTGTATAAGGGAAAATTATTAATTTACTAGAATAAATCAAAGCAGATATTAAAATATTAATGAAGATGAGAAGATAATATGAAAATAATTACATAGTACTAATGAAAAGTCAATACTGTTATATTAGAACTGTTTGCAATCACTAAATTTTTGCTTTTACTTTCATTACATATAAACTTGGGCAGAGTACTTAACTTCTCTGTGGTTTCCTCATTTGTAAAATGGGCATAATAATGTACCTACTTGTTGTGAAGGTTAAATAAGTTAGTATACGTAAAGTGCCTAGAACAGTGTCTGGTACCTAGTGCTGTAAAGGAGTGTTTGCTGTTATTATTATGATTGCTCCTACCACTGCTGCTGCTGCTACTAATTACATTAACTTTGAAAGAATAGTCCTTAATTATATTTAAAACTCTTAGAAACTTTGAAATTAGACCGTATGGACCTCACATGTCTGGCATATAACCAATGCATGCGTATTCTACAACCTTAGCCCTTTTAGACTTTATATGTACCTGTTCCAGTACACAGCCCAGTTCTATAACCCTATACCTTTTAGACCTTAAATGTCCCTGTTGCAACATATAATCCAATGCAGGCATATTTTATAACCCTCTTGACAGGTGGACATTGCGCCTTTGGACCATTCACTTTCAATACATCACACTGTTATGGTCAGCTCATTTCTAACAATTAGGTTAGAAAATTTTTTTTTTATTGAGCTTTATATTTTCTTACTTAAATTTATTCGTATGATTACAGTTATTATTAATAAAGTTTTATATATGATAATGTTGACAGAAAAAACTGCTAGCATATGTGTAGTGCTTTATGGTTAGTTTAAAAGCAGTTTCACACACATTATTTCACAGTATTAAAGATGATTCTGCCTTGTGGCAACTCTTAAATGATACTGAAAACAGCTCTCATGGCATCTATCCTCTTCCCATACTTTATATCTTCTTTTCCAGGTTATCTCTCCTAAATTCCTCTACCAATGTTTAACTTGATGATTTCAAACTTTTTGTTTTCTGGTTGCACCCATTTGGTCAATATGATGCCCCGTTTTGAACAAAATTCTCCAGATATTTCTGTAGTGTAATAGCACACTGATACACATACACTACTCATTCTGCACATTTCTGATGTGATAAAGACTACCTGAGATTTCTTTTTTGGCTTGAAATATTATATAGTAGTACTGGTCTCCTCCTCCTGTTTTTCTGCAAGTGATTTTTTTAACCTAATTATAGTAGTTTACAATCATCCCTTTGAACTTTTATCTTTTTGATTTGGACCTGTCATTTCATCTTGTCAAAATCTTTTGAAGCTCGATTCTGTCATCTCAAGTTTACTTCATCTGGAATTTGATCAGCAGACCTTGTATGTTTTCATCCATTAAAAAATGTTGACTCAAGCAGGGCTGACAATGGTGTCCTTACAGCATGTTTGCTTGATAATTCCCCTGAAGATAATGAGGGGCTTTCTTTGGAGGACTGGTTTTTCAGCACTCGTTGCTAATGGTTTTCCAACCAGCTACCTTCTCACCTTACTGTACTCTCATGAACTTGACACTTCCGTTGTGGTCTGCAAAGGAAACTAAAAGATACAGATATAGGGCTATAAATGTTGATATTGAAATGGACATAAATTATACAAGTCTTTAATGGTGCAGTATTTGATCTTATTTTTTGGCTAGTAATCCAATTTAGTGGAAATCAGTAGCCATAGAAGTGTTTCTGCATTATATAATCATTATTTTTTGAAGTACACTCATTGTATTATCATTAAATTATGGAATAATTCCTATTTCTGAGATGTACAAATACAGTATATTAATATGATCCATGAGATGTTATGTTTAAAAAGAACCATTAAAGATTAATTTGGTTACCTGCCATAGAACATCAGTCTTAGTCACTAGGACGCTCTCTGCTTTTTATCAGAGATGAATATCAAAAGGTTGTTTTTATTAGAAATTAGCCCCAGGGCTCCCATCTGTCAGAAAAAAGAATGGCTGTTCTGCTACTTTTCTTTTAGTGCAACTGGACTGTTTTTGAACAAAAAGAAGACAGTGTAAGATTAATATAGTTAGTTTGTAATTAGTCTTAGGGAGAGTAAAAATAATTAAGTTTTATAGTATTTTTAAATTGAGTTTGAGGATTACTGTTTTTTTAAACACCTGCCAATAGCTTCTAAATTAGTTAAAGGTACTATTTGCTTTCCATTAAATTGTCCCAGTTTAGGTAGAATTAAATCTCCCTTTTTGTTGTTTATTTTGAGAGTAATTCTGTTTTTTAATAATTTTAAAATGTATTGAGCTTTTACAAGAATATAATAGAACTGTTTTGGGCAAATCATTGTTTTGAATACATAATTGAGAAGTGCAGGAAAAGGATGCTGGTTTCATTTTTTTAAAAAATACTATTTTTCCTTCCATTTATAGAAGAAAATGTTAACTCATGTTTTACATATTTTCTCTGGGAATTATATTAATTAAATTTGATCCCTCACCCAACATTTATGAGAAAAGGATTGCGTTAGTAGTATATATTAAAACACCTATGTTCCATTTTCAAAAATCATCAGGCTTCAAAATTTCTTTTTATCTTTAAATATGGGTTGATCACATTCAACTTATGAGTATTACTGACCTTTAATTTACGGTAGATATCTATTTCCTACTGATCTCCATCAGTTTGAATTAAGAGATCAAGACATGTACCTCTTGGTCTGTGGCAGAGTCCTTCCATGTAGTAAATCTAATACTATAATTCTAATTCTAAAAAATGAAAACAAAATGGTAAGAGAACAGGTAAACACAATGTAATATTTTTAGTTCCATTGATTTAAACATGTATTAAGTTATATCTTGAATTTATAGAGGCTTGTTTATGTTGATAACTTTATCATTACCTCTTTTTAATCTGGACTTTTTACCAACAGTTAAAACCACACCTCAGTCTCCAGATGGCCGGGCAAGTCGTTCCCAAACTGACTCTGGCCCTGGTCCAGCTGTGGCAGCCAGCAAAGAAAACCTCCCTGTGCTCAATACCAGAATAATCTGCCCAGGTAGTACAGATTCTGAAACATGGTGTATTTTTAAGTATTTCTGTGGAAATGTATAAGTACTCATAAAACAAGTAGACCTAACAGACATCTACGGAACACTCCACCTAACAACAGCAGAATACACATTCTTCTCAAGTGCGTATAGAACATTCTCCAGCATAGACTACATATTAGGCCATAAAACAATTCTCAATAAATTTAAAAGGATTGAAATCATACAGAGTATGATCTCCAACCACAATGGAATAAAATTAGAAATCAATAACAGAAAGAAATTTGGAAAATGCACAAATATGTCGAAATATGTGGGTCAAAGAAAAAAATCACAAGAGAAGTTAAAAAATACTTTGATATGAATAAAAACAAAAATACACCACGCCAAGGGGCCGGCCCGGTGGCGCAAGCAGTTAGGTGTGTGCGCTCCACTGCGGCGGCCCAGGGTTCGCTGGTTCGGATCCCGGGCGCACACCAACGCACCGCTTGTCGAGCCATGCTGTGACAGCGTCCCATATAAAGTGGAGGAAGATGGGCATGGATATTAGCCCAGGGCCAGTCTTCCTCAGCAAGAAAAAAAAAAGAAAGAGGAGGATTGGCAGATGTTAGCTCAGGGCTGATCTTCCTCACAAAAAAAAAAAAAGAAAAATTAAAAAAAAATACACCATGCCAAAACTTATTTGATGCAGCTCAAGCAGTGTTTAGAGTGAACTTTATAGCTATAAATGCCTATGGTAAAAAAGTAGAAAGATCTCTAAAACCTAACTCTCCATCTAATAAACTGAAAGAAGAGCAAGCTAAATCCAAAGCAAGCAGTAGGAAGGAAACAATAAAGACTGGAGTGGAAATAAATGAAACAGAAAATAGAAAACAATATAGAAAGTCAACGAAATCAAAAGTTGGTTCTGTGAACAGTTTAACAAAATTGGCAAATTTTGTTAACAAAATTAACAAATTAGCTAGACTGACCAAGGAAATAAGATTCAAATTACTGAAATCAATAAAGGGGAGACATCACTATGGACTTTACAGAAATAGAAAGGATTGTATGGGAAAACTATAGAATATTGCATGTCAACAAATTAGATAACCTAGTCATCTAGGTTATGGACAGACTCCTAGAAACATGCAAAATACCAAAACTGATTCAAGAATAAATAGAAACTCCAACTAGACCTATAACAAGTAAAGAGATTGAGTTAGTAATCGAAAAACTTCCTACAAAGAAAAGCCCAGGCCCAAATTGCTTCACTGGTGAATTCTACCAAATATTTAAAGAATTAACACCAATCCTTCACAAACTTTTCTAAAAACTACATGAAGAAGGAAGACTTTCCAACTCATTCTGTGAGGTCAGTACTACCCTGATACCAAAACTAGTCAAAGACATCTCAAGAAAACTACAGACCTATATCCTTTATGAATATCAGCACAAAAATCCTCAAAAAGATACCAGCTAACTGAATCCAACAACATATAAAAAGACTTATACACTGTGACCAAGTGAGTATTATCTCAGTAATGCAAGGTTGATTCAACATATGAAAATCAATCAATGTAATGTACATATTAATAGAATAAAGGACAAAAACAGAGTCATCTCAATAGATACAGAAAAAGCATTTAAAAAGTTCAACATCCTTTGGTGGTAAAAACAGTCAACAAACTAGGAATTTCTTCAAAAAGAAAGGAACTTCTTCAACTTGATTAAAGGCATCTATGAAAAACCTACAGCTGACATCATATTTAATGGTGAAAGGCTGAAAGCTTTCTCCCTAAGATTAGGAACAAGACAAATATGTTCACTCTGGCCACTTCTATTCAGTATTGTACTAGAGAATCTGGCTTGGGCAGTTAGGCAAAATAAAAAGAATTAAAGGCATCGAAATTGGAAAGGAGGAAGTATAACTATATCTCTTCACAGATTGACCTTGCATATAGATAATCCTAAGGAATACATACAGACACACAAACACACAATTAGAGCTAATAAATGAGAACAACAAGGTTGCAGGATAAAAGATCAATATAAAAAAAGTAATTGTATTTCTATACACTAGAAATAAATAATCTGAACATGAAATTAAGAAAATAATTTACAACAACATCAAAAATAACAAAAAAAAAATTAGGAATAAATTTAACCAAGAAAGTGAAAGATTTGAACATTGAAAACTACAAAACATTGCTGAAGGAAATTAAAGAAGACCTAACTAAATGGAAAGGCATCTGTGTTCATGGATTAGAAGACTTAATATTATTAAGATGGCAGCCCTCCTCAAATTGAGCTATAGATTCTACACAATCCCTATCAAAATCCCAGCTGCCTTTTTTGCAGAAATTGACAAGCTGATCTTGAAGTTCACATGGAAATACAAAGGACCCAGAATAGACAAAAAAATCTTGAAAAGGAAGAAGAAAGTTGAAGGACACACACTTGCTGATTTCAAAATTTATTGCAAAGCTACAGTAATCAAAACTGCATGGTACTGGCATAAGAGTAGCCATATAGGTCAATGGAATAGAATTATAAGTCCAGAAATAAACTCGTATATTTATGGTCAATTGATTTTCAACAAATGTGCTAAGACAATTATTCAATGGGGAAAGAATAGTCTTTTCAATCAGTGGTACTAGGACAACTAGATATTTACATGCAAATATTAATGCAAAGAATTAAGTTGGACCCCTACCTCACACCATATATAAAAATTAACTCATCATGGATAAGAGACTTAAAATGTAAGAGCTAACAATATAAACTATAAAAAGACAACATAGGCAAAAAAATTTGTATACTAGGGTTAGGCAGTGGTTTCTTAGATATGACACCAAAAGCACAAGCAACAAAAGAAAAAAGATATATTGGACTTCATTAAAATTAAAGATTTTTGTGATTCAAAGGGCACTCTCAAGAAAGATAACAATCCATAGGATAGGAGAAAATATTTGCAGATAATACATCTGATAAGGGACTAGTATCCAGAATATATAAAGACCTCTTAAAATTCAAGCATAAAAAAACAAATATCCTAATTTAAAAATGGGCAAAGGATCTGAGTAGACATTTTCCCAAAAATATATACAAATAACCAATAAGCACATGAAGAGATGCTCACCATCATTAGTCATCAGGGAAATGCAAATCAAAGCAACAATGAGATACCACTTAACCCTACTGGGATGGCTGGGATTAAAAAGACAGATGATAACAAACATTGGCAAGAAAATGGAGAAATTGGAACTCTCATATATTGCTGGTTAAAATGTAAAATAGTACAGCCACTTTGAAGAACGTTTTGGCAGTTCCTCAAAGAGTTAAACACAGAGTTAACGTATAACCCAGAAATTCCACTACTAGGTATATACTCACGAGAACTGAAAATATATGTCTATACAAAAACTTGTACACAACTGTTTATAACAACATTATTCATAATAGCTAAAAGGTAGAAACAACCCAAATATCCATCAATTGAATATTATTTATGGTATATCCATACAGTAGAATATTATTCAGCCATTAAAAAGAATGAAGCACTCAGGGCCTGCCCAGTGGCAGAGTGGTTAAGTTTGCATGCTTCACTTCAGTGGTCCAGGGTTCGCAGGTTCGGCTCCTGGGCACAGACCTACAGACCGTTTATCCAGCTATGCTGTGGCAGGCGTCCCACATATAAAGTAGAGGAAGATGGGCACAGATGTTAGCCCAGGGCCAATCTTCCTCAGCAAAAAGAGGAAGATTAGCAACAGATATTAGCTCAGGGCTAATCTTTCTCACTAAAAAGAAAAGAAGAAAGAATGAAGCACTGATACCTGCTACAACATGATTACCCTTGAAAACATTATGCCAAGTGAAAGAAGCTTGACACAAAAAGCCACATATTATATGATTCCCTTTATATGAAATGTCCAGACTAGTCAAATCTAGAGAGACAGAAAGTAGTTTAACAGTTTCCAGGGTCTGAGGAGAGGGAGAAATGGAAAATGACTGCTAACAGATGTGAGGTTTCTTTTGGGGATAATAAAAAAAGTTCTAAAATTAGAAAGTAGTGATCATTGCACAACTCTGTATATACAACGAACAACTGAATTACACACTTTAAAAATGTGGATTTTATGTTATGTGAATTATATCTCAGTGAAAATATTAAAATAAAAGAGATCAATCTAGAACATGCTTGGACTAGAGGTCTAGACCTCCATGTCTAGAGGTCATGTCTCTATTCAAACCTGGAACTGTAGGATAACCTTTCTGGGCTGAAGGCTAACCTTAAAATATTTTAGAAAATATTGTACTTTTCTGTGGAGCATCTGGAGTATGACTTTTCACCTCTCCAAGCTGTACTTTCCTCAGAACAATTGTTTTGTTCATTTATTTACTTATTTAGACATAAAGGAAATTGGCATAATAAAGTATGCCATGGCATATTCAAACTATATAATTAAATGGCAGAATAAAATTCATCTTGATTATTTGATGATTAGCTAAACTTCAGTAGCTAAAATAATGAATAACATTCTTCTAAGAAGAGCACGTGTTGAGGAAAGGAATGTTTGCTAAAGAAAGGACTTTTTTCCTAATTTCCTAGTGTTTCTAAATTGCATGACATGTTTTTCTTCACTATTCTTTCTTTTTTGTTTGTTTAATCCCTTAGGCCCCTACTACTTTGTCTTCTCTCCAGACTAGTGCTTTTAGCTATAATATTGGGTTGGGTAGGTCATAAAATTCATTAGCTTCGAATACATAACTAGTCAATGGAAAGCATATTGAAATAAATTTGAAGTTTTGCCTATTTAGAGGTAAGATGGAGGTTTCATTTTTTATGTTCAATCCTGTAGTCTTCTAAAATTTATTAATACCTGCATTTAATATTTTACTACTTAATTGTTGGCACCAATACTTTTTCACCTTAGTACATCTGTTAACATTTTTAATTGAGTATCAGTATCTATGCTTTGAGCATATGAAAGTGGTAACTTCATGACATTTTGCATAATTCAGCCTTTGTTGTAAATTGCTTACAGACTTAATAATTTATTTGCTATAACAAAGGAAGTAATATTTATTTGTTGAAGTTAAAATCATTGGGATGGTAAATGTGAAACTGTCACAAAGAGACGCCTATTTACGCCCTCATCTGCTTCCTTTTTTATGACAACATATAGATCCTAAGAAGCATCAAAAACCTTGTATTTACCCATGTCATAGTTCTTAGTTTTGATTAATGGAAGGAGTTGGCACTGAAAACCATGCTTTGGGAGCAAGTTGTTTGCGATTTGGCCTGAAAACAATGGACTGGCTCTTTCTCTGTTTTTTTCTTAACATGTGATCTTGTATATCTTTATTTTTCTGGCCAGGTTTAAGAGCAGGACTAGCTGCCTCAATTGCTGGGAGTTCTATTATCAACAAAATGTTACTGGCAAATATTGATCCTTTTGGTGCAACGCCATTTATTGACCCAGATCCAGATTCAGTGTAAGAAAATACTTTTGCAAATACTTTGTTTTGGCTTTTCTTGTTTCTGTTTTATACTAATGGTAACATTTTAAATGTATTACATATTTATAAATAAATATGGTTCCATATACAAAAAGGATCATCAGAAAATTTCAGAAGTTGATAATGATGAGTATGTTGATCCACTTGAAATACAGTGGTTTTCATGATCTCTGGCTGAGGTAGGTCCCTTCCAGCCTATGGTCTCTGATAATAACCATGTGGTGAAATGAGGCACAGCTCTACTGACTTTTCCCTGGAATATTTTATTCATTATGCCTTCATATCCATATTTTTGCTATTCCCTTTACCTTCTTTCTTCTCAGTTTTGCCAAATCTGTCATCTTTCCACATCCAGCTTCTGGGTTTACTTATTTCGGGAAACTTCTGGCCCACATTGATCTCTTCCCTTCTTAAAACTCCCAAGAAAATTTTTGGCAGTTCAATATATACTTCCTTTTTCTTCCTTAGTCAATTTTGCTTTTGTTATAACATCTCATTTCTCTAATGACAGTCCTCAAGGACAGAACCATGTTTTAAACTTTGTACTTTCCAAAGCTCCTAGAAGAATGGATTGGATCTAGTAGTTGTCTGCTGAATACATATTTGTTTATTGATTAGAGTAGAAGTGGAGGAGACTTTCTAATGATCAAAAAAAGGAAGAGTATTAGTTAGTACCTGACTGCAAGGCCCTCCGTACGTCTGTGTAGTGAGGGGCTTATGTAGGAGAGAGAAGAACTAAGATTTTCTTACAATTAATAGAAAAGCATTGCCATGACTCTGTCTCCACTTTGCCTTGTCCACCATCCCTTTATGTCTCATGTACCAGAAATTACACACATGGACAGGGATCATGCACCTGGCATATGAATAAGTGATTCTTGCTAAGCTTTACTCTCTTCTATAAGGAATAGAAGCTTACATGGTGTTAAGTGCTATTTTGTGTACAAACTATAATTATTATGTGTGAACCTGGAATTGACTTTTATGTACTTTTCCTTATTATCATAGAGATGGATATTCAGAAAAATGTGTCATGAACAATTACTTTGGGATTGGATTAGATGCAAAAATTTCATTAGAATTTAATAATAAGAGAGAAGAGCACCCTGAAAAATGCAGGTAATTTTGGTAATAGTAATAATGTTATTACTTGAAGGCAATTTTACTTTAATTTCATTTATTATCTCTTTTGCTTACTCTGCCTTTACAGAGTACATAAATAATAGTTACTGAAATTGCCTGCCAACATTTATTTTCAGGAGCCGAACTAAAAACTTGATGTGGTATGGAGTCCTTGGAACACGGGAGTTATTACAGAGATCGTACAAGAATTTAGAACAGAGGGTTCAACTTGAAGTAAGTTCATCTTGAAGTAAATACATTTCAGATTGTCTTACTTAGAAAAATAATTTCATTTGTGGAGCTAATTTGGTCTAAATTCCTCTTAATTAGTGATTAAACACTCAAGGGGGAAAAATGGAAGTGATTATCAACTTTATACTAAAGGAGGTGTAGACACTGGATATGAGTGACACCCTTAATTATCATTATCATTAGCACCTGAGATTTGGATGCTATTGTGGGGTCACGGTGCCCCGTGGAAAGGTGGAGCCATGGAGTATATTTATAAAATAGGATTTTTAACAGATGTTCTCATTTAAGTTTCCAAATTCTGACCCAATTCTATAATACTTGAAGTTTTACCCTGTAAATAGCATTCATAGTAAATAGAATCTTTTAATTTAAGGGTATTTTTTGTTCCAGTTATTTCTAACAACAAGTTAGTAAAACAAAAAGAGATTTTGAACATTTAAATTTTTTAGTATTTTTTACTAATTTAAATAAGAAATTAAGGACAGCAAAAGTGATTTAATTTCCTCTGATAACAGGAAAAAGAAGTTTGGGGTCATGGCTCTGAAAAGTCTACTAATTTCTGTGAATTTATTTTCTTTCACCCTTGGTTCAGGGCTCACTGTTTATGCTGATAGGCATGTCTTTCCTTTGTTGTTAGTGCTGTCCAGTTGATTCCAACTCCTAGTGACCCTGCATACAGCAGAGCAGAACCCTGCCTGATCTTTTTGTGCCATCCTCTCAGCTTCTGGTGCTATATCAGACAATGCTCCACTGCTATTCATAAGGTTTTCATGGCCAAATTTTTCAGAAGTGGGTGGCCAGGTCCTTCTCCCTAGTCTGTCTTAGTCTGGAAGCTCCACTGAAACCTGTCCACCGTGGGTGACCCTGCTGGTATTTGAAATACCAGTGGCATAGCTTTCAGCATCACAGCATCACAGCATCACTCAGCTGCCACAGTATGACCACCGATAGATGGGTGGTGTGGTTCCCTGACTAGAAATGAACCCAGGCTGTGGTGGTGAGAGCGCTTTCTTAACCACTAGACCACCAGGGCTGGCTCTGTCTTTCCTATCTTGTATCTTTATAACCAGATATTTTTAATTAAGGTATCTTCTACATACAGAAAAGTGTTCAAATCTTAAGTCTACAGCTCAATGAATTAAACTTAGCATTATTATTTTAGGTATTATCTTAACACTGGAATATAGACTAAAGAGGTGCCTGGCTCATTCTTTATAAACTAAATGTCCTAGTAAGTATAATAGGCTTCTATTATACCTTCCACTCTAGAGCGCAACTACGTGATCACCTGGTTTGATTTACCATTGCGTATAAAATTAAGATAACTGTTACTGGCAGGAAAGGTGCAAAATCAGGAAAGTTCACACCTTGTAAACACCATCTTTGACCATCCCCAGGTCCCTGCACCATCCCCAGGTCAACTTGGGTTCTCTCCTATGTATTGTACAGTAAGCATTTGTTTTTCTGTCCACATCTCCTTCCCCTAGTGGGCCATACTCTTCTTAAGGACAGGTAGGGAATTATATTATTCTTTGTAAACTCATGTCTTGCACAATGCCATACCTGTTTTGAGGGGGAGACAGACAGGTAAATGATCATTTTACCATAATTTGCTAAGTACTGTGATCAAGCCCCATAGCCGGCCATCTTTAAGATTTAGGGAACTATCTGAAATCAGAATGGTTGGATTGCCTTTATTCCTAGAAGAGCCTTGAGCTCTTCCGAAATAGTATTTCTAGCCCTTTCTACTGATAGTCCAAATTCTGAACACGACTATCTTAAATACACAGCTACTTTTTCCTGTCCATTTAACGGTGGTTCTTAACCCTTTTTGAGCTGTGGATCCCTTTGGCATTCTGGTGAAACCATGGACCACTTCTCAGAATATTGTTTTTAAATGCATTATATAAAATACATAGACTTATAAAAGAAACCAATTATATTGAAATACATTAACTGAATATTTTTTCTAGTTTTATTGAAAAATAATTGACATACATTACTGTATAAGTTTAAGGCACACAGCATGATGGTTTGATTTACATATATTATGTAAAGATTACCACAGTAGGATCAGCTGACATCTGTCATTTCATGTAGACACCATAAAAATAAGAGAAAGAAGAAAAGAAAAGAAAACATTTCTCATCGTGGTGAGAGTTCTTAGGATTTGCTGTCTTAACACTTTGCTGTATATCATGCAGCAGTGTTAACTGTAGTCATCATGTTGTACATTACATCCCTAGTACTTATGTATCTTACAACTGGAAGCTTGTACCTGTTGATCATCTTCCTCCAATTCCCCCTGCCCCCACCCTCTGCCTCTGGTAACCACAAATCTGATCTCTTTTTCCATGAGTTTTTTTTTTTTGAGATTCCACATACAAGTGAGATCATAGAGTATTTATCTTTCTCTGTCTGACTTATTTCACTTAGCATAATGCACTCAAGGTCCATCCATCTTGTTTCAATGGTAGGATTTCCACATTTGTTTTTATGGCTGAATAATATTCCATTGTATATATATATACCACAACTTCTTTATCCATTCATCCATTGATGGAGCTTTAGGTTTGTTTCAATGTCTTGGCTATTGTAAATAGTGCTGCTATGAACATGGGGGTGCAGGTATCTTTTCGAGTTAGTGTTTTTGTTTCCTTTGGATATAGTCCCAGAAGTGGAAATGCTGGATCTATGATAATTCTATTTTTCATTTTTTGAGGATCCTCCATTGTTTTCCATAGGACTGTACCATTTTACAATCCCACCAACAGTGCAGAAGAGTTTCCTTTTCTCCACATCCACGCCAGCATTTATTATCTCTTGTCTTTTTGATGATGGCAATTCTAACAGGCATGAGGTGCTATCTCATTGTGGTTTTAATTTGCATTTCCCTAATGACTATGATGTTGGGTGATGTTGAGCATATTTTCATGTACCTGTTCGCCTTTCATGTATCTTCTTTAGAGAAATGTCTATGTAGGTCCTTCGCCCAAATTTTTTTCTTTTCTTTTCTTTTTTTTTTTTTTTTGCTTGAGGAAGCTCGTCATTGAGCTAACATCGGTGCCAATCTTCCTCCATTTTGTATGTGGGACGCCACCACTGCATGGCTTGATGAGCAGTGTGTAGGTCTGCGCCTGGGATCTGAACCCGCAAACCCCAGGCCACTGAAGTTGAGCATGCAAATGCAACCACTACGCCACCGGGCTGGCCCCATGTCCTTCTCTCATTTTTTAATTAAGTTATTTGGGTTTTTTGCTATTGAGTTTATGAGTTCTTTTTTTTTTTTTTGGTGAGGAGATCAGCCCTGAGCTAACATCCGCCAATCCTCCTCTTTTTTTTTTTTTTTTTGCTGAGGAAGACGGCCCTGGGCTAACATCGGTGCCCATCTTCCTCCACTTTATATGGGACGCCGCCACAGCATGGCTTACCAAGCAGTGCGTCAGTGCGCACCCGGGATCCGAACCAGTGAACCCCGGGCCGCCGCAGCGGAGCGCGCGCACTTAACCGCTTGCGCCACCGGGCCAGCCCCTATGAGTTCTTTTTATATTTTGAATATTAACCCCTTGCAAATATTTTTTCCCATTCCGTAGGTTGTCTTTTCACTTTGTTGATGGTTTCTTTTGCTGTACAGAAGCTTTTTAGTTTGATGTAGTCCCACTTGTTTTTTATTTTGTTGCTTGTACTTTAGGTTTCATATCCGAAAAATCATTACCAAGACACATGTCAAGGAGCTTTATTCCTATGTTTTCTTTAAGGAGTGTCATGATTTTGGGTCTTACATTTAAGTCTTTAATCCATTTCAAGTTAATTTTTGTGGTCGTATAAGATAGGAGTACAGTTTCATTCTTTTACAAGTGAATATCCATATCCTAGCACATTTATTGATGAGACTATTTTCTCTACATTGAGTGAGTATTCTTGACTCCCTTGTCAAATATTAGTTGACCATATATGCTTGGGTTTATTTCTGGGCTCTTGATTTTGTTCCATTGGTCTATTTGTCTGTTTTTATGCCAGTACCATACTGTTTTGATTACTATAGCTTTATAGGATAGCTTGAAAGTATTATGCCTCCTGCTTTGTTCTTCTTTCTCAGGATTTGTTTGGCTATTCAGGGTCTTTTGTGGTTCCATATAAATTTTAGAAGTATTTTTTCTACTTCTGTAAAAAAATACCATTGGGATGTTAATAGGGATTGCATTGAATCTGTAGATGGCTTTGGTAGTACTGACATTTGAACAATATTAATTCTTCCAATCCATGAACATGGGATATCTTTCCATTTATTTGTTGTCTTCTTCAATTTCTTTCGTCAGTGTCTTTTAGTTTTCAGGGTAGAGATCTTTCACGTCCTTGGTTAAATTTATTCCTAAGTATTTTATTCTTTTTGATGCTATTGTAAATGGAATCAATTTCTTTATTTCTTTTTCAGAAAATTCATTGTTAGTGTATAGAAACACTACTGATTTTTGTATGTTAATTTTGCATCCTGCAACTTTACTGAATTCATTGATCTAACAGTTTTTTGGTTGAGTCTTTAGGATTTTCTATATATAAAATCATGTCATCTGCAAATAGAGACAATTTTACTTCTTCCTTTCCAATTCTGATACTTTTTATTTCTTTTTCTTGCCTGAGTCCTCTAGCTAGGACTTCTAGTACTATGTTGAATAGGAGTGGTGAGAGTAGGTACCTTGTCTTGTTCCTGATCTTAGAGGAAAAGCTTTCAACCTTTCACCATTGAGTGTGACGTTATCTGTGGGCTTGTCATATATGGCCTTTATTATGTTGAGATATGTTCCTTCTATGCCTAATTTGTTAAGAGTTTTTATCCTGAATGGATGTTGAATTTTGTCCAATGCTTTTTCTGCATCTATCGCGATGATCATATGATTCTTTTCTTTCATTCTATTAATGTGAAGTATCACATTGATTGATTTGCATTTGTTGAACCATCCTTACATCCCAGGGATAAATCCCTTTTGATCATTGTGAATAATCCATTTAATGGGCTGCTGAATTTGGTTTGCTAATGTTTTTTTTGAGAATTTTTGCATCTCTGTTCATCAAGGATATTGACCTATAGTTTTCTTTTCCAGTAGTGTCCTTTTCTAGTGTCCTTTTCTGGTTTTGGTATCAGGATAATACTTGCCTCGTAAATGAGTTTGGGAGTGTTCCCTCCTCTTTGATTTTTTGGAAGAGTTTGAGAAAGATTGGTGTTAATTCTTTAAGTGTTTGGTACAATTCACCAGTGAAGCCATTTGGTTCTGGGCTTTTCTTTGTTGAGAAATTTTTAGTTACTGATTCAGTCTCCTTAGTAGTAATTTGGTCTATTCAGATTTTCTATTTCTTCCTAATTCAGTTTTGGTGAGTTGTAGGTTTCTAAGAATTTTTCCATTTCTTCTAGGTTGTCCAGTTTGTTGGCATATAGTTGTTCAGAGTTCCTCTTATGATCCTTTTTATTTCTGTAGTATCAGTTATAATGTCTCCTTTTTCATTTATAATTTCATTGATTTGGGTCCTCTTTTTCCTTAGTTAGTCTAGCTAAGAGTTTATCGATTTTGTTTATCTTTTCAAAGAACTGACTCTTAGTTTGGTTAATATTTTCTATTGTTTTTATATTCTCTATTTCATTTATTTCTACTCTAATCTTTATTATTTCCTTTCTTCTACTAACTTTGGGCTCAATTTGTTCTTTTTTTTCCTAGTTCCTTAAGGCATGGGGTTAGATTTTTTATCTGGGACCCTGCTTCCTTCTTAATGTAGATGTTTGTTGCTATGAACATCCCTCTTAGAACTGCTTTTGCTGCATCCCATAAATTATTATATGTTGTGTTTCCATTTTCATTTGTCTCAAGAAACTTTTTTATTTCTCCTTTAATTTCATCTTTGATCCATTGGTTGTTCAGGAGAGTGTTGTTTAATTTCCATGTGTTTATGCATTTTCCAGTTTTCCTCTTGTTATTGATTTCTAGTTTCGTGCCATTGTGAACATTGTGCCATGTTCCCTGTGCACTCGAGAAGAATGTGTATTCTGCTGTTGTTGGATAGAAAGTTCAGTATATGAGTGTTAGGTCTATTGGTGTATAGTGTTGTTCAAATCCACTGTTTCCTTATTGATTCTCTGTCTGGATGATCCATCTGTTGTTAAGAGTTGGGGATTAAAGTCTCAATTGTTATTGTATTACTATTTATTTCTCCTTTTAACTCTGTTAGTTTTTGCTTTATATATTTAGGTGCTCTGATGTTGGGCATGTAAATATTTATAATTGTTATATCTTCTTGATGAATTGACCCCTTTTCATTATGTAATGACCTTCTTTGTCTCTTTTTATCATTTTTAGTTTAAAGTCTGTTTTATCTGCGGTAAGTATAGCTACCTCTCCTTTTTTTCATTACCATTTGCTTGAAATGACTTTTTCCATCCCTTCATTCTCAGTCTATGTGTATCTTTTAAGGCTAAAGTGAGTCTTTTGTAGGTAGCATATCACTGGATCTCGTTTTTTAATCCATTCGGCCATTCTTTGTCTTTTGATTAGAGAATTTAATCCATTTACATTTAAAGTAATTACTGATAGGTAAAGATTATTGCCATTTTGTTATTTATGGTTGTTTTGTAGATCCATTTTTCCTTGTTTCTTATTTTGCTGGGGTTTTTTTTCATGTTTTGATATCTTTTGTTATCAGTATGCTTTGAATTTTTATCATGTTCTTTGGTGTAATTGTTCCAGATTTTTCCCTTGTGGTTACCATAAGGCTTTAATAAAACATCTTAAAATTATAACACTATTTTAAGCTGATAACATCTTAACTTCAATAGAACTCCTAAACTTTACACTTTTAATTTTTTTCTCTGTCACATTTTAGATTATTGCTGTTACAATTTATATATTTTTTATATTGTGTAACTGATAACAGATTATTGTAGTTATGGTTATTTTTACTACGTTCATTTTTTTAACTTTTAAACTATAGTTGTAAATGAATTATGCACCACCACTACCAAATTACAGAATCTAATTTTGACTATATGTTTACCATTAACAGTTAGTTTTATACTACCTTTTTATGTTTTTATGATGTTAATTAGCATCCTTTTACTTCCAGTCAAAGAACTCACTTGAGTATTTCTTGTAAGGCAGGCCTAGTGGTAATGAACTCCCTCAGGTATTGTTTGTTCAAGAAAATCTTTATCCCGTCTTCATTTCTGAAGGACATCTTTGCTGGATATAGTATTCTTGGTTGACAAATTTTTTTCTTTCAATATTTCAATTATGTCATCCCCTTCTCACCTGGTCTGAAATGTTTCTGTTGAGAAATCTGCCCATAGTCTTATGGGGCTTCCCTTTTCAGCCATTATTGGTTTAAATATACTTCCTGTCTGTTTCTCTTCTCCTTCTGCAATCCCCATAATGTGAATATTGTTTCTCTTCATTTTGTCCCATAAGTCTCGTAGGCTTTCTTCACTCTTTTTTTATTCTTTTTTCTTTTTCTTCTCTGACTGGATAATTTCTAATGTCCTATCCTCCAGGTCACTGATTCTTTCTTCTACATGATCAAGTCTGCTTTTGAAACTCTCTGTTGAATTCTTCAGTTCAGTTATTACATTTTCAACTTAAGGATTTTTTTTATGCTTTCTATTGCTTTGCCTAACTTCTCGTTTTATTCATGCATTGTTTTCCTAATTTCGTTTAGTTGTCTGTCTGTGAGTTCTTGTAATTCACTAAACTTCTTTAAGGCAATTATTCTGAACTTTTTGTCTGACAATTCATAGATCTCCATTTCTTTAAGATCAGTTATTAGAGCTTTATTAGTTTCACTTGGTTTTGTCCTATTTACCTGGTTTTTCATGATCCTTGATTCCTTACAGTGGTATCTCTGCATTTGAGTAATCAGGTTCCTCTTCCAGACTCTACAGGTTTGCTTTGACAGAGACAGATCTATAGCAGTCAGCTCAATTTGCGTTTCTGGGCCTGTCTGCTGGGCATGTCTGGGCGTGTCTGACTTTGGGCAGGTGAGGCCTACTATTATGGTCTATTTTCAGGCGAGGCAGCTGGTTGAGCTCTGAGGTCAGGGATGCAGGGGTCTGCCACTGGCTGAGAACAGTTGGATAGGACTGTTGGCTTGGTTCCCTACCCAAGTGAGGCTGTAGGATGGGCTCCGTGGTTGCCTGAATTCTCTGGTCAGGCTTATTAGTTGGTTAGGGCTGGGTACTATATTCAGTTGTAGACAAGGCAGTGAATTAGCTCCCCTGCCCTGGCAGGGCAGCAGGATGGGACCCAGAGCCTGTATGGCTCATTGTTTGGGGATCCAAATAGGCAAGAGTGTGCACTGAATTCCCTGCTCAGGTGAGGCCAGCAGTTTTGCTCTGCAGTTGGAGAAAGCCGTGGGCTGTGTTCTCTGTTCAAGCACCACTGTAAGCAAGGCTGTTGGCTGGGCTACACAGCTTCCCTTGTGCTCTGGTTAGGTTCCCTGGTCAGGCAGGCTAGAGGTTTTATTCAGCAATTAATGGGGCTACAAATTAATTTCCCTGCTGGGGCACAGTGGGACAAGCAGCTCTAAAGCTGGTAAAGCTCTTTGTTTGTTGTTTTAACTCAAGCCTACCCAGTGCCCAAGTTACCTGGCCAATCAAGTCCACTGGTTTTGCTTTGCAAACTCTTGGCTCTGCCCATCTGCCTCTCGGCTGGAGAGCTGCTGGGCCACACAGCTTCCAGGTGTTGTTGCCAGCCCTCTGGTCAGATGGGGTCCAGAAGCCACAGCAGGTGAGTGGAGCTATGTCTCAGCTCCCTTGCCTGGGCAGGAAGGGGAATGGTTGTTCCGGGAAACTCTCAATTTCTCAAACAGGCTCTCTGGTTGGGAGGGGCCAGAAGCTACCCTCAGCCTTGGCTATGAATTAATCCCCCTGCCTATGTGTAACAGGGGAACACTCCACCCCCAGCACTGGCTTTGCTCTGGGGGCATCAGCTCTGCCATTCCACCTCTCAGCTGGAGTATTGCTAAGCTACATAGCTTCCAAGTGTTCCCACCAGTCCCTCTGGTCAGATGTGGCTGGGAGACACTTTTCACAGCAGGTGGGGCTGTAACTCATCCCCTTGCCTGGGTGTGTGCAAACCAGGCCCTAGGGCTGGCAAAACTCCTGGTTTGAGGATCTGAATAAAGCAGATCTGCATCCTGCTGAGTTCCCTAGTCAGAGTACACCACTGACTTGGTTCTGCAGATGAGCAAAGCCATCTGGTTGGGATTGCTACTTGGGCACTGCAGGAGTGAACTCGCCCTGCCAAGATCCCTGTGCTGGTTGTTGCAAGCCCCTCCCCCCTTCTCCATCACATCAGATTCCTAGTGATTAAGCCCCACAGATTACCCTGTAGTCCCCGTGGAGTGAGATCAGAGTAGCAACTCCCACAAAGTGACCCATAATGCTGGGGGTGTGTTGGTTGTCCCCCCTGGGTTCTTTTTTCCCACTAGAGGCACCAAAAGCTCAGGAAAACACCTCTCCACGTGGTGCTGTGCTGGCCTGGGGGGAGGGACAATGCGGTCAAAGTGTAGCCACTTCTCTTACCCTTCTAGTGGGTCTGTCTTGGTCTCTGTGGTGCAGCACGGGTGCCTCAGCCTCCCCCCCGTGTTCTAGGATTCTTTCAGAGGTCCTGTTCTTGAATAGTTGTTCTTGTTAGCAGGGAGCAAAATCAGGAATGACCTATGTGGCCATCTTGGTGTCGTCACTCTCCCAACTAAATATTTTTGTAATTGTTATAGAGTAATATATGTGTTTCTTCATTGCCACATCAAACAACAAAAATCTAATGGCATGTATAAGTATCATAAATTTTGACGTAGTGATGAGCATAAATGATATTACAAGATGTCTGAAACGTCTAATGTAATATAAAAATGTCTGTTTTTCTATTGGTGATGAAGTCATAGGTATTGCTAATACATCTTGTATTACCTACATTTACAGTTGGGTGCAATGCTAAATTTTGGAGGTTAGTGAACGTAAGAGATACATTTTTACTGTTCAAGTTAGCAGACTCTTGAATCTATCCGTAGACCCCTGGTTTCAGAACTTCAAGTTAAGAACCTTTGATATAGAAGTTTATGTTAAGTGATAAAAAAGAAAATGAAATTAGTAAGACAAGATAAGTGAAAACATGTTAATATATATAAAAAGATAAAGTAGAAAAAGTAGAAAATTCTTTGCCATAGTTAAAATAAACAAACAGATCACATCCTGAGGACTATGGAAGGTTCACTGTCTAAAAATTCATTTGCTTGATGCTGGATCACTTGGGATAAAGGTGGAAAAGAGCCAAGACTTGGGACACTGCCCAGAAAGATCCCTTGAAAGACAGTGCCCATCCTTGGCAAAAAAACTCAACTTTTTGCTCAGAGAAGTTTCCTTTCCCTGTCGTATTGTATAGAAGAAAGAGAATCTCGGCTGGCCCCATGGCTTAGCGGTTAAGTGCGCACGCTCCCCTACTGGCAGCCTAGGTTCGGATCCCAGGTGCACACCGACGCACCGCTTCTCTGGCCATGCTGAGGCCGCGTCCCACATACAGCAACTAGAAGGATGTGCAACTATGACATACAACTATCTACTGGGGCTTTGGGGAAAAAAATAAAAAGGAGGAGGATTGGCAATAGATGTTAGCTCAGAGCCGGTCTTCCTCAGGAAAAAGAGGAGGATTAGCATGGATGTTAGCTCAAGGCTGATCTTCCTCACAAAAGAAGAAGAAAAAGAAGAAGAAAGAGAATCTGAGTTCGTGTCTTGACTTTGAATTGGTGCAGAACAAAGACTCTGACCTTAGTTTCCCCATCTGCAAAATGGATAAGTAATGCTTTCATGCAATATCATAATTAAGTGAACTAAGGTGCAAGAAATCACAGTGTAAATTGAAAAGAACTATACAAATATCAACTGTTTCTCAAGGCACATCAACTGTGAGTGTGATGTATACCCAAGTTTCAGAACCATTGATATTTATAATCCTCTTTACAATCATGGGAATGCCAGAAATGTAAAATAACATCATAACATCAAATTTTGCTAGTTTTAGAGTAGAAACACATTTGACCTTTGAATGTAAAATTTCATTAAAATTTCAAACTCTTTTCTTAAGAAGTGTGACTTTTTTGTTCATAATATTCCTAATTTATACAAGTCAAGTAGGTTGTTCTATTTTTTAAATGAAATAATGGTCATATACTGTTTTGTATCCTTTAAGTACTAAGATCCATGAAGTAAAAAACAACTTTTAAAAAACAATGTTTATCTGTAGTCTATAATGAAATACATGATAAAGAACAAATAGTTGTTTAATTCACATTTTTTGTTATTCCAAATATTTGCATAATCTGATAACAGATATTTCCATAATCTGTTCATGCCCTTTCTACAACGCTAAATAAATTTGGCTTATTATATAATAGTAATTTCTATCTTTGTGTAAGTCATTTCGGTAATAACTAGTTATAACTACTTTTTAAATCATGTTATAATAAAGTTTAGTGAATCCTTTCTACATATTGCCTTTAATTCTTAAACTTTATGAGGTAATTATCATTCTTTATGAAGTAGGTATTGTTATTCAGTTCAGAGAAGTAAAGTCACCTGCCCAAGATCAAACAGTTAATAATTGGAGGAGCCAAAATTTCAACTTCAGTGCTTTTTCACCATAAAATGTTAATTTATAATTGTGACTGAAGAAAGAAATTTACTGACGTCCTACTGTGGGTCTTAGGTGCTTTCCTAGCCCTTACCTTATTGGCCACACAGGGACTAGCAAAATGAAGCTCTGAAAGTTTAAGGGACTTGCCCAAATGAGTCACAGAATTCAAAACAGGCCCACTGTCTTCCCACTGTACCACACTGCCTAGTGAAAGGAGTTAGAAAGCTGATACTAAATCAGAAAAAAACTATAACTGCAATTTTATAGCATTTGGCAACATCATGAACCACGTGTGGAAGTGTGGGAAGAGAGAGATTATAAAAGAATATAACACACCTGAAGTTTTTCCTGATTATAAGAGAAACAATTGAGTCAAGTGACCTTAATATATTGAATCTGTGCTGCTCTCATTTTTCCTATGTGATTCTATGAAATGGATATTAAGCACTTAACTCGGGCTGTTTTGCTTAATGCATATATGTTCAATTCAGCAACGTATATGGAACGTCCTTCTGAAAATGTTCACCTTTTTTCATATTGTGCTTGCAAATAGTGTTTCAGTTTATAAAATCTCTCAGACTGCTCTGAATTGTTTTTTAAATACTTCTTTGATATTTACATAGATAGCATTTTTCCATTTCCTTAAAGTTAGTCATATGATTTAAAACAGCTTATTCTAAAGCACACAAAGATATCTGTTCAATTTATTAGGTTCAGAAAAAGTTTATTATTCTACTATATACTTAATGTTCATTCATTTAGCAAACACACGTCGAGCACCAGCTGTGTGCCTGGAATGGCCCTAGGTGCCGGGATACAGCATGGACCTTTGAGTGTGTTTTCATGAAAAAGAAAAGAAAGGAATTGTAAAAGATGCCTAGGGGGGTAAATCAAGTATAAATTTTTCTCAGTTATTTAAAATGGTTGAAAAATGAATTCAAACCGGATTCTCATTTGTTCTAAAGGTTGAAGATAATTTTGATTGGCATTAAAATGCAATTTTTGTAAAGTTATGTTTATAGCATCTATTTTAAGTATGACATCTGCAAGCTCTTCACTGAAACCTTCTACTCAGTAGGAATTTATTCACATGTCACATATAATTACTTCACTGGCCATGTGATTTCTTTTCTCATTTAAGTGGTAATTAAGTTTTTATCTAAGTGATTAATTAGAAGGCACGGAGTGTAAGGTGCTTTCTGACATACATGTTTCTTTCTTAAGGAACTCAGTTTTGAGTTTAGCCAGTCACCGGTTAGTTACAGAGCACAGGCAAAGTACCAGGAGTAGTGAGAGGTGCTAGACGAGATGATTAGGACGCAGAGTCACCGTCACAGAGCCTGTTTTAAAAAGGATGCTTACAATAAGTACAACGATAACCATAAGACAAATGAGAATATCACAAGTGACCTAAAAAATACTCAAGCAAGGTATTGCATGATCTTGGAGGAAAGAAGAGATAAAACATTTTTTAAAATTTGGTTTTCTGTAACAACTTCTGCTATAGTTGCTTATACTTTTTAAATTTTTAAATGAAAAAAAAATTAGGTAAGGGTAATATGTAGGAATATATTTACAGGAGAGCAAACATTACCAACACACTTTCCCCCACCATCCTTTGTCTTTGGTGTTCTAGTGTCTTCCAAACTAGTGGGTTTGCTCTTCTTATCTAACCTCTAAGCTTTTTACCTTACAGTGTGATGGGCAGTATATTCCTCTCCCCAGCCTGCAAGGAATAGCAGTGCTGAACATTCCCAGCTATGCCGGAGGCACTAACTTTTGGGGTGGAACTAAAGAGGATGATGTAAGTATTTCCCTGCTCTTTCCAGCTTCTAGAGGCTGCCCCCATTTCTTGGCTCATGGCCATTTCTCCATCTTCAAAGCCAACAGAGGCAGGTTGAGTCTTTCTCACATTGCGTAGCTGATCTCTTCTGCCCCCCTCTTCCCCTTTTAATCACCTTTGTGATTACATTGGGCCCACCCTGGTCATCCAGGATAATCTCCCCATCTCAAGGTCCCTAATTTAATCATATCTGCAAAGTCTCTTTTGCCATGTAAGGTAGCATTCACAGGTTCCAGGATTAGGACATGGACATTTTTGAGGCAGGGAGGGGAGCATTATTCTGCCTACCAAAATACCTTTCTGTACTTTTAATTTTCTCAATTTATATGTATATTATTTTTATCTTTAGAACGTCAAAAGGGCTCATTTGGCCATTAAGGTTTAAGACTATTTTTGTTTTCCTTTTATACTTTCCTAGATTAAAAAAGAAAAACAGGGGGCTGGCCCAGTGGCATAGTGGTTAAGTTCACACGCTCCGCTTCGGCGGCCCGGGCTTCATGAGTTTGGATCCCAGGCACAGACCTACACACCACTCATCACGCCATGCTGTGGTGGTGTCCCACATACAAAATAGAGGAAGACTGGCACAGAGGTTAGCTCAGCAACAATCTTCCTCAAGCAAAAAGAGGAAGATTGGCAACAGATGTTAGCTCAGGGCTAATTTTCCTCACCAAAAAAAAAAAAGAAAGAAAGAAAAACACAACCTAACAAATGTAATTGTTCTAAAAATAATAAAATAAAAGAGAGGACACAATTATTAAAGTAAATCTAACAATAAAAATGAGAAATGTTATTATGATCTTTATTTGAAGAGTCACATACATTGATAGGCCCTTTGATTTGAGGCTTATGATATAAGATGGTTCCCAGTGACCCATTTTCTCAGGGCTCTTAAATGAGCAGGCAGGGATTAAAGTGTAAAATAAATTGGAAATTATTTGTAATTTTCATGATATGAATATATTCCAATCCTATTGGAGTATAAAAACTTACATTAGCAGTTTTTTGTCAGCCTATCACTACTCTTAAATATTTTAAGGGTAAGAAATCAGTGAGATTAAGATAAAGCTAGCATTTCTTGAAGACCTCCTCGGTAGTGAGACACTGTTCTGAGAGCTTCACATTCATAGTTTAGTACTCACAATTTTTATCTACATTTTACAAATGCAGAAACTGACACAAAGTTTATCCAGTTAGTAAGTAGCAGAGACAGAGTTTAAAACCAGGCAGTCTGATAAAAAAATGATAAGAAATCATCAATGTTTGCAAATTTGTGTCTTGATATTTTCAGTGAAAGTTTTTTGTTTTGTTTTGTTTTTTGTGAGGAAGATTAGCCTTGAGCTAATCTGTTGCCAATCCTCCTCTTTTTGCTGAGGAAGACTGGCCCCGGGCTAACATCCGTGCCCATCTTCCTCCACTTTATATGGGACGCCACCACTGCATGGCTTGACAAGCGGTGCGTCAGTGCGCGCCCGGGATCCGAACCCCAGGCCACCACAGCGAAGTGCACGCACTTAACCACTACGCCACCAGGCTGGCCCTGAAAGTTTTAATTAGGATACTAGTTTATACTGAATAATTTTTTCAGAGGTGTAATTGTTTATGATATAGTAAAAGAGACAAAGTAATACAGCTGAAATGTAAAATTTTAGGTTAAATTAATTTTGTGAAAATGCATTTAACATCAAAGCAAAGTAAGCCTATATTTTTGTCCTTTGAGGTTTCTGTTTCTATATTCTCACATGCCCTAAAAAGTTGTTGTATTAAGATATAAAGCACATATGCATATTGCTTGTAACACCTTGAAAGGTTTCCCTTAGAACATACCAAGTGAACTGGAGCATCTTTGCATGTTCCATTAGCCTTATGAAATCCGTATCACCTTTCGAATGTTTTAGGTTTCCTAAAATTACACGCATCATTTTATCAAGACATGAGTTATGTATGAACAGGAATTTAATACATTTTATACCAAGATGAATTATTTGGAAATACAATAGTTCACTAGTTCTAAAAGTACTTTATGAGGGGCATGAGTATTATATCCATGTGGGTATTAAAACTATTTTTATTATGGTTGTTTATTTTAAGCTATCTTCAGTGATTTTTTTTAGTCCAGAGATTATCACTTCCTAATAATATTTACTTACTTTTCTACTTAATATTTTTCTACATTTTTTAAAATATGTATGTTGCAGCGTTTACGTTGCTTGATGTGCTACTTCACTTAAACCTTAACTTTATTAGTGGAAGTGTAATGTAGCTTTTCCTTTCAGATATTTGCTGCACCATCATTTGATGACAAGATCCTGGAAGTCGTTGCAATATTTGACAGCATGCAAATGGCAGTTTCAAGGGTTATTAAGCTACAGCATCATCGAATAGCTCAGGTTTGTTTCTCTAATCAAATCTGACTTTATTACTTGGGCCACTGGGGAAGCATTTCCAGATGACTCCTACTCTGTATGTTCATCCATAAAATATTGACTTTCTTGTCGTGTCAGTTGTTAATATGTCATCCTAAGTGGAAAAGCATAACATTCCATTCCACAGATTGGACTAAAAGTCAAGCTTGAGTGCAGATTGAGTGTCAGTTTCTCAGGATGATTTGTACTCTAAAATAACTTGTTTTGTTTCAGTGCCGTACAGTAAAAATCACTATATTTGGTGATGAGGGAGTCCCAGTGCAGGTGGATGGCGAAGCATGGGTTCAGCCTCCAGGGATTATCAAAATTGTGCACAAAAACAGAGCTCAGATGCTAACGAGGGACAGGGTAGGTAACAAAAAACATTCTTCTAGATTTTTATCAAGCCTTTCAAAAACAATCTTAAATTGTTATGAAAAATAGAAACCAAGGAAAAAGATTTAAATTCTCCCTTAAATCTGACGTTTAGGTCATTGTGGTTTTAAATATGAACAAATATTTATTTAGTTTTTAAAAAAATTAATAGTCTTTATTTTTTATTTTTTATTTTTTTTAGGTTTAAAGAAAAAGTGAGCAGAAAATACAGAGAATTCTAATTCTGTTCCCACATACCTCCTCGCCTCCCCAATGAACACATTAATTCCCCTATTATGTTCTCTTCACCATCTTGTATTAATGTGTACATTTATTGCAGTTGATGAGTAAATACTGATACATTATTATTAACTAAAGTTGTAGTTCATGTTACTCTTTGTGTTGTATATTCTATGGGTTTTGACAAATGTATAATCACTTGTATCTGCCATTACAGTATGACACAGAATAGTTTCACTGCCCTAAAAATTCCTTGTGCTCCACCTATCTATCCCTCCCTTCCTTACCCCAACCCCTAGCAACCATTGATCTTTTTACTGTCTCCATAATTTTGCCTTTTCCAGAATATGTACTTTTTAAAAATTTTTTTTTATTTTTTAATTTTTTGTGAGGAAGATTAGCCCTGAGCTAACATCCGCGGCCAATCCTCCTCTTTCTGCCGAGGAAGATTGGCCCTGGGCTAACGTCCATGCCCATCTTCCTCTACTTTCTATGGGTCACCACCACAGCATGGCTTGACAAGCAGTGCGTCGGTCCACACCCAGGATCCGAACCTGCGAACCCTAGGCCGCTGAAGCGGAGCACGCAAACTTAACCGCTACACCACCGGGCCTGCCCCCAGAATATATACTTTTAATTAAGGTCAAACTCATAGCAACTAAGACTGCCAGTATTCCTCCTATCTATTATACATGTAATAGTAAAGATTGAAGCATAAATTGAAGCTATTTTTTTTAACTTTTCAGTGATATATTCATCATCATCAGTTACATTACTTTTTACTTGTTGCAATGCACTGGAAAATATTAAAATATCTTTTTTGTACTTACAATTTAGTTTTGTACTTACAAGTTATTAGATCAGGAAAAACAACAATAGTAGTTTGAAAGTCATTCATATAATATCTAAATACACATTTATTTGGGCCTCAGAGCTCTAACAATTCATTGCAATATTGATTTCAAATAGGCTTTTGAAAGCACTCTGAAATCTTGGGAAGATAAACAGAAGTGTGATTCTGGTAAACCAATTCTTCGAACCCATCTGTACATCCAGCATGCTGTTGACTTGGCAACAGAGGAGGTGTCGCAGATGCAGCTCTGCTCCCAGGCTGCGGAGGAGCTCATTACCAGGTGTGGAGGTCCTACTGGCTTTCGGGCTATGAGAACTCTGGTCTTGGCCAATTTTGTTTTTTTAATTTTAATGCCTCATCAGTTGTTTGGGGTATCTAAAGGACATACATTTACTCCCTTTCTTCATTTGCTGCCTCATTTATGCCTCAACAATTAGGGCTCTCCTTCACCAGATCCTCTCCAACATTCACATACACACACCTGTGTTCTCTACAGAACAGATCTTAGACTTCCAGAAGCACAATGGAGAGCTTGCCTGACTTACCCTACCACACAGTACTCTTTCCCTTGTTGTTCATTTCCCCAGTTTGTACATAATCTTTACACTATGCCCCTCACTTATATGTTGCCTTATAATTATTAATTAAATGTTTATGGAATGTAGAAAGAAATGTAAACATTAACCCTACTCCCAAGGAGAGTTGGAGGGTGGGTGGGAAGAGTCCAAGAATCAGTTTCTGACAGACTTATCAGAGAGATTGGGAGACCACACAAATTAATTTTAGTAGACAGAAAGGGAGGAGATAAAAAACACAAGTTCTATGAGTGTAAAACAGATGCAAGTCACTATGACCGGGAGTAAACTTCAGAGGGGAGGAGGGACCATCGACAAGTTTCTTATCTCCTCTTCCCCTAAATCTTACCTACCAGATGGGGATAATAAGGGCTACCCTACCAGGCCGCTGTGAAAGTTAAATGAGTAAAACGCTTTACCATCATGGAAAGTACTCGTTAGCACGTCATATCTGGCATATTTAGTGTTGCCTGCTTGGTAGCTATTATTTCCTCCCACACATTCATCTGGTCGCTGATAAAAATGTTGGAAAAAAAAAAAAGAAGGCAGACAACGCTCAGTGATACTAGGGCTACTTACCCCTTTCCTCCCTCTTACTCACCATCTGCTCCCCTCTCATTCCTTAGTCTCCTCTTTAAATGTGTGTTAGATACCTAGAATGTACTAGATGTTAGAGGTATAAGAGAAAGGATTTACACTCCCTATTGCTGGAGACCAACTTTCAGAATTAGAACTGCAAGATACTGGGTAACTCAGGAGAAAGGTAAGGAAAAATGAATATTTAGTCAACTAAATCCATATAACTGCCTTATTGTACATCTCAGCTTCTTATCCACAGAGATATTAGTTTTAGGGTAAACACGTCTTTTTTAGATATACTACAAACAACTGGTATGAACTCCAATTTATAAGGCTTTTTTTTGCTTTTTTTCCAGCTTCATCGAGGTATAATTAACAAATAAAATTGTATATCTTTAAGGTGTACTCATGATGATTTGATATATGTATACATTGTAAAATGATTACCACAATCAAGTTAATTAATACATTATGGAAAAGCGTATGGAGGTTCCTCAAAAAATTAAAAATAGAACTATAGCATTTTCTCGAAACTAAAATATACTCCCTTGAAACCAAAATATATTTCCTGTATTATCATCCTGTCAACCAACCAAATAACCTTATCAAAAAAAAACGAAGTGAAAGTTGGCCAGACTTTCTTTTGGTCAACCTAACCTTGTACCCCATCTGTTTTTTTTTTTAATTTTTCAAAAGATGAAAATCAGTCTCACTCATTAGTTTTCAGAATTTATTCAATCAGTATTCAACAGATAATTTTGAGCCTCTTCTATGTGCCAACCACCATATTAGGCGCTGGGGATGCTAAGATGAGTACATTGCTGTCCCTCATCTGAATTTGCTGGCAAAGTAGTAGGAGGGAGAAGTATGGTCGAAGTACTGTCACAGGTCACACAGTGGGTGCTGTGGACACACAGAGGAGACCAGAGGCAGTGAGGGAGGGCTGCCTGGAGAGGGTGACCTCTCAGCCAAGTCTTTAGGGAAGAGTAAAAGTAGAAGCAATCTAACCATGGGAACCAGCCTGGGCAAAGGCCCAGAGGAATGTGAGTACATAGTACTTTCAGGAAATCTCGGGGAGT
The DNA here is from genome assembly GCF_020826845.1 of Diceros bicornis minor. NCBI lineage: Eukaryota > Metazoa > Chordata > Mammalia > Perissodactyla > Rhinocerotidae > Diceros > Diceros bicornis. Next base: position 34,253,494 of record NC_080748.1, on the reverse strand, counting down.
TTAGGGTGACTGAAATGTTGGCATGGTATTTTTGAGAGTGTGGGAAATGTAGACAGAGAGGTGGGGAGGCCAGGTCTTCATCGGGGTGTTTCTAGAAGCAATGTGGAGCATTGTCTGCAGGACAGCAAAGCTGGGGCAGGGTAAACACTGTTGGAACGATCCTAATAGGAAATGATGGATGGAGGCAGTAGAGATGGAAAGAAGAAGAGAGATTTAAGATAGGTTAGGATCTAAAATTGATATATGGCCATGATTTAGGAGACAGGATGACCCTATGGTTTCTAGTGAATGGCTGGATGGATTTTGGTGCCTTTGATGGAGCCATAGGATTCATGGAGAGGAACAGATTTGGAGAGGGAAAATGATGGGTTCCATGTTGGATTAAAGAATTTTGATTATGTTAGAGATATCTAGGAGGAGATTCACTTGGCAGTTGGAAATGATCTAAAGTTGATTTATCTCTTTCTTTTTCTTTGAAAATTAGAATAACATTTACCCATTTCCATTCTTATGATAAATAACGCATTCTTCATGATTTCTCAAGGTTATTGGTAAGAATGCTGAGATGACATTTGGAAGTTCTTTGTGCCTTGGCTATCAATTGTGTGATCCTTAAGAATTAAACCCTTTTCCTTTACTCTTGATTTAACTACATAGGGCTTCTGTCTCTTCCCTCGTTCTACCCTTTCCACGTTGAGGATCATTCCCCTTGAAGACATCAGAAGCAAAAAGGATTTGAATCATCTTGCCTTCTTGCTCATCTGCAAACCTTACATCATTTTCTAGCAATTTTCCTTTCTCTTCTAGTGCCCTCCAGGATTTTGTCTTTCTAGGACTATTCTTGAAGGTTTAGGTTCCAGAGGACTGTGGTACAACAGGCTTTGGAGTTGGATAGACATAGATCCAAATCCTGGCTCTATCATTTACTAGCTTTGTATACATACTAAATCTCTCTGAGCCTCAATGTATTCACCTATAAAGTGGAGAAAATTAATCACAGCTACCTTTTAAGATTGTGAATATTAAATTAGATAGTGAATATACAGCATTTAGCATATAGATGATAAGTATGACAGTGCTCTTCCCCTAAAATGTTGTATTGGTTCCTGGTTGAAATTTCAGTGAATTAAAGATAAGTTTCTACTCTTTACATTTGGGACCCCTCTCACTTTGCAATGATACCACAGAATGAAATGTTATTATATTTTTTTTCTTCCAAGTAGCACCTCAATATGTTTATCTCTGATTCTAAGCCTAACTTTTTCTATAAAGATTTTTGGTTTAGTGTTCTTTGTTGCAATGGGGTTTGAATTTTGTAAATCTACCCTGTGCCATTCGTAATTGAGCAGTCATTTAAGAAAAAAAAATTTCCTTAATAACCTTTATTTTATTTGTTTTATTCTACCACTCCTACACTTTAGAAAAATCAGTAATACTCAGAAAGGTTTTTTGTTCATTTGTTTCGTTTTTGCTTTCAGGATTTGTGACGCAGCCACAATCCACTGTCTTTTGGAGCAAGAACTGGCCCACGCTGTGAATGCATGCTCCCACGCACTGAATAAAGCCAACCCGCGGTTCCCAGAGGTGAGGAGCTAATGGTAAATTCTCATTCCACAGATTTTTTGCTGTTACACATATGTTTTGATACTGTAAAATGTGCCACGCCCTTTGAAAGAATGTTATATAGTCTATATGAGTCGAGTCTCTGCCAGAAGCTTATGGTAAATTTGTGGCCAGATTTTTCTTTTCCTGCCATTTTACCATTCCTGCTCTTAAATTCTCTTCATTTTTTTCTATTTCACTTTCAATCACTTGTCACCTTGCCATCTTCCTTCTGCTCCTTAACCACAACCATTCCTCCTTATTCCTTCTTTTATCTTCTCCCCTGTACCTTGATATAGGTATCATGCATTTATTAAAGATGTTCATTCATTTTTGAAGTCATATACTAAAATTATTCTTACTTCATTTTGTTTCACTAAATTGGTAAATGTTGTGAATTTTTTAATGTAGAAGTTCAACTTTTATAACTTCTGTAAATTTTTTGATGTAGAAGTTAATAGAATGGATAGAATGTAACTCTCTTGAAATGTAATGCATGGTACAAGGCTTATAGTATAGAGAAAACTGATAGCATTGTTTTATTCTTTTAGTTATTCAATTGAAGTTAACTAAATTAATATACAAATAAGTGCTAGTCCTCAAGATTAAAGTCTAAGAAACAATCTGGTTGGAACTTCTGAGAGTGAACATCAGTGGATAGAACTATTTATATCAGCTAATACCCCTTTTAAGACATAATTTTCTTTGACTGAACTTTTTTATGGGAATGTGTATATGTTGTTGCCACCATATACATGTTTGTGTGAAGGAGATGTGGTCCTGAGTGTATTTCATAGCCAGTGATTCTTTTGGTCCTGTGATATAAGAATTAGAAGAGGTAATCATGCTAACAAATGTGACTATAAAATTTTGCAATTATAATAGAATTTTGGTAGATTTAAAAAATATTTGTGGTGTGAATTTAAATTGGAAGAATAAAATGTAAAGTATTTGCTGATGACTGAATCCCAATTTAATACAGAACTACTTGTCTTTAATGTTGTTGTTTTTTTCCTAGAGTCTTACGAGAGACACTGCCACTGAAATAGCCATCAATGTGAAGGCACTATATAATGAAACAGAATCTTTACTAGTTGGCAGGGTTCCTTTGGTAAGGAAAAGAAATGCTTGATAACATAAGAATGATGATAAATGTATGGGCCTTACCGTCATTAGGGAGCGTGCAATCATCAGATTCTAATACAGAAGCAGCTTCTGGCCTCCAGCCTTAGAGCTTCCTTTTAGCCTGCTTTTGCCTTCAAGAAAATATATGACTGAACCTGGAAGTTGTGATTCAGGCTAACAGGAGTAGAGATCCCCCTCACATTTGCCATCATGTTTCTATTCAATCCTGCTCTCCCCAGTTTTGAGAGACTTGAGCTTTATAAAGTGTGGTAGACGTTCCTCAGGTAATCGTTAACTCATTATGACAGCAAAGTAGAGGAACTTGTTCCCAGAATTAACATTTGAGATATGGTTGGTATGATTCTCTAGATTTGCTTAAAAAATGACACTTTCTAGAATCAGTGTTTCAAGAACTAAAGTTCAAGAACTAGCCATATCCTTAGGTTAACTCAGATTGGTGCTGGAAATCAAGATTAGGCCAAGTCTGAATCTGACCACAGCCCGTGGACGTCAAGCATAACTACTAGAAGTCCACAGATGTCCTGTTTGGTTTGCCCAGAGTCTTTTCCTTGTCAGCCTTTCTTCATTCCTTCACCATTTTCAAGTGTTCTAGTTTTTTGGGTCTTTTTCGCCACCTAGTGTTCGATTGTAGGTTATTCACACTTGCTGTTGTAACTGCATAGAAAGCCTTATTCATTAGCTATTTTCTTCTTCCTTGTGACAATTCTGATAGATGATGATCTTAAAACATTTCTCTTGATTGTAATTTTATCTCTTTATTTGGAAAATATACACCTAAATTAAAGTGATTTGTACGAGTCAGAGTATCTGGCACAGTGGGAAAATGGAGGTGTGTCTCATAGCCTAGCTAACTGATAAATGACTATGGTTGGAATTTCTGTTTGATTGGGGTCCAGAAGAGTACCGCCCTTAGAGCATCATTTACTCTGAGAAGAGAAGCTTAAAGGCTGCATGAAGTCCATTGCTCTCACTCACCTCCAGAGGAAACTGAAATACAGCTTCCTTGGGGCAAGAGGTGGCTGCCTCTGCTGTGGCCATGAAGAAAAACTTTTAGGGAAGAAACACTGGTTATCTGTTTTGATAAAACCAATGGGAACATCTTGGCTATTCTTGACACTTCTATTATTAACCAGAATCTTCTAGCTGCTCTTCTAAAATAAATTAGTCCTATAGGAACACCAGTGAGCTGTGACTTTGGATCCAGTTTTTGGCTGAAGGACATGTATTTTTTGTGTTTTTTGAAATACATTTAAGATAATTTCTTATTGACAAGAACTAGAAGTATAACTTATTCTGTATTATAGCTCTCTACACTGTAAGTACCCATTGGGTGTTACTGGGTTAATATTTATCAATTACATTATGTTAATATAGAAGGACTCCCCTCCGTTTTTAATTCTTCTATCATTGTCAAATATGGATGTTTGGTTTAAAATGTATACCAGTGGATTTTTTCAAAACCTTTGACAATATTGATATCAAAATAAAGAGTTGATCATAGTTGAGAACAACTAAGATTTACTCTTTATTTTGCATCTAGAACGAATATGCAATAACCATTTTGTCAATTTTATAAGACATATATTCTCAGACTAAAAGGAAAGTGGTAATTTTATATGACAAGGTGGAGAATCTCCATATTTTTATTAACTACAAGAAATAGTAGATACTTTGAATAACGACAGAGGGGGGAAAAATATTGTCCGATAAATAACAGTAACATTCTCTCTGAACTTTCAGTTTAAAATTCTATGAACCTATATGTTGGTACTTTACAGTTTTAAAGTAATTTATAAAAGTATTGATTACCTGGATGAGACCTTAGAAATAATCTAGTTACATTCTACTATTTATTGAAGAGGAAACTAAGACTCCTGAAATCAATTAACCTTTCCTGAGTTGCATAGTTAGTAACAGGGCCAGGGATAGAATTCAGTCACCTCCCTTCCAGTTCTGTGCGTAACAGTGTTTATTTCACTTTTATATATTTACTGAATTTATAAGTGCTTTTTAATAACTGCTCCAAATGGATGGATAATAGGTGACCAGTTAAATTCTCTTTAAAGTTTCCAAACCTCCCCCAGATTACAAGCCATTTAGCTTTTTGCTTTGCCCTGATTTTACAACAACTTATCATCGCAAATTTTTCTGAGGTTTGTGGGTATTTTTCCTTAAACTTATTATTTTAATTCTCCAAGAGATTATTGTGCCAAGCAGTTCTTATTATATGACATGTTTTTGGCAAATTTTTAAAATATTATTATTTGTCACATAGTGACCTATGTAAATCAGAAGGATTTTTGCCACAAATAAGTAGATTAATGAGATTACTCACTAGTGAAAATGGGCAGAATGGGTGGATGGATACATGGATAGGAAGGAAGGGACGGAAGGAAGAGGGAGGTAGGCAAGGATTTACAGAGAAAAGACACCACAAGCAATACTTTCTTCTGTGAAATTATTCAAGTGATACTAGCTACTTAGATCATCTTTCGGAAGTAAGGATAAATCTATTCAGATGGTTTTAAATGAACTCAGTATAAAATAATTGGTTCTTTTTTCTGTATTCCTTTATATGAAATACAACAACAACCTAGCCTACCCTAATAAGAGATAAAGCTGTTCACTGTCAAAATAAGATAATTTATTCTATTTGAGGTTGGTCACTGAGCCTGGTTTTGTTTTGTTTTTAATCTGCTGATAAATAGCATTTGGAATCTCCACATGAAGAGCGGGTATCCAATGCCTTACATTCTGTGGAGGTGGAATTACAGAAATTAACAGAGATTCCTTGGCTTTATTATATCTTACACCCAAATGAGGATGAGGTATGTAAAATTTGGCCTGTTGCTTTATAAATGTAGACCTTATGATGATAGAATTTGAACTTGTCTTTTAAAAAAGATATTCAGGAGAAAATGAATTTTGACTACCACTTTCAGATGTACTGATCTTGGACAAGCAAGAAAGGCTTTTATGTGAACAAAGGTATCTCATGGGAATCAGTACATTTTCAGTAGTGTATGACGTCGTGACCTTGTTTTGAAGAAGTTATCACTTCACAATGATTTGTGTTTATAATCCATTCCTATGTTATCTCTAACATCAGAGTGGATTTTTCTTCTCTTAATATCCTGAGAAAATTCTTTTCTTGCTCCACTCGAACAGGAGCCTCCTATGGATTGCACCAAGAGAAACAACAGAAGCACAGTATTTCGTATAGTGCCAAAATTTAAAAAGGAAAAGGTTCATAAGCAGAAGACAAGTTCACAGCCTGGTAGGTGATCCACACTGGAAGGGAAAGTATAACATTATGGAAAAAATAACTTATTAAAGTGATATCCTTGAGGTGATGAAAATGTTCTGGAATAGATAGTGGTGATCATTGCACAACATTATGAAGGTACTAAATGCCACTGAATTGTGCTATGTAAAATGGTTGAAATGGTGAATTTTATTTTATGTTTGCTTTATCGTAATAAAAAGAATCATATCATATCTAAGGTAAGTCCAAATATCAGCAGGAATCTGTAGTTATGAAGCACACAAGAAAACAGGTGGTTCCTGATTTGCTTCAGCTTTGTTTGGTGGATGTCAGTGTGTCTGTTTAGAGGGTTAATTATCTTGCTCAACAGCATTTCAAAGTGTTGGCGTGTAACTTGTTTTTTTCCATCAAAGTTCAAAATCTAGATCATTTTGATAAATGGGACGTAGAAACTTTCATTTACTCCTTTAGCTTGCTAAATATATTTTCCACCTAAAGTTATATCTTCTCTTCCTCCTGTTTTGGGAACTTAGTACAACATTTCAGCCCTTCAGTAATGAGAATCTGCTGTGACACTTGCATTCTCAAGCAAAGACTGAACTCTCTGCTGTTGTCTTTCTAGTTCCCTTTCCATCTTTCCCTAGAGATTAAATTTAATGCTGTACTTAGTGGTAAAGCACCTCCAAGTTCTGTGTGTGTGATGGTAGGTGCCTTTCATAGTCAAATCATTTTATAAATCTTCTGAGTTAGCTATCTCACTTTAAGAAGTGATATAAAATCTTATTTTTGACAATCATAGAGTGGCTACTGAAGGGCATTTCAAAACCAAATATAGCAAATAAGTAGACTTTTGTTAACCTAATCAATGCTGAATAAAATGTATCAAAGAATGGTTATGCATACTGAAAAATAACCATCCAGCTAGTCTTAGAGAGCAGTGTTGACAGTTTTTAGATGACATTAAATTGATTTAACAATACATTTATTGCTGTAATTATCAATAATTATAATTATCAATAGTAATAGAATCAATAAAGGCAACACTCAAAGTCAACAAGACCTGAAGCAGAATTTTGGGTAAAATTGAGTACCCCATGTCAGATTTTAAATTTCAGTTAGCCTCTGTCACTAATTAAACTATAACTAGTTTCATATATGATCTTAAAGAAACCATCAGAGCTTATTTAGAACTTGTACTACTGATCCGAATCATGAGAAATACATTTCGTATGCATATTGTATAGTTTGAGTGGCTTTAAGGAGGAGATTGAGCTAAAGCTAAAGGCACCGGTGCCCAGCCAGGAATGTCTGTGTAATCAGATCCTTGTGTTGGTTGATAGTCTATAACCTGCATGGGAATAAATGGAATTGTAGTTTTGTTGAAACAACGCCTTCCACCTTTCTCTTTGCTAGCACTGCCGCTCTACTCTGTTTTGCACTTTCTTTGGCCAACCTTTGCTTTGTGATGCATTGAGCATGTAGAAATTAAGGGGGTTTTGCTCTTAACTTTGGTAGTTCAGAAATGGGGCACAGAGGAAGTTGCTGCTTGGCTGGATCTGCTCAATTTGGGAGAGTACAAAGAAATCTTCATCCGTCATGACATCAGAGGGGCTGAACTTTTGCATCTGGAAAGGCGAGATCTTAAGGTATTTCCTTTGTGCTACTCTTCTGCTCTTGAAATTTTTCTTGCAAAACAGACTCCTTTCTCCTGTGCCTCTTCTGTTGTTTGTGTATAGCTTGGCTTATGTTATGCAGATGTGCAGTGTTCTAACATGCATTGTCCTGTGGTCTGAGTTCCCTGTATGCTTTTTAAACAAGAATGTCAGCAGTCAAAATCATTCTCTGACTATTATAGCTAGAGCTTAGCATGAACTTTGTAATTTTTCTCTGCATCCATTGGTATGGCTGTTCCTGGGCTACTATTTCCAAATGGATAATGTTTCCATCACCTCCTTTATTGGATCAGCATGAAAGGTTAAAACTGTTAGTGAAAATGACTAAAAAAAAAAAAATCTAATAGAAGGTTAACAACTAAAAATTAATTCAAAATACCAATAACAAAGCCTTTCTAACATGTGGAACTAAATGAGTGACTTATAGCAGTGGCCACTTAGAGTCCTATGATTTTGTTGCTTTTCTACATTGACCTTTCAGAGGTCATGCAAACTAAACCAATAAATTCAAATTTCCTTTCCATGACTTATTGTTAAAATTGTATTATTCTCAAAAAGAAATTTATTATTTTCTTTAGTAAATGAAGTAAAAATTATGCCTTGCTTTTGCTAGAAAAGCAGCTCAGAGCCTATTTGTCATTTATGACAGAGAAAGAAAATCATTAATTCATGGTCTGCAGCAATTCCCTTTTACTCAACAGGAGAAAATGGCCCAAGTAGCCTATTCTGTTCCAGGCTTAGGAATAGGATTTTGTCATGTTATATTTTCTTACCACATGCTGCCATTTTAAAATTCCAAGGTTGATTGATAAACAAGTGACAAAGCTTTCAACATTTGTTGGAGTGATCCCTTTCCTGTAGACCAAGTTCTCAAATGCATAGAATTATGAAACAGTAAATTCCTAACCAATTCATGAACTTGTTGTGCCTTTATCTACAAATATGTTAGCAGAGATCTTTGAACAGGTAATGGGTTATATAAAGTATAGATTTTTATGAAACATAGTCATACAGTTTTAGCACATCAGAAGTAGACACCACTTATACCTAAACATTTTTAGCCATAATAATAATAAAATAATAGATTAATTAATTACTTTATTTGAGCATCCCAAATCTGCAACATAGTAAAATATACAGTGTTAGAGTTCATAAAATAAAGGTTGACTTCAAAACTTGAAATGAATGCACAAAAAAAATAAATGTAGGGGATCATTATATCTAACATATTTGTGTAGCTTCTAATATCATTGGCAGGTAGCAATATTTATTGAATAGCTACTGATTAATATATTATGCCAGCTTCTCTAGGTGGTATCTGCCCTCTAGAAGCTTGCATTTTGTTTGCCATGAATAAGCGTTCATTCAAGGAAAAGACTGTGTGTATATGTAAATATATATGTGTGTGTCTATAAAAATGTACATAAACATACAAATTAACACATACACAATGAGTGAAGCAAATATTTGCAGAATGAAAAAACAAAGATCATACATATACTGAGTCAAGGTTAGAGTGATAGGTCCTGGCTGGAAAAAAGAGTAAGAGTAGAAAAGGAAATAACCAGTTAAGAATTCGTTTAGTAAACTTTCTCTTTAGCTTTTCATGGGACTTTTTTGTTTTTATTTTTTATGCAAATTACATTCTCTTTCCTTTAAAACTTTTCTTTTAGAAATTTGTGTTGACATAGTCCTTTTCAACTCTTGGTTCTAAAGCAGAGTGTGGGGGAATGGGAAAAGGAATATAACTTTACAGAAAGAACCTTCTGTAGAACAAAACTGTGAAGCTAGAAAAAGAACTCCCCTTGTTCTCTGTGGCTGTAGCTGTCAGAGGGAGCAAACCCTCAGAATAAAGTCTCCAAATGTCGGTGAAGCATTACCTACTCCATAGGTAATCTCATCAATTCCCGTTGCTTCAGATAGTGTCTGTGAATATATCAGTGGTTCACAAGGTTGTGTCTGCAGCCCTGACCTCATTTGTGAACTTTAGGATTTATCGCCACGTGTACTTGATACTTGGCTATCCCACAGGGATGTCAATCTTAACATGTCCAAAACCAAACTTTGATCTCCTATCCCACTCCCATTCTGCCCCTTCTCCAATGCTCTACATCTTAGGAAATCACCCCTCTCTCCCTCCAGGTGTTGAGCCAGAGAAACTCAGGGTCATACTTAGCACCTTCGCCTTCCTTATCCTTTTCCCCCTAACTCATTAAGCCCATCACAAAGTCAAGTTGATTCTAATCTCCGTCCATTTCTCTTTCTCCTTTCCACAATTGTACTCTATACTACTGTCACCTGTTGCCTATGCAAGTCAGTAGCTTCCTAACTGGACCTTCCACTACTACTCTTGCTCCCTCCAGTCCATTATCCACACTGCAACCAGGTGATATTTTAACATCAGATATATCACTTTTCTGCTTAAAACCTTTCAGTGGCTTCCCATTTCAATTAGAATAAAGACTTACATCTTTGTGAGGCCTACAAAGTTCTGCCTATTTATTCAACTGCTATGGAATCACTGGCCCCTCACTGGGCTATACCCCATCCACCCTGGCCTTATTTCATTTGCTTAAAAATACTAAACTCTTTCTCACCTTAGGGGTATACCTCCTATAGTATGCTTCTCTCCCTCCCCAGCACCTGGCTAACTCCTGCTCAGTCTTGGCTCAGGTGTTACTTCCTTATCACCAAAACAACTAGAGACAGCAACGTGACAGTCTAAAGTTGGGAAAGGAAAAATATTTCTAATGTGCTTTTGCAAACAAATAAACTGCATTATTTTCCCTCTTGGAAAACAGTAGGACAAAGTGAGGGACACCAAAGAAAATGGTAAAGACACAGTGTTTTTTGTTTATTTTTTGTTTTTTCAATTTGGAAAGTTGTGTGGCTACAAGGCATGCTTCTGAAAATTAGGTCTATTCATCCGAAGAAAGAAAAAGCCAATAATAAAGAATATGATAAAGATAAACTTAAGAAAGATATAACAAATGTCATGGCACAGCTTTATCCTAATCTAACTCTTAGAAGATGTGAAAATATTGAACTCAAGTTAAAGGAAATATAGCTAAGAAGTTAGCATAATTCTATGGAAAACATTCATCTCATTACACCAAAATAGTAATTTTGAGTAGAGTCTGCCTCTCCCAAAGAAATTTTTATTCTTGAGACTATAATGTACATATGGTCTAAAATAAAATATTTAATATTAAATATATTTCTTGTTATCACACAGTATAAAGAATATTTAAATGTTCCACTCAAATCAAAGAATCTAAATGCAATAGTAAATGCATTTATGTTTCAAATGGTAGCAGACACTGGTGACTTCCTGGAGGATTCAGCCTTGTTTTTAAATTTGCTATTTTAGCACACACTCAGGAAATGCATAGTTGCCTTAAGAGTGATTGTGGGTGATCTGGTGTCATATGAGAAAATATTTTTCTGGGTCAGTTAAATATTATAAAAATATTACTCTGAAATTATCTCAATTTTGAAAATAGCACGGGCTATGGAAAGAGTAGTTTCCAGAAGGATTTGTAATCATCAGTAGCATTGCTGCTATAGAATTCAAAGAGCTCATAAAGTATATGGGAGACTGAGCCGGCCCCGTGGCTTAGTGGGTAAGTGCACGCGCTCTGCTACTGGTGGCCCGGGTTCGGATCCCGGGCGCACACCGATGCACTGCTTCTCCGGCCATGCTGAGGCCGCGTCCCACATACAGCAACTAGAAGGATGTGCAGCTGTGACATACAACTATCTACTGGGGCTTTGGGGGGAAAAAAAAAGGAGGACTGGCAATAGATGTTAGCTCAGAGCCGGTCTTCCTCAGCAAAAAGAGGAGGATTGGCATGGATGTTAGCTCAGGGCTGATCTTCCTCTCAAAAAAAAATAATAATAAATAAATAAATAAATAAACTGTTTTAAACCAAAAAAAGTATATGGGAGACAGGGAGAGTGGTGTGGGGGGTGTGTGTGTGTGTGGGTGTGTGTGTGTGGAGACAAAAAAGTCTGATATATTTCATTTAAAAGTTCAAAAATAAATAATACTCTTAATTTACAAAACAGGGTAGATATTTTGAATCTTTATCTTCTCAAATAAATAACCTTGTAGTACCTTATAATCCTGTTTTCTATCCTGCTTTGGAAGTCATCTTTTTACTAACTTTTGAATATTTCAAACTCTTTTGTAAAGAAGTTATTTGATTTCACATATAAGCAGACTGATTATGTTTATTTCACTTAAAGAAGCTCTAGGGTTTGGAGGCCTTAACCTTTTCTCTTAGTTTTTCAGATAGTGAATATTCTGGCTCTTTTGGAGCCTTTCATTCATTCCTGCAAAGAGTATTTACTTGCCAAGTGCCTGCTATGTGCTGCACGCTCTGCAGTCATCATCCATGTCTGAAAGTTAAATATTGAATTCTTGGTTCTTTATAGGAAGATAGTTCTTTAAGAAACAAGAACAGTTCTGAGGGGAAGGAGCCAAAAGTGTTTTGAGGAAAAGCATCAACCCACAGATACCTATGTTTCTGTAATGTTTTACACTTAAACGTTACAAAGTATAATGAATATTTAAATATTCCACTTAAATCAAAGACTCTAAATGTAACTACAAATACAGTTACATTCTAAATTTAGGTAGTGGGCACTGGTATCTTCCGTTAGGATTAGGCCTCACTTTTAAGTTTAATATTTTAGCAAGGAAATGTATAGTTGCCTTAAGACTAATTGTGGATGCCCTGCTGTGACATGTCAGTTTTCTCAGAAATCCCAAAAGGACCTGTGTTTTTAAAAAAAAAAAAAAAAGAAGAAGAAAAAGGAGAAAGTAATTTTGACTCTTGAAGAACTGCCATTGTATGTAATTTATGAGAATGTTACACTTAACAGTTTGTGTAATGTGATTTTTTACTGGTTGGTAATTTTTCAATGTCAGGCTATTTTTGTTTTATAAACTTATTTTTCTAGCTTTCACTTCCTGAATCATAGAATGTAAACTAAAAAAAATTAACTGAATGCTGATTATGTTACTTGCTAGTTAAATATTTAATCCCCAGTTTTCTCTTGTCAATAAATTTCTTTCTCTTCCTTTCTTTCTTTGTTCTTTGTCTCTTTCTACCTTTTTTTCTTTTTCTAGGACCTGGGGATACCGAAAGTGGGTCATATGAAGCGAATTCTCCAGGGAATTAAAGAGCTTGGAAGGAGTACTCCCCAGTCTGAGGTGTAATAATATTGGTGCTATTCCTTGGAAGGGAAGTAATTGCTACTTAATACGAAGGTCTTGGAAGCAATTGGCTGTTCTTGTAGTTTTCTGCCTAGATAAGTAGGCACCACTGAAGCACCTCTATGGCTTGATATTTTGCTGTGGATGAAAATTTTGATTTGAGATATTAGAAAATATTTTTGTGCCAAAAAAATACGTTCCATGAAGCCATTTTCTTATTGTGCAAACAGTGTGACATATTCAAATATGCTTTTATTAGTAAAAAGGTAGGAAGAATCTGAGACAGTGGCATGGTCTAAAAGGTAGAATTTCAAAATGTTTACTTTCCTTAAACCTGGTCAGATGGAATGTTCTTACTGTGCAACCGCATAACAGTATGTGGCTAAAACTTCTTAGGTTTCATTATTGGAAGCATTGGCTTCTTCCTTAAAATCATTGGTTAGGAGACTAAGATGTAAATTTAGTTATGTTTTGAATGTTGGATTGGTATCACCTCAGATATCTAGCACTCAGTGGTCAAAGAATATGGTTCAAACCCCTCAAATACTATGAATGAATGCAAATCTTAATGCACGATGTTTCTGCCTGAATTATCTTTCTTTTTCTTGCATGTCACATCTAATATTATAGCACTTAGCTTTACTGTCAGTTTTAATGGAATTTAATTTATTACTACCTAAGTACCTTTTTGTTGGCAAAAGGCACTTTTCTATTCTTTGATGTGGAATTTTGCATAAATATTCTGTATCTAAGAATTTGTGAACATGTGTCTGTGCCATAATCAACAAATGATATACATCTTATGCAAGCCAATTTTGTGTCAGCCTATCATAAACAGTAGGTGTGCACATTAAGAAAATTCTCTGGATATTTTCATGAAATTACATGTTCTGTTACCTAACAAAACTTAGTATGGCTTTCCAAACTGAAATTCCCACAATTTATTCCTAGTGCTCATTTCAATTTAATAATTATTTAATACTCTGTTTGCATTTATAATGTAGTAGACTGTTGACTTCCAGGAAGTTCCCCAAGGTCTCAACCGGGATATCTGTACCGATTGGTCACCCAGACTCACCCACCAGCTAAAGTAACTCCTGACACAAACTTCCCAACAGAAGAGATTTAAAATTTTTCTTAAGGGCTTTACATCATTATTATTATTATCTTACTTAATTCTTATATCCTATCAGGTAGATATTATTTTTCTTTTTCTAAACCACTGTACTTCGGTGTAACTCATTAGGAGTCAACATTACAATGATCAAATATTTGAAAGCCAAAGGCATACATATCAAAAAGTCACAAAAATATCCTTAAATAAGCTTTCTTTAAACATTATATACCAAAAAAAAAGTAGTTATAATATTGAAGAATCTTCTATATAAGAGAAATAAACAGGGTACTGACCCAGTGGTGACAATTTTCATAAAGTAGCCTTCTAGGTAGGTGCTCAATAGAAACACGTACACACACATATATACATATACACATATATGTGTACATACACACATATACATTTATATGTATAGTCACACTTACATACATATAGTCTTGAGATATACTCTCATTGATATTTTCTAGACAATTATTTGCCAAATGCTTAAAGAGAAATATCGATGGGAAAGCATTTAAAATGAACTATTGTAAGATATATACTTTAATTCTATCGAAGGAGTTTAAATATTTGACACTTTATTCTTATTTATAACTTGGTTATTTAACTACTAGTAAAATCACAAAATTTGGATATATTAAAAATAAATGAACCTGATGGGTTCCTGACCAAGTGTGTTTGACTATATAGTTTACCTAAGTTGTGAATAAATGGAAGTTTTCCAAAGGGAATTATATCAAGTGGCTTAAAAGAGTAAAAAGCTACTCACTTAATAATTTTAATGGTACCCACACCTATGAAATCAAAGGTCTTCATTTCCAGCTCCTTTTCTAGTCCCCACCTTGCAAGGTCTCCTGCTCTTCCAAGCGCTTTCCTGTGAAATCAGAATAGGAGGTGCCAGTTCGCAGAACTCTGCTGAGATCGCAGATCCCTGTCAGCTCTACTAAAAGAAGAAAGGCGGGGGGCAAGGAGGCGAGGAGTCTAGAGGAGAATGAATTAATATAAAAATCCTCATTGATTTTCACTCCTCCAAAATACCCCTTTGCCAATAGAAAAGATTCTCAAGCTATTACATGTGCAAAATTTAAGAGTAAGATGTAAATGATTGAGTTTTTTTGTTTGATGTTGATCTTTCACTCTTAGGTAACGTTGTCTTATGTATGCTGTAAAACCTCACTTAATGGAATCCTTAGTTAGCTGGAATTTTCCTGCGAGTGGCTTTTGGATGAGAGAAATCCTTTAAAGTGACAATTCTGGTATCTTTTCTTGTTAAATGAGAGCAATTTTTCCTGTACACTTTGTCTAGCATGGCTGTATAGCGCCCAAATGACTTCATTCACATCTGTTTGCCAGGACTGTGCCCTCAGAGCCTCCTTAGGGCCCTGTCAGCGTCACAGAGGAACCAGCTTCTTAGAGCAGGTGGGGTTACAGAAAAGGGAAGAGCTTCTCCATGGGATCTGATCGCAGCTCTGCGGAGTGCAGGTAGGGCCTCTGTGCCTTGAGCACTCAAACTAAGCTGGGAAGCTCAAGCCTGCTCTTGATAGCCAGCTGTAATTGTCACCTTCCCTCCCCACTGGGCTCTCCCACAGCTTGATAATTCGGAAGAGGAATCACAGCCCACATCCACTTCCGTTCACTCTCATTTTCCTGAGGAAGAACTTGCTTTTTGAGAAGGAAAGGAACACTCAGGCCTAAGTAAAATTTTGGAGTGCTCAATTTTTCCCTTCGGTGTCTTTCCACCTCTCTTTCTGAGTTCCTTTTCCACTTCCTGGCTTCCTATTTTCCCACATGCCCAGTACAGCGGTGGTTGCTCAAATTCTCGCTGCCGTGTGCTACCCTTTCCTCATCAACTGTCACACTACAAAATGATTCCTTTCATCTTTCCCCACCTTAGCACCCATTGTGGGTCATCTAGTGAAGTGTTAGGAAGAAAACAATATAAAGAAACTAATTTTACAATTTGCATTTTATAAAAGGAAACTTGTTAATCTAAATGAATTGATGGATTAGATAATTTGGGGACTGTGATATATATTGCTCTGGCTGAAAGGAGGTGACCCGTGAATATCTAGATCTGTGCTGTCCGATATTGTAGCCACTGGCCACATGTGGCTATTTAAATTTAAATTAATTTAATTAGAAATTTAATTTCTCAGTTGTGCTAGCTACATTTCAAGTGCTCAGTAACCACAGTGGACAGTACAGATGTTGAACATTTCTGTCATTGCAAAAATTCTACTGGATAGCAGTGGTCTAGATCATTATTACTCAAAATGTGGTCCATGGACCAGCAGCATCCATATCACCCGGGAGCTTATAGAAATGCAGAATCTCAGGTCCACTCCAGACCTACTGAGTCAAAATCTTCCTTTTAACAAGATTCCCTAGGTTATCAGCATTGGTCTAGATTTGTTTTATCCCTCCTAGATACTAGGAATCTGAGGTCTTCAAAAGGTCCTCAGAATAGCTCACTCCTCAACCCATTGTTTCCTATCCATTCTCCAGCTAATCCTAGAAATGAGGATTTCTCATTCATTCATCACCCTAGCTGAGTTTTCTTCTCAATCCTTATTCCTAATTCTGGTTCTAGATGAGCCCTACCTACCCAGTGGTTATATTTTCGTAGCTAAGGTGGAACACAGGACATTCGCTGACCAACACAGCTGGCCTCTCTTCAACCCCTCATCCCATGTTTAAGTCACTATCTATCTACATTTGCTCCGTTTGTTGTTTGTGTGGCATTCTCGTTTGTTCACAACTTAAGTCACAGGGAAAATTTCAGAAGAATATGTACTGAGATAAGTAAAG
Organism: Diceros bicornis minor; assembly: GCF_020826845.1. Lineage (NCBI taxonomy): Eukaryota > Metazoa > Chordata > Mammalia > Perissodactyla > Rhinocerotidae > Diceros > Diceros bicornis. The sequence continues at coordinate 34,236,662 of NC_080748.1, read as the reverse complement.
ACTGAGTCAGTCTCCTACAACTTGTACATTTTCACTTTCTCTTTATCTCTTATTAGTAGATTATCCTGTTGACATAGTTCATGCTTGAGAACATACAGCAGCACACACACATTACATGAATCATTAGGCATATAAGAAAAAAAAAAAAAGAACCAAAATGATTACAAGTAAAGTGAATGTATTATTAAAGCCCTCAAAGAAAGCATGTTTTGCTAGACTAAGATCTGTTTTTCTTATTATGCTAACTTATCTTGATTTTCAGTTAGTTAATCATTCATTAAAATAGTGCTTGAAAAATAATATATCATATTCTTGACCCTCAAAATACAAATTATTTAATTCTATAATAAGATCTTTCCCAATGACTTACTGTCAATAATCCTTCACTTAATAATTTTTACATACTGATATAATTTACCAAAACATTACTGCCTAGAGATTCTTGAGCTAATTTTCGTGAATAAAGAGGGCACTACTTTAGTCTTCATGGAAGTTGTTTTTAACAGGAATTGAGGAAGGAACTATTCATGCAAAAACTCCCATGACTTAGAAAATTATAGTGGAAACCTCTATATGTCATTTTTAAAGTAAATTATCTATTATTTCTGACTGAGCTGACAACATAATGGACTTTCACTTATACAGATATGAATTCTTTAAGGATATAGCTTTTCATTAAGCTATAAAAACATTGCATCTCTCAAGCTTGACGTCTAGGATCTCTCCTACCACTTTCCCCCAAAACAGACTCATCTTGCATTTTTCAGATGCAAGTTGAATAAAACAGTGGGTTTAGAGATCGATGGTACAAGTGGCAGTTTTAAAGCACCGAATTCTTTAAATCAACTGAGAAGAGTGAGAAGTGAAGATTTCTCAAATCCTATCGGTCAATGGAATAGCCTCCCCGAACGGTTTCCACAGTGCCTGGCTGCCTGCCACGCCTCTCTCTCCTCTCACTGCCCCACGCCAAGTGCCACGGGGCCTGCGACTCGTTTGTCTGCTATGGCATCTCCACAATGACTTTTGCATAGCAGTCTCTTTGTTAGGTGGGTAATGTGTTGCCTTTGCAATAGGATGCCTTCCTAAAGAAACAACCAGAACTTTAAAAAGGCAATGATTATTGGTTTTTATACTACGCAAAGCATAAATTTTTTATTTTTATTATTGTTTTCTCTTTATTATTTTCTCCAGGTTTTTTTTAGAGATATTTCTGTTAGAAGAAAAAACTATAAAGGTGTATCATATGGAGAACAGAGAGATAAAAGACAGCTGGACTGTACCTATTTGTATACTCCCTTCTATTATTTTCAGGAAAAAAAGTTTAACAGAGTAACTGAGACTGCACTAAACTCAGTAACGGTGTTTAAGAAAAACTCATATTACTAATATAGGTGAACATATTAATTCCCTTTATGTAATTAAGGTATTCTACTTACATATATTTATATTCTCTCAATTTTTTTATGCACTTCCAAGTTTTAGTTGGAAAGATAGAAACCAAGCCACTACTTAAAAGTTATAAAACTCCACATAGAATACTTCATTTTAGCTACAAGTTATTCATTGTATAGGAATTTATAAATAGTCTGGGTATTTCATAGGAACTGCATTTCAAGAGTAAATTAAGCAAACCTAAAGGAACTTAGGGTTACTTTTAAAATGCATTAAAATAAGTTTCATACTCAATTGATAATACCATTGGAGTAGGATAATGCTGTTAGATATACAAGCTAAAAAGGAAAAAGAATATATTTTGTGGTTCTTACTGTTTGCACTATTGTTTACCACAGCTTAGCCATATCTATTTCTATATTCTAAGTATTAAGTTGATATGTAGCTAAAGATTTCTTAACAGTTCTGGTAACTGGTAACTAGTGCTGTGAAAGGTTTTAGTATTGTAACATTCCCAGTTTTGTGAGTTATATATTGTATATTGAAGATGACTAATAAATTGGAGTAATATATTTATCTAGAGCTGGGAAGATACGATAATTATTTTCAAATCTTCAAGTAAGTTGTATCGAATTTTTTTCTTCCTCTTAAGTGAGATAAAAGTCTCACCTTTATGTTAAAATGTCTATTTATACAACAAGTTTCTCCTTTTACTGGGTTTGTTAATTTTCATATTAAACTTTTTCTTATCTTTTTATACCAAAACAATTATCATACTGGTTAGTCAAACTGCCAAGATGTATTTTAGTTTGCAGGAATTTTGGCGGACAGAATATTTAATAACAAACCAGCTTTGTGTATTTTGTGGCTTTGGGGGCAAGAATTTTACCTTTAAATTTCTATGTGAGGCAGTGCTGATATCAGGAAAATCAATAATAGACAGTATTACTTGTAATCATCAGTAGAAGGTTTTCACAAGTTGTATAAATCAGTGCATTTATTTATTATGTTGTGAAATTTAATCTTTATACAAAATGCATCTTCTAGCTCTTTCCTTTTTACTGCTGTTGCTTAGAGTGTAATAGCTCTGTTAATGATTTACTTATGTACTTGAAGTACTCATTTCTGTCAAACAGATGCCCAGTTTTTTTCCTTGTAAAAAATGGTATTCTTTACCATCATAGAAACTAAAAACTAATGAAGACTTTGTTAAAAAATAATTTTCGTGTTTAAAATAAATATGGAAAATGGCATAAAGCCAAAATGAATTCACCAATATTAAGAATTTAATGTAGTCAAGGGAATCATTGTGCTATATTTTGCCAATATGTATTTTATCTTTAAGTCAGAACTTCTTTTCTGTGGTAAATTTTCAATTTTTGTTGTAAAAGATATCTCAGTGATTATACCGCCAATATGATGTTCAAATGAACATTAAGAATCGTGAACCCCAAAAATACCACATACCTCCAGGGGCCAGCTCTAGATCCCAGGGTGTGTATTGTGAACACGTTTCCATTTGACTCTGGGCTGCTTCACTCATAGTAACAGTGATGGATAATGGTTTGTCTGTTTGTTTCTGTCAGTTAAGTCTATGGGGTTTTAATTGAGTTTTGAGTTATTTCTGCTTAAAAATATTCGCTGTTCAACTGTTTAAAAAACTAAAAATTTAAAACATAATGGCACAACACACCACACAGAATAAAATAACGTGTTTCTGAGGAAGAAAAAAACTGTTCTGACTTAATGTGAGGCCATGTTGTATACCAAAGAAATCACTTTAACAAGCGCTAAATTCAGCTGTTTTATTGTTTTACAGTGTAAGCAGTAGATGAGTTGTGAACTATTTACGAACTATAGTTGGAGATTAAAAATTAATTTACTGTAATTTTTACAGACATAGTTTTATGTTAATTTTACTGTTGCACAAGCAATTATTGAAGGCAGGAAAAAATATATGAGAAATGTTATATGGAAATTAAAGGGAAAAGGAGCTTGAGTTGGTAACTTGGGAAAGATTTGGAAATGAATATTTTGCACATAGATATCTTTCACCTTATACTATAGAAATGCAAAACATGTGTGAGATGTATGGTGGGCACAATACCACAAAAACAAAATGTCGCACTGGTGAGGTCTGAGACTGTATCTGTATCTTATCAAAATAACCAGTCAATTTAGGGAGTCCATTCTACTGTTGAAATTTAGAAGTCGGTTAAGCAGGTAGCTGGATGACCTAACCATTTGTGTTTATTACATGAAGCAAATGTCTGTTCTTTCTCAACTAAGTGATTGATATAGAGAGAGCTAATAAGAAGGGCTTAGCTAGTTCCTGTAGAAGAACTCTGGCAAATGTAGATAAGACCATACCATGCAGACTAAAGAGATTTTCATTAACTTGCTAAGCCTTGAAATTTGTTAGCAATTTTCCTTTATTTGAAACGACAAAAATTATTAAAATTTACAATATTATAAATACCTGAGTTTTATGATTCTGGAGATGGGAATATGGTTTAGGTTTATTGGGTTCCATAACTGACTTTGGCACTGGCTCACTGTGTCCTTTCTACAAGCTATATGTTTTGGTGACTCAATTAGAGGTTCCCCAATTAGAAATGACACGTTATTATCAATCATAACTACTTGGTAATTTTTCTTTTACAAAGGAACTATGTAAGTGTGAATCATACCTGAATTTCCCACTTCTTTCCCACTGTAATTTTAGATATAAAGAAAGGCTTCCCAGACTATAGCCTGAAAATTAAAAGTCCAAATTAATATCCCTTGATGTTCATTTTAGAAATGAGAGTGAAGTTACATTAGTACTGTCTGTACTAGAGTATGTTATGGATATTTTCATCTGTGTACTACAGGTCCACATTTTTCATTTTAGGGTAGACTAAAAACTTGCTTCTAAAATCTTCAGAATTTTAGAGTAATTTTATTTTTTCTACAGTCACCCCAATCAATCATTGTATAGCAGTGAATTTTTTTTTCCATTAAGACCTTCACATCTTTTCTTAGATTAACTCCCCAAAGAGGAAAATGTCTCTTTAAATCAGTGGTTAAAAAAACGGAATATGTGACTCTCTTACCTTGTTTTACCCTGTGACATCAATTACTCTCTACACTAAGTGAATTCTGAATGGTTTCCTTGCTATTTGATCCAAAGCATGGATCAACTGGCTACACTCCCTGGCTGTGGAATGGTACTCCCTCATACAAAGTTCCTTCAAATTTCCTGTAAAGAGAGTAAACTAGAGATTGTCTTATTTATTACCATAATGGAAATCTGAGTACAATTAAGGGAAATAAATTAGAATAACCTAGTTAAAATCATGAAATATAGATGAGGGTAAAAGAATATTGACTTTATTTTACCTGACATTTGGATTCAGTCAATATCTGATCCTTTAAGATTTCTGTGCTAAATCTGGTATTTATTATAGCATAATATGATAACCTGGAGCTCCTGTTGCATCCCCCTCCCCTAAAAACGTTGGAATTGTAAGAGGATGTAAGGTGCATAAGACAAGGGGAAAGACTGAATGAGAATTCATTTGCATTGTATTTTGTCTTAATGACAGAACTTAGTTTTCATGATGGCAGATGACTAAATGATTATTCCAGAATGACTTGGTACAGTCACTGGAAGAAATTATTTTTCTGGAAATTTGCTTCGCATCATGGCCTGATATACAGATGACCTTAGTGTGATTAAAATTAATTATAACTTTAATTAGAACTTGCCCTGTTTACAGATTTCAATTGTGCAGCAGTTTTTTAATATACATAATGGTGAGGATAGGGGAATTGCCAACTTGAGCAGTTCTTTTGTTTCCTCTCCTCCTTTTACTTGAAAAGCTTTCAGAAAGCTTTTGAGAAATGACACAATTTTCATAGCAACATTATGTGATTATGTCCTTCTCCCAAGAAACTCATAAACTAAAATATGGAACAAAACGAATGCTTAATCCTAATCTTGGTTTGGATTGTGTAAGCAAAAGCATTTTATACATCAAAGTCTTTTCAGTATTTATGCAGTTGCATACGTATCTAATTTTTTGTCCATCTCAAAAATTGAACTGGCATTTTAAGTTCTATTTCTAATTAGTTGAAGTAAAGCGATTAATTCCCTTGCCTTGATTCAGGCCTTTATCAGTACAGACCTTCACCATTTTTCTCTCCTGTGCTTTTGCCATAGTTTTTCAGCAACTAGTTTTCCTACCTTCATTCTCTTCCACCTCTGGTCCATCTTCCACATCATTGACAGAGGGTCTTTCTAAAACACAAATTTACTTTGTCATCCGTTCGCTAAAAATTCTTCAGTAGGCTCTCCTTTCTTTACAGCATAGCAACCTAACTCCTTAGCATGATAAATGAGCATCTCTATGACCTTGCCTCCTCCCACCTTTTTTAGCATCTTCATTCACCATTTCCTCTAGAGACCTTTTGTAATCCAGCAGTTTGGAACTACTCACAATTCAGTGCCTTGGCATAATCATATGCCATAGGTCAACTCATTCAAGACCCAGTGCAAATTTAACTTTCTGTGAAACTCTATCTGACTCCCCCAGGCAAAGTTAAGTATTTCATCCATGCTTCATAGTATCTTGAAACTTTTCCTGTCAAAATAACTTCACATTTATATATATACATATATATATATATATATTTATATGCCTGCCTCCCCCTACTGAATTTTTCTATCTTTGTAGTCTCAGCTAGCACATAATAGGACTTTAATAAATGTTTTTGAATGAAGGAAGGAAATATAAAACCCAAACTTCTCTATATTTTTTTTTTTTTTGTGTGAGGAGATCAGCCCTGAGCTAACATCCGCCAATCCTCCTCTTTTTTTTTGCTGAGGAAGACGGCCCTGGGCTAACATCGGTGCCTATCTTCCTCCACTTTATATGGGACGCCGCCACAGCATGGCTTACCAAGCAGTGCGTCGGTGCGCGCCCGGGATCCGAACCAGCGAACCCCGGGCCGCCGCAGCGGAGCGCGCGCACTTAACCGCTTGCGCCACCGGGCCGGCCCCAACTTCTCTATATTTTTATACTTTCACAAATAAAATCTTCGACTTCCCTGAGAGTCCACAGAGCGGGTGGGCATGCGTGCACTCATAGCAAACCAAGAGAAGATAAACAGCAGTTGGTTTGTGAAGGATAATCGTTTGTTAGCTGCTTATCGGAAATATTTACCAAATCTGAATTCTTGTTTCTAAAATGAGGCTTATTTTCACATAACTGCCAAATTTTTATTTGTAATTCACAAATATGCCCTAAAGATTATCTTTCTCTTTTGCAGACCTTCAGTGTATACAATCTACATAAACACATATGCTGATTACCTACACAAAATAGTGAGACTTGAGAAAGAGTAAAAAACAATAGTGAAGGCGAAAATTTCTTAAAAATAATATTCAGCCAGAGATACAGACTGAATTTGTGTGATTTCAAGTCATTTATAGTTCATGATGATTGCATGTTTTATGATGTAAATGTAAGAAGGCTTGTTTGCTACTGTCATCACCCCTTCTAGAACATAAAAGACTAAAAACAGAGTCTTTTTGTGTGTGTGATTCTATAAAGCCTTTCTACCATGTCTCCAAATTATGATAAAGATTAACACAAAAAGCTCTTTAAAGCTTAATAATTTCTAAAATTAAATAGTAGTCAAAAATGCATGTAATTAAATGCACTCTTCCTTCACTCAATTGATAGATATTTTTCTACCTGCTCTATACTTGGCACTTGATTCGATGCTGGGGATACAAATAAAGTAAGATGTAACTCTTGTCTAGTAGAGTTCAAGTTTGTTCCCATAATTATTTTTCTACAGTCTGTTTAAAAAATTGGGAGAACATTTTTTTAAACCAAGTATTTCTCAGGTTATTTCAGAGAAGTGGTCTCCCTTCCGCCCAAAAAACTAGTCAAATTCTGTATCATAAAGAAATAATCCCATTTTTGTGTCCACAGTTTTTGTATTTTCAGATCAGCCACAAATAATTTTTGGCTATCAGTTGTCAAGTACATCTTTCATCAATCCGATAGAACCCCATTTCCATAACCATAGGTGCTATGTGTGATCCAAGCGACTGATAGATTTGTAGAACGTGAATTAAATTTCAAATCCATGTTAGGAAGGCATATATTCCCATTAATGACACATACATCAAAATATGTGAGGTATGCATTGTGAACCCACAGTAGAGGGGAAAAGTTGTCAAGTCTTGCTTTCGGGTATACTTCAAAGGCTGCTCTTGCAGTTACGGGTTGATGTTTCCACCTCAGTTCTTTTTAATGAGGAGTAGGGAGTAATATTTAACAGGTAGCATACTTATCTAAGCATGTAGTAAATATACTACTAGTATTTATGTGCCACACTGCACTGATAGGTGAAACAAAACACAAATATTTGAGTTATGAGAAATTAATTTATCTGAATATTTATTGATGGTTAGGCACTAGGGTTCCTTTATGAGAAGGGAAAAACTGTCTTTATCTTTATTGTCAGTATGTATGGAAAAAACCTTACTTGTATGTATATTCACATTTTGATAGGCATATTTGGAAGTCACTGTTTCCCATCAGTGTAAAGTATCGACCATTTCTACGTTCTCTAGCAAAAGGAAATTCTTAGTTTGATACAAGTTTACTCTTTGTTCGACGTCATGAAAGCTCCACAGAAGAAGGAGGCTCAGAAGGCTGGACACATCACCCTTATAGTCAGCATATTCATTTTATCTTCCAATAAAGAGAATCAGTAATTATTTGCCTCCTGTTTATCATCATGTTGAAAACATAACAGTATAGTTTCTTTCGTCTCTTACGTGGCAAAAGATAGTTTTAATTTAGCCTTTGCCATATTATTTATAGTTAAGAATTCACTACATTTTGGTAGTCTGTTTTGAAACTTGTATCTGAAAGATGCAGATCATGTCTGTCTATTTATTACACAGTGGGCTCTGTTTGCTGCAGAAAAGAGTGAAACTTTTAACTGCTTAGCACACTTGCCAGTGAAACATACCTGACAGAGCAGAGGTTATAACTTTGGCTCTAATTACTTTTAATAATGGTAAGAAAACATGAGTTTTTTTTGTTTACATGCTGTTTACAATGGCATAATTTTTTAAATATATACAACGATTGAGATATTTATTGCATACTATTTTAAAGATGTTTTATGTGTTTTCACCTTTGGAATATATTGTTACAGTTCCTTATACAGATAATTTGGGTGGCTTTGTTAATGTAGCTAGTAATTTTTATGACTACTAAGTGACCAGTTTTCTGTGCCTTTTATGGTGGGGTGCATGATTATGTATTTATTGTACGGAAGTCACTGATGCGTGTATTTTTGTACTTTGCTGGGAGTCATGGTTGATCTCGATGTACATGATGATGAGAGATGCCTTTCCCAAAGGGCACTGCCTTGAGATCGTCCTTCTGAAATAAAAAGAATGCATTTGGGGAATGTGTGACGTCTACGTTCTTTCTGGTGGGAAATCTTATTTTTTGTATTAAACTGTTTATTTTGAGATAATTGTAGATTTACATACAGTTGTTAGAAATAAGAAAGAGAGATCCTGAGTATGCTTCACCCTTTTCCCCCCGGTGATGACATCCTGCAAACCTGTAGTACAGTATCACAACCAGGATATTGACATCGACACAGTACAGATTCTGGACAGTTCTTTCACCCCAAGGATCCGTCACGTTGCCCTTTTATAGCCACGCCTACTTCCCTCACACCTCCACCCCCTCCTTAACCCTCCACAACCACTAATCTATCTCCACTTCTATAATTTTGTCATTTCAAGAATGTTATATTAATGGAATCATACAGTATGTGACTTGTTTTTCACTCAGCCTAATTTCCTGGAGATTCATCCCAATTGTTGCATGTGTAAATAGTTTGTTTCTTTTTACTGCTAAGTAATATTCCGTCTGGTGGGGGAATTCTTAATAGTAAAACATAATTTGGTTGATTCTTATAGTAATGAGTCTTTAAAGTTCACCCATAAACACTTGTTAATAACTAAATGTGTGACAAGTGTTGTCTCCAGTGGTAATGATCTATAAATAGCCCTTTGAGATGACTGTCTGGTGAGGAAGAAAGCTTATTGTAACAGAGCATTATGTGCAATGATAAAGATATGCCACCAAGTGTGTGGGGAGCACAGAGGAAGGGAGGATGTAGAGGAGGTTAGGGGCACCTCCCTGGGTAGGTGACATTGAGTTGAGTTTTCAAGCAGTTAGTCAGGCAAAGTATATGTGTGAGATGCAGAGGTGACAGTGCAAGGGAAGACAGCAAAACAGTATGGTGGGTACAGCTTGGTGTTGCTGAAGCATAAAGGGAGTACAGCAAGAGACAGGAGATGGCACTTCAGTAGGGAAGGGCGGAACAATGCCATCAGATTTGAGCCCTGGAAAGATCAGTGACCTCTGTGGGTGGAATTGACTTGTAGAGGGCCGAGGACAGGGAGATCAGCTAGAGGTTGTTGAAGAGATCTAAGCAAGAGATAATGAGGGACTTCTTTAGGACGGTTTTAGTGGAGATGAAAAGGAGGGAACAGATCTGAGAAATCTGAGGTGTAAATGGCCTGCACTTGGAGACTGGCTGTGGATAAACAAGGAAGAGAGAAGAATCCCGGGTTTCTATCAACTGAAAAGGAAAGTACCAAGTTCAAATTCAGATTCGGCATCATGGGATTAAAATGATTATGGGATGTCTATAAGATACATGACAATGTTGCAGAGAGGTATGGGAAGGAAATACAGATCTGGGAGTCCTTATCAGGTGGGTTGAAGCCATTAGAGAAGATGCTGTTGTCCTGAAAATCCTTAAGAACTCGGAAAAGGAGCCCCACAGAGCTGGGACTCAGACCTCTGAGAAGGCGTGCTGTCCAGATAGTGCCTCTGGGAGATGGCTGCAATGAAGCTGATTCTGGGAGTGTCAGAGGAAGAGGCTGGATAATGGGACCAACTGCTTCTGCCAGAGTGAGAACCAGTGCCCAGGCGATGCTGGCAGTAACAGTGAGCAGAGCAGGAAGAGTGAGTCCTTTCTCCTCCTGCCTTCCAGTTTCCCCCTTGTGTCCCCCACTGGCAGAACAGGCAGGAAAGCAGCTGGCAAAGGAGCAGTATCATTTGTATTGCAGAGCCCCAACCCCAGCATCAGACAGCAGAGTATCAATGGGTGTATTTGGAGCTGAGAGGTAACAGTCCAATTAGTGGCCACTAAGTCTAACAAGGCACTCTTCTTTAAAAGCAACAGTCTTTATCACATTCAGTGAAAAGTGGGGCAAGAAGCTGCCCCAGGAGGAATAGTTGAGGGAATGGAGGATTCTTAGCTTGAAAAAGAGAAAATTCAGGGGTGAGAGGTGGGGGTAGAGGTGGGAGGAGAAGAGATTGGATGTAAGAACTGTCTTTAAATATTTGAGGGACTGTCATGGGGAGTTGGGCTTGCATTTGTTCTAAATGAGATAAGCAAGTGAAATTGACAGGAAAAACTGTGATGTCTGAAAATGCGCCAGGCTGTCTCATAGAATGAGTTCCCCTTTGAGAGAAGGGTTCAAACAGGCTGAGAGACTGTGAACTCCATGTGGGAAGAAAAGTTTTTCACTACTGTATTCCAGTGTATGGAACAGCGCTTGGCACATGGTATGTGCACCATATCTATTTCTTGATTAAGTCAGAAGTAATTCAAGCATCAGATCAGAGGACCAGAACACCTTGGGGTCCCTTTCAATCCTGCAGTTGATTACATATAAAGGAAAAATATGCGAAGTCCTAACCAAATTAGGAAACAAATGAATCAGAGTTTAAACTCCAGAAAAATTTGTTATCCAGCATCCCTTTAAAAGCAAGTCACTACTAACCAAAACTTTCATGCATCTCTGTGGTGACCGTGAGGCATTGCCTGATTCTGAAGGGCTTTCTGAATCATCATATTAAATTACTTTTGTTTTTAAATGCAAATTATATTTTATTATATACTAATTCTTTTTAAAGTAGTAATTTGTTTACATAGCCATAATTCTTGATTAATCAGAAGGCCCATTCCCTAATCTTGACAGTTAACAGTTTATAGTCTGTCTTAGTCCATTCAGGCTGCTATAACAGAATACCATAGACTGGATGGATTTTAAACAACAGAAATTTATTTCTTACAGTTCTGGAGGCTGGAAAGGCCTAGATCAAGGCACCAGGAAATTTGGTGTGGTGAGAGCCTGCTTTCTGTTTAGTACAGGCTGTCTTCTCTCTGTGTCCTCACATGGCGGAAGGGGCCAGGGAGCAATCTGGGGTCTCTTTTACAAGAGCACTAATCCCAATCATGAGGGCTGTGCCCTCATGACCTAATCATCTCCCAAAGGCCCTGTGTCCTAATACCATCACCTTGGGGATTAGGATTTCAACATTCGGACATTAGCATAGTGCTAGTAAGTTAGACTTTGAAGTTGAATTTTCACCAGTATATATAAATACAGTAGATTTTTCTGAGTTATTATTATTATTATGGAAATAAGAATTGTCCCAGTGGTCTAAAGATCAGAACCCCATTTTCCTTCCCTAGCTTTGGCCCTGGTGTTTGTCTCTCTTAGTCCTTGTGTCATGACTGGTGCATTCACAAAATGTGACAATCAGTGCTGTGATTGATAACATTCTGGTGCTTGTCTTGTGGCTGGGCTGTGGATACCAACCACAAGAATGAGAGACTACAGATAAAAAATAGTAGCATCTTAGCATTGTGTAGATAGAACTTCTTAGTTGGAAACACTATATGTACATTTAATCCTCATAACAACCCCTAAGTTTAGTATTAGCCGCATTTGAAAGGTCCTCATACCCTCCACCCAACTTCAGTTGGTTCTACTTCTGGCTATGACATTTTAGATAAATGTGGGCATGGAGCACTACCCTTCCTTAAAGGAGTAACACTGACTGACCAAGTAGGAAGTTGCCCCAAGAACCATAATGAGTCAGATAAAGCATGTTCTCTGCATATGTCTTCTCCCAGCCAGGCCTCCCTCCCACCCAAATCCAAGCTGCCATAGCACCCTAGCACCTGAGAGAAAGTCCACAAATGAAAGGACCATAGATCATATCATCTAATTTTCTTCAAGCTTTTTCGACTGCTACCCACAGTGAGAAATACATTTTCCTCAGTTTGCACAAATATATATGTATGTATGTATACATATATATAAATATACATAAACATATGTTTATATATTAACAACTTTAACAAAACAGCACTTATTTACATGCAATGTGTTTCAATATCTTCTTTTCTATTTTGTTATTTAAAATACTGATTGCAACCTATTAAAATGATTTTGTAACCCACTAATGAGAGGGTCAGCAAACATTTTCTGTAAAGAGCCAGATAGTAAATATTTTTGGCTTTGTGAGCCATGGGTCTCTGTCAGGTCTACTTAACTCTGCCACTGCAGCGGGAAAACAGCCATAGACAATACGTAAATTATGGACATGACTGTGTTCCAATAAAATGTTATTTACGAAAACAGACGACAGACCAACCCCTGCACTAATAGGTCGCAGCCCACAGTTCCACAGTTTTAAAAATGCAGCACTAATTCAACAGTTTCCAATGCTCAGCTGACTGCCCAAGAATCATCTGGAAAGCATGTTAAAAAATGTCTAGGACCTAACCCAGACCTATGGAACTAGAATCTCTGGGGGAGGAGTCATGGCTGCCGCTTGGATCACCCTCCCTGGGTGATTCTCACCTGTGACCGGGCTTAGGAATCACTGATCTGATCCAACATCTCCATCTGATCCCAGCTCCTGTTTTACAGAAAATAAACTCAAGCTTGAAAGGCTAAGTTCTGGACTCCAAGCAATTGTCAACAAATTTAAAGAACCCAGGTCCTACAAACTAGCAACTCTTACCACAGTGCAGTTAAGTTGGAAATTAACAAGAAATCTGAAACAGAACATAAAACTTACCTCTTATAATTTGTTCAATGCATATTCCTGCAGAAGTTCAGCAAAAGTGATAACTAAGTACAGGACGGAAGCCAATGCTCATTAAACTGACAATAAGAATATTAGACATCTCAAGGCTACTATAAAAGGTTGTTCAGCCCAAAGGCATAAATGTCTAAAAGCTCATTACTCCATGATGAGAATTTTTCAACCAACAAGAAACACTAATATGTAACACCCTAATTAGCTTAATTACGATTTGATGAACTACACAATTTCAACTGGAAATCAAATTATTAAAGCACATCAGCTGATTTGAAAGTGATTATAGCATGCTGGCAATATGTTTTACTTTTGTTGCCCTGAAGTCATTTTTAAATTTAAAAGTAAAATTCAGTCTCTATTTTTATCCAGATAGAAATTATCTTGATACAGACTTAATATATGGACTTCACTATATTGAAGCAATAAAATGAGTAAAAATAGGCACAAGCAAAAATTGAAAATTAAAAACGATTAGTGAATTAATTCGTTGTAAAGCTCTGTGAACTTAAACATCAATTTATATTCATTTTACATCTACTCATATTTGTTCTGCCGTCTCTGATAACTTCAATTACAAAATATTTTAGGTATTAACTCAAGTCATTTCTTTCCCTTGTATATTGAGTCTGAATAACAGGAAAGCTTCCAAGTCTTCCTTTGAATTGCTGTTTTTTACTCATCCTTGTCTATTTCATTATCCTCTGCCCCACATACAATACATACACATACACACACAGACACACACACACCACCCTAAATTACATCCCTACTTTCCTCCCTACCTCCACTACCAACACCACCTCTTCTCTACCTGTCAAGATCCTGCTTATCCTAGAGTCTTTGCTTAAGGGATCTCCCAATGGAAACTTCTAAAACTCCTCAAGGCAAACTTAGACATTCTGGTCTCTGGTCTTACATACCTTGACTAGAGCAATTATATTGCATCCTAATTATTAATGCAGCTCTCTTCCCAAGCAGTTTTTTAAGAGAGTATGGTATTCATCTTGTTCCCAGCGCCTTGCACAAAGCTTGGCTCCTACCTGGTCTTCAAAAAATGTCTGTTGAATGAGTGAAGAGAGTATCTTACTTGCAATTATTTTGTTGAAAACTCTTACATCTGTGTTCGTAAGTGATATTTCACTGCCCTTGTCTAGTTCGTGAGTCAAGGTTCTATACCTTATAAAATGAGTGGAGGGAGCATTTCTTCTTTTTTACTATGTGAAAGAATTTGTGTGAGAATAGAATAGTCTGTTCTTTCAATGTACAGTAGAATTATCTGTAAAACTTTCTAGTCATAGCTTTATTATTACCTCCTATTTTCTTTGAGTTTGTTCTCTTTTATTTTTCTAACTTCTTCGGTTGGATAATTAGTGTATTCTCTTTATTTATTAATAAAAGCATATAAAATTACCAATTTTCCTCTAAGTACTACTTTAGCTGCATCCCATAAGGATCTTTCTGTTCTTTTTAAAGGGCCATGTATGGGTTCAGGATGGTCATCTGCTTATCTAAGAATCCAAGGGACAATTTCAATCACTTAAGGGAGGTCAATGAGCTGAGACTCGGGAGCGGTCTCTAACTCCAGTTAGGAATCCCAGGCAGAATCCCAATCAGACCACCAAACCAGGGTGGTGGAAGCAGGAGAGAGCTTGAGTTCAGTGGAGAAATCTTGTGGGTGCTCAGACTTGAGAGCAAGTCCCCCAGACACTAGACCTGCATTTGCACACTGACTCCAGTCAATAAGCCAACGGCCCTCTAGAGGCCAGTGCCCTGCTCAGGACTCACCAGGCAATGCTGAACCTGCTGTGGAAGGTCTCAAGCATCCCGCAACTTTTAATATGTAGTCTCATTGTTATCCAGTTTCAAGCATTTAATGATTTATGATTTTTTTCTTTGATTCACAAGATTTTAATTAATGTGTTCAAGGCAGCTTTCCACCCTGGAGGTGGTCTAGTCACATAGCCCACGGGATGGGTTAATTTCTGGTTCATCCTTACATGAAGGGTGTTGCCTTTTAGTGTTTTAACTTAATGGAGTCTAACAGGGATTTCCTGTTAGACTCCCCATCTAGCACGAGTCCTGGCTTGGCTATCTACCTTCTGAGATCCTGGGAGTCATGAGAATAACAGCTCAATTTAGTCATTTTGGCAAATGCCCTCAGATAAAATCTGATCAGTGATAAACGATCTAGGTTCTTGTCTTCATTTAGCTTTTATCTAGCATTTTCAGTTATTTACAAAGGGAAGGTTGGTCCAAATCTGCTCTTTCCAATGTGTAGCCACTAGCTATGTGTGGCTATTGAACACTTGAGATGAGGCTAATCTGAATTTAAGAATCATCGGATTTCACAACTCAGTATGAAAAAAAATGTAAAATGTTTCAATAATAATTCTTATATTGGTTAAATATTGAAAGTATATTTTGAATATATTGGGTTAAATATATTATTGAATTAATTTTGCATGTTTCTCCTTACTTTTTTAATGTAGCTACTAGGAAATTTAAAATTATATACATGGCTTTGATTAGATTTTTTGGGGACTGTGCTGGTTTAAATAATCTAGTCTGCAATATTATTTAGGAAATGTATTTTTTTTTATAATTTTATTTATTTTTCCCCCCAAATTCCCAGTAGATAGTTGTATGTCATAGCTGCACATCCTTCTAGTTGCTGTATGTGGGACGCGGCTTCAGCGTGGCCGGAGAAGCGGTGCGTCGGTGCGCGCCCGGGATCCAAACCCCGGCTGCCAGCAGCGGAGTGCGCGCACCTAACCGCTAAGCCACGGGGCCGGCCCAGGAAATGTATTTTTTAAATCACAGTGTTAGATTAGTCTTTTGTACATTATGGATGCTCGATATATATTGTTAGAATACTTATTAGTTTGTTATATTTTGTGAGCATGAAGGGAGATTTTACTTTTTTAACTGGGTAAGAATTTTTAAGACTAACTTGGAGGGGAAACTTTGAGTTCTAGTTATTTTCTAGAATTTTTATTGTAAAAGAGAGCATATCATAAACACTTGATTTGCTCTCAATGTTATCTCTCAGAAGTGACAAGATTTTTGGCTTGTAGAATATCTTGTTATTTTAGAGGACAAAATATGAAGTTAGAAAAATCTGGGCAGTGTCAGGTTGTTCCATAGACTTTAAGAAAGAATGTTGATGCTTAAAAATTAAGGGGGGAGAAAAGTTGTTCAGTAAATGGTGCTGGTGTGATTATAAAAATGTAAAGGTTCTGTTCAATAATAAACAACATATAAAAGTTAAAAGACAGACCACGGACTGGAAAAAATATTTTTAAACATTCAAGCTACTATGGATTAGTATCCATGATGTATATATACATGCGTATATATGATATACATACATATCTCCCACAAATCACTTATTTTACTTTTTAAAGTCAAGTTTGGGGCCAGCCCCGTGGCGCAAGCAGTTAAGTGCGTGCACTCCACTGCGGTGGCCCAGGGTTTGCCGGTTCGGATCCCAGGCACGTACCGATGCACCACTTAGCAAGTCATGCTATGGCAGCGTCTCATATAAAGTGGAGGAAGATGGGCATGGATGTTAGCCCACAGCCAGTCTTCCTCAGCAAAAAAAATAAAAAATAAAAAAAATAAAGTTTATTGAGGTATAATTGACAAACAGGAAAACTTATCCTTTTTAATACGGTTCTATAAATTTTGACAAATGCATACAGTTGTACAATCAGCACCACAATTAAGGTGTAGAATGTTTATTTCATCTAAAAAAAGGTTCTGTAGGGCCTCTCTGTAATCAACCCCTCTCCTCCCTGCCCCCCAGCTCCTGACAATCATCGATCTATTTCCTATGATTATACTTTTGCATTTTCCAAAATGTCATTTAAATGGAATCATAGGTATGTAGCTTTTTGAGTCTGACTTCTTTCATTTAGCTTAAAAAAATTTGAGATCCTTCTTCTCATTGCTTATATCAATAGTTTTTCATTTTTATTGCTGAGTAATATTCCACTATCTAGATATACCAGTTTGCTTATCTATTTGCCAGTTGGAGGACATTGGGATGTTCTCAGTTTGGAGTGATTATGAATAAAACCACTATAAAAATTTGTGTACAGTTTTTGTCATATGATAGATATATGTTTAACTTTATAAGAAACTGCCAAACTGTTTTCCAAAGTGCTGTGCTATTTTCATGACCACCACTGATGTATGAGTATTTGTTCTGGTTGCTTCCATCCTTGCCACACTTGGTGTTGTCAGTTTTTAAGGTACTTCTAATAGGTAGCTCTAGGGGTTCAGATTATCTCATTGTGGTTTTACTTTGCATTTCCTTGATGACCAATGATAGCATCTTTTTGTGTGCTTCTTTGACATCTGTACAAATTCGTACAAATTGATTTCTAAAAACCAAACAATCTGTTAGAAAAATGGGCAAATTGTATGAACAGGCAAATTCCTTCCATAAAAGGAATCAGAACGGTCAATAAAAATCTAAAAATATATTCAATAGTACTGTAGTCAGAGAAATACAGGGAAATGAGATACCATTTTAGATCCCTTGGATTGGCAAAACTATGTAATAACATAGTTTTTGGTAAGGGTGAAAGGAAATGGGAATTCGTACACACTGCAGGTGGGAGTGTAAATCAGTACAA
Source organism: Diceros bicornis minor (assembly GCF_020826845.1). Lineage (NCBI taxonomy): Eukaryota > Metazoa > Chordata > Mammalia > Perissodactyla > Rhinocerotidae > Diceros > Diceros bicornis. The sequence continues at coordinate 34,218,628 of NC_080748.1, read as the reverse complement.
CCACTTGGATATTAAGTATTAGGTATTTGGTGGTACCTAATAAGTTCAAGATGCATCTGGTCTATGGCACAACAATTCCACTCCTAGGTATATACATATGGGCACAAAGAGATATGTACAAGGATGTTTATTGCAAGATTGTATTAAAGAAAAATAGAGACATTTAATAGTAGGAGAATGAATAAACTCATTTATTAATACAATCGAATAAATTAAATCAACATGCATCAATCAGTATTTTGGATTTTTTAATGTTGAATGAAGGAATAAGCAAGTTGCCAAATGTGTGTGTGTATGTATATATATAACATATATATATATAGCACATAATCCCATATATGTAAAAATTTTAAACACTCAAACAATAGCATATATTGTTTATAGATTCATACATGTAGAGTAAAAGTATAAAAACATTCATGGTATTGATATGCATCAATTTCAGGATGGTGGTTTCCTATGGAGAGAAAAGAATGAGAAAAGGATAGCGAGAATGAGGCTTTAGCTATACCTGGAATATTTTACTTCTAAAAAAAGGAACTGTTATATTATTTTCATATTATTTTAAATGTTTCATAATTTGAAACTATACCTAGTTCCCACCTTCTGCTCCATCTTCTCCCTGCAGAACCACCCTGACCCAGGCTCTAGGATTTAGCCTTACTTCCAAACTTCTTCAGGGTACACAAAATACCCTAGTGTTGACCTGACCTTATGCCCCCAACCTAATAACTTGGTTCCCTGATTCATAAGACTTGATTCTTCTCTTTTCATTGAACCTGAGGTCCTTGGTATCTAAGGAGTTGATGGGGGTCTGGAGGCTTCTTTGGCTTTGGCCATGCCTCTTCCCCAACTGGTGTCCCACTCCTGCACCCATATGGATAGAGGCCATCTTATTTGTTGATGTCCTTTCTTAGTGCCTGCCAGTTGTCAGCCTGGATTTCTGAGTATCTCTTGAGCCTGGGTTCCCTGATGCTGTATTTTGTCTGTTTTTGTATTACCTCTCATACTTGGTGCTGGAACCTTCGACATCTGCTGCATTCATGAACTATCTTTGGGATATGGAACTTTGAGCTCCAGACTGGATTTCCACCTGGCTCTGTTGCCTAAAACCTGTCCCAATCTAGTGGAAGAATGTAATAGATAGCCTCAGCTAAGAGTGATGAAAATTTGCAGCTCTTAGCACCTGCTAAGCTTTCAAACTTCCTTCCTAACCTGTGTCAGACTGATCAAATTAAACACTCTTGAGATCCAGGCCCTCAAAATAGAAACCCATTTATTAGGACACAGCTGTCTCTCTTTACCTTCCCTCACTCCTCAGACCTAGAGATAAAGTACTTAGAAATATAACCCTCTGTCTTAGAGATGACTGGGGCATCATGAGTCCTTTAAGTGTGCACCCAGGAAGGCATGCTCCCAAGCTACTTGCCTTGTGAAATGCAACATCTATTAGCAATCCTTAGTTCTCTTGAATAGCTCTGCATTTGAACAGGGTGGTACTTCTGCTATCTGAAGACTTCTCTCTGGCTCTATACTAGGTTGGCTTCTTGCTTCTTTCCAAGACCCCTCTGTTTATTGCCCTTTGGAGACTACAGCTCATGCCTGTTGTAACCTCTTTAGCAACTGGACCATACCCAACCTGAAGCTCCATTTCTTCAAGGCTACTGACTCTGATCCTAGACATCCACTGCTATATTGTTCCCATCCCTCAGGCCAAGCCTCAAGGCAAGCATATGAAAAGAGAGTTAAAAGGTATAGTGGAGCAGCAGAGATGAGTTTGTTGCCCAATTGATGCCTATTGCCCAATTCTGTGACAGACTCTTTGGAATCAATGATAAACAAGACACAGTCCCTGCCTGCCTTCAAATGGCACAGGAGGCAAACTGGTTGTAAAGAAGCAAAGATAATGGGTGAAGCAGGAGCTAGGCAGGGTCAGAGTCTAGGGAAATTTATCTCGTGGAAGCTTCCTGCCAAATGTCTTTTCAGGAATTCTCAGGAGGAGTCAGAACCTTGGGCATAGGAGGTTATGCCACCTCCTCGAAGTGGATTACAGAGTTTTCGAGGGACCAGGTGGCAGTAGAAATCCCAATATTATGGCTCTCTGCATCATCTCTGTAGGGTAGTGGCCAAGGACCACAAATGACAAGCGGAGATGAGGTGGCAGGCTCTCAGGATTGGCCTTCTACTTGTATTCCATCTGTTGAAGTACTGGATTTTGTTCTGGTGGATCCAAGAATTGGATATGACATGAACTACATATTCCTAAATATCCTATATTAGTGTGAAGAGTTGGAGTTGATTTTGGCAGGATGAAAGAGAGGTTGATGAATTTGAGAGCTGTAGAGTTTGAGAGCACTTAGGAGCTGTAGTTGTAGGTCACCAATATGATGGCCATAATGCTGAGACGATGAGAAGGATGCCATGCAGTTTTGTGAAAGGTTGTAGGGACAGAAGTTACCAAGATGTTATTGAGATTAGTAACATGTCAGTAGGGTTGTCCCTGGGTACCACTGCTGACATATCACTTGAAGGTACTTTGGTTTCCTTGAGAAAGCCTGTCACTTATCCTTTGTGACTTAGAACATATTCTACACCTACAAACACTGACAAAGAAAATTCATCCTAAGACGTACCTTGGTTAGAAAGTACCTTGGTAGTTCATGCACATTTGGTATTAAGATAAGGGTAGATCATATTTATATAAACAAATTTATATGTGGGGGAAGGATAAATGGTCAATTATTTATCTTGGTAGTGGGAAGAGTGGCGCTGAAGATATAGCTTTAGGATTTAGCTGGTTATTTCTGTCTGTCTGGCAGTCTGGGGTGGTATCCCGGGACAGGTCCATTTTGACCTGACAGGTAAAAGAAGAGGTTCTGTTTAAGATAGGATATAAAGAGGATGTCACTATAATTTATATTCCAAACTGAGATATTTTTGAGAAAGGAAGGAGGTGCTAACAACAGGCAAAAACAATGATTGTACAAGATTGTACATGATTGTATTAGGCAAAAATAGGATGTAAAGTCACCCTGAATATAAATACAGTTAGGTCCTCAGAACAGAGCAATCTTGTTGATGCCTTTGTGGATATAAAAGATGACCAATATGAAGATCCCAGTGGCTCCTGGCATAGGTGGAAGTGAGCCACTTGTTATTAGAACAGCCATGAAGCAGGTGTTCTATTACAGAGAGGCAAGGTGCTTAATGAGGAAATCTATTATGAAGGTGGCCCAGGGAAACTGAATGCTTGGCAGGGGGCACAGAAAGCTTCTCCCAGCAGGTGTTTGTTCTTGCATATATCTTGTACATCATTACATTCCATTACCTTCACTTTTTGACCTGCAGTTATCAGAAGTCATGAGTCAAGGAAAGTAGAAGCTTTCTTGAGTTAACCAAAGTGAACAAAATGAACAGAGAGCAGGATTTGTGACAATCTTCTATGACATGCCAGTGATTTGAGAGAGACTTCTCTCTGAGGGCAAGCAGAGGATTTGCTTGGTCTCTGTATATATTATTGCCATTTCAGGATGAGGGAGAAGTGGTCCAATACAGGCTGGATCAGAGGATGGAACACTGTGGTATCACAAAACCCTGTCCCCCTATGGAGGTAGTGAATCAGATCATTGAAAACCAGGAGAGGAAGCATTTGCCATGTCTGGCAGAAGGGACTGGTCTACAGATTCTGTACGGTATCTAAGAATCAAGTGTTATTTCTGCAGAAAGAGCTGTCTGTTTGTAGAATGGCATTGTCTAGTCATGTTTTAATGAGGAGATGCTGTAGAAGAAAGCAGCCTTGACCTTACAGGTAGAGAGCAGGTAGAAATGTAGGCACTTCAGTGGATGCTAGTGTGGAGAGCTAATAATGACCAAGAACTGGATGGGGTAATGTACATTTCAGCAGACTTCAGTTGAGAACTTGAGTTCCTCCTGGAACTTAGTTGAGATTTTTTAGAATTACAGATAGAGTAAAGTGAGCAAGAAATGTTCATGATCATTGTAAAAAAGTTACAAAAATGCAGACTAATATTAAAGTCTGAGGGGCACAGAGTTTGACAGTAAAGCCCAAGTAGCACCTTGTAAAGTGTTGACTTCTCTTTCCCATAAAAGAATGTCATTTCCTCAATCCATACACAGCAATTAGGGTGGCGTTTTATCAGACTTTATTTCACTGCGCAACTTATTTTCATCAGGAGTTTATGAGAAGAGCTACTGACCATCTGAAAAAGAGAGAAAATTACAGGCCATGACACTGTTAAACAGGAGCTCTGTAGGAATCTTGTTACACTCATTATACCCTGCCTATAGGCATGCTGTTTCAAGATAACAAGATCTTTGTAAGAATCTTGTTACAGCACTGATAGGGATAGCAACCTGTATAATCAAATATGAGATAAGGACATACTTTAAAAAGGAAGAATTTTTAAATTGATTTATAGATAAGAGAAGAATATGACAAAGTAAGAGACTAGGACCTTATAAATTTGGGCTCTAAAAAAAGGGCATTTTAAAAATAAATTGCATAAATGTCAAAAAATTTGACACCCACTGTTTATAAAGATAACCCATTCCATTTTAAGAGAGTGCTAATTGTCTTCCTCCTTATATTTGAATGCAAATCTATTCCCTTCGCTCTGGAAGAACAGAAATCTAAGACATTTCTTGTATGATAGCCTTTCAGCTTCAGTTTATTATATCCCTGTGAGTCCGCTTCTCCAGGTGAAATACTGACAGGTTAAATATTACATATGACATATCTAGTCCCCTTAACTCTGGTCATATCTCACTTGGTTAATGCAGGTGCGGACTAACTAGCTTAGAGTAGAGTAGGACCAGCACCTCTTTTGTTCGGAGCATCATACAAGCATTCATGTAGCCTAAGGCTGCATTTGCTGTATTTCGGTAGCTGTGTCCTTCAGAGGAAGGAGATTGTGCTAACCATGAAGTGATGCAGGCCAGTAGACCAACAAACTGGAGATGGTGAGCTACCTTGGAGTTCATGAGGATTGGCTACGAGGAATCCTAGTCTGTCCTTCAGAAGGTTGGCTGATTTCACAAGTTCCATTGTGGGGAAGGGGAGCAAATCTGTTCAAGGATGACCCCAGGGAATCCAAACGAATAGGGATCAGAACTAGTATGGGGCTAGACTAGACTAGACATCCTTAACCAAGTGTAATGGCTTGAAACACCAAATGGAACAGGGATTTCCTAAAGCCTAAGAACTAACTTTTCAAGCTAGATTTTTACCATAATGTTTAACGTTTTCTGGGCCAGAAGTCAGCATGCAATATTCACGTTTCGCCTGCTTGAGAATTACCTACTTTTAAAGATCTAATCACGTAAGCATATTTCTGTTGAATTTCATGTGAGTTAACTAATGAATAAGGATGCTCTTATCTGCATGTTAAATTAATATTTCATTTTAAAAGCAAAGTGGCCAAGCAATAAGGAATGATAGACCCAGGAACAATTGTTCTAGGATCTGTTTTATCTTGTTGTAAGGCTATGACAATACTCAAAGGACTTCCCTTGTCCTCTAGATACCTAATCCAGGGGAAGTTATCTAATATCTTCTTTTAAAGTAGTAAGCATGTATGCGGTAGGCTCACACAAAGAGGAAGTCTATTTCACCCTTGGCAGAAGACATTTTTGAAAAGTTGTGTATAAATTTTTTTTATATATTTCCATTTACTTATACTAAATGCTTTTGAAATGCTTGATTACATTTGTACTTTTTTGAACTAGAAATGTCTGTAACATAAGGTTTTTTAGAAAACTTTGTGTTTCTATTTTATAATTAACTCCATACCAACCATTTAAAATCAGTAGGGCAATGATATTTTTAAAACTCTCTTGTGAAGTTTTTACATTTAGGTATGATTATTTGTTTATGACTTTTAGATAATTATATATTACATTTTCTTAAAAGATGGCACATCTGTACTTTACGTATTGGAAGTTGTCAGTAATTGACTTGTGACTATGATGATTTAAATCAAAAGAATCATTATATTTGGGTATGATACATAATAGCACTCAAATTTATTTTGTTAATTCAAGAGGTCTTTAATTTGGAGTGGCACTTCTGAATTATCATCTCTACTATTTACTAATAATTATAGTCATTATTTTACAAGTCATTGAGCACTTAATGAACACCTTCTATATATGAAAACATTACTAGGTATCATGTTATAAGAATGGTTAAGAAGTGTTTCTGTCCTTCAAGAGACTCAGTACAAAAGAGTTAGGTAAGTGTATAAATTATAAACTATATAACAGACTGTGGTGTAATATACATGCTTTTAAAATAAAGGCATGAATGAGATACTTTATCTTTTAAGGTTAAAAAGCATTTTTACATGTTTAAATGGCTGATAAAATTATAAATTCCACATTTTTTCCATTTTCAGAATGTTTTACATTGGTTTATTAAGTATTATTAAATTAAGTAATGCATGTAAAGCAATCACCAGAAAAGATGGTCTTCTCCATTATCTTTTCTTGTATTTTTCAATGTTCTACATAACGAATGTGTATTAATTCATTAGCATAAAAAAACAAAATCCCAAAACTGAGCAACGTGGAAAAGAAGGACTTTACATTTCTCTTTTACAAGTGAACTGCCAGCTGGGGCCATCACTCAGGCAGGAAACAGGAATTCAGCAAGTGGGCCAAAGGGAGACTCAAGTTTTCAAACAGGAAGCCACATGACATGGAATCTGCTTCTGGCTGTCAGAGGTTGCTAGTGTAAAGCTCCCAAGTTCCTGGGGAAAGATGATACCTGCCTTTGTAGTCAAAAGGTCATTGGGAGGATTAAGCTGAGAGGCTAGCTTTGTGGAGTATGCTCAGTTTCACTGAAAGGTAGAACTAGACTGAACCAGCAAATTTTAGTCTGAACTATGACATTTAGTGCCCCATGTGTTGCTGGGTCATAATTCTTTCATGTGCATATAACCCAAATGTCTTGGCTACATTAGACTATGTAAACAAATGAAAGTAACATTTCCATTAAATAGCAAAATTACATTGGAGGAGACAGCATCAAGGTGATTGCTAAAAATTAGCCCACTAACATGTTCCCTGGGGACATGTGAGGCGTTCCTAGGCATAATCTTAGGTGCACTTACACACAGCCTGTGTTCTCTGACTTGTCACACTGCTGCCTTAGCTCCTTAGTACACCACTGGCCTTCCCCTCTCCACACCTCCCTTCTGTAGTGTCCCCTGCCCCGACTTGTGTCCCCTGCTCCCCCATCCCAAGCATGGGATAGGCCTTTCCATTAATCCCCTTACCACAGCATAGACTGGGCTTATAACATTGCAGACTTTACTGAAGACTCCTAGTGTTAAAAAAAAATCATTAAAGAAAACAATTTAAGTGATACAAATAAACTTGAACACTTCATGAAGCGGACAGTCTCCATTCAGAGAACTACAAAATGGGGCATAAGGCAGGAAGCTTTTATAGGATAAAGAATAAAAAGCAAGGAAGAGAAAAATAAAATATCTGATTGCCTGGGGCCACAGAGTTAACCTTGTTTCCGGTCAGAAGGAACAAGGAAATGAGTATAGAGCCCAGAGTTGGCTTGGCCTGTGGGGATTGGCTGACTGGGTATGCCGTGTTTCTGATGCAGTGAAGCATTTGCAGGGACTTGGGAAGTTAAGTTGTGGTTTGCTGACATCACACCTGGGCAGGAGCGCCTCCATCCTCCTTTCCTCTTTCCCTCTCTTCTTTCCCTTTTCTTTCTTCTTTTTTTCTTTCTCTCTCTCTTTCCCCTTCCTTCCTACCTTCCTTCCTTCTTTCTTTCTTTCTGCCTGTCTCTTTCTCTTTCTTTCTCCCTCTCCCTTCCTCCCTTTCTTCTTTCCTTTCTTTCTGTAGTTATTGACTAACTAATAACACCTACCATATGCCAGGCATGTGTAAGTAAAAACAGATGTGGTTCCTGCTCATGAATCCTACAGTCTAGTAGAGGAGAGAGACATTAACCAAATAATCATTCAAATGAAAATCATTATAAATTCATCAAAGCATTGAAGAAAATTACAGTCCTGGGTAAGGAGGAGCTTACTTAGTCTGGGGAGTTAGGACAAGAGTTCTTGAGGAAATGAGAGTAGAGCTGAATGCTGAAGGATTCACGGAAATTCAGAGGCTAAGGGGGATGGACAGAGAAAGAACATTTGATACTGAAGGAAGCAGGACAGGTCTGGCCCTATTTTGAGGAACTGAAAGTAGGACTTCTGAGAGGGAGAATGATAGGAGAGCAGAGGAGAAAGTTAGGTAGATCATGGGGAGATAAGAAACCACTGAAGGGTTTTAAGCAGGGGACTGACATGGTCAGATGTGAATTGCCAGAATACAAATGCCAGCCTTCTGGGGCTAGAGTGCACATACTTCAAACAGCAGGCAAAAAAGACAAAGCTAGGAGCAAAGTAACTGTGCTAGGAAAAGAAATATGGACTTTGTAAACTGGATAAATTTTATTTTTTAAAGTATTAAAAAGGAATAAGCAACATCCACACAAAACTGGTATACAAATTTTCAAGCAGCATTATTCACAGTAGCCAAAAAGTAAAAACAACCCAAATGTCTATTAACTGATAAACTGATAAATAAAATGTGCTGTATCCATACAATGGAATCATTATTCAGCGATAAAAAGAAATGAAGTACTGATTCATGCTACAACATGCATGACCTTTGAAAACATTATGCTAAGTGAATGAAGTGAGGTATAACCAACCACATATTATATAATTCCATTTACATGAAATTTCCAGAACAGGCAAATTTATAGAGACATAAAGCAGATTAGTGGTTGCTTAGGGTTGAGGATGAGGTGGGGGATTGACTCCTAATGGGTATGGGGTTTGAGGGAGCAAAACTGTTCTCAAATTAGATTTTGGTGATGATTGCACAACTATGGGGATATACCAAAAAACACTGCATTGTACACTTTAAATGAGTGAATTGTATGGTATGTGGATTGTATCTCAATAAAGCAGTTAAAAAAAGAAAATAATTTAAAAAAGAATCCAGGAACTAGGGACATCTATAGAAAGGAATCTCAATCCTAAATTTCTTCTTGCTTTATATTCGTTGTAGTCCAAATAATTGTAGCTAGCAAAAGAGACCACAAGGACTGTCCTGCTAGGGTGAACTGGGAGGATCTCGGGCTCTATTCATACATGTTAGGACGGTAGAGTTGAGTCCATTGTTCATCTAAATTAGCAGTACCAAGCAGCTGTTTCAGTTAATCATTATAAGAACGGCAAAAAACACTCAAAAGAGTATTCAGTTCTTTCAACATTTTAAAAGAATGGTCTTAATTTGTTAAAACAATACCTTTTCTCTTTTTAGCATTTTTCCTTTTAAAAAGTAACCCTATAATGTTTCTTGAAATCTTATTTTCATTAAAATTAAGGTGTTAGCTTAACGTGAAGATAATGCCTCAGCTCTATTTTCTATTTCTTAAATCTTGATTAGGAACATGTGAAACATTACTTATTCAATACTACCTAGGTTCAAAATAGCTACCGAGAAAGGGAACAGGAGGTTGAGCAGGTGGCAATGCTTCCATTTTCACACTCTGAGAAGGCCAAGATTTCTTAGGGAAGCATTCCTGGTATCTGTATTAATCAGTTTCATAGTTCCTCAGCCGGTGTGTGTGTGCGCGCGTGCGCGTGCGCGAGTGTCCAATTTCATTTAGCTTGTGCTGCTGACTCTTATCAGGTTTTTATAAAGATTCTTTTCATTTCCCTTTCCAGCTTCCGTCTTACTGGTGTGTGCATGCCAAACTTAACCACTCTGCGTGTAGGCTAGTTAGATTGCCTTGTTTTGTGTATGAGGAAGCTGAAACTCAAGGATGATAAGGTACCTTGATTTGGCTGCGTCACCAATGAGAGGTCTTCCAGTTGGAACTTGAGTCTCCTGATTTCTGTTTTTTTTAGTGGACATCTTCATTTTCCAGCCTTCAACCTCTATCTTTTCAAATCTTATCCTTAGGAATAAATTTCTGCATTGAACATCACTTTATGTTGCTTTTTCCTAGAACTGACTTTTAGACAGAAGAGGTGGTTATCTGTGTGGTGTAACTGGAGGGAAAAAAAATCAAAAGACACATTCCTTTTGGGCCATTTGTTTTCCCAAGTAACAAAAAAATTCCCGTTTATTTCTCCTATTGTAATTAAATAGCAGTAACTGAAGACGTATCTAGATGCTCTTAACAAAGGCACAAAACAGCACCAGAGCTCTGACCTAATGGATTTTAGAAGAGGAATGTCCAAGTCGTTGGAAATTAAATCTTTCAGGATTGTCTTTCTCACGGACTACAAGTCTCCTGATATCCCAGCTTCCTCTGTGGCCTTCTTAAGATATTCTTTTCCGGGAAGAGCTTTAAAAAATAAAAAAAAAGTGAATCATAGGTGTCTCTCTCCTATTTAAAACTCTCCAACGCTTTCCATTGCACTTAGAATTCTAATTCTCAATTTCTTTCCTGGCTTACAAAGCCCTACAGGATCTGGCCCATGTTTGTTTACTTCTCCAAGCTTATTTCCTCTTACTTTCTTGTATTTTCCCCCTCAAACCCCATTTAGGGCCTTTGAATTAGCTGTTTCCTTTGCCTGGAATGCTCTTTCCTCTGATATTTGCATGACCGTTATACAAATCACTGCTTAAATATCTCCTCCTCGAAAGGGCCGCCCCTCAAGTAGCCACCCAATCACAATCACCATCACATCATTTATTGTATTTTCTTTGCATACAGCTTAACAATAACAGGTTTTTTCTTTCTTCTCTCTCCCCCTCCCCCATAAGCCCTCTAGAACCTACACTTGTCTTCATCGCTGCTCAATGGACAGCCTCGAGTAGCGCCTAACAAATACAGGAGCTTAATAAAAATTTGTTGAGTGAAGAAATGAACATACGAATGCTCCCTGTTTTTCCTGCCCCTCTCTCCCAAACAGGACAAAACTCATAATGAGGATACACTGAAAAATGTCTTTCTCATCTATCAGGTATTAACACCCTTGAGAAATAGATGTCCTTGAGGAGACTGTGCAACTTGACGGGACTAGCCCTTCCTATTCTAAGTGGAGAAAATCGTATGTTAGCTTTTCATCTAGGGCTGGGTTTCTCCGTGACCCATGCTTTACTTCCGATTCTGATACCGCGTAGAGACGCAACGGTGAGCACTAGGGCCCGGAGATCCCTCGATGCTTTGTTGAGGTTCGGATAGGGCCGCTGGCCTGGTGCGCTGTGAGTGGTCCTCCCTAGAGATGTTGGGGAGAAGGGGCGGAGCCACCCCGAAAGCATGAGCCTTACTTGGGCCGTCAGATCTGCGGGGCTGCCGCTTTGGGGCCCCGGGAATCAGAAGAGAGCAAAGCTCGCCTGTGGCGAAGAAGGAGCCCCGCTGACCCCAGGCGGTAAGACCAAGGGGTCGAAGGTAAGGAGGCAGGGCCTGAAACCAAACCCGCAGAGCAAGCCACGGCTTAGGTATTTTGCCAGGGGAAAGGGTTAAACGGTTTCCAAGGTAACGGACCAGGAAGCGCGCAAGACGTCCGCCGCAAGTTCGTAGGTCAGACTCGAGTTTAAAGCTCCCACGGCTGAGCGGATTCCGGCCAATGGAGAGGCTGCCTCGATATCACGTGACGCACGGGGCCGAGCGGCTAGCTGCCTCGGAGCACGTGGGAACGTTTTTCCTGTTCCTTCTTTGCTTTTTAAAAAGCCCACCCACTTTTGCGCGGGCTTGGTAACGGAGGTCTTCTCGCGAGAGGCGCGCTCCCCTCTCGCGAGAGTGAGTGGGAGGCGTGGGGACTAGGTGGTGTAGCGGGCTGGAGCTGCGGCGGCGGAAGGAGGGGGTGGGCAGGGCGGGGGCGGGGAGGGGGAGGGCTGGGGGCCGGTGCTGGAGGGGGCGTCTGCTTGCTCGGCAGCTCTCGCGACTGGTCGTTGCGGGCCGGTTACGTGCCTGTGAGTTGCGGAGGCTACGGCCCCCAGGTGAGCCGGGCGCGGATCGGCCCGCGGCGTCAGCAGCGCGTTGGCTGGGGTGGCGGCAGGGTGTGGGGCGGCGATTGATGGGGCGGCCCAGCTCGGGCGCCCCAGCCCCTGCGCCTGCCCGCAGTCCCTGCTCTGACTTCGGGGCTGTTCAAAGCTGCGCCTTCGCTCGGCGGTGGGAGGAGGAGCGGGGCGGAGGGAGGAAGCCCAAGGCACTGGGCCGGGGGGAGGGGAGTGTCCTCGGGCCCGAGTGGGGTCTTTCTGGAGTCCGAAGTGTGGCGTTGGGGCTGCAGCCCTTGAATGACAAGCTCAGTTTCTGACCCCAGAGTGGGCTTCAGAGCCGGGTCCTCTCGGTGAGTGGTGGTGTGTGTGCTTAGCTTGTGTTGGTGCTGCGCGCACAGGAGCATATGCAGGAGGAGGAGGGCGTTGCACTTTGTCCCCTAACAGCATCCTTCACTGTCAGAACCCCTGAGCCCTGGAACCGGGCGCACCCCAAATCTTGTGACAGAAACGGAAGACGTCAAGCCCGTCGGAGTATTGATATTGGGATTTGCTGTCAGATTTCCCCCAAGGCTGTTAATGGCTTAAATACAGGCCATGCATATTCCAAGTGCATTGGGTATACCACTTCGATTATTCCGGGCACCTAAGCTGCTTTATAAAAAAAAAAAAAATGTAGATACGACCAAAGTATTTAAAACGTTGGCCAATGACAATGGTAGTAGCATCTAAACCACCACAGTGGGTGTGACTTGGTGACAGTTCTTTACTTCTGCTTTTCGTCTCTAAAACCTTATTAAACTGGAAGTGGTTTAGCTTAAGATGTTAAAGAAATTTCAACGTGAGAAATACTGCTGAGACGTATCTAATGGTCTTAGTGCAAACCACCGTTAAAAATTCCGCTTCTCTTTTCAGCTTTGTAATTATGCAGTCCCTTGCAAAACATGTAAGCTTTCCTTAGCTTCTTCCCACCTTGTTAGGGGTGTTATATTGATTGATACTGTTTTTGATATGTCTGGAAATATCCAGAAAATTCAGAGTACTCGGAAAATATAGGGTACTCAGTCATGCAAAGATGATTTTAATGTCTTGTTTATAATTTTAGGGTAAATGGCAGCTCAATTCTCAGCAGGATTAGTGTCAGTTAAAATAGTGCAATTTAATGAATCTTTTAAAATACCTGGTCAAATAGTATTTGTACAAGTAGTACTATTCAAGTAGTACTGGTTATACTTTTTTATGTTCCTTCTGGCAGAACTGACCCAAGGGTTGAAGATGAATTTCACTGTTAATTGTAGCTGTGAGTAACAGAGCAGTTTATGAGAGATCAGAGAATGTAAGGCAATCAGAACAAATGGGTTCCCAAGCTGACTGGTAACTAGTGATTAGTGTATGTACCCACGTAAGTGAACTATTGTTATGGGACTTGCCCAAGACCCTGAACCACAATGAGGAGTTCCCTAGCTTCCCAGCTGCTGGAGTGAGTCTAGAAGCTGAAGTCCTCCTTTGCTTTTAGAGGCTGGAAGAAGGATAGTACATTTAATGTTGCTGGTTTTTTTTTTTGTTTTTTTAATTTCAGGAACTTACTGTCTGGAAAAGGAAATCAAATCAGATGATACATTATAGGTCATTTTTAGGGAAATTTCCAGTTATAAATAGGCAGAGGAGTTCTGTCTATACTTGGAGAAAATGTGAAAAACTTAAGAAATGTCTTTTTGAGAATGGGCAAAAGGGACCAGTCTAGATTTAAAAAGTTTTGTTCCATTCCATCTTGGCAAACTGATTTTCAGATATAGAAAAATAGCATTTTTTGCTGGTCCTTACGACCTTTTGGCAAGGGTTTCAGGCTTTTAGGATGTAGATATTTGTTTTGTCTTGCTTTTGAAAAGAAATTGAAGTAACTTTGGGTAGGATAATTATTTAGGTAAAATGAATTTATTCTTTTTCTGTGAAGTGGCCTCCATTTTAGTAATAAAATCACCCGCTTGGAGGGAATGAGGGGTGGGGCAGGTCAGGAAAAGATTAAGCTTAGCCTAGGCTTTAGTTAAGGGTGTATAAACTGGTAAAGTAGGGAAAGGAAAGAAAAATACTTTATCTGTTTAAAAACAGACCAAACAGATTCAAATGTCTTCATTCTGCTACTCATCTTTATATATAAAAGTTCATTTTATTTTTCAGTACTTAAGACATTTCAAATGTATAGATTAGAGACTGGACAGGATAAAAGGAGAAAACATTTTTGGATTAATCTGAGAATGTTTCATGGGAAAGAATAAGATAAATGGCATGGTGGCCTGGAACACATTGGGTGTTAACTTGGGTGAAAATGAGGTATAGTGAAAATAGTGAAAAGAGTTCGGGTTTTGGAGTCAGGCAGCTCTGTTAGTTAATATCACTGAGCCCCTTTTTCCTCATGCCTGACATGAGAGTTAAAATACCTCGAAAAGTTATTTTGAAGTACATAGTAGCTGCTTACTCAGTATTTTTTCTTGGACCTCTTTTAATGGCTTGAGGGTGATTTGATTGCAAGGAAGAAAAACTCATTTGAATTAACTTACTTAAAAAAAGCGTTTTTCATACAGTTGGAGGACTACCTCTGAAGTCCATTGCATGAAGTCCAGCTCAGTGTCCTGGGAACCAGAGAATCTTCGGGCGGTTACTCTTCTAGTTTTTCTCTGGGAGCACGTGGTCTTATGTCTCTGCTACTCTGTACTCTGTTATGTCTGTTGTACTTTCTTTCAGATCAGCTCTCTCTTTAAAGCTCTTGGTTTCTGCTTCCCCATAACTTTGGTTTGCTGTGGTGCCAACACCAGACTCACTTTGATTTTGCGGCATGGTCCTCCACAGATATCTCCAGATCTTAATTCTGAATTTCTGGAGAGATGACCCAGGTGGTCGGGTATCTCCTTCCAGTCCAGTTGGCTGAGGCTGGGGGAAGATGGGATGGGAAAATGGATGGGGAAGAGACTTAGGTATGTCTCACAGTTTTTTAAACTGGGTACTGCAAGTTCTTTGATAAATGGGGTGTGGATGGGGAGGAAGTGGTGGGTATCTCTGGGGTACTTGAACATCCTGCAGTTTGAGTTTTTCCCCTAGCACTGCTTTGAACTTGCTCTCAGCAGTGGTCTCTTTCAAAACACGTTCTCCTAGGTGTGTGAGTTAGGGCAAATTGCGTAAATGTTTTGTGCCTCAGTTTCCTTATATGTAAAATGGGTATAACAGCAACTTCTGTTGTGTGAATTCTGTTTGACAGCAATTAAGCAGTGCCTGACTGGCACAATGTAAGGATGTGGTATTATTAGTAGTGAGTGCATAGTACGAGGCAGGTACTGTGATACAGACACCTACAGCATTTAGAGATGAAAATACCCTGGAAGTCTAGTGCTGACCACACCATACTTAAAACTATGTCTTGACTTCAGTGACACTAAATTCTTCTAAATCTCTACCTCGCCTGCTGTTCAGCCTGCTACTTGTTTGTGATTCTTTGTTTACCTTCCTGGGAACTCTTTATAATGGATCAGCTTTCAAGCTCTGTATATGCAGATGTTTCCTAGAGCAACGTCTGTAGCTCTGACCACCTCAACTAAATGTATATTTTTTAGGTGTCTTTTGGATATTATAATGACATAAAACAGTATCTTCTAGTTACCCTGTAATTGGTAAAAGCGCCACTTTTCTTCTAGCTCCCCAAGCTTGAAACCTTAGTTACCCTTCACACTCTTTTTTTTTTTTTTATGCTTTACTTATCCTGTTAGTTAATAGGTTCTGCACAGGCTTACAGGATGCCTCTTATGTGCCAAGTGCTGGACTGTCTGCAGAGCAGATCCATTCATTCATTCCTGCTACTGGCAGCTTAGGGTAGAACCTTATGACTGTTTGCAAGAGCTATTTGCAAATGGCTTCTCGGCAATGTACTCTTCAAGTCATGGAGTCGCAGATGTCACTGATAAAGAGAAATGTGTTCCTGGGTTAACATTCTGAGCATATTTTTGGTTAAAAATAGTCTTGTAGATGGGGTTATGTATAAGATTAAGAACATTATTTCAGCTTCTAGGCAGCATATTCACAGTGACAGCACAGGCTCAAGATTTTAGCTTATTTTTTTTTTCAAGTTGTGTTTATTGTTGGTATACGGGGAGTTTTGGAGTCATAGCAGTTCACACTTAGTACTTTGTCAATTAGGCCCATGTTATTTGAAATATCAGTGACTGGCAAGGTTCAAACATACTTTAGAAGAAGTAGATCCCAACCTGGAATGCAGTAGGAAGACCGGTAACTTTCCTCCATGAACGCTTGAGAAAACAAGGGCAGCAGAACAAATATCCCTGAATTAATTTTTCAAAAAGTCATTGGGTAGGTGGCCCCAACTATTTTCTCTTTAAATCACTCTTTCCTCCAAATGCTCCTCTGAAATTCATGTCCTTGATGAAGTTTCCCTTCCCCTTGCAGCTTGTTCAATTAGATAAATGCATGGTTCTCTATTATGGGTGAGGCCCTTGGGGAATGCAGAGAAGAATAAGGTGTGGCCCTAGAATGGAAGCTCCGTGAGAGCAGGGACTTTTCACTGTTGGATCCCAGTCACTGTTACTTAGATACTTGGTGAGTGTATGCATTGAAGTTCCTTAAGTACTTACAATCCATTGCAGGGCATTGGTTTGTATAAATTTCGCTGTTAGATGGGCACTATGGTCTCAAGTGTTAAAACAGAGCTATGGCAATTTGGACCCAACATCCCGGGGATATTTGGCAATGTTTGGAGACATTTTTAGTGCTACTGGCATCTAGTGGGTAGAGGCTAAGGATGCTGCTAAACGTCCAACAATGCACCACGCAGCCCCCGACAACAGAGACTTAATCTGACCCAAAATATCAATAACGCTGAGATTGAGAAACCCTGTAGAAGTACAGACAAAATGTATTGTGAATGCAGGAATGTGGTTGATTCAGGAAAAAGAAAAAGGGCAAAAATTATAGAGAAGCAAATGATCTTAATAGATAATGAATTAGGTCATACTCCAAACTTTTTTATATGATTAATTATTGTTTTGAAAGACAAAACAAAATAGTAACTGCTAGCTGTGGTATTTTTAGATTGTATGAGTCAAACAGCAGGTCTGTACCCAAGGAAGGAGCTAGCATTTGAGTTCCTGTTGTATTAGGTACTGTTTTTACGTATGTTATTTCCTTGCATTCTTATAGCAATCCTGTGAAGGTGAGCCTTTAGCTTCCTCATCTGCAAAAAAGGGATATAGCATCACCTTCAGGCCACTGTTTGCTTATTAGGTATGATTCTGTTTTATATTTTTGGTGGTTGCTCTGGGGTTTACAAGATAACTTTAACTTATCAATATCACTCCTCTTATAGTGTAGGAAGCGTACGCCAGTATTTTTTCATCTCCCACCCACCGCATCCTTTGTGATAATTCATCATACATTTCACTTCTATGCATGTTGTAAACTCCATAATACACTGTTGTTATTTTTAGTTTAAATGGTTATTTTTAAAAAGGATTTAAAAAAGGAGAAAATATCTTTTATTTTTATCCTAATATTTACCATTTTGGGTACTGTATTCCTTCATTTAATTCCAAATTTCCATCTGGTATTGTTTTTCTTTTGCCTGAAGAATTTCCTTTAGCAGTAATTTTAGTCATGGTCAGCTGGTGATGAATTCTCACAGCATTTTTTAATTTGAATAAACTTATTTTGCCTTAATTTGGAAAGATGTTTTCATTGGGTATGGATATCTGGGTTGACACTTTTTTTTTCCTTTCAGTACTTTAAAGATGTTGCTTCATTGTCTTAGTTTATAGCTTGCATAGTTTCCTCCAAGAAGTCCACTGTCTGTCCTTGTTCCTCTGTATATGATGTGTGCTTTTATCTCTGGTTGCTTTTAAGATTTTCTTCTTTATCACTGGTTTTCAGCAATTTGGTTATGATGTGCCTTGGTGTGGTTTTCCTTATGTTTATTCTTCTTTGGGTTTGTTGATCTTCCTTGGACCTGTTAGTTGATGGTTTTTGTCAAATTTGGGAAATTCTGGGTCATTTTTTCTGCATATGCTACCCCCCACCCACACTTTTTGGAACTCCAATTAGTCACCTTTTAGAGTAAGTCACTGGTGAGGTTTTTTGTTGTTATTGTTTGTTTGTTTTTAAGTTTCTTCTCTCTGTGCTGCATTTTGGATAGTTTCTATTGCTGTGTCTTCAAGTTGATGAACTTTTCTCTTGAAGTGTCTAATCTTCTGTTAATTGTATCCAGTATGTTTTTTTTCAGATGTATTTTATTTTCGTCTCTAGATTTCAGTTTGAGTCTCTTATGTCTTCTGTTGCTCTGCTTACCATGATCATGTTTTCCTGTCTCTTCTTGAATGTATGGAACATATTTATAGTATAGTTTTAACATTTTCTGTTCATTTCATCATCTCTGTCATTTCTGGGTCTATACTTAATGACTTTTTTTCTCCTGGTTATGGGTCATATTTTTCTCCACCTTTGCGTATCTGGTAATTTTTTTATTGTATGCCAGCCACTGAGTTTTATGCTGTTGCGTGCTTGATTTTGTTGTATTCCTTAACACTGTGGGATTTAGTTGGGGTGCACAGTTAGGTTATTTGGAATCTGTTGGATTGTTTTGAGGCTTGCCTTTAAGCTTTGTTAGGGTGAGTCCAGAATGGCCTTTAGTGCTAACTTAGTCCCCCACCTAAGGCAGTTTCCTTCTGAGGAATCCATCCATTGTCTGATATATTACAAGGTTTTTCCAGTCTGGTTGGTGGGCGTGCACACTGTTCCAAGCCTTGTCTGGCTCCAGGTATTGTTGGCTTACTGCTCCTTGGTAGTTATTTCCCCAACCTCAGGATGCTTGGCACAGATCAGTGTTTGGCCAAGGACTCTAGGGGAGCCCATCTGCACGTCTCTGAAGCCCTCACTCTTTCTGAGCTCTCCCTCCAGTACTCTGCCCTGCAAATTCTGGCCACCCTGGCCTTCCCAAACTCTGATCTCTGTCTCTGCAGCTGGGAGGGACTGCCAGACTGTTTGGCTTTCCTCTCCGTGTGTTGGGACCTGGACGTAGCTGGCAGCCAGTGTTTCCCTTCTCTCAGGGATCATAGTCTTGTGTTACCTGTTGTCTAATGTTTGAAAACCAATGTTTCTCATATTTTGGCCCATTTTGTTGTAGCTGTATTCAACAGAATATTAATTTTTAACACTTTACCATTTGGGATTTGGCCAAAATGTATATTTGGAGCATTTATTATAAATATGTTCCCAAATATTATAAAATTAGAAATTATTGGAAAATCTTAATTGTATTTTCACAGATAATTCATTAAATGTAGAAATATCCATTTAAACAAAGGCATACTCTGCTCTATTACTTTATTAATTCAGCAGATGTTTGGATGCCTTCTGTATTAGAGTACAAATACAGTAAAGCACTGTTGTCCTCAAGGAACTCACAATAGGAGCGAAGCACGCAAACATTGGCACCAAAAGAATGAAGGACGAACCACTTTGGGAGCATCAAGGAGGGTGGCTACTGTTTGGGCAAGGAGGGATAAAGGAGATGAGTCAAGTCTTCCTTAAGGAGGGAGATCCTGGAACTGGTGCATGAAGAGTAAGTAAAAGTTCAGCTGATGGAAGAGAGGTTAGAATTGAGGGACGTTTAGGAGGTTGAAGGGTCAGGACTTAGAGATTTTCTAGGTAGGGTAGTTTGTAGGGATTCAGTTTCATACTTGGCCTACTGGTTTACTGGCTCTTACTGAAATAGGGAATATAGGAGGAGATTGTTTAGAGAGAAAATTTTATTCTGTTTTTGGATATACTAATTTTGGAATAACTGGGTTGTTTAGTTAGAAGTATCTAATAGAAAATTAGATATGAGGAACTGAAACTCAGGTGCAAAAACTGAACTGAAGATATACCTTGGGGAGTTATTTGCATAGTTAAAACCAGAGGTAGAAATAAAGTATCCTTGGAAGACTAAATAGAATGAGCACCAAAGAGGACAAGGATGAAGGTTAGAAAATATTAGTATTTGAGTCACAAATTGTGAAAGAATTTAGGGGAAGAGACTAATCTAATGGCTAGACAGATGGACAAGTGTTTCTCAATCAGAAATCACATAGGGGACTTGTTAAAAATACACATTTCTGGGTTCTATGTAGATCTTCTGAATCTGGATCTTCTGGGTGTGTGTGTGTGTGTGTGTTAGAAGTAAGCTGGTCTGTACGTGTACTGAAGTTTGAGAGCCAGTGCAGTAGGAAGAGAGTCAAGATAGGACAATATTGTTGATGGAAGGCTAGGAAGGTGTTTCAGAGACTCCTTGGCTGGGTTAACTCATGCTATAAAAAGGTCGAGAAATAGATGGTGCTGATTGGAACATTTCTTAGGCCAGAGGAGAGGAGCAAAGACTTGGGAAATATTTTTTTTCTTATCATGAAAGAATTTATGCACATCCAGGAAAATAAACACATGTTAATTGCATCTACCCAGATAAAACCAATGTTTATACCCATCTTTTGTATCGCATATATAAATACATACTTGTAATAATATAGATTTTACATAAAATGGTATAATGTGAACATGCTGAAACCTGCCTTATTTTACTTAATAATCTATCATCTTCCCATATTATAGGTATATGACATTTTATAGCATTAAAAAAATCCCAGTTATCATGAGTTTAGTCTATATCCATCATAATATTTCCTAATCATGTACAAACACAAGCATACACGTGTCAGAGTTGTGTGTGTACATAATGTTTTTTTTAATCACTCTTCTGTAACTTGCTTTTCCCCTTAATATTTTGTGGACATGCTGTCATGTCAGTCTGTATTGATCAGCTCTTTCCATCACTTGGGTAATAATCAGTCATATGAAGGTATTATAATTTGTTTGAATTCATGGGCTTCTAGATTATTTTTAGTTAAATTTTATTTTATTTCAGTGAGTATTCTTTCACACACATCTTCGTGAATTTCGTGCAAGTATATATGTAGGATAAATTTTAAGAAGTGAAATCGCAGGATCAAAGGGTAGGTGTGATTTATTCAAAGTGTCCCATATCTCTGTTGTCTGTACTCTTTTTTAATTGTTCCTGTAATTGCTTTCATTTGTTTTCTTTTGAATTCTGTGATATTTCTTAAAACTCCCTTGGTGTTCCAGTGTTTTTAGCTGCATCTATTCTGCTTTTTTGCTGCTTCTGTTGGGATTTCATTTATTTCATGGTATTGTTTGTATTTTCTGTGTCTTTCCTGAGTTCTAGCAGCTTATTGTTCAGTTGTTTGCCTTGTCCACCTGTACTTTCTTGTCTCTGATCTGCTTTTTAAAAAATGATCTAGGTTCACATTAATTTCTTTGACTATAGAGAAACACAGTTATTCCCTGCTTAGGACTCTTGTTTATTCTCCCAGAATAGGGCACAAAGCAAAAAAGCATTAAGTGAAAAGTTTATTATTTGTAACACAAAGATGTCCTAGGGGAAAATACTGTATTTTTGCTCCTCTGTTGAAATCTGTCTAAAACTACGTTCTCTCTAATTACATGGGATGGTGAAGAAACCGTCTCCGTTACCTTTCTCCCCCCGTCTGTCTTTGCATCATTTCCAAAGATGAGTTTTTTTCTTTGCTTTACCAGAAGTACGAGTCACGTCATCTCATGTTGGATTCGCTTTTATGGACCACTGCACAGATATCTCTTACAGATAGTATTTACTTATGTTTTAAGTTAAACACAAAATGATGGACTAGAATAGAGTAAATATGTGTTCTTCTTCAATGAATGAAGCAGAGTGTAAATATGGGATTAAATTTAGTTTCTTTTTTATTAATACTAATTCTGAGGCACTACTCTGAAAATAGATAATGTGAATTTTGGGTGGCATGATTATGTTTGCCTGGATTGTTTTATCTTTCTTTAGTGTATTTCTTCTTATGTGTGTCTGTGTTTTTAATGTTCCTTCATAGGTCCATATTGGATTCCGTTTGCTTTGGTACTCAACTTTGAAAAGAGTGTTCTACCTCGGTCTGCTATTCAGGAATATTGTAGGTAAAGAGAACTGGGGTAGCTATAGGTGTCAAATTGGATGTCTTAGAGCACCCTGGCCTTCCCCCAACCTCCTGTAACTGTTTCTTCTGCCTCAGGGGCATGCCATGTCACACCTTCCCGTGAGCAGCTCATCTAGGTAATTGGTCAGTTTCTCTCCTGGTGAAGCCGTCAATGAGTTAGTGTTTAATCTTTGCTCATATTGACTTTAGTCAACAGCTGCAAAGATAATTGCTGTTTCCCATCTCTTTTCCCAACTCCACTCTTTCAGGAGTCAGAGAAAGTAAAGATACTTTGTGTATCTTTCCTCTGGCCTTTGTCGTTCTTTTTAATGGCTGCCATCATGTCATTGTGGGAATGCACTTTGGGTGATTCAGTCACTCTCCTGTTTCTGGCGTCTAGAGTGCTTCTTATTTCTCTCTGTCATAAAGTGTGATGAACAGCTTTTTAATCCTTTGTATGCTACAGAGGAGGGGTTAAGAGCTTGGGTGCTAGAGTTTGAAGATTGGGATTTCAATCTCAGCTCTACTGCTTACTGTGTGGGCCTGGGCGAATTGCTTCACTTCCCCTTGCCTCAGTTTTTCTCATTGTAAAAGTGGAGTACTACTATGTCAGTACTAAGGATTAAGTGAGATGTTAACATAAAATCTCTTAGCAAAGTGCTCGGTGCTCTATAAGCTCTCATTAGAACCCTGGATGCTCCAGGATCATTGTTTCCTTTGATGAATTCCTGGAAGTAGAATTGTGTCATAGAGTAGGAATATTTTAGGGGTTTAGACATGCATCACAAAATTGCCCTCGAGAAAGGCAGTGCCAGTTTACTTAGGTAGAGCCGAGTTTGAGAGTTCACTTTTCTGGAGCTCTTGTGTTGAGCTCTATATTTTGTGTGTTTTATGTGAAGTTTGAGGCAAGTCCATTTGCCTCTGAGGGTTTCTGGCAGTTGTAGAGAACTTTGGGAAAAAGGAGAGTGAGTTGGCCTGGGACAAATAAAACGATTGTTTTCTTGCTTTGGCCACATATTTATATTTACCTTTATATTTACACCTTGTTTTGAGAATTTTGGTTTTTAAGTAAATAGTTTTTCTTTTACCTGTGTTTTATAGTTTCCAAGGTGCTTCCTATAAATTATTTTCCCTTTGGTTCTTACAATAAACTTGTCTGGTAAGTAGGGTAATCGAGGAAACAGATCCAGAGATATTGCAATTTACCTAGAGGAGGCAAAGCTAATGAGAGAGAATGCAGGGCCACAAATGGTACTCTTCTCAATCTTGGTGTATCGCTCTTTGTCTTGTGCTGTTGGGCCTCCCTTGCCTTGCTCACAATCCTGCTTCAATTCCAGTCATGAATCAAATTTTCTTGTTAAAGAGATCGCTAGGATTTATCTTAGTTCAGAATAGAAATCCATCATAATTATTTGTCTAAAAATTACATTCCAGAAATCTCTAAAGGGAGGTGTGTGTATACATGCACACGCACTTCAGTTGTATCTCTATAGTGAAAGAATATAAAATTAGAACCCCAATAAAATTAAAGGTTTTTTTTGCAGTTCTGATGGGGACTAGGTTGAAGATTGGTTTTGCATGTAAACCCCTTTGTAGTATAAATTTATATTAACCAAATGTCTTGAAAACCTCTACTAAATAATTCGTGACAAGGCCAGTTTGACTGAAACTAACTAACCATTTCTTAAATCTTTATTGATTCAAATTCTTTAGTTATATATTAGAATTCACTTCCCACCCTCACCCTTCATTATAATAAAACATTTTCCCTGCAAGGCTCTGTACCCAAGAGGGTCATATCTACCTTATTCTCCCCTCTATTCGTAGCATCTAGTGCACATAGATTTTGAATGAGTGGATGAGTTACTGTGGTCAAATGTGGATACTGAATGGTTAATGCCCAAGTTGATTTAAGCTCTTAAAAGTATTTTATTAATTTTTTATTCTTATTTTTTTTATTGCAGTAACATTGGTTTATAACATTATATAAATTTTGGGTGTACATCATTATATTTTGATTTCTGTGTAGATTACATCATGTGCACCACTGAAAGACTAATTAGAATCCATCACCATACACATGTGCCTAATCACCCCTTTTGCCTTCCTCCCACCCCCCTTCCCCACTGGTAACCACCAATCCAATCTCTGTCTCTATGTGTTTATTTATTGTTTTTATCTTCTGTTTATGAATGAGATCATATGGTATTTGACTTTCTCCCTCTGACTTATTTCATTTAGTGTAATACCGTCAAGGTGTATCCATGTTGTCACAAATGGTCAGATTGCTTCCTTTTTTATGGCTGAGTAGTATTCCATTATGTATATATACCACATCTACTTTATCCATTTGTCCCCTGATGGGCACCTAGTTTGCTTCCTAGCCTTGGCTATTGTGAATGATGCTGCAGTGAACATAGGGGTGCATATATCTTTACATATTTGTGTTTTCATGTTCTTTGGATAAATACCCAGCAGTGGAATAGCTGGATCATGTGGTAGTTCTATTCTTAATTTTTTGAGGAATCTCCATTGTTTTCCATAGTGGCTACACCAGTTTGCACTCCTACCAGCAGTGTGTGAGAGTTCCCTCAAAGGTATTTTATTAAAGGGTCATTAAAAAATTAAGACTTAGTTTTAGAGTTTCTCCTAAGATAATGTGTGTGTGTGCATGTGTACACATTTGTGTACATGTGTTTTAAGTACTATTAATCATTTAACTTGGATGTTTTTTGGACTCTAGTCATTGGTATTCTGTTAAGATTCCTGTGTAAGGAATTTGATTTTGTTTATCTGATCTAATTCGATATGTACAGATTTCATATTCTCATTCATATATTATCAAACCTTTCTGCCCAAGAAATAAGAATGTCTAGAGTATTCGCTGTTTTGCTATAGGGATAGAGTGACTTTTGGGAGGCAAGAAGGCTGGGATTCTTTTTGTGATATTCTCTATTTTAGATTTTAAAATGTTTTCCAAACATTTCTTGTTGAAGCTTTCAGATATTTTCTTATTTGTAATAAAAAAGGGTAGTGAGATGAATAGATAAACTATAATTTTGAACCTGAAAATAAGATTTTTGTAATAATTTGGTATCTCATTAAGGTACCAATATTCATATATTTTTCAAATATTCATGTTGGATTGCTAAGTAAATTTTTATGGCTCAGAATTTTTGTTTATGTTTTCTTTTTTTTCAAATGATTGAATTTAAACAAAATATTTTAGGACAAAATGCTTGCCTGAATCACTAAGATCAGTAAATTAGTTGTTTTCTTCTAATGTGTTTTCTTTAGGTGTTCTATGGATTAACTCTTCATTGATTATATACAACAGCAATATAGTTATGGCGACTTTCCAGACTTTCAGAAACAGTCACGTGAAGACTAGAGCATCTGTCAGAAAAGTAAGTTCACTATATTAGGTTCCTTTTAGTCATAGTTTTAATAAAAATATTGATCTTTTTTTGGTAAGCAGCTATGATGTTGTTTTTAAGTGAATCTCATTATTGAAGTTAGTAACATTAAAATATACTGCAAAGATTGGCGTGTATGAAAATAGTGATATGAAATCATGAAGACAATGAACCTTATTTCCCAAAGAACACAATTGCCTCCCCAGTTGCTTCTCAGCAGATAGTTTTCCATCTTCTTTTTAGCAATATAAGCATCAGGTATAAATTTTTTTATATACCTGTAGCTTTACCCCAAAACATTACCATTCATTCATTCATTCAGCAAATATAATTTTAAGTGCTTATTATATGCCAGGTCTTATGTTAGGTGTTGGATTATCAGTAGGGAGCAAATGAAATATGAGTCTTGATCCTTTCTTCTTTCTAATCTGAGGAAGAAGCCCTTCTCTTCCTCCCTTAAGACAATTTGGTTACCCTTCTGTTTCTTGAAATTTTTTGTCTTTGCTAAAACTTTGGTGGTGTTACTTAAAGGAAGAAGGAGAGAACGGATGCTGGAGGATCATTAGCAGTCTTTGTTAACCCTTTTCCTAGGCTTCATCTTGTGTATTATATGACACTGTTGAGCAGTCGTCACAGGTTAAGAAGGGCTTTGACTTCTTTCGTTACAGTGTTTTTCTTGCTTTCCTTCTCTCTTATGGTAACTCTTGTCTCCTTTGCTGATCTTCTTTCCAACTACTAATTGTTAGTGTTCTCATAAGCTTCCAGGCCTGGTTTTTCATCTAGTCACTCCTTCCTTCAGAGAGCTAAGAAATGTTTGGGTTTGACTGTTAACTGTAAGGGAATGTTTCTCAAATCTGCAGGTTGCCTGCAAAGTGGGAAAACAGAAAGTAAACTTATTTTTAAACGGTATGGTAATTAGATTTTTAAGTAATATGCTCCATATGTTTTCAGGTAAATTACCTTTGAACTTAATCAGTCCACTTTTTAATTTGAAAAAAGTACAATAAAAGCTATTTTCTCTGTTTCTACTTTTTGTGAACTGTAGTGTAGTATACTTTTTTCAGATTAGCAATTAGACCCATAGCTTTAAATTAATAATTAAATTGTAGTGCTTGCTTTAAATTAATAATTATAACTAGGTAATATATATACAAAATATTAATAGTGAGCTAGTGACCATGTTCTTCAGGAATAATGCTACATATCTGTTTGACTTGAATTTACCAATATATGCCTGAAATTGTGGAATTAGGCTGCATCTGAAATTTCATGCTAGAATCATTTTAATGTCTTTTGTTATTCAGCACATTATCCTTATTAGGCATGCAATAAAGATTTGATGTGAGTTCACTTGAACGCTTGGAAACCCTTGGATAAAAGTATGTGACTCTAAATATTGTATATTGTTTACATGTATGTATTATGCACACACTTACACCACTTTTGATGCCTTTGCTTTGTATAGGTGAATGACAAAAACTTGCCTGTTGGCCTATGTGGAAATTGAAAGGTGTACTTGAATTCTCTAGATTTCACTTCACTTTGCATTAACAGTAGAGATGCACTGAATATTTATTGGGAATCAAATATTGTGAAAATCAGAAAGCTATGCTTTCTACCCTATTTAATTTTTGTAACGTTTCATTATGAAAAATTTCAAGCATATAGAAAAGTAAAAAGCATAGTACACCCGTACATAAACCTGCACACCGACCATCCCTATTCAACAGTTATTAGTATTTTGTCTTATTTGCTGTGTGTATTTACTTTTTGGCAGAACTATTTGAAAGTTTTGGTCTTAATGTCTCTTCACTGCTGAACATTTGCACATGCTTCTACCACGAATAACAACATCCTCCCACATAACAATAATGCCATTATCACATTCGAGAAAATTAAATATAATTCCCTTATATCTAATACCCAGAGACACTCAGATTTCCTTTATTACCCCTAGAATGTCTTTTATAGTCTCCGCCTCACCCCCATTTTGGAGTCAGTCTAGGCTCTGAGGCTGTAAGTTGCATTTGATGGTTATGACTTGTTTACATTTATTTTGGTCTGAAAGAGTTCCTCCTTTTTCTTTTTTTAAAAAAAAACTTCAAGACTGACTTCTTAAACAGCCGAGGCCAGTTTCTTGTACAATGTTCCTCATTCTGGATTTGGTTGTTTTCTCACCGTGCTGTTTAACTTATTCCTTTCTTTTCTATATTTCATATAAACTAGAAGTTAGGTGTAAATGCGTGGATTCAGGTTAAATATTT
This sequence comes from Diceros bicornis minor, assembly GCF_020826845.1. Classification (NCBI taxonomy): domain Eukaryota; kingdom Metazoa; phylum Chordata; class Mammalia; order Perissodactyla; family Rhinocerotidae; genus Diceros; species Diceros bicornis. Next base: position 34,190,905 of record NC_080748.1, on the reverse strand, counting down.
TTGGCAAGAACACTTTATAGGGTGATGTGAGGACAGAATTTCGGTTTTCCTGTGATCAGTGATGCAAAAATTGATCAATTGATTAAGGTATTAAGTCTCCCAGAGCTGTCCATTTTAAAAATATATTTTCTGTATTTTAATTAGCAAATAATCTGTGGGATGATACTTGGCTGTGTGCAGATATCTTGTTTTCTCCAGCATCCTTTCATGTAATAGTTTTGGTTGATGACCCTTTCCTAAATCTGTTATTTCCTGGAAGTTGCAATGGTGGTTTTCCTAATTTTATCATTCCTTTTGCATTTATTGGTTGGCATTCTTCTTAAAGAAGAACTTTCCCTTATCAACCTTAGATGAACTACAAATCTCCTATAAAGGCAGAGTAAATGCCCTTTACTTACCAATTTTCAGATTAATAATTTTGTGGAATAGTCACCTCCAGTGGTGGCTAGTGAGTTTATTTCCCCTCATTCATTCATTCATTCATTTATTTATTTAAGTTGCTCAAATTGTCCCAAACTTGGTCCCTGGTAACCTCTCTAAGCTGATGCCTGTCTCCTTCTGTCTCAGGCTCATAATTCTTTGATTGCTTCTTACTTCCTAGTACAACAGATTAACCCAGTTTCACCTTCTCTTTTCCCTTCCCCAGACCTGGAATTGGCTATTTCTCCAAAGAACCCTGAGTCGTATTTAGAAACTAAGGTCTGGGTACTAGGAGTGCCCATTGCTCCTTCAGAGTCATGAGTTTATATTGATGGTTCAACTTCAGATTTCATATTTCATATTTTTTCCTTTTTTTGAGTTCACATTTGTATCTTAGCCTGAAAACCTCCACTCATTAATGAAAATAATCTTTTAAAATTTTGAATATTTTCAAGCCCACAGAAAAGTTGGAAAAAAACCTAGTACAATGAACACTACGCTTAGATTCACCCTCCTCTGTTAACATTTTGCCATACTCATTCTATCTCTGTATGTGTATACACATAAACGCACGCACACTCTTCTCTTTTGAAACCATGTGAAAGTAGGCGGCAGACATTATTTTACTTCTCTTCTGAATATGTCAGCATGCATCTCTTAAGAATGTCAGCATCATTACCACCCCTAAGAAAATCATTAATTTAGTAACATCTTCTAACATGCAATCCATATACAAATTTCCCTAATTGTCTCAAATATCCTTGTTACTTTTCCCTTGCCCCTCATCTGGAATTCAGTCAAGGTTCACACTCTACATTTGGGGGTTGTGTCTCTTTGATCTCTCCCAGTCTACTCCATTTCAGTGGTCTATATTCTTTTCTCATGACAGCAAATCTTTGAAAGAGTCAGGACCAGTTGTCTTGTAGAATATCCCCCTATTCTGAGTTCATCTGTTTTTCCCTGTAATTAAGTTCAGCAGGAATACCCCAAAGGTGATGTTATGTTCATTCCACTCTATCATATCAGAAGGTACATATTGTTAATGCCAGACTTGACCAGGTGGTTAAGGTTGTAACCAATAGATATTTCCAATATAAAGGCACATAGTCCCTTTATAATTAATGCAATTGATAAGTAATCTGTAGGATGATGCTGCAAGACAGCATGAGTATCCTGTTCCCCAATAGCTTTTAACCCAGTGGATTAGGATATCTTGATAATCCTTTCCTAAATCAGTAGTTATATTGGGAGTTACAAATGGGATTTTCTGGTTTTGTCATTCTATCCGTATTTGTCAGCTAGCATTCCTATGTAAAGAAGTGTTCTCCTCCCAGTCCCACCCTTTATCTATCTGTTTTAATGGACTTATAGATTTTTTTAAAAATTCAGTTATTAGAATCCATTACTATTTTTATTCTTCTTGATGCCCAAATTGTCCCAGATTTGGCCAGTGGACATTCAAGTTGGCTTCTGTGTTCTTTTGAAATGACCTAGTTAGTCTCTGAGCACTTGGTTGCATTCTGTCACAATAGGATATTCCTGTCGTACTTCATACTTTCTCTGCCTCAGACCTGGAACCAGCCATTTTCCCAAGGAGCTCTAGTTCTTTTTATTGGTGAACGGTATTTAGAAACCAAAATCTGGGTGCTGGGTATGCTCATTCCTACTGAGGGTCATTGCTTCTATGACCTTTCTTTCAATAGAAAAATGTAGCACATATATTTAGAGAATCATGAGTTCATATTGATAGTTCAAGTTCAAATTTAACATTACATTTTTTCCTTAACTACTTTGATTTCATGTTCATATCTCTTCTCTTAGCCCAAAGATTTCCACTAATTTTTAATTTATTAAAATTAACAAACGTATCGAGTTCATATAGTATGTGAGGTACTGAAATCTGGGGAAACAAATGGAGTAAAATACAGTCTCTGACCTCAATAAGTTGGTTTAATGGGTAGGAAAGATAAATATATATATGAATACAATAATGGTAATATGTTGTGATATAGATTAAATGATCTTAATGTACAAGCAATACAGTAGGAACTTTGAGAGAGATTTATTATGACTAAGGGATGGGAAAATAGTCACAGGTCTTGGGATGAGTAGGATTTCTGCAGGGGAAGACTGGGGAGTAAGGGCATTTCTGGTAGAAGTGCAGATCAGTGAATCAGTGGAGGGGAGGAAGGCAGAAGGCGGTTAACGATCTATAATACTCATTATTTTCTTTATGTAACTTTTTCCTCCCTTGGTTCCTTTGCACTCGTGACATTCTACCCTGCCAAATCTGGAATGCCTTCCCTCATTTTCATCATACAGCTGCCTTAAGACCCTGAAAAGCCTTATTTTAGGTTATTATCTCTCTTTTTTTCCATCTCCAACTTTGTTATGAGAGTAATCAGTGTTGTCAGCATGCGTTACTACAGCGTCCACATGATCTCACTCCTTATCTAAAGTGTTGCTTCTGTTCTGCCAATGACTTGGAAATCAGGTATGTAGTCTGCTAAGGTTTTAGTGTAAGGTAAGAGTAAGAAAACCTGGCGTGAGGACCTGGTGGTCTTCCAGTAGGTTGAGTACCTAGGCTGTGGTGTGTGTTCTGAGCATGTGGGACTCTACTTAAGCCTTTGTTCTTTCTTCCTTTCAGCTAAATTGACTTCTGTGTATATCAAAAGGTGCCAAATGAATATTAATTGGGGAGAGTTAATGACTCAAATCCACTTAAAACTAGAATATCTCTGGGATCTTTTACTTTGTCTTAGAATTGAGTAAATTAAGAATGTCTTTTATTTTCAGAGCTTCAGTGAAGACGTGTTCGAGTCTGTAAAGTCTTTATTACAGAGTGAAAAGGAACTGTGCAGTATATCAGCAGAGGACTGCTTAAAGCAGGATGAACATGCCAATTTGACTGAGGTTTGACATATTACTTTCTATACCCTTTTCTAATAAAGCACAATGTGTTTTCACCCATTTTTGTAGAACTGCATGATCTATTTTTAAAATGGCTGAAATCTCTATATATTAATACATGTTTGAGAAGTATCTTTTAAATATCAGCTAACATAATTGTCTTAATGTGTTATATTGAGCACATTTACTTCAGTTAATAGGCATTATTGACCACTCATCAGACATATAGCACTGTATTAGATGATTCCTACTATATTCAGTAATTGATATTTCAATAAAAAATTTTTTTACTCTGAAACAGTAAATATGTGCTTATTTTTTGTATTCATTTTTTGGGTGGTTAGTTTTCTTGATTGTTTAATTCAGTGCTTTGATTCAGAATGAAAAAGCTGTGATATATTTATTTTGAAATTAAGGTACTTACTACTTGAGGATAAGATGTACTACTTGCTCACCTATTTCTCTGCTACATTAGTGTTTCCAGTTTTTGTTTGAATTTTTTTACTGTCAAAAAGAGTAAATTTTCTTTGCAATATAACCATAGTCCTTCAACACATTTATGTTACCAGATGAGAGAGATAGGGTATTAGGTTGTTGGAGCTCAAAACTGAGAAATATGTTAATTAAAAAAATTTTTTTGAATGAAGGTTCTAATAAAAAAATCTTATTCTTATTTTTGGGAATGATTTTCTTTCATATTTCTTGAGAAACTATATTTGAAGTAGGTCCATAGGATGATGAGCACGCCTTTTAGGCCTGGAGTGTTCTCGAGCCTCTCATGTGTCAGCTCAATTTCTGTGGCTCTTGACTATTATCTTCTTTGTTATCCCTTTGTGCTTTATTTTAATAAAGCTGAGCCACTCTTAATCTCCTCAGTTGTTGCCAAGTGTGACAAGTCTCCTGTGTCCTTCTGCCCTCAAACAGTTTCCAGCCCGTATCTCTCCAGCTGCTTACGTGGTGCTTTTCCGAGCCCACGTTCCTTGGTGAGGCCTTCCTTGATCAGTGGGAAATATAAAACTCTGCTGGCATCTTTGGAACCCCATGTCAGCTTATTTTCTCTTTTGTATTCAATAAAAGGAAACTTGAAAGAATAGAAGGATTTCTCTCACTTGAGGGTGTGCGTATCTCAAAGTATCTTTTCGAAGAAAGGAAGGAAATCTGTTGTTTGAGTGTCTCTTTGTTATTGAGGGCCTGTGATGTGCTAGGCACTTTCCTCCATGTTATCTGGTTATCTGATTAACTCTCAAACTGTGGAAGAGGAGTTGTGTTGCCTTAAGTCTTTTAAATGAAGAGACAGGCTCCCAGAGGTTCATAACTTACCTGCACACTTGGAAGTTAACTGTAACACTTTTGTGAAGTGATAACCGTAATTAATTAGAATAAAGATCCTCGGGTAATTTAAGAGTCTCGCTTGCTTCTGAATCAGCAGAAAGAGATCAAAAGTATATTGAGTGTTGCTTTATATTTTAACTATACTGTTTTCCCTTAATTCTTGAGAATTGATTTTCTATATGATATCATTTAGATATTTCATATTTTTAGTCACAGTACTCGCTTAGTAGACAGTTTACTATTCTATCTACAAACGGAAAAAATTTATTCCTATGATGTCAAAGATATAAAGGGAATAAAAATTTTAAAAATAATACTTTTTTCAGATTATAAAAGTAGTACATATTCCATGTAGAAAAATGAGAAATACTAAGAGCATAAAAAAAGAAAATGACACTCATTAATCCTATGAATTAGGGAAAAAAAACCCACAGGGGACAAAAGTAGAAAAGAATAAGATCACCTATAATTCCATCAGCTAGAGTTAATCACTGCTTATAGTTTGGTATATTGCCTTCCAGTATTATTTTCCATGCATATGTTTTTAAAAATAAGGTTGAAATTGTGTGCATACTCTATATCATTTTTCTGTAACTTGTCCTTTTTACTTAATAGTGTAACATTTCTTGTGCCATTAGATATTATTTAGAAATTTAATTTATATAAACTTCTGCAGAGTAATCTCTGTATAAGAGCATTGAAGGAAATAAATGATAGTATCACAGAAAGTCAGTGAGGAGTTAGCCTTGGGGGTCTATTCAGGGAAAGCCTCTCTGAGGAGGTGACATTTAAGTTGGAACTTGAAGAATGAGAAGCTAGGCTTCTAAACATCCAAGAAATTGAGATCCAGGTTGAGGGGATACTACTGTGAAGCCCTTAGGCTAGAACATACCAGGCATGTTCTAGACCCAGAAAGGGGGCCCATCTGTATGAATGAAAGTGAGGGAAAGTTGAAGGCACCAGCTAACCCATTCCTTAGGGCCTCAGTTAGGACTTTGCACTGGGAAGCATGGGAAGGTTTTAACAGGGAAGTGATATGATAATTACTGGGACCAGGTGGGAGACGATTGTAGCAGCGCAGGTGAGAAGTGGTGGCAGGGGGAATGGAGGGGAGTGAATGTGTGTGAGATGTGTTTTGGGAGTAGAATTGATTGAACTTGCTCATGAAGTGGATGTGGGGGAAGTTTAAGAACTGCATTATGGAGCCGAATCTTTGGTGAAAAACATTTGTGATTATCTTTGAAAAAATTAAGCATCCTATCCAAGACAGTCAGCGTTTTAATGTTTTATGTGCTTTTTCCTGTTTCTCAGCTCTGTCAACAATCTAACTGAAACAAGACTTAAAAACTCAAATTAGAGGCCGGCCTGGTGGCGCAGTGGTTAAGTGCTCTCGCTCCGCTTTGCCGGCCCGGGGTTCGCGGGTTCGGATCCCGGGTCTGCACCGACACACTGCTTTTCAAGCTATGCTGTGGTGGCGTCTCATATAAAGTAGAGGAAGATGGGCATGGATGTTAGCCCAGGGCCAATCTTCCTCAGCAAAAAGAGGAGGATTGGCATTGGATGTTAGCTCAGGGCTGATCTTCCTCACACACACACAAAAAAAACCCCTCAAATTAATGACGCTTTATTTCTTTTTTATTCAGGTCACATTTCTAGGTTTTAATGAAGAAACAGATGCTGCTCGTATACAGGTATGGTTGATTTATTGAACTAGAAAGGACGGTGAAAGATTATGTGGAACAAATTTTGAGATCATTTGCCTTATTAACCCAAAATTTGCACCAAAACTCTTCTGGTATCATTCCTGTTTCAAGTTAAAAGATGACATTTTGAGATCAACGTTTAAGTGTGCTTTGGACATTTTCACTGACTATTCTTATTACGCGAAGCAGTTTTAGGTTAGAAGGCCACCAAAGTCATTTATCTGAGAAGGGTGCAAACCACAGGCTAACTTATTCCCATTCTCTGCATAATGTAGAATGAAAGATTTGTTTTTTTATTTTGATGGTTTTTGTAATCTGACTTGAACAGTCAGATTCTTATCTTTTTAATTGAGATTGAAATTTAAAAGGTAAAAATTGTAAAAAGTAATGATTAACCAAGGCAAAAATTTTAGCCTGTTGATTTAGGCAGGGATTTACAGAGGGACTGATATTTGAGATTAGGATTGGCAAATGCAAGCTTCAGAGTTACACAGTGGTTGAAGCCTGTGCAGATGTGGTAGGTGTACTTTTTTTTTTTTTTTAACCCTGTGCTGCTGCTTGAAAATTTGTGATTGCATGTTTCCTTTTGTGGCAGTAAAGTGTCCCCTATTAGAAGAGGAAATAACACTGTTCAGTTCTTTATGAATAATGCATATCGGGTGATATTGAATGAAAACTCTGCTGTGTGTCTTGATTTTGTGCCCTTGCCTGAAGGAAATAGTGTAGACAGAAGGCACAGAGAGGACATACTCCTGAGACCATAAGGCTGAAAAGAGAAGTGTTCCAAAGTATTCCTCTCTTACTCTGCTTCCTTTTTAAGAGTTACTAGTAAAACCATCTTTATAAAGGAAAGTACTCTATAAGTGGTCATAGATGTTAATAATTCTTTAACTGGGTAAAATATTTATGTAAAAAGGGCAAATGAGAAAAAATAAAAGCTATTTTCTTTTCCTTTACATCTTCATAAAATTTTTAAAGTCTAATACAATACCTTGGAGAAGAAGGGCAGAAAATAGGCTTGTATTTTATAAATATACAACTTAAGCTCCAAAGAAGTACATTCTCTGGGCAAAAATCCTGTATGAAAAATTCCGTGGTTAAACCTGAGGACTGCCAGTTGATATTTGCAGCTAAAAACTATTAAATGCATAATTGGCGTAGGTGTATGAGATGCCATGAATATTTTTTGTAGCTTGATATCAATACGTTAAAAGGCTACAGAAATAGCAGGTATTAAAATATTTTAGTACATTTTACTTTTGAGTTTTTAAAAAATTGTGGTTGATAAACTGTTATGTTAACATATTTTAACTGCATAATATATAAGTTAACTACATATGTTAACTATTATGAACCGGAAAATTTATTAACCACTAGACCTTATGATTTTGGGATAGGGCCCACATTATAGGAACCTTAACAAAATGTTAATCCACAGTGTTATTTATTGTATTATTGTTTTAAATTAGGATTTAGCTGCAATTTCTTTGGAACTTCCAGATCTTCTGAATTCACTGCACTTCTGTAGTCTAAATGAAAATGAAATTATTTGTATGAAGGATATAAATAAATCAACAGATATAAACAATGGTCCTCTAAATCAGGTAACTTTTATGTATCATTTCTAATGAGTTTTTCAGGGCAAATTTTACAATGACATTGGATTGAGAGTATTAAACTTTTAAGTGCTTGGATGAAGTTTCTTTTTTTTTAATGCTATTTCCGGGAAATATGATTCATGACAAACCTAACTCACAAAGCTTTGAAATTACTGGAGGATAAAATAATTTCGGTCGTAGCTTTAAATTAGATTTTTCATGTGTGAAGTTCCATAAATGGAATGCGGGTACATATTAATTTTTTTGTGAAACTTCATTGTTTCTGAGTTTCTTGAACATCTTCTACCTTCGTATAAGCTGTGGGAATTTTTTGCCCCTTTATGACCAATTTTAAATTTATATAAATATTGTGTATATGTTTTGGAGAACATACTTTAACTCATTTTCTGGTGTAAAAAATTCATTGTAAAGTGGATATGTAAAGTTTTGTTCTTTATAAACAAAATGTTACCATTTCAGACAGATGGTTAGTTTTATAATCTTCAGCTTTTAATTCTTTATTAAATATTATTTCATTGATAATGCATCAAAGAACAATGCTTTGCTGTTTTACCTCCTAAAAATTAAATTAGTAGGTTGAAAATTTGGATTACTTATTCCAAGTATAAAAGACTACTGAGTTCATTATGAGGTCTGCAGATAAAAGTAGAACTGCTTGCCTCATTTCCTTAATTATATTCTTCATTTGTATTTACTTTGTTTTATTGGCTAGGATACAAGAGATAATTAGCTATTATATTTGGTTTCTAGTTTTTTTGAATAAATCGTTTGTCAATATTTGCATCTTTTAGATAATATGTATGGAAAAAATCTGATGACTTGTATTCTTAATCAAAACTATAAACATTATTGTAAATTGTACTAGGGAGGGCCGGCCCCGTGGCTTAGCGGTTAAGTGCGTGCGCTCTGATGCTGGCGGCCCAGGTTTGGATCCCGGGCTCGCACCGACGCACCGCTTCTCCGGCCATGCTGAGGCCGCGTCCCACATACAGCAACTAGAAGGATGTGCAACTATGACATGCAACTATCTACTGGGGCTTTGGGGGAAAAATTAAAAAAAAAAAAACAATTGTACTAGGGAAATGTAGGTAAAAGGAGAGGATGAGTCTTTCATGATAGGAGAGAAGGTGATATTATGCTGAAGCTACAGACAGGAAAATGGAGTGTAAAGATACAAGAGAACTTGGTTCTTGCCCTCAAGCAGTTTACACTATAATTGGTGAGCTAGGTGACTGATTAAATAAGAAAAACCCCAGAGCTGTTCAGTAATACAGGAGAATAAAATTCCCAAAGGAATGGATAGTAAGTTCTGTAACTTTTAAGGAGATAGAATACGTAGGATTTGAATACTCGGATAAGAGAAAGATGGGAGAAAAAGAGATTGGGAAGTGAGAAATGTTGTAGACAAAGAATGAAGAAAATAATTAAACATTATAAAATCAGGGAGCCTTTCAGGATGCGTGCATTTTTTTTTTTTTCTTTTTCTGACATTGTGTTATTTCTAGGCTTCACTTTCAAGTAATATGTTTTGTATGTATAATATGTTTTGAAATTAAAATTATTTTTATCATCTTTCCAAAGAGTCATCATTCTGGAATGCTTTGTGTCATGAGAGTGTCACCTACATTACCAAGACTCAGAATTGATTTTATCTTTAATCTCCTAAGTAAATATGCTACTGGTATAAGATACACCCTGGACACGTGCTTGCATCAGAAGCATCAACTTGAGACCACTAATGAAGATGATGACGATACTAACCAGTCCGTGTCTTCCATAGAGGATGACTTTGTCACTGCTTTTGAGCACTTAGACGAAGAAGAGACTTCAAAGCCATATAATGATGGTTTGTTCTTTGTTAGACTTTTTCTTGAAAGAGGGGATTAAAGTTTAAATTCAGGTTTTTGTGTGTGTGTGTGTGTGAGGAAGATCAGCCCTGAGCTAACATCCATGCCAGTCCTCCTGTTTTTTGCTGAGGAAGACCGGCCCTGAGCTAACATCTATTGCCAATCCTCCTCCTTTTTTTTTCTCCCTTTTTCTCCCCAAGGCCCCAGTAGATAGTTGTATGTCATAGTTGCACATCCTTCTAGTTGCCATATGTGGGACACCGCCTCAGCATGGCCAGACAAGCGGTGTGTCGGTGCGCGCCTGGGATCCGAACCCGGGCCACCAGTAGTGGAGCGCCCGCACTTAACCGCTAAGCCACGGGGCTGGCCCCTTTAAATTCAGTTTTAAAAGCTTTAAGGCAGATTTGTTCAATTGAAATTTATTTTGGAATTTGATCCAAACTAAACATTTTAACCTTTTTTTCTGATTGAGAAATTAATTTTCTTGTGATTTTTAAGTTCATTGTTATCTGGTTTTTAGTTATGCTATTTCTGTTCTTATTTAGGTAGTACTGTTCAAGTGCTGTTTACCTCTTATCTTAAGTGTTTGGAATATGCCTAGGTTCAAATTTGAGAATAGTTAGCTGGCAGAGTCACCATATTATTGTTTCTAACACATGTGACAGCATGCTAACCATTCCATAGTCCAAGTATTCCCAGATATGTGGCAAAATGTAATTATTTTAGTAAAACGTGTGTTTGCTTTTAAATGTGGCTTGGGATGAATCTGTTAAACAAAATAGTTTAGAAGACACTCCTATTACAAGTAAATATTTCATGCTTAAACTCTACTTACTCCCATTGATTTAAATTAATTTTTTAAAAATTCTGTTCAAGAATAATTTGATCATGTAATTCTTTTCCTATAGGAATAAACATTACTGCGCTAAGGAGCCAGTGTGATGCAGTGTCCCAGACTATTTCTGGTCACCATTTAGAAACCCATGATTTAAGGATTCTGGTTAGCTCTGCTCCACAGAAGTCATTGGCTAAACCTTCAACTTCCTTTATAAATATTCTGGGACATAAAGACCTACCTTCTGTGAAAACTTCAGTTACAACATCAATTTCTGAGCCTTGGATCCAAAGGAGTTTCTATAGGTCATCTAATGCTGCAGACAAAGGTAGTGATACACAGAAAACGTTTTTGTCGTCTTCTCCTGCCTACTCGTCTGAATCAGAATGCTCAAGTCCAAGTCCTGTTATTTTCTTGGATGAAGAGGGATATCAAAAAAGTTTAAAAGCCAAACTTGAGTTACCTAAAATTCCTATGATGAAAGATGATATAGAGGATTCAGACTCAGAAGTAAGTGAATTTTTTGATAGTTTTGATCAGTTTGATGAACTAGAACAAATTTCAGAGACTTCTTGTCCATTTCTGAAAGATCCTGTCATAGAGAAGCCATCGCAAAAGAAAGGGCACAAACATGAGAAATCTTGTTCTGTAACCACTACTATGAATCCTCAAAAATTCAAGTTTGATCGTCCGGCTCTCCCAGCTAATGTTAGAAAGCCGACTCCTCGTAAACCAGAATCCCCTTACAGTAACCTGTGCGATGCTCCAGATTCTCCTCGCCCAGTGAAGGCATCGGGGGAAGAAAGTGACTTGTTTAGCCCTATTCGATCCTCTGCTTTTAGTCCTCTTGGAGGCTGTACTCCTGCTGAATGTTTTTGCCAAACAGATATTGGTGGAGAGAGGATTCATGAAAATCATGGTTCTGTTTATTACACCTTTGAAGATTATGCAGATAGCATTTCATGTGAAGTACTGGGCTCGGTTCTTCATACCCGACATACTAATGCAACATCAAACAGTAATAGTATTAAAAAGGGAGAACATAAAACTATAGCTCTTAAGCATGGAAGCCTTGATCAAAAAAGTAAATCTAAAAATAAATCGTTAATGATTAAAAATAGCATTCAGAAGTTTGCAGCAGATCTTGTGGAAAAAAGTTTTGTCAGCGCATTTAAAGACTTACAGAAAGGAGTCTCTTCATGTACCAATGCATTGTGCCACTTAGCCGTCAAATTAACATCATCCGTTTTTCAGATGGCATTCAATGAACTGAGAAGGCAGCGTGCATTTTCACTGAAAGAACGTGCCGTTAGTGGTCTGGCTAATTTTTTGGTGAGTGAAGCTTTATCAAATGCTTTAAGAGATTTACAGTATGTAAAGAAGCAGATATTTACAAACACCGTTGCTAGGTTTGCTGCAGATCTTGCTGAAGAGCTTGTTTTTGAAGGCATCATGGAAGTATGCCAGTTTTCATGTCCTCCAACACCTGCATCTCCACAGTGTTGGTCATTTGACTATGAAGACAAAGTAGTGAAGTCATATGCAAAAGATTTGTCTGAATCTGTACTACAGGAAGCCTTCATTGAGCTGTCACAAGTTGATGTGACCTTCACAGCAAAGGCGGCAGTTAGTGTTTCCACAGATAACGTAAAGAGTGTGAGTGCAGAAAATATAGTGCCATCAACACAGACCTCCACATTTTCCCCTCCTTGTAACAATCAAACAGTTATGATGACAAAACCAATGCAGGAATATAAAAAGGAGTACACTGTACAGCAGGCCTTGTTTTGTACTTCTGGAATTATTACTTCTATACCAGTGCCCTTGGCAGGAAGTGCCCTTCTCCCATATCATATTTCATCTAATATCTATCAGGCAAAGTCTCATCTGTCGTCTGATAATAGTAATTCAGATGGTGATTCTACCCAAGAACGTGTTACCACAAAAAACAAAGAAGAGGAAGTTGCTTGTCTCAGAAATATTTGTTTACCTTCAGAACACAATCCAAATAACCAGAATGACTTTAAACCAACTGATAATGATATTGAAGTGCAAAGCTCTTCAAAATTAACAAGTGATCCTGTGATGATTAATAATTTTTCTGCAGCAGTGGTGCATATGATAGTAAATGAAACTTTAGAGTCAATGACGTCATTCAAAGTTACAAAAACAGGTGAACACACAGATTATTTAACTAAAGCAGTAAAGGGAAACACCCCTCCTTTTCCCTGTGATCAAGCAACACAGCAACAGAGTGAAGCTAGCAATAAGGACATGTTTGCTGATCGATTATCTAAATCTATTATTAAACAGTCCATAGATAAAAGCAAATCTGTGATCCCAAATGTAGATAAAAATGTGATACACAAGGAAGGCTTACCTGTTCCTGGAGAAGAGTCACAGTTGACCCTGGAAAAGTTCCCCAAATTTCTTGATGCTCAGGATCACTTAACTCATGGTTCTCTTTCAGTGGGAAAGGATTATGTTGCAGAATGTAGAGTTTCTACAGCTCATGGATTTTCTTTAGAGACGCTACCACCTTGTCCAACTATGGCAGGTCAGAAGCCAGATTTGAAGGAAGCTGCTAAGGACAGATCAGTGAAAAAGCATAATTTGAATAATACAGCACTTGAGCCCTTGTCTTTTGGGCAAGAAAACCCTTTTTCCCATTCACATACTTTCTCATCCACAGCGCTTACGTGTGTAGATGGTTTTCACGTGGAAGATAAACAGAAAATCCGAGATGGAAATGTAATACCTGATACTCCTCCATCAACTCCTCTAGTACCATCCCAGGCTGGTTCCAATTGGGATATCAAGAAGTTAACCAAAAAGCTCAAGGGGGAATTAGCAAAGGAATTTGCACCTGCTACACCACCTTCTACACCTCACAACTCATCCATTGGTAGTTTGTCTGAAAATGAACAAAATACTATAGAAAAAGAAGAGTTCATGTTGAAACTCATGCGATCTCTTTCAGAAGAAGTTGAAAGTAGTGAAGGTGAAGAGCATCCAGAAGTGGATGTGAAGCCAGAGCGCTCAGGGAAGAAAGTTCAGTTTGCAGAAGCATTAGCTACACACATCATTTCTCTTGCAACTGAAATGGCAGCTTCCCATTTAGATAATAAAATAATTCAAGAAGCCAAGATTAAAAGCCCTTGCTTAAGTGTGCAAAGCCAAAGAGGTGTATCACCTACTTTTTTCAATTGCTCAGATGAAAATTTACAAATATTATGTAATTTTGCAAGTGATGTGGCAGCAGAAGTCATTACAGAAGCTGAGAAGATAGCAAAAGTTAGAAGTTGTACGTTTTTCAGGCAAAAGAAGAACAGTTATGTTGATGGTGACCGAGATTATAGATCAGAAGAGAAGTTGGATACAGAGGCTGTAGCACACCCAAGAGAAGTAGAACCCTTTATTCTTTCATTACCACCAAGTTCTTGTATGTCGGGTCTGACATATAAGTATCCCAGCTGTGAAAGTGTGACAGATGAATATGCGGGTCACGTTATCCAAATACTAAAGCAGGAAGGTGGTAGTAGTGAGTTAATAATGGATCAGTATGCCAATAGACTTGCTTATCGATCTGTTAAAGCAGGATTACAAGAAGCAGCTAAGACAGCCGGAATGAAGTGCAACTCAAAAACATTTCCCGTGCAAAGCTCACAGGTGAAAACCAACAATGAACTGTTAATGTTCTTGAATAAAGAACACCACCAAGAAGATAAAAAAAGACCAAGTAAAAGAAGTGGAGGTTACTTTTGTAAAAATCAAACTTGCGAATGGACACGAGATACATATAGAAATGAGTGCTCTGAACTGTATAGTTTTTCAGCCTCTCTTGCTCACAGCATAACAAGAGATGTTAAAAAAGAGCTGACAGCAGCTACAGTTGGCTTGCCAAAATCCTTAACAGATTCTTGCCTTTATGAAAAATCTGAATGTGATGAAGATACTGAGTCTTACATTGAGCCAGAATTTCCTAAGTCTCTTCTGCCTTCCTCGCAAAATCACAGATTTTACCACAGTACAGGCAGCGTAAATGGGTATGGTTATGGAGAGAATGTTGTTCAAGCTATAGAACAGTATGCTAAAAAAGTAGTGGATGACACTTTAGAGCTAAGTTTAGGATCCGCAGTTTTCTGTATGTCTGAGACCACAAAAGCAGCAGATAGGATCACATATGCAGAAAAGTTGTCACCTCTCATAAATCAAGCTTGCAGATATTGTGACCGTAATGAACTCCACAACTGCACTGGAAATGCGTCTGAACACTTTCTCAGACAGGATTCACACGCTAGTAGTAAGCCAGTTTCTAATTCAAAATTGAGTAACATCTATCAGAAATCTAGAATTTTTCATCTTGATGTCCCTCAAATTCATGTTGATCTTGATAAGAAGACAGTGCTTGCTGAGAAGATAGTTACTGAAGCTATTACAAAAGCAGAGAGAGAGCTGAGCAATGCCAGTTTGGCAGCTGATAGCGGAATTGGACAAGATGGCATTAGCTTTGCTGAAAGCCTTACCACAGAAATAATGACCTCAGTGACGACCAATGTTGGACCTGTTGTTAGCAGGTAAGTCTCAGATTTCTTGTGGATCTTATGATAAAATAAAAAGTTAAACTCAATCATATATGTCTTAGGTCCTGTTCGGAAGGGTAGGATTATTTTTAACCCTGAATTAACAAAATCCCACAATAGCTCTTTGAGGGGAGGGATCAACCATTTACGGAGCTGTAAGATGAAGCATAGAGAGGGTGACCACCTTGCCCAAGTTCACAAAGCTATGAAGTAGGTAAAGTTGAATCAAAGAAACAGCTGGAGAATTTTATGCAGCAAATGTAGCCTATTATTATGTTAATTTACTACTCAGATTAAATTTTTATATAGCATTTTCTTTTTTCTGTTCACAAAGGTAAGTTTTTTTTATAAAGATCATAATTTAAACAAAGTGCTGTGAGGAAGAAAGCAGAAATTCTCCAAATGCTTCCACCGCTGTCACCAGTCGTCTTGGTAGGCCCACAATCTAAGGGGACAGTTCTTTCTGATAGTCCTACAGTGTCCTGTTCTTCGGCAGCTATGTCTTGTGCTCAGTGATTCTAACACTTGAGTTAAAATTTTCACTTTTTTTTTTTTTGTGAGAAAGATTGGCCCTGAGCTAACGTCTGCCAATCCTCCTCTTTTTGCTGAGGAAGACTGGCCCTGGGCTAACATCCGTGCCCATCTTCCTCCACTTTATATGGGACGCCACCACAGCATGGCTTGACAAGCGGTGTGTCGGTGCGCGCCTGGGATCCAAACCTGTGAACCCCGGGCTGCTGCAGCAGAGCATGCGCACTTAACCGCTTGTGCCACTAGCCTGGCCCCTAAAATTTTCACTTTTAACCTTCTTTCTCCCTGGGAAAACATCAGGACCAATTTGTGTTATTAGTTTGTAGGATTTTATTTGTTAGTCCCGCTGGAAAGAGAAAATGCTTCAAGTCAAGGTGGAATTTAATTGAATCACACGATACCCAGATTTTTTAGTAGCTTTTGTCAAAGCCATGACAAGAACTGCCTCTTTTCTTAGCCTTAAAATAAGGGAGATGCAGTTTGGCCAGGATCCTTGAATCCAGTTGTTCCATAGCATCCTCTTGAGCTGAAAGATGCTGTAGGTTTCTGGTGATTTAGGGGAGGTCTGTATTTGCTATGATCAGTCTGCCTCCTTTTTTCTAGACCAGAGTTTGGCAAACTACAACCCATGGGCCAGATCTGGCCCACTGCTTGTTTTTGTATGGTCTGTGAGCTAAGAATGGTTTTTACATTTTTTAAGTGGTTGAAAAAAAATCAAAAGGAGAATACATACTATTTTGTGACATGAAAATTATATGAAAATCAAATTTCATTGTTCATGAATAAAGTTTTATTGGAACACAGCCATGCTCATTCAGTTATGTGTTGTCTGTGGCTGGTTTTGTGCCCTAATGGCAGAGTTGAGTAGTTGCAACAGAGACTTTATGGCTGGCAATGCCTTAAGTGTTTATTATCTGGCCCTTTATAGAAAAAATTTGCGAACTTTTGTTCTGGACCCATATTTTTTTTTTTGTTCATAACTACATATTAGTTCCTAATATGATGATAGACATATAATAAGTGGTTAATAAGTATACAAACAGATAAGTGGTAGTAAGCTAGGCCTTTCCATAGTTTAAACAACTTTTTTCAAACAAATGTGGCCACAGGCTATTTTACTTGTTCCCTGCCACCCCCCCTTCTACCCTCGACCAACCGCAATCCCTGCCTGATGGGAGGAGACTCGCCTCTAGATAATCCTCTAGATTAGAGTCTCTCTAAGACATCCCTCCTAGGGCCTAGCAAATGCCTCTTTCTGTTGATTCCTCAGTATTTTCACTTTTCCTTTTCAAGTTGGGTCAGTAGAGAGGCCCCTGGAGTTCTTCCTACAAGCCATTGCTGTTTAATTGCAGCTTTTAACCAGGCTGATAGAATATTACTTTGTATTTCTTTTCCTCTTTCTCTTTTTTTCTTAGTAATTGTGCTAGGGTTCTATAAGTGCTGATGATTAAAAGTTGAGTAGTGTGTACAATGTACTGTTTTTTTATTTTCTATTTCTACAGTTAAAATGATTTGTCTTTCAAACTTTAAGAGGGATTCATTCAAATATATTATTTTTAAAGGTATTATTTGGCTTATTTCACTAGTGTCTCTTTGATTCATGAAAATAACCATAAATATCTCACAAAGCTATAATGTGCAGAGGGGTGGCACGTGAGTATCAAATGGAGAATTATATGATAGCACATTTTTGGAAGAGCAAAACTTCTAAACTATATTCTTAGCTATACTTTCTCAGCCAAAATAACCTAGCAGTCATTAAAAACTCTTCTATGGACCCCATCTCATGGGTCATTTCAGCCAAAAACCATTATATTGTGGCACATATCAGGAAAAGTGTTTAAAAAAAAGAACAAAGTAGTGCTCTATTATGGTTCAAAACTATAGTGTGCCTGTCCCTGGAATACCCAATTCTGGTTGCTATATCTTAAATACAAAATGAGAATAGCCCCAAAGAACAGGGCAGTTCAGGACCTGTTCTAGGCACTGGGAATACAGAATTTAAGTGAAACAGGCAAAAATATGTGTTCTCTTGGAGCTTAGGTTAAGAGTGGAATAAGACAGACAGACAAGTAAAGTAGGTAGTATGTCCCGGGTGATGAGTGCCTTGGAGGAAAACTAAAGGAAGGGAGTTAGTGCTGGGGGTGGCGGTGGGCGGCAGCATGGGGGATGGTTTGCAGTTTTGGACAGGTAGCAGTGGAAGCAACTCTGACAAAGTAACATCTGAGCAAAGAGCCAAAGGTGAAGAGAGAACACGTCTCGTGGGAATCAGGGAAGAGGGTTCCAGGCAAAGGGGTGGGACTGTGCCTCTCGGAGAAACAGCAGACAGGCTTATGTGGCTCATGTGAGGGAGCCAGGAAGAGAAGGTGGAGGTTGTGAGAGGTTGTCATACCAAACAGTGTATTATAAGGACTTGGACTCTTATACTGATGGGTGAGAAGCTACTAGAACGTTTTGATCAGAAGGCTAACATTTTCCCTCTTTTTATTTAAAAATGCCACTTAAAACTGCTTTGTTGAGAATAAAATGTAGAGGGGGTAATTACAATAATCCAACAGCGAAAGGGCTTTCTTGTGAAGATGGAATATAAATATAAATGTCTCTTCATTGAAAAAGAAATGAGAAAGGTTGTGATCCATGCTTAAAATCTTGGAGAAATTTGGCTAGTTTGACTGTAGGCTTGATTGACAGTAGTATCATTCCTTGGACTACTTTTTTTGTTCTTAAAGCCAGAAGAAGGATTTTTTTTAGTACAAATAAAAGTACTGTCGTACAAAGCAGATGATAAACTTAGGAACTTGTGTTCCTCCATAGTGGTCCCAGTTGAAAACATGAACGGCTTTAAAGAGGATTTAGATAAATGATGCACTGGGATAATAGATTAACATAGTAAGTTAGGGATGTTGGTGGGTACCTCAGTTAACTCTGAAATCAATATGCTGTCCTACAGAGTCTCTTTATTAGCAGACACAAACAAAGGGTTGGATGGACCACTGGTCTGACTCTGAATATCATTTTTTGTTTTTTTCATTTTTATCTCGAAATGGATAATCTTATAATTTAGAATCTAACACTTTTGGATTGAATCATTTTTCTTTTCCGTTTTTTTTTTTAGTCCAAAAGAAATAGAAGACTTTCAGTCAACTGAGTCTTTTGGTAGCCAGCAGATGAATCTCAGTATTGGTGATGACAGCACTGGTAGCTGGTCCAGTTTGAGTTTTGAAGATGAGCACCAGGATGAAAGCAGCAGTTTTCATCATCTAAGTGAAAGGTAACTAAAATTTTGCATGTGGTTGCAAAATTTGCATTCTGAGTCCTCAGAACTCAGAAGTCAGCTATAAATTTACATTGAGTATTATTTTAAAAATCTGAATTTGAAAATCTACCTTAATTTTTGAAATGTATTTTATTATTCACAATATGTTTCTCACAGTTTTTGACATTTACCAAGTATAGTAATTAATCGAGCTAATTTTCTTTGGATGTGCTAATAGTTGATTTGAAAAATATTGCATACTTTTGATTTTGTACTCTAAGCTTTAGCTGGACTTTTCCATGAGTTTTTGAAGAAACAATTTTTATTTCTCACTTTATTTGTTTATTTATTTTTGTGAGGAAGATCGGCCCTGAGCTAACATCTGCCAATCCTCCTCTTTTTGCTGAGGAAGACTGGCCCTGGGCTAACATCCGTGCCCCTCTTCCTCTACTTTATATGGGACGCTGCCACAGCATGGCTTGACAAGTGGTGCATTGGTGTGCGCCTGAGATCCGAACCGGCGAACCCCAGGCCGCTGCCGCGGAGCGCGCGCACTTAACCGCTTGCGCCACCGGGCCGGCTCTTATTTCTCACTTTAAAGAGGGTACTTTTTTTTTTCTTTTAGAGATAGGAAAAAGGACAGTTATCTGTAAAAAACATCAAAATGGCCCTGTAATTTTCTGGATGTTAAAGTAGTATCTTTTTGGGAAGGATTCCTTACTTGTCCTGCTCTTCAGGAACAGAATGACCTAGAGCATTTATACTTGAATGACTGAAAACACATAAACTCATTATAAAAATGTCGTTTTGTACAGCAGAAGGCACCTACTTCATATATAATTTTTCTTAATTTGTTCATAGTCTTTGAAATATTTTATCAATTACGATATAATTTTCTTATATTCTTAACTCTATAAAGCTATTCCTGACTAACCTGTAAAATTCTATAAAATCTTTATCCACGTTAACTGATAATTGGAAATAATAAATACTGTCCATAGATGAGTGCAGGGAGAGGGAAAGGTTCCCAGCACACAGACTTCCCGTTTCAGGCATATGTGGACAGGACCCTGTGAGGCTTCAGTTGAACAGAGCCATTGGAATTGACTCGCCGGGAGGGGGAGGTAAGAAGACTGTTGGAGGAGAGGATGAGGAGCCATGAGGCATGAGGAAATGGCTTTTCACTTGTTAGAACACATCATCTCAGAGTATTTTGTTTGATGCTTGGATTAACCAATAAGTATTAATGTTTTTATAAAGTATCTATTTTGTCATAGTTTCTTGAAATGAAATGTAAACCACTAATATTTCTTAAAATCTGGATTCAAAAAAGATAGTCTTTACTGGTAGCAGGAAGTGTGGGGGTAACATCGCAAATGATCATTGGGCCTTTTTCCATAACTTTATCTAGTGTGGAATATTAGCACTTAAATTCTTCTCTTGTCTTTGAGAAACCCAGGCTTCTAGAATTTCTCAGAGGGTTGACATTGTTGCTTAGGAAACCCTGGTGTTGAAATGGGAGAAGTAGGGTTAGAGGCTACTTCAGAAAGACCAAATCAGGCTGAGGCTAAAACAGTTATGTTTAAAGGGGGTAAATGCATTTAGGTTCATAAAATTAATTCTTTGATTTCAGAATGGGGAAAGCCTGGCTTGATAGCGTTTTGTCAGAAAAACACCTGTGGTTTTAATTGACCAGTCTTTTTTTTTTTTTTTAATCAATACTGTTTGTTTTTTTGAGGAAGATAGCCCTGAGCTAATATCCACACTAATCCTCCTCTTTTTGCTGAGGAAGACTGGCTCTGAGCTAACATCTATTGCCAATCTTCCTCCTTTTCCCCTTCCCCCCAAAGCCCCAGTAGATAGTTGTATGTCGTAGTTGCACATCCTTTTAGTTGCTGTATGTAGGACACGGCCTCAGCATGGCCGGAGAAGCAGTGCGTCGGTGTGCACCCGGGATCCGAACCCGGGCCACCAGTAGTGGAGTGCACTTAACCGCTAAGCCACTGGGCTGGCCCTGACCACAGTCTTAACAAGAACTATTATGCTATGTGGTGTTAAGGTTCAGGCACAAAGAAAAAGTGGAACTCATCCAGGGTTGGTGGTGTGCTTGTTGAACATACGATTTCCAGGGCCTCACCTCCCATGATTAATATTCATTAGGTCATTGGAGGGTCCCAAGAATCTGCGTGCTTGGTAAGCACCTCAGATGATTTTAACGCAAGTGGTTCAGAAACCACACTTAAGATATGTGGCTTTATGTGTTTCATCTTCTGGTGACGTCTGCTGTTTATTTTCTGGTAAAGAGATCGAAGTAGGAGATAAAAGACTTCAGTGGTTTGGACACACCTTACACTTTCACTCTAGAAAGTTCAGTAGAAGGCAACAAGTAAAAAAGAAATAATTTCAAATTTTTACAAACGTTTGGGAGGAATGTATAATTACTTGATCAGAAGAGAGCTAGTCTGTGTATGTGAATCTGTTAAGTATTTCAGCAGTTTGTGAATTTTTTTTTATTTTTAATTGTTTTGTGAGGAAGATCAGCCCTGAGCTAACATCCAATGCCAATCCTCCTCTTTTTGCCAAGGAAGACTGGCCCTGAGCTAACATCTGTGCCCATCTTCCTCTACTTTATATGGGACGCCACCACAGCATGGCATGACAAGCGGTGCATTGGTGTGCGCCCGGGATCCGAACCTGCAAACCCTGAGGGCGCTGAAGCAGAGCATGCGCACTTAACCGCTACACCACCGGGCTGGCCCCTAGTTTGTGAATTTTTTAAAAGTTATGTAGTAGATTAGGTAAGAGATGGGGCTGGAATTGCAGGATTTTTGAGATAATTTCTATGAGATGTGTCAGAATTGACAGTAGTCTTCATATGGCTGAAAGCCACAATAAAGAATTTTAGTCCTTGACTGCCACTGGTTTAAGGTACACCTATTCTAGACGTAGGAAGTAGTAAAAGAAAATGATGGAAGCAGGTCGATGTTCAGGAATGAACTAGGAAGACTATTAAGTGAAGAGATTAAGTTGTTTTATGTTGGGTTAATGCAGGATGATCATGCCTCCTGGTTTGCTCAGGGCAGTCCTGGTTTACTTCTGCTGCTCTGGTGTAATTATTGATGGTGACTTTTTTTATTTTCAAAAGTGTCCTGGTTAGATGAGAAATTGTATTGTCACTCTAGTTAGAAGTGGCATTTTATAAATCACTGATTTCAAATCTGACCCATTTTTAGGGGCAAAAGAGGAGTGGGGATGAGGTTTTTAGAATTTGAATTTATAGTCTTTACATTTTTTAGCTGTTAATTTCTTTTCATGTTCACTTAATACTTAGGTAATGGATTTTTATTATTTATTTATTTATTATTATAATTTATATATTTTATTTAATTTTATTTTAATTAATAAAAATTAATAATTTATTATTATTAATTAAAAAGAGGAATCATCATTATTAGTAGGATATGGTTAGAAATTTTAATTTTGTAATCTTTTTCTTTTTTTAGATAATCATTCTCTTAGTAGAAGTAAATGCAGTGTTTGAGATCATTAATTTTCTCTTTCTCTTTGGCTCATAGCTGTCCATCCATTCTGTATTTCTATATTTTCTCATTTTTGGTTTGACGACAGACTACATGGGCAAAACTCTGGTTGTTTTAATGGTTTTATAATAGAGCTATATTTGTTTGAACATATGTTGAAAAAATACTGCTCAGTTTTAACTTTTATTCTCTACTACATTATGGTTTGTGACAGTTTGATGGTGCTAGAGTGAATATGGATATATAAATTATTTGAGATTGCTTGAAAACTATTTAGACCTTTTAAATAATCATCCCCTTTTTTGGTAACCTTGACAACATTTACTGACGCACATAAAATGATTTTATGTTAATTCATTTTTTTAGAACCAAAATTTTGGTTTGTGTAAATATTAATTTTTGTAATTGCCTAGCCTAATATGGAGAAATATAGCTGCTTATCGCTGCAGACTAATGTGCTTACTAATTATTTTAATGATTAGAATTTTTAAAAATTGCATGTTTAGGTTTTAATCTGAAAGTTGAACTTAGTTTTGTTTCTGAACACAGTTACTTTTTGTTTTTATTGCTTTGCTGCAGTTTTAGAATGTAATTGCTTTCTTCTTTTGAGTAGATGGTAGTGTAGGAAGTTATCTGTGTGGCATTAGTAACTGGCCGACCAGACAAGTATAATGCTTGATTAAGCCTTAGTTATTCGTATTCTGAGGAAAATGTATGTTATTTGCCACCTGCTGAATTATGCATAATGTATGAAATGAAGGTAATGGACATCATAAGAGTATTTTAAATTCAGAAACATCTTTTCTCCAACTACTTGGAAAAGGTCTCTCTGGGACTATGTTTTGGTGCCTGCCATCCCATCGCCGCCTCCCGCCAAGTCCATCACTGTTTGCACTTTCTAAAGGCCTGTGAGTGTGTTAACCTGTAGATTTTCTTTTTAAAATTTGTTGAGGGCCAGCCCCAGTGGCCTAGTGGTTAAGTTCATCGTGATCTGATTCTGCACAGACCTACACCACTTGTCAGTGGCCATGCTGTGGCAGTGGCTCACATACAAAAAGAGGAAGAGTGGCAACAGATGTTGGCTCAGGGCAAGTCTTCCTCAGCAAAAAAAACAAAAAAAAATTTATCAAATCTGAAGTGTATTGGCTTTTTACAAATTACATTCCAAGACTTGCCATAGACATTAATTTCACTGTGAAACTTCTTACTTCATGCGTTCATTTGCTGTCCTAAAAGTCATTCTGTTGACTTAATCTGTAAAATAAATATAAACTTAGAGTAATTTTCACAAGCCATTGAGGACAAGTAAGAAAACTCCGAAATCTCCGAAGCTGTCAGGTGCCTTTTATGGTAGCAGTGATGGTGTCTGTTTACCTCCGTGGATGCTCCACTCTGTTGTGGCAGCTTCAGAACATCTGCAGTTATCACTGACAGAAGCTGTTCCAAGGAAAACCAAGGTCGTCTTTGCTGTTCATTTTCTAGTTCAGCTCTGTTCTTTTCTTCCTCTGGCAGTAATGGTAACAGCAGTAGCTGGAGCAGTCTTGGTTTAGAAGGAGATTTGTTTGAGGACAATTTATCCTTTCCAACATCAGACAGGTTGGTCCAGTCCAAAAACTTAAAAACTGATGAGTCTTTCACCACTAATGCATGATGTCATTTTCTTAAAAGAACATGGGTTACAGTGCCAATATATATCAACCTGCTTTTCTCCTATACTTTGACATGATTTTGCTTGATGAATTTACATCTAATGAAAAAATTCAACTATGCTGAGATATGACTGACATCTGATTGCAAAATGTGTTACTTTCATGCATGTGTTGCCCTGCTTGCTACTTTTCATTCTACCAATTATTTCATTAAAAAGAGCTTGCTTCCTACAGGATTTCTGTTGTTTTGTTTGTTTGTTTTTTTTGTATGTAGTTTTATTTCATATATAAGAAAAGTGTAGGAAAAATGTGTTTTGACTGTGTTAAAAAATATGTAAATGGCATCAGCAGAAGCATTAATACTTAATTATTCATGGAATTCTCTGATATTCAGATGCTTTGTTATCTAAAACCAACTTAGAATATTTCATCTTTAAATTATTTTAAACTAAATTTTATTGTGAAATTACTTAGTGCTCTATATATCCTGGTCAGGTAGAACTTCTTGGTTGTTGATAACTTATCCAGGCATCGTTTATAATTCAGATTTTAACATGAAATGGTGTGAGAAGCAAAGCTTCCTTTTTTATTGTCCTTTCTCCCCTTTTTAAATGTCATACATCGTATTGTAACATTCATTCTTTACATTTTAAGAATTGATTTTAATACCATTATTAATTAAAGCTTTTTTTAACTGCTTCTGCTCTTTTATTTGGAAAGTGATGGACCAGATGATAAAGATGAAGAGCATGAGGATGATGTAGAAGGTAATTGACAATTTGTTTTTCAAAGCATTGGCATGTTTTTTGTATAAGGTTCCCTAGGAGAGTCTTTAATGATTATATTTGTGCATTTTCATCAGTTAGGCTCCGGGTTATTACAAATCAGGTATTTACATTACAAGTCAGGGTATTCTTGAACTAATTTATCCAGTGTCGGGTCCTTTGTTTGTATTATTTGATTGCTAAACTAATGAAGTACTCATCAGTGTAAAGACTGAACTACTTTAAAAGAATTATTCAATTATTTTACAGGGAAATTTAGGATAATCTCTCTGTGTAATTATCTTTTTCGAAATATAAAATCCTTATTCATAAGATATAATCTATTGTAATTAGGGCATATGTCAATTTTTCTTCCAAACCAGTAACTTCTAGCAATTAGTGTTAGAATTAGTGTTTAATGTCATTCTTACATAAGTCAATAAGTAAAAATAAAAAGATATTTTAAAATCAATTCTTCCCTCTCCTAACTTCAGTCCTATACTCACACATACACATATTGGAAGAAAATATTCAATTCTTCCTTTAATGAACATAGTTCCAAATATGTAAATATTAGATACCATAGGTCACAGAGTTTTGGACCATAATTTGTAATCCTTAATTCAAATATATTAGAATATCTAAGTGAATCTGGAAGTTTTTCAAGTTGAAGCTGAGTTTTTATTGTATTTAGATGGTTGCTGAATTTTTTCCCAAAAATCTTATTTTTCCTTAATTATAAAAATACCAATAATATCTTCTGTAGAGTGGAACATAAAAATATTATTCTGTTTGAGATATTTGTTTTTGAACAAGTGATTTATTTTTATCATTTTTTTAGAAGTGGGCAAACTGAGAAAATTTCCAAAACAAATTTCTTGAAATGTACTTTATAACACCTGAGTTTCCAGTCAGTTCTACAACCAGTTGTACTTTCCTTCTTTAGGGAAGTTATGTACCAATTTTTGAGCTGAAATCCCCAGGCCTAAGATTATTATTATTATTTTCTAGTTCTAATGCCTCTGCTAATTAGACATTCTTCATATAGGGCTTCTAGAATTAAATTTTTCTCATCAGATGTCAAGTAGGGTTAGCGCAGTATATTTAGAGTTGTGGATAGGCTAGGTAATATTTACTTTATTTTTGTTGACTAAAAAGTGTTGACTTTGTCTAGAAAAGTTGTTTACTTTTTCCCAAGTAATACCTATTGAGCAGAGTTGTTCCAAAGCCTGTACGTGGTATAAACGTGTGTGGTGAGTATTTTCTCCTGTGAACTAGTTACTACTTAACTAACTTTATTGAGGAATGGTTAAGAGAAAAGAAGATACAGGTTAATATAAATATGAAATTCATTTAAAAAAATTTTACTTTTGGCACTAGCCAGGCTGTTTAGGATTTCTTTTGTTAGTAGGTAGAAATCAGGAGATTAATTATATGTAGATATGTCATTACTCGGCTTTTGAGATTATAGTCATCTCTCATTATATAGAAAATTGTAGCCAACTTTCAAATTTGTTAAATTGGAAATTGGTAAATTAGGAGATAGATTGATGTGGATTTATAGAAAGATTCAAAATTATGGAACTCCTAAGGCAACAAACCTCATTTTTTTGTTGTTGTTTGTAGTTGCAGGATGTCATTCCCTTCCCTTTTCACTAGTGTTGAGTAACCTCTCTAAAGAGAGAGGTCACTCTGAGGCCAGGCAACCAGGAGCCCTGAAATGAGCAAGTCAGTAGTACAGAGAAGCCTTGGGGTGACTTAGTGTCCAACCCCCTTGACCTCTGCAGGATTTACAGAATGGCCCAGAGACTACGTCTGGTACCATAGTGCACCAGACCCATTTTTTATTGAGAGTCAGTGGGGGGAGAGGAGGGAAAAGACAAGATGTTTATTTTAAGAGAATAGTGTGGACCAGTTTTTTAAATGAAAAATCAGAGGCCAATACAAATCCTAAAAATTATTAGTAGTGGTCTGGAATGCCCTACAAACTATAACAAAGAATCAGGGACATTCACCAACAAATTTTCATTCCGGGTACAAATTGGCAGGATGTCTGCCAGCATGCCCTGCTGCTTACCTCTCGTGTGGGAGGGCCTGGGCCTCAGCACTGTTTTGCTTGGCCATCATTAAGCAGGAGTGTTAAACACATGATATTGGTCCACAGATCATTAGTTTTACAGTCAACAGCGATTCACCTTTATGTTGAAAATATAATTTTCATTAAAAAAGAAACTTGTGAGCAACATTTATTTATAATAGGAGTGTACCAGAAAATTCCCATGTCTGGCTTTTGAGATGTAAGTGGTTACATATGAAATTTTTTTTTCTATTTTGTGTAAAGCATGAAGTGATTAAGAGCATGGAGCGGCACTGCACGTGTTCGTATCCTGGCTCAGCCACTTCCCTGCTGTAAGACTCTAGATCTTTCTGCCCCAGATCCGTCACCTGTAAAATGGAGATGGTAATAGTTTCTACCTCATAGAGTGGTTGTGAGGATTAAAGGAGTTTGTATATCTAAAGAGCTTAGAACAATACTTAAATGATGTAATATGTGCTATAAAGTGTTTACTGCTGTTATTTCTTTTAGCTCAGAAAGCTGTCAAAGTCCATTTAATGTATTTATTTGAGGTTTTTGTGTGTTTCATTTATATTTTGATTGTAATCATAGCTTTATGGTTTTATTTTCTCTCTACCTGTGGATCAAATTTTAATGCAAATTATAACATTTATAGTACTTGAATTCAGTGCCTCAAAATAGAGTTTTGCATTTGTGCTGTCAGTAGGTGATGAAAGTTATTCCTTTGTTTTAGCATTATTTTGCCCTTTCAAGGAAATGTTTTAGTTGATGTTATGGTGTGGGTAAGAAAAGATAGATTTTTTTCCTGCATTCATTGGAATCTTAAGAAATGGAAAATGTTTATATATCCTTGGAAACCAGAGTATTGAGAGTTGAATTGATGAGTTTCACTTTGTACTGTTTAAATTTAAATATTAGGTTTGGAGCAAGATGGAAAGACTCTGCTAATTACAAATATTGACATGGAGCCATGCACAGTAGACCCCCAACTAAGGATTATTCTTCAGTGGCTCGTTGCCTCTGAGGCTGAAGTTGCAGAACTTTATTTTCATGACTCTGCAAAGAAGGAGTTTATACGAGTAAGTACCTGCCTGATAGGGTGGGTGTGAGGATACATTTAACAGTATATGATGTTCTGTGTCACGTGGTTCATCTAATAAGATGCCCATTGATAGCAGAGTGGGTAAATGCTTAGGCAATAGAACCTGATAGTTGGGTTCAGATATCAGCTCTGCCACTCTGTAGCAGTGTAATCTGGGGCAAGTTCACCAGTCTCAGTTTCCTTATCTGTACTATGGAAATGAGTATAGATTTTACCATACAAAGGTTTGTGAGGATTAAATATAATACTGTAAAAAAGTGCTTAATCTAGTGCCTGGCACATCCTAAGTTCTCAAGGTTAGGTGCCATTAATAAACATTTCATGTGTTCATGTGAAAAGATTGAGTTATTCTTTGTATTTAATTGATTCATAATTGTGCCTAGTAATTAGTGTCTCTCTTTCTCTGTTAATCCAGTTTCATTAGTATGAGAAGCTAGCATAATCCAAAGCCAATACAAGTTTAAACATCTAATAAGGGACAGTGGACCAATTTGAGTATTTAATAGACTTCTAATAATAAAACATTCAGATTTGGATATTTTTATCCACACACAATAGGATATTTTTATTGAGAAGTTACTGTGTGCCAAGCACCTTGTTAGTCAAGATTTTCAGTTTACAGTCTTAAGGTTTTTGTCCCTGAATTGTCCTTACCAGAACTTTGCTTTAATCTTACAGGGTATAGAATAGTCTAATGAATAACCAATGTAATTCGCTCAACAATAACAAAAAAGGAACAGTTAGGGGCCGGCCCCATGGCATAGCGGTTAAGTGCGCGCGCTCTGCTGCTGGTGGCCGGGGTTTGGATCCTGGGTGTGCACCAAGACACCGCTTGTCAAGCCATGCTGTGGCGGCATCCCACATAAAGTGGAGGAAGATGGCCACGGATGTTAGCCCAGGGCCAGTCTTCCTCAGCAAAAAGAGGAGGATTGGCATGGATGTTAGCTCAGGGCTGATCTTCCTCACAGAAAAAAAAAAAAAAAGGAACAGTTAGTCTTGATTTGTGGTTCAGAATTTATAAAGATATTGTTGAAAGAAGTACATGAAAAAGATAGTATATAAAAATAATTTTTTTTGTATTGTTTGTTTTTACTTAGACTTTTTGGATTTTTTCAGTTTAGGTTTCTGTTTTTGGGCAGAAGGAGAAAATAAGACAGAAAGGGATATTCAGGAAATGAATTGTAAAGGAGAGAGAATGGGTAGGGAAAGTGTTAGAACTGACCTTAGAGAGGCAGACATTTTTCAAGTCATTTAGTCTTGGATAAGCTGAGGGCTAAGGAAGGCCTTAGGCAGAGCTGAGCATGGTGGCACTTGGGTAAGGGAATCTCATCCACGTGTAACCTAGGAAAACGTTCTGGCAGTTCCTCAAAAAGTTAACATAGCTTTATCATATGACCCAGCAATTCCACTCCTAGGTATATATACCCAAGAGAAATAAAAACATATGTCCACGGCAACATTATTCTTAGTAGGCTGAAAGTGGAAACATCCTGAATGTCCATTAACTGATGAATAGATAAATAAAATGTGGTATATCTGTGCAATGGAATATTATCTGTCAATGAAAAGGAATGAAGTTTAGTCATGTGCTGCATAATGACATTGCGGTCAATGACAGTAGTCCCATAAGATTAGTAGTATATATTAGTACCACATAGCCTAGGTGTGTAGTAGGCTATACCATCTAGGTGTGTGTAAGTACGCTCTATGATGTTCACACAATGATGAAATCGCCTAAGGATGCATTTCTCAGAACGTATCCCCGTCGTTAAGCAACACATAACTGTAGATATGTGCTGCACCATGGAGGAACCTTCCAATCATTATGCTCAGTGAAAGAAGCTGGTCATAAAAGACTGTATATTTTATGATTCCATTTATATAAAATTGCCATAATAGGCAAATCTGTAGAGACTGAAAGTAGATTAGTGATTACTAGAGTTGGGGGGGTTGGGAGAAATGGGGAGTGATTACTAATGGGTAGGGCTTTCCTTTTGGTGTGATAAAAATGTTGTAATGTTGATTGTGGTGATGGTTGTATTCAACTTGGTGACTATATAAAAACCATTGACTGGTACACTTTAAGTGGGTGAATTGTATGATATGTGAATTGTATCTTAATAAAGCTATTTTTAAAAAGGTTGAGCATATTTATATTACAAAAGATTAAAGTAGTTTTTACAGAACTAAATAGAAAAAAATGAATGAAGACATTCTGATTGGAGATGATAGAGTTTATTTAAACCTGCATTTATTTACTTTTTTTAATTGAGGTATAATGGACATAATACATTATATTAGTTTCAGGTATACAACATAATGATTTGATATTCATATATATTGTGAAATGATCACCACAATATTTATTTACTTTTTTGGTTGTTTTTTGTTGAAATATTAACATTTCTTAACTTAGAAAGCCATGTTTCCGTTGAGGCTAGAGTGTGTATTCCAGAAAAAAACCACACTATATGTTGTGGAAGGAAAATCCACATCCTTTTATTAAGCTTGACGTTGTCTTTATTATTTTATGTTCCTAATTGAGGGTGTGGCAGATGTATTTAGTTAAGTTAAGAATTTCCTGTAGAAATGCAGCCTCTGTACTCCTACACAGGCTATCCACGGGGTGAGGTTTGTGGAATTCTGTCTCCAGTAATCCCAAAATGTCATTCTGTGGAGGAGAGTTATTTATAAAGGGCAGGAAGGAAAAATGTTTAATTTGTGTAAAGGGGTGGCGGTTTGGGGGAAAGACCTTGTTAGAACTGGAAAACAATATTTTACTCCAACAGCAGAATTTTTAGTTTCATCTCATGTTGAAAATGAAAACTGTAGGGGCCGGCCCAGTGGCGTAGTGGTTAAGTTTGCGCGCTCTGCTTTGGTGGGCTGGGGTTTGGTGGTTCGGATCCTGGGCCTGGACCTACTCACCGCTCATCCAGCCATGCTGAGGTGGCCTCCCACATAGAAGAACGAGAAGGACCTACAACTATGATATACAACTATGTACTGGGGCTTTGGGGAGAAGAACAACAAAAAAAAGAAAACTTTATTGTTATAAAATTGTTTTCAGTTAACGTTTTTTTTTTTTTTTTTTTTAATTTTTTATTTATTTTTCCCCCAAAGCCCCAGTAGATAGTTGTATGTCATAGTTGCACATCCTTCTAGTTGCTGTATGTGGGACGCAGCCTCAGCATGGCCGGAGAAGCGGTGCGTCGGTGCACGCCCAGGATCCAAACCCAGGCCGCCAGCAGCGGAGCGCGTGCACTTAACCGCTAAGCCACAGGGCCGGCCCTTCAGTTAACGTTTGACTTGTCTGTCTTTCTTACTAGCTTTCAAAACGGTTACAAGAAAAAGGATGGAAGGTGGGAGACCTCCTGCAGGCTGTGCTTAAATACTACGAAGAGATGGAAAAGGCTTCCCGTGAGGAGAGATGCAAGTCACTGTTTGATTGGCTCCTGGAAAATGCATAGAACAAACTCCAAACCAGTATATTTTATTATTTGTTTTGGGAGAGGAAGAAACAGATAAAGATGCATAGGGTAAAATTTGAATAGTGAATATTTACATTTTAAGTGAATTGGGAGGAAAGTAAATATAGCTTTTTAAGCGCATGGTGTCATCACATGGTGTATATAGTTCATACTTTTGTAATCTGTGTCAAATATTATCTTCATTTATTCTTCTGTACACGTGTGAGTGTGTTAAGACCCTAAGAACATGTATTTGAAGGAAGGTCTAACCATAAGGTTTTCAGGGACATTGACTGACGACGTTGTTTTTGCATCCAAATTGTGCTGCTAGAAACTGCACTGAGATGGCTGAGGATAGGTTCCAGGGATGAAGAGTTGTAATTTTGTCCTTCGCAAACAACTAGTATCCTATTAATAACTAATCTGACATCAAAAAATAGTATTGAGGCTAATTTTTTTTTTTCTGATAGAGTTTTTTGTCCTCTTTCTTAAAGTCAATTTTATTTGCATAGCTCAGCTGTTGGTAGCTTTTTGAATCCCCTCAAGCTATTTAATTTCTTAGAAACATTAGTATTTTAGGTTTCTATAAATACCAAAATGATAGTTTCCTCAGCCTTTCATCAAATGACATTATTTGCTAATGTTGCCAATCGTTCTGGCATGAAAGTGAATGTATGTGTGTGCATGCACGCATGCGTGCATGTGTGTGTATGTAAAGGAGAACTTTAACCTTGCTAGTGGTTTGTGCCCTGTTTTATTTTACTGTTTTCTTGGTTAGAAACCCACTGTTAACATTAAAAAGGTGCTTTAAAATAAAATGTCTATAAGATTGTGCAGTAAGAATTTTTATTTCTCCTTTTGACTATTTTGGGTCCCCAGTTTATCCTATAAGTGAAAATAAAGGTGCAAAACATGTTGAAATTTTAAAATCTAATGTTAATATGGAAATGCATTTAGAGAAGCCCAGTAATGATTTTCATTGTTGGATTTTTGAAAAAACTCTCCACTTTAGCAAGGGTAAGCTCTTTCTACAAAAAAATGGGATTCCCCCTGCCATCAGTAAAAATGGGATCCCCCCCTGCACTATTTGTAAAGTCCTCTGACATGATTTTTCTGGGCTCTACATTTCCTACGACTTTGTGTTTAGAAACTACAAGTTGACTTGACTAGAGGACCAAGACTGTGTCTTGGTTTCATATGTGAGGGTATGCGTGTGTGAATTTTTGGTTCTTCATTAGCGGATTTTGTGATCTAGAGTAAATCTTTGGGGGCTTTGTTTTTGCTCCATTAGATTTTCTTTTTTCCTGAGCACTGACTGACTGTTATGGACGCTGCACAAAGTATAGAAGACAGCACCCGCCAGGGGGCAAGGAATAAGGGCACTTACATGAATTTGAATTAATAATTATGGTAGAGAAATGTATTTTATAACGAAAGAGTCAAATTTGCTTTTTAAGAAAAATGCCAGAAGCTATTTAAATATTTTGAGGTTACATTATAGGTTTTTGTTTTTCTCAATTTAAGATAAAGAAATAGAGCGAGCCTTAAAAATAAAGTTTCCTAGAGTTTCTTCAAATATTTTTCAAGGTAGAGAAATGCAGGAGATGTATATAACCAGAATTGCTTCTGTCTTGAGCTTCTCAGAACTTGAGCTGCAGCAGCACTGGACTGAGTTTTTAAACGTTAGGAACCACGTTGTTAATTATAACATGGATTAATTGATTATTTAGATTGGATTTTTACACGTATATAATTATCAAGTTGTGTTTAGTATCTTCGATGTATGTACAGGTTTGATTAACAGCAAAACCGAGTTCTGAATTTCTTTTAAACTAAAGTGACAATATATTAGTTTCGTAAAAACTTTCTGTGCTTGAAAATATTTATTCCTGTTATGGTAATAATCATTTTGAGGAAAGATTTTCCTCATATCCTTGTTTCCTTTGCATTTTTCTGGAGCTGTGCTGGATTCAGAGTTCCCTTATTTAGCCACTACCTAATGATGGACCAGTCATGAAGTATTAGCACACATAGTAATAATCATAATGGAACTCCACACTTGTATCAGTTCAGTGCAGGGGCGTAGAGAAAATTATTAAGTCTTGGCAGATGTGAAAAGAAGCGTGAGTTAAGCTTCCTTATATAGAGAGAAAATGTTTGAGTGTAGAGCAGTATCTTTTAATCAAGTACAGTCTAAACTTACTTTCTTTAAAGGCACTTTGTGATTTTCCCAAAGACATTCTAAATATGTTTGGTTGCTCAATGTTCAGAACAACTCTGTTTGTTGAGAACAACTCTGTCTTATTTTATTACAAATCTACTTAACATATTTATATTATAACATTGTAATATTACCATTCTGTACATTTTGTCCCTTATGAAGTCTCATGTCTTATTCAGAACTGTTAAAGTCATGATGTGCATTGAGCTGAATTCTCTGTTCAATTTCAGAACCATCAAAGGATCTGTGGAAGGAAAGTGAAGGAGGCTTCTGATAGGGAGTATTTAGAACATTATTTCAGACTGAAATGTGGCAATTCTTTCCTATTCTTCTTCTCCCAAGCCAAGTTTAAATTACATTTATATTTTGAGTATTTTTAATGTTGATTTTGAACATATTTCCTGATTTATACAAAAGGAATGATTCATTTATAAATCACAGAAGAAAATTACAATACCTGTTGGATGGTTTGATACAATTTAATGGAATAATAAAACATTTGAGAGTATTCAGTCACGTGAATATAGGGGATAACATCTTTATACTTTGAAAAATGTTCCACTTACCCTTTCAGATATTTGACGTGAATTCATTCAATTCATAATACTTTCATTTTGTTTAAGTAAGGCTTTTATGTTGCCATTAGGAGAATTTACTTACTTATTAAATGCACCATGTGTAAGATGAAAGATAGCTTACCCACGTGACTTGATCAGTACACGTTCCCCAAATGCAGAGTTTAACCTTGACTCATCATCAGAGTCCAAACTCAAGTGTCTTCTTAGTTAATTATTTAGCTAATGTTATTCTTCCACAATTAATATTATTGATTTCCCATCAATATATTGCTTTAAATTTTACGTTTTTCAAAGGAGACTTTCCACAGTTGTTTTAAAAAATAATGCATCCATACTCAGGGTGTAGAGAAAATACTTTCCATTTAAAACCCTGTCCACCTGTCACCAGCACAAGAGAATTTGAGCTTCAGTGGGAATTATAAAATTGTACTAAAGTGAAATGCATTTTTTCTCATTTTTAGCAGAAGACCCTGCACACATTTACTCACTTACTGTATTCCTGCTCTAAAGATGCAGATACGGTGTTAGTCACTCTTGTCACTTTATTTATTTATTTTTTTTACCATCCGTGTACATTCCTTTCACGTAGGTAGAACTGTAGTTTTAGAAGTTCATTGTTTTGTTTTTGTTGTAATGTTTGAATACTGTTTAATGTCGGGTTTTAATATTGCTGGATTTGCTACCTTCGGTTACTTGTGCAGTGTTAAAAGTAATTCACGTTTTTGTTTAAGATACCAGATATATAGCAAAAGCAGCTTTGCATAACTGTAGCTGTTCATTTGACTGTGCTGAATCACTACGTTAAGATCGTGTATAACAGTAACTTTTTTTTTGCTTTTCAGTAATTTAATATGTTCATTTACCAAAATATGAGCTTCATGATGCACTAAAATTTTGTTTTAGCAGTGGCTCAAAATAAATATTTCAGAAATTACTTTTGTAATAATTTGCAATTAATTGTTCTTTTATCTTTTATCAATTGTTGAAGTCTGTGATCTTTCCTCTCCCAACTAAGAATTCTCCAATAAACTTATGAGATGCCCGGCCTTGGTTTTCATTCTATAATACCTTGTTAACTACTCTGTACTGAACTAAAGCAAAGGCACATAAGTGGAACTGCTACGATAGAAGACACATCCGAATGATCTCAGTGCTTCTCACATGGTTTTCGAGAATAAGAGAAGTTAAGAATATTTTTAATTGGACACTGGATTCTAACTACTTATTTGGGTGCCTCTGAGTGCTGACATAAGTGACTCGAAAGGCTGTTTACCCAATCTGTTTTGGATTTTAATGCAAAGCCGAATATTATGGTTGCCTTGAATATGAGCGTGTTATGAAATTCCTCTGGCCTGAGTTGAGCCCTCCTCCATAGGATACAAAGGTCACACCTCCGTCAGGCCATGGAGCATCGGGCATTTAAAAGTTAGGTGCTGGTTGTTTATTACTAATGGCATTTGACTTTGTCTTAAGTATTTTAAGCCCAGAAATTAGGGAAGGATTTTCTAGCTTTTCATGAATGTTTCAAAATGCTGGGAAATAATCATAGCAAACAATGGCTTGGGTGTGAGTACATCCCAGTCACCAAGAAAACCATTCAAAATGCTGAGAAAAAGTAAGCAAGATTCCTCGGCCTGTAATTCCAAAAAGGAAAAAGGGCTCCAAAGGAATGAGAAGTTGTGACAGATGACATTTGAATGATTTTGCACATTGGCATCATTTGTGATCTGTGTCTTAGCTGGGGGAGAGAGGAGGGTGAGGGACAGGGCTTGAAGAATTACCTCAGATTTGTAAAAGAGTGAACGACGGAGCGAAGTCACATATCCAAGGGTGAATATACTCTTGGTGCTCTTATGCAGAAAGGGTCAGAGTGACAGTAAAGGAGCTTTTGCAGCATCGTGTTTACAGCAGGGACAACAGTGTGGGAAGGTTACTCCTTGGGAGTGATCATTGCTCACTCCCAAGTGTTGAGTTTCTCCATCCTTTGTAGTTTTGTAATCGCCTCACTCTCATTTTACTCTTGTGCTCTAGGGCAAGGAGGGTAATATTTTAGATTGGAAAGAGATAAAAAGAAACATTTTCCAGAGAGGATTGAAGTCCCAAATTTGACTTTTTAGCTCCTCCCTCCCCCACCCCCCATCTCTTCTTCGAAACAGATACCTAAATAGATTTCTTAGCTTAGAGCAAGGGATTAAAACTGGACTCCTGGGTGCTGAATTCTGCCCACTGCTATGCTGTGGCCCAATGTGAGATCTTTTTAAAATAGTTACCAACACTTAAAAATAAGATTTTCACATTTGAATATGTTTTGTATTTCAGCTTTTCTTGAAAAATCGGAAGCTCTGGAACACTGATTGGACTCCTATGTGGCAGCAGTTTGGCGGGAGCTGAATGATGATTGCCCCTTTAGTCTGGTCTTACGTTTCTTTCTGCCTCTGGCATGACCTGCTCCACTTCACCCATTTCTGTTGCCCCCTCTGACCCTATAGGTGTTTTGAAATGTAACCTCTGACTTAAAGCAGATGAGATGATTAATGTGCTTAGAAAAATCTGAATGATGTCCTCACAACTCTTTCTCTAGGATTGCTCAAAGAGGGCAGGACGATTCTAGAAATTATAGACTTGGTGAGTTTATTGCTCCTGAGCAGAAAGTAAGTCATAATGATTAAAAGCATAGTTTTTA
This sequence comes from Diceros bicornis minor, assembly GCF_020826845.1. Lineage (NCBI taxonomy): Eukaryota > Metazoa > Chordata > Mammalia > Perissodactyla > Rhinocerotidae > Diceros > Diceros bicornis. Next base: position 34,153,789 of record NC_080748.1, on the reverse strand, counting down.
AGTGTGTAGAGAAGAAAGAAGGGGGAGCCAGCATAGGTTTACCAAGAGCAGATTCTGTCAGATTTATATTTCCTTTTTCGATAGAATTATTCTACTGGCATGTTAGAATACCAGAGACATAGTATCTGTAGTTTAATGAGGCATTTTATATGGAGAAAAGGAATGAATAATTGCGGCTTCCTAACTTGTTGAGAATGTGGTTCCCAAAGACTTGGAGTTAATAGATCCGTACCCACCTGGAAGGTCAGCACTATGATGTGCCATAGGCCATTTCATGTATAGCCTTTTTATACTGCCTTGGGTGAAGACTGTGTTCCAATATGCTGGTTGGGGTGTTGAAGAGTGTTACTGAGCATTCCAAGGTAACCATATCAAAGTATAATCAGAGTTGAAATAAACTAGGGGAGCAGACAAGGGACCTTTGAGTCTGTCTTCTCCCTTTGTCCTTGTGACTGAACTGGGATTTGACATTTTCCTCCAAAGGTGGGAAGGTTCTGTGTTTACACACTGCCCTTTTACAACCATGGGCTTGAATATTTTCCTCCAAATACTCTTATTTTTATGGCTTTCTTGATATAAGCTTAGGTCTCTGTCTTGATACATAAATTCTGTGAACGTAGGAATTGACGCTTAGAGATCTCATAAGGGCTTCAAATGCTGTGGACTTCTAAAGAGTTAAGAACAAGGCTGTCAGAAAAAGGAGATGCTGCCAGAATTACTGATATGTGAAATCAACCTCATCTCTTTTCTGTTTATAGCAGGATGTGGGTTGTTGGGCAGGAGGGCATGGATTCTGGGGAGATCGTAGTGTTACGATAGCTTTTCCAACCTGTAAGTCTATGTCTTTGAGTCAACTTTAGAAGCTTATGGCAATGTTGGGAGGTCACCTAAGTTGCTAAGTTTGGGCAAGCTAGTTGACCTCTTCGCTGCCCTTGAACCCTAAGAAGCCATGGCTTCCAGAAGGAAGGGTCCCTGGTTGAGTGGCAGAGTCTGCACTTGATACAGACCTGGTGAGATACAGTCAATATGTCAGATGACAGTCAGATCCCATGAGGCTTCAGTAGGCCCAGATGGCTAAGAGCTCTAATCAGGTGGAAGGCAAATATTGGTCCTGCGTAAGTACTGGGTAATGGGAGATGAGAAACTCTCAAGGCTTGTGTCAGGGTCCCAAGAGGCGGCAAAGAGAGAAAGCATGCCAGTGCCAGTGCCCTGTTGAGAGTGGAAACATGTTTGAATGGGGAAAAAAAGCACTACAATATTTATTAACACCCACCACTAGTCCTTGCCTTTATGGAGCTTATTGTTTAGTGACGAAGAGTCATTAAATGAGTAATTATATAAATAATTTTTTAACCACCGTTTTAAGAGTGGTGGGAGCCTAAGACAGAGGAACCTAACTTAGGGCTTCTCTGAAGATGTGATGCTGAGGCTTAAGCTAGATTTGAGCTCAATAGAATCAAACAGGCCTTCGGAAGGGGGTTGAGGGTGGTCAGGGGAGGGGCAGAGCTTTTCCAGTGGAGCAAACAAAGGCCCTGAGGCGAGAATGCTCATGACTGATTTGAAGAACCAAAGACCAGCCTAGCTATAGCATGAAGAGTTATGACATCTTGAAAACCCTTAGACATCTTAGATAGCTCTCACTCAGAGGCTTAAAGAAAGTGTAGTTTTCTATAGTACAGTAGAATGCAGTTTTTTATACTGTGGGAATTGGTTTTAAGTCCAGCCATGGTAGGTGACAGTCTTGCTTGACCCTGTGCTTTTCAGACCATGCCTGGAGTATTGTGTCTAGTACCGGATACCGTCTTACAAAGGACAGAGGTAAAGTGAACCAAACACATCCATGACTGTCTAATGTGAAGGAGCTAAAAATGTATCAATTGAGTTTTCCCTGAAAGACAAAGGGCTACTTGGCCTTGAGAAGGAAAGGTGGGGGAGTGACCTCAAGACCTCTAAATAGATGAAGGGTTTTCAGTGGAGACAGACTGAAACTTGGGACCCTAGAGGACCAGATAAGGACCAGTGGGTAGAAATTAGAGAGCGACAGATTTCAGCTTGCTCTCCAAAAAATGGAGCTGTGCAAAAGGAAGATAAACAGATACAGAGAACAGATTGGTGGTTACCAGAGGGGAAAGGAGTAGGGGGAGGTGGAAAGGGGCAAAGGGGGACATGTGTACAGTAACAGATGTCAACTAGACTTGGTAGTGAACACGACGATGTAGTCTATATAGAAGTCGAAATATAATACACCTGAAATTTATATGTTATAAACCAAAAAACCAAAAAAAAAAACCTGATCATCTTAAAAACAGCCAGAGAGAACAGATGGATTACCTGTGAAACAATAGTTTGATTCATAGCAATCCACCCAACAGTTATGATAGAAGTCAAAAGATAGTAGGATATCTTCAAAGTAGTAGGTTAAAAAAAATCAAATTTAAAAATTCATATCCTTCTAAACTGTTTTTCAAGAGTGAACATAAAATTAGAGTAATTTCTAATAGACCGAAAGAGACAGTTAACTTATCTGTGCTGAGAAGGAAAATGACCAAAGCATATATTACTTTTAGAAGAAGGAAATGGAGCTCTAAGGAAATAGTGAAGGAGCAATGTTTAAAATGGTAAAGTAGAACATGAAAGAGAGAAGGAGCAACCACCCAAATGCAGAACATGTTCATGTGTTCCTGTTTACTATTTATGGCAAACACTTCATATCACTGAATCCAGATATCAACCTTGTCATTATTTTTCCTATTTTTCATATAGGAAAACTCAGGCTCCAAGAGGTTCGGTTTCTTACGCAATGGGCATAGCGATAATGCCCAGATCTGTCAGGCTCTGAAGCCCAAGTTCTCATTACATTACACTGTGTCACCATATTTAAACACCGAAATACAAAAAGATGACAGTTAAAATCACCTGTTATAACACCTAGAGACGACAACTATTTACATGTTGGTGTATTTCCTTCCAGTTTTTTTTCCCATACATACATTTTATACAATCGGGATTTCCTTTATTTCATAAATATTTGTCAAAGACGTTTTTAAAAACGCCACACTCACCTTTAGGCTTTTCAAGTTTGGTAGTCAATGAATCTTGCCACTCTCTTGGCTGGAAATACCTTGGCCAGAGCTCTTTGGTCTAACTAATAATTAATTGTATTTTCTTTGCGTTTCTATTATGTGGTGTTGCTTTGAGCCAAAGTTGGTACAGCTGACAATCTTTACAATGTAAGTATTTTAAGTAGATGTTTTGAGAAGGACAATATGTAAACAGGGTCTCTGGTGGCTTCCAGAAGCCAGGCAAGAGTATTTATCTTAGATTGACTATTTGATTTTCCTCTTTCCCTGTCTTCAATCTTATTCTGCCTGTCAGAGCTGACAGCAATAGAGGCTATTTCGTGCATGGTTTCCGTGTCCCTCAGAACATGACAAGAAAAAGGCTACAGAAAGAACAAAGGTCCTTTCCAAGATCTAGGCCCCTTTTTTCTAATTGTCTGGTGGCTTTCCCTTTGCCCTCCCGTCATTTCTAATCCAGTCTATCTAAAATTGAGCTCATCTTGCCCCAGCAAACAGGCACCTCCTCCTGTGCACTCTACCATACCTTGATCTAGCCATTCAGGTCGAACACCTTTGGGTAATCTCTTAGTCACCTTTGACCTCTTCTCCACCCTGACTCTTCTCTCCAAGAGGAAGGAGTAATGGTAGATGCCAGGGAAAACAAATAGTCCTCCACGCAAGGGAACGGGGAAAGAAAGTGAAACGTTAGAAGATGTCTAGGAAAGTTTGCAATGTGATGTGATGTAATCCCACACTCCATAGCCAACGGAGACATTCAGTACAGATTTTCCTTGCTCCTCAATGATTTTGAATCAGATATGTGTAGTTATAATCATTACTATTATTATTTATTTGACACTATATACTGAGTCTGGCAAAAGGAAGATGACTCTGTAATATCAGAGGATAGTAGTCACCAAGAGATGAGCCACATTTCATGATTAAATAGTCTATAAATTAAGTTAAAGAAAAGCACAATAAATCAGCTTATTTATTGACTTCCATTTTGGCTGGTATGGCAGATGACTAACCCTTCCTCTGAAAACAAACATTCTGGATAAAATATTAAAAATTTTCCTAAATGCACTGATAGGCTGGCATGAAGGTAAGGGATATATGGGCCAAAAACCTAGTGAAGATAGAAAGGTAGAGCTGTAAGCAGGCAGTAAAGTCAACTTTGGCTTTGAAAGCATTTGCTGAACCCAGGGAAGTTGAGTGTGTTTGTGTATATATACATTGCATTTGTTTATATATCTATATTGCATTATATATATCTATATCTATCTATATATCTTTCTATCTATTGAGAAAGATTTATTTTAAAGAATTGGCTTACATGGTTGTAAAGGCTGGCAAGTCCAAAATCTACAGAACAGGCAGCAGGCTGGAGACCGTGGGAAGAGCTGATGTTGCAGCTTGAGTCCAAAAGCAGTCTGCTGGAAGAATTCCCTCTTTCTCAGGGAACCTCCGTTTATTTTCTCTTAAGGCCTTCAACTGATTGGATGAGGCCCACCCACATTATGGAGGGTAATCTGCTTTACTCAAAGTCTACTGATTTAAATGTTAATCTCATCTAAAAAATACCTTCATAGCAACATCCAGATGTGTTTGAGGAAATATCTGGTACTGTGGCCTAGCCAAGTTGACACATAAAATTAACCATCTCACTGAGCTTTTGGGTCTGGCCAAAGTGAAGACCCCAAAGAACTATGCCCACAGTATAAAAGTGAAGTTGAGAGGGGAGAAAAAAACCAACCCTCTCACCCTGAAGATTGGAAGAGAAGTTTCCTGTCCAAAACTTTGGCAGTGGATCAAGGGGGAAAAAATCTTTGCTGAGAATTGATAAGCAAACTCTCATGAGAGCTTATGCGGTCTAAATTCACCCTACCTGGCTGGGCTACAAAACCTTAAGCTGAGAATTTAGTTTAACATTTATCTGTTAATGCTTCTAAGCACCTGTCAGAGACAAACAAATCCTCTTGAAGAGCCCATGTTCATCCTGGGCTTCAATTATTCCCGAAGATAAAGTTCCAAGAAAAATGAGAAGCTTAGATTTAAAAAAAATATTACAAAGTCATGAACATGAACCAGTAGGAATGAGAGAATGTAGAACAGCTCAAAGACTTCATATGTTAGTATTGTCAGACACAGATGATAAAGGGAAGCTTAACATCCACTAGGATGGCTAAAATAAAAAAGATGGGTAAAAACAAGTGTTAGCAAGGATGTGAAGAAATTGGGACCCTCATACATTGCTGGTGAGAATTTAAAATGATGCACTCACTGAAAACAGTTTGACAGTTCTTCAAAAAGTAAAACATAGAGTTACCATATGATCCAACAATTCCACTCCTAGGGATATATTCAAGAGAAACGAAAACCTATGTCTCCACAAAAACTTGTACATGAATGTTCATAGCATTATTCATAATCGTCTCAAAGTGGAAACAACCCAAATGTCAACACTGATGAACAGATAAACAAAATGTGGTTCATCCATACAATGGAATATTATTCAGCCATTAAAAGGAATGAAGTAGGGCCAGCCCCATAGCTTAGCGGTTAAGTGCGCGCGCTCTGCTGCTGGCGGCCCGGGGTTCAGATCTGGGCGCGCACCGACGCACCGCTTCTCCCACCATGCTGAGGCCGCATCCCACATACAGCAGCTAGAAGGATGTGCAACTATGACATACAACTATCTACTGGGGCTTTGGTCGGGGGGAGGAAAAGGAGGAGGATTGGCAATGGATGTTAGCTCAGAGCCGGTCTTCCTCATCAAAAAGAGGAGGATTAGCATGGATGTTAGCTCAGGGCTGATCTTCCTCAAAAAAAAAAAAAAAAAAAGGAAGTAGTGATACATGCTACAACATGGATGAACCTTGAAAATATTATGCTAAATGTAAGAAGGCAGACACAAGAGGACACATATTGTATGATGCAATTTGTATATAATGTTCACAATAAGCAAATCTATAGTGACAGAAAGTAGGTTAGTGATTTCCAGGGGCTGGGGGAAGAGGAGAATGGTGACTGTTAATGGATACGGGGTTTCCTTTGGGGAGATGAAAATGATCTGGAATTATATAGGGGTAATGGTTGTACAACTCTCTGAATATACTAAAAACCACTGAATTGTACATTTTAAAAGGGTGAGTTTTGTGCTATGGAAATTATATCTCAATAAATCTTATAAAAATAGGAGCAGAGAACAAGAAAATATTTTTTACAAACAAATAGAAACTTCTAAAAATGAAAACAAAAATAATTGAAATGAAAAACTCAGTGATTGAGTTTAATAGCAGATTAGACATAGCTGGGAGAGAATTATTGAATTGGAAAAAATTATCCAGAACACAGTGTAGAAAGACAAAGATGGGATATATGAGAGAAAAATTAAGTGACATAATGGGAAAGGAGAACAAATGTCTAGTAATTACAGAAGGAGAAGAGGGAGTGAGTGGGCAGAATTAATATTTGAAAATATAGTTGCTGGAAGTATTCCAGAAATGGTGGAAGAACCATCCACAGATTCAAGAAACCCAACAACTCTCAAGCAAAAACAGAATACACGTTAAATTTTCTGGGGAAAGCTGTACATCTATTTGTCTACTTTTCTGGACTAGTCAATAAGCAAACTAAAATGAATTTCTAGCGTGATCAGTAAGAGAATATAAGTAAATTGAATAAATTCAAAACTAGTACAGAAGAAAAATTAGAAGTCAAGAAAGGATAGAAAAAGAAACAGAACTGGGGCAAAAAATGGAAAGCACAAAATAAGATTGTAGATATCAATCCTGCTCCTCTCATCCCTCACAGGGGTTCCTGAGAGTACCCCCCATAAACTTCGTGCACAGGAAATCGGAGTCTGTTTCCAGGACATCCTGGTCTGTGAAACTGGTACAACCACTGTGGAAAACAATTGAGTACTACCTAGTTAGGTTGGACTTGTGTGTGCCCTTTGACACAACAATTTTACTATTAGATATAAACTCTAGAGACAGTCTTGCTTATGTATACCAGGGGGTATATATGATGTTTATCAACAGTAGACTGGATAAATAAATTGTGACATTTTACCCAATGGAATGTTATACAACAGTGAAAAAAGACGGTAGCTACATGCATCCACATGGATGCACTGCAAAAACATAATAGCAAAAGAAGCAAAGCACAGGAGAATACAAAAAGTGAGTCCATTCAGATAAAGTTCCAAAACAGGCAAAACTATATACCACGTTGCTGTATATACTTATACACATATATGTATATATACATACATATCTTTATAGTCATGTACACGTAGGGGCATATACATAGGGGCAATGCTATAAAAAGTATAAGAAAGTAATTAATACAAAATTCAGGATAGTGAATTACATGTGGAGATCGGGGAAGGGAAGAGGATGCAATAGAGGCTCTAAGGCACCACTAATGTTCTATTTATGAGTGGTGTGTTTCTGGATGTTCAGTTTATTATTTTTCTTCAAATTATACACATTCTTTATATAATATTTTTAATTTATGCTATATTTCACAATGAAAACATTCATTTAAAACAGATTACTCAACAAAATGTGTTCAAAGGAGGTGTGGGGTGTATTAATTAGATGTTTTCTGAAATGTTTGCAAAAACAGCTTTTAAGAAAAATTATGTTTAAGCACAACTGAAGATTAAGAAAAAAACCAGTCAGAAAACTTTTCTGTTTCCTGAATTGTCCCCTGGAAAAGGTACACATTACCTGGGTTTTCTGTTTGTCAGTCTCTTAAAGTTGGGCGGTCGGGGGTGAGGGAGGAGACTGCTGTTCACGGCGGAAAGAGAGGCTACTGCCGGGCCTGCCTTGTCTGTCTGTCTGTCTTGAATCTCCTGGTCTGTATTTCTCTATCTGGATTCCCACCCAAATTCCTGACAGAAGCTCGGTTATCCACTCTCACGCTGATGTTGTAACAAGAAGTGCCTGTTGCCCACAAAGGGACTGGGTCAGAGGAAGAGGATGGAGGGAGGCGGGGCAGAGGAGGGAAGGAGATGGAGGAGGAGGGGGCTTTAAGCTAGAGCCCTTAGCAGGAGTAAATGTGAGGAGACGGAAGGACACCACTTGGCCAGCGGATGTAGAAGAAAGGCAAAGCTGTAGCGTGGCCTGTGCGGTCCTCAGCCAGGAGTGGGGGAATGCTGATCTCCTGGGAAGCTGCCTTGTGATTCAGCGTGAAGAAACAGGACCTGAGATGCTTGAGCTCTGGGTGGGCTGAGGCGGTCGTCTTGGCAGCTTGTTCTCGACAGTGGTACCCATGCACCCCGCAGCCCGGCTGGACTGGTCATAGAGCTGCAGGGCCGGACGCGCTGCCCTTCCACAGGTAACTCCTGCAGCCTCCTCTGGGGGTTCACACTAGATAGTACTCCTAACCAACCCAGGGGCGTAGAGCGTTTTATTACAATGAGAGACAGTCTTTGGGAAGGGACCACAGAAGCCCAGACCCCGGGTCCGGAAACATGGATGATCCGCTCTGCTCTCTTAAAGCTGCAGTGTTACTTTGAGCCTCAAGGTGGTACAGCAGCACAGTCTACGGCTTACAAAAAGCCTAAATTAAACTTTGCAAAATGCCTGACTGCTTGAACCATTTCTCAGTCTCTTGCGGGCATTCCTTGTTTCAAACAGGCTGGCGCCTAATCTAGCCTGACTTTTTAGGTCTTTTCTCACTGATCTATCCACTTCTGCCCCCAGACAACATCTGGATCATTTTCTCAATTCTTTGGTCCCTTCTTCTGCTCAGGTTCACCCCTCAGTTTCAGGTCAGAGCTGCTGCCCTGTGGTCACAGGACCTGTCCTCACAGGTACCACCTGGTCAGTACCAGGCACACAGGAGAGATAAGTCCAAGGGTCTCCTCAGACAGTCACATCCTGCTCAGATGAGCAGACTGCAGACTGTCACCACCAGCATTCCTCATGTGTTCAAGCCACCTCCTTCCTCATTTTACCCATTCCCACCTGCCTCATACATCCTCAGTCACTCCTCAGTAGCCTTTTTGAAATTTTCTATTTGTTTTTCATCATGCCCGTGCCACTTATAATTAGCTTTAATTCTAAGTGTACTCCAAATTTAACTCCAAATTCCTTCTCTGCTCAAAATGTCACCAATATAGTCCTCTCTGACTATGTGTGTGAATAGCAACTACCTTTCAGCACTCTTCATCCCTTGACATTGCTTTATTTTCCTTCTTAGCCCCCTTTCCACCTGAGGTAGGTATACACTTCTTATCTCTTCATCCCCTAGAGCGTAAGCTCCCTGAGAGCTGGAACTTCGCTCATTTTGTTCTCTGTTGTGTCCTCAGCACTAGAATAGTGTCTGGCATGTAATAGGCACTTGAGGAATGTTTGTTGAATGAATGGATGGACGGGTGGATGGACAGATGGTGGATGGACAGATGGAGGGATGGATAGATGGATAGAGAGTTTCACCCCTCCCTGACAGGCCATTGGAAAAAGCAGTGCACTGGGAGTTTGGAGTCTGGGGTTCTGGCTCTAGTTGAGCCATTAGTCACTTGTAAACTTTGAGCAAGTCACTTGATCTCCCAGTGTGGCCTGTTTCCTAATCTGTACAATGAGTGGGCTGGACTTCATGATCTGAAGTCCCTTCCTGCCCTGACAATTTTTGGTTTTATATTTCCAAAAGGGGCCAAGACCTTAAGCCAGGTGACAGACAGCATGCATTCTTGGCAGGAAACTGTTGCAAGTAATAACCTAGCATCGTAAGATGCATTTATGTATGTGGATAAACAAATGCCTAATTGCTTCATAATCTTTAAGTCTTTAAAAAATCATTTTCCTAAGAAAATCTTGTATGTATTAGTCTTTGCTTATATTTCCGTTTTGACCTCTGGCTCCATGTATTAATAATTCTGATTTTTCTGACAAATAAAGGTTTTTTTAAAAAAACTTCTTATTCTTCATTTGGAATTTTCCTTGGTTATTTCTTCTCCTTAGTAATTTATGACTATACAAAGAATTGAGAACGTTCTATAGCAGACACACCTACAGATTCCTCATTTTGGAAAATTAGTAACATTATTTTGGGAAATACGTCAGGCTTTTAGTGTGCTTCCAACATGGTCAATAGGTTTCGAAATAAAATAATAATAAAAAAACTCTTACCTTTGAAAAAGAACTAGCACATTATGCCATGATTTTCCTCTAGCTGTTTGGTTGTGGTTGTTTTGTAGGATTGGTACATGTCTAGTGTCTAGAAAACCTTAAAATAGTTTTTAAATGAATGGTCAGTGGCATGTGAGAGAAAAAACTCACGTCCTGAGATAGAGGTGGAACCACAAGAAAGCAGTTCTGTCTTTCTTATCCAAGGGAGAAAATCTAAACGAGCTTGAGGGCAAAAGGCAATGCCTTTCCTGTCTAACCTGATGGATTCTCCAAGTCCCCAATTTTAATGTTTATTCTTTGCTCTTTATTATGGAAAAAAAAAATTGACACCTGTGGTAGAATAACCTCCCTAGTATGTCCAGGTCCTGATCCCCAGAACCTGTGAATATGTTACCTTAAATGGCAAAGGGACTTTGCAGATGTGATAAAATTAAGGACCTTGAGATGGGGAGATTATCTTGGATTATTCGGGTGGTCCCAATCTAATCTTCTTAAACTGGGAGAATCTTTCCCAGCTGTAGTCAGAGGGAAGGTATGATTTGAGACGAAGAATTGAGAGTTGCAACATTGCTGGCTTTGAAGATGGAGGAAGGGACCAAGAGCCAACGAGCACAGGCAGCTTCTAGAAGCTGGAAAAGGCAAGGAAATGGATTCTCCCTTAGAGCCTCCTAAGAAATTCCCAAAAGAAATTCAGCCCTGATGATACTTAGATTTTTAACCCAGTGAGACTCATGTCAGACTTCTGATCTACAGAACTGTAAGATAATAAATTTGTGTGGTGTTAAGCCACTAAATTTGCGGTAATTTGTTACAGCAGCAATAGAAAACTGATACATTACCTTCTTGTTTGAACAAACGCTTTGAGCTCCACAGAGTAAAAGAGGAGAGGCCGGGCTGGGAGTCTAGAGCTGTGCCATCCAGTACGATAGCCACTAGCCACATGTAGCCACTGAGCACTTGAAATGAGACTAGTTCAAGTTCAGATGTGCTCTAAGTGAGGAATACACATAGATTTCAAAGATTTAGTATGAAAAGAATCTTATTAATCATTTATCCTTACTGATTACATGTTGAAATGATACTCTTGGATTTTGATTTAAATGAAATATATTATTAAAATTTATTTCATATATTTTTTTTAACTTTTAAAAAATGAAAACTACACACATGGCTTGCATTTGTGGCCCACATTGTATTTCTTTTGGCCAGTGCTGCTGGAGAGCATCACTGAGGGATAAGAGGTGGTCGTAGCAATGGCAGACAGTTCTCCAACCAATGGTGAGCTGTGATGAGAATATTCAGGGAGAGGTTTCCAACAGGGAAGGACAGGCTTTCTTGCATCTTCCTGTACTGGACTGTAAGAGAAGGTGTTGCGTGGGTCTTTCTATCCTCAGCACCTAGCAGAGGAGCTGGCATATGTTCAGCATCTGTTTGCGAGTGTGCATTTGATGTTGCTGACCTTGGAAGGTGCTTTGACAAGGCACAACGAGGTGGTAAATTTGTCTTGCACAATGGTCCTGAAGGCACTAGAAACTGCGGTGTAACAGAAAACAGGATGCAACAACTAGGTCTCTTCCCTTTTGACCAGTATTTGTCACCCTACCTTACCTCTCCTGGACAGGGTCAGTTAGCATTTCCAGGAAAGAAAGATGTCAAAAGACTTAGACATCAAAAGGCAGCTTCAGATATCTGAGCCCAAATACCGAGAAGCATTCCATGTAGTGATTTCTCTTTGGCCTATTTTATCTCTGTGGCAATTTCTCAGTAAATGCAGAGAAAAATGGCTTGAGCTTAGAATCAGGAGACAAACACTTTATTTGAAATTTTTCTTCTCCTCTGATTTGCTCTATGATCAGGTTAGCTTCCTGTAGTTCCCTTCATCACGCCTGTGTAAGGAGGCAAATATTTATATTTATCGGTACCGAGCACTGTGAGGATTAATTAGTGACTCTAATTAGAAGTATTTTTTTAAATATCAGGAACAATTTGCCTCAGGAACAAATTATCCTGGCACAGGATTTGGGGTTCTGATCAGTTGCTTCCCTACAGCCCTGCCTTTGACATTTGCGAAATCTATTGTGGTTCAATAGCTATTATAGGTCCAAAATGCCATATTTGAAAGTGTCCGCCCTGGTTATATGCAGCTAAATGTTGCTGTTTTTTTTCCCCTGTATGATGTCATTTGCTTAACTCAAATGAACTTTGTGCCATTAAAAATGGGGAAATACAATTGATTTCAATGCCATTTGAGTCTGTTTTGAGGTATTGCGGACGGAAATATCCTGGTTACTTGGTTGGGATGATTCATGTAGTAGAGGAGTCTGGGGAATAAACTTTATCTTGTCCTTGTCTTTATTTTTGTTTTCTATATGGAAACTAATCATTTGAGGTTGGCAATGTGGATTTGGGCTAAATTTCTTCAATAAATTTTTTTCCGTGGTTCTCTACTTCAGACCAAAAATCTCCAGCTCCAGGCTGTTTTCCAAAAGCAAACCTACTCATGGGCCTTCTGAAAGACTGCTAGCCTGTCAGATATTACAGTCAGTTCTCTCCTGGGGTTAGTTGGGCTCAGAATTCATTGCATTTTAGTCAAGACAGAGAGTGTTACAATTTATTCTCAGGAGCGAGAAAGTGAATTAGTCATGACAATGCTGTCAGAGGAGACTGTTGCCTGGTACAAGGGCTGAACTCATTAGTCTGACCCTATTGCTGAGGCCTGGCATGGGTGACCAGTGCAGAAATGCTGATGGCCAGGTAATTGAAGACAGCATGTGTTCATATTCATAGCCCCTATTCTCAGTGATGTCTTGAGCAGACAGTATGGCTGGTTTGGTTAAATACACACACATAACACACACAGAGTTATGTTTTTCCTGATGCTTAAAGAAAGTCTGTAAGTTAAGACAAATGATATGGCCTGGGAGTAACTGACCATCCTGTCACCATGAAAATGTCATATCCACGGGAAATGAATAACATACCCACCAAAGAACAGGCTATATAAATGAAGAGATCAAGGCATTAACTACCCACAGAGAAAATAATAGGGACACGATCCAACTGCTCCATAATAGTCTATAGCAAACTATTCTAATGATATGGGTAAGATTTGTAATAACCGTATATGTTTATCCTCTACAACTAAACTATTTTAATAGTCCCAAGGCTCTTATTTAAAATTGAAGACCACTCATTTGTTAAAATTATGTTTTTTTTAACTTACCAAATATAGAGTAAAGATCTTAGGGTTTGGGAGAATACCGTTAGACCATGTACAACCAAGTGCAGTTGGATTAAGCTTTGAAGACGTGCTTGTTACATCCCCTCTCTTGCTCCCTTCCTGGTGAATGAATAGCTTTTGTTGATGTAGTGTTCAGTTCATTTAATGTTCACTGTGAGGGCTGCTGGCAAGCAATGTCTTTTATTCCCCTTTCATTTTCTTTATTTTGCTAGCTCTCAGAGCTGGAGGCCGTAGGTCAGTCGGTTATCATCATCACTATTTAAAGGTTATCTTTGCGAATGTGATTGTACTTGAGGGTTGTCAAAACTGGAGGAAATATGGCCTTTGGTGAATGGCCATGGAATAATATGACAACATTTTCAGAGTGGCCCAGCCCTGGGAATGCCACTCATGGGCCAGGCAGGTATGCGGCAATCATTTTCATCCTCGGAGCCACTGGCACCCACGTGTGGAGGGAGGTAGACATTTCGTTGGCCATTTGTTTTTCTGCTTAAACAAATATGTCTGGATTGCAGCCTTTTAAAAGACTGCACAGGCACCTGCAATGGAATCACTTGCTTAGCTTCCTCGACCAGCTGGTTGATGAGTCTCACACCAGACCTACTGAATCCCAATTTCTTTACGTAGACTTTTAATCTCAGAATAGTTGTAGAGTTACAGAAAAATTGCAAAGATAGTACAGACAGTTCCCATTTATGCTACACCCAGTTTTCTTTATTAATATCCTACATTAGTATGGTACATTTGTTATAGTTAATGAACCAATATTGATACATTATTATTAACTAAAGTCCATACTTAATTCATATTATGTCCTTTTTCTCTTACAGGATCCTATCCAGGATACCACATTACATTTAACTGTCATGTAAATGTCTCCTTAGGCTTTTCTTTGCTGTGACAGTTTCTCAGACTTTCCTTGTTTTTGATGACCTTTGAGAGTTTTGAGGAGTACTGGAGAGTATTGTAGAATGTCTCTTAATTGGAATTTACTTGATGTTTTTCTCATGGTTAGACCAGGGTTATGGGTTTTTGGTTGGGTTTAAGGCACAGAGGTAAACTGTCCTTCTTGTCACATCACATCAGAGGAATGTACTATCAACATGATGCACTGTTGATGTTAACCCTTGATCACCTGGCTGAGATGGTTTTGACAAGTTTCTCCACTATAAAGTTATTCTTTTTCTCTTACTTTTTATACTATACTCTTTGCAAAGAAGTCATTGTGGGTAGTCGACACTCAAGGAGTGGGGCGTTATAGTCCACTTCCTTGAGGGAGGGAGTAGCTACATAACTGTTTGGAGTTCTTCTGTATGGGAGATTAGTCTATTCTCCTACATTTATTTATCTATTTAATCATTTATTTATATCAGTATGGACTCATGGATATTGGGTTATAATGAAATACTACTTTGTTAATCAAATTACTCTACCTTTGTCCATTGGGAACTCTTTCAATTGGCTCCCGTATCCCTTTGATATATTCCCATAGTTGTGGGTTTTTGGGTGCACTTCTGGGACTTCCTGCTACTAAAAGATGCTCCAAGAATCCACATTTGTAACAGGCTCCAACATACTCCAAAAGGCAAGATTTATCATTTTCACCATTGAAACCAGAAATTTCCAAATGGCCTGCTTATTGGTGGATGCGGAACACAAAATAGTTAAAAAAAAAGCCTCGTAGAATAATTTGTATCTTCAAAACCTCCCTCAGCTTGTTTGTAACCTCTACAGCCAAGGCATGTACACAGAGGCAGTTATTCAAATCCAATCGAGAGACCAGGACTCATCTGAGGAGAATCATCAATGACACATTTTCCTGGGAGTTGCAGGGCTTCTGGGCCACACGCACGTTGCTGGGTGAGGGCAGCAGTTGTTCTGAGTGTGCCCACTGCCTATCAAAGAGGATCTTGAACCCCATCAGCTGCTTCCTTGGGACTTGCTAGTGACTTCCCTGAGAGGGAGGGTCAGAAAAGATCCATAGACAGCAAACCTGAAGGGTGGCTGTGGAGTGCGGCTAGGGTGTCATTCAGAGAGGAGCTGTGCGGGGCAAGGCCAGGGTTGTGGGTGAGCCTGTGCTACAGGAATGGGAATGAAGCAACTGTGCTTGCATAGGATATTAAGTGTGTGTCTGTGTCTGTGTGTCTACTCTGACTTGCACATGGGTAAACATTTCCTCCATCTTCCCTGATCACTGCCATCTACCTTTATAACTGGATCAGATTTGAGAGCCTGTTGCCACAGAATGAGCATGCTGTGTTGACACGTTGAATCCATGGAGGTACATCTAATACCCATTTCAGATTCTTGTTGAACACTGTATGGTGGTGAAGCAAATGCAACCACAGCACACAGAATCCCCTCAGCACGAAGGTAACTGGCACCTGCTTTTCTTGGCTCTTCCTTGGTGTCCATATTTGCCTTGGCTCCTCTGCCATTGCTGAACATCTGTTTACTTCTTCAGAATGCATCTGGTAGTGTTTCTAATCAGTAATAACAACAAATTACACCTACTCCTTCACATTACGGCCTTTTTAAACTGCTGAATGTCTGGTCTCATGGGCAGGAATCGCTTGTCAGTTATTATTGTGTACACCCCATTTTATCCATTTCGATTATTCCTCCTCCTCTCTAGCCCAGGTCACTCTCCCTGCCTCCCCCTGACACACACATCCTGCTCCATTCTGCAGAGCACATATAAGAACTTCCTCCAGGTAATCTTCCTCTGGCAGGCTACATTGTCAGCAGCAGCTGGCCTCCAGGTATGATTCTTGGCACACTCTACAGAATTCTGGAAGCATTTGTGCTTTTTAGCACTTCAGCGGCTATTGATTATTTTTATTGGGTATTGGGGGTGTTGTGTTTTGTCTCACAAGGTTTTTTCCCATCTGTTGCTGGGCTTGAGTTTATGGCAGAGATTCATTTGAAATGGGATTGCTGTCTGTTTTTTCCATTTGAGGCAAGAGTGCATATGGGCTCTACTTTTAATTCTCTTGCTGCCACCTGGGAGGAATTTGTCATCTCATTCCTAAAGTAAAGAAGAAAAAGAACCACATCTGAAATCATCTAATGCCAATTTGTGCCAACAACACTGGGACAGCAACTCCAACAATTTGTGTGATTATCTATGTCTAGAAAAGATCTGTCAGTGGGAAGACATCCTTTGAGTTTCCACTCAAAGTCTGTAATAATGATGATAAAAGTAATGTTAGCAACAGCAATAAAGTAACTTACATTTGTTGAATGCTGTCTAGTTGATAAAAATCCTTTCACATAGTTCAGTTTTCACAATAACTTTATGAGGTAGATATACCACTTTCATTTTACAGCGGAGGAAACTGATGTTGAAGGGTTTTTTTCTCCTTCAAACTCATAAAACTCCTAAAGGTGTACAATGATTATTTGACTGGAGAAGCTAGGTAAATAAACCAAGCAACCAAATTACAAAAGGGCTAGTATCAAATGGATGGAGACACAAGTAAGGATGAACCATCTTCATGTGTCTTTGTGGATTTGAACAAAGTGCTAGGGGTCTTGCCTCTAGGATGGTGACCCATCCTAGAGGTTCTTGCCCAAGATCTGCCTCCTCGCCTGTTTCTCCTGGGTCCTCTCTCCTGGCCTCAAGGCTGCTGTGCACTTCTCCTTGGCAGTTCCTCTCCAGGCCTACCCCCCACGGAGGAGGTACTTTCCTGTCTGTTCCCCAAGGATACTCCTCTGGGCTTCCAGCCACCCAGCACTGACCTTGAAGTCACCTCTTTTATTCCCTTCCTCCGGGAATTCTCAGTGGGATTCCGTGCTAACCCCTTACCCATTTCTTCTTCCCAAACTGTCAGAGAGCATCTAGAATGCTACCCAACTATTAAGGCAGGTTCTAGTCTTCAGTGAAGCCTGACTTTTTACGTATTCAAATGCTGACACCTGGCTCTTGGGTCCTACCCTGCTGTGGTTGCCAAGGCTCATGGGCTGGCTGGGTTCATCATCAAAAGGGTCCCTTCTTTCTCATGGCCAATCAGGGGTATACCCAGAGGCAGAGGGTAGTGCAGGCATTTCTTTGGGAGTTCCTCTCCTTCGGACAATGGAAGCCCATCTTGCACAGGCTTCCGGAAGTCCCCTTTCATCTTGGCTTTTTGCCGACTCTCCCTTTCTATCTCTCCCCTTCAGGTCCTGCTTCACCCAGCAGCGGTGATAGCTTCCCTTCTTGTTTAGGTGTGGACACGCCCTGTTAACTCTACATCCTTAATGTTCTTCAGAGCCAAGTACCCATAAGATAAAACAACAACAAAAAACTCCTCTTGCGTATCCAAGTTGATAAGTATTATGCCAAGACCTTTCCACCCTGAGCACACACAACACACAAACCAGGGGTGAGATTGGGAGGGTTTGGGTGAACAGAAGTTCATCTTACGCCATTAGTGATCTCCAGTAGCCTGGAGGATTCCCAGGTCTATCTAGTTTTGGAGCCAGTGTTATATAGGGACCCCTGAAGCAGGATACATGTGCCCCTCACCTCTGTTTCTTTTAAAACAATCACTTCCTTTGGCAGCAAGTTCCTGCTTCTCATGTGAGGGACACCTCCATCTCCTGGGAGCGGAGCAAAGATGACTAACATCCCAGAGCCCAGTGGTGACTGCTCATACTTCCCATGTGTCTATCTGCCCCAGGTTTTCTTGATGACTCATGCCATTCCCTATATTCTGTTTCTTGCAAACCTTCCTTGAAGAGTTATTCAAATATTGTGCCAGACAGTATGAGGGTGGTGGTGCAAATAATGGAAAGGTTTTGTTTTTGCTCTCCTGAGACCCATATCGCAAGGGAGAGGTAGCTGGTAGATAGTCATTTTCATAATTTACATTTCCTTTGATTATTTGTTTGTTTGCATTTCTGTTGACTAGAGTGTTAAGAAAACTCCAGAGGAGGGAGAGTTGAGCTTTGATGTAGACTTTTCTTGTGAGAGATAGAATTTGGTCATGACCTTGAAGGATGTCTAGGACTGTGACTGGCAGGAATATACAGTTGAAAGAATGGTCATGCACAGCAGAGCACAGGAGTGTGTGTTGGGGGTTGTCCTCACAGACCCTAAGTAGACCCATGTGACTACTCATATGGCTAGTGTGGTACTTGTGGGTGATGTGGGGAAAAGGAATGGAAAAGGACATTGGAGTGATGCTGTTGAGGGCTTCCATAGTAGAGGAGTGTCTTCCAGTTATCCCAGTGTTAACAGCATAAAAGTACTTCGTATATACGTTACAAATATCCGGTATAATTCTTTGCAGGGGGAAGGCAGCTATCGCTCACCACTATACTGTCACTTCCAGCGTTGAGCTTTTTAGAAGATGTGGAAAAAAAATTCACCAGTATCCTTGTACCTGTGTGGAATTTTTTTTTCCGTCAAAGTGAATGATTTATTTTATTTGTTTAAGTCTGTTTTGACTTTGTAAATGGCTTTATGCCCTTTTATTTTTGTTTTGTGCTTGTAGCCTGCGTGTTTGGGGGCTTAAGAATGCAGGCTCAGGGGCAAATCTGCCTGGGGTTAATCTCAGCTCTGCTGCTTCCCAGAGGTGCAATGATGGGCCAATTACCTACTCCCCTGTTTTTTGGTTTCTTTATCTATAGAATGGAGGTAATAATAGTATGCACATTTCAGGGTTATTGTGAGGATTAAATGAAATTATATATGTAAAAGCTCTTACTGCCTGACACAGAGTAAACGATATGTATTCGCTATCGTTATTACGCTTTTAAAAACTAAATGACTTATTCATATTGGTATTGAAAGAATTGAGAGAGTAATATATACACACGGTGAAGCAACAACCACAACCACAACCCTCTATTAGTCCCAGAGGGTGAATAGTAAATGAACCCTCCCCACCCCCCGCCCCAGCCTCCCAACACTTCCCCGGCCTGAGGCATCACTGTTCCGTGTCTCGTGTACCCTTCCAGAATCCATTTGCGTTTCTAGAGCATATATGTGTGTGTGTGCCTCGGTCTCTCTGAATCTGAAATATATGTGTGTGTATGTGTATGTGTGTGTGTGTGCACGTATACACACATGTGTACATGTATGTATCATTTTGCACCTTGTATTTTCACATTATAACATATTTTAGTGCTCATTCCCATATCGGCAACGTGGACCTATGTAATTCTTTTAAATGATGACAACAAAGTATTTCACTTAAGATATATAAACCCAGTCCCTTATAAACGCAATATTAAGATTGCTTCCAGGGGCTGGCCCTATGGCATAGTGGTTAATTTCCACATGCTCCGCTTTGGCGGCCCAGGTTCACGTGTTCAGATCCTGGGCACAGACCTACACCACCCGTCAGCCACGCTGTGGTGGAGACCCACATTTAAAGTAGAAGAAGATTGGCAACAGGTGTTAGCACAAGGCTAATCTTCCTCAGCAAAAAAGAAAAGAGACTGCTTCCAGTCTTTGTGTAACAAATGACGTTCCAATGATCATTTTCATACATTTTCATTTTGGTGGGTATTATCAAATTGTAAAGTATGAGGTGAGTTCTGTCTTTCCATAAACTCTTCAGAGCAATCTACATCTTTCACTCACGCTTTGTGAGGCAGATTTACTGTGGGGGATGTGACATGAGGTGTATCCAGCTTCAAGGTGGTGTAGAAGAAACAGAGGTTACCCGTGTGAGAGGTACAAGGAGAATGTTTTTAGTGAAGAAAATCCCTCTGACGGAATAGTATTACCCTTAAAATATTTCCTTTGAAAAAATTTTGTTATATTAAGCACAAAAACGGAATGCACATTTTTATTTGTTGTTACTGCGTCTGCTGCTTTCTTAATGTACTTTAAAACAAACCCATGAGTTAAAAAAAAAAAGACGAGGAAGAAACGTCTGTGTACAAGTAGGTGAACATCCTAACATGTTCCGTTAGTTTAAAAAATTTTCCGTATTTTTTCAAGTTTTATGGGATGAGCATGTGTTGTTTCATAATGGAGACTAGGATATAAAAAGACGTACTTTTTAAAGTATCAAATTAAAAGGGGAAAAATTCTGCTGGAGGAAGACATACAGATAATTGTACAAAAAAGGGACAAACAGTGAAGAGGGACGCAGAACAATTAAGAAAGCATAGCAGTTGGGTCTATAGCTGAAATCTGAGGAACTCCAGTCAACCCTGTGGACAAATTGTACTTCTGCTATCCCAATAAATATTAATATTTGGGGATCTTGAGTCGTTGAAAAATAAGGCTTAGCAAAGATATAATCAATTGGCTCAAGTAAGCTAGCGAGGAATTGTATAGTATGTGTTAAAACAATCTTCATCAAGATAATTTTTGAAGTGTTGTCATCTAAAGGAGAAATCAACTATTATCCGGAAAACACGCTTGTATAGACAACTTCACTACTTAACAATACTGGATAAATGAGGCCTGACTGTATTTAGTCTTCTTAAAAATATACTGTTACTTTTAAAAATGCTATCTGCAGACAGATCTGCTTGTTTATTACTTGGTTAACTATCTTTGATTATACTATTCCCTCCTTGTTCAAGTTGTTTAAGAAACTGTCACTATAAAATGTTGATGGTGTCCATGGCAAGACTCAGAAAAATGACCCACAGGTCTTATTCCTTTCCAAAGAATTCAAGGGACTTTCCAAATTAATTTATTTGAATTCCACTTGGAATTTGCAGTTCAGAAAAGGGACCGATAGAAGCTAACGTTTTTACCATCTATAAAGATAGGGTTTACAAAGCAAATGACTTATGTTTAACTTTCAGGAAACAATCTTCTTAAGTACCATCAAGTTTTATTACGGGTGTCTGTTCACAAACAAACGGTGTGTGGTATATGATGTTACTGATCTACTTAATCTTTTTATTTAACTTCCAAGGGATTTACTTGACAATAGTCTATTAGTCTACTTGAAATGATAGATTTTTTATTTTTTGAAGAGTCAGATTTTCTTCCTAACCCTCTGTCATTTCTTAAATGGGTCTGGATTATTGAGGATAATACCCTATTTCAATACTCCATTTTGTGAATTTATTGTATTGAATATTCTTGAAATTATGGGTCTTGAATTTCAATCTTTTTTTCCATGTGGAGATTTTGTTGCAATGGAAACTTTGATCTCTACAAAGTGAGTAGCCATTTTCTCCTTATTCTCAATCTGTCCTTATCCCCAATGTTAAAGAAGGTTCTGCTAGGCCTCCCCCAGCACCCCCGCCCTCACCATTTTCCCCTATTTTTCTAATACCGGGTACATACCAGGTACATAAGCTACTCAGGAGAAGAAACCACTGTTTGTCTCTCACATACACGTGATGACATGTTTCTTACACCCTTCCAGTGAATGCCCAGCAACGCCTCCAGGCTCTGGCCCTCATGCTTCAAGTGGCTCCTCCAGGGGTCTTGAAGCCTTTCAGATTAGGGCAGTCCATTCTTGCCTGAACTGACAGGCCAGCCCATCTGAGCACCTAGCAGAGCCCTCTAAGCTAGATGACTACATTCCTGACTTAGACAAAGCTGAGCTTGAAGAACTTTGGATTGGACATTGGAACCCTTGGATTTTTTCCCAAATCTTGACCTTGGGATGTTACCTCACCTCTCTTGTCTTCAATTCCACCATTTTTGATATAAGAAGGTGATAATTTTAAAAGGTCTTTTCTGGCTCTGAAATTCTATGATTCTCGTGGAAGAAAAAGAAAATCATAGCTTAAATCAGGATGTAGTTTTAAGCCTTGTTATCACTACCAAGACTGTCCAGATCTCTCTTTTCCCTCCCCCATGTTCCAGAGTTCATCATTCCTTCCACTGTGTTTCCACAGTGCTTTGGCCTTAAAGGCCCCCCACTGGAGAGTTTTATCATGTGATATTATAATTATCTATTGATAGTATCTGTCTCCTCTCTGGGACCATGACCCCCTAGAGGGCCCACTCATCTTTGTATCTCCAGCCCTACACTCAGAATCTATCACAGCAGGTACCCAGGAAGGACTATTGAACAGCCATCCATCTCTGAGATCCTGAGAGTCTTTTTCATTCTCAGAGCACTAGACTGGCAGTCAAGAGACCCTGGTTCAGCAGCTAACCATCTCTGAGCCCCTGGACACCTTGCTTAACCTGTAGTTTGCCAAAATCATTAGGTTGTGACAAAGATCAAATAATATGGTGCACAAGAAAATACCGGAGAATAAAGAGCTGTTAATATTATCATTGATCCCATGCTAAACCCATCGTTACCATCATCACTTTACTGGTGAGGAAATCAAGACTCAGAGATGACTTGTTCAAAACACTACAGTTAGAAAGTGGATGGTCTGGGATTCAAAGCTCATGCTCTTTCCACTATACCGTACTGCCTCCTGCTGTGCAATGTATATTGTTAAAGTATGTTAAAGTATGTATATCAATATTTAGTGAATACATACTATGTGCACGGTGCTATGTGTATGTATGTTATTGGTTGTGGTGAGGGGTTGTAAAAATATGGTACTTAGATGCTGCATTCGTATCCAATGGGTACTTTTTAGTCCTCATCCTATTTAATCTCTCACCACCGTTTGATTCTGTTGACTACTTCCTCCGTAAAACCCACGCTTCCCTTGTCTTTTGTCATACAGGCCTCTCTTTGTGGCTACTCCTTTTCAGTTTCTTTTGAAGAGTTTTCTTTTTCTACCTAGCCATTAAGTGTTGGTAGTTCTTAAGGCTTGGTCCTAGACCCTCTCCTCTTTTTATTCCTTCTTTCTTCCAATGCATTACCATCTAAGACAAGGGCTTCAGGGGCTACCTCTATACTGATGATTTCTAAATTCATATCTCTGAGCTCCAGGCCACTATTCCTACTAGATATCTCCAGAACATCACAAATTTAGGTACAAAACTAAACTCATGCTGTGCGCTCTCCTTCCAATGCCCTTTCCTGGTTTTCCTCTAGTTTTTCTGAATGCCATCATTGATATAAACCAGAAACCCCGGAGTCTTCCTTTGAACTGCCTTCTCCTTCACTCTTCCTCTGGATTCATTACCAATTCCTATCAGTGTTTCCACTAATTAGTTCTCATGTCTGTCTCATTCTCTCCGTTTCCACTGCCATCACCACTGCTCACCGAGACGGCTGAATTAGCATCCTGACTTTGTCTTCCTCCATCCTCTCTGGCCCTCCTCCGCCACTCCCTTTTCCACACTACAGACAGAGTCATGTTTTTAAAAATGCAAAAATCATTCCTCTTCCTCATCCTTAATGGGTTTACGTTGCTCTTAGGAAAAGAGCCAGATCTTTTTCGTAGCACAGGCTCTGAATAGTCTGGTCTTGCCCACTTGTCTTGCCTCATCTCTTCCACTCTTCCCCTCTCTCTACACTTCAGTCTCACTGGCCTTGTAGTTCTAAGGACTTGCCTTCTCTGTTCCATGACTGGGTCTTAACGTAGGCTGTTTCCTCTCTTTGGAATCCTCATTCTACCCCCAATCCCCCTGAGGTAGCCAGAATAATGGCCCCCAAAGATATCCGGGTCCAAATCCCTGAAACCTGTGACTATTACGTTACATCGTATCAGGTATTTTGCAGATATGGTTAAGGATTCTGAAATGGGGAGATTATCCTGGATTACCCTGGATGAGCCCTAAATATAATCACTAGAGGGAAGCAGAGGGATACGTGACACAGAGACAGAAGTAATGTGTTGATGGGAGCAGAGAGAGATTTGAAGGTGCTATGATCTGACTTTGAAGATAGAGGAAGGTGCCATGGACAAGGAATGCAGCACTAGAAGCTGGAAAAGGCAAAGGAACAGATTATCTCTTTTAGAGCCTCCTGAGAGAGTGTGGCCCTGCCTACACCTTGGTTTCTGCTCAGTGAAACCCATTTTGGACTTCTGGCCTCCAGAACTGTAAGATAAGAAGTTTCTGTTATTTTAAGGCACTAAGTGTATGGTAATTTGTATAGCAGCAATGGTAAACTAATACAGTACTTTATTGTTTAAGCACAGTCTTTGAGCTCCCCAAAGTTAAAAGAAGAGAGGCGAGGTCAGGGGTCTAGAGCTGCACCATCCAATATGGTAGCCAGAGCTACAGGTGGCTACTGAGCACTTGAAAGTTGCACTTGGACTAGTGCAACTGAGGTGGGACTGTGAGAGATTTGGGTCATTTTCCAAAGAGCAATGCAAATCCATTGGGGATGGGGGAGAGGAATGCATTTGAATTTGATGGGGCTGCCAACTGAGGTTAACCCTCCCTTGCTCCAACTACAGTAACGGGCACATGACTCAGGCTTGGACAATCATGGTACACTATCTCCAAGGCCATGGTAACTGGCCTGATGGTCTAGTACCCGAGCCAAAGCAATCAGGGGCCTCTCCAGGGATTTTACATGAACATGGAGATGGCAAGCTCTTTCTTTTCCCTAGAGTTGCTGGGCTGGGGTTATGCAAGACTGGAACTATCTGTGACCCAGTGCTCCCCTTCTCCCTCTGCCTGGGGGAAGTGCATCAATAGCAGGGTGAATACAGTTGACATGGAGAAAGAAGCAGGGCTGAGATTGGCGGGGGCGGGTACAAAGAGAGAGAGAATGACCTTATGACACTTTTGGAGTCCCTGGTGTCCCTAAAGCCACTTTTATCCCTGAGGTCACAAGGATCACAAAGAGCTGGGGTTGTAGGAGGCCCCCTTTGCCACCGTGTGGAGTGAGCTTGCGAAGAATGAAGCCAACAGGGAGGAAGGCAGAGCTGAGAGATTGTGAAAAAGAGCAGGCATCTGAAGACAGCTTGTGAATTTCTGAGAGCCAATGTGCCTAATGCTAGCATGACCTCTTAGAAGTCCCAATCATGCAAGCAAATAAGTTCCCCTTTTTTCCCTAAATATTTTGATTTAGGATTCTTTCACTTGACCAATCGAGTTTTATTCATACAGCTAGCGAAGTTACTGTGCGTTATTTGAAATAAGATTTAAAAAATTTATATTTGCACTGTGGAGAGAAAAAGAAATTATTCAGAGATTCTTGAAAGAAGATTAGGCAATGTAAGCAATAACCTATTTACAATAGCCTTGTAAACAGCTGCAATAAATCCAGGCCCCAGTAAGTCAACTGCTTCCCTGCTAAGTTCCATTCTACCTCTCCTCCTCCCCCCACCATTACTGGGAGAGTTGTGATGCCAAAGAAGGCACAGGATCTCTGATCTCAGTTCTTTTATTGCCCTTCATCTCTGTCCTGTTGGTCATGATTTGTAAAGTATTAAAATATAAGACCTACAAGGTAAGGAATTTTTGGTCTGTTTTGTTCCCTGTTGTATCTTCAGTGCCTAGAATAGTGACTGGCTCGTAATAAGTGCTCAAAGAATATTTTTGAATGAATGAATGGCAGCAACACTGACTTTGCACGTACTGCGTTAGGTACATTAAGCGATGCAAGGGAATTGAAGAAGTTAGGAATGTTTCCCTGCCCTCACGGAGGGTACAGATTAGTTTTTATTCTATTTTTTTCTTTTTTAATTTATTATAAGCCCATAGACTGAAAATCATTGAATTTTGTTGTCTTATAATTTGTAAAATATACTTCAAAAGAGCATCCATGTTCTTAGAGATTCTCACATTATCTGGTTCAGGTATTACCTTGGATGCTACAAATGCACACGGATCAAATGCTTAAGAATTACAGACTCCTTGGAAGCCCCAGGGTTATCCTATGAGATACAACCAACTTTTTGTGTTTAAGCCTAGGAAATAGACAATTGAAAAAGTAGGATGATTTCATTCCACATCTGGGGTAAAAACATGGCAGTGCATTCTGTGTTACTCATGGAGCAAATACAACCCATTCAAGCAAGTCATGGAAATTGTGAGTAAAATGACCATAACGGCTTTGTGATGGTGGTTTTCTGAATGCCACCAGTCAGTCCACAATGGGAGATCTGTCGGAGTCCCCTTCTCTCGGTAGCTGTGCTTCTGAACTGGGCTTGAATTACAGCCAATGTACTGTCACTCCCTGATCTGACTGCCTTGCTTATGGTAATCCACATGTACTCTGGACCCTGGTCCAGCTGATGCCCTGAGAACTTGCGCAGATCAAAGGCAGCCTCCTTAGCATCAGCACGTCCCCTGCAGTGAACACCGCCTATGAGGTCAGGGCGGGGGTACAGCAGATGCTTGCTTCACCCTTGATGCAGTGCACAAAGTAAACAATCTATAAACCAGTCCACGTGGTCAGTCTCCCAGTGTCCTCTCAGCGAGGGCGTGTGCACAAGGGCTTAGCACCAAGAGTTGGGTCCTGTTTACTTCTGTCTAGTTAAAGAGTCATTATTAGCCAGAAAGGAACTATAACGTCAGTTTGGTGTTTGTGGATTTCCTGAGTCAATGTTTATGAAGGAGACACGCTCTTAATGGTCTAAGATATCTGGTGAGCTATCTGGTGCAATTCGTTTCATACAATAGTCATTCTTCATTATCCATGCTCTGGTAATTTTACTTTGTTCTCTGTGATGCTGTGGAAATCAATACTATGGAGAAAGATGAAAGGAGGTGATGCTTTTCAAGTCTTTCTTTCCTTTCAAGCAACAGGGTGGGGTGCAAAAAAAGGCCTTGGCCAAAGTCAGCTTGGAGAATCCTTGCTATTTTCAGGTTCTGCCGTGTAACAACAAAGCTGTAGGTTAGGTGTCCTCTGTCATCTGTCAGGACCCAGTGCCCGGAGTCAGGTGTGTTTCTGGGCCTGAGCACTTTCAGCTTCCTGAAAGACCTGCACAGGAGATTTGAGGTCCTGTTGGCTCCCATTCTCAGCTGTGAAGTGAAGATCCAAGGGCTGAGCCCCTGCCTACGTTCAAGGGGTGGGATAGTATCCGTGAGGCTCTTAGGCCTTTGAAGGCAGGTGCTGTAAGAATGTGAGATAAAAGTTTCCGGAGATGAAACAATGGTCAGGAGGCACTTTGAGGGCTGACAACGTCAGTGCAACTGATTTTCCTCTCTCTCTCTCCAAGCCCTCGGCATTTGGCTTGTTGTAACGTAAGGACTTGAGTTGAGGGGAAAAAAGATACTGTGATCTCCTGTGACATCTCCTCCCTCATTCCCCCACCAGGGAGATGGGAGAGAAGAAAGGACAGGAAAAAGGAAGGTTGGAGGGGGAGGGAAGGGGAGGGCTTCGATGCTGATTTCCTCTTGAGAGCTCAGAAGGAGAGAGGTGCTAAAACGGACCATCGCATCTAGCTGCTTGCTGTTTCCGGGATGTGTCAGGCTCCCTCAAGCCTCTGTGCAGCTGTGGTTCTCTCTGTCTGGGCTGCCTTTATCTCCTTCATCACCTGGGGAACTGGGAAGCTTTCACTGGTATTGGGGGCTGGTGGTTAGCCAGACATCCGCAGTCCTTGGTGAGCACCCTGCTCCAGCCCACCGCGTTATTCTCCACCATTGGTTGTGTCTCTGTCTCTCCCACTAGACTGAGCTCCTTTGAAGGACAGGAGCTAGGCTTTATAGATCTTTACACCACCTCCCCGATTCTGAATCCCAAGTGCCCAGCACAGAACCTGCCCAATAATGAAGATTGATAGTGCAAAGAAGAGCGCCCCCACGTCAAGTCCAGGGGAGTGCTGATACTCCACAATCTGAAGGTCCTTCTAGCATGGCCAGGCCACCAAGATAGAGTTGAAATATGACAATTTCAAAACTTGAATCTGGTTAATTTCATATATAGCCCACATCCTATTAATCTACATGTCTCTCTTCTATACGCCTGTACTATAAATTTATAGGAAGAGATATAATCTCATTTATATTTATAAACTCTGTTGTGCTTCCCAATACCTAACCCCCCCCCCCGGTGTGATACTCTGTACGTGGTAGGTGTTTCAAAAATGTTTATATAATCTTAGTTTCCTCAGCTCACGTGAGCCTGGGGGGCTGTGGTAGGCAGAATAATGGCTCCTAAATATGTCTATGTCCTTCTGGAACATATAAGTGTTACTTTTATGTGGCAAAAGGACTTTACAGGTGTGACTGAGTTTAGGATCTTGAGATGAGATTACCAGGGATTATCTGGGGGCCTGATGTAATCACAACAGTCCTTACAAGAGGGACACAGGAGGAGACAGTCAGAGGAGAAGGTGATATGACCATGGAAGCAAAGGTCAGAGTGATGCACTTTGAAGACAGAGGAAGGGGCCACAAGCCAAGGAACGCAGGTGACCACCAGAAGCTGAAAAAGGCAAGAAAATGGACTCTTGCTTGGAACCTCCAGAAGGAACCATCCCTGCCCCTGACCTCTTTATCTTAGCCTAGTGAAACTGATTTTGGATTTCTGACCTCCAGAACTATAAGACAATGAATTTCTGTTGTTTTAGGCCGTGAAGTTTGTGGTAATTTGTTATAGTAGCAATAGGAAGCTACACAGTTTTCTGCCTGGTACCAGTGTTCCGGGTGACCTCGGGGCAGTGCCAAAGTCCTGCTGGACTGTGAAGTCAGGAAATAGGTGCAGACTGACCTGCTGACTTGCAGCCCTCTCTCTCCTTCCAGGTCCTGGGCCGAGGAGACTATGTCCTTCCAGCTTTGTGCATGCCTAAGAGTTAAATGTAAAATTCTGGCTGGAGTAGTTGCTTGGTGGGGAAGCAGCAAATGAGAGCAATGAGCAATGCTTCTATGGTGCCTGGGGCTCCCCACTTGGGGCTCATCTTCCCCCTTAACATCATCCACAGTGACACAAACCAGGGCTATTGGCTCTTGCCCAAACACATTCTCGGAAAAAGAACCTAACACCCCCAGGGGAAATGAACTCCTAAGTCACAATAACTGCCTTAAAGACAATAGATCAGACAGCATTAGCCTTCCCAAACTGTCGCTGACACATTGGCCTGTGATTAAATATACCTAGAGAGATAAGGGACACTATTAGTGCTACGAAACAAGACCGAGAAGTAAAAAAGAACAGAATGGAAGCACGTATGAAAATTTAATAATTGAGATAAATAACACAGCAAAGGGATAAATACTTGGGAGAATACAGCTGAAACTAAGCTTGTGAGTTAGAATATCAGATTGCAGGACTCTCCTAGAAGGATGCGGAAAAGGGTCAAAAGATAGAAAATATAAAAGAAAAGCCAAAGCCAAGGACACAGAAGATAGAAGCAGAAATGCCATTATTCATCTGATAGGAGTCCCAGAAAGAGAAACATAAAAAAAGAAAAGAAGAAATGTTTGAAGAAATCATGGAGATTAACTTTCTAGAATTTTAGATGAAAGAACAGATTAAAAGACCTGTATCCAAATACGAAGAACCCCACACAGAGACACATTATGAGAAAGACACAGACGAGTTTGACAAAGGAAATAGACCATTTGTTAAAACATAAAGGAAGCTGCCATAAATGCCAAAGGATGAGTATTATATAGACGATGTTCTACAACTATAAAACATGGGCCCGTTTCACTGTTGAATGTAGATGCATAATCCTTAAATAAAACGTTAGCTAACTGAATCCAACAATGGTTTTATAAACACGTCATGATCGAGTGGGGTAGATCCATAAACACAAGAATGCCATTAGGTGGATCATAACATAATGGACAGATCTTAAAGGCATAGAGCTGAGTAAAATAAGAAACAGAGTGTAACATACACAAAATACCTTTTACATAAAATAAAAGCACATTCACACAAAACACCAAGATATGTTTTGCAGCAAGGTATACAAACAAAGAGATGCACAGTGAACAAATCAAAATGGTTGTGTATGGGCAGGGGGAGAGAAACGAAAGTGGGGGTTGGGGATCAAAAGATGCACAAAAATTAAAAGGATAATCTGAGTGCAGCATAGAATAGTGAAACAGTTATTCCTTTCATCCCCTTCTAAGGTTAATTTCCAAAATGGCCACAGTACTCTGCAATTCTTCTTATTAAGAAGTGAGTCTATTTTCCCACCCTTTGTATTTCATCTTGTGACTTTCTTTGGTCAAATTTCTTTGGGGAAGTTCCCACCCTAGGTCTCAAGTTCTCAACCTAGGCCACACAGCTTCTGCTGTTACTGCTGGGATCTCTGAAACCACCATGTGAGTGTGCTGGGCAGCCTGTTGGGAGATTAAAAAACGATGTGGAGAGAGGCCCCAGTTTTCTCAACTGGCCTAGCAAGGCTGTCATAACCCAGCCAGCCTCAGTCAACTCACCAACTGTCAATGGATGCATAAACGAGCCCATCAAAATCAGCTGAACCCGTTTCAGACTGGAAAAATGACCCAGCTCAGTCCAGCCATAATTGTGCCCTGAAGAACCATGAGCTAAATAAATGGTTGTTTTAGTCAGCAAGTCTTGGAGCTGTTTGTTGCCCAGCAAAAGCTAACTGATACTACTTCCTATTCTTAGCCATTATCTTTGGTGTAAGAGTTACACCTTCTCACTTTCACTCCTTATGTACAATTTCTTTTCCTTGATCCGTCCATCCATCCATCCATCCATCCATCCATCCATCCATCTATCCATTTATCATTTATTGAGTGATCATTCATTGTGTTAGAAGCTGGAGATACAGAGAGAAAAGAGAAGCTCCCAGCCCCCGAGGATTTAGATAAGGTGACAGAGAAATTATAATATGGTATAATGGGTACCCAGCAGGCACACCAAATCCAAACAAGGCGACACCTTAGCCAAGTTTTGAAGTGTGAGTGGGAGTTAGCTATGTAAAAAGTGATGTCTGTGTGTATGTGTGTATAAAGGAAGTGAGGTGGTGTGGTTTGGTGGAGGAACTGTGAGTAGTTAAGTAGGAAGCTGGAGAGATCGATAAGGGCTTTTCTTCAGGGGACTGAAGTCATCATCCCCAATGGGTCTGCTTGTTGTCATTCCCAAGAGGTTCATTGGCCCTCATGCAAATGAACCCATTTGGGTCCTGCCCCACTGGCCCTCAGACAGGGCTGCACACAGCTAAATTCATAGGCGCTCCAGCTCCTTGGCCATCCTAGTGTAACCTTGAGAACATTTGCTAGATAAAAAAATGCACATAGGGCCGGCCCCATGGCTTAGCGGTTAAATGCACGCGCTCCGCTACTGGCGGCCTGGGTTCGGATCCCAGGTGTGCACCGACGCACTGCTTCTCTGGCCACACTGAGGCCGCGTGCGTCCCACATACAGCAACTAGAAGGATGTGCAACTATGACATACAACTATCTACTGGGGCTTTGGGGGAAAAAAAAAAGGAGGAGGATTGGCAATAGGTGTTAGCTCAGAGCTCATCTTCCTCAGCAAAAAGAGGAGGATTAGCACGGATGTTAGCTCAGGGCTGATCTTCCTCACAAAATAAATAAATTAAATAAATAAATAAATAAAACTGTTTAAAAATAAATAAATAAATAAAAATAAAAAAATGCACATAAATTGCTAGCACAGACTTGAAGATCTCTAAACTTCTGTGAATCCATGAAGGTATATTGCCTTATAATTACTGTAAACATTTCAAATGTGTGTCCCTTCTTCCTCAGTTAGATGGGAAGCTTTGTGGAGAGGCTGCAGGAGCACTGAGCTGCGGGTCTAGAACCAAATGTTCTAGTCCCAGCTCTGCCACTAACTTTAGTGGTAGCATGGAATAGCGAAACTCAGTTATTTCCTCCATGCCCTCTGTGGCAGGCTGAAAAATGGCCCTGCAAAAGACATCCTAATCCCTGGAACCTGTGAATGTTACCTTATATGGCAAAAAAAGGTCTTTGCAGACGTGATTAATTAAGGATTTTGAAATGAAGATCCTGGATTATCTATGTGGGCCCTAAATATGATCACATGTCCTTATAAGAGGAAGGCAGAAGGAGATTTCATACAGAAGAGGAAGAGGCAATGTGACCATGAGGGCAGAGATCAGAGTGGTGTGGCCACAAGCCAAGGAATGCTGGCAGCCACCAGAACCTGGAAGAGACACTAGTGCTCTGGAGACAGCATGGCTCTACTGACACTTTGATGTCGACCCAGTGAAACTGATTTTGGACTTTTGGCTTCCTAAAGTGTGAGAAAATAAATTTGTTTTAAGCCACCAAGTTTGTAGCCGTTTGTTATAGCGGCAATAGGAAATTAATACATCTGCCTATGCCATTAGATTAAGATTTAAACTTTTTCCTTTTTTAATGTACAACTAATTTAGTTGGGTGGCTTTGAGTAGGTTGCTTAACCATTTGGCTTCTGTTTTCTCCTCTAGAAAATGAGAGTGTTTGGCCCCATGCCCCCTAAATTCCCCCAAATCTATGTCTTCAGCCCACTTACCTTATTGACCTCTATCTTAATTGGCAAATATATATCCTCACAGCAATAGAGAAACCGTTTGGACTTTCTGGCCCATTGGCTTATTTTATAGTCTACCAGCCCTGGATAGCTTTGGAAAAAAATAGGTTTGTGTGTAATTTAAACCTTGTAGACATTTTAGGTGTTTTTAGGGAATTTATCTCTTCTAAATACATAGTGATCATTTTTGTATTTGTTCCAATTAGTGTTGTTTCTTTTGGCAACACTGAGTTTTGGCCAATCCAACACCCATTCCTAACCTGTCTCCCTTGGGTGCCTCCATTCTATAGGTGGAGAAAGCTAAATATTTGCTTTCCTAGCCATCCCTCCCTTCTTTGCTGTTGTTGCTAGGGACAACCACATGATCAGGTTCTGGCCAAAGGGATGTAAGTGGAAGTCAGGGGGCCTGGCAAAACTTGTACTTTCCTGATACAAGTACGAACATTGCTGGAACCACTCCTTCTCCTTCCTTCTGGTTTGAATATGGACACGATGCCTGAAGTTGCTACAGGGATTCATTAATCTGTTGTTCATTTAGTCAACAAAGATTTATTGAGCACCTACTAGTAACTATGACCAAAATAGTTTCCACTTTCATGGAGTTTTCGTTATGAGGTAGGGGAAGGGAAGACAGAAAATTAAAAAAAAAATGTATATCTATATCTATATCTATATATCTATATCTATTTATCTATATATATGTATATAATGGATTTGATGTTGCTAAGTTCTGGGAAGAAAGTAGACCAGGGTAAGGGGGTAGAGAGTAATGGAAAGAGCCTGGGTGTGTGTGTGTGTGTGTGTGTGTGTGTGTGTGTGTGCATGTGCTATTTTAGGTGTGGTGGTTTTGGCAGGCCTTCTGATAAGAAGACATTTCCACCAAGATCTGGAGGAAGTAAAGAAGATGGCCATGTGCATATATTGGGAAGAGGGTTCCACACAGAGGAAACAGTAAGTACAAAGACCTAAGGCAGGAGTGTGGCTGGTCTAGGACCACCAAGGAAGTCAGCTTGACGGTAGCAGAGAAATTGAGAAGGTGAGTGAGCGGAGGTGAGATCTGTGCTCCTCAACACTCCAGCTCATGTTCCATTACAGCTCTCGCTCCCACACTGCACTCCAGTTAGGAGCATGGGATCAGTGTTACTTGAAGACTGAGTTCCATTCATCTGCAGATACTATGCTAGATGTGGGGCTATATTCAAGTTGCTCATTTAATAGAGGCAAATGGAGGATTGAAAAAAAGAGCCCCCAATCCGTCTACCCAAGGGTTTGTCCACCAGGAAGTCAGTCAAGTGTCTTTCCAGGTAAGGCCACAGTAGGCCCAGGATGAAAGAGCTGGGCTTTGGGACAAAGGCAGTCGTGCAGCTGGCCAGATATGCTCCCACTCCTAATGGCTTGAGATTATTTTCCAATGCTGAGTATTTTAGAAAACAGAGAGAACTCAAAATGTATCTTATAACCTGCCATCCACAGCAGCAGCTTCATGAACCAGCCTGTTGTTCCTGAATGAAAAATAAAATAAAATGAATGAGGCTGCTATGTCCCTCCTTCTGTCATAACTGATGGCATTGCTCTCCTCGCAGCTGCCTTGGTTTGCTTAGTATCGATGAGAATGGAAATCTGCCGTATTGGAGGAGGGCATTGAGTAGAATGTGTTCAGTCAGTAATCAGGAAAACATATACAGATCAGCGACTGAGCGTAGAAAAGCAGATGAGATAGCAAATATAAGACCACAGAAGGTTGACATTCTTTTAGTCATGAGAGTGAGATAAGCCAAGAAAACCGTTTTTTTTTTTTTATAATTTTTTGTTTATTGCAGTAACATTGGTTTATAACATTGTAAAAATTTCAGGTGTACATCATTATACTTCTATTTCTGCATAGATTACATCATGTTCACCACCAACATCCAAGAAAACCTTTTTTTAAAGCCTGGTAAGTAGATTAAAAGTCTCGATAGGGGTCGGCCTGGTGGCGCAAGCGGTTAAGGGTGCACGCTCCGCTGCGGCTGTCCGGGGTTCCCTGGTTTGGATCCCAGGCGCATACCGACGCACCGCTTGGCAAGCCATGCTGTGGCGGCGTCCCATATAAAGTGAAGGAAGATGGGCACGGATGTTAGCCCAGAGCCAGTCTTCCTCAGCAAAAAATGAGGAGGATTGGCGGATGTCAGCACAGGGCTGATCTTCCTCGCAAAAAAAAAAAAAGTCTCGGTAAAAATTGAACTGCAAAAATGCTATTCCCAAGTGTCTTCAATTGTGATAATTTAGTTCATCACAATATTCTGATGTGCATTTTAAAACTGTGTTCAGTTTTATTCCTTCCAAGATTATTAAGCACATTGCCCTCTACACTGAGGCAAGCAATAAATAATACGTTGAACTGAATTAAACTGCATTGCAGTTTTATAGTCCAGCCCTATAAAAAATCAAAAAAATCGTTTCTCTCATTTTCAAACACCACATCTGACCAGGCAAGAGAAACAATAGAAAAAATAAACAAATGGGACTACATCAAACTAAAAAGCTTCTGCACAGCAAAGGAAACCATCAACAAAACGAAAAGACAACCTAACAGTT
The DNA here is from genome assembly GCF_020826845.1 of Diceros bicornis minor. Taxonomy (NCBI): domain Eukaryota; kingdom Metazoa; phylum Chordata; class Mammalia; order Perissodactyla; family Rhinocerotidae; genus Diceros; species Diceros bicornis. The sequence continues at coordinate 34,118,565 of NC_080748.1, read as the reverse complement.
GGGAGAAGATATTTGCAAACCATACGTCTGATAAGGGCTTAATCTCCAAAATATATAAAGAACTCATGCATCTCAACAACAAAAAAACTACCAACCCAATTAAAAAATGGGCAAAAGACCTGAACAGACATTTCTCCAAAGAAGATATACAGATGGCCAACAGACACATGAAAAGATGTTCAAAATCACTAACTATCAGGGAAATGCAAATCAAAACTACAATGAGATATCACCTCACGCCCGTCAGAATGGCTATAATTAACAAGACAGGAAACAATATGTGTTGGAGAGGATGTGGAGAGAAGGGAACTCTCATACACTGCTGGTGGGAGTGCAAACTGGTGCAGCCACTATGGAAAACAGTATGGAGATTCCTCAAAAAATCAAGGATAGAACTACCATATGATCCAGCTATTCCACTGTTAGGTATTTATCCAAAGAACTTGAAAACACCAATTTGCAAAGGTACATGCACCCCTGTGTTCATTGCAGCGTTATTCACAATAGCCAAGACTTGGAAGCAACCTAAGTGCCCATCAAGGGACGAATGGATAAAGAAGATGTGGCATATATACACAATGGAATACTACTCAGCCATAAGAAACGATGAAATCCAGGCATTTGTGACAACATGGATGGACATTGAGGGTATAATGCAAAGTGAAATAAGTCAGAGGGAGAAGGTCAAATACCGTATGATTTCCTTCATTAAGTAGTAGATAATAACAACAATAAACAAACACATAGGGACAGAGATTGGATTGGTGGTTACCAGAGGGGAAGGGGGGAGGGAGGAGGGTGAAAGGGATAATTCGGTACATGTGTGGTGATGGGTTGTAATTAGTATTTTGGTGGTGAACATGATGTAGTCCATGCAGAAATTGAAGTACAATGATGTACACCTGAAAATTTTACAATGTTATAAACCAATGTTACTGCAATAAACAAAAAATTTATGAAAAAAAAAATCGTTTCTCTCAGTATCTTTTTTGCCCACAGTGGTCTGTACAGATCAGGTGATTCATACAAATGAAATTAAACAGTTAGACTGGGGGGAGGTATACATTTTGATTTGTCCCGGTCTTTGGAAACTTCTGGGCCATCCCAACATGACCTCAAGATATGTTTTTTTCATCTCTCTGAGCCTCATATTTCTCTTCTGTAAAACAAGGATGATAAAATGCTCTTGCAGGAGTGTTGTAGATATATCTCTGAGTGTCTGAAACACCAGTAAAGCATGTAGCACATAGTAAACATTCCAAGTTTTTGCTTCCTACTGCCATTTCTCCTTTTTCACTCCTTTTCTTTCATCTCTCCAAGGATAGCAGATTATGTTTGCCTTAGACATATAGATTACCTATGGGGTTCTGGTCTAATTTCCAGGGAAATAGCCAGTACTGGTTAATACCTCTCCCTTAGTCCAATCACATCTCCCTTAGGGCAAATGTTTACAGAAACCGAAAGGAAGCTTTCAATGGTTTGTTCTTCCATCCTCCATATGAGATATGACTGCTGTACAAGTGGAACAATCATCCCAGTTACTGAAGTGCTTTGATTACAGGCACCACCCTACATGTAATAGGAGATCCAGACTCAGGGTAAAGCTCCAACAGAGGTAGTTGGGTTACCTATCAGAAAATTTATTTCTGTAGGATTTTCCACCCAGAAGTCTGTCTGGCAAAGCAGCTGTCAGAAGCCCTTGCTGCATAAACAAAAGCAAGGGCTTTCTAGAATGGGGCTGCTGAACTGCATGATATAATTTCTCAAATTTCATAATATAAAACCTGGAAAGAAATGACTGAGAATGGAAAGGGGAAATATTGCCATTAGACGTTGAGCTACTGAATTAAGGTGATTCTTATCAATATTTTTGGTGATTTTCTGTATTGAAAAATGTTCCCTAATCAACATGTATTACAAGTATAATCAGATGTTAAAAAAGTGATTTTAAAAAAGAGCTCTTCCGAGGAAGAAATTGGAGAAGATATCCTGTATTTCCAGACAGGAAGGAGTTTGAGTGTGATGGCTAATAACAGTCTCCGAGGACGAAGAAGAAAGCAGTCCTGGGGAGGGATTAGTGTGGAACTTAAAGAAGTGCCTTATTTCAAAAAATTTAAATTAAACAAATTATTTTAGATAATACATGCTTAATGTAAAAACTTAATTTAGAGAAGAGGGGAAATGAATCTGATATCCAAATCTTTAGAGATAACAACTCTTAAATTGATAAGCAGCTTTACAGACACCTTTATATGCATTTATATAATTTAAATACATGTTTATAACTTTACAAAAATGGGATTATGCAACTTGCATTTTTACTCTGCTATACTTGGTAGACAGATTTCTATTGTCAAAAGATAAAGGTCTTTGTTATTGTTAATGGCTACATAATATTTCATCATACTGTAATTTACTCAAACCAGTCTCCTTTGGATTGGCTAAGATAAGTAATGCTATAATAAACATCCTTGGATATACAATTTTCCACTTGGGTGATAATTACTTTAGGTAAATTCCTAAGTTAGTTTATTGGGCCATTTTACACTTTGATACCTATTATATAAATATATAGTCCCACCAGTGATACCTTAGTGCCTATTTCCCACATTCTAGTGGGGAATATAAATTCTTTACTATCTTTTGTATGTAATGCAAATATTTTTCTCTAGGCTAATAATTTGTCAACCCTTTTTAATGGTGTGTTTTTAAAATAGAAGTTTCAGATTTTATATATTTAAATTTACCAGTCTTTTTATTTCTGTTTGGGTGTGTGTGTATGATTTACTTCCTTTCCTTCCCACAGCTGTAGAAATATTCCACCAAATCATTTCATGGTACTTCATATAATTTCATTTTCAAATGTTCAAATCTTGGAAACATCTGGAATTTATTTTAATGTAAGAGAAGAGGCAGGGATCTTGCTGTATTTCTCTCCTCCACAACAAATAGTTATCTAGTTTTCCAATATCTTTCTTAAATAGTCATATTTTCCCTATTGATTTTAAAAGTGATCTTTATTTCTTTACATATTTAGACAATTATGAGATTGCTTATTGTTTCTATTCTGTTTATCAATTGATCCATTCCTGAACTAGACTCATTTATAAATTTACTATTGTTATGTATTTTTAAACATCTAATAGAGAAAGCTTCATATTGCCAACCACACCTCCAATTTCTCTTATTTTTCAGATTGGGTATTTTTTCATGTTTTTCTGCCAGCAATCTTTTAAAATCATTCTTGATTGACTGTAATTTTGATTTGGATTTCACTAAATTTATTTATTTATTTAGGAGAACTGATATCTCTGTAATATTGATTCTTTTTATCCATCAATACTTCTCTTATTCATATTCTCTTTTATCTTTCAGTAATGTTTTGTGTTTTACCATTTTTTCCATATTAATCCTATGTATTGCTGATGAAGTTTATTTCTAGTTATTCAGCAGAGTGTAATGTTTTATTCTTTGTCAAGGTAACTAATCAGGATCTATGTTTCTCAGAATTCTTTCCCCGTTGACCCAGGTTAGGATTGGCCACAGGAGAAATTTGCATGAGATTTGGGAGTCAGAAATGAATTAGCAGCTATTGTGCTCCAAAGGTCACCTTTGGTTAGAGGTGGTGAGGGATGGATGCAGAGGTGTTTGTGGGTTCCAGTTTGTCCTTGCTACTCCCAACACCACATGTTCTTTCTCACTGCTGACCAACTGACTAACAGTGACTCCACGTGCACCACCAGATTCTTCGCTACAACTCACACAGGTGGCAGCCATGAGGAGCCACCAACCTTCCATGGACTTCTACGCCAGTCCCCTCCTGGTTTCACTCCCGCAGCTGGATGTGCCTAACTTCCTGCAAGTGCTGACTCATTTACCAACCCCAGGGCTGGTTAGTGACTTTTCTCTGATCCTTGCCAGAACACTACTTTCCTAGTTCCCCTCACAATTATCCAATGTCTAATTCCAGTAATAAATTCCTTATTCCTTAATACTCATAGTAGTTCTGCTTCCCTGATCAAACCCTAACCAGTACACAAAGGGCAGAGAAAACTGCAAAGGGACAGGCTCATGCAGATCTGTGAGGAAAGCTTTAGACGCAGGGCCAGCAGGATGCCCACACACAGGCAGGCAAGAACAGCATGCACTGGGGTTTGAACACCAGGTGAGAGACCCCAATCTTCCACTGCCTTCCTCATTCATAGAAGAGTTGGCAAGGGCAAGATCCTTTGATCAATTTAGCAGGACCTGAGTTTTCCAAGTGAAATTACAGCCTTGCAGGTGTGAGAAGTATTAACTAGAATGTTCAATGTTTAATACAGTCATGTGCCATGTAATGGACGTTTCAGTCAATGATGGACCGCATATACAACAGTGGTCCCATAAGATTATAATGGAGCTGAAAAATTTCTATCACCTAGTGATGTCTTGGCTGTCAGTACGTCATAGCACATTGCATTGTATTACTCACGTGTTTGTGGCGATGCTGGTGTAAATAAACCTATTGCACTGCCAGTGGTATAAAAGTATAACACATACAATTATGTACAGAACATAATATTTGATAATGATAATAAACGACTATGTTACTGGTTTATGTATTTACTATACTATACTTTTTATTGTTATTTTAGAGTATATTCTTTCTACTTATAAAAAAATTTTACTGTAAAACAATATACCATGTTATGCCGACAGCAGCCTCATACTTCTTGTGTTTACCATGTCTCTTGATGGCATCATTTTCTCTTATGCTTGATTTGATCTCACGTTGTTTTGTTCTTCATGACCCCTGAGCATAAAATATTCACTGCTAGTGTTGCCAGTAAGAGGCCACATCAAGTGACTGACCTGGAAATGAAATTGAAAGTGATTAAGGACTATGAAGGTGGAAAATCAGTGATGGTTATTGCTTGTCAGTCAGGCGTGTCCCGTTCCACCACAGCTACAATCTTGAAGAACAAGAACAAAGTGATGAAAGCTGTTAAAGGATCTGCTTCATTGAAGGCAATGAGACTAACGAAAATTCGAGAAGGGCCTACATGAGACAGGGAGAAACTTCTAAGAACCTGGATTGAAGACCAGGCACAGAAGCATATCCCTCTCAGCACCATGACGATCACAGCCAAAGCAGAAAGTTTGTTTTTGATGTTGAAAGAAAAGGCTGGACCGGACTACAACATTGAATTTACTGCTAGCTCTGAGTGGTTTAAACGATTCAAGAACTTTATTTATTACATAATGTGGAAGTGAGTGGTGAGTTTGTGAGTGCGCATGTGAAGGCAGCTGAAGAATTTTTGGAAACACCAGATAAGCTGATTGTGGAGGAAAATTACTTGCCAGAGCAAATATTCAATACAGATGAAAGCTTCCTATTCTGGAAATGGATGCCTGAAAGGACTTTCATCCATGAAGAGCCCAAGTCAATGCCAGGTTTCAAGGCTTTTAAGGACAGGATAACAGTCTTGCTTGGGGGCAATGTTGCAGGCTACAAATCGAAACCCTTTGTGATCTGGCACAGTGAGAACCCCAGGGCCTTTAATCATATCAATAAGCACACACTGCCAGTGTACTGTAGGAGCAATAAGAAGTCATGGATGACCCAGCTCCTCTTGAAAGATGCCCTCCTGAATTGCCATGCCAATGAAATGGAAAAGTACTCTTTGGAGAATAACATATCTTTCAAGATTTTGCTTATTGTTGATAATGTTCTCGGACATCCTCCTTTTATTGGTGATCTTCATCCCAACATCAAAGCAGTGTTTCTCCCTCCAAACACCACCTCTTTGATCCAACCAATGGAGCAAGGAGTTATAGGAGCTTTAAGGCCAACTACCTGAGAAGTTGGCCTTAAAGCTCCTTTGTCCAGGTTGTTGCTGCTACTGAGGAAGACACGGATGCAATTCTGGAAGGATCACATCATCTATGACTGCATCAAGAACCTTGCTTTGGCTTGGGGTGGTGTCACCAAGGAGTGTATGAATGACATCTGGAAGAAGACACTCAAGAGGTTTGTCCATGACGTCGAAGCATTTGCCAAGGATGAGGATGTTGCAAAAATCAACAAGGCTGAGATGGCAAATATCTTGAACCTCAGTGTGGATGAGGATGACATTGAGAAGCTCCTAGAGGTGGTTCTTGAGGAATTGACTAATGAGGAGTTGTTGGAATTGGAACAGGAATGCATAGCTGAAGAAGAGGCAGAAGAAAAGGAAACTGCAGGAGAAGAAAAAGAAGAACCCCCAAGAAAATTCACAGTGAAGGGTTTAGCAGAAGCTTTTGCAGACCTCAACAAGCTCCTTAAAAAATTTGAAAACATGAATCCCAACACTGAAAAATTTTCATTAATAGAGAGGAACGTTCATGGTGCATTATTTGCTTACAAGCAAATTTACGACGAAAAAAGAAACCAAGCAAACCACCATGGATGTGTTTCTGAAAAGAGTGACTCCTCCTCAAGAAAAGCCTCAGGCAGATCCATCAGGAGGTATTCCAGAAGAAGGCATTGTTATCATAGGAGATGACAGCTCCTTGTGTGTTGTTGCCCCTGAACACCGTCCAGTGGTACGAGATGTGGAGGAGGAAGACAGTGATATTGATGATCGTGGCCCTGTGTACGCCTAGGTTAATCTGTGTATTTGTGTCTTAGTTTTTCTAAACAAAAAAGTTTTAAAAATAAAAATAAATAAAAAGTTTTAAAAATAGAAATAAATCTTGTATATAAAGAAAGAAAATATTTTGGTACAGCTGTACAATATGCGTTTTAAGCTAAGTGTTATTACAAAAGAATCAAAAAGTTAAAAAAATTACAAAGTTTATAAGGTAAAATAGTTACAGTAAGCTAAGGTTAATTTGTTATTGAAGAAAGAAAAATATTTTTTATAAATTTAGAATAGCCTAAGTGTTGAGTGTTTATAAAGTCTACAGTGGTGTACAGTAATGTCCTAGGCCTTCACATTCACTCACCACTCACTCACTGACTCACCCAGAGCAACCTCCAGTCTTGCAAGCTCCATTCATGGTCAGCACCCTATACAGGTGTGCCATTTTTTATCTTTGATTTCATGGTTTTATTGTATCTTTTCTATGTTTAGATACACAAATATTTACCATTGTGTTACAATTGCATACGGTATTCAGTACAGTAACATGCTGTACAGGTTTGCAGCCTAGGAGCAATAGGCTATACTATATAGCCTAGGTGTGTAGTAGGCTATACCATCTAGGTCTGTGTAAGTACACTCTATGATGCTCACACAAAGACGAAATCACCTAATGACGCATCCCTCAGATTGTATCCCTGTCGTTAAGCAACACATGACTGTATAAATGTTGATTGAGGACATCTTTCTAGTTCCCAGCTAATTTGAAACATGTCTTATATTGGACTTTAGATTACATGCACGCCTACACGCAGAGAAATAAGTATTATGATAAGGAAGTATCCATTTATTTCTACTTCACTGAGTATTTTGATCAGTAGGAAAATTTATCAAAAGTCTTTTTGGAATTTATAGAGACGCTCATATATTTTTTTCTCTCACGACCAATTTACATGGTAGCTTTTTGCTATATACTGAATGCTTGTGTTCCTCCAAAACTCATATGTTGAAATCCTAACCCACAATGTGATGGTATTTGGAGGTGGGGCCTTTGGGAGGCTCTGCCCTCCTGAATGAGATTAGTGCCTTGTGAGAGAGACCCCAGAGAGCTCCCTCACCTCTTCCATCATGTGAGGACACAGCAAGAATACAGCTGTGAACCAGGAAGTGGGCCCTTACCAGACACCGAAGACACCTTGATCTTGGACTTCCCAGGCTCCAGAAGTGTGAGACATAAATTTCTGTTGTTTATAAACCACCCAGTCTATGATATTTTGTTATAGCAGTCCAAAAGCACTAAGACACTTTTATAAACAGATTTCCTCAGTTATTTCTGTTTGCAGTCGTGGTGAGGTTTTGGGATCAGGGCCACACAAGTCTAGAGAAACGGAAATCTCCCAGACTTTTTGTTTGATTGGAACCAATAAATATCATAGACATTATCTATTCCTTGAAGGTTTCTTGTAACGTATCTATAAAATTAATCAGGTCTTCTCTACTTTTAGTGGGTAAATCTTTATGTTTTGAATTAGAAAAATCATTTTTCCTTTTGGGGGTAAATTCTGTTAATTTCAATTTCTCTAGAAAACAAGCATAACAATTATAAGTTTTTACACAGTATTCCTTTACAAAAATTCCGACCTATACCTATGGTTTATAAACTCTTTTTAAAAATTTTCCAATATTTATGTAGTTGCACTTTCTCTTCTCACAGGTTAGTTTACTTTTTGCATCTGTTCACTGATAAATCTTATTTATTCTGATGATTTTTTCTTTCTAAGTCATTTATTTCTGATTTTATATTTATTCATATTTTACTCTTATTATTTTTAGTTTATTATTTTTTTTAAGCTTTTTAAGCTGAGTGCCTTTTTCATTTAATTGAAATTTTTCTGATGTATTAATAACAATGTCTAAGGTAATGGATTCTCTATTGAAAATTACATCGGCTGTTATCTCTTGAGTTTTTTATGGAGTATTCATTATGGAGTAGTCATTAATTCTTAAATAATGTATAATTCAAGTTTTAGCTTCCTTTTGACCAAAGAATTATTTATAGATCAAGTTTTTATTTTCAAGAAGATATTTTTTAAATCTTATTTTATTGTCAGTTTACGTTATTGTGTTGTGGTCAGAAAATTAATAAATGTCTTACTGGATGGTGAAAAGAAGGTATATTATTTGCTTTCATGTATGTTGCCAGGAGTCGAAGGGGGAGGGATCAATAGGTGAAGAACAGGGGATTTTTAGAGTGGTGAAACTATGCTGTATGATACGACATTGGTGGATACACGACATTATGCATTCGTCAACACCCATAGAACTATATGACACAAGAAGTGAACCTTAATGTAAACTATGAACTTTAGTTAATTAAAATGCATCAATATTGGATCATTAATTGTAACAAATGTACCACACTAATGCAAGATGCTTATAATAAGAGAAACCATGTGTGGGGGTGGGGTAGTGGAGGAGAGTATATGGGTACTCTCTGTATTATCTGCTCAATTTTTCTGTAAATATAAAACTGCTCTAAAAAAATAAAGTCTATTAATTTGACTCACTCATTTCTGACCAAATGTTGCTTTTCTATAGATGTAACAAGATTCAGGAAGACACAGACTGGGCTGAATGGGCAGCAGGTGGGATGAACTCCCTCATCCTGCTGTGATCCGGGCCCCTTTCATATAAGCCTCTTAGCATATACTTTTCTTGTCAAATTTTTGTCTTTACCATTAGAATGCTTCAGCTCTTTTGTTCCTATGCAATAAAATATTTGGCAATAGAATGTACTTTCTTTTCTATATAAAATGTCCAAAAATACTTATTGTATTGGGCATATTTTGCAATATAAGGGAAAAAGTAACAGGGCTGAAAACCAAGTCAGAATCTCTTTCTGGCATTCTTTGCTGTAAATCTCTGATCCACTTTCTAACACTCTTGCTGTTAAATAAGTCTGTGGCAAGCACACAGGCATACGTGATAAAAGGTTTTGAAAAGATGCTCTGAACTGCTGGGGCTCTGGACCTTTCGATCTTATTAAGTGGGGTTGGTGACATTTAACCCTCTTCTCTTTTGATTGCCTCTGCAGAGCTTGCTGAAATCAGAAAGGCTAACTCATCTTGCTAGCTATCCATCAGGGGTAATTTAGAAAAAGAAGGTCAGAAAATGCTTTTGCCTTTAAGAACAAAAGAGAATTGTTCATGGAATTTTTGTTTTATTTTGGCACCTAACAATAGCTGCTGTGGCCAGTTGCAAAAAAAAAAAACCCTATGATTTTAATGGTACAGAAGCATTCTTCTATAATCAGGAGATATTAAATATGTCACTTTATACTTGAGCTAATAGTCACTGGTGCAACCAGTGAAGTCAAGGGACACTAAAACCCTCTCACACTCCGCTGAGTGTGGTAGGTTCTCCTACCTCAGCAGTTTTCAAGATGGGGTCCTGATACCCTTTCAGTTGGACTGAAAGGTAAAAACCATTTCATCATACTTTAAAGACATGATTTGCCCATTTCACTAGATTGACATTTGCACTGATGGTGGATAAAATTGCTCATACTTTAGGACTAGTCTGGGCAGTGGCACCAATAGTCGTTGTATTTTTTGCAGTATAATTTGTGATTATCATTATGTCCTGCCCTGACCCATCTGTCATGACTTTCTCACAGATATTAAAACAAGTTTTCTAAGGAGAAACTTACATTTTAGAAGAATAAATGCAGGCTTTTGAGGAAAATTACTTTTGCGATTGTTGGAGTTGCAAGCTCAACTAGCTGCTTTGTCCATGGAACACCATATTTATTTGAAAGAATGATTGACAGACTTGTGTCTGGCAGACATTTTTGGCAGACATTTTAAGCAGGTATTTTTCTCAAAAATGAGAAACTTGAATCTGATGCTTCATGGGAAACAACTAGCAGTATTTACAGCCAATGATAAAATCTGAGCTTTTAAGTGAAAATTAGAATATCGGAAAACTTGCATCTGTCGCCGTGAGTTTGACAGCTTAACAATACTTAAAGACTTTTCTAATGAAATCAGTGGTGATGTGAACAAACGCAATTTTTGGATATTGTATAATGGAAGTGTCAACATTTCGAAGATCTGCTGATATTTTCCAAAAGACCCATGGGTGATGTTACAAAATTCAGATTAAAAGAAAGACTAATGGATTTTAATGTAATGGCTTTAGAGTCCACATTGAAGCTAACCTTTAAGAAACTACTACTGGTTGAAGTTGGATGTAGTAGCAGAGAAGAATAGCCACAATGATCTAAAATGGCTATTGAAATACTTGTCCTTTTTCAATTACATATCTGTGTGAGGCCGAATTTTATCATATACTTCAACCAAAAGCACACATTGTAACAGATAGAATACACAAGTGGATTTGAGAATCCAACTTTCCTCCATTAAACTAGACATTAAGGAGATATGCAAAAACATAAAACAATGCCACTTTTCTCACTGATTTTTTTTGGTTTTTAAAAATTTAGTTATTTTTCATAAGAACATATATTAATATGCAATGGGGTTATTTTTGTTATTTTAAATGAATTCATACTTATGAAAGAATTTTTAGTTTTAATTTCTAATATGGTAAATATTGATAGATATAACCCATGTAAATAAAGCTGTTTGGGGTCCTCAGTAATTTTTAAGAGTGTTATAGGGGTTCTAAGACTAAAGAGTTAGAAAAACCACAAGAAACAAGGTCACATACATCCTTAAGTTTTGGGTTAATTATCTCGAATTGTTAGTAACCTCGTCTTCATAGAGTCTCATTGCTTTTTTCTATTCTCACAGTGCCCAGGGTAGTGCTGGGTTTAGTAGGTGCTCAATAAATATGAACAGAATCAATGTGAACCTCTTTACCAACTTTAGAAGCTGCACTGCTGTGGTCGTGTCCTTCATGGCAACAATGGACCCTGAGTATAAAGGCGCAGCTCACCAGTTCAGTAGATGTCTTCTCGAAAACTGTGTGTCGCTGAACATGTGAAACATATAACTATTTGCCTCGTTGGTATTTATCACTTCAAATCATCTTCAGTTTGCTTATCAATTGATGTGATGATGGATGTGTTCACTTTGGTTTCTGTTTCTTTTCATGAAAGTTAATGATCAAACATCCAACCTGAAGAAAAATCTTAACAGTCACTGCTGGAAAAAAAAGAGATGTGAAATCCTTCCTTTCAAGGAATTTACAAATTAAGGTGATTATTCTTTTTTAGAAAGATTTGTGGGAATTTACTGGGGCTGTGGTAGGGTGGGTTCAGTACAGTCTTATAAGATGAAGATCCTACCCTCCAAAATCTCCTTGTGTGGGTGGGGAGACACAAGTACGAGGACAAACATGTGTTGAAGCATTAACGTTCAGAGTGTCAGAGGCACTATGATTTGATTAACGCTTGTTATTGTGAGCTTCTGTAGGAGGGAGATAAAACTGTAACAGCCATCTCAACAACTAAAAACTTCTTTGAGTTTAAAAAAATTTTTTTTTAGAAAAAAGACAGAGTGGTAGGATTTGAGCAACTACTGTGCTAATTATAATAATGACAGCAATAAAATTCGGCAAATTTATGTTAAATTCAGTTATATCCAAAATAATTAACAATAGGTGTAATTTGTGGCTATCTTTATGTCTTCCCCTAGCCACGTGTCGTGACTTTCTAAAACCTATTAAAACACGGTTTACAGACAAAAGTTTACATTTTAGGTGAGTGAATGCAGGCTCTTGCAATAAAAACAATGTATCAGCAATAAGGTCTTTATTTCTACCTATTTTATCTGCCATTTAACCTTTCTAGGTACCATCATCTCAGTTCTTTAATCAGCCAACCAAATCTCTTTGTTAAATATACTAGTCGTAAATCCAGTTGTTTAAAATCCAGGGAAGCAGAGAAAGACCCTTAAGTGACCTACTTAGTCAATTCAGTTTTTCTCCTTAAAAATCAATCAAAACTATTTATTGAACATTATTGAGTGCTAACATATGAAAGGCACTGTGCTAAGTATTGGAAGGGATTCAAAAGTGACATGGAAGATGTTCAACATCACTAATTATTAGGGAAATGCAAATCAAAACTACAATGAGATATCACCTCATATCCATCAGAATGTCTTGTTAATATAATTAATGGGACAAGAAATAACAAGTGTCTGAGAGGATGTGGAGAAAAGGGAACCTTCATACACTGCTGGTGGGAATGCAAACTGGTGCGGCCACAATGGAAAACAGTATGGAGATTCCTCAAAATATAAGAATAGAACTACCATAGGATCCAGTTATTCTACTTCTGGGTATTTATCCAAAGAACATGAACACCCTAATTCAAAAAGACATTTTCACTCCTATGTTCATTGCACAACTATTCACAATAGCCAAGACTTGGAAACTACCTAAGTGCCCATTAATGGATGAATGGGTAAAGATGTGGTATATATACACAATGGAATACTCCTCAGCCATAAAAAAGATGAAATCTTGCCATTTGTGATAACATGCATGGACCTTGAGGGTATTATGCTAAGCAAAATAAGTCAGACACAGAAAGCCAAATATCATGATTTCACTCATAAGTGGAAGGTAAAAACAACAGCAACAACAGCAAACAAACACACAGATACAGAGATTCGATTGGTGGTTATCAGAGGGAACGTGGGGAAGGGGGAGGGCAAGAGGAGTAAAAGGGCACATGTGTACGGTGATGGATGGTAATTAGCCTTTCGTGGTGAACATGGTGCAGTCTACACAGAAATTGAAACACAACAATGCATATCTGAAATTTATATAATGTTATAAACCAATGTTACTTCAATTAAAAGAAAAAAAAAAGTGACATGGAATCTCTCCTCATGCCACTTGATTCATATTTGCTTCCTTTAAATGTTGTCTCACTTTCAAGTATTTGAGGATGTAGAGTATATCGTTCTGATCAACATTATATTTATCTGCTTCAGACAAATTTGAGGGATTTGAATTAAAGCACAACTGTTGATAGCCACAAGCTTCATCCCAGCATTTCTGCAGCTATAGCCTGGCCATCACCCACTTGGACCATGTGTAATACATTGCAGGAGAAGGTAGGTGCTCCACGGCTCAGATTTATTTTAGAATCCCACATCACTGCTAGACTTGGTATGCTCAGAACCTACACTTCCTGAGGCAGCTTGAGTGGCTACGTATATCAGATGAAGCCTGTGGCTTGTGACAAATCTGCCTTCCGTCTGTGTTAACAGAGGTCTCATTTTATGAGGCACAGGCAAGGATGCCATGGATTTGAATCCAGCTTCCCTGTGCTTAGCACATGGTCTGGCACAGAGGAAGCACTCCATGTATGTCAGTTACTACCTCCACTGCCACAACCACGGGATGAGCTTAGGCAGTTATTCTCTGAGCCTACAGTGAGAATAATGCCCGTTATATTTACTTTGCAATATTATTGTGAAAATTATAAGAAAGATTTCATAAAAAGTAATTAGCATAGTGGTCAATATATAGTAGAACTAAAGAAATTATAGCTGCTACTACTACTGATGTTGTTATTGTCGCTGTTGTTATTACTATTGAGGCTGCAAGGATCTCTACTTCTGCTAAGCCATCCACTCAGTACAACACATCATGACAATAGATTATAACAATGCTGCTCTTAAGCATTGACATTTTCTAAACACATAAAACATCGTATCAACTGCTGTTTTGATAATTGGGAATTGACATCATTGTCTATTTATTTTGTAGGTGCACCATAAAAATCTCTTCATTAAAACACTGATAGCATCTTCTATTTTCCTTCACTCAATCAGAAATTTTCTCTGCCAACAATTAGTCATGCTTTCATCAAAGCAATGACTATCTAAAAGAATATTGATGTTCTACAGAACTTCATCCTTCTTGCATTTTCATAATTGTCCCGGGAAATGAAGATCAGATCAGAGTCATAGCCTATAGCGTAGGAAACACATGATTCGGAAAACAGTACAGGGTATTTTTCGTATTGTTGTCAGATAACTCTGAACTGTAGACACTTGCCAAGCATTACAGAACTGCTTTGGGCTGAAAGGGTTCTTGCTCCACAGATTTCTTTATTTTATGATAGCCAGAGTCATTGAAAGTAAATTTTGAATTGTGCTAAAGAAAAATAACAAAGATACTATTGGCAACAGTCTCTTGTGTTTGACAGAAAATTTCATGCTTTTAATTGATTCAGATCTTTGGGAAAAATGAAAGTGATAGACAAACAAACAAGGATGCCAGAGGTGAATATTGTTGCACGAAACCTTTACTTTGTCGATCATTTGCAAATTGTGTTCTAGTACTATATTCTCATTTGTTAAAAGATATTGGAAAATAACCCAATTCTTAAATTTTGTGAAGAGTTTGATGTTGTGGCATAACCCCCAATTGTATTCTTTCTTCCCTTCATCCTTTCCGTAATAGAATCTCCCACATTCTAGTTGGGCACACAGACCCCATTTCCTAGGTCCCCTTGAAGCTAGGTCTGTGATTAAATTTTTGTCAATGGGATATGAGCTGCCCTTTAAAAAGAAGTTTGTTGTCTCTATTCTCTTTCACCCTTCCTGTGAGATAGAATGGAGAAGAGGTGCTGCAGATGAGGGTAACAGCCTGGGGAATAGTGGAACCACAAGGTAGAAGGGTACACTTAAAAAGTGAATTTGACTCTACGTAAATTAGATCTTATTCAAAAACAGAAGAGCCTGGGCTGCTGGAGGACCTCATGGAGCAGAGTCAGTGTCCTGCCCCATCCTGCCCACAACCTCTGCCCTCGTCTGTTAAAGGGAAACATGCTTTCGTTCTGCTTGAGGCACTGTGTTTTGGGGTAGCTGTGTCACAGCACCTTGGGCTATGCCCTAATTACTAGAGGTGTTCTAAATCTTCCACACTTGCTATTTTCCCATTGGATGAAGGCCTTGTGAGACATAACACATGTTAAAAAGAAAAAGAAAAATGACTTCTCTAATACTTTTTTCCAAGGTGGTGGACAACGCTCAACTTCACATTATAGATACTTTTAGCTTATTATACATCCTCAGCATCTGTACCAGTTTTTGTTCCTTTTTATTTTTTCTGTTGTTTGTTAAATGAAATTAAAATGACTGTGCTACCGCTATTATAACCTAGTACAAAAATAGGAAAGCTATTGTAAGCTCTAAGTAAAATCGCCATTATTGACATCTTTTCTAGAGAAGTGGGACAACAGAAAATAACTCTATGAGAAGAGGGACTTTTGCTTGGGGTATTCAATGTGCCACGAAAAATGGTAGCGAGGACAATGTAAAGGGTGATAATGTGAATAAGCGGTGGTTTGTATTGAGCATTATGGTTGATGGCAGCTAACCTTACCCTTCTCTGAAGAGATGCATTCTCTTGCATTTATCAAGTCCCCAAACTGCATCCCACAAGCAGAACCCTGTGCATCATGCCGCTTAGCTGAAAGGAAATAAGGAAGCTGTGGGGACCCCTGTGAAACTCCCTCCGACATATTTAGTCTGTGGCCTGTGGGTATTCACTCAAACTCCAGATGTGTGGGTGCCCTTTAGTCAAATGGGAAGGAGTTTTGCATCTGTCACCCAGGGCAGAGCTGAGGGAAAGGGAGCAGGTGTGACAGGCCACAGTAAGAGGACAACACAGACTTCCTTTTAAGTCCAAGTGAGGGTACGTTTTGTCTCGCTGATACCCTTGGTACATCTGGGATGGTAAATAGCGCAGTGAGTCATTCAGAAAGTGGAAATGGAAAGTGTTGCTGAGTCTGCCATTGGGCTTTGCATCAAAAAAAGTGCTTCCAGTGAGGTTTGGAGAGTATCGTGCTTCCTTCTCCTCTTTTTATTGTCTCATGTTATAGTTATTTAAACAAATGTATTGCTGGGAATTCTAGCAGCCCAGGGATTTCCTGCGCTTAAACAAGTCACCGGGGTCTTCAATACCGTCCATGATTCCCCCAGAAATATCAGAGAAAATGACTTCTTAGCATGGGAGATTCGATGAGTCCAGAAATAATCCAAATTCCTTATTTTTGGCATGAGAGTCCCTTCATAGTCTGGCTCCAGGCTGCCTTATTTCCAGCCTTTGCTTTCTGCCTCCAAGTGACATCATCTCAGATGGTAAAGGTACTGGAACCCTCAGACTAGATTACAGTTTTTGGCCCCAAAGCATGATCCATCATTCCTTCAGATTCTTAGAAAATAAGACTGACCCCATGACCTTCCCTACCATAATTTTATTTTTATACCCATGAGAGTCTTTGGTTCTAGCTGACGGGATCCAGAGGACAATCTTGAGACCCAGAGATGGTTCTCCAAGAAGGAGGTGGTTTAGGAAGTAAGAGACCATGCTGTCTGCTCACTCCCAGCCTCAGCCCCAGTGTGCCAGGCCAGCTTCAGAGGGGAGACCACAGTTCTGGGGCCCCAGCCCTTTCAGCCGCTGCCTTCTTTCCTAAGGTCGTTAACGAGCATGCTAATTAGTGGCAATTTCCCTGGTGGTTTTTGTGATGTGGGGATTTGTCCACTAAGAAATGGCCTGGGACCGCAAATTCATTTAAAATAGTCAATCCTACTGGAGATAGAAATAACTCCTTGTCTATGTTGATCCTAGCTGGTGACCAGTGACCAGGAGGTGAAATCTTGGGAATAGAGGCCTGGGCTTCTGACTCAGCAGAAACCACCATCTGACATTTTTAGCCTCTTCTTTGGTCCTGTCCTACTGTAGAGACTATTCTGCTTACAGGCCACATTTGACCAAATATCTCTACCAGATCATATTCTGGTACACCAGCTGCTCCCCTTCCCGCCAATAAATTTGGTCCCATTTCTTGTTACCCTGGAGCAAAATATCCAAGCAGGGGAAAAAAAGACAGTGTCACAACAGATCAGCAGTTCTCAACCAGGAGTGTCTTGAATCCTAGGGGACATTTGACAATGTCTGGAGACATTTTTGGTTGTCACAACATGGGGAGAGTGGGATGGTGTGTCTGTTACTGGCATCTAGTAGGCAGAGTCCAGAGATACTGCTAAATGTCCACAATGCACAGGACAGCCCTCCACAACCAAGACTTATCCAGTCCCAAAGGTCAATAACACTGAGGTTGAAAAGCCCTGGAATAGACGAAGATGAAAAAATGTTCTCATATATTCTGTACTTTGGGAAATGGGTTCTAAATTTTCACTGAGCATCTATTATATATGTAAATGGTGCTATGCTTTATGAGACAGCCTAAGAAATAAAAGTCATATTCACTAACATCAAGAAGTTTCCAATTTACTTGGAAATAATACATACACAATGAAAAGTTGTGTTCTTTATTACAGCAATAGTTCACTTGCAAGGGAGATTGGTACTTATATTAGTCTGCTAGGGCTGCTGTAACAAAGTACCACAGACTGGGTGGTTTAAACAACAGACATTTATTTTCTCACAGTTTTAGAGGCAAGAAGTCCTAGATCAAAGTGACAGCAGGGTCAATTTTTTCTGAGGCCTCTCTCTTTGCCTTGCAGATGGCCGTATTCTCCCTGTGTCTTCACATCGTTTTCCCTCCGTGTCTGTGTAACTACTCTCCTCTTCTTCTAAGGGCAACAGTCATATTGGATTAGGGCCCACCTAATGAACTTATTTTAATGTAATAACCTCTTTGAAGACCCTATGTCCAAATACAGTCACATTCTGACGGACTGGGGGTTAGGACCTCAACATATTAATTTGGGAGGGGACATAATTCAGCCTATAACAGTACTCTTTTTACTATAACTTGATAACAAGAGGTATAAATATAAGAAGCAAGATAGATATTCATTCCAAGGTATTACATAAGGACTGTTACACTAAGAAAAATATTTGAATGCTAACAAAAAAAACGAAAATGGGCCCAACACACATTAAAATTTTTTTCAAATCTTGAAGTAGGAAAGGTTGTTGATCTGAACAGTGATGGTATTTTAGGAAATTCTCCAGGGTGAAGGCCAGATTACTTCCTACCCTGACTCATTCATTTAGTATAGATTTAGTGAACCCCTGCACGTACCAGAGTTGTGCTCATCTCCTGGATAAACACAGAAAAGATTCTTGCCTTTCGGAAGCTCACATTCATGTGTGCTTGTGCTGGTGAGTGCAGAGGGGAGGGTTGGTGGAGGATAAGGTAGGAGATCCCTCGCAGGAAAAGACGAAGGACAGTACTCCAATATTTGTATGGACCGGGTGCTGAGGACCCCCATGGGCAGAATGACTAACCCTAACCAGGGTTGTGGCAGGGTAGAAATTAAGCTTGGACATATGGTAGAATGGTAGTTCACACCTGGCATCCACTATGATTGCTAAATATTTTGAATGTCATCCTTGGGGAGTTGGGGAATGTGGAAGAGGAGGAGAGATTGTGACCTGGATCTTGTGGCTCAATAGGAGTTTGCCTGGCTGGGGAGAGGAGTGGGGAGGAAAGGCCGAGAATTATGAGTAGAGGGAACGGCGTGGAGTCACGAAAAGGACGAGACTGTGGGCAACTTGAGGTCAAGGACTGCATCTATCTTGCTAAGCATTATGTCCTCACTGCTACCATCTGACACATAATAGGTTTTCAGTAAATGTTGATTGAATAAATAAATGAATGACAGGGCACAGCACATTTGGAGAATGGTGAAAAGTGGTGGGAGGAGGGTTAGAAGAGGAAGTTAGAGCCATGTGCTAGGGCTGCCCAGGCCATGGGAGAAGTCAAGGGACACAGGGTTCTCCAATTCCAGCACCCAGGAAGCTTTCCAGGGGGAGGTGGGAGAGGAAATATCTGGGGGTAGGATGGGAAGGAGAGGCCTTGTTCTGCCCTACTCACAAGTCACTCAAAAAGGGTAGTTGCAGGGCTTAGCAAGCCCTGAGTTCTCGTCCCATCAGTCACATACAAACTATAACTATACGGTCCTGGTCACTGTAACTAATTCCCTAAGTCTCAGTTCTCTCATATGGAAAACTGGAATAACAATCATCTCACTGATAGAGGATTAAATTAGTTAATGCATATGAAGTGTCACAGGAATGGCACACAGTAACTCCTCAACAAAATAATTCTTATTTTTAGATCAGAATGTCCGCCAATGCAATAAATCACTTTTAGGATATTCTTCCAAATAATTCATCGTCTGTCTACTGATGGTTGAAATTTATTAGAGAAGAAACGTACCGTCCTACAAGTAGAGTTAAATGACTTCAACTACAAATAGCAGTGGCTTCAAATATAAATATCCGTCCCCTGAAGTGAGAATAAATTTCAGTAAAGGTGTGAACAGACAATCAGCACGTGTGAATGACTGATTATAGAATCTTGCTGGTCTGGCTGGAGGGAGATGGAGAAGGAAGTAAAATGTCCCTGGGTACCTACCTCACCAGGAAGGGAGAATGGGAGGCTGAGGAGGAGGGGGAAGGGTTCAGGAAAGAAGCTGGGGACCAGAGGCACACTGCTGATTTCAGATCTTTCACTCCCAGTCTTTGGGTCCAGCAGGACACAGACTTCTTGCTCATGCAGCTGCAGGTGGAGCCACTGCTGCCTCAGGGATTCGCAAAGACTTCTCCAACAGAGCTGGTGTGGGCATAGAAGTTGGTTCCCAGCGATTCAGAAAGCATTCAGAGGAAGGAGAGAGCCGAGGGCTGGGAGTGTTTAGGGGAACCATCCTAAAAGAGTGGATGGGAGCAGGGCCTGGAGGACTAGAGGGAGTGGGTGGGAGAAGGGTATTAAAAGAGTTCTTAAGGTTTGGGTCCTGTTTGATGGTCTTGGCTCAAGGGATCCAGAGTCATGAATCTTGTTTTGATGCTGCATTCTTCCTCCTGATGAGGTTCCTGATGGAAATATATACTTGGGAAAAATGAGAAATTAAAAACAAAACACAAAAAAAACAACTTAAGATGCATTGAGTGCTAACTATGTATTAGGCCCTCTTCTAAGCAATTTACACACATGCCATTTAATCCTGTTTTAACAGCCCTGTGAATTAATATGTGGTAGGTACTATTATTACCCTCACTTTACAGATAAGAAACTGATGTGCAGGAAGGTGAAGCAATTTTTGCCAGAAGTCACAGCACGTCAGTAATGGAGCTATTTTCTAATCGACTCTCATCCTTTCTTCAACTAATTCACTAGAATTCAACTATTGGGTAAAAGAAAACAAACAGAGAGAGCAAGAGACAAAGGGAGAGAGAGAGGGGCAGAGAGAGAAAAAGCTCGGCCTGTTCTGCTGAATGTGATGGGTCTGGAGCATCAAGCCTAAAACAGTCAAGATTTGCTGAAAAATCCAAGGAAAGAATGTGTATTTAAAAAAATAAACTTTAAAAAAACTGAAGGATAATATGCATATAGAAAAGGGCACCAATCACAAGTGTTCAGCTTGATAAATTATGAGAGAGTGAACACACCTGTGCAACCACCGCCAGGTCAAGAAATAGAACATTACAAGATCCTCAGAGGCTCCCCTTGGGCCCTGACCTTCCCAGTTTCCCCTTCTCCCTCTTGTAAACGATTTTTGATGATTTTCCAGCTACTGACCAAGACGGGAAGCACTTGGCTGAGGGTGGTGACAGAGAGCTCAGAACCCTCGAGGAATAAATTGAAGAATTAATTGAAAGTCCTAGACAAGCACTGACCTACAATACAAAGAATTGAGAGAACGGACACAGGATTGTATACCTAGAGCCTTTTATTCTAGGTACTATTCTAGGGACAGTTTAAGGAATTTTCAAGGGTAATTTTGACTATCCACGATTTTCGAGGTCGTGCTGACTTAGGCTCTACTTTTATGCCGTGTCAGCTGAAATCACACTGTTGCGTTACCTGTGGGGGTTCTCTGGTCGTGGGAGCAGCGAGCCGCTCAGGCTCACAGCCTAAGTGAAGCTGTCCCTCCTCCTACACAGGAGAGAGGAGAGAGAGAGATGGTTGAGTGTGCCCAGAGCGGGGCAGTCCTAGCTCGGTTTACCTTCAGAGGTGAGAGACGAGCAAAGTCCCAAGACAGCCAGCGAGTTGACTCGGCCGCCCCGGCCTGACACCTCCAGATTTTGCTAATGGCTTCAGCCCAGGGGAGGCCACAGCGCCAGAGGGGGTTCAGGGTCGTGGACCACGCCCCTTAGTACCGGTATTGGAGATGTGGCCCAATCAGATTAGCAGCCACGGCCCTTGGGGCGGAGCTAAAAGGGGTTTGTGTCCTCTCTAAAGAAGGTTAGTTGCGAAGTCAAGGCAGAAGTACCATGTATGCTTGGCGAGTGTGGGTTGGTTGGCCTGGTGTAGCTGAGCTGGGAAGGGGAGTACCAGGTGGGGAGGTGAGATGGAATTGAGTTCATATTGAGAAATGGTGGGGAATAAGGTAGGAAAAGGAGCTGCAGCTGATGGGTGAAGGCCTTGAATACTAGGGAGAGAATTTTAGCATCTTGTAGGTTTCTGGAAAACCGTTCTTGGATTTTGAGCAGAGCAATGACGCAGCTGTATTTGATGAAGATTCTATAGTCAGTGGGTGGTGAGGGCCCAGGAGAATTGCAGGGAAAGAATAGAGCAGACAGAGGGCAGGAGACCATTGAAGGACTGATGATGCACTGTGACTAGGATGTAGCAGCAGGCAGTGGAAAGGAGCCAATGGATTGGAGAGATGCTGAAGGAAACTGAATAGGACTCAGAGAAATAGAGTCCTAGAATCAGGCTCCAGAGAAGGCAGGCTTGGCTTGGAAACTTCGGACAGGAAAAGCCCTGGGAAAACTTTATTCCTTTTGGACATCAGTGAGTAGAGAGTTGAGTTACTCATACGCTTCTGCTTATAACCCACTATCATTGTTTGTTCTTATAGGGCCCTCATTTATTTTATTTGTTCACTTATTTAATCATTCCAACCCCCACCCACCTACCCCCAGCTTTATTGAGATACAATTGTTGTGTAAGTTTGAGGTGTACGATGTGATGATTTGATATATGTATATATTGTGCACTGATTACCACAATAAGGTTAGTTAACACATCCATCACTCCACACAGTTATGTTTTGTGTGTGGTGAGAAGATTTAAGATTTACCCTCTTAGCAACTTTCAAGTGTACAATACAGTATTGTTAACTATAATCACCATACTGTACATTAGATGCCCAGAACTTGTTCATCTTATGACTGGAAGTTTGTCCTGGAAGTTTGACCAACATCTCTCCATTTCCCTCACCTCCCCAGTCCCTGGTAACCACCAGTCTACTCTCTGTTTCTATGAGTTTGGCTTTTTTAGATTTCACATATAAGTGGGAATGTACAGTATTTGTCTTTCTCTGTCTAGCTTATTTCACTTAACATAGTGCTTTCAAGGTTCATCCATGTTGTCACAAATGGTAGGATTTCCTTCTTTTTTGTGGATGAATAATATTCCATTGTATGTACCACATCTTTATCCATTCATCCATCAACAGACACTTAGGTTGTTTCCATGTCTTGGCTTTCGTGAATAATCATGCAGTGAACAGAGAGGTGCAGATATCTCTTCGAAATCCTGATTTCATTTCCTTCTGATATTTACCGTGGAGTGGGATTGCTTCACTCATTTCTTTTTATCCCCATTCTACAATCTTGTTTCCTTCTCCATATGCAACCCCTCTAATATTTGTATCCTTTTGCTTGTAAGTGTTCTTACAAAGTGTTTGTTGTTTTTTTGTCTGCATGTAATTAAAAAAACTTTTTATTGTGGGGAATTTTGAACCTATGAAAAAGACATGGACTAGTATAATGAACTCCCTGTGTCCACTTTGCAGCTTCAACTACCATTAGCCCCTGGCCAATCCTACCCCATCCACACACCCCATCCCCTTTCCTCCCTTCAGACATTGGATCATTTCATTCATAGATATTTCAGTGTGTTACATCTACAAAATAACCACAATATCCTTATCAACAGCTTAAAAAGAACAACATTTCCTTAATATCATTGAATAGCCAGTGCTCAAATTTCCAGTTCTCTTGTAAATGTTATTTCTTTTCACAATTTATTTATATGAATCAACATTTTAAATAAGGCACATACGTAGTGATTGGCTCATATTTCTTTTTTTTTTTTTTTTTTTTTCTTTTTTTTTTTTTTTTTTTTTTTTTTTTACATTTTTATTGATATTTTAATGGTTTCTAACATTGTGAGATTTTGGGTTGTACATTTTTGTTTGTCCTTCACCCCATATATGACTCCCTTCACCCCTTGTGCCCACCCCCCACCCCCCACCCCCACTTCCCGGGTAACCACAGTCCAGTTTTCTCTGTCCATGTGTTGGTTTATATTCCACATATGAGTGAGATCATACAGTGTTTGTCTTTCTCTTTCTGGCTTATTTCACTTAACATAATATGCTCCAGGCCCATCCATGTTGTTGCAAATGGGACGATTTTGTCTTTTTTTATGGCTGAGTAGTATTCCATTGTATATATATACCACATTTTCTTAATCCAATCGTCAGTCGAGGGACACTTAGGTTGCTTCCACTTCTTGGCTATGGTGAATAATGCTGCAATGAACATAGGGGTGCATAAGCCTCTTTGGATTGTTGATTTCAGGTGCGTTGGATAGATTCCCAGTAGTGGGATGGCTGGATCATAGGGCATCTCTATTTTTAATTCTTTGAGGAATCTCCATACCGTTTTCCATAGAGGCTGCACCAATTTGCATTCCCACCAGCTGTGTATGAGGGTTCCTGTTTCTCCACATCCTCTCCAACATTTGTTGTTTTTTGTCTTGGTGATTATAGCCATTCTAACGGGCGTGAGGTGGTATCTTAGTGTTGTTTTGATTTGCATTTCCCTGATGATTAGTGATGTTGAGCATCTTTTCATGTGCCTATTGGCCATCTGTATATCTTCCTTGGAGAAGTGTCTGTTCATTTCCTCTGCCCATTTTTTGATCGGGTTGTTTGTTTTTTTGTTGTTCAATTGTGTGAGTTCTTTATATATTATGGAGATCAACCCCTTGTCAGATGTATGTTTTGCAAATATTCTCTCCCAGCTGGTTGGTTGTTTGTTCATCTTGATTCTGATTTCATTTGTCTTATAAAAGCTCTTTAGTCTGATAAAGTCCCACTTGTTTATTTTTTCTTTAGTTTCCCTAGTCTGGGTAGGCATGTCATCCGAAAAGATTCCTTTAACCCCAATGTCAAATAGTGTGTTGCCTATATTTTCTTCTATGAGTTTTATAGTTTCAGGTCTCACCTTCAGGTCTTTGATCCATTTTGAGTTAATTTTTGTGTATGGCGATAGCACATGGTCCACTTTCATTCTTTTGCATGTGGATGTCCAGTTTTCCCAACACCATTTATTGAAGAGACTTTCCTTTCTCCATTGCATGTCCTTAGCACCTTTGTCGAAAATTAGCTGTCCGTATATGTGTGGTTTTATTCCTGGGCTTTCAATTCTGTTCCATTGATCTGTGTGTCTGTTTTTGTACCAGTAAATGTTATTTCTTTTCACAATTTATTTATATGAATCAACATTTTAAATAAGGCACATACGTAGTGATTGGCTCATATTTCTTTAGGTCTTTTTTAATCAACAGGTTTTCCACTGAATCTGTTTTTTATTTTCCTTACAATTTATTTGTTGAGAAACTCAGTTTGTCCCACAGAATTTACCACAGTGTGATTTTGCTGATCGCATCTCTGTGGCGTAGTTTAACAAGTTTCTCTGTCCTCATTGGTTCCTTTGAGTTGGCAGCTGAATCTAAGGACTTGATCAGATTCATGTTTAATTTTTTTGAGAAGACTATTTCATGGTTTTCTTATGTTCTTCCATCAGGATGTACATAATATTGAGTTGTCTCTCTTTTGTGTGTGGTATTAGCAGCCGTTGATGACCAAAGCCTTCGATCCTGTTAGTTTATTAGTGTATTAGTTATCTATTGGTATGTAACACTATTGCCACAAACTTTGTGGCTTACAACAAAACGCATTAATTATCTCACAGTCAGAAATCCATGCATGAGTTAGCTGAGGCCTCAGCTCCAGCGTCTCTCAGAAGTCTATAAACAAGGTGCTGTCCAGGGCTGGGTGTCATCTGAGGCTTGACTGGGGAAGGATCTGCTTCTGAGCTTATGTGGCTGTTGGCAGGATTCAGGTCCTTGGGGTTGTTTGACAGAAGGTCTCAGGTCTTTTGCTGGCTGTTGGTTGGAGGCCACCCTTAGTTGCCATCTAGGCCTCTCCATATAGCAGCTTACTTCCTCAAAGCCATCAAGAGAGACAGTCAATAGAGAGAGTCTGCTGGCAAGATGGAAGTACAATTTTAATGTAACGTAATCATGAAGGAGACATGCCATCACCTTTACCATATTCTGTTGGTTAGAAGCAAGTCACAGGTCCTATCCATACTGAAGAGGAGGGGACAACACAGGGGCATGAATACGAGGGATAATTGGAGACCATCTTAGAGTCTGCCACAATTAGATGTTGCAAAATGGTAATATTCTAATTCTAGCATTCTTTCTTTCTTTGTTGTCTGGAATACCTCTATAACAGAAAATTCCCCTTATATATTATTTGCTCATCCATGGTATAATTCATAGACGAAAGTCAGAACAAATGCTTGATTCTTTCCTTTCATTTATCAGTTTTCAAAAATGATGAGCTGATTCCCTTGCATTCTCCAATGTTGACCAATTATGTGGACATGTGTTGTTAATTATGTAAATGGCATTGTGCTAAATATTGCATTCTGTTTATTCCTTTTTCAGAAATTTAGTACTGTTTTAAAGATCTATTTATACTGCTGTATTTACATCTAGTTCTTAGCTTCTACTTGTTGAATAATATTCCAGAGTGTGTATCACCTGTGTTAGCTATCTGTTCACCCAGTGGACACCAAGACTGTCTCCAAATCTCTGCCATGGTGACCGTTCTCATACAGCTTAAGACTCTGGTACCTGCAGTGGAACTGCTGGATAGTAGAGTGTAACTAAGTAGTCAATTTGTCTAAGTAGTGCCAAATTGCTTTCCAGAATGGCTGCACAAAGCTACTCTTATGGAAATGATTTATTAGCATATGTAGCTCAGCTTAATGAGGGAAGAAACACCTCAATATCCTCATGAATTTTATTTCCTTCACTAAGCTGAACTAAATTTCTTAAGAATGTTCTCTAAACCATTTCTATTAGAAGTATCCAAGTTACTCCACATCTCCAGAGCCATCACTGTGCTAGGTGATAGGAGTTAAGAGACAGAATCTTATACTAGCGCTTTCCAACCTAGACTATTGTAATCTGGTAAACTATCTAAATTCTGTTCCAGGCCTCAGAAATGAGGGAGAAGAGGAAGGGATGAGGGAAGAATGGGGAAAGAGGCAGGGGAAATTACTTCACTTATTTAGGAAGGGGCAACAGGGAACCTTGTCTTATCATTCACTCACTCAGCATCTTGTTTTCCAGACTTGGAAACTGAGACCTAGAAGTGAAGCCATTTCTCTAAGGGTCATTTTGTGAGTGTGAGACTGCTAGGCTAGTCTGCTGACTCCCAGGTGAGATCTGGGAGGCAGGTGGGGAGACATATGCAAAGGATAGAGAGAGATGAGCAGGCAGCTAAAGACTGAAGCGGCTTGGGCCAAGGAGCCAGCAAAGGAGACAGAAATGTGAAGTGGGGAGAATCAGTCTGTTGTCATCTCATGGAGACTGTGAACCTTTCTAAACACTTTACAAGCAGCTAATTTAGTCTTCACCACAACTCTCGTGAAGTAGGGGTTATCATTCCTCTTTTATAGATGTGGGAACAGAGGCTCAGAGTTTTTAAGCAACTTTCCCAATGTCTTGCAGTTAGAAAGTGTCAGACTGCAATTCATATCGAGGTCTCTTGGTGCCCAAATCTTTGCTCTCCACACACACACACACACACACACACACACAGAGAGAGAGAGAGAGAGAGAGAGAGAGAGAGAGAGGGTTTCCAGGAGGGTGTGGTTAATAGGCCCAAAAACTGAAGAGAGGTCAAGGGGAGTGAGAGGAAAGGAAGTGGTTTCAGAAATTGTGGTCTTAGGTGGAAAAAGTCCTCCACCAGTTTCCTTAGGCTGCTGCTATGGGGCAGTGGGAGGTCATATCTGCTGATTCGTGGAGCCTCTAAGACAAGTAGAAATACTGGGACCACAGGCAAGTGGAAATACATAGTTGGATCTTGAAGCCTTAAATTAAATGCAGTTTCAAACAGAATTTTTCTGGCTTAATCACAAAGTTAAGGACACTCTAAGTGACCAATATGAAAATGGCTTTTGCTCAAGTCCATAAAAATAAAATAGAGAATATTTAAATGGTATTGATGATAACTTAATCACAAAGTTAAGAAAACCATAAATGGCCAGACTGAAAATGGCTTTTGCTCAAGTCCAGACAATAAAATGGAGAATATTCAAATGGTATTGATGATAGGGCGCTAGGAGGGAGGATATAGGAATGCCAGTAAAGTGTCGCCCCCGAGTGCCTGTGTCAGCAGAACATAAAAGAGTGGGCAGGAGCATTAAGTTTGTCTAACTTGAAAGTCCACTGAAAAATTAACATGTTGGGTAGCAAGAAGAAATGAGTGATCAATGGGCATTTCTACCTGCATTTTCTTCTTTGGAAAAGGGCATTTCAATTTGGGTATCTTAAATAGCAGACAGTTTTTTCTCAAACAACATTTTTATGAGCAGAGCATAAATAAATCCACTGCTTCCAAAAAATACAGAGATTGTAGTTCAAGTGGCAGAGTGCCAGGCAAGTTGCCTTTTGGGTTTTAAAAAACCCAGTATTTCATGACCATTGCAAGACCGAGGCAGGGTTTGCAGAAGGGGCTCTTTATTGAAGCCAGGTGTGAGCTGTCTCCTCTTCCTGGCTGGGAGGCTGTTTGGGTCCTGAGGAGAATTTCCTGTGGTTGGTTGTGCATTTCTGGCCCAAGTCCCTGGTGCATTAGAGTCTTCCCCACTGCTCCAACAATCTCTTTTCGCTTTTATTCCCTTTCTCCTCCTCTTTCTTTCCCTCTTACTCTTCTCTCCTGCTATGGATTGAATGTTTGTGTCGCCCCAAAATTCATATGTTGAGGCCCTAATCCCCATGTGGTGGTGTTTGGAGGTGGGGTCTTTGGGAGGGAATTGTATTTGGATGAGGTCTTAGGGGTGGAGCCCCCATGAAGGCATTGGTGCCCATATACAGGGATGAAGAGACCAGAGCTCTCTCTTGGCCATGTGAGGATACAGTGAGGCGGTGGCTGTCTACAAGCCAAGAAATGGATCCTCACTGGAACCTGACCATGCTGGCACCCTGATCTTGGACTTTCAGCATCCAAGATTGGGAGAAATAGATTTTGTTGTTTAAGTCACCCAGTCTATGGTATTTTGTTACAGCAGCCTCAGCAGACTAGACACTTCCCTTCCCAAGTCTACTTCCTTGAGCAGTTCTACTCACTACACTATACCAAAAATGTTTAAAAAATTATTCATAATTTCAACATTTCACTCATGGTATTGGACCAACGGGATGCTATTTATGTCCATTGTGGCTAGAACGTCTTTGACCCAGGAATGAGCATTCTTGTTTACCCTTACTTGAGAAGAGGCAGCATTTGTAAATTTCTTCTGCAAAATAGGATGACAGTGCCTGCCTCACCACATGCTTATAAGGAGTAAATTAAATATGTGAAAGCCCCTAGCTGAGTGCCTGGCACATAGAAGCTGCTTGGTAGATATCGGTTACTCTGAATATGAAAGCAGGATGGCTAATTCATTCCACCTTCCAAAACAAAAGAGGACTCGTCCCTTCCTTGAAAGAGAAAGAGTGAGAAAATCCTGAAAGGGGCAGAGAAGTTTGAGAAAGGAACTCCAAGATCTGTCCTCTGAGCCAGCTGCTTTCAAGTTGAAAGATGGGTATTGGGAAGCTCTTGGATTTTGAAGAAGGCTTGAGAGAAGTCAAGGAAAATTCTGGCTACTGGAAGGTGACATTTTCTTATGGGCTTTAAACTGGTCAACACCCAAGGTCACCTGGGGAGACCCGTGGGTGGACCAGCAGGGATTTGTGTTTGTGTTCCATCTGGCACTTCAATCAAGACCCATTAGGTTAATGAGGCCAAAACTCCCCAGTGACCTCTCTATTGTCAAATCCAACACGTGCTTTTTGGTGCTTGCTTTACTTGACCTCTGGGGAGTATCTGATATTGGTGACCATCCCCCTCCAAAGCCTTTTTTTCAGTGGCTATGTGATGAAATTGGTCTTATCTGGTTGGAGTCCCTTGTTGGATCCTCTTCCTCTTTGTGCCCTTCAAGAGCTGGTGTGGCCAAGGATTGGGTGCTTAGCTTTCTCCCATCCTTTTAGGCAATTTGATCAGTATCGTCTCTTTTAACCACCACCTATTTGTAGATGATGCCCATCATAAACCTCTGTTGATCTTCTTCAGGAGGTCCTCCTAACTCAGCTTGCTCCAGTCGGTTGGCATGCCCATCGGTTCTCCCTCTTGCACGTCCTTGCATCCCCTCTTCTCTCCAGCCCCACCCCAGGCTGCCTTAGGCGAGGCCGCCACCCTCTCTTATCTAGAAGACCTATGGCTCTTTATCTGATGCCCTGACATCTAGTTTTGCTCTCCCCACCCCTTTGCCAAGAAAGTGCACTTTGTAAAACACGTGAGCTTTAAAATAATCTGGTAGATTTTTTTTTAATACATAAGTTTAATATGTTGATATTTATTGTGCTTATTGTCATATTTGGACTTATTGCTAACATCTTAAAAATGTATATTTTTTTTATTTCTCCCCAACTTCCCCTTTCTCTCCATTTCTTTGGAAACCATACATTAAATTTTTTTGGTAGATCATCCATAAATTTTTAGTATACATGTATATTCTAGTAACATCTAAAATTATCTTACATCTCTGCCCTCCTCCTAAACAAGACAAGGTCCTTGGCACATTTTAACTCTCCTGTGTCCTCCCTTTTCTATCTTCTTTGTTTTTGTCATCTAGAATTTTAAATACAAACAGTTATTTTTCAAGAGTTAATAGTTAAATTAACAACATAATTTACCAATTTCTTTGCTTACCATTTTTAAAAGCTTTCTACTCCTTCTCTGTGTTCCTTTTTCCTCTTGTGGAACTATTTTATATTTCTTTTATTGAGTGTCTGTCGAGTTAAAAGCTCTTAGACTTTGTATGTCTAAAAATGTCTATTTCACCTCCTTTGTTTTTTATTTTTAAATGTCTTTTACTTTTAAATTTTTTTATTGAAGTATAATTGACATACAACATTATATTTGTTTCAGGTGTACAACATAATGATTTGATATGTGTATATATTATGAAATGATCACTGCAATAAGTCTAGTTAACATCCATCACCTTACATAGCTACAAAAAATTTTTTTTTTCTTGTGTTGAGGACTTTTAAGATTTACTGTCTAAGCAATTTTCAAATATGCAATACAGTATTATTAACTATAGTCACCATGCTGTACATTACATCCCCAGGACTTATTTATTTTATAACTGGAAGTTTGTACCTTTTGACCCCCATCACCCATTTTGCCCACCCCACCTCTGGCAACCACCAATCTGTTCTCTCTATCTGTGGGCTTGGTTTTGTTTTGTTTTTTTAGACTCCACATATAAGTGAGATCGTATGGTATTTGTCTTTCTTTGTCTGAGTTATTTCACTTAGCATAATGCCCTCAAGGTCCATCCATGTTGTCACAAATGGAAAGATTTCAGTCTTTTTTATGGCTAAATAATAGTCCATTGTTATATATATATATCTCCAGTCTATAGATTTATCCAGATTTATCCAGTCTATGAGCTTTTAGTTTCAATGACTGTATTTTTTATTTTCAGGACTTGTAATTGGTTATTTTTCAAAACCATATGTTCTTCATTCATTTCTGCTTCTTTTATTTACTTTTTTATTTTTCATGCATGCAATTACTTCCTTTATATCTTTGAGGGGTTTTTTTGCTGGGAAAGATTCTCTCTGAGCTAACATCTGTTGCCAACCTTCCTCTCTCTCTCTCTCTCTTTTTCTCTCTCTAAAGCCCCAGTACATAGTTGTATATTCTGGTTGTAAGTCCTCCTAGTTCTTCTATGTGAGCTGTCGCCACAGCATGGCTACTGACAGACAAGTGGTGTGGTTCCATGCCTGGGAACTGAACCCAGGCTGCTGAAGTGGAGCGTGCCAAACCTTAACCAGTTGACCATCAGGACTGGCTCTGAGAGTTTTAAACATGCCTATTTTAAATGATTTTTGAGATTGTTTGGGTAGTTCCATTTTTGAGGGAATAAATTTTTCCATTTCTTAGGTTGTTGTCTGACTTTGTTATGTTAGATTTCCTTTAAAATTTAGGTTTGTATGCTCATCTTGAATGGCTTGCCCCTCCCCACAGCTCTGGGTTAGTTTACTCCCTGTTTCATAGTTTTGACATTGCCTCCCAGGAGCTCCCAGGAGCTCTGTTCCAGAACCAGGTTAAATATTTGTGGCTTGGTTCCTCCTCCCATGTACTGGGGATATATACACGTAGCCCCTAAGCTGGCAGGTGGCTTCACTCAGAATGGGGCTCCAGACCTGTGCCTGCTTCCTCCCAGCATGGCAGGTTCCTGGCTTTTATTAAAAGGCCAGTAGTTAGGCCAGCAGCTACAGTTGTTCTACCTCTTTTTACAAATGAGGGAGCTCAGCACCACCTGTGGCTTTCGCCAGCACTCCTGACTCAGGTCCTCCGCCATGCCTGGAAGGTTTTATTCCCTTTTACCCCAGAGGAACCAAACTTTGGCCATCTCTGCCTTCTTGACTGGGAGAGCAAGAAGCCCATGGCTTTGACCTGTTAACTGCTGTGTGTTCTCTTCCGTGGAAATATTTCTCTAATATTTCAGTGTGATTTTATTTTAAACATGTACAAAAAATATTTCACATATTGCTCTGCTTGGAGTAGAAGCAGAGTGCTCTGAACTTGAGCTCATAATGGCATCCTGTCTAGAGGGGCCTCTTTCCATTTCTCTTTGTGCTCCGTGCTTGTCACACAGCAGGCGCTCTATGAATTTTGGTGGTTTGCTCTCACTGAGATGTGGGCCTGTTGGAGATGCAGAGGCTTGAGGGTGAGAAAACTCAAGTTACAACCAAGTCAGGGAAAGTTCTGCATGTTGAGCTGGGCTTTACATACTCCACTGGGCGTTTGAGGCCTTTCTTCTCTGACGATAAAGCCTAATTCAGAAATTCCTACTTCCTGGCAGACCATCCGGGTCTTAAAGTGTCCCTAGTACTAGAGAGAGCAGTGGTCCTCTTATTGTAGAAAAGCATCCTCATCCACTTAAGAGCCTTCAACATCAGTGTTTAAAGAAAGAGTGATGTCCTTTAAGCTGACTTGTGGCTCATCAGACGATTCAGTAGGCTCAAATTTGGGTTCTTGGACCAGTGGGCCAATGTTTATCTTCAGCAGGCTGACTTAATGGTAGAGACAGGAGCTGCACTGATTGCTGTGTGTGATACCAACCTGGGTGAAAAGCTGATCTCAGATAATCCATAGAGGAGATAATCTCCTCTGGCTAATCAAGTACCCTCTGTGGAGAAAAATAAGTCAGTAATGTGCTCTCAGCAGGAAACTTTGTCAGTGTGTTGTCAGAACGCAAGAGTGTGATTGCAATCTAACTTCAGTGCAACTTTGACTCTTCTGTGTATTTTTCTCATTTATCTTGTGAGTCATAGAAATATTTTGATGATTGCAGCAAGTCTATGGCTATTTGTATTTAACTTTGCCATGCTGGAAGAGCCTTATCCAACTATAGAAGAAAAGGGAGTGCCACATTGCTATGCTCGATATATCTGGCACATGGCCTCAGCTCTTTCTTTGCCTTTTGTTGGAAACATGTATGATTTAGAAGACTGAGCCCTGGGTCCTTTGGATATCCCAGTTTGCTGCAATTTTGGTTCCTAGCTGGCTCAGGGTGGTGTAGGAGACATTGGATATTTTTGCCTGTTCAGCATCTGTTTCCATCATTCTAGAAATTGAATGCTCCTATCTTGTGGAGAACGTATTCCATAACCTGAACCAGGTCCACCCTGCCACAGAGGAGGCCAAATGACCCGTGAATAGTTTAGGAATGGGCACATGACCCAAGCAGAGTCTTCCTAGGACATTTCTGCTGGAACTATCAGAAAATACTTTTATTCCACTGGGGTTCTGAGCTGGCAATCATTTTCCAACCTTTTGGAGAGCACCTGTCCAGCAAGTGGAGACAGAGGCAGAGCTCTGAAGACATTTTAAAATTTATTTTTAATTTATTTGTAATAAAAATTGTATATATTTAAGGTGTAGTACATGATGATTTTATATACATAGTGAAATGATTACCATAGTCAAGCTAATTAACGTGTCCATCTCCTCACATAGTTACCACTTTTTTTGTGGTGAGGGCGCCTGAAATCTACTTTCTTAGCAAATTTCCGGTATTCAATACCGTATTATTAACTATAATCATCATGCCATATATTAGATCTCTAAAATTATTCATCCTATGTAACTGCAACTTTGTATTCTTTGACCTATATCTCCCCATTTTCCCCACCTTCCCCCTGGTAACCACTATTCTACTCTCTGCTTCTATGTATTCGACTTTTTTAGATTCCACATATAAGTGAGATAATGTAGGATTTTTGTTTCTGTGTCTGGCTTATTTCATTTGGCATAATGTCCTCCAGGTTCATCCATGTTGTCATGAATAGCAGGATCTCCTTTTTTAAGGCTAAATAATATTCCACTATATATACATATCATGATTTCTTTATCCATTTATCTGTTGATGGACTCTTAGGTTGTTTCCATATCTTGGCTATTGTGAATGATGATGCAATGAACATGAGGGTGCAGATATCTCTTCAAGGTACTGATTTCATTTCCTTTGGGTATATACCCAGAAGAGGGATTGCTGACTGTATAGTAGTTTCATTTTTAATTTTAGGGGGAACCTCCATACTGTCTTCCATAGTGCCTGGACCAGTTTACAATCCCACCAACAGTATACAAGTGTTCCCTTTTCTCGACATCCTTACCGGCACTTATCTTTTATCTTTTTGATAATAGCCTCTGATGACATTGTTTGGGACGTTATATCCAGCCTTGCCTGAGGTCAAATGCACCCAGGTATGTAAGCCCATGGATTTCTTTCTTGGCTTTAGCTAATTTGAGTTGAATTTCTGTCATTTGAGATTGGAAGTGTCCTGATCCTTATGTGTAGGAGTTAGGAGTGAGGAGTCATTTATCAAAATACTTGACAGCAAGCTCTATGTACATATTCACCCATCCCAGGCCCAAGCTAGTTATGATACATGCCTGGCCCTTGGGCACACCCAGGGTAGCTGTTCTGGAAGCTTTACAGGCAGGAATTGACTTTTTGGGTGTCTGAGCTTTCTTTGATCAATTGATGCTGGAGGAGCCAAAGAGTCAAAATGGGGGAATGGGAGCAGAGGAAGAGGACCATGAAGTAGGGTACCTACTCATCCTAGGAGCTATCAGGAACTGGAGCTACTACATACCTAAGTGCAGGAAGGGCCAGCAACCGAGCAGGACCCTCTCTGGACACTCGAGCTGCTTTCTGTTCACTCACCCAAGGCTGCTGTACTGTCAACTTAGCCAGAAAGTCAAAATGATTCTCCTCATGTCACACAATGAGTCAGGTTCAGAACACAAGTCTCCCAATTTCCAGGCAAGTTCCCCATTCATCAGACCATGCTTCCTTCCTGCCTTGGGGAAGAAACAAGCATGAGTTAGAAAGTACAAGTGGGCACAAGGTTCTACAAACAGCAGGGGAAAATATCCCTT
The DNA here is from genome assembly GCF_020826845.1 of Diceros bicornis minor. NCBI lineage: Eukaryota > Metazoa > Chordata > Mammalia > Perissodactyla > Rhinocerotidae > Diceros > Diceros bicornis. Next base: position 34,083,179 of record NC_080748.1, on the reverse strand, counting down.
AGATAAATAAAACAATGTGTGTGGTCTGTGTGGCTGGGAGCCTCTGCAGAACAGGTGGGCTTTCCAGAAGTTCAAGAGAAGGAGGAAAGGGCAGGGAACCTCTGAGCTTGCCACCCCCTGGCCAAAGTTGTGGCACTTCTAACTCAGAGCATGCAAGTGTAGTGAGGCTGCAGGGGGTGGGAGGAGAGGCAGGGGAAGAAGACACAGAAATGAGTGTATGAGGCAAAGCAGATGTGAGGGGGAGGACGGATTCGTGATTAGACTCTTGTTCTTTCTTTCTGTGTGTCATGTTATGAAGGGACCCCTAAATCCTAATATGGATCGGAACAGAAACATTGAAACTGTCACTGAGGGGCAAAGCATGGGGGGCTGGTGAGGAGGATGGGATAGGGGAGGAAGTGGTTTTGTAGGAGGATGAAAGAGAGGTGAGTGAAGACTGTTTCTTAGCCCGAAGCTGCCCTCAAGGTGTGTGAGGAAGGCATGGAATGCTGGGCTTTTAGGAAGACCCAGACCTTAGGTCCTGACCCAGGTAGAGCACAGAGGGCTGGCATCAGAAAAAACCCGCTAAGAAAGTGTGAGTTTTCCTACCACAAGGAGGTCTCCCTGCACTGACCAGTCCTAGCCACGACTGACATTTAAACAGGAAAGAACACAGAGAATACCGGAACGTGGCCTACCTCCTCTGTCTAGACACCTCCTGCTGGGAGGCTGCTACCCTCTGTCTGTCTCCCTGTAGTGTACGATCCATTCCCGCAACCTCCCTGACCTTTAATCCACAAACTCAGCTGTGTATCATTCATTCAGCACCTATGTGCCATGTGCCAGCTCGGCGCCAGGAGAAAACAGCACAGGGACAGATGTGGTTTCTGCCCTCACCCTTCTGGCTTTTCTGTGCCCTTTAAGCCCCTCCATCAGATGCCCCATCTCGAGGGCTGGTGACTGAGGTATGTGCACAGTTTGTGTTCCTAAGCAAGAAAAAACTCCGAGCTCTGTCTGCGGCGCGTCAGCATCCTCCTCCATCTCCTGCTCCCAGCCTCTGCCCTGCCAGATGCGGTTCCTCTGGCTGACCTTGGGCAGGAAGATTCGCCTCCACACACAATCAAGGCCTTCCTTCCATTCCCCCAACCCTGTCCCGGAACGGGGAGAGTTTTTGGAGGCCAAAAACCAATCATTCTCTCCATTAATTTAATGTAAAAAAGAGTGAGAGAGACTGCTCTAGAAAAGAGTGTTGTAACACATCTGAGATCCTTGCAGTGGTGTCAGAGATGGGACTAAACGAACAACAACACACGTATATGTTATTTCTATTCCATCCGTTCCAATTTGACAGTGGGTACATCGTGTGATACTCCAAGCTCAGAAATGTGGAGTTAAAGGACCCGCCACAGTAGCCCATGAGGATATTCTCCATCACTGAGCTGATAGCATGTCATGAAGAGAATTAAGAACACATGAAAAAAGCCAGTCAATTCAGTTGCTGTAATGAGACCCTGAGACTGAGTCTCTGTCATGGAGCTCTTCGGAGAGTCTTTGAACACATGTTGATGTTAAAGAGGAACTTCCAACTCTGGGTTCTTGGGCACAGGCAGATGCAACTTCATCGTGGGTTCCTGGTAGGTGTATGAAGTGTGTCAGTGCAGGTGGCTGAAACTGGACTCAGGCCGAGGGATGACGGCTTTACTTGAGGTATGAGTGTTTTACTAGCTGCTTTGTTTTGTATCAGAGAGAAGCCTGGTTGGTCTTACTCTGCATCGAAGCCCCTCTCAGAGCTCTCTTGTCTTGTCAGTGGCTCTTCCCACATGGTGCCATCTCTTGCTTGGCCTCGCCACGGAGAGACTTCCTTTGGGTACCTGGGGCAGATGTGGCCACAACCACAGGAGTCCTGCGCTGAGTCTTCCTTGTGCTGAGGAGCCGGGGCTAGCTGACATGACGGAGCCAGTGCTCCGGGATTATGCTGGTTGACCAAATTGGTCAGCTGAAAAATTCCTTAAAATACCCTAGGGGCATGTTTGTATTTTGTATTGTTTTTGAAAGGATAAATATTCCAAAATCCTGATGCCAGAAAAGAGAGCTCTAAGACTTTTATAAAACTGGCCATGCTGCAAGTTTAAAAAAAAAATTAGTTAAAAGGCTAGAAATTATGGTTACAAAAATATCTCTGCTAATAGTTTACTGTCTGGCTTGAGTGAGTTTAACTTTAAGGTGTGGTAGCTCTGGAAATTTATCGTGAGTCACTACATAATGACTGGCTGCACTATCAGGCATCAGCCCACACACAATTTTCCAGCCCTGAACTTTGAATGTTTCATACAAAATGAAAATAATACAGTCTTATGTTTTATTCTAGGGATGAGGTGGTTGGCACCACTTTAGACTTTGCTGAAGACTTGTGAATTTGATGTTTCCTACCAAATGAAAATGTTTTGAGGAAGTATCTTGTTTTTAGTTGGCAAACACAAATCTCCTTTAAGAGAAAACCATGCACATACAGTCTATTGTCTGTAGGTTGATTTCCTTCTTTGTAGGTTATTTGCTTGACCTGGACTATCATCTCTCCAAATGGCTAACTCAGCTCTTGGAATCATAATGACACATTTGAAGGAAGACTAAACCAGCAAACACAGATGGTTATCTCTCTGCATGCTTTATTTTCTCTTGTCTTTTTCTTGCCTTCTGTTCTTTTTCTGGGATTGGAAAACCATAAATATACTTTCTCCGGTGCTGAATCAAACACAGCCTCGTGGAGGAGGCAGTAAATAAATGCCCTTCTTTCTTTATACACTGGGATTGGTCTTGAGTTTTAATGGTTATTCAAGTGCAGTTGGGCCCTGGAAGACCAACTTTCACTTTGTCAACTCATGGGAGACTAATGTTTTCCAGAAAGCCTTTCTCTGTTTGGGACGTCTTCTTGACTCATCGAAGTCTTCCTCAGCCTCTGTGATTCTGCTAAAATCCCTCCTTCTTTGACTCCTCTGCTTGTCCCTGTCTCTCCTTCTTTGAGATTCCTGTGGCATTTACAGTGTATATCCATCATGGATGCTTGTTCACTGCTTTCTAACTTGTTATCTTTACCCATGTTTACATCATCTCCTCAACTAGTGTATACATTCCTTGAAGGAAAAAATTACTTTGTTTATTTTTGTCTTCATCATTGTCTGACATGCAGGAGGCACCCCGGAAATGCTTCCTGATTGATTTGTTAAGGTAGTTTGTGTGTTCATTAACTCTTGTTTAAGGAAAACCATGTGTTAGGCACTTTTACCTCCACCGTCTCATTGAATCTTACCAAGGACCCTAGGAGATAAATATTATTATAATTTTTTAGGTGGTGGAGCTAAGACACAAAGAAGTTCCCTGAGGTCCCCCCTGCCAGGAGATGGTAGAGCCAAAGTCAGTCTAACTCCCAGTTGAATACTTTTTCTGCCTTGCTATCTTTACAATGAGAAGTAGGATTATCAAGGCCGAGAGGCAGGCGTGCTTCCTTGTCCTGGGAGGGAAGCCTGCTTAGAAAGTCAGCTTGAGGAGCCCTGGAACCTATTGGAGGTGCCTACAGGGAATAACTATGCAAGCTGCTGGCAAGCTCCCACCAGCTGGCCTGGACCCATGGTCTGAGCAGGGGCTGGAGACATGCCACTCAAGTGCCTCTCTAAGCTCTCTGCTTAGTTCTTCTGATTATATCCTTTTTATGCTAACTGACATCACAGGGTCTTAATGGCCATGGGCAGGGAGAGTGCCTCTGCAAACTCTGTCTTTTATTTTCCCTGGCTTGTGATTTTTTTTTCCATTTGATGGACTTGTATCCTTTGCACTGTCATGCCTCAAGCTTTCTTCCAGACAGAGTGTGCCGCAGGCAGAAAGGACAAAGATCGTCTGACCCAGAGAATAAGGAGGCAGCTCTGCAGGAACTGAGCAGGGCTTTGAAGTCCCTTGAGCTTGTGGTGGGTCAGGGGTCTCGCTGCAAACCTGCATGCTTGTGTTCACAGTCAACACTCTAACACTGCGCACTGGGCTGCGGCGCGTCCCTCACCCACGCAGCGTCCTCTCACAGGCTTGCCTGGATGGGAATCCGCATGACTGTAACAATGAGAAATTTTGGTGCCTAGCAAAAGAGCATTACGACAGAAGAGAAGCCGTGGCTAACTTACTCCAGCGGTTTTAGATAATCTTCCTTTGTCAGTCAATAAACCAGTCTTCGGGGGTGGGGGGGATGTGAAAAATTTCACCCATACACGGCAGTTTCTCAGTGTCAAATGTCTGTCACAAATTTTGCTTGTGGTCACCTCCAAAGCCTACAATTTAAAAAAACGCAGCAATTATCTCAACCAAAGTGCTATTGAGTGCACTTTCCAGTGGTTGGTCCTCAGGCTCCTTTCCCAACAATGTTTTCCTCGTGCAAAAAGCCCAAAGGAGCGTGTGCGTGGCTCCTGAAGCCGAGAAGTCAACTCCGCGGAAAATTTGCATGCTGTAATTGAGTTGCCGGGAATACTCAAGACATAATTCTTCAGGCTTGCGATGATCATGATTTCCTGCAACCTTCCAGGCTGGCAGTGGAAATGGCAGCCAGACTCCTCTGTTCTCCTGTGATTTGGTTCTTGGGTTGAGCCTTCATAATCCAGCTCAGATTCCCTGGTTTTCAGGAAGTTGTAGCTGGCCAACCCTTAGCCCTCCCCTCCCTTAAACTCCTACAATACATTATGCTTTTACAACTCATTTGCCAAGTATTGTGTTGTATTGAACGATTTAGTACAGAGACATCTTGTGACGCTGGCTACAGGGTAAGTTCTTGGAGGGAAAGAAGTACTTAGTAGATGCTGAGTTTTTTGAATTAATGAACAAACAGGTGGATTTTGCACGCTTTGGAACTTTTTGAGTGCACACCCTAGATGTGGCCCTGTGCACACACCTGACATGGAAGCGTGATTGGGGTGAAGTTGAGGAAGGAGCCCCAGTAGAATCTTTGAGGAAAATGCTTTCAAGAAAATGCTTGGCCAATCGTTCCTGGTTAATAGATTGCGTTTAACATGGGAATCACAAATCTGCAGAGGTTCCTTGTCTGCCTTAATGTTCAAAGAGACAATACGAAATATGAATATGAGTATTCCTTGTGTCTGTGTGTTTGTGGGGGGCTAAATTGGATCCTGTCATTGCATTGCAGTGCAGCAACATGCAGATGACTTGGAGGAAGCTTCCATCACTCCATCATTCCACCATGCTACACCCTGGGATACTTTCTCATGTATTGGGGCGCCCTTTTCTCTGAGTCTGTATTTTGAACCATAAAATGCTTTCACAGTGGAACCTTTAGATATCCAGGGTCCAAGTATGCTCAGACAGTAAACCCTGAGGTGTGGATATGGAGGAGTGCTGGGGGATGTTTCTTGGTATAATTTAGGCTGAAGGCAGGTAAAAACTTTGTTCTGGAGGTTTTGGATTGGCTGTCTCCATGGTCCTGAATTCCCAGGGCCAGGCAAAGGCAAAACTGCGAAATTGAAATTTACCTCTGGAAGTTTCTGACCCCCCTTCCTGACTACTGGCTGCTGTTCCCCAAGGTAATGGTCTTTCCAAAAGGTAGTGAGTTTTGCAACGGTGTGCAAACACATTGCACAGTTGGCCTCCTTCCCCAGCCTCCTATCAAAATCTGTGTCCAAGTTGATATGACTTTGAACAGTTGAGGTGACCCCCAAGTTCAGTTGGAGCCACTGGTGAGGCATAGTTTCAACAATAGGAAGTTCTCTGAGGCAGCATTTACAGAAGTGAATGCAGATTAAAGAGGCAGCAGTCCTAGGGTTTTCTGCATTGGTCAGATCACATTTGTTCAGTTCTGAGGATCACCCTTTGAGAGGGACATTGGTAAATGGGGACACACCTAGATAAGGGTGAGAAAATAGGATAGTGTTATAGGAGGAATGACAGAAGATTTGGGCATTTTCAGTCTGATCAAAGAGGCCAGGATGATCCTAGAATCTGAAGGTTAGGAAGGTGATCTAGTTTAAACACCTCTCTGGTGTTTCAATTTATCTTCTACATATCTCTGCCAGACTATCTCTTGGCCTGAATATCTATTATGACGGAAAACTCACTCTTCACAACTCCAGAACATATCAGGCTCCTTTAAATATTTTAAACAGAATAGTATAAAACCTCCAGAAGGCAGAACATCTGCCAGTGGGGAGGAATGAGAGGAAGGCATTCTTTTGGTTCAATATGGCCAGACAATCCTTGTGAGAAATGTTGTGAGGGTGTAGGAGTTGGCTTTGGTGCCAGGTGTAAGTTCTCCATCAGTGTCAAAATCTGCTACATTTATTTATACTTAGTCAAGTTTTTTTTTTTGGTGACAAGGAGTATAATACCCCATGAGACAAGCTCAAGTGAAAAGAAGATGTAGCGTAAGAATACAATGGTCCATCTTGTTGACCCTCAAGAACCAGAAACAAAGTATAGGCAGATCACTGAAACTGAATCTGAAAATTCCCAAACCAGGGTTATTAGGGCACATGGTCTTTCCCTCTGCTTGTCTCTATTGCTCTACTCTTTCTTCAGATTGTCTTTCCTCCCCTACTCCCAACCTCTCCCCCATAGCTTTTGGCTGTCTACATCACCACCTCTAATCCTGTTCTACCTAAACTTACCACTCAACTCCCTACTGAAGAATTATCTTCTCCATCCTCTTAGTCCTAAGTCTAGAGAAACAGAATCAGCTTGGCTCAACCTAGGTTTTGGATTGGCTCTCCTTGGGTCATGTGTGTAGCCCTGCTCCAGTCAGCTACAGCCTAGGAGGTACAGGGTCACATGAGCAGGTGGAGACGGATTCTCTAAGAATTGTATAAGGAAAGGCAAATAGCCTTAAGCCAAAGAAAGGAATAATACCTAGTTGGGGGATTTAAGCCCTTCATAAAGGCAAGGGCTCTTTAAATTTTACCTCGTAAGTCCCTACCTGCTCCTTAGTTTCACTCTAGAATCATTCTCTTCTTTGTGGTAACACAGAACCCTCACTCTTTTCTCATCTGATTTTGGTCATCCCCACTTTGCTTTGCTCACATAAATTTGCATTTCTTTCGTCCACAAGGTTTGGCTGTTGTCTTTTTTCTGCCTATACTTGTTTATTCTCAGAACTTTGAGTAGTACTTTTAAAAAACTGCCTTCAATAGACTCTGTCTCCTGCAATGTATATATATATTTTTTAAACAGAAAATTCAGAATTAGTTTCTGGTGTCACGTCCTATCTTTCAGGATACATCTTCCTTTCAACCCAGAGTGTGGAACATGATGACAAATGAGAAACAATCATCTCACCCGTCCTAGTAAAATCAATATTCTCTGTCGGAACAGTGGGTGATTAGATCTTCATTTTAATATATACCGCAGCGTCTTCAGAAATGAGGTAGGAAGACCTGATTTGAAAGAAAATGCAAATTTCCAGCCAAAGGATATGTTGAGGAGACTATAAGACTGTGTAAAGCAGTGTCATATAGAGGAACCCACTAGGGGCAGGTGGTCTCACATTGGCGAATTTTAGTAGCCTAGGCCCAAATATAGACCCATATTGTAGACTACCAGTGGGGGAAGCACTTGGTGCCTTATTTAATATTCATTTCTGCCACTTTTGGTATCGTTATTAGCTATGAAGTTTGTTGAAGCATTAATATGCCTGAGCCTTCTCCCAGATGGAGTCACGACTTGATTCCTATAAATTATTAATCTTGGGGAAGAAAAGCTTGATTCAAAAATTAATTTAAGCGATCTTTGCTAGTTACAGAGTAACTTACGCAAGTGGAACATCAAGTTATCATCTGATGCGAATAAGAATTAACATAAATTGCCTCTCTGGAAAGCTTTCCCCCTATCTCTCTCAGTGCAGTGCTCCTTTCTGGGAGCAGAGGCAGAACATCATTGGGGCTAAGAGCATGGCACCTGGAGCCAAGTGGCTTCCTGTTTGAAAACAACCCTGCCATTTACCAGCTGCGTGACTTGGGCAAACTACTTAACCAGTCACTCCCTGCCTTAGCTCCCTGTAAAATGGGCATGATGATAATAATACCTAACTTGGAAGATTGCTATGTGGCACAGAGGTGTTTTTGTTTTTACAGATGAGGAAACCAAGTCTCTGAGAGTTAAGTATCTCTCCCAAGTTCACAGAGTTGGTAAGTGGATGGGTCAGGATTCAAACTTTAGCCTGTTAGCCTTCAATTCATGCCCTTCTCCACTAGCAGTGCTTCCTAAACTTGCCTGCTGTGAGAATCACCTGAGAGTGATTGTAAAAAACACCAATTTCCAGGCCTTTGGAGCGGGGAATTCATGATATTAACAAGTGTCCTGGGTGGTAGGACCTGGCAATAGTAAACCAAAGCACTCCCACCTCCCGTGGTTTCCCTGAACCTTTGCAGCTGAATGGATTTGTGCACGAAGCAGTTTTGTTCCCTCTTCCTACGCACCCTCTCTCTTAATCAGGCTTTTCCTTCCCCACAATCCTCTTTGCCTCCTCCGCTGTGCCCTTGAGAGTGCTGGTTACTTAAATCATCCTTTCTCTGAGATTTCCCAGGCCCTCAGTGTGCCTGCTCACTTTGTTCAAGGTTTCTTCCTGATGACCTAGACTTCACCTTTGAACTCCTTTTTATCCCCCTCCAGCCAACTCAAGGTTCATCCGATGAATCTTCTTCATTCATTGCTTTTTTACCCCCCACTTTTCTGTTCCTTTAGGTTCCTCAGGACCATTGAGATGACCACGGATGGCATATTTGTATGAAATATTGTAATGAAAACTGAACTTTAGCATGAATTTTTTTCAGAGTATGTCATAATACAGTCCAATATTATTTATATTAGAGATAAAATATATTACAGGTAAAATAATGACTGCTACGTATTTGCCTGAAAGTGATTATATTTTAATCTAGAGAGTCAAAGTGAGTTCACTGAGCCCCATTAGTAGCTGGCCATGCCTGTGTAATTTGTAGAGGATCACCTCATTGACACACTGCTCCAGGGCCTGCATTGTCTTTTTTGGGCAAAGACTGGATTTGGAACTCTGAGTCACAGTGTAACTTCAGATCCCAGTCAGTTTCCTACAAGGTCAAATGATGGTTCAAGAAACAATAGTTCACTGAAAAATCCCTGGATTTCTGCAATCGTGTAGGTCAAAGTGAAATGCACTCATATCTGATGTGACGACAAATTGATTCAAGGACTTTGGCCCAAATGCTACCACTTGAGGAGCCAAGCCTGAATTAGATGCAAAATGAGCAGTTGTGTGTACTATTGCGGTCTGAATAAATGCCACTTAGAAGCATCAAATTGATTGCATACTTAGGAGAGGAGAAATTATCTGGCGAATGAAATTTGTAGCTGCTTATTTACACACCAATGTGGATTTTCGGTTGAGAAGCACATGATTATTCCAGGTCCAGTGGAGGCTTTCCTAGAGGATAAGAATTACACATGTTAGTGAATAATTATCTTGGTCTCTTTTATTCTATGAACATTAAACATTTCTTGCATTTATCATAATTCTCAAGGTATTTACGAGCAAACACTGTAAAACAAACTGCTCTTCTCAAACATGTATAATTTTTTGGTATTTTGAGAATGTGTTGACTCAGTATATTTTTTTTATGGGCCCTAGACATTTTGAAGAAAGAATCAGCTCAAAATGGTATTGTTTGAATGCTTGATGAGACATAATTCAAAGATGAAGGTCAAGTCCCATTAATTGTGTGACCTTGAGCAACTAAGTCCTTTCATCTGTCTGAGCCCCACTTTTCTCACCTGTGAAATGGAATGCTGCTTATCTCACTGAGTTGCTGAGATAATGATGTATCCCAGTGTATACAAGAGTGCCTGGTCAACTGTAAAGCCCAGTAGCAATAGATTAGCAATGTTTTATCTCTGGTGGAAAGGAAGAATTTGTAGAATTCCGCTGACTGGACTTGCACTGGGAGGCACAGAGTGTCTGTCAGGACATGGGAAATTTTGAGGTGGTTGAATTGTGAGGTGACATTACAACATGTAGAGAACAGAGGACAGCCTGGTCTCTATCACTGGGTAGTGACTGAAGTCCTTGATGGCTAGATAGAATGTCAAAGCTACAGTGGTCTCTTGGGGTTTCAACCACTCAGCAAGATGGCTCATAAATTAGAACTTCCAATGGTTTTGCAAGGAATTTCAGTCCTTTGAAAACACAGTTCCATGGCCCAACAAGTTTGGGAAATGCTGCATGCATTACCTGCCTCTTAGGACTAAACATTGTAAATGTGTGTGGTACAAGCTGTACTGTCTAATACATACATACTAGCCCCATGTGGCTATTTAACTAGAAGTTAATTAATATTTAATAAAATAAAAAATTTTGTTTCCCAGTCACACTGGCTACATTTCAGGTGCTTACTAGCCACGTGTGGCTAGTGGCTACCATATTGGAAAGTGCATATATAGAATATTACCATCATTGCAGAAAGTTCTATTGGACAGTGAAGGAAAGGCTCTGAGGCCTCCTGCAGTAAAGGAACTTATTTAATTTTGTTCACTTATCAAACCTTTTAATATCCAGCAGAACTTCTGTTCTCCAAGATGCTGTTTAGATAATACAATGTGGCACCCTTGGAGAGGTGGATCCCCTGTCTGGATATGGTGTTCCAGACCTGCTCAGCAGCCCCTGTATCCTTACAATTCTTCAAATCCTGTTCCTGCTGCCGCATATTTATCTGAGTTCCTGTCCTTGTTGAAAGATTCATTGTTTTGATATTCTAAGAAATATCTCACCATGCTTCATGTCCATGTTATAGACACAGAACTTCAGAGATGGGAGACACCTTACAGATTATGCAAATCAATCACCTTATTTTACTTATGAGTAAACTAAAGCCCAGAAAGGTTAGATGATTTTCCAAAGGTCACTCAGTTAATAGTACAGTCCATGCTCTTGATGCCTATTTCTTATTGAGGCTGTTGGTTCATCTTCTTCTCATGAATTGAAGAAAAAAAAAAAGCAATTATTAATGGACTAGGATTATATCAATGGTAATATGGGTTTTATCTCTAGTCTGAGATCCTGCCTATCTTGGTGAGAGTGGGCTCTGAGTAAATTTGTTCTATATTTCTTAGCCCAAGATGTTTCTATAAGCTCTGACTGGATAAAGCCCATCAGTGAATGAATCACCCATCACTCCGTTTCTTCCCTCCACTTCCTAAAAAAATCTTTGATGATTTTCAGCAACCAGCCAATAATATCTGCATGAGTTTGCATCTGCTTTTGCATCTGCTTGGCACTCCTATGATTACAATTTTAGCTAGCCCCTATCTGCTCTTCATTTCTTTGGCCATGGGCTATAAAAGTGGGTGAAAATTGCAACCTGCATGATGGAAGAAAACCCACACTCATACTTGTTTATAGCAAGGCTGACATTTGCTGTGAAGGATTCAGTTCAGAGGTGCAGTTCAGATATGCATTTCTGTGCCCACCACCTTGGAGAGGAAGGTAACACATGTGGGTGGCACGTAGGTTGTAAAAGGAAGACAGGGCATCTGTCAGGGTAATGTTCTGGGAGGAACTGCACTATTAGAGCTGTGATCTGGAACGAATATACTTCTGGCACCCCTGCTAGGATGTCAGTGGGAAAGCCCCATTAGTCATCTCTGCCAGATGAGGGCTTCGGGAAATCTCTGCTCTGCTGTACATGTCTCTATTGATGAAAACACTGAAGCCACAAGGGTTGTGACCGCACATGTCTCATCCTACAGACCTTCTGGCCCTGCAGGGATCACAAAGAGGGGAATGAGTCGTGGAGCCTGATCTTTGAAAGATTTGAGATTTGAAACGTGGGAAATGTCATGCTCACCATTTCTCTTGAAATAAATTTCTAGAGAATTTTGAACTTTAAAGGCTGAGCCCACTTAGGCTACCCTAGAATCTCTGAAGGAGGGACCTTCCCAGGTAATTCTTGATCACTCTGATGTTTGAGAATCACTGCTCTTGAGAAATCACTCATTTTCTCAGGATGTCATCAGCTGCATCAACGCTAATATAACATAATTACCATTCAAGAGAATAATGCCCGTATTTTTGCTTTTACTTCACTGAATTCAAATTTTGTTCATTGTCATATAGAGTCTGGTATGAACTTTCTGTTTAATGACCACATATCATAGCAGAGAAGCTTGTTTTGTTTTTCTTCCACCTGCTCATGATATTTCTTCCTGTCTTGTCATACATAACTAGAGTTAGAGAAAATTCTGGCTCAAGATATGACCTAGAGATTTAAGTCACTTGAATCCTCTCTTTCATGGAGGAGCTCCATTGATGATGTCCAGGTGTTAGAGCAAGACCTGGAATGTCTGCCTGACAGCAGATCCCTTGCTCTGTTCTCTGTAGCCCTCTTCTCCTGCTCCATGGAGTGATGTGGCTGTGTGGGTGAAATTCGTTTTTATGGATGAATTTGCTCACTGGGAATCTATCTGAGGTTGCTTGGATCCAGAGGCTTATCGGCAGTGGGAATAACCCTCCTCTGAGAGGAAAAGCTCAGAGTAGAAGAAACAGCCCCAGGACAAGAGTCAGGAGACCAGGGTCCTGCCTCTGGCTCACCCATCAGCCAGCTGTTGGCCTTAGGCATGTCTGTTCATGTCTCTGGGCCTCTGTTTCTTCAGCTATAAAATGCAGTGGTGGTGCAAGTTAAACTAAATTTACTAAATCCAGTAGCCCTTTGATCTAAAATGATCAACTGTAACATTTGGTATTATTGACCACTTCCTCCTTCTTAAAATGTTCACCTTTCTTGGCTTTTGGACCACCATTTCCATGTTATCAACAAACATTACTGGGCTAAGCATTTCCCTGGGGACTCAGAGCATGATCAAGACAGCTTTTGTCTTTGAGGGGCTCACAAGATAGGTCAACATAAACTAAAAGTTTTTTCTCTTTCTGAATGTTCCTTCTTATCTCTATGCACTTCTTCAATTTTGTTTTTGTTCTAGCACCAACTCTCTTCAAATTTTCTGTATATTCTCCTTGGAAAATAGTATTCATCTCTCTGGTTTCAACTACCATTTAAAAGCTGTTGATTAAAAATTATTTATCTTTGAGGGGCTGGCCCCATGGTCTAGAGGTTAAGTTTGGCCTGCTCCCCTTTGGTGGCCTGAGTTCAGTTCCTGGGTGCAGACATATACCACTCATTGGCAGCCATGCTGTGGTGGTGACCCACATACAAAATAGAGGAAGATTGGCACAGATGTTAGCTCAGGGCGAATCTTCCTCAGAAAAAAAAAATTATTTATCTTTAACCATGACCCACCCCCTCCTTGAGTTATGGATTTGTATTTACATGTGCATCTACATATCCCTCAGGGACCTCAAATTCAAAAAGTCTGAAACTAAACTCATTTTACTTTCATACATTTCTTTCCTTCTGCTCTTAAAATCTGCTCCTTCTCTTGAATTTCTTATCTTGGTTAAAGGCATTGCCATCCATTTAATTATTCAGATCAGAAACTTCAGAGTCATCTGCCTCTCCCCTCTCCCAACTACTAATTGGTCACGTAGCCTTTAGAATCCACCTCTGAAGTGTTATTGGTCTCTGTCTCCTCCTTCCTATTATTCCTGTTACTGTCTTCATTAAAGCTTGGATTAGCTGTCGTTGGGAATTCATCAATTTTAAGATGAGTGCCACCTCCCACATTGTAACATCTCCAAAATCAGGATGCATCTTCAAGTTTCTGTTGCCAAGCATCAATCATGAGGTTGGTACTATAGTCAGCACACGTGCATCTGAACTTGCAGAGTGGTTCTCAGTCACTTGGAAACCCCAGAGACAATGGTGGAGTGTTTTTAAAAGAAATGATGCATCGTTAACACTCCAGATGGCTCTTGAATGGAAAAGCTTCAGAAGAGTCAGACTCTGAATGGGAAAAAGTGCTAGGAATACCTTAACCAAATTATTTTGCTTATATTTTCCTTTTTGTGTATGTGCGGGGGTGATATATGATAAAAATCTGTCAATATAAGTCTAAAAGAACCCTTTCAATATGTATAAAAGAAAAATTCCAAGCGTTAAGGAACATTGTGTTATCATTTAATTGGCAGAATTTTTCTTTCTACAGGCAAATAAAATAATGGTATGACTAATAATCGATTATATCTTAGACTCGATAAAATACAGATAAAATACAAAACTCCCTAATGAACCAATACTTTCACTACTCTTTTTAGGCCTCACTGTCTTCAGTTTCTTCCCCTCTGGTCCATTTTTCACATTGCTGCCAGCATGCCCAGATCAGATCATATCATGACAGTACATAGAAACATCCCATCCGGCAGAGGTTCTCAAACTCAGGGTGCATCAGAGTCCCCTGGAGGGCTCATTAAAACACAGATTACTGTGCCCTAGCTCCTGAGTTTCTGATTCAGTAGAAACTCAGGGTTTTGGTAGAAACTCAGAGCTGTGGCTGGAGAATTTGCATTTCTAATAAGCTCCCAGGTGATACTGATGCTGCTGATCCAGGGGCAACACTTGGAGAACCACAAAGTCCAAACTTCTTATATGGCATGCAAGACTCTTTCCCAGTGCTCCCATCGTACATCTGCAGCATCATTTGCTGGTGGTTTCTCACTCACCCGTTCTCCATCATGCCTGGAACTCTCCATTCCCAAGCATGGCAGGCACTTCACGATTCTGTGATTTTTTTTTCTTTACACACTGCCTGAGAACTCCTGAAAACTATTTGGCTTTTAAGATACAGTCCAGTGAACAAATTCTTCAGCAGAAAATATTTCTTTTACTTATCTTTTCCAAAGAGGTAAATTTCAGGATGTTTATCTATTAAGATCAACTTCTAAGACAGCTAAACTCAATGCTCAGGCTCTTCCAGTAATTAGAAAGATACTCTTTTGGGACCGACAGGTCACGAAGTTTGACGGGGTTTTCCAATTTTCTAGATTATCAATTTGGCAATCATCCCTACACAGAATACAGAATTTATTATGAGTCAGTGGAGCCATTATGATGATAATTTTAAATATTTATAAGATGTTGTAAATATATATGGTACTGAAAAGCAATTTAAAATTGTACCAAACCAAGAAAATCTTCCCTGTTTCAATGTATTTATAGTTCAGGCTCATAAATAATATAACAAGATAAAAGCTGTGGGAAGTGGGAGTGTAGGCTTGATGGGAACACAGGAAGGGGATTTTCAGGTGTGCTGCAAGGCAGAAAAACTATGGGTTATGGTCTACATTATGTGATGACTTTTCCAGACTTGTGACCTTTGACAAATGGATCTAAGTTTGAAGGCAAGTAAAGATTTAGGTTGTATTTTGTAGGGGCAGTTGTCACTTTGTTGAACTATTTAAATCATGGACTAATTCCTGAGTAGGAACTTGACCAGTTTTTTTCTTTTTTTGAGGAAGATTGGCCCCGAGCTAACATCTGTTGCCAATCTTCCTCCTTTTTGTCCTTTTTTTTCCCCAAAGCCCCAGTAGATAGTTGTATGTCATAGTCGTACATCCTTCTAGTTGCCCCCTGTGGGACGCCATCTCAGTATGGCTTGATGAGCTGTACATAGGTCTGTGCCCAGGATCCAAACCGGTGAACCCTAGGCTGCAAAGCAGATCATGCAAACTTAACTGCTACGCCACTGGGCTGGCCCCATGACCAGTCTTATATGCTATCCATATCTGTTAACATAAACACATACATATACAGACACACAGATATACAGGCACACACACTGATTCCTAATACAGAACAGCTTCAGAAACGCAGAATTAGTGGAACTGTGACATAGGCAGTGTTCCTTGATTTGCTCCAGTCTCATAAATAGAACTTTAATGCTTTCATTTACTCATTCAATGAACATTGGAGTGCATAGTGTATGCAAACCTTATCCTGACTCTTGAAATGCAACCAGGAATGGGTTTGCACAATAATGAATGAATGAATGAAAGACTTTATAGAACCTAGAATAAAATGGTAACAACTTAGAATACAATTATTATAACAGTCTACATTTTCAGCATTTCCAGAACCTTTTCCAGGCTCATGTAGTGTTTCCATGCATTTTATCAGCTGACACAACTACCTAAAGTTAAGTACAATTATTATTCCTGAGGAAATGGATGCTTAAAAATTCTAGGTTAAGAACCTCATCCAATATTGCACAGCTAATAAGTTGTAGAGCCAGAATTAAAGTGAATTTCACCTTATGCTGTGTGTGTAGTTTTTTGTCTACAATGCTGTAGTTTAACCAGGGAGATAGTTCGATAAGCAATTATGGTGCTATGTGATAAATGCTATGATAGGGGAAATACAGTGGGGGTTTAGGAACATATAAGAGGGACAAGAGAAGGCTTTTCAGAGGAAATAAGGTCTAGCGGTTAGCCAGGATTGAGGGAAGAGTATCTGCAAAGGTCTGCACATTTGAGGGAGGTTGGCTGCATGAGGAATTGGGGGAAGGTCAGCAGGGCTGGAGTGTGAACATCCTCCCAGCTAACGTCAACAATGCCCTGTGTGACTTCAGTTGCCAACTGTACACTGAGGGCTTCCAATATACATCCCTCAGAGTCTACTCGTAGCTTGGTTTGAGTTTCAATGTAAGTGTTTCCGCCCCAACAAGGTTGCAAACATCTCGTGCACTGGGTATACGTTTTGTAATTCGTGTACTAGTCAATGTAGTCAGCACAGTTCTCTGTTTCAGGCAGGCACTGATGACATTGGTAGAATAAAGTATTCTATGCAACAGTGTAAGTACTCTTTCATACGGCCGCTTGGTGATTCTCTGTACCCCTTCCAAGAGAATGAAGGAGGAAGGTAACCTGGTTGCTGCTTGTCCTGGGAGCTGCCTACAGATTCACCTGGGCTCTCTGAGGTGGGGGTGATCTTGGTCAAGAGCCGGCTGCCTGGCTGCGCTGCTTTGGGATTGCATGCAGCCCGAAGGACGCCTTGGAAGCAAAGCACGTGAGGAGCTAGAGTGTGCTCATGAAGAAAAGGGGAGGGGAGGCGATACCTAGAAGGAACAGAGGCTTCTCCCATTCCTTTCTTCTGTCGGGGCCATGGTTGTTCTCAGTAAGCAGAATGTCTGATCCTATGAGGTGTCTTTCAACACCAGTCCTAGGAGACGGCCAGGTGCCAGGTGCGTACTTGCACTTCAGGTATTTAGATTTCAAACATTGTTGTCAGAACACAAAGGCTACATAGCATTCGGGGTCAGTTCCCATGAATCCAGCCTGGCAGATAGAGTTTCTCAGGGCAGTAGGCTCTGCTTTAACCCTCTGACCCATTCTTTCTACTGAGAAAAATACAAGTGTAAGTGCTTTTCATACCCTCGCTGTAGACTCACGACTGGTTTGTGCTTCAAGACCAGATCTCACCTGCATCCTCATCTCCCCTTCTCCTCTCCATTGATTTTCACATGAGTGAAATCTAGCAGATGTTCTTGCATCACACACACATATGCATATGCACACCCTACATCCTGCATAAAGATAGCACTTTTTCATCTGTTGGCTCTCCAGGAAATAAAAACAATAATAGTATACTAACATTTACATTCAGATCTTTTTACTACTATTTTGGTAATAGTTTCCATGAGGTTTTGTTCTTTTTCTTCAAATATGTAACCAAATATGTAACCATCTAAAGTCAAGAGAAGAATGCCTTCAGATGTCCTAAATACTTTTTCAAAATGTACATACACACACGATTGGAAGTCTTTTAATAACAATGAAAGATGTATTTCTGACCTAAAAACTCCCTAATGAATCAATACTTTCACTATGAGTCAACTAAAAAGAAATTTAGAATTAGTTCTGGGGATGCTCGATTCATTTGCTAAAAAAACAAAAAAGAAAAACCCAACTTATTTTGTTCATAGAAACAAATATTCATTAGGTAGGTTTAATGGTGACTTGTGACTCTCAGGGTCAGCTCCATAGATCTTTCATGATGGTGTTCCATGTGGTTCTCCTGGAGTGCACTGTGGAGTTGAGTTTCATGAAAATATCAGTGGCTTTTTGGTCATAATCACTCTAGTGCCAGATTTTCACGACTATTTTTTCTAGGGTTGAAAACCATATAACGTGAGGTTACACATGAAAGATGATGAGGGCAATAGCAGAAGTCTACCTAAAAACATGGAATGAGAAGGCAGTCTTTATTTCTTGGATCTGGAATATACGTGATATGTAGTTTTTTTTTTTTTTTTTTAACCATTTAACCAAGCAACCATCTTGCCATGATTTCTATATAAAAGAAATCATTAATATGTTTATGATATGGGGAATTAACTGACAATTTTGACAGATGAACAAGGATTTTTTTTTTTTTTGTTCTCAATGGAACAGATGTCTGAAAAACTTGAAGAAAGCCTGTTCTTCTGCTTGCCGTTGGATTCCAAGAGCCATAATAAACACCCTTGGGAGTTTCTGAGTCGTTTGCGATAGCCTGGTAACACTTCTGGAGCAGGTCCCAGCAAACTGGAAACTTTCCCATTCTGTGATCACTGAAGAAGAAGCCCTTTTCTTGTATTAGAATTTCTGTATCTTGCTTTGAGTTTATTTTTAATGATTGGAAGCAGTACACTAGCTCTTCCATCAGTAGAGATGAAGAAAGGAGGCCTCTTCATGGATTTTAGCTGGAATCTTCCGTTGAAGATGAGATTTTGAAGCTCCATCCAGAGGCCAGGGGGTACCCTGCCTGCCGCAACACTGCAGGCCAGGTGAGGGCAGCCTGGCAAACCATAGCATGAACTTTGCAGTTAGTTTCACCAAGCCCTCAAAAGCTCATGGCTAGGATGGATTCCAGCTCTGTTTGTTTGCCTCCAACTCCTGGGCTCTTTTCTGTTGACTCAGATTGCTTCTCTAAGGAGCCACTCTACTCCCCAAGCTGAAGCCACACTCCTGGCCCCAGGATCCTCTTTGTGAAGCAAGGCAGTCTAGTGTTATAGTTGAGAGTATGGCTCTCGCTACTTAGGTTCAAATTCCAACTCTACAGCTTACTAACTATGCACATCACATAAGTTCTCTATGCTACAGTTATGCATCAGTAAAATGGGGAGATGATGATAATACTACCTGCTTCATAAGATTGCTGGAAGATTAAATGACCTAAGACATGGTAAGCACTTAGAATAGTGCCTGGTATGCAGTAGGCTCTTAATAAATATTAGCTGTTATTATCACCGTCTCATCCGCTTTCTTTCTTTCATGGCCTTTACTGAAGCAGTGGAAGTGGAGGTGGTAGGAAGGCTATTGTTCACGCACAGATGCAAGGCCTTGGGGCAGTGTACACTTCTTGCCCTGTTAGGTTGTTCAGGTGCCTGTAAAATGAGCTGGATGAGGCCCATCCTGACACAGCTTTGAGCTGGGATGAGGCCTCTCCAGTGGCTGAGCCACAGAATCTCCTCCTGGGGGTTCAGCACTGATCAGGTGAACTCGGACTTTTGGCTGTTTCTGCAGATTCCATGTGCAACAACAGCTTGAGACTAAAAACTCAACTAGGCTTTTCAGAGTTATGCCATAGATTCAACATTTTAAAAAATCATCAAGATAAAAAATGCCACTTTTATATTTATACGGGTATAGTACCATTTTTTAAATTCCCTTTGTATGCTCTCCTTGGATTACAGCCATGCAGAAGCATGGCTTATTCCTTTTTATAAACCCGTATTTGTGAAAACCTTTGGTCGGTAACTCTTGTTTGTTTTGACTCCCTGTTCTGGTAGCCAAAACATTATTGCAGTTCCAAGGTGAATGTAATATATGTTCTGTTTCCACTGTTCAGCTTTTGAGTATCCGCCACCAAAACGCTACTAGGGATGTTTCTCTTGTCTCGGTGTGATATAGGTCTCCTGCCTGGCTGCAACCAGGATAAAGAATGATAAAAACGAGGCTCTGCATTCAAAATCAAACATAGAGAAATCACCTTGCTTTAGGTTATTATCTGGTTCCTAGCTCCCTCACTGCTCTAGCTATGCTATAAGCCTTTGGGGAATCATATTTTATCTTTCTTTCCATCTCTATAGTGCTAAGCATCTATAAAGTAACGGTAAAAACCTCTGATTGCGCTTTGATAAGAAAATGCTTGTTGAATGTACGAATAAAAACAATAGTTTTTTTCTACGCTTTTCTTCCTCGGGTGGCCACAAGACAGGTTCTCTTTGCTCTGCCCTTCTCTCTCTTATCCAAGCTCACGTTCAACTCTGGGCTGGCTGGAGATTCACAACAGTAGTACCCTGACTTTTGGATTTCATGAAGAGTAAAACTTAAAACAAAACAAAAAAGCACTTGGGACTAACATAGGGTTTCCAATTCATTATTCTGACAAGAAAGTACAATAAAAATAACCAGCTGAATGATGCCCCCCGGCAAAGATGTCGATGTCCTAATTCCCAGAAACTGTGAATATGTTACCCTTACATGATAAAAGGAACTTGGCAGATGTGATTAGGTTAAGAATCTTGGGATGAGAAGATTATCCTGGATTATCCAAGAGGACCCAACATAATCGCAGGAATCCTCATAAGAGGGAGGTAGAAGGGTAAAAGTCAGAGAGAGAATGGAAGATGACAAGATGCTGGTGTTGAACGGAGGAAGGGGCCGTGAGCCAAAGAAGGCAAGCAATCTCTATAAGCTAGAACAGGCAAGGGAACAGATTCTCCCCAGAGCCTCCAGAAGGAATACAGTCACGCCCACCCGTTTTGGGATTTCTGATCTTCAGAGGTATAAAATAATAAATTTGTCGTTTTTTAAGCCACTGTGTTTGTGGTAATTTGTTATAGTAGCAATAGAAAATTAACACAAGCATCTATATGTTCCATCACTTCATAAAAGTAAGAAATTTTTAATGGCAGAAACATAGGGAAGATTGAATCCTCCAAAAATCACACTGGCACCTTTGCACAATATACAGATGCTCCTGGATTAACGACAGGGTTACATCCCAATAAGCCCACGGTAAGTTGAAAATATCATAAGTC
This sequence comes from Diceros bicornis minor, assembly GCF_020826845.1. NCBI lineage: Eukaryota > Metazoa > Chordata > Mammalia > Perissodactyla > Rhinocerotidae > Diceros > Diceros bicornis. The sequence continues at coordinate 34,062,221 of NC_080748.1, read as the reverse complement.
AAAAGTGCATTTAGTACACCTAACCTGCTGAATATCATAGCTTAGCCCAACCTACCTTAAACGTGCCCAGAACACTTACATTAGCCTACACTTGGGTAAAATCATGTAACACAAAGCCTATTTTATCATAAAGTGTTGAATATCTCATGTAATTTATTGAATACTATACTGAAAGCAAGAAACAGAATGGTTGTATGGGTACAGAATGGTTGTAAGTGTATCGGCTTATCCTCGTGATCACGGGGCTACTGGGAGCTGTGGCTTGCTGCCACTGCCCAGCCTCAAGAGAGAGTATCGTACCACATATGGCTAGCCCAGGAAAAGGTCAAAATTCAAAATGCGGAGTACAGTTTCTACTGAATGCATATCACTTTTGCACCATCATAAAGTCAAAAAATTGCAAGTCAAATCATCATAAGTTGGGGACTGTCTGTACAGACAGGTACATGGATGTGTGGTCAGCAAGGGCACCGTTCTGTTGTTCTTCCCTGTTCTGAAGACAACAGAAGAAAACGCCAGGGTGGCTGTGTGAAGCCCCGAGCCCTTGCTCCTTTGCTACCAAGTGAATGTCAAGCAAAGCGAAGAGCCAGCCTCCGCTCTGCAAAATGAGAATCACCAGAGCAAAGCCACTCCAGACCTCTCCCACACGAGAGGGCAGAGCTCCCCCTCCTCTCCACACTTTCCATTGGCTTCCAGAACCTGCTCAATCCATTAACTGGGGAATCCAGCTTGCTTTGTCAAAGTGGAATTGACCTAGATAAGCTCTAGAAATTTAATTTGTCTCAGCGAAATTATTAAGCCTATGTAGATTTTATTCCAATACCTTTTGGAGTCCATGGATAAGAAGTAAATGTCTAGACTAGCTTTGTAGGAGACCACTACTTTCAGAGTCTTTTCAATTTCTTTCTTTCAAGATCTCCCTTTCTCCCTTGCATATATCTTTTTAAAGAGAGCTTAATAACAGGGCCTGACTTCTTTGCTATAGTCATTGTGAAATATCTCCCTTCCTAACCATATTCTCAAATTGTAAGGCAGTACGGGTGTGATCCACTTAATTAGCCCAATTTTCCTTGGCAGCTCCTTGCTGCTAGGAGAAGGCAGAGGAGGCTATTTTCTGCCACAAGAATGAACTTCCTCTCATTCTTGCGGCAGAAAATAGCCTCCTCTCAACCCAGCGTTGCTCAAGGCAGCTCTGATTTCCTCAAAGTGGCGATAAGAACAGCTCAAGAGGCATGACATGGGCTGCACAGTCATGGAGATGGCACTGTGGTTGCAAGTTTGAGCTTTGGAGTCAGTTTCACCTGTGTTCGAATCCTGACTCTGGCTCTTAGCTGTACGTTACGGGGTAAGGTGCTTGACCCTTCTACTTTAGTGCCCTTGTTTGGGGTTACATTGGCAGTATCCATCTCACTGTGAAAATTAAACGGGTTAATGAATGAAACGCACTCAGCATAGAGCTTTATCACAGTACTTAATAATTATTCAATAAATGTTGTAATGGAGTCTAGGTATCACTTACACAAATTTTAGAGTTTGTTGGAAGATTAATATTCTCTATGTTAAAACTCCAAAACTTCTCCCTCTCTCCCAGCCTCGATGTCCAAACTTTCATTCCATTAGGAGGCAGTTGTAATGCAAGGACTTCACTTCTAACGGATGTTCTCTGATAACTGGAGTCTCTCTGGAATTGAACATTAGATAGAAAGGGGAAGGGGGCTTAGCTGATCACTCAACTCTTGCCTTAGAGTCCCTGTGGTATTTCTGTGGAAATCCCCTTTATGCCTATGAAACCTCCATGTATCAAAAGTTATTTCCATTGACATTTTCCCACTTCTCCTCTTATCCTTCTGACCTCCTTATGAGACAAGAACTTCATTATCTCTTTTTCTCAAGTTCACTTGGCGGGCTTTTGCCTTTGCCAAGCTTGGTGCCTGGACCATCTACAGGCTTTGAAAGTGAAGGATAAGTCCCTAGTGGAGTCCTTGATTCCTCTCCCTAGCTTATGTGTATCTGGGATTTGGCTGTCAGCACTCCACTAGGCTCACAGTTCTTATTTTGTTTTCCAAACAGGCAGCTTTCTGTCATGGAGCTCTATACACCTTTACCACCACCTGCCTGCAGAGGCTGCATGCCCCTTAGTCCACTCTTAGATCAGCCTTGTGCCATTTAATGGGGGAATCCAGAAGTATCTTCTGCAGTAAAAGCCTGTGTGTAGGGCATCATTTTGGGGATTCCAACATATCCTGAATTGAATCCATCAATCTCCCTCACCCTCGTACTTTTTGTGTTTCATGTGTCAATGACTGTACCAACAAATTGATATCTGGGCATTATTCTTGATTCTCCTTTCACTTACCCTACAACTACTCAATCTCCAAATGCTGTTGCATCTACCTCCACAGTTCTCCTTGACTTTATCTTCTTCTCTCCTTCCCCACTGCCATTGTCCTAGTCCAGGCCACCTCACATGTTACCAATCACTGCAATGCTTCTGAATTGGCCTCTCTGCCTCCAGTCCTCCCTGATAGATTGCAGTCAAAGTTACCTTTCTGAAGCACCCATCTGATCATCGATGACCCTTTGTTGTCCTTAGGGTAAACTCCATGCTCTTCAGTGGGACTTACATTGATAGTGGGTAACAGGGAGGACCCTGGAGTCAAGCATTTGGGTTCAAAAGATGGCTTACTCACTTACTGCTGTGTTACTTTGAGAAAGTTTCTTTACCTTTCTGGGTCCCAGGGATCTCATCTGTAAGATAAGGATAATGATGGTACCTCATTAGATTGTTGTGAAGATTAAGTGTGATAATACATGTAGAACACTTTGAACAGAGCCCAACATTTAATAAACTCTCAGAAATGTTAACTACTACAATGGCTACACAGTTGATTACTGATGCCAACAATCAGCTGCAGACCCAGTTGGGGGGTCTCGGAGAGGCTCGAGTTGTCTGCAAGTCTAGCTCTCTTCTCTTCTACATTGGCAATGAAAATCGAACTGAAGGCTATTAAAGAACTTCATCGTTTTTGACCCCTAATTTAGGAAAAATGCTATGGAAATGAAACCAGTGGCTGGAGTGTATATGGGAAGGAAAGGAAGAGATGAGGATGAGATTTGATGTATCATTTCAGCTAGAGATGTAATGAAGTGAAAGTTTCTTCCAGAATGTAAACCAAGAGTGAAAGATGAATTGAATGGGTTCTAGAACAGTCCAAACCAGGCTGGCTCTTTCTAAGCCCAGCATGACATGGAGGCACCAAGCCTATAAAAATTGACACTGTTTCTGGGCTATGTAGATACTAATATTGTACACATTTATTGCCATTCTCTTGTTGCACCCAAACTTCATCATTTGGACTCTGCAACTATAAGCAAAGATGCTGTGACTTTTCTTATATTCAGTATATAAATTAAGTATAGGAAAAATAGTTATGTTTCAAAGGATAGCTTTATAACCTTTTTTGTAATGCTTTCCATACGCAAACTGTTTTAGGCCTAAATAAACCACTTTGGATTCCTAAGGGGTGCCTATTATCCTAGTGACCTTAAACTGAGATTTCCTTTAGAAAACAAAACAGAACTAAGAATAGAGTTCATCAAGGTTTTGTATATAAGTTAATTAGATAAGGCAGTTTCTACAGCCCTCCCTTATCTATTTATATGGTTGGGACCATTCCTTGAAAACTGTGGGTCCTACGCTGGCCCACTGAAGGCAAACTAGACAAATGCAGCAAAAGGGCTCCTCTGTGACTCACTTCTTGAATGATACCAATACCAACTGCATGCTCACCTGATTTATTCCAGGTAGGAAGGGGGGTATCTATTTCATTCTAAGATTTTCTGAATTTACCTTCTAGTACACTCTTGTCTTTGGAATTGCTCTAGATCAGTGATTCTCAACCAAGGGAGAGTTTGCCTCCCAGGTGACATTTGGCCATGGCTGGAGACATTTTTACTTTCCACAATTGAAGGGATGGGTGCTAATGACATCTAGTGTGTACAGGCGAGGGATGCTGCTAAACATTCTACAATGCACAGAACAGCCCCTCACTACAGAGAATTATCTGACCAAAATGTCAATAGTATTGGGGTTCAGAAACCCTGGAATAGATGCTCTTGATCTGACAGAGATAGTCTGGGCAAAGATCATCCTGATGCTCATCCCGAATATCTATCCAGAATATCTCTAGAGAGGACTCAGACCATGGAGGCCTCCACTGGGCTTTAGGGGGTGTGGAAACAAACTCTCTTCAGCTCCTTCCCTAAAATCTCCCTCACTTCTTCACTGAGGGCTAAAATTACTTCATCAGGTCCCTTTCCCTAATTTTAAATGAGGCTTAAATTGTGACTACACCTGGGAAAGAAAACAGATTGACTTCAATTTTCAAAAAATAAGTGGAAGAATTACAATTTTTTTACAAGAAATTTTGATAAGGTGGGGAGAACACAAAGCCCTTGGGTAGGGTTGCCAGATTTAGCAAATAAAAATACAGGATAATTTCAAGTGTACGTATATCGTAAGTATTGTATGGGACATACTGGTACTGAAAAGTTATTTGCTGTTTATCTGAACTTCAAATTTAACTAGGTGTCCTGTATTTTACCTGTCAACCTTTTCTCTGGGTGATTGAAGGCGTGGAGGATAGTTCTTGAAGGAGGGAAAAGAGGCCAAACAGTTTGGGGATCTCTAAGGTATATTATATTCATGATAAACTTATTCAGTCTCTCTGTTCCTGAGTTTATCCTATGTAAAATGGGTATAATAATAGTAGTACTTGTCTTATAGGGAGGTTGCAAGGATTAAATTATTTTATTTATATATATATAGTACTCAAAACCATACGTGGCACAAAAAACACTCAGTCCGTGTGGTTATTACAATTATTGTTATTAGGACTGTTAGTATTATTCCAAGGTAACTGGGATCATCTTGGTCTGGCTTTTTATCCTTTGACTTCTCTGAAATTAACTTTACTTCCATGATTTGGAAAGGTAGAAAGGAGGACACTAGTTCCCCCCCAACCTGCTTTTCCAAGGGAATTATGCATATGATTATTATTTGGTAGCAGTACTAGGTACCTGACAGCCTCCCAACTTAGGGCACTTATCTTGCCTCAAAAACATGCATTACCAAGAAAAAGTATCTGCTTTTCAGAATAGCCCCATTTTTGATTTCTGCCAGTTGCCGATGTGACACAGCACTTGCGTTCCATTATGTCAGATCTCTAAGGTGAATTACAGTTGCTAGGGAGAAAGAATCTGCGTCAGTACAAGATAATTTATTGTTCTGATTCTACAGTGAAGAAGAATGATTAGTGCTCCGGGCAGAGCAATTTTCCTGTGTTTATCTTTTTTTCATATATATATGAAATATATATACATACATACATATATATGAATATAGCAAAGAGCTTCTTATATATAGGTTTTTAAAATCCATTTTACATAGATTTCTGAAATATTCTAATTTTCTTTGCAAAAACCTTTGATAACTCCTTCTTGCCTATAGGATGATAGAATTGTATAACATCATTCAGCATTTGAAGGGAGGGCCAGAGCAAGGGAAACCAAAAAGGAAACTGAAAAGGAAGAGAAGAGGATTGGGGAGGAGGGGGAGAGGGCATTGCCATTAAAGTCAAGGGAGAAGAGAGTTTCAAAATAGAAGGGTATGGTAAACAGTGCCAAATTCTTAGAGTTAGAAACCTATTGGGAGGGGCTTGAAGAGTGAATAGAAGACCTTTGATCAAGATGACTACATAAATTGTTATTTTGACACAAATTTATCTGCTCCAAACACACAATAATGATAGAGAAAATATAAAAGAAGAAAATCCAAAAGACATAACCAGGCTCAAAAATAGTCACTGAAACAAAACCAAAACCAGAACAAAAAACTTAATAGATATGATGAATTGTAGACTTAATACAATTAAAGAATGTATTAGAACATTGGAAGATAGTATGGAAGAATTCACCCAGAAAGTAGAACAAAAAGATAAAGAGATTAAAAAATATGAAAAAGATTTAAAAGACACAGCTAGTAGATTAATAGTTTTCAATATATTTGTAGATGAGTTCCAGAGGAAGATATTGGATAAAATGCTAGAGGAGCAATATTTTGAGATAATATCTGAGAATTTTCCAGAATTAAAGGAAGACATCATTCTTTACAACAAATATTCACTTTAAAGTATGAGTATGAGTAGGATTAGTAAAGATGAACTCACTTTGTTGTGGGTTGAATTTTGTCCCCAAAAAGCTGTGTTAGAGTTCTAACCCCTGATACCTACCTATGACTATTTTTGAGGATAGGGTCTTTGTAGATGTAACCAAGTTAAGATGAGGTCATATTGGATTAGAGTGGGCCCTAATCCAGTTACTGATGTCTTTGGAGGAAAGAGAGGGAGATCTGGATACAGAGGAAACACAGGGAAGAAGGCCAGGTGAAGACAGAGGCAGAGATTGGAGCGGTGCAGCTGCAAGTCAAGGAACACCGAGGATTGCTGGCAACCAAGAGAAGCTGGGAGAAAGGCAAGGAGGGATTATTCCCTAGAACTTTCAGAGGGTGCGTGGCTCTGCCAGCACCCTGTACTATAAAATAGTAAAATCACTTTTGAGAAGTTTGGCAGTTTCTTAAAAGTTAAATATATATTTACCATATAACCCAGCTGTTCCACTTCTGGGTATTTGCCCAAGTGAAATGAAAACATGTATCCATACAGAGTCTTGTATATGAAGGTTCATGGCAACATTCTGTGTGTTATCCAAAACTGAAAACAATACAAACACCCATCAATCAGTAAATGGATAGACAATAGTGGTATATCCATACAATAAAATACTACTCAGCAATCAAAAGGAATGAATTACCAAACATGCAGCAAGATGAACAAATCTCTAAACTATTATGTTAATGATGCAAAAAGATTTTATTATTACATTTAAGACAGAAATAAAAGGAGTGATTGCCTGTGGGGCTGGGGATGGAGGTGGAGGGCAAGATTATGGGCAAAGGGGCATGAGGAAATTTTCTGGGGATACAATTGATATTAACTGAATTGTGTCCCCCTATCAAATTCATATGTTGAAGCCCTAACCCCCAATGGTACTGTATTTAGAGACGGGAGTTATAGGAGATACTTGAGGTTAAATGAGAACGTAATTGGATTAGGGCCCTAATCCAATAGGATTGGTGGCCTTATAAGAAGAAGAAGATCTCTCTCTCTCCCCGCCAGCCATGTGAAGACACAGGCGGCCATCTGCAAGTAATGAAGAGAGCTCTTACCAGAACCCAACCACGCAGGCACCCTGATCTCATACTTCCAGGCTCCAGAACTGTGAGAAAATAAATTTCTGTTGTTTAAGCCCCCCAGTCTCTGGTATTTGTTATGGCAGCCAGGGCTGACTCATATAGAAATGTTCTATGCCTTACTCTTAAGATATGTATATTTTATTGTATGTAAATTATACCTCAGCAAAAAATGAGTACTTAAAAAAGTAAAGAAGATAGAGAAAAGGGAGAGATAATGCAAATGTGGTAAAATATTAGTAATTTTTGAACCTGGGGAATGGGCTTAGGGGATTTTCTTATGCAATTCTCTTATTTTTTAAATATATTTGAAAGTGTTTATAATAAAATTGAAAGCATAGTAAAAGTGATCCCATTTATGATACAAATTAAATAAGATACTTCAAATAGTATTACTAAAGATACATAAGACCTTTATGAGTTTATGGACTTATGGAGTAAATTATGAATATTATTGAGAACATAAACATTTTGAAGAAGTGGAGAGATATACCATGTTATGGATGGACAGACTCAGTATTACAGAGATGTCATTATTCCCTCAGAGTAATCTAGATGTTATATGGAACTTAAGTGAAAATTCCACCAGGGTTTTCATAGAACTAGACAAGTTTAGCCTAAAATTCATTGGAAGAATAAAAGTTTGAGCAAAACAAAGACCACTTTGACTGAGAACAAGGTAGGAAGCTTGATATGCAGACTTACTCTGAAGCTATAATGATTGAGAGACTATGATATTAATCCAGGAACATATAAATAAACCAGTGGGAGAAAAAAGAGAACCGGGAAACAGATCCCAATTTACAGAAACTTGATAGTTAGCAGAAGGGGAGGGGGACTTACAAATCAGTGGAGGAAAAGTAGACAATTCAAGAAATGGTGCTAGAGTAATATAAAGTTAGATCCCTCCATCACACAATAAAGACCTAAATATGAAAAGCAAAACTTCAAAATATTTATTATCTTGAGGAAGGGGAATCTTTGTTGAATATGACACACACACACACAAGCTATAAAGGAGGAAATGGATAAATCTTAGATATTTATGTTATATGGATAAATATATATTAAATGTTATAAACTTCAGTATGACAAAAGGCATTATAAAAACATTAAAAAACAAGTGCCCAGTTGGGAGAAAATATTTGTTATGCATTGTGGTAGGCGGAATAATGGCTCCCAAAGATGTCCACATCCTAATCCCCAGAACCTGAGAATGTGTTACGTTACTGGGCAAAAAGGAATTTGCAGGTGTGATTGAGGTTAAGGACTTTGAAATGGAGAGATAATTTTGGATTATCCAGGTGGGCCCAATCTAATCACATGAATCCTTAAAAATAGAGAACCTTTCCTGGCTGTGGTCAGAGGGAGATGTGACTACGGAAGAATGGTCAGAGAGATGTAATGTTGCTGGCTTTGAAGATGGAAGAAGTTGGCCACAAACCAAGGAATGTGGGTGGCTTCTAGAAGCAAAAAAATAGATTCTCTCTTTCAGGCTCCATAAAGGAAAGCAGCCCAGCCAACTCTTTCATTTTAGCCCACTGAGACTAGTGTCAGACTTCTAAACTAGAGAAGTGTAAGATAATACACTTGTGTTGTCACTAAGTTTGTGGCAATTTGTTACAGCAGCAAAAGAAAATCAATACATGCATGTAACTGATGAAAGATTAGAACTCATATTATATAAAGAACTCCTTCATATCAGTAAGAAAATATTTTAAAAACTCAATACAAAATGAGGAAAGGATATAAACAGGCAATTAAAAAAGGAAATGTATATGGTCAATAAAGATACAAAAAGATGCTCAACTTCACCAGTAAACATTGAAATAAAAACTAAAACAACAAAGTTATATCATATCCTACCATAAGCAAAATATCTGAAAATACCAAATATTGTGGAGGAGTGGAGAAACTGTAAGTCTCATACAGTGCTCAGTAAAATAACAAATTGGTATAATCCCTTTTCAGAGCAATTTGACAACCTCTAGGAAAGTTGAAAATACTATGCATATGTATGATCCAGCTATTCCTCTTTTGGGCATATTCTCCAGAGGAACTTGGACATGGGTTCAAGAAGATATGTACTAGAATGTTTATTAGGGCACTGTTTGTAATAAAGATTGGAAACAACTTCGATATTCAATGACTATGTACATCTAAATTGCAGTATTCTGCTCAAAATTGCAGTAGCTCCTCCTTTCAGAGTTGAAGTCAAGGTTCTTGTCATGGCCTGCGAGGCTGTGTGCAATGTGGCCCCATTATAATCTGGTCATTTTTCCTTTGATTTTCTTTTATCCAGCCAAACTGGCTGCCTTGCTGATCCTTAAACACAAGAGACATGCTTCTGCCTCAGGGCCTTTGCACTGGATGTTCCCTCTGCCTGAAGTACTTTTCTCCCACATTCCTCACCTTCCTCAAGTATTTGGTGCAATATCACCATCTCACTGAGGCCTGCACCGACTACCCTATCTCAAACTGCAAACTCCTCCACCACTGACACTACCAACACCCCTTACCTGTTTCCACATTTTCTTTTTTATAGTATTTATCACCTTCTAATATGTTTTTATAATTTATTTATTTTATTGCTTATTGTTTATTATCTGCTTCCTTCAGGAACAATAAAGTCAAGAAGGGCAGGGGTCTTGGTTGTGTTTCACTAATGTATTCTAAGATCATAGAGTTATATGTGGCATGTAGTAAGGATGCAATAAATATATTGTGAATAATGAATAAATGAATTATATTCACATGGAGGAATGATACCATTTATAAAAAATTCAAAGATCTATAAATTATATATGAATGCACATATTTATGAGTAGTATAGTAACTTTCACCAGACTGATAAATATGAAAATCAGCATAGTGATTATTTTGGGGGAGAAGAGAAAAAAATGAAATTATAGAGGTATCCATGAGAACTTCAATCATATCTATTAATATTTTTGTCGAAGATCATTTGACCATATACATGAGGGTTTATTTCTGGGCTCTGTATTCTATTCCATTCATCTGTTTGTCTGTCTTTATGCCAGTACCACACTATTTTGATTACTGTAGCCTTGTAAAAATAAGTTTTGAATCAAGAAATGTGAGTTTTTCAACTTTGTTCTGTTTCAAAATTGTTATGGCTATTTGGTGTCCTTTCAGATTCCATATGAATTTTAGGATGAATTTTTCTATTTCTACAAAAAAATACCGTGAGATTTTGATAGGGATTGCATTGACTCTGTAGGTCACTTTGAGTAGTACTGACATCTTAACAATATTAAGTATTCCAATCCATGCACATGGGTTGTCTTTCTATTTATTTGTGTTTTTAAAAATTTCTTTCAGCAATGTTTTGTAGTTTTCAGTACACAGATCTTGCACTTCCTTGATGAGGTTTACTCCTAAACTTTATTCTTCTTGATGCTGTTAGTAAGTGGAATTATTTTCATAATTTTATTTTCTGATTTTTCATTATTAGTGTGTAGAAATGCAATGCTTTTTGTGTGTTGATTTTGTATCTTGCAACTTTGCTGAATTCATTAATTAGTTTTAACAGTTTTTGTGTGGAATCTTTAGAGTTTTCTCTATATGAGATCATGTCATCTGGGAACAGAGAGAATTTACTTCTGTCTTTCCAACTTGGTTGTCTTTTATTTATTTTTCTTGTGTAATTGCTCTGACTAGGACTTCCAATATGATGTTGAGTAGGAGTGGTGAGAGTGGGCATCCTTGTCTTCTTCCTGATCTTAGAGGAAAAGCTTTCAGTCCTTTACCGTTGAGTATGATGTTAGCTATGAGCTTTTCATATACGGCCTTTGATATTATTTTGAGGTAGTTTCCTCTTATTCCTAGTTTGTTGTTTTTATAATGAAAGAATGGACCTTGTCAAATATTTTTCTGCATCACTGGAGATAAGCACGTGGTTTTTATCCTTCATTCTGTTGATGTGGTATATTACAGTGATTGATTTTTGTATGTTGAAACATCCTTACATTCCAGGAATAAATTACACTTGGCCATGGTGTATAATCCTTTTAATGTGCTGTTGAATTCTTTTTTTGAAAGTCAATGCACATATTGTCAATGTATATTAAGTAGACAATTTGTGAAGGATATTATAACCCTTTTAAAGCATCAAATATTTATAAAAATTTACATAATAATACGAGACAATAATGACTAGATTATAAAATAACACTTTGTAGCTTTTTTGTTATACTAGTACTGTGCTGTTGAATTCTGTTTGCTAGCATTTTGTTGAGGATTTTTGCATCAATAGTCATTAGGAATATTGGTTTGTAGTGTCCTTGTAGTGTCTTTGCCTGGCTTTGCTATCAGGGTAATGCTGGCCTCATAGAATGTTCTCTTTTTTTTCAATTTTTTGGAAGAGTTTGAGGAGGATTGGTGTTAACTCTTCTTTAAATGTTTGGTAGAATTCTCTAGTGAAACCATCTGGTCCTGGGCTTTTCTTTGTTGGAAGTTTTTTGATTACTGATTCAATTCCTTACTAGTTATTGGTCTGTTAAGATTTTCTATTTCTTCATAATCCAATCTTGGTGTGTTTCTAGGAATTTAAACATTTCTTCTAGGTTATCCAATTTGTTGGCATACACTTGTTCACAGTAGTCTCTTATAATTCTTTTTATTTCTGTGGCATTGGTTGTAGTGTCCTCTCTATAATTTCTAATTTTAGTTATTTGAGCTTTTTTTTTCTTAGTTAATCTAACTAAAGGTTTGTGAATTTTGTTGATATTTAAAAAAAAAAACTCTTAGTTTCTATTGTTTAATTTGTGTTGTTCTATTGTTTTTTCTGTTCTCTATTTCATTATCTCTGCTCTAATCTTTATTATTTTCTTCCTTCTGCTAGCTTTAGGTTTAGTTTATTCTTCTTTTTCTATTTTGGTGGGGTATAAAGTTAGTTTGTTAATTTAAGATATTTCTTCTTTTTTTAATGTATGCATTTATAGCTATAAACTTCCCTTTTAGTCTTGCTTTTGCTGCATCCCATAAGTTTCCTTTTCATTTGTCTCGAAGAATTTTCTAATTTCTCTTATGACTTCTTCTTTGACCCATTGGTTGTTTAAGAGTGTGTTGTTTAATTCCACATATTTGTGGATCTTCCAGTTTTCCTTCAGCTGTTGATTTCTAGTTTCATTCCATTGTGATCAGAAAACATACTTTATATAATTTTAATCCTTTAAAAAATTTATTGAGACTTATTTTGTGGCTTTAAGTATTTTTAAAGAAAGACAGCTGAATTGCTTTTATGTAGTATGAAAATTTAAGTTATAGTTGAGTGGTAATTCATAGAAAGGGTCATTTTTGTTTCATCTCCAAATCGTGAATCTGGGAAGTATTATATAACCATGAATCACAAACACAAATCCCAAGTTAAGTCATCTATTTTATAACTTTTTACTCAACGAAAGTCACGTATGAGGCCTATACTCATATCCTTATAAAGTCATGTACTGGTCAAATTGGCCTTAGTGGTCACTTAATGAGTGACATTAACATTGCAGATGAAGAAACAGGAGTCCTGCCTAGTCCAAAAGAGTTGAGTCCCAAAGGAGCATGAATTGACCATAGGTTATAGGTTGTGTTACAAGCTATACATGATGCCTTTGAGGCCATCCACTGATGTCCTCACCTGTGGACAGCTAAGCTAAGTCTTTCTGAAGCTATCATTGGATGTTTACATAACTGAGAATTCAGAACTTCAAAAAAAAAAAAAAAAAACCGGGGAGGCCCTGTGGCCTAGTGGTTAAGTTCAGCATGCTCCACTTCGGCAGCCCCGGTTCAGTTCCCTGGTCTTGGACCTACACCACCCATCAGTGGCCATACTGTGGTGGCAACCCACGTACAAAATAGAGGAAGAGTGGCACAGATGTTAGCTCAGGGCGAATCTTCCTCAGAAAAAAACAAACAAAAAGCATGTACTTTTTAGAGCAGTTTTAGGTTCACAGAAAAATTATCAGAAAGTACAGAATTTCCATATAGCCCCTGCCACTCCCACAGCCTCCCCCGACCATCAACATCCCCCACTGGAGTAGTACATTTGTTACAATCAATGAACCTACATTGACACATCATCATCACCCAAAGCCCATAGTTTACATTATGGTTCACTCTTGGTGTTGCACATTCTATGTTTTTTTTTTTTATTGTGGTAAAAAACACATAACATAAACTTTACCATCTTAATCATTTTTAAGCATACCATTCAGTAGGGTTATGTATATTCACATTGTTGTGAAGCAGATCTCCAGAACTTTTTCATCTAGCAGAACAGAAACTCTATACCCATTAAACAACTTTCCTTTATCCCCTTCCTCTAGCTCCTGGTAACCACCCTTCTACTTTCTGTTTCTATGAATTTGACTACTTTAGATAACTCATATAAGTAGAATCATCTAGTATTTGTCTTTTTGTGACGCTTATTTCACTTAGCATAATGTCCTCAAGTTTCATCCATGTTGTAGCATATGTCAGAATTTTCTTCCTTTCTAAGGTTGAATAATATTCCATTATATGTCTATACCACATTTTCTTTATCCAATTATCCATTGATGGATAATTGGGTCACTTCCATCTCTTGGCTATTGTGAATAGTGCTGATATGAAGATGGGTGTGCAAATATCTCTTTGAGACCCTGCTTTTGATTCTTTTGGATATTTACCCAGAAATGGGATTTCTGGATCATATGGTAGTTCTATTTCTAATTTTTTGAGGTACTTCCATAATGTTTTCCTTAGCAGTTGCACCATTTTACAATCCCATTAATAGTGCACAAGGGTTCCAATTTGTCCACATCCTCGCCAACACTTGTTATTTTCTGTTATTATTTATTGTAGCCATCCTAATGGGTGTAAAGTGTAGAATTCAGAACTTTTGATTCTCTCTATCACAGACTTCTTTCTTGTGATTGAACTTTCATGAATTTTGGCTGTCCATTGTGTTAGAGTTAACTGCCACCTCCCTATTTAGGGTTGGAACAAAAATTCTACAGACAAAATATTAGGAAAAACTGACATGTTACCTAAGCAAGAGAAAAAGGTTTGCTGGATATTATGTATCAACGAATTATTCCTGAAAAGCCAAAATGAAACTGGATTTGTGTGAAAATGAATATGCAACGCAAAATGTAAAATTTAAGAACAACTCCTGCTGTTCCAATTCAGATCATTATTAGAATGTGGAATAAATTATTTTATAGGAAATATTTCATAATGAAAAGTTTCTAAACCACACTTATTTCAAAGAATAAAATAAAATAAAATAAAAAGAAGACTTCTTTGATCCATAGAATTGTATCTATATTATACGCAATTTAGCATGGATGGTATTAGAAAAGGTGTAAAATAAAAACAAGGAAAATGATTTAAATAGGAAGAGGATAGTAACTAAGAATTTTTTTTATTGCATTAACATTGGTTTATAACATTATATAAATTTCAGATGTACATCATTACATCTCAATTTGTGTATAGATTACATCATGTTCACCACCCAAAGACTAATTATAATCCATCACCACACACTTGTGTCTAATCATCCCTTTCACCCTTCTCCGTCCCTCCTTCCCGTCTGGTAACCACCAATTCAATCTCTTTCTTTATGTGATTGTTTGTTGTTGCTTTTATCTTCTACTTATGAGTGAGATCATATGGTATTTGACCTTCTCCCTCTGATTTATTTCGCTTAGCATATTACCCTCAATGTCCATCCATGTTGTCACAAATGGCTGGATTTCATTGTTTCTTATGGCTGAGTAGTAGTACATTGTGCACATATACCACATCTTCTTCATCCATTTGTCCCTTGATGGGCACTTAGGTTCCTTCTAAGTCTTGGCTATTGTGAATAACGCTGCAATGAACATAGGAGTGCATGTATCTTTTTTTTTTTTTTTTTGAGGAAGATCAGCCCTGAGCTAACATCTATTGCCAATCCTCCTCCTTTTTTTTTTCCCCCTTTTTCTCCCTAAAGCCCCAGTAGATAGTTGTATGTCATAGTTGCACATCCTTCTAGTTGCTGTATGTGGGACGCCGCCTCAGCATGGCCGGACAAGCGATGCGTCGGTGCGCGCCTGGATCCAAATGCCGGCCGCCAGCAGCGGAGCACACGCACTTAACCACTAAGCCACAGGGCTGGCCCCAGGAGTGCATGTCTCTTTACACATTCGTGTTTTCATGTTCTTTGGATAAATACCCAGCAGTGGAATAGCTGGATCATATGGTAGTTCTATTCTTAATTTTTTGAGGAATCTTCGTACTGTTTTCCATAGTGGCTGCACCAGTTTGCACTCCCACCAGCAGTGTAGGAGAGTTCCCTTCTCTCCACATCCTCTTCAACACTTGTTGTTTCTTCTCTTGTTAATTATAGCCATTCTGATGGGAGTGAGGTGATATCTCATTGCAGTTTTGATTTGCATTTCCCTGATAGTTAATGATGTTGAACATCTATTCATGTGCCTGTTGGCCATCTGTATATCTTCTTTGGAGAAATATCTGTTCATATCTTTTGCCCATTTTTTTAATGGGGTTGTCAGTTTTTTTGTTGTTGAGATGTATGAGTTCTTTATATATTTTAGATATTAACCCCTTATCAGATATATGGTTTGCAAATATCTTCTCCCAATCGTTAGGTTGTCTTTTTGTTTTGTTGATGGTTTCCTTTGCTGCACAGAAGCTTTTTAGTTTGATGTAGTCCCATTTGTTCATTTTTTCTATTGTTTTCCTTGCCCGGTCAGACATGGTACTTGAAAATATGTTGCTAAGACCAATGTTGAAGAGCATACTGCCTATGTCTTCTTCTAGAAATTTCATGGTTTCAGGTCTTACATTCAAGCCTTTAATCCATTTTGAGTTGATTTTGGTGTATGGTGTAAGATAACGGTCTACTTTCACTCTTTTGAAATTCTTTTGACAGCATGTGGCTATCCGGTTTTCCCAACACCATTTATTGAAGAGACTTTCTTTTCTCCATTGTATGTTCTTGGCTCCCTTGTCGAAAATTAGCTGTCCATCGATGTGTGGGTTTATTTTTGGGCTCTCGATTCTGTTCCATTGATCTGTGTGTCTGCTTTTGTGCCAGTGCCATGCTGTTTTGGAGTAACTAAGAATTATTGAGGACTCACTGGATCCCAGGCCTATAGAGTTTGTATGCATCTAATTATCACAAAATCTCTATGAGATAGGTACTACTATGCTCCCCATATTACAAATGAGTCTCAGAGAAGTTAAGTAAGTAATCCGGGATTAAAGAGCTCTGAAGAGGTGGACCAACATTCAAACCCAGATAGTCCAACGTGTGAGCCAACACCCCAACCACAGTGACATCCCACCTCCTCATGAGGAAGTGTTAAACAAGTATCTTCTTCCATCAGGGCAAAGGCTTAAGGATAACTGGAAAATAACTGTCTTTATGTACATGAAGAGCTGTGATCTTCTTTTCTTAAAAGGAAGGGACAGGTTATATTGAAATGGAAGGAAGACACGTATAAACTCATGTTACATATTGTTTCTGGGGAGGTAGTCTGCATGTAAGTAGTCCAAGACTTGGGATTTTCCTTCACACTCTTACCTCTACATCCCACCACAGAGATGCCAGATGTTCTCTTAATCCCCTGTGCTGAAGCTGGGTACTGCACACCAGTATATAAGCATACACACATATCCCAGAGGAAAATAGTGCTGTGTAATGGGGAAAGCCTGGAATACTTTCCAAACTCCTTGCTTCCTGAGCGGAACTCAGTGGTTGAAAATTAGTACTGATTTTGCAAGAGAGTGAAGTTTAGTATAGTAGTCTGAAGCCAGACCGCCTGGGTTTGAGTCCAGATCTTCCACTGCCCAGCTGTATGACCTTGGCCAAGCTCTGCACCCATATATGCCTTAGAATCTTCATCTGTAAATTGGGGATAATTAATAGCAGTGTACTTCATAGGGTAGCTGGGGGATTAAATTAGTCAATATATGTAAAGCCCATACATAGCACAGTGCCTAGAATATAATTAGTGCTATTTCAATTTACCTGATGACTCAGAAGGCAGGACTGAGAGCCACAGAGAATTATATCCTGGCATTGAAACCTAATAGAGTTTGTCTGGCTGGATTTTAAAACTGCTTTGGATTGGTAACTTTTTACCTTTTCTTTTTTCCTTTTTTGAACGAGAATGTCTAGAACTGTTTCCTACACCTGTCCCATCTTTGGATGTTGCGAACAGATAATTTGTTTCTTTAGTTTTGTGGGTGGCAGATGGAGAAGTATTGTGCCCCAGGAGTTGTACTTAATAGAATATATCCAGAGCCTCATCTGTACCTGATTTAGGTGATATAGATGATGAGATTTGGAACTTTTAGACTGATGAGATTTAGATAGAATTTTAATACTATAATGGATGAAACTATTGGAAACCTTAGGATAGGGTGAATGTATTTTGCATGTGGGATGGATATGAATCCTGGGGGCCACAGGGTGGACTGAGATAGGCAGAATTTTGGCGCCTCGTGATCTCTGCCTCTAGTGTTAGTCCTGGGTTTATGTTGTTACATGGCAAAAGGGACTTTGCAGATGTAATTAAGGTTACTAATCAGCTGACCTTAAAGTAGGGCAATGAGTCTGGATTACCCAGGTGGACCCAATGTAATCACATAAACCCTTGAACGCAGCAGAGCAAGGCAGATAGAGTCCAAGTATGAGAAGGACTAAACCCACCATTACTGGCTTGAAGATAGAGGCGGCCACGCAGGAACCATGAGAAGGAAATAAATTCTGCCAACAACCTGAATGAGGCTGAACGTAGATTCTCCCTGAGAGCCTCCATGTAAGAGCCTAAGCCAAACAACACTCTGACTTTGGGCTTGTGAGACCCTAAGCAGGGCACCTAGCCAGGCCTTCTGGACTTCTGACCTATAAAACTGTGAGATAATAAATGAGTGTTGTTTTAAGCTGCTAGGTTTGTGGTCATTTATTATGGCAGAATAGATAACCCATATACTAGACACTAATTATTTGTACTGCTTTGTAGAACATTTTCTTCAAATGAAATACTTGGATCACTGCAGAGCTCCTTTGGTCAAATCTGGGTCAGGGCCCCTCTGCATATTCCTCCGAGGCAGCCCCTAAAAGCACTTGCACAGATTCAGATGTAGGCATCCCACCAGCTGTCCATTATAACACTCACAACAATGCACTTGTGTGCTCTGTTTTGCATCTTCCTCACTCCCACTAGACTCAACCATTTCTTCTTCATTTTTGCTTCTCCAGAGCAAAACATAGGGTTGGCACAAGGTAGGCACTTGATAAATATTTTTTTGAATGAATGCTAAATGTGTTTGACAACTAATGTCTCTAGAGGACAAAATTGGATATGGGTAGAGGCAGAGCAGGGGGCCAGAGGCACGGCAGGGGACAAAATAGAGGAAAGAAACAATTTGCAAGGACAAAGGAATGTAGAGTTTAATACTTATGTAATTACTATTGGTTTAGAAAAATTTCCTTGATAGATCTCTCCTACCCGCACCACCAGCAGTATAAGTTTCGGGAAGTAGGCTGACCATTGCATAAGTGGCTTGTGAAATATCACTTAGTAGCTCACATTCCCAACAAGTTGAATAAATATGTTTGTGTGTAGTTTACCCCCCAAGGATGCTTCTCCTGGCTCCCCCGCAGCTGGACTCAGAATTGGTGTTTAGTAATTGTGTGGCGACTGACTCCCTCTGGGAATGGAATGCCCCATTGCTGATGCTCTCCATGAGGAGAGGAGCTGGAAAACAGACCGGGTGCAGCCTGATAGAGCGTGATCACCTCAGACAGTCCAGGGACTTCTGTGCAAACTGCAAGATCCTTGAGATGGCTTGTGAGGCTCTTGCAGGAGAACACCTACAGCTAGTTGCACCCCAAAGGCAAGACAGAGGCATGGGATTTAAAGACATCATCCAGGAAAGCAAGCCCCATGGAGCATAAAGCAATGGAGAAATCATTAAAAAAGAAAAAAAACCGCTAATTTTTATGAAGACTGACTGTCTTGAAAACCCATTAAACAAATGCCAGCCCATTCTCTATTCCCAGTGCAGTAGTTGTTATTTTGGTCACTGTAATTGAGAGTAAAAATAATCTCTGCCATCCCTGAAAAACAGCCACCAGCTACTCTATTTTAAATGATGTGGAAAAATATGAGGTGAATGTGAAAACGGGCCTTCTAGGGATGGCAACTGGCTATGTCCAGTTTCACTGGTGGTTCCGTGCTGTTTGCGATTTCTGGTTAGTAAAGTAGATCGCTACGTGTCTTCAGTGCCCCCAATACTGGGGCAGAGAACAGTACCCTATTATCAGGAGTACATGTTATGACTTGAATTCCGGTTGTAAATTTGGGTCAGTGTTTTTGCTGTTCAAGTTCAGAGCTTCTTGCTCTAAAAAAGCAGAATAAAGCCAAAGGAGGGATAAGCGGAGGACGTTGAAAGCGGTTGTTTTTTAAACTGACTTCTGGGCTTTTCTTATTTGATCACTCGATTTTGTCTACTTTCCATGAACTCTAAATTTTATTGGTAGATTTGGCAAGGAATACGTCCTCTGTCCAGGGGCAGATCCAGAGCTTGAGCCTTAAACAATGATGGGGTTCCTCTTTAAGAAAAGGAATGAAAATTCTACTTTGGCAAATTTTACAAAGAAATGTGATGATCGTGTGAACACACCATCCCCTCCCAGGGTCCAGGAAGGGCCTTGTCCACGTGAGCGGCCCCAAATCTTAAGCTTCATTACTTCCCAGTAAATCCAGTTCTGTATCTACAGAAGGTGGGGGTCACGTTGCTTCTCTGGGAAGAAAGGAACATGGCAGGAACCACAGGATGCGTTAGTTAAAAAGGACCTTGAAATTAATCCTGATGTTTTACAGATGAATAGATGAGGAAACTGAGGCTCAGAGAGGATGAGTAATGCCCAGTGTCACACACGTAATCAGCCTTAGAATCGCTTCTCTTAATTTCATTTCTCAAACCGTGTTTCTGTGCTATTTCTCAGGATACCTTGTGAAACCAGGGAAAACAGTAGGGGTAAATATGATGCAGTCTATTTTATCCTTGTAGAGATACATAGGAAGCCAACAAGGGGGATGTAACTGGGTGACTACTTGACCTGATAGGATCTCTAAGAGAGGCAGGATACGGAATTTTGCATCATCCCACCCGCTTCCCTCAGTCCTGTTTTCAGAGGATTACAAGTTGTGACTGCATGCCTTTTTTTTTTTTAATTCAAGTACAAAAGGATATTTATATCCAAATAAATGTTGTCATCTTGTTCCCTTCAAAGTAGTTTCTTATTCCAAATTGCTGCCACTGCTGAAGCTGTTTTTAGAAAGTCCTTCTTGAACTAACATTTTGTCACTTTGAGTCACCCAAGAAAGTCAGTACCTCAGGGCATTTTTCCATCTTCCTCTCTCTCTCCTTCCCCCTTCCCCCTACCCTCTTCTCTTCCTTTCTTTCTTCCTTCTGTCTATATGTTTTAACTAAAAAAATTATCTAGTTTATCTACCAGGTTTGGTGCTGAATGATTTTGGGATGTTTCTCCAAATCAAGGCCATGATTAAAGGTTTAAGATTTGGTGTCATGAAAATACTAAAAATACTTTGATATGGATTCTGAAGAAGACTATAGTGTCCACCTAAACCCTATGGGAAGAAGTTAAATGACGTCATATTTTAAATCCAAGGCAGGTAGAATCTATATCTTCTTATGTTAAAATGCCCTACACGAGATGAAAGGACGTAAATGCCCCATGTGCCAGGCACTGTGCAAAGCAGTTTCATGTACATTATTGCGTTTACTCCTCCAACCTCACGATGCTGGCACAATATGGGAAATTGAGACGCTGAGAAGTTAAACTTACAGTGTTAGAGCTGAGATTTGAACCTTAACTCTCCTGGCCCCAAATCAATACTCTTTCCCCTAGCCACCACCCTTCACCCCGTGCAGTCTGTGCTGAATTCCCATAAATATCTGTATTGAATACATGGGGGGTCTACTAGGTCCTATGTGCTCCCAGCCTAGGTTACCATGGGCAGTCAGGGAAATGAGGTGGTGAAATCAACCCCAGGGCAGTGTAGGCCGAGACCACCCAGGAGCCCTCAGGGAGAGCAGAGAGTCAGCAGCCACCCAGGGATGGCTCTGGAGAAAGAGGTGAGGCCCTTGCTAGTATTTTTTCCCTGTGACAGAATGGTAGGAAGCCTGTTTATGTCCCTTATCTGTTTCTCCCTCTTCAACTCCCCCTCAAGTTTAGTTCTTTCCTTAATTGTCCACCTCCCCCGCACTCTCGCCAGTCTCTTCCTCCAGAGTACTTCTGTATAGATACCCCCAGACATTGCTTTTCACTCATTTCAACGTTTGATCTTCTCTCGTTTCTGCCTTCTGCACTCCTACTAGTCCTGATTTTGTCACAATAAGCAACATACACAATTACCTGTAGCAAATATCTTCAGAGCCTTCCTTCAACAACCAAGTCCTTCCTCGTCCTACACAGAAGTGTGATGATGATGAAGTTGAGAGAAATACATTTGGAAATCAGCATGCTATTATTCACGGAGATCAGACTTCAGATCAGTTTTTAAGGACTGGTCATTGTGCTTTCGGTATGTATTTTCTAAATTTTCACCCATGTCATTTATCTTGGATTTACCCGTGAACTTAAACAAAGGTCTTTGGGAGGACAGCATCTCTTCAGCTCCTGCCAAGAGTCAGCAGATAGGGGGCACGTGGGCTTTGTACTCCGGTGGACCTGAGTTTGAAGAAGCGAGGTCCATCACTGACTGGCTCTGAGACAGAGAGCAAACTACTTCACTTCTCAGAGTCTCAGTTTCCTTATCTGAAAAATGGGACCATAATAGCTATCTTACAAGACTGTGTTAAGAACATAGGTTTTGGAGTTAGATCAAAGTTGGACTCCCACTCTGCCATTGACTAG
Organism: Diceros bicornis minor; assembly: GCF_020826845.1. Classification (NCBI taxonomy): domain Eukaryota; kingdom Metazoa; phylum Chordata; class Mammalia; order Perissodactyla; family Rhinocerotidae; genus Diceros; species Diceros bicornis. The sequence continues at coordinate 34,039,959 of NC_080748.1, read as the reverse complement.
CTGTGTGGTACTAGGCAAGTTGACTTCTCTAGCCTTGCTTCCTGGCTGGTAAAATGGGAGATAATAATACTTATATAGTATTTTAGGATACTATAGGATTATTTATAGGAATATTAGGAGGATTCAGATAAGTAATCTATTTAAAACTCTTAGTCCGGGATATAGCACACAGCAAGCACTTAATAATGGTAGCTCTTCTTAGGATTAATGCATCTGAAGTTCTGGTGCAATGGCTAGCCCACAGCTGAGTTTCAATAAATGATCATTCACTTTCTGTCCTTCCAGGCCAAAGCAGTAAAGTAAATTGGATACTTCATGATGATCTCACCCTGCAGCCTAGTGTGCATAAGATTAACACTCCCTGTCCTCCCACTTTGCATGTGGTGACACTTCTTACAAGGACATATGTGCCTTGTCAGGACTGGCCCTACCCTTAAGGAGAATAAAGGGCTGCTTACATCATATAATTTGAGAAGTGCTTAAAGTTTTATTTGCCTCAAATGCCTGTCCTCCAGCAGCATCCTTAGTGTTAGAAAATTGCTCCTTCAGAGAATTTCATTTGGGTTACACGTTATCTCCAGGAGGCTTTTGTTAAGGTGCGGTAATCTTTACTGAGTAGGATAACACATTCCTTTTCATTCCCATATGAGCCTGGATTGGTCAGGTAAAGGCCCTGCAGGACTAGAATATGGGAAGAGTACATTTTAAAATCACAGTAAATTTTAAAAGCACAGTAAAGTCCTGTGCTGTCCAGAGGAGCAGTGATGGGCTTAAGCAGCCAGGAGCTGCCCTCGTGTGCCCAGGATAGACTCTGTCTATTTTTCCCAATTTGCTCTGGGACTTCTTCTGTGTGAAGGAGCTGAGCTAGAGCAGGCCCAGCCAGCCTCTCCCTGGGGCCTCTAGGAACTCCGTGGGCAGTGAATTTCCACAATGTGGACACTACTTACCAAGCCTAAGGTGAGAGTAGATGATGGGGCTCTGTCATGTTGTCTAATCAGATGCAAAGTGGAGAGTGCAAAGCTTGGGTGGAGATTTGTGTGAAGTGGGTCACAGAAAGAAGAAGGAGCATGATAGGGGTCAAGTACTTAACTAATAACCCACAGAGATTGGAGTCCATATGGGGGGACTGAAAAACAAAGATGGCAATGCAACTCATAACTCGGTGGAGGATTGGAATGTCTGCAGATAAGTTGACAGCAAATAAACAAGAGGTGGAAATATGAGTAGATATTTTAGCTTAAAGAAACACAGTGCTTGAAGAACAGCAAACTATGTAGACAGAGCCCTTTTTGTATTTAAACAGTGGTGTGTAAATACTATAGTGGCAAAACCAGCACTGTGCTCATAAGCAAGGTCCACAGACTATAGCACTCCTTTCTGAAGGCTTTTTACTCACCAGAGCTTAATTACTATTATATCAATATTTCCAAAATTGTTGTGTAAACATGGATATTGCAAACAATTTGTAATTCCCGGGTCACAAAGTGGATAATGAAGGCACAGCTAGATTATGACTTCTGTAATAGACGTACTTGTTCCTTGTATGTCTGTAAGTCTGAAACTCAGTTTACTGTTCAGATGTTCAAATACAACATGTATATCATTATGATTAATGGTCCACAGAAGGGACCTGCTGAGGCAGCAAAAAGGTTGCTTTTTAAACTATATTTATAGCTACTAGGGAGGGATATTGTGATACATGAGAAATACATATAGAATAACTGACATCTACAAAATGGAGAAGTTGGAGGTCTTTTTGGAATTACACAAAGCAGAAATTGATCCTTTCCTGCCAAAAGCTAGGGGAGGCTTGAAAACTCTTTCTCCTACCACAGTGAGACATTTTAGAGCAGTCATTCTCAGACTCATAGGAGAGGTGTGTTTACAGCATTTGTATGGGTAATAGTAACCAATAACACTCAGGAAGTAATTACTGTGTGCCATGCTGAGTGCTCTACATAGCTTATCTCATTATATAATTGGAATCTATAAAGTAGCAAATAAAAACAGACATGGTTAGAAGAAAGGAAATTGTGTGGTTAGAACCAAGGAAGTAGCAAATAAAAATAGACATGGTTAGAACCAAGGAAATAAAGATTCTGTGCTTAAAAAAAAATTCAACCTTTGAATAATTGCAGAAAGGCTAGGAATTCTCTGAAATTTGTAGGTAAATCCTGATACCATCTATTGATGCTCGATGTGGTTTGCAGGCACAGATGGAAGGCAACAAGGACCAGCAGATGACCCCAAAAATAGGTCAACAAAGAAGCAGAACCAGGGCAGAGAATTGGCTTTTGGTCACATCTCTTAATGGGGAGATAGTGCTAGTTAAGAAGAGAGTTACATAATTAAATGAGTGTTCCTGTTGTGGGTTGTTTAGTATAAACTGTTACTTAAGGTCTTCTGATAATAAACTGTATTTAATTCATGATATAATTCTGTGTTCATTCATGGTTTTTATGAAGTCCCAACTTAAAAGAAGTTTGAATATTGCTAGTGGATGCAGCTGTTGACGAGGGTCCAGATTTTGGCTCCGTATGTCGTAGATCCTGTTCATTGACTTGGAGAGATGTTCACGATGTACTGTGAGTGACGTAAGCAGTATATAAAACACCATGTGTGATATGGTTCCGTTTTGTGAAACAAACAAACAAAAAGACAGACAAAACCCTAAACAGTGTTGTTTATTAGTATTGAAAAATGGGAAACTACTAAATGTCTAACTGTCAGGCTACTGGTTAAATAAATTCAGGCATATGCATATGTAGCCACTAACAATATGGTTATAGAAAAATATTTCTCATCACTGACAATATTCATAATTTATTGTTAAGAAGAATAAATCATAATCAAAAATAGTTGTATCCCATTTTTATAAAGGGAAATTTATGCATAGACAAAACATTTATAAATACAGATACTAATATATTAACATGTTTACTCTGGGTGGTGAGATTACAGTTGATTTTTAAAGTAAAATTTAAATAGACTATTTTTTAGAACAGTTTTAGATTTGCAGAAAACTGAGAGGATAGTACAGAGAGTTTCCATATAACCCACATCCTATTTCCTCTATTATTAACTGTATTATATGAGTATGATACATTTATTACAATTAATAAACCAGTATTGAAACATTATTATTAACTAAACTCATACTTTGTTCAGATTTCTTTATTTTTTATCTAATGTTATTTTTCTGTTCCAGTATCCTATTCAGAATACCACATTACATTTAGTTATTCTGTCTTGGGTTCCTCCTGGTTGTGACAATTTCTCAGACATTTATTGTTTTCATTGACCTTTACAGTTTTGAGGAGTACTGGTCAAATATTTTGTAGAATGCTCCATTGTTGGAATTTGTCAGGTGTTTTTCTCATGAATAGACTGGGATTACGGTTTTGGGGAGGAACAGTTGATTTTTACATTCTTTTAATTTATCTGTGTCTTTCAGATTTCCTAAAATGAACATGTATTACTTTTGAAATAAAACAGTTATTATAACAAAAATCATATATATATATATGAGTTTGTGTATCCATCATTACTAGCCATCAGATTCAAGGATGGCTGCCCTAGTCAGTGCTCGGTGAGCTTGTAGTTTGTGAAGTTTCTCCTCCGTATGTTTCAACTTCTCTTTTCAGTACCACTTATCCTCTCCTATCTCCATTTCAATGTCTCAGACAGTTGGTAAAGGTTTAAGATACAGGATTTTCCATGGGGGCACTTGCATTTTAATAGATGATTTTTAATACCTGAAATGTTTTCAAGACCCAAAGGAATTAGACTCTAACAGTGGAATGGCAGGGACCTGGTGGAATGTTTGGGGTGGGTAGAGGAGACACCATTCTCCCCATCTCTGTGCCTAATTGTGCAAAGTGGTTATTTTCTGTTCAAGATGCCCAAAGATTTATCAGAGACATGTAACTTATAGTTTATCAAAAGAATAAAATCTGTTATCTGTCAGAACCTGAATTAATGCCTCAGAATAGTTTTCTTCCTGACCCCGGAATCTGTTGTTTCTGCCTTCAAAATATGGTTTCTTCCTTCTTTACATGATGGTATCCCAATTTTCCTTTCCTTGTCCCACTTTCCCCCACTATTCTAGAAGTGGCTATCTGGCTAGGGGCGAGTCAGACAGCTCCCTCCCACAGTGATTGGTGGATTTGGGATAGACATGTGACTCTAAGTGAGCCAATGGGACCCTGTCCTGAGATTTTTGTAGAAGTGTTTAGGGAAGATGAACTTTCTTTCTGTTATGGTTGGTAAGCTGATAGGGTGTAAGCCTGAAGTTGCTAGGATCATCTGGACTACTACAGAGAAACAATCTGTCTGAGAAGGAAGCCAACACAAAGGAAAGAAGACCTGGAAAGTGAAGAGGAACAGATTCATGAGGATAATGAATGTGTGAGCATTCTGATTCTGATGAGCCAGACTGATCTCCTAGACATTTCAGTTACATGAGTAGGAAAGCCTCTTTTCTGCTTCAGCCAGTGCTGTTTGTATTTTTGTTACTTCAACTGGAAGACTCTTGACTAAAACACTCTCTCAAGATCTTATTCCCCTAAATATTTTAATATCTTTTAACTCAAGTATTGACTTCAGCATCGTTTTCCTACTTCTCAATTTGCATTCATCATTTAATTTATCTTTGGACACTTCTATCTCATTTTATCCAAAAAATAAAGATAGCCAGTCAAAAATTTAGTAATATTGATTATTTAGTTTCATGTAGCCCATACAGTTTCTCTCCACTGGTGATGTAATCAAATTCAGAATACATTAAAATATCAAGCAAATTGAAAATAGTCTCTGTGATTAGGCTGTAGCTTCAACTTTGTGACTTTAAAAAATCTTGCTTTATTTTAAGCAAGTCTGCTAATCAATGGGGACCTCTTTGTCACCCCACACTTTCTTAACTATCAGGAAATTCTCTTGGTCAGTTGCCATGGCAGCAGCACCAACTCAACTTGCCCAATTTAAAAGTGTCATTTGTCAAATGAGCAATCGGCCTCTTTTCTACCACATCCCAATCTCTGAGCCAATGTGAGACAAATTAAACAAAGTAACATGGTATTCTTTGCACCAGATGAAATGTTAGGGCAATTCAAGTGCTACCAAGAGGTCATATAGGGTAGGAGTTGAATGTTCGGACATCTCACAGCCACCTCTAACTGGGTCTTAACCCCAACTCTGCTATATACTTCTGTTGGACTGTGGAGAGCTTATTAAAATCTCTGTGACTCAGTTCCATCATCAGAGAAATGAGAATAATAATAGAATAATAACCAAATATAATATATAATACAATAATGTACAAAATAATAGGGCTGGTGTAAGGTTAAAAGATATGATCTGTAAAACACTAAACCCCATGGTGACACAGAAAAAGCACTCGGTCAATATCAGGTGGCTATTTAGATACACAGTTGTGATCTCATCTGGAATTCACTATATGCTTAAAATTGGATACCTTATATGAAGCCTGTGTGTTACAGGCATGTCAGAGTGGGAAAAATTGAGTATCAAGCTGATTGGTCTTTTAAGAATAATAGATATGTGGAAAAAATGCAATAAAGAACTAATTTGAGCAAATTATTTGCTGTTTCCTTATATAGGATTATGACTAGAAGAGTTAATAAAAGAATTAAACTATAAATGACCCTCAGAAGTATTGTTATTAAACTTTTGACCTCTGCCACCATCTTTGTTGAAATGATTCATTGAACACTCTGTGTGTTGAATGGTGCATGTCCATTAATTTTTCTATTATGCTGAAGTTAAAATTAAAAATAGTTACTATCAAAACTATTTTAACTTTATGAATCTATATCAGAAAATGATTTTCCAAACAAGTGCTATCACACGTGACTTTTCTGAAAACAGGTCCCTGGAAATCTAATCAGCATTGGAACTACAGTAGCATTTCTCATATTTTGTTCCGAAAGGACAACAAATAATTTCAGGGTGGTGCTGGCCTACCATTCTAAACATTCTCTGTAGTTGTGCGACCAAAAAGTGTGTAAGAATTCAAATATTAAGTCGTATGGACTCTTTAAGGATTTCTTCCATCTGAGTGATAGGGTGGTAACTTAAAGAGAACTTAGCCTTCAAGTCTTGAAGCTATTGCTTCTGATTCACTTCTTTTAAGTAGGTATTTGAGAATAATGATGCTTGAGGATAAATTATGGTTCATTAGTAGCAAAAGAGGTAAGCTAAAACCACTTGCAAGCGGTGACCATAGTTACTTTTTGGACTGTTGAACTGACTGCCTAAATTGCTGAGTAACTTTCTTCAAGTCAAAATACTACAACAGGGAAGAAAGTATTTACAAATTGTGTTTCTTGTACAGCTGGGTAGAATTTAGGATCATTCATTTATGTTCAGCATTTCCAAAGGTTAACAATGTGAATCATGCGACTGAAACTGGCATCACATGGCTTCAGAATGTCACCACATCAAACACGCAGCTGGCGTCAGGGAAGGAGGCCTGATGTCACTGTATGTTTGGCCTATATGTTTTTTTAACCCAACAGCTAGCTTCCTGTGAAACTCAGTAGATCTGAGTGAAACGTCTCTGTAGACTGCATGTATATTTTTCGAGATACTTCTACCATTTAATTATGTTAGTGAGAATCATACAGCCAAATGCCCATTGGGAAAATAGATTCTGAATTATACAGACAAAAGAACAAGAGAAAAAGATTTGCTGAGTGGCATAATACAGAGATCATACCAAGGAGCCTGAGCTGGGGAACAATTAGAATAAAAGTTACATTGACCAAGTTAAATTCCATTTGCAGTCTCCGTCACAGTTACGCAGCACAGTGTGAGTGTTACATTTGCAGCAACCAACTTTACAAGCTACAGCCTGCCTCAGGCTTATGATCCAGATTCGGTTCCTTCTGTCAGGGGTGTTATTTGCATATGGTACTCTTCCTTTGAGGAGCTTTACATCTTTTAATTACCCAATAAGAAAAACCCTGCTATTGCATTGTGGTGGCTAACCCGTTTAATCTTTGAGAATTTATAGCCTGACGTCAGGTGAGTGATTAAAAGTAGAAAAATAACTAAAGACACGTGTTATGTAGATCAGTGTTTTTACTGAGTTCTCTAAGGCAAGTGTTGGGCTTTCTTGAAAGCCAGCATGGTCATGGGGTCTGCTCTATCACCTCCAGACTTCGGCAAACTAGGGTTTCTATACTTTCCCCATATTTAGGACTCATGGAATTGATGGATGAAGAATCTTCTGCCGAACACGTAAGGTGCTGGCTCCTATTCAGCATGATAGCCCTAGTGACTAACATGTTGTCTGCTACAGACTGAGTGTCTGTGTCCCCCTCAAGTTAATATGTGGAAACCTAACCCCCAATGTGATCCTATTTGGAGGTGGGGCCTTTGGGATGTGCTTAGGTCATGAAGGCGGAGCAATCATGAATGGAATTAGTGCCCTTATAAAAGAGACCCCAGAGAGCTCTCTCACCCCTTCTGCCATGTGAGGTTACAGCCAGAAGAGACACAACCGGAAGACGGCCGTCTGTGAATCAGGAAGTGGGTTCTCCCCAGACACCCAATGTGCTGGCTCCTTGATCTTGGACTTTCCAGCCTCCAGAACTGTGAGAAATAATTTTCTGTGGTTTATAAGCTTCCCAGTCTATGGTATTCTGTTATAGCAGTCCAAACGGACTAAGACAATGCCCCATGTATAGTGGGCATTTAAGCATTTTAATAGAACAAATGAACAAATTTAGATTTGCCAATGTGAAGTAAACCACCAACGAAAACTCAGTACATATTTATTCATTGGCTGATTAGCAAATAGGATATTTTGGAAATAAATTGGCGATATTGCTTTTGCCCTTTAAATGATTACATTCTTTCCACAGATCATAATCTAGGCATGGGCATCATGGAAAATAGGTATAAATTTTGATTTAAAAAATAAAATAGTTTACCAAATGGCAAAATGATTTTTGGGCAGTTCACAGGTGAGGAATGTGATTCTGGTCTTGAGGTTCCTTCCAGTAAGGTGAGCTAGTTTGCCTTAGCTGACACCTGCTCTCCTGACTTGTGCACATCTCGATTGCTCTGTTATAAGGGAGAACAGCGACTAATTCAGCAGAAAGATTGAGGCCACTCCATGGGTCAGGGGGCTGGAGGAGATGACCTTTATGGACTCTTGGATCCTTGAAATGTTCTATGTCCATAAAAACCAACAAAATAAAACAAAGTAGGAAACCCCTGTCCCCGGAACCAGTATTTTCTGTGAAAAAGGAAATTCATCAAGCTGTTACTTGGTGTCTTGTTGAAAAGACAAAATAAAAAAAAATGATGGACTTTTTCTTTACATTTCCACCAGTTGCTTGGCTATCATTTAGAAATGTCTCAACCTGGCATTTTGCATCTTAGCCTGGTTCAGGAGGGGCTTGGCTTCTGCCCCCAACCCTTGTCGGCTTGCTGATGGGGAGGCTTTTGCATCTGTTTCCATATTGGCTGACCTTTGAGCTTGGGTTCTGAAGCTTGCAGTGTCCCTTACAGGGACAAGCACATCCTGGAAACGGCCTGGCAGTTGGTTCCCCAGGCATTCTCTGTGGGTGAACTCAGGCGACCAACAACTCGGTGACTCTGACAGATGTTTTTGTCTCTAACCCTCGGGCACCTTGCCCTGTTGTCTTGCATACAGAGGGTGATGGCTGGCCCCCTGCCCGATGCCACCAGGAATGAGCATGGCCCCGGGGAGTACTGCCAAGTCGTGTTGGCGAGCTGCCTTCTGGGAGCCAAGTGGCCACCAGATAAATGCAGTGATCTGCTTAGTCAGAACGCTGTCAAGGGGACACACTCACTTAAGTATCTCACTGCTTTATGTGGCTGTCAGCTCTACATCTACGTTCTGTGTTTTAAGCCATTTTGTTTACACATTGCATTTGCCTCATGTGCAATTGTGGTGACTGTAGGGGTTCATTGGACAGAAGCCGTAGGTTTCATGGCTGTGTCTGTAGCAAAATATTAGTGTGAAAACATGCTGGCCCGGGTGTATTCTGGTTCAACCCTTAAGATTGAAGTCACCTAAACAATAAATAAGAAATAAACTTCTGCCAGTCAACACAGATGACATATACTCACTTTTTGTAAGAGCCTGGTACAGTGGAAAAGCACTGAGATTACAGTCAGAAAGCCTGGCTTACCATTTATAAGCTGAGTCCCTTACATGTTTTCAATTTACTTTTAATTCTTTCTTATTCCAGTTTTAACAGATTTAATTTGTGTGGAAGTACTTCTCAAATTAAAAAGAAAATATGAGTGAATGGGGGGTGCAACTTGACCAACTTAGTTAATCTCTTTGAGCCTTGATTTTCCCACCTATATAATAGAATTCATTTATTTATTCAGCAAACATTAATTAAGTATTTTTCCTTTGCTGGGCACTGGCCTGGATCCTGGGAGTGCAATGAGAAAGAAGACTGAGTCCTGCCCTAGCGGAGCTCCTGGTGCATTGGACAGAGTCATTGTTGGGGATAAATCCCAAAGCAAAGCGATAAGTGCCCTAACAGAGATAACAACCCAGAGCTGTCAGACTAGGGAGGCTGGAGAAACTTATTCTGCTGGGACAGTCAAGCTCCATCTAGAGGTGGTATTTTGAGTTGAGTCTGGAAAGATGAGCTGGAATTGTGTGATGCCATGATGAGGCTTGGAGCAGGAGCAAGGGGAATGCATTCTGAAGAAAAGGGAAAGTGTGTTTTGGGCACAAAAGCACAATGCGACAGTATGTGGAAACAGGGAGATGCTGTTTCTGGAGGAAGGTAGAGCGCAGGAGTGCTGAGTGCATCTGCAGCGAGGCACTACTGCATTTCACACTTGACCATCGACTGTACTGACACTCTGTAGACCAGGAAAATAATTAAAGAGTTTTTCTGATTATAAAAGCAATGTAGTTTTATCTTAGCAAATTTAGAAAATACACATGCGTATAAAAAAGAAAATAAAAACTATCCAGAATCTCTCTCTCCAGAGAGAACTTTAACATTTTGATGTTTTTTTTGAATCCATATATTTGATTCCACGTTTACTCTCTGTGTTGTTTAAACTGAGAGCTCAGGAATGAGAAGGAATAGTGGCAGAGAAGGGGGAGGAGCGTCTGGGCAGAGAGATGAGCTTGTGGATGGGGACTCTCTCCTCAGAAGGGGAGAGACTGGCTTGTGGAAGGACCTGGAAGGCCAGGGAGGCTGAGGTTCAGGGTGAGAAGGTGGGAGTGGTGGGATGAATTTGAAGGTCGGAAGGGCCAGACCACATTGTAGGTCATGTCCAACATTTGGACAACTGGGAACTTTGACAAGTTTTGAAACTCATCAGGAAACTGACATGACACTGTCTTACTTTTTAAGAAGACCACCTAGCAGCCATGAGGAGAATTGATTGTGAGGAGGCAGGAGTAAAAGCAGGGAGACCAGATAAGTTCTGGTGGAAGATCATGGTGGCCGTGAAGATGGAGAGAAAGCATCACATTCAAGGTAGATTTTGGAAATATGATTGACAGCGTTTAGTGATGAATTGACACAGGGGGTAAGGCAGAAATTGAGAATGAATGATAATGGATCCATATATTTTAAAATATGTGTGGTTATATACTTCTTAGTTAATGGAAGTTAACTAAATTAGGATGTGTCTAATTTTCCTGTATTATTTTTCATTTTATCAATGCTTTATCCTCACTTATCACTAAGTCTGATGTTCTTCCACCTTTAAGCCTTGAAAAAAGCATTTTGGTAGAGAGAATTGCTTTACCTGCCCCCTCTCTTTTCTGCCCTTCCTTCCCTCCACTCCTAACTCCAGGTGTTTCTGTCCATTTCTCGGTGATGGTCAGAACACATATCTATGAGACACACCTGTGATATGGCCTAATGGGCAGTGCGTTGGGTATGTATTTGGGGGCCTGGGCAGGGAAGACTTGGGTGAGCAGAGACAAGGCATCCCAAAATGTGCTGGACAGGCAGGGTGGGGGAAGTGCCTCCCACGTGGAACATCTCTTCCTCACCCTCCACACTTCAGACTGATCCTCAGCCTCTCTTGTCTTCCAGGCTGAACCAATAACTGGGGGTCAAGCCTGGGTTGCTCAAGTCCCCAAGAGTGAATGGGAAAACCTGTCTCAGTGAAGAAAAGTGAACTCCAATCAGCTATAAAGTGCTGTCAAAGGGCAAAGTTGATAGTTTGACATAGAGTTAATTTGGTCTGATGAGAATCATTGGCTGGTGGTGAACTAGAATGTTAGCAATAGGTATCTCTAAGTGGCAATGTTATAGATGGTAACATTCATTTTCTTTTTTGTATGCCTGTATATTTTGCAAATTTTCTGTAATGAGTGTGTGCTCTTTAAAAAACTGATTTAAAAAAGTAGTTTTATTATTGCCATTGCTACAAAAATTTTAGGTACTTCAAATTCACCAGTTTTAATAATTATGTGCAATGCATTTGGGAAAAAATGGCACAGTCTTTATTAGAAGGAACTAGATTTTTGTCTCATTTTAAGATTCAAATGACAGAGCTGGGAAGTCCTATAATAAATTGCCTATTTATGAAAACTGCCTTGTATACTTAGAGATTTTCTAAGAAAAAAAATTGAGATTTTACTCAAAATGTTTTAAAATATAAGTAATATGTCTAGTATATCTAACACAACTTTAACCATATCATTATCCTATATATGCCACAGCAGCTTATCATATGCATGTATATCATATATATGCAATCTTTGTGTCACCCACAGAGTTTAGCTTTGGGCACTGCATTTAGCTTAGTGCCTTCGTAATTGTTGAATAATTGTTGGAAGCAGAGGAAACTTAGTATGTGCTATCCTGGACTTTAATTATTAAAAGTGATAAATACAAATGATATCTTTCGTTTTTAAGTTAACTTACTTTTTAAAAATTTTAAGCTTTTTTTTCTAGGTTCATTTATTTATTTATTTTTGCTGAGGGAGATTTGCCCTGAGCTAACATCCATTGCCAATATTCCTCTTTTTTTCTTTTATGTGGGTCACCGGCACAGCATGTCTGCTAACAGACAATTGGTGTAGGTCTGTGCCCGGGAACCAAACCTGAGCCACCGAAGCAGATCACTTTGAACTTAACCACTAGGCAGCCGGAACTGGCCCTCTGGGTTTATTTTCAATGGGAAAAAATCAACTGTATAAGTACAAGAAAAAGGATTTGATGTAAGAGCAGTACATCTAAAAAAGAGATAGAGGCTTTAGTTACTTAGTTCTCAATATGATATATTGATTGAAAATAAAGAAATAAAAAATAAAAACAATAAATATAATCTTATGCTCCATTAATATAAACAGTGTTTCCAACAAGAGAGATGATTGTTCTGCTGTACTTTTCATTAAAACAAACAAAAAAACTGCCTAATTTTCTTTGAAGAGGAAATATTTTCACATGGTTCAAATATCAAAAAGCGTAAAAATTTACTTATTGGGAATTTCTCCCTCCCATCCTAAGCTGCCTCAGCCTGGTTTCTATCAAGAGGTAAGCACTGGTGCTAGCTCTTTTTTATCCTTCTAAGGATTTTATATAGTTACAAGCATTCCCTTCCTTTAAAAACAAATGGCAGTTTTAAGCATAGTATTCCGTATCTCTGTCCCTTGCTTTTTTCATTTAATAGCGTATTTTAGAAATCATTTACTATATACTCTTCATTAACAGCTATTTAACATCTCATTGTGTGGGTGTGTTCTATTTAACAAGTCTCTGACTAGTGAAAAGTTAGGTTGTTAGTTTGTTTCCTTTTTTCCCCTTTGACAAACCGTGCTTAAGAAATAATTTTAAAACAAACATAATTTTTTATGCATGTAAGTATCTTTGTAGGATAAATTCCTAGAAATAGAATTGGCAAATCAAAGGGTATGTGAATTTTTAAAATTTTATACTTTCTGCTAAATTTTTCTCCCTATGGGTTAAACAATTCCACTCCCTACAGCAATGACTAAGAGTCACAATCCCTTTCTATTCTCACCAACAGTGTGTTATCAGACATGGAATTCTGTAGGTCAAAACTGGTATCTCAGTGAAGTTTTAATTTCCATTTCCTTTATGGAGGAATGATACACACGTTTCTCGGTTTATAAGTCATTCATATTTCCTTGTCTGTGCAGTCTCATCCACGTATTTTGTCTAGTTTTATATCATGTTGAATGTATTCCTCAGTTAACGCTATACGAGTCTATAAGATCCTATCATCTGGTATCCAGGAACATGAGAATTTAATGTGGACTACAAAATACCGGGGGAAATGATGAAAGAAGGAGATGATAAAAATGAGAAAATGAAGCCAAAGCGTTCCAGAGGCTGTGGTCAGGCACTGACTTTCCCTTGGAAGACTCACCTTTTGGGAGTGTCTCCTTGGGAAAGTATTTTGATTTCATAATGGAAATTAGGAAGTAATATTTGTATTATGAAAACGTATTATTTTCTACTTTGGTAGAAATCAACTCTCTTTTTTTTTCTCACAAAGTAATAAAAATTGTGTTATAGATTCAAGAGCAAGTGATTTTTTACAGTGATTCAGTGAGGACTATACTAGCAAAGCGAAAGGGAGCAGAAGCAATTTTCTGGATTTCTCCAACTACCAAATACCTACCTCATCTCATATATGCATATAAATGAATTAAAAATTTTTTCAGTTTAAAATAAGTATGGCAGACAACTATTTTCTAGTATCCATTATTCTTTTCTTCTACTTTACTAGAATTTTTCCTGGGTATAAAGATTTTGCCCTAGCTAAGTCAGTATTTCTCACCCCTCTTTGCAGCTAGATGTGGCCATGTCATTAGGTTCTGGCAATGGGAAGAGAGCAGAAATGAGAGGTGGTACATCTGAGTCTAGACCTAAAAGGATTGCATGTGAACATCCATTGTATTTCCTCCCTTTCTTCTGGCTGGGATGTATATGTGATGACAGTAGCTGGAGAAGCCACCTTGGACCCAGAGATGGAAAACATGTTCAGGAATCGTGTACTTGTATGTAAAAACAACTTCTTTAAACTACTGTATATCTGAGTCTTTTGGTCACAGCATCTTAGCCTGTATCCCCAAAAGTACAATGTATGTTTGCTTCATAATAAACTTCCCCCAATCATAGTGGCTTAAAACAACAATCGTACCTTAGCTCATGATACCGTGGCTTGTCATTGGCGCTATGCTCTCACTGGGAAATCCTTTGACCAGTTTTGCCTGGGTTCATTCACATGACTACAGGTAGCTGGTGAGTCTGCTAGGGAATAATTAGCTCTGGATGGCCTGCCTTATATGACTAACAGTTGCCTGGAGCAGTGGGAGCCACTGGGCCACATGTCTCTAGCAGTTAGCAGGAAGACTGGGCTTCTTCACATGGCAGCTAGGATTCCAAATGCAGCAAGAGATGGTGAACCCCAGTGAGCATTCACTTTTCACTCCTCTGCTTTTGTCATAGTGGGTTATGTCACGTTGGCTAAAGAAAAATCACATGGCCAAACCCAGAGAAAATGCAGGAGGGGACTAACCAAGGCTGTATGTTTTCAGCAGGGTTTGTCAACAATACTATTGACATTTGGTCATCATAGTTCTTTGTTGTGGGGGCTGTCCTGTGCATTGTAGGCTGTTCAACAGCATCCCTGGCTTCTACCTACCACATGTCAGTGAGAGCCTGCTCCCCAACCCCCAGGTCCTGACAACCAAACGTGTCTCCAGACACAGCCAATGACCTCTGGGTGGCAAAATTGCCTTCAGCTGAAAACTCACTGATTTACAGGGAGGTGTGAATCTGCTATAAATCATTGAGGGTTGTTAATGCAGCAGTCTACCACATACAACAACTGATGTAATCCCTCACCTTGTTTTTCTTTGTTACATTGTTGACCTTACATTCTGAGGCTGTGCTGATTATTTCTACTGATGTGTGTTTTTGAAGGGCTGTTCTTTGGTTCAGGGATTCAGCCCTTATTTTCAGAGGTTCATGTTGTTTGTGATTCTGACTTTTAGACTTGGACTTTGCTAGCATAGAAGTGACCTTATTTATTAGAAAATAGTAGGTATTGTGATAGATTGGATTATCGTACCCAAATCTTTGTTTCTTCTCTGTAATACATTTTCCCCACTGTCATGTGACTTGCCTCACAGGAGGCAGATATGCATCCTTGCTCCATTGTCTTTGGGCTCGGCCATGTGACTTGTTTTGGCCAATAGAAGGTGAGCATAATGGACAGAGTGCCAATTCTGAGCAGAGGTTTTAAAAGGCATTGCATGTTTCTGCTGGTCCCTCTGTGCTTCTGCCTTTTGTCATGATAACAGCATGTACCAGGTAGGAACTAATCCTTCTGCCTGGTTCTCTGTAGGAGAAGACTGTGGAGCAGACCTGAACTTGATCTGGAGTCTGGAACAGAGCCGATCCACAGGCACTGGGCGAGAAGTGAGACTTATTGCTCTAAGACTAAGAAAAGAAAAGTCACCTGTAATCTCACTGTCCACAGAAAAACCATTGTTAATATTTTGATATATATATTTCCAGACTTTTTTCTGTGCCTATTAATTCAGTCACTTACTTATTCTTTCATTCAAAATAGATTTTGAGCTGCTTACAGAAAACTAGATGCAGCTAGATACAACAGTGTATAAGATGGACATGTCCTTGCCCTCAAGGAGAGTATATCCAGGTGGGAAGACAAAATCTACAACCATGAAGCAATTAAACATTCATTTACAATTCTGATAAGTGCTATGAAGGGGAAATACGGTATGCTAGGAGAGTGTTTAACAAGAAGGCATGGTGTAGTCTGAGGTCAGGAAAAGCATGACAAAAGAAATAATATGTTATATATATGTTATAATGTATTCCATACATTGTAAAATATAATGTTTCATATTTCATTTCATACTTTCACATTTCATACATCATAATACATACAAAATTTCATATATCATAACCATAATGTTATTTCTTATATATGTTATAATATAAATATTACTTAATATGTTCTCTTCAATAGACAACATAAAATAAACATCTTTCCACATTAGTAGATATATTTTTACAGCATCATTTTAATGGCTGCATCATGTTTCACTGATACGTATATATCATGTTGTAGTCAACCAATCCTCTGGTGTTGGACATTTGGTTTGCTTTTCATTTTTAGTTACTCAAAGTAGTCTTGCAAGAAACATTCTGGCAAGGACTCTAATATGTTTTGAAGACAAATAATTGTGTTGAAAATTAGAAAGTTATATGCTGTGAAGCAAAATTCTATAACATATCCTGATCTCACATATCCTCTAAGGAAGCATGATGGAAATAGTTATTTTTGAAATAAAATTTCTCATGTATTGTCAGCTACACTCAGTTACTCATTTTTGAAGATCCTTGGGGAAAATTTGGACTGTCTTTCTTGGATGAAGATTTATTGGTGGTAGATAGGGACAGGATGTCAAGGGAAATTATATGTGTATACACAAAGTCAAAAAACCAGAATACCTCTGCTTTTTCAAATCAAGATGTGATGTGTTGTCATAGCACTGTGTTGCCGGTTTAGCTTTTTTTTTTTCGTCAGTGTGGTTATTGTTACTTCATCTGTGGCCTGTTTCCAAAAGCAATGACTGAGCCTCCACAAGATAATCACTGGAGTATCTGATTCTTTCATGAGTAATAGGCCAGGAAAATGTTCTAAACAAACAGTTTAGCTTGGATGTGTTGCAGGAGGTCGAAATTGTCTGAATGAAAACAAAGTACGAAAAAACAATAGAATTCACACAACCCGTTTTACAAAGGACAGCCAAGTCTGACATTCTTATTTTGTTTAAGAAGTAGTAATTTAGGATTATACATTCAGGAAGGATATAAAATGTGATTTTGGCAGGTTTAATGGTGTAAAGTTGTAATATGGTATTTTGGGTTTATAATATGGACAAATCTGTTTACCTTGTGGTTGACTATGAGGTAAACTGGCAAATATGTGCCCATGGTACACTCATTTACTCTGAGCGAATACTTTTGGATTGTGAACCCGAGAGAAGAAAGTGGTGGAAGGCCTCATGGATTTCGGGTTACTCGAGTAACATAAACGTGGCAGAGGCACAATTTGGGGAGTTATAATATAAGCGGCTACATTTAATTGAATGACCATCTGAAATGGAATTATTTGGAAGACAGTCCCTCTTCTTTTTGGTTAAACCTGAATTGACTCACATTTTAAAGCATTTTTGTCGAGAGGAGTCATGGAATCTAACAACTCTATATTTTAGTCAATGACCTTGAATCCATCAGTAGTGTCCATAAGTAAAAAAGGACAAGCTAGTCTTTCAGAGGAAATAATTTCTCTCATTTTCTAAGATTCCAGATTCTTGCTCTCTGGTGACACAAGGAGATACATTTCTTATCTCGCTATTTCCTTGAGAAAGGGTCAGACCAGAAGATGAGAAAAAGTAGTTCAGGGACTTCAGAAGTCCTGTTCAGTTTAAACAGTGATGTTGTGGTTACAATACTTTAGTCTATGTTTTGTACAAGTTTAAAGTAACCTTCTAAATGGTGATTTGGTGATGTCCTAATCTACAGCAATGTGCAAGGCTCTAAAAGGGTCTGCCCACCATGTCCTCTGAAAGGGAGCCTTTGCTATTCAGCTTTACTGTCTTCTCAGAAAATTATCAACTAAACTCAGTTTACTCTTTCAACAAATGTGTATTGAGTGCCCCTCAAGTGTCTTCTGGGTCTTCGATTTTTTGGAGCTTAACGTCTGGTATAATATAGAGGTAAACCAAATGAAGAATTAAGGTAAGACTATGAAAGCAGTAAAAGCAGAGGATAGGGATGGAGAAGGTGGAGAGGGGAGAGGTGGAGAAGCAGTTTAGACAGGGAGGGGAGGAAGGCCTCTCAGCTAAAAGCTGGGAAGGGGCCCACATGAGTGTTTGTTAACTGCTATCTCTGCAGTGCCTGTAACAGGGCCCAACAACACATAGTAGGACTTCAATAAATATATGCAGAATGGATGGATGTGTGAGTAAAAAGCACTTGGGGAAGAGAGACAAGCTTGGTGAGCAAAAGGGGGTCAGTGTGGCCAGAGCACCGTGGACACGATGGAGGATGCTGAGAGGTGAGGGTTGTGAGTCCTCTCAGTAAGGAGTTCAGATTTTACATGTCGTGGGAAGTCATTTGAAGGTTTTAAGATGGGTATTTTGGTTTAAAAGAATTTTAACTGAATTTTGGTTTAAAAGTTTGCCTAATATTACCCCAAATAGCCATAACAGTCTTGAAAGAGAAGAACAAAGCTGGAGGCCTCACGCTTATTGATTTCAAAACATTACAAAGCTATAGTAAACAAAACAGCATGGTACTGGCATAAAGACAGACATGTAGACCAATGCAATAGATAGAAAGCCCAGAAATAAACCTCGAAGATACAGTCAAAGGATTTTCGGTAAGGGTGCCAAGATAGTTCAAAGGGGGTAAAGGATAGTCTTTTCAACCAATGGTGTTGGAAAAACTGGATATCCACATGTAAAAGAATGAAATTGGACCCTTACCTTACACCATATACAAAAATTAACTCAAAATGGATTAAAGACCTAAATGTAAGACCTAAAACTATGAAACTCAGAAGAAAATACAGGGGAAAAGCTGCATTGGATTTGGCAATGATTTCTTAGATGTGACACCAAAAGCACAGGCAGCAAAAGTAAAAATAAATAAATTGGATTACATTAAACTTTGAAATTTCTGTATATCGAACCAACAGAGTGAAAGGGCAACTTAAGGAATAGGAGAAAATATTTGTAAATCATATTTCAGATAAGGGGTTAATATCCAGAATATATGAAGAACTCCTACAACTCAACAACAAAAAAACAAGCAACTTGATTAAAAAATGGGCAAAGGGCTTGAATAGACATTTCTCTAAAGAAGATATACAAACGGCCAACAAGCATGTGAAAAGATGTTCAACATCACTGATCATTGAGGAAATGCAAATCAAAACCACAATGGGGTATGACTTCATACTCATTAGGATGGCCACTATCAAAAAACCAGAAAATAACAAGTGTTGGGAAGGATATGGAGAAATTGAAACCCTTGTGCACTGTTGGTGGGAATGTAAAATGTTGTGGCTGCTATGGACAGCAGTATGGTAGTTCCTCAGGAAATTAAAAATAGAACTACCACATGATCTAGCAATTTCACTTCTGGGTACATATCCAAAATAATTGAAATCAGGGTCTTGAAGGGATATTTGTACACCCATGTTCGTGGCAGCATTATTCACAATAGTCAAAAGGTGGAAGCAACCCAAATGGCTATTAACAGGTGAATGGATAAACAAAATGTGGTATATACATACAGTGGAATATTATTCAGCCCCCAAAAGGAGGATATTCGGACACATGCAACAAAATGGATGAAACTTGAGGACATTATTATGCTAAGTGAAATAAGTCAATCACAAAAGACGAATACTGTATGATTTCATTTATGTGAAGTAGTATCTAGAGTAATGAAACTCATAGAGAAGGTAGAATGGTGGTTGCCAGGGGCCGGGTGGAGAGAGAAATGGGGAGTTGTTGATTAATGGGTAGAGTTTCAGTTTTGCAAGATGAAAAAGTTCTGGAGATTGGTTGCGCAAAAATGTGAATATACTTAACACTACTGAACTGCACACTTAAAAATGGTTAAGATGTCAAATTGTATGTTATATGTATTTTCCCACAATTTTTTAAAAAATTGCCTAATATTAATGCCGTTATGCAGAGCACAGGTAAAACGTGTCCTTTCCTTTGGACCAGCCCCAGGAGGCTCTCCCTTGGAGTAAGTGGCATGACCTGAATACTCCAGCTAGGTGTTTGTGTTATGGCTCCCTTGTTTCTATGCACTGTGCTCATCCTCTTCTTGGACTGGAAACTTCCCAGTAGGAACTGCTTTGCCGCCTTAAGCTGCTGGGGCAGCCACCAGTTTACTCTTCGTGAATATCTGCCTCTTCCTCTGATGTGGAGGACAGTGAGATTCAAGTGTCCATAGACTGACAGTCTCAGAGATCAAGCACTAAAAAAGACCTAGGTGAAGACCTAATTCTGCAGACTTTGAGAACATCGCCCCAGAGGCTCACTGGTGGGTTAAAGGCAGTGGTACGGTTTTCGCCTGGGCTCAGGCACATTCTGATTGAGTAGCTCTATCTGGCACACATAAAAAGCGCTAGATGGTGACTGGCAGAAGCATATACTAAAACAATGCCTATTTGGTTTCTTTTCAGTTACTTACACAATATGATATTATTGATTTTATTAGAAATGTGAATATGTGTAAACAAAGGATTTACAAAATTTTCTTGCATTGAGTTTACTCTGGTTTGGGGTACACAATACCTAAATTGACTGAAAGTGACCAACTGTCAATTATTGAGACGACCCAAATATTTATATCCTTGGCATCAATTGGATTGCTTCTTCCACACGCATCCTCAGGCACTTAGCTTTTTATCAATGTGTTTTGGCACAGCCCTACTATTCAGAACAGTTTGCAAACAGAACAGGCTGGGACAGAGGATGGAAGAAAGGAAAAAGAGAGGAGGGTAAAGAAATGGAAAATATGTTCTATGAGACTCTAAATCAGTGGTTCTCAAGCTTGAGTGATCATCAGGATCACATGGAGACTTGTTACCACACAGAGGCTGGGCCCACCCTGAGTTTCTGATCCAGGTCTGGAGTGTGGCCCAAGAATTTGCATTTCTATCCCGTTCCTGGGAGATGCCCATGTTGCTCATCCAAGACCACATTTTTGAGGACCACCGCTCTACACTTAAGTAGTGGGTCTAATCACAACTGGGCAGTAGATTCATGAGAGGAGCTTTGAAAAATCCTGCTGTCCAGGCCACACCCTAGACCAGTTGAATCAGATTCTCTGACGACAGAACGCAGACAATAGTATTTTTCAAAGGTTTCTGAGTGTTTCCAGTGGAGCAGCCAAGGTTGAACACCACAGCTTTAGGCCCCTGTTACTCAAATGGAGCTGGGCAGACCAGAAGCAGCGACATCCCCTGGGAGCATGTGAGAATCTAGACTCCCAGGTCCCACCCTAGGCTGCTGAGTCAGCATCTGCATTTAACAAGCAAACTTCTCAAATTTTGATGTGCATAGGAACACCTGCAGAGCAATCAGGCACTATGGAGCAGGCTCAGCCAGGAGAGGTTTTGTAATGCTGGCTACAGGATGAGAACCAAATATCTGCAGAAACAAGGAACTTGCTGCTCTGCTGTCACACTGGGCAGAGTTAAAGGAAGGAGAATTCTAGTGACTGAGCCCTCTGATCCACATCAATTTTTAATACTGTATTTCCAAACACAGTTTCTTGCAATGAGCCTTTCATTTAAAAAATCAAACTGAGAAGGAATAGAGTAAACATTTTAAATTTTATGTGGACATAATCTTTAGTGTACTAAAACAGTGACTTTTATATTTAATGTGCTTAAAATACAAAGAGCTATAATTGCTCTACCTAGGAGCCTCAAGAATATCTACTGCCTTCATACAGGGAAAGCCGACTGAGTGAGTGCATCTGTGTGGCCCTTCATTTGGTTGTTTTATGGTCAGTGGCCTCACTGGCTCACCATGTCATCATCAAAGTGGGTTTGGTTACCCATTTTTAAGATGCTGTTTTGTGAACTTAAAGAGTGGTCCAGAAGTACCAGATATGAAGTTCTTATTTTAGCAAAGAAAATGGAAGCAGTTCATATAGTGAAAAACTACCAGGAGAGGCACAGAGCATAGCAATGGAAGGTAATTAAGCACAGGGGCTCTGGAGCCCAACTGTGTGGGTTCGAATCCTGGCTCTGCCATTTACTAGCTGCATGTCCTCTGCAAGTAAATTAATCTCTCTGTAACTCATTTCCTTCATCTATCAAGTGGGGATGATGATGATAATAGTCCCTACCTCACAGGTTGTTGAGAGGATAAAATGAGTTAGTGCTTGTCAAGCTCTTAGGTCTGGCCCATCATAGTTGCTATATGATGGCTATTAAACACACAGAAGAATTTATATTGTTTTGCATAGTTCAACCCTGGGAAAAACCTGAAAGATAAATCTCAAGTTATGGAAAAATTCTGTGTCTGTGGGACCAAGTAATTTTAAATTGTTCCCGTTAAGGGGGCCTTTCATGGGAAGGGAATCTTTAGGCTCTGATGCTGGAGCTGAGTCAGTTTGGTGACCAAATTTCTCTAAATGGGATGAGACATAACTCAATTACATAGACAAGTAACAGGAAATAAGTAATACATCATTTAGAACAAAAAAATGAAAAAAAAGACATAAATGAATGAAGAGGAAGGAGTATTTTCAAAAGAGGATAAAACAGTAATCATCAATAAGCACCTTAGAAAACCCCCTTCTCTGAAGAAAAGAATTGGATACAGTGAATTCAGAAGAAAAGGCTTCTGTAGACCATACACAGCTAACAGGCTTCATATTAGCATGTGATTAGAAAATTATTTTTTTAAATGCTCTCAACTGACAAAATGAAAAATAAAACACTTTCCCTCTGTTAGGTGAAAGGAGTTGCCCCCGGCAGCCTTATCCAGAGGGCTTCCCTGGTCATGAGGTTCTCTCTTGGGGCATGTGGGTCCACCCAGCCACATAATCCAAACATGCTGAAACACACACACAAACACATCCTCCAGGCTGCTTTCCCCAACCCCAGAGCCTCCATGAAACCACCATGAGCCATACACAAGGTCACATCACTTCACCCCAAATCACACATTTCACATTGTGAAGACAGTCTGGCAAATAGCCTCCCTCCCACCAGTTGAGAAGTTTCTCCCTTCTGCTTTGCAAGAAATTGCCTCACTGGTCAATCCTTCACCTCTTTTGTTGGTTCCTTCTCTTTCTGACTACCTTTCAAAGTTGAAGTGCCTCATCCTTGACTCTCTTTTCTGTCAGCAGCTAACTCCAACCCCCCCGCCCCCGGAGATCCTGTCCTGCTGCAAAGCCTTTGGCTCTGTATCTCCAGTGTAGACCTCCCTCCTGAACTCCAGGCTCATCATACACCAGTGTCTACACTTCCTCTAGCATGTCTCACATATATCTTAAACCCATCATGTCCAAAATTGAACTTCTGGTCCTCCCCTAAAACCTGCTCTGTCCAAATCTCAGTTGATAGCAACTTCAAACTTCCAGCTGTCCAGGACAAAAACCTTGGAGCCATTCCCAAGTCTTCTCTGCCACATCCAACAGTTAATCCATCAGGACATCTTGATTCTGAAATTGTCCAGAATTTGGCCACTTCTTACCACCTCCACTGTTACCACTCTGATCTGAGCCACCATTACGTCTTACCTGGATTATTGCAACAGCACCCTAACCTTTTAAAAACATTAGTCAAAGTGAAATAAGTCAGAGGGAGAAAGTCAAATACCGTATGACCTCACTCATAAATAGAAGATAAAAACAACAATAAACAAACACACAGAGACAGAGATTGGATTGGTGGTTACCAGAGGGGAAGAGGGGAGGGAGGAGGGCGAAAGAGGTGATTAGGGACATGGGTATGGTGATGGATTGTAATTAGTCTTTGGGTGGTGAACATGATGTAATCTACACAGAAATAGAAATATAATTATGTACACCTGAAATTTAAAAAAAATAAAAACATTAGTCAGATCATATCTTTCCTTGTCTCAAAACCCTGCATGGCCCCACATTTTACTCAATAAAAAATTAAAGTTATTACAGCCTTCCATGGTCTGGTGAACCCCTTTGTTACCTCTCTGATGTCATCTCTTGCTGTTCTCTCTCTTCCGTACTGCCCTCCAGCCATACTGGCCTCCTTGGGCATGCTCCACCTTAGAGCCTTTCTGGGTGGTTCTGGCCACCTGTCACACTCTTGACTCAGGTAACCACATGAATTACTGCCTCACGCTTAAAATCTTTGCTCAAAGATCATCTTCTCAATGATACCTACACTGACCACTGTATTTAAACCTGTGGCCCTCCCTTTACATTCCCAATCCTCTTTTCCCTGCATTACTTTTTGTTTCCCTTAGTACTTTTAATCTTCCAATACACTAAATAATTTACTTGTTTATTATCTATCTCTCTTTGCTAGAATGTAAGCGCCATTAGGTCATGGAAATTTGACATATTTTATTCATATAGTAGGTACTCAATAAATATTTGTTGAAGGAATGAATTCCTGATTGGGTTGGCTCTGACTGTAGCACTCAGCAATCCTGCTGGGGCAAGGAGCCCAGTAATCTCTCTAGGTCATCGGAAGGGTGTATTGTATTTAAAAGGCTAAAAAAGTGACCTCTTCTAGTAAGGAGTGCTGAGCATTGCCCCTGTCCATGCCCATGCCTTGTCCCTGTTGGCTTCTTCCTCTTGGCACCCCCCAATGCCCATTTGTCCTGTCAATTACCTGCCGTACTGATGCTGGCCCTAGACAAGCTCCACCTCACATCAGTCTGCTTGGTCTCTTGCACTTTCTGTCACCCAATCCAATGCAAATGTTTATAATCATCAGTGACACCAACTGACCTTGTATGCCATGGCCAGTCGCTGGTCCAGTGCTAGACTACAGTAAATAGAGGCCTGTTAGGTTTGGGGTCCTTAATTTTATACATTGTGTAATTGCACATCCCTGTCACTGCCTTGGAACCAAAAGGAACAGCCAGTGATACCAAACACATTCAAACCTCATAGCCTAGCTGCTTGGAGGGGCTGCTATTTCACAGCCCCCCTTCTTCAGAACTGTAAAATGCATATCCCTCAAAGCCTTAAGATTTGGTTGAGAAAGCCATAGGTTCATTTCAGGATGAGTAGTCAGGATGAGCCCCCTTACGTTACTGGGAAAGTCGTCACTCCTTGTCGTCTCAGAACTGTTGATCATCATTCCATCTTTCTGTCTGCCTCAATTAACTCTTATTCTTTAGTTAAAAAAAAAAAGCTACAGGGGGAATTAGAGAAAATTCTCAAATATATCAGGCTGAACAATGAATATACGCTAAGTACGAAAGCATATGCCTATTGGAAGTTTCCAGCTCTTTACATCATTAATTTTTTTATTTTACTATACATGTAATGATTTAAACTTATATTTTCTCCATGAAAGAATGATAATAAACCATGTTTAAATTGTAAAATGACTATTAGCCTGAGGTCTTCCAAGGGAGGCTACCAGTTCCCCAGGAGGCAAAAGCTAACAAGTGATTATAGGAGCAACATTACTTGAGAACCTGCACTGTGCCAGCCACTTTAATAAACATGTATAAACTCACTGGATCTTCACAGGCACCATGAAAATTAGGTGTTATATCCATTTTACAGAAAAGGAAATGAGGGTTCAGGGGGCTGAAGTAATTTGCCCAAGGTCACAAAGCTAGTAAGTGGTAGAGTCAGGTTTTGAATGGAGGATGAGGTCATAGCAAAGCTGTGCTAAGTACCTGGATTCTACTATGCTTCTCCCCACTTAGGTCCTGGACTGCTGGAATTGGGAGGAATGATTCAGACTTAGAGACAGTGCGTCTACATGCTCCAGAACAGTGCCTGGTATGTAGTAGAAGCTCAATGCATGTTAGTTTCTCACATCTTTCTCTCTTAAAATGACCTCTGATGGCACATGATGTCAGAAGGCAACACTCACTACGTGTGACCTCAGACAAAAGAGTGTAGAATAATCACAATAATAGCAAATGTTTATGTAGTACCTACTATTTGCCAGGGGCTATCCTATGTCATTTATGTGTGTTAATTCATTTAATCACTTCAACAATTCTATGAAATGTATTCCGTTGTCACCCCCATTTAACAGGTTTGCCAAGATTTCACATATACAGCTATTAAGTAAGAGAAGTGGGAGTTGAACTTGGGCAGTCTACCTCCAGAATCCAAGCCCTTAACCCTATGCCGTACTGCCTGCTGGGTCACCGGCCTGTAGTAGTGTAGGTACTCTGTATGTGTACACCACTCCACATGTGATGACCGCTGTGAATTGCACTGATATGATTTCG
The DNA here is from genome assembly GCF_020826845.1 of Diceros bicornis minor. NCBI lineage: Eukaryota > Metazoa > Chordata > Mammalia > Perissodactyla > Rhinocerotidae > Diceros > Diceros bicornis. The sequence goes on along the minus strand of NC_080748.1, from coordinate 34,013,951 downwards.
TGGCTCCATCTTATATTGCATTGGTGTGATTCCACAATCTATTTTCCTTTATCCTATTACAATGACTTAATCAGAGACATCGTACTATGAGCCACGTAGCAGAGGGAACACACCCCGAGAAAGTGGGTCAAAGCCAAGGGGATCGACTTATGGCCCCACTACCCTTCAGCTCCAGGCACAGTGCTTGAAAAAAGCACAAAAAAGGAAAATTGACATTGTGATTTGTTGAACTGTGGGTTGTGCTGATGGCACAGTTAGAATAAATGCTATGCCCTTTGAAAGCCTTAAATCATTACACGATGTTAGACATAAGAGGATTCTCTTATAAGTTGGCAATAGGCAAAAATCCATTTTCATAGCAGAAATCTGTTTTGGAATTCATTGCTGCCTTTTGGGAATGGCACTGTTTAATTCTGTCTCCTAGGTGTGGCCAGACCACCCTTGGTCTCCACCTTCTTTGTAGATCTATGAATAAAGCTCTTTGTAATGAGGCCCCTTTTTTATGCAACATTGAAATGTTTCTCAGAAGGATGTTAGAGCCACAGACTTTCTTTAAATAGAGGTATCTTGTGTTGTTTACTTTAAAAATCATTTCTAGTACAAGAGAGGACTGTGTCCTAGAAGAACTGTCCCAGAGAGCTCATGAACAGGAACAATGGTTTGTACCACTACTTTCTGGAAAGCAAATGGGATTTTCATGTGAACCCAGCAAGGGGTCAGACCGCACTGACATATATTTTCTGGTTTCTAATCTTGCCTCCATTGCCATTATGGACTGCGTTACACAACCCTCTGACCCAAGGCGCAGCCATGTGAGCTTTTTATCAGCTAGTAGATTGGTCTTTGCATAGCATAGCTCCCACTAGGGCTTAGGGACCAGTGGGCGGTCAGACCTCAGGCTCTGGGCACCGACACCCAGACCCTGAGTTCTACTCTGAAATAGAATCATGATATCATTGTGGGCCAATCAAATCACTTGTCTGAGTTCAGTCCTGGATGTTCCAGGATGGTAATTACCAGACGATTGATTTATGATGTTGTTCAGTAGCCTGAATAATACGATAATGTTAATTAACTGAAAAATATTTCTTTCATCATGTTTCTTTAGTATGTTTTTTGCCAGTGCAGGAGGAAGTTGGGGAATGGGGATTAGCTTTTTCTTTTTCTAATTTAGCAGAGCATAAGCTAAGAAGACAATTTCTCAGTAACTGATGTCCACCACCTACTCAATTGTTTAATCCCAAATTTTAACCAAGAGTCATGTATGTGTCCTCTCTCTCACTCACAACCAATGTTGAATCCATCAGTAAGTCTTGTCTTCTCTACCTCCAAAACATTTCTTGAATTTGACCATTTTCATCATATCCATTGCTAAGACCCTCATCCAAGGCATGATCATCCCTTCTCTGGACCAATGCGACAGTCCCCTAACAGGTTTCCTGATCCCCTTTCTGACTCTCTACACTTCACACAGCAGCCAGGGAGGTCTTTATAAAGTCATATTATATTACTTTCTAGCTTAAAGCTCTCCAGTTCTTTCTCTTTGCAACCGGATTAAAATCCAGACTCCTTGCCATGGCCTGCAAGATCCTGCATAGTGCCTGCTCCCAGCCTCTCTTTTCACCTTCTGTCTCCGCTCAACAGCTCATGCACAATGCTTTAGGCACAGTAGACTTGTTCCTGTTTCAAGGCTTTTGCTTTCATGGTCCTTCTGCCTGGAATGCTCTCCTAGATCTTTTTACCACTGCCTCTTCCTTATTATTCAGGTCTAACTCTAATGTCACCTTCTTAAGAAGGAAGAAAAATGCTTTCATGACAACTTGCACACTTGTTAGATTCTTCCCCCGTACCCCAAATGTAAACTCCACGAGAGCAGGGACTGTGTCAGTGCTGTTCACTACTTCATCTGCTGTGCATAGCCCCGTGTCTTGCACATAGGAGGTACTGAGTAAATGAATGAATGAATTTGTGGATCCCGCCTGGTTTGGATATTTATTGCTGGTGAAGTTCTTGAGCACACTCTGCAATGGGCACTTATACACTGCCTTGTATCACAACCACATGGTGATAATAAAAAGCACACTGATTTTTAGTTGGTTTTATTATTGTTTCAAAATTTTCTATACATAGTTCATCCCCTTGTTTCCTGTACTTGGGATGGACCATTCCCACTGCCCCACTTTTGGTACAGTTCTGGGAAAAAATAGCCTTCCTCATACCCTTGAGGGTAGAAGACAGTCAGTTAACCTAGAAAACACAAAGTGTCCAGATTAGAGGGAGTCACAAAGCAGGATCACTAAAACCTGCAGAGATAAATCACTCCTAGTACAGAAGCAATTAGGGGTAGGAATTTTGCAGAGTATTTTGGAAGAAGCACTTATATCAGGCAGGATAGGTTAAATTATGCTGTGGTAACAGACAAAACAAAAATCTCAGAGGCTGAACACAACAGAAGTTTTTTTACACCCCTGGTACATGTTCATTGTGGGATGGTAAGAGACCTCTGCTCATTGTAGTTACTCTGGGATCCAGGTTCTATCTCAACATATGAGTCTATGTTTGTTGAGGCAGGAAAAGAGAACATGGTGAAGTATGTCCTAGCTCTTAGAGACTCTGCGTGGAAATGACACTCACCCCTTTTTTTCATATTTTAATGACCAAAGGAAGTTACATGGCCACACCTAACTTCAAGAAGTCAGGGAAGTATAATCCTATCATCCAACTGGAAGGAGAGTTAGAACTATTTAGGGAGCTGCACTGATGATGATCTTACTTTCCTAGCAATATAATTGATTAAAAAGTTTTACTTAGGGAATTTTGAGCAATTGCAAATATATAAATATATACAGCGGATGCACGCAGTAAATGGGTCATACTGATGTGGGCCAACAGCAGATGAAGTACGGCACCATAGAATAAGAACAATAGAATTGAGCATTAAAAGAAGAAAAATATGGATTGAATCAGATCAGAAACTATCCTTGTTTTCAGCCCTTCTCAACTGGGATTTTGTGAAAGATTTAATCTCGAATGTTCTATGCATCTACAATGGTACTAGCTATGTATCCTCAGGAGAATTGAAAAAACAATCTCTCAGATAATTTTCTGTAGGGCTTAATTCTGTCATGGAACCCTGGTCGGAGCAAAGCTGTTTGTCATACTTCTGTAAGTGTTTTCACCAAATCCTTAAGGAGGAGGGCCTGGTAATTAATGTTTCAATCCCAGTGAATATGATTTGAGGTTAATTTTGCATAATGATGCTAAAGTTATCTAGAGTGAATGATACATAATTTTCTTTTCATTGTGTGGATTCAGTTATCTTTCATCTTCTTCAGCTCCTCATATGCTATCTATTACTATAACCTATCTATCTTGCTTTCCTTTTTTTATTTTCTTGAGGAGGATTGGCCTTGAGCTAACATCTGTTGCCAATCTTCTTCCTTTTTTCCTTTTCTCTCCCTAAAGCCCCAGTAGTTGCATGTCATAGTTGTACATCCTTCTAGTTGCTGTATGTGGAACGCCGCCTCAGCATGGCTTGATGAGCGGTGCGTAGGTCACGCCCAGGATACAAACCGGCAAAGTAGAGCATGCAACCTTACCTGCTACGCCCAGACTGGACCCCTTACTTTCTAAATTTCTCTCAAATCTAACAAATCCTCTGTGTTTCTACTAACCTATGTAAGCTACCTCTAAATCGCATCTTAGTTATAACAACAGCCATCTAACTGGTCTCCCCTCGTACACTCTCATACCCCTCCAAACCAGTTCATACATTGCAGCCAGAGTGCTTTTCAAAATTATTGCGTGACACGCACATACACACATGCCCAAAAAATCTTCAGTGACTTTCCATTGAAGATCAGGATCTTTAACCTGGTCTATGAGGCCCCAGATTTTCCGGCTCCTAACCTTCCCAGCCTTGTCTTGCACTACTGCCTCCCTAATTCTCTCCCTCATTCTCTTCAGGCATATGCCACTCCCTCTTCTCTTCTTTTGATGAGAATAATAATGTGCATGGTTAAAAAAAAATCAAACAAGGAGCCAGCCCGGTGGCGTACTGGTTAAGTTCAGCGCGCTCTGCTTTGGTGGTCCGGGTTCACGGGTTCAGATCCTGGGTGTGGACCTATACCACTCATCAAGCCACGCTGTGGTGGCGACTCACATACAAAATAGAGGAAAGAGTGGCACAGATGTGAGCTCAAGGCCAATCTTTCTCAAGCAAAAAAGAGGAAGATTGGCAACAGATGTTAGCTCAGGGCCAATCTCCCTCATAAATAAAACTTTAAAAAAATCAAACAATACTGAAAAGCTTATAAATGTAAAAACAACAGACCTCTATCTATCTACTCATTCCTCCCACTCATGAAGTAATTTAACTTTTAGCTCTTTCCTATGGTACTTGTGGTCATATTTACAAATAATATGCTTATACTGCTACTTCTTAATTTATCCATTTTAAACATTATTTCCTGTTATGGTCGATAAAGATTTGACTATTCCTCTACCACTCCCTCATCTCCTCCTATCCTTCAGATAGTGTTAATCACTATTTTTTGTTAAACTATCAGTTGAAGTTTATTATATTACAATTTTGTGAATAAAATTACTGCAGAACCAAGTGTTATATTCTGATTAAGCCTCTTTCTTGAATAGATTTTTTCCTAGTATTTCTAATTGCTTCATTAAAAACATTTACCTGTATATTTTTAATTTTTCCAAAAACTCCATCGTATTGACTTTTTATTTTCCTTGAAGACTTTCTCTCTTGAATTTCCGTCTTCCTGCTCCAATATTATCTGGTAGTTCTCAAGGTCTGCTGCCTTGCTGCCATCCAGGGTCTTTCCTTCACTGCCCTCCTGGAGTGGACCCACTGTTTTCTGGATCTTATGACTTCCTATTTCTCGATTTACTCCGTTATTTTGCTGAAGCGTTTTCTCAGGTAGTTCTTATATACCTGAAACTGTATTTGTCTACCCAGTTACTTGAATGATAGTTTAGCTGAGTATGGAATTATAGGTTATAAATAATTTTCCCTTAGAATTTTCAAGGCATTGTGATGGAGTCTAGATTTTTATCACAGCCTATTTTATCAACTAAGTAATTTGTTCTCTTTATGGTTCTTCCTAGTCACAAACTTTCATGTAAACAAGAACAGTGGATGGGTATGGAAGATGAGATACTGGTTAACAGTCCAGTTAATAATTGGGCCATACCCCCCAGGTATATCTGGTCATTCCTACTATAAAGGGATCTCATGAAAGAGAATCTAGGAGTCTTGAAACTTCTTTATTAAAACTCAATAGGAAAATACAAGTAAAATTGCCTTATCTGATGTATTGGGGTAAAAAAATTTCATGGTTTGTTATGAAAAGAACTTCACTTTGTGACAAGCACAGCTGATGGTTTGGTCTTGGAGACACCTTCAGAGAGGTGTCTCTATTGGGGGGATTGGTTAATGTGGATTAGACTCAGCTGGAGTGAATTGGTTGGTGCAGCTCTGTCTCAAATGTCCAGCCTCCTCTTCCTGGTATCAGTGGGCTAGTCTGGCATGGTCTTCTCAAGGTGATGGCCAAAGTACAAGAGGCTAGTGGAACCACGTAAGGCTTCTTGAGATCTTGGCTCAGAATGGGCACAACATGATTTTAGCCTAATTCTACTGGCAAAAACCAATCATATGTTCAAACCCAAAGCCAAGAATCACAGAAGCACGCCCTGCCCACATTGGCTGTGCATTGCAGAGTTATGTGGAAAACAATGTGCATACAAGAAGGGATGAAAGACTAGAGCTAATAACATTTTCTTTCATGGATTCTGGTAAATAAACATAATTCTAAAAAAATATTAATTTGTACAATACATGTTAAATGAAGGAAGATGATTTCCCTTACTAGCAAGGTTCCAGCCCTCTTCTTTCAAACAAAATACATCTTCAAAAATGTGATGAGGAACATTGTTTATTTGTTCATTTTCTGATCTGCTCAGAGTTTTGTCGCAGCATAATACGCTCTGGCTACTTTCTCTGTTGTATGGGAAGAGCACCGCCTCCTTTAAATGAGTTTGATTCAGTCTACCTCTGAGAAAGGGCAGGGTATGTTGCAGGGATGTGTGTAGGGTTGGGTTGAGGGGATTAAAAAATCTTTTTGCCACTTGGAGAAAACAAAAAACTCTATATTTAGATTTTACTTCCTTATGGGCAGACATGCTTACCCTTCTTTGAATTCCTGCACATAATAGAAACCGGGGGCAGTGTGCTGCAGCGGAGAGAACACTGACCTGGGAGGTGGAGGCCTGGATTCTCAGCCCCCCGCAGTTGTGAACTTGAGCAAGTCACTTCAACTTTCTGGCCCTCGATGTCCTGTTCTGTAAATGGGAACTCATGGTAAAGTGTCCTACTTATCTCCAGAGGTGGTGTGAGTAATAAATGACACAGCGAAAGAGAGAGGATGTTGGAAAACTGCAGATTACTGCCCACATGTAACTGGGGCAGTTCATCTGAATTCTGGGCTTGTTAACCAGGTTAGGACATGGGCTTAAAGTGGCTGAGACTGTGAGTTTAAGCTGCTTAAATTTTACACTCAGGAAAAAGCTGTTCCAATACTCCTACGTGTTGCTTCTCCCCATTCTGTTATAATCAGGGCTTAGGGGATGCAGAGCAAACTGGATGCTTCTGGAAAGAGAAGTTCTGGGGAAACCTGACCCTGAGCAAAGTATTTTAACAAATTTTTTGAGGTTATGGGCTACACTGAATATCTAAAGGAAGCCATGTCTCCTCTCCCTAAGGGGGAAAATGCACCTATGCATATGAACACACAATTTTGAGTATAATTTCAGGATTTGGATGGGGGATGTTCCCCCGGAACTCATGCTTTAGAGAAATAATTTTCCTGTACGTAGTCTGAGTGCTCAGCCTGGCACTATGGGGGCACCATCTATGTTTCTTCATGTCCCTTCACCAAGACGACTCCATCAGGATCTCAGCTGCTTCTCTCCACAGACAGAGACAGAAATTTAGCTCCGAGACATTGGTATATATTAGCCCAGTGTGTTCTCGGAAGGCTGTATTGCAAAACGGTTCTTCCGTTGGCCATTCACCTCTTCCTTCCTTCTCCGCCTCCACCTCCTCCTCTTCTTCCTCAAAACCAACCTTTTCCTCTCATTTTACAAAGGCACATCATTAATTTTGAGGTGGCTTAAAAATTCTGATGTGCCTTTGAAAAACATCTTAAAAAGGCACACCACGTAATTAACATAAGCTCAGTGAAATCTTTTAGTTTTGTAGGGAAAGAATCTAAGGTACTTATTACATCCCTGCAGGTGAGTGAACACTGTCACCTTGTATAAAAAACTGACCAATCACTCCCTCCAGCGTTTCACTTTGTTGCAGAACTGCTAGTTTAGCTCCCCAGTATATGTTACTGGTTATAGATGGACATAAACTCAGTTATCATCCATAGCATCCCACCTTTCAGGAAACTTAAAATTATAACCACTGAAGGATGAGGATAATTGGAAAAAATGAGCCAGGCGAAGAAGGACCAAGTGCGGGAAAAGAAACTATGACTCCAAAAATTCACAGACCGTGACAATTGCAAAAAACATGATATCAGCAAATGTGGTGATTTTTCTACAGCACTCAAATTCCTGTCCTGTATGTCAACTGAAGAGAATTTTGTCAGAAGGATATCACACAATAATCCACACACACCCTGAGGTTTTGAAATTTTTTAAAATAGCAGTTGAATAAAAAATTTAAATAGAGTCAAATGTCCCAATTTGTCTGTTACCTCTCTTGGTGATATTTTCTGATGATAGACAAGTGACCACTTTGTTACACTGTTTAGTGTCCATATCATTTTTATACTTATTGTACATTATATTGCTCAGACTTAATTTATGAGCAATTGAACAGAGGTATTGCCCTTTTAAAGTATCTTTCTAGGTGTTTAAAAGTTGCTGAGTGAAAGAAAAGCAAAAGGAGGGCATTGTTGAGCAATGGGTTTTAACAATTCTTCTGCAGTTGTGGACTCCATCAAAGATCTAAAGAAAGTGATGGCTCCTCTCCCCAGGGGATAAAATGCCCCTATGCATATGCACACATAATTTCAGGGTTTAGGTAGAGGAATGCTCCTCCTAGAACCTCTGCTTCAAAGAATTAATTTATTTTCCATGCACTGGTAGGAAGATCGCAGTTTTTCTAGCTCATGCATCAATGATCATTTTCTCCTCTTTCAGGCAATAAGGCTACTGAAAATAAACATTAAATAAGCAAACCAGGTGAAGTCTAATAGAAAATAGTCAATCTACTTAAAAGAAAATGAGGGTGAACAACCACACCTTTCTGTAGGTTTTTATTTGGCTTTTATGGAAATCTTTTGGGTGTGGGAATTCAGTGTTTGTAACTGTTAGATTCTCTCATCCTTTGAACCTGGTTATGTGTACAGAGCTGGAGAAAGAGGTACAGGTCATGGGTAGAGGATTAATCATTCATGCAAATTACATTTCACTGCATATTTTACCACAGCATTTCAGAAGTATTTCAAATAAGTGCCTGCCTATTTGAGATGTCTGGTAAATGTGAAGGAGATCAAAGAAATTGCATGGACCATGATTTCCATTCCATTTGCAAGACTGTTGAAAAACTCTCACTGCCATTAATAGTCGTTGCTCAGAAGTGGTCTGAAAGGGGTGTGGTTTGGAAGAAATATTGTTTACTCTGCAAGAAATATTGTTTTCTTTGTTCTGCTACTACTGAGAAACTTGTAGTGTTAGGGAAAGATCTCATCTAATTGCTCTCGTTAGATTTTTTCTCTGGAGAAACTGGACACCCATACCGTAATGAATGCAATAGATCATCTGTATTTTTTTCTTCCATTTGTAAAGATTAAATCAATAAGCCCTGCCATACTACACTAAAATAATTTACAAATAAAAGAAATATTAACCAGATGTCCATGATCTAGACTTCCAGTTCTCCTTCTTCTCTTTTCTTGCCTGCTGTTAAGGAAATGCACTTTGAATAAGTGCCTCCACTAAAGGGTAAGCTGGATGCTGGGAAAAAGAATAAATCACCTCTCCTGTTGGTTAAGAAAATGTAATGACAATAATTTGAGAAGGAGATGTTTCTCCATAATAGTTGTTGTGGTCACCACCACCACCACCACCTCCACCACCTCTTCCACCTCTACCTCCACCCGCACCAACACTACTAGCATCACCTCCACCTTCACCTCCACCACCACCTCCACCACCACCACCACCACACCACCTCCACCACCACCGCCTCCACCTCTACCTCTACCTGCACCTCTACCACCACCACCACCACCTCCACCATCACCTCCACCTTCACCTCCACTACCACCTACACCACCACCACCACACCACCTCCACCTCTACCTGCACCTCTACCACCACCACCACCACCTCCACCATCACCTCCACCTTCACCTCCACTACCACCTCCACCTCCCCCATCCCCACCACCGTCATCACCACCGCCTCCGTCTCCACCTCTACCTGCACCTCTACCACCACCACCACCACCTCCACCATCATCTCCACCACCACCTCCACCACCACCACCACCACACCACCTCCACCTCTACCTCTACCTGCACCTCTACCACCACCACCACCTCCACCATCACCTCCACTACCACCTCCACCCCCCCATCCCCACCACCATCATCACCACCGCCTCCGCCTCCACCTCTACCTGCACCTCTACCACCACCACCACCACCTCCACCTCTATCACCACCACCACACCACCTCCACCACCACCTCCACCTCCAAATCTACCTCCACCCCCACCACCACCATCACCACCACCTCCACCTCTATCACCACCACCACACCACCTCCACCACCACCTCCACCTCCAAATCTACCTCCACCCCCACCACCACCATCACCACCACCTCCACCTCCACCTCCACCTCCTCCATCACCATCATCATCGTTAACACCATTAAGCATTACCATATGCCAGGAATTGTGTTGGGTGCTTTGTTTGCACTATTTTAATAAAACCTCCTCTTTCATGTGAGGAGGGGCTTTTGCACATGCTAGTTCTTTTGCTTATAATGCTCTTCCCTACCTTTTTCTGGTTAACACTGACTGACTCATCCTTCAGAGAATCACTCAGACATCACTCTCCCCTGAGAAGACCTCCCTGACTGTGTCCTTCTCTGCCCCCTTACCTTTCACCACCACTAAACTGCAATCTCTGGGAGGGCAGGGACCATATCACTTTTTGCTCACTAGGCGGTGTGCAGCATACAGCACACTACCTAGTACATGGGACTTTGTAATTGTTCAATATATGTTGTAGTTGGGCCATATATGCAGCCATATAGCCAGGAATTCAGGGTTCATTCCAGTACTTTTCTGGCACTAGAAATTTAACCACTGTTATTCTGCCTTCCCCCCTTCCTCCTCTGCCTTCCTGCTCCTCTTCCTCCTCATCACAACAGCATAGTGTAGTAGTGAAAGTGGTGGCTTCACATTTAGACTTTCTGAGTTTAAATCCAGATAGTACATGCAAAAGACACTAACTGCTCAATATTTATTACTATTACCAAGATTGCCTTCCTCCCACTTCCAATCTGTGGGTGGGGTTATGTCAAATCAGATATGCAGTTGTGTCATTTGAGTTAGGCGGGTCCCCTGCTAATGTACTGATACTTTAAGACTGACAGTACTGATCCAGAGAGGCGTATAACACATGGAGAATTGGATGAAATCTGTTAAACTAATAGTTTATTATGGCTATGGAAAAGGGAAAAGATCGAAGACTACTTATGCAGATAATGGTGATGGAGGGAGGATTCTGATTAGAGGGATCTTCAACCTATGAGGAAAGTTTGGGAACTGCCTGAATGAATGGTTTTAAGTTAAGGTATGGAGAAACCTTGAATACACTGCCCTAAGAACTGAGAAGGGCTGAGGATAGTGGATGAGAGAAGTAAAGTGTACCTAGAAAAGTTCTGAAAGTGAATGGTGATTATTAGTAAAGATACGAAGTGTGATGGGAATTCATCGCAAATACAGAGATGGATCCAAACACTAGGTGACCAAGATAAGTATTGGCTAAAATGATGATGAATTAAGATAAGCATGGATTTGCTTCATGTCATTTTCTTTTGTTTGTTTGTTTGTTTTTTGATTAGTGTTTTCAAGAGTAGGTTATACTAATACATTGAATATATTATCACCCTCACATTAAAAATCAACTAACAAGGGAGGTTATAAGAAGGATCAAAAGCTGTCTTAAATTTATTAAACTCATCATGACTTGACAAACTCTGGATTTGCAAGGTCAACATGTGAGAAATAAATGAGAAAATTTTATATATCTGTGTACATGTTGCAAAATAGAGAAAAATCAACATATCCTAGAAATTGGTGCTATAATTGCAGGTTTAATTTTACCAGTGGTTATATTTCTCATAGTTTCCTGTGTTGGAGTTGATGGCATGGGAATGAATGACCACAGAATTAGCAATTATCCTATAATTTAAAAAGTGTGGTCAAATTTGTTTCTGTTAGCATTAAGTTTTCCGCTTGCATAAAAACTTGCTACACAAAAGATTTGTGGAAAATGGATCAGTCTCATGTTCCCTAGCGTTAGAAACTAGTGAAGATAGTGATATCATTAAATTCACTATCTTTATGAAAAAAAGAAAAGTGATGGCTGATTTGTATCTCTAAATAGCTACATTCATTAAATTCCACTCTCTTACAACACTGAGATTTGGGAGAATACAATAAAAAATGTTTTTCAATTTAATTTTGCTCAATAAAACTGATTAAGATGATTTTGGCCATTCTATGTAGTTTAAAATAAAATAGTTTAAAATAAAAAACTGGAAGTCTCCCAGAAATTTATTCCACCTACGGTAAGCTCATGCTCCCATATTGTTATTAACTTTCCCCTGGTTCTAATTCCTTGGGGCAGAAAATTCGCAGTCATTTCTTTATACCTATGACTTTGCCAGGTGCAGAGAAAGTACCCAATGAGAATTGGCTGATGAGGATGAGTACATCTCTGTGTGTTGAAATTCAAGTTCTGGACCACTGACTTAGTGGCTAACTACCTAGACAGGAATGTAGGCAGGGAGACCTGGATTCACTATCAAAGAAAATAGTCACTATGCCATTTTCTCACTCAAACGTGCCTTGGTTTTCTTAAAGCAAATGAAGCTGGAAGTGTGCAGTGTTGGAGAAGCAGGAGAACTAGGTGCTTTTCTAGAACTTTGATCAGCTCATCTTTATGTACCTGGGATTCCTTGTCTGGAACATTTCGGTCCATGTTACCTTTCAGTGATGGTGGGTGGCGGTGGTGGCGGTGCCCTGTTCCTGTAAGAGAAGCTCAGAGGTGGGTCGTGGGATGCAGGTGTGTGTGTGAAGACACTTCCTGCCTGCCTGGCCCAGGAAGAAGATGGAGAACAAAGGCCAAATTGTCTCCCATCCAGAGATGCTTGAGAAGCCAAATGCCTTGAAAGACAAGGAGCCTGGTTAGAAGTTCACTGACCTTCAGCTGCAAGGGAGGCAGAGGCACTTCACTTCTCTCATTTGTAACCGGACGACCCTGCCCTCAAAGGGCCGACTTAACCATTATGAACACAATTAGTTCTTTAGGTATTGGAGTAATTGGCTTGTTTGAATTTGAAAGTAATAAAGAATCATTTTCTTTCCTGATTCTAAACATAATGTATAGTAATTGCAAACATTTTGTAGAATACAGAAAAATATAAAAAAGATAAAAATCACTTGGAATCATCCAGAAATTATGTTTAACCTTTTGGGATATTCTTTTACTTTTTCCATAAATAAATATGTAAAAGCAAATGGGAACATAATGTTGTTTGGAACCTTATTTTTTCCCTCTTAATATACTGTGATCACTATCCCATATCCTTAACTGATTGTTAATGACTGCACAGCATAGTTATATTTATCTAAACTCTATTTTTGACCATTTACGTTGTTTACAGTTTTGGAATTAAAAATAACACAATGATGAGTCCTCTTGTCAATAAATCTTTCTGAATATCTCCTTGTGGCACATTGTCTACAGTAATAACGTTTTTTACTTATAATCAGACAAAAACACTTTTAAAAAATCTTTAAAAGATTATTTTTAAAAATGCTATTGACCACACACATATATATACAGACACATGGTAGAAAAAGATCAATAAATTTAAGAACACCTCAGGCCTGGCTCAAAAGCTGTAGCTGCAGAATTTTCCAATCTTAGCCTTCCCACGCAGTTACCAGCGAATTGTGACTAGACAAATCAGAGAAAGAATACTTCGTTTAAAAAGCATCACCTGGGGTGAGGTTACCCTGGAGAGTGGTGTATTTGTGATATAGTGAGAATAATTAAGTAAAGTCCAATTTGATAAAATCTCTCCTTCTGTACTTCACTTTTTTTGGTCTTAGGGGATGAGGGAGAAGGACAATTTCCAGAGCTGATTTACTGAGATTTTCCACAAGCTGGCATTATGCTTATTTCCCCTCAGCCTGGCACTATGGAAGTCTTTCATTTTTAACTTCCTAGTCCCTGTCTTTTACTCAGGATGGAAAAAGGGATCTCAAACCCTGCCCTTGCATTGTATCTACAAAGGTTTTGCAGTTTTGAAGAGAAATGAAGAGTTTAGCAAGTCACCAGGTATTAAATTCCACCCATGTCATTACTCACGTGCATCACTGAACAGCCTTTACTGATTTTATTTCAGTAACCTGTAAACCTGCCATGAGTCTTGGTCAATGGGAAGAACTTGTCTCACGTGACTGCTTCCAGGGCACCCTGATGTGACAACGCTGGAGCAGCACCATGGGGACCTAGAATAGTGGCAAGGGGGAGAGATGGAATGAAACAGAAACTGAAAAGTGTTGGCACTCCAGAAGAATCTCGGTTCTGGGCTAGAATGGTGAGCCCTTTGGACCCTGGGTGCTCTGCTAATATCAGGTCTGCACCCACGGCTGTTGCGGTGTAAACCCAAGATGGTGGTGATGTTGGTAAGATGCTGAATCCTGGCTCTTCAGCCCTTTTCTACTTTTTTCCTACTTTGGTAGCTTTATTTCACTCACATGCTCACTGTTTTTTTCACATCTCTGCATTATCAAGATCTCCTCTCCAGAAAGAATCTGGTAGATTTATTACCCCCACACTTTAGCAGAAGGCAGGGATTGCTAAGCTGGTAGGGGAGGCAAATTCCTGGCTTGCCTCTGAAATTATACCAGTCGTAGAGGGCTCCCTTTCTCCTTGTAAGGAGAGTGATGATGACTCTTTCTTCTCCACCATCCATGGAGAATGGTAATTTGTTGGTAAAAATGGAGTGAGGGTAGAGTAGGTGAATATTCATTTCAAGTTATAAATCATGATACTTAGAAAATAAAACACTTGCTCCACATGAGCATTTTCTGTGTAGGTCATTTGAAGCCAAGAATAGGAGTGATATAATAACAGGGCTCCAAATTGATCAGCAGATATATTATTCTCTTTTTTTCTTCTCTTCTTCTGGGTGTCCTTGAACTCTGATTCTCTGGACAGGGTTGTTCAGGCATTCCTCACTGCATAAAGATCCACCTTGGGACTTACATTCAACCATTGCTGTTGGGGTCTGTGTGAAAGTCACTACTAGAGTCAGTCTATAATGCTAACAGCATGCACCCTCCATCAGCTAAAAAGCAATGTCCTTGAGGCATACATTAATTCATAGGTAATAGAACTGTATATTAAATTTTTTCTAATCACTGGAGTTACAGTGAAGTGCAGCTCAATAGGCAAGGAGGTTCGTAAATCATAACTGATGAGGAGAAGTCGTTTATTAAACATCTTAAACTCTGAGATTCCAGGTGGGTTGCAAGGATGCTGGGAAGAAAAGCTCAGGAAGGGGAAGAAGCTAGAAGTTCAGCATGCAGCACTGGCGTGAGTCAGGCACGGGAAGCTGATGGACACCTGTATGATCTGTGCAGATGTGTCCTGTGCCCAGGTGCACCCCAAAAATAGAAGACAGCCAGATTAAGCCTAGAGGTGAGAATCCCAATGGGTCAGGCTTTTTGATGGATTTTAGCATTATGTCCCAAGAAAGGCACACTTTCACAAACTCATTTCCTCATATTCAGGATTTTAGACAGTTTGTCTCCATGGCTATGAGAAAATGAAAAAAATTAACTGTGAGATGGAGACTCTGTCAGTCTTGGGATTACTGCCATTGAACTTTCTGGCCATGCAGGAGTAATTTATTTCTCTGGTCTGTTAGAGCCTGGATGGGGTCTACCTCAGCATTGATATTACTCCTGGTCAGGTGTGCCCTGTCTGTTTGGATAAGTCACAGTCTGAAGTTCATCTTTATTGATCATCCCATCATGAAGTTAATTATTTCTTAGAGTCTGAAGTCAGGATTTGTTGTGAGTTCAAGTGGGATCAACCTCGAATTGTTGAAGAATGGGAGGATTACTTTTTCTGTAGACCGGAGAGTGATTTTCAAACACTCGTTAGCAGTAGAATCTTTTGACCAAACACAATTTTATGTGGAACCCTGGTATAAAATAGATAAAAGTGTATTTCTCTGGTACCCCTGGAGTCTAACCGTGGAACTTTACCCTAGGAGACAGCATGAAGCCTTCTCAGGATGAGATATACTAACCAAAGTGGAAAATTCCTCTCCGAATTTGTACGTGAGCAGAACCTGCTTGCACTAAGTGGTAGCACATGGAAAGAACTTGGCAACGTTGAGGGATGTCATAGGAAGCAACTCTATGAAACTCATTTTTGTGTTTACTATAGGGATGTTGTTAAGGATGTGGTTGATGACATCCCACAGTGTTTCCTTTATGAAGATCTGCTGAAGAAATTTTTCTCTTCCCTCAGGACTACAATTAACCACATTTCTCCTGAGCAACTGGGTAGTTTACACATTGTAGGTACTGTAAAGTGTGGTCTATCTCCATGCATACCTATAGGGTAGGGTTCTCAAACCTTACTGCACACTAGAAGGATTTGGGGAGCTTTTTAAATACAAATGCCCAGGCTCACCCCAGAACAATTGCATCAGCATCTCAGGAGGGGTATCAGTATTTTTTAAAGTTCTCCAGGCAATTCTAATGTGTTGAGAACCACTGCTATGAGGCCTTATGACATGTAATTATGGGCATTTTCTTTTTCTAATTGCCAAAGTGTTCATTTCCTGTATGTCTTTGTTAGCCTTGTAAATCTTGCTTAGAAAGTGAGTGGATGTGCATACATATATACACATTAGTTTATGATGATTAAATAAAAGAGTAGGAATAGTCACTTTCTTTTAGAGTAAAATTCAGTTATTCTTACCACTTTCTCCTATAGTACACATGCTAGTTTGGGTCCTTCAAGAAGCAGATGCTAAGATGGGACTAGATGTGCAAGAAATTTCTCTGGGGAGTTGCCTGGGAGGGAAAATAGAGATGGAGCTGAGAAGGGCTAGGAGAGCAGTCAGTGCTAGATGTAGATCTGACCTTTAGGAGGGAGGGAGAGAAGGAATAAGACTGGGTGAAGAGTCTCAGCTTGCAGGGCAATTCTGGGTAAATTTGGCAAGGCCAATAAGGAGCCCTTGAGTCCAAGTCACAAGCCAGAGGAGCTCAAGGCTCCCAGGGACAGGCCAGTCTTAGCATCCTGTCACTCTCAACCATTGTCTGGGAGCACCCAAAGGAAAGGCTGCCTCGCGCTGCTGGGATGGTGGATTTCAGAGCATAACACCTGGAGCCATAGGTCAATTATGCTCCCTGCAGTTGGAGATCTGAGAGGCATGTGTTTATGGCGGCCATAGTACATCTCCTGATTCCCTTCCCACTCTGATTCTTCCCATTATTTGTGTTTAGAAATAGCAAGGGATTATGAGGGATGAGGATGTGTGACAGGAGGATGAAAGAAAGCAGCAGAGCCAAGAAAGTGACAAATGAGGATGCAGGAAGGTGGCTGCAGGGGGCGGAGTGGGCATTGCATAGAGCATTAGTCCTGGTTCAGCAACAGATCAAAGAGAAAGATGTGGGGTGGGCGCAGGAATGACAACTGAGGGAAGAGCGATACTTCCAGAATGAAGAATTTGGACAAGGAGTGAAAAGGACCGTGCTGGTTAGAACTTGACAGAAACCATCAGATTAAAGTATGGCTGTCACTTGCACATGAAAAATGGAGGCATATTTCAACCTGGGGCGGCTACCTCACACCCGTTACTTCAGCAAAGCACGTTTTGAACTTTAATATTAAGAAACGTACTTTATTTCTCTAGCATAGTGGCTTTCTTTCCTCGTTTCATGTTGTAATCACTGAAGAGCTTAAATATACTGATGCCTGAGACCCCATCAGAATAATTACATCAGAAGTTGTGAGGGCAAGCACGGACATCCATGTTTTTTAAACGCACCTCAGGTGACGGTAATGTGCAGCCCGGGTTTAGCTGATTTAGCAAATGGATCCAAAAACTATTAACAAAACATGCGAAGGGCCCACGAAGAAAATGTACATTTATTCACATAAATATCTGAGAATAATTTGAGGGTATGGGCATTGTATAAGTACTTCAAAGTGCTAAGATTTAACATTTAAATAATCCATGAAAATTGTATTTTCAGCCTGACTCTCCCTGTTTGCATCAAAGACCATAATAAAAACATTATCTGCTCTGCCACACCAAAATTATGGAAAGAACCACCTTCCACTCCCTTCTCACATTTTCTTCTGGAAGCAGGATGAGAACAGGTTTCCATTTCTTAACAGGCCAAAGCAGATATGAAGCAAGGATGTTGCTTGCATAGAGAGCACCTTGCTAAGGGTTTGTTTCAACAATCATTCATTAAAAATTTACCCTGTGCCTGGTACTGGGCAGGGCTCTGGAGCAGATGTGCCACAGAACAGAACGAGGAGTGGTGCTCCCAGGACACCTAGACCCAGCCCTGATTGAGAATGGGAGGGCCTGGGGGTGCAGCTCTAAAAAAGGCCGGGGCCTTCATAATGGAAAGGGGAACGCCATTTAGATAGAGATGAACCACCTGGAAGGCGGTACAACATTGACTAAAGGACTGGTGGTAGGAGTGTAGTAGTTTCATTTTCAGTACAAATCAGCAATCAATCGTTCATAAAGAAGATCCTGTGAACCAATAATGTGCGAGATACTTCAACTGATTTCATAGGGGAAGCCCTGGGATCTGTCTCATCTGCTTTTTGGGGATTCCCTGGTTCTGGCATGGAGAGAGTTGTCTCCTTTTCCCTGAAAATCCCTGTGGTAGGCAGAATAATGGCTCCTCCAAAGATGTCCTAATCTGGAAACCTGTGACTACGTTGCATTATTTGACAAAAGGGACTTTGCAGATGAGATGAAGTTAAGGATTTTGAGATGGGGATTGTGCAGGTAGGTCCTATCTAATCACATGTGTCCTTAAAAGAGGAAAACCTTTCCCAGCTGTAGTCAGACAGAGAGATGACAGTGTGACCTGCCATTGTTGGCTTTGAAGATGAAGGAAGGGGCCATAAGCCAAGGAGTGCAGGCAGTCCCTGGAAGTCGAAAAAGGCAAGGAAAAGGAATCTTCCCTAGAGTTTCCAGAAAGGAAAGCATTTCTGCTGACAACTATTTTAGTCCAGTGAGACCCACGTTGGATTCTGACTTACAGAACCATAAGATAATAAATTTGTGTTGTTATAAGCCGTTACATTTCTGGTAATTTTTTACAGCAGCAATAGGAAACTAACACAGTCTCTGAAGGATCCCAAAACCATTTGCAGAAAGAAGAGACAGGATGTTAACTTTTTTTGGTTTCTATTTTTTAAACTTTTTATTTTGAGATAATTTTAGACTTACAGAAGAGTTGCAAATAGAATAGAGTTTCCATATGTTCTTCACTCAGCTTTCCATATTGTTAACATCACATATAATAATAGTAAAATGATTAGTATTAAGAAATTAATGCTGGTACAATACTATGAGTTAAACTACAGGTTTTATTCAGATTTTGCTAGTTTTTCCACCAAAGTTCTTTGTTTCTGTTCCAGGGTCCCACTTTGCCTTTAGTCGTCCTGTCTTCTTGGTCTCCTCCTATCTACGACAGTTTCTCAGACCGTCCTTGTCCTCAGTGACCTGTAGAATTTCCTTAGTTTGGGTTTGTCTGATGTTTTCTCATGATTAGATTGAGATTATGTATTATTGGGAAGAAACCACAGAGGAGGTGTGCCTTTCCCAGGGCATCCTATAGGGATACACTATGTTGATTCACCTCATTACTGGTGATGTTAGCCTTGAACACTTGACTACAGGTTTTTCCACTGTAAAGTTATGTTGTTCACTTTAAAATTAATACATATATATTTTGGGAGAGATTTTTGGATTCTATACAAATATCTTTTTTCTCCTTAAACATTTGCCCACTAATTTTATCATCCATCAGTGAATCTCGCCTGAGGCAGTTACCATTGGAGTGGAATCATGAGACTTTGTGGTCCCTTACTCCTTCTACATTTATCAGTGAGCGTTCTTAAGGAAGAGGAGTCCCTTCTCAGCCTTTTATTTATTTATTCAGTTATTTACTTACATCAGCGTGGACTCAAGGATATTTATTTTATCCTTTGGGTTGTGACCCAATGCTATTGTTATTTATTTTGTTAATCAAATTACTTGAGAGTAGGCTTCTGTGCCCTTTCAATGTGCCTCCATCCATTTTTCTTTTCTTTTCTTTTTTTAGTATTGCTTGTGTTATATTTTTCCTGCCCCAGCCCTGGAGTCAACCACTTCTCCAAGGAGTGCCCTAGTTCCTTTTATTGGAGAATAATATTTAGAAACCAAGATCTGGCACTAGATGTGCTGATTGCTACTGGGTTGTCACTGCTCCTAGGCCCCGAGAGCAGACAAAGCTATCTGTATCTATTTATGTGTATATACATATATTTAAAAATCAGTTCGTACTGATTTCTCTAACTCTAATCCAGCACCACAGGGTTCATTCTAGCCTCCTCCTTTTTCTTGTTTAGAACTTGTTTCTCTAACTGTGAGAAACCTGGCTTTCATTATCTACAGTATGTTTACTTTATTTTTTATTTTTTGAAGACAGTATATTTTCCTTGCGAATCTTACCCCCTCCATCGACCATATCATTGACCAATCCAGGCTGCCAATGCTGGTCAGGTTCTAGGCGGAATGTTAGGGTGTTTTTCTGGCTTTATTGTGGCTGGTGGATCCATGGTTACTGAGTAGAGCCCTGTGGTGGATCAGCGCCATGGAGGGACTGCTATCATCTGTGGAGCTTGGACTTGGGCTAGTCCTTGGGAAGCTGGGGGAGGTGGTGGTGGAGCTGCTGCCCACTGACCTGAATCTACAACTTACTTCCCACAGCATCCAGTGGGAGACAGTGGTGTGTCCACTTATTGCCTTACTGATGGGTGTCTTATTTCTACTCAGACTCGTTCAGTTTGTTAGAAGCCGACTTTATTTAAGGTATATAAAGCAGCTCTCAGAAATACTGGCTGCACAGATCAAGGAGAAACGCCGAGTTGTTGACAAGCTTAGGGCTACTAAAAAGGAGTATACAGAGATTGAATCACTTTTAGAGAATGCCAGGCTAGAATCAGAGTCTTTAAATATAACCAGTCTTATAGAAACTTATAGAAAGGCGAAGAGGACCAACTCAATGTTGATGGAGGAATTAACTTCCCTGATTCAAGAACTGAAAGAAGAGAGATCCAAATGCTTGAAACAAAAAGAGGACGCGGTGGAGATGCTAAAAATGCTTCAGTCCCTAGAAGAGGTGATGAGACTCACCGCATCACGAGGAGCTTTTCCAAACCTGCCAGGAGGCCTACAGCCAAGCCCTGATGGTCCCTTCCACAGGAGTGGGCCAAGGCTTTAAAGCAGCCCTGTTCTGTCCCCTTCACTCAGGCCCCCCAAGCTGCCAGGCTGCATCCACCCACCCTGACCTCCATCAGAGAGTCATTGAGGCCTGTGGATCCAGGGGAGCCCCCTCTCAGATGCAGTTCCTCCACCTTCACATGCCGGATCCAGCAGTGAGCTCCTTCATCGTCCATTTCTCCAAATCTAAAGAATATTGGACTTCCTGAAGCAGACCAAGAAATGTAGGACTTTCTCTTCACAAAGAGTTTGAATTATCTCTCATTAGCAATGAAAAAACTGTGTACTGAAGAGACTAATCTTTTACTCAAATTGAATCCTCATTAAACTACATTTCTCAAGGAAATGTTTTGTTAATATTATTTACATAGTCTTATAAGTGAACCCTTTATATTTTACTCTCTATATAAATATTATAACTTGAAAACATATGCAGTTTATCAATAAAGACTTTTAGTTATCAACCGCAATATTTGTTTTCTAGAGTTGTATTACGTAATATGTTTACTTATTAGTTCAACCCTATTATGAATATAAAATAATTTCAGAATTGTGAACCCATATCCCTTGAGGAACAAATTTACCAACTACAGTGTTTGTGTGCAGTTCTTTTTGTATTTAACCTTACAGTATCCAGTCAAAACACTGTTTTCCAAAGACACTTAGGTCAGCTACTTTTTTCCCCACTGCTTAATTTTCTAGCCATTTTTGCAACTTTTCTATTATTTTAAAATATAAGATGACATGCAATTCACTCACTTTCATGTTCTCAACTTGAAAACATCCTTTTTGAGCAGGACTAGTGCTGTTGCATCTAGTCTAACTTTGTCTCAGAGAGGGGATTTGGAAATCTGGGCTCTAATACTTTGGCATTCAACTCCGCTGGTCCTAGAGGAAGCCATTAATTCTGTAAAATAAGTCCAATAAATCACTATGCAGGGCTCATCAATCTTGGATAGCTCAGACAGTTCCAGCCACAAGTGTCGATTTCCAGCCTTACCTGGTTATTTACTGTGTGTGCATTTCACTCTCATAACTAGATTTCAAGCTTCCTGAAGGCATTAATTGTCTGTACATCGTTTTAGCAATCTACCTTGGCCACAACAGATGTTCAAATAATTTTTCCATCTTTATCTATGATAATTCACAGTATGAGATTATAGACACTGAGTGAGTTGGGTTTTGTGCTACCAAAAAAGAGGCAATTTCTTCTTCCACCTGGAGCCCTCTTTCCTGCATCCCCTCCTGTCCCCCTCTTGCCTGACTAACACTTCTGGTAAGTTTAGACTCAGCTGAAGCATTCTTGGACTTTCCTCTTCCCTCCATTGTCATTGGGGAGCCCAAACTCTCTTTCTCAAACATTATGTGCAGACTTCCTGGATAAAACTTATGACACTGTGGTGTAATTGTTGGCTTTCTTGCCCATCTCCTCCACAAGGTAGTCAGCTTTTTGAGTGCCAGCTCTGGGTCTTCTTCATCTTTGTATCCCCAAGCACATGGCCTACAGGGAATAGATGTTCGGCAGGATTTCATTGAACAAATGGACAACATTAGTGCCTAGAGGAGTGATGTTTCAGACGCATTAACATGTGTTGTCATCTGGTCTTGGGAGCAGGACAGTCTGACCCTTGGGGACAAGTGGGCACTTGCAAACAAAACTCAAGTATGATGCTATCTAACTTGTGGGCATTGGACTCATTGGAACTGAAAAATAATTGGGAAGAGAAATAATATTTATCAAGCACCTACTATGTGCCAAGAATTACCAGATACTTTACATGTATCATCTCATTGACCTTCAACAACCTAAGTCAAGTGACTTTTTGTCATTGTCCAGAAGAGAAGCATCCAGTGTTGGAAGGTGGGTGGTTAATAACTTGTCTAGTACTCATAGCTCTTAAGTGATTTCAATCCACCTCCATCTTCCTCCAAAATCAATACACTTCCTGCTATACTATGTTTTTTGGAGGGATAGAAATGCATTAAATTAATCTGTGAAATTACTGGAAATGTAAATTGAAGAGCTTTATTTTGTAAAAATAATTGAAAATGAATAAAAATCCTTAAATTGAGGTCAAGCTGCATTTTATTAGCAAATTAGTCAGATGCAAAATCTCCTATTTTTGCCAGTAGTACACTTGACAAGTCCACTGAATACTAACTGAGATCCTTGAATTATTTTGTTTACTTTTTTTTTTTTTCAGTCTTTTTTTTTTTTTTGTGAGGAGATCAGCCCTGAACTAACATCCGCCAATCCTCCTCTTTTTTTTTTTTTTTTGCTGAGGAAGACGGCCCTGGGCTAACATCGGTGCCCATCTTCCTCCACTTTATATGGGACGCCGCCACAGCATGGCTTACCAAGCAGTACTTCGGTGCGCGCCCGGGATCCGAACCAGCGAACCCCGGGCCGCCGCAGCGGAGCGCGCGCACTTAACCGCTTGCGCCACCGGGCCGGCCCCTATTTTGTTTACTTTTAATACAGGCTTAAGGATAAAACTTGAAGGATCAAACTTGGCTGGCACTTAGACATCCCACATATCCATCAGAAGTTGTAGTTGTTGTTATTTTTGTCTAAAATTCATGACCTGTCACTCTTTTTTTCAGAAGATTCAAACAGCCAAAATGTCATGGTATCATTGGTTTCAGTACAAGAATCCAGCTGAGCAAAGGCTTTCCTCTGATTTCCGTGGTCTTACTTGTTGGATTGGAGCAGTTGGAAATCATTAGAATGTCGTCCAACTTTTATTGGGTCTAAACTTGGCTCCATGAAACTTGACAGAGAGTGGTGAGGAGTTATTTTTTATGCCCAACTTTTTTCAAATAGATTCTTCAAAAACACAGTTTTTGTTCTTCAAATTACTATGATTGGAATGGGGGAGATTTGTTGCACTTCAAAATATTCTCCAAATTTTTGTGTTGCAACTAGCTTTGTTTTCTAGCCAATTTTGTCTGCTTGGCAAGCAAGTTATTAGCAAGAGCATCTTCAAATGAAATACACGCTTTCACTTCCCCATGGCTGACCACTCTTCCACTTCAGAAGACACTCTTTGCCCTCCATTAGACTTGCGAGAGGTCAGGCCAATACTTTCCAAGACAGTGTCCCATTCAACAAAGTATAATCCTACTGTTTCATCAAGCTGATTAAAATGTTTTATTACATCCTGTGACAAATAACCTTCTTACTTAGAACAAAGAATAATTGGGAATGAGGAAGTGGAAAATGATTTAAATCATTTGCTGGATGAGAAATATAAACAAGTAAGAAACCTTAGAAAAATGGTTAGCGGTTATTCGTAAGCCTTCTTTACTGCAGCCGGTCTATCTAAAGAACTGTGTCTAAAGTGATAAATTCAACAATTTTTCTTAAGGAGTGAAAAAACAACCCTCAGCTTCCTTTCTCCTTTACTCATGATTATATGGAAGCATTTGGGTGATTGACTAAATGAAAGACAGATTGAAAATCTACAAAATAATCTCAATTTAGAAGCAAATCATGGGGCTACCTTTTTGCATTAGATATGCTCATGAAAAATAAAAATCCACCATTTGAGCTGAGAAATAATTTTAATAGCTTGTTGAAACTAAAGTCTTACAGCTGTGCTTGGTAAACTTTCTTCTATTCTTTTTTTTTCTCATGCAAATAAAACCAAAGAAAAACATACAGCCATGCAAACCCCACCTCAGGCAAGTCTGAGAATATATTATTTCTCAGAACTCAGTTGGATTTATGGTCTATCTAATGTGGACTCTGCTCTTAGAAGATAAATATAGGAAATAATTTCAAAAGGATAACACTTTTGCTTAAAACAAACACAGCTTTCTGGCTCTTCCTTTCTCTTACCATGCCTCTAGCCCCAGACTTTATTATCCTCATTCCTAATTTTTTTTTTCTTTACTTCAGCTTTGGGCCCTAAATGGGTTCTGGGTACATGATAAGTACTTAGTAAATTTTGTGGAGTGAATTCATGAGTTCTGGGGGAAATAAAAACCTCCTTGTTGCATACAGGAAAAAGCTGCCTCATTATTCTTCAAATTATCTCCCAGCATAAGCCAAGCCTCCATAGGCATTAGCTCTATTTAAGTCAGCATTGTATCACTGTATCACTTTGACACCAGAGCAGTAATGCTGGAGTATCACTCAGGGACTGTGACGGACACACCTGAGCCAAATCAGGTCCCAGCACAACACACTCAGAGCTGCCCTCCATCTCATCAGAGGGGTCAGGAGATTACACTGGAGGGTTTAACTGGAAAAAAGAATTACAGGAAGCACTTTTTCTCCAAACCCTCTTCCTATACTCCAGTACACACCACTCACACACACCCACGCCCATGTCACCTGTGAATGTCAGTTGTTTACACACATGCTATGGTATGTCTGTTGTTTTTGCTTTATCAATATTCTTTACCTATCTTCTGGTAATAGAACCTTATCTTTTGGGAATTACCTCTCTCTCTCTCTCAGAACATGCTGTTTTTGTGTGGCTAACCACACTACCCACCCAAGGAAGAGTTAATCATCATCATCATTATCACAATTATCCAAGTATCTAATTTATTGAGTGTGTAGTATGCACTAGATTTGTTCTAAACACTTTAAGTCTATTAGCTCTTTTGATTTTTGCAATACTCATATAAGGTTGAATGATTA
This sequence comes from Diceros bicornis minor, assembly GCF_020826845.1. Lineage (NCBI taxonomy): Eukaryota > Metazoa > Chordata > Mammalia > Perissodactyla > Rhinocerotidae > Diceros > Diceros bicornis. The sequence continues at coordinate 33,988,418 of NC_080748.1, read as the reverse complement.
TCTCCATTTTACAGATAAAGAAAATGATTCACAGAGCACACAACCAATATAGAGAGGAAGTGAGAATTGAATCCAAGCTATTAGGTTTTGGAGCTTCATGCTCTTAATCATATGTTAGAATGCCCTGGGTCAGGCCAGTAATAGTATTTCTTATACTTGGCCATGGCAACTAGTTGACATATGGCTATGTGAGCCAAGCTTGGTCAATGAAAGCCTCCCCTGGGACTTAGGATGGAGATATCAGGAAAGAGATACATTCTTTTTTGCTGGAGTGCAAGACTGGTATGATGTAAATCTGGAGCTGCTTGTGACTTTCTTCCCCCTCTGGGGAAGAGTGTGTCTGACAATGATGCCACCACAGAGGAAAGCAGACCTTAGAGAGAAAGAGATTCCTAAGGATCTCATCTGAGCATCTGGATCTCTACATATCCAAAGCTAGACATTGCTTATTCTGTTTGTCAGCATGAATTCGTTTTCTTTTTTCAGCTAGAGTTTTAGCTGATACACACCAGAATCTTACCTGATAGACACATATACACACACTCTCTCTCTCCACTTGACAGTCAAGAATATTTTCTAAAATTCTTTGGAGTTCTAGCAGTCTGTAGGTCAACCATTGTTGGAAAGAGGTCTTTTGTTAAATGCAATTCTGCTTCTCTATAGCTGTCACCTGATTATCTTCTTTCTTCCCTGGATGCATCCCTAACAAATCCCTTCAGTTATTCAGAGCCAGCTATCTGTTTGGTTAGCATGTTTATGGATTTGTCTCTCGGTCTGAATCACAGAAGTCTCAGGTTCTGCCTACTTCTAGTATGAGCCCTAACAGGTAGAGTTAGGAAGGCTCAAATTGGAAATAGCATATAGCAGACTTCAGCTTGACTTGCCTCAGGGTCTCAGTGAGGCTTCAGTGGAATTGAGTTTTGACAGGCAGAGATTGACCAAGGCAGAACCACGGGCAGGGTCAACAGGGTCAGACAGGCTGTGGGTTGCTTACACACTAGAGTCAAGACCAGATAAGAGAGTGAGGCAGGCTGAGGCTGAGGCTAGATTAAGAACACAGAAACAAGCACAGCAGAAACAAAGGCAGCTGGGAATCTGGGATTGACTTTTGCTATTTCTCCCACCCAGATCCACTCTCCCTTCTTGGGAGTACAGCACTCTCATTGTATTAAGAGACCTACTCCTCCCTTGCTTTTTGTGCCTGTGGTTCCAGAGAAGCCGAAGCCGACTCCTCCCTGGGATCCTGGGTAGAGCTTGTGCACTAGGCTAAGTCAATCAGTGTATTCCATCTCCCAGCCGCTGGGATAGGTTATGGGAGGCACATGACCATCCAAGCAAGGCCAAGACAATGAATTCCAGAATGATTGTTTGAGTAGTTGGGAAAGTGGACTCAATATTTCTGGTTGGACCCGAAACCCAAAAAGATGTAACGGCTGAATCTGCTGCCACCATCTTATTACCATGTGTACCCTATGTCTAAGGAAGACAAAGATATGAAATTGAGGGAAAGAGAAAAACTATATCCTAATGACATTGTTTGGGCCCTGAATCCAGCTGAACCTGAAGCCATCAAGAACTCCTGTTAGACCTTTTCATTAACTGTGTCAGCAAATCCTATTTTGATTTAAGATAGGTTGGTTTGTGTCATCTGTCCTTTGCAACCAGATTGGTCATTTGCTGATACAGGATTTCTCAGAGTTGGTCTCATTACCAAATTTTCTACCCATGTACAGCTTTTGAGCCAGAGTGGCTCAGGCTCCATAAAAATGCCATAGTTGTACTTTTTTTTTTTCAAGTAAGTATATAAAGATCATTCTTTCTGGATGAGAGCAAACGGAGAAGGCACAGGTGAAAACAGGACTAGGTTGAGGGTATGACCATAAGGATGACACAGGATGCCCTCAACAGCCAAGCATCCTTCACTAATCACAGCCCTTCTTAGATAGAGATGGTCCAAGAGATGCTTCCAAATGGCAGGTCTGGTGTGGGTGGGCCCAGTAGTCCTGAACAATGGCTCAGCATTCAAACTCAGAGTTAAGACCATGGGATGTCCACGCAGTGGTCTGAGTCCTGGACACAGGATCCCAAGGACTATGAATAAAAAAGGTGGTTGGTTGAAGTCTCAAAGGAGTTGTCAACCAATCAATGAGAACATTGGTTTCCAGTGGTAATTGAAAGCTTCTGAGACTCCTGCATCCCAAGTATTCTTCAGTCTATTGCAAGTACCATCACGTGGCTGGATTTTAATTGCCTAGGATGTGTGTGTGGTTTATGAGGTATACCTCAGTGAAGTCCTCTGGACTTTCCAGATTGTCTCATAACCTTGGCCTTAGTGTTTTCTGACCTGGTTTTTCCTGCGGTTGCTGGTTCAGAGCACATAAGGGATGTAGCCCATTGGCAACCCTGCCTAGTTAGCTGGCTCATATGAAAGCTCACCCTGTATAGAGGAGAGAGATGCCTTGTCCACAGCTCTACGAACACTTCTTCCTGGGCTAGGAAATAAGCTGGGTATTGCTATGTCCTATTGCACTTGACCCAGGCATTTGTAGAAAGGAACCAGGGCTGGGACCATATAGTCTCAGGGTGATGGTCCTGAAAGCTCTAGCCATGGAGTATCAGATGATGGACCTGGTTCATGTCCATAGTCTTCTGCCCTGTACCACAGACAGTGTGGGAACTGCCATCCCACTGTGAAGGGCTGGATAAAGGCAGTGTTTTAGCTGTGGTGTCCGCAGGTTGAGTCACAGTAGACTGGAACTGAGATAAGGCAGGACATTGGCAACAACAGGCAGGCGGGAGTTAGAGTGAACATATTCACCAGCGTAAGTGGAATGACGGCTTGGTCAGATGGAGGCCCCTGATAGGACATGGAGGCTGGGCTTTATACACAAAAATCAAGGCCAGGGAGGGACAGAGACCAGGCTTAGTCGACATGGGAAATCAGGGCTGGAGAAGCAACAGAAACAGGAGCGTGATCAGGGATCAGCTCCAATGAGTAGACTTGCTGCTTTGCCGAGACTCAGGAGGCAACTGCAGACTTTTATCTTCCCTTATCCCCCTTCTAGAATTGTTCTAGGCCCTAGAAGTCTAAGGCCCTACCTCTTCCTGAATCACTTTTCTTCAAGAACTGTGTGTGCTGTTCAACATTCTCTAGGTGGACCCCTAGAGGGCCAATATGGGAAGTTTGGCTGGAGGGGAGCAGGGGCTGGTTCTTCCAAAGTCTCAAATTTCCAGTGGATTATTCCTATCTATACTCACTTAATCTTGGAAGGTGAGTTCTTGGAACATTGTTGTTTGTTTGAGCCTCAGCTGTTCCTGTCGGAGAAATCACTTTTAGAGCTTTGTTTTCTGTAATGATAGGACTACTTCAAAAATAGGAAATTTCTTGATGTCCATAGCTATTTGATTATTTTAAGCAACAAACTAATATATAAAATGCTACAATTTTTTTTTTTAGGATTTATATCCTTCTTCCTTATAAATAGGGTTTGGGGTAATTTGAAAAATAAGCATTCATAAACCGAGGCTACTGAAATTGAAAAGGAAAATTACAAGCTATGCAGAAGGTGAAAACCAAATGGGTTACATTATCTGATACTTCTAAATAAACCAGTTCCATGGGAGATACAATCTTTTTCCTGGTACTGAAAGGAACATATTGTATATGTATATGTCCTAACCCAAGGAACACATTCACTGGACAGTATCTTCAACAGCAGTTTCAGAGACAATGGAATAGTGCTCATGAGTACAAGCTCTGATGACAGGGTGCATAGGTTCATATCCTGGATCTGCTGATTTCTACTTGTGTGGCTCTGGGCAAGTTGCTTAACCTCTCTAGGTCTCAGTTTTCTTATTTGTAAAATGGGGACCATAATAGAACCACTTTCATTTCATTGTCAGAAAGATTAAATGAATTAATATATAGGGAAATTAGAATAGTGTCTGGCACATGGTGAGTGCCAATCAATAAATCTTCTCCTTCTTCTTGCTATTTCTTATAGCAATCCTAAATAGAGACTTGAGTCCAACAAACCACTAGTTCAAGAGTGGTCCAAGGGCCTCTACAGATGAGCTTAGAGGCTCTAGGCTAATTCTGTCGTAGATTACTTCCATACTCCTTCTTATCCTCCAACTTTCGGTGGAAATTTCTTTCCAAAGCCTGGCTTCCCATTTCCCACAGCCAAATTCCCAGGACCCTGTGCCCCCACTGTCCCTTCCTGGCCTTGGAGTTCTCTCTGCAGTGTTTGAATTACACTACCTATTGTCAGGTATTCCTGTCCTGTTGTTCTTTTCTCCCATCTCCTCTTTTATGCCTTGTCAAAGCTAGCCTTTCCCAAGTACTGACCGCTCAGGAAACTAACAAGTAAATATGGTGGACTAATTCAAGCTAAAGTGTTTGTAATGGTTAATTTTATGTTGTCAACTTGGCTAGCCTATGGTGCCCAGTTGTTTGATCAAACACTAGTCTAGATGTTACTGTGCAGGCGTTTCTCAGATGTGATTAACATTTAAATCATTAGACTTTGGGTAAAGCAGATTACTCTCTGTAATGTGAGTGGGCTTCATTCAATCAGCCAAAGGCCTTAAGAGAAAAGACTGAGATCCTCCAAAGGAGGAGAGAATTCTGCCTCCAGATTGCCTTTGGAATCAAGACTACAACATTGACTCCTGCCAGAATTTCCAACCTGCCAGCCAGCCCTGCAAATTTCAGACTTGCCAGCCCCAACAATTACATGAGTCTACTCCTTAAAATAAACCTCTCTCTTTCTGTATACACACATCTTATTGGTTCTGTTTGTCTAAAGAATCCCAACTAATATAGCATTAATACATACGTGGCTAAATGTCTTAGCTTCCTCATTAACATTTACATTTTAACAAGGGCTAAACTTTAAAAAGTGAGCAGTGTGAACATTTCTAAATAACCCTGGAGAGCCAGTTGAGGGGAGAGAGGTACTTCCTAGTGACTTTGAAATCATTTTATACAGGCAGCAGCCTATTCATGAGATGGGCCCTGGGCTAGTCCATATTTGAATTTATTTCCTCCTCTCCTGAAGCTATGCATGGGACATGTAAAAATGACTAGCTATCAGCGCATACCATGCACATTTCTTTTAGTCTGGGTTAATATTTGAAAATCATATATAAAGAAAAAGTCTTCATTTTGCTCCCTGCATCTGCTGCAAATGTCAGTGTAATTCACCTATTCGTCATAATCATCATAACAGCAAGGTAAACATGAATCATTGTTTCCTTAAGAGTCTGAAAGGAAACAAAATCAAATGTTTCTCTGAAACTTCTTGGAGGGAAGCCAATCTTCTACCCATTACATTAAGGCAGAAAAATCAATCAGTGCAAAATCAAAGTCTTTTTCTTTTTTAGCTTTTCATGCGGAAGACTGTCATCAATAAATCTTTCAGAGTCATCATTGTTCTTACAAAGGTAATATCACATCCTTTCAGAAATGAAAGAACAGTGATAACGTAGGGGCAAGGTGGACTTTGGAAAAGAAAGGAACTCCACCTGGGGTGTGATAAAATACCAAATGATTTTGGTTTCTACAATGCAGACCATTATTATGGGGATGGTGTTTTCTCTGCATGAAAATGTAGAAAATTTGTATTCACTGAGAGAACATAGTTACCATATTTCTTTTTTATTGTTGATGTTTTGACAACCACTTATCCTCATCCATTCTTGCTTGCTCACCCACTCTTTTCTCCAATTTTTGATCTGCTTTGTGAAACCACAGATATCACCTGCTGCATTGAGCAGAGTTTGTGATTCTGTATGTGAGTGAGTCAGGCGATCCTCTCTATGAGATTGAAGAAGGAAGTTTGCAATAGAAGGACAATAGGCAGAACAATTTTAAGAAAGGTTTACTACCTGGGACATGACTCACCTTTTGGGAAAAGGCTTAACTAACCCTGTGGGAGAGTTGGTTGAGAGTTAACTTTTCTGGGAGCCATCAGGAGAAGGTGAGTATTGGCTGATGGATAGGTGAAGGAGGAGCAAATCGAAAAGTGTAAAAGGGCCAGGGGTTTGGGCTGTAGTCTTCAGCCTGATTTCAAGGGTAGCATAAGGTATTGCCAAGTATCATGGAGCCAGTGAAGAAAGGCGAACTGTTGTTTTATTAGAAATAATATGAAAGGTGAACTGTTGTTTTATTAGAAGTAATATATTGAGATAATTATGCAAAGTACTAATTAGTAAATTTCTCCCCTACCTCTGTACTTCCCAAATCCCTTTGCTTATATCCTGAAGGCCTCTTGTCCCCCAAGCCTGAAGATACAGTCATTCATTAGCCACTCGCTGTGGCAGCAGAAACAAAGGCTGCAAACTCTGGACAGGAGCTAAGTGAGAGACAAGCATCTAGAAGCAAAGGGCAGGGCAAGTCTTTCCAGCTCTCGTAGACTTTGGGACAGATGCATGGGGTCAGGAGGGGAGGGAGGATGGCACAGAATGCCCCCACCTATAGCAATGAGCTTCCTTTGCCCAAGCTGGGAGCTTGGTGGATGCTGAGTGGCCACAGACTGCTCCTTCTTGCTGCTTTCCTATGGACAGTGCCCATTCCATGACTCAGTTACTCATCAGGGTGATGTGAGGGTGGAGATCTGTCCGTCTTCAGTGAGGCTGGGACTGGGTCCTTCAGTGAGAAGGGACAAGTTGGATCTAGACTAGGGTTTCTAAACTTTATGTATAAAACATACGCATTATATATTGATATTTTGGATTGGATAATCCCTTGTTGTAGGGCTGTTCTGTGCATTGTAGGATGCTTAGCAACACCCTTGGACTTTACCCTCTAGATGACAGTAGCACCACCATCTAAGTTGTAGTAACCTAAAATGTTCCCAGACATTGCCCAATGTTCCTTGGGGGGGCACAATTGGCCCCCCTGCCCCCCAGTTGAGAACCACTGGTCTAGACTGAACCTTTTTGAAATCTCCCACTGAGCCAGTACCTCCCTCTCTCTCTTTCCTTCTCTCTCTTCTCTAACCTGTCCTCTCTTCTCCATTTCCAAAACCTAAGCCTAAGTTACAATCTTCTCTCACCTGGACAGCTGCTGTAGCTTCTCTCCTAACTGGTCTTCTGTATCCCCCCTTTTACCCTCCAAAAGTCAGTTCTCCACCCTGAAGTCACAGTGATCTTTTTAAAAATGTCTGTCCTGTGCTTAAAACCCTTTGGCCTTCCCATTTCCTTAAGATGAAGACAAAATACTTTGCCACCTGACTTGGCCCTGCGTGACCAAGCTGCTCTGCAGACTCCTCTCCCCCATTCACTCTCTTGTGCTTTAGGCTCCAACAACCCTGCTCTTCTTTCATTCTTCAGATGGGCTGTGACTCATCCAGCAACATAGGGCCTTTGCACACGCTCTTCCTCTGCTTGAGACCCTTTCCCTCTACATATTCTGCTGGTTAAAGCACAGTGTTCCTTTATCAGCTCAGGCATCACTTCCTTGGGGAAGGCTTCTCTGCTCAGAAGGAATCAGGGTCCTCCTGCCAAATGCACTAATATCAGTATGGAGGCTCCTTTGTAGCGCTTACCCCAGCTGTGATTTTACACTAGAGGGTTATAACTAATTAACGTCTGTCTTCTCCTCTGCATTGTAAGATGTAGGAGGCTAGTGTTAACTGATATCCTCCCTCCCTCCCTCGCTTTCTTCATTTTCTTCCCTTCTTTTCTTTCTTCCTACTCCCTTCACTTTTTGTGGACACAAGTCCACATGAGTCTGCTGAGCCTGATCTGTAGCCACACCCCCCACCCTGACCCAGCCTGGGCCTTCTAGAATACTACATCTGTTCTTTCGGTTATTTATCTTTCAATCAATCTCCCTTTCTAGCAACCTACCATTAACCCTCCCACCCTTTCTGTGGGCTAAGAAGTCTTTTGAAGGAACACTGAGTTGCTGGAAAGATTCTGTCCAAAGCTCTCTTTATAGGACCCCTCTAAGGTGAGGGTAAAACCCCAGTCTTTTGTTCAAAGCAAAGGGGGTCCTGAGCCTTCCAATCAAGTCTCAGCCTGCTGCCCAGGGCCCTAGCCTGTGCAGCTGATGATAAAAAAAAGTTAAAAAAATTTAAAAATCAGACAGTGGCACAAAAGGGAAATCTAACTCATTGCGTGATTTTTCAGGCAAATTCTAGCAGGGCTTTTCGTGGTAGGCAAGAGAAAGTTAATGATAATGGCTGATAGCAGTACTGCTGATGGGTCGTGAACTTGTCTGGCTCCTCTGTTTCTGGTTTGTGGTTCTATCTCAAGTCTGTAATGACATATAAAATAATAGACAGCTTATCCTGGTCCTTCCTCCTCATTGCAAATCACATCTCTCAAGACAACACACGAATTTACAGTATGTGAACATGTCAGCAAAAGTCTGCATCGCTCAGTAGATTGCTACCAATTCGAGACCTCACACCTCATGTTTAACTGAAACCTATTTGCTCCACGTGCTTCCACTTTAAACTTGTGTTTCCATTTTATCTTTCTTCTGTCTCAGTCCCTTTAGGCTGTTGAAATTCACTATTTCCGGATGAAAGCTTCAAAAAGTATTCTATACCAAAGAGTAATGAAGCCATGAACTCTTCTAGTCTCGACAAGACAGTGCTGGGGATATAGAGATAATAATCCTATTGCAGGAATAACAATGGGAATTATTACAGATCTCTATAGGTTACAAGACACTTTTCACATCCATTATTGCATCACAATGACACTTGTGGGATGCTAAGAGAAAACTCAAGGCCCCAGGCAGAGATAGGAGAAATGTTCTTCTCCGTTGGAAATTCCGTTTTATTAGGATTTCTATCGTAAACACCTGGGGCCACATTCTTGTTTGCTTCACAAACTCAAGGAGAAATGCTCACTGAGAAAATTCATAGAAGAGCTAGATGGGGGAATTGGGCTGCTGTCCTGGTAACTGGTTTAAGTGCCATGATTGCAGAGACTGTGTCTGTTTTCTCCAACATTATATCCCTAGAGCCTAGCAGAGTGCTTGACATTTAATGTTCTTAGTAAATATCTGTTGATCTTCTGTGTGTGTAGCAAGTAACACAATATGGAGGTGGGTGGGAAGCATCCTACAGAGATGGGATATAGGAAGAATAAAATGTGAAAAATGAGAAAAAGGGGCAACAAATGAGCTTCCATTATCTTCCTTAAAAGTATTTCCTTTTCAATTATATTGTCCTTCTTGGGCTGTCTTTCAGAGGCCTCCCTAAACGATTGCTATTATTTCCATTTTTCATAGCTGGAGAAGGAACAACACAAAGCATGGATTCCCTTGGGTCATTTGGGGAATCCGTTCAATCTTTTCTCTGATTTAAAATATGCTTGTTTCCTTTTTGATCTTAAATAGATTCATGTCTGTCTAACATTGTTAGACAGGGACAAAAACTGTGCTACAGAAAACGTCGTGGTCTAGTCTAGTGTAACGTAGGATTACTTCAGTAGAGAGATTTTAGAAGAGTTGAGAGTCACTTGTTTAAAGGAAGCAACCTAACTTACAGGAGTGATCAGTTCTCAATTTGTGTGAACAAGTTAAAATTTTTCTTTTGAACTTCTGTGACCCTGGAGGCCTTAGTTCTGTTGGAAGAATTTTCCCAGAACTTGGGGATGAAAGTTTATCCACCTTCTTTTTCCTTCTTCACTAGCGTATGGTAGACATTATAACAGGAGTATGTTATAAAGTTTTTCTTAAGAAAGGAGATGTTCGTTAAGCACTAATTGGATGCCCAGCTCTTCAGGATGTAAGAGGACCCCTTTGTGGAGCTGAAATCTGGATGTGAAGCTAACAATCTAGTTGAGGACGGTATATATGCACAATAAAAAGGCTGGGGATGCAGCCCGGGCCTTTGAGGCTCAGAGCCTCCACAACTGTCTTTGCTGCTCGGGCTTGTTATCCAGCACGTTCTGTTTATAGTGCTTCGGTTTTCTTCTCTATTCCAATTCCCAGGCTGTGTCACGGTGCTAGAGATTCAAACCCACTCACACAGCATATACACAAGCAGTTCCATGGCTGCCCTTTTACAGTCTCACATTCTTTATCTGCATGACCTACTAGAGCCACTCCAGGATTTTTGAATCTAAATCACTCACTGCTAATTTGCAGAGTGATACCATTTAGATCACTAATTTGTGTCCATTTTTTACATTTGCATCTTGAGGATGTTCTTACTTATGCCACAATATAGTTCTAGAAGGAGAAATACAGGGAGAGATAAGGAGGATGAAACAAGTCATATTTTTATCCCCAAAGGAAACTCAAATAAGTTTGCAATCGCTACTACATTTCTTGGAACCTGTGTCACCATTGATTGTCAGCCTAGCAGTATTCATGTACTACGAAGAAAGAAAAAAGTGCTGCCCATTGAACTATGACAATGCTTTCTTATCACATCAATTTTAAGATACATACCAATCCTGGAGATATTAAAATGTGAAAAAAAAATTGACAAAACATATACATGCATTTTACCTATCAATAGAACCAGTGCTGTGCCCTGCCCAACGCAAGCCACTTTTCAAAAATTATAAAGTAGGGTTACCAATTATATGAACTGTTATTTTAGAGGCATTCTGTTTTACTGCATTTATTGTCATGTGAATTCTGAAAGCACAGAACTTGTGACAGCTGTTTTCATGAGTAGCGGATAGACATGCTCTAATGCTCAGCATTTGACTTACGTTACAGTTTTATTCAGCTTCTATGAGCCCATTTATTTATTTTAAATCCAACATTCTTTCTATGAGAATTTCTTTTAAAATAATAGCCACTCTTCGTGCCTCCCACAAATAACCATCCTTGCACGCTTGCTGCTGACTCGGCACTGGCAGTTAAACACAGCCTCTTTCCCAGGGCTGTCCTGGCTCTGCGTCCAGCAGGAGCGATGCTAAAGCAGCGTGGGCCACAACGTTGCGACTCCCATTGGCCTTCGTTGTACAAGCTCATCAATCAGACTGTTGTCAGTCTACACTTAAAAGTGCAGCGAGGTTTATATTTTCCAAGACAAAAATATAAGAGTATTGCCTGCTTCCTTTTTTTCATTTTATAATAGGAAACTCTGCTCAGTAAGGAATATACGCAATTAAAGTTGTGAAAGGTGACTTAAGAGCCACTGTGAACACCTTATAATAAACTGTCATGGAATTTTGATGGTTTGCTTATGCATCCATCAGCCCAACTTTCCACAGAGGGGCTGGGACAGAGAACATTCTATATCCCTTTGTTAATTTGTGGGACACTAGCTATTATTTACTGAGCATGTGCCATGCACGGTTAAAAGCAATTCATAAGCTTGAGCCACTTATTTCTCATAACACATACAACAGGCAGGTAATATTACTAGCGACATCTCACAAATAAGGAAACTGGGTGTTATGTGTTGAGTTGTGTCCCCTCCAAAATTCGTACGTTGAAGTCCCACCCTCAGTACCTCAGAATGTGATCATATTTGGAGATAAGGTCTTTAAATAGGTAATCAAGTTAAAATGAGACCAATAGGGTGGCACCTAATCCAACAAACTGGTGTCCATGTAAGAAGGGGAAATTTGGACACAGAGACAGGCATGCAGGGAGAACGCTGTGTGAACATGAAGATGCCATCTACAAGCCAACGAGAGAGGCCTGGTGCAGATCTTTTCCTCACAGCCCTCTGAAGGAACCAACCCTTCTCATATCTTGATCCCAGACCTCCAGCCTCCGGAACTGTGAGAAAACAAATTTCTATTGTTTAAGCCACCCAGTGTGTGGTATTTGTTATGGTAGCCCTAGCAAACTAATCCACTGAAGTTATGCAATTTGCCAAGGATCACCCAGATAATGGGGTCTGTAGCTCAAACATGAACCTTGGCGTCTGAGTCTGAAACATGGGCTCCATCTAACACCACTCTCTACAATCTCTACTGAGTCATAATGGAATCTCTTCCTGGGCTTCGTGCTCCGTGAAAATGGATGAGTCCATCAGCATAGGGTTAGTGATTCCTATATAATTTTAACATCACACAGTAACTGTTTGTCTCCTATGTCATTACTATTGGTGAAATACTGATTGTATTATTATTTCCCAGGGAGAAGCCAGAGCCAAATTAACCCTGTCCATCTCTCCTACAGTCTGTAGGCCCACCCTGGAGCCAGAAACAGACTTCAGGGACACAGTTGCCCAAGTCTTCCTCTGGGTCTGGTGATTAGGGTCACTATGACTTGTAAATGAGGTGCACTGCCTGAAGACATTTCCAATCTTAAAGTCCTGATCATGTCATTCAACTGCTTAGAGACTTGGAAGACCATCCACCACCTTGACATGCAGGATAAAGTCGCTAATCCTTTACCACACACAGCATTGCCCTGGCCTACGTTTTCAGTCCTCACCAGAGAACCCAGGCCTTTCCCCCCATCTGCAGGCACGTGCAGGGGTGTGTCCACACAGACACATCCGGGCTCACAGTCCTGCTGGATCACCCTCTTCATCCAGGATTCACCATGTCTTCTCTCACACTCAGGTTCTTACTCTAGGTGTTTCTTTGACTTGAAATTTCCTTCTTGTCCCTTATTCACCTACTGACATCCTACTCACTTGCAAAGTCCAGTTCAAACCTCACCTTCCCCAAAGGCATTTCTCTTATCCCTTCAAATAGAATTCTTTCCCCTCCAACTCAAAGTCCCAGGGCCTAGTTCACAGTCTGCCTTCAAATGGAGACAATTATGACTCTGTTATGGCCACGAGCTCTTAGGAGACACGGTCTTTGTCTTGTCAATTTTTCTGTATTCTCCACAACATCTAGAATGATCTTTTTTATACAGTAGGTACTCAGTTAGTTTTTGCTGGATTAAATGCAGGCTCTGGGTCACCCCAATGAAGGCTTCCAAATACACTCCAGAAGATTCACCAACCTTCAGGAACAAAAAGCAAAGACCTAGAGCCTTGCCCTTGGCTTTCATTTCAAGCAGAGCCAGCTCGTAAAGGCAGGGAAACTCTCTCTCATGTTTTTCCTGGAAGATAAAGTGTGGGCCTATGATCACCAAGTGTGCTTTGTGGTCTCAGTTTCATTGTCTACCAACTTATAAGGTTGTATTTTGTTTCTAGACTTAACTACTTTGTACTCTAGGAGTTGATAATACAGTGTACCCTGGCAACAATTCCTTCACCTTAGGTCATGAAATGACAGCTCAGATAACATGGTGGCCCCAAGCAGAAACAACATTCAATGCCAAATTGGAAGTGCATATGTCAAAGTCTATTTCATTTCTCTAGATTGCTTTCTTCTTAAGGAATGAGAAGGTAGCACAAAAGAAATATGCTTCCCAGCTCTTGGGAAGTGACTGTCCAGTTTAAAACCACTCCTGATCCTTGTAACTCAATCTTGAAAGCAACTACTTCATTAGCAGTATGATCAAAAACTTACATCCCTTTTCCCTATAATAAGTTCATTTTGAACTTGATGGAAATTTTCAGCTCTGAATGGCAGCTGGGTGTAATTGTTAAGTGCATAGAACCTGGAACCATATGCATGGGGACAAATCCTGGCTATACTACTTATTAGATCTTAGGAAGCCTGGATATGACTTAACTGTCTGGACTTCAGTTTCATTGTCTGTAAAATGGGGACAGGGGACTGTTTTAAAAGATTATTATGATAAATCAACTGAGTCAACAGGTTGAAATGCATTGACTAGTAACAAGGACATAGTCAGTGTTGGATTTAACGTTAACTGTTACTATTTCAAAGTGTTCTCTTCACCAAAGAAAGAAAACAGTAGAGAATATTATTGGCTTCTGTTATGGATTCCGTCTCAAACTTCTTTTCCTCTGCTGTTTTTTCTTTTCAGAATATGTTGGAAATTATAAGCAAACCTGCAAGTGATGCATGTCTATTTAGTTTCATATGCAACCTCATTGTTACTTCCTGGCGTCCTTCCAAGATATCTTACAAGTTATCAATCTCGCCAGGACAGTGTGTTTTCTGACCACTTCCCCTTTGCAATTAAGGACTGTGACCACTCGCTTACGCACAGACTGAGAACAGCAGCCTTAACCCCAAAGGAGGTCAGAAACTCCCAGCTCTTCCCGCCGAGGGGGCTAGCTGAGAACCCGATACTGTGTGTTTAAGGCTGTGGCTACGACTGTGACCATAGAAACTGGGAACACCCACCAACACCCTGTTTCCCCCTGCCCCACTTCCTTCACTTCAATGCCATTAAGCATGGTTGCAGTGCGTTTGTGAATGTTTTGAGTGGAGTTAGGTTTCTGGTGTTTATTGTTGAATTGCTAAAGATTTGGAGAGAAGACAAACAGACAAGCAAAGAAATAGACGGAAAACACCCCTGGACAGACTAGCACAATGAGCAGACATGCTCAGGACGATCGGGGGTCCACAAAGGTCTGGGCTCTCACCAGAGCCCCAGGATTTGGTCAGTTGCTCTGCAAATAAAACCTGCCCTAGACACACAGTGAGGAGGCTTTATTTGCATAGGAAACTTGCCAGTCTGGCCTTGCAGATAGTAGGTCACAGTCAGGGGGGTGGTGAATTTTCCTATTTACCATCTACCTTCATGGAAGCATTGAATGTGGGGGCTAAAAGAGGATGGGGAGGGCCATCTTCTCTTCTCTTTCCAGAGTTGGTGTGTCAATTAAACCCAAGGCTTTGCCTCTTTACTCTCTGTATTGCCTCTCCCCCATAGCATGCAAAGCATAGAGAAGTAAGATAAACTCACGAAGACTTCTGTTCTGAGCATGTGGGAGGGCTTGGGAGTAGGGCTGGTTGGGTTGGTGATAGAAAGGTCAGGTTGCACTGTGTTGTCCACAGGTTTCCCAGCTGGGCAGGAAGGCTTCTCCAACTGACTTCATCACAGTGCCTCTCACACATACTCACCCACATAAACTAAACTCCGCATGGGTGGAGGATGTGTCTACGCTGTTTGCCATTGTATGCTCAACATCTACCATAGTGCCTGGCACATATCAGACTCTTAGTGCATATTTGTTGAATAATAAATAAATGTCTATTAATAGACATAAATACATATCAATTGCTATGGTCTAGATTTAAAATATCCAGTCCCATTGTCTTCATATACTCCTTTGTGTACAATCATGCTAGTTTTTTGTGTAGTCAATATGGTCATTGTGTCTGTTTTCTCTTTTTTATTGTTGAACTAGGGACAGCAACCTTCCAAGATCAGGGGAGAAAATACACTTGAGAGCAGCCTATGAAGGCTGTGTGTGTGTGCGTGCGTGTGTGTGTGTGCGAGTGCACGCGCATGTGATTCCTGGGAGAATGGACTCCAAAGTCTCTTCCATCATATTTCACGAGTCTTATAGTATGCAAGCTGCTCCATCCAAGATAGATTATATATTCCTTGGGAATCTAGAATCTTATCACTCCTTTGAGAGGAGCTTAAAGTTTAAAGAAACTGAAGTTACTGGATCTGGTGAGGAGGAAGTTGAATGGCACACTTTAACATGGTGAAAGGTTATGCTCTTTGAAGATGATGTTGGCTGCAAGAGTATAAATTATAGCTTAATATATGAATCAAGAGCCTTAAAATTTTACCTTTTCATCTAGTAATTCTTCTAGGAATATAGCCTAAAGATATAATATGGAAATCAGTGAAAGTTCCATAGCCAGTAAAGATCATCACATCATTATGTATGAGAGCCAAAAGTTGGAAACAATTTTAATGTCCAGCAATGGGCAATGGCTAAGTAAATTATGGGGTGCAGCCATTGAAGTGGAAAGTAGGACACTTTGTTGTGGCTCTTCTGATACCATGGATATTTTCTGTCCCTAAAGAACAAACCACTGAATTCATAAGTTGACAAAAAAGTTATGTATTTAACACGTGCCTCATCTCTGGAACCCTACTTCTTCTTACCTTTGACCCTGATCCCAGAAACTTCAGCAATTGAGTGAGTTTTAGAGATTTAGAGTTTTAGCAATTGAGAGAGTTTTAGAGAGGCTATCTGATGTACAAATAATTTATAATTTAAAATCAAAAGCTTAATGATTTATTTTCAGTGTCACCAAGTAGCTATGGATGTTAAAATAAACATGACAACCAAAAAAATAGAGTCAATCCTTTACTTACGAGAGTAATATTTACAAAGAGCACTTATTGATGGGGAGGGATACTTATAACAATATAAAGCAAAACAACAGGACACAAATGTACATGTACAGTGCAATCTAAATAATATAAACACATTTATATAAATATATACAGATATTCATATGCTAAATTATTTACATTGATTTTCACCAGTGAGAGATTGTGAGTAATTGCTTTATTCTTAATATTTTAATGTCTTTATATAGATTGCTTTTATATTAAATTAAAATATAATAAAAATATTAAAAAGTAATTAAAATTACAGTGTGATGGATTGGGTTAACTATGAAGAAGAACTTTTTTTTTTTGTAAATAGACTTTTTTTAGAACAGTTTTAAATTCACAGAAAAATTGAGACGGTATTTCCTATATACCCCTTCACCCAATTTCCCCTATTATTAACATCCTACATTAGTATGGTGCATTTGTTATAATTAATTAACCAATATTGATACAATATTATTAACTAAAGTCTGTAGTTCATTCAGATTTCCTTAGTTTTTACCTAATGTCCTTTTTCTGTTTGGGGATCCCATCCAGGACACCACATCACAATTAGTGTCATACCTTTTTAGGGTACTCTTGGCTGTGACAGTTTCTCAGACTTTCCTTATTTCTGATGACCTTGACAGTTTTGAGGAGTACTGGTCAGGTCTTTTTTTTATTGAGGTATAATTGATATATAACATTATATTAGTTTCAGGTGTGCAACATAATGATTCGATATTTGTATATACTGTGAAATGATCACTACAATAAGCATAGTTAACATCCATCATTATGCATAAGAAAAACTTACTGATGGAAAACGTTTTTAAATATTTGAAGCGAGCTCCTCAAGTAAAATGTGTGAATTGTGGGGAAACGATGCCCACTTTTCTCTCTGAAGGGTTAGTGAATCTGAGGAATGGGCAATCTGGACCACTGAATACCTCTTGTGTTCTAAGTATCTGTTAAATTATGGAGACAGAACAAGGACAGCCTAGCGCTGCAGCAAGAAATGGCCATGGTTTTCCTGGCAAGTGCTTTACCAGTGAGGTGGCTTAAATACCTGTTCCCAAGGGCCCAGCGCTCTTCATAATTTCCCTATTTTTTACCACCCTTCCCCGTTCAAGTCCCCTTTCAGTATAACCCCCCATTGTAGATGGTGGACCCCCTCAGGGCTGGAGCGGATCTACTTCTCCTATGGTCTCCCATGCATCGTGCAGAGCTAGGTGATGAGCGATGCAATGACAGATTTAGATAACAAGGCCAAAACAGCCTAAGCTGAATGTTTTCTTACCTTGCACTTGGCTCTGACCCCTACTCTCAGTCCCTGAGGTCCAATTCTCTCAGGATATAGATTCAGACTAGCACAGGCCTCAGGAGAGGACAGGAGAGTCTCCTGTGGTCTGTATTGACATTTGGGGGTCTCTAAATATGGGCAACTCTTCAATGTAGTGGTAATAAAATGGCAATACTGAATAGCAAAAGGAATCACATACTTGTGATGGGAAAGGGAATAAAGACATCTCATCTTCTGAGTAAAATTAAAAGCAATACCATTAATTTCCTTAATAATTTTGACTATTTTGGGGCAATATATGGAGGAGGGTATTTTATGGAGAAGGTATTCTATTCCCATGGGTCTTGACAAAATACTCCTTGGATCAGAAGCATCTGGTAAGAGCTACTCTCCATAGCAGCCTGGGTTTTCCTAAGGCCAACTTTGGAAGAATTGGCCTGAATTCTGGGAACCCCTCAGAGCTTCACTGGCCTCCCTGGGGGCAGGCTGGATCCTGGGAGATGTTTTCTGGGGCTACTAAAGACTCGTTCATTCTGGGCAATGGGAAAGGTGGGAGCAAAGGGAGGGAGATAGCAAATGAATTGCCCCAACTTATTTGCTACATTTTGGATAAAAGTGTCCAGGGCAGGAAAAATAGCTCCAACCTGGGGCAGAGGAAAACCCTGGTGTTTCTTCTGGCTCTGTGTTCAAGATAGTAAAGGAAGATACCAGACGAAGAGATCATACTCCTGCTACAAAGTTTGTAGCCCTACAGAAATGGAGCTGGAAGACGCCTGTGTTAGTTTGCCAGGGCTGCTGTAACAAAGTACCATAGACTAGGTGGCTTAAACAATGGAAATTTGTTTTCTTACAGTTCTGGGGGCTAGAAGTCTGAAATCAAGGTGTTGGCAGGGTTGGTTCCTTCTGAAGGCTGCAAGGGAAGGATCTTTTCCAGGCCTCTCTCCTTGGCTTGTAGATGGCGGTCTTCCCCTTGTGTCTTCACATCATCTTCCTTTCATGTGTGTCTGTATCCAAATATCCTCTTCCTATAAGGACCGCAGTCATATCAAATTAGGGCTCACCCTAATGACTTCGTCTTAACTTAGTTACCTCTGTAAAGACCTTATCTCTAAATATAGTCATATTCTGAGGTACTGGGGTTAGGACTTCAAAAAATATGAATTTTGGGGGGTATACAATTCAATCCATAACAAAGCCCATTCATTTCTGACGATGGTAAACTCTGGCATAGAAGTATTCTCCAATCTTTAGCATCCGTAGGTGTGGGGTCCTCAACTCTTTACACCAGTGAGAGAGGGGTAGAGGAAATCAACCGGCAAACATTGCATGCAAGACTCTACTCTTATAGCGGGTACTGAATGAACCACCTACTCATTCCCAGCCTAGATTGGATGTGCTCTCCTTCTAAATGGAGCAGTTGCAGAAAAAGCAAAGTTTTATGGTGAATCCAAAATAGGCTGAAACTATGAAGCTGGGCAGTTTGGCTGTGTGGTAGAGCCCATTAATTATAGTGTTTCCTGATCATGTTTATTTGTCTAAACTCTTCTTGGTATTGCAGAGCTGCCCGCCTTGGACATTAAACAACAAAAAAGTGAGAGCCCATGCAGCAGTAGTCATCTACCCTCTGGCTCAGGTCTATGGTGGGGAGGCGCAGGGAGACACGCTGCAGCCCCCTGGGATGGGGCCCTGCACAACATGGGTTCACCGGGTCCCATGGAGAGAGACCTTCCTGAGCACAACTGTAGGGCAACTGGAGGGGTCCCCAGGACCAGCTGCCATTTCACTCATCATCAGCCGAATGCTTCACAAATTAAACTGATGGGTTGGGAGTAAAAGGGATGGGTGACAAGGCGAGAGAAACACTCATAAGTCCTTTCCTAAATGTCTTTTGTCCCTGCCCCAGACTGTGGTAAAATAGAACAGGGAGCAGCTGGCCAGCCTTGTTTGTTTAAGATGTTGACTAATCTCTGAGTTCATGTGCTGAGCTGGTTCATGAAGTTCCTGAGCTTTTATTATCCTTGGACTTTTGGCACAGTGAAAATGAAATAAGAAACTGGTACTATCTTTAAAAGAAGCCTATGAGATTGAGTGAATTAAATGTTTGACTCCAAATTAAGAGATACAATGAATTCAAAGAAATTTGCATAATATTTGTTGACAGTTACTCTGTGCCAGGCACTGTGCTAGGCTCTGGGATTGGAGTAATATTGAATTTTCTTCACAGCTCAAGGACTCTACTCATTTGGGCTGCCTCTAGAGTCATAGGGCCATACCAATCCTCAGTTTCTGTGAAACAATGTTTTAAATGCAAAATACCAATAAGCAGATATAATTCAGAGATAAGGAAAAGTGAATACAGATCTATGCTTTCCAATATGGTAGCCACTAGCTTCAGTGACTGGTGAGGAACTGAATTCCAATAGAATGTTCTATTGGACAGCACTGATGTAGATAATGAACAAATAAATATGGGTTCATATGGAATATTTTTCATTTCAAAACATTTTGCAAACTTCAGCCTATGACACCTGGAAGGGCCAGTTAAGATTGCTGATTTATATCTCAGGACTGGAAGCAACCTTAAAGATTACCCAGATTAACTACCCATCTGATGATTAATCCACTCTACAACATTCCCACCAAGCCTCTGACTACGTTGGGCTTTAAAATTCCAACAGCAAACATTTGCCTTTTAAGGCAGTGAATTTTATCAGTGAAGTCCCCCTAGTCCAAAATGGTTGGTATAATTTAGTACAAGGCTCTCAGAAATGCTAATTTTTCTTTGAAAATATTAAGGAATTCCATATTCTTACCAATGTCTTTATGGATGAGTAACACAATTTCCATTACAATTGTGTATAAAAAGAGTAAATGTCAAACGTAAATGCAAATGTCAAAAATAAAAGGAGGTTATGCAGTCGCCTGCCCACTTATCTTGCAGTATGCTAATAATAATTAAAAAATCAAGGTTGGAAGCATTAACACCCAAATAGACGACTTATTACTAATAGTGATCTTACACATTTCTTAATGATTTTCTTTCTCAAAAATATTTCACCATTGAAAAATGAGCAAATTTTCCAGATCAAAAATTAAGCTTACCTTTATAACATCCACATCTTGAGATTTATAATCAATCATAATAGAAATATCTCCTCAGACTATCTCTGCTTGAGTAAGCAGGGCAAACTGCTGTACTCCAACTTTTTCTCAAAGTCTTATCATTGTCAGAATTACAGTACTGAGCCAGGCCAGCCCACCACTGAGGCGCACTGGCTGCGTGACCCTGCAGCCACCCTACTGTGTGTTCCTTACTTGTTTGGTAATTCTTTTGATGCCTCCGCTGCTCTCACCGATCATTTCTAACTGAAGTTGGCTATCCATCACCATAGGGGAGATTTTATCGCTTCAATTCTTCTGTCTCTTTTCACACATACTAAATTTATGTTTGAAGATGAGGAACTGAAACGACTATTCTAAGATTCCTAATCACTGCCACTAAGTACAGTGCATAGACTTGGGGACAGCTCTTTTCCTCAGTGCCCTTCCTCTTACTTCCAGTACTGACTGGTGTTGACAGAAATCTGACTGGTTGAGAAATGATGATGTGTAATTGTCATAGTAATAATAACAACACAATAACAATAATAACACTAAGAAGAAGAAGAATGGTAAAAACAGTAACATGCATATATTAAGTACCGTCCTAAGGATTTTGGGTATGTTGACTTGTTTTGTATTCATAAGAACTCCATAAAGTACATATTGCTTTCTCTATTTTTCAAATGAGTCAACTAAGGCCTAGAAACATAAGTCACCCAGCCAATAAGTGGCAGAGCCTGGATTTAATCACTAGACATATGGTCCCAGAGTCCCTGCTTTTAACTGTTTTGTTTTAGGATAGATTTCTCAAGTTTTCACTGTTTAAATGAGCATGGATACATGCATATTCAGCAATCATTTATTTCTATCCTCTATTTTACATGGGAACTTTTGGTAAAACCCACGTACCATTTTATGAGAGGTAGCTTGGTATCACAGAAAGAACATAAGATCTATAGTCAGACAGAACTGATGTAACATTTGTTCAGGCATTCAATACATATTAGTTTGAACAAAGTGCCATTTGAGTATCTTCAGTTTTTAGTCTTTTCTTCTACCTTTCCTAGAAGGCTAATAGTGCCTTGGTTGCATATGACTGTGTAATACATATTTGTTGTGCTGGTGCTGATGATAATATCTGCCATACTGGATATTTCTGAAATATATTTGCTCAGAAATATCTTATAATACGTATTTTTGCATCTGTACTGCTGCTTCAATATTTCAAGATTCAGGAGGACTCTCTTTATTCAACAACGCTGATTAAGTGCCTACTGTGTGCCAGGCATTTTGCTAGGTGATGAAGGTACAGTAATGAATAATATGGATTCCATGTCCTCAAGGCTCTTAGAGTTGACTGGGGAAGACACTCATTATAAGTGACTGTAATGAAGAAAGTGATAGCATAAAGGTGAGTGAGGGATAAGAGAGGAAGGGTTCTTAGAAAAATCTAGGGATTTGGGAAACCCAGGAGGAGATATCATGTGGGCTGAGACTCAAAGTTTGAAGAAGAGTCAACCAAATAAACAGAAGTGGCAGAGAAGACTTCACAGGCACACCTCAAACCTGCAAGTGTGAAGTGGAGCTCCTCCAGCCTGCTCTTCCTCCAGGGTTTCTCATCTCAGTGAGTGGCACCCTTCAGCTGCAGAAGACAGAGACCTGCGGGGTATCTTTGACTCCTTCTTCCTCACCCTCCACAGCCAGTCACCAAACCCAATGCACTCCACTTCCTAAATGGCTCTGGGACCCACTACTTCTCTCTTCTACTTCTGCCGCCACCACGGTCGTTTCTTGCCTGTGTTTGGCAATGGTCTAGTAACCAGCTCTCAACCTCCAGACTTGCACTGCCCATCTCTTTCCACCCTCCCCTACACTCATTCTAAATTGCCAAAGCACATTCTAAATTGCAAGCAGAACATGCATTTCCCTGAGAAAAAAACCGTTCAATGACTCTCCATTGCTCTTAGAATCAAATTCAAATTTTTATCATGACTGACAAAGGCTTGGTGATTTAATCCCTGTCTATTTTTCTAGTCTCACCTTCGCTAATCCCTTCCTCACACCCTGATCAAGCTATACTGAATTTCTGTTAGTTCCTTGAATACATCCTGTTTTGCTTCTAGGCCTTTTATGTGTGTTTTCTCAATAGTTTTGGATAACCATTACTCATTCCACAAGTCTCAATTTAAATATGGCTTCCTCTGAAAAGTCTTTTCTGAACTCCCAAGTCTTAGTTAAGAACTTCTCTTATGCACTCCCAGTACACATTTTACTAATTTCACTACATGGTAAGTGTAACATGCTTGTGTAACAGCATGTTAAATTGGGCACAAGATATTAGGTAGCAAAAACTCCCATATTTCAAAGAAAGATACTTGCAGAAAAGGAATCTGGGAACCATATTAAGGATATAAGTGATTGAAAATGAAGTAATCAAGAGACAGTTTCTTTAGAGAATCTATGAGAGGGGTTTTGAGAGGACCAGTTGGGGAGCTTGATATTTGTTCTGAAGATTGTGACGACAAAGAGACTGGGATCTGTCCCACGTCTGAGAAGACTAAAAGTAAATGATTGTGGCTGAAGCTGTCTGTCTGGTGGCAGAGGTAAGATGAAGCTATACTGGGAGCAAAATGTTTTCACTGACAACAGGGCAGAAGTGTGTACCAGGGAGAAAATGTGGGCAACCAGGGAGGAGACAGTCTGAGGATAATATTTAAAGGGACTCCATCCAAGTGGGCTTCCAGCCAGAGACAGGCTGTGGCCAGAAGAAAGAGAATAGGATGTATTATTAGTTACAGAAATGGAAGGGGAGATTATAACTAGTTAGCCAGAGGAGAGAGGAATTCAGTCAGCTGTTTTTGGTGGGAAAATCTTCAAGGAAACGTGAAAGTGCCCCATGAAATAATTAGCTCTGAAAACTCATTCACAAGCCCAAAGAGCACCAATCTAGGTTATAACTGTACCAGTCAAATAAGACCTTTGCTATCCTTTGCCACTCCCTACCCTACCCCATCCAGAGCACCCCTTTCACCGATGGTAAATTTTCCAGACTTATAGTTCTAAACTGTGGGAAGGAAGAAGATTTAACTTTAAATGGAATCAAAGTTTTTATTATTAAACTGATTCCTTCCTTTAATTATCAAACTGAGTATGTTCTCAGGACTAAAAATGACCAGAGAACTTCTTATTATTTAAATGTGGACAAAGAAATTATAATACTTGCCTCAGCTTTCCAGCTAAAAGGAAAAGAAAAATATGGATTACTGAGTGGTTTTAAGGTTTTCTTCTTTACCTTTGGTTTTCAGCATTTTGATATGGTGTGCCTGGGCATGGATTTCTTTGTATTTATCCTGTTTGGAATTTTCTGACTGTTTGAATTCATGGGTTGATGTCTTTATTCAGTTTGAAAAATTCTCATTGTCGTCTCCTCATATGTTTCTTCTTCCTTATTCTTTCTCTTCTTTCTGGAACTCCAATTACACATATGTTAGACCATTTGATAATGTTCCACATATTTCTAATGATATATTCTGTTTTATTTTCTAATTATTTTTCCTCTATGTGCCTTGGTTTGGAAATTTTCTATTGAACTGTCTTTGAATTTATTCTTTTTTTGTATTCAGTCTGCTATTAAGCTATTCCAACGAATACTTGACTTCAGATATCTTATTTTTATTTTATTTTCTAGAATATCCATTTGTTTACTTTTAAACTATTCCATTTCTCTCCTGAAATTATATATCTTTTAATTTATTTTCTTTATCTTTTCCACTATTTTCTTTACCATACTTATAACAGTTATTTTAAAATCCTTGCTTACTATCTCCAATATTTGGGTCTCTATTGGTCTGCTTCTATTGGATGTTTTTTCTTCCTCTTGATTATGGACCACACATTTTGGCTTCCTATCATGTCATGTAATTTTTTAAAATTGCATACCAGACATCATATATAAAAGAATTTATGTAGATATTATTTTGCAGCTAATGTAAGGAGGACTTCAATCCAATCAGGAATCGAGCTAGGTTATAACTTTAATCAGTTTTAGTGCAACTCTAGTTTCAAATATCTTGAAGGCTCTACTTAGCACTTATTGTAAATCTTTCTCTTCAGCAATACTCTCTCACATACACCGTGAGACTTTTGAGACATCTTCTTCTATCTTCCCAACCCAGTCCCCCAGGCTTGTAAGCTGCCCAGTACTTAGAAAAAGTCATGTGGAGGAGAAAACAAGTAGTTGGAGAAAACGAGATGGGCATTTGGAGTTCCTCCAGATTTCAATGTGTCATGTCTTTTCCAGCAGTACCTCTGCCTGCAGCAAGCTTGACCCTACACCTGCCTGGGTTTGCTTGGCAAATGCTTCCAGGGAAGAAAGTGGCTATTGACACTTCCTCATCTAGGAAAGATTTTTTCCTATAGAATTTAGTCTCTTTGGATTTCTTTGCATCATTTTCATCTTTGCAGCTTGTTGATGTTTTTTAAAAAATATAATTTTTTTTTTTTAGTTTATCTGGCTTTGCCTCATTGTTATGGTTACGGTGCTAGCAATGGTCTGTTGAGATCTACTACCTAATAAATAAATAAAAGCAGAGTTTACTGACTGGTCTTAAAGGTCTCATTGCAGGGGGAAAATAATATACATCCTTTTCTTTTATTAGGTTTTATTCTTTCAATGTAAGTGCAACATTTGTCTTAGACTATAAGCTTTGTAAGGACAATAACTATGTATCCTATTCAGCATTGTACCTTCTATGCCTACCGCAGTGCCAGACTCATAGCTGGTATTCAGTAAATGTATGTTGAATGAATAAATTATCGGCATGAACAAAGACATAGGAGTTTGAAATAAATAACATAGTGTACAAGGAAATTATGTTATTCTTTATGTTCTAAAACTAGAACTTTAAGTACAAGGCAGAGAGTGATGGAAGATGATGTTAAAGATACAGATGGGGAAAAATTAAGGAGGGGTTTGTAAAGAGCTCAAATTTTATCTTAAGTAATCATGGGCCACTGACCAGTTTCAAATGGGGAGATTATACAGCCAGTTGCACATGAGAAATAGATCATTCTGGAAATGGGTTTAAGTGGGAGAAGCTTGGTGGCAAGGAGGACGATAAGGAAGCCACTTTATTAGTACTATAGGCAGGAAATGATGAAAGGCTGATTTAGAGACAGAGAGGAGGGAACAAGCATTCTGGGGAGATGGCAGCATAAGCAAACACCTTTGACACCCTCCCACTCCCATCTCAAGCAATAAAGCAGAAGTACGTGGGGATGGAAGGCTTACCTGAGGCTTCACATCCTGAGGATTCAGTAGGAAAATAGAAAAGCACATGCTACTTTCCAGACAAAATTATTTATAGCAATGAGTAGTCTTAAGCATTAATAGACTCCGGAAAATCTGAAAAAACAATCAATCCCATAGCTTACTGAGAGGTTCTGGGCAGGTGATCCCCATGCATCCTGAGAAACATATGGAATAATTTGAAAGTCCCAGCTCTGAGAGAATTCCGCCAGCATCCTTAAGCCAGCCTCCTGATGAGGCAGCATCAATCTTACCCATCTCTTCCTGGTGTCGATCACTGCCCAAGACACCTCCAGTAACCTGACATATACAGGTACTATGAGGACTCACATTGGTGGACATTGGTAGGGAAAGAAATGTCAAATGTCATTGAAAGGATCTCAGGAGCTTGAAAGAGGAACCCAGGCCATATAAACAGAACAGCTGCTTTACAGAGGAGATTTAGTAAAGAAGCAGATGTGAATTTAAAAACGATTGTAAGGAGAATTCTTAAGGAGATACAAGAAGGTATTGCAAAAGATCAATGGGAGAGAAAAAAAGATTTCTTGAAATAAAATTTAATTCTGAATTTAAAAATCCAACAGATGACCTGAATAATAGAATAGAAACTGCTGAAAAATGAAATAAAGATCTAGATCAAATAAAGAAACATATCCGTGATGAAAAGCAAAAATAAAATAAATGGAAATTATAAGTTAAACAATAGGGATCATGAGAAACACAGACCTAATATGGTGAAAATAGGAGTTCCAATGAGAAGGAAAGAAGAAATAATAAACAATTATTTCTTGAGCAAAACTGAAGAGGAAAAAGATTCAGGAAATCTAGAAGATAAATACAATAAGAGTCTTTAATATCATTAATACCATTTGATTATGTTTTTAGAAACAACTACAATCTCTCTGATTAATTTCTGTATTTCCCAAAAGTTTATTTAAGGGGCCTAATACTTCAGGTGTTTTCATTTTTTTCTTTTTTAAATGATGGATTTTTCTTATTAACAGGCACAGAGTAATGCTCTTGGGCTTTAACTTTGTGCTAAGTTAATGAATGACCAATTGTTGCTGATTTTACCTTTTTTATAGTTTTATTTATTTATTTATTTTTCCCCCAAAGCCCCAGTAGATAGCTGTATGTCATAGTTGCACATCCTTCTAGTTGCTGTATGTGGGACGCGGCCTCAGCATGGCCAGAGAAGCGGTGCGTTGGTGCGCGCCCGGGATCCGAACCCCGCCCGCCAGCAGCGGAGTGCGCACACTTAACCGCTAAGCCACGGGGCTGGCCCCTAGGTGTTTTCATTTTAAGAAGTATGAGATAACGCTAATTAATTAAAAACCTATCAAACACAGTTGCTTCCCAGAAAGCTGGAGGTAAATACTTTAAATGTTTCCAAAATTTGCGCAGAAGAGATATACAGCTGTGGACAGGTACACTTCCTTCATGCACGACAAGATGGTTTTTCCACCTCCCCCTCCCATTCAGGATTCCCTGGCATCTCATTATTTACCTTCAGAAATGCACGCCTGTAGGGATAAGGCAGTATATTTCGTGATTGCTGCAAACATAAAACTTTAATCAACTATCCATTGACACAAGTCAATGTTAATTTGTTGTAGTTTATTAGTTAATTTGTTAGCTCAAGGGAACATGATAACAGGTTGCTTGTAAAGGGTAATGGAAATGCTGGCTTAGATTTTCAGGGATGCCAGACCTAGGTAAAAGATTTCATTGGTCCTCAGTGAGCAGAAACAGCCTGGACCTGAGATCAGAAAAGGTAGAGACACTCAGAGGACGAAGAAGAATGCTAAAAGGAGAATTCGTAAGTACAAAAGACAAACTACACCAGCTTCATAAGATTGCTTGGGCTGACCCCGTTTCCAGAGGAAGATATTTTTATGTATCTTTGGGGTTCTGTAGGCCCAATTTCCTATTCAGGGGAGTGAGTTTCCCCAGACTACCAACAAGCAATTCTCAGATAGTAGCTGGGTGTCCTACATTTCAATTCAATTCTGACCCTATCTACCTGGAGACAGCATCAGATTCCACAAGTCAAGTGTTCAGTCTTACAAAACTGACCCCCCATCACCACTTCAGACACCAGTTGCAAGTCCAGGCTGTTACCTGTACTTCTGACCGACTGCCTGTAAAATCAGAAGATCCCATGACCCCCTCCTTCCATGGGTTCAATTAGTTTGCTAGAGCGGCTCACAGAACTCAGGAAACACTTTACTTACTAGATCACCGGTTTATTATAAAAGAATATAACTCAGGAACAGTCAGATGGAAGAGATGCAGAGGGCAAGGCATGGGGAAAAGGCACAGAGCTTCCATGCCCTCTCCAGGGGCTCCACTATCTCTGAATCTTCACCAACACCAAAGCTCTCCAAACCCCGCCCTTTTGTGTTTTCTGGAGGCTTCATTACGTAGGCATGATTGCTTAAATCATTGGCCACTGGCGACTGATCCAACCTTCAGCCCCTCTCCCCTCCTTGGGGGTCAGTGGGGAGGGACTGAAAGTTCCAACCCTCTAATCACTTAGTTGTTTCTCCTGGCAACCAGCCCCCATCCTTAGGTGCTTTCCAAAAGTCACCTCACTAACATAACAAAAGACACATTTATGGCTCTCATCACTTGGGTTATTCCTAGGGTTTTAGGAGCTTGGTGCCAGAACTGGGAACAAAGTCCAAATATTCTTATTATAAATCATAATATCACAATGTACTTATTATTTATCACAGTAATATATATTTAAAAAATATTATTAGCCTGAAGGGATGCATAAATATTTTATAATTCCCATGCTTATAAATTAGTTATAATTGTTTTCAGATTTAACAAGTATATCACACAGGGTCTTGGCAAGAAATGGGTGGTAAACCCAAGGGATTTAACTGAAGAGACTTAAATTTGAGGAGATGTGGTCAGGGTTAAGCAAATTCACAAGAGCTGGTGAATAACCCAGGGACTAGCAAAAGTAGAACACCTTTCCCACACTGTAGGAGGCTGAATAATGGTCCCCCAACGATGTCCACATCCTAATCCCTGGAACTGGGGAATATATTACCTTATATGGCAAAAGGGATTTTGAAGATGTGATTAAATTAAGGATCTTGAGATGGGGAGATTATCCAGGTGGGCCTGATATAATCACAAGGGTCCTTGTAAGAGGGAGGCAATAGAGTTAGAGTCAGAGAGAAGATGTGAGGACAGAAACAGAGATCAGAGATTGGAATGATGAGCTTTGAAGATAGAGGAAGGGGCTGCGAGCCAAGAAGTTTAGGCAACCTCTAGAAGCTGGAAAACACAAGGAAACTGATTCTCCCTACAGACTCCAAAGAGACAGCAGCCCAGCAGACACATTTTAGATTTCTGACTTCCAGAACTGTAAGATAATAAATGTGTGACATTTTAAGCCACTAAATTTGTGGTAATTTGTTATAGCAGCAATAAGAAACTAACACACAGCCCTTGCCATGGAGGGACAAGGAGAGAGGAAGGTGTTAACAGAGCTTAGAAGTAGGTGGAACTGTGGAGGAGGAAAGGCTGGACTGGAACTATGGCCACAGAGGAATGCAACTGTGACAAGAATCCCAGTGAGGTCGAGTAGGGGTGGGGAAGAGAATCAAGACGTTGCTTTCTCTCCTCTGTCTTGTAGACCACTGCCAGTATCTCCCATTGGCTGAATAGAAAGTCAGCCACGGGATGAGGAAGCCCAAGTGAAGTAGGCCATGGAAGTCAGCCTCCTGGCCACAGAGCAGGGCAGAGATTGAGTCTTGTGAAGAGAGGGAAGTTGGGCAAATGAAGAATAACGAGAAGAGCAAGATTATTATAATTTTACCATCCTTGTAACTATAATAATCTGCATTTAAACACTATTTTATACAGAAAAGGATTGTATCATAACGTATCTTAGCCTACTTATTAGAGATTGGAAAATCACTTTTTTTCCTTTCTCTTTTTCAGCCAGAAATTACTGTTGCAGTCTTGACAAAATAAATAAACAGATAAATAAATAAACACAGAGCTCATTATTGTATAATTTTAATGCTGTGGTCACATTTTTGGGGGCAGAATGCCAGACACATGCCACAGTCTCTGAGAGTTGGGAACATCTAACAGGCTTTTAGTTTTCACAGACCTCTAAGGGCTGGGGTCACACTTTCAATAATGTTTTAACTACCCAAAAAGTCTGATGTTGTGATTAAAATTCCACACTGGTTATGTTAAACATTGAGGTAATGGATCCTCATTGGAAGCCTCTTACAGAAACCTTCTTCACAGAGACACGAACTATAAGGGCAAATATATAATGGAAATACTGACAAATAATGTGAATTCTCATCCTCAGAAGCTGGATGAAAGGGAGGTCAGGGAATATCGTCATCTCAGTGAAGACTAGATCTAAAATATCTGAGTTTTTCCTATAGATGTTCAGAAGAAAATACAGTGCCAAGATGTGGCACTTTTGAGATTTCTAGTAAAATATGATTGACACAATAATCCTAGTAATCCAGCCCAAATACTTAATCTCTGATGAAAAAAAGAGTGCTCATGAAATAAACTGTGTTGGGGAGTAGCAGTCACTTCAAATTCAGCATGTCCAAAATAAAACTCTTTGTTCTTTGCACCAATCTACCTACACCTGATTTTTCTCTTGTGCTCTCTCTCCTTAAGACAGTATCACTACTCACTCATGCAACAAGAAACTTGAGTCACCCTTGACTCTGCTGCCTTTCTCATCCCTATTGAAGTTGTCTCTTCTTTCTAAATATCTCTGTGATCAGTTATCCCTTCCATTTTGACCCTTTCTGCCTTAATTCATGGCTCCATCATTTCAGCTTGGACAACTGCAGCTACCACCTAACTGGCCTTCCTATTTCTCCTTTCTTCCTCTTATATTCCATCATCCTCAATTATGTCAAAATAAACTTTCTAAAGACAGTCATATGGTTGTGTTGCTCCCACGCTTAAACATCATCAGTGACACGTGACGTTCACAGGATAAAATCCAGCTCTCTCAATGTGGTTCAGAAGGTTGTCCACTATCTGGCCCCAACTTACCACATCAGGTTACTCACCCAGCAGAGGTTCCTTGTGCTTTAGCTGCACTCAATGCACTCTCTTCTCCAAATACGCCATCTTCTTTCTGGGCCTCCACACCTCCGCTCATTCTGCCAGAAATGCCAGCTTCAGTTTGTTGACCCCACAGACTCCTCTCTCTCTGCCCCAGACTGAATGCTACCTCTGTGAAAAACTACTGGACCCCCTCGCCCCACAGTTAGGTGGACCTTCTTTGACTACTTGTAGCATTTGGTTCAGACTCCTAAGACGGCACTTAGAGAACCATATTTTAATTTGGTTTAAATCTCTCTCTTACTTCCTAAATTATGAGTCACTGAGGGTAGGAACTGGGTCTTTCTCAGGTTATTAAAAACGCTTATTTAATGAACAAACGAGAGGATTCAGTGTCTTCGGTGGTGGGTTTCAATGCAATTTTATAGAAAGGGAAAATTTATAAAGTCAATGACCATGTAGTTACACTGTGTTTGGTTTAAATTGTCTAGTCAGAGGATATCAGGAGTGATAGAATTTTTATATCACTAAATTAAAACTATAAAATATTTGTTTACTCTTCACTACAAAGATAATGTGTGTGTGTGTATATATACATAACACTTGTTTAGTCTTCACTACAAAGATAGTATGTGTATATGTATATATAAGTATTTGTTTACTCTTTACTGCAAAGATGGCAGATAAATAGATACAGATATAGATACTCAAGTAATGTAATAAAAAGAAGGAAGATCAAAAACTTTTTAAAACGAGGAAACATATGGAGGTATTGAGATAAATGGATTAAGTGGAATAGCACAAGTAAGATGACATTTGCAATGGTAAGTTAAGTGTGATCTTTGAGTCACAATGACTTCATCCTCTGTAGCATCACCACAACCTTCTATGTTCTTCACCTGGACTCATGGCACCAACATCCACCCAGTCACCTAAGCCTAAGGTCCGAGCATTAATCCTCCCACCAGCCACCTCTCATGTCCAGTCCTTGAGTTCTGTCTACTTTATTTCTTAAATATTTAAAAAGTA
Organism: Diceros bicornis minor; assembly: GCF_020826845.1. Lineage (NCBI taxonomy): Eukaryota > Metazoa > Chordata > Mammalia > Perissodactyla > Rhinocerotidae > Diceros > Diceros bicornis. The sequence continues at coordinate 33,956,513 of NC_080748.1, read as the reverse complement.
ATAGCCACTAATATAGTGCCCACTCTCTGTTGGGCACTATTCTAAGCACATGATCTAGATTAATTTATTTAGTCCTACCCATACTCCTATGGTGTGGGTACTCCTATTACTTTTCCTATTTTGTAAATGAGGGCTCAGAGAGTTTAAGTAAATTGCTGTGGTTGCATAGCTAGGAAATAGTGGAGCTACACTGTGAACTCAGACACACTGGCTCTAGGCAGTTTGCTTAACTCTGCACTTGACTGCCTCTCCTCAGGCCCCCTGCCCCGACTAACACACACCATCTCTTACCTGGATGCCTACACCTCTTTGTAACTTGTCCACCTGCCTCCAGTCAGTCACATCTCAAATCCAACCTCAACTGAACCCCAGAGTCACATATTTAAATTGCCCATCCAATACCACTTCCATACTTAAAATCCACCAGTGGCTTCCTGTTTTAAACCTGTTTTTACTTCTGTCGTTGCTGGAAATTGTACGCTTGTTTGGAAATTGTACGCTTGTTTAAGTGCTTGTTGATTTTGGACACAGAACTTTTTCTTCAAATGAAAGTTTAATAGAAAACTTGATAAAAAAAGGTCTAACGTGAGTAGCTCAGATTGAAGCTTTATCCTTGTGATGGTCCAGTGGTTCAAGAAGGGCGTCTAAGGAATCCCCAAGTGGAGATGTGAAAGCAGCATGAGAGATACTTGAGAAAGCCAGGCCACTAGTCCCTGCATCAGCCAGCCAGGTGAGAAGCAGTCCTGGAGGCCTAAGGGGGATAACAGACACAACCGGTTGCTGATGAATGCGGGGCTAGGCATAGAGAAGGATCCTCAGCAGTGGCCCAACACTCACTGTTTTTCTACTCCAGGATCCTCCCTTCCTCTTGGCCAATTTCCTTTCTCCAGGCCTTGGGACTTTCTTCCTTGCTTCACGATCCCCAGATCTTAATGTCCCCAAGATTTTTTGACTGAATATTTGCCATATCTAATAGAACTAGACTGCACTAGGTAGAGCCTTGCCAAAAGATGCTTCCATCCAATAGATTAGTGGCTCTCAAGTGTGATCCTCAGACTCTAGGGTCCCTGAGACACGTTCAGGGGGTCCTTAAGATCAAAGCTATCTTTATAGTAACACTAAGATCATAATTTGCTTTTTTACTGTGTAGACATTTGCACTAATGAGTAAAATGCTGGAGCCATAGCACAAATCAAGTACAGTTAACATGAAAACTGTGTTAGTAGTCACTGTATTCTTCACTGCTACACACTTTATAATTAAAAAGAAAACAAACCAGTTTCACTTAAGAATGTCCTTGATGAAGCAGTAAAAATTCTTATTTTTTTTTTTGCAAGGAGGACTAGCCCTGAGCTAACATCCAATGCCAGTCCTCCCCTTTTTTCTTGAGGAAGACTGGCCCTGGGCTAACATCCGTGCCCGCCTTCCTCCACTTTATATGGGATGCCGCCACAGCATGGCTTAGCAAGTGGTGTGTCGGTGCGCACCCGGGATCCGAACCTGCGAACCCTGGGCCGCCGCAGTACGCACTTAACCGCTGCGCCACCAGGCCGGCCCCTCTTATTTTTATTAAATCTTAATACTTGAATATACATCTTTTTAAGGTTATGTGGGAAAAAACGGGAAGTCTACATTGAAGTACTTCTACTACATAACTAAGTATGATTGTCATGAGGGAAAGTACTCACATGATTGAGTTGCAAGATGAAGGAATAGGAGACAGACTATGCTTTTCAGACTTGGGTATTTGGCAGATATTGTCTGGTAAATGAACCAAGTGAGCCCGTCAATTTAAGAAAAACAACTGGTAGTATTTTTGCCTATGATACAATTCAAGCTTTCAAGGACAAATTAGAATTTTGAAAAACTCCTATCTGCCACTGTGAACTTAATAGCATCCCAATACTAAAGCCTTTCCTGATAAAATCAGTGGTGATGTTAGTGAATGCAGGTTTTTGATATTGTATAACGAAATATGTCAACGTTTGGAAGAGCTGTGGAACTCAGTGAATGAATATTTTCCAAACAACCAATACCTGTGTTACAAAATCATGGCTGGGTAAGAGACACATTCAAAGAGAAAGACAGACCAATGGATGTTATTGTAACAGAGGAGGAAAACGTCACTGAAGGTTTTAGACTCCACAGTGCAAATAATGGCTAAGAAATGACCACTTGTTGAGTTTGGTCTAGTAGAAAAGAACACCATAATTATCAGGAAAGGCGATTAAAATATTCCTCCCTTTTCTAACTCTGTGTTCTCCTGAGGCTATACTTTCTTCATACACTTCAAGAAAAACAGTGTATCACACCAAAGTGAGTACAGAAGCAAATAGGAGTGTACAGTTGTCTTCTAGCAAAGAGATTTGCAAACATAAATAATGCAACTCTATTCACTAATATTTTTATTTTTAAAATGATAGTTAGTTTTCATAAAATATACAACCCGTCGTTACTGCAAATGAGTAAAAAATTTATCTGTTTGAATTTCTAATATGGTAAATATTGATAGATATAACCCACATTAAAAACGCTTTTGGGGGTTCCCATTTATAAGAGTTAAAAGATCCTGAGACTAAAAAGTTTGAGAACTGCTACTATATAGACAATTACAGAAATCTGAGAGCCACTCAAGTTCAAGTTTTCTTAAGTTCTATAAGCTTGACATTAAAATTATACAAAATTAGCATTAAAAAAATACATGTATTTATTCCTCCTTGTTGTCCAGGCATATTATGCCTTTAAGTTTGCTGCATGTTTTCCTAGCTCAATTAGGCTATCAGTATTTTTAGAGAGGGACATAATTTGGGGCACTTTCCTCTTTAACACTTAGTCTTCTCCCGAATCCAGTCCTCTGCTATTGGAATGCCAGAAACGTGTATATTCCTTTCTTTTACTGGTTCATTCATTTTACAAACACTCTTCAAGCACTGTGTTGAGGTAGTAGAAATACAAAGATAATGATTTCTCTCAGGGAACTTATAGTTTAGTAGGTGAGACAGAGAAGTAAATTAAAGATTATGAAAAGAAGTTTCACAGCTATGATAAACATATGCTCACTGCACAATAAAGAATCATAGAGAAGTAGTGCCCAACCTAAGTAGGGCTATCAAGAAAAGTTTCAAAAAGACAAGGGGCCTTAACTGAATGTTTGAAGATAAGTCAGTAATCAGGTGAGAAAATCAGGGAAGATCAATCCTGGCAGGAGAGACCAAATGCCTAAAGGTAGAGAGGTAAGAAATGGGAGGGTACAAGAAGCTCTGTGCTGCTGGGGCATAAAGTGTGAGGCTGGAGGGAAAATATGAGGCCATAAATGAAGTAGAAACCGGAAGAGGATATAAGCCACGGTAAGGAGCTTGAAAGCAATCTGATCTGCCAATGATGCTCAAGGGGCTCCGTGAAGCCCTAGCAAGGACTGAGAACTGCAGGTCTGTGGAATGCTGGGTATGGCCAGCACAATGCTCTAAAATGGATTGGAATGCTTTTCTCCGATTTACCAGTCTTCAACACTCCCCGTGGTCCTGTCTTTTGTCTCTCCTCTTCCTGTTCCTTCAGTCCCTGTATGTTCCCCTGGCTACTGACCATCTTACTGACACTGAGGCCATTTGTATGGTACTGTCCATTCGTGTCCTACAGGGGTCTCTCATTTAGTTTTCACCAAATCTTGTTCATTAAACCCTTGATGTGTGAAGCCCCCTCCTCCCCCCACCACCCAAAAAAAGATTAAAAATTTTTGGAAATCAGTGAATACTAAATCCCTTTTCTGGAGATTTACAATATATATTTGCACATTAATGCCACTAACAAGATCTGCGTTAAACAAAACACAACCGATTTTGTTTAACAGAGTATTTTCCAAGCTAATCTGACCATGGAACCACCTCTTTTATTAACATCTAGAACAGCCATTTTCGAAGCGTGGTCTGGGAATGCCTGAGTCTCTGGGATCTTCCCATGAGTTCTGTGAAATCAAAAGTATTTCGTAATAAGACCAAGGCATTATTTTCCTTTTTCATTCTCATTCTCTCAAGAGTGTTCAGTGGAGTTTTCTAGAGGCTGCACGATGTGCAATATTGTAAGAGATGAAATACAGAAGTGGATAGGAGGATCAATTAAGCCAGATAGTAAAGAGGTCTGAAAAAATGTAAAACAGTTCACTTTTCTCCATACTTTTTAAAAAAAGAATCTGCTTACTTTTTATAAAACTGTCCTATGTTAACATGCTAATATGTTAAAAAAAATCTCTTAGTTTGGATTTCTAATATGCCAAATGTTTACAAATATAACTCACATAACCAGAAGCTCTTTAGGGTCCTCATTAACTTGTAAGAATGTAAAGGGTTCCTGAGACAAGAGTTGAAAACTGTTGATCTAGCAGAATTACTGGTAGTGGGTAACTATTATTTTTGGCTGCCCACCAGCACAGCATCAATTCCTTATCTTTTTGATATCTGCACTTTAACTCTTCTTTGGGAATTGTCTCTCCCCTCCTCTCGGTCCACGAAGTTCAGATTGGGTTAAGTCGATCCCTAGGCCCAAGCCAGGCCTGAATCTAGACTTAACATTACATTTTTCAACTACATGAAACAATAAATTATCACTTGAGTCCAAAAGAATACACCAGTCTTAATATACCAGTGTACAGTACCAGCAGATACAGTGTGAGAAATGTTGATCTAATCATTGTGCTGTTTGTAGCTGAGTATTGACACAAACTTGAGTCTTTGATTGTGTTCTTGGTCTTGGTATCTCTTAACACATATTAATTTACTAGGGCTTTGACTTAACTATTTTATGATTTTGTTAACAAATTAACTGGTTAACTAATATAATAATAAATATATTAATGAATTCACAGTAAATAAGACAGACATGTCCAATTGGGAAGATATATTAAACAAATAATTATAATAACATAATCATCCTCTGCTTAAGATAGCACCCTGGTCACTTTCTTCCTGAGTAGCTGTTACTCAGGCTAGTTTTAACCATATCTTTGCCCAAGAAGCCTTCTCTGACTCCCCAGAACAGGGAGAGAATAGGGCCCCACTGTTATTATAATGGTCTTATTGTACTTGCAGTTTGCCTTCCTCACGATTCATACAGCACTCATCACGATTTTAGTTAATTATTTGTGTGATGATTTGGTCAATGTTTCTTTCCCACTAGAGTGTAAGCTCCATGTTTATCTTGATCACAACTCTGTCTCTAGGATCCAGCTCAGTGCTTGGTAGATAGTGGGTTCCCACTAATATATCTGTAGGTGAATGAATGGATGCACGAGTGTCGTGATAGAAGAAGACAAGGGTGCTATCAGAGATTAAAGGAGGGTGGCCACCTTGGGTTTGGAAAACAGAGAAGGACTTCTGGAGATGTGACATTGAGCTGAGAGAAGAAGGACGAGTAGGGAAGTCATCCAGGTGTGCAGACATGGGAGATGGGAGAGCTAGGGGTAGCATTTGAAGCTGATGTAGAAAAGGAGTCTTGAGCCAGCTTGTGAACGACTATTTGAAGTTTTTATCTTAAGAGTTTAGACTTTATGCCAACAATACTTAGAAGCCATTAAAGGATTGGAAGTAGGGAAATGATACATCTTTTTGCTTAAAGGAAATCCTGATCAGTGTGTATAGAACTGTTCAGGAGCAAGCAAGATTGGCAGTGACTAATTCAGATGAGAAATAGTGTGGCTTGGACTGGGATAGAGGCACGGGCTCTGCAGACTCCTTCAATCATTTTTTATTCAATACATATTTACTGTGCACCTGCTAGGAAATGAGTTTATAGAGGTGAATAATACAGATAAAGTCCTTGACATATGGGGTTTATATATTAATTGGGGAGTGGAATGTTGACAAATGAATAAGTAAATAAATAGGCCAGAAAGGTTACCTTTGAGGAAGCAACAAGCAGACTGACAGTGGAGTTTCCAATCCAGCCTATGGATGCCAGAATATGATGGGATGACATCTTTAGGGCACTAAAGGAAAATAACTGCCAAGCAGTAGAAATGTCAGATGAGGAACTCTGTAGGAATGTAATATACAGCCCTCTATAGGAAACTGCTGGGTCAAACATACCTGAACATGGTCCAGATATTTGAGGGACCTTCTTGTAATCTGAAGATTAAGATGTCAAGGAATAAAAAACACGTATAAAACATTGAAAAAGAATGGAAGGAGCTACAATAAAGTCATTGTGAGTTTAGTTGTTATAACACATGCTAAAAATCTTTGATCCTAATAAAGATTTATAAAAAGAATGAAATATAGAATTGTTTCCCAAAAGAAGAAGAAGGAAAAGGAAGAGGAGGAAAACAACATCCATTTCCCAAAGTTAACAAACAAAAAGCAGGAAGAGGCCCAGGACTGCGTGGAGTAGAAGGTTAATGTTGTTTCTACATTGGAGTCTGAATTGTCTTTTTCCTTATCAAACTTGATATACATACTCATATACATGCTAAAAGCATTTTTGAATTTGAACAAATCATTCATTTGTATGAGTGCTGTTTAATCCAATCTAGTTGTTTTTCAACATGTGCTGAGTTCTAAGTGTTCCATTTAGAGCACAAGCTTTAATAACTCAGAGATGTGTCATTTGTGATAAATCTTGCCTATAGAAGTACCCGTTAGAGAACTATGCAGAAAGAGGACGCAAAATTAAAAAGTATTAATAAAAAGTGGAAATATCCTAAGTTTTTATATGTGTTTAAAATGGCCAGCACCTCCCTTCCTTCCAGCTGAAGATGTATCAGAATGTGTGGGCAAAGTTCATATTTTCATTTTCTCACTGAGGGGCACAATTCTGAGCAGAGGCTTTTAAAAAGCCCTGGAAAGTTTCCGTTAGCAACGAAACTAACATTTAACTACACTTCAACTTTGTGTAACATCCCTCGTTCCTGATTGACAGTTGGATGAGGTCTCCTGGGTTGCCTACGGTCTGAGCGTACACCCCTCTTATCTTTGGGGTACTACTGAGCAGTAAGAATGGCATATGGCAAACTCTGTAGGAATGTAATATATGGTCCTATATATGAAGCCGCTGGGTCCTACCCCTCTCTCTGTACTTTTTTTTTTTAAAGCCAGAGTTGATGTCTATTGGATCTCTGCCGCCACATTCAAAACCTGCGTCACTCAAAGCCACTTTGAGGGTGCAGAAACAGGGATTTGGGAAGGAGGTTCTGGAATTTTCTAAGTCGGCCAAAATACTTAATTTGGAACCTAAATTTGGAACCATGACAGAGGCTGCACCCTTAGGATCCCTAAGGACGTTCCTTGCTGAATTTTTTTGGGGGCGTGAGGTGGGGGAAGAGGCAGACAGGAAGGGCCTTCAGAGATCACCAAGTCCAACTTTCTAAATCCTATAAGAGAAACTGAGGCTTAGGGATGCAAACTGTCCGAGGAATGTCTGTGATGTCACATTTCCCCTTTACCAAGGCACTCATCTGCATCTCCCTCAGCCCATCTCTTTGACCTCCAGACAGGCAGCTGAGGATGGGCAACTGCCGTCTAGAACCCTGGAACAACCCACAGCCTCCTCCTCTGAGGGCCCCGATGGGGAGGAGGACTTTAGTGAGAGTAAGAAAGAGAGGGAGGGCGAAAGGAAGGAAGGGGAGCCAGAGGTGGGAGTGGAAGAGGCAGCCTCGCCCGGGGCTGATTGGCTCCCGAGGCCAGCCCTCTCGAAGAGGTTTATAAGAGTTGGGGCGGCCGGGCGCCCTGCCCGCTCGCCCGCGCGCCCCAGGAGCACTGCCCGGCTCGGAGCACCCCACGTCGAGGCCCGCCTGGCCCCGCGCCGGCTCCTGCCTTTGGAGTTGGCGGCGGGAGGACGAGCACGGACCGAGAGACGGAGGCGAGCGCCCGAGCCAGCGGGCCGAGCGCCATGCGCCGCGCCAGCCGAGACTACACCAAGTACCTGCGCGGCGCCGAGGAGATGAGCAGCGGGGGCGCCCCGCACGAGGGTCCCCTGCACGCCCCGCCGCCGCCCGGGCCGCCCGCGCCGCACCAGCCCGCCGCCGCCTCGCGCTCCATGTTCGTGGCCCTCCTGGGGCTGGGGCTGGGCCAGGTCGTCTGCAGCGTCGCCCTGTTCCTCTACTTCAGAGCGCAGGTGAGTGCCCGCCTCCCCAGGGGCGCGCGGGCGGGGCGCACCCACCTCGGTCCTCCCGCACTCGTGGGAAACTGAGTCTGGCTGCCTGGCCCCGCTACCCAGATCTTGCATATTCAGGAGGGGAAAGTGACTCTAAAGCGGGGGCGTCCGGCTCGGGCACAGCCTGGCGCGGGGTCGGCGCCCTCTCCTCTGCTCTCGGCGTACGCACCCGCCCCGCAGCGCGCTGAGGCTGGGCTCGCCAGGCCTGGTGCGTTTGAATTTCCCCCGGTGAGACAGCATTGGCCGCTCACCTCTTCTGGAAATGATTGCACACTTTACCTCCCCTTCCATTTCTCACTTGGAGCTAAAAATTAACTCACGTCCGCTCAGGAAAATAGTTTGAGCGCCTTCATTTAGTCATGGACCCTTTCCCTCCCGCCCACCACCTGGAGGATTTGGGTTCCTGGGGCTGGCTGCTTGGCAGGTATGCTCGGGGCCACAGGGCTTGAGGGGCGCGCCGAGTGGAAGGTGCATGTGGTGCCGGCAGCGTCCGGAGCACCAGCGGTGATGCTCAAGTCGCCAGATGGGCCAAAGGACGTAGGGCGACGAGACAAGCCTGGTCTCAGGGCAGGGGCTCCGCTCGCGCGGGGTGAAAGAAAGATCCACGTGCCTTCCCTTGAGGTGGGCGGAGGAGGGAAGCGAGGTGTGTGTGACGGTAGTGAAGTTCTCTCCCTTGGCACAGCCTCGCTACAACCTAGCAAATAACCAACCTTTTAAAAGACAAGGAAGGCGGCTCAGAACTGCAGAGAGAGAGTAGAAAGGAAGGGGTAAATTTGTAATATTATGCTTTCTGGCGGTTTATGCTCTTGTGTTTTCTTGGAAATTGCAGTGCAGTCGGTTGGATTCATTCAAATATTCTTGTCTGGTGCCGTGAACTCTTTCTCAGAGGAAGTGGAGGGCTGACTGTGCATTTTTTTTTTTTAATGGGAAAAGAGAGTTGAGTTTGGACTTCATTGGTTTTCAGATTCAAAGGTGATTACTAAACCAAACTGGACGCATCAAAACGTGGCATTGCTTGGGTTGTATGGGTTTTCGACATGTGCCAGAGTCTTGAACTTTGTTGCTTGTAATCGTAGGCTTATTGTTAAAAATTCATTGTCCACTAGTTTGCGTTTTATAGAACTAGTTTGATTATCTACTGAAACAAAGTTAGAAATACTGTGAGCAATACTTTAGAAAATTTGTATTTGTATAGTAATATACATAATGTTTACCTATTGAGAGAGTTTTTTCTAAAAAGACAACTTTTGAGTGGTTTACTTGCAACATCGATTACACAAATCTAGATGAAACTTATGGAACGTTTTTCTTTCACTGCAGTACACTGCAGTCAAGAATGAGTGGTTTAATCCATTTTCCCACCCAGCATGTTGTTTTTCCCTCCGTTTAATGCTTGTGCATCGAGCGCCTGCATTGCTCATGACACTATTAAATGCTGTGGAATATGAGTTAAAAATCATTTATTTAACATACAATGTCCACCTACTGTGTGCATGGCATGGTACGAGGTAACAGAGGGGACTGCAACAAAAGACTTAAAATTCTCAGTCAAACAAGAGAGCAGCCTTCAGAAAACGGACAGAAGATGCAGTAGTTCTCTATCTTATCTTTTCTAACACCTTAGGGATATGACATTTTCACAGCAGTAATAGTCTAGTGAGTGTTCAGCATTGAAAGAGTGGTAAGGAATGAATGAGCTTTAGAGACCACGAGCAGCTTAGATTGGCAGGAACGGTGGAAATTGGTGTGGCCATGGAGGAAAGAGTGACCTGCTGGGCTGTTATGACAGTTGTTCAGCTTCTCCGTAGGAATTCTTGATATTAATGGTCTGGCGGGCTGAGGGGTCTAACCTTCTGATGATCACTTGTCATAACTTAGCAGTTGATGTCACATGGATAATAGTGAAACTCTCAAAACCTTATTCTGAAGTAAACATGTCAGTTAGTAAACCTAGCTAGAAAACTTTCATTTGGAGAATTTAATGTCATCAGATTTCTGGGTACAATTTTCCTAAATGCATGAAAATTGGGTTTCTCTAAGACTTATGCAAAATATATTAGCCATTACTCTGAACCCAATTTTGTACTGCATTTCTAAAAGGTCATCACCTTCAGTAAAGAAATAATATTAGGAGCAATGTGTTCATAGGACTATACCACTAGATCTAGTTGCATTTTATTGAGTATGGTTTCTACATTTGATACCTAAAGGAGTCCTAATCATTTAGATACATTCTGAAGTAGTTACAAATGAAATGCTATAATGACTGGAATTTGTTTCAAAATAATAGGTGGGGAGGGTTGGGGGTAAGGAGGTGGTTGTCTATAGATGAAACAAGATTGGCCATGCATGGTAATTTTGGAAGCTGTGTGATGGGTACTTGGGGGTTCACTGTACAATTCTTTTCACTTTTATATATGTGGAGGCCTTCTTTCAAAGTTCTAGCTAAGAGAATAGACTCAATTTAACCTGTCACTGATTTGATATTTTCATATCAGCTCCTTGGATTAGAACTTGGTACCAAATAAGAGAGAGCTTTTTGATTTCCACTAAAGTTGGGGGTCAACTACTTGGGATTTCTGAATGCATTTGAATTAGAATGAAATCATCTAGTATCAGTAATATATTTGCAGTTTACAGTAAAAAACATGAGAAAAGGGGGAGCCAGTTTTATTGTTTTTGTTTAAAGGCAGCGGGGGACGCTATGCAAATCCTCAAGAAAAAGCAGTTTAATTTAGTTTTAAATGCAATTAAAAGAATGCCTAGAGTAGTGTAAAAATTACAGTGACTTTTCAGAAATTCTTTTCCTTCTTAACTCCTGTTTGAATAGTTAAAAATGAATCAGCCTCCTGAATTTTTGCAGATTGCCTGTGCCTAGATTAAAAAAAAAACGCACTAGATCCAGTGTAGATTGGCTTTTCCCCCACCAACCTTGCCAGAGAAAAAAATAGCATGTGGCTTGTGCTATATATTTACCACATAGTATTCATGCTTTGGTTTACAAAGAAAAAAAAAAAATTCTTCCAAAAAGTTGCTTGTGAAATTGATGTGCGTGTTTTTTTTTTAACATCCACACAACCATATTCAAAGTTTAGAGTTTAGCTACAAGATAAGCTTTTCAGAAAACTCGAGCTCTATTGCCCTTTTAACTTCTTCCCCCAGCCCCCCAACATGCACCCCAACCTCCCTGGCTGTTTGTTCCCCAAACAGGAGAGCAGTCACTGCTGAAAATCTGATGTAGAGGTACGCAGGCTGCCTGTGTGAAAAAGCAGATAACAAAGCAGCACAAATGTCAAGCATCCTGCCTCATTTAACCCTACAAGTGATTAAATTCCAAGGAAGTTTAAAAAAAAAAGTTCATTTCATAGGCACTATGTCATCCGATAAATGCATTTTAAAAGTGGATTTTAAATCAGATATTCAAGATTTAATGTTTTCAGGCATTTCTAGGTACAATGAATTCACTTGTAACTCAGTTTACTGTGATTCTTTGATGAGTTTCTGTGTTCCTCTGTCGAGTATAAGTTCCATGAAGGTAAGGACTGCCTGTTTTGCTCACTACCGTGTTCATAACATCTAGCCCAGTGCCTGGCATGTTTAATTTACTGAAAAAGCTTTTCAGATAATTTGCAATGCTAGAAATGTAGCCATTTCTAATTAACATGTAAGTTATTAATAACATGTAAGTTATCTAATCAGTAGGTAAAATAGGCTAAGAAGTATAATTTTTCAGTCGTGCAAATTCTCTCTCCAGACTTCTGTGTCAGGAGATAGGTTGTGGGGTAAGAGATACATTCATTCAATCACTTGATGAGCATTTGTGGAGTGCACAGCGCAGAGACCACAGGAGCACAGGTTGTGTGCGTGTGTGTGTGTGTGTGTGGTTGGCCCTGCATCCCTGCACCTCTGCTCCTCCCTTTTCTCCTGGTCTCCATTTTCAGGAAAGGAGAGCTGCAAGAGCATTGGAACAAGAAAGACATTTGGTTGTAGGTTAAAAAGAAATTTCTAATGGATGATCCTTAAGTAAACAAAATAAATGAGTATATCAAAATTAATTATGCCAGGCTTTCATGATTTCTTTTGGGAAAACAATTGGTGACATTTTTTTAGCTCTAAAGTTACCTTCTGAAACAGTGATTCTTAACTGCACATTCGAAGCACTCGAGGAGATGTTTATTAAATTGGCCGGAGGTGGGATCTGGGCATGGACATTTTTTAAGAGAGAGGGGGCAAAATCTTTGCATTATATTTCTTTGCATCAAATCATTAACTATTGTTAACTGTTGCAGTATTTTTGTACTAATTGATGTTTCTTGTGAAAACATTTTTAAAATTGGTCTCCAAGGAAATTTGAAGTCATTTTAATAGCGGAAAATCTATATTTGCATACCTGATATTTGAAAGCATTACTTCTCAAACTTTAATGTGCATCAGAATCACCTGGGATCTAGTTAGAATGAAGGTTCCCAGGCAGTGTGCCAGGGCGGGGCCTGAGATGCTGCATTTCTAACAAGCTACCGGTGAGCCCAGGACACTGCAGGTGCTTGGACTACGCCAGTGGTGAGAGTATTCAGGACTGCTGTTTCTGTTGGATGATGCTTAGCTTGTCAGCAGAATTCAAGCTTAACCAAGTTTAGGGTCCCCAGGCATTTCCCCACGGACACCACATTGTTCCTTCAGCTCAGCAGTTTTTGGGTGGTGAGCCAGCGGAGGCCTGTGCATGATTCTTCTTTCTTGAGGTCTGAACCCAAGGACCCTTCATATCAGTTGCCCAGGCTTCTCTGGTTTTGTGGGAAACATTGGCATAAGTGAGCTTATTTTTTTAAGTACGTGATTGAAAGCTTTCCTTATATAAAAACTGATGTATTCTGATTCATACTAGTTATTTTAAAGAAAATGTGAAAAATAAATGTGGATTGCACATAGTTTTGCTTCATGAGTGATATCTCTCCCATGGTTATAGATAATCCTTACATTTGCAAGACTGGAATAATAAAATTCGTATTCGTGGGTGCACATTTGTTGAAAGACTATCATTTGGTTTTGAGAATTTCAGAGATGGATAGGGTACTTTCCATTTTATTTCTGGTGGTTGGTTAATAAACTCACACACCTTTCTGATTTCTTTAAAAAAGATAATTAAAACAGGGAATGCGAGACCTGGTATTAATTGACTGAGCTTTGGTTTTTGTAAACTTATGTATTTTTTCCCTTTTTCACCTGGTTTGTACCTACTAAAAGCAAATGCACATGAAGTACCTTGAATTTTTGAAGGAAGAGGACAATAAATTAAACTATTATTATTAAAACAATTGATGGCTAATTATCTCTACCCTTTACTTGGCAGTTGAAACCACTATAAAGGTTTAACAGAGCCCCGGGAGAAGCGGGCAGACAATTTAAAGATAAGAGTAGTATTTAAAGAAATGCTTATGCTGGGACCTGTTTCAGCCAGACAATCAGCTAGTAACTTGATGAGGATATTTTGGGTGGAACAATCCATACAATACAAGAATTTTAGCATCCCCCCCAGCACTTATCCGTACAGCCTGCTCACCCCATCCAGCCCTCCTCATCCCAATGTGATACCAAATATCCCCTGCATGTATTCTCAACTATGTCTGGCAGACGTACCACTCCAGGTTAAGAAACGCTAATGAACATGATGTAATCTATGCAGAAATAGAAGTATAATGATGTACACTTGAAATTTATACAATGTTATAAACCAATGTTACTGCAATAAACAAAAAATTAAAAAAAAAAAGAAACATTAATGAAAGGCTGAATAAAAAGGGAAATTATGCTTCTGGCTTCAGGTGCTTTTTGGGACTAGGAAATGGATTTCTCTGGCTGATTAAAATATACATTGATTAAGGAAAAAGGCCCCGTAAACATGGTGGCTAAAGATGATGTTAATTTCACCTGATTTATGTAGGCTTCTTGCTTTGAACATCCAAATGGGCTTCATAATCCCATCTAGCATGCTGCATATGACTTAGAGACAAAAATCTTCCTCTACCTGCACTGACCACGTGTGATTTCCTTGATGCCCTTCCCATCTATGAGGACTTGCATGTCGTCAAATGATTTTGATCATTTCCCCATGAATCACATGTGTGCACTTGTGTTGTGGATGATAGTCACAACTCATCAAAATGAATTAGAAGTCAGTGTTTTCACCAACTTGAGGGTAATTGTATTAACTGTTAATCTTTGGGGACATAGAGACTCTTGCAAGAATGAATTCTTTTGTCCTTAAGTCACACCTTATAAAAGAGCAGAATGATCAACGATAACCACTCTAACGTACTTACAATTTTTTTTCTCAGATGGATCCTAATAGAATATCAGAAGATGACACTCACTGCATTAATAGAATCTTCAAACTCCATGAAAACGCAGATTTGCGAGATACAACTCTGGAGAGTCAAGACACAAAATTAATACCTGACTCGTGTAAGAGAATTAAACAGGCCTTTCAAGCAGCTGTGCAAAAGGTGAGTCCACACTGAGGCTATAAGTCAAGGGCTCCTGTGTCTCTACTAATACTGAAAATCAAAACTAGCTGAGTGCTGTTGACTTTGTTCTTTTTTATTTTAATAATCTGCAAAAGAGCTAAAGAGAATTTTTAAAAGGGATTTGCAAAATTCTTTTGAAGTTGGTAGTGGTTGATTATGGTGACTGGAGACGTTCATACAAATGTTCTTTTCTTTTCTTTTCTTTTTTAAGAGGAGGGATTTAAACTTACACTTGGACGGAGGACAAAGATGGTTTGTGGTAGTCAGTGGGTCAGTTTGCTGGTTTGAATTCCCTGGCCTAGAAACCATTCCCTCAGTTCACAGGACTCTCTGGTAGCTGTTTTCTTTATATTTAGTTTTGTAATGGTAGGAGCCCCTATTCCACGTCTGTTGATCCAGGGCTCTGTTGAGAATAATTGTAACTGGTCCATTTTTGTCATCTGTGGTGAGGAGGTAAGCAAGCAGAGCAGAAATGATGCGGTGGGTGAGACGGAAATTCTATGTCTATTTTCTCATTTTTTGGGGAGCTGGGTGAGAAAGGAGGAGATGGGGACAGAGAAGACCAGTGACTTCTCTTATATCTCCAATTGAGAAACACTGTAATAACTGTTTTACTTTCCTGGATATAGCCACTTGAGAATTCTGCAGCCTGGGAATTATTTTACTTATTAACTCCACCAAAAACTGGGTAGAACTCAGTAACTCTAGTGCGTGCACACCTGCATGCATGCACACGTACATGGATTCTTGCATCTACCCATACATCCCAGCCTCTATTTTGCAACTCCCTGGCCTACTTTTGATCACTTTAGAGTAGATCCTAAAGTTCTCAGAGTCCTTAAATCTAAATTGAATTTTAATTTAGTTTATTTTTTAAAAATCCACATATAATAAAATTTTTTTAAAAAGAGGATGTGTATTGAAAGTAGAAATAGGGAGATGAAGCTGTTATGTAAAACCAACTGATAAAGGTAAATGTCTGTAACACCCTTAAAGTTGATAGTTGCTGTACGTTATCAAATCTAAGATACCCCAATTTTCAGCTTACGTCGTTACTTCATGAATCACAAAGAAAGAAAAAAAAAGTTGGCTAAAAAATTAAATATGATCGTCATAGATTCTAGTTGCATCTTTGTTTCAGAGATACTAAAATGTAAAAAAATGTGCATCATAGCATCAATGTACATATTGCTGTAATATCTATAAGAAAGCATATTGCTTATGAAAATCACATCTTCATTATAAGTAGTCTGGGTGCTTAGTTTATGCAGTAGATGTATATTTTAAAATGTAGGCTTAAAATTGGTGGTCTTTTTATCTTACATTGTAACTTTTGAGGCATAGTAACAGCAATTCTGCTAGTCTATTCATTTTTGTTGTTTTGTTTTATATTTCATTTTCATTAGTCTGCTTTTTATCTCACTTAAGAAGCTTATCTCCCAAATATTGAGTAATCTCTCTATAAACAACTATATACACGTACTAGAGGTATTCTATTAGTTCAAAACTGAATCCCTTATTAAGGTAATTCTGGTTAGGTAAATGATTGTCTCCTAATTTTTTGTTTAGATCCACCCATATTGTATCTCTTTAAAATGAAGAGATAAACTTTTACTTTTATGGGTGTCCATTCTTTTTTTTTTTCTGGCTGGGGAAGATTTGTCCTGAGCTATCATCTATTGCCAATCTTCCTCTTTTTTGCTGAGGAAGATTTGCTCTGAGTTAACATCTGTTGCCAATCCTCCTCCACTTTGAATGTGTGCTGCTGCCAGAGCATAGCCATTGACAGACGAATGGTGCAGGTCTGCACCCAGGAACTGAACCCGGGCTGCTGAAGCAGAACACACTGAATTTAACCACTAGGCCACCAGGGCTGGCCCTCGGTATCCATTCTTAAAAACTATCTCTTGGGTTTCTTTTGGAAGAATAAGTATGCAAAATCAGCCAAGATAGTTTTGAAAATAATAATATTAAGAAGAACAGATACTATTAACATTTATTTATGGGAATGCAACAATGGTTCATCTTAATAGTCAAAGGAGAAAAATGTTATTATCTCATAGAAACTGAGAAATGATTGACAAAATTTTGCATTTATTTCTGATGTTTAAAGTCCATCAGAAAATAGAACAAGATGGATTCTTACTGTTATCCTACGTAGCTCAAACTAAAAGTTAGCTAATGATGAAAAACAGGGACATTTCTCTTAGGCAAGAACACATCAAAGATGCCCACTGTCCCCATGTTATTTAACATTATTCAGAATGTGCTACCTAATGTAATTACACAAGAGAATGAAATAAGAAAAAAAATGTATGTATAAGAGGAGAAGGCAGAATTTGTGTGTGATAAGATTATATTCTTGGGAAAATTCAAAAGAAACTAAAAGGCTGCAAGCAAAAAAAAAAAAAGAAATCAGTTTATAAAAATCAAGTAATAATCACTAGTTGTCCCTATTTCAAACAATAATTAGAGAACATGAATGAAATATTCCTCTCATAATTTTTTAAATCCCTAAAAATAAACATAATAAGGAACATACAAAGCTTATGGGAATAAAACTAGAAAACTCTACAGAGGCACTTAAAATAGGATTCAATTATGTAAATACAGAACTATGCAAAGTGATAATCCATGAAAGAGAGCAAACACCTTAGAGTAGAATTTATTATATGCATGTGAATGTATTTGTGTATATAATTTGATATAATACAGAATTATTTTAAATAAATGGACATAGTTTGAATTATTCAAGAAAAGTACAGAGGGACAATTTATTTACTATTTTTTAAAAAGCCATAACTGGGGGCTGGCCCCATGGCATAGAGGTTAAGTCTGGCACACTCCACTTTGGAGGCCCGGGTTCATGGGTTCATTTCCCGAGCGTGGACCTACACAGCTCATCAAGCCATGCTGTGGTGGCATCCCGCATATGAAGTGGAGGAAGATTGGCACAGATGTTAGTTCAGGACTGATCTTCCTCAGGCAAAAAGAGGAGGATTGGCAATAGATGTTAGCTCAGAGTGAATCTTCTTCACCAAAAAAGAAAAAAAAAACCAACAAAAAAAGTGAGAACCTTATTTCATGTCCTAAGTGAAAACAAATCCCAGCTGGAGAGAGAACTTGGTGGCCAGTCTCTGCTCCTTGGCAGTCCAGCAACACCTTCTGTTGCTTCAGTGAACTTTTCTGACCCTACCTGCCCCATCAGACCTTACCTGCCCATTGTCCCATTTCCTTTGAGTTTTCTAAGCAGTTGCCTAGATGGTGTGATAAACCAATTTGTACTTAAAGATGTTGATGAGCAATGAGGGCAGAATTTTCACTATTTTAGGAGACTTTTGTAGACATGGTGACTCGTTCCAAATGAGTAACACTAATTATGAGAGATTCAGTCCCTGGCAAGCCACAGGGATTTTCAGGCAGACAAGAAGAGTCAACTGCTCTTATTAAAGGCACACAGTTTTAATTACACTAATAGATTAGTATGACTCACAGGATTAGTAGAACTTTATTTCATTAACTTCACATTTGTTTTTGTTGTGCTATAGAATTTTACTTCTTATGCATGGGTAATAATATTATACACAGGTAATCTTTTTTAAAGAATAAGGAGCTGTCATGATATACCAGTGCGGGTATGGAGATAGAAGATGCCATTTCTTCCCCTAGACAAGAGGATCTTTAGGAAGGAGACGAGTGTTATCCATACTTTATCGTTTGAATCCACCAATGTTTATTAAGTGCACATACCATCCTAGGCACTTTGCATAACTTCTCTAGCCAAAGATTTACTCTTCTTTTACCCTCACCAAATAACGATTTGCTAATGTGTTATCCTTTGATGAAGATTGTTGGTTAATGTGATGTTCTACACATCTTGCCAAAATAATCAGATTTCTCATTTCTCTTGCCAGTGCTGAAAATAGGATGGATGTATCAGGCATTCATAAGTAGGTTTGTATCTTAGTTTTAGTTCTAATATAGATATTGAGTGAACCCGTAAAACAAAATTACATGTGTGGCTGCAATCATTATTGAGAGATCGACCCATCTAGTGGTAACAAATGCTAGACATAAGCACAATATCACATTATATGTGTGCAAAAAGTGATGTTTATCCAGTCCGTCTTTGGTCAGACAAGTAATGCTGTTTTTTCCCCCTTTTTTGCTTGTGGCTGGGTTTTCTTGGCTTTTTTTCCCCTTTAACACAGAACTCTGAAAGCCTCTTAGTGATCCAAGCCTACCAACCACAATTTACAAAGTCTGTCATAACAGTCTATGACAATAAAGAAAACACTAGTACAAATACGGTGCTGATTTATAAAGCAAATCTTGTTTCCAGCTTTGGCAGCCTCTCCGGCCTCTGCCAGCCTCAGGAGTGGAGTGGTGAGCTCAGGCCGGAGCAGGGTCCTGCTCTGCATGGTAGGGAGGGCCCTTAGCCCTCAGACCTCCCAGCCAGTCTCAGTGGAAAGCCATCTGTTTATGCACTAAATATACATTCTGAGCACTCGGGGCTGTGACTCTACTTGACTTCAGTATGCCAGGTTGTTGATTTCACATTGGGTACCTCCTTGTGAAAAACTTCCTGAAACTTACTTTCAAAAGTGTTTGAAAGAGAAATATGGAGGAGAGAGATCAATATACAAATTACACAGTCACCTTGCTCTCCAAAGTCGGACGTTCAGTGCATTCAAGATGACCCCCTAGGATGTAGAAAGGGTGCATAGGGGCTCACATG
Source organism: Diceros bicornis minor (assembly GCF_020826845.1). Taxonomy (NCBI): domain Eukaryota; kingdom Metazoa; phylum Chordata; class Mammalia; order Perissodactyla; family Rhinocerotidae; genus Diceros; species Diceros bicornis. The sequence goes on along the minus strand of NC_080748.1, from coordinate 33,937,115 downwards.
TAAATGTATTTTTTAATATTACCTTTTAAAAACTATGTTTTTATGAATATTTTTTAATGTAATAATATACAGGAATGCTTTTATTTAATATTTAAATAAATAAATGTGCACCTTTGGGACCATTAAAATTTTTTCCCTGCGAGATGCACAATCAGAAATGTTTAGAGATCATGGGACAGAGCTGCAAGCTCCATCAGGACAAGAACTATGGCCACATTTGCTCACATTTGAATATATCACACCTAATTGAGTCTCAGGAACGAAGGAAAGGAACAAATAAAGATTGATGACTTATTGAACTCTGTAAACTAATATTGTTAAATAAAAATGGAACATCAGCCAACTCATAAAGCCATTCAGAATGTTATAAGCCTGGTTCTCATTTATCTGATGTCTTTTCAATGTTACAATTGATAATTATTAATATTATAGCTTGAAGCAATAGTGCAGGTTGATTTTTGTTGAAGGTTGTCTTCATCAAGACTTCTCCCTTTAGTCACGTTTTCCTCAGGTCTCTTTACCTCCCCATGGCCTGTACACTGTACAGGGTCAGGCCGATGATGTGAACTAAAAACATGGCTCTGGCTTCTCATAAAAGTATGATTTTATAAAACTCTCTGATTTCACTCCAGAACATGAAAAACCAATGATGATAATGACTACCAATAAGTTATCTGGTTGGCGTATTCTTGACTAACCATTTCCTAGATTCAGTAAGCTTCTGGGTCTCCAAACATTTACTGGAAAATGATGGGTAAGACCAGAGATCTATCATTATTGGACAATTAACTCTTCTCTGGAATTCTTTTTTTTTATTCCCTGGGAGTTGGTACATATTTGGCCTCATCTCCTGCAGAATTCACTGTATAAATGCAAAATATCACCTGATATTAAGAATGACGTACCCAAGGATTCACAATGCTTTGATCCTCAATGAAATATTCACTATTAGTTTTGTATAGTCTAAGCTGCTGTCACAAAGAGACTCATCATTCAGTGATCTAAATAAGATAGAAGTTTTTTCTCTCACATGCAACAATCCAGAGGTGAGCAGTCCAGGGTTAGCAAGGAGGCTTCTCCGTCCTCAACATGTACCTTCCATCTCTGGGTCCAAGTCAGCTTCTTCATTTGTTGTCATTTCCAGACAGAAAAGGAAGAAAGGAAAAGCCAGGGCAGTAGCTGGGAGTTGAGACATTGTCACTTCTAGTAGCATCCTATTGGCTGGAACTTACTCATAAGACCACACCTTGCTGCAAGGGAGGCTGGACAATGTAGTTTCTAGCTGAGTGGCCATTTGTCCACCAAAGCTTGAGGAGGAGGGTTGCCTGTAACTAACTGGAAAAAGGAGAGGATGGATTCTAGAGGACAATGAGTGGTCTCTGATATTCACTAAACGCTATGTAGGTGGGAAAGTGGGCTCACTATATGAACAAGGGTTAACTCTGTGAATACGCAAGTCTATGAAAACATTTAATTGTCAAGATTTTATTTTCTGAAGGTTAAAGTGCTTTAGGATTATTTAGATTGCAGGAGAGAGAGAAATTTAAAAGTAGATTTATCAGCATGCATCTTTTTGAGGAATTTCCAAAGGTCTATTGAGGAATAGGCATCTGTGATCTTTGAATAAAACTTGTCACCTGCTTAGTTTTTAGTAGGTCTTGTGGTTTCAAAAACATTAATTTAAAGCCAGAAAGTTCAGATTAAGTGGTTGTTTTCCCCACATCTAAACTGATCCCTTAGAATTCCAATGTCAATTACTAGTAGCCTATTCTCATTTTTAAAACTAAAGGACATAAGAAATCAATTAAAATTTGAGTAGATCTTAACTGCTTATGAAATTGTAACCATTGGAGTTGTTATGTAGCCGTTATATCACATTTGCTTTCTAGTCAAACACACACACATACACACATACACACACACACACACACACACACACACACCAAAACAAGGGGAAAAAAATTAAACCCCATTCATTATCTCTTTGCCTTTGTATACATGAGCATATGTCCCAAGAAAGTTTCATGTAAACCCACAAAGAAACTTGGGGTTTGGGGGCACTGATGTTCCCAAATCACGATGTTAGTCATGTAGTGGTTTTCCAATGGGATTCATCTCTGTTTGCCATAACAGTTTTGGGAACTGCAATTCAATCAACCCCAATCATATCTAGCATTTATAAAAGCTGTCTTTATGGGAAAGCTGAAGTATGACCCACAGAATTTTCCTACAAAACCAAGGCCATATACTGCCTTTTGCCCAACCATAGACTATTGGCTGTGATGTGCTCAATCTCAGGAGAGGCCAAGGGCACAAGGTAGGAGGGTTTGCAAGAGGGAAACAACCGGTGAGTGGTGTTGTCAGAGATGGGATTATCTTTGTGCTAGAAGTACTCCAGGATGGAATAAAAGATATTCTGGGCTGACATTTTTAAAGAAACAGAGAAAAGAAAGGATATGCCTGAAAGAGGAGCATCTCATTATGTGGCATGGGATCTTGGGCTAAGATTTCAGAAGTGAATAAAACAGATAGTCCCGGGTTGGAGAGGTAGGTAGCGCGGATAGATCGGATTGCTCCACCAGGAGTGGCTTATCCTAGAGGAAGTACAGCCTGTGGAATTGAGAGAAGGATTTTCCCTACAGCAGTGTTTCCCAAACCTGATTGACCTTAAGAATCACTTGGGGACGTTGTTTAAAAAATAAATAAAAGGATCTCAGATCTGTCACAAAGATTCTACTTGGTACTTCAGGAGTAGACTGTGATTTCAGAAACCCTCTCCTAGAAGGGCTGGTCTGTCTTTAAAGAAAGGCTTCAGAGGGCCACTGATATAGCACCTGGGACCATGGAGGTGTTCTAAGCATCTTAAAAAGAGATGAAAGCCACCGGAGGACAGGGAAGCCATTGGTGAATGAAATGACTATATGTGAGAAGTAGGATCAAGCCTGTGTGGTGCAGAAAAGGTGAGTCTTGGAAGTTGCAGAGAGCAGTCTGTATCTGAGATGACAGACACCAAATATTTGCTCAAACTTTTTGAGATTCAGGGTCTGAGAGAATTCCATTCTCATGTAGCTTCCTAATCACTAGGGTGCTACTCCAGTCTTCAATCTTTGTCCTTTGAGAACACTAGGCGGTGGTGATTGTAGGAGTAGGAGTAAAAATAATAGTGATAATTATAAACCATAAGGCTCATATTCATCAGAAAGTTTTGGTGAACTCCGAATCTCTTCTGCTCGGTGCTGATACCTGCTTCTCATCTGCTCTGCCCTTTCATGGTGGATGACAACACCATCATCTCCTCACCCCAAAGCAGAAGCCAGAAGATGGTCTTATAGTTTTACTCACCAACCCTTTGCCTCACCTGCATCCTGTGTATTCTATCTCCTTACAAAACCTTCACTGTACTCTGTGTCACTACTGTTGTCACCTTCATAGAGGTGTCACCATCATCATTTCTTGCCTGAGTCACTGCATTTGACCACCCCATCCATGGTCTCACTGCCTCTAGTCCATCCTCTCCACAGCTGAGTGACTTCTAAAATGCCAGTCTGAACATGTCGCTTCCTTTTGTGCTTAAAAAGTCCTTCAGTGGACCCCTGTAGTCATCAGGATAAGTCTGAGCTGCTGAACACGTAACATGAAGTCCTGTGTTCTGGAAACACTCCTTGCAATCCCAGCCCCTCCAGGCTCATTTCCTTGGGCTCCACCTTGTCACCCCCCTCAGCTTGTGCTCAGTGGCCCCACCACAGCCAAGTGCCGTAAATTCCCTAACCTGGCTGTGCCCTTCCCCCTCTGCCTCCCTGCTGTGACCATAAACACAACGAGGACAAAGAGAATATCTATCCTAGAAACATGGCATCCTGAGCACCCACGGGACACCTGGCCCCCGGCAGCCACCAGTAAACTTTGTGGAATGGATGGATGAATGAATTAGGGATCTTTGTGCATGGACCTTTATATGCCATTCCAGGCCCTTCTTCGGGTAGTCAGTGTAATAATTGTCTTTCAAAATTCAGGTCAGGCATTACTTCCCAAAGGAGGCCTGCACTGAGGGTCACCTGCCCTCCTTTGGAGTTAGGAGCCCCTCTTGTGCATACACGGGGCCTCTTGTAGTCACCTCTACCATAGATCACACGAGCCTGGCGTTGGTCTGGCTCACACGAATGTGAGCTTTCCAAGGACAGGGGCTGAGTGATCTTTAGTTTCTCTCCCCAGTGGCAGGCAAACAAAAGTTTAAAGAACCAGTTTAATGAGTAAGTGAGTGATCTGTGCCCATCCCTGCTCTTGGTGTCATCAGATGGCTGGTGGTTTAATATTGCCAGAAGCTCGCCACATTACGAATGCCCAGCAAGGTTTGTACAGGGCTGCAGGCCACTCTCAAGCCTGGTGCTTTTCCTGCTGCTTCCCTCTTTGGGGCATGAACCCAGCAGGAACCTGGAGGCTGGAGGAGCTCCACTGGCCGCCCTGCCCCTTCCCTCCCTAGCCTCACTTGTCCACGGTGGCTGGCCTGGTTCCTCTGCTCCCCTTTGAGTCTCACTCCTCGCCGTTAGAAATACTATGGGAGGGTCTGTGAGACTCAGCCTCCTTCAGAGGTGAGGCTTTGTGAATGTGAAGGCTCTGCCAATGTCAGGTGGCATTTTTATGCTTCAAGCGGTGGAAGAAAGCAGAGACCTGGTAAATAGCACAGTTAGCCCAAAAGGCCACCCCACAGGTACTCTGCCAAGCCCTTAGAATAAACTTTTTTAATGAGTACCACAGTGCAAGACATTTTAAAATTGGGCTCTTTATGAAGACTAATACTGCTGTCATAAGGCTACTTTATGAAACCCTGAGGGGACCTTTAACTGTAGCAGAAGCTTCCTCATTTAAACCGGGAAGGTTAAACAATAAAAACTAATTTTCTATTCCCAGTCTAGCCATCACAAGGCCGGGAAAGCATCTCTCTGCTTTAGGAAAACAAAGGCACACTATTCTCCAGCCCTTCGGTGGGTAAAGTTCATTATCTGTTTGCAGAGACGTGTCTTTTCCAATCAGCAGACTTCTTTTGGAAGAAATGAGACCCGCGTGACTGTATCTGGAGTGGGAGGCGGAGGCCGGTCCACATCTTGGTGAAGTTCTCCACTGAGGATTTTCAGAGATGGTTGTGGCTGGTGGCAGCTGATTCACTTAGGAGGCAAGGAGATTAGGAGGTTAAGAGCGGGATGCTCCAATGGTGGGGAGGTAGAATTGGTGTTGAGAAGACTTTCGCTTTGGCAGAATTCTTAAAATTGGTAATTGATATTAAAAAATGAAGAATTTTAGAGTTCAAAATGTAAAGTCACAAATTCAGGATTAGTAGGGCCTCTGCCCTATCTACCGTCTCCCCTCCCCTGATGATTTCTGCGCCACTGGACCACCCTTCCCTGCAGTGAGGATGTCGAGGAGCTGCCCTTCCCGCTTCTCCGGTCTTCCTGTCCTCTCCCTTCCTGGTACCCTGTAGACTCTGCTCCCAGGGACCTGGGCTGAGAAGTGCAGGCTCCACGAGACCTGTCATAGTATGTATTTAGGTGACAGAACACTCAATGGATCCCGCTCTTAAAGTTCTTTGAGGTGTTTTTGAACTGTCACCATTGACTCTTCTTAAGGAACCAGAGAGTCACCAGCTCCATCCAGGTGCAGATAAAGTGTCCCCCAACACCTTGTGGGTTAGAGGGTCAGTGTGAGCTTTAGGGGAGGAGGAGAGCAGGAGGCTGAGACATCTATTCTAATCCTGTCTCTTTAGTTGCTGCAACACCCCATGGGCATTCTTTCTGTACCTGGTAAACCAAGAATACTGTAGAGATAAAAGCTTTGCAGTTAAAGATGAGCTATGAAGAGGGTAAGACATCTCTCTGAGGGAGCAGTGTACATAAAGCTGCATGAATGGGAGGGCAGGGTGCTTGCAGGGAGACCCGACTATAAGTAGTTCTGTGTTGCTGGAACCTGTGGCATCCTGGGGGGTCCTTAGGGTGGTGGGGTTTGGGAGTGCAGGGGAGGAATAGCAGGAGAGCCTGGAGCAGTCACCAGGCCCAGTCGTGCAGGGTCTTCTAAGCCCAAATAAGGGATGTGGACTTATTCCTAAAGTCTGTGGCAGCCCCTGGAGGATTTTAAGAAGAGAGAGGGCACGTGTACTTTAGGATGCTCACTCTGGCAGTGACAGCTAGGTTTGAGGAGAGCAGGAGACAGAGAGAGGAGGTAGGAGGCTATTATTGTAATCCCAACGAGAAATGATGAAAGCTTGAAGGAAGGCAGTGGTACTCTGGCTGGAGAGGAGGGGATGGATTTCCGAGCTATTCACAAGGTGGAAGTCTGCAGGACTTCTCTGCAGGAATAGGAAACTGGCTATTCATTTTCAGAAACAACCCGTGTGTGGCATTCATGTGCTAACTCGGCTGATGAATACACTATTATTGTAAGTAGGTTGGAGAAGAATTACATGAAGGGTATCATTAAGATGTTAAAATGAATGCATTACATATGTTAACAAGTGTATGAACCCTGTATTATATCTGGCAAACGGGGTGTTAAATCCTTGTTCAACCAGCCAGATGTCCCTGCAGCTGCTGCTGGTATTGCAGAGGGAGGCAGCCACCTGAGACCCCAGCTACGAGCTGGTGCCAGTGGTTTCCGAAGCATCTGGCTGTTTAAACTGCTTCTTCTGTGCTCTGATTGACAGGTACCACATGGATCACACAATGCACATCACCACACACAGGTGGGATTTTCAGTCTGATCAGCCCAGACTCCAGCAACTTGACCTTTTCAGGGACTCTTTATAGCTGGGAATGTCCTCAGTGGGTACTTAAATCTATTTATATCATTTTGCAAGACAAAAAACACTGCAGTCAAACAAACTTAAGATCAATTGAATAACATTCGCTCTTGAATTGGAATGTTATCCAAGTCTTGTTTGGAGCAGTTATCGGGCTGAATTTGCAAAGACGGGCTTAGCGTTTGCTGTAAATGTTTAAATTACCTGGAGCAAAATTCCCATAACAACTCAAAGGAGTTGAAAGTACTCGTAGATGTTTATATTTATTTTTATACAGTACAATCTCTCCTATGTGGTCCAGACTTATCAAGATTGAGCCAGTTCTGGGATGTTTCCCTCTTCCCTACGTTTGGCAAAAGGTCATAAAATATTTGAAAAGGGAGCCTGGTCCCAGCAGACTGAAGACACGGTCTGCTCTCTTCATGTTCCCTATCACACTCCTGGGAACAGCGCTTCTTGGATATTGAGTTCAGGAAAGTTGAAGAGAAGCGGTCCTAGAGACCACAGTTACACAATCACATTGATCTTTCGTATACTTGCTTTCCTGGAGGAGAAATTGTGAAATCCCAACATTTTTCTATGAGTGAAGTAAAAGTTGAGATTAAAAAAAAAAAAGTCCTATCTGTTGTTTTCTTGTCTGTTCAAATGTAGTCTGAGAGCAAAGATGAAAAGTTAGTGCAGTCTAAATAGGAAAATACCACAATGAGAAGATTAAAAGAATGTTGTGAAATTTCCTCATCTCTATTGTTTTTAGACTTCGGAGAGGGGGCGAACGACAGTTTCAAATCTGCGAAGCCAGGCTGCCGCGTCTCAGGCTCGTCAATGTTGGACAGCGTCCACTAGGTGGCAGTATGTGAGAGGATTTCTTTTATCCTTGACTTGGCAGCGATTTCTTTGGCTGCCTACCAAGAATTCCGTTTTCCTTTTTGTCCTGTTTTGAAGGATTAAATGAAGCTATCATAATTTAGTCTAGTCCCAAATTATGCTTATCTAAAAATGCATAAATTCTCTGGAAAGCCTATTTGTTACAGTGTGACCATAAATAACTTCATTCACATGAATTTTCTTAGTTAACTGTGTAGGTAATGATCCTAGTTGTCATGGGTAGTTTATAGAAACCAGGGGGCAATTCTTTTTGTCCCTTGCACGTAACAGATGCTAAACATGCTGTATTCTGAGAAGGCAGATCACCGATTTTCCTGGGGAGCAGAACACTAGGTTCTCTTTAGTGGCTCTCAGCCAAGAGAAGATTGTGGGGAGGGCCATCTACCCAGCTTCCTCACCCTGGAAACTGTTTCTGGCTTCTGCTGGAGGCTGTTTGCTGGGAGGTGTGTCAAAACTACCTACACTTCTTTATGCAAATCTGTGGGCATTCTGATAGTGTAGACGACATATAATTGCATTGGATGTTTATCCAGAGAGTTAAATATTTTTTTTTTATTTACAGCTAGATTTAAAATAAGATAAAACACATATAATATATTTTTAAAGATCTCTTTCATCTGAATAATTTGTTCAGCGTAAAAGACTTAGGATGTTCTTTGTAGTGCTTTCCCCGCATTAGATGATCAGAACTTTCTGAATTCAAAGAAACCAGAAGCGATGTCTGAATGATAAGGTTTGAGAATAAAGAACTCTACAAATTTGAAAACACTCTAATTAATGTGACAGAAGTAGAGGACTAATGTGGATGAAAATAAATGTAAATGCAAAGCTTAGAAAATAAGTGGAATTGTCGGTTGGGGTGAACTTTGGGTACTCCTTCAGAAAAGTTTCCTATAATCTTGAAAATGAAAAATATTAGGGCAGTGTTTGAGAAAGATCTGCGTTGGGATGTACACAGCAAAGTATCTGATCTTTGAGAAAAATGACAAAATGGAATGGCTTCTGCTTTGTAGAGTGTACTTGATGGAGTCACATTTGGAGACACGGTGCTCCTCATGCCCAGGGTCTACAGGGCTTGGTTTCAGGGGCTCACCAGCCAAGCCCTGAATATGGCTCAGCCACTTCTGAGCCAGTTGTTTTCTGAAGCCCCTGCAAATTCTGAGACCATATTTCCTGATGTCGAGGCCCCTTTTTGTCACACCTCCAGTCAAAGTGTGCCTCGGTTCAGAGTTACTACTTCAGGGAGGGGACCACCCTCTGAGGATTTCTTGACAGGTGTAGGGAATGAACAAAAGATCTTTTTCCCTCTACCCTTCTAGGTTCTCCAGCTGGGGCCTCTGTAAATTTGACTGACAAAACACAGAGGAACAAGAGAAAAGCATGCAAATTTGTTTATGTGGCATGGGAGCCTTCATAAGGAAATGAAGTCTTGAAGAAATGGTTAACCTGAGTGGTTATACTAGGCTTGATGATGAGTGGAAAAAATGCGATAAGACAAAAAGGTCTAAGTTAAGGGCAGTAAACTGGGGGAAACTTAGCAAGACCTGTTCTTTCAGATTTCTCTTGTCCTATGCCTATGGAGATAAAGATGCTCCTTTCCTGCAGGTATGGGAGGGCATCTCTCACATGAGGGTCTTATGACCTGCTTTAGGGGAGAAGGAGGAGGTCAGAGAGTCCTTCCTTTACCTGCTGTTTCTCAAATTCCTTCAGCTTCAAATGTTCAATATGCCAAGGTGCTGTATTTTAGGGTAGTGTGTTCTGAACCCCGTCACAGGCTGTTTTTCTCCCAGCTTTCAGGAGTATGTTTGATGACTAGGTCTTGCAAAAGGTTATAGGCTCATAGCTCTAGAAGAGGGAGTTGGAAGGCATAGGTTCAAGTCCCAGCTTTATTAGGTGAGTTCTTACTCACTCTCTGCCTCTATACCCCAGTCTGAAAAAGGAGGTTAGTAATAGTTACCCAGCCTCTGATTCTAATAAGAATCAAATATGATAATACAAGGGGAAATACTTTGTTGGCTATGAACGTAAGGAATTATTTAATTTTCAATATGTGGAATATATATATGTTGTGAGAATATAATAAATCTATGAATTAATAGAGATGTCACCAAACAACCATTCATGGGAACACTCGATTAGTAATAATGTTTCTCAACACCTGCTACATATTAGAACCACCTGGGGGAGCTTCTTTTAAAAACTATTAAGTCAATATCTAATTGAGTTAGATTGGCCAGGGTTGGGGCTAGGGCAGCCTAAAAGTGTAGTCTTAGAAGAATGTTACATTTGTGGTTATCTAGACAACAATGTTCTTAGAGCTCAAAAAATTAGGGGTGGGTGATATAAGAACAGATATTGAGAAGACAGTTTTTTGTAGCCTGAGGTTGTAGACACATCATGTACTCCCCTTTTCACACAGAAACTACCCTACAGGGTTTCTGAGAGGAACTGACGTTCTTGGGTACCCAGCAACAGAGGTAACATAAAAGCAGGAATACCTCATAGGTCTCTAGCTAGAGTTTTAATTCATCCTGGGCCATGACACTTTTTTTTTTTAGCAGACATTGAAAGTGGTTTTGAGTGGTGATGGTTATTGAATTTTCTTGTAATGGAAATGTCCTGTGACAGCTCTGACCTCAGGTGGGAGAGAACAAGCTTCCCCTCCCCACGTAATCAATGACTTCAGTCTGCTGCTGCTTTGGCCTGGGTCTCAAGCTTCAAGAAAATCTCAGATTTGCCGGTATCTGAAATATTTTGGGATGTGAGAGGATTGCTGTTCTCAAATTGAGGCCCCAGACCAGCAAGACTAGCTCACCTGTTAGAAATGCAGATTCTCAGGCCCAACCCTAGAGCTACTAGATCAGAAACTGTGTTTCAACATCCCCTCCAGGACACTGTGTTGCATGCTCAAGTTTGAGAACCACTGAGCTCGCACAAAGGCTCTTTCCTTGTTTTTTACAATTGTTATTAGTGTGTTTTTCTCAGTAGAAAAGCGTGAAACAGGCATTTGTAGGCATATGCCATACTTAGCTTTTCTTCCTTCTCCCCTCCTCCCTCTCTCCTCTGATGATGCGGCAGATCAGGGCTAGAGGGAAAATGAGGGGTAGCTTTAGATCTCTGAATTACTCTTTCATCAGGGTTCCTATTCCAATCTTTTAAAGGATAGTAATCAGGTTAAGATGCATTTTATATATAAATGTATAAAGATATACACAATGTATAAAGTTATATTGTTATAAATGTATAAAGATACATATAGTATATAAGTATACATTTTATATATATTTCTCCAGTATAAATGTATAAAGATATACATAATGTATAAAGATATATTGTATATATAAAGGTATAAAGATACACACAATATATAAAGATACATTGTGCATATATAAATCTCTCATGTAAATACAGAGGAGTGCAAACCAGGAAATTCTAGAAATCAGGGCACCATTGGGAATTTGAAGGTCGTGAGAAGAAACTTGGAAGATTGGAGGTCAGCAGGGGAGAGAAACAAATGTTGGATAGATTGGAGAGAACAACAAGGCCTGGTAAGGGCCACTGCATTGCACAACTCAAAAGGGGCCTGCCACCATTTGCCTAGAATTTCCTGCAAATGGTGCTCCCACAGCTGCGTGGCGCAGGGCTGCAAGGGCAGAAGGCAGCCCTGGATGAGCCCCTAAGGTTTCTAGTCGGTCACACTGTGACTTCTTTAGGACTTTAGAATAGGTAGCTGAAGACAGCTGTGCTGTCTCCTCCAAGAGTCTTTAAAAATAGAATAAATTCTCATCTCTCTTGGGGGTCCTGAAGGCAGAGAGAAGAATCAGTGTTATCTTGTCTTTAGAACCCTTCCAAACATTAACAGTTGAAGTTGTGTTGTTGCCCTACCTATCGTCTATATTTATCTATCTGTCTGTCTATCTATCTATCTATATATCTGTCTACCTACCTACCTATCTATCTGTCTATCTATCATCTGTCATCTATCTCAAAGCACTTCTCTCCAGACACTCAAATATATGGCCTATCTTTTAAACATCATGAGGGGAGTTAGCATGGATGGTCATCCCAATAACGAGAAATTAGGAATCTGTCCAGAGTGTTTCTAGTATCTAGTTACGTGAATTTACCAGACGCTCTGCTAAGTGCCTATGTGCGTCATCTCACTTAATCTTCACAGCCACCTTATGAGAGAGGTGCTGTTAATATCCTCAGTATATGTAGGTAGCTGAGAAGGGGTTTGAAATGATGTCAAAGCCTGAGGCTTTGTCTCTTCCACCTTACTATTTAATGATAGCTAAGGTCTTGATTCAGTGGGATTGTGGTTACCTGTTGGACCCTTCGTTCTCAGGGCTCATATTGAGACGTGCAATTACCTGTGCTCTTTATGTACTTGTGTTCTTTTTCTGGCTTGTGCTTCTAAACCTCTATTTGTGGCAATATTTTAAGTTAATTATTAGTACTCTAAAAGCTCTTAGACTTCCATGTAGTACTTTAAATACGCTGTGACTTTTTAAAATAAAAAATTAAGCACTGAGAGTTAGGCATCATTCTCCTTTCTATGGGCTGAGCTTCAGTGTTATAAGAGGAACTCACTAATGAAACAGACATTTAAAAAGCCTCCCTAAAGATTTAAGAGGGTCATATATTCTGTGGTAATTGTTATTTTCCTAGTTAACTTCATCTCCACTTGTGTACCTGCTACAAATGTTTAATTATGTTCAATTATTCCGTGTCTTATAATTTACATTGTCTTTTATATCCTCTTATTGTCTAAGTATTTTGTTAGATGGTATGTGTGGTCTATTTTTTAAGCACATCTACATAATTCTTTGGAGTGAACTTTCCTTAATAGCTACTTAGAACATCAAAGAATTTCACTGCCTATGTACTTCTGGCGTATTTTCAAGGAACCGAGGATTAATTTATTGTATGTCCAACAGTCATGAATTCTTACTGCTTTATTGAAAGAAGAAATGTATAAATAAGATTCTTTCTTCTTTTTATTTCAGGAATTACAACATATTGTTAGATCACAACACATCAGAGCAGAAAAAGGTAAGCATGGATCTGTATGAATGTTTGAAATCCCGTAGGGTGATTATTCTTCAGGCTAATGTGGTTTCTCTCATCTCCAGCTACGGTGGAAGGTTCATGGTTAGATCTGGCCAGGAGGGGCAAGCCTGATGCTCAGCCTTTTGCTCATCTCACTATTAATGCCACTGACATCCCCTCAGGTAAGTTCCATTTGCATCCAGCCTGAAAAATATTTCAAGAGTCATTTATCGGCTCATTTGCATACCCAAACCTATTATTAACCTGTTAGTAACATTTTGAGAACCCTTAACTTCTAGACCAGAAGAAAGACCATTTAGACTTCAGTTGATAATCCATGTCATGGAAACAGTGATTCTCAATCATGCCAGAATGGACATCGTCACCACATTCATTTTCAGATCATCAGAGTGGGTTTATTTTAAATGACTGCCATTCAAGTTGCATACCTGGGAAGGACAATCCCTTGTTATTTTCGTCTATGTTTACCCAAGCTAAAGTTGACACATCCCCACTGCTGACCTGTGTGGTGCATGGATTCATCTAGGTAGCCATATACTCAGCCATCTCCTGCGGGGTTCCAGGTAGGGGCCTAACAGAGTGAAATTTAAGAGACAGTAGCCCTCTACAAAATGAGACATACTCCTTCTTCTCCAGGGAGTTATCATTTTTGGGGTAAGACTTTAGCTCGATGGACTGGAGACCTGAGTATCTTTGGGAAATGAGGAAACCCAGAGCTCTACACATACATCTACCTTAATGCACCAGCATTAAGCATTAAGCATTGTACAATCCCCACTGGTTACTTCACATTGGGATAGGTGAGCATCAAAAAGATTACAAAGAACATTATGATAGAGTGACCCTTGGACATTGTTGTTATTGTTATGCCATTTATTGAACACACACTATGTATCAGGCATTTTGCTCTGTATTCATTATCGCTAATCCTTACTACAACCCTGCAAGGTAGTGATTATCATTCCGATTTTGCAGACAGGGAAACCAAGGTCCACATAGTTTAAGTTTTCTGCTCAAGGTTGCAGTGGTGGCAGGATTAGAAGTTGAATTCCACTTGAGGTGATTCCCAAGTCCATGCTTTTTCTACTATAGGTTATCATATAAGCAACTGTGGCCAGTTGGCTTTGTCAGAGGGAAATAAAACCAGAACTCGTGTATTTCTCTTTTCCCGTAAGAAGTAGATTAATGTAGTTTTAGTAGCAGGGGCTCTAAAGTCTGACTGCCTGGGTTGGAGGCCCCACTGTACTACTTACTGGCTGTGTGGCCTTGTGCAAATTATTGGGACCATTTGTGCCTCTGCTTCTTTGTGGGGATAGTAATAGTATCTACCTCATGGGGCAGCTATGTAGATTTAATGAGATAACGAGCCACTAACACTTATAGGGAAGCTGGCATATAGAAAACACTCAGTGAATGTAATTTGTCATTATTATTCAAGTTTAATTAAATAATTATACATATTCTAATTTTTTTCCAAAAAATGATTCAAGGCAAGTTTTTCTTAGAGTTATAAAAAAAAAAATCTAAGCTTTAATAAATGATTTTGAAGCCACTATCATAGCATGGGCTGTGGAGGGATTTTTCCTGACTGCAGACAAAGAAAGTGAGAAACCAACTCTTTGGTTTTTAGAAGATTTTCCTAAACTATCTATCCTGTCCTGGGTACTTGCTTCATCAACAAATTTTTCTCTCTGTGTGTGTGTATGTGTGCCTTACAGTAAAGCTAATTTTCTGACTGGAAAACTATTTTGCATGTTAGCAAAGGCAATCAAATTAATAGTGATGTATCAGCTGGGTGTGCTGTGAATGTACTCTGCATTTATCTTTTCAGTTCATTTTAAATGGCACATGATAAATATTGCATTAGACTGTGTGCCAAAATGTGTTTGGCAATAGCATGTTTGAGTTATAAAGCTCTCCCCAGGTACCTAGTATCAAATCATTGCCAAAAAATGAGGCAAACTCCTGGTTATTTTCTGATGGTTCTTGAGTTGGAGACTGAGGGAAATGCGTAAGTGTGTGCTTCTGTTTAAGAAAGTAGAATTTGCTCCTCTGGCTGGGCCAACAACCTCTTGAGTCCATTTATCTCCAAGTTTGGGTCAGTACTGGATACTTCAGAGGAAGATGGCTTTAATTTTGTATGTTCATTTTGGGCCTCTGTTCTATACTTATTTACACATAAGAAAGAAGTCAGAATCTGCTTTATGTTGGCTGTTAGCTGACGCATTTTCAAACTTCTTGAAGAAATGTACTGGGAAGTTTTAGTGAGGTCAGAATATGTGGCTCTCTTCAGGGGGGGTGCTCAGGCTAAATATTTGGAGAGGCTTCTTCTCCAACATCTAACAGCACAGACCTTGGGGCTGAGGAGCTGGAGGAAGAGGTCATCAGCATGCCTCGTTAGTAATGGAAACCCAGGTTTGCGTGTGAGGTCCTTCAGCCTGATCGCTGCATATTTTCTCATCTTTTCTCCTGTGTATTCCTATTCATGAGTCCTCCAGTTCACACTGACAGCTTTTCTCCCTTTCTCCTCTCCGTGCTGTGTGCATTCCATCCATTGCTCGAACAGTTTCCTTCACTGACAGTACTCTCCCTTTTCTCAGCCCATCCACATTTGACCCGAGTCCTCCCTGTCCTCTGGCTCCTCTGTCCCCTCATTGGGCTGAGCTCTCCTGATCGCCATTAATTTCTGCAGCTTTCACTTGGCAGTTGCTTTAACTGAACTGCAACCACGTGCTATGTGATATGCAGAAATGAAAATGTTATGTTTTTCATTTTATTTGCCCATTTCTTATTTTCTCCACTACTAGTGGTAAGTGCCTTGAGGGTGCCTTGCTTGATATAATTCTTAATTATGGGCAGAGTGAATGCCCACAGAAAGCACTATTCAGATATTTATTGAATGACTGATCAACTGAATTGATCAGAGAATGGGATAAAAATAGAGATACATTTGGTAGAAAATAAAGACACTCCTTGCACTTGACTTTAGATACAATGAGAGTAGTATGTGGTCACGGTTGCTGTCTTCTCCTCTCTATTTCATATTCCTTCCTTGCCTTCCCAGACCATATCTCCAAGCCCTTGGTCTAACACTAGCTGACTTTATCTTAGTCATTCTGCTGCTCTCTGTTAAGAACAATCATAAGAGGTAAACTGTAAGATCAATAATTGATTGAATAAAGGATTGAATACAGGAGTAGGGTAAGAAGGAGGGGGACATGGGCTGGTTTGAGATAGGAAACATCTTGAATTTTATTAGCTTTGTCAATGGATTAGGTGGCTATTTACCAGCCTGGAGGAATTACTTTACTAGTGTTTAGGAGGATATGTTAAACAGAGTCTTGTAGTCTCATTTTGACTCACTGGGGACCATGGAATGATATTTACATTTGCGACACTTTAAACTGGCATGACCTGAGGTCCGACCTCCGATGAAAAAGGACGTGTGCTGTGGTGGGACCTGGAGGCAGCAGTGTCTGAGCTGGCTTCTCAGGCTCGCTCTAGCGCCCTCCTGTGGATAAGGTGTGGAGTTGAGGAAATATGCCGTCCCTGGACAGAAGGATTGGAACCATTGGCTTCTTTGCCTTTACTGGCCTTTCTAATGATGTCTCACTACAGCTGGGCCCTTGCTGCATTTTTTCCCTCCCATTTGCCCCACCCCCTGGTTGGTTCTTGGAACAGCTGGGTATTGAGGTCCCCAGACCGTAGCCTAGCTGTGCAGTGGCCCTCCAGAGACAGTAGAATATTCTCCTTTTTGTGGCTCTCTAGAGAAAAATGCAGGTGTTCAAGGTTCCCCAAGATTCAGGCCAGTCTGGAAAGGTATCCAGTGTGAGTTTCTGATTCTACAAGGATCTCCCAAGGACCCACTCTAACTAAAGCATTGTCAGCTCCGATGGATCGATGGAATCCACTTTAAGTCTAAGTCCTGTGGGCTGATTTCTCTTGGGTGACAAGCAGCAAAGAACTTCTCCCTGATGCAGAAGCTAATCCCAACCCAATTCTGAGACTCCTGTTTTGCCTTGTTGAAATCCTAACAGATGACAACCTTAATTTGGCATAAGTATTGACAAAATCCTCTGGAGGACAAATGTGTTTTTGGACTTTTCACAGTATAAAAACTTTTCCCCCACTAACTGACGCCTTTTCTAGTTGGACAATAGGTGTCCACATAAATACAAATGTTTGATTAATTGGGTTTATCATGAAGGTATTGCCAATTCTTAAAGACCTAGTACAATACACTAAAGACCTGAAATATTTAATCACTGGATACATTGCTGATTTAGAAGATTTTTTAGAAACTTCCACTGCTCTAGAAACAGTAACGTGAGGCTCACTTGTCACATTTCAGGTGTGAAAAGGGGCTGAAGGAGAATTCTGGTCAATCAGGAGAGATTTTACCATGCTTGGGTCACAAAGGATTGTGTGAAGTTGTGAAGCTAGGGAGTGCAAAGCCAGGAATATTTTCTTCATGAACTTCTCCCGAGACAGCTTTTCAGTTGTGTGAGCCTGGGAGGCATTTGGGTTACTGGAGGAGGGGAAAATTGATGGTGATGAGAATAGTTTAGGAATTTGACCTTTTGGTCAAAGTTATTGTGACCCAGATTTTCATCTCCTTCTACATATCCCTCTCTATGAATTAAAAGAGAAGATGGAGTCAAGTGAAGTATGAAAGTTCTCTTCCTACACTTGTTTCTTGCTTTCCTGTCTCAGATGCCTTTGGCCCACTCTCTTCCTTCAGCCTTGAATGACGTTCCTGCTTCTGTTGGCTGCATCCTATTCCTCCTTAAGTTCTCAGGCTCAGTAGCACAACAAAGTTGCTCTTCATTCCTCTGGGAGGAGATAGTCTCTCCTTCCTTTGAATTCCCATAGCAATTATCTGCACCTTTCCTGTCAGGGCTGGCTCTCCTTGCTTCTTATCTGAACACATATCATACTTATCCCTCACATACTGTAGGTTTCCTGAGGGCAGGAAAAGTGAGATTTTGTCTTTGTACCGTCTCAAGTGCTTAGTAGAGAGCACTAAGTACATCTTAATGTGTTTCTCCCCTTTTAGAAAATAAATTCTGAAAGTAATTCTCCCATTGGAACAATGCTTTTTATAGTATGTTTTTCTCCAACCTCATAGAATTGTGAGGATGTCCTTCTCATAGAAGGGGTGGATTTTAAATCACATGCCCCTCTTCTCCTCAGGTTCCCACAAAGTGAGTCTGTCCTCCTGGTACCATGACCGAGGTTGGGCCAAGATCTCCAACATGACTTTCAGCAACGGAAAACTAAAAGTTAACCAAGATGGCTTTTATTACCTGTATGCCAACATTTGCTTTCGACATCATGAAACTTCGGGAGACCTCGCTACGGAGTATCTTCAGCTGATGGTGTATGTCACTAAAACCAGCATCAAAATCCCAAGTTCTCATACCCTGATGAAAGGAGGAAGCACCAAGTACTGGTCAGGGAATTCTGAATTCCACTTTTACTCCATAAACGTTGGAGGATTTTTTAAGCTACGGTCTGGTGAGGAAATAAGCATTGAGGTATCCAACCCTTCACTACTGGATCCAGATCAAGATGCAACGTACTTTGGGGCTTTTAAAGTTCGAGATATAGATTGAGCCCCATTTTGTGGAGTGTTATCATGTATTTCCTAGGATGTGTGGAAAACATTTTTTAAACAAGCCAAGAAAGATGTATATAGGTGTGTGAGACTACTAAGAGATATGACCCACAATGGTACAAGAAGACTCTATCCATGCTTTTGACTCTGTAGAAAGCACATGTATTTACAGCCAATGGGAGATGTTGGACTCAAGGTGTGTTACAATCGAAAGGCTTTCTTACACAATGGTTTTGAAATTTTGTAATGAATTCCTAGAATTAAACCGAATCAGAGCAATTATGGTTGCCTTCATGAAAAACTGCATTTGGGCTATGAGATGGGTTAATTCTCTGGGTCTAGCCTGCAGTTATGTGCCACTATGCAGCTAATTGCAAATGGATGATCATCAGAAGGGTTAAGTTCTTTTGAATTGTTACATCATGCTGGAACCTGCAAATAAATACTTTTTCTAATGAGGAAAGAATATATATGTATTTTTATATAATATCTAAAGTTATATTTCAGATGTAATGTTTTCTGTGCAAAGTATTGTAAATTATATTTGTGCTATAGTATTTGATTCAAAATATTTAAAAAGTCTTGCTGTTGACATATTTAATGTTTTAAATGTACAGACGTATTTAACTGGTGCACTTTGTAAATCCCCTGGGGAAAACTTGCAGCTAAAGAAAAAAATGTTGGTTGCTAGTATCAACTGTATTATATTTCTTCATTCTTTTTAACTTAATAGATTTTTCAGACTTGTCAAGTCTCTGCAAAAAAATTTAAATAGATGCCTTGAATAATAAGCAGGATGTTGGCCACCAGGTGCCTTTCACATTTAGAAGCTAATTGACTTCAGAAAGCCGACATTGCCAAAAAGGATACATAATGGGCTACTGGAATCTGTCAAGAGTATTTATATAATTATTAAACAGGTGTTTTTTCTACAAGTGCTGCAAATTGTAAATTTTTTTTAATGGAAAAGTTATCAGTGGCTTATCAGCAAAAAAAATCCTGTTTTTAATTTAGTGGAAGTTATTTTATACTGTACAATAAAAACATTGCCTTTGAATGTTAATTTTTTGGTACCAAAATAAATTTATAAGAAGACCTGCCTTGTGATTTTGTCCTTCTCTTTTATGTCTGTCTTGCTCTGTGATCCTATTCCCTCCAGTATGGTAATATGGTTTCCATCTTTCCAAAGGTTACTGGGAGAAATGCAGATTTAATTAAAAATTAGGAACAGATTCAATTAAATTAATGAACCTTGGAATTTGAAAAATAATTTGTAAGAAATTTGTATGCAAGAATGTACCTAGCTAGAAAAGAGTCATCTTCACTTGAAAAAGAAAGGTTTATGTTATGCTTATATCATGAGAAAAATATGGTGCCTTGTAGAAGTTCATAATGCCCTATGAACAACTGTTTGACTTTGAGAAACCACCAAACATTTTATACCCTTCCCCAGTGGAGAAGGATTAACAGTAGACTGGATGCTCATCCTCATGGAAGTTTATGTGGACGAGCTGTCCAACCTGGGTTGGTTACTCACGTGAGAGATATAAGAAAACAAGCAGCTTCGAAGGCACAGGAAGCCATAATTTAAGGCACTTGGCCATTTGTGGATAAATGTTTCTTGATGGTTGTAACAGGAGAGAAGGAGAAAAGAAACAGCAGATGTTACAAAGAAAAAATTGTAAATTTTAAACAGCAGAGCTTTATTGGCAGGTCTCAATCATTGACAAAAATACACCTATTGTTTCAAAACTATCAGTCAATTTGAGGTAGGTGGGCACAAAATATAATTTCAGTGTTGCTATCCGAATTGCTGAGCCTTGGTTTGAGGAAAAATTAATTTTGATAAGCAATCGGAAACTTTCTCCACTCTCCATTGATAGAAAATCTTGTTATGCAGAGAGCCTTATTAGTTGCCCTTGCTCCTATAATGTGATTCTGTCATTTCCAAAGGTAAAGAACATTCATTCATTTGTTTGTTTGTTCCACATTGTTTATTGAGCACTAACTATGTGCTAGGCACTGTTCCAGGCACTGATGATACTATGGCACTCTTCCTGCCCTTGAGAAGTTTCCATTCTAGTAGGGAGCCAGCCACATAAGAGTTTGGTAAACCCCAGGGTATGGGCATGTAAAGCATGCTGTGGGAGCAGAGAGGAGGCCATCAAACCCAATCTTGGGGATCACAGAAGGTCTAGAAATGAAATTAGGCTGGATAGGAGATGGGCTGAAAGACTCCAAAAGTGGATATAGAATATTCATTATTATTTTTAACTTAGAGGCAACTAACTTGCCATCCATCTAAGATGTGCTAAAACCCAAGGTCTACAGGTGGAAAGAACCTGGGATCTAGTGAGACAATACATGGTGGCACCAGCCAGACTGGGGAACTAACATGGCGGATGGTCTGCAATGCTAAGGGAGATCCTCTGTAGAAGACCTTGAAAATTCAACCTGGCTGGAATGTGAATTTTGTGTACGTTAACAACCTGGTAGTTCAGGGATTTTAAGAGCTTTGCTGGAATGACTCTATGACTTAATGAAATCTTGGTGTGAACTGGCCTGTGCCTCGAAGGAGGCTACTGTAGAAAGTGGGTGTGGCAGAAGGTATGGGAAAGGCTTTCCCTCTTACCCAGGGATGCTCAAGGCTTTCCAGGATCTGATACCCTACTTTCCCACTCACATGCTACTTTTTTCTCCCGTTTTTTCTTCTCACTCGTCCCTTTTTCCATTTCCACTCTTCTGTATGTGTTTTAATCCTTTCCTTCCCGCCCCCCTGCCCCGCCCCATTTCCTCCTAATCCCTGGCTCTTGCTTCAGAGGACAATTTAGTTTCTCTGGTGGCCCTTGGGGAATAAGGAGGCTGTTGCATCTGAATGAGATGGACCCAGATCATGTCAACACTCAGCAATAGCTAAGTGAATGTGTTGAGGAGTGACAAAATCATGTCAGGAAACCAACACATACTGGAGGCTATGGTAAATTGAATTGTTTGCTCATTTTAAGTACTCCATTTCAATCTCCTTCCCAATATATGCCAAATCTGAAGGAAGGAAAGTGTGCCAAATTTGAAGTCATCTGTCTTCTTGAGTCGACTTTCACAACTATACCAGCTTCATGCACTTGCGTCTTTCCAAAACGCTACCTGGGCAGCGATTCTTGTTTAGTGAAGTCTCTTTCCTCCTTTTCCTCTTGCTTCCTTTTATCTCATCCATCTCCATCAGGCCATCCTAGAAAAGATATATCCAGAAAAGACGACCTATTTCCCTGGCGACTTAGGTGGGAACCCGAGCACGTCATGCCTCATCCTTTCTCTCTGTATCTGATTATTGATTTGGTTTGAGAGAGTGGTGTGCGGTTACACCTGTACATTCTGGGAACACAACTTCGACTCAACCTGCTGTTCCACATTCAGCCTGCGGAGTCATCGGGGGCACAGCAAGCATGTGCTAGCTTCACTTTTGGCTTTGTTCATCGATCCTCTAGCTTTCTTGCCATGAAATTGAAATATGTTTCCCAGTAGCTACATTTACAAATGCTAATTAGTTATTGATTCACATTATTATGGTTTAGTTTTGTGTCACTTTTTACAATAAAAAATTGTACACAGTGAGTGTTAGATTTTAGCTATAAAACAGAAATCTATCCTTTTGATTAACAACACTTTTATGATACTTCTGTTCTATTTTTGTAATTTAAAAATTCTATTTCCTAATCATCTACCCTCACATCCTTTCTCCTTTCTGGACTGATTTTCTTCACAGGAGCTTGTTGTCACTGCATCTTGACCAGTACTCTGGCTATTTGTAGTGACAACCTCTTTGATATTATCAGACGTGGACCAGTTATAACATTATTCATATTACTAGTGGCTTTCAATGTCTGTAGAGAAATCCTGCAGAGTCTTCCGTCCTGAAAACTCTAAGAGGTATCCCTTCCTGCTGGCAAAGGAATGAGCTAGAAGTTGCTTACTCAATGAGTATCATCCAGAGCTGAGAACCTGGGGATCAGGGCTGGTTTCAGAGATAATGAGGTCTCCTAAAAGAGATAACAGATATTTCAATCTCCCTTATCAGGGTCTTAAAATCACGAGATGTCACTCTCTTGGGCAAAACCCATTTTCTCCCTTTTCCTATGGATTCTGAAGAAGCTTCGTTTCCTCAAAAGACTGATCTCAACAATCTCAGGTTGGTAGAATGAAAGCTTCTCATGAGACATGAACATCTTTTGGAAGAAAGATTGCAGATTCAGGCATCAGCCAGAACGAGGGTTGGGAGCTGAGCTCTGCTGCCTGGTAACCTCGGGCAGGTGGCCATCATGTGCATTTCAGTTTCCTGCCTTGTAAAGCAGGTGTCACCTCTCTGTGTTGAGGAGATGTGAGGACAGGCACAAGGGAGGTGTTCAAATAGGAGCCATCATTATCATCCTGCCATCCCATTTGCTACGTCTTTAGTGCCCAGGTCAAGCACACAGTTTGTTCTCTTTTTCTCTATGCATGCCCATGCAAGGCCCATATTGAGCAAAGCACTGTGCTCTGAGTTGTGGGACACACCAGCATAGATACTGTATTAATTTCCTAGGGCTGCCTAGGTGACAATTAACCACGAATGGGGTGGCTTAGAACAACAGAAATTTTGTTCTCTCATAGTTCTAGAGGCTAAATGTCCACAATCAAGGTGTCAGCAGGGCCACACTCCTTCTGAAGGCTCTAGGGAAGAATCCTTCCTTGCCTCTTCCTAGCTTCTGATGGTTGCCAGCAATCCTGGGTGTCCCTTGTCTTGTAGCTTCATTGCTCCGATCTCTGCTCACATTGTCACATGGCCATCTTCCCTGTGTGTCTGTGCTTCTCTGTGTCTCCGAATCTTGCTCTTTTCTTAAAGACACCAGTCATTGGGTTTAGGGCCTACACTAATCCTGTATAACCTCATTTTGCCTTGATTATATTTGCAAAGACCCTATTTCCAAGTAAGATAATGTTCACAGGTTCTGGATGGGCATAAATTTTGGGGGCAACACTATCCAACCTAGTACAGATATCAAGGCACTTAGAGTCCAGGAACGAAATACATATCTAAAAACCAAACCATAACTAAACTAGAAGGACATTCATGCCACAGTAGAAGTACAAGCAATGTGCTGTTCAACTCACCTAATCCAGTGAGGGCTTATTTTCATTGACATATGAATGAAATCACATTTGGATTCTAACAACTACGATGTGTTTGTGTTGGCTGTGTATTTTCATGAGATTATATTGGGATTAGGACAAGGCTGTTATGCACCCCCTTCTACTCTCTTTCCCTGTGACGTTTCCCCATCTCTGCCCCCAGCTCACCCACCCTGCACCAGGCCATCCTGGCTCTGCTGGTGACCGCTACCAGGATTTGTACCTCCTCCTTCCTTCTAATGGCAAATGTGGTTTTGTTCAGGATTAGGAGTTAAAAAGAGCTGATTTGAAACAGTTCATCTTTCGAGTAAACATGGAACAAGATGGAGAAAATGTCACTCACCTGAAGTTCTAGAGTGTGGAGGAAGGCAGACCAGCTAAGTGGAGCTTTGCCCAGGGAGATGTGCAGGGCTGCCATTTAGCGAGGACCTCTTCCTCCATGCCAGGGGCTGCAGCATGGTCTTGTGGGTGATGGCAGGAAGGGGGCAGGGAGGTTGAGAAATCAGAATCATACCTGTGACTGCGAAATCTTTGGTAAAGTTACCAGCATCCTCATGAGTTTGTTTTTATTGCTCTATTGGGAGCCAGTGGAAGGGTAGCATTTGCTCAAACACTGTGAAACGCAGAACAGAGCAGCCTGCAGAAGTAGAAGCAGAGGGAGGCGTGCAGCCACAGCCATGACCTCGGGGTGGAGGTGCTGGTACTTTGAGGTGGTGTTCTTGAACATTCTCTGGGTGGGGAAGCCTGCGCTGAGGACACTTGGTCAGGTTTAAAGTCGCATATTCGAATTTAGAAGGAAAACGTCCTATACTTTAATAGGTAAAGGGAGAAAGTTCACATATAACTCTAGGGCAAGTACAAATAATAAGTGAGACATCAAAAATGCCTAAATGAGGAAATAAGTGATGAAACAGGGGAGGGGTATCTAGAGGAATTTACCTAAATCCCAAGGTTCAGAGAGACATTATCCATAAGAGCAGGGGACAAGCAGATATCCACAGAGCATCAGACATACATGAGAGACAGGAGCAGCACCTTCCATCCCTTTCTCTTATACAAAATCACCCACACAAGTGGCCCATAATCCAAAAGGCAAGTCCCATCCAAGTTCAGGCCCAGGTCAATAGCACAGGAGCAGTGAGGAGTGTCCGGTCCATGAGCATGAAATAGGAATGCAACTTGGGGGTGAGAGCCCATGTTGGTGCAGGCACGTGATGTTAGCGTGTGGCCAAGGGCTCAAGCAGGGATTCAGCTCTGAAAGAAGACTGCAGGATCCCAGAAGTGGCTCAGACCCCAGCCGCCTGAGGGTGTAGACGGTGTCTCTTTGAGACACTGGGGAGCCTAAGGGTGGGAAGAACCCCCAAGTGCCCGTGAGCTCCAGGAGGAAAGGGCCTCACAGGCAGACTCCCTTGTAGGGAAGAGCAGGAAGCTGCCATGCAGGTCTGTCCCTGAAACTACGAAAGGCTGTTACTCTCCGTATTAGCGTCCCGTAGCTGCCGTAACAAATGACCACAAACTTGGTGGCTTCAAAAAGCAAAAATTTATTCTTGCAGTTCTGGAACCAGAAACCTAAAATCAAGGCATCGCAGGGCCGCACTCACTCTGGGGGCTGCAGGGCAGAATCCTTCCTTGCCTCTTCCAGCCTCTGGGGGCTCCAGGAGTTCCCTGTGGCTGCTTCATGTCAGTCTCTGCCTCTGTCTCCTGTGGCCTCCTCTCTCCCTGCGTCTTCTTTGCCTCTGTTTTTAATAAGGACACTTGTCATTAGATTTAGGGCCCACCTGGGTAGTCCAGGAGGCTCTCCTCTCAAGATCTTTAATTATGTCAGCAATGGCCTGTTTCCTAAATAAGGTCACATCCACAGGTTCTAGGGGCTAGGATGTAGACATATCTTTTGGGGACTACCATTCAACCTACTAAACTTTCCAAATCCCAACCATTCATGAGGCCAGTCTCCCTGATGTCCTCCTTTTTGGGTCTATGGCTTCTAGGAGGGGACAGAGAAGCCACTGGGAAGAAGCTGAGGCCAGGACAACAATTAATAAGTAAAGTACTGAATAATATAAAATCCCCAGATCTACGACTTTCTTAAAATGTGAACGCATGGAGATAGGTCCCAGAGGGGATAGACAAATAGGAGAATGTTGCTTTGTTAGAGAGAGAGGATTATGGATGTTTTCTTCCTTTCAAAATTTCTCTGCCTGCTGTTACACTGCCGCTGAATTCAATAATAAAGAGCATTAAAACTGATCTTTTCAATAGAGAAACGACATTGCAGCTTTTGGCGCTAAATGAATCTAGGGCCCACGATATAGGCCTGTGTGCTTTTGAAACAGAATCCCCTGGAGGCCTGGGGAAAGTGCATCAGCTGGATGAGTGTGGAGTCAGCTTTCTAGAGTGGGAAGAAGTGCCTTTCACTGTTGACAGCCTTTGACTTAGATTACATTAGGAATCAGGGGCTAAAATACCCTGCAGGCACCAGGTTTAGCATCGAACATTCTCTTATTCCCTCCTAATAGTTGTTTTACACCATTCTCCCTGATTTTAGAAGACAAGATGAGGAAGCAGAACAGTTTCAAGGAAGAAGAACGTTTTCCGGAATGTGTTCAACAAATCCAAGAGGCTCAGAGTTAATTTTTTAAAGATAACTTGACAACTTGTTTCCCTTGTTTTCTGCCCTCAACAAGGGAGAAAGCTTGACAGACAGAAACAAATTAATTGAAAAGTCCCCTCAGCGTGTAAGCTGCTTGGGTAAAGATGGTATCCTAGCAGCGTGGCTGTTTAATAAGGTGCTTCTTTTTTTTTTTTTAACTGGATTGTTGAAAGGAACTCTAAGTGAGCTGAATATTTTTGTCTGTGATATAATAACTGCTGGTGATAAAGGCTTTCTTTCTTCTTCTTTTTTTTTTTTTTTTCATGAGGGAGATCAGCCCTGAGCTAACATCCGTGCTGATCCTTCTCTTTTTGCTGAGGAAGACCGACTCTGAGCTAACATCTATTGCCAATCCTCCTCATTTTTTTCTTACCCAAAGCCCCAGTAGATAGTTGTACGTCATAGTTGCACATCCTGCTAGTTGCTGTATGTGGGATGCGGCCCCAGCATGGCCGGCGAAGCGGTGCATTGGTGCACGCCCGGGATCCGAACCGCGGCCGCCGGTAACAGAGCGTGCGCACTTAACCGCTAAGCCAGCAGGCCGGCCCAAGGCTTTCTTTTAAAACAGAAATTTAGTGTTTAAAAACCTAGGAATTCTTCTTTAAGCCTGAGATATTGGCTCATAGAGGTCCAACCCTGTGAGCTACAATGTCTGTAGAGCATCTACTGGCCTGAAAAGAGGGTAAGCTTCCGATCCAACACGAGCGCAAAAATTTTGATTTTCTATTAGTAAAAGCTGGCTAAAGGGAGGAAAACAGGTAAACATGGTTAGCAAACCTTTCTTATCTGTACTTTACAGTAAAATCCTTTGGAATTCATTGTGCACTGTTAATATTAATGTCTACAGCCTTTAAATTATTTTTAAAAAGCCATATGTGACATAGTCTTGTTTTTATAGGTGACTTAGGGAGATTTCTGTGGTCATTGGTGTCCCTGGAAGGAAGAAGTTGTTCAATGCCCTGTGTCTACCAGAATGCAGGTCCTGAACCACAAGCAGTTGACTAATTCAGTACACTTTAAATGAATGTTTTAAAATATCTTTTCAAGATTCATTTAGAAGAGAAGGAGAGTGATATAGATGAAAAGGCAGAGAAGGGGGTTCGTGGTGGGATCATTAAGTCTCCTTTTGGCTGTCCTGAACGGTTTAGATCTGGCCCAAATTTGCATATAACACTCAATAAAAGGGTTCCTGAAGTTCATCAGAACCCCCCTAAATAGTTGAGCAGCTCCCTTTTGATAGAGGAACATGTCCCGTAGGAGCCTGACCCCCACGGATGGCCCCAAGGGCCAAAAATGAATTTCTTCCTGGCACAGAGGAGTAAATATATTCTCTCCATCTCTATCTTCCTACATTTCAAGTGCCCCAGGCACCAGCCTCTCCAGCCCGTCCAATTTGGCTCTATAAAACATAGCAATACCATCATTAGTCTTTCCACAAAAAATAATCTCCCTTCTCATCACTGAAAAGGGTTTATGGACTATATTATGTCAAATTGTCAAAAATTATCAGTAGTCTATTAATGCATTTTTCTTTGCCTGGATCAATGATTAAGAAATATCTGGATTTGTCTCTTCTCTTTTAGGAGATCCATGCCAACATTCATCTTGTGATTAAAAATTGTGCATTGGGCAGTAGCAAGACTTGCTTCTTTTCTCTTCAGGTTTAGCCACAAAGTGTTGAGAACCTCCTATGTATTGAGCATGGTGCTAGGGCTGTTCTCGTACGTAATCTTTTTTAACCCTCACTACAATTCTATGCAGTAACTGTCACTATCCCATTTTATAGACTCATAAATATTCAGTGACATCTAGAATATGTGTGTGTGTGTTTAGGATATGACTATAAGATTAAAAGCCTTTCTTTTGCACTCCTGCTGTCACAGACAATGTGACTGATGCAGTTCCTTCTACCTGATATGTCCTCCCACTTCTCACCATCCTTCAAGTGCTTGTGTAAGCCCCACCTCCCCAGTGCATCCATCCATCGTCTTTTCCTTGTGAACTCCTATTGTTCTTTGTGTTTTAACTACACGGTCTAAGACTCAGTTATCTCTTATCTTCTGCAAACTTTCGATTGTTTTCCAAGTGTTGGTCTTGCCTTCCAAGAGGAGTGTGAGCTGCTTCAGCACAGGGAAAGTCTGTTCTCTGTGCTTTTCTTATATTCCCAAAGGTGCTGAGCAGATAATAGGGGCAGAGAAGAACTCGATACAGGCTTATTGAATACATGATTGATGAATTCACCGTGTCCTCTGTCAATCATGAGCATCCACAGCCCAGCCTTTGTTGTGTGGCTCTTAAGGGCCCCTTGAATTTTCACCCCAATTTCTTGCTGGAGCTACATAGAACTGGGTGGGTGGTGGGAGTGAGGATGGAGCCAAGGGACCGCTTTTGCATTATGAGCTTTTCCAGGTACAGAGCCTCTACATAGAATCCCATGGCAGGGAAGTATGACAGAGAGGAATGATGAGCAAATTTGTTGTTGAGAGATCAGAGATCTAGTCCTGCCTCTTCAATAATTGTTTTATAACTTTGGATAAGACACTTAACCTTTCTGTAATTTCACTTTTTTATTCATAAAATTGAAATAAGAATAGCCACATCACCTATCTTGTGTTATTGAAAGTTCAAGTAAAACAATAAATGTGCAAACATGTTACAAAGATGTACTATGAATTGAGTAGTGTCATTATTCCTGAAGTCAGTTACACCAGTTACACAATTTGACCTGATGGACATCTAGCAGCTTTCCTGAGGCTGCTTTCCCACTCCAGCTCATTCACACCCCTTTGGTGCCATCTGCCAAACCAGCAATCATTTCCGGGGATGATCTTAGAAGTCCGTGGGGTCAATTCATGCCTTGGTCTCTATCGTGACCCAGATCTTCAAATTAATTCTACTTTGACTTGATATTTCAACTGGTGTTTCTCCTGTTGATCTCTGGTTTCACATTCTGGAGACTGATCTTCTCTCTTCCAACTTTTCTCTTTTCTAAAGTAGAAGAGAAAGAGGAAAGGTGGAAAGGAAGTGCACTTTGATCATGCTTGCAATGGATCACACTCTCTTTCCTGCAGGTAAGTAAAAATGTCCTCCAAGTAGCAATGAATTAGTCTCAGAGCCAAATCCATCTTCTTCTCCCTCTCCACAGAGCACTTCTGTACTCTCTTCTCTCAGCCGATGGAGCCAATCAGCCTATGGTGAGCCCCGTGTTGAAAAGGAGCAGAGTCCAAGAAGATGGCAGCCTAGACAATTCTTCTTCATTTTTTTAAAACAGGTCTTTAAAGACCGCTCCCATCTATTGGCCTTTTCCCTTAACCTAAAATCCTTACAGTCTACAGTGTCTAGCACTTGGTAAGGGCTCGATAAAATATTGAACAAAATTTAAACCAATTTTTGGAAAAACGAAAAGACTTAAAGAGGATCTCCCAGAGATATGTGCCTTATAGAAAGAAAATTCCTCAGAGAAAAGAATGGTTCATTACAGAGAAGCGTTTCAAACAGCAAAGGTTGGTTAGAGAAGAGATATTTTGGGGTGTGAGTGTGTGTGTTTTGTGTCCATGTGTATTTAGGGGGTATAACTTAGGATAGTTTTACCTGGAATGGACAATCCTGACTCACAGTGGCTTAAACAATGAAGAAATCAGGACATTTGTTTTCTTGCATGATAAGAAATAGAGCACTCGATCAGGCTGCAGGTGTAGTATGTCAGGGCACTTGCTTCTTACTGTTCTCTTTGATCTGTTCTCCTTCACGTGCTGGCTTCACTCTCTTGATGTTAGCAAAATAGTCACAGCAGTTCTGGGCTTCAAATCCAGATATAACAGTGTTCAGAGGAAGAAAGGGGCTATCCCTTCATATCACTTTGTAAGGAGCAGGGAAAACTTTCCCAAAGCAATGCAGGCAATATTGTCCTACTTCTGACTGGCCAGGGTTTGGGTCAAGGGTCCATTCTGAAATCCTGTGTAGTGCAGGAAATCAAATATCTGAGGGTTTAAACTGTAGGACAAGTTGCCACATCTTAAATTCTCTATTCCTAATGAGAGACTCAACACTTTGTGAACAATCTGGATTCTGAAGGCAACATACCCCATTTGGAGGTTCTCAAACCCTTCTACCAAGTCACTTGAAAGGCTTAGAGCTTTGAATGAGGACTGAATTTTAGTTTCTCCAACTGACCCAGGCTGCAGGGACACCTAACTGTTCATCAAAAGTGTGCACCTCCCTTTTCTGGGGTTGTTGCTGGGAAGTGGCTGCCTAGCTGGTGACTATATTTCCTAATCCCCATGTCATGGGGCCACATGATACATCCTCACCAATGACATGTGAGCCGAGTGAAGCGTCACCTCTAAGCCAAGGTGGTTAAGAAGATCTCCTTCCTCTCTGTGTTGACTGGAAGCAAGAAGACTCTAAGGGTCCAAGGAATAGCAGACCCACAAGATGGAAGGAGTCTGGATCTCTGAATCTCCATGTGGAGGAAAGACATCTGCTTGTTGGAATACCTGCTAAGTGAGTGAGAAGTAAATTTTTATCATGCTAAGCCACTGATATTTTGGGGTCTATTTATTACTGTGGCTAGCATTACTCTAGCTAATATGACATATTTCAAGGCAAAATGCAGCAGCTAAGCCCTTCTTAAAGTTCCTGTCATGAAGATCCCAATCTCCAAAGTTATTTCTCTGTCCTAGGTTTTGCACATCTCAGCATCAGTGTCTCCTTATTCTCGTCTCTCCATGTGAAACACTCACCTATCAGGAGACTCCAGCCTTTCACCCCAGTCTCATGCGCACAAGCAGTACATCTCCCCAACTTTGTCAGATGCCAGCAGGACAATTCTTAGTTGGTCTTGTTGGTGGGGGCAAAAGGGTGAGTAGGAAGCTCTTTGTATTCTGAGTCCCACAGAGAGGTCCAGAGGGTGGGACTCCAAGTCCAGTCCCCTTCAAGATCTCTTCACAGTGGGAGGTGCAGACAGCTCTCTTTAGTCAACTACTTGTTCAGTGAGTAATTGTTAAATAAGACACACACATGCACACATGCATCTCCCAAAGACGAACGTAAGTTATTAGGTTCACATAGTATAAATCCATTACAAAAAATAGAAATGTATTACCAACTGTCCAGACAATTTGCAAGACTGGCTTTCTCTCAATGGAGTAAGTACCAGTTCTCAGAACAGTTGCATGTGTCCCGTTTTGCAGAGCAGAGTTAACCTCTTTTCTTCATGTTCCTCTTCTTTCAAATAGTGTCATTTTGGGTCTGCTGGGAACAATAAACTGGCTATTGCAGATTTATATGTAACTTAATTGTGGCTGCCATAGCTACTAAAGGAACCCATGGAAGTTTTGACAAGTAGAAGACTGATTAAATCCTCAGTGGGGGATAGCTGTTGCTCCAGTATGGCTGGGTGATATAGGAATTGGGGTGGGTGGGGGCTCTGGTTGGTTGTGCTCTTACAGCGGGAGCTGTGTGCCTTCAGTTGGGACAAATCAGTTCTCCTGAGAGCTGGCATCTTTCTCACTCTTTATCTGTATAGGATGAACTCATGTGATCCCACTGTGGTCTAAAATCCCTTTGACAGTGGTCACAGGCTCTCCACTCTCTTTCTCACTCCTCTACCCCCTACTCTCCTTACCATATGATGGGTTGCTAGCAGAACAAGGGACCATGGTGGGAGAATAAATGTTGGTAGTGCTTGGAAAGCTTTCAACTCCCACAATGGAAACTGCCTTCCTGGTTCAGATGCCTGCTCGCTGCCCAGAGCTTGTTCTAGGTATGAGATGAGTAGTCAGATCTCAGGAATGCCACAGCCTCATCAGGGTTGCAACTTACAACCCTTGGAGTGCTTGAATTTTCCACCCAGAGGAAAGGAGCCTGAGAGGTCTCTGCAGGACATTTGTGGGCACCGTCCTGAGCCAAGAGGCTTAGTGGCAATTTAGTCCTCCATTAATTCAGCATCTACTGGTGGCAGACAGGCAGTGGGAACAAAAGGATGAATGACAGAGTTCCTGACTTCTAGGAACTTCGAGGAGGAGACTGCAAATTTCCTGGGATCACAGCGGAGAGGCACAGTGTCCATCCCAGGAAGTTCAGAGAGGGCTTCCAGGAGGAGGCAACAGCTAAAACAATTCTTAAGGTTTGGGTGGTTGTTAAGCAGGTAAAGGACTGGAGAGAGAAGGAGTGGAGAATAGCACTTAATTAGGAAAGATGAGAAGAAAGTTGAAAGAATATGAAGACATTGGGCAATTGAAGAGAGAAAAGGGACCCCAATTACGGTAGAGTGGTGAAGGAGGAGTGGAGAGCAGAGATATGAGAATGAGCAGCAACGGTGGGTTTCACACTGTTTTCCTAGGTCTTCCTTGTCACATCGGGAGTAGTTGTCCACCCTACTTAACAGTCAAATGTAGAGTCAAACACAGTAGTATTTCCTGCAGAAATGGGATTCTCTGGACCTCAGTAGTACAACGTGCCCTCAATTCTTGGGGGGAGATGCGTGCTCTGTGGAAACTGAGAGTGAGGTCTGAAAAGGGCAAGCCACCAAATGGAGCTGTCACACCTGAGCCCTTTGGGAACCAGCCCCTCCATGGTACGTTTCTTTTCGTGGAGACACAATAGGAAATTTTCCCCAGGGACTCAGCTCAGTAGAGGCCTATTTCTGCTTTTGGAAGTTGTGGCAGCAACCACTAGTCTTCATTTACATTCAACTCCCCTCTCCTTTGTAGCACCTGGGCAGATTATACATCTCTACTTCCTTGTAACTGGTTGGGGTCACATAACTAGTTCTAGACCATGGGTTCTGGACTAAGTGGCATGTGTCACATCTAGGTAGGAGCATTTAATTCCTGGTTCAAAACCCTCTTGAGGTCTCTTTACTTTGCTACCAAAATCATTGGCATTCCATATGGCCTAGCTTCCAACATCTTGGGCTCTGGAGTGAGTAGGATGTGGAGAACAGCCTCTCACTGATACATAGTAGACACGCAGCATGAGCAAGAGATAAACCCTTGTTTTCCAAATTTGGAGTTATTTGTTGATGCAGCATAACCAAGCCTATCCCGACAGAGACAGAAGGATTACCTCTTCCCTTGGACTTGAAAAGCTGCCGCCCTTCATGGCGGTTGATCAACGATAAGCACCACTGGTCCAGGCTCAGCCTTGAGGAGTTCCTTGACGGCTCCCCGTGGTGAGAATAAGTTTTGCAATTCCCAGAAACTGGCTTGTAGTCAGAAGTCAAACGAGAGCAGAGGGAACAATATGCTTAGCTTATGGAAAACCATATTGATAAGGATTTTTATGCCACTTTTGTGTACAGAACACAAACTGGAAGATTTCTCTGCAGCAAAACCCCACTGAGCACTAATCTGCTCACAGTTGTGTGACCTTCACCTGAACCTTTCCCACCATGCTTACTTGGCTCACAAGTAATGCCTTGGGGCTAGATTTCCAGCATGCATGCATTTTTCTGAAATCCGAAATTCCTCTTAAATTTCCTTCTCTAGCCAAGACACTGAGGATCTGAGATAAAAATTTCCATTCCTTTAACATGAGCCCTTTCTGGCCTGATGGAGCCCATTCAAGGCTTGTTCTTCCAAACTTGTTTGGCTGTTCAAAACATGAGGTCAATAACCATTTGGGTTTCCTAGATGACTTAACAACTGTTTTGGATGAACTGCGCAACTGGCCCAGTGACTGCAGAAATTGGTCATTAAGATGACTGAGAAACATGTCCCAACGGAACAACAGCTGATTTCGTGTCAGCAAGTTGATGTGGCCAAGCCCTACTCTGCTCTTCCTACCCAACCCCCGCCTCTGCACTGCTCCCAGTCCTCCTTCATAGCACTAGGCAGGACAATTTTCCAAAACAAAGTTACAGCCATGTCACTAACTTGTCTCAAAGCCTTACATTATTTCTCGACACCAACAGATTAAGTGCAAACATCCACTGGCATCGACCTCTTTCTAAAAGTTTTTCTCCTGAAATCTCTGTCTCCTGGCCTCTACACACTATGCTCCAGTCACACCAAAAATAGCCTCATTGACCATGAGTGCACTTTCACAGCTATGCGATTGTGCATGCAGCACTGGGTGGCCTTTCCTCCCGCTCTCTGTCTCATACCTGCTCCTCATCCTTGAGGATACAGCTCAAACATCACTTTCTGCATAAAGCTTTTTTTATTCTTATGGCCATCAGGCAGTCAGCCCCTTCTCTGGGCCCCTGTGGCACTTTGGTTCAGTGCTTAGAGATTGAATTCTAATTATTTATCCACCTGTTTTTCCCCTCCCTAGTGCAGGGACTGTGTCTTATTCATCTTGTGGGCATAGTACCTAGCACAGTGACCAGCAACTAGGAGCTGTCCAAGGAATATTTAATGAAAGACAGAGGAAAGGAAGGAAGGAGGGAGGGAGGGAGGAAGGGAGGAAGGAAAAAAGTAGGAATGAAGGAAGCTGGTCAACATGCTATCCTAAATCATAGTACTCTTCATCTCCCTCTCGAGTCTTGTCTCTGGGCAAGAGCACAAACTAAGCCTGAAGGTAAGGAGAGGACCTGAAGGGTCACCTCTAGAGGATGTCTAGCTTCCCAGGCAGCTCTTCAGTAGCCAGCCTAAACAGGACAAGCAACAGCCTTCTCCTTTCTGTGGAACAGATGCTCCTCACTCAGGAAATGTTTTACTGAGAATCTCTTCTGTGCCAGGCATGAGTTAAGTGCCACTGGTATTAAAAAACAAACACACCAAAAAATAATTAGACATGGTTTTCGGTGGTCTACAACTTAGTCGTCTCAATCTTCTTTTCTGGGTACATCAGATTCTGTACCCTTTTCTCATCTCATAAAACTCCCCCTTCTCTTAAGTTCTTTGTTGTTTCTGACAACCCTGGATGTCGCTGCTCAAAGTCCTGAGAATGCCCCTGTTTTCACACCACACTGAACTTTAATGCATAAGTCAGATGATTAGCCTCTTATTTTTTTTTCTTTTGGTTTTTCTTCTCAAATCTGCTTTTCTAAATATTCTCTCTTTCCTCCCTTTCTAGGATTCCAATTACACGTATATTAGACATTTTTACTGTTCTCATATGCATCTCACACTCTCTTCCTGTACTTTCCATCCTTTTTGGTCTGTCTCCACACTTCACTCCTGGTATTTTCTACTGATCCATCTTCCAGCTCACTAATCCTATCCTCTTTTGTGTCTTATCTGCTGCTAGCCCCATTTAGTGAGTAAATTTGTTATTATATTTTTTAGTTCTAGAATTTCTATTTCATTCTCTTTTATAACTTTTAGTTTTCTGCTGAACTTCTTCCTCTTGTCATCTATTTTTTTTAACTGATTAGTCTGTGTTTGATGTTTGATAACTTCAACATCTGCATCACTGTTCTGGTTACTATTGCTGTGTAACAAACTACGCCAAAACTTAGTTGCATAAAGCAACCATTTGGCTGGAATCATTCAGAGACGTGTTCGCTCATGGCTGGCAGTTGATGCTGGCTGCTGGCTAGAGCACCTTCAGATGTCTTCTCAATATGGCCTAGGCTTCCTGGTAGTGTGGCTGCCTCAGGGTGCTTGAATTTCCTACATGGTATCACTTTAGAGGTTAATTAGAGACTATAGGGGTGGGAGGGTGGGAATGTAAGAGTGTGGGGAGAACAGTTAGAAGGTTATTGCAGCAAGGTCAGATTTCAGCACTGAAATATTGATGTTCAAATGTGGTAAGGAAGCATGGGCACCTCATCCCCTCTCCCCACCAGCTGCAAAAATAGTGAAAGATTGTCTTGCAATGATAATTATATATTATTATATAATGAAAGTTAACATTTATTGAGAGCCTAATGGATGCCATCAAGCCTAATATTCCTGTGAAATAATTGCTATTATTATCCTCACCTTATAGAATAGGAAAACTGAGGCAAGAGAGGTTCAGCAACTTGGCCAAGGGCACACGGTAAGTGGTGGAGCCAGAGTTCAAACCTAGGTAGTTATACTCCAGAGGCCACTACTCAGCACTCTATTATGTATAACACATTGGGCCCCATATACGCTGACTTCCATTTTCCATCAGTTTCCTGTCTAAATACCTGGCAGCAGAAGTTAATGAGAGCTAAATGCAGTCATTCATTACATTTACACAGGAGAGGTTGAGCAGGATTCAGGCTTCAACATCGTTTATTAGTTCCCCTAATCAAGGGCCTCGGCAATGTCACAGGGGAAGAAGTCTGGATTTGGATTCGGATTTAGTCACAAGTTCTGACTCAGGTCTAGGCTCTGCCATTTGCTAGCTCTGTGACCCTGAACAAGCCATTTAACCTCTCTCAGTGTAAGGTTTTCTCATCACTAAAATAAAGACACTAATACTGTAAATGATGACTGTTATCTTCATGACTGTGGAATTGGAGGGGATACAGAAAGAGTGAACAGACACACCCCTCACTGATGAGATAGGC
Source organism: Diceros bicornis minor (assembly GCF_020826845.1). Taxonomy (NCBI): domain Eukaryota; kingdom Metazoa; phylum Chordata; class Mammalia; order Perissodactyla; family Rhinocerotidae; genus Diceros; species Diceros bicornis. The sequence continues at coordinate 33,900,508 of NC_080748.1, read as the reverse complement.
TGGGAGAGGTGGCAACAGACAGCCAGAGGAAAACAACCTTCAGACAGGGATCCCTCTGACCACTGACAGTACTAAATTAGTAAATAATTTACTCGGGGCCATGCCCTGCTCTGGGCAGTCACAGAGTCGAGCGCTCTGCAGCAAGGCAAGGCAGGCTTGGGCAGGAGGTGGGGTTGATTCCGCCCTTGGAGTCTCTAAAGGCAATGTCAAAGCAAGCGTTTTGAAATGTGGAGTCCCAGTGACAAAGGAACATTTATTAGGTTCTCTACTTCAGATCTATGGTCCAGCCTCCTCCACCTTTAGGGAGACCAAGGATGGTCTTTCTTTGCATTGGTTTTTCCTGACTGCCACCCACTGGGAGGAGGGATTGGGCATTGATGTTCTAGGGCTGAAGTGGTTATGCTAAGTGAAAATAAACACTAATAAATCCTGCTTTCCACTCTGGGGTCATATGCTGGCTTTAGGGAGACCTTTACATCTATCTATATTTTTTTACCGAGGCTTATAGTGGTGAAATTACATTATTCAGATGTCACTGTTCAACATGCATTTTATTAGACATAAGCCTTCTAAAAATCATCACCTTCCAGCCAGCTTTAACTCCTCTGCTGCCACACAATTGCTACTAACTTCACCTTCAAGGAGGGCCTTGTGTAGACAGGGACATTCTATTTTTGGATCTAATTCATTATTAAAAATGGTCCCTCAAAATAAATTGCTATAGGGGCTGGCCCAGTGGCATAGTGGTTAAGTTCATGCGCTCTGCTTCTGAAGGCCTAGGGTTCATAGGTTCAGATCCTGGGCGTGGACCTACGCACCGTTCATCAAGCCACACTGTGGCAGGTGTCCCACATAAAGTAGAGGAAGATGGGCATAGATGTCAGCCCAGGGCCAATCTTCCTCAGCAAAGAAATGAAGAGGAGGATTGGCAACAGGTGTTAGCTCAGGGTTAATCTTCCTCACATAAAAAGTAAATAATAAATAAATAAATAAATTGCTATAGAAGTGGGCTGCATTTTTCCAGATGTAAGAATCAACTTATATCTGACTGTAGGTCCAGCCAACGATATACAACATGAAAGCATAAATATATCGTGTCTTACATAAAATTCCACGTCTGTCTATAACAGGAGGGTCCCTTGTTCAGTTTAAATTTTATAAACATTGCCTAAGAGTACATTTCTTATGCATTGTATATTTTATCTAAAATTATAATGTTGGCTATGGGACATATTAATTAAACTCAATTAATTAATAGAATTTTGGTGGGTTTTCATTTCACTTTATTTTTTCAGCTTTATTGAGATATTATCAACATATAACATACACAAGCTTCACGTGTACAACGTGATGATTTGATACACATGTATTGTGAAATGGTTATAGTACAAGAATTTTTTTTGTGTGTGAGGAAGATTAGCCCTGAGCTAACATCTGTTGCCAATCCTTCTCTTTTTGCTGAGGAAGATTGGTCCTGGGCTAACATCCGTGTCCATCCTCCTGTACTGTATATGTGGGATTCCTACCACAGCATTGCTTGATAAATGAGTGTGTGGGTCCGCACCTGGGATCCGAATCTGCGAACCCCGTGCCACCAAAATGGAGCGAGCAAACTTAATTGCTTTGCCACTAGGCCGTCCCCTAGAATTTTTTTAATTAATAGAATTATTTGGTTTATTCTTTAAAAGTTAGGGAGTCAAAATGCATCAAGTTCCTTAAAAAGTCCATATCCTTTGACAGAGAAATTCTATCTTAGGGAAATCAGAATGGGAGATAAACATATATGTAAAAAGATGTTTACCAAAGAAGCATTATTTGCAATTGCAAAGTACAGAAAATAACTTAGTTATCCAACAGAAGAATTATTACATAAATGATGGTATTAGAAAAACCTTAATCTAGAGGTTAAGAATGGGCTATCCAGGGTCAGCCAGATCTGAGTTTGAAACCCAGTTCTTTGACTTACTAATTTTGTGTTCTGGAGAAAATTAGTTGTCTCATCTGATGTATTAACTAGCTATTGTTAAATAAAAAACTGCTCCAAAACTAAGTGGCTTAAAACAACCATCACTAAGTATCACAGCTTCCCTATGTGCAGATTTGCTGGGGTTGACCTGATCAAGGCTGGGCTTGACTGGGTGCCTCTGCTTCTCACCGCAGGTCCACGTGTCTGCTGGGTGCCCTGCCACTACGCTGCCCTGCTCCACATGTTTCTCATCCTCCTTTCTTAACCTAGTGGGATAGACAAGCATGATTTTGGCATAGTGATACAAGAGCCACAAGAGAGAAATGTGAAAACACATAAGACACCACGTTACAATTTCCACCTCATTCTGTTGGATAGAGCAAGTAGCATTGACCAAACCTTAAGCCAAGGAGTGAAAAAAATCACACAGTAAAGGTAATGACTCCATAGCAGGGGTTCTCAACCTCAGCACTATTGACCTTTTAGGCCACATAGTTCTTTCTTGTCCTGTGAATCATTGGATGTTTAGCAGCATCCCTGGCTGCTATGTACTAGATGTCAGTAGCACCTCCATAATTGTGACAACCAAAAATGTCTCCGAACAAATGTTCCCGGGGAGAAAATTGTCCCCTGGTTGAGAAGCACTATTCCGTAGGGAAAGGTGAAGAATTAGGTACAATAATGAAATCTGCTACTATGAAGGTTATGATATTATTGACCTTATATTGTTTATCAAAGGATTAAATTCAAGTGCTGATATTTTAATATGTTTAATAAATGCTAGGTTCTATTATGTTACAGCCATGTAATGTACTCATTGGAAAATTAGATTTTTGAAGGATTTTTAATATCATGGGAAAATGCGTAAATATGTTTTTAAGTGAAGATGAAAGGATATATACACCAAGAAAACAAGTTTGTAAATAATATAAATATAAATGTAAACATAAATACTTAGGAATAAGAATAGATAGATATACAATAAACTGTTTAAAGCTGATTTTCTATTGTGGTGTAATTAGGGATGATTCTTATTTTTTAAATATTTTTCTATTTTACCCCCAATTTCTTCCAATGAGAGATTGTATTTATTTTTTTAAAGTAGAAAACGAGTTTCACATGCAAACATACACAATTTAAAATTTGTTTCAGGTGCTTCAATCTGACTCTTCTCTCCTCCCCATATATTTCCTTAAAACAAGGACAGCCCTTTAAAAATCATTCTAGTTACTTTAGTCCTTCAGAGAAAGTATTGTTATAGGTGGTCAGTAAATATTTGTGGTTGCTGATTTCATTTCTTGCAGTCAAAATCTCTTCTAAAGGCTAGAATGTATTAAATTGGGGGAGATTTTTAAGATCTAAAATGTTTTGGAGATTATGTAGGGAGGCAGATTTACATACTGCAGCTGGAATTACAAATGTCTACAATCTTTCTAGAAGGCAATTAGTCAATCCTTTAAAGTGTTCATACATTAACGTTTCTGTTTCTAAGTATATCTCTTAAGTAAATCATCCAAAGAGAGATGTTCAGTAAAGCATTGTATGCTACAGCCAAAGTCAGGAAACAACATCCAATGATAGAGGGATGTGGTAATATATTCTACAGCCAGTGAAAGTTTTATTTGCAAAATCATTTAAGATTATTGGGAAATACTCATCATTCATGAGTGTAGAAGAGCTCTAATTGTCCCCTACTATCCACATATTTAACGGTCTTGCATTTAGTAATAGATCCCCACTCCCACCAAGTTTTACCAAGGCACATGGTCTCCCACCAGCCTCATAAATGAGATGTGAGCAGAAATGATGTGCACACTTGAGAGGTACACCCATAAAAACAAAGGAACTGCTTGCCTTCTACTTCCTTTCTGCTCGCCCCAGGCTGGGGTACATGTGTGGTGCTTGTGAGCAACCTCAAACCATGCATCTAGGGCAGGGCTTTAGCAGGTGAAGGGGCAACAAGACAGAAGAGACCTGGGTCCCTGGATGACCTCATAAACAGAGACTCTTTCATGTTCCTAACTCCTTATTTTGTGAGAGAAAACTCAATCTATTTTGCAATATTGTATTTAGGGGTCTTTTGTAACAGTAGCTTAGTCTGGATCATTAAAAAACATAAACTGGGTCCGGAAATAGTATCCTGCAGGGGTAACAAAAATGTAAACTACATCACTTTAATGATTGTGTCATCTCTTAACAATTGTATTAAAATTAATTGTGTCTAAAATCAATCTTTTAAAAATTGTGGCAAGGAAACAGATATTTCAGGCTGAAAAGCCGGTGACTTTTGTCAAACCATAGCAAAGCATTTGGTAAAACGGGTCCCTGTGATAACTTTGAAGGCAGGTTACATGCTTACTGGGCCTGGAGCTCTGGGAGAAACAGCGAGACAAAATCAGAATGTTGGTTTCTGTTGGCTGCTTTTAGTAGGGAGCAATGAAGAGAGGGATGAAGTTTGGCAAGAATTTGTCAGCTTGCCGGCAGAGATGAAGGAAATACAGCTTGGATAGGGATGTCCCATATGCTTGGGACTGCAATCTGAATTGACTAGCAGCCCAGTAATTTAAGCTTCATGGAGTTGGAAAGTTGAACTGCTTCAGTACCACAAACAGAAAGAGATAATACTGTGTCTATGAGCCTTTCTCCAGAGCCTGTTGTTAATGGAACCATAGGAGCCAATCTGATGGCAAATATAGAATTAAGCGTATTGTTGTCTCACCCAAGCCTGTTATTTCAAATGGCCTCAAAGTTGCTACTGAATTAGAGAGAAAATAATCCAAATAGAGAGATGAGTAAACAAACGAGTGTTCATAAACTTAAGATTTATGCAGACAAGATCTTTGGCTATCCTTACATGTTCATGGAAATGACTGGTAGCAAATAGTCTAGAAAACTGCTAAGAATTTTGAAAGAATTGTGTGATCAAAGAAACCACAAACCTGGCTTGTAAAAGCTGTAATTTTCAGATCCCTAAAGCAACCCCCTGGAGAGTTGTGCATCCCCAAGTAAGGCATGCTCTCCCACACTCACTTTAGTTGTGGCCACAGAAGTTAATGGACAAGCAGAGTCTCTGAGAGGTCAGTGGACAAAGGACTTTCTCCCAGAGACCCAGGAATTTTCTTCATTGGCCGTGGCGGAGACTTGTCACGGTTCCTTCCCAGTAAGATTTCGTCATTCTTAAGGACCGTAATGATTCTTTCTCCCATTCACCCTTATCCCAAATGGGAGTTTTTATCGCAGCTATCCTGTTTGACTCCACTGTTGAACAGCAAGGATGGGAAAAGTGCCAGAAAACACGCCTATTAGTTTAAAAGTCCCCACATCTGGGCACCTCCAGCCCTGATGGAGAAGACTTGAGGTCATCCAGAAATCTTGAACTTTGAATTGGATATAGGCACTGGATGGTTCTTTAGGCTGTCTCCTTGGCGAAGGAGCGAGTATGTTCTGTGTGTGGTTAGGAGGGCACAGATGAGTAACTGGGGGACTTGAGGCAGAGACCGGCAATTGTTCCCAGTATTCATTTTTTCCTTACATTTAGTAATAAGCTCTCCCATGCTGGGGTGTTGCAAGATATATGGCTGGGCAATGGGTGACTAACTTTTCCCAGCCTCCCTTATAGCTAAGTGTAGCCATGTGGTTGAATTTTGGCAAATGTCAAGTGGGGAGAAAAGAAGTAAGCCACTACCAGGACACATCCTTAAAAGAGCAAGTTGCTTGCCTTCCACCTCCTCGGTATCTCCTTCCCTTTGGCTGGAACGAAATGTGGTGCTGCTGTGGGGCCTGCTTGAGCCGTGTGGACTAGAGCAGCACCCTGGGGATGTGGAACCAGAAAGCATAGACCTAGTCCCTGAGCAACTGCAGGAGCAGAGCTGCCTAAGAGCCCCGGCACCCCTGTCCACATCTGCATCTATCCATGAGAGAGAAGAAAGCTTATATCCTGATGGGGCCACTATATTTTTGGGTCTCTTTGTAATAGTAGTTTCCATCTACCCTAAAAACTAAATCATTCAGGTAAGGAAAAAAAAAACCCAAACCAGGATGTACATTATCATCTCAAATCTTTTAAAAAAGGTACGTATGCATAGAAAAAAAACCTGAAAGCGAAACATTAAAACATTTATTTCCGGATAATGATAGTAGGAATAACTGCATTTTCTCTGTGTTTTTCCATATTTTCCACTTTTTTACTTTGCATATGTATTATTTTTATAACTAAACAGCACCAATATACGCTATTTTTAAAAGATAGATAACCACGATCCCTCGTTTCTCTCTCTCACACTTAGCTGCTACTATTTTCTCCAATGGCCACAGGTTTTTCAAAGCTGGGAGCATTAGACCAAATAAATGCCCTGAGGAAGCTCTAAGTGCTTTTTCTTATCTTTTAATGCCATAAGACCTGCTCAACACTTGGTTGACATCTATTAGAACACTTCGAATTTCATGGAAAAACTAGAAGAAGAATTACCAACCGCGTGCCACAGCTTCAAGAAGGTCCTCATACAGCTGCGAGAGCACCCCAGACTGACAGAGTGGGCGGGTGCAGGGAAGACAAACGGCCTGTTGAAGAATTTGCCTACATTTTCTTTCCCTCCAGAAGACCCTTTGGCAAACATAATTTCACCCTTTATACATAGTTGTTATGATTGTTTTTGAAAAGCGTTTTTATAATCTGCTCATAATCCTTTCCCCCTTCCTACATCTAACCATCCGATAGATAAATCTATTCCAGGTTCAATAATCTCGTTACTCCATCCCCTTCATTGTGTCCCTACTGCCATGATCCTAGCACTGGCCACTCGTATCTCTCCTTGACGACCGCAACAGTAACTGGCCGCCCTGCCTCTCCTCTTTCCTCTTTCTAGAGCAGTCTCTCCACTGCAATCAGAGCCGTCCTTTGAAAAGGCGTCTGATTTCATCACTGCTCCACTCGATGGTTTCTACTGCTTTTAAGGTTGAGTCTAACGACTCACAGACCTTTCAAGATCGGAGCAGTGCCCACGTCTCCAGTCTCCTCTCCAGATGTGATTCCCCACGCCTCCAACCCAGCAAACACACCCTATCTGGTACTCGGTTCAGCTACACTGAAAGTCTTTTTCATTAATACACTTTAATTTTTAGAGCAGTTTTAGGTTTACAGAAAAATTGAGCAGAGAATACAGAGAGTTCCCATATAGTCCCTAACCACCACCCCCAACACACAGTTTCGCCTATTAGTAACATTTTGCATCAGTGTGGTAAGGTTTTACAATTGATGAGCTAAAATTGATACATTATTATTAATAAAAGTCCATAGTTTACGTTAGGTTTCATTCTGTGTGTTGTACATTCTGTGCGTTTTGAAAAATGTACGAGGACATGTAACCACCACTAAATTATCATACAGAATAGATTTACTCACCTAAAAACCCCTGTGCTCCACCTATTTATCCCCCCCTCCCCTTGCGCACTGGCAACCACTGATCTGTTTCTGTCTCCATAGTTTTGCCTTTTCCAGAATGCCATATAGTTAGATCATACGGTGTGTAGCTTTTTCAGATTGGCTTTTATCGCTTACTGTTATGCATTTAAGGTTCCTCCATGTCTTTTCATGGCCTGATAGCTTGTTTCTTTCTATTGTTGAATAATATACCAGCATAGGAATGTACCACAGTGTGTTTATCCATTCCCCTATTGAAGGACATTTTGGTTCCTTTTAGGTTTCGGCAGTTGTGAATAAAGCTGCTATATTTATGTGCAGGTTTTTTTGTAGACATATTTTCAACCACTGAATGTCTTTTAATTCTTCAAATGTCTTTTAGTTGGGTCCCTTATCTCTGGTCCTCCAAGCATGTTGCCCCAACGTCCTAGAACATGCTTCTATCTTTTGCAACCTGGGTGACTCCTATTCAACCTGGGTGACTCCTATTCACTCATCAGGTTGCAACCTAGAAATCACTCCTCCCAGGAAGTCTGTCCTAACTCCTCCACCCTCCCACCTTCCAGTACGTTAGATATGTCGCCTATGTGCTTCTGCAACCTTCTATTCTACCCCTAGCATAGCATTTATTGTCTCAAACAGAAAATGTCTGATTATTTCTTTGTATCCTGCCCTAGACTCTAGGCTCACTGAGGTCAGTGACCAAATGTGACTTGTTCATCATTGTATCTCAGCCATGTAGCACAGCCCCTGACACATAGTAGGTGCTCAATAAATATTTGTGGAATAAATAGCCACTGGGCTCTTGGCTTGCACTGCCTAATTTCATAGAAGTTAATATATATGCATATACACACACACACATATATACTTATACATAGGAGTAATACATATTAATATATTATAGTAATATATATTATATTATCATATATATTACTACATATATAATTGTATATTATAGTAATATAGTATATATACTAACATATATTATAATGCTCATATATATGAACATTATATATTACATATAGGAGTAATATATATTATAAAATACATATAGGAGTTTTAAGTATATATATAAAATCGGAGTATTTTATGTTGTTTGGTAACTGTTATGAAGTCATCATGATCTTTATTTCTTTCATATTTCTTCCATCCTAAATCCAGAGCCTTGGTAGACATCAGGGATTCAGTAATGTTGCTGACTAACCAAGAGTTGTTGATACTTTCTCATTTCTTTGTACTAAAATAACCCTGTATATTTGCTCCTTTTCCTCAGAATATTTCATCCAGTGAATATTCAGTTGTCTCTAATCACCCAGAGATGTTCTCATCTAGGAATAGCCTCACTCTATGATTACAATAATAGAATTGCTATCATTTATTGAGAGTATTAGGCTTGAGTATTGTGCTAGGCACCTTCATAGGAACTCAATATGTGGTACTAGTAATTCACTCTGTTCATAAAGATTCCTGGAGGACCCAGGGAAACAGCATGTTCTTCTTTCTAAATTAGAATAGAAGAATCCTAAAGTTTTCAGTGATTTGCTTGAACTCACCCAGTTGGGAAGAGATGGTAAGAGATAACTATCCTATGCACGAGAGCTGTGCCTGGTATAACCCATCACACTCCATTCACTCTCTCACGTGCTCAGTAATCAATATTTTTGGAGAACCACCCCACTGACAGCCATCACACTTGACTCTAATTCCTATAATGACCCCACCAGGAAGACATTATTTCCTCTATTTTTTTTTTAAGACAAAGAAACTGCAACTTAAAGACATTAAATAACTTGAATGTCACAAAACCACTCAGGTCCCAAGATTCCAAGGTCTTGCAATTTAAAGGATTATATTGTCCTTAAACTTTCACCATCCCAAAGTGCTTTGCTGCCTAAAAAACATTATTTAACCTTCAGTAACACCATGAAATTCATAGGGATCACTGAACTATAATTCATATAATCACAATCATAGCAAGGTGAGGGGTAGAAGGGAAATGTCAAAGAAATGAAGACATCTCACCCCCTCCATGAGTTGACAAGATGATTTTATAGATAGAAGTCATGTGTAAAGAACATGCTAGAATACATGTCAGCACAGTGTATGAATATCAAGAACATAGCCACACACACCCACGATATAAACCTATATATACATGGAGAGAGGACATAAATCGTACGTAAATGTGCCTCTGCTCTCCACTAAGCAAACTCAGATATTGAAGTTGTCCTTTTGTATTTGCATGGGTGAGACCATTGCCTTGATGAGGGTCATTTTAAAGTGAAAGCAGTTGGGCATTTCACTGATCTGTTTGCACTGTGAACCAAGGAGCAGGGCTCAACCAGGTGCCCTCCAATTCCACCCTGCACCAGTGGTTCTTATTTGGCCTGCATCAGCACACTCGTATATTCTTAGTAAGCTGCCAGATTTCATGAATATATAAAGCTCAGGTTTTTTATAATTAAAAATATATCCTGTAAAAAAGATGATTATCAGTGGGAACATTGTGCTGTATCTGTTGTGTAACTATGTGTTGTGCAGGGCACAATTGACTCCAAGTAAGAGATACAACAAAGCAACTTCAGAGAAGTTCCAGTGCTTCTTGAACGTGTGTGAACTTGTTCTCTGGGTCAGGGCAACAACTATTCTGTTCAAACAGCCACCCAAAGCTGAAGTGCTGCCAGGTGAAGAGTATGGTAATGTGGGTACTCTTACGGGAGTCTATGCCACAGTGAAATGATCTAGTATGGATGATATCTAAATGATTGCTGACTTAATTAGTGCAGTTTTGAATCTTAAAATCCCTTTAAGTCACTTCCAAAAATTCTGTTATTTGAGAAAGTATGCACAAACACAAAAGTTAAAAATTAATGTTTCAGCCTGACAAAATAGGCCGTTCTTTATGCTGGTTTCGAGTATGTATTTTGGAGTCAAACAGCTCAGATTTCCTCTCTTGCAACCACTTTCTACTTGGGGCATTGGTTTCATCTTCACCCCTTTGTTCTGTTGTAAGGATCAAATGACACAACACATGTAAAGCATTTTGCACCACACCTGGCAGATGGTAAATGGTGGATCTCAAAGAGCATTGATGGGAGCCAGCCTGGTGGCATAGTGGTTAAGTTTGCGTGCTCTGCTTCGGGGGCCCAGGGTTTGCAGGTTCGGATCATGGCCGCAGAACCATGCACCACTCATCAAGCCATGCTGTGGCAGCATCCCCTATATAAAATAGAGGAAGATGGGCAGAGATGTTAGCTCAGGGCCAATCTTCCTCAGCAAAAAGAGGAAGATTGGCAATGAATGTTAGCTTATGGCCAATCTCCCTCACCAAAAAAAAAAAAAGAAAAAAGCCCCCATTGATTACTGATCAAGTGGTAGAAGGAATGAGATGGGATGGGGTTTTGCCAAAGCTCAAACACATTGGGAAGTTCCCTTAGGCCCGAAAACTCTGTAGGCTAGTTTTTTACCATCTCTTCCCAACTAGATGAGTTCAAGTAAGTCACTGAAAACTTTAGGATTTTTCTTTTCTACATTTAGAGACAAGGACCACGCTATTTCCCTGGCTCTCCGGGAATCTTTATGAGCAGAGTGAATTACTAGTACCACATACTGAGTTCCTGTGAAGGTACCTTACAAGAATGAAAATGTCTACAAGATTTCTCTTTAGTGACAGGAAAGAAAACTGGGAATTCTTCGTATTACACTCCACACGGCTTCGCAGAGTACTTGTGTTTGGGGCTAGAGAAAGCTGCAGGATGTAAATGTTCTGTGTGAGCCACTTGCATGCACATCTAGAAATCACACTGAAAGAATAAACTTCTCAAATGTGGTCCTTAGCCCTTTCCTCAATAATTTCAGTTTCAGCCCTGTCAGACTCAGTAAGTATAGCTTTGCAGGCAAGCTACTTCTGCTTCAAGCATCAATAAATCACTAATAAGCACGAGGAAACTCAGTTTTCTTCTCAGAGCCTGGTCTCAAATCATCTCTCAGCGCATGCCCCCAAACTGGCATATTTTAGCTCACTGACAAAAAAGAGGAATATATCAGAAAGTCATTTGACCTCTGACCTGCACCCAGTGATGAAATCTCTGTCTCTAACGACTTTCATTTGAAGCTTGAAGAAGAAAATAAATGTGAACATAAAATACAATAACATAAAGATTGGCCACACAAGAGAATTTCTTCTTGGCTATCTTCAATAGTTCAGTTATCTCTCGCTGCATGCCTGCCATTCAGAGCAGAAAAACTATAGATTGCAACTCCTTCAGGTTCAGTGCTTCCGGCTTCTTACCTCTTGTTTACTGGGGCAGAAGAGAATTTAGGAGGCTGAGCAGCTGCCTCTGTTAGACAAACGTTTATACAGACTATATAAGGATTAGTCACGTCCTGGGTTATCACTGTAGGTTATACAGTGCTGTATTCCAAACCCTGGAAAGGCTCTGGCTCTTGACCAGTCTCCTTTCTTTCTGTTAATAGTAATGAGCTTAAAGAAGAGAGAGACTACTTCTAATATAACTCAATTATATTAGAAAAATTCCTCAAGACAAATTTGCTACAATCATAGGCAATTCAACTGGTAGATAAGATCCAGGCGGCAGTTATCTCTCCTATATTCCTTTCCCCAATTGTCATTGTGATTGAGAGTTGACTGTGCAAAGGCTGTGTAAATCACAAAGTGGGGAGACGGGGACGCCAGACATCTTCTGTGGGCTTACCCAGTATAGTAGGAGTTCAAGAATATACCTTGGATGATGGTCTCTCATGTCTCAAGAACTGTCACTTTTAGGACATGACCATCTTTTATTTGTAAGACGGGCTCCTTGTCTGACAATCCTCCTGCCCATTTCTGCTTATCCTAGCCCCCTGCCAAAGAGATCATGTCCCTCTCATTAAACATAAGCTCCACACCTTTCCAGTGACTTCTCACTGGCTTGGCAGTTGACTGTAGTAGAAAGGACTCTTAAGGTGACATAAAACTTGGATTTGGATCTGGCTTCTATTACTCACTATCTAGATGACCTAACATAATTCAGTTGTCTGCAATTTATTTCTTAATCTGTAAATTGGGAGACAATCTTTGCTCTGCCCAGCTCATGAGCTCATGCCCAACTCATGTGGGAAATAAGTAAAGCAATGGTTCTTACATGCTTTGTGGATGCCAAGAGCTGTAGAATGGAAGGGATGGTGGAGATGCTGAGTTATTGAGAGTGTATGTTACATCAGTTTTCAGTGCAAGTCAGACTGCGGACATGGGACAATTTCTGCCCCTGCTTATTCATTTCTGTAGTCGAGAATGACCAGTTTTTCATCAAATTGTCTTTCTTTTTCTTGTGGGCCCATGGAAGACTGCATTTCCCATCCTCCCTTGCTCTTAGATGCAGCTATCTGGCAAATTTTGGCCAGTGGATTGTGGATGGAAGTGATGTACATTAATTCTGGGCGTGGCCCTTAATTATTTCTCAGCACATCCTCTATTCTCAGTTCATGGTGCTCTTAGAGTCTTAGTAAATTTTTCACTCTACTCATTGGCCAAAGAAATATCTAACATTTCCAATTATAAATTAGTAAAGTCCTAACAACTTAAAATATTTGTGTTCTAATAACTTCACGATGTTGGAAAAAATAGTACATATGAATTAAAAAACAAATGGTATTTTTATTTAATTCTTAAATCACCACAATTTCTTACTAATGGGATCTGTATGCCTGTTTGAGCATTGCATAACATCTTAAATCTGGGAATCAGATTAGACACAGCCACCCTCATTTCCTGCTGCATATTAATTTCCATGTGGTACCTGCTTTTTGTCACAGCAATGGCTGAAAACCTGGATTCAAAAAGATACAGCATTATCAGTGATGCCAGCATCATGGAGGTGTAAGACATGCCTCCTTTATATCCCCTCTTTTAACAAAAAATAGACGTCCACCCATGAACAAAGCACCTTTGTGGGTGTTGTGGGATCTAGCACCATATGTCTGGGGACCTTGGAGGAGTCTTGCCAACCTGTGTATCTGGTAATAGGCAAACAGATCTTGGTACAGGCTACAGAGCCAGGGGAGCCAGCAAACTTACCCAGACCCCTCTTGCCACAGCCAGGAAAAAACCTGGACAATGCTGACCTGAGCAGATTCCCATACATGAGAGAGAATTTGCAGAAGTTTAGCCCTTCTGAAGGGAGATTCCAGCACATCACTGGAGGAAAACAAATGTGAGTTTGGTCACAGTGGAGGCAGCAGTAAGAGAAAGATTTCCATTGCTCCTCCCCACTTGCAAGGATGCAAGAAAACGCTGCACAGGGTTGATCTATGCAGCAGCAGCAACCTCTCCCTCAAGGGAAAAGGATAGCAGTGAGTGAGTGCCTCAGTTGTGCAGGATGTGACTGTGCTCAGCAGGAAGTCTACCCATGAGTCTCTAGGAATACTACACCTGGGGATCCCCCTACCAGGTCCTTGGGCACCCGCCACACCCCAAGTACTAAACCCATACCTTCCTTCACTCTGCAGTGGACTCCTTTCGTGTGCTTCCATGTATGGTGGTAAAAGCTCCAGTAGACAGGAGGCACGATCAGAAAATAGGCCATAGCTTTTGGGCAAGGGAGAAACCACAAAATTGAGCTATAGCGCCACCTTCTGGAAAACAAAAGAGATATTTCCAGTGGCCAGGCTGGTGACTTGTAAGAACCCAAGAAAACATGAAAGCTTAAGAATCCTGCCACAAGAGGGAGCAAGAAGAATGGAGCAGGTGTACCTATATAAAAACAGATGAAACCCCAGATAGCAGCACCATCCAACCGAACAGCCTATCTGATGGAGGTGTCTACTACTTCAAATGCAAAAGCAGCAATGCAAAACCACAAGGAACATGAAAAATAAGAAAACATGCCATCGCAAAAAGAAAACAGTAATTCTTCAATAATTGAGCTCAAAGATGCAGAATTTTGTGATCTAGCTGATAAAGAATTCAAAATAGCTGTTTTGAAGAAAGTCAGTGAGAGACAAGCAAACTCAGAAAGACAATTCAATGAAATCTCAAAAAAAAAAAATGATCAAAATGAGATTTTTTCCAAAGAGATAGAATTTATTAAAAAGAATCAAAGAGATTCTGGAGCTGAAGAACTCAATGAATAAAGTTAAAAATGCAATAGAGAGGGGCTGGCCCGGTGGCATAATGGTTAAGTTCACGTGCTCTGCTTCAGCAGCCTGGGGTTCGCAGGTTCAGATCCCAGGTGTGGACCTATGCACCACTTACCAAGCCATGCTGTGGCAGGCATCCCGCATATAAAGTGAAGGAAGATGAGCACAGATGTTAGCCTAGGGCCAATCTTCCTCAGCAAAAAGGAGGAGGTTTGGCAACAGATGTCAGCTCAGGGCTAATCTTCCTCACCAAAAATAAAAATAAAACTTTTAAAAATGCAGTAGAGAGCATCTGCAGTAGAGTAGAGCATATAGGAGATAGAATAAGTGAGTTAGAGGATAGGAATTTGGAAATAAGCCAGTTAAAGGAGAACAAAGGAAAAAGAATGAAAAAGGTTGAAGAATGCCTACGTGATCTAAAAGATTCCATTGAAAGAACAAATATTAGAATAATTGGTACTACAGAAGGGAGGAGAGGCAGAAGGAAGCAGACCATTTATTTAAAGAAAAAGTAGCTGAGAACTTCCCAAAGCTGGGGAGAGAATTGGACATCAAAGTTCACGAAGCTGATAGATCACCCTTATTATCTCAATACAAAAAGACTTTCTCCGAGACATATTATAATGAAACTGCCAAAAATCAGGGACAAAGAATTCTAAAAGCAGCTGGGGAAAATAGAGTGTAACCTACAAAGGAGCCCCCTTAGGCCATCAGCAAATTTCTCAGCAGAAAACCTACAGGCCAAGAGATGGTGGAAGAACACATTCAAAGTGTTGAAAGAAAAAAATCGTCAGCCAAGAGTATCCAGCAAAGTTATCCTTCAGATCTGAAGGAGAAATAAAGACTTTCCTAGATAAACAAAAGCTGAGAGATTTCATCACACTAGACCTGCATTACTAGAAATGCTGAAAGGAGCTCTTCAAGCTGAAATGAAAAGAGGCTAATCAGTGACGTGAAAACATACAAAAGTATATAATACACTCGTAAAAGTAAATATACAGTCAGACTTAGAAAACTCTAGGTCTCTAATAGGATAGTGTGTTAACCACTTAACTATAGTATAAAAGTCAAAGGAAAAGAGTATTAAAAAATCATAGCTACTAGAATGTGTTAACAAATACACAATATAAAAAGAAGTAAATAATGACATCAAAAACATAAAAGGAGGAGTAAAAGGGTGCAGCATTTGTAGATGAAGTGAAGTTGCTATCAGCTTCAAATGGACTGTTTTATCTATGAAATGTCTTATGTAAGTTTCATGGTAACCACAAAGCAAAAACCTAGAGCAGATGCACAGAAGATTAAAAAAGGGGAAACAGAGCATGTCACCATGGAAAATCACCAATTTACAAAGATAGGCAGAAACAGAGAGAAAAAAAAAACAATGGAAATACAAAACAACCAGAAAACAATTAATAAGATGGCATTAGTAAGTCCTCGCATATCAGTCATTCTAAAAGTAAACAGATTGAATTCACCAATCAAAGGCACAGAGTGGCTGGATGGATAAAAAAACAAGACTATATGCTGCCTACAAGAGACTTACTTCAGCTTTAGAGCCACACATAGGCTCAAAGTGAAGGAATGGAAAAAGATATTCAATACAAGTGGAAACCAAAAAAAAAAAGCAGGAGTAGCACTTCTTATACCAGACAAACTAGACTTTAAGACAAAAATGGTAAACAAGAGACAAAGTCATTATATAATAATAAAGGGATCAGTTCATCAAGAAGATATAATAATCGTAAATATATACACACTCAACATCAAAGCTCCTAAGTATATTAAGCAAATACTAAAAGATCTGAAGGGAGAATAGACAACAGTATAAAAATAGTAGGGGAATTCAATATCCCATTTGCAGCAATGGATAGATCATCCAGACAGAAAATCAATGAGGAAACAATGGACTTGAACCATATATTAGGCCAAATGGGCTTAACAGACATAGAATATTTCATTCAACAGAAGCAGAATACATGTTCTTCTGAAGTGCACACAGAACATTCTCCAAGGTAGATCATATGATAGGATGCAAAACAAGCCTTAGAAAATTTAAGAAGATTGAAATAATACCAAGTATCTTTTCTGACTGTCATGGTATCAAATTAGAAATCAACAACAAGAAGGAAGCTGGAAAATCTACAAATATGTGGAAATTAAACAACAGACTCCTGAATAACCAATAGGTCAAAGAAAAAAAATCCAATGTGAAATCAAAAAATATCTCAAAACAAATGAAAATGGAAACACAACATACCAAAACCTATGGGATGCTGCAAAAGCAGTTCTGAAAGGGAAGTTTATGGTGATAAATGCATATATTAAGAAGTTAGAAAGATCTCAAATAAACAACCTAACTTTACACCTCAAGGAATTAGAAAAAGAAGAACAAACTAAGCCAAAAGTTAGCAGAAGAAAGGAAATAACAAACACCAGAGTGAAAATAAATGAAAGAGAGACCAGAAAAACAATATAAAAAATCAATGAAAATAAGGGCTGGTTTTTTAAAAAGATAAACAAAATTTACAAAGCTTTAGCTAGACTAAGAAAAAAGACAGACTACTCAAACAAATAAAATCAGAAATGAAGGAGGAGACATTATAACGGATAGTACAGAAATACATAGGGTCATGAAAGGCTAAAATGAATAATTATACACCAACAAATTGGATAACCTAGAAGAAATCAGTAAGTTCCTAGAAACATACAACCTACCAAGATTGAATCAGGAAGGAATATAAAATCTGAATAGACCAATAACAAGTAATGAGATTGAATCAGTAATCAAAAACTTTCCAACACAGAAAAGCCCAGGACCACAGGGCTTCCCTGGTTAATTCTTCCATAAATTTAAATAAGAATTAATACCAATTCTTCTCAAACTGTTCCAAAAATTTGAAGAGGAGGAAACACTTCCAAACTCATTTTACAAGGCCAGCATTGATCCTGATACTAAAGTCAGATAAGGACACTACAAGAAAAGAAAACTATAGACCAATATCCCTGATGAATATAGATGCAAAAATTCTCCATAAAATATTAGCAAACCAAATTCAACAACACATTAAAATGATTATACACCATGACCTAGTGGGATTTATCCCTGGGATGCAAGGATAGTTCAACATACTCAAATCAATAAATGTGATACACCATATTAATGTAACGAAAGATAAAAATCATATGATTATCTCAGATGAAGAAAAATTGTATGATAAAATATAACATCCTTTCATGATTAAAACCCTAAATAAATTGGGTATAGAAGGAACATATTTCAACATAATAACCATATATGAAAACCCATGGCAAACATCTTACTTGACAGTGAAAAATTGAAATCTTTTCTTCTAAGACAAAGGTAACCACTCCCACCGCTCTTATTCAACATAGTACTGGAAGTCCCAGCTAGAACACTGGGCAAGATAAAGAAACAAAAGACATCCAAATTGGAAAGGAAGAAGGAAAATTATCATTATTTGCAGATTATATGATCTTATATATAGAAAATCCTAATGACTTAACCAAAAAGCTGTTGGAACTAATCAATGAATTCAGTAAAGTTAGAGGATAGAAAATCAACTACAGAAATCAGTTGCATTTCTATACATTAACAATGAAATATCTGAAAAAGAAATAAAGAAAACTATCCCATTCACAATAGCATCAAAACAATAAAATACTTAGGAATAAATTTGACTCAGGAAGTAAAAGACCTGTACAATGAAAACTACAAGACCTTGATGAAAGAAATTAAAGAAGACACAAACAAATGGAAAGATATCTCATGTTCATGGATGAGAAGAATTAATAATGTTAAAATGTTGATACTACCCAAAGCCAACTGCATAGGTTCAATGCAAACTCTATTAAAATTCCAATATTTTTCACAGAAATAGAAAAAACAATTCTAAAATTTGTATGGAACCACAAAAGACCCCGAATAGCCAAAGCAATCATGAGAAAGAAAAACAAAGCTGGAGGTGTCACACTTCCTGATTTCAAACTATACTACAAAGCTATAGTAATTAAATCAGTATGGTACAACATAAAAATAGACACATAGGCCAATGGAACAGAATCAAGAGCCCAGAAATAAACCTCTGCATGTACGATCAACTAACATATGACAAAGGAGCCAAGAACATTCAATGAGAAAAGGATAGTCTCTTCAATAAATTGCGTTAGGAAAACTGGGTAGCCATATGCAGAAAAATGAAATTGGACTCCTGTGTTACATCACTCACAAAAATTAACTGGAAATGGATTAAAGACTTAGACATAAGATCTGATACTGTAAACTCAGGGAAGAAACTCTTTGACATTGGACTGGGCAACAATTTCTTGGGTATGACACCAAAAGTACAAGCAACCAAAGGAAAAATAAACAAGTGGGACTATGTCAAACTAAAAAGTTCTGCACAGCAAAAGAAACAATAAAAACAATGAAAAGGCAACCTACAGAATGAGAGAAAATATTTGCAAACTCCATATCAGATAAGGGGTTAATATCCAAAAAATATAAAGAACTTATACAACTCAATAACAAAAAAACCAAACAATCCAATAAAAAATGGGCAGAAGAGTTAAATAGACATTTTTCCAAAGAAGACATCCAAATGGCCAACAGGTACATGAAAAATGCTAAATGTTACTAATCATCAGGGAAATGCAAATCAAAACCACAATGAGATATCACCTGTTAGAATGGCTATCACCTGTTAGAATGACTATCATCAAGAAGAAAAGAAATAAGTATTGGTGAGGATGTGGAGATAAGGGAATCCTTGTACACTGTTGGTGGGAATGTAAATTGGTTCAAACACTATGGAAAACAGTATGGAGGCTCCTTAAAAAATTAAAAATAGAACTACCATATGGTTCAACAATTCCAGTGCTAGATATATATCCAAAGGAAATGAAAACAGGAGTTCAAAGAGATATATGTACTCCCATGTTTGTTGCAGCATTATTCACAATAGCCAAGACAGAAAAAGAACCTAAGTTACAGTCAACAGGTGATGGCTAAAGAAGATGTGGTATATATACAATGCAATATTATTCAGCCATGAGAAAGAAGGAAATCCTGCTATATACAGCAACATGGATGGACCTTGAGGACATTATGCTAAGTGACATAATTCAGACAGAGAAAGAATACTATATAATATATATATATATATATATATATATATATATATATATATATATAATTTCACTTATATGTGGAATCTAAAAAAAGCTTAACTTGTAAAAACAGAGAGTAGAATGGTGGTTACCAGGAGCTTGGGGGTGGAGGAATTGAGGATATGTTGTTTAAGGGTATAAACTGGGACCTAGTAGATAAATAAGTCTTGGAGAGCTAACGTACAGCATAGTGATTATAATCAACAATACTCTATTATAAACTTTAAAGTTGCTAAAAGTGACTTGATCTTAATTGTTCACACCACTAAAAGGAAATGATAATTATGTGACGTGGTAGAGGAGTTAGCTAATGCTACAGTGGTAATCACATTGCAATATATAAATGTATCAAATCAACATGTCGTACACCTTAAACTTTTACAATGTTTTATGTTAATTAAATTTCAATTGAAAAAAGATATAGCATTATTGAAATAAGTACAGCATGATTTAATGATGATACTGGGAACTACCTTGAGCTGGTAGTTTTTGCAGTGTCCAACAGATGCTGAGTATTGCTGAGTTTCCCTAAAAATTTTAAAATGGGGTGTGGCGCCCTTGTGAATTCACTGAAGCACCCCGGAGCACATTGGTACACCATTTGGAAACCACGGCTCTCTTATTTTTCTTTATCTGCTAGTTGGATGGAGAAAACTTGGAGGATTTAGAGGATGGTGAAGACAAAATGAAGGCTGGATCTCTGAGTCTCCATTGAAGGACAGGCATCCAGGAGAACTGCTCAACAAGGAACTCCTATTTCTGCCTGTGGCAAGAATAAGATATAATTTTTTCTTTTGACATAGTGCTGATTTTTGAGGGTTGTTTGCAACAACAGTTGGTAAATGCTGACTCATACAATCTCCAAATTCATGAAATATCACTATGGCTACTTTTGTAAATCCAAGCTTTGCTTCACATTGATGGCTCTCTCCCACAGGGAATTAATGTTAGACTAGTCAGTCTCTATTCATGGTGACTTGGTTTATCTATAGTACCCTGGGTAAGCACAGACAATAATCTGAGGAAGGGAGTCTTTGTCTAGAGACAGGTGTTCTCTGAATCAATGCAATATTTGTAAAGAAAGCAAGGGTATTACCCAGTGACCACAGTATCAACCAAAATGCAAATGTTCTTGGGGGCTTTCGGGATGCTTGTTTTCCAAGAGAACAAAGTATTGTTAAAAAATGAACAAACAGCAGAGAGTTGGTCTGGCCTTCATCCATTAGCATGGACATGCACTCGGAGCGGTGAGAAATAAAATGCACCTTCACAGGAAGTCACAGTTTAGCAGATTTACAGTCTCAGATTCTTTCCCTGAAGGAACAACACAGCTCACTTGTAGAGCATCAGCGTTCAAGTCAGTGTTCAGGGCTCAATGCTGGAAACACATGGGCCATTTCATCTGAAGCAGGTCACATTTTCAATTTAGGTTTTGTTTCCTGACCTACCTAGAGAAGATGGCAGTTCAAAATCAGGCAAATATTTCTGGGAAGGTTTCCATTTGATTATAGCCTTATTCATAACATCTCTGAGAATTTCCCCCAATTATCCTGGAGGAGCATAGAGCTGAAAGGAAGTCATTCTTCTCCTTCTCATGAATATTTAAATGTGATGGTGCTTCAGGAACACATATGTCTATGGTATCTTGATGGTTTAATCAAGGTACTGAGACTCTTTGATGTCAAATGATTAGCCCAGATCTTTCACTTTTCACTTGTTTATCAACTTTCTTCATGCCCAGCCTTCTTATTGGCTGAACAGATATAACACACTGCTGATTGTGGATGGAAGAATCAGGAATGGAGCTTCCTTGGCTCCACGACTTTCAAAAGATATTCCAGAGAGCGTGTCGTACTCTGAAGGTGTTTTCATGAAGAGAGGTTTGGGAAGACTTTCTGTCACGGATCTAGTCACACCACTGAAATGTCTCCATTGTGAGTCTCTCTGATGAGAAAATAACTGTACTTTAATTTCTGATTTTTTCAGCTTTATTGAGGTATAATTGAACAATAAAATTGTAAGATATTTAAAGTGTACATCATGGTGATTTAATATTTGATTTTTTTGTCACACAAGCAAATTTAAGAAACTAAATTTTTTTTTTTCTGAATTTTATTTTTATTGCCACTGAATCAAATTAAAAGATGGCAGGTAACAAAGCAGGTGGCCGATGCTGAGGCTGGAAATATGCTTGAGGAGGGGGTAGGATCCAGAGTGCTTGGTATGGAGATCACAAGTCTATCAGAAATATTTAAAGGGAAATTGGGTTGTTTGGTTCTGTTTCTGGACAGTTGGGGGACTGTGGTTACTTCACAACATTTTCCAACTCCCCATTTGTAACAGATAAAGAGAAATGAGCTATATCCTTATTTTGTGTGACACGTCATGTACTCAGCAGAATTTTGGCCCTCATGACCTTCACCCTGTGGTGTTCCACCCATGAATATGCTATGCTACGTGGCAAAAGGGACTTTGCAGATGTAATTAAGCTGCTCATCAGCTGACCTTAAGATGGAAAATTACGCTGAATTCTCTAGTTAGGCCCAATGTAGTCACACAAGCCCTTGAAAGCAGAGCTCTCTCTCAGCTCAGCGCAGGAGAAGTCAGAGAGGTTTGAAGCACGAGGAGAATTTGATGTTCTGTTGCTGGCCTGAAGATCTAGGGGGCCACATGGAAAGTGTGAGAAGGAATCGAATTCTGCCAATAACCAGTGAACTTAGAAAAGGACCCTGAGGCCCAGATGCAAACCGCAGCCCCAGCTAACACCTTGATTTCAGCCTTGTGAGACTGAGCAGAGAATCTAGCCACAATGGGCTGAACTTCTGACCTACAGAAACTGAAGTAATTAATTTGTTAGTTTTAAGCCACTAAATTTGTGGTAACTTGTTACAACAGCAAGAGGAAACTAATACACATCATGAAGTTTATTTGGATCAGGAGTTATAACCTATTGTTAAAGGGGAGTGTTGCCTCTCAAAGTGATAAGGATGTTGATGAATGTGGGGGTGGGTGGAGCTGGAAAAAAATAGATACTTTTCTGCTTTTCTATCTCTCCACTAAGGTTCAAAAGACATTTGTTGATCCCTTACAGTGTGCCCTACACAACATGCTTCTCATACTTTCTTTCATTTGATGTTCATAATCACCCTGTAAATAATAATTTACCTTTTACTTAAGAAATGGAGATTCTGAGAGTCCTGATAATTTGTCCAAGTTTCCACCACTAGAATTTGTGAAATTTGAGCCCAGATCTTCTGACTATAGGCTCAGGGCTGTTTCCGTTACTACACTAGGCCAACTTCTGAATCCGTGGAGGTGATCTAAATATTAGTTGACAGTCATGAAGATTAATAGAAGATCACAAAAAAGGAACTATGGGATTTTTATTCTAATGAAGTGTGGTAAATGCACCAGATCAAAGGTTATGAGCTTCCTCAGCTTGTTTGAAAATCTGGCTCTCTGTCAGCAGCCAGAAGCTGAGGAAACCTAGAGTTCTTACTTCTCAGTTGCTGGCTTCCAACTGTTGTTTCCATGGAAACATATCAGATCTTCAAAAACAACTTAAGTGCTTTAATATCATCACTACCCAGTGGCTGGAACTTCCCATGTTTCAATCTAGCTAATATCTACTTCCAGGGGAAAAGAGAGGACAACTGCGTCACAGACTTGAAAGGAAATAAACATATCATCTCAGTGGTCTGTTGCTGGCCAAGAATGCTTTCTAACTGCCATTTAATTTTAGGTAAAGACTAAAAAGAAAAGATGTCTGTGAACTCTGCTTCAGAGGATCATTAACAGGAATCTCCTACTCACTTCTTTGTTGTCATCAGTCATCATTATTGGCTGGTGTTATTTACATGTTGCTATAAATACCAAAGACCAATTTATGGTCTCCCGACAACAGATATTACTACATTAAAAAAAAAAAAATGAGATGATTATCATTGGCCAAAGAGATCAAAGAAGACTTCAAGGAGTAGGGGAACAGGAGGTCTCTCTGTCAATGGTCCTGTGAATGTTAGCAGGGACACACATAAAGTAGGCTCTATACCCTCTGTTACTCCTTTTCTATGGAGGATTAGATCACTCCCTAGCCACAACAGGAGGGCTAATCAGACAATATGTCTAAAAGGCTTCGGATGCTACAAATTGACTTTCTCTTAAGAAGGCTTGTAAACAAATACTGTGTCATTATAAGACCATTACAACATCTTGGGGGGGCTTTGGCTTTCTTCCCAGAGTTTGGAGGTTGAGACAATCAGCAGTGTGATTACACTACTCTGTGGTCTGTTGGTTCATGAGGCTGTTGAAGCTTTCATTACACCTATCAGTCAACAACAACTCTGGGGCACCCACAGTGTGCAGAGCACTGAGCACTATGGGGAGCATCAGAGCAAAGAGAAGGCATCACTCCTGCTCCTGAAGAGTTTAAACGTACTGGGGCACGAAAATGTGCAAGAAGTGATAGAAACAACCATTTCACCACACCCAAACACAAACTCCAAACCACCATTTTCCTGACATAGTTAGATGTGTCAGGTTGGTTTGAGTGATTGGGTGATCAGAGTTATATGGAGTTAGAAATGGAGTTAAATGGAAATGTGGAGATTTTGAAAAAGAGGAAAGAGGAGGAGGAGGGAGAGAAGGAGAAGCAGCTGTGTTTATAAAAGGAGCAGAGGTTAGTGGGGGAGCTCAGGGGTAAAAACAAGAGGTGAGAATAGATGAAGCCAACAAGGGTTGCTTAGATTAGAGACATGAGCTCAGCACTGGGAGTGAGGGTAATGTGGTATTATGGGGAGGGTAAGTTATAGAGCCCAGCATTCTGAAATTCAAAATTGAGAGTTTTCATTTGCTTTGAGACAATTAGGTGTTCTTAAAGGTTTCTGAGGAAGGGCCAGATTTCATAGAACAGAGTCAAGAATAGAAGCAGAACATAGAAGAGACACTGTCTTCTGCATCACTTGGTGGAGAGAATTTGATTTCCAGCTCTTCTATGATGCCTACCATGCCTCATCTGTTCTTTGAACATTTATAGTACTTGGAGGTTATAGCACATAATTTAGCACTTGCTCATTCACTAGTTTAGCCTGTTCATATTATATGAAATCAATTGGGGGCCATGGCTGACACAAGTATCATGGAATTCAATGATTGTTACCATCAAGGAAGTGTTTTCTAGGAGAAGGGGCTATGCAATGTTTTTTTTGAGGTTAGGGAAGAACCTTGTGAATGAGCACCATGACCATCTTATTGCTTTGGATTAGAATGTAAACTTCACAATACTGAGGCTACCCATTAACTTGCCTACTGGAGCAAAATGATAATACTGGTATTTTGTTATTTATTTTTCTTAACATTGGCATTTTAAAAATTAGATATGGTCACCATTGTCTTCTGCTCTTGTTCTCTGATACCATGAGAAGAGCTAAGATCCAGAACCAAGATTCCTTTGTCCTCTCAGCTTGAGTCTTGCCTGTGATGTTGATTGAAGAAGATCCTGGTTAAAATAAGTTAGTCTACGGAAGGGGATTATACTCTGTGAGCCTGGACCAGACTCTCAGGAAAAAGGGTAGGCTGGAGGAGAGCGGAGGGGATGTAGCCCAGGGAGAAGGAAGACGGTAACACTCCAGAAGGTTTGTGAAAGAACCTGAAACCCCCTTGACTCCCCTCCTTCTGCAGGTAGATTTGGGCCCCAAACACTTCTGGTTGAAATACAAATAACCATTAAAAATATGGAAAAATGCTCGACCTCACCAAGGACTCAATAAATGGAATTTAAAATGACATCAAAAAGCCATTATTTTGGAAAGTTTTTCAATGAGAAGGATATAGTGAGAATGCTTTCTAAATCATGGCATCTTTGTTTGATTTGAAATTGTAACTCAGATGTTGAACTCTCTAGGTACAGCTTGTAATTCAGATTTCAGATTTTTAACATGTTACAAACATTACAAATATACATTTTCTTATTGAAAAACAGCACAGTAGACCAGAAAATCCAAATCTGACTGTAATGACTGCTTCAGCAGACTCAGCTGAAGTCAGGCACACCTAAAACGATGACTCCTAATTAATGCCCCTACTGTCCGTGATAAAAACAGCTAACACTCACCTTGTGTCAAGCACTATACTAAGTCTCGACAAGTATTATCTCATTTGATTTTCATAGTAATTCCACAAAGTAGGTTCTTTTACTTTGCCTCTTTTCCCAGAGGAGGAAACTAAAATTTACAGAAATTAAGGTTGAACCCTATGAGATTGCTACTATTCGACAGTTTTTGACATACAGATACGGTAATCTCATATGGTTCAACCTGATGACATGCGCAAAGTCACACAGTGGGCAAGTGGTAGAGCAGAAATTATCCAAGGCATCTCATTCCAAGGCCTCAGGACCTTAACCATTTGGCAACATGGCCTGCATTTTGCTAAAAGATAAGGGTGGGTGAGCCTGGGGTCAAGATTGTAATGAAATAGATAAGCCATTGAAGGCAAATCACATCAGGACAGTTCAGAAAAATAAGTTTATATAAAGCCTAGGGAGGCAACGTGATTTACCATGGGCTAACAACAATGTTGGATTAAGCAGAGTTCTGACCATTTGGTTTTATATGTGCCACCAAATTGCTGAAGGTGACTTCCTCTCTGAATCTCATATTCTTTTGCTAAATGGCTATGATAACCATGCTCATCTTGAAGGATGCTTTGGAAGAAATACATAAGCTGAATGGACCAGGAGACAGGAGCCACTCAACATTTCCAACATGGAAAGTTCAAGCATGAGGGTGCTTCCCAAGAGCTTGGCCTCACTGTTGGGGAGAGAGCACAGGCCGGGCTCCTATCAGTATTCCGCAGGATGGATGAGCAGCCATTTTCCGTTGCTAGATTGTTTGCTCCTTCAGAGCTGGAGACCTACAACGATTCAAGAGTTCTGACTCATTTTGATGAGCCAGCTTGTCGTTAACATAAATCAGATGAAGTCGAAAACCCACCTCAACATCTAGGAAACATTGGCTGTTGTCACTGGAAAAATTCCCGAGGCACTCGCTTTTATAACTGTCATTACTAAGAAGAGGTTCAAAGAAACGTTTAGGCAAAAGGATCTTTGTACTTCCCAAGGTGTATGCAGCCAGGCTGCAGATGAAATTGATAACAATTTATTTTGAAATTTACTCTTTAATTCTGATGTATTTTCTAAGCAAATGATTCTGAATCCAACAGCTGCTGGGTGAGCAGTACGTACCAGGATAAATCAATCCTTCTGCTACCTCCAAAGTGGTGAATAATATGTCTTAGATAGTGCAGTAAAGATTCCTGCATTCAAGATACAGAGCACCAGGCACAACTTGCATGTGACTGCAAATATTCAAATGAAATATAGGAGCTCCTGCAAAGACTGAGTAATAAATCATCTGGCAGGCAAGCGCCCTCCCACTTACATGCATTTCTGTTGAGTTGAAAAAAAAAAAGAAGCAAACTAGAGACCAGCACAACACAAAAGCCAAATCAAGATGTCTATTACTGTTTGTGACCTGGCCGGTTCTCGCAAACATGGGACCTGGCCTGCTCATGCAAATTTAAATACAGGTTAATGTGGTCACTGCCTGGAGAACAGCTGGCTGAGAAGCAAGTTATAGAGTATGCACCTTGCCTCCATCCCCACCCACCACAGGGTCAATCCTACTGGCTCCGGGTGAGGAGAACATGCGCTTAACATAACCCATAACGGAAAAGGATGTGGTGAAGTCCTATCCTCCTCCTCCAAAATAGTATCTTGGAGTAGAGGGAGTAAAGGAAAGAGAAAAGAAATGTTCTCATTATATGGAGGGGAAAATAAACAATGGTCAATGGGAAAGAAGAAGAAAAAATCAGAGAACCAGGAAAACGAGGTGGATTTTTAATAGTGAGATATCAAGTTTTCACAATGGAAATGCTCATAATACTAAAGGGAAAGTCTGCATGACATAGTGAGCATGTATTTATTTATTTATTTATTTACCTTTGAAATCTCTCTAGATTTAATATTTTCAAAAACTGTATCCAGCTATTCCTAGAAGGCCTGTTGCCTATGAATAAAAGAATGTTCTTTTTTAGAAAATCAGACTCCTTTACCCCTTCTCTGTCACCTCCTCTTTTATTTCTCAGAGACCAGAAAGATATGTTGAAGGATCAGGAGATCTGTGTTTCAAATCTAAAGATTTTGACGCAAAAGGAAAAAGTGTAGGAATATGAAAAATAAATGATGAAAGGAATGTATGGATTTTGAGTCTTTGGATATCTCTGCAAGATTGATTCAGATGGTTGTAAACTTGCAAAACACAGTGTGTGTGTGTGTGTGTGTGTGCGCGCGCGCGCACGCGTACGTGTAGAAGTCAAAACATGGTCTGTCTTTCTTTTGGAAACCTATTATTCCAAGGTCTGGGTGTTTAAAGTGGTCAATTTGGCTTTGGTGGCTTTGCCTTCCTGGCTCCTTCTTCACATCAACCAGGCAATCATGAAATGCATCCTCTTGTGGGATGCAATGCAGTTGTGTTGTGGCAGCAATGGAAAAACTTGAAAAGGCTCCTACATATAACAAGACGTCATAATTCCCCATCTTACATTTCATGCCACTTCAATCAGATTGCTTCAGGCATCCAGGTTCAAAAATTAGACCTAGCAGCTGGTGTTCCTACTCCATCCATGATAAATACAGAATCAAAACAAATCCATCACGTCTATTAACAAAACAATATAAAACACGTCCTGAGGCAACGGTAAGTTAGTGCTGCTTTTGTACATTCAACTCTCTTAGATTTTGCTCAGGATCCGTCTTTTGCTAAAGGATATCCAAGCATACCTGTGCACATGAAGAGGTGGGGTTGGAAAGCTGTCTACACCAGTATTGATCTAGATTTGGTCTGTGTTTGCAGGCTGCTAGCTCACCCAGAGATTCTAGCTGCAATTCTGCTGGCTATTTTAGTTTCTAAGTTTTAAGACTTGTGGCCTTGGAGAAATCACTTACTGGGTCTTAGTTCTCACATTTATTAAAAAAAGAGCTTGGATTTCCAAAATGTAGACATTATGCTAAGGAGTTTATATAGCAAACCTCTACACAGATTAAAGTTTCTTTGGCCAACTGTGATTACTGTTGGGAAATATTAACCTCACAATAACTGTCTCCCGCCTGGCCCAAGTCTTCCACAGGAAACACAAATCCTTTGCCCCTAAACCCCCTGGTTAGTGTAGGCCCTTGGCAATGCAGCCACCACTATCCACCACTGTCACAGGCAACTCGAACTTTCCCAGAAGTGGGTCAGGCATTGGTCCTCATGGTTAATACTTTCTAAGTAGTTTCTAGCAAGTCCTCCTCACTAGGCTTGAGGTAAGGGAACTAGCACCCTTCCAGGTCCTCTGAGGGAGTTGGGAGAGGGAGAAGTGTTGGAGAATTAACACAGCAGTATTCTTCAATGAAATTGCTTCAAAAGTTCTCTTGTTGTAACCTTTCTATATCAAAGTTGAAGGGGTTCCAAGTATGTTGAAATTCCACATGTGGAGAGAGTCTGCCTCATACTTTGGTGTCTGAACCAAGAAGAGACCTATTTCAACATTCTCGCAAATAGGTAAATTATCTCATCCTATGTTGAAATCGCTCCACCAAGCACTGGAAGAGATGCACATCTATGCTCAAAATGTCTCCTTAATAAAAACCTTCTGCCACAAAGTTTCAAGATTTATATTATAAACACTTTTTCCAAAGACTTTTGAAAGACATAACCCATTCAACTAAGAATCATACTTTCATTCCAATTTAAAATAATACCCAGCAATCCAGAAGCCATTTACAGCATCCACAGCCAAGAATTTCAGAAAGGTCTCTTATGTACTTAATTCTATATTTGTGCAAGGATGTGTACTTTCTTTGTGCATTTGCTTAGTATTTATTAATTGGTCTCACTGTTCATTCTTCATGTTCTCTGAGAATGTGACATTCAGCCTTCTAGAGGGGTACAGAAAAAGGTACAAATAAATGTGAATAATGATGGTGATGATTACCGAAACACGAACTGAGGACAAAATCTCCTTATTATATACTCAAATTAAATAATCTTCACAAGAGTAGGAAAGGGTAATTCTTTTAAGCAGAGGGGTACAATGAAATAAACTGATGTGACAGATGGCCACACCATAATCCACCCTAATTAGCCTTTATTAGCATACCAGGTTATATCTTGTCCAGGCACTAAACACGAGGTGTGCACAGATACAGCATCTCCATTAAGCTCATCCAGAAAAGATGCACCTCTTCATCTTGGTGGGGGAACTTGGTAGGAAAATGATGCTATGACGATCAGTGTTGAATCCTGTTCCATGAGCAGAAAGGGTTTCAGGCTCGGGCTGAGCCAACCTGGAGAGAGGTGACTGTTTCTAAAGAGAAACTTAGGCTGCGTGGGGCACTGAGGAAGGTGAATCATAGGAGACATGAAGGCCCTCAGAGATGAGAGAGGATTTAGAAGGGGAGCAGGGGAAAGCATTGTTTTCACCTTTGTCCTTGAAGAAAAGCCACTCCCTGATATTGAGGGGAGAAATCTTGTTTGTGTATCATATCAACATGTCTATGTTGTCTTTGCTGTTAGTGTGAACAGCCTTTTACTTGAGCTAAAAAGCAACCAGTGGAGACAGAAAAAAGAAGGGAAATGAATGTGCACCACCACCTGTTTTCCTAGAAAGACAGAAAGCGTCAAAAGAAAATACATGTAAGGTGCTTTGGGCATAATAAATATATGGTATTTTTTAGCACTGCCTTTCAGGATGCTGTTGAAGAAACACTTTTCTCTCCTAGGGATGTGTGATCATCAATTTAACAGAAATTGCTTCCGCCAGCTGATGACGCCCGAATCTATATCTCTAATTTCATATCCCTCTTTAGAGTTTGGCACCCATATATCTAGAGGTTTACAGAACACTCATTCATGGAGGCATCCAACAGCATTTCTTATGATGTGCCATGTGGCAGGAACTGTGCAGTGAGGAATCCAGGCAGTTCATTGTTTAGTTTGGAAGATAGACAAGTAAAAAGAAACTAATATGGCTGAGGGAGAGAGAGAACAGGGTGCTGAGTTGCCTTTAGCAAGAGCCTCACCAGCCTGGGGTCATGGAGGCCATGGAGGAAATGACATTGAAGCTGAGACCTGAGCTATGAGGAGACATTACCCAGGAAAACCTCAGGGAGAGAAGGCAATGAAGACGGGGGAAACAGGAAGGGGCCGAAGCCTTTGCAAATGCCTGGAAGGTATAGAGATTATGGGATATTTAAAGAAACAGTGGTGTTTGGCTTAGCAGGACCATCATTCATTCTTCAGGCACTCCCAAATTCAAACCTGCCCCTCCCTTTTTATCTCTCTTCTTGTGACTGACACTACCATCTTCCCAGTCACCCACGGCGGCAACCTGCACATCCTCCTGTTTTCCTTCCTTTCCATTCCTCCCTCAAATCCAATAAATCACCACCTTTCTTCTGAGAGTCTTGCAAATGGGTTCCTCTTCTCCAAGCCCATCGTCTCTCCTCTAGGTGGCTGTGACAGTCTCTGTACTTATCCTCCTGCCTATACTTTGTCCCCTCTAGCCTATCACTTATGTCACTGTTGCCATGCTCTCTTGAGAACGTGGAATTCACCACTTCTTTTCCCATCAATAACCTCTCAGTGGCTGCTCATGGCCCTCAGGATTAGCACCTATTCCATCATAGGCCAGATGAGGCCCTCTGCTCAACCTTCCAGAACCACATGGTTCAGGCCACTCACCTACACACTTCCTAAGATCCCGCTATATGGAGCTGCCTTCATGTGATGTAATTTTACGTGTCAACTTGACTGGATCACCGGGTGCCCAGATATTTGGCTAAACATTATTTCTGGGTGTATCTGTGTTGGTGTTACTGGAAATTACCATTTAAATCCATGGACTCAGTGAAGTGATTTGCCCTCTCCCATGTGGATGGGCCTCGTGCAATCCATTGAGGGCCTAAATAGAACAAAAAAATGGAGGAAGGAAGAATTCTGCCCTTTCTGTCTGATTGTTGAGCTGGGACACGGGTCTTCTCCTGCCCTCGGTGCTCCTAGTTCTCAGGGCTTCAGACTAGGGCTGAATTACACTACTGGCTTGCCTGGGTCTCAGCTTGCAGACGGTGGATCATGAGACTTCTCTGCATCCATAATTGCATAAGCCAATACCTTATAATAAAATATATGTATGTATGTGTGTGTGTGTATATATATATATATATATCCTGTTGGTTCTGTTTCTCTAGAAAACCCTGACTAATGCACTTCGGTTACCAGGTCTTGCCTGACTCTCAAGTTTTGTGTTTTGTCCTTATTCTTTTCCAAGGCATCCCCACGTTTCCTGTCTAGCTAAATCTGTTCATTCTATAATTCTCAGTGGAAACGTCACCATCTCAAAAAGTCTTCTTTGAAACCTCTATCTCAGTCTAGGTGGGGGCCCTATGTCCTTCCAGGCAGTCTGTGCTTATCTCTCCCACAGCACAAGTCACAATGTATTTTTTTTACTGAGTCTGTCTGTCTTCCTCATCAAGCTTAAAGTTCTTTGGAGGCAGGTATCAATTATTTAATCTCGTATTCATTTGAACCTAGCACAGTGTTCTCAAGCATTCTCTAACTCTATTTCGCTTTCCTAATAATCACAAGATATTATAGTATGTTTCTGTGCATTATCTGCTCCACTGAGGCAGAATTTGCCAGGGAGTTCGTCTGTTTTGTTCAACTCTTAGCTCTGACAACAGTACCTGGCATAGAATAGGTGCTCAAATAGTTTTTTATTTGTTGAATGAATGAACCATTTTGTCACTCATGCCATTATTCTAGCTTTGGCCCATTACTTCTGCTTCATGGCAAACCACTATTTTTTCAGTTTTATTTGACAGGAGATTTTTCTGGTAAGCTGTCACCGACCATGTGACTTTGGACAAGTTACTTATTCTCCCTCTGTTTCGGTTTCCCCATTTGTAGAATGATGATTATTATAGAACCTACCTCATTAAATTTTCATGAAGGTTAAATGAGTTTACACATGTACAACATTTAAACAGTGCCTCGCACATGGTAAATGCTCAGTAAGTGTTAGCTGTCATCATCATCACCATCACCACCATCTTCAGAATTACCTCCATTTTCACTTTATGTTGCATAAGTCTTTAAAATCACACCTTTGAAACATTTTTCCTACTACAAAGCCTTCAAGTAACAACTGTCTCAATAATTTTAAGGGCCATGGGACTGTTTCATGCATAGTTCCTAGCACCATGCTAGGTGGTTATTAAATGCTCGACTGGAATGACAATTTGAAATTCTTCTTTTAAAATACTTGCATTTTTCTGTACAGGTCATATTTTCAGATTGCCCAATACTGAACTGATCTGCACTAGTCAACAGAAAATGAGTTTGGGTGAAACAGGCTTTTCTGGTCTATTCTTCCCACTTTAGTTGTGAATAACAGTTATGAGCAGAATAACAATAGCGTTTCTATTTTTATACACGCCATTCATCCACCTGATTTTCAAAACTTGACACCTGAGCCAGATACATTTCACCCTAGATTTAGAAAGGAACTTAAATTGTGGGGGAAAAAAATGTCCTCAGGTGCTCCAGGAAGCAAATAAACACGTGGCCGCGGTGGCATTTTCGTGGAAATGTTAAAAAGCCAATCTGAGCACACTCTTCCAGGTAAGTTGGACAGGTGCAAGTCAGACTATTTTTAGGCATGGTGGCTTGCTTGCCAATAAAGGTTTTCATGCCCTGGAAATTCACTAAAGTTAAAAATAAGATATTTCTAGCATTTGTGATGGATGATTGTGGGTACTGAGGACGCTGCCTGACACAGGTATAGATGACTGTATATATGCGTAAAGTTTAAGCACTGTCCAAAAGATGGCACTGTTTATTTGTATTCTTATGATGCCTAATTGCAAACTTTATATTACGCAGGCACATTAATGAACTAAATTACGACGGAGTGGAGATATCATCCTCCACACAAATCAAACTGTCACTTTATTATAGGCCTTTTCAAACTCTTCATTTTGTTCCTCGGCAAATGAATATGCCCAAGCTGTTAAATGTGATAACTGCGATGTCAGCAAAACTTTTCCTTATTAAGTACTTATTTTTTTCTGTCTTAAAGGGGATTCTGGAATCCATTTTTGAAATCATTACAGAAGCACCGCAGAATATAAGTAATTGAGACATATTTTCAATCTTAAAAAGCTAGATTTTCAGATGTAAGTACTTCTCGATGATCTTTTAAGTGTTACTGCACAGGGAACACACTACTGGGAGCTGCAGGTCACTGGCTATTAAAGAGTATTGTTCTTTTGAAATTACTTGTGAAGCAAAAGGCGAAAGCTCCAAAATAACTTTATTAGAGCAAATAGGAAATTAAGACTGATAACACAGGTTCACTTTCAAGAAGTACCAGGGGATACTTCCATGCGGAGTAGGACATAGTGACACGTGGCTTTTTAAGAGCACTCTGACATTGTGGTGCACATAGCTATTTTTTCTGGCCCAGCATATTTTTAGGAAATCGCCTTCTCCATTCTAAGTCACTTTTATTCACAGTTTATTGGCTAAAGCAAGTCAAAGGGTGACCCTAAATTCAATGGCTCAGGGAAGTACAGGGCTGCCATGTCCCTAAAGGGGAGGAAAACCAAATATTTAGGTAATAAGCACTGTTACCTAAATTTGGGGTAGGGTCTGCATGAGGCTTAGAAGTAGAAGCCAGTGAACCGTTTCACCAAGTTGAGGGTACACATTGTTAGATACGGAGATGAATAAAATTCCTGACAAAAACCTTTCCCTAATGAGCAAAGAATCACCATGGGGAAATGACACTGAATGTGCATTAATGCTCATATTGGGATGGCTGGGAATGGTTTTTACTCCAACTCCTACAAGAGAACTTACAGCCAAGGCTAGATCAGATCTTTATAGAGCAGAAAACATTTCCCTTTTATGCAAAAACATTCAGGGAACTAACATCCTTTCTGATACCAGCAGAAAGAAAACAATGTTAAGATATTTTTATTATGTAGGTAGTATTTGAAATACATCAATTATTTCCAGCAATGTAAGAGCAGGGAGGGGGTAGGCTGCTAAGAGTTTTGTTGCAATTAAGAATTTCCAAAGAACCAATAAAGATTTCTCTTATGCATATTTAATAGCAGCTGAAATTTTATGGGAGAAAGTGCCAGAAAATTTAATTGTGTCTACAAGTCTGTTTTTCTTTATGCCTTACTTCCTACTGCATTCTTCCGTATCTATAATACTCTGTAACATTCTCTCAGTGGTTTCAATATAATAACTTGTATTGAGGTTATCTGTTCACATTTTATGTTTCCTGAAGAACTGAGTGTAAGGAGATAAGAGTAGGACTCATTGACAAAGGGAAACTGCTCCAACGCAGAACAAGCACTGAAGAAAAACCTAAGAGCCTAACTGGGATCGATTTGTCCTCTGTTAGTTTCTTGGCAGATATGCGTTAATGCTGTTGGGCGTTTGGTTTCCCTTAATGCTGTGTATCAAATGAGAAGTGTTCCATGCCTTTTACAATGCACTTTAGGTGATCATTAAAAAGTGAATTTGGTTATATGGTTCACTCGCCTCCAGCTACATAATGAATATGAATGCATAATAAATCTTAATATATTTAAATACAGTAAAGTTAAATCATGGGCTTCAGAGGCAGACATAGCTCACTTTGAATCTGAGCTGCTATTTATTTGCTGTGGGAACTTACCCAAGTTACTTTACCTTTCTGAGTTTTATTGGTCTCATCTATAAAATGGTATCAACCTCACAGGATTGTTTTCGGAATTAGGTAATTTATGTAAAGAACCTGACATAATGCCTGAACATAATGAGTATGCAATAAACATTAGCTATTAAAATGTATGATTTTTTTTTCAAAAACTTTTGCATACTTTATCTCCTTAAACCTCCTGATATATAAGCAGGAAAATACTATTATCCCCCACCTGAGAAAACTGAGACTGAGAGTTTGAAGGATATACTTCCAGGTTACCTAGGGAGGTGATGCAAAGCCCAGGTCTACTGATGTCCAGCTCAGTGAAATCTCCCTGCCATCTCTGTGTAGATGACTAAGAAGCTACTCCTTCTATAAGCCATCTTCCTGTGTGTGATGGTTACTTTTATGTGCATAGATAACTAGGCTATAATACTTAGCCATTTAATCAAACATTAATCTAGGTGTTGCTGTGAAGGTATTTTGTAGATGTGGGTAGCATCTACAATCAGTTGACTTTAAGTACAGGAAATTGCCCTCAATGATGTGAGTGGGCCTCATTCAATCAGTTGAAGGTCTTGAGAGCAAAAATTGAGGTTTCCTGAAGAAGAAATTCTGCCTCAAGATTGCAGCATCAGCACCTGCCTGAGTTTCCAGCCTCCTGGCCTGCCCTACAAATCTTGAATTTGCCAGTCCCCACAGTCACATGAGCTAATTCCTTAAAATAAATCTCTCTCTCTCTCTTTCTCTCTGCACCATGAATTTTAATCTTAAGTCATTTCTAGCTAGTGTAGTCAGGATTCTCCAGAGAAACAGAACCAACAGGATATAAATGTATATACATACATTTCCTGCGTGTATATATATATGTATGTATATACACACCCACACATATTCTGTATATATACACACACACACACACATACATACATGCGTGCATATATATACATATATATGCAAGATATGTACATATATACATATACGTATGTCCATGTATATATACACATATATGTAAATATAAAATCCCCTATTGGTTCTGTTTCTCTAAAGAACCTTGACTGATTCAATGCACAAAGTAAAATCCCCTAGAACGTTCTTCCTGAGAGCAGGACTAACGCTGGTTATAGGCACACTGTGTTACTCCGAGCCTCAACTGTCTGTGATTGCTATGGGAAATGGAGCCAATCTGCAGAATAGCAGCCTCCTCCAATTAGCTGCACTGCCTCAGAGCGCTTTTGAGTTAGGATTTTGTGTTGCCTCTTCAGAAGCATGACACACGACATTAAATGACAATACAGACCCGCGAATGATAGCACTTAAATGACAACACAGACCCACAGATATGTACATCCATTGATGTCTCAATATGTGGAAGCAGATTATTGACTTTGAACACAAATGGTCCATGTTGAGACCACCCTCCCTACCACAGACATACGGAGCTTCTGGATCCCAGCTCCTGCAGTTATATGATAAAGGCTTAGGAAATGATAACTATGCTTAATATCATCTAAGTGAAACATTAGGAGAACGAGACTTTCATAAGAAAGTCATCTTATGATTTTCTTCAAAGACCAAAGGCAGCTGGCTTGTCTCCTCCCTCCCCCTTGGGTAAGTTTCCTATGTTTGCCTCCATCAATACCTCATGGCAGCAAATCTGAGAGGAAGAGGAGTCCTTCCTGCTGTCCCAGGATGGCCTCTCCACTTGCATGTTGGTTTTCACTCTTTCCTGCCCCTTCAGGAGCCTCATTCTATCAATTATCTCCTTCTTCCTTGACAAATTTCGTTAATAATTATGATGACGATAATAATAATGTCCATGTATAAACAATTGCACTGAATCAAGTTGTAAGTCTGTGAAGCCGTTGTCAGTTTTCTCCTTTTTCTAGCTACACTAGCTAGAAAAGACCTGGGATTCAGAATCAAGCATGTTTGAATCCATTAGCTCCTTCACATCTTGCTCAACTTGCTCGAGTTTACTCAACAGTAATCGTATCAAAGGAATAGAATCTTGGTTTCTTCAACCTATTTTAGTTATAAAGCTCAGCCTCACAAGAGTCTGATGGCCAAAGTGTTAAAATGGGATCAGTCACATCCTTGTGAGCCTCTGAGTCCCGCCACATCAGGTCTTCAGCCAAGCGTTCTCTCTCAGCTTGGGCTGCAGTCAAGTTACGGGAGGAGGTGTCCTCTCCAACGGCAACAACTTCCTCCTCTTTACAAGTCGATGCTTCCTGCTCTGCTATTTCCTATAGAGCAGAATACTCATGGTGGGGGTGAGGCTGCCTGGAACCTGGGCCTCCCTGTGCTTAGTAATTATGCTGTTGTGGAAAGCCTGGTAGGCAGATGGCCATCTCCACTTCTCTCCACAGTCGCTCCCCATCATGGACTCAGCCATAATCACTGTCCTGTCTTATGCTTGGAAAGTTCCTGAAAGGTGAACCTAAAAAGCCCCAAATTTAGAATGAAGAGCATGGGCATTAGAGTCAGACAGCCTTGAGATGGAATCCATTTGCTCTGTGTGTGATGTGGGACAAATTGCTTACACTACCTATGCTCCATATTCCTGTTGGAAATGAAACTCATCCCTGGCTCAATGGGTTGGCGTAAGGGACACAGTAGATGTAAAGAAGGTTATGTCACTCAGTGCACAGCACATAGGAAACTCTCATTACACGCATTGATTTTCATTCCTCTTGGATCCAGATATTTGCACTAATTTTATGTAAATTACCACCTTACTGCATACAGTCTTATAATTTCCTCTTATTGCTGCATGGATCAAACCACATGCTCCTTAAAATCAGGAGAATGGTGCTCACACTTCAGTGTTGAGCATACAACAATTGCTCAATAAATATTTATCAAATTGATTTATTGAGCTCCTACTGTATGTGGTACACAAAATTAAGTATCGGACCACAGATGTACCTATCTTTGAGGAATTTATAGTTTAAAAAAGAATTTTTTAAAGAGCTTATAATTCCATTTTTTTTCCTCTGAACCGGTTCCAAATATATTCATTGCTAGAAATGAATTGTGGTTGGAAATTTAAGCACATGGTGCGTTTTCACATTTCCTCTGATAAATGGACAGGCCTAGTAAATTGCAGAACTGTGATCTGAAATGAAGTCAGGAGAACAT
Organism: Diceros bicornis minor; assembly: GCF_020826845.1. Classification (NCBI taxonomy): domain Eukaryota; kingdom Metazoa; phylum Chordata; class Mammalia; order Perissodactyla; family Rhinocerotidae; genus Diceros; species Diceros bicornis. Next base: position 33,861,854 of record NC_080748.1, on the reverse strand, counting down.
GGTTTCAATGATATGAGTGGTGGTCTGAAGCCTCCGCCTCCCTGGCTGCCCGTCTGACTCTCTTCATACCAGTGAGGTGATGAAGTAGTTGTCATCTGTTAGCTACTGGAGTGTGCTACCTCTTTGAGCCTCACGGGGTAATAATGCTCCCACGTGAGGATTAAATTAGGCTGTGTTAAAAACGTCCAGCACCTGACCTCTATTAGGCACTCAGTGAGCAGCAGTTAATGTTCCTCCGCTTCTGCTCTCAGCTCAGCCTTGGCGTCCTTCAGCCCGGCTGCCCTCCCCCACATGTTGACTTGCTCCCTCTATTTCCCTTGCAGGGATGGCTCCTATCTTGTTCACTACCGTGTCCCCAGCACCTAGCAGACTGTGGCCCATGAATGGAGCTCTGTGAATGTTTGACAAATGAGGATTATATTACAGATGCAGGATTACTGTGTGAGCAGCAGCATGGCATCTTCCTACAGTAATTTTCTCCATACAATACATGGAAGTTGCTCAATCGCCATTAAAGGCCTTCTCTAAAACTCCTATGAGGTTTTCTAAACTTTAAAATTCTTATTTATATGGTAATTCCTCAAAAATTTAAACACAGAGTTATCATCTGAGCCTACAATTCCACTTCTGGGTATATTCCCAAAAGAATTGAAAGCAGGGAATTGAACAGATATTAGCACACTCATATTCATAGCAGCATTACTCACTATAGCCAAAAGGTGGAAACAACCCAAATGCCAGGTTTGGATAAACAACATGTGGGATATACACACAATGGAATATTATTTAGCCTTAAAAAGGAATACAATTCTGACACATACCACAATATGGATGAACATTGAAAACATTATGCTAAGAGAAACAAGTCAGACACAACGGGTCAGACTTTATATGATTCCATTTATGTGAGGCATCTAGAATAAGCAAATTCATAGAGACAGGACGGGGAATAGTGGTTACCAAAGGCTGAGGGGAGCACAGAATGGAGAGTTATTCTATAATGGATACAGAGTTTCTGTTTGGGATGATGAGAACTTGTGGAGATGGATGGTGGTGATGGTCACACAACAATGTGAATATACTTAATGCCACTGAATGGCACTTAAAAAGGGTAAATTTTATGTTATGTATATTTTACCACAATAAAAACAATGCTTATTTAGGATAGTTCAAACCAGGAGGAGAGTCTGCTCTGTCCAATTGGAGCAGGAGCAGGGAGGGAGCTCCTGCATGGAAACTCCAACCCAGTCAGCACTCTCCAATGCTGCCTGGCATTTTTAATTACCACTAGTGCCTGACTGTTCCTCGCAGTCCCAATTGGGGGCTGTGTCAATTGGCCCCTGTCAGATCCTGATTGCCCTGCGGAAGCTGCCTTCCCGGGCTGTAATTGTCTTTTCAGATTACAATGGTATAAGGATGGTAATCATTTGCTTGAATCTGATTCTGTCCTCAGCATGACACCAGCAACTGGGCATAATACAGCGTGAATGGAATTCAGCTGACTTGAAATTTGGTTCCCCCAATTGGCTTTCTCCTCACCCTACTACCCGAACCTCTCTTCTCAACCTCTCTAGCTTGACACTGTGACTTCCACTCCTTTGTCAATATGGGCCAACTGTCAGGGTAGAAATGGCATCTTGTGCTCGTCCGAATTTCCCATTGATGACATCCATATCAGAAGAAGCCTGTCTATACTGTAGATCAAAATGATTTTTTTCCTTTCTTAGCTGCCAGAACCATTCTCATCGCTGAGAATCAAACCTGTTCCATGAGCTCATGTATCATCATTACCTACAACACAAATTCTGAAGTCAAAGCAGACTTGGCAATTTTATTGATGCTCAGAGCGGAACAGAGCCCAGGTCACCCTGAATCAGTTGCGCTGGCTTTGCCTTGCTGACAACAACTAACATGTCACCGACAAAATTACCAGAGAAAAGATGACTCAGTAAGTTCAGTGCAGGGGGTAACTTGTCAGTGACAGGGGTGGGATATTTTTATCCTTATAACTCAGCGCTAATGAAATTGGTGAGGATAACACCTGACTGAAAACGTGTCCCTTGGGGAAGAGGGAGAAGCAGAAAGCACTGGAGTAGGCTTGTTTTCAAAGTCATTTTTCTCAATATAGCCATGATTTAATCAGGTGATCTTAACAAGAGTGGAGAAATTGGGGACCCGAAGCAATAACCACTAAGGCCAGTTTTGTCACTCATAAGCATGGCCCCTGGATCAGCTCTGCAAGGCACAGATAATCCATCACACCTGGGTCTCAGTTTTCTCATTTGCACTGTGGAAAGAATCACACTGTACGGTCCTTTGCTATTTTGAGGATTTGATGCTGTTTGTTAAATGATTGGAGGTCTAAGAATAGAAAGAATTATAAATACAGGTGCACCTCACTCTATCATTTTAGCAGGAGTTGAGGTGGGGAAAGAAAAATGCTCAATCACAAGAGGTTACTGTCTGTCTCTTTAAGGGAATGCAGTGGATGGAGGGGGAAGGGGAGGAAGGGAAATTAGAAAGGGGAAAGATGTCATTTGATTGGAGGAAGATGAAAGAAAGAAGAAAGATACAGACACTGTGTCAGGGATCCCCAAGACTACCCTCAGGTTTGATGATTCACTGGACAGACTCACAGGATCCAGAAAAGCTGCTATACTCATGGTTATGTTTACTACAGGATAAGGATACAGATTGTTGGGGGAAGAGGGAGAATCTCCCTCTGCCCTTTCCCTTAAGGTTCTTATGGCTGGCCAAATAATTAACAAGACAGGTTAGCAGGAGAAAATAATACCAAGTTTAATAACATGTATACATGGGAGAAAGCAGGGACACTGCGTTTTTCAACACAATAGCAGAAACTCTCATCTTAAATACCATGTTCAGCCAATGACAAAGGAGGATTTTGGGGGTGGGGGAATCAGTTACAGGAGATTACCACTAAAGCACAGTAAACAAGAGTAAGGTTATTATGCAGATTTAAGGCCTCACCTTCCACATTGATAAGTCTCTAGAAATGAGGCCATCCCTCCCTCTTCCCAAAACAGAGAGGGAGATACCTATACAAATGGAGATTTCCCTTATAAATGTAAATGGTTGTCTGGCAACTCCTCGCAGGGCCATCCAGAGAATGTGGCCAGAGAGACAGAACTTCTGATAAGATGGGCTTGTTGGTGCCTTTCCTATTGTAACATTTATCCCACATTATCTTTACAGCCATCATGATAGATCTGTTCCAGGAAGGAGCCACCATGTTAAATTCTTTAGGCAGTTAGTGGGGGAGGTCAAATGTCCTCAGAGAAAACAACCAAGGTAAAGAGATAGATTTCAGGGTGGCCAAATCTTGATTTCCCACAGATGAAAGTTAGCAAAGGAAAAAGGCACATAGAGTGGGTTCTGGACAAGACTAAGCACAGAGCTTCCAGTAGTCTTCTCCCAGTGGAGCCACATAGACAGCACTCAATTCTCCCAGCAACGATGTGTGACAACATTTATGAAGTATTGCCAACCAGGGAAGCTCACTCCAGCCTTAGTGTCCCGAGTTTTTATTGGGGGTCAGTCACACAGGCTTGGAACACCCACATGACTGACCTTGGCTACTCAGTCTCCAGCTGAGACTCCTCAGACTCTTCAGTCTCCTTTGACCCCTCAGAGGTCAAACAGATATAGAGCTTCAGGAATACAAAAGTAGGCATTCACTATAAGTCACATTATTAGCATAAACTATCTGTCATGGCCTGAGGCCTCAGGTTTACAAAGACACTGCTTATCAGGCAGGTTATTCCAAGGGCTCAGAGGTGATCTCCCAGGAGCCAGTCAAGGACCAGTCCTTTCTTTGGAACGTACAGTGTTGGGCAACCCCAGTCTGCTGGGTTTACTGCACAGACGTGGAAAGAAATGGAGTCCAAATCCCTTCTGTCCTCTCATCTTGAGGGTGGGTCGCTGCTAAATGTGTCGAACTCTGTATGCTGTGTGCTGCTAACACGTTCAAGTTATTGCAAACACACAATCATCCATTACTGCTCCTCTTTTCAAGAGTCTTTCCATAGTCTTTATTCTCAGATTTGATTCACTGAATTTCTTTCAAAACTCAAGGCTCAGAAAATGCTTACCTTCTCATGTTACCTCCTCGTGCTTCTTTTAAAAGCCAATGAGAGTGATTGTAACCCAGTGTCTTTGCCCTTTCCTTGGCTACCTGCATGTTCAGTGTTAGGTTTCGTGCTCTTGCGGCAACTTTCCTCAGCCTGTTTTCTGACATAATTGCTGTCTTCTCTTTTCCTCTTCAGTGTGGCAGTAGGAAGAGCACGGCTTTGGAACCCAAAGGTATAGATTCAAATCCTGACTATTCAACATGCTGGTTGTATGGCCTGAGACAAGTCACTCAACCCCTTTAAACATGTGCCCTCATTGGACTTTTCAAGGTTGTTGCAAGGGTTAAAGATAAGAATATGAAGTACATGGCGCTTGTTAGGTGCTAAATAAAGGGTAGCTGTTCTTCTTATGACCTTTCTCCCCCGTATTAATAATTTATTTTTATTTCTTTGCCTGAGGTTTTTTCGTTAATGTAAACCTCCTTAAATCTCTGTTGAGAGCTGACAGGACACAAACATATGAACAACTTGTGATAGTCTGGGTTAGTCACTTTACATGGCGGATGTAAGAATAAGCCTCCCAGGTCTCTGATTGTAGGGAGTATACTCAATCGATGGCCCCAGCTGCTGTGTTCTGAAGTCCTTCACTGTGTTTGCGCTGAGGCCGCCTTCCTGTGGGCTGCGCCCCGAGGAGTTCCACAGGTTTACTAAGGCAGGTCCATTCCTGGGAAATGTAGTGTCCCTCTGACAAACAATTTCGGCTCAGTGATGTTCCTGAACTTTCCTTAGACTCCTCTTCCTTCCACCTCTCTCTTTCACTCAAATCAGACCTGCCTTGTGGTCTGATGGCTCTCCCAGCCTCTCCGGGATTCTGCCCCATTTTCTCTCACAGATGTTTCCATAATAAGTTTCTTGCACGTTTAATCTCATCTTGGTGTCTACTTCCTGGAGGCTCCAGACTTGTCCATAGGCTGTTGGCCTAGAATGTGGTGAATGACAGAGTGAGTTGCTCCTCCCTCCTTGTGGGGAATGATCTTTATCCATTATGGAAACAGTGTGGTACTAGGACCTTCCTTATCCTGTGATCCTAGCACTTGTTCTGCAGCAAATCTACACATGCAGTGACTAGAGATGCTGTTCGTTGGGTTACTTGGTTGCATTCTGGAAGGAAGGGATGGTCCACATAGCTTCCATCTGGGTCGGGAGATTGTCCCTGACAAAAAGAACCACACAAAGAGCATGCCTGGTCCTCAGGGGGTGGATTGGGCTGATTAAAAGTTCTGATCTGCGTGTTTACAGGCAGCATTTCCCTTTCTTAAACTAAACACCTCCCACCAAGGAGCATTCATCCTTGACTGACTAAATTACATTTTAACACAGATTCTGAGCCTGGCCTACCTTAATCAATAAGGCACCGAGAGCAAATAGCTTGACATCTATTAGCTGAATCAGTGTGAAAACACTGGTAGGCTTATTATTGTGCCTCCAAGTCTGTTCAGGGAACTGAAACTAATTGAAACTATTTTAAGAGCCCATGAATTTGGGACAGTTCTGATGCTATCCAATCTCAGCCAGGACACTAGCTCTTTTGAATATGTCTGTATTACTAGGACATTACATGCAATGTATTTACACTCAGCTGGCACCATTCACCTGTGTCTAGATAGAAGCCCCAATCACAACTATGGCTCAGGCAAGGAAATGGTGGCAGCACCGCAGCCCAGAGGCCCAGCTGAAGGGGGAGGGGACGGAGTAATTGTGTGAAAGATGCTCTAGGCAGCCAGAGGCAGGAAGTCGACAACAGGTGCACAACAGGCCAAGATCTCAGCCTGTAGATGGAGGCTTTGGATGGTGGCATTTGGTAGCTGGAAATAGGCAGAAGTCCAAGCACCATGGTGGTCAAACCTGGGAAGGCTCTTCAGGAGGAGGTGTGGCTCCGTTCCCTGAGAAGGAAGGATCCTGGGCAGGGAAGTACAGCAGAGAAAGAGGCTGGGGCAGAGAAACCAGGAAGCCTGATATTAACAAGAGACTGGTGGGAGAAATAAGGCAGCAGCCCAGGTGCTGGAAATGCAACCCAAGGCCAGAGTGAGAGAAGTGGCAAGGCCAACAATGCTCCAAGGAAGAGCTCCTTATGATCCTCATGACCAGAGAGAGGATCAGTGTCTAATGGCAGAGTCTGGGGGGAGGTTGAATTTCCTACAGGTCTGTGGGATGGGGCTGGGGAAACAGGAAAGGATCAGGGAAGAAAGGAGTTAAGTTAAAAAAGATCAAGAGATTGGGACAAAATCAAAACAGTACAGCGAAAAGCCCAAAAGATCAAGATCTAGAAAAAAGGAACGCCGTTGCCTCTACAGCCCTGCTGACACTTCACTGTCAGAACATCATGGAGGATGTGGGTTTCCTTCCTCGCAGCTGTCCAGACCTCTGAGCCTGTGCCGGCATGGCTGCCTGCAGAAGTGACAGGGAGGCTGCATGATCTCACGTCGGGGCCAGCACCTTCTGCGGCTAGTTCAGCTCTAGAAGCCTCGGTAATTCCGCCCTCTTGTGTCCCAGGTCCAGGACAGGCCCATTGCTGCCTCCCAGTTGCCAACACAGAGACTGGAGCTTCCATGGGCGCTTCAGCCAACTGTTCAAAGAAGCACTGATCTTAGGGGATTTGCAAGTGGAGGCATCACTGCTGTTGTGCCACTGATACACCAAACTGGCCTCTTTTCCGTTCATAGTGTGTCTAAGATTATGTGTACATTCTTCTTTCTCCTTTGTAAGGAAATCAGAGGCATTTTCCCTTTGCCATCAGTAGCTCCTGAAACTATGCGCCACCATGAAGCCATGGGCTCTCCTGGTTCCCACACTCCAGCCACCACGCCTTCACCCTGCCTTACCCAAGAGTCGCCTCCAGGTGTTCAGCCTCTGCTCCTACAATTACACCCCATTGTCATATCTTTGCTAACTTTTCCTGCTTTGGGGGAACTTTAATTTTAGCTGCTCATTTGCTTAATTACCTCTATTGCTGATACTCACAAAAAGACTGAAGATGTAACAGATGGTGCCTTGGGATGGATGGATGTTACGGATGCAGAACTGTCAACACACCTATCTCGATCCCATTTTAACTTTCACGTTACATCTCCCTGTGGACTGTTGGCAACGAGCTAAGCTGATGTGTGCTGCCAGTGCCTAAATTCACATGGAGCTTAGTAATTTTTTTTCCCTCTTGCTTCCTCCCCCACTCCCCGCTCCCCCACTATATTTGGCTTCCCAGTGCTTTTGTAATGATCTCTGTAGCATCTTTAAAAGCTATTCCACCTCATTTAAAATGTGGCGTAAATGATGGGGTTTTGACAAATTAAATAATAATAAGAAAACATTTTCAATATTCTGCATTTTTCCATTAAACTCCCCAAAAATAGTAATTATAGGAGGGCCATTCTCTCTCCACAGTTAACAATGTGTCAGCCCTGGTTTCATTAAAACCTCATTATTCAAAGATTTATAACTCAGCCCCAGAAATCCCCCCTGAAGATGGAAATAGATCCAGTCTCAGTTTAGAAACTTACTTTTTAAAGCATTTGAATGAGGATTGAATATCCAAGGGAAGATACTGTTTAATAGATATATGTCTCAGGATGTTGAAATAATGGGACAAAATCAATAGAATGAAACTTAACGCATGTTATGGTTGAGTGCTATGAAGGCTGAAAGGTTATAAAATAGGAAGAATGGATATTTGAGAGTTAGAGGACTTGACTTTGGTCCTGGCTCTGTTTCCAAACAGCTGTTTGAGTAACTCACTGGAACTCTCTGGGTTAAAGTTACTTCATCCATCTAAAGAAGGAGCTGGCATATGATCTCTAAGATACATTTAGACTCTTAAAATATCAACTGATTACAAAGTACAGATTTAATTCCCCACTAAAAGGGACTAGGGCTCTTTGGAGAAATGGCCAATTCCGGGGCTAACACAGTTTGGGTGAGCCTGGAACATCTGCTCTGCCAGAAAGTAAGAAAGTGCCCAAAAAAGTGATGAGAACATGACAAAAGGACACAAAAGCCACCTTGAAGTGCTCTCACTGGCCCAATCTAGGATAATTTGAACACCAACCTATTGAAACACAGTAATAAATTATGAGAGAAAGATGGAGAGACAGAGACAGAGAGAGATTGAGAGAAAGAGCAAATGATGAAGCAAATGGGATGAAATGTTAACAATAGTGCCTCTGGGCTAAGGATCCGTGGGTGTTCTTTGTACTATTGTTCTTATAGATCTGAAATTATTTCCAAAGCAAAAGGTTTTCTTTTTTTTGTTTCTTCTGTTTTTTGTTTTTTTGTTTTTAATGTGCTGACTTAGAGCTACATGGCTTTACAGTTCAGGTAGGAAAAACCAAAAATCTGGGTGACAAAATGTGCATTAAGAGCCAGAGGTGCAATACGAGTTAAAATATCCTATTCAAATGTTAGAACACATCTGGAGTGTGGGGGTGAGCGCCTGCTGAGTTTTTCTCATTAAATAAGATTCTGAAAAACTCAAGCATGTTTGTAGAAGGATGACTAGAATGGTGAAGCATTTGGGAATAAGCTGTAAAAGGAAATTGAAGAAACTAGCAAGAGAAAACTGAGGTGGGCGTGGGGGAGATGAAAATTATTTCCAGATATTTGAAGGACTAGAATGCTCCAGAGAATAAGATTTATTCATGTTATCTCTAGGGGACAGGACCATAGGTAGATTTGCTCCATGTGAAGAAGTAATCTTTTTCTATTAGATTTTTCCATGAATGAAACAGCTACCCCATCCAGTAGTGAATTCTTCTTACTGTTTTAGCCTCTATAGTAATTGATCAGGAGTGCTGTCCAAAGAATTGTCACTGTGAAGGGATGGTTGGCCTAAATTGGTGCTTCCCAACCCATTGGCTAGATGACTTTGGAAATCTTTGGAATTATATCAAGAGATGCTCAAATTCATATATACCCCAAGTATCTTTGTGTCCAATAAATAATGCCTTTCACTTGTATTCATTACTGTTTTCCAAATGTATGCAGATACTATTTGATTAATAAGTGATTTCATTTTGAAACCTTCCAGAATTCACGCTACTGTTATGATGTTACATTTTGATTCAGCTTCCATCTTAAAAGTACAACTATAATCATGTGTGAAATCTCTATTTTTTCTTTCTTTTGTTCTCCTATGGAAGAAAGCTTAAAGAAACAGACAGACAAACCATATTATTCAATAGGAAGACTCCGGCCTGGTAGCTTAGATGTTAGGTTCACGTCTTCCGCTTTGGCGGCCCAGGGTTCACTGGTTCTGATCCTGGGCGCAGACCCACTCACTGCTCATCAAGCCATGCTGATGCAGCGTCCCATATAGAAGAGCCACAACTCTACAACTATGATACACAACTATGTACTGGGGCTTTGGGGAGAAAAAAGAAAAAAAAGGGGAAGATTGGCAATGGTTGTTAGCTCAGGGCCAGTCTTCCTCAAAATAAATAAATAAATAAGATGTTAGTTAATCCTCCAAATAATTTATATATTTAATTCAATTCTAATTAAAATCTTAACTATTTTTGTAAGGGACAGACGCGGCGAAATTTGACAAATTATTTCCAAAATTTATTTGCAAAAATTAATGTTCAAGAATGCCTTGCTCCTTCCCCCCCAAAATTTAAGAGGGTTCATGTCCTACCAAACAGAAAACTCAAATCAAACTACTATCATGGAGTTGAAGGAGACTTTGGATGAATGGAAGAGAAGAGAGGATCTTAAACCAGACTCATATATATGGGAATTCAGTGTGTGATCAAAATATATCATCTATACTTTGTAGAGAAGTTAAAAGGCACTTAAGGTATTCTAAACACAGAAGGATTTAATTCAGATATGTACTTACAAAGTCGTTGAAAGGGCTAATGGAACAATTTCAGGACAGGGCCTCTGGAATGATCCAGAATACTGCAGCCTGCATGCCAGGAGTCCTACCATCTCAGCCCTCATCAGGGAGGGAGGGGATTATAAAGCTATCACGGGAACTATAGAGTTTAAGAATGTGCTACCAAAGCTGTGATCCAGGGAGCAAGAAGCTGCCCTCTCCACTGCCTCAATTTCTAGCCAAAGAATGAACACTGGATTGTCTTGCAGAAATGACCCACGTTTCCAAGACCTTCAAAAACCTACATGAATGCACCTATCTGGTAGCACCTAATTTGTACTGAGAATTCCAGTTGCAAAATCAGTGCTCAGTTAGGAAAGAAGGTTGGATTAGGAAAGAAGGCTGATGATGGGTATCGGAGTATCTGTACCCAGTATCACCATAAAAAATTTATCACTTGGGAAAAAAATAGTTATTTAGTTATTTCCATTTTGCAAAAATGGCCAGTGCCACTTGTAGTTTAAAAAGAAACAAGAACAGCAACAAAAACAACAACAACAACAATAATAATAATAATAACAAATCACTGGTATAGATAAGAGATTAGAAAACTTTTTCTATAAAAGACTAGATAGTACATTTTTTTTGGCTTTGTGAGCCGTATGGTCTCTGTCACAACTGCTGAATTCTTCCATTGTGGCAGGTAAGCAAACATAGACAACACATAAATGAATGAGTATGCCCGTGTTCCAATAAACCTTTATTTATAAAACCAGGTAATGGGCCAGATTTGGTCAATGGGCTGTAATTTGCCAGTCCCTGGTCTAGAAGATAATCACTAAAGTACTTTTTTATATTAAGATTCCATAACATTGAAAAATGTGCTGAAGTGATTATGGATAAGTGCTTACCTATTGAAATTGTTTTTCTTGTAGTATCTTAGCTTGGAAATATCATTTGCAGCAATTTCATTTGAAAATGAAATAATCTGTTCTATGTGTTGTTTTTTTCAAAAAAGAAAAGAAATTCTTAAAATGCCAAGCTTATTTAACGTTAAAGTCTCTTTTAGCTTGAACAGTTCATTAATTCAGACATTTTCACAGGGACATGTGACAGATCAATGGGCACCTTGCTTATATCTTTGCTCTGAAAGAGGGAGGAAAGTAATCTAAAATTGCTATGTGTGAACCAAATCATGACCTTTTATAAAACTGTCACATTCTATCATCATTGCCATAGAGCTTGAAAATAGGACTCCTTCGAAGAAAGTTCTACCTTTTCTCATCATGTCTACACCACATCCCCATCTTCCTCCAAAATCACAAGTACACTTACTCACACATGAATACACACCTGCACACACTTACACACATGTACACACATATGCTGCCATTTTTTGATGACCCCAGTTTATCAACAATTGCCCTCTCTCTGAGATAGTTAACTTCATATAACCAGTTCATATGAGCTCATAATCATATTTCTATTCCATAATGCTCAAGACTCCTAGGTTAGAACTACAGAGCATGTTTGGGCTAAGAAGTAATTGATGCTCCCACTGATGTTAGCAGATCTTAGCTCACCATTTATCTAACTGATTGGGAATTTTACAGCAAAACAAAAATTCTAAAATCAGATGTTTTTGGATCTGGGATAGACTATTGAGATCATCAGAGCCAACCCTTCTTTTTTTGTAGAATAAGAGAAGTGAACTTAGCTAGTTAGTGGAGCTCAAATCTGGAATACCTGCTTATTTGGTAATTAAATCTTTTAATAAGGAAAGTTTCCTCATACTGCAAACCACTTCAGAAATGTTTTAAAAATATGAAGGACTAAGGGAAAAGTTCACTCACATTTGTTTGGAAGACTTAACTTTATATGAATCAGTTTTCAATACAAGCTATTCACTCTTCTCTTGTCAATGTCATATTAGTATCATAACTTTAGTAAGTTAAGGTAGATTTCTCATCCAAAGTTTTTGTAATATGTTCGCTGTTTGGGGGACTTCGTTATATGCAAATGACCAAAGAGTTTGTATAATAAATATAGCCTCAAAAAATCATACTTCAAATGTGAAGCCAAAGCAGAAATATAATGTCAAGAATAATTTTTCCAGATTTGATATGCTACCTAGACAAAACACAACTCCATTTATGTGAGAAAACCACACTAATCTCTTATTTAACCTCTGATCATGCACCTTGGATGTATGTGTACATCATGTATGTCTATCAGGATAGGGATGGAAATAATTCAGGTTCTGAACATTAGAAAGGCTGATCTTAAACCCTGCTGTCTTCTCCCAAGTGAGATTTGCCACCTCTTTTGTCTGAACATTTGAAAAAAGTATCTTGTCAGCAAAATCTGGGAACTAGTTATCTTGGTGAATAATGGGAACATCTTGTCTCAGTAGAGGAGATTAATGCTACCTCTGTGGAATAGACTCTGATATCTGGAGGAAATTTAATACCAGAGGCCAAAGTTTCAGTAAGGCACTTGAAAATTTGTATTGCCCAAACATGTGATATAAGATAGAAAAATCATCCTTTATGACAGTTCAGAAAAGGATCCAGCTTCTCAGTTACATTAAAAAATTACTAATTTTTCTAAAAATGAGACAAGTTACACCCGTGGTCTAAAGTGTCTAGCAAATTTGAGGATGATGTAGATTTATTAGAAGACATTTAAATGAAGATTATTGAGAAATGAACACTAAATATATATCCTCAAGAAAAGCTGGGAGTAATATTCTTAAATTCCTAGACAGACACGGGATTTGGGATTATTTATCTCCCTAGTGTTAAAGGGAATGAAATAATAGGCATTTTTTTGGAGGGCTTTTTTTTTTGAGTATTTTGAACGCAAGTATATTATTGCATGATTGCTCAAAGTCCATTTGAACCCAAGAGTTCATGAATAAGTTCAGGACTCTCTACAAGATCAACTAATTCTTCCTTTAAATTTGTTAAACTGATGCTAAATTGTAAAAATGGAATATAGAAATAGAACAGTAGACAGGCTTAGATTAAACACATAATTTTAAAAGAACTTAGGAAATTGACATCTGATTGAAGAAGGCAGACTATGCATAGGTTTTTTTTCTCTCTTGCCCCCTCCTCAAACCATAATGATGCTAAATACAAAAAAAAGTTCAGCAAATCGGAAACATTGTTGAATTTATGGAAGATACAATGGAGACAAGAACTTTGTGTTACCTTGATGATATGGTGGCTAGAGCAAAACCAAAATATCACTTTTATATACGGTCAAAATAAGATATTTTTCAGCAATTAAGTGTTTTTCAAGTATTCTTCTCAAAGCTTTTTTAAATAATCAGGTGAAGGCATATGTCTCTTTTGTTAACAAGGAAAAAGACTATTTAAATGTTCAGGGGAAAAAAGGCTGCATAAGAAAGTCAAGATATAAAGACATTGAAATATAGCATGATTTGAGGATCTATAGAGTATAAGGAAAGAGATTTAACATTATTTTGATGATTTAAGTGTTCCCTTTGGAAAAGTTTAGGCAAAGTTACATAGGATTATATTTCCTTTTTTAATGAAACCAATCACTCATTAGCAAGTAAGAATTCCTTGCATTCTAGATTATAAGCTCTTGAAGGTAAAATAAGGTATGTCTTATTCATTGATCTCTCCCTAATGGCTAGGCTGGCAATTGGGACATCATAGATACTCAATAACTATGTGCAGACTGACTGGCTGTAGCAGATGGTGTTGGTTGCTTATAAAATAGCTATTCCAGGCCAGCCCAGTGGGGCAGCGGTTAAGTGTGTGTGCTCCGCTTCGGTGGCCCAGGGTTCCCAGGTTTGGATCTTGGGTGCACACCAACACACCGTTTGTCAAGCCATGCTGTGGCGGCGTCCTATATAAAGTAGAGGAAGATGGGCACAGATGTTAGCCCAGGGCCAATCTTCCTCAGCAAAAAGAGGAGGATTGGCATCAGATGTTAGCTCAGGGCTGATCTTCCTCACACACACACACACAAACAAGCAGAGAGGGCAGGTAAAAGCTCTAATGAGCAAAGAGACAATAGCAGTAGCTGGGACCAGGTAGCAGTTGTGGAAGTGATAAGAAGTGGTTGGGATCTCTATATATTTTGAAGGCAGAGTCTGCAGGATTTTCTTGATGGATTAGACAGATGTGAGAGAAAAAGTGAAGAAAAGGACAAGTCCCAGGTTGTTGGCCCAATGCAAAGGAAATATAGAAGCAGACAACGAACATCTTAAAAGCCAAGGAGAGTTTGCATCTTATGATGTAAACAAAGAAAAGCCATTTTTGGATTGAGAATAACAAGGTTTGGGGAATGTGAAGTGAGGAAAATGAGGTAGGAGAATTAAATTTAATTTTGCAGTGATGAAAAGCATTGTCGTGGCCCTCCAGAAGGTTCAGGAAAAGGTCTAGTCCACCTTTTCTTTAAACAGATGACGCAAAGATCTCTTGGAAGTGAGGGAAATAATGACAACACAGACCACTGTGGGGCTTCCCCCTCCTCTTTGGCTTCATGCTGCTTTCGCTTAGATAATGTTTCAGTGGTAAGTAGAGGAACAGAAGGATACACAGATTCACTGTTTTAGGCTAGAGTAAGCTTGAAATGAATTGACTACGCTTAGCAATAAAGAAATAAATGTAGCTAATTCATTGATTTAAAAAAATATGCTTTTACCTTATCAAAGCAGTAATAATAATAATCCTCTACCTTTGTAAGGTACTATATAGTAAAAATAAAACTGTTTGAAGATTTCAAGACATTGAGATAGATTTTTATAGTCCAATCCACATTTTATTCTAGGTATGCGCTCTAAACTAAGCCATTCATGAAAAGAATAACACCAACGATAACAAAACAACATTGCAGAGAATATAAAAGTAAAGCTAATCCTTGTCTTGAGAGTCATGAAAGTTCCTAACCTTGTCCTGGCCTTCTGTCCTGCTGGACAGATTCAAAGAGCGAACACTTCGCATTAGCAAGCAACTTGTGTTATTTTTAAGTGTGAGAACTGGTAAGTTCACCTATAAGATAAAACACAAACTTCTTAGACGGCCTCAAAGCCCTTATGGTCTGGCCTCTGTCACCTCTACCATGTCATCTCCCGTGGCTTCCCTCTCACTCACAGGCCTCCAACCACACAGCCCTCCTCCTAATTCCTCAATCACGCCAAACTCTTGTCCACATTAGAACCTTCACACGTGCTGTTTCCTTTCCCTGCACTGCTCCTTCCAAGATTTTCATGTGCCCAAATCCTTCTATAGCAGTCAGGTTCCAGGCTAGTGAAAGAATTCACACCAGATGGTCCATCTGAAGAGATTTTTAGAGCTGAGGGCTGGGTTAGGAACAAACACTGAAGGTGAGGCACTCAGAGACTAGTGACACCGGGAAGCCGTTATCACACCAAGGGCTGAAGGAGCGAGAGGAGGAAGGGCCACTGTCTGAGCCTAGTGTAAACTAGCCCCATGAGGAAGGAGCTGTAGCTGTGGAAGGATGCAGCTATCGCCACAGATGTGATGTCAGAGCCTGGAGAGAGGGCAAGGCGATAACTTGAGTTCTCAATCCTTTTGCTCCACAATCTTAAGCCAGTGTCTCACTTTGGCAGAACTCAACAAGAAGCCTGAGAGCAAGGGTGCAGAAGTGACACAGTCCTCAGGGACCCAGCCTTCCTGAGCATGAGCAGGGTTGAGAAAGGCAGAGAATGGTTGAGTGGGTGTGTGGGTGTGGGTGGGGGAAATGGAGATTAATCAGTATCATATTCTTTAGTTTTCTGTTTAATTATCACTTCCTCATAAAGGCCTTGCTTGACCATCCTCTCTATGGTTTTGACTAGGTCCCTTCTAGTACTTTCAGCTCCTTTCTTTCTCATCTGTAACTACAGTCGTATCTGATTATTTATTTGTTCAAATGCTCTTTCTTCCTGATAGATGATAAAGCATCATCAAGGCAGGCACCTGCTGCTTTGTTCTGGATAACTGGTGCCTGGTACAGGCACTTGGCACGTAGCAGATACTGAGATATCTGTGGAAAGAAAGAAGGAAGAAAGGAAGGAGGGATGGAAGGGGAAAGTTCTCTTTAAAAAGATAAAAGTGTGTGTGCATGTGTGTAATTTCAAAATCCTTACCTATCACATTAAAAACAAAACAGAAATGGTTAAAAAAAATTAAAAAGAGAAAAATGTAACAACTGAGTTAGGGAGAGATGATAAAATAGAATTTATTGATTATTTACTTAGTACTGGACACTTTTGCGTGTTATTTCACTTAATCCCTGTGACAGTCATGCAAGACAGCAAATATTATTCCCATTTTTTATGCAAGCAAACTGAGTTTCAGAGATATTGAATGGCTTATTAATATTGCTCAGGTCACAAATGGTGTTTAAACCCAGTTCACATAGATTGCAAGTTTGAGTTCCTTTTATTAACTCTTGGGTATTCTGTGGAAAACATTCAGAGCACTGTGTACCCTTTTCCTTCTCAGAAGACCCAGCATCATGTCTTTCAGGCTTTTATCTTAAAACATAATACTTATCTATCTATATATCTAAAAGTGGCTTTCGTGAAAGGTAATTTAGCAAGATGCTTTGTTTATGGGAGAAAAAACCCAACCATGCTATAAAGATGTTCATCCTTGAGAACAAAAGTAGACGAGTGATAGATTGGATGTTAACTGAGGCAGATGCCTGCGAGAATAATTTGAAGTAACCCGTGAGCAATAAAGCAAAGTGAGTACTCTTTCCCCTCCTCAAGCATCACCCGCCTAATATGCTCTCTGGCAGTTGCAAGAGGGGCAAAAACCCCATAATGGAACCTCTTTGCTCTGTCCAAAAAAGGAGTCCTTCAAAACAACAAACCTTTCAAAGTTCTGAACTCTTACATGCCATGAAGTAAACAATGTGCAAAATAATTACCTCACTTCATTGCCATTAAATTTTTACAGCATGCACCAAATAGCCATAGCATTCAATGGGTTAGGAGCCATTAGTGAATACACATCCAGTGTGAAAGCAAGATGAAAAATGCAATTTATATATGTATATATGGAATGACTTGAAGTAATAACTTGCATAAGTTGCATGGTGATGTGAATTCAGAAGAGAGGAATAGGTTAATTTCTCCCTTATCTTTTCCATTCCATTCTAAATCATTCTCCATTATACCACATTAATTAATAACATTTTCATTCTGCTTCTCCTCTTTTGAAATGTTAGAATAATCTAATATTGACATCAGAGAGTTTTCTCAATTTTTATATTGTGTTTTAAGCTTAAAATAACTTTTCATTTTTCCTTGTTAACAAGTTGAGAGTAAGTATTGGACTATTGCCTTGCATTGAAGACTCATGAAGTGTTAAGTACCAAGATTTGGGAAGATTATACTGATTTGATTTATTAACTGATGCTAATGAGCTAATTTGAGTTTCAAAAAATTATGCCTTTACTTACTTAAAACAACTGGCTTTTTATACTATCTCAAATTGGAATTTTAATCTAGTAAGTTACTTATATATTTCTAAATAACTAAATATTTGAAATAAGATTGTCTCAATAGTAAGTCCTGTGCCATATCAGACAATGCATTTCAGCTCTATCCTTTCTTATTTATCATTGCATTTGGTTATAGTTCTCCACAAATAAATAAGAAATCTTAAGAACAGATTCTGCTTCTAGTAAAGCTGTAGCAGATTGTATTTTCCAAAGACAGTTGCACCAATATACATGTGCTCTTTGCCTCCCTCTGAGAGCTGAGACTGTCTCCCTTTCTTGGATTTGGATGGAGCCTTGTGACTATTCTGACCAATGAAACCAATGTGACAGAAGTGATGCTATTTGGCTTCTGAGTCTAGGTCATAATGGAGATACAGCTTCAGTTTCACTCTCTCGGATGCTCGCCCTTGAAATCCAGCCACCTTGCTGTGAGGAAGCCCAAACTAACTCATGTGGACAGACCTCATGAAGAGGCCCACACGTAAAGGAACTAAGGCTCCCAGCCACAGGCAGCATCCATCCCCAGACATGTGAGTGAACAAGCCTACAGTTGATTCCACCAGCCTCTGAGCTGCCCTAGCACTACGCTAAATGGGGTAGAAATGAGCTGTTCTCATTGAGCTCTGCTCAGGGGGCAGATTCATGAGCAAAATGAATATTAAGATTATTTTAAGCTAAGTTTTGCTGTGATTTGTTGCACAGCCATAGTAACTGTTGCAATAGTATTTTTTTTCTTTGTCATTGACTTTTGCCAGTTTTACTATTATATGCCTTGGAGAAGGTCTTTTGGCATTGATGTAATTAGGAGTTCTATTGGCTTCATGTATTTGTAAGTCTGGTTCTTTCCCCAGATTTGGGAAGTTTTCAGCTATTATTTCTTTGAACAAGCTCTCTGCTCCTTTCTCCTTCTTTTCTCCCTCTGGAATACCTCTAATCTTTATGTTGCTTTTCCTAATTGAGTTGGATATTTCTCCAAGAATTCCTTCATTTTTAAAAAATCTTATTTCTCTCTCCTCCTCCACCTGAAGCATCTCTATATTTCTATCCTCTAAATCACTAATTCTTTCTTCCATAACGTCAGCTTTATTTTTTAAGGATTCTAGATTATTTTTTATCTCATTAATTGTGTTCTTCATATCTAGAATTTCTGCTTTTTTTTTTTATAGTTTCAGTCTCTTTGGTGAAGTCTTCCTTCTTCTCATTAATTTTATTCTTGAGATCATTGAAAGGTCTTTCTGAGTTTTCTTGTAACTCATTGAGTTTCTTTATGACAGCTATTTTGAATTCTCTGTCATTTAGGTGGTAAATTTCTGTGACTTCAGGGTTGGTTTCTAGAGATTTGTCATTCTCCCTTTGTTCTGAATTGTTGCTGTAGTTTCTCATGGTGTTTGATGAACTAATCTTTTGGTGGTGCATTTGTGGTAGCCTCAGGTCACAGATTCCACCTGCAACTGTTGAGGGAAACAGGAACTGTGTTTCTGATCCCACCCTGTCTGCTGACGTTATGCAGGTACAGTGGACAGTCCCACCGAATGCGGGATGGTCCCACAAATACAGGAAAGTATTGGCATGTGGGCTCAGGCTGCTGCCACTCTGAGGCACATTCCCACTTGTAGGGTCACAGTAGTACTTTGGGTGCTTGCACCGGCCGGGAACGTATTTGTGTGTGCATATATCTGCCACTGCCTCTTCTCACAGTAGCACCAGCTGCTGTGCTTGGTGGGCGGCACTTCCTCACGGGGTCTAAGTCTGGGCCATTCCTTGGGACCACAGCAGCAAGGTGGGCTCTCCTACTGGCCAGGAAAATGTTTGCACCTGGGGCCCAGACTGCTGTTACCCCTTCCACAGTCGCACCAAGGCACGTTCCCACTTTCAGGGCTGCAGCAATACTACGGGCACTTACACTGGCTGGGGAAGCATTTGGGTGCACACACAGGGCTGCTGGGGAAGGGAGGGGTGTGCTCACCTATCTCCACCACTTCCTAGGGAGTGAGTCCCTCCACCTTCAGATGTACAGCTGTGTGGGTATCCTCTGTGGTTAATGAATGTACATTTAGTTGTAGTTCAAAAGGGGAGAGATAAAGGGAACAGCTCATTCTACCATGTTGCTGACGTCATTCCTTGTGTTGTTTGTTTTCTTATTGTTGAATTTTAAGAGTTCTTTGTATATTTTGGCTAACAGTCTTTTATCAGATGTATCTTTTACAAATATTTTCTTTGTGGCTTTTCTCCTCATTCTTTTGACATTATCTTTCACAGAGCAGAAGTTTTAATTCTAATGAAGTCATGCTTATCAATTCTTTTTTTGCATGGATTGTGTCTTTGGTGTCATATCTAAAAGGACATCACCATACTCACAATCATTAAGGTTTTCTCCTAATTTATCCTTTAAGAGTTTATAGTTTTTCATTTTACGTTTAGGTCTGTGATCCATTTAGAGCTAATTTTTGTGAAAGGTATAAGGTCTGTGTCTATATTCATTTATTTTTGCATGTGCGTGTCCAACTGTTTCAGCACCATTTATTGAAGAGACTATCTTTGCTCCATTGTGTCACCTTTGCTTTTTTGTCAAAGATCAGATGACTATATTTACATAGTTCTATTTCTGAGCTTTCTATTCTGTTCCACTGATTTGTCTATTATTTTACCAATACCGATACTTGATAACTGTAGCTTTATAATGAGTCTTGAAGTCGGGTAGTGTCAGTCTTCCAACTTTATTCTTCTCCTTCAATATTATGTTGCCTTCTCTTGGTCTTTTGCCTCTCCACATAAACTTTTGAAGAAGTTTGTCAATATCCATAAAATAACTTGCTGGTATTTTGATTGAGAATGCATTCAATGTACAGGTCAAGTTGGGAAGAACTGACATCTTAACAATAGCGAACTGTCCCATCCATAAGCATGAAATATCTCTCCATTTGTTTAGTTCTGCTTTGATTTTGTTCATCAGAGGATTTTAGTTTTACTATATACATCTTGTCTGTGTTTTGTTAGATTTATACCTAAGTATTTCATTTTTAGGAGTGCTAATATAAATGATATTGTGTTTTTAAATTCAAATTCCACTTGTTCATTGCTGGTATATAGGAAAGCAATTGACTTTTGTATAGTAACCTTATATCTTGCAACCTTGCTATAATTGGTTATTAGTTCCAGGAGTCCTTTTGTCAATTCTTTCAGGTTTTCTATATAGCTGATCATGTTATCTGTGAGCAACGATAGTTTCAGTTTTATTTTTTCCTTTCCAATCTATGTAATTTTTTTTTTAATTTCCTTTCTTGTCTGACTGCATTAGCTAGAACTTCTAGTATGATTTTGATAAAAGTGGTGAGAGGGGACATCCTTGCCTGTACCTGATCTTAGTGGAAAAGCTTCAAATTTTTCACCATTAAGTATAATGTTAGCTGTGGGTTTTTTGTAGCTATTCTTTATCAAGTTGAGGAAGTTCCCTTCTATTTCTGGTTTACTAAGAGATTTTGTCATGAATGGATGTTGGAGTTTGTCAAATGCTTTTTCTGCATCTGTTGATATGATCATAGAATTTTTCTTTTTTTAGCTTATTGATGTGATGGATTATCTTAACTGGTGTTCAAATGTTGAACCAGGATTGCATTCCTGGAATAAATCCCACTTGGTCATGGAGTGTAATTCTTTTTATACATTGCTGGATTTGGTTTGCTAATATTTTGTTGAAGACTTTTGCTTCTTTGTTTCTGAGAGCTTTGTTTTCTCATAATTTCTTTGTCTAGTTACAGAATTTGGGTAATGCTGCCCTCATAGAATGAGTTAGGAAGTAGTTCCTCTGCTTCTATCATCTGAAGGAGATTGTAGAGAATTGGTATAATTTCTTCCTTAAATCTTTGGGAGAATTCACCAGTGAATCCATCTAGGCTTAGTGCTTTCTGTTTTGGAAAGTTATTAATTATTGATTCAATTTATTTAACAGATATAAGCCTATTTAGATTGCCTATTTCTTCCTGTGTGAGTTTTGTCAAATTATGTCTTTCAAGTAATAGTTCTATTTCATCTAGGTTATCAACTGTGTGGGCATAGAGTTGTTTGTATTATTCCTTTACTATTCTTTTAACATCCATAGGATGTGTGGTAATGTTCCCTCTTTTATTTCTGATTTTAGTAATTTGTGTCCTCTCTCTTTATTTTCCTTAGTTAGTCTGGCTAGAGGATTATTCGTTTTCTTGATCTTTTCAAAGAATTAGATTTTGGTTTTGTTGATATTCTCTATTGGTTTCCTATTTTCAATTTCATTGATTTCTGCTCTAATTTTTTTTATTTCTTTTATTCTACCTACTTGGATTTAATTTGCTCTTCTTTTTCTAGTTTCCTAAGGTCAAAACTTAGATGATTGATTTTAGGTCTTTCTTCTTCCAACCTTTTATTGATAAATATATATTAAACTAAAAAAAATTTATTTATACTCTCAATCTGAATCACTTAGATTAATAAATTTCAAAAGAAGAAATTCAAGCTGTTAAGTGGTATGTACTGTCTTTAATGTTTCAGATTTGGTTAACTAGTTCACATTGACTTTATCCATATTGGTCTCATTTTTGGACACTTATTGCCCTGTCCATTTTTTGTATTTCCCATTTCTAAAAGCCTAATTTGTTAATTGGTCCTCAGAGAGTGTTGTATAATTATCCTAATCAAATTAGGCATCATCTCTAAATTCTTCTACTTCTGTCAGGTTTTTGTTAAGATCTGATGATTAGTATTTTATACTTTTCAATTCCCATTCAATTCCCTAGGAAATATTTATTTAGTGCCAACTATGTGTCAAGCACAACGTAGGAAAACAGCAGTCAACAAAAAGTAGACAAGATCTTTGGCCTCATAAAACTGACCATCTGGTTGGGGAAAAATATGAATTAGATAATAATAGTATAAACATTTAATTTCAAACTGTGGTAACAGCTATGAATGAAAAGCATAGACTGTTATGAGAATATGTAGTAGGAGGATTTTTTTCTTATTGCCAGTTTATTCAACAGGCTGAACTAAGTGGAGCGCAAGTAGAGAAGAAGCCTTTCCTTTGTCACAAATGTCCTTTTAAATCTACTCTGTTGAATTGTTCTTCCTTGACCCTGATTACAATTTCGGGCAGACTCCAGAGCTTTTCTAGTCATTTTCAGATATTAAATATTTAGAGTAGACTAATATCACAATTTTAATTTCTCATCCATTATAGCTGACTTAAAATGTGGAGAGGCAACATTTTCCCCTTCCCTAGCTGATTTGGGCTCAGAAACCTTCAGCTGGAAATGCATGGGAATTTCCTTCTCGTTTCCTTATTCCACCTCCTGCCCTGTGCTAGAGGATGTTCCTATGGTCTCAGGTTTGGGCCAGTTGGAGGACAGCAGATTTAAATTAAAAGACAAAAAATTCTCTTCTCTGTTTTCTTTCCATTGCTCTGTCTGATGATGTCTACCACTTTGCGGGGCTAGGTTGTAGAAATAGGACAGACCAATTGTCTTAGTCCATTTTGGCTGCTGTAACATAATAGCATAGGCCAGGTGGCTTATAAGCAACAGAAATGTATTTCTCACAGTTCTGGAGCCTGAGGAGGCCAAGACTAGAGCACCAGCAGATTTGGTGTCTGCTGAGAGCTCGTTTCCCGGCTTGTAGATGGCTGTCCTCTTGCTATAATCTCACAGGGTGAAAGGGTCAATGAAACTGTCTGGACTCTCTTTTATAAGAGCACTAATCCCATTCATGAGGGCACCACTTTCATAACCTAATCACCTCCCAAAGTCCCCATCTCCTAATACCATCACATTCGGGATTTTGTCTCAACATATGAATTTTGAGAGAATATAACATTCAGTCTATAGTACCAATGCCCCTAGAAAGCAGTCTACAGAGATTCCTGAAACTATCTTGACATACCTTGACTAAAGCTCACATACCACTTTTTCTTCCATGTACCCAGTTTTGTGGAATCTTCACAAAACCTTACTCCAGTTCATCTTTGTTGATGTAATATTTAGCCACTAGGAAGTGTCTAATATTGTTTGCAGTGATGGTGATATCTTGAAGACTCTCTCATATGGACAATTTATATATATGTTAAATAAAATGGGTACTAATTCCTGTGTCTTGGCAAGCTCTATCCTTACATTGTTACATCTAATTTTTCCTACTCTTAGCTTCTTTCGCTACATCAGTTTTTATCCCAGACAAAACATTTTTTCAAATCAGTGATGACTGCCTTTTAACCACTTTTGTGGAAAATTCTCAACTTTTCTTTTTAGACTCTAAATAATTTACACCCACTAGTTAACACAATCTCCTTGTCTATTTATTTGCTCAGAAAAAGTATTCATCAGACTTGTATTCCCCATCTAGACACCACATAATTTTTCATGAAATAAGTTTTTAGTAACCCTGCCCTTTGCTATTAGCCTACCTCTTTGCTAGTACAGAAATAAAACCAATACTTTTGTACTCTATAAATCCTAGGGTCCCGTCTATACTCTGTTCGAAGAGCATGAGTCTCTCATTGGGAAGCCACAATCCTGGGGAATTGGGATCATTTGTAGTGAAGGTTGTAAGTTTTGGCCAACAGTTGCATGAATTCGCTCTTAGCTTTGTTCAAAATTTTCTTGAAGTAGTACCTCCTGAGTCAGTGGAGAGGTTTTGGAGTGAACAGATCTAGGTTCAGATGCTGACTCTACCACTTGAACATATCATATTGTAGGCACTCAATAATGGTAGCTGTTATTATTATTTTTTCTACACTAAATATATAAATTAGGTCTAGAACATTCTGTGTAATAATGATGACTTGAATTAGGAATATCAACTTTTTTGATTCAAATGTTAATCTGGGAGTGGATACTGTGCAAATGTCATCTTTAGCAATTAATTAGCCTATTAGTGCTTTTGTTTGTTCCCAGGCTAATAAGCCTGGACTTGCTCTTGGACTTGCATAAATAAATAGCAATAGAAACACCAACTGTAGTGAGGGCCCACCCAGTTAGAGTTAAATCTTGTAAGAAAGCTGCCTATCTGGGATCCTTAATGCCTGGATGTGCAATACATCTTGTCCAAATATTTGTCTACAATAACATCTGCGGAGATTGGAGCTTTATGAAAATAATGTAAAAAATAATCATGAAAAAGAGAATTTACCCTACAAAGTGTATGTATTCTAGCATACAATTAACTTAAGAATAATTTCTATAATGAAACAGAACATGAGAGTGTTCTGATATTAATTTTTGATTTTTCCATCCCTACAAGTTGGAACCTACATATGTTTAAAAGATTTTTCTCTTCTCTGTTCTTTTTGGATTTTTCTTCTTCTTGAGTCAACCATGTTCTAGTAACCCTTGTCTGATTAACATGTTGCAATTTTTCCAAGGCTGACATAGTCCCATTAGAATTTTTTCAATAGATTTCTTGAATAAGAATTATTTTCCCAATGTTGCATGTAAGGGGGTTTGCATCTTCCAAGATACTCTACAAACAGCCCCCAGTGGTCACTTATTAATCACCTCAGGAATGTTGCAGCCCTGCTGTACACCCTGAGTGGTTTTGTGGAATTAGTCTTCTGCTCCCTTTGTGCCCCATCTAAGCTGCGATGAAGTAATGAGGGTTCTTACCTCCTTCACAGCATGAAAAATATTTCTATGATTGAGCTTCCAAACTGAAGATAGATTCCCCTTTGAGCAGAAACATAAATGTCATTATGCCTTCTGGTTAATTCTATTAAGGGTTCACCTAGGCTGCTCGGCTCATTTATACCCATTGTAACATGACTTGCATTTTAAAGTTTAGTTTGTCCTGGAAAATATCCCCTGAGATGGTTATTGGAAAATAATTCCAAGGTGAAGTAGGTTGGGCGGCACTGCGCAGTGTACCTCTTCTTTGGAAATTCTTACTGCACGTTAGGGATTTATGGGCTCTGGAAAGTCCTGCAGTACAGACACTTGGCTTAACCTAAAATTTTCCCAACTTAACTTGAGCTGGCGATTTGATTTATTTATTTTGTTTTTGCAAAATATCTAGGAACCTCTTCAGGGACTTATTTCCCACGAGATACGTTAGCAATGCTAGTATAGGCTTTTAAGGTAAAAAACACTCCCATAAAGATTCTCATCTAAACATCACAGCAGTCCTGAAATGTGTTCAGAGGTAAGAATCTAATTTTACAGGAAAGGTAGCTAAATCTTCTGGTAGTTAAGTAAAAAACAGACAGCTTTCATGTTGCTGGCAACCAGATAACTACTCTGCAGGCTGAAATAAGGGCTGATGTGACATCATATTTGTAAGAAACATGAATTTGTTTTGCTCAAAAAGGAAAACACAATCTGTGTATGTATGTGTATGTGCACACATGTGTGTATGTGTGTGTGTATGTTTATTTCTGGGTGCATAGGCTTGAGCTGGTCCCAACTAAGATTCTGCAAAGACAGGGATGGTTGAACTCAATGTATGGTCTGTTGGCATGGCTGAGTTTACACTCCAGACCTGTGCTCCCAAGGGCTCCAACATCACAGAGATCATCACGTTTT
The DNA here is from genome assembly GCF_020826845.1 of Diceros bicornis minor. Classification (NCBI taxonomy): domain Eukaryota; kingdom Metazoa; phylum Chordata; class Mammalia; order Perissodactyla; family Rhinocerotidae; genus Diceros; species Diceros bicornis. The sequence goes on along the minus strand of NC_080748.1, from coordinate 33,835,863 downwards.
GTGGCCTGAGAAGCAGGTGTACTGGTTTGAGCACAAGCCCAGAAACACAGACTCTCTTGGTACTAATCCTGTACTTACAGTACTTAAGAAACGTTAAGTGTAGAACATAGAACCCCTCTCAGTAATTTGGATGCCAATCAGAGCAAACAAGCCATTGGCTTCTTTCTATTTCATTTTCCTTTGATGCATGAGAAGTATGGTGCCACATCGAATCCTGCATTCGTTACACAGATAGTCTCAGTTGTTGGATGCAAACTTACCAGACATCTATGGCAGAATTTCTCTTTATGAAAAGTAACTACCAAAGGGACATGTGGTTTCAAAAGTTTTTCCATGTCAGTCAGCAACCAAAGTGCCTGACTTCCTGTTGTAGCTTATTAATAGGCCGAAATCTTGTCAAGTTGGAAACTGCCTCCATACAGTCTTTCTAGAGCTTCTGCTGATGGAACTTTAGCAATCCAATTGTTTTTTATGATGTTAAATGATCTTTTATCACAGCTTCATTGCTTTCATAGCCAAAAGCTGTTCGGAATGGAGCTATTTTACCCAAACCCTAGTCTGATGAATATGCTTACATACCTATTATATAGGAATTTTAGCAGGGAAAATCGTGTTTTCATTATTTCTAAACTTATTTGAATGATTCATAGAAATTGAAGACTGAAGATTTCTGTGCTACTTCTTTTTCTTCACTAGGTGATATGTACATTTATAGATATGAGGATTTGGTTTAGAATCCAACTGAACCTCACAAAACATCAGGTTAAATCCTGACTTAATTTGACCCTTGGGTCCAGTTACCTAATGTGGAGAAAAGGAGGGTATTAGTTGGCCTAGGGTATCCTTACATCAAAGTGATTGGGTAGATAAGAAGATCTGATATGTTTCAAAGAAGAGAGATTGTGCTTTGATAAGGTCGCTAACAAAGCTTGCATGTTAATGCTGAAATGGATGTGAGGCTCCCAGCCAATTAGCTCCAGAACCCTGCTGCCTGGCCACTACCTTCCATTCCACTCACTGCTGCTTTTGTTTAGCAAATCTCTCCCTTCTTTTCCATTCAAGACTGACCTCTGGGTTCATATAATCAGTTTTGAAATGTGCTAAGAATGTTTGGGGTTGTGTGGAAAGAATGTCTTATAGAGGAAATTGACTTGAAGTCACACAGTTATTAGGTAGCAGAGCTAAAATAAAATCTCTTAATTCTCAGTTTAGTGTTTCTCCAACTCTACCGTCCTTCCTTTCTGTGCTGATGAAACCCTGGAGACTGAGTGGTAAAGGTGGGGGTGAGGAAGGCTGTGTATAGCAGAAGGCTTGCAGTGTGGCTTGTAAACATGTGGAGGATGAAGAATTGCAGGAACCATGATGACCTCGAGACTGCAAACACAAACACATGAGAATGATAGTGGGATATTAAGTTGCTTACATTCAGTGGACATTCAAAATAATGGTCTATTTTCCTTACCCACAAATCTGTAATCGAAAGAGCTCTGAAAGTGGAAAAAATTTTGCTGGTTTGCAGAAAAACCATTTGATAATATCTGACTCAAACTCCCATTTAAAAGGCTAATTATAATCACAATTTGCCCCTTGGTGTGGCTATCCATACTTCTGCAGTAGTAACATTAACACATTTGGTTTTGGAGTGATGGCTCAGATCCCCTAAAGGTGTTTCATTAGCACTCTATTACCTTTCTAAAATTTGAAAAATTCTAATTTTGAAATACAACTCATCCCAAGGGTTTTGAATAAAGGATTATGGGCTTATCTTTTGTAAATTAATTATTTTCACAAAAAAAATCATACATTCTCCTTATAACCAGTCAAGCAACATGGAAAAACAGAAGGAAGAAAGTTAAAAATTATTCCAAATCCTACAGATTTGGAATAGAAATAATCACTGTCTACATCTGGTGAACATTATCTGCATTATTCCTTTATGCATTTACACAGGTAGTAAGATGATTAGCCATGATTTTCTAAAGTAAGAGCATAGTACATAGTACAAGAACATATTTCTTCATCATAAGAGCTATTAGATTCTAAAATATTTCTCCAAGTTTAAAGAAAGATCATGAAAAACAACACGATATTACAATAATGATAAGAGTATGTATTTAGTTACATGTTCCAATTTTAGGCCTTATCTACTGACTATCCATTGACCATAACTATGAGAAATTAATCCTCTTCTACTTATTCTACCTCCTTTTCTCTCAACTTCTTAATTTTTATATATACGTTCTGTTCTTTCCTCATAATTCCCTCAGTTCTATAAAATTTGATAAGTGAATTCCGTGTTGATTGCCAGGTCTTTTACCACAGCTTCTTTATTTCTGATTTTTTATTTTGAATTTTGATTTATTCTTCATTGAATAGATATTGTTCAGTATTTTTTTTCAAGTGAGGTTCATGATGTATGGTTTCTCTCATGTTTGAGAATGTCTATCTGACACTTTTATACTTGACTCAAAGGACAACTTGGCTGGGTATAAAATTTTGGGGTCTCACTTCAAAGATTTATAACAAAGTTTTGTACACATCTTTAGGCATTAAATATAGATATGGAGAAATTTAAAGGCAATGTTATTTAAATTTTTTGTAAATAATTTGAGTTTTCCACGGGGATCCTCTTGGGACCCTTTCTTTATCCTTGAAATTGACTAACTTTTCAAAGGTTCAAGACATTATTTTAAGAATGTTTTGCAATAATAATATACAGAATATGTGTATTATTTGTTCTATTATTTTTAGAGACATCAATTAGACAGACAATGTTTGAACTCCTTTGTCTCCCATATCTATAATCTTATGTCTAATCACTTCTCTTACCTTTTATATTATTCTGTGTGATTTTCTTTTGTTTTCTAACTATATTGCTGACTCTTTCCTGTCATGTTTATTCTACTAGTTGTTTCTTTTATGGTTTTCAGACCCACAACAGTTTTTCTTTTCTCTTGTATTTCATTCCTGGGTTCTGCCAGCTTACTTTTCATCTTTTGTTGTTTTATCATCCCTTCTTTGAATTCTCACAACTTTTCCTTGAGCTGTCTCTTAAGAAAAAAGCATAGTGTCTTAAATTCCTTTTAAACAAATAATTTGTCCCTAACTCATGCATTCTTTACCTTGAAAAACTCCAGGCTATTCCCAGGGCAGCCATCTGCCCTTGTTATACAGTCTCCCTCCTTTAGACTTTACCAGACTAATCTAGCAGTTGTACTTGTGCCCCACCAACTCCTGGGGACACATGGCATGTTGTCTCAATGATCACCTTGAAGTACCTTTCTTTTTGGCTTGAGATGAGAGAAGCAGACCCCTATCCTCCACCGTGGCAGAGTGAGGATATAGATGCGAATGTGCAGATTGGGGAGAGAAAAATACCAAAGATGTCCATCACCTTCTTTCAGAGGCATTCTTCCTCTCACTTTAATTTCAACCCAGTTATCCCTCTGAGGTGAGAGTGGGGTGAATAAAAGCAAATTCAATTTTCAGCCACATTCTTTGAAAATTCTATATTGGTCATCTAGCACCTCTCTTTGGGAATATCAGGGGACTTGGCAGTTTGAGGCCTCTGTTAAAACTCAGTCACAAAGTTTTCCATTTTGGTATTATGTTACACTTACTTTTAGAAAAATCTCTTTCACATCCTGGGTCTGAAAAAGTTTGTGTCAACTCTCAACATCCTTCCTAATTTTGGTGCAAATTTCATTTTATTTGGCAAATATTCATTATGGTTTGTGGTTTGATGTTGTAACCATTTTTTGTTTCAAAGAAATGGTACTTTGACTATTTTCTTTCTTTTTGTGGTTTTTGATGCATTTCAAGGCAAGAGAGTAAAAAATTCTCCATCATTTTAAAACAGAAGCCTATAAGTATATTTCATGATGGTCTTATTGCATATATCCCCTGAGGTGTCTCAATGGGAGAAAATCCTAGTGTTGCATTAAAATATGATCAATGATGTTGTTTTGTAAATGAAGTTCTACTTGTTTCAGGCCATAGCACCATGGGTGGCTTGCTTAACACTCATGTCTAGTACTCCATATGTCCTTTACTCCATATGGCTTCCGTTGGCAGCAGAGAGGGAGAAAGAGATCCATACACTAAATAAAAGCAGAATGATTTGGTGTATAACTTTGTACTTAAGTTATTTGTTGATAATTATTTAAGTACTTATTTCAGTAATCTACTAAAATCTGCTCTTTGTTAAATTTACAATCCTCATTTCTATCTTGGGCCCATGCAACAGTATAATTTATTCTCCTTTAGGATTTAGTAAATAGTTTAAATATTGTAGGACTGGATTAGGTATAGGAATGTTTTAATAAAATCTGCCCAAAATTGAACTCCAAACACTGTCCCTAAATCTCATTCTTTCAGTTGCACCAAACTAAAATTTTGGTGTATTCTTTACTTTTTCTCTGACTACACTCATTGATGCATCAGCAATTTCTGTTGGCTCTGTCTTCATGAGTATATTAGTTTCTGTAACAAAGTACGACCAATTGGGGGGTGTAAAGTAACCAATTTATGAGAAATTTATTCTCTCACAATTCTGGAGGCTACAAATCTGAAATCAAGATGTTGGCAGGGCCATACTCTCTCTGAAGCCTCTATGGAAGAGTCCTTCCTTGCCTCTTCCTACCTTCCTGTTGTTGCTGGCAATCTTTGGTGTTTCTTGGCTTGTAGATACATCACTCCAATATCTGCCTCTATCTTCACATGATCTTCTCCCTGTGTGTCTCTCTGACTTTACACGGCCTTCTTATAAAGGCAATGGTCATTGGTTTTAGAACCCCCCAATCCAGTATAGTCTTACTTTAACTTAACTAATAATATCTGCAAAGACTCTATTTCCAAATAAGGTCTCATTCTGAGGCCCCAGATGGACAGGAATTTTTAGGTGACACTATTCACCCAGAACAGTGAGATATCCAGGATTTAAACCCTTTTCACCATCCCCACTGCCACTACCCTGGAAGAGCCTCCTGACAGTTAAAGGATACTTCAGATCACATTATTTACTTGCTCATAACCTTCCAATGGTTTTCCAACTGCCTCAGAGTAAAAGCCACAGTTATTAATATGCCTTGTATGCACAAGGTTGTACATGATTTGGCCTCCAATTACCTCTCTGACTTCATCCCTTACTATTTCCCCTTCATTCAGTCCATTCCAGCCACACCAAGTTTCTTGCCGCTCCTTGAAAATGCCAGGTATGCTTCTGTTTCATGGCTTTTGCATTTTCTGTTTGCTCTGCTTCAAATGCTCTTCCCCAGATATCCCCAAGTCATATTCCCTTAATTCCTCCAGGTCTTTAACTGAAATGCAATATTCTCAATGAGACTATCTAGTCACTATCCAGAATTAAGAGTCTCTGTCCAGATACTTCCAATCATTCTTTCCTACTTTATTTTTCTTCTTAATACAAGTTACTATCTAAGTTATACACTACATATAACTTAGTTATATAAGTTATATATAACTTATTATACAGGTTATTATATTATCTATAACTGTTATATAAGTTATATAAAAGTTATATATATACAACATATAAATTATGTTATACAAGATATAACTTTTTATATCTTTATATATGTAAATACACATAATACTTATTTAGCTTCATTGTTACCTCTCTGCACCACTGGAATGTAAACTCCCTTAGGGGAGGAGTTATTGTCTGTTGGTTCACTGTTGTACCACTAGTGTCTAGAAGAGTGCCTGGTACGTAGCAGGTGCTGAATAGATATGTCCAAAATGAATGAATGACTATGTCACATATACAAATGTGACCAAGCATACATTTGGCAACAGAAGAGTGGTTGAAAACCATTCCTACATCACATTTCATGAGGGGAGGAATAGATATTGATTTATTTTCAAGACTCCTTTAAACTGTCAATCAGCTGCCATGCTTGCCCATGGTTACCCCTTCACCCCTCTTGAGAGATGAAGCTTCCCTATTAGGCTCTGTGGGGGACATGAAAGTGGATTAAATGGCAAGTTACTTTTTGCCCACAATAGTAAAGGGCCTTTTATCTGAAAAAAAGGAAGTGAAAAAGCTAAAGGAATTCTTTCTTTCCTCCATGATAGCCAATTGCATTTTAAGAAGGGATTCCCATCCACAAGGCAGCTTGGAGCTGTCCTCTCAAAATAGGTGCAGTCACCCCCAGAATACAGTTCATCATCTTCAGATATCGATAGAACCTATGAAAGCACTAGACACAGTTTGACTTTCGTTGAGTAAGAGGAAAGAAGTTGCTGGTGGTTACATGTCATTTACTTCTGGATATCTCAAGGGCAGGGTGAAGGAGGAGAAAACAAGATCAATTAGATAAGCAAAGGGTGAATTAGCCATTTTATCAAGTACCTAAGCCATAAAGCACACGGTTCTTCTAAGAGACACCATTACCCTTAATGGAGCTCTTTAGAGCATCTTCAATTTTTCTAATGAAGACAGAAAGCCCCATCTTTAGTAAAGTGCTTCTCTTTGCTTGTTTGACCACAAGATTATCTATTCCATTCAATCCCCTGGGGAGCTGATGCTCTCCCTCTTTGTTCTTCATAGAATTATAGTGAGAGGGAATCTGTCCAAATTGTTTAATCAAATTATTCTTGCTCTGGCCAATATAAGTGCTTAAATATCCACACTTAATGCTTCTCCTTCTAATGATATTCACTTATCTAAAATTACCCCTTAATTGATAAGATATACGAGCAAAAACACTATTAGGCAAAATGTTAAATGAACTCAAACCATTTAGAATGTTTTCACACCAACCCCTGAATTTACTTAATCTCCAGTGAGAAGTCTAAAATGATAGGATTCAATCTTAACTACGACCAGCTTGAAACAGCAAAGGGAAAAAGGTTGAAGAAGAGGTGGCAAACAAGGAAAGAAAAATATTTTTGGTCTTTAATGTCCTCACTGCACAAACTCCTATGATTTTTACTTCTCAGTTCTGATGAAGAGAAACATCCCAATACATTTAGAAATAGTGGTACTGTGCATTTCACACAAATTGGCTAAAATGGTGTTGAAGACATTGAGTAAGTAGAATCAAAATTTATTTAAAGCCAGGTTTACGAGGTATAATTTGCATACAGTAAAAATTACTCTTCATTGTATACAGTTTTATGAATTTTGACATATGTAAACATCATGTAGCCATTACCACAGTAAAGATATCAAACATTTCCATCACTCTCCAAATTCCGTCTTGTCTCTTTGGATCGATCCCCTTCCACTACCCCCAAACCCTAGCAACCACTGATATGCTTCTTCTCCCTATAGTTATACCTTTCCAGAATGTCATTAAATTGGAATCATACATGAGGTAGCCTTGTAAGTCTAGCTTCTTTCACTTACCATAATATGTTTAAAGTTCATCCATGTTGTTGCATGTATCACTAGTTCATCTTTTTCACTGTTGAAGAGTATTTTATTCTATGTATATACCAAAGTTTGTTCTTTTACCAGTTACGGACATTTGGTTTGTTAGCAGTTTTTGGAGATTATGAAAAAAGCCAATATAAACAAATACGCACAGGTTTTTGTATGCAGAAACATACATACATTTTCGTTTTTCTTACCTAGGAGTAGGATTGCTGGATTGTATGGGAACCGCATGTTTAACTTTATAAGAAACTGCCAAACTGTTTTCCAAAGTGGCTGTACTATTTTGCAGTCCATCAACATTGTATAAAAGTTCCAGTTACTCTGCATCTTCACTAGCACTTGGTGTTGTCATTTTAAAAATTTTAAGCAAAATAAAAAATAAAAAAATAACAAATTTTAAGCCATATAATAGGTGTGTAGTGATACCTTATTATGGTTTTATTTGTATTTTCCTATTGACTAATGATGTTGAGCATCTTTTCACGTGATTATGTGCAATCTATCTTATTTTATGAATGATTGTTTAAATATTTTGTCCACTTTTTATTAGGTTGTTTGTTATCTTATTATTGGACCTTCCACCCAAAATTTGGTTCAAGATGTCTAGACTGATTATGCCAAACATTCACCAAAGGGGTAGGAAAAAGTTCGTTATTCACATGATGAGGCTTTCTAGGGATAGCAGGGCAAGTTTCCAAGCAGGTCCAAAAGTTGTTTAAGATAGCATGGAACAGAGACTGTCTTGGAGTTTATGGTGGTAGAGAGTTGGCTGAGGTGAGAGTTCCCACGCCCATGGATCAGGGCTTGCATGGTTTGACATTCCACCAGTGCCGAAGGAAGGGAACATGTGGGCTTCTTTATCAGCTTACACAGAGTGGGTAGATGTCAAGAGAAAGTGATGGGGGTTGAAAGCCATCAGCACTCAGACATCAAAAATGGATTCAGGCTATTTATTACACAAGACCTTTATCAGATATGAGAATCCTATTTTTAATATCAAAAGAAACAACTCGATACTGTTCAGTGTAGAAGATGTATCAAGTATGTAAATTATGTTTGGCTCTTAAATATACTTCAAAATTTTTGAAATAGATTATCATTTGGAGGTATATTATTCGGGTCTTTTTTGAAGGAAATGTCCATTCTAAATGGACCAGATCCATGGCCTATGAGAAAAGGACTGTGAATACAGGCAACAGAACGTGGGTTACTATGAGAATTATGAAATCTCTTCTCTTTATTGTGAGAGCAGAACTCTATCCAGCTGATCACTCACTTGAATCACAACACCAGTCAGTCTCTTGTGAATACACACTGGATGAGTGGCTCTATCCCAGGTTCTGATTTTTATTGAAGATTTGAGGTCTGTTGATTGAATGGCTAGCTGTAAAGCAGTAGTCACATGGGAAGAATTCTTGAAGGATAGTTATAATTCAATTGCAAAAGTACTATGCAAATTTCCTTCATTTGTCAAAAATGAATTGAACACCTACTGTGTGCCAGGCACTTGCTAGGATTTGCAGATTAAAAGTTAAGTAAAACACAATTGTGGCTGTCAAGCAATTCAACGTTTATTGAAAATGAAATACTTGAATTAAATCATTGTTGAAATGGCTTAACATTGATTTTGAAAGGAATATAAATAAAAGAGTTGACTGGCTAATCATCCTTACAACTTCACTCCAAACTGAATAATTTTTATTGGGAAATGCAATGGAATATTTTTGGGCCTCTTTCAGAAATATGCAAGCTGATGTGGCATTTGGGAGTTTTATTTTCAATAGACATCACTAACCAGTATAATGAAGCATGTTTTATATTCTGATGAAATTCAATCTTTGAAACAGATAGAATGTGTTTTTATATCTCACTTCATTGCTATATTATAAAAGTAATACTATTGTCAAAATTTTTTTTATTGTGGTAACAGTGGTTTATAACATTATAGAGATTTCCAGTGTACATCATTATAAATCTACTTCTGTACACATTACATCATGTTCATCACCAAAAGTCTAGTTTCCATCCATCACCATACAAATGATCCCCTTTATTCATTTCACCCTCCTCCCACCCCCCTTCCCCTCTGCTAACCACCAATCTACTCTCTGTATCTTTGTGCTTGTTTTCAAATATTTTCTTATGTTTGTGCCTAAATCCCTTTCTCTTTTCCTGGGCAATGTAAAGGTAGCCTTTTTATGATTAACAGCACAAGGAAAATACAGGAGAGAGGATTAAGAGAGGGAAGTAGAGGCTTTATTGTTTATTGGTTTCTAGTCACAGCTGGATGAGGACATGCAGGTGCCTTGAGCAAATTAATCATTAGGAACACTAAGCATGCTAATAACATGGCATCCTTCAAACTGATTGTCTTTAATTTTTTCAATATTTATTTCTAGGAGGGAGAAGGAATAAAAAATTGGGACTACTGGTGACTGTGATTAGCATCTCCTCTGGTTGGGGCAATGATTTTCAAAGTGTGGTCCCCAGATCAGCAGCATCAGCCTCAACTGAGAATTTGTTAGAAATGCAAATTCTTGGGTCTCACTCCAGACCTGCTGAATCAGAAACTCTGAGAGTGAGGCCCAGCAATATGTTTTAATAAACCTTCTAGAGGATTCTGATATATGCTGAAGTTTGAAAACCGCTAGTCAGAAGTCAGCTCTCGTCACAAACTTGCATTCTTCATTCAGAAAAAACAAAGTCTTACAATTTACTACCTACAGACTTAGAAGATGGTGTAGCAACCATCTATTGTTACTCAAGCATGTGCTTTGGGGGCCCATCTCTTAACCCTTACCCTTGCTTCTGTTACTACAACCACCATTCTATTTCAACACATACTGGTAACTCTCTCTGAGAGGAGTTTTGCTAAATACAAAAACTTTCTATTTTGTTACATTTTCAGTGATATTTTAATGCCCCCTATGTATTGATATCCTGACCCTTCAGGACCTTTGTGGTGCAACGTGGCAAAGTGGCAACTCTATTGGGCTATTCTGAAATCTCCTGGAGGGGTGGTGGTGGCAGGATAGGGAGAATAGTTTTCTGCTAAATCTACTGTTAGTTTGTTTGTTTATCATTTCTCCCCTAAAAGTAGTTATAACTAAATTCTGTAGTGGAGTTACTGCTATTGGGTCTAAGGAGAAAATCAGAGACTTGGATCATAGAAGTAATAATAGTAAGTGGTGAAGTTTCTTGTAGATAAGAATTTTTGGTTTTAGTTTATGCCAAAAGAAAGATATTGTGTTGACAGATGACATAATTTATACACCTGGAAGGAGGAAGAGGAACAAGAGGAGACAGGGAAAAGAAATATATATACATATATATTATGTTCTGTTATATTATATTATATTAATTTCAGACAGAGCAGACTTCAAATCAAGGAAAGTAATCATGGGTAAAAAGGGGCATTACATAATGATAGAGGGGTCAATTCTTCAAGAACACGTAATAATCCTTAACATGTACACACCTAGCAAGAGAGTATCAAAGTATGTAAGGTAAAAAGTAATAGAATTGAAAAGAGAGATAGATAAATCTACTATCATAGTTGCAGACTTCAACACCCCTCTATCATAAATGAACAGATCCAGAGGCAGAAAGTCAGTAATAACATAGTTGAACTCAATAACACCATCAATCTACTGGGCATAACTGACATCTATAGACTGCTTCATCCAACAATGGCAGAATACAGATTCTCAAGCTCACATGAAACAGTCACAAAGCCAGACTACATTCTGGGCCATAAAACACACCTTAACAAATTTAAAGAATAGAAATCATATGATATTTGTTCTCAGACAACAATGGAATTAAACTAGAAATCAATTACAGAAAGATAACTGGAAAATCCCAAAATATGTGGAGATTAAACAACATGCTTCAAATTAACACATAGGTCAAAAAGAATTCTCATAAGAAATTAAATAATATTTTGAGCTAAATGAAAGCACAAACACAAAATATCAAAACTTGTGGGATGCAGCAAAAGCAGTGCTTAGAGGGAAATTTATGGCATTGAATGCATATATTAGAAAAGAAGAAAGATCAAAAATTAATCCTTGAAGCTTCCACATCAGGAAACTAGAAAAAGAAGAGCAAATTAGATCCAAAGTAAGCAGATAAAAGAAATAATAGATATTATAGTAGACATCAATGAAATTTGAAAGAGAAAATTAATAGAGAAAATCACTGAAGTCAAAAGCTGATTCTTAGATAAAAGCAATAAAATTAATAAGCCTCTAGCCAGGCTGAAAAAAAAAGAAGATACAAATTACTAATATCAGAAATGAAAGAGAGGACATCACTACAGATCTTATGGATATTAAAAGAATAATAAAGGGAATACCATGAAAATTCTTTTTTTTTTCTTTTTTTCTTTTTTTTTTTAATTTTTTGTTTATTGCAGTAACATTGGTTTATAACATTGTAAAAATTTCAGCTGTACATCATTATACTTCTATTTCTGCATAGATTACATCATGTTCACCACCAAAATATTAATTACAACCCATCACCACACACATGTACCGAATTATCCCTTTCACCCTCCTTCCTCCCCTCTTCCCCTCTGGTAACCACCAATCCAATCTCTGTCCCTATGTGTTTGTTTATTGTGGCTATTATCTACTACTTAATGAAGGAAATCATATGGTATTTGACCTTCTCCCTCTGACTTATTTCACTTTGCATTATACCCTCAATGTCCATCCATGTTGTCACAAATGGCTGGATTTCATCATTTCTTATGGCTGAGTAGTATTCCATTGTGTATATATACCACATCTTCTTTATCCATTCGTCCCTTGATGGGCACTTAGATTGCTTCCAAGTCTTGGCTATTGTGAATAACGCTGCAATGAACACAGGGGTGCAGGTACCTTTACAAATTGGTGTTTTCAAGTCCTTTGGATAAATACCCAACAGTGGAATAGCTGGATCATATGGTAGTTCTATCTTTGATTTTTTGAGGAATCTCCATACTGTTTTCCATAGTGGCTGCACCAGTTTGCACTCCCACCAGCAGTGTATGAGAGTTCCCTTCTCTCCACATCCTCTCCAACAAATGTTGTTTCCTGTCTTGTTAATTATAGCCATTCTGATGGGTATGAGGTGATATCTCATTGTAGTTTTGATATGCATTTCCCTGATAGTTAGTGATTTTGAACATCTTTTCATGTGTCTGTTGGCCATCTGTATATCTTCTTTGGAGAAATGTCTGTTCAGGTCTTTTGCCCATTTTTTAGTTGGGTTGGTAGTTTTTTTGCTGTTGAGATGCATGAGTTCTTCATATATTTTGGAGATTAAGCCCTTATCAGATGTATGGTTTGCAAATATCTTCTCCCAATTGTTAGGTTGTCTTTTTGTTTTGTTGATGGTTTCCTTTGCTGTGCAGAAGCTTTTTAGTTTGATGTAGTCCTGTTTGTTTATTTTTTCTATTGTTTCTCTTGCCCGGTCAGACATGGTGTTTGAAAAGATGTTGCTAAGACTGATGTCGAAGAGCGTACTGCCTATGTTTTCTTCTAGAAGTTTCACAGTTTCAGGTCTTACATTCAAGTCTTTAATCCATTTGGAGTTAATTTTTGTGTATACCAGGAAAACTCTAAGCCCACAAATTTGATAACTTAGATGAAATGGACCAGTTCTTTGAAAGACAATCTGCCAAAACTCACATAAGAAGAAATAGACAATCTGAATAGGTCTATATCTATCAAAGAAATTGAATCAATAATTAATAAACTTCCAAAACAGAAAGCACCAGGCCCAGATGGATTTGCTGGAAATTCTACCAAATATTTAAGGAAGAAATTATATCAATTTTCTACAATCTCTTTAAGAGGATAGAAGAAAAGAGAATGCTTCTTAACTCATTCAATGAGGGCAGCATTACCCTAATATCAAAACCAAGACATTATAAGAAAAGAAAACAGTAGACTAATATCTCTCAGGAACATAGATGCAAAAATCCTCACAAAATATTAGCAAATCAAATTTACCAATGTATAAAAAGAATTATACACCATGACCAAGTGGGATTTATTCCAGATGTGCAAGGCTGGTTCAACATTTGAAAATCAATTAATGTAATCCATCACATCAACAGACTAAAAAGAAAAAATCATATGATGATGTCCATAGATGCAGGAAAAGCATTTGAAAAACTCCAACACCCACTCATGATAAAACCCTCAGTAAACTAGGAACAGAGGAGAATTTCCTCAACTTGATAAAAAACATCTACAAAAACCTACAGCCAACCTCATACTTAATGGTGAGAAAATTGAAGCTTTCTGAATAAGATAAGGTACAAAGCAAGTATGTCTCTCTCACCTCCTTTTCAATATTGCACTGGAATTTCTAGCTAATACAGTCAGACAAGAAAGGAAATAAAAGGGATACTGATTGGGAAAGAAGAAATAAAACTGAAACTGTCTCTGTTCACCAATCACATGATCATCTATGTAGAAAACCTGAAAGAATCAACAAAAAAAACTGCTAGAGCTAATAAACAATTATAGGAAGTTTGCAGGATTCAAGGTTAATATACAAAAGTCAATCACTTTCCTATATACCAGCAATGAGCAAGTAGAATTTGAAATTAAAAACACAGTATGATTTATATTAGCACCCCTCAAAATGAAATACTTAAGTATAAATCTAACAAAATACGTGCAAGATATATATGAGGAAAACTAAAAAACTCTGGTGAATGTAATCAATGCAGAACTAAATAAGTGGAGAGACATTCCATGTTCATGGATAGGAAGACTCAATGTGCTCACATGTCAGGTCTTCCCAACTTGACCTATATATTTAATGCAATCTCAATCAAAATCCCAGTAAGCTATTTTGTGAATATGGACAAACTTATTCAAAAGTTTATATGGAGAGGCAGAAGACTGAGGGAAGTCAACACAATATTGAAGAAGAATAAAATTGGAATACTGACACTACTGGACTTCAAGACTTACTATAAAGGTATAGTAATCAAGATAGTGTGGTATTGGTAAAAGAATAGATAAATAGATCAACAAACCAGAATAGAGACCCCAGAAATAGATCCATGTAAATACAAAGGTAACACAGTGGAACAAAGATAGTCTTTTCGATAAATAGTGGTGAAGCAACTGGACATCCACATGCAAAAAAGTGAATCTAGACACAGACATTACACCCTTCACAAAAATTAAGTAAAATGGATCACAGACAGATCTAAATGTAAAATGCAAAACTGTAAAACTCCTAGAAGATAAATTAGGAGAAAATCTGGATGATCTTAGATATGATAATAACTTTTTAGATACAACTTAGATCATCCAAGTCATGACCTATGCAAGAAAAAATTGATAAGATGAACTTATTAAAATTAAAAAACTTTTGATCTGTGAAAGACAATATCAAGAGAATGAAGAGACAAGCCACAGACTGGGAGAAAATATTTGCAAAAGATACATCTAATAAAGAGCTGTTATGCAAAATATACAAAGAACTCTAAAATCTCAACAACAGGAAACAAAGAGCCCGATTAAAAAATGGACCAAAGACCTTAACAGACACCTCACCAAGAAGATATACAGATGGCAAATAAGCATATGAAAAGATGCTCCACATCAAAGTCATCAGGAAAATGCAAATTAAAACAACAGTGAGATACCACTACATGTTTATTCAAATAGCCAAAATCTGGAACACTGACAACACCAAATGTTGATGAGGACGTAGAGCAACAGGAACTCTCATTTATTTCTGGTGGGAATGCAAAAAGGTACAGTGACTTTGGAAGACAATCTACTGCTTTCTTACAACACTAAACTTACTCTTACTATATGACCCAGCAATCATGCTCCTTGGAATTTATCCAAAGGAGTTGAAAATTCATGTCCACACAAAAATGCACACGGACATTCATAGCAGCTTTATTCATAATTACCAAAACTTGGAAGCAACTAAGATATCCTTTATTAGGTAAGTGGATAAATAAACTGTGGCACATCCAGACAATGGAATAGTACTCAGTATTAAAAAGAAATGAGCTGTCAAGCCTTGAAAAGACACGGAGGAACATTAAAAGCATATTTCTAAGTGAAGAAAGTCAATCTGGAAAGACTACATGCTGTTTGATTCCAACTATATGACATTCTGGAAAAGGTAAAACTATGAAGACAGTAAAAAAAGATCAGTGTGTGCCAGAGGCAGAGGGTGGGGGGAGAGAGGAATAGTTGGGACACAGAGGATCTATTGGGCAGAGAGAAGAATCTGTATAATACATGATGATGGATATGTGTCACTATATATTTGTCCAAACCCATAGAATTTACAGCACCAAGAGTGAACTGTAATGTAAACTATGGACTTGGGGTGATTGTGATGTGTCAATGTAGGTTCATCAGTTGTAACAAATGTACCACTCTGGTGAGAGGTATGGATAATGGGGGAGGCTATGCATGTGTGGGGTTAGGGGATATATGTGAAATATCTGTACCTTCCTCTCAATTTTGTTGTAAAACTAAAACAAATATAGTCTTAATTTTTAAAAAAAGGAGACAAAAATTCTATGAAGTATATGGATTCTTTTTTTTTTTTTTTCAGTGAGGAAGATCAGCTCTGAGCTAACATCTGCCAATCCTCCTTTTTTTGCTGAGGAAGACTGGTTCTGGGCTAACATCCATGCCCATCTTCCTCCACTTTATATGGGACGCTGCCACAGCATGGCTTGACAAGTGGTACATCGGTGCTCGCCCGGGGTTCTCAACCCCGGGCCACCGCAGCAGAGCACACGCACTTAACCGCTACGCCACCTGGCCGGCCTCTGAAGTATATAGATTTGTTCCCGTTTCACAGATAAGGAAACTGAAGCATAGAATAAGTCAATTTGTGTCATGTCACGTGTTCAATAAGTGAAGTGATAGCATCAACACAGCTCTGACTCCATAGCCCATGTCCTAATCTTGACATGATTTTCACAAGTGGCAAGTCAAAAGTGCATTCCAGGCAGAGGGTAAAGCACGAACAAAGGGCAGTTTCTTGGAAGGACATGGTATGTTTAAGCAATGAGAGCTCTCTAGTGTGCCTATAACATGAGGTGTGTGGTGGAGTGATGGGTGAAGTGTGAGACTGGAACGATTTATTGGGATCAGCTTGTAGGAAAATTGAATGCATTTTAAGGAGGCTATAGTCCGAATTATGATAATGGTTGAGAGAATGATGAGTAGAGAGGAAGTTGGGAGATATTTCGGAGATAAAATTGGTCTGACTTAGTGATCAATTGGTATCATATGAGAAGAGTATCTTGCTTAAGCAACTGAGTCTGATGGTGTCACCCAACTTAAGGAACAAAGGAGGAATAAGTTTGGGAGCAGAAAGGGCTGATACGTTAGTTTTAGGTGCCTATGGAATATCTCCAGGTAGAGACATCTGGTTGGAAATACAGTCTGAGGCTCAGAAATCTGGTTAAATCAGGAAGTACAAATTTAAGAGTCATCAGCAGTTCAGTAAAACAAAAATTGGCCCATTGCAATGTTGGAAATGATGCTCTCACCCAAGGAAAATGTAGAACAGGTAGAGAAAAGAGCCATGTGGAAACTGACTAAACGGCAGAGAGAGAGAAAGAGAAACCAGTGAAAAGACTATGGAATAGTGCTCAGACAGGAAGAAGGACAATGCAAAGACAGCAAAACTGCAAGTCAAGTGAGGGGAAAATTTCCAGAAGGAGAAAGCAATCCCCCACCATATCTGTGACAGTGCTGGGTTCATAGAGCCTTAAGTAAGCAGGTGTTTACGCTGATGCTGAAGTCCAGGCATCCATCTGTAACCAAAGAACCCCTGCCTAGCCCCTGTGAAACATCCTGAAGTCCTTATTCTACCAACATTGTTACTCTTCATCAGTAAGGTGCTGGGCAAAGTAATAATGTAGAACTATAAAATAGTAACTCTTAGCATATTAGTCCTAAGCTAGTTAACAGATAACTTCACTAATTTAAAACAATTTCTTAGTAAGAAGCCTGAATTATGCAGCATTTTAAAACGCAATTCTGGTATATAGTGCAGTGACAAAAATTGGTGGTTAATGAAGGATTGTTAAGTGAGACTCACTAAGGCTGCTTCGGTGGACAAGAGAGCAGGCGATCTCTGCTTTTACTGATACACACTACAAAGATGTAAAGAATTTTTAGTTGTAGATTAATAGCCTCTTTGCAATCATGTTTACAGTTTTTCTATACTTAGGAAACCCTTTTCCAAGGATAATTTTAAAGACTTTAGCCTCATTTGAAAAACTATTTTTTTTTTATTATTTAGCCCAATTTAAGTTTTATTACTTGTGAAATTTTCTACTTCATTTTGTCTGTGTGATTTTTTTCCCTCTTCCTTTCTTTTCCCCTTTTGTCTCCTCCCCAATTTCTTTTTGCCACCCTCTCGGATTTTGACCCACCGTCTCTTCAATTCTGATGGCAACATTTGCCATTAAATAACTATGCACTCGAGCATTGCCCCTCACTCTCTGGGTGATTGGCAGATACTTGTTTAGAGGATTGGAAACAGCTGAAAGTGACATTCAAGGATTCAAAAACAACTGGGTTGGGAAATAAATCTTTTTGTGTGTGTGTGGAAGGAAGATCAGCCCTGAGCTAACATCTGCCAATCCTCCTCTTTTTTTTTTGCTGAGGAAGACTGGCCCTGGGCTAACATCCATGCCCATCTTCCTCTACTTTATATGGGACACTGCCACAGCATGGCTTGCCAAGCGGTGCATCGGTGCTCTCCCGGGATCCAAACCAGCAAATCCCGGGCCACCACAGCGGAGCGCGCGCACTTAACCACTTGTGCCACCGGGCTGGTCCCCGGGAAATAAAACTTTGGCTGGAGAAAAATGACTCTCTCTTTGCCAGACAATAGCTTTATAATATATCATTTATTGGAAAAGAAGAATACATTTTGAGAATTGCATCAGACTAAAACTGATTACAGATATTAAGCGATGTCTCTATGAGCCATTACTCATCGTGTATGTGAAAGCCGAGTGCCTCTGGAAGGCAGGAGCTGATGAGTCACTGAGTGTGCTATATGGCATTGTCGTTAATTGCTAGTATCATAAACAATGGTATATGACGGGGTTAGAGAAGATTAAAGAACATGACGTGTTTTGTGCAGGCTTCTCTTAGAAAGTAGAAACACGATATCATTTCACTGTGATGTTAACTATTGATTTGGGTTTTGTTTATAGTTTCTAATGGTTACAGTAGCTCTAGAGAAGTATTCATGGCTTATTCATTTCAAAAGCCACCATAAGTGAAATCTTAAGCTGTTCCAACTTTGTGCTACTGCTTCTGAAATTAAAAGAAGGCTTTTTTTTTCAGTGTCAGAAAAAGAGAAGAGATTCAAGAGAGCTGAATCAAGTGCTACATACCCAGGACCCCAAAGACCTTAGATACTGGATGAAAATTATAATAAGAACCAAGAGGGACAGGGCAATTCTCTGCAGTGAACTCAGAGAGCACTTATCCATATCCCTGTTTGACATTTGTCACTTTTTATCTATGTTATATTTCCTTCAGGTAATGTTTTAGTTACTATGCTGGACTATAAATATCTCAAAACAGAGATTGTATCTTATAAATTTTTGCTATCTCTTTAGAACCTAGCTCAGTAACTTGTTATATGATGAATAAAAACATTAATTTATTGATAGATGAATGACATGAATCACTATATTTATTACAACTCATCTTCATTTCCTTAATTCTGTAAAAACACAAAATCTAGATTAGACAATGCTGCATAACAGTAAATCAGAATGGTTTTTGGAATGGATATATGTAATTATTTATATTTTTTTCTTACCAATCTTTAACTTTTATTTAAAGCACTACTGGTACTTAATGTTATTTATACATTGTTCGGAAATAGTTTTACTTTTGATGGAAAAGTATACCTTCTGGAGAAAACATTTACTGTCATGCCTTTTAGGTTGCCGCAACTTGATGTTCAGAATATCAGGCAGTAATTAGGACTACACAATTCCCTCTGGACAGCTTATGAAATGTGGATATTTACTAAGGAAAAAAGAGAGTTTGTGAGTACAAACCCTGCAAATGCGAATACATAAAGGATCAGAAAAATCACATTAGTGCATTCTGTTAGACAAATCTTTCTGCAAACAGCAGGGCTAGCCCTCGAAGGACACTGTGGAATAGACAGAGAACATCTTGAATATCCTCCACCCTCTTCTTTCTGGACACCTCCCCACATACACAATGCTTAGATGAGAAAATAAAAAACAGAAAATAAATGAGCTAAGTGCTCATATCGAGAAGTTACATTTAAAAAAGAATAAAACCAAAGAAACTGGAATAAAATTTATTTTAAAAATAGCAGAAATGGATACTAAGAAAGCAAATAGAGAAAATCAACAAAGTAAAACATTTCTCTGGAAAGATTAAAATAATAGACAATTTCTGGTTAAGACTCATCGAGAAAAAAATCACACATCACAATAAGAAGTATAACCATTAGGAATGGAAAAGGAGACATACTATACTGATGTGAGCCAAAGGAATGAATCTTCAATGATGGAATTTCAAGAATTAGTGATATTAGGTATAGACTGCTTGGATCATAGGAGGAAGATTTCATTCTGGCTGGAAGTTCTTGCTCCCTGTCTCACTTCATAGCCAACGAACGATTGGCTATTCATAAGCCAAATGCCATTATATTACAATGACTAAAGCTGAGGAATATGTAGTGTAACTTTCCCAAAATAAAAAGTCTATAAAAGACAAGCTATATCTTAATAAAGAACTAGCAAACATGAAGCAAGTAAATATAAAACACCAGGCCATAAAAAACTTTACTCCTGAGGTCTTTCAAAATCCTAGCCATTGTTCAAGGTCGTTTTCAAAGGCTACCAGCTTAATCCTGCTTCTTTGATCGTCTTCTGTTAGATGTGACCTTTTCCTCCTGGGAACACCCATTTCATTTTATGTTTGCTATATGAGTCGGAAGCAACGTTTTCACCTTCATGCTTATTGTATTATAAGCTTCTTGCAAGGATGGACTGGGTCTTATTCATCTAAGTAATTCTAGTGGCAGCAAACACAGTGTCAACAGTTGATAGTAGTCAAAACTTCACTTGATAGGTGGTCAATAAATTCAATGGAATTGGATCACTTAAAATAAACAGCACTATTTCTTTCACAGGAAATGTGGGATCTGAGAAGTGATAAAATCTTAGAGCAGGAACACCCTCTAGAGCATACCTTACTCCACCATCTAAACTATGCAGAAAATTACATCAACACCATCTCTGATGTCAGGGCCTTTTTAGGGCGCTTGCAATAATGGGTACGTACCACCTCACAGAGCCCATTTAAAAGTTGGTCAGCATATCCCATCTGTAGGATGTTCCTACTGGCGTTGGAATATCATTATCTATCCTTCCTGAAAGCACACTACTATAAAGAATAAGTCCAAAACTTTTTAGCACAGTAGACTTCCAAATTCACTCATTCCATAAATAAAGGAACCTTTATTGAATGGTCACTTTGTCCCAGGGACAGTGTTGGATGTTGGAAATACAAAGCTAATGGCATAGAATGTAGGCCCCTTGCAAGAGTGTATAGTCTAGTATAGCAGAGTACAAATCATAATGCAATTACAATATGACATGGTAAGCAGTTAGAATTTGTTATAGAAGCACATGGCAGGACATCTAAGCCAGGCTTGAGTGTGGAAGGTTTTGCAGAGGAAGTGATATTTGACTACAGTTTTGACGGCAAGTTAGGAGACAGCCAAATAAAGAAGTTAGGGAGGGACAGTCTAAGGAGAGGGTGCCACATGCGCAGGGACCTTGGAGAGTTTATTTTTGAAGAGCAGTCATGTTTCCTCTAAGCCTTCTGTTTCCAAGCTCTGAATGTCCTGCTCCTTCAACTTGGTGGCTTAAAACAATAGAAATGTATTCTTTCACAGCTTTGGAGGCTAGAAGTCTGAAATCAAGGCAGCAGCAGAGCTGTACTCCCTCCAGAGGCTCTAGAGGAGAATTCTTCCTCGCCTCTTCCAGCTTCTGGTGATTGTTGGCATTTCCTGGCTTGTGGCTCCATCACTCCAATCTGTGCCGCCTTCTTCACATGGTCTTCTACTCTTCTGTCTGTGTCTATCCTCTGTGTGTCTCTTATAGCATTGACACTTGTCAACTGACATTTGTCATTGGATTTAGGGCCTACTCAGATAATCTTGGATGATCTGCTCATCTCTAGATCCTTAAATTAATTACATCTGCAAAGATCCTTTTTCCAAATAAGGTCACATTTACAGGCGCAGGGGATTAGGAGGTGGACAGATCTTTTCCTGGGCCACCATTCAACTCACTGCAGTTGGTGACTATAGGTCTGGCGTCCAAGCAGTGTTCATTGTCCACCCACCTGGCAGCACAGAAGAGTTCAATAGTGCTAACATCTTTTTATAAGCTCATGATTTAAACAGCATTTGTCTAACTTTCATTTTCCTAGTATCTACTAATGCTCTTTAAAATTTTATTTTTGGTTATGAATTTAACAATATAATTTGGTTCTCAATTCCTGGGGAAAATGACAAGAATTTTTCTGGGATATAAGTCATATTTATATTTTAAAACAATTTTTTTTAGAGTTCTAGGGTTCAATAATTATTTATAATAGCATTGACACAAGAACCTACAAATACATAGCAAGGTGATTTCCTTTTGAAAAGTCAGTATATTGTGCTCTCAGTGCTTTCAGAAAACACCCCATTTTGATGAAATAATTCAATTCTGAATGCTGTCATCAGGAATGAAGAATTTTCTCCGTTTTTCTTTTTATAAGGAAATCAGTGCCTTGGACAGGATGTTTTACTCCCCTTGAGGGAACAATATCTCTTGTTAGGTAGAAATGTTTTTTTCAGCAAAGAAACTGCTACTACAAATTTTTAGAAACCAGGTTAGCATTTTGTTTCAACTTCAACATTAAAGCCCTATGTAGGAAAAAATTTTAGTGTCACGAGTCATCTATGGCTCAATGAATACAATAGGCTGAGTGTGGATTCTGTGAGATGTGACCGTCATTTAAGAAAAATACGTTTTCTTTGTTTAGAAGTGAAAGAGGAGTCTTGGAGAATATTTGGAAAAGATAAAAAGCTACACAAATCAATGTAGTATATAAGATGAGATTTAATTATAGTGATTAGTAAATGTCCCATATCATATGTGTACATTTTTAGTCAATCAATTTTATGAATAGATCCATATTTATTGAAACGGTCTGGTACCTTAGTATATGTGGGCACAGGTACAAAGGAAAGCTCAGAAACATGTATCTGAGATGAATTCATGCCTTGGCCTTAGCGGTGCATTTTCAAGACTTATGGCCCTACTCTGTGGCTATATCGTGCTGTCTTAAAGTACCACAGATTGTTGGCAATCTAATTAACTGTCGGTTGAATTGAATACTTGAATACTGATTTCATCCTGCAGCACATGAGAAAAGTAATAAATACTCTATTTGCCTTTTATCCTGCAGTGTCTAATTCTTTACTGCAGGGAGTCAACAGTCCTCAGGATCTTTGCTCCTTCAGTGTTTAGTTTATATTCAGCTGAAGAGTCAGATTCAGAAGTACCATACCAAAATTTTGATGTCACAGATTTTGGGACTAAAGAATTTTCAAGAGGATATTCTATACCTGCGGATCTCACTGATCTCTTCTGAGATGTCCAAGTACTGGACTCACTCCATCCTCCCTTCTGAATGTTTCCTTTCATACAGGTCACCGTGTTTGTGCTGTATGTTCCTGCCATGCTGGCCACAGTAGATAGGACCAAAGACAGGTCTCTGCCATCTGTAAG
The DNA here is from genome assembly GCF_020826845.1 of Diceros bicornis minor. NCBI lineage: Eukaryota > Metazoa > Chordata > Mammalia > Perissodactyla > Rhinocerotidae > Diceros > Diceros bicornis. The sequence goes on along the minus strand of NC_080748.1, from coordinate 33,812,602 downwards.
CTGGCTGGAGTCCTCAAGGCACCTAGCGCAAGAGCTCTGCACAAGGGCCTGCTATATGCACAAGGACTAGCAGCCTTGGGCAGATTTTTTTTAGGGGAGTTTGAACGAGAGATCTGCGAAGTCAGCAGAGTGCAGAGTGATCCCGGTATGGAGAGACAGCATGAAGACAGTGAGCAGATGCTGTGAAGCACCAAAGTCAGGGGCAAGTAGAAGGTGTGAGAAGGTGTGAGAACGTAGAGAGTACACAGAGCAGAAAAAGAGAGGGAAGAAGTAAGTTGATATCAAAGCAGTAAAACGAAGCAGTTGAATAGAAAACAAGATGCAAGAACTGAAACATAAACTTGGCCCAGGAATAAAATTTCTGTTCTTGCTCTCAAGCTATTGTCAAGCTATCAGAGCAGGTGTTGTATGCGGCATACGATGAATGGTGTTCCAATTCTCTGTGCCCCCCGGCTGTGTGCTGTTGAGACAGCATCCAGTTTTCCCTACTTCCTTGTGTGTCCCATTGACTAAGGTAACCTGAGCCTATTTCTGTTCTTTGCACCTGAAAGAGCCTAAAAAACACAACTATCCCCAAGATGAGGCAAAGAAAAGAGTAAATAGGCAAAATTAAAATATAACTTCATAATTTTGACACTGAAATACAATCAGTTAACAACATTTTCACTTAAGCACCGTATGCCAGGCAATGTACTTTGATGCCTCATATATGGGCAAAGGACATACTCTGGAAAAGGCAGTTCTGAAAGCCAAAGAGCCTCTGTTGATTCTAAGTTTGAGACACAGTGACTCCACCAGAGCTTGGACTACCCAGAATGTAATTAGGTTGTCTGTCCAGGGACCTCTCAGATAGAGAGGATTTTCACCTTTAAAAGTGAAAGCAGCAGGAGAGGGTTGCCCCAGCAACCTTACTCTGTGTCCTAATGGAGATCTTTCCATCCTGTGTTGCAAACTTTCATCACTTTGCCCCTGCTGAGTAGTCAAGAGCAATTTGTGCATGATTGTCAGTCTGATGTTTGATGATCAGCATTTCTTATTATCTCAAACGTGATGGAGAAGAGGAATAGTTGTTTGGTTCCTAATACGTTAAGATTTCCTGTCTTCCAAATCCAACACATGATATTTCCATTACTTGAACAGTGTAAGGGCACATTTTGCATTCCACTTTATATCTTTGTCATCTTTGAATCAGGCTCGTTTCTTCACAGACAAAACAACGTTGCTTCATTGTCCTTCTTAGAAGAGTTCCCCTTAACTGTTGAAGGATATCTGTTTGTATTTATTAACTAAATTTGGAACAAATTTCATTCTTCTGTGGCAATAAATGGCTTATCTATCCCTAGTGGGGCAGAATGTCTTCTTCATTAGGAATGATTCCAGTTTTTGTGTGTCTCACTAAGTTTTAGAGTACAATTATACCATTTTCAAAGGTGAGCATGAAGCTAAGAAGTATTGATCCCTGGAAGTTATCATAAAAACCAAAGCTAGAGAATACTGTTAACAATCACAAAGATTTATTCATAATTTAACCATTTTCAATGACAATTTCTAGTAATAGAGATTGTAGTAAAAAAAAAAAAAAAGGAGCATAGAGTTTGAAATGAGAAGACAGGGCCTGGACTTCTAGCTCTACTATTTCCCAGAACTGTGGCCTTCTACAGTCCCTGAACAGTTCTTTCCTCTTCTGCAGGGAGCTAGCAATACCTGCCTTATCTCCCAGGCAGGACAGCGGTGAAGTTCAAAGGAGAGAATCTTGTGGGAAGTGCTATGCAAATAGAAATCCCTCTTCAAAAGCAAGGTAATAGGATGGTGAAGGCTGTGACAAGAAGGCAGGCTTCAGTTGTTTGCTCCTTTTAATGATTATTATGGAGGGGGAGAGGGCAGTGTGCAGACGAAATGGTAAGTGTTCAGAATAAAACATTCAAAATGCCCAAGAAACAAAATGACAAGTATTAGCTCCTTCAGAACTCTACATTTACATAAATATTTCTCTTTAAGATTTTCCAGTTTGAATTTGGGGGTGACAATGCAGCTTTTTTCACTCCATCCACAGCTCTAAAGTATTGACAGAGATGCACTGGATTTAACAAAAAGAAATAATAGCAATTTAGCCAAAGACTTGAAGACAAAGACCAAATGATAAATAAGATTCATTTTTTCCTGCTTCCTTTCTGTTTTCCTCTCATTAATGTGAATAATTTGTATACTTTACATTTTGAAAGAAATAATTACAGTAATCAGAATCTGACTTTTTACAAGCTATAAATTTTGAGAAGCCTTTATTCCTACTCACATCAATGTAATTTTAATTAAGTATTTTTAATCTACCAGTTAGATAGCATATATCTAATGACACAGAGCAATACTATCCTGTATTCAATCAATGTTAAATGTGCAGGAGTTTGATAATATAGACTCTACCTCTGGTCTGAATGAGTTATGCATAAAAAGCCCTAGGAAAAGATGAATTTTAAAAGTGTACACTTTGAAATTTGAAAAAACCAAACAAATGAAAATGGCATTTTTTTGGGGGGGAGGGCATTTTCTTCTTTTTCTGAGCATAACAGTTTGGGAAGATTAGTGGCTCTGTTTAGGATACAGAGGAATGCTAGGTTGCCAACCCAGCAAAAATACTCCAAAGAGCGAGGACGAAGGGTGGGGAGTAGAGTCCCCATCATCCCCTAATTCTATGAGGTGCAGAAGTTATCAACCTTTCGGGTCTAAGAAGGAGCTTGACATTTGGGTCCTATTCCCACCTATAAAGCTATTTTTCCATATTATTTCATATCTATTATTTGAAGTACGATTTCAATACTTTAAATCTCATTTTAAATGCTCCATCCTTCCATTAGAAAAACATTCAGAACATGTATTAATGAGTAAAAAGCAATACTACCCTGATATATGATTTTTTTTCTGTGTATTTTAACTCTGATTATTCCCAAATAAAAAAGGAAACCTCTCAGGGGTAGCTTAGGATGTGAATGAGGGGGAGAAAGAAGATTCTTTGCACCAAGGAAGAAAGGAGTTTCCGGAGGCAGATTCCACAGAGCTTAAGGCACCTGAGGAAGGTGGTTTAACATCTTTCAGCTGCCAAGAAGGCAGTCTCAGACTTATTTTCTGTAAAATGAACATGTTAGGTGATCTCTAAATGCACTCCTAGCTCTAAATTTCTAGAATTTCAACCTTGGCTTTATTTAGCCCTTGCTTGTGTGGGTTTGAATGATCCATCTGATTTCTCTCCAGTTACCTTTTCTCTTCGTCTGAAATAGCAATGTGACTAGTTGACTTTAGCTGCCTGTCAGAAAAAGGGCCAAATTTTTCAAATGGCAAAAGAGGTAGCTGGGTGTCCTTCACCCTGAGTGTGCTGGGCATTGCCCAGCTGACCTTCAGGGGATTATCAGATTCTACAGACGTTTCACCTTTGGCTGGTTTCTACTGACAATTTTGGAACTCTGTAGGGATAGAATGAAGTCGTAGAAAATTGAGAGTAATGTACAAGATTCTTATCCATAGCAATGTAAATGAATTTTATCTGGTAAGTAGACAAATGACTTCTGACCTATAGAAAAGGTTACCCCCCAAATTACATTTTATTGCCTTACAGGAGATGAATCTGCTTTACATCTAACAAATTCACTTCCACATTCTTGATTGCCTGATCTTCAAATTCTTCAAATTCTCCAACATCTTACTGATTCCTCCTTTAAATAAAGAAATAAATAAAATCTTTGACTTGTGTTCAATGTAAGTAAGAGTCATGATTTTATCATTTTGAAAATTACACTTGAGCAGCAATTTAGCTAATGAAAGGTGTTTGTGTATGTGTGTACATGTGAAAGACAGAGCAAGAGAGAGGAAATTTCTAAAACCTTCCTTGCTCATTTGTTAACATTTATAACCGTAAGTAACCAGCTGCCCCCACTGGGTTTTAGCTGTATCCACATTAAATTAGTGTATTGTATCTAATTTAGAAAGTTCATCACGGCCTATGTGAATTGCTTCGCAGTTTTACAGGGTTCAAGAAAGATCACAGAATCCGGCGTTCAATGTAATTATAGAATAATGATTACCACTTGTAACAAATTTCTGAGCATAAAGAAGCTAGAATAAAACCTGTCTTCAGCCTAGAGAGAGGTTGCGAAATGGCTAATTGGTTCAATTGTCATTTCCTCCCATTCAAGGTGTTCAGTCTTTGAATCTTTTCCATGTCTAGGTGAGGAGTTGGTTTAATAGACTCTCAGTGGGGAGGAACTGGTGAGAGATACTGATGTGAAATAGTTTGTGTTATCAGAACTTGAGAAATCTGCAAGAACTGTCTTCCCATGTGGAAATTTTGTTGCTCATAAGAAAGTGCTGTAGTAAACAAAGTAATTCCAGTTCAAGACAAATCTTTCATGAACTGCAAAAAGCTTTAACCTCTGTTTTCGCTGCAGGCTTTCAAACAAATGCGTATGAGATAATTACCACCTATATTTTGGAATAAAAGACATTGCTGCTTCAGCTAATCTAACAGCAATCTGGTAAAAGGGTTTATACTAATCCCAACTGGAGACAGGCATAGCTGAATCCTTCTTAATTCAATCCTATCTACATTTCTCCTTAAATGTATTAATACTGTGTGTATCCTATATAATCTTTATTCATACCTTTCTGAATTATCTGAGAATAGGCTTGAATTAAAAATTAACCTCCCAGGGGCCAGCCCAGTGGCTCAGCAGTTAAATTCGCATGGGTCTGCTTTGGCAGCTCAGGGTTTGCAGGTTCAGATCCCGGGCGTGGACTACATACTGCTTGTCAAAGCCATGCTGTGGCAATGTCCCATATAAAGTAGAGGAAGATGGGTATGGATGTTAGCCCAGGGCCAATCTTCCTCAGCAAAAAAGAGGAGGATTGGCAACAAATGTTAGCTCAGGACTAATCTTCCTCAAAAAATAAAAAAGTAAAAAAAAATTAACCTCCCAAACCACTATTAGCTTTCTACTAATAGGTTTTTGATTCACATATTAGATATTTAGAAGTCAACTCTTCCTGTAATGCAAACCTCATAAAACAATTTTCCAATGTGGAAAAGGCGTTCAAGTGAGAGGGTAGGCAAGAGAAAGGGTCTATTTTTCTTTGCTCTGATTATAATATTTCTTTGCAATATATTGCAAAATCCTAAATCAATGGAATTTGTGGAATCCTATTTTTTTATTAAGTAGAATACTTTTTCTTTTATATCTCATTTTGAAATCTTAGAACATGGTATTTATTGAATTTATCCATTTTCCACCTGAATAAAGTAGAAATAGATCTTACTATTTTTTGATTACTGAGATCTTGCAGTGCTTTTGATTATAATTCTGAACACCAGTGATCACTGATCACTGGGGAGGCAGAAAGATAGGAGACTGCGCAGAATCCAGGGCCATCATAAAACAGCAGGTTCTCTAGAGTTGTGCAGTGTGTAACCTGTACAACTGTATCTTTCAGTCCCGGATATTGCTAAGCCTAACAGTGAGGAATGAACTTCAAGTAGAATGAAAGTGTGATCCTACTTGGGATGGTCAGATCTCAGAGACTTCTGGACTGACCACTTCAATACAGTCTGCATCCTTCACCCAGCCGTGTGCAGGACCGCCTCATACTAGCTCCTAAGCTGATGAGAATACGATGTAAATATCCCTAGGGCACAATACATTCCTACCTTGATACAGTTGAATAATAATTTGCTGTTGATACACTTGAATAATTATTTGGTCTGGACATCATTGCTACTTTCCTCTCTCACAACTGTCAAGAAATGTCCCACCACCACCCCTGACACCCTAAGAAGGCCCGATCTTCCAATCTACAGAAAAGCCTGACCCAATCGTCAGCCCCATGAGGTGGTGTCATTGGTTGTATGCCCTGGTATGGGAAATGTGGGGCTAGGGAAGCTGCATCTCCAACCGTGAGCTCACTGTGGGGTCTCCTGCTCTGTGCATCAGTCTTCTTGCAACTAAGTTCTTGCTTGTATCCCTTTAAGAAAAGGAATTTGTATTCTTTGTGCCCGTGTCTGTTGGCAACTCTCTGTCAGTCATTATCCCCCTGAGACAACCACCCACCAGCACATCCCTGGAATTCAAATCAACATCAACAACATCATCCACATCCCTGATAGGAAATTTGTTGTCATTTGTTTCTTTGTTCTAAAAATAGAGAGTGGAAAATGAGGGAGGGGGAAGGGGAGGAAAAAAGTCTTGTTATTTGATTGTTACAATTAGTTGGATTCCTGTTAACAGAGGTTTTACATATTCTTTCTCTTTCTCTTTTTTTCTTTTTGATGTCTCTGCGAGGTTGACTCCTGCTGTTGCAGACCGTAATTATGGGCCTGTCCTCAGTGATATAAGATATTGATTTGCTTCTTCAAGTGGTAAATTATATGACAGGAATGATCTCTCATCAATTTCTTTTGTACAATGCCCAGCACATGGCTGGACACATAAAAGAATTTTGGATATATATTTAGATTATGAGATGATCTAGAACAAGTCATTTAACTTTTCAGTTTTGCTGTCTATGATAAAGAAAACATAAATAATTGTGAGTAAAATGTTTTAAGAAACATTCACGTCACAGGGTTATTGGTTTTATTAACTTATGCACACTGCTGGTACACAGGGCCTGGCAGATAGCAGGTGACCAATAAAGGGTAGCTGTAATTATTAGTGTAAATTGAAAATGCAAGAATTAGCCTGGAGAGATTATAACTAGGTATGATGCCATGTACTAATCTAAGGATGAGGAGACCCTCACAAGGGGAGGGCTTGCTCACCTCCAGACCTGGACCTACCCTGAAGGAGAAAAGAGTAGCTTAGATTTGGAATAGTCATAAAATTAATGATTTCAGTTCAGGTATCTAATATATGTCCTTTATCTTCATCTCTTTAATCTTCATAATGATACCGCAACATAGTTATTTTCTCCATTTTTAAAGACTATTTTTTTAGAACAGTTTTAGATTTACCACAAAATTTACCACACACGCAGAGCCTCCCCCAACTTCCCCCATTTTTCAGTTGGTAAACTGAAGCCCAACAGCTTGCCCAGATTCCACAGCTAACAGGTGATGGAGATGGTCAGTGAGAATCTAGACCTGTCCACTCTAGAGCCCCAGATTTTTCCTTTTCAACTTGTTGAATGAAAAGAAGCCCATCCAAGACCTCTTTACTCAGGACCTCAAAATAAAATATAAAATGACAATAAGCCCTCCCTTCTTGTTTGTACCTGTTGGTGCTCTCCAACTGTGACTCCTACTCTCTGCTGTGAAAGCAATATTGGTTGAGTTCACCGATGGTAGACTAGAGTATCAGCCGTGCCTAACCCGGAGTACGAGAGGCATCTTACCATGAAAAGAGGAGAAAAGCTGCAAGAGCAAGATGGTCCTCCAGGTAAGCCAATTCCCACCCATCCATCCACCACCAGCTTTCCCACTGGAATAGCATTTCTGCCATTATTCCAGTCTTCATGGTTTACCTTTTGTCAAATTTCTACTACACCAAGAAACTGTACTCCAGCACTCTTAAAACTATATGATCTTGTGGAGGGTGGGCAAAATGGGTGAAGGGGATCAAAAGTACAAACAAATAAATCATGGGGATGTAATGTACAGAATGGTGACTACAGTTAATAATACTGTATTGCATTATTGAAAGTTGCTAAGAGAATAGATCTTAAAAGTCCTCATCACAAGAAAAAAAATTTTGTAACTATGATGATGATTGTTAACTAGACCTATTGTGGTGATCATTTCACAATACATACAAATATCGAATCATTATGTTGTACAACTGAAATTAATAGAATGTTATATGTCAGTTATAACTCGATAAAAAACAACAATAAGAACAATAAAAACCAAAAAAACTGTATGGTCTTTTTTACTTGCTAATTAGAATTTTAAAATAGGGTTGGAAGTGGCCATAGATCACATACATAAATTGAATTATTTCACAGATAGAAAAATAGTGCTTCTTATGTGCTGGACTCATCTTCCTATATGGATTCATTGAGGGCAGGGGCTATGTCTTAGCGACCTTTAGAGCCCATTCTCCCCACACATGTACATACCCTATCATAGTGCCTAGTACATGGTGGGTAGTCAAAATATACTACTAGGTGTTTAGATCACTAGTATATTTTACCAGGAAAACTACATATATAAAAAGGATCTTCTTCTTTGCCTTTAAGCCTTCAGGCTGTTTTTTTACCTTGCTCTGGGGAATATATATATATGTTTCACTTAGGACACACAAAAAGTCAATGTGGAATGCTTTATGGTCTCCCAAGTGTCCTGTTATCTTTGTTCAACAGGCACAAAGAGGTCCTCTTATATCTCAACATTTATCTGTTGCTGAAATAACACTGTAGCTTTCCGTTCATGATAAGTTGGCAATATTTCATAACTTGAGATTTGGCTTTTAAAAAATTTATTTTGGTTAGGTAATACGTGCACATAAATCAAGATTTTAAATGCACAAAGGGGTAAAAAGAAAAAATCTCCCTCCCACCCTGTTTCCCAAACTCCTAGTTGCCTTCCTCAAAAGCTCGCCTGTTTTTGTCTAGGATTTTTATACTATCTGGGTTTTGAGATTAGACTATTCACATGTAATTTTAATGGCTTACTTTGTATAGACTTTTACGATTTGGGTTCGTTTTCTCATTATTCTTCTTTTGTGTTGTTTTGTTTTGGTGGTGGTGTTGCTATTTTTTAACATTAGGAGGGCATATTAGCGTGGGCACATGCATGTCCAGCTACTACAGCAATTCTCTGCTCCCTTTTGTAATAACATGGCTTGAGTTGTAAAAACTCACTGTCTACTTCCTCTACTTCATATATATGTGTGTGCATATATCTATATACACATATATATAATTTTTTTACCATGTAATGCTTCAAATATAGAAAATAATATTTAATGAGTAGAAAAGTTTCAAAGACAAAAATGAAATATACACCTGCGTACCTACCACCCAGCTTAACAAGTAGAACATTATCAATACCATTGCCAGCCCAGATGTGCATCCTCCCAATCACATCTGTTCCCTTCTCTGTACCCCAGGGATGGCCATGATCCTGATTTCTTAGGATTCTCTTTCTTACGCTTAAAATTCTCTTTTGTATGCTTAAAATGTTACTCCATTTGTGCTACCCTTAGGACTAGCTTCCTGGGCATGCACTCAGTGCAATTTGCAGGGGGCCTGGGGCTCTGAATGTGACCTTGTAGCCGGGATTTGATGCTCTCTGGTTGCCTTCTTGAAATTCACCATAACTTTATGCTATACTTTGTGTTTTGTGAGAGGAGTAGGTGAGACAATGCAGCATGCTCCAGGATTTGGAGCCTCAACTTGTGGGTGGTCCTGTCTTCTAATACCTTCCTGGGATGGGTTCTCAGCACTCACTCCCCTGCCCCAGCTCAGCAGCCACTGCTGCCCTCCACTCCTGGCAAGGGCTTAGGTGTGGGAGAGGGAGAGTTGATATCGGGCATTTGTGGGCTCCAGGACTCTGTGAGGGTCTGCTCCCCCATAAGTGTCCTTGGGCCCAAGAAAAGCTCAGCTTTTTCTTTTGCACAAACGCCACAACAGATGGAGAAAGAGACGACCAAAGAAAGGAAAAAGCTTTTTTCCTGCTTTCTGAACAAGGAGTCCCAAATTTTTATTTTGCACTGGGCCCTGCAAATTATATAGTCAGCCCTGGCTCTCCTCAACCATATATGGTATAATTTTGTTATGATTTTGGTGTTTATATAAACCATATTACTTGTATTTTCCATCTTTCTTTTTCATTAAGCATTTTGTTTGTGGGCTTCATCTCTGTTAACGGCTGTAACAGTTGTTCAGTACAAATAATGCGTCTATAAACATTCTTGCACATATCTCCAGATATCCCTGTGCAAGAGTATTTTTTTAGGGTTTATATATATATATGAATACAAATGCGTATGTGTGAATGTGTAATTTTTTTGTCGTAGGGTATGCATATGTTTTATTTTGACCAAGAAAGGCGAAATTATTTTCCAAAGTGGTTGTAGAAAGGTACTATATATATATATATACACATAATATTTGCCATTGATCCCCATCCTTACCAACACTTAAGTATAAAATTTTAACTGTCAACTTAAAAGCAAATTCACCTATTTTATCCTCAAAGCGAGTTTATTCAGGAATAGCCAAAAGAATTCGCAGTTTGGGATGTGCATGCTATGGTGAACCACAGGCAAATCCAGAAAACAAAGGAGGGCAGCTTTGCTTTTATAGAGAAAAAGAGAGAGTAGGGAGAGGCTGTTCTAAAGTCCATTGAGAGAGAGTTAACAGTTCAGGGCGGCAATGGCTTCTCACTGGCTCTGCTGGTGCTGGCTGGGAGAGAAATCTTCCGTTAGTACTAAAATAGTTTTGCTTCCTGACAAAGATGCTGGAGTAAGTCTCTTCCTGTTTGGTGTAATTGAAGATGTATGGTAGGGTGTGAGAGTTCCCCCACAGGCCTTCTGAACTCCAATTTAGTTAAGGTTTTGTCTGTTAATTTTCACATAACTCACTGTGGTTTTAATTTGCAATATCCTCATTATTAAAGGGGTTGAATATTTTTTATATGTTTAATAGCTATTTGGATTGGTTCTTCTGGGAGATATTGATTTATATATTTTACCACTACCCTTTGGGGGAGGAGGGCTTTTTCTTTATTGCTTATCTTTGCATTTAGGACTCTTTGGATTAACAGATATTCTTAATTTTAACTTGAATTCACCAATCTATTCATTTATGGTTTGTGCTTTTTGGATCTTGTTTTAATAATTTTCCCTACTCTGACATCATAGAAATATTATCTTATATTTCCTCCCAAAGTCTTAAGCTTATGGTTTTCATGCTTGTCTTTACTCTATTAAATTTATTTTTGTGTATGCTTTTTTAGTTATTGTTGTCCATATGGCAAACAAATAATCATAACATCACTTATTGCATAACCTATTCTTTCCTCACTGATCTGCAATGACACTTCAGTCATATATTAGATTTCATTCCATGTGTGGGCCTATTTCTGGGTGGTCTGTGCTGGTCCACTGATTTATTTTATATTCCTATACAATATTATGCTCTCATAATTAATCAAAGCTTTATCATACATGTAGAACAATAATACCTGGTAAAACAGCTCCGCTCATCTTGTTCATCTTCTACAGGAATATCTGTTATTTCTTTGTTTTTCCGTGTAAAGTTTAACAGCTGTTTATCAAGTAAGTTCCACAAAATACTCTGGATCAAACGTGAATAGAATTGCATTTAATCTGTAGACCAGTTTGGGGAAAAGTGACATCATTTTTAATATACTGTGTCCTTCTATCCACAAGTATTTTATATATATAAATATAGATATAGATACATATCCATTTATTTAGGTCTTAACGTCTTTAAATAATGTTTGCAATTTTCTTCAAAGAAGTCTTGTACATATTTTGTTAGATTTATGCCTAGATGCATTATGATTGTGTTGGTATTGTAAGTGCTCTGTTTTGTAAAATTATGTTCATGTTTTTGGGGGGTTTCTATCAGACGATCATATTATCTGCAAATAATAAAAAGTTAGCTTTTTTCTTTATAATTCCTACATTTTATTTTTTTTTTGCTTATTGCACAATGTTGAATCAAAGGCATCATTGCCTTGTTCCTGACTTTAAGAGGAATAAGATTAATTTTTTGTTATTAAGCATTGTGTGTGCTTCAGATTTCTGGCAGCAACACTTTTTATAATAGCAGTCACCACAAACCTAAGTTATGCTGTGATGGCAAACAACCTCCAAATCTTGGTGGCTTACTGGAACAAAGGTTTATATTTTCCTTTTGTCATGTGTCGGCTATGAGCCAGCTTCCACTCTGCTGCATCTCTGCTCCACATGCTTCTTCATTCTGGAATCAAGAAGGAAGCAGCAGCCGTTCTCTGGGACATGAGATCTTTGAGGAGAAAGGCAGAAAAGAGCAATAGAGAAAACATGCCAGAGTTCTTTAAGCTTCTACCAAGACATAGCAGACATCTTTCTGCTTTCATATTATACCGGGCAGGCAAGTCACATGGCCCAGCTTGGATGTGAAGCAACCAGGAAGTACATTCCTCTTACAGGAAGGAGAGTGTGCAGATATGTTAGGGAACAATAATTCATTGCTCCTTTTATTAAGAAGAACTTAAATTCTTTGTTTTAGTAAGAGATTTTTGGAGAGTTGGGGGACCACATATGCTTGAAGTTTCTAGTACTATTGAAATGATCATTTAATCTGTTAATCTGAGGAATTAAACTAGTAGATTTTCTAATATAAAACTAATGGTATATTCCTGGGATGAACCTAAATTGATTATATGTTATATTTTTCATATGTTGTTGGATTTAGTTTGCCAATATTTTTATTTAGGATTTTTGCATCTATGTTCATAAGGAAACAATTTTCCTGTCTTGAATTTTCTCCATATGGTTTTCACATCATGGTTATATTTATTTCAAAATATTTGCTAAAGAGTTTTTCTTTTCTTCTTGTTCTTTTTTAGTTTTGATTATCTGAAAGAATTTGTATGAGATTGGAATAAACTATTCCTTGAAAGTTTGGTGTAATTCTTACAACACTGTACAAGCCTAGGGTTTTCTTTGCAAAAATGTTTTTAACTACTGACTTAATTTTTAATAGTTCTATGACTATTCAGAATTTCAATTTTTCATGATCTGGCTTGAATAAACTGTATTTTTCTAGAAATTTTCTGTTTTATCTAAGTTTTCAAATGTTGACATATTTCTTCTTCATGGTCTTTTCATAATATATTTAAATCTCTGCTGCATTTTTAGTCATGTCCCCCTTTCTGTTCTTAATTATGTGCAGTCTTTTGATCAAATTTTCCAGAGATTTCTCAGTTTTATTAATTGTTCTATAAAATCACCTTTTGGCTTTGTTTGTCTTCTCTATGGCTTTGTTTTCAATTTCATTAGTTTTCCTTTTATTCTTATCATCTCATTCCTTCTGCTTTTTTGGTATTTATTAAGTTATTATTTTCTGAAAATATTAAGTTGGATACTTAGCTCATATTTTCAGCCTTTCCTCTTTTCTAATATTAGCAGTTAAGACTATAATTTTCCCTCAAAGTTTTGCTTTAATTGTATCCCACAAGTTTTGAAATGCAGTATTTTCATCAAAGTTGAATTCTAATTATTTTAACATTTCAGTTATGACTTATATAGAAATGTATTTTAAAATTCAAAATGCATTTTCATAATTGTTTATGTTCTTCTAATTGATTTACTTTTGTAATTGGTTAGCAACTTAATTTTATAACATTTTAAAAACATTTTTTGAGACTTTTTTATGGTGTGTAATTATTGCATATGTGCTTGAAAGGAACCTGTGTTCTCTAATTTTGATGTGCAAAATTCTAAACATATTTATGAAATTGAGCTTGCTGGCTACCAGAGGGGGCTCTAACCTGAACTAGTTTAACTGAATGCTCTTGACCATGGATTCTCTGATGGCGAAGATAATGTAAATTCGAACCTCCGTCCCACTTGAAGGCAAGGTTAAAAAAAGAATATTGTTATTATTATTTTCTCTTTTCACCTTTACACCTGAGCCATATCAGAGGCAGAGAGTTTTCCTGCATGACTCCACTTATTGAAGGCACACAAATCTTTTCTCTAGGTGACCCACTGAAGATGCGTCTCTCCTGACCTTATGAAATGTCTTGTGTTTCGTCTCTCATCCTGCCCAGGTTCAAGGCCCAGCTAACTGTCTGCTCCCACTAACCCAGGCATTATTCTTCAAATTCTAGGTTTTTCTTTTCTAAATTTGCCACCAGATAAGTCATGGTTTCAGTATCCTGTCAGGATTTTTTTGGCTTTTGATGACTTCTCTCATTTTTTGTGCCAGGTTCCCAATGCTAAGCTGCACCAAGACTGCACTTGTCAGGATTACCCCTGACTCCCAAGTTACCAAACCTAATAGTCCCTTCTCTCCTCTTATTTCACTTCACCTCTTTGCAACAGTGAATGTGGTTGTTACTCTCTGCTTCTCGAAGCACTTTCCTCTCTGGAGTTTTCTCCTACCATTCTGGAGAGTCATCACCAGGCTCCTTTGCTGACTCTTTCTACTTTCAGCCTCTAATTCTTGAAGTATTCTAGGGTCTGGTCCTAGGCTGCCTTCTCTTGTCCATCTACACTCTCTCCCTAACTGATCTCATCCACTCTATGGCTTTGAATAACACTTAAATGCTCATGGCACCCAAATCCATATCGTCATTTTTCACATTTTCCCTGAGCCCTAGTCATGTATTTCCAGCTGCCTGCTTAACATACTTTTGCCTATCTTATAACACCTCAAACTCAACATGTCTTAAATCAAACTCTTTGGGATTTCTTCTCCCTAAAATATATTTATTGCCCAATCTTCCCTAGTCTTTTCCAAGACCCAGGAGTCAACTGAACCTCTTGCTCAACCCCGTGTTGATTTTGCTTCTAAAATGTATCTCAAATCCATCCACTTCTCTCCATCTCCACTGCTACTACCCCAACCTAATATCTGTCACCTCTTTCTTGGATCACTAGTCTCCTCAATTTCATGATTGTAACTCTAAAATCTATTCTCTATACACAGTTGGCAGAGTGATCATATTAAAAGATAAACCAGTTGATTTCACTTCATTTTCTTAAAACTTCTCACTAGCTTCTCATTGACTTAAACTAAAACCCAGTTTTCTTACCTTATCATACAAGGCTCCTGTGTGCTCTGGTTTACTAGCTAAGCCTCTGCCCTCCCAGCTCCTAACACTCATTCCAGTGTTAGGCTCTCTGCACTTGTTGTCCCTCTTTCTGGAATGCTCTTTCTGGTTCTTCATGTGGCCACGCCTCCTCGCCTTCAAATGTGAGCTCACACCTCATCATCTCAGAAAGACCCTCCTTGATTATTTTATTTAAACTGGCACTTCCCCACTTCCTCCCAACCCAGTTATACTCATTTATATGATGATATTTGCCTTCTTTCTAGCACTTATCACACTCTGGAATAATCCATTTGCTTATTTGTTTGTTGCACGGCTTCCCTTACCAGATTGTAGCTCCAGAGAGCAGGTTCTTACCTGCCTTAGTCACTGTTGGCACATAGTACACAATAAATAAAGATTTACTAAATGAGTTTCTTTTTTTAATTTGTGTGTTTCAGTTCCTTTTTTTTCTTTTTTAGGAAGATTGGCTCTGAGCTAACATCTGTTACCAGTCTTCCTCTTTTTCTTTTTTTTTTCTCTCCCCAAAGCCCCAGTACATAGTTGTATATCCTAGTTGTAGGTCATTCTAGTTCTTTTATGTGGGACGCTGCCTCAGCATGGCTTGATGAGCAGTGAGTAGGTCTGCGCCCAGGATCCAAACCTGCGAACCCTGGGCCGCCGAAGCAGAATGCACAAACTTAACTGCTATGCCACTGGGCTGGCCCCTAAATGAGTTGTTTTATTGAGTCCTTACTAGATGTCAGACATTGGTCTAATTGCTTTAGTCTTTAAAAGAACCACATGAGATATAGCAAGCCTTTCCCTCTCAACCCACTTTTTCCCTCAGATGGAGACATGGAGCTGCAACGTGGAAGCCCAGAAGTCTTAGCCTTTATAGCACATTAGAATGATTCTCTTCACTGCCATCAATTCTCCAGCAATCGCTTGACCACTCAATAAAAATAGTTAGGACTGGTGTAACAACCTGGTCCTCCCTTTTATTCACTGAATATTACCTGGGATTATTGTCAACAGTCCTTCAGAGTCGAGAGACCTAAAGATGGACATCAACAACCAAACTAGAAGAATGTAATGTCAATATGCAACGTGAACTGTTTGTACCTTTATACATGTAAATTTTCCCTTTACAGAAATGCACATGAATGGTATCTACACAGTGATTTTCAAATAATATTTTGAATCACAAATATATATATAAATAATTTAATTTATATTTTCAATTTTCAATAAATTATCTATAGCCATCAACGGTCCTCTATTTTAAAGTGATTCTCTGTAACCTCCAACCAATCAGAGCCTAAGATAGAAGACACTAAAGTAGATACCAAGTTTATTAGGATTTAAGTCCAAGCTTCAGTTCACTGAAATTCACAGAAATGATATGTTCATTAAAGAGGCAGGACCCCCAAAAGTCGGTTGTATTTGGAAGAACAAAGCGGGTCTCAGTTCAAAGGTGAAAAGGGTGAGAAGGGCTTTGTGGTTTAGTTCCAAGCATTGAGCAATCTGGTCAGTTCTTCCATGTGTGCCTCATGGAGTAAAGATACAAAGGGTAAACCAAAGAAACCACAGTGATTAAGGACTGTTTTTCTTCAGTGGTAACCAGAAAGCTGATATATAAATATATATAATCCAGTGTCATTGAATTTCATTTTCTTAGTATTAAAAGAAGACATAGCTATGTCTCATCTTAGCGTGATCAATTTCTGTTTCTGAAGAAACAAACAAAAAACATGACTCATTGTTTGGTCTGTAACACTCAAGAGAGAGCCCATGGAGATGCAGACACTTCCGTTACTCTTGAATTGATTTTTTTTGTCTTTGTTGGTTCTCCTTTCTTCATTCTTCTTCAAACAATGAATGTGTGTGAATCAAAGGTGTCCTCTGTGCTTGTGTGTGTGGTGGTAGAGATGAGTGACAGAAGAAAAAGTCAGTCCTTTCTGCCCACTGCCTTGTCTGGACTTCGTTTAAGTAAGGAGCATTTTCTGCTTGTCCAGGTGCTTGGATGAAGAGGGAGGCAAGAAGAAGGTACAGTTGCAGCTCATGTTTAGTGAACGTCTATGCTATGCCAAGCACTGAACTGTGAGGTAGGCAAGTTACTTTCCCCATTTAATAGATGGACATGAAGCTCAGAGAGGGGTGTGAATTGGCCCTTGCTCTGACAATCTAAGTGTATGTGCAGGAATCTAAACCCCAGGTCCCTGACTTCCAAGCCCATGCTCTTATATCACATAGACTTGCCAACTTTCTTCTCTTTAGAAGGGTTGGAATTCTGTTCACTTTGAGTAGATGTGTTGACTGTAAAAGAATCATTCTGCTTTCTTATTTTTCCAAGCAGAAAAAAATACACAAATCAAACTCCCTGTATTAGTTTCCTATTGCTGGTGTTATGAATTACCACAATCTTGGTGACTTAAACACAAATATATTCTCTTTCAGATCTGGAGAACAGAAGTCCAAAATGAGTCCTATGGAGCTAAAATCAACTGTTGGCAGGACTGGTTCCTTCTGGAGGCTCCAGGGGAGAATCTGTTCCTTGTCTCTTCCAGCTTCTAGTGTCTGCTGACATTCTTTGGCTTGTGGCTGCATCTCTCCAATCTCTATTTCTATGGTCACATTGCCTGCTCCTCTTCTATAGTCAAATCATCCTTGCCTCCTTCTCATAAGAACACTGTGATTGAACTTAGGGCCCATCTCAATAATCCAGGATAATCTTTTTATCTCAATATCTAATCACATCTGCAAAGTCCCTTTTTCTGTATAGGGTAACGTTCACAGTTTCCAAAGATTGGGACGTGGATATCTTTGGGGCCATTATTCACTCCCCATACTATCTTTTTTGTTCTGACTACTCCAAGAATACAAATTTAGTGGTATAAAATGGCAACTATCTAACTCTACAGAAAGTATTTTAGGTTTTGAGCCCCATGTCCACTGATGGTGGAAAACCAAATCTTGCTCTGTTGCTCTCTAGGTAGTTCGGGTCTTACTCAGCTGTATTTTCCATTTGGTACCCTCACTATGAGTTTATTACTTAATACATTAAAGAAGAATGCCACCTTTACCAAGTCTTAGTGGTGAATCAGATAAATAATCATAAAAACAGTAAAAAAAAAGAAAAACAACTTTTTCCCCCATATCCTTACATAAATCTGACTGGGTGTTTTGTCATTTGCAATGTGGCAGCACTCAGGCTCTTCCCATTTAAAAAAGTCTTTGTTACTGACCATTGCCTGCAGGATAGAGTGTGCATTTCTCAGATCAACAATCAGGGACTTGGATAGTCCGTCTTATCCTCCTGGCAAGCTGGTGCTTCTCTGGCCTCAACACCCCAATGGAGGATTGCAGGAGGCCCATAGCACATCACGTGCTTGGGGTGAGAGCTCAGCTTCTCTGTCCCTGTTGGTCTCCCCTCACACCACAAATGGCCTAACACACTAGGCAAGAAAATGTGACAGCTAGGGCTGATTGGCTGCCCCCATTGAGAAAGCGTCAGCACCAACCCCATCATGCCTCATGTCATATCCTTGTTCATTGCAGTCACCCTCTTGAAACCCAAAACCCTCAAGTCACTCATGCTCACCTTGACTCTTATCCATCTGGGGCCCTGCTTGTCTCCTAATCTGACTGAAGCTCCCACTTTTTTTCAACAACTCAAACCTTCAGTCCACCCAATGCAATGCATTGTCTGCAATCAGTGGAATCTGCTATAGCCTCGAACGCACCTTTGAAAGTTCTCTTCACCTTTTTTTTTTTTGCTCTCACTACTCACCGTCTTAGCTGTATATTGGAATCACTTGGGAAGTTTTAAAAAACATTAATGCTTGGTTCACCTTCAGAGATTCTGATTTGATTGGTCTAGAATAGACCCTGGACATCAGGACTTTTAAAACTTCTCCAGGCTATTCTACTATGCAGCTAGGGGAGTGAACAAATAAATAAATAGCCACAAAAGGATAGCCCTCTCAAGTGGAGGCTATTATTTTTCCCACCTCTCACAATCTTGAGCCTGGAGAGGAGGTGTGCTCTTTGCTGATTCATTGCCACTTCCAGACAATTGTTTTTCCCTCTGCCATAAAGGACTACATTATGAATTTCATGAGTCCTAAGCACTTGCCTTCATGGGTCCCTTCCTCCATAAATAAATATATATATCATATATGATAATGATAATATTTTATAACTGTGTTGGTGTAAAGATGAATATAATTTAGGCTTGATTCATTATTATGTTAATTTTTTATTCTGGTTTTAAAACATTAAAATATTTTCAGGGATCTGAAGCAGTGTGCTTCCTGTGCCTAATGGATAAGTCATCCCTCATATTACATCAACCTCTCCCTAAGCCCTTTAAAACTTATGCCATCAAATTGGTCTACCCACTACCTACTCCTCATTGTTGCAGTTATTTGACATCTCATGATCACCCCCTTTCATTCCTGGCTTATTATCTTTCTCTCTCCCATTATTCTTGTCACCATGTTGCCTGATTTTAATATTCATGTAGGAAATCCATCCATCCTCTGGCCTTGCAATTCTGTGTCCTTTCTTCCAATGATCTTGTCTTCCACCTCATGAGCCACCCACTCCCATGGTAAGACACTAGACATTACCTTTGACAATTACTGTACAACCTCCAAAGTCTCAATATCAAGTGTTCCAGAAGCTTCCCTTCTTACCCAGTTTAAATTCCATGATTTATCATTATAATCACTACCTTGCATAAGTTCTCAACTCCCTTGTCCTTCCTATTTATCACATTTACCTGGAAAATACCCAACTCTGTGAAACTCAACTCTTCACCTATGGCGTGCCTACATCTGGAAAGCTGAAATGTGGCTGGAGAAAAAGCACATACCCATGAGGACTGGGTTCCTTTTAAAGTGATGATTCAACTCTCAAGTGGGCCCTCAGGCTGTGCAGAAATCCTACTGCATTTCCTTAGTTCACTTTCCTGCTCTCCTCCGGATATCCCTTCCCACCGCCAGTGCTCTCTCCCCTTCCTCACTCTCAGGTGGTGGGTTTTCTTCTTATCTCATCGAAAAAATAGAAACAATCAAAGAGGACCTCCTTGCCCTGCTGCCACCAATTCTACAACTCTCCAACCTCTCCTCTTTCACAGAGCTCCTCTGTAGGACCGATCTTTTCTCTTAGCCATGTGCTCACTCAAAGACAATTCTGGAATTCTCTCCTCACTCTACGACACCGTCAGTTATTTCATCTCTACTGGATCCTTGCCATCACTATACAAACATGCTCCAGTATAGCCTATCCTCACAAATAAAAACTTTTCTTCATCTTCAACTATACCCTATATCTTTCATTACAGCAAATTCCTCAAAAGACGTCTGTTTTTGCCTCTCCTCCAATTCTCTCTCTAAAAATATCATGAAATATGTATGGCATTTAAAAGAAACAAAGAATAATACAGAAAACATCCCTGTATTGAGATTCTAGCTAAAAAAATAAGATATTATCAATGACGTTGAAAATATTGAATAGCTCCTTCTCAGATTTCCTTCTTCTTCCTCCTCCTCCAGATGTAAATACTATCCTGAATTTGGATTTGCTATTTCTTTTTTACTTTTTTCTTTTTACTTTTACTCCAAATTGCGTACTCTCAAGCAAGGTGTAGAATTGTTTTACGTGTATTTAAACTTGATATCACACTATATTTTTCTGACTTTTTTCCCTCACCATCACATTTGAAGATATATCCATTTTGTCATATGTAGCCTCGGTTCAACCTGCTTTATTGTATTCTGCTTTATGAATACACCAAAATTAATTTATTCATTTTCCTATTGATAGGCATTTAGGTTGACTATTACTATTAGATTTGCTATTACAAGTGCAAAGATTTCTCTAAGTCATATGTTTAGGGGTGGAATTGCTGGATCATAGGGTACCTTCATTTTTAACTTTACTGGATATTGATAAACTGTTCTCTAAAAAAGAAAAAGTACCAATCTATTCTCTTTTAGACCCACTTCAATCATGCATCTGTTTTCACTCCACTCAAATGACTCTTGTCAATGTCACTATCCATCTCCACATTGCCAAACCCAATATTCAGTTCTTTTCCTCCTTCTTGCTCATTAGAGTGCCCCAGGTTTCAGCCTTTCTGTCTATGCTCATTATCTAGATGATTTCATTCAATCTTACAGCTTCAAATACCAGTTACATACAATAACGCCAAAATTTTTTCTCCACATCCACCTATCCCTTGAAGTTTATGCTTTGACAACCATCTTCTCCCGGTCATCTCTAATTGATTGTCTTTAGCAATTGAAATTTCATGAAATTGAACCTTGATCCTGCCCCTGGCCCAAACTTGATTGTCTCCTAGAGTTCCCATCTCAAAATTGCCAATCACTCAGTTGCACAGTCAAAATTTTTAGAATTATTCTGTTCTTTCTGTCATTCTTTATATCTAATCCATCAGCAAACCCTGTTGGCTCTACCTTCAAAAAATATCCCAAATTCAACCTTTCCTCTCCATCTCCACTGCTGCACTTAGTACAGCCTAGATGGAAACTAGAGAGGCAACTTAGGGAAGTGGTAGAGCATGAATACAAATCCCAGCTTTGCCACCTATTCTCCACCTCTACGTGCTTCAGTTTCCTTATCTGTAAGGTGGGGATTATCACAGCAAATTCCTCATAGAGCTTTGTTGGGTTTAAATAAGTTAGCAAATGTGAAGCATTTAAAATAGTATTTAGTACTCTATCTGTTATGATCATCATCGTCATCGTCATCATCATCACCATGATCATCATCATCACAACAGCCTAATAATTATTATCCCTGCTTCGACTTAAGACTCCCTTACTATCTATGCTTCATACCTCAGTCAAAGGGATCGTTTTAAAGCATAATCATGTCATTTGTACCTCAAGCTCCCAAATGGCTTCCAAGCACACTTGGAATGAAACCCAAAGTCTTTACTATGGCTTATCCAGTTTTGTTTGAGCTGGCCCCTGCCTACCTCTCTGATATTATATTCTGTTACTCTTCTCTTTGCTCACTATGCCTGGCTGGCCTCCTTGTTTTCTTCAAATTCCTCAAGCATGCTGCTACTTCAGAGCTTTAGCGCTTGATGTTTCCTCCACGTGGAAGGACTATCCCCAGATGTTTGTGTGGCTCTTTCCATCAATTCATCCAGGTCTCTGCTTAAATGTCACATCATCAGAGAAGACTTCCTTGACCTCATTCCCCAAAACAGGACTTCTTATTAGGGCACTCCAGAAATTTTTCTCTTTCCCCTTTTCCTACTTAATCTTTCTTCATGGGACTCACCACCTCCTGACATTATTACATATTAGTTATTTCTATGTCTTTTTTGCTTATCTTGCTAACTAGAATATAAGTTCCTTGTAATCAGGACTCCATCTTGTCTAGTATTATACTGCCTGTGCCTAGAATAGTGCCTAGCACATAATAGGAGTTCAGTAAGTATTTGTTGAATAAATGGATGAATCTCTTGCAATTCCTCACTGCAAGTCCTCTGTTCTAGGTAGATGAGTTGCTTGCTGTCTCCTGAGTCCACCTTGTCCCTGTTCTCTCTGTTTTTGTCCTCCTGGTCTACCACTGCTGGAAAACCCTTCCCAACTACCCCTTCCAAATATTGCCTATCTATCTTTAAAGGCCCATTCAAGCCTGATCTCTTTTGTGAAACCTTCCTCAATCAAAACCAGAACAAAAACTACACCCTCTGAAAACCTATTGCATTCATTATATATGTCCTTCGTACATGTTCTTCATTTACCAGTTATTTGTCTGCAGGGTTAAGTATTCCACGTGTCTTTGACTTTAAACTCTTCCAGAGAGGGTTCTGTGTCCTTCTTCTACCAAAAATTCCCAAAACATCCCATGTATATGATTATGATAAATACTTATTAGATAAATGCATGAGTAAGTAAAATTAAAAGGTACACTAGTGATGTGAATGATGAACTTTCAACAAACTAGTTCCCGGTTTTAGATTTATTGCAAACTTTAAGGAGGATGTTACTAAAATTAAGATACCTTCTTCACCTGGCAAATTTCTTTTCGTTTTTCATTACCCGAGTCATACATCACATCCGCTATCTCAGTCACCCATCCATTCATTCATTTATATAGTAATATTACTTATTTTGTTGAGAACTAGTGTACTCTCCTCACATTGTTCCATTTTGTAGATAAAGAAATTGAGTCTTGGAGGGGTTAAGCTGATATTCTAAAGGGGTAACAGAAACATAAACAAATAATTACAAAACACTGGGATGTATTGAATAGAGCAGTTTATGGATTGTCCTAAGGACAGTGAGGATAATGCACCCAACTCTGCCTATCATTCGGGAAGGCGTTGTGGTCAGAGAGAATTCAGATAAAGGTGACTTCAATCAGACTTTGATGAATGAATGGGAATTACCTAGACAAGTGAAAAACCAAAGAAATAACACATACAGAAGTTCGGTAGAACGATATTAGTGAAAATTTTCACTGTAGTGATGGGAGCTAACACCTTCTCACTGCTCCCACCACTCTTTGCAAATGCTTCTATCACAAACACCACACCATATTGAAACTGTGAGTTCAGCAGGCAGTTTCCATTGCTAGATACTGTTCTATTCATGTATATAACTGCCATTGTGCCTAGTACTGTGCCTGGCACTGAGTTCAAATTCCCTAACTTCTGGCTGCTTAGGTGGCTATGAGACTGCTGGCTGGCTGGATACAGGGAGATGCCATTTCTGGCTTGGCCCTTTTTAGGGCATCTCCCTATAAATACACATATCTCAGTGGCAACCATAGGGTGATTTGGACAGGAAAGAAGTTATCAGACATATGGTAGAACTGGGTGAGTTCTGACCCCTTGGGAAAAGCACAGCCAGTTATCAGGTCCTGGAGGATGGCCTGCCTTTGAAGATCCTCATCTATAATAGTCTCCTCATCTGAGCTTCTGCATATTGCAAAAAATAATAAATAAATTATTTAAAAATCTGTAATAACATTTAGATTTAGAAATGACAAGATATGATTAAGAAATCACTTTGAAATACCTGATCTGGAAGATGCGATGTGGGATAAAATATGCTTATTCTATGAAAAGCAGAGAATCCAAAATGCCCTGGTTCACTAATTAAAGTATCTTTCTATTTTCTAGTTCTTTTCCTTTCTAACTGCGGGGGTGACTGCTGGCAAGATCTACCCTCCACTGCCAGTTTCTGAACAAAGTCAAGAAATCAACATTGTAATCATGCATTGTTTCCATAGCAAGTGATCCCGCAGCTCTGAGCAAAACAGCACTTTCTAGATCCTGCCAGAGTGTATGTGGCAAAGAAAGATTAATTAGCCTCTCACTAATTGATAGTATTTCCTTCACATCTGCTTGGGCCTGATGTGAGTTTAAATGTCTCTATTTAAGTGCCTGAAGCTGATTGAACATGTACAAAATTTAAAGTCCCTTTCCAAACCACAGAGATGCCTAGGACCTGGGTTCTCTCTCTTTAAATAGTAGACATGTCAGAGAAAGGCTTACAGGTGCGGATGGTGAATCCTGGGGAGGCAACAGAGAGTGTGGGGGAAGAGGTTTGGTGCAGACAGAAGCGAAGTGAGAGACCTGAGGGGGAGTTCAATAACCAGCCAAGTGGCTGGCACCCCACACCACCTCTTTGGACTTCTCTTCTTGCTCAGGTGTTAGATTAGACCAGTGGTTTTCTAACTGTCTTTCCCAGAGTCCTAGAAGTTCCAGAGTCCCCTTAGGGATCTCTCAGACTCTAGAGCAGTGCTGTTCAGTAGCACTTTTGTTCAACAGAACTTCCTGCTATAATGGGAATGTTCTACATCCACGCTGTCCAATAGGTAGCCGCTTGCCACTAGTGGCTATTGGGTGTTTGACATGTGGCTAGCGTGACTGAGAAACTGAATTTTAAATTTTAAGTAATTTTAATTAATTTAAATTTAAATAGCCCCATGTGGTGAGTGGCTGCCATATTAAGCCACGTAGCTCAGAGGGTCTGAGTTGGGGGTCTAAGTGGACGGGGCCCAGGATTTGCCCCACTCCTGCTTCAATCAGAACACATTTGCCTTTCTGGGTTCCAGTAATGTATTTCCACAATGGTTTCCCTGAACAAAAGCTTCTATAGCTAAAGGTCATTTAAAAACTGCTAGACTAAATAATCTCCAAGGCTCTTAAACTTTGAAAAATCCTAATCCAAGGTCCTAATTTCCCTTTGTATGCAGCCAGAACCAAACACACTCTCCTGGATGTAGGGGGAGATAAGACACGCTACCCCACTGTCACATCCTATTTTGCCTGACATGGGCGAAGATGCTAATACAGCTGATGAGGCCTCTCACTGAGGAGAATCTTTGTTCCTTTGACAGGGCAAAGGCCTTTCACGATGCTCCCAGCTGCTCTATCTAACTTGCTCCCCAGGGGCTGTTCATGGCTCTTTGTGGCTTTTGCTGGTCCTACAGACCCAGACTGTGGAAAGAAAAAGGATCCAGGGCCATAAAAAGTCTGAATAAAGTTAATTTTCTCAGCCTATTAGGTCTCCATTCTCATATAGCTGGGAAGGAGGGGCCAAGGATTTCCCAAGTGAAAGATGCCCAGAGCTCTGTCAAAGCCACTCCAGGATAACCACCTCCATCAACACGGTCTTTGGGGACTGCTGCTCCCAGAGTTCGGGCTGTGGTGGTGGTGGCGTGCCGTGTGTGCTAGCTGGGGGGACAGGTGTGATCAAAGCAGAGACTATGAGTTGCACATGGTGAGGTTTTGGGTGACTCTGTCAGGTGTAAGCCCTGAGATAGAAGCTCAGGGAAGTCTCCATCTATGTGATAGTCATCTCACCTGAGTTAAATAATTTTGTGAGATGACCAAGAAATAAAGGTTAGTGCATTTCACATCCCAGAACCACCTACAAAATCCACAAACCACACAATACAAAGCTTGTGTCATGGAAGGTGCCAGTATCCTTGTCTGTGACTCATGGAGGGAAGGGAGGGGAAGATTATATAGTTCCTAGAGCGGTCATGTGGTGAGGGGTTGTAGGAAAGGAATACTGAATTCCCTCATGGGGGAATTCACACAGCTCCTTCAATTACACTTACCCAGACTCCCTTCGAAGCTTTCCCCCAGACAAAGGTAAGTAATTACCAGTAACCTTCCAGAAACCTTTTGTAAGAGGAAATGGCTGTGATTTTCCATCTTTCTCAACCACAGTAAAACAAACAGTGGTGCCTGTTGAAGTTTAAGTCAATATTTTAACCGAAGAATACAATTGAGGGAATCACATCACTGAACATATTTTTCCAACCCCACATTCTCACTTAGAGCAGAAATTGTTGACAAGAGTCTTGTGTTTTGCCATGTGTTTGGGTGAGGATTCTGTAAAAACACAGTGTGGCATTCTGAGGAGGACTTGCCCCAAGAGTGTCGTTTGTTGTAGGTCTTCTTGGCTTTATCGTATTTCTGTTGTCTCTTCTTATAGATCTAACATGTTAAATCACTCTCACCAAGCAAACTAATTAACAGTACTAATTTTAAGACACTAAATTACAATCACAAGCATCTACTCTTCCTTCTTTCCTGGTCTCTGGGCTTCCATCATCCAACATAGCCACCTACATCTCTGTTACGCACACATCAAATAGTCACCCTTCTTATCCCTCCTTGTTTTATCAACATGAATGTTCTTTACATCCTGTTAAACAGCAAGAGAAGCTCTGAGACCTGGAAGTCACCTTGTTTGCTTTGAAAGAGCATCCATAGACTTGCCAACTTGGTTTCTACCTCTTTTATCTATCCACCAGTCACAGAGAATTGTCATGAATTCCCTCAGGATTTTCCTTCAGAAATAAAAGTTAGTTAGATGACCCCCTATCACTGACACCAGGAACTATCCCTGCAGAGATCTCCACCAAGGCTCTTCCCAAGGAGCAGTTGCCCTCATTTGAGCAACCCCCTCCTGAAACTCTTGGGGCAAGTTGCAGGCATGCCACTTGCTCAGGGTATGTCTCCGGTGAACTTGAGTCACTAAAGTAACAATAATATTTTCTCATTCAGTTAACTATTTACTTAAAGAAAACTGCAGCAACTGTAGTGATGTTATTTTAAAGCAAATCCTCAAGAGGAAGCAGAATTAATAAGGAGGCGACTACCTCCCACCTACTCTTCAGCCTGTGAGTATCCTTGTTCACCAGTCTATCTTCAATGCCTAGTTCAACAGGGTCTGGTTCCTGATTGGTGAATGAGAGAATGAATGAATGAATGAATGAAACTGAGCACAGGTGGAAAGTAAGGCAACATTTTCAAATTAGAGGTTGGAAAAAGAATTGGCATAGCCCTTTCTTCCCCTAATCCTTAGGTTTTGGCCTGAATCATATTTGAATTATCAAGAATTTCTTCTTGGAATGGGCTTCTCGAGTACAATAAAATAGGCATACTTTGTTGATGGTGCCCCATCCCTGTGTTCAGCAGCCTCATGCCTATTCTTAAAGAACTGGATAATGCTGTTTTCTGTCTGTAAGGAGATGATTGGAAAGGTGGTGTTGTGTACCAGGGTCTCTCCACGTGAGAGCACAAGTAGGCTCTTTTGCTTGGTAGCTGAGCTGGCTGCTTTGGGGAAATTCCTGTCAGCGGCTCAGTGTGAGGGGCTGGTTTCTGACAACAATATGCAAAGTTAAGCTGTTCGTCTCCATCAGTTAATAGCTGTGCTGCCCTGTAGAAGCTGGACTTTAGCATGTCCATCTCAGCACTGTTTGAAATCCCACATGCCAAACCAAGAGCAGTGTATTCCATTTTGTTTCTCAGTTCACTCTTCTTAAAAGATATAGGACAATTGCCCAGTCTACCAAGAAAAGATTCTAGATAGATTACAAGTCACAATCTCTATCAGAGCTTTCAAACACTTTGTGGTAATAATTACATGTCAAGTCTGGGGTTACCCTGTAGAGACTTTTTCTTGTAGTGTGAATATCTCTTTATTATGGGCTGTAACCAAACAATTTTTCATGCTGTAGAGTTGGATCACAATTAGGTAAAAGCAATTTAGAACTAAAAGGTCCACACGGCTCATTACCTGTCCCTGTGCCACAGATCTCTGGTTTAATAAAGCCAACCCACAGGGTAGGAATCATTTCTGAGACAAGACCGTGCCTGCTGTTGGACTGGAAACACCCCTTTATGTCTCTTACCCACTGGAGCCCTCTTACTCTCTTCAAACTATATAGATAAACTCCTCAGAATCATTTCCCATGATTTATTGAAATGATAAAAGTGGAAGCTATTGAGAGTTTTAAATGAAAGGAGAAATCTCACGTTTGAAAAACAGAAAACTTATTTTTTCCAGTTCTATAAAAATTACCTATATTCTCACAGGACTCAACAGAGGATCTTGTTTGATACCTGCCTGGAGTCACATGAAATTTGTTTTCCCAATTGTTGCCGAGAAAGAGATTAATGATGAGCCAGAAAGCCAACACTCAGGAAGTCTATTCTTTATGACTTTGACCTACTTTCCTGAAAATGGACTCAGAGGAGAGAGTCTCATTCAAAATAGCTGGAAGAGATAGCAACTTAACCTGATTGTTGTGACCCAAAGGACTTGGGAGAGAAAGACTTCACAAGCAGAAGCAGAGGTAAGAGTTTGAATTGAATATGAAGAAAAAGTAGTTAAGTGGGAGAACATACAATTAAAAACACAAAACAAAGAAAAACCCAACAAGCATGTGCAAGAACCAGTTAGCAAGACAATATGGTGGCATATGGGTAATGACGGAAATACAGGCTGAATAGTGCCCTCACTAGAGTCTGTGAGACAGTTGGGATAGAGGCTCACAATCGAGAAAGGAAAAGAGCTATAGCAACTTGTAATCAAGAAAAACCAAGCTGCTTGGGAGGAAGCACTGGGCTATGGTTTGTTGTTTTAACACACACCACGGTAATAGCATATGTTTTTCTATTTTGCAGAATGCTATCCCATAGATGATGTACATTGTTTATTTTCAAAGGCATCTATGCTTGCCTTTTCCGTGGACGCAATACTTCCTTTTATGATTCTTTAGTTGCTTGGGACATGTGCGAATGTGAACAAAACTATCATAACACTTCCAAACGCTTTGCTGCCTCCTTGGGCACCCTACTTGTTGCAGGATGTTCTCTCAGCCACCCTTCTCATGTAGATTGTTCCCTCAATGAACTCCTGCTCCTTTTTCCTCACTACTCCATGCTATGGTGGGGTGTAAGCAACTATAAAAAGTGCCTGATGCAGACCAACCTCAGCCCAGCCAAGGGAGGGACAGAGATGGCAGCCATCACGCTCCTACTGCACAAGAACAACTGGGGAGACAAGGAGATTCTTCTTGGAACCCCAACAAATTAGCACAGAACATAATAAAATCTGGACTTGACTGTCACAGCCAGAGGAACTATAACAATTCAGAGCAAGAGGGGATCAGTAAGAGTAAAAATGACCAAGAAATGCTTCCTGGTGTAATTGGAGACAGCAGGGCACAAAGAGATTAAGTGTCTGGCTTTTGGAGTCAGCCAGACCTAGGTGTGAAGCCAGTTGGATAACACTGAATGAGTTATTCAGAGTCTCTAAGCTTTGATGTTCTCACCTATTTTTTTTTTAAAACATAGGGAAAATGATACCCACCCCACCACATACTAAGGATGAAATTAAATAACTTAGGTAATGTGTTCAGCACAGTGTTTGGCATATGGTAATTACTCAATAAAGGGGACAATTATTCTGATGGAACTTTAGCTGGACTTAGAAATTTAAGTAAGATTAGGATAGATGGATGGGGAAAAGGATCATGTTCCAAGCAGAGAGCACAGTGAGAATATAGAGAGAATATAGCAGTTCTTACACATACATATGTTCAGGTCTTATCTGTGTATATGCTCAATAAACACCTTTTTGTCATTTGTAATAATTTTATATTTATTAGAAAGTTGCAAAGATATTACAGAGGTTCCTGTATACCCTTTATCTAGCTAAAGCTACAAAAGTAATCATATTGCAATATATGAATATTTCAAATCAACACGTTGTGTGCCTTAAACTTAAACAACATTGTATGTCAAATACATTTCAGTTAAAAAAAAAGAAAGAAAGGAAATGTCAGACAAACACAAATTGAGGGGCATTCAATAGAATGCCTCACCAGTACTCCTGAAAACCGTCAGAGTAATGACAAAGAAAGAAGCACCTTTTAGATGATCAAATGATTGGAGGCAGCAAGAAGAAAAGCATGTTCCTATAAGGCTGAAGAGGTCCCTGTGTAAATTTGAGATAAGGACTGATGAGTAGGTCAAGGGTAAGAGGTGTTGGGGAAGAAGTACATTAATTAGATACATTTACTATATTACCCCACACCATGCCCACCTTAAATCACCATGATATTGTGTGAAATTGGCATAAAAAGATAAAAACTCTGAGGTGGTTCTCCCTTTTCATGGAACCCCATAGATAAATGGCCTCTTTGATCCTGTAACCCAAAGTACCCCAATATGACAAAACAAGGAAGACTTATACATAAATGGGTATACTCTGTTTCTGAGTAAAAATCTTAGAGTTTCTTAAGAAAGCTAACTGGTCTCATTAAATAATTTCTTCATTCATTCTTTTAATAAATAATTTACTGATTATCTATTATATACTAAATGTATGCTAGAAATAGAACAGCGAGTAAGAATATCATGGTCTTTTCAGTCATGTATTTTAGAGTCTAATCGGCTACAGACATAAACTAAACAATTACACAAATATAAATTTATGAATTGTGAAAAGGCCTAGGAAAGACAAATTACATGGAGAGCTAAGAATATGTAGAGGGTCTGATCCAGTCAAGAAAGTGAGGAAGGACATCTATGAGGAAGTAACTTTTGGGTGGAGATCTGAAGGATTCAGAGGAATTGAGTGGAGGATGGGGGAAGTGGTCCAGACTGAGGGAAACAAAGAGACCCTGAGGCAGAAGGGAACAGGGATGGTCTGAGAAACTGAAAGATGGCCATGGCCAGGGTGGCAGAAGCCCAGGGAAAAGGGATGTGAGATGAAGCTGAAGATGTGCACAGGGACTAGAATCATAAAGGCCAGGTTAGCAATTTGTGAGTTTCCTAAAATCAGTGGGAAGCCATTGAAGCATATTAAGTTCTCCCAGGCTTGGTAGGGAGACTGAATTGAAGACAAACAAGACTGAAAATGTGGAGACCAAAAGTTTGAAGAGTCCTGGAAAGTGATGATGGTAGCTTGACAGAGGGTGACAGTGCTGGAGATGATCAGAGGTGAGCAGACTTGATATTTAGGATATAAAATCAGAAAGACATGGGGATAGACTAGCTATTGGAGGTGAACAAGGTGGCAAGATAGACAAATGTGACAAACAGGATGAATGACTTGAGGGGCTGGACGATCAAGGGAAACCTTGGGGAGACAGGAAGGCCAAGATGTTTCCATGGAGAAAAGCAAGGAAGGGGAGTCTGGCATCTAAAGGGAATCTTTTGGCTTTGTGGGGGATCAGAATTGGCCACCGCAAAATGTGTCTCTTTGGTATGAGAATTATTTTCGGCTGGTTACTTTTAAAAACTGCAGACATGGGAGAAGCTCTGAAAAGTAGAATTTACCCTTTGTAAGAAACATTTACATTTGTAAGGGAAATCACCATTTGGAAAGGTATCTCCCTCTCTGTATCAGGAAGAAGGGGGAATGACCTTATCTCTAGAAACTCTTATTAATGCAGAAGGCAAGGACTTAAATCTGCATAACCTTACTCTTTTTTACTGTCCTTTTCTGGTAATCTCCCATAGCTGACTCCCCCCACCCCCAACATCCTCCTTTGTCTTTAGCTGAAAATGGTGTTTAAAATGATAGCCTCCGCCATTTTGGTGAGTTGCTCAGTTTTGCTGAGTCTCTCCCATGTATACATGTTACAAAGCTTTGTTTGCTTTCCTCCTGTTATTCTGTCTCATGTCAATTTAATTTGTAGCTCAGCCAGAACGACCCAGAGGGTAGGGGATTTGCTTTCCTCCCCTACAGCTTCCTCTGCCAAGAGGTAGGTGCTTAGAAAGCACTGGAATGTCCTAGGAGAGTAAGAAAGAGGCTGGCCATGAGGATATCAGGGCCTGCTCCGCAGTAGGGCAGAAAGAATGTTCTTAGAAGTGGTCTGAGAAGTGGTGGGGCATGTGGCACACAGCTTTCTGGGGGTCTGAGAGATGACCACTAGAAGTGTTCAGTGTGGACAGCACATGGCAGAGGAAGGTCACAGGCTGGTTTGTGGCTCTCACAGCAGGAAAGTCCCTCTTCCATCCAGGACTAGCCTAGCCTTATACTTATTGTCTGTTATCCTGTAAGAGAGTGTAAGCCAGTGAAAGCTCCTTGGTACCTGCTAAATATTATACAATTTTTTTTTTTAAGTTGTACTTACAAGTTTTCTATAGTAAGAGTTGGAAATATTTGCAAGTGGATGAGGATTTCCCCAGGTCATTAAGAGCATCTTCAGGACAAGACCATATTTTCTGTATCTCTGCTTCCACAGTGTCAAGCATGCCTGAGTGAATAAATGCAGTCTTGGGTCTAGGTCAGAGTGACAAATGCACTGCAAAAGACCTCAGGCGATAAATAAATCAATAGATGAACTTGGCAAAATTGAAAATACCTTTCCATATTATTTGTGTGTGTGTGTATGTGACATGCTGGAAGTCTGCTGAAATAGGTTTATGAAGCCTGTTTTCAGCCCTATTTCCATATCTTGCTTCCTTATTTTCCTCCGAGCTGGAATAAAGCCATAAAGAAGAGCCAAGGACTAACTCTGAGGGTTTTACCGCTCCTCCACTGACCGAGGTTGGTTTGCCCTTTCTCATTGGCAGCTTCCAGAAGATTGCATCATCAAGCTGATGGCAATCTTGTCCTGCTGCTCTGTCACCCCCTGAATGAGAGAGTGGGAGGCAGAGGGCACCAGAGGCAGAGACTGTTGGAACTGATCCCCCCACCACACAGGGAGCAGGGTTCAGAGGTGTTTGGAGGTGTGTTGCAAACTAGCCTGGGAAGAACACGCTCATCTCTGTTGTCTGTCCTCCAACTGATACTTCGTGTCTGAGCATTGGAGTTTGGCTGCCTGACATTCCCAGACAACCCAATGTAAAGTGCTGCCTACAAATATGACCTCAGGTCTCTGGAGGCACAGTTTATACGCCTATGAAGTATTGTTCTTCCAAGTCCTATCTCTCCCAATCAGCTGCATATCTTATAACTCTTCGCCATCCTTCATTCCAAGTATTTTTGTTCGCTCATCAGCATTCTCTTTCCTCAGTCAGTAGTACCACATGACTCACATAGGTGCACATTTATTTAAAAATCCACATGATCAGAAATGCAAATTAAGACAACACTGAAATATTTTTTTGCCGATCAAGTTAGCAAAGTTTTTTTTTTTAATGTTAGTATTCAATGTTGTCACGTTGCCAAGGAAATGGGTACTTACTGTCTTACACTGCTGGCAAGGATATAAATAGCTCAACCTTTCTGGAAGGTAATAGAGAAATTTTATCCTACGTCTTGAAAATATGCATATCATTTGACCCAGCAGTGACACGTTGAGAGCCTATGCTTAAGTCTTTCAATGTAATTCTCACAGTCATTTTGTGAGGTGGTTAAGATTATTGTTATCCTCACTTACCAATGAGAAAACTGAAAGTCAAAAAAAGTGAGTCACTTGTTCAGGGTTACACAGTAAATATGTAGCTAGAAAGGGACCCACATGCAGATCTCAGATATCATGCTGAAATCGCAAATGATGTGAAAGGTTGTCTTCTTACACTTAATGCATGAATTTTCATCAAAGCTTCACTTACATAATAGGGGAAAATTGAAAGCAACTTGAGTATACAACAATAGAAAATTAATTTTTAAAGTTATAGTGCAACCATACAGTGTAAAATGTATATAGTCTCTAAAAATAACATTTTAGGAGAATATTTAATTATGTAGAAATATGTTTATAACCTACAATTTAGTGTACAATATAATGTACAATATAATCTCAACTTTCTCAAATAATTGTATACACATACATAGAAAAAACGATCAGAAGAATATATATCCAAATGTTAATAGTGCTAATCTCTTACTGCTAGAATTTTGAGACTGTTGTCTTCTTCATCCTTACTGCATTTTCTATAATGTACCTGTAATTTTTAGTCAGAAAAAAATTACTAAGAAAGATTAACAAGTCCATGTTTCCCTCCATTTAACTGGGATGGACTCTAGATCTATAATAACATAGAACAGCCTCCATTTATTAAGGCATGTGCTACCTGCCTGGCTTTTAGGGGACAGTTCCCTTACTTCTCGCCTATTAACCCCATTAGGCCCATGTTACAAATAAGAAAGCTGAGGTTCAGAGATAATTACATAATTTGCTCAAGATCACACAGCCAACCAGTGGCAGAGCCTCTAACCGTTGGTCTCATACCAGAACCTGTAGTGTAGGGGCCGAGAGCAAGGATTAAAGCCAGCGGGCTGGGGTTCAGATTCTGGCTGAGCTACTTGCTAGCTGTGTGTGAGGAGTGATTTCCTTTTTGTACCTCAATTGCCTCTTATGTAAATTGGGATGATAACTGTGTGTACTACATAATGACGAGGACTGAATGAGTTAATTATGTAAGGTGCTTAGAACAATATGTGGCCTGCACCACCCTGAAGTGCTGGTGTTAGTAAAGGGCCCTACAAGTTGCTGCTGGAAGGCATCCTGGAGTGGTTGAAGGAACGTGGAGCCAAATACGTCTGGAACTGCAGTCAGTTTGGGCCACTTAACTGGGTGACCTTGAGCAAGTTACCTGATCTCTCTGTTCCTCTATTTCATTATCTCTTGTGTCAAGTGCCCCATTCATGGTAATTGCTAATGATGACAATTGTCCCAAGCATTCTACCAGCCTGTCCCTGTTTTCCTTCCACACAATGTGGTGAAGTCACTGGTTAGGAAGCCACTCCTCTGCTCAGGCTGAGCTGCGCCCCTGGACTCCACTGAAGGGCTATGGCTGTGCTCTGCTCCACGGGGGGAAGCCTGAATACAGTGATACGTGTGCTGTGTGCCTCATCTTTCTCATGAGAGGGATTCTGTTCTGCTTCTGAAGCAAGAAAAGGAGTTCACCCATTTAACACCTTTCTGCTTTGCTTCTATAACAACAGCAGCAATAAAATCTTTAGTTTTGCCAGAAACAAGAAGCTCTGAAATGTTTTGCTTCTTTTAACAGTACTAAAAAAAACAGGAAAAAAAAGGCTGTTCCATCTGCTTGCCATTTACCTCTGGAGCCCGGAAGCACTGCAATTCCCAGAGCAGCAGCAGAGATGGAGGAAGCTGTTTAATGGCTGCAAGTGTTTGTGAGTGGAGTGTGTTCAGCAGGGGAAAATAAACACCAGCCCCCATTAAGGTGTCTGTGCGTTCCTCAGGGAGGGGAAGGAGAGAGAAGAGAGAGGAATGACGTCAGCATCCCAGAGAGCAGCAGAACTCAGCGTTATTTTTTTTCTTTTAAAATTAGAAAACTCTACTGCTTGTTACCTTCCCAGCCCACTGTTCCCTGTGCTCTTTCTCCCAACTGTGCCAAGACACATATTTCTTGTTCCCTGGACCACCCGGAAGGTGTGATTTGGAATGGCACTCAACAAACCCTGATTCCAGCCCCCAGAGAACACCCAACCCTGGAGAATGGCTCCAGAGGGGAATGGCTGTGCGGATGTGGCCTGGCCCAGGATCATCCCTGCCCAGGATGACTCTGGAGGGGCCACCTCTACTCCACACTTCTGGTTTATTTGGGGCCAGTTGGGGGGAGGGGGGCGCAGCTCAGCGTGGACTAGACTGCTGGTCTTGAGAGTGGAGTGAACCTGAGACTACGTCAGTTCCCCTGACTGGTGAAGGAAGGCCCACATACAGACCTCTTCTTAGTCAGACCTAACGTTCCAAATCAAGCCATTTCCTCAAGACATGGCCTCAAGGAAGATAAACGGCCTGGAGAGTGTGGGAGACCATCCGGGGGCCTAAGAAAGAAAGGATTCCTGAACTAAAGATGGATACTTCAGTGTCCTGTGTAAGAGCAAACCAGAGATGTTTTAAGGCAGGGGTTTGCAAACTAAGGCTTGCGGGCCATACTCAGCCTACTGCCTGCTTTTGTGCAGTCCTGGAGCCAAGAATAATTTTCAAATTTTTAAATGGTTGAAAAAAAATCAAAAGAATAACAATATTTTCTGACACGTGAAAATTAAATGAAATTCAAATATTAGTACCTATAAGTAACATTTTATTAGAATACAGCTGCACTTCCTCATTTACATATTGTCTGTGGCTGCTTTCATGTTACAATGGCAGAGTTGAATAGTTGCAACAGAGGCCATATGGCTCCCAAAGCCTAAAATATTTACTCTCTGGCCCTTTACAGAAAAAGTTTGCCGACCTGTGTTCTAGGGCAGTGGTTTTCAAACTTTAGTGTACCTAGGAATCACCAGGAGGGCTTGTTAAAACAGGTCACAAGCCGCATCTCCAGAGTTTCTGCTTTAGTAGGTCTGAAGTGGAGTCCGAAATGTGCATTTCTATTAAACTCCCAGGTGATGCTGTTGCTGCTGGCCCAGGGTCCACGCTTTGAGAACCAGTGTCCAAGAGAAACGGACTGTGATGGTTCACAGGGCAGAGAAGGTAAAAAGAAAATGAGAGGAGACATTGAGGACAATAGGTTCCAGGAAAATGTTAAAGCTGGAGAGATAGAGAAAGGAAATTTCCAGGGAGTGAACGTGCGTTTGAGTATCCTTCTCAGCAAGCACACACATGAAAACAGCAGACGGAGAGAAAAATTAAAGATCTCCAGGTTTAATGGAAAGGGGACACCGCTTTGATTAAAACATGTGGGCTGAAGGAAACAAATTCCCTCCAAGCTCACCGCTTCACTTGGCTTTCAATGGTCTGTCTCTACCAGTGATATGAAAGGATTGATTATGAAAGGGCTCCCTTGAAACATGAAGAAATTCTTAACCCTTTGAGGTAAGGTTATTTGAATTCTTTTGAAATTTCTTACACTTCTCTCTCAGGGAAAAAAACCAGTTACGTATTTGTTTTGGTTGTCTATTGCTGCATAGCAAACCATCCCCAAACTTTGTGGCTTAAGACACAATGACCAGTTTTTGTTCAGGATGTAGTAACTGGGCTGGGTTCAGCTGGGTAGCTCTCCCGCTGGTCTTTTCAGTGGCCACTTGTGTGGTTACATTTAGCTGCTGGGGCAAGAGGGATAGTGGGGATCTCAGGGCTTCTCCCTCTGCACGCAGCCTCTCTCCATGGAGTCTTTCCAATAGAGTAGCCGGACTTCTTCCATGGTGGCTTAGGGCTCCTGAGAGCATGAAAGCAAAAGCTGCCAGGCCTTTTGAAGGGTTAGGCACAGAACTGGCACAGCATCACTTCCACGGCGGCCATATTTTGTCGGCTATCACGAGTCGCGGGCCAATTCAGTTTCCAGAGGAGAGGACCCCCCCAAGGTGTGAACACTGGGAAGCAAGGCTCATTGGAGGCCACCGATGTAACAGACTAGAGCAGCATTTTTTTGGGAAAGATTCCACAAAACAAAAGGAAAATAGGCACATAGGAGAGCTCCCCCGGGGAATAGACGGCTCTGCAGGGACAAAACTAAGATTCATGGCAATTTTTTTGAGTGGTATCCTAGGACTGAAAGCACGCAAGTTCTTCAAGAATATTAACAGATGTTTTCCTTTTTTATTTTTTAATTATGCCCATGCAAGTTCTAGAATAGCATCCTTCCTACTTTGACTAATTTCACATAGTTACTGGCAATTAATCTTAATTGCACATTCATGGAAAACTCACCAGAGGTGAAATAAGATTACCTTTAAGTTAGGTAATTGGCGGGTTTTTTTGGCTGTTGTTTGCTTTTTAATACAAGCACACTGGTACACCCCCTTTTGAGTGTTCTAAAAGCTCCGTCTGCGTATTGGAGCTTGTATTTGGGGAGAAGGGAAGACTTGAAACAATTATTTTCCTCCTAGCATTTATTCATTCTTTTCTTTCATATTTATTTATTTGTTTTTAATTACAACAAGGGTTTATTCAATACACCTTGTAATGTACCTTGTATTTTCATTTAATGATTCTGTCCATATGAGCGTATACAACTCTATATCACTCTTTTTGATGGTTACATAGTATTTTATTATATTATTTAGTTAAACTCCAACTGTTGGACCCAAGAGAATTAAAAACATATGTTCTCACAAAAACTTGCACATGAATATTCACAGTAGCATTATTCATAATAGTCAAAAAGTGGAAACAACACTACTGACCATCAACTGATGAGTGGATAAAGAAAATGTGTAATATCCATACAATGGAAAATTATTCAGCCTCCCCAGAAAAGAATAATGAAGTAGTGATGCATGCTACAAGATAGATGAACCTTGAAAACATTATGCTAAGTGAAAGAAGCCAGACACAAAAGACCACGTATTTTAATGATTCCATTTACATGAAAGGCAAATCCATAGTGACAGTAAAAAGATTAGCTTTCATTCATTCTTGGAATACTCTCCTTCCTGGGCTTCCACAGTACCGTTCTCTTCTCGATCTCCTTGCTACCTCTCTGACTAATTCTGTTTCAAGTATGTCACCCCCACCTGCCCCTTAAACACTGTGGTCCCTGGTGACCCTCATATTCTCTCACCCACATGTCATTCTTGCGCAGAGTTCAGCACTGCTGTGACAAATGTGCTGACTCTATGACTTCCAGACTTATCCCTCCAGCCTTTCCCTACTCCTAAGCTCTAGACCCTCTTGCCATTTGCCTACTGAGCATTTCTTCTTGGACATTCCTCGGGTTCAAAAGACAATTCATCGTTTCCCAAACCGTGTCTTTATGCTTTTGTATATGGCGCCTACTCCACCAGAAATGCCCTTCCCACTGCTCTGCCTTGTGAACTTTTACTCATTTTTCAAAATTTGGCTTAAATTTTACTTCCTCCATAAAGCTTTCACAGGCTACTTGGTTTAGATAATTATCTGCCTTCTGTGTTCCCAAGCACTTTACATATGCCTTTTTGCACATACATCACATTGTATTTAATTATCTTGTCTGGTCAATCTCCTTGAAGGCTGCCTTTTTTTTTTAATGATTTTTTTTTTTTTTTTAAGGAAGATCAGCCCTGAGCTAACATCCATGCTAATCCTCCTCTTTTTGCTGAGGAAGACCAGCTCTGAGCTAACATCCATTGCCAATCCTCCTCCTTTTTTTATCCCCCCAAAGCCC
The DNA here is from genome assembly GCF_020826845.1 of Diceros bicornis minor. NCBI lineage: Eukaryota > Metazoa > Chordata > Mammalia > Perissodactyla > Rhinocerotidae > Diceros > Diceros bicornis. The sequence goes on along the minus strand of NC_080748.1, from coordinate 33,773,540 downwards.
CAGTAGGTTGTTGTATGTCATAGTTGCACATCCTTCTAGTTGCTGTATGTGGAACGCGGCCTCAGCACGGCCGGAGAAGCAGTGCGTCGGTGCGCACCCAGGATCCGGATCTGGGCCGCCAGTAGCAAGCATGCGCACTTAACCGCTAAGCCACCAGGCCAGCCCAAGGCTGCCATTTTGTCTTACCTTTTTTTTGTATCCAGCAGTTAGTACAATTGCAGATGATGAGTGTTCATTATTGAGTAGGAGAGGATAATAATGATAACAGCTAACACTTCTATTGTGCTTACTGGATACCAGGCACTGTTTTGATTATTTTATTTATATAAACTCACTTAACCGTCACATAAACTCTTTAAGGCAGGCACATTTCTATGCCCATTTTTCATATGGATAAACTGATAACTTTCCCAAGGTCACACAGATACCAACTGGCAGAGCTGGGATCAGAACCCAGACATTATTGCCACAAAATCTATGCTCTTAGCCATTATGGCATATTGATAGTGAGAGGAGACTTGGGTATTACATTTCCCTCTGCCAACCCCTCAAAAATCCCCAAATTGCTAAGGGAATACATTAGATATTCTCTTCGACTCTGTCTACAGAAAATGACTTTCTTCAAGGTTGCTGTAAATAGTTTATTATTTATTCAATTGATTATACAGCCTAAATCTGACTTTTTACACAGATAAGAATTACTCTCATGTGAATTTATTCACAAAAATTTATTGAGCATCTCCTCTTTCTCATGCCAGGCACAGTCTTAGGCATTGAGGATAGATTGGTGAGTCAGAAATATACCCTGCCTTCTTCAGGCAAAACTTGGGAACAAGACTTTTCTACTTTCCACATTTATCAATAGATCACTCAAAGTCTGTCTGCCAATTAACTTCTGGTTAAACAGAGTTGAGAGAAATCTGTGAATATTGTCTATGTTGGGCAGGGTTCTCTAAAGAAACAGAACCAATAAGACAATAGGGTGTGTGTGTGTGTGTGTGTGTGTGTGTGTAGAGAGAGAGAGAGAGAGACAGACAGACAGAGAGAGATTTATTTTAAAGAATAGACTCATGCATTTATGGGTGCTGGCAGGTCTGAAATTGGTAGGGCAGGCTGGCAGTCTGGAAATTCAGCAAAGAGTTGATGTCACATTTTTGAGTCCAAAATCCACAGGGCAGGCTGGCAGGCTGGAAACTCAGGCAGGGTTTCTATATTGCAGTCTTGAGGCAAAATTTCTTCTTTGGGAAACCTTAGTCTTTGCTCTTAAGCCCTTCAACTGATTGCAAGAGGCCACCCACATTATGGAGGATAATCTGCTTTACTTAAAGTCTACTGATTGTAAATGTTAATCATTTCTAAAAAATACTTTCACAGCAACATCTGTAATAGTGTTTGACCAAACAACTGGGCACCAGAGCCCAGCCAAGTTGACACTTAAAGTTAACCATCACACTAGCCATAGGTGCCCAAGGTTGAGAAGGAAAGTCTCAGAAGCAATGAATATATAAGCTACCTCCTATTGAGGAAAAATTTTGTTAATTTAGAGGCTATTTTGTAGGCCATGGTCTAAGTTAACTAAGAACACGCTTAAAGCTGCCTTACATTTTTTTCCATTTCTTAAACATCCCATACCACCTCTCTCCATTGTCCTCAAATACTCCTTCCTCCAATCAAACAGTTGCTTCTGCCATTCTCTCCCCCAGAACGCCCGTCCCCTGTCTCGCCACAAACAACATGCCTTCCCCAGGAAAGGCATTAATCAAGACACTTGTCCTGTATTATGTTTTTTGAGACTCTTCTCATATGCTTTAGACTTCTCAGATGCTCTGCCACTCATAGAATTATGGAACTTTAGAACTTGAAGGGAGGGCCGGCCCCGTGGCTTAGCGGTTAAGTGCGCGCGCTCCGCTGCTTGCGGCCCAGGTTCGGATCCCGGGCGCGCACCGACGCGCCGCTTCTCCGGCCATGCTGAGGCCGCGTCCACATACAGCAACTAGAAGGATGTGCAACTATGACATACAGCTATCTACTGGGGCTTTGGGGGAAAAATAAATAAATAAAATTATAAAAAAAAAAAAAAGAACTTGAAGGGAAACGTAGAGGCCAATTTAATCAAATTTCCTCCTTTTACTGATGAGGAAAACTGGATGCAGTGACTTCCCTGAATTTGAGGTGAAACCAGGACCAGAATTCAGGTCTATTCTGGCTTCTGCACGGTTTTTTAGACATGATAGACAAGAAAGCACCATTGTGTATTGGAAGGAAAACTAGCCTGCCCAGTAGGAGATATGAGATGATGCCCCAGATATAACTAGTAGACCTTGTTCAAGCTTTTTAATCTCCCTGAGCCTCAGTTTCTTTATTTGTTAAATGACTTAAATCAGTGCATCTCAAACTTTAATATGCATGTAAATCTCCTGGGGACCTGGCTAAAACACAGATTCTGATTCAGTAGGGCTGGAGTGGGGCCTGAGAGTCTGCATTTCTAACCAGCTTCCAGATGATGCCAATACTGCTGGTCCTTGGCCATCTTTTGAGTAGAAGGACACAGATGGTCTGTACACCCAATTTGAGCCTTGAAATCCTATGATTTGGTGATTCTATCATTAGGGATGGCAGTGTCAAAGGTGTGTAAAGTGGGTAGTAGGGGAAAAAAATTCAATTTTACCTATACTTCTCTTCACGCTTTGTTTTCACAGCACTGTTCTTCTATACAGGGTCACCATATATTCTGAGATATATATGCTTGAGAAAACCTTGGTTTATGCCTGTTTTCCTAGTGTGATGAGTAATAGAGACTCTTTCACTTTCAAAACTTATCTTCAAAAAGTTATTGTCCAGTTGGGACAATAAATTATATGGTCACCCATCTTCTAAGTTCTTTTTGCTCATTGTCTATGTTCACAGAATATAGAATACACTTGATTTCCAGTTTTCATATTTCAAGCCAAGGAAAAAAGTTATGTCCCAGAAAGTTTTCCTACACGGTATGTCAGAATTCCACGGTTTGTGAATTTCTGTTTTCTTTCCTTACAAACAGCACACTCAGTGCAGGGACTTTTGGCAAAGGCTTTTTGTGTTCAGCCCTCCCAAGATGTGGGACCCTGGGAAAAACTGCTTGCTGTTTGTTTTGTGGTGACGGCAGCAAAACTCACTCGGAAGATTAAAAGCTAAATGGAAAAATACCTCATGGGTGATTTTCCCACTTCCTATTCTCACGGAATCAGTGTCTGAGGGTACAGTTCCCAAGTTCAGGGGCCGCTAACGGTGTGAGCTTCTATGAGCACCTAACTAAACGCGATTCTCAAGACACTGCGTAGGGAGGGCTCCAGCCCCAAACTACAAATCCACCACTGCTGTTCCTCCAGCCTGCCTTCGGGTCTTGCATCATAAATGCTTCTTCAAGGGATCCCATCCAAGGGAATATATTTCTGGAGGCTTCAAAATTGGTTATTAGTTACCACCTTCTATTATGAGCTGGTGGTCTTAGTTTATTTATTGATTAATAATTATTTGCTAAGTACCTACTATGTACCAAGAAAGGATTATTTGACAGCTAAAATTAAGAACTGGACACAGCTTTAGTCTGTAGATCTTAGTCCCTGACTAAAAGAAGTTGAGAGAAGGGGGTGTGGGTGTTAATGGAAAATTGGAGGGGTGAAATGTGACACTTTTTTCTAAATTGATTCAAAATATAAGAGCCTATGTATGAAAAAGGGAAGAAGAGATGTGTAATTAATATGAATTACAAGAAATTAACTAACTATTCACCCCCTTCAATTCTCTGCTCAAAGGTTGTTGGTTCACTGAGGTACCTTGGCCACTCTATTTAAAATTGCAACTCACCCTCTAACCCAGAGCTCCAAATCTCTGCTCTCTTTTGTTTTTTCCACTATGCTTACCCTATAATATATGATATCATCCCCCTGTTTGTGATGTTTATTGTCTTTCTTCCTCCAGTAGAATGTGTGCTTCACAAATTTGTTGAATAAACGGCCAAGACCTATAAAATGGTGTCAGACATCAGACAGGCAAAATTCCAGAATGAGCTAAAACTTGAAAACAATGTCAGAACAACAGAAAGGGATTTTAAACTGTGAGAGGCAAGAAGAATAAGAATCAGACAAGCACACAGAGGGTTGGAAATGTTGAGTACAATTTAACAGATGACACAGAGCAAAACTACTCAACTCCTATTTTGCTTCTGTCTTCTCCAATAAGAAGAAGAAAATGGAAACTTGAAAGGGTAGGACAGAGCCACTGACATAAAGAGAGAATTGCAATTCAGAGGATGCACTTTGTATGTGCTCACATCTCCAGACCGAGCTGACTGGGTCCCAGGGACTCGAGGAGCTTTTAATCAACATTAGAACCACTATACGCACTCCTGAACAACAACAAATGTGGGCAAGATGAAAAAAGTATCCTCATTTTCAAAAGGACATAAGAATCAACTACGTATCAAAATTCACAGTATAGTGCAAGTTTTTGATACAAAGGTGAACAAGACAAGGCCCAGTACTGAGTTGCCATGTACTCCTATAGAGACATCACTTACATTGACCTAAAATCATTTGTCAGTCTTTTTTGGATGCAGTCATTCATTGAACTATGAATTCCCCTAGCACATACCATCCTAAAGATCATAGTGCACCTTCTTATTCACTACAACCTAATCAGAGATTTTGTCAAATACTTTGTGGAAATCTCATCACAATTTGTGTATGGCATTGCTCTGAGTAATGACTCCACCAAAAAGGAAATGAGGTTAGCATGGCATGATGCTGGTCCTGAGGGGCTCATGCTGGGCTCTGAGTGATGACTGTCTTCTTTTCTAAGTGTTCATAAACTAGGTGTTTGCCATAAAAGTTGAGATTTTTGCTAAGAACCAACATCACACGCATAAGATTTTCAGATTACGCAAACATTTGGAAGTACATAATATATAAGATAACATAATCCATAATCGAAATTACTTTGACAGGGTTGAATGCAAGTGTAAACTCAATAAGATAAAATTTAGCAGGGTTAAAAGTAGCAAAATATCTATTTTACCATTACAGGAAGAGGGTGATCATCCTTGGAAAATTCTCTTGTGATGGTTTAGTTGATTGTAAATTTAATGTGATTCAACACAGCTAATCCAGATGTGGCTTTTAAGGGAACCAACACTCTCTGGGGAGGTATAAAGGGGACTGTAACATCCAGGTCATAGCAAGTAAGTAGGCTCATCAGAATCTCTCCGGTCAGTCGCATGGTATCTAGTTTAGCGGAAATGTTTTGAAAGGCCGCTGACAAACTAAGGTAGTCCGTAAGAGCACAATGAGAGGATGACTTTAGAAACCACACGGAGCCTGGCTCTAATTAGCCATAACCTAGAAACTTGTCAGTTTATGCTTTGTCAGGTGCTAAAGCTAAATTAGAGGCATGAAGTGACATTGGAAGATCCTAGTGAGGTGGGGGTGAGGGAAGGAGCTGGGCATAAGTGATAAGGCAGAGAGAAGAGGCTATAAATTTATCTTGTGCACAGGAAAGGTGAAAGGGGAGCATAAGTTGGTAGTAAAAGCAAGCAGGAAGAATGACCTCATGCAACAAAGGGAGCCTCAGTCTTTCTCCATTTCCCCTCCATCAAGTTTATACAGGCATAGGCAGTAACCCCCATAGTAAGAGCTGGCAAGAGAAGCAGCATAGCATAGTGGTCAGCAGGGCAAACTCTGGGACCAGCCAGTCTGGGTTTAAATCCTGGGACTACCACTTAATACCTGTATAACTGACAGAGCCGTTAAAACGCTATGTGCCTCAGATTTCTCGTCTAATAACATGACTAATAGTGCTTACTCAAGGGGTTGATGTGAGGATTAAACAAGATAATATGTGTAAAGTCCTTAGACTGTGCTTGACACGTAAGTACCACGCAAGTTTACCATGGATTGAACACCTGCTTTATCTCAAACTTCATCATCTCATTGAATGCTCAGAACAAACCTAGTATATAGGAACTATTGAAATAACCTTCCTACAAACGAGAAAGGTAACACTTTGAGAGGTTAGGAAACCTGCCCCAAGTTATGCAGGTAGAATACTGTGGAACCATTCTGCAAATGCAGGTTTTTCTGATTCAAGCATCTGAGATTTTGACCCCTAGGCCATACTGTTTCTAACTTGATCTCAAAATAACTAGCAAGCTCAGATCACACCCGTGGACAAACCGCCAAACCAGAGAAAATAATATTACCTGTGAGTTTTGGAATGGCTGAAGATGATGCCCACGAGGTCTAATCAACCTTAGATGGAGTGGGAGGCCAGAGTTTTGACGATTGTGCCAATAGTTGAGGAGCAGAGTGCTGGGAAGAAGACGGAGGAACAACTGTAAAAGGCAGCACCATCAAAGATTTCCAGGTCATCTTCACCAAGATGGGCAGTTTGTGACTGGATCAGTAGATCCAAATGCAGTAATACAAGCAGGGTGAGCCAGCCTGAAAAGCTCTTTCTCATTATCTGCAAGAAAAAAAATAAAGCTGTGTCTCATTAAGCTACTTTTCTTTGGGTTACATAACGCATAACAGATAAAGGGTTAAAGGACCAAAACAAAGGATACAAAAGCAGAAGACCCAGCAAAAGTGGGAAAGAAAGAAATATAAGCAGTGGGCCTGAAGAGGGATTCAACCACAAAACGGATTTCAATCTACTACATCTGCGATCTGGGCTGCAAGGGATTCCCTTAGGCCATTAATAGCAATTCCAGGAAATGTATTTTAGTGGAAGTTCTCTGAACCAATCTTGTTTTTGTGGAATCTCCTGACTAACTAATGGTGCCCTCAGTTCTCTTGTATACTTCCCAAACCTATTTATGTTATTGTACTTGTTACTGTAATTGAATGCTTTTATTAAGTATTACATGGACTGATTCCAAGAGTAGTTTCTACAAAAACTAAGTTGAATTCCTAAAAAGAATTAATAAATGAGTCATTAAAAAATGTGCTGCCTAGTTAGATATGGGTGAGATAAATTGCAAAAGATAAGAGGAAAAAAATAAGTAAAAGCTGGGAGGATTCTGTATCCCATTTGCTTTGCAAATGTCTTCCAAGAGCTCCCTCAGTTTTAAAGAAACAAAATTGAAAATCATAGATAATTCATTAAGAGTGTGTTTTATTTTAGTTAACATGAAATTCCATCAGCTAAATGACCCAAGTCTTCTCTATAGGAGTCTTATTGAAAGGTTGAGTGAGATATTTCATTTGCAGGACTGCATAGCATTTGAGACATTTAGCATCTCTGGTCCACACCCACTAAATGCTACGGTGGCCACCTGAAATGATTGTCATTTCAACAATCAAAGAGCTCTCCTTGCACAGTTCCAAATGTCTCTTGTAATAAACATAATAGTTTAAGTGCCCCAGCCAAGAACTACAGCATGTATTAAAATAAAAGGCCTCTGCCCTACCTCAAAAAGTTTGGAAAATGGATTTATATTTATATGTTTTAAATTTAAAAATATATGTGTTTAAGACATATAAGTATCATTTTTTATGATTTCTGTTTCGATTGCCTGTCTGTGATTAACCAGACAGGTATTAGTCCCGATTGTTTTGGTTAAGAGTTCTTCTTCTAAATCTAACTACTTGGGGGCCTTCTGAAAAATGGGCCTGTTATAGTGCTTACACATATAATAAAAGGAATTATTGAAGGAATTGACTATTTTTAACCTGGAGAGGCAATAACTTAAAGAGACAGAATTATTGATTTCACACATATGAAGAACCATCCAGTATGAGGATAATTAAGTTTCTTCTATGAGACTCCACAGAGAATACTATTTTAGAGGTAGCTCTTAAACAAATTAAACAAAATGTAGTAAAGACAACACAGTATAATAGAAAGAATAAAAGCCTTAGTGCCAGGAAACCTGGGCATAAATTCTGGCTTCACCTTGTGTGATACGTACAAATTGTCAGGTTACTTCTCAAAGCCTCAATTTTTTTTCTCCATAAAACTATTATAATAGTATTTATCTCAAAGCATTATGAAGAATAAATAAAATAGTCTATCTCAAATTCCTAGCACAGTGTCTGGCATATATTAGATACATAATAAATGGTAGTTCCCTTCCTCAACTTCTTCCCTGTCCCTGGAGGAGTGAAGCAGAAAAAGACAATTATCTGTTTAAACACACTACCTCTTAATGTTTTAATAATTTAAGGTGTGGATAGAACTATTAAAACTCCTTCGGGATCCAATCCACACCTTGTGGCAGATACTGTTGACACTGTTCCTTACCTATCTAAAAGCCATTTACCTCTTTTTTCCCCCAGAGAGCAGCCCTCCACATTTGTTTAAGATCGGATAAATATCCTTCCGCTTCTGGGAAGGTCGACTCAGCCCCTGTCTAGGAGTTGGCCTAAATCCAGTCCTTTTGCAGCAGTTCATAGTACCTTTCAGTAACTATTCACTCCCTCCCCATGACCTCCCTGAGAAGAGAATCCTTTCCTGTCCCGTTGACTTCGGACTTGGAATGCGGCAGAAATGAGAGTGTGCCAATTCCAAGCCAAGGCTTACCTCTCAGGGAGCTCTTGAACTCAGCCACAAGGAGATACGCCCTGGGTAGCCCTGAGGTCATAAGAAGGAGACACGTGGAGCGGCTTCCCTGGCTGACCTACCAGCCTGTAGTCTAAAGCAGAGCCACCCCATCTGACCCACAGATACATGGGAGAGACATAAATGTGTATTATTGTATGTCCCTGAGTTGATTTTGTGGTGTTTGTTCAGCAGTAATAGCAACAGTTGACTGATACACCTGGCTTATGAAATATTAGTTAAAATCAGCTGAGAAGCTTCTGGGAAGTAGTTTTCCTCTCTGCTAAGAGAGAGTTGCATGAAGATAAACTCTCTCCTCAGTGCCACATCTTGACTTTGAAATAGCCAGTTTACGATCACAAAGAGAAGGCCAAGAGAATCAGAGACACCAGTCCAGAATCACTGAACCAATGAAACCAAGCAAGAATAGGTTAAAAAACCTTCCCTGGGCTAGAAGAAGAGAGCAAAAACTTTGAGATAAGCTTTGCTAACTGCAGCTGTGCATATTCAGCATAATCAACTGTTGTTTAAAACTAACCAGGTCTTTCTGTCCCTCCTGACAGTGAGCTGTCTTTCCCAGGAAATCAAGGTCCAGACATCAAGATTCAGCCTCACAAGGCCAAACGCAGGCTGAAGATGAAAACTAACCAGAAAAGTCCAGACAGTCAAGGGAAAGAAATTCAGTCTTCAAGGCAAAATGCAAGGTGGTGGGAAGGTGCCAGCCAGCACGTGCCCATGCTCCCCCTCCCTTACCTGAAACCCCAGCACATGCTCTCCCTCACAACATTTAAAACCCCTTGCCTCCCATCTTTCGGGGAGACGGGACAAATTTGAGAGTTCTCGTCTCTCAGCTGATGTCACCCGAAATAAAAACTCTTTCCTTGCCATAAGCCTGGCGTTCTAGTTTTATTTGGCCCCTCTTGTGTGGCAGGTAAAGGACCTGGGTATGTATCCAGTAACACCAATACCACCAAGCACCTTGCTTCACTTCTTGTAAAGTGACAAAATAAATCCTATTTGTTTAACCCATGATTTGTTGGGCATCTCTATCTGCAGCTGAATGTATCCTAAGTGATACGTGTCGATATTGAAACCTAGAATGACTTAACTCTAGGATTTTTACTTTTTATAACTTAAGCTAACATATTTGACAACTGCCCCAGAATTATTTCTGGTTTGTGACCAGTTGTATGTATTATGCTGTTATTTCTGACTTCACTGGCTCATTCAGTCAGTATTAGCGCTAATTCATTGGATACCCAAGCATTTAGGTTGTCCGCCTCAGGGAACCATATTCCCCATGACCATGCTGATGGATACAGAGCTTCATTCCCTTCAGAGAATCTTTCTTCACTTTCAGCGTGCACCTACTCTCCACACTGCAGTATTCCATGTGTAGCAAAGTTACTTCTTGCATCCTTTTTGATTTGGTCATCTTCCAAGGATTCTCCTGACACTCCCTGCCTCCTTACCACATCTGGGCCAAGGGAATAAAAAAGTGAGATTCCTGTGAAAAAGGGAAGGGGAAAGGAGACAAGCCCTTTCCACTGACTCCTCATTTCAGAGCTAACTGGTGCCACTAAAAGCGCGGATACTGGAGACTACCTGAATTCAGGTCCTGGTTCTGCCTCTTCCCAGCTATGGAAATATGAACAGGTTATTTCACCTCTCTTTACCTCCATTTCCTTAGAGGTAGAATAAAGATACCCATAGCATATACCTCAAAGTATTGTTACGAGGCTTAAATGAGTTAATACACGTAAAATGCCTAGTATAGTGCATAGTATGGAACAGTTATATAAGAATTGGCCAATTTTGTTGTTTCTATTAAAGCATAGAATGTTGAAACTTATAGACAGAAGGACGGACAGCATCAGGAAGGGGCAGATGGTGCAATGGGAGTGCTGGTAATATATTTTGGCTAACATACGGCATTTGGAATAATAGAGTTATAGGATCAGTGACCCAAATGTAATGCTTAAATATCCTGTACAGCATTCTCATCAAGTGAGTCTATTTTTCTTAAGACTTCTGGAGTGGGGAGCTCATTCTTTCCTGAGGTTGTTCATTTCAACAGAAATTTGTATCCATTGTAGTTTCTACTTATTGATTCTAATTTTTACTTTTTAGGGATATTCAGAGTAAGTCTAATCTCTCTTAAATGTGTAAGCCCTTTAAATATTTTGTTAGGCATCATTGCCTACCCCCACCCCTTCTGCCATAGGTCTTTTCCAGATGCAATAGTGCTTATGTATGTGCCAGCTCATCTTATGACATAGCACCTCTATTTTAACCATACACCCCGGTTAGCCTATATCCCTTTTGCGGACCCAATACTGCAGCACAAAGCACACCAGGGCAGTCTCAGCTTCTCCCTTGTCTTAGAAACCTCACTTCTGTTGATGTAGCTTATGCACTCATGAATCCCTCTGGCAGCCTCATTAACTCATTCTGCATTTACTTCCCCTATGCCTGAATTGCTACTAAACTCCAAATTCCTCTTCTGTGTTTTTTCCAACTAGAAATGAAGCTCTGATGCAGAATCTTGTTTTTATTGTTACTACATTTCCAGATCTTTTTGTATTCTGATTCTGCCATCCACTCTTTTCCATCCCACCTAGATTTCTGTCATCTGGAAACTAGATCTTTGTCATCCAAAAACTTAATAAGCTTGCCTATTAAGTCTTCATTCAACACCTTGGTAAAACTGTGGAATAGATCAGGGCATGCCACCAAAAACCTATTCAGGTTATCATTGACCCATTAATCAGCACCCCTAGTATAGATTTTTAACAAGTTTCAAATTGTACTTATCTGTCAATGAGCATTTCACAAGCGTACCTTATCAATTGTAGAAATACCAAGTCCTCAACATCTGAAAGTCCCAGAACCCTACCCCTATTAACAACAACAACAACAAATGACATTGTTTGAAAACATAACTGTCAGTATTGATCTTTTAAATGTTTATAAAGATGGATGTTAACTAGACTTATTGTGGTGATTATTTTGCAATATATACAAATATAGAATCTTTATGTTGTACATCTGGAACTAATATTGTATGTCAATTATATCTCAATAAAAAAATAAAATAAATTTGCTCTGCTTATCTATTGTTGAGTGGTAGATGGTATTTTTATTTAATCTACTTTTTAAAAAATCAGAATACATATGAAGAGTGTTTTCATGGGCAAGATCTTAAGCTTCATGCCCATGTCTTCTGTGAATGTGTAAATGCCTGGGCAGGTTTGAGGACTGATGGGACTGGCCTGCTAGATATCTATCTGCATGAAGCCTTCCCAGGAGCCTTATTAGAAGGTCAATGACTTGGTATAATAAGATCTAGCTCCAGAATTATGACCATAAGTCTTTGTGAAACTGAAGCCTACTCTTACTCAACCAAGGAGTACTCCAGATGGGAACAGAACACACCCCAAGGACAGAAAGAATTAAGCTACATGAATTTTGTCTGTGGGTGATGGCTGGATAGGAGGAGTAATTTTCTATTACAGCAATGTGTGTGTTGCTTGAATTCCCTTTTAGTTCCAGAGTCCAAGGAGAGAAATCATAGACTTCAGGAAACCATGAGTTTAAGTCTTGGCTCTACTACTTAATAGCTATGCCATAGGATCTGTTTTAAGAGGACCATTGCTAATCTCTAATGAAAAAACTTCTTAGTAAAATCCTGCAATTTTTAAAAATAACCTGGCCTTAAGTCTAGAATGGTCTGCAAGCTCCCAGTGCACCTACTCTAGGTCCTTTTGATATCTTACCTCTTTCTTCCGTAGCCTTTATTTGGGATTATAGAGTCAGAATTAAATCTCTGGACATATCCTTCTTGAGTTATATTCCATTTTAGATTTTTTTCAGAACTTTTTAAATCTGTTTTACAAAAGCCCTTAGCACATATGTGGTCATACCCAGCTTTTCCTTTGCTTATAATCACTGCTTCTGTGTCCAAAGTAGGTTTCACTCACTAAAAGTGACTCTTATAGCCCAAACTGGGACTCTAAGTTTTCTCACTTTTGAGACCAGTGACCCCTAAGGGATTGGTATGTAGGAGAGTTTTTGTTTTGGGATCTTGGAGAAATGAAAGTTTTCTGTGAAGAGATCAGAGGCAAAAAACAAGATAACAGGGGAATAATCAACCCCCACCTTAATCCCAACCAAACGAGATTGACCCCAACATACTATGTAGCCCTATGAGAAAGCAGAGTCCAACAAAGACTGTGAGAACTCTAAGTGGGGACACTCAGGGGACCAGGTGATAAGCAGCAACACAGAGTGGAGAAAAGGACACTTCCTTCACTTCGTCATGATGCACTGACACCCTCTGAGGGCTTGAGGTAGCCAAGGGAGGACATCTGTGCCTGGCAGAGTTAGCCCCATGGAGAGCTCTGCAGCTAAGGGATCCTGGAAAAGGAGCAGGAGCAGCAGGATATGAGCAGATAATTTCCTCTTGGGTTCATGATTTTTCAGGGAAGTACTTATCTTCATGACATACAGCAATACTCTGCCTTTTGTTCTAGCAGACTAGATTCTTTGAATTAGGGTTTAACCTCATCTTGGGTTCCAGTCATGGGTCCGTCTTCTTCATTCAGTAATACCCATGAGGTCATATTTACCCCACTATCCTATCAAAGCACTTTATTACCCAGTCTAAGCATTGGAATGTAGATGTAGCAATGTCTTGAGCATTGTGTCCCATTGCTGTACCAATGTTTCATCTATGAAATAGTATGCGTCTTTTCTACCAACTGTCAAAATTATATTCTCTATAATGATTAGATGGTGGGTGTTTCTATTCACTTTTTTTATAGTCAGTTTTAATTCCTCTTGAAAAGTCTAGCTAGTCTTTGGAAAAACTATTTCTTTCCAAAACTGATGATACACATTGTTTCATCATTCTTAAATCTTAAGTTATTGTCCAAAAATTCATACCTTTTTCTTTGACACCATCTGTAGAGCTAGTTAATTATCTCTTATTTTATCTTTTCTTATAAAATTTCAAACTTTAGTGGTACTAGGCAAACATTTACTGTATGTCTAGGTCCTTCAGCCTTCCGCCAGACTTTATAAATCCCTTTAGATTTTTGTTGATGGTATTCCCATGTGTTGGGATGTCCATTATCTCTCGGCTTCATGCTTACCCCTCTATATCCTTCTCTTTACCACAGTAGTGGGAAGACTGCAAAATACATTTGACAAAATTTCTCGCCAGCTAGCATCCAACAGAAGCAGGAGATGGAAAGCTGGAGGAAAGGAGAGGCCATCTTCATGATTCCTGCTTGCATCTGTTTGCATCAGTGGCAGCATCACCAACCACATCAGCAATAGCAGCAGCAGGGGCAGTGATGGTGATGATAGCAACTGTAATATTAGCAGTGTTGGGAAGAACATGACGCAAGAGTGGCTAGTGAGTGCCTGACCTTGAGGTGCTGCCCAGGCAGCAGTGTCCCAGTGGAAGCAGCCTCAATGGCACAGTGTTCATGGACTCTGGGGAAACACATTTTCCCTTTGTCCTCCAGCTCCTGGTATGGTAGTAGTTGAGTGTAATTCCCAATCTTTGGACAAGCTAATCTTTCTTGTTTTGCTCCTCTAGCCCATTCCAATACTTCTGTAACAGATTCCTTACATTAAATTCCCTCTCTGTCAAACACCTAGATCTGTTTCTGTTTTCCTGGTTGGGCAGGGACTAATGTCCACTGCTATGAATCAGCATGTGTGTGTAACAGTCAGCAGATGTGGTATGCCCTAGAAAGCATTTCATCATATCCTGGGAAACATTCAAGGAAGATTCAATTGACAATGTCAACTCTACAGTACAACTGTTCATCAACTCTCAGGAGAGAATCACTAACCTCTTGGATCCAGTGAGAGGTTTTGAGGTATTTACGGGCATTTACAGACTCTTGTTTGTGCCACGTTTATTCCCCAGAAAGTCTGCATTTAAATTATTGAAAAAATGCAAACTTTTTGTGTCTGTTGAGTCTTTCATTTCTTCTTTAACCCATGCAATTCATCACTGTTATCTCCTTGTTTTTTTCTTTACCTTAACCTCCTAAGAATTTTGAATTTATAGTTTTCTTTTGGTATTTCTTCTTCCATTTTCTCTAGGAACTCTTCATCTTTACAGATAAGCTGGCATTCAGAAGGAGGATTCTCAAGAAAGAAAGGAAGTCTGTAGTCATAATGCTAGCCAGAAGAAGGGATAATGTTGTCCTTATGAGTCAGGTTAAAACATGAAGCTTATGCTGACGAGGTCGATGTGGGCAGGAATCTTGTGCCATAGGTCCATTATCATCTTTTGTAGCTCTGTCCAAAATCAAATATGGAGAATGTCTTACTTTTCAAAAAAAAAGAACATATTTTGAACTATGGGACAATTCCGTAGATTACCAGAGTCATATTCATGTACCTCTATATTTAGGAACTGTGCCTTCATCATTATGAGCAATCGAGATGGGGGCTACTGACTCCGAATCTGGGAAATATTCATGTAATGGTCTGTTGCTGTGATGGATTTCTTGACCTTTAATAATCAGCCTCTCTGTCTCCATGCACTTTCCTCCCCCATGTCTGCACATAACACAGATAGGGTAGATTTTAAAGTTGACGCTTGATTAGACACAAAATTAGGAAGAAAAAAACTGTGCAGTTGAATGTTGTCCAGAAGCAAGGAAAGGCATGCAGCCAAATTTCCCCAGCTCTTTGTTTCATCACATGATGTTGCTTGGATATCAGCTTATCAACAGACTGAATTTCCACTGCCACCACCGCATGAAGAAAGAGACCTTGCAAGAAAACTACATTGAATACGAATACCAGCTTTTAAAAAGGGGAGATTACAATACAGGGTAAGTTTCTTTTAAGCAAATCTGTCTTTTTGTTTCAGATGTGTTATTTTGTAGATTTTTCCTCCCTGAATTTCCCAAGCATTTTAATCAAACTTCATCAGATATAGACCACTTGAATAGGTAAGATGGATTTCCTCTACAATAGCCCAAGAAAAACACACATGAATTGTTGCCACAAGAAAGATTGACAGTCACTTCCTTATGCTATTTGAGGAAAGAAGAAATCTTTCCAGCTTTGAAGACTATTTATGCTCTGTTCTACAGATCTGGAAAGTGGAAGGAGGGATATTGAGATGATTTGAGCATAGGATAGAGTGTAGGCTTTTATCACAGAGGATATTAAAAGAGTATATCTTGGTTGGTACGGTTTCTGGAGTGCATGTTGAAGGAAAGTGGTATTAAATAAAATATTTATAGTTTAATTTATAAGTTTATATCGTGGAAACAGGACACACAGAGATGTTGACTGATGTTTTCCTAATAAGTTTCTCTTCTGGAAGATCTGAGCCTTAGATCTGTGAACTCAGAACCAATCAGAGTCTTCTCACATGTTAAAATACTTCTTAAGTGTGTGTATGTGTGTGTGCTCATATGTGTGCATGTGCCTGAGCATAAAATAGAGGAAGGGATGGGACTGGCCCAGTGGCATAGTGGTTAAGTTCGTGCACTCTGCTTCGGTGGCCCCTGGGTTCGCAGGTTTGGATCCCGGACGAGGACATACGCACTGCTTATCAAGCCATGCTGCGGGCGGCATCCCACCTATAAAGTAGAGGAAGATGGGCACGGATTCTAGCCCAGGGCCAATCTTCCTCAGCAAAAAAAGGAGGATTGGCAACAGATGTTAGCTCAGGGCTAATCTTCCTCACACACACACAAAAAAAAAAAAACAGAGGAGGGAAGAGAGAGTAGGAACTGGCATAAAGTGAGAGCATTCTGTACTCACGATCTCAGTTAATCAAACAACCCCATGAGGTAGGCGTTGACAAGGGTGAAGGAGTGAGCAGAGGGGAAAATGCTAGGGGTTTCCACTCTGTGCTATGGCAATCCTATTCCAATATGTCTATTCTTCCTTGATTGTTAAATGTTCTATTATTATATACACCTCAGATTCTAAACCCTAAACCACATGAAAAGGAGACTTACTCATAGCAGGTGTGACTCCCTCATTTTGTATCTTTGTCAGGCAAATAATAAGAAACACTGCTAGGTTTAATAGTTTCTTGTATAGTACAGTGCTGCAAAATTGCAGGTCTAAATGTGCAAGAAATGGAGAATGATGTAAAAATATACTATTCTGCCACGAAAAATCATATTTTCAAGGAATATTTAATGAGATGGGAAAGTGCACAACACAGAGTATGAGCTCCCTTTTCTAAAACCACACATGATGTACACAGAAAACAAAGAATAAAAGCAAATTAATCAAATGCCAACAATAGTTACAGACAGTTAGATTATGGATGATCTTATATTCATCAATTCTTCAATTTTTAAGATTTTCCAAATTTTCCAAAATGACATATGTTACTTTTAGAATCAGATAAGATAATAAACATTATTTGACATTATCAAGAAATAACTGTTGTGACGCGGTATGGCTCTACAACCCACCTGTTCCAAATGCAGAGTGAAGCAGAAAGACAAAGGGCTCTAAATTGTTCCTTCCATTAATAAAGGGTGAGAAGAGGGAGAAGTGCAGTCTGGTGAGGTCCAACTACTTAGAGACGTGAGAAAATTTCTTATCTCTTGAAATAAATGACATTTATCTATGTATCTGTTTACTTGCTTTCTTGTGTACATCCCCAAAATTGGTTGAACAAGATAAATTTTTATGCTACATTTTGTTGTTCCTTGGAAGTACAGGATAAAGAATGGGAGGAAAACGGAAAAGACAACAAAAGCTTCAGAACGTTCCACAGATTCCTCGCATTCGAGTCCCTCCCTCTGCTTCCGACACTTCATTACTGAAGGTACAACATACTTTCACAGATGGAGAGACCTTGTCTGTCTCTTCTTCAAACCTTAAGGACTTCTCCGGTCTTTGCTTACCCAGCATTAGGGAGAACATTGGGCCCAATGGAGGCCCACAGTGCGTGTTGACGGCGTGTATGAGTGAATGAATGAGCACTTGGATCATCTAATCCTATACCCATCCCATTTCAGGGGCTCCAGTAGATGGTCACACCTTCGTTGCTGACCCATTATCAGTGGTGGGAAACTCCCTGATTGGCCACATTGTGGCTCCCAGCTGGAGAGCTCTGTTATCTTCTTTCGGTCAAAGTTAGTTAAAGCCATTCTCACAAATATTCTTTGTAAAAATTTTGATTCTCTTTCATTCCCTCAAGCAACGGGATAAGAATATTAGGAATGCTACCTGGTACTTCTCATTTAGGAAGTTGAGAGTTCTACTAAGGAAAGAAGGAGGCATTTCTTTTTCCCTCATAAAATAAAACCATTAACTTTTAAGGTTTTGTCTTATATAATGGAAACTCCCATTACACTTTGGAGATTTGTTCTTGAAATTGGCTTGCAATTTTCATGTTACATTGTTCTCAATCATTTGAAAAGGTTTAATTAGGAATCCATTCTCTTCTTCAAATATGTTATCTTTTTTTTTTTTTTTTTTTTGTGAGGAGATCAGCCCTGAGCTAACATCCACCAATCCTCCTCTTTTTTTGCTGAGGAAGATGGCCCTGGGCTAACATCGGTGCCTATCTTCCTCCACTTTATATGGGACGCCGCCACAGCATGGCTTACCAAGCAGTACTTCGGTGCACGCCCGGGATCCGAACCAGCGAACCCCGGGCCGCCGCAGTGGAGCGCACGCACTTAACCGCTTGCGCCACCGGGCCGGCCCCTCAAATATGTTATCTTTTAAAACATCTAATTCAGAAACTGCAAAGCGGAAATGATGTCTCAAATTGTGAGGAACTGGTTCAGCTACTTTCACTCTGGATATAGTTTCGATGTCAAGTTTAAGGTCTTTAGACCACCTCCCCAAAAAAATCTGACTCACAGATTTCAGCTCCACATAAAATTTTTAGCAGATAAAAATTATTTTACTTTTATATATAATTATCTTATGTTTAGTTTTTATTAAATGGTCATCAACTAATTTTGAAAATTCCGTCATTGTTTTGAATTTTTCGGCCTAGGGTGAACTTATTTTATCTTGAGTTTTCTAGAATGTTGATGCTGTCTCAGTTTCCCCATCTGCATATAATAAGCACTTAAAATACGTTAGGTATATAATAGTAATTATAGTGCAGGCCTTCTTGTTCCTCCCTAGCACTACATGGTAGCCTTCTAAATGGTCTCTACCAATGGTTTGTCTTCCTTTAAGCCCATTCTCCACAGCAGGGCCAGAGTAATCTTTCTAAAATGCAAATCTGGTCAGTTTAAAGTGTGACATTTTGGGTTGGAAAATTCTTTGTTGCAAGGAAGTGGGAGGCTGTCTCATGCACTGCAGGATATTCAATAGCAACCCTGGCCTCTATCCACTGAATGCCAGTAGTGTCCCTCCCCTCTTCCACCATTTGTGACAGCCAAAAATTTCTGCAGACATTGCTAAATGTCCCTTTGAGGTCAAAATCACTCCTGTTGAGAATCACTGCCTTAAATAAAGACCTTCAATGGCTCCTCATATAAAAGGTAATCCTTAAATTCTTAACATAGCATAAAAGGCTTCCACGATCTTCTCCTGTCTAACTCTACAGCCTTTTCTGGCTTAGATTCTATGTTCTGGCTGAAGTAAAGAAAAAGTCTGGTTCTAATATATCCAGATATTTTGTGCCCCATAAGAAAATTTGTACCACTTTCTCTCACTAATTAGCCTTACTTTTTTTTCTAGTCCAGTGGTTCTCAAATTTTAGTGTGCTTGTATCAGAATCACCTGGAGGGCTTGTTACAACCCAGAGTGCTGGGCTCCATCCCCTAGAGTTTCTGATTCAGTTGGTCTGGGATGGGGCCTGAGAAGGTGCAGGTCTAAGAATCTCCCCAGGTGATGCTGATGTCCTTTGAGAACCAGCATTCTAGTCCTTTAGGAGATTCCTCCTCACCCTTAAGACTCAGAGATGTTGGTCATCTCATTTAGGAAGCCTTCCTTGACTGCTGCAGGCAGAGTTTGTTTTCCTTCTGTTTTCACAGCACCTCTTTACCAATGATGTTGGACCCTGATCACATTTCCCATCTACTCATCTATCTATCTCCTCCGCTTACTGAGAACTCTCAGTGGAAAGTTCTCTTTTACCCATTCAGAAGCCTGGCATATTTCAGGCCCTGTGTAGATTCTCATAGCCTACCTTCCTCAATAAGGATTATAATAGATCAATAAAAAATTTAAAAATCCTTGGATCTCCCTCAGCCCAATACTTCAACCTACTTACCTAGAATCTTTTGCTTACTCATTTTCACCATCACACAGGCCAGTAGAAGACTGTCTAAGTAAACTAAGGGAGGAAACTACTGAATTGTTGTTTCCGTTTGTTGTGTGTATATGTATATATGGAGAGAGAGAGAGAGAAAGAGAGAGAGAGAAGCATCTTATTTCTTTGGAAGTCAGCTTTGAATACATCACACTCTTAATCCTATAGAATGCCACCAGCTCATCAAAATCCCCTGCTCCACTCTAATAGGACCTAACCCAAGGGCAACAGCGCTACTTTTACAGCATCATGAGGATTTATGACTCTAGGCCCCAGTGGGAGGCCCTGCAGACCCGCTATATTCACAGCCTTCAGCACCAGCAGCTTCTCGGTAAGTTTAACTACCTGATCTGAACCAGGCACCTTAGAAAGGGACTCTTGCTGCAGCTGGAAGTCAAGTTTCCAGATAAATTATTCAAGAAGAATGGCCTCTGCCAGCGTGCTATTTTATCAACATGGTTGGCAGGCCAAGTTCAAAAATTATTATCCCTGACAATAGAAAGCAAGGTTTTATGAGCAAATTAAGAGGGTTTAAAGAAATCAGAGTATGGGGGCAGGCCTAGTGGCATAGTGGTTAGGTTCACGTGCTCTGCTTCAGTGGCGTGGGGTTTGTGGGTTCGGATCCCAGGTACGGACCTACACAGTGCTCATCAAGCCATGCTGTGGCAGCAATCCACATACAAAATAGAGAAAGATTGACACAGACGTTAGCTCAGGGCCAATCTTCCTCACTAAACAAAATGAAAAGAAAAGAAATTGGAGTGTGGATTGTTATAAAATGTCAACAACTATCTGAGATTTATAAGAACTTGATCTAGTAGAAATGGCAATGGGCTTAGGCAGATGGTCTAGGCTCAAACCACAGCTAGCCCCTTGCTGGTTGTGCAAACTCAAAGGGTTGGTTTACTCACAACAATAATAGTTATATTTATTGAGCATTTACTGTGTTCCAGACATTGTGCTAGGAGCTCTACATGTAATATCTCAGTTTCTCCTCACTTTATGGTTATGGAAAACCACAGATCAAGCAGATTATATAACTTGATCAGATCATAAATGTCATTTAGGACTGTCACCTCCAGAGATCACATATTTTCACCCTCATGTTTTGCTGTCTCTCTTCTACCAACCTCATGGGATTTTATGAAGTGCAAATGAAATAATGGTTGTGAAAGATTATAGATTATAGCAACAACCTACTGAGAGGTGTAATTGTTGTTAAATCCCTTTTCTTCTAGGAAAGGTTGTCAGTCTCCAGCTAGCCTCTATTGCACTCTTCTCCTAACTCCCATAGAGCTTTTTTTTTTGTAAACCACTCACTTGGCCTTAGTACATCTACCTTATATTGTCTTTCCTGTATTTGCACAAAAAGAAGACATGGTTTTTGCAAATGATTTAATAACAAGAACAACAATAGTTATCTTTAATTAGAGCTTCCTATATACTGGGCACAGTTCTAAGTCCTTTGAATATATTGTCTTATTTAAAACTCAAACACCCTCTACATGGTAGGTGCCTTTATAACTCACATTTTACAGAAGAGCAAATTAAGACATGGATAAGTTAAATAACTTGACCAGGGTCATGCAACTAGTAAATAGCAGAGCTGGGATTCAGCCTGGTCCCCATGATTGTCTGAAGTATTGCAGAAGCATCATCTACGAGCTTTGTTTGTAGCATAAAATTGCATAGAAGCCAACAAAGCCAGAAGCAGAGATATTCAATGTTTAGTGCACATAAAATCCACCTGTGTATGTTATTAAAATGCAGATTTCCAGGCCTAACTCTCTGAGTTTCTTATTCGGAAGGTCATGGAGTAGAGCCAGAAATCTGCATTTTTAGAAAGCATTATTAAATGTGGCCTCAGCCAGATGATTCTGTAGTAGGTGGTCTGCAGACTACACTTTAAAAAAACTGAGAGAGATTGAATATATTTGTTTCTGGTTTGAAGAAAGTTTTGATATTGAAGATAAGCAATTCACGTGAAGATTCCTCATGGCTCTAGTCCCTCTCCAAATGATTTGTCGTGTTAATCAACAACTAAGTATTTATTAACTTATTGAATGAGAAATACAAGGAAAGAAAAATATACTTCCTGTCCTCAAACATCATATAATCTGGGCATGCTACACATAGTTTTTTCTACCCTGTAAAGTAGAAGAAATTTTGTGAATATGTGAATATTTGAATATGTGAATATTTGCAGTGTTGTTTGCTTATTTGTTTTGTAAAATTGTTGACTTTGACGTTTCTCTCATTTCTTTCCCCTAGGCTATATTACTGCACAGGAGGCTTTGGCTTGTGCCGCTGTACTTAGAGAGTCAACCAAAAGAGCCTCAGCCAAGGTACCTCCTCAAAGAGCGGTCTCCCGGAAGGCTTCGGCCATGACAAGAACCTGGCCATCAGCACTCCCTGTGTCTGTGGTTCGATCCAGGGTACAAAGCACAGGGCTCTGATCCCTCAGGAACCGAGGCTTTGCACACACTCTGAAACATGTAGTTTGCCCATGTACCCCTGGCACCTAGCGGGTGCTTAGTGCATATTTGTTGAATGAGAATGAATAAAAGAATAACTTCTAATACAAACCCACACCTAGAAATAATCTTTCTTTCATTCGCATAAATATTATCAGCAAAAACAAGTTGAGAGGCTTAAGAGCAATGGAGCTAAGAGTAAACAAGACTTTCACTCCAAATATAATCTGTAAAGTGAAATGACTTTTGAAGCTTTCAAAGTAAAAGCTTCCTTTGAATGAGAACAGCCAGAGAAGGCCCAAGAACAGCGAAAGGGAATGAGTGACCAGAGGTGCAAGGTCCTCTGTCACTAGGTGACCGTTCCCTATAAGCCACCCACTGCATATATTGAAAATACGTAGACCAACACAGAGGTAACACTGAGCATACAGGGCTTCTGGAGCCATATCACCTCAGCGGCAACTGGACTGTGTATTTCCATGTCCTCCTTCCTCTCTTCTTCCCCGTCAAGCAACAGCATTCAACTTGACCTAAATCTTCTGGTTCTTGCCTGACTCAATCCCTTTGCATCATCTTGAAACTTGGACTTGTCAACATGCCACAGCTGGGTTCATTCTACACAGTTGTATTTGACCTTGATTTGGGTAAGAGAGTTCATGCCTATACCTTCCCCTGGCAGCTTAAGATAAACTCTCAGAAGAACAAGAAATAACCCCAAAGAACTAGTCTCAAGTCTAACCATTCCATGGCCTTAATGGTTTTAAGCAAAGCACACGAGACCATACAAATAAGCAAAAAATGAGATAACAGTGAGTCAGATCATCATACAAATGGTATAGTATGATATTAGCTATATTTAATAGTTATTTTCATCACTAATGATTTTCTTGTGTGTCAAAAATTAGTCACCAGTGCTCACATAAAGTCAAAATAAAAAATGCCTTTTCTTCATGTTCTTTCTAAATGTTCAACCTCCTTCCCTCATTCAAATCAGCCAAGCACTTGGTCATGCTCATAAAAGGAGTTAGTTAAGATGGAATATAAACTTACTTGACAGGGATGTGCTAACATTGATCTGAAAGGAAGATTCTGCACTACTACCAGAAGAAAAATAAAACTCATTGATGATTATTATTATCTTCTCTCTCTGCAACCATTAACATAGAAGATATAAAAGTTGTAATGAGATTCTGAAAACTCCCAATACTGGTTCTGAGATTTGGTCTGACTGTTTTTGGGAGGAAGCACGGGCGTGGTTGGCCCACTAGTCTGACAGGAAGACTTGGGAAAGTCAATACTGACCTTGCTGGGTTCATGCACTTAATCATAAAGAAGCTTCTTGACCTCTGCAAATCCGCACCCTGACTCAATACTCTAAGTAGCTTTAAGGTTGTAAGTTAAAAATCATTAAGTAGGCTTAAAAGAAGAAAAAAAATTCAAATGGAACTGGAGGTACCTATAGGATTGCCCTCTGGAGGTAGAGAGGTTTGTGGTAGACTAACTTGTACTGTACTAGCCTTCCACTGTTTCCACATGGGGCTTTTATCGCTTTGAACTTCTTGCATGCACTTTTATCTTAGACTTTTTTGGATAAGCAAAGATATTTGCTGTACAAGCCTTGGTGCATGATGCAGAATATCAAGGAGGCCATTTATGATTCTGAGCTGCAATCCTGCATCACAAATTTCAGAAGCACCTTGTTTACAATAGAAGCTTTTAAGAGCTAATTGGCAGGTGAATCTCACAGGCCTGTAAGAGGGACGAATAGATCTAAGTTGGTGCAGAAAGTCTCACTTGTTGACTCTCCCTTCAGAAAAGACAACGCCCTCCCTCTTGAGCCCCACACCCAAAGCTTATGAGGAATATGATTGGTTATGGTGCTAGAAGAAAGGTGCTCACCTGGAAGGACGCTGAGAAAGATGATCAAAGGAGAACAGAGGGCAACCTGTAACTTTTAGGAAAGTCTACTACTTGGACCTGTTGGAACATTGCTTGCTCTCACAAAGTCACTCTTAAACTTAAAGTTCTCAAGATCAGTGACCATTTCACCTGAAATTACTAGCACCTAGCACAGTGCCTGGTCTGTGGTGGGCAATCAGTAATACTTGCTGAATGATAATGAAATGTTCAAAAAGTCTGCAAATCAGACTGGCCTCTAACTTTGTGATGTTATTCTACGGTCCCAGGAAGCCACAACTACTGATGAGGAGTAGCAGTAGTTTATCAAGGACAGGGGATAGGAGCAGTCAATCCCAGGTGCAGGCAAAAGGGCACATTGTCTGTGAAGAATTTTAAAACAATAATAAAGCTGACTAAAAGTTGGTCTGCTTTCTATTATCAGCATGAGCCAGCAATTCTAAACAATATCAGTGATAAAATATTCCTCTCCCCAAAATCTTTTATTGGTCTAAGTTCTAAACAATTGCTGAGGTTACTGTTGAGTTTTAATAGTATATATGTAAGCTTCAAAGTAGCACATTTTTATTGCTCTTCCTTTAATAATCATTTTATTCTGCATGGAAAGTAATTCAGAGAACTCCCAACCCACACAACATGAGCTCACATATCTCCAACCACAGTAGTACTATATATTCTTGCATTTAAACAGTAGTTTTGAAATGAACGATGATTACACTGTGATTGTAAAGACAAGAAACAGAACTTGAATTACTTTCATTCTTTATTCTATGTGGACACTTAGCATTTTTCTTTTTAAAATAATTTTATTGAGTTAGAATTTATATGCAATAAATACACTCAATTAAAGTTCAACGAGTCTTGACAAATGTTTACAGTCACATAACCACCACCACAATCACGATATAGAACATTTCCATTACCCCCCAAATTTCCTTGTGTTCTTTTGTAGACAATCTCCCTGCCCAAACTCCAGCCCACTGGAATCACTGATCTGCTTTGTATCACTACAGTTTTGCCTTTTCTAGAATTTCACATATTTGGAATCAGAATATCTAGTCCTTTTTGTCTGGCTTCTCTCATGTAGCATGATGCTATTGAGGTTCATCATGTTGCATTTATCAGTAGTTTGTTTCTTTTCACTGCCAAGTAACATTCCATTGTATGAACACACCACAATTTGCTTATCCATTCACTAGTTGATGAACATTTGAATTGTTTATAGCTTTGGACTATTACACATAAGTCTGCTATAAATATTTTAATGTAAGCCTTTGTGTGAATATAAATTCTAATTTCTCATGGATAGATATCTAGGAATACGGTTACTGGGTCACAGGGTAGATTTAGGTTTAACTTTATAAAATATTGCCATAGTGTTTTCCAAAATGACCTCATCATTTTGTATTCCCACTAGCAACGTATAAGAGCTCTTGTTCCACTTGCAACATCAGACATTTAAATTTTTGTATTCTAGTGACTGTGGCTGCTGGGCAGAAGAGAACTTGGATGTGTGGAAGATAGTGTCAATACTAATTATAGTCACCTTACTGGGAACCATGGCAAATTTCAGGAAAGGAGGTCATGATAGACATGAGGGTGGTGATGGCAATAATCTTGAAAATGTAACACAAGAAATTTCAAAGTTTAGCTGTCAACCTTGATAAAGCAACTCTCCAGTTTATTTTTAGGGGAGGAAAGGTTGGAGGAGGTGAGAAAGAAGAAAAAGAAGCAACCTCTGCAGAAAGGATCATCCTTGCCAAAATTGTAATATGGGTTCAGTGTGTCCTCAGTAACTTCTCACTTTTCTTTGTTTACATTGTTCTCCAGGTTCAGCAACCAACACCCCACCACCACCACCACCAAAATCTTTATGCACTGTATTGGTTGTGTATTGCTGCATAAAAAATTACTCCAAAACTTAGTGACTTAAAACAACAATATTTACTATCTCATAGTTTCTGTGGTCAGGAATTTGAGCATGGCTTAGCTGGAGCTTCTGGCTCAGAGTCTCTCACAGAGCCAGAAGACTGCAATCAAGGTGTCAGCTTGGTTATGGTGGTCTCATCTGAAGATTCAACGGGGGAAGGATTCACTTCCAAGTTCACTCTTGTGCTTGTTGGCAGAATTTAGTTTCTTGGAAGCTATTGGACTTAGTGCTTCAGTTCTTTACTGGCTGCTGTCTGGAGGCCACCCTCAGTTCTTGCCACATAGGCCTCTCAATAAGGCAGCTCACAAATTGTGACTTGCTTCGTCAGAGTTAGAAAACAAAAGAGAGAGAGAATGTATAGTAGAACTTACAGTCTTTTATAGCCTAATCTTGGAAGTGACATCCCATCACCTTTGCTATGTTCTACTCATTAGAAACAAATTACTAGGTCCAACCCACACACAAGAGTAGTGAATTTCACAAGAGCAAAAATAGCAGAAGGTGGGGATCATTGGGAACCATTTCAGAAGCTGTCTACCAAAGCCAAGACTAGAGTGAAGTGAGTGAGGTGCTGAGGGTGTAAAATAGAAGGAAACACTCTTTCCTGCATGACCTTGAGACTGAATCCTATGTAGTCCCTCCCTAGACGCCTCATTGCCACACTTCAGTCTTGGCCCCTCTGTCTAAAACATGCACCCAACATCTTTATGCTGACTTCTGATATCACCCAATTGGGACTCCCTGCATAGACACCTAGTCTGAGCCTGCCTTCTCAGACACCTGTCCCATGCTGCACACTTTCTTCTTGCCATGATTCTCTCTTAAAACTGAGCTATTTTGTGTTCTAATCTTCCAACATGCTGTTAGAAAAAAAAATTATTTCAGACAAGCCAAAGACATTCAATAATTAATACCTAATTCATGTGTAATCTTTACATTTAGAGCAGTATTTATCAAAATACAATCCATATACCAGACCCATTGAGGATGCTTAAAGAAAATGCAAATTCTTGGGTCCTATCCTAGACCCAGTGAACCAGAATCTCAGAGCTAACATCCTAAGGGATACTCACACTTACTAAAGTGTGATAGCCCTTTGCATTTAAGGAGTGATTTCAATAGTCATAACACTTTACCCCTAATAAACTGAGTTTCTGTTTGGAAAATTTGGCAAAAATTTAGTGGCAAGGACTGCATGATGAAAGAGGCTTTTAGGGTAGAGAAACTATCTCCTTAATAACCTTCAATAACCCGTGTAAATAAATTGCTTGTTATTCTTACTCACGGCCAGGTCAAACCTAGGGTATTTTATGACAGTTCTTGAATCTACTATAATGATTTTTTTCCTAGACTTGGTATTACTAAATATGCATGACATTTCCACCGAAATGAATCCTGACTTGGTTTTCCCTCCCATTTCCTATTTCGTGACAAAGGCCATAGGAACATGTCCAAGAGTTCCTGCACCTTTTCAATTAAAATGAATTGTTAATTGCATCAGTGCTTGTAGAGAAAATCATTATATCAGCCTCATTGACTCTGCTTTCCCCCCTAAATTACAGTCTGTTGCCTGAAAGTAATCAATCTTTTTGTTGGAAATCTATCCCTTGTCTGTCTCCAGAGAATTGTCCCTCACTTTTCTCCACATTAGGGCTATCGGACTGTGCCAGTTGTACAATGGGTTCAGTCAGGTCAGTAGTAGAGGAAATCCCTGTAGCTACTGGAGATCACAGCTTGGGTGCAGGGTCAGAGGCAATTACCCAACTGTAACTGAGCCAAACACTCAGACACTACATGTGAGTTCCCAACATCCTCCTGGCTCATGGAGCATGGTAGACCTGAGGGGAAATAAGTACCTGTTTATAAACGGAGGGTTCTAGAGAAAAGAATTTCCTACTTTAAAAACAATGTAATAGTCCTGAAGGATGATCTAAATGACAAGGTATCATAGAAAGTCAGTGATGTTTCAGAAGCCCAGCCTTGTACAAGAAAAAAAATCACACCATTGTAAATATATTACTTATTTAAATTCAGTAAGCTATTATAGAATGTGTTGCACTGTGTATTTATGTAAATAAGGAAAGATCAGAAGGTAAAGTGCCATAAGGCAGGGGTCTGTTTGAAGCACATCTAAGATTGGGTGGAGAGGGAGGGATTGGGGAGGAGGGGGAGGCTGCTGGTGGGTTAAATGGTGTGTTAAAGGCAAGGAGTTGGTGTAAAATGGGGCTCCTAACTGAAGAGTCGGAGAGCTGAAAAAGCTGAGAGATATGTCTAATGGGCTGGGACCAAGATGATGGAAATGTTAGCCAAGAAACACGTGAAGCCGGACAAGGAGTTAATTAAGATCAAAAGAATACATGTATAATCTATGTATGTTAAATGACCTTCAATTTTGGGAAGAGAAAGTCAGGTATTTAGCTTCAAGCTGTCAGGTCTTTTCTGCAAAAAAGAAGGGTATTTAGATTTTGCTTCCAGTTCTAATATGTGAGTTTTTTTTCCCCACACCAAGCAATTCTCGGACACTAACTGGGTGTCCCACAAATTCAACTCAATTCTGATACTATCAACTTGGAGATAGCATCAGATTTCACAGGCTAAGAGCTCAGTCCTACAAGATTGTCCTCCACTTCAGATGCCAGTCACAAGTTCAGGTTGCCACCTGTGCTTCTGAATGACTGGCTATAAATCAGAGGTTCCCATGAACCCCTCCCTGGGTTTGATTAACGTGCTAGAGCAGCTCACAGAACTCGGGAAAACATTTACTTATTAGATTACCAGTTTATTATGAAAGGATATAATTCAGAAACAGCCAGATGGAAGAGATGCATAGGGCAAGGTATGGGGGAAAGGGCTCAGAGCTTCCATGTCCTTTCCAGGTGTGCTAATGTCCCCACACCTCCACGCGTTCTCCAACCTAGAACCTCTCTGAGCCCCATCCTTTTGGGTTTTTATGGAGGCTTCTTTACATAAGCATGATTGATTAAATTGTTGGCCATTGGAGATTGAATTCAATCTCCATCCCCTCTCTCCTCTGTCCTGGGAGGTGGTGGCGGGGTGGAACCGAAAATTCCAACTCTCTAATCATAGGGTTGGCTACACTAGCTCCTTAGGTGCTTTCCAAAAATCATCTCATTAACATAACCGAAGACACTTTTATGGCTCTTATCACAGGAAATTCCAAGGGTTTTAGGAGCTTTGTGCCAGAAACAGGAGGAAGAGCAAATGTATATTTCTCATTATAAATCACGGTATCACAGGCACACACAAAAAAAGAAAGTTATTTTAGAATTTAGCATAATTCTTAGGATAACCTACATAGTTGAAACAAGTATTTTTTTAAAACTTTACATATGATTTCAAAATTATACTTTTATGATTAAGTATCTCATTGGTGAGATGGACTACATTAAGTGTTCTTCTTATGCTATTTAGTCATTTATATGTTTACATATTTGCACTACCTGGGAGCTAGTGGGAATAATATTCATTAACTATTATGTTTACAAGCAATTAGGTGTGGCTCAAGTGCAGAGCATATATACACAGGTAGTGGGAAATAAGTCCAGGAAGAAATTATAGCGTGGTCATAGAGAAACTTTAATAAAATTTAATTGGCAGACAATAGGGAATCGCTGGAGTTGTTTTTAGTATGACCTTGGCTTGAGAGAATGTTAGGAGGATAGATTTCCAATAATGGGCAGGATGAATCAGAGAAGAAGAGGAAGAAGTCAGGAAACAATTTAGGAGTCTGTCCCAAGATTTCAGGAGCAGAAATGAAGAGTGAACTCAGGAATGAAATACAAGGAACAAAAGCAAAAGAGCTGGTGACGGAAGGATCAGTGACTCAGCTGGGTGTGACAGAAGAGATCAGGGGTGTTACCGAGACTCGAGTGAAAGCACAGGGCAAATGACCCTCAGAAGAAGAGCTGACCTGGCAGCCGGTGAAATATTGTCTGGCTTTGGACAAGTTGAGTCTCTGGGTTTCACAGGCATTGGCATAGACCAAGAGGTCAGCCCTGGGGGTGGAGATCCCCAGGGAAAGAGAGCAGAGAGGTTCGAGAACCGAGCCAGGGACAGCACCCGGGGAAGGGGCAGGGGTGTGCAGCGTGAAGCCCTAGAGGAGAGCAGTGTGCTTGAAGAGGATCATTCAGAAAGACAGGAAAGCCAGCCTCACAGAGGTCAAGAGAAGAGAGAAATTGAAAAAAGGAAGGGCTAATGCCTGCTTGAGGCAGATAAAGACTAAGATATGGCATTAGGGTTGCCTGTTAGAGCCTGTTGGTGACCTTAGCAAAGCAGTGTCATTCAGGCACGCGGGCAGCAGCTGGACTGTAAAAGGTGAGAGGCTGGGGTGTTATGAGAGCACAGGGAGCTGCAGAAAGAATCCAGAGTTTCAAGCCATGTAAAAAATGCTTGGTCGGCATCTATTCATGTTTCTGTATTTCTCATTCTACTTAGCCTTCCTAGAAATTTCTATTTGAATCCCATTTTCTCCATTCACTTATATAGAGTATTTCCCCTCCACCACAATGGAGGGCATTTTCAAAAGCTGATACCAGCTGAATGTGTTAATGGAGTCTCATGATGAAATTCTATCAGGCAGAGCATATTGTTATTGCAATATATCTTATTACTCTATTAGTGCATGTTATAAAATATATACTTAGGAACAATTATGACTACAATTTGATATATCCAGTCCGTTGATGTAGGAATTTGGAGCAACAGAGCCGTTTTTAGTAAAGAAATTGAGACGAGTAAAGGTGAAATTCGAAATTCTATAGCATGTGTGAAATGAAATGATCCATTTTAAAGACTGGATATAACTATACTACCATAGATACACTTCCTTTTAGGACAAACCATTTCATTTATAACAGTTAAGAATACATTGAAGCTAGAGAATTAAAGTCAGATAAAAATCTCTCAACAAAATGTCAACTGTTTCATCCGCAAAGAACAGCAGGAAGCTTTCTTAAAAAAAGCCTCTTCTTTTTTGACTAATGGTTTAAAACCCATGCTAATTGCAGTAAATGTAAGGGATGATGATAGTCAGCACTTTAAAAATGAGAAAATGAATGATTTACGATGCAAACTGTATAAAAAATCTAGTCCCTGTAGAAATTATCAAAGCCAAGAAATACATGAGGAGAGGGGGAGGACAATAAAAGTTGGCGCAGAAGAGAGATACAGGGAAATTTTTATACGGAGAAAAAGATAAATCAATTAAAGCAGGAAACATGCTGTTTATTGTGATAAATCATATTAATAGAATTCTTCTGAACAGGATATTCAGTTGAAGGAAAGAGAGGAGATCTATAAATAAACCAGGGTTTTAATTGACTGCCTTCACTTTGAGATGCAAGAAGACAGTGCCACACATTCACAGCTGTGTCTGTACCACCGCTAACAAACGCTTTGGCAGGGAACGCCGTGTGCAGCACTGTGTATGAGCGTGCCCACAGCAGGTTCCGAAAAAGAAAATATTTCCAAAGAGGAGGGAAGCATGGAAATCAGAGCTTTGCTCAGAATGACATTCTAATTACTCTCACTAACAGCAAAAGGATTCAATTTCATACAACCAGTGAAACCAGTTTCCTATTTTTCCTTCTAGCTCATTCACCAGACATTTCTTGAGTGCTGGTGAGGAGGCGGGTCCTGTGGAAGGCGCTGAAGATTTTGCATGGAATGAAATGCTTCTGCGTAGATTGTCTTTGCTGTTTACGTTACGGCCTGTGGCTCCCATTGCCTGACCACAGGCTGTGACCAAACCCAAGGTGACCTTCTCCACGGGTGCTGAAGAATTGTGGCTGTAGATTGCAGGTTGTGCTCCTGTGTGAATGCTCTGTGAGGTCATCTCCCAGAGACCCACTTCCTGTGCAGGACTCAGTCCAGTGAGAGAACAAGATGAAGAGGCCTAACAAACTGTGAAGGAGCCCACATACAACTCTTTCTTCTGCCCTGACTGAGATTATTATTGTGGCTGTGTAGATATGAGAGTTTTTTTTAATGAAAACTAAGTATCATATGATCTTGTAAACATAACCTGGTCAGAAGTATAAGTTCTACCTTTTCTCCCCTTGTTTGTTCTTAGTTAAGGTACTTACTGCAATCATTGAAAGCACATTTAAGGAGTCTGCTCATCCGAGTTAAATTCTGGATACATCACTTAACAGCCGTGTGACTGCTTGTAAAGTATTCCACCTCTGTGCCTCAGTTTCCTCATCTGTGAAATGGTGATGATAATAGTTCCTATTCTATAGAGCTTTGGGAGGATTCTCACACATTGTCTGATATTATATGCATTTGTTAATGTTAGCTATCTAACTTGATTTCAAAAGTATAATTGTGGGGGCCAGTCGGGTGGCACAGCGGTTAAGTGCCCGCGCTCCGCTGCAGTGGACCGGGCTGGCCCCCACGATTACCAGGGTTCACAGGTTTGGATCCCAGGCACGCACTGACACACCGCTTGTCAAGCCATGCTGTGGCGACGTCCCATATAAAAAGTAGAGGTAGATGGGCACAGATGTTAGCCCAGGGCCAATCTTCCTTGGCAAAAAGAAGAGGATTGCCCTCAGGTGTTAGCTCAGGGCTGATCTTCCTCACACACACACACGAAAGTGTAATTGTGGTAACAGAACAACAAATACTCAATATTTTTACAGTGTTTACTATTTAAATGGAACCTTAAATGTATCACACTTAACCAAAAGGTAAATTTGATCAAATGAGTTCATCGAAGATAATTTTCCAGAAAAAGTTTGTAATGGCTGTCCGTGGTAAACTCTCATCAACTTCTCTTTCAAATCCTATTATATTTTGGAAAATACATTACAAAAAAAGAGCAACAGGAGTGACTAGAGAAATGGAGGGGGAAAAGGCCCAAGCTGGAAACAATTCAAATGACCATCAACAATAAAATGGAATAGAAATTGGGGTTTATTCAGACAGCGGAATATTATGCAGCAACGAAAACAAATAGATTATAGCACACAACACCATGGATGAATTATAAAAACATAACATTGAGTGCAATAAATCAGACACAAAATATGTATGTGATATAATTCCATTCATGGAAAGTTCAAAAAGTCAGTATTTAGGGATGCATAGTGACTACCATGAAAGTGAGGATCATGACTACCAAAGAATGGAGAAGTGGTGATGGGAGGGGACATGTGGGTGTGTAGGTTATGTTTCTGAAATTCTGTCAATATCCTATTGCTTGGTCTGTGTGGTGGTTACTTAAGTGTTTGCTCATAACAATTTGTAATACTATGCATTTATATTTTGATCATGTTTCTTTCTCTGTATTATAGTTTACAAAAAAGACTTTAAAATAATCCCATATGTAAATTTAGAATTTTTTAATAAATGGAAATAAAAGTTTTATGAGGAAAGATATTAGGAATCTAAGCTAGACGTGAGTAGAATGAATCTCTTTGTTATATCCATATGTTACATCCAAACACCCCAGCCTTAGCATCATTTTCTATGCATATCCTTCCAATTCCTTTGCTCCCTTCACCAACTCAGTTCCCACCATCTCCCAATCATAAAAGGTTGAAGAATATTTATAGATAAATGCAGGTCACTTTCATTGCACTAAGGATATTCTCACAGTGTACATAAGGGATCTGATTCTTAGATGTAAAGAATAAAACTTGGATAGTCAAGATGATGAAACATACTCTTGAGAGATGCTCTTTTTGAGAAGAAAATTGACAAACATATATTCTAATTTAGATGATGAGCTCCTCTTCTGTTTCAGACTCTGAGTTTACTCAGCTCATCTTTTTTCAGAGACAGAAAAAAGTCCTGGGTAATAACGGGTCAGTGAAGTCCATTCCCATGTTCCAGATAATGGCTCATAGCAACAGTATTCTGCTGATCTATTTGTAACATTTTGAATAAGAAAAGCTTTTTCTGGCCTAAACCCAATGACATTAAAAATACCTGCACTGTAATGTTGACCTGCTTCAGAGAAATCTCTAAAATGTATACATTTAAAGGAATAAAGTTAAACAAAATCCATAAAATGGAGAAGAAAATTGTCTTTTTCAAGACAGCAATCTATAAGGCCATTGTTTACTTGATGTTGTCCACTCTGGGAACCGGAACTTCACATAGGTTCCACCTGGTTCAGATCTCTCTGGTGCAACCCTTGGAAGGGTGATTGGCCTGGGGCCTTTATGAACATGACGGATGAGTTGAGAATGACTGACCCAAATAAAACTCATGTGTACAGCTTTGTTTTAGTGTGAGCCTTTCGAGAGCCAAAGAAGAAACAGCCCAGTGAAAGTCATTTTATGTTTATGAGGATGTTGTTGGAGAAGTCACTCACCACATCACATGAGAAACAATTTCAGTACCAAGACCACCTGACCTTCCCCCTAAATAATTGATTGCTTATCCTATGGACACTGGCTTTTTCTTTGCGTTGGTCATAAGGAATTTCAGTGCAAAATTTGAAGTCTACTGTTAGTAAAGGCAGACTTTGGTTTGATTTTATATCTCACACCCATATCTTGAATTCCCCCTGACTTCCGTACTTGCCCATTTCAGTCTTGTAACATGTGCTTTCCAGAATGTAACAGAGTGCAAGTAATTACCCCTCAGACTGAAGCATCTTAATTGATTAGGTCTGTAGTTCTAGTCCGGACTCTCTCCCAAGCTACAGACATAAACATCCATCTGTATAGTAAACCCCACCTGGATTTTCGCAGGCATGTCAAATGCATATCAAAAGCATATCAAATTCCCTGAACCTAGTCTTTCTATATTCTCTACTCTGTATTGCCAAATGCTACCATGCACTTGGTTACCCAAGTCAGAATCCTTGGTGTCATACCAGATTCTTCCTTCTCCCTACACAATTTGCTTCCAATAAACCAACAATTCATATCACCTTGATGCCTAAAAAGCTGTTGAGTCAACTCCTTTCTTTCCCTTTTCATCACTGGTAACTAATTTCAGGCCCTCCTCCCCACTCCCCTAAGTATACAATAATCCTTACTGGCTCCCCTGCTCTAGTCTCGCTCCCCTCCCATGATGGCACAGGCTCCAGCAGGAGAGATCTCTCTAATGCTCAAATCTGATAATGTCACTTCCTCATTCGTTTTTTCCTCAATGGCTCCCCATTAACTGCAAGATAAAACCAAATTCTTTAGAATGACTTATAAACGGACTTTTATAACCTAATTTCTAAGCATTCACCTCTCTGTTCCTTGACTGCTTGCAGTGCTCCAGACACGCCAAACTCTCTCATTTTCCATTTTTGTGCATATACTGTTCCCTCCCCTTAAATTCCTTTCCCTCTTTGGTGAGCCAGGGATTCTTCTATTCATCCTCAGGCCCCAGCACAAACCTTGCCCTTGTGTTCCTACAGAATCTGACCCACATATCCCTTATAGATATTAGCATGGTGTTTTGAAATTACTTCCTTGCACATCTCCTTAGAAAATAACTTCCCTATATGTTCAGGCATGGTGTCTCACTTTCCTTTGTATCCCAGAGCCTAGCATAGAACACACTCAATTAAGTAAATTGATTAGTGAATGGTAGATGGAATTGTTATGCTTGATGAGGTCAGATACTAGGTTCAGAGGGATGTACTTTTAAAGCAATAGAATAGAGCAGGGTCAGTAAACTATGACCACAGGTCAAATCTTGTCCACAGCCTGTTTTTATAAATAACATTTTATTGTGAAATAACCATGCCTATTTGCTTACATATTGTTTAGGCTGCTTTCAGGCTCCAACAGCAGATTTGAATAGATTGGACAGAGATTGTATGGCCCACAAAGGCTAAAATATTTCCTATCTGTCCCTTTACAGAAAACACTTGATGACCCCTGAACTAGAGACACGCTTATGGGCCAGACGCATGGACCTTAGAGGGTGTCTTGCTGTAGTACCAAATCAATTGCATCCAATATACAGATTAACTCTATGCTTTCCTTTGCTATTCTCTTCCTTCCCTTGAAAACCAACACCCTCCACTTCTACAATCTGAACTCAGGTTAGCCTTCAAACTCTGCTTAACCTACTCGAGCTTACTTATTTGGGATCTTCTGCTTGTCTAACTATGATTACAGAGACTAATTGTTTTCCAGTTTACAATCATCCCTCTTCCTTTTAGTAACATACTCCCCTGAGTTGTGGCTGGGCACAGGACTGCCCACCTAGAGACTGCGTTGCCAAGCCTCCTTTGCAGCTAGGCATGGCCATCAGAATGTTCCGGCAAATGGAATGTGAACAGGGTGATGGGTGAAATTCAGAGTTTCTGTTCTTAGAAGAAAACTCAGTGGTCTCACTTCTTTCCTTCTTCCACTGGGTTGGAATATGAATGGAGAGGGGATGAGCCAACTTTGATGACAGACAAGGAAATGCCTGTGGAAGACAAAAAATTGAAGGAATCTGGGCCCTCTTTTCAACCTCAAAGAGCACCCCTATCCTCCTGGACTGCCTTCAACCCAGACTTTTTTGTGAGAGAAATAAACCTCTCATCATTTTTATACCACTACTATTTTGTTACTGTTAAAGCAGTCAATCCAATATCCTAACTATTGCACCCAGCTTCTCTCCACGTCTTATTTTCCCTTTAATACTCAGCTTAGATTTCCTCTCCCAGAATCTGACCTCAGCCCATCTCTATTCACTTTCAACCACTTTCTCCAAACTCTAAGTCTTTCTCTGAAATCTCACCCTTTCTTAAAACCCGTATCTTTCCACTCCCTCCCCCTTCTTTCCATCTTTGTTCTTTCTTCTTTTCCACAAAAGAAAAAAATAAGAAAATTTCCAGCCTTTCTGGTGTATTCCTTGTTCTCTCTTTTCTGCTTATCTTTCCACATTGCCCCAACAAGGAACTGAGCTGGCAGACAGAATATTTCTTAGGGGATGAGAGAAGGGGAGAGGCAGAGTTGAAAAAGACATTTCTCTTTAGTGGTAAAGTGCGTAAGGCTATAAATACTCACAGCTATTAATTTTTGGCAGTTTCACCATGGCAGAAGTGAAGAATTTGGAATATGATGAATCTAATAATATAAAAGTGCTACTAGATTCTATGAAGGCCACTGAGCATTGAGTAAGTGGTGTGTTAGGGAAAGTATTCAGGATGTAAAGACTGGATTGAATTGGATGGACTTGAAGCCAGGAGACCAGTTAGGAGATGAGGAAGCCACGGTCTAGGATGATGCAGTGGAAATAGAAAATAAGGGGAACATATCCACCAGATATTTAAAGGAAGAAAAGACAGTTTTGATGGCAGATTGGATATGGATGCTCCATGGTTGTCTTCCTTTCTAACAAGAATGTTTTCCTCAATATTTGGTCTGCTACAGTCCCAAAGGACTGTAGACAGTGTACGGAATTTTAAGGAGGGAATAGAAATAAGTGAATATATTTCCAGAACACAACACAGTAAAATATATGCAAATGAAATCACAAGTATGCAAATAAGTGAACCTGGATGAACTACCACGTCTTACATAAATCGGTTAACACACTTTCCAAAGCGCACATCATGTACATGCTGAGGAATCAAATTCTGTTCTAGCGTGAATAGCTTCGGGTTTGGGGCACCTCAATGAATAGGTTAAGTTTAGCCTGCTTTTAGTTTCTCTGCACAATTCCCTCCAAGTTCGCATGACATCTGGCCCTCAACGATTACTAAATATATCTAATGGAATAAAAGCTTTTCCTCATCTAACTAGTATTATGCAAATTATCCCTAGCCTTTCGTCTCTCTGGAAGCTTTCTTTGTGATCCTCAGTGGAGTTGAGATCAGAATATTCACAATTAAAACCAAAAAAATTTTACTCTACTTCTGGGAATGGAGAGTCCTCCTTGCAAACAAAAGCAATGTGGATTGGTGGCTGGGATGCTGGCTCTGCATCAGAAGACCTGGGCTGAAGTCTGGTGCCACCATCTGCCAGCCATATGTAATCCAAATATTACCATGCCCCGTGTGCCCAGGGCTCCAGAAAAGCCAAAACACTGCAAACTATTCCAATCTTCTCTCGATATCTTAAGAAAATGCAAATAGTCTTAGGATATTCTTAATGCAAAGGTAAACTTTATAATCCTTTTCCGACATCTCTCATGATTTAGACTTTGTCTGGAGAGTAGCTAAAAGTCTCTGTCTCACTCACTTCCTCCCTGCCATGCACTCTCACCCACATTGAGCTCACCTCTTCCACTATAACCTTCTCCTGTGAAGGGGGCCCATCTCTTGGCTATTCTAGAGAACAGCCCTTACCTCCATTCTGCACACCAGCAGGGGTGAGGAGGGAGTCTTTTAATCTTTCCACATTGACAATTCTTGAATTGATCTCAAATCTCCTGAGTCTTCATTTCAATACCTATAAATTAGGGATAATGCCTGCCTAACCTACTCCACAGGATTGTCCTGAAGGCTCCATATACTCTGGATGTAAAAGCATTTTTGAATGTGTTCAAAACATTCAAGCATTGTATAAGTTTAAGTGGAAAGTCATCATTATTTTTAGGCCTGGTGTTTTCTTTCACTTTCTATGGACATCCCCTCCGGTGGGTGGGGGAGGGGAGTGCTCCAATTTCTCCCTCATGAGATGTTTGCGGGGTGGGGAGAGTGCTCTTCCTGACCTCTGTGTCTCCCTCAAGTGACATCCCTCCCTTTCCTTCCCTTCAGAGCCAAGCTTTTGAGAAGGGTTGTGCACATTCACTAGCTCTCCTTCCTTGCCGTCACTTAATGCCTCCCCACTCCACTAAACCTACTGCTGCTGCTGAGAACATTAATGGCTGGCAAACCAACCAAACACTGGTGTGCTGAATCCCATGGATTCCATTTCTCCTGGCTCTGCTTGCACCTCTCCATCCTATTCTCCTCTCAGTCTTCTCTTCACTAAGGTCCTTTAAATGTTTGCATGACCCTGGCGTGTTCCTAATTATTGGATGGTTATAGTTCACTCTGTGCGCACACGCATCAGACACTTGACATTCCCCTTCTCAACTTTCCATCAACCCTATGAGGTAGCCTTTGTTATCTCCATTTTACAGATAAGGAAACAGAAACTCTGGGAAGATAAGAGTGCTGGCCAAGATCACACAGCCCATAAATCATGAAGCTGGAATTCAAACCCTGGTTATTGCTCTCCAGAGCCAGGCTCTTCTCTTCAGACTTCCTCAGTTTAAATCTTGGTTTTACCATTTACTTGCTGAGCTCAAATCTTGGCTTACTTAAGT
This sequence comes from Diceros bicornis minor, assembly GCF_020826845.1. NCBI lineage: Eukaryota > Metazoa > Chordata > Mammalia > Perissodactyla > Rhinocerotidae > Diceros > Diceros bicornis. The sequence goes on along the minus strand of NC_080748.1, from coordinate 33,734,140 downwards.
TTTCAAAATGTCCATTTCCTCATCACTAAAATGAGGATAATAATAGCAAAGAGCTTTTAGAGTTGTAAGAATTTGATTAAATAATGCCTGTAAACTGCACAGAGTGGCTAGCACTTAGTAAGCTTCAGTAACCGTTACCATTGCTTTTCATTATTGTGTTCAGTATGATCATGTCTCTTCTTTCTGTACACCTGCTCCCTAGGCAAGCTCATCTACACACACGGCTTCCAGTAGAGAAAGCCCCTCGCTATAGCCTGCCCAGACTTCTCTGCCAAGTCCTACTCCATATTCTAGTCATTGGCTGGATTTCCTCTCTGGTACCCCAGGTACACTTCACATGTGACAAACTCATAGCAAAATTCTTCCTTCTCCTCCAAATCTACTTCTCTGAATCCCCTAGGTTGGTGACTGGACAGTGCCACACAAGTCGTAACCTTGGGCTTTGTCCTTGACTCCCCTGCCTCCTCTTTCAGCACATTACATCAGTCAGTCCTTCCTCCTAAACATCTCTGACTCATCCAGCCTCTCCTGGATGTCCACAATGTCACTGCAGATTCTGTCTTTACTTAAAAATTTGACATTTTGTTCATCACGGACTTTTTGCACTAATTTTGATCTTTTTAAATATTGCCTTAAAATATTATTTATCTTGATTACTGGGGGCTTTAGTGTCCCCTTAAATTCTGCATCCGAGATGAGTACTTCACTCATCTTATTCTGCTGCCAATACTTATCCCAATGCAATTTTCTATAGTATCCTGCCAGAATGATATTTCTAAAACATGTCTACTCATGGCACACTCTTGTTTAAATGCCTGCAGTGGCTCCCCCAGCCTTGCAATTTCATGCCACCTCCACCCTTCCCCATCGACTCTGTGATCTAGCAACAGGAAACCATTTCCTTTCCCCAAAGGTGGCACCACTTTCACATTTCTGTGCCTTTGGAAATGTGACAAAGGATCTTTATGGCTATGCCTTAGTTAACTTAGGATGGTTAGGAACTGGTTGTACTTGCAAATAGCTGAATGTTTATGCTCTCATGGATAAAACTTACATTTCAACTATATTTTATTAAAATCCCTCTAAAATTTGTTATAGACGTCTCTGCAGTCTTCCATATAATACATTCGCAGTTCTTGAAGGCTCAGCCTCATCATTCTAAGCATCAGTTATGGTACTTTGCTATAATCCAATGACGCCAACCTCAGGAGCCACTAAGATTTGTAAGTCAGCCCACCCCTAAACTCAACGCTCATATATAATTCATTCCTTTTCTTATTTTGTTACATTCTTCAACTTAGAGTGTTGTCTTGCTCCTCCCGATCTCTTTTCTCTGTTGTCACTAATTCTGCTCCTTATGATTCATTCCTGATTATTTGGCCTCATTCTATTTTCCGTGTCCATGTCACTCCCACCTTAACCATGCTCTCTGCCATTCTCTCCACTAACTCTGCTTTCCCAGTAGCTCTTGGGATTGGCGCTCATGGAGCTTAATAATTATAACCTTTGCCAGCCTATGACTGTACTCTTTTCTTCTGCTCTGCTGACTCATCCCTTTACTATTCAATCTTTGTATCTTTGTCTCTTCCCATCTCCTTTTACTCCTGAGTTTGTCATTGTTCTGGTTGGTTGAGAGGTGCTGGACATATCTCCATTGTGACAGTGTAATCCATGGGATAACTCTCTAGCTATCTCTGCTGTGGCATTTCTCCACATAGGGGACTGTGGGCAGGGGTTGAGAAAGAACTCTAACCTCAAGCTTCTGAGAGACTTGACATCCCTGTCCTTGGCCTCTATCTTCATGCTCATCAGAGAACTACAAACCTAAGCTTTTTAGGTAGAGTAGGATGAAGAGACATGGAAAGTAACATGTGCAACTGAAGTGTCTGTGATTCCTGAAGGGAATGTTGAGTCAATGAATCTCACCCATGTATGAACAAATTTACTGTAAGTTCTTTTGGTTTCTTGCTAAAAAGGGAGAAGGTAGGGACTTATTCAGACTGCCAGGTGTCCCCTGAAATCTATCTTTGAGTGAATTAAAGGGCTCCATTAGGTGACAAGGTAATTTTTATTATTAAGAGTTTACTTGTAAACGTAAAATGATATAATACAGAAAATATCCATATGTTCTAACGAACAAACACTGAAAATCCAGAAGTTTCCTCGACAATCTCTCCTGAGACAGAAATTGGTTGGAACAAGATTTTTCAATAGATCCTTTTCTAGTGACTGAGATATTTAAGAAAAACAGGCATGGAGTAGAATCTGGAAGTTTCTGTTGGCTCATTTTTCTGGTCATTATTCAAAAGAAAGAAAGAGAGAGAGAGAAAGACAGAAAGAAGGAAGAAGGAAGAATGGAAGGAAGGAAGGAAGGAAGGAAGGAAGGAAGGAAGAGAGGGAGGGAGGGAGGAAGGAAGGAAGGGAGGGAGCCAACAAAGAAGGTACAGTACTTTTTGGATACTGAGCACAGATAAGTCCTTTTTGTTCGTTTCCACAATACTCCCCACCCCTACTTTCTGTGTCCTTGGAAGAAAATGTGGCATAATGGACACAGCATAGGCTTAGGAGCCAGATGGGTGCAGGTGTGGTTTTAGCCCCACCATTTATTCTCTGGGTGGCCTTAGACACGTCAGCTTAATGCCACAAGCCCAACAAAGGATGACTAAAGAGCACTTGATAGGATTCCTTTGAGGATTGAATGAAAGAACATACACAGAACCTTTAGCTCGGTGCCTGGCACATAGTGGGAACTCAGTGAACACAGGCTCCCTTCACATCTCCCTTATCTTCACTTTCACATCCTCTGTGTCAGGGACCAGAGCCTGGTGTCAGGTTCTTTACCCCTCCATCTTGCTCTCAAGAATGGAACTAAGAAAACATTTCTTCACAATGTGAAAATAATGGCCCAGTGAAAGAAGCAAATACAAAGAGCTCAATTTTAGGGGATGACTCTTAGCCCTAGATTCTTTGAGTGACTTCTTTTGAAAACTTCATTTGTTAATACCTTCTTTCCCTTCCTGATAATTTCAGAGGGAAGTAGGATTGGGATGATTTGGGAAGGCAGTGAGGAATTTAATTAGGGTAGGCTGTAGGGTATCCATGGGGGCACAAAGAAAGGTCAGACTGAGACGGCAGATGGAGGTCATTTTGAGGAGGGCTTGAAATGCTAAGTGGAGTATTTGTTGTCATTTGGTAGCTGAGGAGGAGAAAGCATCCACGTGTGTGAAGAGGAGATGGTGAATTGTGTTACAGGGCAGTTTCTTTCACTCTGCTATGTGTGTAATGGGGAGTTTTTGCCAACCCTGGTCTAAGTGTTTCTGAAAGCTAGGAGCAGGAACAAACCAATAGGACTTGGTGGCTGGTTGGATGCAAAGGAGCAAATACATCAAGGGCAGTTTATACATAAAAACAAAAAAATCTTTGAAACCTTCTTGTGCTCCTGGTCATCCTCTACATCTTAGAAATGGATTTGGCTTTCTGAAGAGCTCAGCTTTTTCCTTCTTGGCAGGTGGCCTGGGATCCAGCATGTTAAGGAAAGTGCATGTTGCCCCGAAGTAGTCATGTCATTCATTAATCTTTTCTCGGATCAGGATCTAGATCCTGAGACTTCCCTCATGAGTAGGGAAAAAGCCATTTCTCCTCCCGTGTTTCTCCTTTATTCTCACACTACTACCACACTCACAACACTTCTGACACCAAATGTGTGGGGGTTTTCCCCACACCAAGCAATTCTGTGATACCAGCTGGGTGCCCTACAATTGAGTGTCCTCAATTCTGACACTCTACCTGGAGATAGCATCAGATCTCACAGGTTAGGGGCTCAGTCCCACAAGACTGCAGCCCCCCACTTCAGATGCCAATTAAAAGTCCATGTTTTTAGCTGTGCTTTTGACTGATCAGCTATAAACTGAAGGTTCCTACGACTCCCTCCTTGGGTTTGATTAATTTGCTAGAGTGGCTCACGGAACTTAGGAAAACAGTTTACTTACTGTTTAGCAGTTCATTATAAACAGATATGACAAAGGATACAGATAAACATCCAGATGGAAGAGATGCACAGGGCAAGGTATGAGGGAAGGGGCATGGGGCTTCCATGCCCTCTCCAGGCCTGCCAGTTTCCCAGCACCTACATGTATTCACCAACCTGGAGGCTCCCTGAACCCCATACTTTTGGGATTTTTAGGAGGCTTCATCACATAGGCATGATTGATCACCAGCTCTATTTCCAGCCCTTCTCCCTTCTCAAGAGAATGGGGGAGCAGGTTGAAAATTCAAATCTTCTAATCATGGCTTGGTCTTTCTGGTGACCAGCCCTCATCTAGGAGCCATCCAGGAGCCCACCCAGAGTCATCTCATTAGAACAAAAGATGCTCCTTCCACCCAGGAATTTACAAAGGTTTCTGGAGCTCTGTTGTCAGGAACAAACAGGCCAAAGACCAAATATTAGATCAAAAGATGTTTCTAGTGCTGTTATCACTTAGGAAATTGCGAGGGTTTTAGAAGCTTGAGGCCAGAAACCTGGGCTAGAGACCAGTATATGTATCTTCAGTGAGCTCACACCTCCTTTTATAATTGTTTGAGGGACAAACTGGAAGGAAGCAATGGGAGGAATCTGTGACAAACCCGCAGTTAAACCCTCTTTCAAGAAACCACACAGCATGGTTCTATGCTCTGAACATGCCCTGCCCCAGCTCTTCTTCTAAGGTGGGCCAGCCAGGCGATGAACCATGGTCTAAGCCCTTGTCCCGTGGACAGGATGGAGGGGTCTCAGCGGCCCAGCGTGGCTGCTTCCTCAGCAAGGGCTGATTCAACAGCGCTGTTCTCTCTGGCAGTTAGCCCACTTCGGGAAGGCAGCCCCGTAAGAATTTTATTATCCTTCTTTGAATTTTTTCCAACACTTTGATGTCCTTGAAGTTAAAAAGCTGAAAACTGCACAGAGTGTAGCATGCCACACAAAACACCTTTAGAAATTTCTAGTTCAGAGGAACTTGGGTGAAGCCAAATCTCAATTTGATTCTATCTGTGTTCCTCTCCTGAGACTTGTCTTGGGCAATGTTACTGTACAAGTCACTGCTATCATCATCATCACCATCAGTTAGTTTTAAGAATTATAATAGCTATAAAATTAGCTTATCATTTTTGAGAAAAATTTTTGTTACCTAAAATAAACTGTGAAAACAAATCAGCTTATTAGAAAGTGGAAGCATAGCCAAGGGTACAAGCCATTTATTTGCCCAACGTGAATTTTTTTTCAATTTATTTTTTAGAGCAAGGGTCCTTTTTCGAGTGTCCACTGATTCTGCAGGGCATCTTTAACAAGCAGGCCACATGACCCCTCCCCTGGACTGCCACGACAGCCCTCTACATGCTGTGCTACTCAGTGGTCCTGGGCAGCTGGAAAATTGGACAGGGTGTCCTAGTCTTTGAGAGGTGGACAGGTCAACCTTTTTAATTCAGTAAGTCAATGAGATTTAAGTCCCCGCTGAGTGCGGGTTGCTCTGTAACAGGAAAAAGCTCTGGAATTTCTTGTCTCGGTTCTGCCACTACTGTGGAGGGTAGCCACAGAGATTAGTGAGATAAACCAAAGTCAAATCACTCAAATTGGGACATAAAGTATTTTGCTTGAGAGTGTCGAAGACAGTTCCTTGGGTGGGATTCACATCTACAGTAGTCCTGAATTTAATTTTTTAAATAGCTTTCTTAAAAATATGTCAAAAAGATACTTAAACAATAAGCATACATTACTGATTGAAATATGTAATGCGTTTATAGACAAATTGATATATGTACTCACACACATATATGTTTCCATAATCGCACTCATACCTACCCTGCTCCCACTGCTGGTCAAATATTTAGGGGGAGAACAACTGGCAGCCTTCCTCTAGTCTTTTTCCTCCACGAAACTCTCTTCACACCTTTGTTTCAGCTGTGATTAACTTTTCAAAGCTACCACACAAGTCACGCTCTCTCTCCATCCCACACACAGCTCAAATTGCTTCCACTACCGTGAATGCCCTACCCTGCCCCACCCCTATTCTTACCCTGGCTAACTATACCCATCTGTTGAGAGCTCTAGTGACCTCTTCCAGGAAGCCTTCTCTCTCTCTCTCTCTTTCACACACACACACATGCACACACACATCCGCTGCTTCACTAATACCTCATGCACAAACACCTGCATACTTGACTAGTACCTCATGCTTACTTCTCCTATAGCATTTAATACCCCGTATTAAATGATCTGGTTACTTATCTGCCTGCCCCCCACCCCTCCTTAGACTATCGGCTCAGCCAGCACAGAGCTGTTCCCATTCTTCACGGGGTGCCTGGAAAATAGGTAAATAAATGTTGAGTGAGTGAGTGAATGAATGAATAAATGAAATTCATGAGTGAAGGAATTCTTGCTCTGACCATTTGGTGAATAGTTACCTCATACAGCAACCTCCAATCCCACTCCCACCCTGAAGTCTGGAATTGAAGGCTGGTGGATAGAGGATTTGGTCTCCATGTTCCGTAAGCAATCAATACGCAGCTACCTGACTCAATCATCTACACTCCACTCGGATGAGAAAAAACACCTAAGTGGGTAATTTTTCTTTTCCTGGAGATTTTTCTCGCAGTTTGTGGCTCATTTTATCAAGTCTAGACACATTTTCTTTTTCGTGTACTGTGGAGTCTCAGTCCCTGTAACACAAACCTCTTTAATCGTTAGTCTTTCTGGTGGAATTTGATAGGGGTCATATAAAATCCATCTTCTCATCTGCTAATGACAATTTATGGACACTTACTACGAGCAATATACATTGCAAAAGACCAGAAAACTCACCCTCTGGTTATGATTCAGCACTATAATGTGATAGCCTAGAAACTAGACTGATAGTTTAATCAGTGGTATGTGATCCTTATTTGTGGTTGGCTGCCTCATCAATTTTCATTTGGGAGTTGAAATGGACTCTGAGGCAGATATGGCATTAATTATGGGGGAAATTGGTTGCAATATGCCTTGAGGTAAAACTCTTCTGATGGGAATTTGAGATTGAAAGAAAGCCAAATTATAAAAGGATGATTTACTGGAAAAGGCAAATGTATGCATTACCGTCACCGCTTAGCAAAGAAAAAGGAGCTGATAAACCAGAAAGATTGTGGACTGACTGAAAAGTGAAAAAAATCCCTGGGTCTAACTCACTCAAAAAAGATTTATTCCTATGCTGAATGCATTATATTTCCCCAGATACATATGACATTTTCCAAGAGTGCACTTCAATTAAAAGGCAAGCAAGCATTAATAACAGTTGGCAGGGTCCCTATTTTCTTCCAGATTGAAATATATTTTACTAAGAACTGAATAGGAAGCATCTAGGGATAACAAAGTTAAAATCCATTTTTCCAGTTACGGTATCTGCTGTTGTATCAATTTTATTATAATATCACATTTTTTTCCTGAAGATTTCAAACCTTCTTAGACAATACCTTCTTTATCCTATCACTGAATATTGATAAGGTAAAATATAGAGGCAAAGCCATAGTTGAATGACTATCCCCAATTTAATATAAGAAAACTAAGACACTGGGAGCTTAAGTTAATGCATTTTTTAAAGCAACATATTCTTTTTTATTGGCTATATAACGGAGTGAGTTATTAAGAAAAATACTGAGAGTTAATACCCTTTCCCTGATTGTGCTCAGGAGAAGGAGATCAGCACTGTATTTTTAAGAGTTGGGATGTTTTTACCCGTATCCAGGGGTGAACAGAAGTGAGGAGCCTTTGTGTTGCCAGCAGGGAGCAGCACGATATAGTTGTGAGCAGGGACTGAAGCCAGGCCATCTGCACCCAAATTCTGCCTCTGCTACTTACTACCTGGGTGACTTCAGCCTTGGCCCCTGTGCCTCAGTTTCCTCATCTGTATGACTGGGATAGCACAGAAGAGTTTGCTGTTATCTTGAGAAATAAGTTGGGTCCCTTCTCTAAGAGGGAGGGGTTGCAGAAACTGCTTGAATTGGGCAAAGCAGAAGCTTCTGGACCCCCAAGAAGATTAAGAGGAGTCCTGAGACCACATATAGGGATAGAGTTTTACATGTTTCCACTAGTTGGGGAGACTGCGAGTGCCCAGATGGGAGACTGAGAAATACCTGAACCCAGGACTCTTCAGCTTGGTCAGGAGATCAGGGGCCAAGAATTCCACAGGCAAGACCGTGGACATGGTGGGTGTCTCCGAGTCTGCCTGGAACCAAGTGCCCAACCACATATTTGTAGCTAAAGGTATTTTCATTGTGTATTCCCTTTCCTCATACAGTGTCTTGAAAATAGGTAAATAAATGTTGAGTGAGTATAGCCACTGTGGACCAAGGATCTGGCATTTTCCCGTGTTTGTGTTTTTTTTGTTTTTTTTTTGGTGAAGAAGATCAGCCCTGAGCTAACACCCATGCCAATCCTCCTTTTGCTGAGGAAGACTGGCCCTGAGCTAACATCTGTGCCCTTCTTTCTCCACTTTATATGGGATGCCGCCACAGCACGGCTTGACAAGCGGTGCATCGGTGGGCGCCCGGGATCCGAACCCGGGCCACCAGCACCAGAGGGCACACACTTAACCGCCACGGGGCCGGCCCCCTGTGTTGGTGTTTTTAAGTACCCTATAAGTCCGAAGTTCTTGAGAAGACAGAAAAGGAATCACGAAAATGTCTGAGGATGAATTTCCCTCCAACCAGGCAGGTGGACACTCAGAGCAGAGTAAATTTGAGAACAAAAAACGAATGTGCCTCATATCTCACTCTACTGTTGTAGACTAAAATCAATACCTGCTTCATCAGTCATGAACACATTTGGCTGCAAAATCCTATTATTGGTGACTTAAAATATGGTGGTTTATTCACTCAAGTAACAGAAGAATCTGGCGGTAGACGGTCCAACAGGGACCAGAATTCTTTCTTTCTGTCCTGCCATCCTGAGCATGTGGCTTTTGCTTACTTGGGTGCAAGATGGCTGCTGCTCCTATAAGCCTTATGTCGGCATTCCAGGTAGGAAAAAGGATGAATGGGAGGTATCTAAATCAAGAAAGGAAACACTTCCCAGAAGCTGTCTCTTTATATATCATTGGCCATGCTCATCTCTTTGATGTGTGATGACAAAGCTAAAATTTATAGCTGGGCATGTTGCCATGCTGAACTAAATTCATTTCTATTAACAGAGAGTAGAATGGCAGTTACTAGGGGCTGGGGAGTGGGGGAACTTGGGAGATGTTGGTCAAAGGGTACAAACACAGTTAGAAGATGAGTAAGTTCTGGGGATCTAATGCACAGCATTGTGTTTACAGTTAACAATACTGTGTTACACACTTGAAAGTTACTAAGAGACTAGATCTTAATTGCTCTTACCACAAAAAAAGAAATGATAATTATGTGACGTAAGGGAGTTGCCACCTAACACTACAGTGGTAATCATATTGCGATAAATAGATGTATCAAATCAACTTGTTTTACCCCTTAAACTTACACAGTGTTATATATCAATTGTATCTCTATAAAAAAATAAATAAATAATCAGTTTTTATTAATGAGATAGAGAAAAGAGAATGGTTATATAGAAGGAAAGCAGCTAATATCGTCTTCTACACACGTTTTTCCCAAAATCTAAAATCTACCTTTATCTATATCAGGAAATTTATATCTTGTTTAAAGCAAACCACATATATGAAAAGTATGACAGTTTGACTTAAAAATAAAGGGGCAGTTCTACTTGAGTATACAAAATAAATTTCTTAAATTGTGTTTTTAAAAGTCATTTGATTTAGGGGCTGTCCCAGTGGCGCAGTGGTTAAGTTCACATACTCTGCTTCAGTGGCCAGGGGTTCGTGGGTTCAGATCCCGGGTGTGGACCTACACGCCGCTTATCAAGCCATGCTGTGGCAGGCGTCCCACATAAAATAGAGGAAGATGGGCACAGATGTTAGCTAAGGGCTACTCTTCCTCACATACACACAAAAAAAGTTGTTTGATTTATATGATATTTTTAAAAATGCAAAACATCTTTGATTTCAAGGAGTCAGAGATAATCTAAGCTAGCCCTTTCATTATATAGTTGAGAAACAGACCTATTAGAAATGTCATGTAATTTTCTCAAGTTTCTACAGCTAGTTAGTGACAGAGAAGAAACAAAAACTCTTGCAATAATGGATGCCAAATTTTCAAGATTACATCTTTACATTTTCAACTTTCAGTCTTTAGACGGTTAGTTACATATAATATTAAGTGTGTTTACTTTTAATATATTTTTAAGGACTATTACAAAAATAAATATGTAAATAAAAAATTATTTATCAGAGCACATGTACATAATTTTCATTTGGAAAATGTGGCAGAGTAATAAAAAGGGGAGTCTCTTACAAGGTTAAAATCCTAGCACTGCTACTTACTAACTACATGATCCATAGGCAAGCCATTCACCTTTCCAAGCCTCAATTTTCACAGTCATAAAGGGAGACAAAACCTTTGTATAAGATATTTTTGAGGGAGTTAAATGAAGCAGTACACATAAAGTATATAGTGCTGTGGTGACCGTTTAAAAAGTGCTCCAACTTATTAAGTAATGGTTCCAACTATGGTTGTCAGTATCATTGCTGTTATCATCACTATCATAGTACTGGAAAAGAACCCAGCCCAGCGTTCTTCATATTTCATCAAAAAATAAAGAGCTGGAACCATAAAAGTTGACTCACAAAGGAGCAGAGGATTCTGAGAAGAAAGGCACTACAAAACAACTCCCTCTCTGGAGTGAGAGAGACCCAGGGCAGAAGGGCTGGCAGCCTACAGTGCCACTGAGGCTGAGGATTCTCCCAGTAAGTCTAGGGCAGAGAGAGAGCATTAAAGTCCACATCTCTAGGGGCCTGGGGAAAGTTAAGAAACTAACCATAAAGTCAGGGACTTGCTTCTCTTTCATACCAGGTTCTACATCTGAGATTTCATGGTTCCCTGAGGTAGCTTAGCCGATGGAGGCCCATGAATCCTTTTGGGGAAAGTCATTGCCTATTTGCCCAAAAATTTATATCCTTCCAAGCCCGGCAGAACTGGAAGGAAATTTGTAGGTGGGCCAAATGGCTCCTGATCTCTATGATTGTTATCAAAGTTGAGCTGGCAGTAAAGAGGCTTCCTCTCGAAGCTTCAGCAGAGGGTTAATGGTTTTGTCCAGTTTGCTCACAAGAGTAGTACTATTGTGCCTTTGACTACCTTCCTATTGGTTGTCAGCTCAACAAAGAAGCTCACAACCTGACTCAATTGTGGAGGGGATAATAACTAAATATATATATTACACTATATATATAATAATCATAATTATATATATGTGTGTGTGTGTACATATATATATACATATATATGTACACACACACACACTTAAGGGAATCAGTAGCCAGACAGAGGCAGACAAAGTAGACTAACAATGTCGGATGGCCACCAATATTGATGGAGAACTGGTGGAAAATCTAGAAAAACTTTTTAACAAAAAAATGAGAAGAAGAACTTCTCCTTTTGCTAATGGCAGAGTAGGTCATTAGAACCAACCCTCTCACTGAGGACAACTAGAAAAGCTGGAAACATATAACAAATAAATGCTCAAAGTATTCAGAGAATTAACATAGCAATGAGGAGTTAAAGAGCAAGATCTGGAGAAAACAGGAAACCCCACTAACTGAGACATGCATTTGGATCTGCTTTCCTTCTAGGGGATGTCTGCTACTATTAAAAGATGGAGCTGAGGAGATGAGCAGAGCAGATCTTCTGACAGCCTTGTGGAGTAGAGAGACAATTATTGGAGTTCAGGGATTACCAAAGGAGGGGGACTTGTATACTCACAAAAGGAATTACAAGTAAAGATGACCTATGAATAAACTGGACCTCACAAGGACTAAAGCCCAGCACTGAGATGTCACAATCCCTGAAATTGAATCAAGATAGTCTGGGAAGGCTAAAGCCCCCAGTCTCCTGCCAGAAACAAATGTAGATCCTCTCTGAAGGAAGATAAAATTATTCTAGGCCTCAAATTATTTCTATAATTTTTCATAAGTAAAGATTAATGCTAAATCAAAACTAGCCAGACACACACAAAGACAAGATAATGTGAACACAGAGGAGAAGTCAAGATGGCGGCGTAGGCAGACTCTGAACTCACCTCCTCCCGCGGACACAGCCAATTTACAACTACTCGTGGAAAAATTACCCCTGAGACAGAACCGAAAACTGGACAAGAGGAACTCCTGCAACAATGGACAATCCTAACTGAGGTGGAAGAGGCAGAAACTCCCTTCTGGAGAGGAAAAACGCTGCTTTCACAAGCCGCAGCGCCTCATGGCCGCCCGGGAGCAGCCCACAGGTACGCAGCCCTCCCTGGAGGAGCGGGGCCCTGAGCCGGGGAGCGCCCCCGCTGTGGGCATTTTGTAGATCCAGCACAACTGAGACGAGTGGCATAATATCTGACTTTGCCTGCTACTAAAACATTGGGGAGTACCCCCAGAAAAGCTGGTTCACAAAGACATTAAAACCGGCTTTTAAAGAGCCCACGTGCAAACTCACCCAGTTCAGAAAGCAACCTAAAATCACCAGAAACAAAGGTGCTTTGGTGAAAAGAGACTCACCTAATAGGCCCTGTGTGCATCTTGGTGAGAGGTGAGACCTCTCCAGGGATTGGGACAGTGGCGGCGGCCATTGTTGTACCCTGGTGTGGGTGTGCTGACAAAGACGCCATTGGAGTTCTCCCTGGTGCCTAATAGCCCAGGTCTGCCCCACCCGCTAGAGCATCCATTTAATCCAGCTCAGCCAGGGCAGACAGCCCACCCTGGAGACTGGCCCCACCCAACAACAAGCCCTCAGGCAACTTGTGGGCCTGCCCACATAGATTGGTGACTGGATTCTCTGCAGCCTGGCAATTGAGCCGACTTCAGTGGGGTAGGGCAGGCACAAGGAGCGGGTGGAGAGTATGGGGCAGTGGTGGAGTGTGTGGGGCTCCCGCCGTGGAGAGACTGGGTCTGCTTCAGGAGGTTGGGGCATGCACACAGGGCAGGACTGTGTTGACTGTGTGGTGGACCTGTGGGTGGCAGGGCTTGTCAGCTGCAGAAGACTTGTGCTTCTCAAAGACCCACATAGGAGGTTTGCCCCACCTTCCAAAGCTTGAAACAATTGGGTGTTGCTGTGCCTGAGGCCAGCCCCACGCAGCTGCAATCCTCAGAGAGCTGACAAGAGACCTAAAGGCTGGAGGCTTACAGCAATTGTAAGGCCCTGAGCCCAACAACCTGCCACACTGGGGGCCTAATCACTTAAAAGAAATACTGCAACACAAATGTGGCATTAGAACTTGCAGCCAACTGTGCTGGGGCTCCCCACACCTGATAAAGAGACTGAAGGGCCCACAACAACTACAAGCAGCTGAGCATTACAACAGCTGGCCAGGAGCATAACTCGGCCTCCCTGGGCGCCTACAGGGAAAGCAAACAGGCCACAACAGAAGGAGACATGTAGCCCACATAGGGGTCACCCCTGGAACATTGAGAACGGAGGGAAGCACACGGCAGGCCTCCTAAGCTATCACTTACATAAGGTCACCTATCCAAGAGCAGGAGACGTAGCTGACCTACCTAATACGTAGACAGAAGCACAGGCAAAGAGGCAAAATGAGGAGGCAAAGGAATACATTCCAAGTAAGGGAACAGGACAAAATCCCAGAAAAGGAACTAAGTGAAACAGAAATGAGCAACCTACCCAACAGAGAGTTGAAACTAAGAGTGTTAAGGATGCTCACTGATCTGGGGAGAAGAATAGATGAACTCAGTGAGAACGTCAACAAAGAAATGGAAGATATAAAAAAGAACCAATCAGAAATGAAGAATACAATACTGGAAATGAAAAATTCACTAGAGGGACTCAAAAGCAGAGTAGAGGATACAGAAGAACGGATCTGCGAGCTGGACGAAAGACGAGAAGAAATTACCCAAGCTGAACAGGTAAAAGAGAAAAGAATTAAAAAGAGTGAGGAAAGTCTAAGGGACCTCTGGGACAACATCAAGCGCACTAACATCCCTGTTATACGTGTCCTGGAAGGAGAAGAGCGAGACAAAGAGGCAGAGAATCTATTTCAAGAAATAATAGATGAAAACTTCCCTAACCTAAGGAAGGAAACAGACATCCAGGTACAGGAAGCACAGAGAGCCCCAAACAAGATAAACCCAAAGAGGCCCACACCAAGACACACCATAATCAAAATGTCCAGAATTAAAGATAAAGAGAGAATCCTAAAAGCCACAAGAGAAAGACAAGATACATACAAAGGAAACCCCATACGGCTATCAGCGGACTTCTCAGCAGAAACCTTACAGGCTAGAAGAGAGGGGCACAATATATTTAAAGTGCTAAAAGGAAAAAACTTACAGCCAAGAATACTCTAGCTGGCAAGGTTATCATTCAAAATGGAAGGAGAGATCAAAAATTTCCCAGACAAGCAAAAATTAAAGGAGTTTGTCACCAAGAAACCAGTGCTACAAGAAATGCTAAAGGGACTGATTTAAGGGGAAAAAAGAAGACTGCAAACAGGAAAAATTATCTATTTCCATGATAAAAGGGTAATGGATACTACAAAAAAGAGGTTAGATATGATATCAAAAGCATAAAATGAGGGAGGAGGGGAGTTAAAGAGTAGAGCTTTCAGACAGAGGTCAAACTAAAGAGACCATCAATTCTGTATAGAAGGAGAAAGGAACAGAGAAGGACTACTAAAACACTGAGAAAAAAAAAAGTTAAAAAATGGCAGGAAGTGCATACTTATCAATGGCTACTATAAACGCCAATGGACTAAATGCTCCAATTAAAAGGCATAGGGTGGCTGACTGGATACAACAACAAGACCAATATATATGATGCATACAAGAGACACACTTCAGAGCTAAAGACACTCACAAACTGAAAGTGAAAGGATGGAAAAAGATACTCCATGCAAATGGCAATGAAAAGAAAGCTGGGGTGGCACTACTTGTATCAGACAAAATAAACTTTGAAACAAAAACTGTAAAAAGAGACAAAGGAGGGCATTACATAATGATCAAGGGAACAATTCAACAAGAGGATATAACACTTGTAAATATCTATGCACCCAATGTAGGTGCACCAAAATATATAAAGCAATTATTAACAGACATAAAAACAGAAATAGACAGTAACACAATAATACTAGGGGACTTTAACACTCCACTTACATGAATGGATAGATCATCCAAACAGACTATCAATAAGGAAACATTGGCCTTAAATGACAAACTAGAACAGATGGACCTAGTAGATATATACAGAGCATTCCATCCAAAAACCGAAGAATACACGTTCTTTTCAAATGCACATGCAACATTCTCCAGGAGTGATCACATATTAGGCCACAAAACAAGTCTCCATAAATTTAAGAAGATTGAAATAATACCAAGCATCTTTTCTGACCACAATGGTATGAAACTAGAAATCAACTATAGGAAGAAAATCAGAAAAGCCACAAATACGTGGAGATTAAACAAAACGCTACTGAACAAAGATTGGGTCAATGAAGAAATGAAAGGAGAAATCAAAAAATACCTGGAGACAAATGAAAATTGGTGGGATTTTATGGGATACAGCAAAAGCGGTTCTAAGAGAGAAGTTTATAGCAATACAGGCCTATCTCAACAAACAGGAAAAATCTCAAATAAACAATCTAAAAGTGCACCTAATGGGACTGGAAAAAGAACAAAGCAAGCCCAAAATCAGTAGAAGAAGGGAAATAATAAAAATCAGAGCAGAAATAAATGAAATAGACACCAAAAAAACAATAGAAAAAATTAATAAAACCAAGAGCTGGTTCTTTGAAAAGATAAACAAAATTTACCAACCTTTAGCTAGACTCACCAAGAAAAGAAGAGAGAAGGCACAAATAAGTAAAATCAGAAATGAAAGAGGAGAAATTACAACAGACACCTCAGAAATACAAAAGATTATAAGAGAATACTATGAAAAGCTATATGCCAACCAATTCGACAACCTGGAAGAAATAGATAAATTCTTAGAATCATACAACCTTCCAAAACCGGATCAAGAAGAAGTAGAGAATTTGAATAGACCAATCACCAGTAAGGAGATCGAAACAGTAATCAAAAACCTCCCCAAAAATAAAAGTCCAGGACCAGATGGCTTCCCTGGTGAATTCTACCAAACAGTCAAAGAAGACTTAATACCTATCCTTCTCAAACTCTTCCAAAAAATTGAGGAGGTGGGGAAGCTCCCTAACTCATTCTATGAAGCCGACATTACCCTAATACAAAAACCAGACAAGGACAACACACACACAAAAAAAGAAAACTACAGGTCAATATCGCTGATGAACATTGATGCAAAAATCCTCAATAAAATACTAGCAAATCGCATAGAACAATAAGTTAAAAAGATTATACACCATGATCAAGTGGGATTTATTCCAGGTATGCAGGGATGGTTCAACATTCGCAAATCAATCAACGTGATACACCACATTAATAAAATGAAGAATAAAAATCACATGATCATCTCAATAGATGCAGAGAAAGCATTTGACAAGATACAGCATCCATTTATGATAAAAAACTCTGAATAAAATGGGGATAGAAGGAAAGTACCTCAACATAATAAAGATCATATATGAGAAACCCACAGCTAACATCATCCTCAATGGTGAAAAACTGAAAGCTATCCCTCTAAGAACAGGAACCAGACAAGGATGCCCACTCTCACCACTCCTATTTAACATAGTACTGGAAGTCCTAGCCAGAGCAATCAGGCAAGAGAAAGAAATAAAAGGGATCCAAATTGGAAAGGAAGAAGTGAAACTCTCACTATTTGCAGATGACATGATTTTATATATAGAAAACCCTAAAGAATCCACCAGAAAACTTTTAGAAGTAATAAATGAATATGGTAAAGTTGCAGGATACAAAATCAACATACAAAAATCAGTTGCATTTCCGTACACTAACAACGAAGTAGCAGAAAGAGAAATTAAGAATACCATCCCATTTACAATTGCAACAAAAAGAATAAAATACCTAGGAATAAACTTAACCAAAGAGGTGAAAGAGCTGTACACGGAAAACTATGAAACATTGCTGAAAGAAATTGAAGAAGACACAAAGAAATGGAAAGATATTCCGCGCTCTTGGATTGGAAGAATTAACATAGTTAAGATGTCCATACTTCCTAAAGCTATCTATAGATTCAATGCAATCCCTATCAAAGTTCCAACAACACTTGTCACAGAAATAGAACAAAGAATCCTAAAATTTATATGGAACAACAAAAGTCCCCAAATAAGTAAAGGAATCCTGAGAAAAAAGAACAAAGCTAGAGGTATCACACTCCCTGATTTCAAAATATACTACAAAGCTATAGTAACCAAAACAGCATGGTACTGGCACAAAAACAGACACACAGATCAATGGAATAGAATCGAAAGCCCAGAAATAAACCCACACATCTATGGACAGTCAATCTTTGACAAAGGAGCCAAGAACATACAATGGAGAAAAGAAAGTCTCTTCAACAAATGGTGTTGGGAAAACTGGATAGCCACATGCGAAAAAATGAAAGTAGACCCTTACCTTACACCATACACAAAAATTAACTCCAAATGGATTAAAGACTTGAATGTAAGACCTGAAACTATGAAACTTCTAGAAGAAAACATAGGCAGTACGCTCTTCGACATTGGTCTTAGCAACATATTTTCAAGCACCATGTCTGACCGGGCAAGAGAAACAATAGAAAAAATAAATAAATGGGACTACATCAAACTAGAAAGCTTCTGCACAGCAAAGGAAACCATCAACAAAACTAAAAGACAACCTAACAATTGGGAGAGGATATTTGCAAACCATACATCTGATAAGGGCTTAATCTCCAAAATATATAAAAAACTCATGCATGTCAACAACAAAAAAACTAACAACCCAATTAAAAAATGGGCAAAAGACCTAACAGACATTTCTCCAAAGAAGATATACAGATGGCCAACAGATACATGAAAAGATGTTCAAAATCATTAACTATCAGGGAAATGCAAATCAAAACTACAATGAGATATCACCTCACGCCCATCAGAATGGCTATAATTAACAAGACAGGCAACAACAAGTGTTGGAGAGGATGTGGAGAGAAGGGAACTCTCATACACTGCTGGTGGGAGTGCAAACTGGTGCAGCCACTGTGGAAAACAGTATGGAGTTTCCTCAAAAAATCAAAAATAGAACTACCATGTGATCCAGCTATTCCACTGTTGGGTATTTATCCAAAGAACTTGAAAACACCAATGTGTAAAGATACATGCACCCCTGTGTTCATTGCAGCGTTATTCACAACAGCCAAGACTTGGAAGCAACCTAAGTGCCCATCAAGGGACGAATGGATAAAGAAGATGTGGTATATAGACACAATGGAATACTACTCAGCCATAAGAAACGATGAAATCCAGCCATTTGTGACAACATGGATGGACATTGAGGGTATTATGCAAAGTGAAATAAGTCAGAGGGAGAAGGTCAAATACCATATGATTTCCTTCATTAAGTAGTAGAGAATAACAACAATAAACAAACACATAGAGACAGAGATTGGATTGGTGGTTACCAGAGGGGAAGGGGGGAGGGAGGAGGGCAAAAGGGATAATTCGGCACATGTGTGTGGTGATGGGTTGTAATTAGTATTTGGGTGGTGAGCATGATGTAATCTATGCAGAAATAGAAGTATAATGATGTACACCTGAAATTTATACAATGTTATAAACCATTGTTACTGCAATAAAAAAAATGAAAAAAAAATGTGAACACAATTAAAGGGAAATAATATATTATACAAGCAGCTCAAGACAGAATAATATAATGGAGTTGTCAGACATATATTTTAAAGCAATGTAAAATGTTCAAGAAGATAAAAGATGAGATTGAGAATTTCAGCGGAGAACTGAAATCTGAAAAAAAAAAGAGAATTCTAGAGGTGAAAAAAATACAATAACTGAAATTAACTTAATATATAGTTTAACAGAAGATTAGGCACAGTTTAAAAAAGAATTAGTGAATTGAGGCATAGGTCAGGCAGAAAAAAAGAAAGACCTATGGAGACAGTTTTGAATGGTTATAGGGAGGCAATGCCCCAGAGTTCCTCAAAGTAGACCTCTTTGCATTTTCACAGACTAAGAACTACTAGTTATGAGGAAACTAGCAACCATGAACAAGAGTAAGCAAAAACAATAAGCTCTATTAGACCCATATCTGTCTCATATAATGGAATAACCAAATGAAGAATATAAAAGGTACTTAAAATATTTAAAGAGATAAAAAAACGAAATAAAATAATGAGCTAGGAATTATACACCATCATAGAAAAAAAAGTTTTTAAAACTAGCCAAATATAGCTTCTCCCTCCTCACAAAAAACTTTAATCATTAAAATTTAAAAAGCCAATAGACATCCTAAAGAGCTGATTTGATACAGCTGATTAGACATAGGTGGGGTGCTTGAAGATAGACCCAAAGAAGTTTTTTAGAATGTAGCACAGCGACAAAAAGAGATAGAAATCAGAAAGAGAGAAGAGGATCAGAGACATAGGGGATAGAATGAAAAATGTATACAAAAGATCTAATTGGCACTCCAAAGAAGTAAAGAGAATTTGAAAGGGGTAATAGCTGAAGAAATAATGGATGAGAATTAGTGAAAGATATGGATCCTTTGGATCAGGAAATATAACTAATCCTATACAGGATAGAATAAAAGAAATCTATACCTAGAGTCATCAGAGTAAAACTGCAGATTATCAAAGACAAACGGAACATTTTAAAACGTAGCCAAACAGAAAAGACAAAGCATCTACATAGGTACAACAATTAATCTGACAGAAGATTAATTGTTCTCAACACCAAGAATGGAAACCAGAAGACAATAAGGTAATATCATCAAAGCACTGAAAAAAGAATCTGTCAGCCTAATACAGTACCTATCTAAGCAAACATTAAAAGCAATAAAAATCCATAATTTCCAGGCCCCTCCAAAAAATTGAGAAAGAGAGAGAGAGAACTTATTACTAACAAACCCTCCATAAAGGACATTCTGAAGATTTTACTTAGGAATAAGGAACATGACCCTATATGAAAGGTCTACTACAGAAGAGAAACGTTGGCAAAATTTGGTAAGCATACAACTGAATCTAAACAATCATTAACTATGTAAAATAATACAAAAATGGCTAACATAGATTAAAAATTGAAATTGAATATTGGGTAACAATAACATTTAAGTAGAGAAACATCAGCTTGTCTATCTCTGATGATTTCCTATTATTATTTCATTGAGATTACAGTCAATGTATAGTTTAACTCGGCAAGTACTAACTTTATGATACAGCATTTTTCTCTCTAAGATTATTGCCTACGTTTTCATTTGTTCAAGTCATAGTGTTTATGTACTTCAGGGGTCTTATAAAATTTTCTTTGTATAGACATTGCACATTTCTTCTTGAGTTCATTCTAGGAAACTTATCTTGTTATTGCAATTTTTTTTTTTTTTGGAGGAAGATCAGCCCTGAGCTAACATCCGTGCTAATCCTCCTCTTTTTGCTGAGGAAGACCGGCTCTGAGCTAACATCTATCGCCAGTCCTCCTCCTTTTTTTTTGCCCCCAAAGCCCCCGTAGATAGTTGTATATCATAGTTGCACATCCTTCTAGTTGCTGTATGTGGGACGCGGCCTCAGCATGGCTGGAGAAGCGGTGCATCGTGTGCGCCCGGGATCCGAACCCAGGCCACCAGTAGTGGAGCGCGCGCACTTAACCGCTAAGCCACGGGGCTGGCCCGTTATTGCAATTTTAAATGGGGTCTTCCATTATTATCTTATTCATTGTTGTCCATCTATATAAAATTTAATTATTTATGTATATTAATTTTGTAGCAGTCATCTTCCTGAATTATCTTATTGTTTATAGCAGTTTTTCACTTGATCTTTGGTTTCACAGGATTAAAATTCACATCATATGCAAAGATTTTTACCTCCTCTTTTCCAATGTGTATTTTTCTTGTCTATTTGCATCAGCTAGTACCTCAGCCTAAACAATGTTAAATAGTAGTGGTGTTGGTGGACATTATCTTCTTATTTCTAACTTGAACAGAAATGTTTCTAGAGTTTGTCCACTAGGTATAATGCTGTTCTGTTGATTGAGATGGGCATTTTTTATCATGTTAAAGAAGGATCTGTATATTCTTATTTAATTGAATTTTTAAATCAAAAATGGATGTCAAACTTTATCAAATGCCTCTTTAGTATCTATAAAAATTATTATCATATTTTCCCAACATATATCTATTAATATGATGAAATTCATTACAATGTATGTTCTTATACCAAACCAGCTCTGTATCACTCTAATACATTTCACGTGGTCATGGGGTATTATCTTCTAAGGTGCTACTGAATTCTGTTTATTTTTTTAAATTTAAGATTATTGTCTTACCATTGAAATGAAAATTTGTGACTTTACTTTTGTGCATTCTTTTTCAATATTTGGTGACAATGTTATGTTCACTTCATAAAAAAAAGATCTTTGAAAGAATTTATCTTTCTATGCTCTGTAAAAGTGGCAATGGCATAGGAATTCTCTGCAATGTCAGATAACACCTTTTTCTATGAAGGAAGAATTTCCCTATCCCTACTTCTGTTTCCTGCCCCCAGCGTCAGCCCTGAAGGAGGCATCAGCTAAGTGGGGTGTGCAACGATAAAGCACTAAGTGGAAAATATAGAAGTTGGTATTGCCCCCTCTCCTATCTGTAGCTTCCCAGCTCAAGGTAGCAGTATCAAGCTGGGGGAGGGGAGAATCTCAAACTTTAAATGAAAATCAGAGTTTTTATTATTAAACTGGGCTGCTCCTTTAAATTGCTGAACTGAAACTATTCTTGTGACTTGAAGTGATTGAGGACTTTTTATAATCGAAGAGTTACTGGAAAATCTACGGGACTTAAAGAAGCTCACTGAGTTGGTTTGAAAGGGCCACAGAAGGAAACATAAAGTTATTTTATGATTGCACTCTGCTGAGTTCATCTTTTGCTATGTGGCAGTACACCTGCCCAGGACACTATGAGGAATGATGAACAAAAACAGTCCAGACTGTATAAAGGAGCACAAAAATGAAAAAAAAAAAATTTGCCTTCCTCACAGTGACTATCCAACACAGAGATCTTTTCCTCCATTTCCATTTAAATTTTAAACTCTAGCTAAAAGAGACTCTGGGAAAGATTTTGTCAATAGTACATCATCTCTCTCAAAACAGATTACCATCCTGGCTCCAGGTGTGGGAAAGAAATGGCTGGTGGAGAGAATATATTGGTCAAAGTGTGTCACCATATCATCTAGGACTGAAGACATCCCTGGCAGAGTGGCTTGATGTAAAACAACTTGACTCCTTCTATTGCTCTCTGATATTTTTAATTCAGTTATACCTTCTGAGGAGTTACCAAACCACAAAGCCATAACTCTCTGATCACTGCGATTACTGAGGAAGAGACTCGATAATTCAATATCTACAAGTATTCAAGAAAGTGAGGTTTGCAGTAGTACTTCCCAAGCTTGTTCAAGATTGTGTTAACTAAATCATCTGCAAGAGCTGGCATGGCTCTCGGGGGGAGTACTTATTCTTTCTCTTTTGCAGTTTTCTTCTTTCTTTCTTTCTTTATTCCCTTGCATGCTCATTCCCCATCCCCAATGCCCTTCCTCTCTCAATGAGCAACAATTCATTCAAAGTGTATCCATTCATTTTTATGTGCTCTAGCAAAGCACGGACTATTTTCTGTGGATATATTTTAAATTTCCATAAATGATACGATGCTATAGAGTTCATTCTACTTTTTTTACTTTTCCTTTGGCACCAGGCACTGTGTTATCATCCAGTCTGTTCCTTGCAGTGGCTGCATAGTAATCCATGGTGTATATCCATCACTCCCACAGCGATAACAACCAGATTTCCTCCAAATTCTCATCAAAAACCTGTGATGAAAACCTTCATATACCACCTATGAACTTATGTAATGCATTCTTTGAGATATTCACCCAAAAGATGAATTACTGGGTCATAGATTCATATGTCTACATCTAGATCTATAATCTGACTAAGCAGCGCCATATTGCTCTTAAGAACATCTGCCCCAGTTACTCTCCCACAAACAGTCTGCAGGCATTTCTAATCTCCACATCCCATTAGGTACTATACAGTTTTTTAACTGATGCAAAAAGTGATAACTTATTGTTATTTTAATTTGCATTTGTCTGGTTACTAATAAGTTTGAGCATCTCTGCATATGCTTAATAGATTTTAGGTAAAGAGCCAGTTCAAATGTTTTGCCCATTTTTCTGTTGGAATTACTGCCTCTTTTCTTGTTGATTTGTAGAATTTCTTGTATATTCTGGATATTGATCTCTTGTTGCTTTAGCCACTGCCAGAATTTTATTTCTGTCTCCTTTATGGGACCAAAACCCTTAATTTTGATGTAATTGAATTCATCATTTTTTTGCTTGGCTCTTTGTTTTGTTTAAGAAAGCCTCCCTGCCTCCACGCCATAATTATATTTTGCAATATTTTCTTAAATTAACTTGGTTTTATTTCTTAACTTTAAGACTATAACCCATCTGGAGTGCATCTTTGCATGTGTTATTTGATAGTTTTATTTTCCGTCTAGAGTGAGCCCACTTTTGTAACACCTTCTACTAAGCAGCAAATCTTTTCCTTATTGATTTATGTGACTTTATTGTAGATTAAGTTCTCTATTTGCATGGGTCTTTCTCTGAGCTCTCTATTTCATTCCATTGATCTATTTGTTTGTTTCTGCACAAATGCTATACTGATTTTGCATTATATTGTAAAATCTTGTGTATCAGGACTCCCTCTTTGTTCTTTCAAAATTGACTTGGCTATTTATAGACCATATATATATCAAAGTAAGATTATTGAGTTCTTCAAAGTGTCAAACTGAGATTTTGCTTTTGTTTTGTTTCTCTACATGATGAAAATTATATGGAATGAGGCAGATATAGGTAGGGTAGGGAGAAAAAATAGCAAAAATGTTCAGGCAAACACTTCATTTATTTATCAGAAGAATTCATTTACTACGGTGAGTAATAGAGCTATGAGAAGCCCTTGACATGCACCGGGGTCCTGCCAACATATTTTGCTGTGTGATATCAAGCCCTCCCCTACCTCAGCCTTTCTTCCGACTTTCTTCAGCAGTTTCCTGATATTTAGGTCCCACATTCTCAGGTGGTATCGCTATTCAAGTTCCACTAAATGAGGCATATCCAGGTAAATGTCTGCATGATTTGGGCCTACCTCACATACAACTGTGAGGTTTGTCAAGTTCATCTTTAAGACCATTGATCTCAGCTCCCCCTTCTGCATGTCTCATTCCTGGATTTCCCTTCAGGCATCTGTGCTTTCAATCTTCTTCTCCCCTGTTCCCTATTAATTTGCTCTCAGGAGAGGACCTAATAACTAAGCCATGTGTTTAATTGCAGAATAAAAGTCTTTGTCATGGTAAAGGGTTTTCAGACATCTGTAAGTAGGTTAAAAAGTTATTTTGAGAGGTAGGATTTTTAGCTCCTATCCTTGCAATCCTAACATGTAGATGATTGATTATCTATCTGTTCATCTCTGTATAAAACCTATGAATCTAGAGCTGCTCTGTCCAATATAATAAGCTTTGGTCACGTGTGCCTACTAAGCATGTGAAGTGTAGTTGGTGTAAATTACAGTTGGTGCTGTAAATATAAAACACAGAAAGGATTTCAAAGACCTAGTTCAAAAGTAAGAATGCAAAATATCTCATTAATACTTTTTTGTAATGATTACATGAAATTATAATAGGTGGGATGCATTGGGTTAAATAAAATATATATTTAAATTAATTTCACCTGTTTCTTTTCACATTTCTAAATGTGGCTACTAGAAAATTTTAAATTATACATGTGACTCATATTATATTTCTACTAGACAGTCCTGATCTAGACTGTAATAAACACTAACTTTATACACATCTACATATATGGGGCATGGCATTTTTTTCCTGGTTTTCTAGGCCAATTTTTATTGCTTTGCAGAACTATCGATGGCAACATACTCAAAGGCAGGCATTTCGTGTTTTAATATTTTTTGTTCCCTGTCTATATTTCTGATGTATGAAAGAGAAGAAAGAGATATGAATATTTGGAGACAAAAAGGTATTTCCACCAAGGGCAACATTAATATTATATGGCCCAAGTCAATGCAAAAAGATGAGAAAAAGAAATAAGTTCGCTCTCTCTCTCTTTGTATCTTTCTCTTCATGTATATATTTATGTACATGTAATATATGTGTGTGTGTAATGTAAGATAAATTATCTTATTTCCAGATAATATTGTTTTCAACTAGAAGGTTCAAGACAATCAACAACTTATTAGAACTAATAAGAAAATTCAGTGAAGTGTCCAAATAAAACCTAATTTATAAAATTCAATAGCTTTCTCATATAAAAGCAATAACCAATTAGAAAATGTAGTGGTAAATATCACATATATAATAGCAACAGACATTGTAAAATACTCAGGATTGAACATTACAAGAAATGTATAAAACCTATATAAAAAAAGATAACACTTTACTAAAGGATATAAGGAATTTTTAAATAAATTAAGAGACACACAAGGTTCGTCAATGAAGCAATTCAATAATATGATGACATCTATTCTTCCCAAATTAATCTATAAATTCAATGCAATCCCAATCAAAACCCCAGATAATATTACAAACGGAATTTAATACGATTATTTGAATGTTTATTTGAGAGGAAAAAGGTGCAAAGGTAGCCAAGAAAGTTTTGAAAAGAAGTGCTTACCACATCAGATATCAAATGAACTATTAAAAGTACAGTAATAAAATCAGTGTCATAGTGTCAGAAGAAAAAAATAGACTAACTGGAAAAAAACACACAGATATTTCAAAAACAGACCCATGTATATATGTAATATAGTTGACGATAAAGATGAACTTAAAATTGTAGGTAATTGATGTCTTATTCAATAGATGAAATCAGGGGTTTAGCTGTATATTTGGAAAAAATTAGTTATATTCTTTTCCTATATATATAAAACTAAATCTCAGGTAGATCGATGAGCCAAACCAAAAAGAAAACTATAAAAATGCTAGAAGGTGAATTTTTTTAAATAATATTAGGGTGTGGAAAGTCATCACAGCACCCAGACGCCATACAGGAGTAAATGACAGATTTGACTAAATACAAATGTAAAACTTCTGTCTGATAAAAGATATCACAAAGTTAAATGATAGAAAGAAAATAGCTGTAAGATTAAAATATAAGGAAAAGTTTCAAATGTTTAATTTACAAAGAGCTCCTACTCTTTTCTACTTTTTTTTTTTTTTTTTTTTTTTTGTGAGGAGATCAGCCCTGAGCTAACATCCGCCAATCCTCCTCTTTTTTTGCTGAGGAAGACGGCCCTGGGCTAACATCTGTGCCTATCTTCCTCCACTTTATATGGGACGCCGCCACAGCATGGCTTACCAAGCAGTGCGTCGGTGCGCGCCCGGGATCCGAACCAGCGAACCCCGGGCCGCCGCAGCGGAGCGCGCGCACTTAACCGCTTGCGCCACCGGGCCGGCCCCTACTCTTTTCTACTTTTAATAAGATAAATAACTCAAGCAAAACAGGACAGAGGATATGAATTCTCAGAAGAAATAAAAATGGCCAGTAAACATATAGAAATTTTTCAGTCTTGATTCTCCAGGAAATTGTAAATAAAAATACTAATAAGATATCACTTTTCATTCATCAGATTAAGGATTTTTTTTAATTGATAATATCCAGTGTTGTGGGGAAACAAGTTTTTCTAAGATTTTTGGCAGGAATGTAAATCCATATAAGGAATATTGCTTTTGTTGTTGTTATTTTGGCTGACCCACATTTAACTTCCTGTCTGAACATGATCCCCCATTGTGCATAGTCTTACTGGTAGGCACACCTGTCTTCTCTAAGGAAGTGTAGGGGTCAGATCATAGACTTAACCAACAGGACTCTTCTTCCTAGACTTCAAATCTTAAGCAAGTGTCCCTTAGACAAAGGGAATTGTTATGGGCTAAATTGTGTCCCCGACAAAATTCATATGTTGAAATCCTAACCCCCAGTACCTCAGAACATGACTATATTTGGAGATAGGGCCTTTCAAAAACAAAGAGGTAATTAAATTAAAATGAGGTCATTAGGGTGGGCCCTAATCCAATACGAGTGATGTCCTTAAAAGAAGAGGAGATAAGGACAGACATGCACAAAGGGAAGACTGTGAGTACACAGCAAGAAGGCAGCCATCTACAAGTTGAGGAGAGGAGCCTCGGAAGAAACCAATCCTGCTGACACCTTGATCTTGGACTTCTAGTTTCCAGAATTGTGAGAAAATAAATTTCTGTGGTTTAAGCCACCCAGTCTGTGGAACTTTGTTATGGCGGCCTTAGCAAACTAATATAAGAATGCTGAATTTAATTTACTGCACAGGTTGGCAAACTTCTGTCAAGGGCCAGCTAGTAAGTAATTTTGGCTTTGCAGTTCGTTATGTCTCTATTGACTTAACTGCCATTGTGGTGTGAAAGCAGCCATAAACAATACATAAATAAATGGGTGGGGCTTGTTTCAATAAAACTTTATTTGTGAAAACATGTGGACAGCTGAATTTGACCAAGGACTGTAGTTACAGACCCCTGATCTACCGTGACAGGGTTCAATTTCATTTAGGGATGGAAGCAGCAGTGCCAATGGCAAAATAGTCAAGGCCACTTTCAGCATCACATCTATCTGCTGTGCCAGCAGTGGCCTCACTACTATCTTGATGAAACCTTTCCTGCTACCCAACCTATAGAATTCCCTTGGTTTTCATTCAGTTTTGAGGCCTGCTACTCCAGCCTCCAGTTAGTACTGACTCCTACACTTCCTTGGTGGAAGGAAATTTATTCCCAAACCATTTATTTAATGTAGTCTGGACTTTTGTTGCTTCCAACTCAGAGTACAGATTGATACAGCGGGCAATTTATGAGCAACTACCAAACTTAAAAAAAAATGCCCTTTCATCTTTCCTTAGAAATGTATCCAAAGATACGTTTATAAATAACTTCTCATATATGCAAAGAATATATACAAGAATTTCATTACAGTCTTTTTGTAACGTCAGCATGACCCAAGATTTAGTTCTTGGCCCTCATTTCTTTCCTGTCTTCTCTTACTCCCTAGTTGATGTTATTTGGGCACCTAGCCCTAAACATCGTCCATATGTTGACAACTCCTAAATTTATAAATCCAGTCTGGACTTCTATGAATACCAGAACTCTATATCTAATTCTCTACTTAATATCTCCCTGTGGATCTCTAATAGATTTTTCAAATTTGGGATATCCAGTCGCTCAGGTAAAGAACAATGAAGTCACCCTTGATTCTTTGAATCTCCCACCCTACATCTGATCTTGTTGGCATTACTTTCAAAAAATTTCCAGAATTAGAACATTTCACCTACTGCCACCACTATCCAAGTCATCATCTTCTCTTGCCTAGATGATGGCAAGAGCCTCTAAATTGATCTCCCTGATTCTGTCCTTATCTCCTTCAGTCTATACTCAACAGTTTGATGCTGTTAAAATGTGAGATTTTGTCCGTTCCCTGCTCAAAACCTTTCAATAACTTTCCAACTCACCTAGAGTTAAAGCCAAAATCTTTACCAGAAGACCTACAAGATCTACATCATCTGACCCCCTATTCCTCTTTAACATTATCTTCTACCACTATCCCCCTTCTTCACTCCACTCCAACCACAGTGGCCTCTTTGCTGTTCCTCAAAGCCTTTGCACTTCCTGTTCCCTCTGCCTGAATGTTCCTCATCCAGACACTGACAAGGCTGATGCTCTTGTCTCCTTCGGGTCTTTGCTCAAATGTTACTTTCTCAAAAAGACCTTACCTCAACACTCTATCTAAAATTCCAACTCTCTACCTCCAATGGTTCATATCTCTCTTCACTGATATATTTTTATCTACTATATTATATATTTTACCTATTTATATTGTCTGATGTCTCCAGTAGACTCCATGAAGAAAGGAATTTTTGTCTAGTTGGCTCATTGTTGAATGCCCAGTACCTAGACCAGTGTGTGGCAGATGGTAGGCACTCAAAAAATACTTGCACAATGAATAAATGAATGAATTGAAGAACTGAAAACATTGCAAGAGGCCATTAATGGTGATCATTTAAATAAATTATGGTTGATCATAGGAGGGCACTATAGAATAAGGATTCTAAAATAAGATTGCCAGAATAAAATTCTGTCTCTGACACTTACTATCTTTTTGGTTTTGGGAAACTTATCCAATCTCTTAGTGCCTCAGTTTCCTCATCTCCAAAGTGGGGATTATAAAACTACTCACCCTTTAGGATTGGCATATGTATCAATGAGATAATTATATTAAATGCTTAGCACAGTTCCTGAAATACAGCAAATGCTTAAATAATATTAACTTATTATTACAATGGGATACTATACAACTGTTAAAAGCAGGAGGCTGATTGACATATATGGACATGGAAAGATCATAGATATTAAAGAAAAAAAAGATATCCCAAAATAAATATGTACAGTATGATCTCACTTGTGTTAAAAAAAAAATACCTGTGTGTGTATGTGTGTGTAGATTAAAATATATGAAAGAAATCAGACCAGACTTCTATCGATGGTTGCCTATAATGGAAATGGTATGGATGGCTGTGAAGTGGACTTTAACTTCCTGCTGCATATATTTCTGCACTCTTTGAATTGCTTGATTAAATTATTAACAATGGGCATCAATTTATTTAGGTTTTTTGTATATAAAAACTTAAAAAATAGGTGAAAGATTCCTCCTATGCCTGCCTGCTAAGCCTGCCTTCCAAGAGGATGGTCTAGATCTGTGAGGTATGACTTGAAGGGTGTTATAAATGGTCTCTGGTTGGACTTTTCATCAAAGTCTATTAATCTTTTGAGCCAACCCTGATGGTCTAGTGGTTAAAGTTCAGCACACTCTGCTTCAGTGGCCTGGGTTCAGTTCCTGGGCACAGAATGACACTGCTCATCTGTCAGTAGCCATGCTGTGGCAGCAGCTCACATAGAAGAACTAGAAGGACTTACAACTAGAATATAAACTATGTACCGGGGCTTTGGGGAGGGGAAAAAAAAAAAAGAGAGATGAAGATTGGCAACAGATGTTAGTTCAGGACTAATCTTCCCTGGAAAAAAAGGAAAAAGGACATTAGCTAAAAACTTAGAAAAAAGGAAAAAAAGTGTATTAATCTTTTAAAATTCATCCCCATATTGATAAGCAAACGCTTAAGTCCTTTTCTATCATTCGCATTTTCCCAAGTATAAAATCAGATTGTGGGAGTAAAGAATACACTTTTTCAAAATATGCTCTCCACTCCCCTCCCACCCAAGATTCTGAAACGCTCTCTTAGAAGCTATGCCCCTTTGCTTCTCTTCCTAAAATATAACCTAGAACCTTAAATCAGTCTTAATGTCTCATTATCACCTCAGTGTCACAAATGCCTGACCAAGGAGAGCAACAGAACTTCTCTACGGAGAGCTCTGCTGTGACCATCTCTTTTCCTGCTTATAATGAATAACCCTCCCCTGGTCCCAGGTTTGAGAACTTGAGTCTTCTTTGACTCTTCTTTCTCCTCGTCTCTCACATACAATCCATTTTTAATAATCAGAAAGTCAACAAACATTTGCTGAGGACTTTCTATGTGCCGGGCGCAGACATGGGGCTGTAGAGACACAGTAAGTCAGGTATGGTCTTTGTCTTTGAGATGCTCACAGTCTGTTGGGAAAATAGACATGTAAGCAAACAATATATTCTACAAAGTGTTATGAAAACACAGAAGAACAGCCACTTTTCCCCCAATAACATCTCTTGTATCCATTCCTTCTGCTACCTTGCTTATTTAAGTCCTCCTTCACCTGCAATTGTTCCCTAACTCATCTGTCTATTTTCAGTATCGCCCATTCTAATCCACTCTACACAAGGCAGCCAAATGAATCTTCTCCAATCATGACTTTTAGTTTACTCCATGATTTTACTTTACTCCAATGCTCAAAAATTTTGTTTTCTTATTGCCAATATTACAAAACACAGATTTCTTTACCTCAGTGTTAAGGCTGGCACACAGTATACTCTCAATAAGTAGCTGATGAATAAATAAATGAATGAATGAAAGAATCTGCACTGAACGTCCCTGTTCAAATTTGTATTTTATGATCATATGGCTCTAATCATACCACTTTACCCACATCGATATAAATCCCGTCCCAAAGACATGTCAGCACATTCCTGCCTCTGCCAGTTGCTAGTGCCACACTTCCTGTGTCTTTGGGATGTCCTTGCTAACTCCCTCCCGACTGCCAACACTCTAAAACTCAGCTCTGAGCCCACCTCTTCAATGGAGTCTTCCCCAAACACCACCCTCTTTCGAATGTTTTTAAAACTCCTTGTCTGAGCCACTCATTTGCTATTTTGGAATATGCTACTAGGAATTGTTATCTTTTGATAAATATGCCTTGTCTCTCCAAATAGGACCCCCATAATTTATCAGCTTCTCTGGAACTGGAACTACAGTTGTTAGCTCTCATGTAATAATTACTTAGAGTGCTGAAACAATACATTTGGAAGAGAAAACAACATTTATTCCCAATAGGTATGAATGACACATTCCCATGTCTACCTCTATTGCAGGCTGAACAAGAGATCTGACAGGAAATCATGAGGCAGCAGCCCTTGCTGGCATGATAATGAATTAGGAACATACTGATCAACATCTTCTTTCCCATCAACATGACAGAATTACAAATCTATTTCCAGGGCCAGCACCATCAAACCCACCAGCTGTCACTGAGTATTTCATAATTGATATGGTTTGATTATTAAAAATTCAGGCATGTTTAAATTGGGAAGTAGGAGAAAAGGACTAAGAGTCTTCCTGGGCCCTTTGAGCTAAATTGAAAAGCATCCCCCAATACAACTCTCTGCGACCTTCAAGCTTTGGAGAAATGTCAGGCAGCAAATCCACATTTTTACCTCATTTCACAGCATCTTCACTCATTCCATTCCAAAATCCAGGAGCCAAAGGGCATAGAAATGATCTGTTTAATTTGTGACTACAAAGCAACTGAGGGGGGATCAGACCTACAGATAAGTTGAGTTATCCCCTACGCCACCACCCATAAGGATGAGAAGCCCTCGGCAGCCCCCTCCATGCCCACCTCGTACCACAGCACTCTCGGCGCATCCTTTCATTCCACCTATCACGGTGTACTCAAACTTCACGTCTCTGTGCACCCCAAATGGAGCAGATCAGGAATGGAATTCCTCAAGATCATGGCTTTTTTATCCTTGTAATTTCAGTCCTCAGAAGAGCGTCCAGCAAAAAGAGCATCCAGCAAAGAGTAGGCTTCTAAACTTTGAACTGAACAAAACTAATGACTTCTTATGATTCTCAACTTCAGACTATCCTAACACAATTTCAGAAGACAGGCTGCATGTCGCATCCTGCCACAGGACTGTAGGGTGCATATTGCAGCTATCATGGTCTAAATGGATTTTTTAATGTCTCTCAACAACTATTGTATAGCACATTAACATTAATGAGGCATTTTCACATATGCTGTTAAATTAATCCTCACAATAACCTCTGAGTTAGGTATTTTTACTCCCATTTTACAGGTGAAAATAACTGGGGTTAAGAGAAGTCAAGGGTGGTAGGCAGAATAATGGCCTTCCAAAGATGTCACGTCCTAATCCCTGGCACTTATAAATGTTACCTTATAAGGAAAAAGGATCTTTGCAGATGTGATTAATTTAAGGATTTTGAGATGGAGAGATTATCCTGGATTATCCACTGGGCCCTAAATGCAATCACAAGGGTCTTATAAGAGGGAAGCAGAGGGAGATTTCACACACACACACATAGAGAGAGAGAGAGAGAGAGAGAGAGCAATATGACCATGGAGGCAGAGATTGGAGTGATGCAGCCACAAACCAAGAAATACTAGCAGCCACTAGAAGCTGGAAGAGGCAAGGAATAGATTTTCCCCTAGAGCTTTCAGAGGAACACAGCCCTGTCTATACCTTGATTTGGGGCCAGTGGAACTGATTTTGGACTTCTGGCCTCTAGAACTACAGAAGAATAAATGTATGTTGTTTTAAGCCACAGGGTTTGTGTTTTTTTCTTACAGCACAGGAAACTAACACATTGGGTAACTGGCCTAAAGTCAAATACTAGTAAGAGTTTCAACCAGGATTCAAATCCAGGTCCTCTGACTTTAAATCCCAAACTTGTTTCCCTGTTTCACACAGCCAGGATGCTTAGAATATGACCTGATCCCTGGCTATGACTTGGAGCTGTGGGAAGCTATATTAGATTTTCAGCCTTCTTGAGTGGTTAGAGTGGTGAGCTCCTTCACCATTCCTCCATCGAGCATATCTTTATGTGACATGCCCAGTACCGTATGAAGTACTTTATATGTACTACATTTCTCAAGACTCACAACTTTAGGAGTATTGCAACTAGATGCGATAGTTAGAACCATTACAAGTGAAAAAATGGAGGTACAAAGAGGTTAAATTGCTTACCCAAGGTCATATCCACTTTAGGAAGTTATTTACATATCTAATCATACGTATGGCAGGATAACATTTCCGAAGTTTTAACTGTGTTCAATCTCCTTCCCACATCAACTTCCCTCCTCCTCAGAATCTCCTCGTGTGTTCCACAGGGTCTCTCCCCTGACTCAAATGGGGCATCATGAATCACCCACCACTTTAGGAGTACTGAAGCAGAGGAGAGAGAACAATGGAGTCAAATATTTTTACCAAATTTGACAAGCTGAAGTACAGGTACAAGATGATACAAATTTGGAAAAATAGAATCTTTGGTCCCTCATGTCCCTCAGTCCAGGAAACGATTTCATGGCTGGGGAGAAGCAGAGAAGAGAGATCTCATGGATAGAGATGGAGGACTACTGAGAGACTGTCCAGCTCTGCCACCTGGGAGCTTCATGGCAGCAGAGCCACTGCTCAGGCCACAGCAGCCTGGGTGTTACCCACTGACTGACAAGCAAGAGTGAAACTCATTCGACCTTTACTCGCTTCCATCCAACCCACCCAATGTGGATGGTCACCTCCCCCCACCTTCAATGGCTGGGATTACACAAGTAACCACAAACACCTGGAAAGGAGGATGGGGCCCTAACATCTGGAGGGGTAGGGCAGTGGGATAGGGAGAGTCTCTAGGACTGAACCAAAGCATTTTATGGTCTTTCTTGAACTTCCTTGACTCCTCTCACCCCTACCCCTTTCATTATGGCAACCAGCAACCAACCCATTAGATGAAGAATGCATCCAATGGACCCACGGCACATCATAAGCTGTGGAGGAGCCTGACTCAGTTGGGTTTATTTGTTGGAAATCTGTCAGGGAAAGTGATGCTGATTTGTAGTCAATGTCTTCTATTTCTCCAAAGTACTCGGAGATTTTGATATTCAGTCTATTGTTTAATCATACACATACTGTGGGGGCTTCTTGGGTCGTTCTGCAGATATTTCTCTTCCACCTCATTCTTCTCTGACAAAAGATTCATTAGCAAACCAATCGCAGTCATGGAGCGATGCACACATTTAGCCTCACTTCCATTTACTCTACCAATGACCAAGGTCCCATCTATTTAACCCAGGGCCAGGCCTAGCAACAATTTAAGAGCAGGAGAGGGCAAAGCACCAATTACAGTACATAAGGCTTGGTTTGCTGAGTGAGAAGGAAATAGCAAGTTTGACCTTTTAGACTTATGCTAATGTGTAGGTCACCAGGGTCCTCTTAGTTAAAGACCTTTTCCAAACCACCTCAAAGAATTAACAATATGTCTACCATAAGCAAACTCATCATTTCTCAATCTACAGAACCAGACTCAAAGCAATTATATATTTATTTCTAAAATGTTAAAAATTTTTCACTTAATGGGGGCATTTGAGGGACTTCAAAAGAAGGGAAATGGCATAATATTCTATAAGAAGGTAACATTAAGCAACCAAGCCATAAGCGGCTCTCTATTTGGTTAATATGGCATGGTGTTTACAGTATATTCTTTTATTTACCACCATCCTACAAACATCTTGACCAATTTTCTATTGTATATTATGTGTTCAGCCCTAGACCAAGCACCAAGGAGAAGAAACTTTGAGTCATTGGCCTTCTAGAAGTAACTATTTCTCTTCCTGATGCCCACCCAAGGGGCATTTGCCCTGCATAGCCTTGTCTTCTCATTAGATATTCCTGGAGCATTAGATTATTCCAACTCACAGTCAAGGCCACTAAAATGACCCATCTCTGCCCTTTGGGATAGCACAGCTTACAACACATGGGAATCATTAAAGTCTGAGTTGATCTGTAGTTACGTCATTGAGCAGAAACCACAAGCAGCACATAATAGAGTCTTCATGTTATTACTCTGCCATTCTCATCATGAGAAAGTTCCTGCTCCTTCTCTTTAAAGCCCTCACAGCCAGCTTTTTAAAAGCCCCTTCTATGGTCCTTTGGATGAATCACCCTTGTAATTATTATCATTATTTAATATTTACTAAGTGCCCACACTGCATGAGATCATGAAGTTGCTTGGCATGTGTATATTTGGCAGAAATATTCCAAGTGTATTTAGTCATTGCCAGTGTTCTTCCAGAGTTGGAAATACCACAGAGGAAGTGTGTACTTGACCTGAACTCTTGAGTGTCAACTCTTTTAAGTAAGTGTAAACAGAGCAGAAACCCTGCCATCAGAAAAGCATTTGCAAAAGGGAGACCAAGTCAGAACATGAGCAGCAGATGGGGCTTGAGAGCCAAGAATGAAAAACCCAGGATGCATCCAAACTCTGTAAATCTTTATTGACTGAGCTCAGTGCCATCTTAATGACTTTTACTACCTCTTGGTTCCAATTCGAAGTGCATATTAAAGCAAGCCAACATTGCAAAGACCAGAGGGCCTAGAATAGTAAACTACCCATAGCTTAGTAATCGTTATGCATTAATTATTCAGGAGCTGGAGCTACTCTTTGCAAACATTAAAACCAGTGACAGCAAAGAAATATGCCTTCTGTTTGGAGGATAGGAAGGAGTAGTGCTATTTGGGGTTGATGCTGGCACGATATTTAGCAGAGCATGACAGGTTTAGTAGATAAATAACGTGATGTAGTATCATGCAAACTGTTAGCAATGTATTGGAATGCTCAAGTATTCCCTGTAGGGCATTTACATTGG
The DNA here is from genome assembly GCF_020826845.1 of Diceros bicornis minor. NCBI lineage: Eukaryota > Metazoa > Chordata > Mammalia > Perissodactyla > Rhinocerotidae > Diceros > Diceros bicornis. The sequence continues at coordinate 33,697,730 of NC_080748.1, read as the reverse complement.
ATTTGCTATGATTGCAATATCTGCACAGTGATGCATTACGTGTTTTATTCTCTTTATTATATGTTTTCATTACTTTGTGTGTTCGAATGCAATAAAGAAAGCTGAAGCAATAAAGGCTGATTGATAATAATAATTCTGCAAAGATGCAACTTCCTTTCTAAAGCAGTTCCAGAGTCAGAAGAACCAATAGCATCCAATCATCTGTTCCTTTGTTAGAATTTTATCCTCTTTTCTGATAAAGGAATGGTAATTGGTTTGGAAACAGCTTTCGGTGACAGCTGGCACTGTATGGTAACGGAGGAGGAAGGTAGGGGACAAAGTGTTCTATTTAGAATGCTGAATCCCGCATGTGGTTCAATTCTCTGCTTCTCTCTTTTCTTTCATATTCTACAACTTAAATATCAGATATCCTCTTTTAAAGGAAAAATAATTTTTCAGGATCAGTGCTGTTTGGGTTCTTTCACTCTAACAGCTTATCCTACATTCTAAAGTTTGCGTAAACCTCTTCCCAAGGGATTCTCCTTAGGAGCTCTGAAACTGGGATCATTGGAATCTGGAACTTAACAGATGTGTGTGTTGGGTAGTGGGGAGAACAGTCCCAGCCTAAGTTTAAAATGAGCTTCAGAGATTCAGATATGGCTGAGCACATGTGATGAACTGGTGAAAGGCTCTATAAGGATAGATTTTTCACGCTGGTTTTGTTTGGGGTATATGGTTTATTTGTGGGCATCCAGAAGGTGATTGGGCTGGAAATAGCGACTAGTGTTTGGGATGTTGGAGAGACTTGTTGCACATAGAAATTGAATGAAAAGGACTTTGGAGACCCAGGGGAGATGCTTAGGTGGAAAAAAATACAACACAGAGTCAAGGCAAACGGCCTCCTCCCCAGTTCTATGGCAAGCACAGAACGGCCCCATCCCGGTCAGGATGCCTGTGAACACAGCAGCACTCCCAACTCCTCGAGGGTTTGCCAGCTGTGGAAGCACAGAGAGAGAGCATCTAGTTCCGGTCGTGGAGATCAACATCTGCAGGGAGGCCACCAGCCTTGAATTCATGGAAAGGCATAGCCTAAATGACTCTAAAAGCAGCACACATCAACCAGCAGCACGGCGCAGAGAAGCAGCATTGAGAGCACCTGAGAGGCACCTCCCAGGACCTCCCAGAAATACTTGTGGAGAATTTCGCAGCGAATTGAGGTCTTGTATTGCGTAGGTGTGGGCATGAGTCAGTGAAATTTGGGTTATAAACATTAAGTGTCTTTTATTTGTACTCACAAACAGATGAGACTTCGGGGAAACTTAGGTTATATGTCCAGCAAAGGGAAAATTACATTCATAATTGCAAAGGGCAGGCAGTCACTCTCAGTATATGATTTTCTAAAAGGCCCAAGTGATATAAACAACCGCAGTTAAACACACTAATGGAACAGAGTGATGGCATTTTCAGGTCAGGCCAGTGAGCTCTCACATGTGAGGGAGTCATTGCAGAAGACGACAGAAAGGATAGGGATGACTAGGGACCACATCAAACTTAGGGCACTTGTAAAACATTGGTCACATAAGAATCAATGAGAAAGCCTGTTAAAGAGCAGAATGCAGGGCCTCATGGCCCAGAGGTCCTGATTCAGCCAACTCAGATATTTTACAAGCCTCCCTCCCTATGTAATCTTGACAGAAGTGGTCTTCAAAATGACTTTTGGATAAACACCCTCATAGGGGTACCTGTCATGGCCATCTGGGTCTGCACTGTGAACATAGAGGCCAGACCATCATCAAGGGAATCACTGAGGCTGTGCTCAGAAGAGAGACAACCCTGTGTAAGGCAAAGAGTAAGATGAGGAAGACAGCATGGAATGCTATGACCAGACACACAGTCAGAAAACAGGAAGTCAAGAGAAGCAGAGAAGAGAGAAGTCAAGATGGCGGCGTAAGCAGACCCTGAACTCACCTCCTCCCACAGACACAGCCAATTTACAACTACTCGTGGAGAAATTACCCATGAGACAGAACTGAAAACTGGATAAGAGGAACTCATGCAACAACGGACAATCCTAATGGGGGTAGAAGAGGCAGAGACTCCCTTCTGGAGAGGAAAAACACAACCTTCACAAGCCGCCAGCGTCACGGCCACAGGGAGCAGCCCACAGGTACGCAGCCTCCCTGGAGGAGCGGGGCCCTGAGCCAGGGAGCGCCCCCGCTGTGGGCATTTTGTGGACCCAGCACAATTGAGACGAGTGGCAGAATATCTGACTTTGCCTGCTAGTAAAACACTGGGGAGTCCCCCAGAAAAGCTGGTTCACAAAGAAACTAAAACTGGCTTTAAAGGGCCCCACGCAAACTCACCCATTTCAGAATGCAACCTAAAATCACCAGAAAGAAAGGTGCACAGTGCTTTGGTGAAAAGAGACTCACCTAATAGGCCCTGAGTGCATCTCGGTGAGAGGTGAGACCTCTCCAGGGACTGGGCCATTGGCGGCGGCCATTGTTGTGGCCTGGTGTGGGTGTGCTGACACAGACGCCATTGGAGTTCTCCCTGAGGCCTGCTAGCCCAGGGTCTGCCCCACCTGCTAGAGCACCGATTTAATCCAGCTCAGCCAGGGCAGGCAGCCCACCCTAAAGACTGGCCTCACCCAACAACAAGCCCTCAGGCAACTTGTGGGCCTGCATAGATTGGTGACTGGATTCTCTGCAGCCTGGCAACTGAAGGAGTTCAGTGGGGCAGGGTGGGCACAAGGAGCAGATAGAGAGTGTGGGGTGGTGGTGGAGTGTGTGGGGCTCCTGCCGTGGAGAGACTAGGTCACTTCAGGAGGTCGGGGTGCTCACACTGGGCAGGACTGTGTTGACTGTGTGTGTGGACCTGTGGGCGGCAGGGCTTGTCAGCTGCAGAAGACTTGTGCTTCTCAAACACCCACATAGGGGGTTTGCCCCACCTTCCAAAGCTTGAAACAATTAGGTGCTCCTGTGTCAGAGGCCAGCCCGACCCAGCTGCAATCCTCAGAGAACTGACAAGAGACCTAAAGCCTGGAGGCTTATAGCAATTGTAAGGCCCTGAGCCCAACAACCTGCCACGCTGGGGGCCTACTCACTTAAAAGTAATACTGCAACACAAATGTGGCATTAGAACTTGCAGCCAACTGTGCTGGGGCTCCCCACACCTGATAAAGAGACTGAAGGGCCCACAACAACTACAAGCAGCTGAGCATTACAACAGCTGGCCAGGAGCATAACTCGGCCTCCCTGGGCGCCTACAGGGAAAGCAAACAGGCCACAACAGAAGGACACACGTAGCCCACATAGGGGTCACCCCTGGAACGTTGAGAACTGAGGGAAGCACACGGCAGGCCTCCTAAGCCATCACTTACATCAGGTCACCTATCCAAGAGCAGGAGACGTAGCTGACCTACCTAATATGTAGACAGAAGCACAGGGAAAGAGGCAAAATGAGGAGGCAAAGGAATACATTCCAAGTAAGGGAACAGGACAAAACCCCAGAAAAGGAACTAAGTGAAACAGAAATGAGCAACCTACCCAACAGAGAGTTCAAACACAGAGTGTTAAGGATGCTTACTGATCTGGGGAGAAGAATAGATGAACTCAGTGAGAATGTCAACAAAGAAATGGAAGATATAAAAAAGAACCAATCAGAAATGAAGAATACAATACTGGAAATGAAAAATTCACTAGAGGGACTCAAAAGCAGAGTAGAGGATACAGAAGAACGGATCTGTGAGCTGGATGAAAGACTAGAAGAAATTACCCAAGCTGAACACGTAAAAGAGAAAAGAATTAAAAAGAGTGAGGACAGTCTAAGGGACCTCTGGGACAACATCAAGTGCACTAACATCCATGTTATAGGTGTCCCAGAAGGAGAAGAGCAAGACAAAGGGGCAGAGAATCTATTTCAAGAAATAATAGATGAAAACTTCCCTAACCCAAGAAAGGAAACAGACATCCGGGTACAGGAAGCACAGAGAGCCCCAAACAAGATAAACCCAAAGAGGCCCACACCAGGACACACCATAATCAAAATGTCCAGAATTAAAGATAAAGAGAGAATCCTAAAAGCCGCAAGAGAAAGTCAAGTTACATACAAAGGAAACCCCATAAGGCTATCAGCGGACTTCTCAGCAGAAACCTTAAAGGCTAGAAGAGAGTGGCACAATATATTTAAAGTGCTAAGGAAAAAATTTACAACCCAGAATACTCTACTCAGCAAGGTTATCATTCAAAATGGAAGGAGAGATCAAAAATTTCCCTGACAAGCAAAAAATTAAAGGAGTTTGTCACCAAGAAATGAGTGCTACAAGAAATGTTAAAGGGACTGATTTAAGGGGAAAAGAGAAGAACACAAATAGGAAAAATTATCTATTTCCATGATAAGAGGGTAATGGATACAAATGCACAAAAAGAGGTTAGATATGATATCAAAAACATAAAAGGAGGGAGGAGGGGAGTTAAAGAGTAGAGCTTTCAGACAGAGGTCAAACTAAAGAGACCATCAATTCTGTATAGAAGAAGAAAGGAACAGATAAGGACTACTAAAACACAGAAAAAAAAATTAAAAAATGGCAGGAAGTGCATACTTATCAATAGCTACTTTAAACGCCAATGGACTAAATGCTCCAATTAAAAGGCATAGGGTGGCTGACTGGATAAAAAAACAAGACTCATATATATGCTGCATACAAGAGACACACTTCAGACCTAAAGACACTCACAAACTGAAAGTGAAGGGATGGAAAAAGATACTCCACGCAAATGGCAATGAAAAGAAAGCTGGGGTAGCAGTACTCATATCAGACAAAATAGACTTTAAAACAAAAACTGTAAAAAGAGACAAAGAAGGGCATTATATAATGATCAAGGGAACAATCCAACAAGAGGATATAACACTTGTAAATATCTATGCACCCAATGTAGGTGCACCTAAATATATAAAGCAATTATTAACAGACATAAAAACAGAAATAGACAGTAACACAATAATACTAGGGGACTTTAACACTCCACATACACCAACGGATAGATCATCCAAACAGAAGATCAATAAGGAAACATTGGCCTTATGACACTCTAGAACAGATGGACCTAGTAGATATATACAGAGCATTCCATCCAAAAACCGAAGAATACACATTCTTTTCAAATGCACATGGAACATTCTCCAGGAGTGATCACATATTAGGCCACAAAACAAGTCTCCATAAATTTAAGAAGATTGAAATAATACCAAGCATCTTTTCTGACCACAACCATATGAAACTAGAAATCAACTATAGGAAGAAAATCAGAAAAGCCACAAATACGTGGACATTAAACAAAATGCTACTGAACAACGACTGGGTCAACGAAGAAATCAAAGAAGAATTCAAAAAATACCTGGAGACAAATGAAAATGAAAATACGACATGCCAGAATTTATGGGATACAGCAAAAGCGGTCCCAAGAGGGAAGTTTATGGCAATACAGGCCTATCTCAACAAACAAAAAAAATCTCAAATAAACAATCTAACAATGCACCTAAAGGAACTGGAAAAAGAAGAACAAACAAAGACCAAAATCAGTAGAAGAAGAGAAATAATAAAAATCAGAGCAGAAATAAATGAAATAGACACCAAAAAAACAATAGAAAAAATTAATAAAACCAAGAGCTGGTTCTTTGAAAAGATAAACAAAATTGACAAACCTTTAGCTAGACTCACCAAGAAAAGAAGAGAGAAGGCACAAATAAGTAAAATCAGAAATGAAAGAGGAGAAATTACAACAGACACCTCAGAAATACAAAAGATTATAAGAGAATACTATGAAAAGCTATATGCCAACCAATTCGACAACCTGGAAGAAATGGATAAATTCTTAGAATCATACAACCTTCCAAAACTGGATCAAGAAGAAGTAGAGAATTTGAATAGACCAAGCACCAGTAAGGAGATCGAAACAGTAATCAAAAACCTCCCCAAAAATAAAAGTCCAGGACCAGATGGCTTCCCTGGTGAATTCTACCAAACAGTCAAAGAAGACTTAATACCTATCCTTCTCAAACTCTTCCAAAAAATTGAGGAGGTGAGGAAGCTCCCTAACTCATTCTATGAAGCCGACATTACCCTGATACCAAAACCAGACAAGGACAACAGAAAAAAAAGAAAATTACAGGCCGATATCACTGATGAACATCGATGCAAAAATCATCAACAAAATACTAGCAAATCGCATACAACAATACGTTCAAAAGATTATACACCATGATCAAGTGGGATTTATTCCAGGTATGCACGGATGGTTCAACATTCGCAAATCAATCAACGTGATACACCACATTAATAAAATGAAGAATAAAAATCACATGATCATCTCAATATGCAGAGAAAGCATTTGACAAGATACAGCATCCATTTATGATAAAAACTCTGAATAAAATGGGGATAGAAGGAAAGTACCTCAACATAATAAAGGCCATATATGACAAACCCACAGCTAATATCATCCTCAATAGTGAAAAACGGAAAGCTACCCCTCTAAGAACAGGAACCAGACAAGGATGCCCACTCTCACCACTCCTATTTAACATAGTACTGGAAGTCCTAGCCAGAGCAATCAGGCAAGAGAAAGAAATAAAAGGGATCCAAATTGGAAAGGAAGAAGTGAAACTCTCACTATTTGCAGATGACATGATTTTATATATAGAAAACCCTAAAGAATCCACCAGAAAACTTTTAGAAGTAATAAATGAATATGGTAAAGTTGCAGGATACAAAATCAACATACAAAAATCAGTTGCATTTCCGTACACTAACAACGAAGTAGCAGAAAGAGAAATTAAGAATACCATCCCATTTATAATTGCAACAAAAAGAATAAAATACCTAGGAATAAACTTAACCAAAGAGGTGAAAGAGCTGTACACGGAAAACTATAAAACATTGCTGAAAGAAATTGAAGAAGACACAAAGAAATGGAAAGATATTCCGCGCTCTTGGATTGGAAGAATTAACATAGTTAAGATGTCCATACTCCCTAAAGCAATCTATAGATTCAATGCAATCCCTATCAAAGTTCCAAAAACATTTTTTAGAGAAATAGAACAAAGAATCCTAAAATTTATATGGAACAACAAAAGTCCCCGAATAGCTAATGGACTCCTGAGAAAAAAGAACAAAGCTAGAGGTATCACACTCCCTGATTTCAAAATATACTACAAAGCTATAGTAACCAAAACAGCATGGTACTGGCACAAAAACAGACACACAGATCAATAGAATAGAATCGAAAGCCCAGAAATAAACCCACACATCTATGGACAGCTAATCTTTGACAAAGGAGCCAAGAACATACAATGGAGAAAAGAAAGTCTCTTCAACAAATGGTGTTGGGAAAACTGGATAGCCACATGCGAAAAAATGAAAGTAGACCCTTACCTTACACCATACACAAAAATTAACTCCAAATGGATTAAAGACTTGAATGTAAGACCTGAAACTATGAAACTTCTAGAAGAAAACATAGGCAGTACGGTCTTCGACATCGGTCTTAGCAACATATTTTCGAGCACCATGTCTGACCGGGTAAGAGAAACAATAGAAAAAATAAACAAATGGGACTACATCAAACTAAAAAGCTTCTGCACAGCAAAGGAAACCATCAACAAAACAAAAAGACAACCTAACAATTGGGAGAAGATATTTGCAAACCATACATCTGATAAGGGCTTAATCTCCAAAATTATAAAGAACTCATGCATCTCAACAACAAATAAACTACCAACCCAATTAAAAAATGGGCAAAAGACCTGAACAGACATTTCTCCAAATAAGATATACAGTTGGCCAACAGACACAGGAAAAGATGTTCAAAATCATTAACTGTCAGGGAAATGCAAATCAAAACTACAATGGGATATCACCTCATGCCGGTCAGAATGGCTATAATTAACAAGACAGGAAACAACATTTGTTGGAGAGGATGTGGAGAGAAGGGAACTCTCATACACTGCTGGTGGGAGTGCAAACTGGTGCAGCCACTGTGGAAAACAGTATGGAGATTCCTCAAAAAATCAAGGATAGAACTACCATACGATCCAGCTATTCCACTGCTGGGTATTTATCCAAAGAACTTGAAAACACCAATGCATAAAGATACATGCACCACTGTGTTCATTGCAGCGTTATTCACAATAGCCAAGACTTGGAAGCAACCTAAGTGCCCATCAAGGGATGAATGGATAAAGAAGATGTGGTATATATACACAATGGAATACTACTCAGCCGTAAGAAAAGATGAAATCCAGCCATTTGTGACAATGGATGGACATTGAGGGTATTATGAAAAGTGAAATAAGTCAGAGGGAGAAGGTCAAATACCGTATGATTTCCTTCATTAAGTAGTAGAGAATAACAACAATAAACAAACACATAGAGATTGGATTGGTGGTTACCAGAGGGGAAGGGGGGGGCAAAAGGGATAATTCGGCACATGTGTGTGGTGATGGGTTGTAATTAGTATTTTGGTGGTGTACATGATGTAATCTATGCAGAAATAGAAGTATAATGATGTATACCTGAGATTTATACGATGTTATAAACCACTGTTATTGCAATAAACAAAAAATTTTTAAAAAAAAAGAGAAGCAGAGAAGAATGAGGTATGGGATAGAGCCATGGACAAAGAGGAGTGTCAGGCCACAACTTTTTACATGGTGCCCTTGACCTAATGTCTGAAGGCTCCATTTTGGGCTGGACAGTGATGGAAAACCCTCAAGAGATAACTACATCGTATTATTTATTTCAAGTGTTGTGTAGTCAAGTGTGTTTGTGGTCATTGTATGTGGTGAGCTTGTTTTTAGGGATGCCATTTCTTAAAGACATTTCTCTTAACTAGTAGAACTGTTTGTTTTTGAGTTATATGTGTTAGTTTGCAGGTCCAGCTTTTGAGAAGCTCTGTATTTCTTCACCAATATTATTCCTCAGTAGTTACTTGGTGAGACTACCTAGTATAAGAGAAAGAGTATATGCTTTGGAAACAGAAGACTGGAATTCTAATTCAGACTCTACTTACAAACTGGATGACATTGAACAAGTTAGTCAACTTTTTGGGGCATCAGATGTCTGTAAAGTGGGAATGAGTGTACCAGGCTTACAAGTGTTTTGTGTGGATTAAATAAAATATATAAAAATAAAATATAGTTGTGAGGCTTCCCTCACAGTGCTTGGGATTTAATAGGCACTGAATAAATGGCAACTGTGACTATTATGACAAGACTTGTCTATAACCTTGACGAGCTCATCTTTCTGAAACTGGTTAGGAGATTACCATACTTTTCCCCAAATTTAAAGTGAAAACTGAACTATTTTTTATAATACCTCAGCACAAACATTTACTTGTATTTCTAACTGTTATATTAAAATAGAATACATGATTAATGTGAGTTTTACAGAAATATCAACATTTGGGGAAGGTTATTATTTTTTTCACATGTGTAATCTAATCCTGGTTTTTCTAGATTCAGCAGACTGTGTCTCTATACTGGTTATCTTTGATTTACATACTCCTATTTGCTGTGCATCCTCTAGGTACAGAGAGCTACTTGAGGTAGACCACCCTGGGGTCACAGAAACATCCCTGTTCTCCTTGCTATTTCTTAGTCCTCGTCCTCTTTACCTTCTCCATTATTTACTTAAGTCTAAGACCCACTGCCAGCAATTCTAGTCTTTTTCCACCCCAGAGCTAATTAGGAGCAAGATGGGAAGTGAAAAGTAATGGTCGTAAACTGGAAGAGGAAAATTAATCCCTACATGGCTACTCTTTGTGGGCTTTCACTGTATTGCAATGTCCTGTAGTTTGGGAATTACTAGAATATGATTGGTAAATTCCATAAAACAATGAATTTATAATGTGCTTTGGGAGCACAGAGGAGAGAATGACTATGGGAGGCAGGTTCAGTATGGCTTCAAAGAGGAAGTGATATTTAACCTGGGTCTTGAGATTATAACAGTAGAAGAGAGAGTCAAGAGAGTGTGTGTGTGTGTGTGTGTGTGTGTGTGTGTGTGTGTGTGTGTGTGGAAGTGATGATGAAGGATTGGAGGCGAGATTAGAATGGCAGGTTGGGATTGGACTAGGAATAGCTTTTAATCCAAGCTATAGAGTTAGCACTTTATCCATAACATTCAACTGGCTTAAAAAAATTATTCCAATGGCAATATGTGTATAAATTGTACAGAAAAAGAACAGAAGGGAGGAAACCAGTTAAAAGCCTACTGCAATATCTTTTAACTGTTGGTATATCTCACCGAGTATCCGCTTTTTCCATATTAATACAAAGTAGAAGTGATCCTACAACAGAAGAAAAGGAACATCAACCATCAGCATCCTGTTTCGGTAACTTAGATGACTGGTGAATCAAAGTGAAATTTGGGCTTTGTTGATGCCCAGACAAATTTTAACTAACACCAAGAATTGCAGATTTTGCTAATTTAAAAAGCATTTTACTTTTAAAATAAATATATTTCATTTGAAAATGGATTTTGCAGCTTACTCTATCAAAAATGTTAGTCATCTAGACCTGCAAAATTAGGATTCTGAATCAGCTTCAATGTGATTCTCATGGTATGTTCAAGCTACATAGGGTTCTTATCAGAAGTGCCACATCATTATGAATGAGTTACAGTTTGGACAAGGGGACATGGCACTGGCTCTAGAAAGCTGCTGCTGTGATCTAAGGCAGAAGAAATTATTCTCTTGAAATTTCATAGAATCCATAAACAAAATCAGGCTGTTTGCATTTACGGATTCTTCAATCCCAAAAAATAGTTGCAATTCCCTCCCTACCCCTTAATGACACAATCTCTATAATTTTAGACAATTAATGATCAAAGTTTCATTTAACCAAACCATTGCTTCCCTTCAAATTCTAAACTTATTACCAAAACTAGCTTCAGTGAACCTAAGACACTTCTCAAGAAGTTCTTGCAAGTGAATCATTACACAAAAAACAGAGTACTTTAACAGAGAGGAATTCTACACTTTGATCTCTTTTGTGAATCATTGAAATGGACTTGGGCTTAGGTCTTTTCATCATCAGACTTGTTCAACAATATTCTTTGTATCTCTCTACTTATCAGGAAAATTGACAAAATCACCATTCACTTCTGTTTCAAATTATGTTTTTATGAAACTTTCATTTCATCATGGGTGAAATACCATGACTAACAAAAAAAAATGACTCTAAGTTTAAATGCCACTTATATTGCAAACATCATCACTTTCTGATGAGTAAATCCCATCAAAGAAACAAGAACAAAGCAAAAAGTTATTCACTTTCGAAACTCTATCCAACCTCCTTTTAAAGGCAATAAAAGTTCTGATCTCACACACTTTACTGGCTCCTCCTGGATATCCCCTTCCTCCTTTGATATTTTCTGTTACCTTCAGCTCTACCATAGCTGACAGAACTTCTCTATCCTAAAGACAAGGTGGTAGCATGAAAGGATAATGGACTTGGAGTCCAATTTCAGAAGATCTTGGTTCAAAACCAGTCTTTGCCATGTAATAGCTATGTGACCTAAAACCAGACAATTTACCAGCCTGGCTCAGTTTCCTCACATGTAAAATGAAGATAAAAATAACCTACATCCTATGGTATATCTGTGTATCTGTGTATACGTATTCAACTGTGTTCAATAAACACGTTGATAATTTCCAGTTACCTTAAGGGGAAAAGCTCAAAGTTCTTACTGCACAAAAGGAGTCTGGTCAAATAAAAGTAACAAAAGAGAATGGAAGAAATGGATCCAAATACACGTAAATGGACTTAATTGCCAACTAAAAGACAAAGAATATCAAAATATGTTTTTTAAAAAATAGTCACATCTAAAACAAAATTTACAAAAGAACATGTAAAAAAATCCATAGAATCATTAAAGGTATAGAAAAGTTACACATTAAGCATGTACCAACCAAAAGAAATATGATTTAGTTAAAATAATATCAGTCAAAAAATAAGCTGTAAAGGGAAAAAATCATGATATTAATGGAGAGGGCTTCTACATATTAATAAAAAGTTAATTCTCCAGACAGATGTAAAAATTCTAAATTTGTATGAACACAATAAAATACCTTGAAATATATACAACAAAAAGTTATAGAATGAAAAGGAGAAATTGGCAAATCAACCACCATAGTGGAAGATTTTAACTCACCTCTCTCAGCAGTTTAGAAATCAAGCAAGCAAAACATCAGTAAGTATACAGAATACTTGAAGAACACAATTAAAATAATCCCTATATTAATATACATTTATAGAACATAGCTAGAGAATAAACATTCTATGCAAGTGTACATGTACTATCTATAGAAACTGACAACATAAGTCAAAAAATTTCAAAGAATTCTATCATATCTGCATTCTCTGATATCAATAATATCAAATTAGAAATTATAGAAAGAGTTTTTAAAGCCCATGTATTTAGAAGGTTAAAAATACACTTCTATAGAACTGTTATAATCCAGTTATTCCACTTCTGGGTATTTATCCAAAGAATACAAAACACTAATTTGAAAAGATATACGCATCCCTATGTTCATTGCAGCATTATTCACAATAGCCAAGACTTGGAAACAACCTAAGCGTCCATCAACAGAGGAATGGATAAAGAAGATGTGGGGTATATATATATATATATATATTTTTTTTTTTTTTAATGGCCGAGTAGTGTTCCGTTGTATGTGTGTATATATATATAAGTGTATATATATATATACACACACATACAACGGAACACTACTCGGCCATAAAAAAAATGAAATCTTGCCATTTGCAACAACATGGATGGACCTTGAGGGTATTATGCTAAGTGAAATAAGTCAGATGGAAAAGAACAAATACCGTATGATTTCACTCACATGTGGAATATAAAAACAAACAAACAAGCAAAACAAAACAAAAACAAACTCATAGACACAGACAACAGATTGGTGGTTAGCAGAGGGAAAGGGGCTTGGGGTGGGTGAAATGGGTAAAGGGGGTCAATAGTATCATGACGGATGGAAACTAGACTTTTGGTGGTGAACACAATGTAGTGTATACAGATGTCAAATTATAATGTTGTATACCTGACACTTTAATGTTACAAACCCATGTTACCTCAAAAACAAAAAAAACAAAAAAATTTTTAAAAGTTGTACACCTTAGACTTACATAATGTTACATGTCAATTATATCTCCATTAAAAAAATGCTTTGTGCATGGTAAAAAAACACACTTCTAAATTCATGGCTCAATGGAGAAATCATACTAAAAATTTAAAACAATAACAAAAACACTATGTAGCAAAATTTGAGAAATGCAGTTTAAAAAGGTACTTGAAGTAACACATGTAGCCATAAATGCTTTTATTAGTTAACAAGAAAGGCTGAATATAAATAAACTAAGAATCTAACCTAAGAAATTAGAAAAAGAAAAATTAATCTACTAAAAACAAAGAAATAAAGAAAATGAAATAATAAAGATAAGATAGAATGGTAATGAAATAGGAAATGAAGATGTTAATAGAGACAATCAACTAAACAATTATTTTTTTAATTGAGTAGTAAATTTGACCAACTTCAGCAAGACTGATCAAGAAAAAATAGAAAACACATATTATTAGGAATAAAAATGGGTCATAATTACAGATTCGCCAGAGACTAACAAGATTTTTTTTTAAGATTACAAATAGTTTTTGCCAATAAATTTGAAAATTTAGGAAAAACTGACAAATTCCCTGAGGACATTAAATTATCAGAACTTAAGAAAAAAAAGAAAACTTGAATATGCTTATACTCATTAAAGAAATTGAATCCATTTAAACATTTTTCATAAAGGAAACCCCAATACCAGACAGTTTTACATGCAAGTTCTACCAAATATTCAATAAACAGTTAATTCCAAAATCAGTTTCTTCCTTTCACATTTTGTTCAAGAAATATTTTTCAACTAAAGGTATAAATCTATTCTACATTTTTTAAGAAAATTTTGGAAGTTCTGCCTATTATATTTAAATTCTTATTACATTTAGAAATGATTTTGTATATGCTGTGAAATAGGGATCCAATTTCCTATTTTCCATATCTATTCTTTCCCTACCGATCTACTCTGCCATTTCTGCCAAGTATCAGATTTCCACATGTGCGTCTGTTTCTGAGCTATCTGTTGTATCTGTTTCATTGATTACTTATCTATCTATATGCCAATATCTACTGACGTAATTACCATAGTTTTTAATTCTTGTAAGTAACCGGGTCCTGGTCTTCCCCCTTCCCTCCACCATGTGCTTCTTCAGGAGCACCTGAGCATCTGGGCTATTTTTAGTTCTTGTTCTTTCTCATAAATTTTTAAATACACTTGGAAAGCTCCATTAAAATCGTGTTGGGATTTTGATTGGAATTACTTTAAAAATGTAGATCAGGGGCTGGCCCCATGGCATAGTGGTTAAGTTCGTCGCGCTCAGAAAAAATGTAGATCAGTTTGGTGAGAACCAACATCTTTACAGTATTGAGCCTTCCTATACTAAAACATGGTATGTAGTTCCATTTATTTCAGTCTTCTTTAGGGTCTTTTAATAAAATTGTTATAGTTTTCTCCTTATTGGTCTTTATTTATTTACTTTTCTTATTCATATACATTATGTTAATTGAATTTTTAAAGGTCTGTTGCTGGTGTTTAGAAATGAAGTTGACTTTTGTATTTTGAGCTTTATCCAGCAACCTTGCTGAACTCTCTTACAAATTATATTAGTCTCCACACTTTATGGGTTTTTCTATGATAATTTCATCTGCAAGTAACAATAATTTTGTTCCTGCTTTTCTAATCTTTATGATTTTTCTTTCTTTTTCCTTGTGAGTGCTCTTTCTGAAATTTTTACTGCAATATTGCACTTAAGAGGTAATAGTGGGTATCCTTGTCTAGCTGCTGTTTTTAAAAGAAAGGTTTTGTGTTTAACGTTGAATTTGCTGTTGATTCATGTCTGATGTTTTGGTATTTTAGATATGCTTTATCAGGTTATGGAAATTCATTTCTATTTCGAGTTCCCCAATAACATTTTATCAAAAGCCTTTTATATATTTATTGAGAAAAACAAAGTTTTTCTTCCTTAATTGGTTAATGTGGTAAACTAAATTAACTGTTTTTCTAATACTGAACTTTGCTTTTCTGGTATAAACCCAACTTGATCATACAATATCTTTTTGATGGATTCCTGAATTCAATTGCTAATATTTTAGTTACTACTTTTGTCTCTATGCTCATGAGGATAATTAGCCTACAAAGCCTCTTTCTCATACTCTCCTGGTCATGTTTTGATATAAAGACTTCACTAAAATAGCAATGAGTTTCAGTGCAAATAACTGAAACCACTCTATTTTAAGCAAAAAAGAGATTAGATCCTTACAAATTTGTTAGAAGGGTTGTGAAAGCAGGTTCTAGGCTGAAACTCCAAGATAGAAGTCTAGAAAAATCCTGCACAGGTGGCCCACCAAGTTAATCGTTATCTCTGCTACAATAAGGAAACCAGGTTTGATGGTTAAATTTTATGTGTCAACTTGGCTAGGCTTTGGTGCCCAGTTGTTTGGTCAAATACTAGTCAAGATGTTGCTGTGAAGTTATTTTTTAGGTGTAATTAACATCTACAATTGGTTGACTTTAAGGAGATTACCCTCAATAATATGGATGAGCCTCTCTCAATCAGTTGAAGCCTTAAGAGCAGAAACTGAAGTTTTCTGGAGAAGGAGGAATTCTTCTTCAACATTGAACATATATATTCTCTGGAGTTTTCACCATGCCAGGCCTGCCTATAGATTTCAGACCCAAGAGTACAATGGAACCTTCAACAAATGTTATTGGAACAACTGGACATCTATATGCAAATAGAATAAATCTAGATACAGACTTTACACCTTTCACAACAATTAACTCAATGTGGATCACAGACCTAAATGTAAAATGCAAAACTATAAAACTACTAGAAGAAAACATAGGAGAAACCCTAGATTACCTTGGGTATAATTATGACTTTTTAAATACAATACCAAAGGTATGATCCATGCAAGAAAGAATTGATAAGCTAGATTTTATTAAAATTAAAAACTTCTGCTCTGCAAAAGACAATGTCAAGAGAACGAGAAGACAAGCCACAGACTAGGAGAAAACATTTGCAAAAGACACATCTGATAAGGGACTGTTATCCAAAATATACAAAGAACTCTTAAAACTCAACAATAAGAAAACAACCCAACTAAAAAATGAGCCACAGATCTTAATAAACACCTCACCAAAGAAGATATACAGATCTCAAATAAGCATAAAAGATGCTTCACATGATACGTCATCAGAGAAATGCAAATTAAAACAAAACGAGATACTACTATACACCTATTAGAATGGCCAAAATCTGAAGCATTGACAACTCAAATGCTGGGGAGGATATGGAGCAGTAGGAACTCTCATTTATTCCTAGTGGTAATGCAAAATGATCCAGCCACCTTAGAAGACAGTTTGGCAATTTCTTACAAAACTAAACAACTCTTACCATAAGATCCAGTAATCACGCTCCTTGGTATTTACCTAAAGGAGTTGAAAACTTAAAATCCTGCACATGGATGTTTACACCAGCTTCATTCATAGTTGCCAAAACTTGGAAGCAATCAAGATGTTCTTCAATAGGCAAATGGATAAATAAACCGTGGTGCATCCTCATGATGGGATACTATTCAGCGATAAAAAGAAATGATCTATCAAACCATGAAAAGACACGGAGAAGCCTTAAATGCACAGTAGTAAATGAATGTAGCCAATCTGAAAAGGCTACATACTGTGTGATTCCAACTACATGATATTCTGGAAAAGGCAAAACTATGGAGACAGTAAAAAGAACAGTGATTGTCAGGGGTGCAGGGGGAGGGCAATGGGGAGAGATGAATAGGCAGAGCATAAAGGACTTTTAGGGCAGTGAAAATATGATACTGTAATGAGGGGTACATATCATTATACATTTAATGTACAAAACCAGGAGTGAACCCTAATGTAAACTATGGATTTTGAGTGATAATGACCTGTCAATGTAGGTTCATCAATTGTAGCAAATGAACCACTCTGGAGAAGAATGTTGACAATAGGAAAGGCTATAAGGGAATGGAGGGAGGGTATATATAGGACATCTCTGTACCTGCTTGTCAATTTTTGCTGTGAACCTAAAAGTGCTCTAGAAAAATAAAGTAAAAAAAAAAAAAAAGTCACAGACTCACTAATCAGGGCATGAGATTGAATTTCTGTTACAGAAAGGAAAGTCATCTCTCTCATCAAAATGAAGACATGTGGCAAGAAGACTCAGTTGCATGAACTTGGATAGGCCACTTACTCTAATCCTCAGTTTCCTACAATTTAAAATGAGGATAATAGTATGTAAATTGCAAGAATTAATTACAGTCAAGCCTCATGCATTTTTCTTAGTAGAAACCTAATAAAGTGAACTGAATTCAATTAAATTAAAGTGAAGTTATTTCCAGCACATAGAGGACCACAGAGTCATCCTAGTCATCATGTTCTGTTAGCCCTATATGTACAGGGTCATGAGGCCAGGCTCCTTATACTTTCACGGGACGTGCTGCACACAGACCACCTTTGGCTAGATTCCCTCTGTGTCATGATTAGCCACTATCAGATACCTCACACATCTGCTGCATGTTCATAAAAGCTAGTTTTAAGAACAAACTCCCTCAGAGCCTTGTCACCCAGTCAGTGAAATCTGCCCTCCCCCAGTGCACAGTGCAGAGGCTCCATCTCCACTACTGCCTTCTTGGGGCCAGCTCACATCTGGAGCACCCAGATCAAATGAGAATCTGGCCTATGGTTAAAAATTTCCGAGACAGAGAGTCTCAGTGACAACATATAAACAAAAAAAAAAAAAAGGAAAGAACAGAATAAAAAATAAACATATGAGAAATTGGTTTGCACAGTAAAAATCATTCAAGCCTTTGGGATTTAGTAACTTTCTGGACTGAAAGTCTATTTCTGAATTGAGGACTTTCTCCAGTGTTGATCAGAGGCAGATAGCATGTCTTCTATCTTGCATATGCCAAGAGCAACGTCAGCACTCAACAAATAAGAAAGAAAAATGATGATAAAAACTTGAGGCTAAAACCCCACGCAACATTTTCCCAACGCCTGCTTTTGAAATTCTAAATTGCAAGCTGAACCATATGGTTCCACATACCTTACTGAATAGTACCTTCTCTCACAGGAAATGACTCAATCATGCATTTGTCTTTCTGGGGATGGCTGAGTTTTCTAAAAGCCCTCTGTCTCCACAAGCCTACCCACGTTTTGTTGAAGGAAAATCTTGTGAAAAGCAGAACATTCAAGAGTCGTTAGTAGTCACACTCATAAGCTTTCATACTTACCCACAACCCTCCAAGCAGGCCTCCCTGTGGTTACTAAATTTTTCCTCTTGCTGAGATTTCCCAGCATGCTCTAGGATTATCAAGTAAAGCCAAATATTAAAAGGAAAATCTTGAAAATCCTTCAGTGCCTGGGGTGGAATCAAATCAGACGAGCTCTCTACTCTGGCACCAGCCAGTTGAGCTACAAACACTGACCCAGCCCACGCTGAGAAGACTCATCATGAGTAGAAACCCATAATGTTGCCGGAAGAAGTTGTAGACTCACAAATGGGGGAAATGAAGTATATAAAACAGTGGGAGCATTTGCAGAAATAACAGTTAATATTTATTTCAGGCATTCATCTGTACATGGCAATGTTGAAATGCTTTTCCCTCAGCATTTCTTTCTGCCCTCAAGGTCTTATATTGGATAAGATTCTGAATTCCTTAATCATAGCAGCTATGCACCATGTCTCAATTTGCAATTAAATGTAACTTTTGTCAAAGTGGGTGCTGGACTCAGAAAATAGTTGACATTAAAAATGAAAAAAAGCTGAGCTGGAGACAAAAACATGGAAGCCCATATTCCTGGTCAAATGAATTTTATTACACCACATTTTAGTGTCTTCTTTATGTATTCTACTTGGTTGCTCAG
Organism: Diceros bicornis minor; assembly: GCF_020826845.1. Lineage (NCBI taxonomy): Eukaryota > Metazoa > Chordata > Mammalia > Perissodactyla > Rhinocerotidae > Diceros > Diceros bicornis. The sequence continues at coordinate 33,678,671 of NC_080748.1, read as the reverse complement.
ATTATGAAAATTAGAAAATAAAAATTAAGTGGCTGTGTAATATCTGACTTGTCAGTTTTTTCCACCTGGCATTTCTTTCTTTTGCAGCATTAACTCTGTCTCAAGGAGAGGACGTGTGAAATACGGAAAGCCACCTGCCTTTTTAGTGGAATGGGAAGGTGGGCTGGAAGTAAGGGGATCTGGTTTCTAAGCCCACCCCTCCTACTGTATGCCTTACCTGTGTTTAAGCTTTTACAGAAAATGTTATTCTCAGTAAAGAAAACAGAATCTCTAAGATCGTTATCTCGGAAGTAGACGCTCTGGTCGTGGAGGGGTATGTCTACCAAATACCCAAGTCTGAATAATCTGAATAACCTGAGCCTGTCTGTCAAATAAAAATGGTGTTCCTGGGAGAAGCTGCTAGTTCAGCTCACAACTTAACCACACAAGTGCTTTTATTTGTACTTTTGTATGTAACAGAAGGACTTTGTTTGTACTCCCCATATCATCATATAGAATGTTAAAAAGACATGTACTCGAGGGTCGGGATTTAATAAAATTAATAATTCTGCTGCTTCATCAAGTCATTCTTAAGTGAAACCCTTTTTGTTTTCATCTTCTCCTGTACATGCAGATGAAGAATAAAATGTCCACTAGTGCACTTGGCGGTACTGCCTTGATTTGTGCTAAGGCATCAGAAGTTCTACCTACGATTGCTTTTGGCTACCACTGCAAATGTCAACACAGTGCAAACAGCAAAACTGAGAATTGTTTTGACCTCACAGACCCCCTGGAAGTGTCTTGGGGATCACCACGGATCCACGGGCAACACTTTGATAACCACTGTGTTCATATATTAATATAAAGACACGATGGTAACACATTTGGCTTCAGGACAGCAGAAAGACACAAGGAGAGAAAAAAGGGGGATTCATTTTTTTTAAATACAAAGTTTCATCACAGGGCCTAATAATCAGATATCTGATTCTATAGTACAGATACCTGGTATTTTTCCCCTCATATTATCATGAACTTGTTAAAAGATTAGAGTAAACTAGCTAATAAAAGCATATTGCTATATGTATTAATTTATAAGGGCTGATGTAACAAATTACCACTTCTGGTAATTTCAAAACAGCAATTTATCCTCTCACAGTTCTAGAGGCTAGAAATCTGAAATCAAGATGTCAGCAGGGCCATGCACCCTCTGAAAGCTCAAGGAGGGAAGAATCTCTCCTTACTTCATCCTAGCTTCCGGTGGCTCCCAACAATCCTTGGTCTTCCTTGTCTTGAAGCTCCATCACTCCGATTTCTGCCTCCATCTACACATGGCGTTCTCTCTTTGTGTCTGTGCATCCTCTCCACTTATAAGGACACCAGTCATTAGATTTGGGGCCCGCCCTAATGCAGTATGATCTCATCTTAACTTGATTACATTTGCAAAGTCTCTGTTTCCAAATAAGATCACATTCGTAGGTACTGGGGGTTAGGACTTGAACATGTCTTTTTGGGGGGAGACAAAGTGAGGGGCATGAATTGCTATTCTTATTACATAGCATAATGGATTTTTTATGTCCCTTAAATCCACTAGACTACATAATAATATTGAATTAATAGCAATTCATGCTCCTCATTTGCTTTTGATCTTCAAAGAGTTGAAAATACTGAGCAAAAAATTTTATTTTTGAAACAGCTTAATTGAGATATAATTGATATGCAATAAACTGCACATATTTACAGTGTTCAATTTGATAAGTTTTGACATATGTATATACCCATGAAACTATCCATCATCCCCCAAAATTTCCATGCATTTCTTTGTAATCCTTCCTTCTTGTCCCTCTCCACCCCCACTTCACATCCCCAGGTAACCACTGATCTGCTTTCTGTCTCTGTGATTAGTTTGCATTTTATAGAGTTTTATATAATGAAATCAAACAGTATGTACTCTTCTTTGTCTGGCTTCTTTTACTCATAAGTATTTTGCGATTCATCCATGTTGTCACATGTGTCAATGATTCCTTCCTTTTTAATTGCTAAATAGTATTCTAGTCTTTGGATGTGCCACAATTTGTTTATCTATTGACCTACTGGTGGCAATTTGAGCTGCTTCCAGATTTCGCTATTGAACAGAGCTAAGAAAGAACTTTCAAATCTTCCAAATGCAAGGACTTTACTTTTACAATATGCTATTTTATTTGTTCATGAACCTAACAAAGTATTTGTTGTTGTAAGTAAAACTAAGCTCTTGTGGTTTCCAAGAAGGTTGGATTCCACTAGTATACATTGTGAAAAGCCTTTTAGAAAGAAAGACACATGATAAATCAAGAGCCAAAAATTGATAATTTTCTACTCAGTAATCCTACTCTTAGGAATTTAGCCTAAAGGATTAATTTAAAAAAAAAAAAAAGAAAAGGAAAGCTGCTGAAGATATTTTCTACAGATTTCTCTAGAATACTAAAACTTTGGAAGCAACTTAAATATATAATAAGAAAATATTGAAACAATGTCTGAAACATAACATTCAGTTCAAAAAAGCACAATATGAAATCATGTCTAGATTATGATTGCGATATGTTTGTGGATAAGGGAACTCAAAAATTATTCGTGTGCTACAGTTATGGAATTGCGAGTGATACTTCTCTTTTACTGTCTTCATTTTTGTCAGAAAATTTACCCAATAATAAACAGCAGGAGGAAACAGTTGACTGCTCTGAACTCACTAACCCCATAGGCTTCTTCTCCTTGATGATATGCAAAGCTGTATGTATTCATCTGCCCCATTCTGTATCATCAATGAAATAAATTAAGATGTTGTCAGAGGCCCAGTCTAATCTACCCCATATATATTGCTACATTTCAGGCAGAACCTAGACTCTGGTATTGGAAAGTCTTCTCTACTATGGGAATCTCCTTTCAACTCAAAAGCATATACATATAAATGAAAAAAATGAAAAATATCAAGTGTTGGTGAGGTCTGACACACTGCTGGTGGGTGTTTGATTTGGCACAACCACTTTGGAAAATTATTTGGCATTATCTAATAAAGTAGAACATACTACATACACTATGACCCTGAATCCCTCGTCTAGTTTTATACTCAACAGAAATGTATAAGTATGTTCAGCAAAGGCATGTACTAGAACATTGATAGTAACATTATTTCTAATAGTCCCAAACTGGAAACTACCCAAATGCTTATCAACAGAGAATGGATAGATAAATTGTGGTAGACACAGACAACAGAATCCTACACAACAATTAGAATGAACAATCCACAGTTACACATATTCATATGATTGAATCTCACATATGTGGAGAAAAATAAGCCAGAAGCAAAAGAGTATATACCATACAATTCCATTTATGTAAGTACAAAGTCAGGCAAAATTAATCTATGCTTTTAGGGAGCAAGATAATTGTTGTCCTTGGAGATAGAAGGGGGGATACTGAAAGGAGCATAAGAGGCTTCTGGAGTGTTTATAATGTACTATCTATTGATCCAAATGCTAGTGATATGAATGTGTTTAATTTGTATAAATTCATCAAGCTGTATATTTATACGTACTTTTCTGTAATGTATGTTATAGTACAATAAAAGTTTTTTTGTAAAGTCCATAAGCATTATCAAAAACTTTTTAAGAGTGTTACCAGGAGCTTTCTTTTTTATGTAGATACTGAAAAAGGGGCCTGTTGGCAGAGTTAGTATAGTGTTGTGAATTTACAATGAACTAGAATATCAGGGTTATATAGCTTGGTGCGTCTGGGGAACTTTGTAACGGGCCAGGAATGGTTATTGCTAGTCACAGAGCCGAAAGCTCTCAATAAATTTTGTTTCCTCCATTGCACACTGTCTGATGATTGGCAAAGAAATAAAATATACAATCAAGAAGGCCAGAATGTCCTCTGTGAGAATAAAATGTTCTGCCAATATGGCACACAGCTGCACCTCCATCCAAAGTTGTATAGAGCTGACGAGAGGTCCAGACTGCTGTATGACTTGGAGAGCCAGTGTGCATCCTTTGCCAGAAGCATAGCTAGAGAAAGCAAAGAGAAAATATTTTTTCACTAAGTTCCCCAAGAGAAGGAAGGAAAATACTTCTCCAACTAAGAGAAGAAAGGAGAGAAGGAGCAGCTTCTCATCTTGTTAAAGATCAGCTCCAGGCACGAGAGGAGAAGTTCTCTACCAACTTGAAGAGGATTATTTTCCTTTAGTCCTCACATAATGCCTGAGTACAATTGGGTTACCAGAATTTCTGTTAAGAATTCCAACTATCCTAAGTATTAGTTTTCAGTCTTACATTTTCTGCTAACGATACAAGGGCTACCAAGCTTCTTGAAAATTTTTCTCGTATATTCTATATGGCTTTGCAGTGGAAAGGCAAGATCTAGCAAAACTGGAGACAAAGTGAATGCCAGCAATGGGGAATGGTTAAATATATCATGGTACGCCATGGAGTACCACAGAGCCATTACAAAGATACTTAACTTCTAGAACCAAGATTATAGTCTCTAAATACCGTTTCCCACTAAAAGGGACCATTCCTCCTTGGAAAATGACTCAAACTAGGTCTGGTGTAGAAAATTTACTGGGTAAGTTTAGTATATCTTATTGTGCCAGAAAGCAAGGAAAACATTATGAACTACTGGGGTTTTGTCAAAAGAAGACAAAAGCAGAAAATCCGAGGCGTTTCCATTGGCCAAGGATGGGACCATTTGGGCATCAAATAATAACTCCAATAAATTAAAACATGGATAGAAAAATCTATGGGTCCAAAATTGTAATTGATCTTCATCGAAAGTTGTTAAAGCACCAACTCATTATTCAGAAAACTGACAAATAAAAGGAAAAAATCAAGCCCTTATTCTGCCTTTCCTATACAAACTGCTTTTCAGGGTTACCAATGATTGATAAGAGAGAGTTCTTCATAGAAGAATTCCAGCTAATAAATGCAGAAAGATTAACGGATTTAGAAAATCATTGTTTGTCATCTCTGAGTGAAATAATGGATGTAGGTAATGTTCAATACCAAATGCTAAAACCATTAGCTCAAGGTTGATGGGGAAGTTCATATTGGAGAGACGATATTGACCACACTTGAACCCACTGATCAATTTCAGAATCACTAAAAGTGGGCCAACCAACATCCTATTCCTCCCAATATGATGCAACAGGAAATACAGAGCATCGGCTATTCTTACTAAAAGAATTGAACTGGAATCTAGTCAATCCTCTATATTCAACTAAGAACCTAAAGGAAACAGTGTAGAAGAACGTGTTAAATGACACCACAAGGATACAATAAGCCAAATCCAGAAGGTGGGAAATTCTACAAGGAAAATAACCTGGTTTCTTCAATAAACACAGGCATTAAGGGGGGGGGGGAGAACTGTTGTATATTTGAAAGAAACTTATAAGACATACCAGGAAAATGCAATGTTTGGCATTTGAATCCTCATTCAAACAAACCAACCATAAAAAAGACATTGTTGAGGCAATCGGGGGGATTTCAACATGAACTGGATATTAGATGATTTTAAAGAACTATTATAAATTTTAAGTGATAACAGCATTATAGTTATGTTTTTTTTAATCTCTGTCTGTTAGTGATACATACTGAAGTGTTCACTGGATAAAAACACAGAGTCTGGAGTTTGCTTACAAATATTTCAGCAAAAAATAAAAACTTAAAAAGTCAGTTGGAATAGATGAAATTAGATTGACAAAATGCCAATAGTTGAAACCAGGTGACGGATAATAGGGATTTATCATTTTATTTTCTCCATCTTTGTGGCTATCTTAAATTTTCCATTTTTTCAAAAATAATAAGAATAAAAATAACAGATTAGAGCTCTTCCAGTTGACCTGGAGAAATCAATTTCCATGATTTCTCATTGAGTGAAAAGAGCAAGACGAAGTACAGTACATATAACAATAGTAATATGAACCCATTTTTGTAAAACATACACACATATATGCACATATATACATACACACATACGAATGTTTACATATGACTTTATGAACACTGAGAATTATTTGAAAGGGTACATACTGATTATAACCATGGACTAGCTGGGGGAAGAGACTGATGTGGGTGGGGAAAGAGTAGGTAAGGGCAAATAAAAAAAAATATTTCACTTAAAAAATGTGTTATGAGGGGCCGGCCCCGTGGCTTAGCGTTTAAGTGCGTGCTCCACTGCTGGCGGCCCCGGTTCGGATCCCGGGCGCGCACCGATGCACCACTTCTCCGGCCATGCTGAGGCTGCGTCCCACATACAGCAACTAGAAGGACGTGCAGCTATGACATACAACTATCTACTGGGACTTTGGGGGGGGAAAAAAAAAAGGAGGAGGATTGGCAATAGATGTTAGCTCAGAGCTGGTCTTCCTCAGCAAAAAGAGGAGGATTAGCATGGATGTTAGCTCAGGGCTGATCTTCCTCACAAAAAAAAAAAAAAAGTGTTATGATATGACCCAATGTATGGATTTATATAAGATGACATAAATTCAAGTATTTCTACATGTATAAAGAAGATTGTTTTTAACCTAAAAAAAAATAGCAAAATCTGCTCACATTTCTGAAACTCAGCTGTTTTCCTAGCACTGGAGCCCTGGTAGCTGCAGTAGAACAATGCACGTAAACTGAGCAAGAACAAACCAGGAGCTGTCAGGAGGAGCATGTGGGGAGCTGAAGGGAGGCAAATAGAAATGGGTGTGTGGTAGGGTGTGGGATGGGGCTGACGGGAAATAAATACTTAAAAATGCGCTGAAACACTCACCACTGTGGTGTAGTCGTGGATAGCAAGGAAACAAAATGAAACGTCAGCCGAGCATACGACAGAGAATGAATCTCTTTTTTCAGAGCCCGAGTATCAGGCAGAATGCGTACCAGCACCTGGCAGCCATGGGGCAGAGGAAAAGCACTAACTCAGAAATCAGAGGTCTGAGGTTTATGCCTTACCTCAGCTTGGCCACACACCAACTGCATGACCTTGGAAAACAAACCTGAGCTCTTGGACTCAATTTCTCGACATGTAAAAATGAGAATAAAAATGACACCTCACCAGTGATGATCAGATAAGATAATATACTTCTACTTTGCAAAGTGCTTTTAAAAGTACTTTACTTTAAAAAGTGCTGTGCGTATGAAAGTGCCAAAAAAGATTGCTGACTCACACATACACACCTCACCATTCACATATACATTCGCTTATAGAAATACACACCATTCACACATAGAAAGGCTGTATACACATAAGCATGACAGCAACACAACTCTCCTCCCAACTTGTAGGTGGGAAAACCAAGGCTTAAAGGGCTTAAAAAGCTAATGGTCTCATAATAATCCATTATGATACTGTTGGGATCTAGCAGAGATACATGTTTTTAAAATAGTCTCATTCAGAGCTGACAAGTATTATTTCTGACCTGAAAAAGAGTCTGTAATCCTTGACCTAAAAAACTTCTAAAACCAGGTGCTATGGACTGAATTATGTCCCCCCAAATTCAAATATTGAAGCCCAACCTCCAAGGTGATGATATTTGGAGATGGGGCCTTTGGGAGGTAAGTAGGTTTAGATGAGGTCATGAGGAGGGGGCCCACATGATAAGATTAGTGTCCTTATAAGAAGAGACACCAGAGAGTTGCTCTCTCTCTCTCCCCCCTACTATGTGAGGACAAAATGAGAGAGCGGCCATCTGCAAGCCAGGAAGGAAGCCCTCACCAGAAACTGAACCCTTTTGAACATTGATCTTGGACTTTCCAGCCTCCAGAACTGTGAGAAAATAAGTGTCTGTTGTTTAAGCCACCCAGTCTACGGTATTTTGTTATGGCAGCCTGAGCAGACTAATACACCAGATCAGGAGCCTCTACATCATGCTTTCACAATATCTTGAACTTTCCATATCATAACACTCATCATCTTATATTGTTAGTGCTACTTCCTAGCTGTGTGACCTTGCGCAAGTTACTTAAAACTTCTCTGTGCCTCTGTTTTGTTTTCCATACAATGCAGACAATAATGAAATCTATCTCATACGACCTTCCCACATATTATTGTGATGATTAAATGATTTAATACATGACCTCCCCTAGAACAGTATCTGGCAAATAGTAAATATTTAATAAGTATGAGAAGCTGTTGTTGTTGCTGTAGTTTTTATGGTTATCCATTTGGCTAAATTATAAACTCCATAAGGGCTTAGAGACCTTGATTATCTTGCTCACAATTGTCACCTTAAGAATGAACACAGTAACAGCACATAAACAAATATTTGCTAAATGAACAACTAGATGAGATAGGAGAGAATGATTCAGTGAGAGAGAAAACATTTTCAGGAAGTACATACTGTATCTATAAATAGAAACAAAAACTATTTTCTCAGAGATTTTAAACAGAAATTTATAAGTTGCAATTTAATTGATTCAACACACAGCCAAAAAGATGGGGAAAGAAGAGTATAATATTCTTTGAACAATTATCTTATGTATAATGAAATATGCACTGAAGAATTGTTAGGGGTGTGCTCCATGCTAATGCCCATTAAAGCAGCTTGAACAACCGTTGTGCAGGTTTTGGATTTTCATTAAATTTTAATAAAATAATTTACTGGAGGAAAAGTTGGGGCATAATAGCAATGAAGTGTGTCTACTGCTTTAGGTGACATTTCATTTCATTTCATTTCTGGACACCTGTGGAGATGAATATACTAATCCCAACGCCTAGGAATTTTGGTGGCTGGTTATTCAAAAATGAACTGTCATGTAGAAAAACTTATTTTTTATTGTTTAATTTCCAACTGTCTGCCCAGCAAATCAGAATGACAAAGACAATAGCTATTTCAGAACGGGGCACCATATGCGTTATAGAAAATGTGTCTCATTTGAAACTTCAGTCCTGTTCTTGACAAAAATAAACGAAAATGTGAACTTTAAAATATTCCTCATTGCTTCCTGAACAAGTGTGATTACGAGCCTTTAATTTTGTTTTGACTGAAATCATAAAGCAAAAGCATAGATATATTACACAATTGCAGCCACACCATCTGCATAAACAATCCGTATCTCTAAGGCAAATCTTTTATAGCCTAAATAAGTCTAGAAGACAATGAGAGCAGTAAGTAAGTAAGATTTAAAAGCGAGATGGTGATCTGTAGCTCAAGGAAGTCAGAGCAGACAGAAAGCCTGTTCTTTCTATTACCAGGACCAGAGTTGACTATTTTTCAACTTTATCACATATCTCAAAACATCAGAACATAATTCCAACCCTGGACAAAATTGTCTGAGGAAATTTAGCAATATTGCCCTTCTCCTCTGAAATACAAATAAGTTGCTCAATTGTATAATTTAGTCTCCACAAAACAAGGAGGGAAGAAAATTCTCTTCTGGACCATTCTCAGTAGTCTTCGGGGATACTGCCAAGATGAAGCTTCCTAGAGATTTCTTTAATAATTGTTTGGATTGGACAACACCCATGTGTCATCTCTGTCAGAACCCCTCACTGATCCCTATGGGAAAGGAGGAAAGAATCAATATTCATGAAATCCTGGTGTACATTAGTGTGGAAAGGTCAAGTCATGTTGGAGAGAGAGTCAAGAAAGTTTATTTCTCCTCCTCTGAAAATCCACAATGGCCATCACTGGAGGTTCCATGCAGCAAACTTCTGACTGACAGGAGCAAGAGTTAAGCTAATTAAATAAAGTTTTGATCATGCTGCTTAATTTCTTCATGAAAGGGCCCTCCCTCATTTTGCGTACTATATTTGTTCAGTGGCATTACCTTGCAGCTCTGACCACGCCACCTTGGTGGCTGTATTACCTTCTCTTTTCTAATGACACTTCACTCTTCTCCCAGGTACCACCATCTAGTTACATGGCTTTAAATATTATCTATTTGCTGATAATGCTCAAACTTACATCCTATCCCTGACTTCTATTTGAGTTCCAGACTTTTATATCCAACTTTCCACTAGATTTATCCATTGGGATGAAGAATAAGGAGCTCAAACGAAGCATTTTAAAAACAGATTTCTTGATTTCCATCCCATACCTATTTCTCTCACAGGCATCTGCTTACTTGCTCAAGCCCCAGATCTAGGATTTGTCCTTGACTATTTCTTTTCTTCTCCATCAGCAATCCCTGTCAGACTGGCCTCCAAAATAAACAATACACAAGTAAAAATGTAAACTAAAAATATTAATTAACATAATGATGAATGTCATGCAGACTATGAAACAAGGTAGTATGAGAGAAAACGTAGAGTTCTACTTTTGCTAGGGTGGTCAGGAAAAGCCTTTTTGTGAAGGTGACAATTCTGTCATCTGGATGTCTAGATGAGTAGTACATGCAAAGATCCAAGGCCCAGCCATTGCACCAGAAGGAAAAGCTAGAACAAAGACTCTAAGGCAAGAAAGAAGGCTGGATTGAATAAGGGAGAGAATAGCACAGGGCTCTGGTTGCAAAGGGAGAGAGGAGTCAACTCATAGGATATTTTAAGCCAAAATAAGGACCTTGGAGTTTATTTATCTAAGTGCAAGAGCAAATCATGGGTAGACTTTAACCTGAGGAGTGACAAGATCTATTTCATTTTTCGAAGATCACTCAAGATCCTTGGGCAACATAAACTGAATTCATTTGCATCCTTCCACTACCATCACCACCACACATAGATACTATTGATCCTATTGAAAACACATAGGAATGCTGGGTAAAAGCATAGAGCAATAATATAAAATGCATAGTCAATTCAGGGAAGGGAGGGAGAGAGGAAGAAAGAAGGAGAGAGCAAGAGAAAAGAGGGAGGAAAACCTCGAGAAACCAGAACGCAAAAAAGAACTCAAAACCAGAATGGTAATTCTAGCAAGTGATGAGAGGAAAGCCCAAAGGAGTATGGGAATGAATAGCAGCCCTGGATGCTAAGGGCAGGAGTTTGACCCTGCATGTAGGAAAAGGAGATATGGCGTTGAGGCAGTGTGAGGCAGGAAGCTGAAAATACAAATCCTACATAGAGTGAGGTTCTTGAAAGGACTTCCCTGTCTGGATAAAGAGGACCAGAAAAACTCCACCCATCAGCTCAAGGAAGGGAATGGAAAGCTTGCAGATTGTTGGGAATCTGAACAGAAAACAAGCAAAATTTTCCACAAAATTGAAACCCCACAGCAGATATGATATCAGAAGTTACAGGGTCCAGCCCTGTGGCTTAGCGGTTAAGTGCGTGTGCTCCGCTACCGGTGGCCCAGATTCGGATCCTGGGTGTGCACCAACACACCACTTGTCTGGCCATGCTGAGGCTGCATCCCACATACAGCAACTAGAAGGATGTGCAACTATGACATACAACTATCTACTGAGGCTTTGGGGGGAAAAAAAAAAAAGGAGGAGGATTGGCAATAGATGTTAGCTCAGGGCCGGTCTTCCTCAGCAAAAAGAGGAGGATTAGCACCGATGTTATTTCAGGGCTGATCTTCCTCAAAAAAAAAAAAAAAAAGAAGTTACAGTGCCCAAGGAGAATAATAAACTCAATCTAACAGATTATAAAAACTGCTCTAGTACTAGCAAACCCCTGAAACCCAAGCAATCATATACAAAATTGAGTCACAAGGGAGTACATGACTTACATAGAAAAAACAACCTCAGTTTAACAGAAGCTTACAGTAAAAAATTACAAACCACACAAGAAATGAAATCACCTGAAGGAGAATCAATAGACACAACCAACAGTAGATTTAATACCACAAGTTCTAGAGTAGTTGATAAAACAATCTGAGATTATAAAATAAGAATAAAAACTAAAGGAAAGAGCTGGGCACCAGGGAAAAAAAAGAGGGAAAAAAATGGAAAACAAAAACTATATACATATTACTTTTAAACATTAAAAAAATTGGTTATTCCAAAACAATCTTGAGAAAGAAGAACAAGCTGGAGGCCTCACTCTTTCTGACTTCCAAACGTATTACAAAGCTACAGTAAACAAAACAGTATGGTACTGGCATAAAGACAGACATATAGACCAATGAAACAGAACAGAGAGACCAGAAATAAACCCATGCATATATGGTCAAATGATCTTTGACAAGGGAGCCAAGACTACACAATGGGGAAAAGACAGTCCCTTTAACAAATGGTGCTGGGAAAACTGGACGTCCACGTGCAAAAGAATGAAATTGGACTCTTATCCTACACCATACTCAAAAATCAACTCAAAATGGATTAAAGACTTAAATGTAAGACCTGAAACTATAATACTCCTAGAAGAAAACATAGGGAAAAGCTTCATAACATTGGTCTTGGCAATGATTTCTTGGATTTGGCAACAAAAGGAAAAATAGACAAGTGGGACTACATGAAACTAAAAAGCTTCTGCACAGCAAAGAAAACTACCAACAGAGTAAAAAGGCAATTCACAGGATGGGAGAAAATATTTATAAACTATCTATCTGATAAGGGGTTAATATCCAAAATATACAAGGAATTCCTACAACTCAATAACAAAATAACAAATAACCCAATTTAAAAATGGGCAAAGGACTTGAATAGACATTTCTCCAAAGAAGATGTACAAATGGCCAACAGATATATGAAAAGATTCTCAATATCACTAATCATCAGAGAAATGCAAATCGAAACCACAATGAGATATCACCCCACCCCTGCTAGGATGGCCATTCTCAAAAAAACAAAACAACAGAAAATAACAAGCATTGACGAGAATATGGAGAAATTGAAACCCTTGTGTACCTTTGGAGAGAATGTAAAATGGGGCAGCCACTGTGGAAAACTGTACAGAGGTTCTTCAAAAAATTAAAAATAGAACTACCATATGATCCGGCAATCCTACTTCAGAGTATTTACCCCCCAAAATTGAAATCAGGATGTCAAAGAGATATCTGCACTGCCATGTTCGTTGCAGTATTATTCACAATAGCCAGGAGGAGGAAACAACCTAAGTCTCTATTAACGGATGAATGGATAAATAAAATGTGGTAAACACATACAATGGTATTTTTCAGTCTTTTAAAAGATGGAAATCGTGTCATACGCTACAACATGTTTGAACCTTAAGGACATAAGGCTAAGTGAAATAAGCCAGTCACAGAAGGACAAATATTGCATGATTCCACTTAGATGAGATATCTAAAGTAGTCAAACTTATAGAAGCAGAAAGTAAAATGGTGGCTGCCAGTGGCTGGGGGGAGGGAGAAATGGGGAGTTACTGTTTGATGGGCAGAAGAGTTTCAGTTATGCAAGATGAAAAGTTCGAGAGATGTGCTGTACAACATTGTGCCTATAGTTAACAATACTGTACACGTAAAAATTTGCTAAGAGGGTAGATTTCATGTTATGTGTTTTTTTTACCACAATAAAAAGTATTAGGGACAAGTCTACATTTCAATAAACTATTTTATTTAAAAAAATTATGCATTAAAATTTAAACACTCAATGAATAAGTTATAGCAGATGAGGACTAGCTCAAGAGAAAATTAGTAAACTCCAAATACATTTGAGAAAATTACACAAAATGCAGCATGATCAAATACAAAGAAATATAAAATATGTAGGAGGGATTAAGAAACATGAAGAATAGAAGAAAAGGTTGAACATGCATCTAACAGGATAACAAGAAGTACAGAATGGAGAAAAGTCAGTATTTAGATCTAATCACAGGACTCTATTCTCCTGGACATAAAGTTTGGTCCAAGAGTGAGCACATGTCCAAACAAGTCCAAATAGAATATTCCCTAGGATAGATGAATGATGTTGGGAAATAACTTTTCACTGGGTTGCAAGATACAATGTCAGGAAAAGTGTATTGTGCTCTGGGGGTGGGGGGGTAGGGGGGGTAGAGGAATGTGCAGTATGGGGTGAAAAACCTTTATAGTTCCTTAGCTTTTTTCCACATCTATTTTATTCTTTCTTTATACAAGTTATATCCAGGGGGGAAAAAAAACCCTAAAAACAAAAGCACACACTTCTGAGCACCCACTGTGAACCAGACACTTTCCTGTAGGCAGTGGGAATAAGATGAATAAGACCCGGTCCACGGAGAACCAGAATGTCAGGGGCTGGAACCCAGGCCTCCTGATGTCCAGTCCAGAGCACCTCTGCTATGTCTTCCTCCCTCACAGTTCTATAGCACTGTGTGCCAGTCATGACAATGATTGAGAGCTGAATAAAGGTATTTTAACCTCTTCCTGATCCCGGTTTGAGTTCATAATGAAACAAAATGCACCAGCCTCTCTCTGGTCGCCAGAATTGCTCTCCCCATGCTCTGCTGGCAGAAGCCTCTCATTTGGAACAGCTTGGGCTCCCTGGGCTCTTTGCAAGGATTGATGGGGATGGGTTTCTGCGTTTTACGACTGTTGTGAAAAATCCTCTACTCCCAGCCTAAGGGAGAATGAGGCCACGTGCAGAGTGGGGCTAAATAATCAGGCAGGGGGCACCTGGAACCTGCCGCCAGACAACCCTGGGTGGCAGTGGGGTCTGCTGAGCGATCAGGAAAGGGCAGCAGACACAATGATTAAATGGGGATTGCTCAAAATGGAAGAAAACACGGCAAAATAAAAAGCACTGCTATACTACACTATAAACAAAATGGATTAAATAATCTACTTAAATCCTTTTGCTTTTGAGTGAAACCCAAGTGAAAATTCAAGTAAGTCAGCTCAAAAGATTTCTGGATGAGCAGCTTACCTTCAAGACTGTAAAATGTAAGTTGTTCTTTCTCCCTAGAAATCATGCCTTGAACACCACTGTAGATAGGGTGACTTTCTCCTGATTTGCTTAGGGACAGTCTTAGTTTATACCTGTTGTCTCAGGTCTTACCTCTTTCATTTGTTCAGAATTTTTTAAACGAAGTGTTATTATTATTAGTTGCATTAAAGTTAGCCAGGATGGGCTCTGTGGACTTCCAGTGCGATGCTGAGACATGCCTCCCAGAACCCCCGTCAGGACTGAACGACTATTCCCCCAGCTGCCAGGAGGGCTTCCGGCAGAAAGCCCCAGTTGTCAGTCCTCATCGGAATTGCTTCAGATGGAAAGCATCATCTCAACCATGGCCATGCCTTCTTCCCAGAGCACTCACGTCCAATGACTGGTTTATGTGGAGGTATAAAGGTCTGTCCCCTTCGCCGAGCTTCAGAGATCCCCATGAGGTTGGCCTGTGTTGAGGCTGCCTCACGGGCCAGTTTCTCCTTCTGCCCAATCCCCTTCCTCTCTTTCCCCTTTCAGAGCTAGTGATCCCAAGAGCACTCCCTAACAAACTCCTGCACACTAATCTCCATCTTAGCAGGCTACCGCCTCTGACAATCACCATCTGGTGCTTTTACTTTCTACCATAGATTTGTCCAGTAGTATACAAGACACATGTGCGGTGAACTGAGTTCTCATTCTGGTTAGATCAGAGGATACCCAGAGATAAGCTATCTCACTTTTCCTAGTCTTATCTAGACACAACATGTGGTGGACAATGTGATGACCAGATGCCTCTTCAAAGAAGGACTTTCTGCCCAGCTGTAGACACTACAGTGAACAAGACAGCCTCTAGCTGTCAGCTTCTTCAGGGTCTGCCTCAGCTGCAGAGAGTGACCCCACCAAATGCCATGCCCCTTCCAGGACAGCCCATACCCGGTGACTGGGTGAGGTCGAGGTGTAAAGGTTCAGCCACTTGGGCCCAATGCAGGACACCTCTAATGGGCCAGGCTCGCTCTGGAACTCTCAGCCAAGTTAGCCAAGGTTTTGTCAAGCCTGCAGCACAGTTGGACATCTTCCTCTGCTCAATCCTGCTCTTCCCTCTTCCTTACACGGGTGTTGGTCCCAAATAAACATCTTGGACTCCAAATTTCCTCTTAGCTTCTGCTTCTGGATACATCAACCTACAGCACAACATAACGCCTCCCTTTCCAGGACAGCTCTGAGATGCTCATTTAATAAAGAAAATGTGCTAGGATGCTAGGAGATAGGAACAGTTCTTTCGCATCTGGCCTAACGGTGAGAGAAGACTTGGTGCTGCTGCCTCTGCTGGCCCCTTGGTACATCAGCCAGTTAGGGAGTGACCCTTGTCTTCATTTGAGAGACACCTGAAGTCAGCCGGCCACCATTCAGTGCAGTCAGTGGAAAACAAGGGAAATTTTAGTCTAGGTGTATGTAAAATATTTATGGGAAACAGAGGCTGAGTGGTCCTGCCACATAGCATATAGAAAGGAATCTAAATGCTCTTACTACAGTGGTTTTCACATTAATGGTATGCTATATAAATCTACAACTATTAAATTATGTTATTATTTGGTAACACAAAATTGGCAACAAATATTTTGGCATTAATGGGCTTAAAAATGGAAAGGGACTGTTTAATGAAAAATCAAATACTCTATTCATGAGCAAGTTGATGACAAACCTATCAATTCCAAAACATCTATCAACACTTACCATCTACCATGGGAGCCATATGATATCTCTGATCACATGAAAGCCAGAAGATACACGTCCGCTAAAGTAACAGTGTCAACTCCCCAGACTGCGCCTGAAGACAATGACCAACACATAAGCTGTGGGAAGTCAGCAGCAAAGACTTTTCATTTAGATCAAATAACTGCTCCTCTTAATTAATTCTGTGCTAAATATTAATTAAATTAACTAATTTTCTTCTATTTTTCTTGTGCACATACAAAAAGTGAAGATAGCTGTTAATGTGCTGGCTCCACTGGCAGAAAAATGTTTCAAATAATTCAATGATGCCACTTTTATGTAAGTGTAATCAGATGCCCCAAATTGGAAAATAGTTATTTTCAATAATGATTCCATTTTTTAAACTCAATTCGTGGTACCAAAGTAAAGCATTTGGAATTTCATTCTGTTGAAGGTAAAACTTGTGACATTACTAAAGTGAAATACCATTATAAACTCAATTAAATGAATCAGTGCTACTGTAAATTCAGTTTTAAAAAAAGCTCAAACTAAAGATAAAGTTATTCTTGCATAGTAATATAAACACAAATTTTGAGGGAGCACAGTACCATGGTAAAACCGCCTTTTTTCTAAAGAAACTTATGATGTAGAAATGTGCTTGGAATTAAGTGTGGCGCAATGTAATTCATACTCACACTCAAAAAAGTTGTCAAAATAATAGCAGTAGCTATAAGAATTTATAAATATTATAATATATACATAGAATAACTGAACTACACATTTTTTGTGAAAAATCTGATTTTGAATACAAGGCAGTATGTGTTTTCTCTCCTTGCTGGATGCCATAAGTAGGATTTTAGAAATATTGGAGCCTTTGAAGAAATAATTTGTAAATCAATCTAAGTGTCCTAGAATGGTACTGACCTCTTTATAAATGAGCCTTCTAAATTTGAGCCATATTTTTCCAAATCAGTTCTGGAAATTTTTTAACAACATTTTCAGTGAATGGAAAGTCAAAACACTTTAGTTTTCCACTCTTATACCAAATTGGGATTATTGGTAACAAGGCTTAAAAACAGCAAGACACTAAAATTTATCCCCACAAAAGCAACGGGCTGAAGAAATTAAATAATGACAGCTCAAATGATGTGCAAGATTTAATTTTAAAATTCTATAATTGCACTTTGGAATCTCTCAATTTGTAGAAAGAACTTTCTTTTTATAGAGTTCCCATCTCTCATTGTACCAGATTAGAGTAAAATTGAGAAGAACTAAATTTTGCAAAATATAAACTTGGCCAAATAGAGATAACTAATTTTACAAACTTTGCCTTGTAAAAATACTTTTTGAAGAAAGGTACTGAATGGAGGCAAAAAGTACCCTTGAAAATACATTAGAATTGAGAGTATCCTCCACGTAGAATTTCTTCTGATCCTATTAAGTATGCTAGAGACAGTATCTTCTCCAACATAATGTGATCTACAGAAAAGGTCAATGGAAGGGTCATTTCAAATTTGTTAGCCATAAAATGCAACTTGGAAGAAAATTTCAAGTAATTTTATTTAAAAATTTAACATAGCAAGACCACAGCGGGGAAAAACCCCACATTCTTCAGAAAAATACAGTGGCATGGTATTTGAAATAAATACGTTTTAAGAAACCGATTAAAGGGGGTGAACAATTATTCTGATTATTTTTTAATGTTTACTTTTCAATATGAAGTAGTTTTAAAAGTTTACTTTGATGTACATAGATATATCTTTTACATTTCATGAAAAAATTTATTTTTGAAATAGTTCTTGATATAACTTTTATGGGTCCATCAATATAATAAAACTAATTTGTCAGTCATATTTTTAAATATATATTTCAAAAAATATACAGCTATTCTTAGTACCTCCTTTCACCCTCAGAAGTGTCCTGATTTGAATGATAAATTCTGTGGTCACCCTAATTATAGGGTCATTGGGCTCCTCACACTTAAAAGAAAAAGAATGTTCTCTGGTTCCCTTTTCTAGGGTCTTCTAGGATCAAAGTCTCCCAAGGTTGGCAGGGCTCTCAAAGAAAAGATGATTAACCCTCTTCCCTAAAGTTTTCAGTATACATGAGAATTTCTTTGGGAGCCTAATAACGCAGATGCCTGCCCCTCCTCACAAAGTCCAGGATGGGGCCCAGCAGTCTGTATTTTTCCCAAGACCTCCCCCTCTCTCCAAGACATTCCTGGAAATCCAAACCACACTTTGAGAAATGTACCTGGCCAATTCTCAAATCAACTTCTAGAAGCTTTTCTTGGCATGGAGTTGAAACGTTCGTCCCTGAAGTCCCATCCACTAGTAATAGCCACAAAGAAGAAAAATTGAGCTCTCTCCTCTATGATGGACCTTCAAATATAGGAGACACTGTCATTGTTTCTGGAGTTTTCTCTTCTCCAGCCTAATTATTTCAGTTACTTCAAATCTTCCTCAAAACACAAAACACACACACAACCATAAACTCATAAAAGATTATTGGCAATAAAAAGTATTCCCACAAATATGGATTAGAGTGATATGGCTCAGGAATAACATGTGTGGAAAAGGTGAAAAATTTTAGCTGATGGTAAATTCAAGAGGAGTCAATAGTGTTATTCAACATTACAAGAAGAAGGAAGAACAGGAAGACAGAGGTGGGGAGGAGGAGGAGAAGGAAGGAGAAGAAAAAAAAAAGGAAGACGTAGAAGAAAAAACAAATCCCTACCTCTGGCTATTGCTATCAAATGAGATGATGTTCATTACTCAGACTTCCCCCAATGCACTCTGCTGTTTCCATGTACACTCTTTGGATCAAATATCTTCCACTTCCTGGAATACCAGCTCCATTCCTCCCTCCTCCCACCCCCCACAAAGCAACCAGCTATTTTCAAAACCATTCATCTTTCAAGATGCAGCTCAATCATCAAGTCTTCAAGCACCCCAGGAGAATTTTCTTCTCTTTCCTTTGTGCACCCACTGTCCCCATAGAGCCTTACGTTACACAATACCCATCTGTTGACACATCTCTTAAGGCATTTATACCACTGAGCATGCCATATAATTTACTTAGATACTATGTTTATTGCTAGTTGTCTATCTCTCCTCTAAGATAAACTTCATGAGGGTAAGGCTTTTGTTTCATTTAATGCCATATCTCCAGTACCTGGAAGAGTGGGCCAGTCAATATTTGTTGGATAAACAAATACCTAAATTCATATGGTTCCCTGTAATTGACTATAAGGACCCTAAGGGCAAGAACTACATCATATTTACCTTCCTATACAATATCAACATAGTGTGCACTCAACAAGTGTTTGTGGAAAGAGAAAAGAAAGGGAGAAAGGAATGGATGACTTGACAAGTGTAAAGCAACATCCACATTAAGGGCTTATTATGGCATTAAGGAAGAGGATCAAATACTAGACAGATAAGCTGAACCTATCAAGAGTCCTTGAATATCCATAAAACATCTCTACATGTACATGTAATTACGTATCAGATAAGGGTTGAACTAGATATCTAGGGCTCTTTCCCAATCCGGATTCTACAGTTCTCAGGTCTTGGAATTTCCTTATCTCCAGTCAGCCTGCTTTTCTCTCTTCCTCCACCATTAAAGCTCTCCCTGCTTAGGTAGATAAACTCATTCGCACATTTTCTCAGAGCCCTGCACTGTCATTCATTCAGAGCCAGAAACTTGGGCTCATTTACAGCTGCTGCATGCTCTCGCAGAATCTCTTCACCCATCTTGGCCTTCAATTTTTCTCTTAACAATGTTCATTCTACCCTATTCAGTCCAAAGATAGCCCTGCTTGACAGAGAAGACAGGAATAAACAGGAAGAAAGGAGTTCTGCTTTCTTCACGCCATCCATCAACATCACACAACTACCTGAAGTAACAAGTCTCTTCCTTCCTTGTTCCTGCTCTGAACTTAAAAGCCCTCCATTATTCTTAACCTTTTTTCCTCATAAGCCTCATGTCACTCTGGCGTTTGGTCCTTCTGATCTCTGTTACTGGTCTTTGCTTCTCTTTCACATAATCTTCGGCAACAGGCCTCTCTTTCCACTTTTTGGCAAAGCCCTTTTTAAATCTGAGTTTCTCAGAGAGAGTGTGCAGCCACATTGGCTCTAAGATGCTCTAAGATGTCTTCAGCAGGAACATGTATGATTGCAAAGACAGAATTGCAATTTTGAAATCTTACCAATCCCTTCGAATCCCCTCTTCAGGAAAAATAACCATCTTTTCTTGAATTCATAAAAATCTGCCTTCTCCAAGTGTTGAGTATCTATCTGTCTTATCATTCCAAGCCTTCTCTCTGCTTGGCTAGCAGAAATCCTAAAATGACACGGTCACTTCCTCACAAGATTCCCATCACTTCCATAACACCGTGGAAGTGAGGTATAGGAGGAAGGAGGACCAGGTAGTTCTTTCTGACGATGATCTCTTTAAAACATACTGAGGAACCAAATAAAGTAGATGGCAGTAAATTAAAAGAAAAGGGACAATTGCTAGAGATTTGTGGAAGTAGAATTGATAAGCCCTGCCCATACGTTAGGCACAGATGAGAGAGAAGGAAGACTGTTGAGTTCTGCAAGAGTCAATGGCGTTCTGTAGTCAGAGGTGTTCTGTAAAATGGTGATAAAGGGGGCTGGCCTGGTGGCCTAGCAGTTAAGTTCACGCGATCTGCTTCAGTGGCCCAGGGTTCGCGGGTTCAGATCCCGGGCGTGGACCTACACACCACTCATCAAGCCATGCTCTGGGAGCATCCCACATACAAAGTAGAGGAAGATGGGCACAGATGTTAGCTCAGGGGCAATCTTCCTCCAGTAAAAAGAGGAAGATTGGCAACAGATGTTAGCTGAGGGCTAGGCTTCCTCACCAAAAAAAAATTAATTAATTTAATTAAATAAAATGGTGATAAAGGAGGGAGAAGGAAGAGCAAACATTTTTAATATTGAAGAGCAAGAGTTGAGAAAGTATCTTTTAATACTAATTTAGCTCTTACCTTGCCATTCTCTTACCTCGTACTCTCATTTACCTTTTAAAAGTATTTACTTCACCCAGTTTGTCCAAAAACTATTCTGTGAGGTGGACATGGAGGTAAGAGAGTTGTCCAAAGTTTCAACATTAGTGGATGGCAGAGCTAGACTCTCACATCTACCAGCAGTCCATTGGTTTTCCTTTCTTTTCCAAGACGCTGCTGCTAATGATCTGTAGGCATTAAAGGACAGGCATCGCCAGCATCCTTTTTATACCACAAATGGGCAAAGCCAGCCCTTTGGTTTGTGCCAGCTGTTGCCACTGGCAGGGTCTGGAGTTATTCACACTGACCAGCTTAGTCTGATATCCTTATCCCAAGAATCTTTCCATCCTTGACTGCCACACCCGGGGTTGGTCAATTAGTAGTAAGAAATCCCAAAACATCAAGAAAAGCTCTCTTCCAGGGTGTTCCTCCTCTCCTAAATTTTATCTTCCAGTCCCTTTCACACTGAGCAGTAATCATATTAGTCTCCTAACATCTGTCTCTCTCTCTCTCCCCCTTCCTCCTCCCTCCCTCTCCCGCCTTGCTGTGGTTTGCTTGCACTAAATGTCCCTGCATCCAATCTCCCAACAAACACCACCATATTTATTTCTCTTCATCTATGAAAATCTTACTCCTCCATCAAATCCATTCATTTACCAAATATTCATTGAATCACTATTATGAGCTAGGCACCGTTGAAGGCACTGGGAATACAGCACTGAACAAGACAAAGTCCCTGAGCTCACTGAGTTTAAATCTATAGTCTTTAAAACTCTTTATTGACACCAGGGCTCCCCTTCCTCTGAAATACCACAGATTTTGTCCTTGTGGTCATATCATCACCAACACATTCACCCAGGCTAGAAATATGAAACTCATCTCTGACTTGTCACTCTCAATCTACATTCAGTCACTGTGCTTACTAAGTCCTGATTTTTTACATCCTAAGAATTCCACATGGCCAGTCTGTTCTCCCTATCTTGACTCAACACTCTAGCTTAGGACTCTCATAGTGGGTCAGTTGGACTGATACAATCACCTCTAACTGGTTGCTCTGCCTCTGGTCTTGCCTCCCTCAAAACTGTCTTCCATTAGATCACTCATGATTTATTTAAAACAAAAATCTAATCAGGTCCAGTCTCTGCTCATAACTCTTCAAAAGCCCAAGCTGCTTGATATAGCGCACAAAGCCCTCTATTATCCATCTGTGCCTTACATCTCTTGCCTCATTGGTTTGCGTAGTTTCTATCTCATGTTTTGCCCGGGTTATCTCTGTGTGTGTCTGTGTGGACTCTAAGATCTCAACTTAGAGTTCTTTCATGGCTGGTTTGTACATCTTCATAGTCTCCATACCTAGCACAGCACCTGGCATATAGTAGTCCCTTAGTAAATTTTTATGTGAACTGGGTTTCTGCTATTGTTTTGCATTTATATGTATCTTTTATCTTAAGCTCTCATGTGCCTGTGTCTTGCTTCTTCAACCTTATGGTGCATTTCTTCGGGTAGTCATTAGGACTATTTACAAATGTTCCAGTTCTCTTCCTCTTTCTAGGAACATTGTCGAATTTTATTTCCCATCCCCTTAAAGTTAGGGATAACCATGTGATTTTTCTGGCCAAAGAAATATGAACAGAAATAGCAGCACCACTTCCTAGAGAGAGCATTTAATTGCCCAGTACAACATACTGCCACCATTGCCTCCCCTTCCCGCAGGGGAAACGCAAGAGGAAATAGAACCTTCATCAGCCTGGGTCCTTGAGTGACAAAGACGAGCAGAGCCTCCTGATGACCTGTGCTTGAAGTGTAGCATAAGCAAGAAACAAGTATTACCAGTCCACCGACATGTGGGGATTTACTGTGGTCACATAACTGTGTCTATCTGATCTCTCCGTTCCCTGAGGGCAGGAACTATACCACTCATCTTTGTGTCTCCATAGTGCCATATTCAAAGCAGACTAGAATATAAATATTGCATTTAAATTTTGATTTCTGATTTTTCCTAATTCATAATGTCCAATTTCAAATATTCTTCTCTTATCCGTTTCTGTCTCATTACTAAAGCACAATTTCTGCTCCATTTTAGCACAATTATGGTTTATAAAATATAAAAATTAGGGGCCGGCCCGGTGGCGCAAGCGGTTAAGTGCGCGCGTTCCGCTGCGGCGGCCCGGGGTTCGCTGGTTCGGATCCCGGGCGCGCACCGACGCACTGCTTGGTAAGCCATGCTGTGGCGGCGTCCCATATAAAGTGGAGGAAGATAGGCACCGATGTTAGCCCAGGGCCGGCTTCCTCAGCAAAAAAAGGAGGAGGATTGGCGGATGTTAGCTCAGGGCTGATCTCCTCACAAAAAAAAAAAATATATATATAAAAATTAAAATTTCTAACCAGCTCATAATCCAGTATTGATCACTCATGTACCATTTTGTAGAGAATGAAATGTTTGCCCTCTGAGGACTGAAGAAATCCTACAGCTCAGCTGTAGCAGTGCCCCTCGGGGAAGGAGAGAAGGTAGGCTCCGAGCACACGCATGCAGCTCTGAGCAGCAAAGCCAGGGGGCTGTAATAATCAGCTTACTAGGGACGGGAGTGTTGCTGCACAGGTCTCTCTGTATCCTCTGCCTCAGCAGATGGCATGACGACATGGCAATAAACGTAATGAAAATTTTCCTCCATTTGCCCTTATATGCCTTAAAAAACCCGTCACTTCCGAGCATATAATTCTGTGAGAAAAAAATCCTCTTCCTATGATCCTTATTAAATTCCACTGTTAAACAATGAACTATTCAAAAAGAAAAGGGTTCCAACACAGAGCCTCTTCCTGGAAGAAATGCCTAACATTTACTTATTCTCTCTGTAATCCTTACAGTAACTTGGAAGGCATATTTTTTTCTTCCTGATGTAAATGAATTATACATCACTCCAATCTTATTTCATGCACATTGGCACAGAGCTAGCTACTATATGCACTAGTTCATAGAGTTAAACACAAAAAACTCACAGCCTTCTTCTATTTTCTTCCCCCTATTAACAGTTCTAACACAACGGCTGTTACCTCCTCCAGCAGCCGCATTTCCAAGCACACCCTTTCATAGGAAAAGGTCCAGCTAGTCATAGCCCATCTGTTTAATATCCTGGAAGTTAAAATTAAGCATGTAGGCACTGTTTCTATGATTATGTGTTTCCTAAAGTCAATTACAAATTTTCAGCTAGAGTTATCAAAACTGAATTTTAACTTGAAGTTTTCATTTTTATAAATGTCAATTGTTTTAGTTTGGAGGAAATATGTCTACATTTACTATTAATACAACGTAATTTCCTAAAGATACTTTCTGAAAGGCAACCAAATCCTCAAGTTAAAAATCAGCTTATAGAATTTTTTAATAATGTTTAACAAAATCAATCTAAAGAAAGAATCCAACTTTTTTTCAACCTAAACAAAGTGTTTAGGAACCATGGGAAATATTTCTCTAGTGTAAAAATGCATAAAACAAATATAGGTGCTCACGTCTCTGCTATGAATGGAATAAGATCTCCTGCCTCATACTCCTCATAACTACGCCCAACAGTAGAAGTCCTTCATTTTCTTATGATCGGTCACTGGGTGGGTTGCTGCTTTGCATGTTTTAAAATCTATCAACATAATACCAAGAAAAAAACCACAAAGGAAACATTGATCCAAATACACAAATATTTAAAACTCAATACTAAATTAAATAGTAAATTAAAAGATACATAAAAATAAGAATATTTGCAAGATAATATCTTAACATAGAGAGATCTTTTACAAATCAACTATACACACACACACACAAGATAATAAAGAATAACCAGTAAAGCTATGGAAAAAAGAAGGGCTAGGCTCTCCAAATGATATTTTTCACTCAGCACATAAGCAAAGATTTAAAAACTGCTAATAGTATTAGGGAGGGTACAGGTCATACTTCCAGTGGTAATAAATATTTGTGCCACCTTTTGGGAAAGTAATTTGACTACCTATATGAAAGCCCTCTAAACATGGATTCCCTGAAACCACCAGTTCTAATTCAAGGTGTTTGTCCTCATCCAATCACTAGACAAGTGTCCATAAGGATTTTTACTGCAGGGATTTTGATACACATACAGATAGAAAAGTATCTGGAAGGATGCATGCCAAAATATTAACTGTGATTATCTACAAATAAAACCTGAAAAATCACTAGTTTTTCCTTTTTATTACTCATCTATATGTCTCAAGTTCCTATAACAAATACCTATTACTTTTGTAACAATCTGTCTCATTTTTATTCTCTTTTTCAGAAAAAGAAAGCACTTTAAAAGCATAGAAATGGTGCTTGGAACCTTGGGATTCCTATCCAGGGTTACTCACAAGTCAAATTTTATTCCAATTGATTCAACAGGGCAGATTAAATGTGAAAAGCAAAATGGTAGGCTCCCTTACACAGCAACTCGCGCTTCTTTTCTAGTTACTTCCACCTACGTAGAGAATTGTTCAAGGAAGATGTTTACAACTCCATACATATTCTAGATGGTTTTGGCCATGAAGTCACAATTCTATATCTGCACAATGTTTTTTGTTTGTTTCTTTTTTTCATGAGACCAGATACCTGAACATAATCTTTGTTTGGGAATGCAGGATACAGCAGGCAGTGGAATAGAAATGGAAGCCAACTTTCCTGAGAGCCCCCAACGTAAGAAAGCATCCCTCTCCCCTACATCGACTCCTAGTTACACACCGGAAAATAGCAGCAAGTGAGGAATGACAAGCCTAGACACAAAAACTGGAACACAAATGGGGACTGTGAGGTAGCCAGGCTGGCAGGTGTAGGGCTGAACTGGCTGCATACCACAGCAGCAAAATGCCTGTGACGTTCACGCATTTACAATCAGTTTGGCGGTGTTTCCAAGCCAGGCTGAGGGATTTAGTTTTCCCCATATTAGGCAATGACAAAGATTTCAAATGGACCAAACATTTTATATTAGTGTCAACAGCACTAACGCAGCTTCAGCTGGCGGGAGAGAGAAAAACCAAAAGTATCTGCATTATTTACTCCAGAGAAACTAGCTGAGCACCATCTGTTCTCAGCCACCACCATTCCCCACCCAGTGCAGCCTTTTCTATACTACACCCTTGCCACCCTATTGTGAGCCCCTCGGTCTTGGCCCAAGAACCTGAAGCCCTAATGTTTCCCCGAATACACATTTGGAAAGTTAATTTCGACAGAGTGACTGGTAACACAGGAGATCTCTTAACGCTGCAAAGTGTTATTAGTTGTCCAGCTGCAAAAAATATTTGCTCTTCCAAACTTCATTCTAAGTCTAAATGCAATGCTTCTCCTATATAACATTATAACATGGCGGTGGCGGGGGGGGCGGCGCGGGCTGGAGCGTACAGCATGGAAAACCAATATTCTTGCTCTCTAGGGTCTATAAACTGGTAAAGGTCATAAAACTAGAATAGGAAAGCCTACTGAATTAACAATAGGAAATAGGTTGCATAGAGCTAAGTTTCTAAAGCACCTAAAAAAACCACATGTGGAGTGTACATTTGTGTCTAGTTGATTTTTACAGAAACAATGGCCTTTCAGGAAATTAAGTGTGCCACTCTGAAAAACCAGAGGAACAGTATTAGTAAGCAAATCAAGACCAAAGTCAGACCCAGTAGTGATTATAGCACTACATTTGATCTATATGGACTGTAAAGGAAAATAGAAAAATGAGACCCCTTAAGAGAAAAAAAACTCAAGAGCTTTTCATTAAGAATAAAAACAAACCATTTATACAGAAATAGATCAAATTTATTTAAAAATTTGTTTCAAAGAGTATAAAAGATTTATTCTTTTCTTTTGCTGGCGTTCGTACCTTGGATTAAGAAAATAGGGATTAAAATCTAAAAAGATGCCAAAGCTTCCCCAAACCTGATCTGAGAATTAGATAAGAATTAGCTGCTTACAGAGACAAGCATGCCACACCCATAGCTCTTGTTAACCTGAAATCATCAAATGAGTCCCTCCTTTTCTATCTTACTAACATTGCTGTAATTATACTTCCAATAAGAGGCAAAACCAATTAGAAAAATAAGGTAACATTTCACTGGCAGTAGAGATTAAACGCGAGCTCAGAACCAGCTCCTGCAAACACATACAAATAATGACAGAGAGAAGCCGGTCACGCCTGGCTGCTCAGCTGCACGGACGGGCAGCTGAAGTCCAGGTAAAAACGGTGAGGATGAACCAAACGGCATTAAAGGAAAGTATCTCATGAGGCTTTTCAAGGCCAGTTGATGAAGGTCAGATGTAAGTAAATATTTCTCACATATCCTGGAAGAAAAAGAAAACAAGAATTACTACAAGCAGCAAAACAAAATTCAAAGCCTTTATTGTCCAAAATGAAGTCCCTTCAAAGAACACTCTTATCTACGTCGGACTTAAGTGACTATTTTTTAACAATTTAAAGACCCAGTGAAATGATTTAATTTTCAAGTCCCATTGCATTTGATTCGCAAAATAGTCTCTGTCGACACTGTAACGGCTTGTTGAATGATGGCTCCTCAGCTGTGTTCTTAGAGATAGGCTAACATGGGTCACAAATAACAGTGTTCACAAATATTGTCCCCCATCTCCATCATTACAGCAAGGACGGGACGAACACAGCGTGGAACAGAGCAATTTAAATGGAAATGTATGGAGTAGAGTTGCACTGTATTCTGCAGCAGGAAGGTGACTTCTAAAGGGACCTAGAGGAAGGGAGATAGACTACATGAGTCCCCTCCCCCTAACCATGTGCAAAGGGTCAAGAAATCTCCATCAAGCCTCCCACAATGCAATGCTGGGCCAATCTACATTTGGGATTCAAACTATTGCTGTTCTAACACTGGGGGAAACTAAAATCTCAGGTCGCCTAATAGGTCACAGCGGATGCTTTACTGCCCTTGAGGACACCGGATTTAGAGTTTCCACAGGATCCCAAAGGGTCTCACCTACTGGTATCAGAGAAAAGATCATTTGGAGTGGTTCTTTAAACATCACACTCTAGGTACATCATGAAAACTAATGGAGGACTCTAGAAAACCAAAATGCATTTTTAAAATATAAAATCAATGTTAAATTATCAAATAAAAATATATTAAGCAATACGAGAAGAATGTGATTTAAATTAAAAAAAGGTTTAAAACTAAAGATCAGTCTAATTTGTCTACACAACATAAACACTTATCAGAGGCCTACCGCTTATGTGTCTGACATTTCAAGAAACAACTTTTTCTTTCCTTAGCTTTATTCATAGTTTTATCATATTTTCTGCCTCCCACCTTTCCTTCTCTGTCTTGAGCTTTTCACTGGTTCCAATATTTCCTCCAAGCCCACTCTGTGAGTTGGGGCATAGCTCTCCTCTCTCATTCCTTGGGGAGCTCAATCATCATCTATCAACTTCTGAATAAATGACACATTCTTAACATATTCTGTATACTGACATTTTGTCCACTTGTTATTTACAAAACATGTCCAGGATAAAAGTTTAGTTTATGGCTTCTTTCTTACTTTTGTATGGTGTCCTTTGATGAACAGCTATTTTATTTTAATGCATATGTATCATTTCTCTTCGGTTTATACTTTGGGTCTTCTGAAATCCTCCCTAGTTCAATTTTATAAATAGTCTATTTTCTTCTAAAATTTAAAAATTCTTTCTATTTATAAGTTTTAATCCACCTGGAATTGATATTTTAAGAATGGTGTTAGGAAGGGACCTAATTTCACGTGGGTACTCAACTGACCCAACAGCGTTTGTTGAAGAGTCCATCTCCCCCCAGTGATGTGCTCTGCCCTCTGCCATACATCAAAATTCCAGAAGTGGTTGGGTCTGCCTGCGCCAATTCCATATCATATTAAATATTTAATTAAGTCTCCATATATACTTCTTTATCTTTAGGAGTGAACTGGCTATTCTTGCTTCTTTGCTTTGATTAGAACTTAATTAAATCTATAGATTATTGGAGAGCTCATTCCTATCCATTAACAAGGTATAACTTTCCATTTATTTATTCGTTAATGTTTGTCTATAAAATGCTATATAGTTTTAAAAGGTTATGTCCATCTTTGATTGGAACTTATTAGATTTTTTTGTTTATTCTCAATGTGCAGAAACAAAGGTAGTTTTTATATACTGATATATCTACCAACATTGCTGGGCCCTTATTTATTCCAATAATTTGGATATAAATTCTTTTGTATTTTCCAGGTAGATAACTGTATCTGTGATTTACAAACTTTTTTATCCTTCTCAATCCTTAAAGGAAATGCTGATTTAAAGGAAATGCTTTTAATATATTTTTATTATAAATTTTTGATCCCTTTATTAGCTAAAGAAATTTCCTTGTTATTCCTAGTTTGCTAGAAGTTTTTACAACAAATGAGTATTGAAATTGATCAAATGCTTTCTCTGTATCTATTGAGATGATCATATAGTGTTTTTCCTATAATTTATGAGGTGAATTATCTCAGTAGTTTTTTTGTTTTGTTTGTTCATTTGTGATAAGCAAAGCTTGCATTCTGGGATAAATTAAATTTGATAAGGATATGCTATGCTTTTCAAAAATTCATTATTGAATCTGTCAAAATTTTGTGATTTTTTTGAAGCTACGTTTATGAGTGAGACTGGTGTATCATTTTTTTTTCCTGTATAATCTTTGTCTGATTTTGATTCCAAGTTACATTCACCAGCTTAATCTTTTTAGGGAATACTTCCTCCTTTCCATTTATCCGAAAAACTTGCTAGACATTTAGAATAATCTGTTCCTTGAAGATTTAGTAGAACTTTCTTGTAACATTTCTAGGCCTGGTTTTTATTTTGTGGGAAGACAGTAACAAATTAACGTAGACAGTGTTTGTATCATTTTGAATTCCCACCAAAAATGTGTGAAAGAACCTGTTTCCCCACAGCCTTGCCAATAGAGAATTTGTCAATCTTTTGCTTTTTCGCCAAGTAATAGATGAAAAATGGTATTTTGGTTTGGTTCTTAATTTGTATTCCTTTTATTATGATGAATTCATTGAGTGCTTTAATTTCAAAGATTATGTTTTTTATTCCTAGAAGTTCTGTTTTGTTCTTTTTTCAAGTCCTCTTGGTTGTCTTTGTCTCATTTTTGCTCATTGTTTCAAATCCAATGTTATTCCATCAAATGTTTTATACACAGCTATTTTAAATTCAGTATCTAATCACTTTAGTATATCAAATCATTTGGTTCTAAATCCCTTGGTTGTTTTTGTGACTCTCCATCACAGCCACCTGTTTCCCGTGCGTGCAGTAAGTTCCAGTCACTATTTTATGCTTGGGATATATCAGTGAACAAAACAACCAAAGGGCCCTGTTCTGATGGAATGTGGAACATACATTGCCGCAGGGAGAGACTAAGAGGAAACAGTCAACAAAACATATAAGTAAACTATGTTAGAAAATTATGTTAGAAGTTGCAGAGTGCTATGGCGAAAAAAGTGGAGCTGGAAAAGGGATGGCAAGAGCCAGGGGTAAGGACACAGATCACAGCATTAAATAGATGGCCAAGGAAACCCCATTGAAGTAGAATTCAAGAAAATATTTGAAGGAGAACAAATCATACGGATATTTCGAAGAAAAGTGTAGAGGAAGCAGCCAGGACAAAGACTGTTAGGTAAGACCAGCCAGTTCCTCAAGTTTTCAAAGTACAGCAAGAAAGCTAGTGTGGCTAGGAGGAATGAGGACGAAGTGCAGTAGTAGGAGAGCTCCAGAGGGGTAAAGTGGGGTCTAGACCATGTAGCTCCCTCGTAGGCTACTGTAAGGACTTGGGCTTTTACTCCGAGTGATTTGGAAAGTTATGGCAGCCATTGGAGGGTTTTGAGCAGAGGAGTGACAGAATCTGACCTCTGTTTCAAAGGGATCACTCTCATATTGAGAATACACTCCAGGTGGGTAAGTGTGGAAGCAAGGAAACCATCTAGCAGACTACTTCAAGAATCTAGATGAACACTGATAGAGGTTGGAAGCAGGGTAATAGTGGTGAAGGCAGTGAGAAATTGTTGGATTGGATGTATTTTGAAGGAAGAGTCAAGATTTGATGATGAATCAGCTGGGATGTGAAAGATGAGTTGTACCATTATGTAAACAGGAAAAAGTACAGATAGAGCATTGGGGTGGAGGGGATCAAAGGTTGTTAAGGCTGAAATGTCTATTAGACATGCAAGTAGAGATGTTGGGTAGATAAATGGATATGCAAGACTGAAGGAAGAGGTCTAGGCTGGAAATAGAAATTTGAGAGTAATAAGCATATAAACGGTATTTAATTTCGTGAGAACAAATGAGGCCATGAAGGTATTAAGTGGACATAAAGTTAAGAAGGTGGTCCAAGGTGGATCCCCCTGAGGCACTCCAAAGTTGAGAGGAGAGGAAGATGCAGGAGATTCAAAGGAGAACGAAAAGAAGTGACCACTGAGATAGGTGAACACCCAAGAGAGTATAGTGTTCCAGAAGCCAAGTAAACAAACAGTTTCAAAGAGGAGGGAGTGAGTCACAATGAGAAATGATGCTGACAGGTCAAAGGATGAAGACTGAGAAATAACACTGGATTCTGCAATGTGGACATTGTTAGTGACCATGACAACAGCATTATAGTTGAACTGATAAAGTCTAAATTCTGATTAGAGCGGGTTTAATAGGAATGAAAAGAAAGAAATTAGAGACAGCTAGGATAGACACCTCTTGAAGTTTTGCTCCAAAGGGGGAAAAAAGAAACAGGACAGTAGCAAGAGGGAAAGAGGTATCACTATAATTTACATTTATTTATATTTTATGCTGATGGGAATTTTATAGTTGAGATGGAACATCTGACAATTCAGGAGAGAGCGAGGAGTACTGTTAGAACAAAGTCCCCCAATTGGTGGAGGAGATAGAATCTGATCCAGGAGAAAAAGCAGGCATAGAGGGATGTTTGTAGGTAAGCAGAAGTGGACGTGGAGCCTGAGGAAGTTCTCACCTTTCTATCACTGCTTCTCTCAAGCACAGGAAAAGCAATAACCACAATGGCCTTGGATATGCCTGTCTAACTCAGGAAACGTCAATCATCCTCACATCACATCATGCGAAAAAGATGGTCCTCTCTCTTTACTGTGAGGAATCTAAGCAGAGATTTATAGCTCCCTTACATAAGGCCACCAATAGTCAATGGTGAGCCAGATTCTCCAATCCTCATTCCCTTAGCAGCAGCCCACGCAGTATTCAGTTACTCTCTCCCATCATCTCTCCCACGTATTTTTCTAGGTAGTCTCTAAACTGGGGGAGTTGTTAAGTAGAGGAGAAAATGTGCAGCAAGATTCCAAGTCCTGTCCAAAATCTGAGTTTCAATCACACTTCACTAGTTATAAATTGTATGAACTTGGATAATGTCTTAAACTCACAATGTCCCATTTTCCACATGACACCTACTCACATATTCTTGTGAATAAGGCACTAATTTGTCAATTGTAACACAAGATGCAAAGATACTATGCTTTGATTCTTTTCTCTTCCACGTTGTCCCTATTCTGAATGCCACAGCAATACACACGAGCATACATTATGGACAGACACGTCCAGTATGCATTCTCTGAAGTTTGCCTACACTCAATTATCTTCAATATATTCACATTTGTGAAATCTATCCATCAATTTTAACTACTACATGCCTTTCTTTTTTTTTTTTTTGTGAGGAAGATCAGCTCTGAGCTAACATCCATGCTAATCCTCCTCTTTTTGCTGAGGAAGATCAGCTCTGAGCTAACATCTATTGCCAATCCTTTTTTTTTTTTTCCCCTCAAAGCCCCAGTAGATAGTTGTATGTCATAGTTGCACACTCTTCTAGTTGCTGTACGTGGGACGCGGCCTCAGCATGGCCGGAGAAGCGGTGCGTCGGTACACACCCGGGATCCAAACCCGGGCCGCCAGTAGTGGAGCACGCGCACTTAACCGCTAAGCCACAGGGCCGGCCCTACATGCCTTTCAAGGAAACATGCATACAAGATTTCTAACAGATTGTCTTCTCAAAAATGATCTTTTGTTCATCAAGTATTTATTGAAGGGTGATCTTCTCTAGGGTTTTCAGGTCAGCAAGCACTCGATTATTTTGTTGTATTTTACCAGTTTAAACGTTGCTATCCACTCCATTTTTTTTGAATATGTATAAATGCACTTGGGCTTCAATTAAATTGCAAAATCTGCTGTAGCTAGCTTTGATTCTTTACACGTTGCAAACCCCACAATCATATACATTCCAAAGCTTTGTTGCTGATTCAATAATATATTGTGCACACAAAACACCTTACACACATATTACAACACAGTTGCAAGGCTTTCTTCACAGAAACCTGTAAGGACATTTCACTTCCAAAAAGTACCTTCTGCTGTAGGGTTTTTGTTAAAAATCATTTTGCCATGAAAAATTAAATAGTGGTTTCTTTGATGTTCTAGTTTCACTGAAAGAATATATTACTAGAGAATGTTTACTGTTTTTATAACCATATTTCACTTAAAATCTTCCTGAAAAAGAAATGTTCATTTGTTTTTGTTGTAGGTCTGGGCCAGGGTGATAAAAAGCATTACAGTCCAGGCAATCACACCGAGAACAAACAAACGGCATGTGTCATTTTTTACTGTGATTGGCCGGAGCTGAAATCAAGACTTTCTTCCTCTCTCAGAAGCTACTGTGGAATTTACAGTAATCACCCTGGTTGACTGCCCATCACACAGCTGAACAGCACACCAAAAGAAATAACACCTAAGGAGAAGGCCACTACATATTTTTAAAATTCTCATTGTTTTTATTCTTCAACTTGGAAAGATTTTTTTTGAGAAAACAAAAACTCACCCAGCTGTTACCACTATTCATATTCCAATAGCCTCCAAAATGCTCGAGGCCACCTGGTTGACTTCTGGCTTGGAGTCGGTCCAGAAAAGCATTATTTACCCTTTAAAACAATGAAAAATGTGGGTAAGTGAAAAGCTTGCTGCAGAGCTGAGAGATTTTTGAGAACCGAATGTGCCATATGAACTGACTGTGGGGATTGCTTACCCCCTTCAGCTTAGAAGAAATCTACAGAAACTTCTTTTCACATTTACCATATGACATGCTGTTAACAGCCCTTTGCTGGAGCTGGTGCCAGTGGTGGCTCAGGTTGAAGGGGGCACAAGTTCTTAACTTCAGAGTTTCACTCACCCACCTTCTACCAGTTCTGTGAGAACCTTGGTCACCCAAGCAACTGTCACCTAACAGCCATGCCAGGCGTGAACCCCAGAGGCTGAGGAAAGATGGAAGCTTCAACAAGAACTAAAACATGAAGAGAAACCAAAAATAAGACAGATGTCTCTCCCATATACCCTGTACGCCGTTGCCAGTCTTGCTAACTAAAGTAAATCCCATAAGTGAAAAGCAGAAGGAAAATGAGAATAGAGTACAGGAAAAAGAGAAATATCAGAAGAGGGAAGCCCAAGCTTTCAAAAGAAGAAATGGGTACATCTTTCTCTGATGTTCAGTCATACTTGAAGCAATGAATTTCAGAAATTAAGTTTAACAATAGGAGGTAAAACTGTAAAGAAAGGTAAGAAAGTGATTCTCATAAGGGTCAGGATGGGGTAACCTGTAGGATGATGGTTATATTCTGTTTTTGGAGCTGGCTACCTGAGTGTTCACTTTATAATTAAGCATTCTTTTGCTGTTGTTGTTGTTGTTTATTGTCGTAACATTGGTTTATAACATTGTATAAATTTCAGGTGTACATCATTATACTTCTATTTCTGCATGGATTACATCATGTTCTCATGTTCACCACCCAAATACTAATTATAATCCATCACCACACACATGTGCCTATAATTAAGCATTCTAAATGTCTGTTTCATAAACTTTTCTGTGTGTCACACATTAGAATTTTTAAATTAAAAAAAAAAATACATTAAAGGCAATACCATGCTCTGAGTTGCCCAGGTATGGCTGAGTAGAATCAGGGAGGTAGACGCTGGAGAAACAGCATTATAATAGGTACCCTATGATGTCAACAGATTACTGAGAAAGAGTGTCATTAAGACTATAAGCATCTCGGCAGAAACACAATGCCTGGCATTTAGCAGCCACTCAATACATGTTTGTGGAAGGAAGGGTAGGTGGGACCCAGCCACGTTAGCCTCCTTTTCAGTCGTGAAGATGAGCAGAATGTGCTCATGGCGGGTGGCTGTGAGTCAATGACATGGGAGATTTGAGAACTTGAAGGAAAAATGACTGCTAGGTAGCAAAGTCCAAGGCTGGGGTTGTTTGCCTGTCTGTGCTTGCTCAGTGCTAGCTAAAATGCCAACTGCATGTTGACCCAATTTGACCTCTGGCTTATTGGGTTGCTGTTCTCTCAACAACTGCAAGTCCGTCAGGCAGTGGTCACATCTCAGTTATCAGTTTTTTTCCTCTCACCATAAAAGCTACCCAAGTGCCATATTCTGGGCATCCTGGTTCACTGCAGAGCTCCATGTTTAAGTCACCTTTTCTAGACCTCTCAGCTTGCAGATTGAACAGTATCTTACTGAGCTGGAGACTTGAATATTAAGGAAGAGAAAGCTGAATCTGATCCCCCTTAAACAACACAACCATGGTATTCTGGACTGCCCATGTGCCGGGCGCTGTTTTTTTCCAGTCTTTTTGTCAGTAACAAAGATGAGCTTTCCTTCAACATCTCCCATCCCACCCCACATCCAAACTGCAAGAAGTCTTGTTGGCTCTACCCACTAAACACATCCTGAATTCACCCATTTCTTTCAATGGCCACCATTCTAGTCCAAATCACTATCATCTCTCATCCTGCTTCTGCTTTCACTTCTGCCCTCTCGAATCCGTTCTCCACACAACCACCTTACTAAATTATAAAAGGGAATCATGCCTTCCTTTTGCTTAAAACCCTCCCATGACTTCCCATCAGTCTTAGAATAAAATCACGGGCTTACAAAATCTTGTATTTTATGGCTCCTGCCTACCTTTCCTCCCTCATTTTGTACTATTCTCCTCCTCCCCATCTATAATCAATCATTTGGGACTCAAAAAGCCCAAGCTCACTCTCACTTCAGGACCTTTGCATTTGCTCTTATGCCTGATAATGTCCCTTGGATGTCTCATCCAAGAATATGTTTTAGCCCCTGATCTCTACGTGATTGGCTCCTGTTCTTTGATGTCACCTCTTCATTGAGGACCTATCGCTTCCAATCACTCCCTTAACATCACCTCGTGATGTGGTCCTCATAGTACATATCATTGTCTGAAATAATTTTGCTGTTAAATTGTTGATTTCTATTTCTTTCCTCCAGACTGTAATTTCTGTGTGGTCAAGGACCTTCTCTTCCTTGTTTAGCCCTATCCTCAGTGCCTGGAACAAAGCCTCCATAGCGTGTACCCTGATATCTAAAAGGTGAATGAATGAATTGTCCAGGTGCATGGTGCCCACCTCTGCCTGCTTCTGAGACTGCAGCTGCATCATGAAACCACAATGTGGTGAGTGTAGACAGCAAAACAGCTCACAGTCAGCTGCTCTCAGTTCACTCAACACTGCAAAGACTGATGGCTTGTCATGAACCCACGGGCTGATGCAATTCACTTTTGAGCATCAGTTACTAAAAGGACACAGCAGAGCGGTTGAGCTCTCCTTGATACTTGAGGATTGTTCTCAAGTGGCCAATGTCTGCTGCAATATGGGTCAACCAGAGATCAGGAGCGGTAAAGAAATTGTTTTTCTCAATTCCTATTATGAATTCAAACAGGAAAAACAAAAGTTCCAGTTTATATTTTTGTTTACTAGTTTTAGAAAATACATACATTTTATTCGTGTCAAATTAGTGCTCTGGATTTTCTTCTAAGGATTAATTTGGATAAAAACTACTATTCAAAGATGGTTCAAGTTTCAATAAATCAATTCAGTTCATTCCAGTTTTCAGCTGGTGGCCCAGATCCTCTCAAGTCCTTGACTCCCATGACCCTCCTTGCTCTTTTTTATTTCTCTCTGGAGTGTCTAATTTTTTCTCTTACTCAAAAAGTTACAGTGGGTCAGGTGCAGGTGCACTCAAGCTCAATCATTATAGGGTTCATTGAAAAGCTTGTGAGGAATCTCACACACACTGCACAGCTCATGTTCTTGGGCACAGCTATTTTTTTCATTAAGAGGCTACTGAATGAGTATTTTCACAATAACATGGCAAAGCTCACTGCAAACTCCAAAGAACAATACAAACATAAGCTCTCTTCTAAAACTGATTGAGAACAAAAAATATGTGTTTGAAGACTTGATCAGTTATTTCAATACTGATTACTGAATTTATTATCCAGAGAGATTTCTCTCTGGATTACATTTGAATCTACATTTAACTAGAATCAATAGAAAGAGAAAATAAAGTGTAGAAAATAGACAGCCCCACCAATATTTAGGTATTCAGCAGTATGCAAATAAACTTAAAGAATGAGGGTCAAGGTTCCTATAATAAAAAAGTAATCCTTTCCACCTCTAATCAAATAACTTGTGTTTTTATTGGGTGCCTGTTGAAGATTAATTTCTCAGCAATGGGGCCTATTAATGTGACATATCACGATCTTTAAGGTGCTTAAAGCCTATGATACAATCCTCAGAAACCCAGAAAAATGACTGGCTACTACCAACAACCAGTGTTATATAAATACAATATCAGATTTTTTAACAGAAAGACTTTTAAGGAGAAAAACCAATAACAAAGGACTATTTATGGGCTACTTTATAAAAAATAGGTAGCAGTAACAGTCCCCTTTTACCAAACAAAATAGCCTAACCAGTGTATCAGAGGTTTGATGTTTCCTTATAATCAGAGAACAACACATAAATTCACACAACATTTTAAAACTATTTTGACTGGACTATGGAAGCAGCACAATCCAGTCAAAACAATGTGGGCATCCATCCACAGTTAGTGGTTCCAGCAGAATTGGGAACTTCCATTAATGCTTTTAAAAGTCTCATTTACACAATGAAACCACCATGATTTAAAAATACACGCCAGTGAGAATGGAGAGGTTAAACATATAAAAGAAGCCAGTCAGTTTCAAAAGAAGAATTTGCTCCTTTAAATCATGAAAGCCTTTACATTAAATTCTTCTCCTGAGACACTCAAGCACACTGCAGTAAACTCAGATAACCCAAATGCCCCTCAGGAAAATTCTAGCATAATAGTGACAGACAATATAGTGGTTATTAGCACTGTCCCAACATCAACATGATATTTTACTGAGTAGTCTTAATGTCTGAAATTAGGAATAAGAGAGTACTTACACTATTAAAAATTACTTAATGATTCTATTTTAAGGTTTGTTTTTTTTTTCCCTAATGTGTTAGTCAATGTAACACAAGTTTAATAGTAGTTTGTGTCAGAGCTTTTGTATTCAACTATGGGTATCTCAGCACCTATACTAGTTTAATTATTCTAAAGTAGGCTATAAATGGTAAATGATCATCTCAAAAGATTAAGATGCTTCGTCCCATGGGAGCCAAATTAAATATAACGTGAATAAACAGAGAGCTGGAGAGCATGCTTCAGTTTTCTGGCTTAAATTTATGCCATCTATCCAGAAAAATTGGATACCGTGTGGGTGTAAATATGCATACATATATGCATACACACACAATATCCAATATGTAGCAGCTGGCATCCCTCACACACACACTACAACCCAATAATATAAAGATTGGAAAGTTAATATAGATTCCAAAACCATATTTACTATTGCTACAGTGTTTTCCTAAAACATTGTGAAAGCTTTATAAGTAATTGTTTTACCCAAGAATGTTTATTTAATTAGCCATTTATACCTCCTGTGTTCAGTCTGGGAGGTCTGGGTTCTTTCTTCTTCCTGTTGCTGTCGCTTAAATTCCAGTAATTCACTCTAGGAACAAAATATAGTTTTCAATAACATGGTTGTACAGAAGACACCGAAATCGATCACATATTTAACCTTAGCCAGCACAATATGTCATTTCTGAAACTTTTATTTAAGTACCATTTCCATGTGAAATTACTGTCTTATATAACTAGGTAGCAAAAATAATTGTGCCTTAGTCAAACAATAGGTCTGTGAGTGTAAAATTGGGAGATTAAAAAGCCAATGTGCATGGTGAAGATATTAGACCAGTAGGTACAACACACACCGAGGAAAACACAACGCGAGTCAAACTCACCTGTGTCTTAACAAAGAAAAACAAATCAAATTAGTTCCTCAAGGAATGTCACACAATAACATTTCTTGGTATTTCTCTAGCATTTCTTTCCCAATAAATTTGTAACAACTTAAAAATAAATATTGGACTCAATTCTGTAGTGCAATTCTGTTAGTACAACATCCTCCATCCTGGAGAATAATCACTCACCTATTATCATCTAGTTACTTCTAATACTAGCAAGACTTTGGACTCCCTGGAGGGGATACTTTGCTTCAAACAGATCATGTTCCTACAACTAAATCTCTAGCTTCTGACATTCTGATTACCATCTTGGAAGAGGCAACTCAGCTTCCACGCTCAGTTACTCTGTTTACAGTATTAAACCAAAGAACTAGGTGCCAGGATTTCTCTAATACTCAACGGCCTACCTTCAGGCAGACTGAGTTTTAACCCCATTTCAAAGAGAGAAAAGCAGTGGGAAGAGAACTATCAGGCCCACAATAAGTTAGTGTCTGAGACAGAGACTTTTTGATAGAGAAAATACTGTCAAGTCTTGATAAACACATACCAACACATGCATTTTTTTAACCCCAAGACTCCCTTGATGAAAAGTATTAAAAAATTCAAAGTTCAGATTGATATATATATATGTATATATATACACACATTTTTTTAACTATCTAAGGCCTTCCAACATTCCATAGTCTCCAAAATAGGACTACTTTCTTATACTGTGATATTCCAAATACATTACTCATAAATCTCTAAAGTACATTATTTAATTCTAACTCCTATCTAACACCAACAAAAGAAAAATTAGAGAGTTTCCTAAATAATTGAACGATATCCATTCAACAAGCAGTTACTAAGCACCTAGACGCCAAGCCTTGTGCCAGAGACCCACTTTTCTACAATAGCATGAAGTCTTTTATTTCATTTTTTGTCACTATATGTACGTAGTTTTCAAAGTCTACTAAGTAACAGTACTACTTATTAGTACTACCAATAGAAGAAGCTCCAGTCCTCTCCCTTATCCCGCCAATCACTTTCAACTCCTATGTGTGGTTTCATCTGTTAATTATCTCCTTAACAGCATGCATAATCCATTTCTTCATTTTTTAAAAATCTGTATTATCTTTTGGCTTCCTACTACGGAAAAAGATTTATGCCTCTATTACTACCTCCATCCCAATCCCAACTCCCCTCTTTCCAGTACATCACCATCCTCATTCCTCATCCTTACAACTTTTTTTTTACCTGTCAATGTGGTGGGAGACGGGCTCTAGGGTTCTTACACCTCGTCACTTAGGCTCCCAATTCATCCTCCTCTTCTCAACCCTAGCCTTTAGAGGTACCAGTGCCTCCAATTCCAGACTTGCATTGGGACTGCTTCAACTTGGCATCTTACTGCTTCTTGCAAGTGAGTTCTGGATTTTCCCACGCTACTTTCCACTTTCCAAAATTTTGCTGATATCTTTTCTTTGCTGCAGTCTCCTGGCCTGTTCTTTTGTTCTTACTGGTTTATGCCTTTTTAAAAAAATTTTTTCCTTTATTGTCTTTTAGTGGGATTTGGGGAAAGAGGGACTGAAGACAAACGAAATGTTTTGAAAATGCAATGTTTAACCAGAAGACCTCAACATTTTTAAACAAAAATTTTACCAGAATTCTGTTACTTGATCCTCATAACAATTTTCAAAGACAGACAGTTAAATAAAGTATTATTTGATGAATGAATGAGTGAATGAATGAGCATTATTGTGCTTGTTTTACAGATGAAGAAACAGAATCAGAGACTTAGTTTAAGTAACTTGTCAAGAGCTACATGACTCACGAGCAGCAAAATAAAGACTAGAGCTTAGATTTTCTTGTATATGATCTTCTACAAGATGCATCCAAAATAGGCAGTTAAGATTAAGGAAGTTTAACTTGTCTGTAGTTCATCATACTCAAGTATAAACAGCCACGTCCAGAACTATAGGACCCATTTACACTCAAAGTTCTAGCAGAAGATATCTAACTGAAGCTCAAACCTAAATCCCTCTTGTCATAGGATGCTAATTCTTCTCATATACATCAACCAGTTTCTTCAAGGAGCAACTTCTGATATCTAGCCCATCCTCAGTTTAATAACATGAATTCTGAACAAACTAAATTTCATCAGTTCTGGCCACGAGATAAAGATTTTCAAAACTATAAAACATATATTATGTATATATATGCCTATTATTACATATTTCTTTAAAATAATTTTTAAGATAATTTTTTCAGCCTTGCCAAAATGATCCTGAAGTTTATCTGGAAAAAAATAAATATGCAATCATAGCCATGAAAAAAAAAAGACAAGAAATGAGGGAGAACCAACTTCACCAACTATTAAGACATATCATGAAACTATAGTAACTAAAACAATTCAATTGAGTCCAGGAAAAGACCTAATCCATGGAAACAAGGCTTACCATAAAGTTGTGCTAAATCCGCACAGGAAACAGAGTTCAATGAATGATAATGGACTAGCCAACTACTGTGAGAAAGATTAAAACTAGATCCTTTATTTTTTATATCAAAATAAGTATTATAGAGGTCTAACATTTGAACCTAAAAGGTGGAACCACAGAAGTTTTCAAAGGAGGCATGGTACATTTATTTATAAACTTGGAATGAGGAAGGTCCCAAAATCAGAGGAAAATTGATTATTTGGCTAAATAGAAATTCAAAGCTTCCATTGGGAAAAAATGCCATAAACAAACTAAAAAAACCAAAAAATCCTTAAATTTTTATGACACACATAAGCTAATTCAATTATTCTTTCATTCATTTACTCAACAATATCTGAGTGCTTATTATGAGTCAGGCTTTGATCTAGGTGATAAGAATACCATAATGAACAAGACAGACGAGATACTCGCTCCTTAAGAGTTTATATTCTAGAAAAAAGGAAACCCATAGACAAGAAAGAAAAACATCTGCTCGTAATCCTACGCAGAAGATTAAACATGTTGATGTGAGGTTCAATGGCTCAGTTACTCTTTTAGATCGAGGCACAAGGAAGGCCTGAGAAGGTGGCTAAAGACCTCATATAAACCAATAAGGAAACAATGACTAACAGAAAAAGGTCCAAGGATAGGAAGAAGAAGTTCGCAGATTGCCTTTAAGTTTGAAATAGTCATCATCTTCACACATAATCAAAGAAACAGAAATCAGAACAATGAAATAAAATTTTTCTCCCATCACACTGGCAAAAACTAGAAAAGTTGAATAGAGAATCAGGTACATTGAAGCACTTCAGTGGAATGCCTAAATTAGAGAAAACTAATTTAGTTTTTGGAGGACAGTTTAGCAACAACCATCAACGTGTAAAATGTACACATCCTTTACAGAAATGTTCAAAGATATAAGTATAAGGATAGTCACAGTTGTATTACTGAAACACTAGAAGTTCAAAAGAAAGTCTTAATGCCCATTAATAAGGAACTGGCCCAATAAGGTAGACCATCCACACAATGGAATCCTACCCAACAGTTATCAGGAATAAGGTAGACGGGGGAGGGGGAAGCACCTAAGATATCTCTAAAATACATTAAGTGATAAAAGACAGGTTCAGAGCAGTTCTCCTGGGAATGTTCCATAGATAGATAGAAAAAATACACATATATCCATCTCAACTTTAATATGCTGGCGTATATCATTTAAAACGTTTTTATGGAAAAACACTAAAATGTTCACTGTAATTATCACTGGGGAGAGAATCATGGAGTGTAGATGGACAGAAGAAGGAGGCTTTAACATCATATACAGTGTTTTTGAAGCATGTGTATATATTACTTCCTCATACCGTCAACAGAGGTTTATCTATGTGGGACACCATTTCCAGTTCCTTTATTTAAAAATCCCAATAAATATATAGTTTTTAATACTTAAAGATGTAAAAGAGCAAAATAC
Source organism: Diceros bicornis minor (assembly GCF_020826845.1). Taxonomy (NCBI): domain Eukaryota; kingdom Metazoa; phylum Chordata; class Mammalia; order Perissodactyla; family Rhinocerotidae; genus Diceros; species Diceros bicornis. Next base: position 33,635,110 of record NC_080748.1, on the reverse strand, counting down.
TACATTAGGAAGCCAAGAACTGTTAGGGAGGAAGAAAACAGGATGGGAGGAGAATAATATGTATCATCCTATTACAGAGGCCAGGACAGCGGAGAGGAGGAAACAGAGCAGGAGGGAAGTGGGGACGGGGAGCTGATGAGGCATCACCATGCAAGAACATCGCTCCAGATGGCAGAAGGGAAGGATCTGGCATTGCCGCACTCAGGATTATTATTCTGTAACTAGCAAAGCATATTTACTAGGGAAAGGCTGGTTTTCCTTGGGTACTGCGAAGGATCATTTCAACTAATTAATTTGTTCTGCTGAACTGACAGCCACTGCGGATGCGTCTGCATGCCTTATAAGCATATTCTTGGTTCATTTACTGGGTTCTCACACAGAAATGCAATACTTAATTGGACGGCTACAAAATAAGTCGTTCTTGTCCCAAGGACTCAGCTTTGGACATGAAGAAAATCAAAACACTCTAAGCAGGGGGGACATGACACACAGCATCTGAGACACTGTCAAGTCCTGTCCCACTCAATATATATTTGTTAAGCACCAACCTTTTCCAGACACCTGGATTCATGCTGAAGGTATAGGTACAAAGAAGACACAGCTCCACCCTGAGGGAAATCACAGTATAATGAGGGTAACAGACCCAGAAACAACCATGACACAAAGCAGAAAAAAATGCATTGCTGCACACAAGTTCAAGCAACACGACATGGGAATACGAAGGAAGGGATGCAAACAAGAGAAACAAGGAGCAAACGTTCTTGGGTGGGGTTCGACATTTTAAGTGCATCCATGAAGGCTCCCAGAGGAAAGGGAGCATGTCTTCTCACTGCTCTACACAACTCCCTGCATTCAGACAGAGCTCCATACAAAGAGGGTATCTAAGTAATATGACAAAGAAAATATCACTTGGAGATGCCAAGAGAACTTCCTGGAGCCATTGGCCAAGTGGTGTATGGTACATAAGGACGACACTGCAAATGGTACTACAGCCTGTGCCCCCCTCCCAGGGCTGCTCTCGCCAGGGGACGGGCTGTGGAGCTATGGGCAGACACCAAGGATTTCTGCTGTGGGCCAAGCTAACAGCAAGAAGTAAAGGGGTCGTCATTTCCTGCTAGAGGTTGTAGAAATCACTTTTCTGTGCTCCAATTTACCAAAGGGTCAACTATACGACAGACAGGTGTGTGCAAAGCCGGACACTTGAGAAACCTGATGAGGCTAGAACGAAAGGCACGCTCCAAGGCAAGGCTGTAGTTCAGTAATTCAAGACTAGAATTGGGTCATTTTAAAATAATGTCTGAATCCCAAGGAGGCATGTTCCAACATGGTTCAGCTTGACTGCTTTATGTAAACATTAGAGTGACATCACCCAGGCAGGACAAACTTCTCCCAGGGGAGGGTATTCTCTCAACTCGAGGCAAAGAATAGCAGAAGCAGGAGCGTTGATGCCACAGAAGTTAAAGAATCCCTTCCTGTGAATGGTTTTTTTGTTTTTGGTGAGGAAGATTTGGCCCTGAGCTAATATCTGTTGCCAATCTTCCTCTGTTTTTGCTTGAGGAAGATTGTTGCTGAGTTAACATCTGCACCAATCTTCCTCTATTGTGTATGTGGGACGCCACCAGAGCATGGCTTGATGAGCGGTGTATAGGTCTCTGCCTGGGATCCGAACCCGCAAACCCCTGGCCGCTGAAGAGGAGTGCGCAAACTTAACAACTATGCCACGGGTCACCCCCCTGAATGTTTTTTAATATAGGAGAAGAGCTGTGGGAGGAGGGGAAACAATTTAGAGAAGTCCGGTTCTGTGGTTCCCCACAGTAATATCTTTGCCCAGAAGGACAAAGATGGCCTTGACTATGAGAAAAAGTGAAACTACCTCAAAAAATTAAGAGGAGACCAACCAAATCAAAGGAAGTAAATACTAATGGGTAAAGTAGAGGAGTCAAAAAAATAGCGTTAATCATGTATACTCCCCTTTTACTAGTTATTGTTAGTTCTACCATTTTTATATCAAAAGAAATGGACTTTCAGCTACAATAATCATTGAATCACATGGCTCTCTATCTCCACCCAGAAATATTTCCTATCAACTTTCTTCTAACTTTTAAAAAATATTTTTTCTCATGAAAGTCATTTATTCACCATGGAAAACATAGGAAGTACAGAAACTATAAAGGGAAACATAATGATCACTCATAAAAAACTCTCCCCTCAGAGATTAGTTCCTTTAACACGTCAGTATATTTCCCTCATTTCTTGACTTATACACATAGGTTATAAGTCCTTGTCATCTCAGGTCACATTTGCAGGCTCACCATGTGTCAGGCATTAGGGTAAACTCTCCACATGCTTTGTCTCATTTAATCCTAGAAACAATGTCATGAGGTAAAAAACATCACTATTATACATAACAGATGAGGCTGAGAGAGATGAAGTCATTTGCATGAAGTCCAAGAAGAGGAGGGTAGGTTTCAAAACTCACCCACATCCTATTTTATAATCTTTATTATTTTTCATACAGGTAAACATATTCCTATGTCATTAAAACATGGTAGTAATTGATGTATGATATGCCAGACTTCAAAATCTTCAAATCCTCTATCACTGAACAAACTGTTTCAAACTTTCCATTAATATCATTTTAAAAAAAAACAACCTTGTACATATATCTTGTGTGCATCTCTGATTATTTCCTCAGAATAGATGTATACCTTTTAGATCTAATATTTTCACATTTGGGAAACTCTTTAGAATTTGATATTGTCAAAGAGCCCTTCAGTTCACCTCCCATCAGCAGCAGGACAAGGGAGTTGGAAGGATTTTTTAATAACACACAAATTATCCATATTTTTGTAAAGCTTCTTATTTAATCTTGTGATTATTCTCCCAGTTGAAATGTAGAAAGAGTTTTTCAAGCTACCTCAAATTCCACTGAAATTTTTATTGGGATTGCACTAACCTCACAAATTAACTTGGATAGAACTGTAGTTATTACAATATTGAATTTTACCACTCAGGAGCATCATCCATCTCTGCTTTATTCAAATTGACACATGGATCACAGGAAAGTTTTGGGGTTTTTTTTTTTTTTAGGGATTGAGCTTTTTTTTTTTTTTTCCAGAGTTGCTTGATAAGATCTTTTTATCCCATTACATTTTTTAATTAATTTTTGCTGATATTTGAGAAAGTTGTTGATTCTCATATATATTTTATAACCAACTCTCTCTTATTTAACTCCATCTGTTCTAATCATTTTTCAGTTGATTCTGTTGGGTTATACAGGCAAATTGTTCTCATCCATAAATAATAACTTATTTCCAATAACTAGAAAAGCTCCTTTTTTATTTTTATTTTCGTCTTACCAAGTTGGCTAAAACAATTCCCGAACCTTGTTCCGTGCTATATTAAGAGTTTTTAGTTAAAAAAAAACTCTGGGGGGCAATTTCCATCAAATCACTTTGAGAAGCATTAGGTTAGAATTTCCAGAACAATACCTGTTAGTGGTAAGGGTTGCCGACATCCTTATGTTGTTCACTGTTCTAATGTTACACCACTCAGTATAATGTTAGTTATTGGTTTGTAAGACTATACGTACGTTATGAAAATTTTTTTATTTCTAGTTCACTCTAGTTTCTTTTTTAAATTAATAGTAGTAGAGGTTAAAATTTATTAATGCCTTTTTCTGCAGATAAAGAAGTGGTCAAATGCTTTTTTTCATGACCTATCTATCCTATTGCAGTGATAAGATATAAAAAGCTATAATATATAACTAGTCATCTTTACATTCCTAACATAAGCTTTACTTTGCCTCAGTAAATTATTGAGAGAAAAATCCCATTAACTAGAATTTTCTTTCAGATGTTAATCTCTTTAAGTTTCTGTGTGTATGTGTGTGTGTGTGTGCATGCACACACTCCCTTTATCAGGTTCTGACATCATGGGGATAACAGTTAAAGAACATTAGTTTTAAATTATTTCATCTTTTTCTTTGCTCTGAAACAATTTGTAAAGCATAGGAAAGAAATCTGTTTCTTGAAAATTCGAATGATTTTGCCTAAAAAATGATCCAAGTTTAGCTTGTTGGGGAAAGTAACTCTCAGAAATCACTTTAGAAATCACTTGCAGGGCCGGCCCCACGGCTTAGCGGTTAAGTGCGCGCGCTCTGCTGCTGGCAGCCTGGGTTCAGATCCCAGGCGCGCACTGACGCACTGCTTCTCCGGCCATGCTGAGGCCGCGTCCCACATGCAGCAACTAGAAGGATGTGCAACTATGACATATGACTATCTACTGGGGCTTTGGGGAAATAAATAAATAAAATTAAAAAAAAAAAGATATCACTTGCATTTTCATTTGTCTTTATGTATTTTAATTCTTTGAGTCACTTTAGAGTTTTACATTTTCCTATAAAATCATTCACTTAATCCACATATTCGATTTATTAGCATAGTATTATCTATAGTAATATAAACTTAATCTTTTCTAAATCTATGGTTCTAGCCCCTCATTTCTAATGTTGTATATTTATGTTTTTACTAATCTCTTCTTGATTAGACTTATCAGAAATTTGTTCATTTTGTTGACCTTATCAAAGAACAACCTGTTGGATTTTTATAACAGCTGTTTATTGAAGTTTTATTATTAATTTCTGTTCTTATCTTAATTACTTCCTTCAGTATCATTTATTGTTCTTGCTCCAAATTCTTGGATTGGATGTTTATTTCTTTTTTTAGTACTGATTGGATTTAAAAGTTATGATTTTTCTTTCTCTGAGTATAACGTCTCAGAGTACAGCTTTGCATGCATTCCCTAAAAAGTGCCTTCACCATAATTTTTTATGTATTCTATAATAATTTTCTGTCACCCAGTAATTTAAGTATTTTCTTATTTTTTGGTTTGTTTTTACTTTCTAAATGACTATATAAAATCGATAACCGCACAAAGTCAGTAAGTGCACTCACCCTATCAGAAATTTTTTAAAATTCCTGAAAGGTAGAAAGGAGATAGAATAAATTATACAGAGAAACAAATGTGCAGGATAAACTGGAGCAGAGTTAGCAATGCTTCTGAAGGAGCTTCAAGAGGGAATACTAGGGTGGTCTTGAAGATGATGAGCTGGAGAACTGCACTGAGAGCAGCCTGGCAGTGGGCTCTTTCCCCTCCCCCACTTATATTACACAATAGGCAGCCTAGGCATTGACATGGCCCACTGGGTAAATAGTATATGGAGGAGGGGTGTTTGGGCTCAAAGAAACAGGACAGTGTCCCAGGTACCTACTGACTATAGGAGAACAAGAGGCTACCCACACCCAGAAGAAAAGCTCCTGCATAGTTCACTTGGTAGCATGCCCAAAGAAACATGAGAAAATAACCAAGAATCACCAAACATTCGAGAAAGAAAACCATGGGAGATAAAACTTAATATGGAAAGAAAAAAATACTGTTAAAACAGTAAATAGAAAACCTTAATGTTTGTATAATTACCATCAGCGAAGAGATCAGAAAGAATACATCACTTATAAAATAGAATATTGCTACGAAAAAGTCAGTCAGCAATTTTGGTAATTAAACAAATTCAATACATGTGCCAAATAAACAGAATGGAAACTTATGAAATAATTTAGCGAGCAGGATTATCTAGCTAAAGGTTTCTCCCAGGGTGTAATGAAAAAGGCCAAAGAGAGAAGAAGTATAAGAAAAACAAGAGATATAGAGAACAGATGTCAAATTTCCAAAATCTATTTGATACACATCCCAGAAATGAAGAGAAGAGACAATATAGGGGAAGAAATATAAAAGGAAAATAGAAATTTCCCTAAACTGAAGTGAGACACATATTTTGAGATTAAATGGGCCAACCAAAGGCCAAACAAGATTAAAAACAAAAATGCTGAAATATCTTATGACAGGAAGGGGAGAAGAGAAGAAAAGTAAATAAATGGAACAGAGAAAATTCAAAGAGGCAAGAAAATAAAGAATAGAAAACATAGTTAAAAAGTAAATTATGTAACAAGAATATGTGCAAATATACTAGTAATCACAGTAAGTGGGAATATATTAAATTTACCCATTAAAAGAGACTATGAAACTGGGTAAAAGAAAAATCAGTCATTTTTGTTACTAGAAACCTAATTTAAGCCAAGTGACATAGAGAGGTTAAAATTAGGTGATGGAAAAAGAAATTGCCACATAAACTTTAACAAAAAAGCTGGCAAGAAAATATTAGAATCAGACAAAATAGATAAGAAATCAAGCTGAGGGCCGGCCCCATGGCTTAGCGGTTAAGTGCGTGCGCTCCGCTGCTGGCAGCCCGGGGTTTGGATCCCGGGCTCGCACCGACGCACCGCTTCTCCGGCCATGCTGAGGCCGCGTCCCACATACAGCAACTAGAAGGATGTGCAGCTATGACATACAACTATCTACTGTGGCTTTGAGGGAAAAAATAAATACGTAAAAATTAAAAAACAAAAAAATCAAGCTGAAACATCATTAAATAAGAAGAGTCGTATTCGTCATATTGATAAAAATCTGTACTGACAGGCAGGCTTCCCATAAGTCCCATTGGTTGGAACTACTTCCCGTGTCCATGGTTGAACCAATCACGTCAAGGAAAATGGAACTCCCATGAAGAGTTAGACCATTTGGGATTGGATCGCTGGGACTGGGGTGTGTGTCTGCCTTCTCTGAAACACAGGCCATGCTAATTAGGATGGACACCTGAACTAAAAAACAGGGTTTTAGGAGAGAAGTAGGCAATCAACAATACTGGATACAACATTCTGAAGTTATCACAACACACAATTTATTTCTTTTGCAGCATTAATTACTACAAAGTGATTAATCACTGTAAAACAAAAAGTGCAATGCTTTATTTCTTTGTCTCCTTTTAATTGCCTATCTCCTCCATTAAAAAGTAAACTTCAGAAGGGCAGGGGTCCTGTCTATCCTGTTCTTAATTGAAGCTCTATCATCTCCCACAAGGTTCAGCATGTAACAGGAACTCAGTATATGTTTGTTGATAGAATGAATGAATGGATGAACGAATGAGTGAATGAATGAAGGAATACTGGGATAGATTACTCTGAGATAGATCAACCAAAATAATACAGTAAAAAAAAAAAAAAAAAGAAAAAGCCATAAAAGGAAAGCTTTAAAGTGGTGTTAATGTTACATAGTTACAAGGAGACAGGGATTGCAAAAAGATCCCTGAATTGAATGTTCAGAAGGGATTTTACCTTGAGAGAGCAGTTTCATTAACAGCATTTGTGAATATAAACTAGAACATAAAGAATTAGGATGAAGTGCGTAATAAAGATGTAATTACAGTAAGATTAAAAAAAAAAGACAAAGGTAATTCGCTAGAAGCAGAAAAGGTGATATCTCAGATAGCAGAATCAAGGAAGGGGTTATTTGGTTTATTTTAAAATGGCAAAAGAGTGAGAGAGAGCATATTTGTTGACAAAAGAAGTAGTTAATGGAAAAGAACATATTGAAGGTATAGGGGAAAAAGGGAATTATAAATAAATTTTTTGAAGAAAAGAGAACTGAATCAAACATAAAATATTGAGAGTTAACCTTAGAAAGAACCTACTGTCCCCAGAGACCAGAATAATGGATGAATGTGGAAGTCAGAGACACACGGAGCAAAACAAATGTGCTGTCACCTCAATTTAACCTAGATGATCTACTTATGAATTACTCCACGGTAGGTATTCAACATATTTGTTGAATGAATAGAATGAACAAACACATAAACAGATGCAATGATATAAATGTATTTTTTTCTGTATCTCCTTACCATAAACATGATCCTTCTTGTTTTCTTAAACTAAATCTTTGAAGTGATAAGGAATGACAGACTCTACCAATTAGGGACAGCCTTCAGTGGACATTTTCCAACAAGAGATTGAACAAAAAGGGAGAGAAGCAAAAACAAGGTAGAATACATGGTAAGTTTTCTTATGTATTCTACTGTTATTGAAATCCCTAAGCACGGAATTATCTGTACGCTAAAGTTATTCATTTTACTGAAAGCTACAGTAAGTAAAGGGAAATAATTTATGCAAAAGATTATATAATAAAAATATGTTCAATCAATAACCAGAAAATATGTATGTATCAACACTTGTCTCACTCCAGAAGAAAAACAAGATTAAGAAATAAAAAGCTTAAGTTTCACTGTTTAAAATAACTGCTCAACCTGAAAATTAAATCCCAGATCTGATTTTTTAATCGTTGAGCATTCTCTTTGTGAAATGTTCTACTTTTAATGGTTTTCACATTCCAAATATATACACCAAACTTTATAAAACACTATTTAAAATTCACTGGAAGTTATTTTAAAATAAATCATATCTACGCTGACTTACACATTCTCCTCTGTATCTAAACAGGACTTGGTATTAAGTTACAAGATCACAGAAACAGATTATCACTTTCATGTCATTTGATGGACATTATTGAAAATACAACAGAGTGTACACCAGATTTAGCTTCTACTTGCTAATTACTAGGATCTTACTACAAAATTTCTTACTTAATTGTGGATTTCAATCTCATGAAGCCTTTGTCAAAAGAAAAGGATATTTGTTTTTTTAAAAAAAACTCCACTGGTTAAAAATGTTTCATGATTTCTTCATTGCTTATGTAATAGCTTAACTAAATTTACAACTTACATTACTTCTTTCAATGATTTAATTACTACCTACTATGTACAAAACAGTTGAGTGACACAGTCATTTATACCATACGCTGGGTGAAACTAGGAATGAGCAAGGGGTTGACCACTGCTAGGACGAGGGAGCACTCAAAACGTCAAATTATAGCAACAACAATTAGTACATATAGTCCATTTCACAATGTGATTTTTACACAAAATTGCTATAATAAATTACTTTGTGCAGCAAAGATAGACGGAAAAAAAAACAAACTAAACAAAATCAAGGAAATCAAAATGGGACTCGGAATTCAAGTTAATTGTATAATTGAAAAAATAGATTTGAGAGATAAGAGATGACAGGTTGTAACCACCAATATGGCGAGAAGAAAAGTTGGAAAATAAGAATGATGAGGCAGATAATGGCCTCCAACTAGCTGGATAATTTATTTTGCTTTTTTAAAGGCTCTGGAATGAAATGGCACCTTGGAGCTAATCACTGATCTGCATCATTCTCATCCCAGGCTGAGGAGTTTCTGGCCCAATTTGAGCCTACGTGTCACAGGCAAGAATGACCATCAAGTCACAACACTGAATGTTTTCAGTCACCATACCAGAAATTTCATATTCTAATAAGGACTACCCCATCAGCACTTTAGGAGGCTCTGTATTCATTTCACTGATTTCTGTTGCTTAAAACACTTGAAATGCCTCACATATTTGTATCAATCTGTAGTGTACTTTTATATTTCATTATATGTCTATTTTTAGGTGAATATTTAAGCCAGTTTCATAACTTTGTTTTATATCTTTGGTTTAAAAGTGGCAGTGATTGGTTATGTTTTATTTTGTAATTCAGAAGTTCTCAAGTGTTCTATCACCTTCTCCATGAACTGCTGGCACCAACTATGGCAGACCCACTATAGACCCCTATAAGGCTACGTACCATGTGAGTTTTGACCAGAAGGAGCCACCACCCCGCCATATTCTTAAAACACACCCACATCTCACCTTTTATCTTTAACGCTTGTGTCATTTTTTCAGGATTTTCATGTACATAAATATTTCTATTCAGAAACCCTTCAAAATTATCTAGTACCACAAGCAAATAATTCGCAATGACTAATAGGGTCTTGTGAATACCTTCTGATGTTGTTCCTCCTTCATCTTTTGGAACTTTTTATTTTCTTCTTCCTTTAGAGACTCCTTATAAGCCCGGCTTCTGGCCTGTAAAGGTATAGGAAAAAAAGTCATAGGAAAAAGCGTCACCACAATATAGTGTATGCCTACCATGGGACTGGTTCTAATAACTCAACCTCAGTACTAAGCATTCAGTAAGCTCTCCACACACACTTGCTTATTGAGTGATTTATGCATATGTCTGAAGATGTCCCTTGGGATATATAAGAAGACTAGTATAAGCACAATCATCCAGCACATTTTAAATGATGATCTAAATGTTTGTTTAATTAAACTTTAAAAATATCCCTTCAGAGATAATCAACAGGTTTATTCTTTCTAGTGAGAAAGATCTGAAATAGAGGAAAGTTAAATATATTTTTCAAGAATATTCCAACTAATTAGTCAATATCAGAGACAAGTAAAGACTGACTTTAGAAGCATTGACATGTCCACTGTTCATTAATGGTATCCTATTAAATAGCCTGTCAACCGGTGATGGATAACATATAATTCCAGAGATGCATTTCTTTCTAAGTCTTTGCACCTAATCTGTACCTGAAGCTTGTTTCTGTTTCTGAGAGGGAAAACAAAGCCTGTTCAGGAGCACAGGAATCATCATTTCCAGCCGAATTAGGACCTCAAGCGGGAAGCCCTAGGAGAGGCAGCACACCCAACAGGATGTCCTTCAGTCCCACTGACCCACCATGTAAGAGTCCAACACACTGGCAGAGTGACCACGTATTCCAGAATTTACGAGATTTCAAGTTTTCTGTCTGTTCATTTGTCATACACTTTCTCTCCCTCACCCTGATTTGTAGCCCAGCCTCTGTAAGGCAGAGAGGCCAGCCTGATAAGCTAATGTGCAGGAAATTCCATTGTTCCCATAAAACTACCAGCAGCACCATGGCAGTAGGCTACATATTTCAGGCCTAGTTCTTTGGACTAATAATCTAGAAAGCTTATGTAGGCTGGCCCCTGCTTTTCCCCTGCTATAATTTTTCTCAAGCACTTCTTAATTCATTCCCCCATTTCTGTCACTATAAAACCCATATTCCATCAAATAACAAGCAGCACTTGTCAGAGAGGGAGAGAGGCTTTTGGAATTGTATCATCTATAACACTACTAATTAGAAAAGCGGAGCTCCAGATGTGTTCAGAAAGCCTTTGTATATTGAAACCCTGCTACATTAGACAGGCAACTCATCCAATGACTTTCTCTTATCTATATCCTAAATACGAGGGGACTGTGATAAGACACAGAAGGTGGGCAGTGGTTCTCCAGTGACCCCTTCTTTTTATATTAGTGAAGGCTAGTCTTCATCATGAATATTCCACATAAGACCTGAAAGAAGGGAAGGATGACAGGGGCCCCATCCTCTATTCAATAGATTAAAAGGAGGAGTAGACTATTTAGTCAAAGCAGACATGATGACTTGAGCAATGAGTCTAAATTCTATTTGTATACCTTCCTTTTAAACTTAACCACTTTGTTTTTCTTAAATCAGAATATGGATCCTAGTTTTTGACTCAGAAAAAAAAATGATTATTAGACACACAAAATTTAAAAGGCGACAGAAACTGGGAAGTCATATGGCATCTTAACTATGAAGAGTTCCAAGTTACTTGCAATACCAGTGCTTGCTTACCCAGCTGTGATCCCTGGGCAGGACAGGAAGTTTCTGTTCAAAAATAATAGGGGGAGAAAACCTTTTGATCACTACTTTTCTTAGTTCTAAATCCCTGAAATTTATAAATCATTGTATTCACACAATTTTTCTATTGTTAAGTACTAATTTAATATACTATTAGTGCTAAATTTGTTATTCAACTAAAATACACATTTTTACTTATCCTCCCCCAAAAGCTACGCTTACTATATATTCATTCAATAAACAATATTTAAGCCTCCTATGCGCAAGCACTGTGGTAAGACATGATCCCAGATCTCAAGTGCTTATAGCCTAGCATGGAAGTCAGAGAAGAAGATTAACGATTTTAGTACCGAATGATAGGTATTGTGATAGGAGAAGCTCAAAAGAAGGACATTTAATTAAACTGGATCAAGGACACCTTCTCAAAGTGGGTGACATTAGCTTGTGTTTTAAAGAGTGAGTAGGAATCAGACTAACTAGGGGGAAAGGCATTGTGTGAACAAATGAAAACCAGCATTGTATTACTTTGCTGGGGCTGCCATGACAAAGTACCACAGACTGGGTGGTTTAAACAACAGACATTTATCATCTCACAGTTCTGGGGGCCAGAAGTCCAAAATCAAGGTGTCTGCAAGGCTGCATCCTTCTGAGGCCTGTGAGGGAAGGATCTAAGCTTCTCTCCCTGGCTTGTAGATGGCTGACTTCTCCCTATGTCAATTCACATCATCTTCCCTGTATGTGTCTCTATGTCCAAATGTCCCCTTTTTACAAGGACACCTTTCCTATTGGATTAGAGCCCATTCTAATGATCTCATTTTAGCTTGATTATTGACTTGAAAGACCTTATCTCCAAATACGGTTGTATTCTGAAGTACGGGAGGTTAGGACGTCAACATATGAATTTTGGGGGTCACAACTCAACCCACGACAAGCATTAAGTTCCCATTTCAGGATGGTGGAGTGAAGATGTTTCTGCTCCATTCTTCTCTCAAAAATCACCCTAAACAGAGGAGAAAATGAAACAAACACAAACTACCTTCAAAAACTAAGAGAAATCTATATTCTCAGATGAAAATCTATGAAGACAAAGTAGATGAGGAAATGGTAAGTGAGTAAGAGAGGAAAAGAGCAAACCTAAAGATTTTCTGGTAAGCAAAGAGAGGACACCTACAAGGAGCCAATTTTCTCCACAGAGCAACACGAGGGCCCAGGAAATGGATGCACTAGCTATTGGGGAAGACAGATGGGTGACAGGAAGGTGTCTATGCCCGCTCCCACCCTGAAAATTCAGGTGCTAATCTTTCAACCCTGACAGGAAACCAAAAGTGTATTCTCAGGATAAACTAAACCAGGCACTCCTAGCACAGAAGGCAGCAGTGGTCAAATCCCAGGTTGAGAATGAAAAGATTGTGTAAAATCCTGCATACTGAGCAGTGGGCCTCAGGGTCCCCTCTTTGAAGTTTTCTTCTGCTGCCTGCACTGTTTCCTCTGAGAGGTGAAGGTGATATTTTATCCATGAAAGAAGAACAGGTTGCTATTTTTAAAAAGCAACAGAGAATAAAGGAGGTCTTAGAAATTAAAAATATCTCCCTTTCCCCCACAGAAAGACAAACCAGTAAAATGTTTCGAAGCTAAAGTCAAGAAAATATGTGAAATAATAGAAAAAAAAATTATATATGTGTGTATACGTATGTGTGTGTGTATATATATGTACGTATATATGTGTGTGTGTACATATACATATATACACACATATGTATATGTAGATATATATATATATCTGCCCCCAGTTCCTGACATGGAGCTCCTGAAACCCTTGTAAATTCCTAAGTGATAAGAGCACCAGGAGCACATTTTGTTCTAATGAGGTGACTCTGGGTGGGCTCCTGGATGGGGGCTGGTCACCAAAAAGACCAAGCCAAGATTAGAAGTTTGGAATTTTCAGTCCCAGCCCTTCCCCCATCCTCCAGAGAGGGGAGAGGAGCTGAAAATTGAGTTAATAATTGATCATGCCTACGTGAGGAAGCCTCTATAAAAATCCCAAAAGTACAGGGGTTCGGGGAACTTCCAGGTAAGTAAACACATCTATATACTGGGAGAGTGGCTGAACCCCTACTCCATGGGGACAGAAGCTCCTGAGCTCAGGACCCTTCCAGACCTTGCCCTATGTATTCTTTTCATCTGGCTGTTCATCCGTATCCTTCATCATATCCTTTAATAAACTGGTAAATGTAAGCAAGTGTTCCCCTGAGTTCTGTGAGCCACTCTAGCAAATTAATCAAACCCAAGGAGGGGGTCAGAGAACCTCCAATTTGTAGCCATGTCAGACAGAACTTGTGGGTAATCTGGGGACATACTCCTTGCAACTGGCATCTGAAGTGGGAGGCAGTCTCATGGGACTGAGCCCTTAACCTGTGGGAACTGACACTACCTCCAGGTAGATAGTGTCAGAATTGAGTTAAATTGTAGGACACCCAGCTGATGTTGCAGAATTTCTTCAGGTGGGGAAAAAACCCACTTATCTGGTGTCAGACGTGCTGTGAGTGTGGTAGTAGTATGAAAGTAAAGGAGACAGACAGGAAGGAAGGAAGGGACTGGGGTTTCTTCTAATTCAATATGCCAGGAAGTAGGAAAAAAAAGTAGTCAAAGATAAATTAGGGAGAAAAATATTTTTTACTAAAATATTAGAAGATAAATCTAGAAGGCCTAGGATCTGAATAATAAGAATTCCATAGAGAAAATGAAGGGAAATAAATCAAAGAAATAACACAAGAAAATCATCTAGAACTAGAGATGAGCTTCCAGACTGAAAATGAATAAAAATGACCCTTAGGCTAAGACACATCATTATGAAATTACAGAATACCAGAAAAAAAAGAGAAGATATTAAAATATCTCCAGGGAAAAGCCCTCATAAAAGGACTGAAATTCAGATGTCTTCAAACCAATACTCAAAGTTAGAAGTGCAATGCCTTCAAAATTCTGGAGGAAAATTATTTGCAATTTAGAACACTTAACAGAAAATTGCAAGTTAAGAATGAGGGCTGAATAAAGATAGTTTCAGATATGCAAGGACTTGACACGCATCTTCTCTTGAGAGCTACTAAATAAAGCAAAAAGAAATGAGACCCAGAAATCAGGGGACCCAATACAGGAAAGCAATCAAAGCAATTCCCCAGATGACTTTAAAGCAGTAGTTCTCATCCTCGGCTGCACACTAGAATTACCTGGGGAGCTTTAAAAACCCTGAAGCCCAGGCCACAATACAGCCAGATCTCCAGGGGTGAGACACAGACAGCAGTGAATTTTAAAGCCCCCCCGGCTGATTCCAATGTGCAGACGAGGTTGAGAACCTTTCTCCGAAAGGAAAGTCTCAGGACAACAGCTGTGTAGGAGGCCTAAAGAACAATCAGACCAGGTCAAGGCAGGAGGTAAGAGGGATATAGGAGGGCCATTTCCAGGAAGGAAAGAAACAAGGAATTGACAAGTTATCTGACAGCTACAAGATGGAAAATGGTGTGGAAATTTGCATCAAGAGGAATTTTGTAGAACAGTCACAAAACCTGAAGGAAGGCAGTCAAATGCTCAAAGAAAACTAAGAAAATGCAAAAATAAAATAAAAATTTTTTAAAATTGAAAAAGAAAGAAAATATAGAGTATACCAACTGGCTTGGCAATAAGAAAACATTTACATAGTCATATTAAGGGAAAGCCTGAAATACTGAATAATTATATTAGGAGAACGGGGAGAAGAAATTAATAAGATCTAAAACTGATTAATCAAGAGATAGCAATATACACATTACCAGATGTGGAGAGCCAAATCACAAAAGAAACAGCTAGGGGAGTGTGGTGGGCTGAACACTGGCCCACCAAAGATGTCCATGTCCTAATCCCTGAAAGCTGTAAATATGGCAAAAGGGACTTTGCAGAAATTAAGGATCTTGAGATGGAAAGATAATCTGAATGCCCCAGGTGGGTCCAATGTAATCACAAGCGTCCTTATAAGAGGAAGGCAAAGTCAAAGAGTCGGGAGGTAGTAGAGATTAGAGTGATGCAGCCACTTGCCAAAGAACGCTGGCAGCCAAGAGAAGCTGGCAGAGGCAAGGAACAGACTCCCACCTAGAGCCTCCAGCCCTGCTGACACCCAATTTTAGCCCCTTTATACTCATTTCTGAGTTGTGACCTCCAAAACTGTAAGAGGATAAATTTGTATTGTTTTAAGACTCTGAGTTTGCAGTAATTTGTGACAGCAACAATGTGAAATTTTTTTTATCAAGGTATAACTGATATACAACATTATATTAGTTTCAGATATACAATGCAATGATTTGATATTTTTATATACTGCAAAATGATCACCATAATAAGTCTATTAACATCCATCACCATATATAGATACAAAAATTTTTTTTCTTGTGATGAGAACTTTTAAGATCTAGTCTCTTAGCAACTTTCAAATATGCCATACAGTATTATTAACGATAGTCACCATGCTGTACATTACATCCCCAGGACTTATTTATTTCATAAGCAATGGGAAATTAATACAAGGAGTTTAAAGTATTGGAGTAGAGGTTGAACTGAAGGGGTGCAAGGGACATATGTCTTTAAGTGTTCACTTTTTAAAGAACATGTGACACATGGATAAAATTAAAATAACCAAACTGCACTAAGTGTTCAGAGCAGCGGAAGTGAGAGGATATGGCCAGAAAGGCATGAGCTGCAGGGCAGCACTCCTCAAACACTAATGTGCACACAAATCACCCAGGGACCATGTGAAAATGCAGGTCCTGACTCAGTCTGAAGTGGGGCCTGAGATTTGTCTACATTACTATAAGCTCCCAGGTGATGCTCGTACTGCTGATCCATGGACCATAATTTGAGCAGCAAAGACCCGGACTCTAGGACTGTAGAGAGGTGAACTGGGGGGTGGGGGGGTAAGCAGAGAGTAGAAACGATCTATGCTTAAGTGAAGGCATTGAGTTTATCCTTGAAGATACAGGGAGCCAGGGGTCAGTCCGGTGGCATAGTAGTTAAGTTTGCATGCTCTGCTTTGGCGGCCCAGGGTTCACAGGTTCAGATCCCAGACACAGACCTAGGCACTGCTTGTCAAGCCATGCTGTGGCAGCATCCCATATAAAGTAGAGGAAGATGGGCATGGGTATTAGCTCAGGGCTAATCTTTCTCAGCAAAAAGAGGAGGATTGGCAACAGATGTTAGCTCAGGGCTAATCTTTCTCACCAAAAAAAAAAAGATATAGGGATCCACAGGGTAGTGGAACAACAGGATGAGATTTTTAAAAATTATTATTCTTTGTAGAAGAGGAAGAGGCATGGGGCAGAAACCAGAGACTGGAAACCACTTAGTGTGCAACTGGAAATATTCAATGAAAATGACTGAGGAAGGTATGATGATGCTGGTACTTCTGCCTATACACACACACACACACACACACACACACACACAGAGTATAGAGAACTATATCAACCCATGTGTAAGTGAACACTGTAAGTTATTTTGGTCTGAAGTTTTCCTGTGTAACACCTAAAGGAATTTTCTTCTAGTCTTTTTCATTGGCAAAATCATACAGTGTTTATTAAATTCCCATCTGCCCATGACAGACCCACATTTAAATAAATGTAAGAAGAACTGTTTTCTCAGGCAAGTTGCATTTTGCAGTAAAATTAAAATTTCTTAAAAAAAACAACTCATCACACCCCTTATGGATAAGTATCACACAGTGTTCACATTCTGCACGTTGACCATAGTTAAGGCAAACCGCAGGTGTCTTAACTTCACAAAAGCTCAATGTACGTACATATTTGATTTTCCTAAAGCATTAGAAATGGTTCTGCAAAGCGTTCTCAGAAGAATTCTATGCATATGGATTAGACAGAATGAGAAGAGTATAATATGGGTAAAAAGTCAGTTAAATATATTGAACACCAACAAATTATTAATAGTTTGGTGTCAAAATGGGGACAGCTATTGAATGTAGTACAGAGGGAACCATCCTGGGTCCAATCCTGCTCTGTGTCTTCTATTAATAACTCTGAGGATCGTGTGACTAATGCACTAATCAATCCACAGAAAATGCAGCTCTGGGAGACATTACTAATGCTTTGGATGACAATATTAAAATTCAAGATGAATTTTAAACTGTTAAATTGAAGAAATGAGCCAAAATCAATAGAGCAAGCACACACAGTTCTGCCAGGTGTTTCAAACCACAGGATTCAGGAAGCCCTCAAACAGAAATCAAGGCCATCCTGCAGCCAAACACCCAGTTGGTAAAGCTATCCAACTCCCGTTTTCCCTCCTCTTCCTCATGGCCACGGGGTATCTGGACAGAGGTCAAGGACTGTGCCCTACACAGGATTTAGCTCTACTACCTACAGCTTCTCAACTCTTTCCTCCAGAGCCCTGCAATGACAGGAGAGAGATGATGAATTTGATGTGACTTATGGAGTCCACATTGGTAAATTTAGACTTTGGAACACCACATTAAAAGCAGGGAAAAAAAAAAAAAAAGGAACACTTAAAGGTTTGTAGGTAAGATCATAATGACCTTTTCCAAGGAGTTTCATAATGTCTTCCTGATTTTTTAAAATATGGTCACTAAAGAGAAAAGGAGGATGGGAGACGATGATCAGATTTCTCTGACAACTTATCTTATCACTTACCTACCAAGACCTTGGAAAAACTAAGACTTTAAAACTTAAACCCATGTTTTCTTTCAACTACAACCCTTTCCTGGAGTCATCCTTAATTACACTTATTTTCTTGTCCCCATTAGCCAGTCAATAATCAAGCCCTGCCAATTTCACTCACCTTAAAGTTCTCTGACCTATACTGTCACCTCCATCCTCTTACTCACCACTCTAATTCAAGTCTTCATCATTCCTCACCCAGACTAATACAGAAGCGGCTCTGCCTCTCTGTTCCTTTAGATCTATCCTTCACATGGTTACCAGTGTGATCCAGCTAAAACACAAATCTGACCTTGAACAGTCCCTGTTTAAAACTTTTCAGTACCTTCAGTACTTACAGAATGAGGTTCAAGTTCTCCAATGTGGCTTGCAAATTTCCACAGTGGTGTTCTACCAGGAGCACCACAGCTTCCTGTGTGGGGCATTTCTGGATGTCTCAATGTCTGGGGAATGCTACCAGCACTTTGTGCCTAGGGGTCAGGAATGCTGATCATCCTACAGTATCCAAGATGGCCCACACAATGAACTACCCCACTCAAATTGCCACTATTGAGAAATCTCCTCATGGCTCCTGCCTGCTTCTCAGCCTGCTAGCTCACTCCTCTAGACTGCAGCTAGACAAAACTCTTCTTCCCTAATACAAGCCATGCTTTTTCTTGCCATTATACCTCAATTCTTGCTTCTGTGTCTTGATTAACTTCTGAAACCTGGAATGACTCTCTTCACTTTACAGACTCATTTTTTAAGCTTCAGCTTTTTAATTGTTATATGCTCTACACTCACCACTTTGCTTTATAACTATGGTTTTCTCCTTCACTTGACTAAGGTCCTTCCAGGCAGAAATTGTATGGACTCGGTAGACTTTATGTAAACTTAAAAATCTGAAGGATGGATAGATGGATGGATAACTGGGTGAGACCAAAGGCTTTTCAGAGGCTGATGTTTAGTCCAGGTGCCCATAATGAGGTAACAAGTACCAGCACTGTTATATAGCTGGGAACAAGTTGAGGTCCAAGTATCAGATCAGGCCATCTGCCTTTAGTTTCAATATTCTATGGTGTACAGGTCACTCTATGCCCTTAATCTTCATTTACCAAGCACCTCTTTAAAAATGCCACACGGCACTCTGCGTGGCATTCCACTTACCCAAGTTGAAGGCTGTGGGTCACGAAGAGCAATTTGACAGGTACGTCTGTGGGGCAACTCTGTGTCCAGTCTGCTCAAGAACTCAGCAGTTTTGCTAGCAGGAACACAAATAGGTGTTAGTGCCTTCATAAAAATAGAAATATCATTATTTACTGTGCCTTTGGATACTAGCCTAGACTTTTTATTGGGTGATGACTGAAAGTGTCCTAGGTAGAAAAAAAGGTTAGTTTGAGAACAAGGTAGAGTAGAAAAATCAATCCAAAATGCTATTGCAAGACTGCACTCTTAGAGAACGTTAGTTTAAAAAATATAAAACTAGGTTTGTGGAATGTGAACCCATGATTTTATTTTTTCTACTTCACGTACTTTGATGTGGAGATAAATGCTCTCACAGATTCCACAGTGTGGGGCCCTAATTTCCTATCTGAACATTTAAAGCTTGACACTCAGTCTTCACCATAGAGCTGTGGAACGTTAATCCCTTACAGCATCTTCATTCCACACTGGTTTTACATCAGGCTCTTTAACCTCTAGGGGCTTTCTTTTTTGTTTTTCTTTTTCCTGGGAAAGATTTGCGCTGAGCTAACATCTGTTGCCAATCTTCCTCTTTTTTTTTTTTTTCCCTTCCTAAAGCCCCAGTACATAGTTGTGTATTCTAGTTGTAGGTCCCTTTAGTTCTTCTATGTGAGCTGTTGCCACAGCATGGCTACTGACAGACGAGTGGTGTGGTTCCGAGCCTGGGAACCGAACCTGGGCCGCCGAAGCAGAGCACGCTGAACGTTAACCACTAGGCCATCAGGGCTGGCTCTCTAGAGGCTTTCTCCTAGTCATATCTCATTTCCGTCATAGCCTTGACTACTCTCAGGACACACAGACCCTCTAATCCAGTAACCCTTAAACCATTTATGGATCATGGACCCCTATTGGATCCTGAAAGAAGAAATGGACCCTCTCCCTCCAAACACAGACACAGATGCACGCGTGCGCGCGGGCACACGCACGCACACGCACACGCACACGCACACACACACACACACCCATTTGCATTTGATTTGTACCTTCCATGGAAGGTAAGAAGTGCTGCTAGTTCTGGTCTGCATTTCTGACATCTCTTTTTGGCACTGAAAGATTGTCGAAGATGGACCTAGGAATGTCCTCAGTTTTAATAAGTTCTTTGTTTTTCCCTTAAAAATCCGAACCATCACCCCAATTCCTCCTCTCATCTATGTCAAGCACAGAACACAGGAAGTGTTTCCTAGTTTACTTCAATGACTGCTCCATTTTGCCTATCACTGATTAATTTCTCTCTCTTTATCCTTTCCTCATGTAATTTGTGGGATTTTTACCCCCTTCCTCCACATTCACAACCAAATACCTCCTCGAGGCCTGATTTATATTGCACCAGACCCTTGCAGCCTGCTCCCCATCTGCCTCCTTCCTCCTGTTATCTCTCTGCTTCCTCTTAATATTTTAGGCCTAATGCAAAGATCCAATTCATCAAGCACTTAGGACATGGGCATCAAAGGAAATACAAATGGTCTGGTAAAAATAAACACTATCCAGTGGGGGGAAAATCAAAACAAGGAATTAGAAATTAAACAGAGATGCCAACATCACTTCAAATAATTACTTAAGTAGAACATGGCATTTGAACAAGGCCAGAAGCTTAAGCTGGGAAAGAAGAGCTAAAAGTTAAGCGACGTACATAACCCTGAGAAACATAAGGCTTCGGTGATTGAGACAAGCAGCTTTTCCATTTGTCTAGGATTGCTTATCTCACCCAGAATAGACAAGGAGACTAATGAAGTTGCAGAGTCTGGAAGCTGCCCCACTGTCTGGAGCTTTATGAAGTCATCAGTCAAAAGTGTAGAAAGAAGAAAGTTGCCAGAAGTTTGGATGAGATTTCTGAACATCCTTAGCTGAGTGCAGTCCACAGGAGAAAGCAGTGAAAAAGAAACACCATGATAAGCCAGGAAGGAACTTCACACCAAGTCAACTGGCAGCCCTGTGTTGTGTTCTCTACATTGCTTCTCACCAGCCAATGCCAAGCACAAAGCTGGCTGGGTAGTTAACCACCAGCCACGGCCCTTGTGCCAATTATCACTGCCCCACATGTGCCACAAGATTAAATCATAATGACAGGGCCACAGGACTGTCACAGGAACACGAGGAGGAGCCTGTGGAGAATGTGGATTACTCCCAAGTGAATAACTATACCAACAAGACAAGTTCCACGTTACCAGGCTAACTGGTATTTTTCTACTATTACTACAGTGCCTAGTATATAATATAATTCCCATATATTAGCTGAATTGAATTAGGATCCGTAGGTAAAATTATGGTCATATTTAATAAAAATAAAATTTAGAACCTCCTTGCGAGGCAAAAGGAGGAGAAGTTCCTGATGCGGAAGTCCAACAAGACCAAGAACCCTGGACCCGAGCACTATGAGTCACCTTCTCCTTGGGGTTTCTTGCTCTTGGTGACCATTGTGACTCTGCCACCTATTAGAGGGGGACGACCCTCTTCCACTTTATCATTCTGACCCAAGCATGAATACAGGACTCCCTCTTTTGTTCTCCACAGAACAACTGATGATGGACTACCAATAACAGACTGATTTGAAGATTTAGTTTACTTATGTCCAACTCATGATCTTCAAGGGTCCTTCCAGCTTATTCTTAGGGCAATTCCTACAGCTTATCCTAAAAGTTCTCTTCAGGATAACCTAACCTCGACATAGCTCAATTGTAGCAGAGACTGCTAAATGTCCATCAAAATATATGTTCTCCTCTTCTAGTCACACAACTTGACTACATTTCCTAGCCTTCCCTGCAGCTAAGATCGGCCTTGTGGCTGAGTCTTGACCAATGGAATGCGGGAGGAAGTGATGCACACCACTTCCAGGACTAACTAATATAAACTTCCCATACTCATGCCTCCATACATTTTTCTTCTTCTGGTTGGCTGGACTAGAGACGATCCCCACCGCAAACTTGGAATTCATGTATTGAAGGTGGTAGAACCTCCATGGGCCTTTGGTGCCTGAATATCTGAATGGAGGAGGCCTCCTCTCAAACCTGTTCACCCAGGTCTTAAATGAGAAAAAAAAAAACATAGTGCTCAAGCTACTATATATTTTTGAGGTTTGTTTATTACAGCAATTAGCCTACCTTAATAATACAACATAAAGTAATATATACAAAAGAACCATTTCTCAATTTAAGTGATCGATTCCAAAAGTACATAAGAAGGGGCCAAGAAGATTTGAGCAAGAGTAGAAAAAAGAATTCTCAAGGATACAGCTAGGCATCTTAGCTATTTCAGAACCTTAGTCGGGAATAGAAGGTGGGAAAGGGGAAGAGCCTATTCACCCTTGAGGCATCTTCCTGTCTAGGAGCGACCCAGGCCAGAGTATAAAAACTAGTACTCATTTATCCCAGTACCACTAGGATCTTGTCTAGGTTGAGTATGGGTAGGGGTTTGGGAAGAGAAACTTCATTATGAGCAAGTCAGAGAAGGAAAGGGATGCGGCTTGTTATATTGTGATATGTTGGAATATTTGAAATCTGTTAATGGAGATTCATCAATAAAACAAAATTTGACCTTTTTGAAAGGACAAAAAATATAGGAAAGGCTACAGAGAGTGAAATACGTGTCTGAAGGTTCATTTGAATAGCCCAGAATTGCAAAAGATAATTCCTATAAGGCTTTTTTTGTGGGTGTGTGAGGAAGATTAGCCCTGAGCTAACATCCATTGCCAATCCTCCTCTTTTTGCTGAGGAAGACTGGCCCTGGGCTGACATCTGTGCCCACCTTCCTCTACTTTATATGGGACGCCGCCACACCACGGCTTCACAAGTGGTGCATCAGTCTGCTCCTGGGATCCCAACCTGTGAACCCCAGGCCTCCGAAGCCGAGCACACAAGCCCAACCACTACGCCACCACACCAGCCCCAAGGCTTTCTTTTTTATTTTGATAGTTAGAAAAGACAACTAGGGATTTTAATGTTCAAGAAAGAATCAGTTAAGCAAAGGTTAACTTAGACCTGCAGGAGCTTGTGAGTCAGGCACCTACCACTCATCACACCCCAGGGCTACAAGGTGCTAAAGCCCCTCTCTCTACCTGGTTACCCACATCTGCCAACTCTGAACCACGACGAGGCACAGAAGAACACTCTAACAAAGATGTTCTGCTACTGATTTTAAAGCTAAACAGTCATAATTAGGAAGGTACCCTCACGGAAAAACTACCAGTTACAAACCTCTCCCTGGTACTTTTTGTCTGGTGGGAGTGAATGGGGCAGTTTTACCTTCTCTCACCTCCTGTTAGCTAACATACAAACTCAAATGACTGCCGGGTCCAGGCAGGTCATGTAGATGACTGAAGTGGGCCTAGAGTGAGGGCAACAGGAGCTTGGACCCACGGATAAATGACAACTGCCGCTCAAATAGATGCAGAAGAGACCAGTGAGAGGAGTGAGGATTTTGACAAACTAGAGAGTGATCTTCTGTGTAAAGGGGTCAGCTGCCACTCAGCTCCAGGAAATCGCTCTCCATGGGGACACAGGCCAGCGCTGCCAGATGTCCTAGTTTTTATAGGTATACCAAAATGCTGAACATTTTTAATGTGAAATAGCTTGGCAACTAATTCAAAAGTATTTGAAACACTGTGGGCCAACACTGTTCTAGCAAAAAAAAAAAAAAAAACCTCTTCAGGTCAAATGTGGCCCCAAAGACCACTTGATTGTGACCAGATGATTTTGATTTTGTTTCTACCTGTTCAGGCTTGTATATTTCTTCATTATATATCCTTGATATTCACAAAAAGAAAGAAAAAGCAAGCAAGGTTGGATTCTAGTATTGAAGAGGGGGTTCCGAAATAGCTGCTGTGCTGGTTTGTGCACATCTAGGAGACAGAGGGTATATCGTATTTCATATTTACATGAAACACTCAAGTGTATTATTTTGGTATTTTATAACTATATATTTGTGTTGATATATGAAAAGCAATGGTGAGACACTACAAATAAGATGAAAAGACAACCCACAGAAAATAGTTATAACCAATGAAAAAACAATAAAAGGATTAGTGTGAAAAATATATAAATAACTCTAATAAATCAATTAGAAAAAGACAGCCCAGTAGAAAATTGCACAAAAGGGAGAAACAAGCATTTCACAGAGGAAGAAACCCAATTAATAACAATAATAAAAAGAATAAGAAAAACAACAATAACTTATATAGTGCTTATTATGCATCAAGCCCTGTTGTAACCAGATACATTACATATATTAACTTCAGGACAACACTGTGAGGGTACTATTATAAACTGCAACTTATTGAAGTTAGTTGCTCAAGATCATAAAGCTAGCAAATGTCAAAACCAGGATCAGACCCTGGCAGCCTGGCTGCAGAGTCCACGCTTTTAGCTACTACACTTGACTGCTCCTCATGAGCAATATCCATGAGAAAAGATGCTCAATCTCACTAATAATTGGGGACATGCAAATTAAAACAAGATACCATTTCACACCTGTCAGACTGGCAAAAAAATTAAGTATGATAACCTTGCCATAAGCTGGGGAGGGTGACTTGCAAAAGTGACCCTCTTATAAACTGCTGATGGGAGGGCACATTGGTGTTACCACTTCAGAGAGTAATTTGACAATAGTTTGTAGAGTTGAATATGTGCATAATGTCTGGGTGCCTACTCTAGAGAAACTCTTGCGTAGGTATCTAAAGAGACCTGAACAGGGACGTTTAATCCAGCACCATTTTAAGAGTCCTAGAAGTGGAGAGAGAAGGAAGATAGAGGGAGAAAGAGAAGAGGAAGAGGAAAGAAAAGAACAAGGAAGGGAGGATGGAAGGGAAGAAGGGAATGAACTAGATCTATCTCAAGAATCAATATAGTTAAATCTCAAAAAACAGTATCCAGTGGAAAAAAACAAGTGGTAAGAAGTATGACACAGTGATAAATATATCTAAAAGACACAAAACAGCAGTCTGTACTTTGTGTGGATTCACATATATGCACTAAAATTAGAAAACTGTGCATGATGAGAAAGAAGCAGCCCATGACATCCAGGAACTGCTCTGACACTCACATCTAGACCTTGATGTTATTATGAATTAATCCGACACTTAACAGCTAAGCTATATTGTTCTGCTGTTGGACATAAATTGTCCCGCAGAACACCCACTTCACATAAAGGCACCCACAAATTACCAAACATCCCCATCTCATTAAATGAATGACAGCTATTGCTTTACCAATTATAGCTTCATACTCATTCTGGTCTGTCCTCCCTATAGGTAAGATCTATTGAGATACCCAATCATAGAATTGTCCCCACATTCTGACCAGAGCAATCTCCTGCTTCCTTAGACCCCTCCCAAATGACCCAACCAAAGTCCAAATCCTAATCGGTTCTAACACTCTCCTACGAAAGACCCCACTGTTTCCCATGGTGTGTGTTTTCCTTTGCTGCAACTAGTAATAAACCCAACTTGCTCAACTACAGGTGTGTCCCCAGCTGTCTTTGGCTGAAGGGCATTGACAAGTGTTACACACCAGGACAGTGGTTACTGCTAGGGAAAGTGGAGGGAGAAGGGATGTGAGTAAAAAGATAACACTTTGTCTGTCCCTGTGACTTTAATTTCTTTTTAAAAATGAACCAGATGTGACCAAAAATCTTAACAGTGTGACCTTAATGGTTTATACATATTTTATGTGAGTTTGAAATGTTTCTCAAATGAAAAGAGAAAAAAAGCACACACACTGTGGTGGGGTTTACTATGGAAAGGCTTGGCAGAGGCCATTCTGCGTTCCATAAAACAATTTCCAAATTGCCAGTCGGAAGACCTGTGTGGGGCTGGCACCATGAGAATCATCTGTGGTGCTTCTTAGAAATGACTAGACTCAAGACTTGGACTTTCTAATTCAGCATATCTGGTGTGGGATCCAGGAATCTGTTTCTTAAAAGCACCCCTGATGATGTTGAGAACTACTACAGTAGTGCAGATGGATATGTAATATGCATAATTATCATAGGTCCACATGATTCTGACTTATGAATAATTCATGTTATATAACACATTTGGAAACAAAACCTCAGTGCATCTTAGGAAGCTTCTGTATAAGTACTATCTAACAATACATTCTTCCTGTGTTTCACAATAGCTTCACAAACCTGAACTTCGCTACGAAGAGGTTTGAGTGAGCAAGTAATTATTCTTACATTCACGCATACATTCATGCAGGCAATAAATATTTCCTCAGTCTCTGCTTTGTGCTTAGCAATATGGGTCACAGAACAAACTAAACATATTATTTTGCCTAAGTCATTTTCATATAAGGGGGTGTGAACAAAAGACATTCATACACCTATAAGCACTCACGGAGCCTATTTATGTAACACGGTGAGAGAAAATGTACTGAGATAGATATACAAATTCCACTTAAAAGATCACAAGAATGAGAAGTCTGAAACAAAACATGAATGTGAGGTAGTAACATCGGGAGAGCTAAGTTTTGCACTTAATCAAACTATCCCAAGCACTTTAAGAAATTCTTTCCCCTTGTTTAACTCATCTTTAATGGTTTAAATTTTTTTTTTAATTTATTTTTCCCCCCAAGCCCCAGGAGATAGTTGTATGTCATAGTTGCACATCCTTCTAGTTGCTATATGTGGGACGCGGCCTCAGCATGGCCGGAGAAGCAGTGCCTGGGTGCGCGCCCGGGATCCGAACCCGGGCCACCAGTAGCGGAGCGCGTGCACTTAACCGCTAAGCCACGGGGCTGGCCCATAATGGTTTAATTTTTTAATTACAAAAGTAATACATGAATATAATTCAGTCAGAAAATAGAAATAAAAGTATAAAGAATAAAAAGTAAAAATCCTGCTTAACAATCCTCTCAACCTTACTCCTTTCCCAAGAGGCAAACACCATGACTTGTCAGGTATGTATTATTCCAGACTGTCTTCTATTAACTGGTGAATATCTATTTAGGATTATGAACAGTGGTTTACTTTGAATTGGGGGCAGGGATAACTAAGGTAAGGCAGAAACTGCCAGCTGTTCTCCAAAATGTGTTTCTCAACTTCCTGGACACACAGCTAGACTACATTTCCCAGCCTCCCTTGCAATTATATGTGCCACATATCAAAGTCCTGGCTAATGGAGTGTAAGCCAAAGTATGAACCAGGCCTGAAGCAACACACATCAATAACTCCACACGTGATTCTTTTTTATTATTTATTTATTTGTGTGTGTGTGTGTGTGTGTGTGTGTGTGTGTGTGTGGAAGATCAGCCCTGAGCTAACATCCATGCTAATCCTCCTCTCTTTGCTGAGGAAGAGCGGCTCTGATCTAACATCTATTGCCAATCCTCCTCCTTTTTTTCCCCCCAAAGCCCCAGTAGATAGTTGTATGTCATAGCTGCACATCCTTCTAGTTGCTGTATGTGGGACGCGGCCTCAGCATGGCCAGAGAAGCGGTGCGTCGGTGCGCACCCGGGATCCGAACTTGGGCCGCCAGTAGCAGAGCGCGCGCACTTAACCACTAAGCCACGGCGCCGGCCCCACATGTGATTCTTAATGCTCTTTCCTCCTTCTGTCTGATGGTGGCACCTAAAGTGAATTTGGAAGTCACTTGCTAAAGATGGTAGAGCCACACTTGGTTTGAGTCACTTAATGCCTGGGGAGGAGAGCTAGTCTGCTGACTCAAACACTATTCTTGGACCATTCCAGAAGAAAAATATAAACTTCTTGCTCTTTAAGCTACTTAGATTATGTTTTGGTTTTTTTTTTTTACCATAGCCTTTCATACCCTAACAGAGATTTTTTTCATAAGTGGGATACCACAATATTTTGTTTTGAAAATTGCTTTTTTCATTTAACAATATTCTTGAGATTTCTCCATATTTCTATAGCTATCTTATTCCTTGGGCAGCTGGATAGCATTCTATAATGCAGATAAAACACATTTAACCACTCCTACTCATGGATACTTATATTTTTTACAGTGAATATTCCACTATACACATCTTTGTGCACATGTATGAGTATTTTTCTAGGATATATATCTACAAGTAGAATTATTTTCTTGCATGTATATTTATAAATATATATGCATGTTTAAACCATGCTTGATAGTGCCAAGCTGCTCAATACAAATTTATATTCTCTCCAAAAGTTAACAATATGAAAGTGGCACTTCAGAATCACAGTCTACATCCTCTAAGTACTAATCCCATACTGCCTCACACATTTCTATTTATCTCAGTCACCTCCAAGTGCCCCACTCACCCATCATCACTCAGTCTCTCAGTCCCATACCACTCTGTACATCCCCCACTCTGTAGCCCACACACCTCATCTGCCCTTCCAAATTCTTCCACACTGGCAGCAAACTCTAGATATCTGAAGAGCCAACAATTCTAGAGCTTTAACCTCATTTCAGAAAATCTTCCTCAAACACAAAATCACTATTAGGCAAACACCAAGGTAAAAATTGTTGCAGGCAAGACCTTATGGATGCTAAAATGAGTGGGGAAAAGTTTGAGCATAACAGGATATTAGAATAGTCTTAAAGTATCTCCCCCAATTATAAAGGGAAAAAAACAGTAACTTTACATGGCAACCACCTTAACCAAATGATCAAAGTTAACATCACCAGTAATAAGGATATCAACATCGTGTACCCTCAGCATCACTTCTTAGTATTCTTACTGAAAATTATAACCTCAGTCTAATCATGAGAAAATATCAGACAAACCTAAACTGAGGGACATTCTACAAAGTAACTAACCAGTACCCACTGAAAGTATCAAGATCATGAAAGATAAGGAAAAAGTGAGGTAGTGTGACAGATTAAAGGGGACTAAGGAGTCATGACCACTAAAATGCATTATGCAGTCCTGACTTGCATCCTGAAATAGAAAAAGGACATTGGAGAGAAATGGCTGAAGTGCTAATAAAGTCTGTAGTTTGTAGTGTATTAATATTAATTTCCTGGTTTTGATAATCATACTATGGTTATATAAGATATTAACATTAGGGGAAGCTAGGTGAAGAGTTTACTGGAAAACTCTATACTATTTTTGCAACATTTTTCTAAGACGATAATTATTTCAAAAGGGAGAGGAAAAAAACAATCTCTCACCTCTCTGCATTATCTGAAACCAAGACTATATCTCTTAAGGACAGTGCTTCCCTGAGTTCCCTAAATGGAGCTATCTTACTTCTCACACCACATATTCCTCAGTGCCGAGGGGTGGAACAGGCATCCTCTTTGCTCCCCACGCTACGTCCAGACCATTACTTGTCCCCTCATCACTTCCGATAAAAAAAAAAAAGTCTATTCCTGTAGCATTCACAACATCAGTATATACCATCCTCTTCCCCTCTTTGCTACTGTTATCCTCCAGCCTTCTGGTCAATCATCTCTCATTCGTTTACAATCAGCCTTCCTCTCTATCTTGACTACTGTCATCATCATGGATGTCCTACATCGCCTCCCCAGCTTCCAGCCCCCAGGCTCTGTTTATTGACTTCCTCATCTCCAATAGCTCTTCATTCTGCCTCAGCCACACTTCTAGAGTCATACCTTAGACTTTGTTGTCATGAACAAATATCTGCCCTCCAAAATATCAAATAACAAATCCCACTCTTGGACAGAACTTTCTATCATTCCATGTTCTTTGCACAAACACCTTCATTACAACAATTTTCCAGTCTCTTTGTGATTTCCAAACCAATGTTTCCTCCTCTTTCTTACCATCAACTCCCACCTATCTTTATTTATTCTACAGCTTAGATCCCATAGTCCATTCTTACAATCTTTCTTTTTTAAATGCCTTCAATACTCCCTTCCTCTCTCTCCCTCCATCGTATTTGCCTGAAAAAACCTAAACCCAGATAAAGTTAACTGTCTGCCGTCTGTGGGTCTGCATCAGAGCAACTGAATCAAACTTACAGAAAAATAACAAATCAGGTGTTTTGGGATGGTAGGTATGAGGGAGGTGGAGGAGTAGTGGGGTAGATTGGCTTCACATGATATTTATGAACTCCAGCTTCACCTAGTAATTCTACTCCATTTCACTTAAGAATTCTTCTCAATCTCTTATTTAACCCACTCCATACCTTACCCTCAGCTGACAATCTCCTCATACTTAAGTGAGAATAGAGAAATCATAAGGAAAGTCTTTCATCTTCCCCAACACCAAGTCTTCAAGTCTCCCTATATCTGCACCCATCCTCCTTAAAAAAATTAAAAAGTCCTTCCCAATTATAATAGGGGAAGAACTCTCTTTTTAATTATTACCTAATCTATTGATTATATATGCTCAGGAACGTATCCACATTTATTTTTTCAAGGACTTTATTTCTTCTGTCACCCCCTTTCTGTCCATCAGCCTCTCTCTCCTCTACTGGATAATTTCTATCAGTATACAGGCATGATAAATTTAAGAAAACTCTCCCTTGATTCCACAGCCTCATCCAGTTACTTCCTCATTTCACTGCTCACCTTCTCAAATTACTCAAAAGAGTTGTTGATAAATGCCATCTCTATTTCCATATCTGCCTTTACTCCCAAATCCATTCCAGTCAGGCCATCCCCACCATCATAAGCAAATTATTCCTGTCAAGATCACAAATGACTTCCTTATAGCCATAGCCACTGGTCCTCCTCTCATTTGACCTTTAAGCAGTCATGGAGAAATGATTCCTCTCTCCTTTGGAAACACACCTGTCTTGATTTCCACGACACCTCACTCTTCATTTACCCTACCTCTCAGCTGCTTTTTCATATCTACCTAAACTCTAATTGATAGAACTCCTCTGGGTTTGGTCCTGGGCACTCTTCTTAAATCCACAATTTCTTCTTAAGTGATTTTATTCATTTTCATGGCTTTATATTTATATACTAACAATTTCTAAATTGTTATCTTCCACCTACCTTCTCATCCAAGCACCAAATTCACATGTACAGCTGCCCATTTGGTATCTCCCAGGCATCTCAAACTTAGCATGTTTAAAATTAAACTTTTGATATTTTTCTTCCCAAACCTTGGTCCTCTCCTAATAGTCCCTCCATCTCAGCACATGGCACCACTATACATCCAATACAGAAACTTGGGAGTCATCCTTGATTCTTCCTTCTTCCTCATCTCCAACATCAACAAGTCTTATTGATTTTCTATACAACACATATGTACTCTTCTCTGCATTGACATTACCCTAATCTGAGCCAACTCCTACCTCAACTGTTGCAGTAATGTTTTTACCAGCTTCTTCATTTCCATTCTTGCCTCCTCAAATCTATCCTCAACACAGCAAGCAGAGTAGTCATTTCTTTAAAAAGAAAAATAAGAAGCTTCTGAAGTTTCTCCCTTGTGGCTTAAATAAAACCCAGACTCTGTGCCATGCCTGTATGATCTCTCTGGCTCCTGCCTATCTTGTCAACTTCGTGATCTCCTCTTTTCACTTCAACCCAAATATACCCACTTCTTCTCAGCGTGGGGGTCCCACAGCCTAGCACTCTCTTCCCCAGTTCTCAACATGGTTGGTTCCATCTCATCCTTCTGTCTACAATTCAAATGCCATGTTCTCAGAGAGTCAAGTCTTCCCTATCATGCTAAGGAGATTCTCCCCTCCCAGACCCATTATTGTTGACCACTGGTAGAGATCACTATATCTCTACCACTATTTTCCCTCATGGGAATTATGACAGTCTGTTATTCTATAAAATTCTTTTTGTCATTTTGTTTATTATCTGAATTCCCACATTTGGCCACAGAGCCATATTTGCTCTATTCACAATATATACCAAGAACCTAGTAACCTAGTGTAGTACCTGACACATATCAGGTCCTCATTGTTGAATTAATAACTGAAAGCACCTTTCCTAACAATAGATATTATCAATACATTTATATTTTTGCCAGTGTAATAAATAAAATTTTTATTTGTGTTTCTCTGATCATTAGCGAGACTGAATATTTTTATTGATTTATATTTCTTCTCTTTCAACTGCTTATTCAAGTCCTTTGTCAATTTTTCTAGAGTTGTCTTTTTCTTATTAATTTGTAAGAGTTCTTTGTGAAATTAAGCCTTTGTCCATTACTTCTGAGGCCAATACTGTTCCCTAGGCTATCACTTACTTGCAACATTGTTCACTGTGTCATCTATCAAATTTTTTCTGTAGACAAATCTGTATTTTTCCTAATGGCTTCTGAGTTTTATATACAAGGCTTAGAAAGGACTTTCTACCCTCAAAATTATAAAAACATTCTTCATCACATTCTAATTGTGTTGACTCAATACAATTTGTCAAGTTGTCCTTTTGACACTAATTTGAAGTATACTTTTTTCAATAACTAAAGACCTAAATACTCATACTCATGAGTCTATTTGTAGACACTATATCATTCAACATACCTATTTATTACAATGACAATAACATTTTGTTGTTACTATCAAACTTTACATTGTATATATGATATCCAGTACAAGTCTCTCCCATGTACCTTCAATTTTTCATGTTCAAATTTGCCTATTTTTTTTTTAATAATTTTCTCTAAAATTGGCTTATCAAATTTCACAAAGGGTCCTGTTTAATCTATATATTTGTAAGAAGGGAATTATCTTTACAATATTGATTTTTTTTCCTTTTTTACTAAATAGCAGTCTAATTTATTTTCATATTCTTTTAGGTATTTTTTTATATAAGTTGACTTATTAAACTTACACCCCCCCCCCCGTTTTACAGTATGACAGTTACTATACATGGGACTTTTCTTTCTATTATATTTTCTGATGAGCTCTTGATAGTGTATAGGAAAGACAAATGTTTGCATATTGATTTTAGATTCATTCATATTAGTTGTTAGTTGAACTATTTGTAATGGTTCTGATAATTTTTTAGTTCATTCCCTTGGGATGTTTTAGACAGACAGAGGCACTTATCTCTTCCTTTCTGATATTTAGTCATTTATTTCTTTGTTAGAAATAGAAACTGTCTCTAATTGGCTACCTAAAAATCAGTGTCAGTAATAGCAAGCACTCTTGTCATCTTGTTCCAGATTTTCCTGGGAAAGTTAACTTCTTTTTCCTTTTTCAAACAAAACATATCACTTTCCTTGAACATTTAGCAGAACTCACTGAAAAAACACGACTAGGCCTAGTGTCTTTAAGACCAAACTCTATTTTCTTTTCCATTTACATTTTTCATTCCATTCAAGTTTCATGTCTAGTAGCATATATTTTCCTAGGAAATAATTTTTTATACAGACATCCTAATTTAATAGGTAGAAGTAGGACATAGTATTTTTCTCTTCCAGAACTTTGGTTATACTTCCTTTCTTGTCTTTGGATTTCTTCTTTATTCTTTACTCAGACAAGTCAGAAGTTTGTCTATTTTACTAGAATTTAAAAAAAAAAATCTAACTTTTGGTTTAATTTATACACATAAATTTTTCTTTTCTACTTCATTATTTTTTTAATTTTTTTCTTTATTTATTCCTTCCTATTTATTTGTATTTATTTTATGATTATAATCTTATCTTACTTACTAAAACACTTAGTCCTTTTATTTCCTTTTTTCCTAAATGCCCTTTAAGACTCTACATTTTCTAAATAATTTTGTAGCCACATTCCATAGATTTTAACATGGGATACTTTAAAATTTTTATTCTTTTACCCCAAAGTAATTTGTAATTTCAATTTTAGTTTCAATTTTTCCCCAATAGTCATTTAAAAAGGTAATTTTTTAAATTTTTTAAGTAGATAGACTTTAAAATCTCTTATTGCTTAATTCCTAATTTTATTATATTTTTCTCAAAGACAGTGGCTTTCTAGGAGTTTGGAGTTTTTTGGAATTTACTGAGAGTTTTGGAGGCCTTAGTCCAAAAATTAATGACCAATTTTGTGGTAGTCAAGTTAGTATTTATAAAGAATATGTATTTTCATATACCAAGTACAACATTTTATAACTATGTCTACATAATCATGCTACATCATTATTCAAATCCTTTACTCCTTATGAAGTTTTGGGTTCACTTGATCTGTTAATTTTTGTTTTTATTTCCTAAATAAAAGGAAAATTTGACAAATGCATAATCTATATTACAGAATGTAATATGTAGTCCAGGAGATGACAAGGAGACAGAAGCCATAATGAAAGTCATGTGATAAATACCTATACGAAGGTGTTAGTAGTGGGATGAAAATGAGTTAACATATTCTAGGACGGCTGCAGGGAGAATTGATAATAGGTGGAAATTTTGATATGGTCTTAACCATCAACATGATTGAACATTCAGTAGGCAGGGATTGTCTCAGACCAGATTTCTCATAAACTGTTCAGTCTTAGTCTGAACAAAACAGATATGGGATTTTGTATCTACAAGTTCACTTCATTAGCATAAGATAGAAAGTTATGACTAGGATGACTTTTGATTCACCTTACTCAGATTATAAAATGTGAGGTTGGATTTAAGCCTACCATATGGATAAGGGATCAACTCAGCCCTTAAGTGTCTTTTGGAAGCTCCCATGAAGGGCATTAGAAGTTTTGTGAGCATGTTAGAAGGCAAACTTGGGGCCTAAGTGTGCATATTCAGCAGACCTGCCTGAATCCTCAGCTCTAAGAAACTAAAACAGATGAAGATGTGCCTCCTAAGAACTAATCACACTATTATTCAAATGGAAATAAAAGAGACGCATGGTTCCAACGGCAGAAATGAAGAAAACTTCCCAACATTACAATCGATAGGCTGAGCTCCGGGTGATACTCAGCAGTTTGGGGATAGGAAGGTCCTGTTTTGGAATGGGCTTGGTTCCAAGAGCTTTTCCAACTGGGGTTTTAAGAACTGAGCCCCTTCTCCCCTAGAAACAATACTGGAAACTGTACCTAGGAGTAGAGTACAGCCAGGAAAGGTCACAAAAGCATCTACCCTACAGTAAGTTTAATTGTGGTACTAACCCAGTGTTGGGCCTAGGAAGAAGATGTCATTCATATATGATGAAAATCAGAGAGAGCAGACATACTTCTTCAGTTTTTCTTTTGCCTACTCTAGGCAAAATTTAGATCTCAGTTGGAAGAAACAGAAGTCAATTTTGCCCAAGTCTTCCTCTCTGAGCTGACCTACCCTATAGTCTTCTGCACTGGTACCCCATGTCGTTACAGTGCTTATCACCTGCACCCTAGCCAGATATTCCTGACCTGCAAAGTACCCCATGCCTCTAAACTACCTATTTTCCCTAACTCCTCAAATCTCAAGACCAAGATTTGGCTGCATGGCTTACTGTCTCTGTGACTTTGGGCAGTTTAAATTATGCACCCCTCAACTTGTTAAATGAGGATGATATATCGCTAATAGCGTTAATCTGAAAATTAAATGAAAAAAATGTATATTATGGGGCCAGCCTGGTGGCGCAGCAGTTAAGTGCATGTGCTCTGCTTCAGCAGCCCGGGGTTTGCAGGTTCGGATCCCAGGTGTGCACCGACGCACTGCTTGTCAAGCCATGCTGTAGTGGCGTCCCATATAACGTAGAGGAAGATGGGCACAGATAGTAGCCCAGGGCCAGTCTTCCTCAGCAAAAAAGAGGAGGATAGGCAACGAATGTTAGCTCAGGGCTGGTCTTCCTCAAAAAAAAAAAAAAAGTATATTATATGCCTAATACCCCTGACGCTCCACAGGTTCTCAATAATACAGCAGCTTATTACTTTGTTTATTTCATTTAAAAGAGCCAAGTAGTTTGTATTTTTTAAAAACTATACAAATGTATAATCTATTGCATTAGATGGTTATTAGATATGAATTAAAATTTTAAATGTTTAAAATATATCCCATTGTTATCTCTCCAGTACATCCTTAAAAAAACATTGTTTTTCCTAATACCTTCATACAAAATGGATCTGATTGCCCCACGCATACCCTACCTAGCCCCCACCATTAGTTATACAGGCTCAAACATGTCTCTATATGTATCTAAGAACCACACCATTAGAAAGACAACAATAAGCCTCAAAATTATCATTTAAATTTTAAAATGCTGAGATTTTGCCCAGTGTTTTAAATAACCTTAATCACAACATCCTCTGTTTGATTATAGAACACACATAACCAAAGGTTTATTAACTACTACTTCAAATCCTCAATCTACCAATAATATTGACTAATAGGAAAGGCCATCCTAAAAAATATCATATTTGACTTTTATAAGTAGTAAAAAATTACAAAGGAGTAAAAATAATGGTGAAAAATATGTCAAAGTTAGATGCCTCTTTCTACCCTTTGCTTCCATGCTCAAGAATCCTAGAACTCACTCTAAATTGTGAAATTTGAGTCTGTCCCCAGCCAGAGCAGCAGACTTAATGCACCATTAATCTGATCTGCTCTCAGCCGCCAATTGAAATAGTCACAGTCATTCGATTTTTAAGGAAAAGACAGTACTGCAGGAGTACATTCCAGAGGTCTTTTCATAAAAACCATCCTGTGTGCTCCATCTGCATGTGCAATCTGCTTGTGTATTTTCAGCCAGCTTGCAGGAGCAGATTAATGCGTACAATTAGAAAGCAACCTCACAGGCATTCAATAAACTGCCTTCATTATTACACACAGGAGAGTCCCCTTTGGATGTCAATAAAAGCCTAGTTTTCTGCCTGTTAGCTAAATAATTGACAACACTAAAAATAATCAGAAGCAAATGAACGAAGTCAGGGACAAGGTGTTAAGAAAGAGCACATTAAGATTCTCACGGTGGTGCCCCAGGATGCTATCATGAGCTTCTTCTCCAGCAACTTGGATTTACAGTCTGCTCAAGTCCAAGATTGCCCTTCTCTACAGAAAAAAACACACCATTCCTGGTTGGCTATTTGAACCACACATCACAGCATGCTGAAACTAGCAAGGACATGAGGTATTGACTAGTTAGAAAGAATTTCTTACTTGTGTTTCTATTTTGTGTTCCTTAGTTTGACAGCTTTAGGAGAATCTAATTTGGGGGTGGGGGAAGATGGGGAACAGCCTGGTTGGTCCGGTGAAATCTTTGTGCTGTTAAAATTCTAACAGCTCTCCTAGACAATTTTTCCACCATAAACTAATTCTAAGAAGATATGAAAAAGGCTTGTTATACAGATGATCCATCTTTTCTAAGTCTCTTTAATATTTCAAGCTATATAATGGTCATTCATTTCATGAGCTATTGCTACTGGCCTTTTAACTTTAAAAGTAGTTCAAAATAAAATATTCTTTAAAAAAAAACTCACACATATACTACTTCTTGTGTTTCTCAATAGGCTTTAAAAATCAATTTGAGATACTTCTCATTTTTAGCCAACTTCTCTTTTTCCTGGTTAAGTGACTTTCACGATAAGCAGAAGAAAGAGCAAGAGTGAAATGTGCATGTAATTGAATTCAGCTCCAGTGATAGTGTAAGAGGTGGCTGAGGGTAAAATTCTTTTTTTTCTTACAGAAAAAGGGTGATTGATCTCTAGTATTTAGTAAAACACAAACTCAAGAAGCTGGAAGACTATGAAAAAAAGGAGGTTTGATGACACAAGCTCCCACATCCCTTAAAACTCTAAAAATCACTCATTCTTCACCTTATCATGTTTAAAACTCTCCAGAGAATGGACTCCTTCAACTTCCCAGTCCTGTACCTAAGACCTCTCATTGGTAAGCAAGTCTTTCCTTTTCCAGTGTAAAGCTAGGGTGCCACATTTGTTCCTATTGTGATTCTAGACTACTAATGTCGCCATGCATCCCCTATCTCCTTCAACTTCTCTGGTTGGCCTAGAAGTAAACTCTCATCCATTCTCTACACATGAAGGGGAAGGCAATAATACTTTAACAATCTTAATCTATTGCCTTCTTCCTGTCATCTCTCTTTAAGGCAGCCAGTGTCTCCTGCTCTTTAGCTCCCCACCAGCTCCCTCACTCCCATGCCTGCCTTTGAAGAAGAATGGGGAGGGCCAGCCCGGTGGCTTAGCGGTTAAGTGCGTGCGCTCCGCTGCTGGCAGCCCAGGGTTTGGATCCCGGGCGCGCACCGACGCACCGCTTCTCCGGCCATGCTGAGGCTGCGTCCCACATACAGCAACTAGAAGGATGTGCAGCTATGACATACAACTATCTACTGGGGCTTTGGGGGGAAAAAAATAAATAAAATAAAAATCTTTAAAAAAAAAAAAGAAGAATGGGGAAAGAGAGGCTATGGATTCTATGACTAAAATGAGAGTAATGCCTATTTTAACTTAAAGAAGATAATGTCACTCATTAGCACTTCCACCCAACCCCATTCCATCTCCCACCCATTTCCGGGCTTGGGTAGCAGAGGCCAAGTACCTAACTTGCTAAGGGCCAAAGAGAAGCGCTGAGAAACTTCTTTTCCATTCATACTTCTGAGTCTTAAAGCAAGACGGAGCTGCTTATGATAGAGGCAGGATAATTTCAGTGGAAGAAGAAAAACAGAGGATGCTGTACCTAGAGGAGGAACATGCTTTCGGGTGTCACATATGCCAAACATCAAAATAACATTAAATTCTGCAAATGAGGTACAACAATGGGAAAAGAGAAGAGGAGGCAATCAGAGAACAATCCATATGAAAGTGAGAGGTTAATTACTAGTTCTGGTGGGACCAGAAATCTCTATTAGGTCTCTGCAAAATAAAAGTTGCATGATTCCATTCAACAAGGATCTTTGCAGGAAGTTTCATTTCAAGTCCCCATAAAATTCAGTCACTTTTATGCCACATATATAAGATATTTTATTTAATCCTTACAAATGGCCTATGGGAGAGATATTATCATCCACATTAAAAAAAAAAAAAACTGGGGGTTCAAAGAGGTTTAGTAGTTTGTCCAAGGTCACAGGTGGGGAATGGAGCTAGGATTCTGAATCCAGATCTGCTTGGTTTTAATTCTACCACATTTGGAATTAACCTAAGGCCAGAAATATGGTTCTTTGGTTTTATCTGTTGTTTTAAGCAGTGCACAGGTAACCCAGCTACTTAGAGCTAGGACACAAGCTTATCTTTAAAGCCAGTATAACAGAGTAGATTATCTATACTATAAAGGACATAACAGTTGCCCTATACCTATCAGCTGCTGTTATTCACAAATCATACTGGAAAAAGTATCTTAGTACATGACCACAGTTGAGAGTTTTGCTAATAATTGCTAAATAATTTCTCAATTCTTGTCTATAAAAATACAAGTGTGTAATATCCCACAGTCCATTAGACATTAGATAAATCCCTAGTTTATATTCTGCTTGGGTACTTCTTTTCCAATGCCCTCGTCCTTATATTGGTGTTTGGGAAGTTAACATAATCAGAAGTACTCTGAATCACCAAAGAATCAAGCTCTCCACGTTATTTATGATGGGGGATTCCTCAAATTTATTAGTATTATTTCTAATCAATTGACGACTAAAGAATACTTTGGTGAGTATAGATATCTCCAACCTTAGAACCTCACTTACATAATGACAGAGTTCAATTACATAATTAATATAACAGTCAATAATTCAATACCAGATGTTTTGAAAAGTTACCGTCACCTAGAACGCACAGAGTGAACAATAAGCCAATAAATGTACAAAGTTCTGAAAACATAAACTTACTATTGCTGATGCTCTCTAAATGCTTCTCTTCTGAGGTTTTCTTGAAGTCTTTTTTTCTCCTCTAGTTTATTGCTCTGAAATTATAAATAACAAAATGTAATCTATTAGGAAAGCTTTAAGCAGAATCATGATGTTAAAGTTACCTAAGGTCCAAAATCCTTAGGCTCAAGTGGCCTCAATAGTTCAATAGGGTACCTACCAGGACTTCCAAGATGGTGTCCCTCTCACAACCCTGGGCACTACACTGAAAGCCAGAAGCCCAAGATCTTTCCATGGCTTCCCTCTCCCAATTTGATTGGTACAATCACAGAATCAGTATTTCACATTTTTATTCTCTAGTTCAAAAGACAACAACGTTTATATTTTAAGCAATGTTTTCACAATGTTCTAAGGGAAACATGAAATTTCCACACCAAGTATGTTAAATTAAAATTATAATAAATGGTTAAATAGTTCATACAAAATTTATATATACGCTCACATTCCACTAAAGCATTCAGGAAAAGATTTTCAATAAGCCATCCCAACTCCCTCTGACTTGGAATCAGATAGTTAAAGCCGCTGAGAGACTGAACAGCAAATGTCATAAGAAAGCCATCCACTTGAACAGAAAAGAGTTCTCTCTCTTTTTTTTAATTAGTTGTCTGGAGAGTCTAGAAACAAAGAACTTCATATTTGATATTACTGTCACCATGGCTCTGGCATATTTTAATCCAGCTTCAATAACCCAGGAACACTTGCTTTTTTTTCACTATGACACAACTGTCATTTT
Organism: Diceros bicornis minor; assembly: GCF_020826845.1. Taxonomy (NCBI): domain Eukaryota; kingdom Metazoa; phylum Chordata; class Mammalia; order Perissodactyla; family Rhinocerotidae; genus Diceros; species Diceros bicornis. Next base: position 33,594,361 of record NC_080748.1, on the reverse strand, counting down.
TTTTTTAAACTTGCCTATGAAAAACAAGAAAAATTCCTAGACAACAAATTTAATGGGGAGTTGAAACAAGCTCTACAACACAGGAGAGACTTGAAGTTTTAAATGAATCCAAAGGAGACAGCAAGTAGCTGGGTCTGCTTTAATAAAAAGAACTGGATTTGCCTACCAGGAAGACCTGTGAATAAGGAATAATAGAAATCATCACTTCCAAACCCTGAGATGAGTTTGGCTCCATCTTTCAAAGAGGAGAAAAAATTATTCATATTGTTCATATCCATGAAAGTCTTCATTCACACAGAACTACTTACTAGTTCCATTTTGAAAGGTAAAATGGATGACTTCAGTTTCAGAAAAAACAAAGGAAATTTACTACAATCAAAGGGAATCAACTACAAGACAAAGCAATTGGATTATTAATGAAACACAGGTCTAGGAAGCAAACTAATAGAGAACTGTAAAACCAAATAAACATGATCCCAATCTAGAAAAAAATCCTGACTCATGAGACCAAACTGGTCAGTTGTCATGAGCTCCCAACCTCTCTGAGGATTAAAAACAAAAAGGATAAAAGACAGCAAGCAAGCAATAAGTATTGATTAAACTAGTATTAAGAATGCTACTTTGAGAATAGTGAGAACACCACACAAGCATCTAGAGACCAAGGCTGTGTTCCTTTAACAAGGTCAGAAATTAGACTGGTTTTAATCTCTTCACTAATAGATAATCATTGAACCTAACTCACAGAAACAGTTACACAGTAGCTAAATTCTATCCAACAAAGGCCTGTTTATCCCTCAGAAGTTGATAGAGAAGTATTTTTCAAAATATAGGAGTACTTGAGAAATTGTATTCAATACCCACCAGTGTAGGTATGTGTTTTAGTATATTAATCCAAATATATGGATATAGTCAGACTGTTTATTTCTTTCCATTTAACAGCGAGCTAAGGATTCACCCAAACGTACTTACACATATATATATACAAATGCAGCATGTAAAATATCTAAGAATCAGAAGAAAAAAATATGGAATCAGCTTTAGGGCCACCAACACTGACTGAGTGACCATAAATCATTTAACATCACTAAATCTCATTTATTCAACAAACATCTATCAAATGTCTATGATATGCTTGCTACTATGTTAGATGCTGAGAATAGAGCTATGAACAGAGCAGTGCCTACTCTGGAAAATTTTTGAGGCTAGCTGGAAACAGACAAGAAAGCAATGATGGTACTATGTAAAATATGTTAGAGGTAGAGGTTTGCAAATAATGTAATATGAACACATAGAAAATGCACAGAAGTGGGTAGTCAGGAAATGATCTCAACAGTTCCGTAAACATTCGTTCAATGCCTACTAAGTTGCAGACCCCAACCTAGGCACAGTTGCTCAGAGGTTGAATAATACTCAGAATGTGGTTTCTAATCTCGGGTTCATAGATGAGCTGTGTGTATGCTCGTTTTTATGGAGAGTGGGCTCAGAGCTTTCTTCAGATTCCCCAGAAGGCTGATGATAAGATAAAAGGATGAGAACTATGGATCTAAGGAGAGGTAGAAATTCTAGGTAGAGACCAAACTTAAACAAGCAAGAGTTTTCCAGAAGGTGATGGGAGCTAGGGCTACTGCACTCCATTGTTCTGGTTGCTCACTGCCCAAGGGGGCTGAAAGACGGGGTTGGAAAGGCTAAAATAGAGCCAGCTTTTGGTTCGCCAAGCCTTGCATCCCAGCATGGGGGGCTTCAGTGCAATGGAGGTATCTTTTTCTATTTCTATAAAGGTACCATCTATCACCAATCTGAGCACCCACCGAACTGACTGCCCGGATGGAGAATCATTTCTAATTTGCACAAAGGTAATAATGGGTTAGTAGTGGCCTTAGCGGGGCAAAGGGCATTCCCATAACTTACAATATATTCATCATACAAAGGCACAAGAGAATATGCCAGTTCAAGGAACCCCAAGAAGCTCATGGACAAACTGAAAGCTGTTTGTAGTGAGATGGGTGAAAGACAAGGTTGAGGAAGTAGAAAGAGGCGATTATAAAGGAATTTATATGCCAAGTAAAGGAGTGTGGACTTCATTAAAGGCAATGATGAGCCATAATATTATTTTAAGCAGAATAGCAAGCATCTCACTCTCAGAGCAACATGGAGGGTAAACTGCAGAAAGGACCACAAACACAAAAACCAATGGAGTGGTCTCCCAGTAATCCAGCCCATAAATTATGAGTCCCAAAGGACAGAGAGGAAAAGACAAATCAGGAAAAATGTAGGAGACAGAAATAATAGGAGGAAAAAAACAACAGGAGGTATGACTGTATCTATATAAGATGAGTAAGAAAAGAGAGAAGAATACAAGATGACTATCATTTAAGAGCATCAGAAAGAATATATGAGTTCAGTTGTGAACTTACTGCATTTGAGATATACTTCTGGAACATCTAGAGAAATAAAGCATACGGTAAAATAGTCCTGTTTAACGACGGAGATACATTCTGAGAAACACGTCGTTAGGGATTTCGTCATTGTGCGAACATCATAGAGTACACTCACACAAATCTAGACAGTACAACCTATTACCCACCTAAGCTATACAGTACTAATCTCATGGGACCACCATCATATATGCAGTCCATGATTGACTGAAACATCATTAGGCAGCACACGACTGTATATGGTTCTGGGATTCAGGAATATGGTCTGGCCTGGAGATATGGGATATGGACTTTAGAAATCACCAGCACAAGCAATAACTAAACCCTTAAATGTGGAAACATGAGGGCTTTTACTTAAGGATAGGATGGCATAGACATAGGGATATTAGAGAAGACCAATGGATGGGACTTGAGGGAACATCATTAGTAGAAAAATCAAGTGGAGGAAAAGGATCCAGAGGAAATCCAGAGGGGTGGAACTTGAAGGACAGAGTACTTAAGAGTTATAACATTACAAATAGTTTAAATAAATTAGGAATTAAAGAGTCTCCATTGGGTTTTCCAATTAAGAGCCCCATTGGGAATCTTAGCTAGATCACTATCAGTGAAGCACTAGAGGCAGAAGTCAAACTCAGCCCACCAAGGAACAAGTAAAGGTAAGGACTCAAAGAAGGTATGTTCCTAAGCCAGCTGAGCTCAGCATAACCTGGGGAACATTCTTTAAAACAGGTTCTTTGGTTCAGGTGAATGCTAAAGAGTCAGTCCACAGACCAGCATGTGGACACCAAATGTGGTAGAGGCTTCAAGGAGTTGAGCCATGATGTTTGGGATGGAGGACTTGAAAGCAAACCAGAATAGAGAGAGGCACTTTGTTTTTAAGATGAGAGATTTGAGTATGATTATATCCAGAGAGGGGAAAAAAAAAATAAGAAAGTAACAGGAGAAAAGGAGACAACTGATGGAGCAGAAGGTTCCTGAGGAGATGAGGGGAAGAAGAGATGGTGAACACAGGTGGAAGAATCCATCGTAGCAACAAGGAAAAGCACTTTCTTATTCCTCCTGTGATGGGATGGGGGTAGGAACCACAAAGGAAGAGTAAGGAAACAGAAAAATAAAGATACTTAGGGCCTAATGGCCTTTCTTTCCTAGAAGGTGAGAGATGAGATCATATGCTGAGAATGAAAGACGAGGATAGGAAGAATGTGAAGGGAGGAAAGATCTTGGTAACTAGAGATGGGCCTCGACTGCAAAGGAAAATGCCAGGCATTGGGCATTGTTGAAGACCCACTGCAGAGGAAGCCCAGAAATCTGGTGTGGCAAAAAAAAAAGCCATGTGTGTCTTTTTTCTCCAGCAATTTCATTCATGTGGGTTTAGTGGAAATGAAATAATTGAACCAATCCCTCAATGTATAAAATAAGAATAATCCTCTCTCTGCCTTCCACACAAGAGGTTGATATAACAGAGTCAAATGAAAGAGTGTTAATGTGTTTCCTTACATTTATAATTCATTAGCTTAGGGCACCCTTATTATATGAGTGCTTACTAAGTGCTAGGCATTATACTAAGGGCTTTGCACGTATTGAATCCTTTAAGCCTACCAGTCCCATCATTATATTATTATTACACTCATTTTACAGGCAAGGAGAGTGAAACATAGAGAAGCTAACAGCCTACACTCTCACTACTACATCTGCATTTCAGAGATCTCATTCACATCCCAACATTATGGGATTAATTAACGGGATCCTACTGCATTTCAACAACTGGAGGCTTAATGACCACAGCAATTCATCCACAAACAAATGCATGATGTAGGATATTTCTGAGAAATACTGGTGTTCCTCGAAAGTTTTCAGAAATGGAAATTTTTCCTAGTTTATAAAAACAATATTGAAATAATTTCCTCCGGCCAGCCCCGTGGCTTAGTGGTTAAGCGTGTGCGCTCCACTGCTGGCGGCCCGGGTTCGGATCCCGGGTGCGCACCGACGCACCACTTCTCCGGCCATGCTGAGGCCGCGTCCCACATACAGCAACTAGAAGGATGTGCAACTATGACATACAGCTATCTACTGGGGCTTTGCGGGGGAAAAATAAAAATAAATAAAATTATAGAGAATGCTGCCTTGAGGGGCAATTTTTCAAAAAAAAGAAAAAAGAAATAATTTCCTCAATGTTGAGTTTTACCCCTAAAATTGTTCTTAAATCGTTAGCCCTTGCTACTACCTATTTCCCAGAAATAAGTAACAAATGTGATTCCTTAAAAATATGTAGGTATGCATCTCTGCGCCTAACATGCATAGCTTATTTTCTACTGGTTAGTTCCTGCTTTGCAATATAGCATTAAAACTAACTAAAGATGCTTCTCAGCATCTACACAAAACAGAGTGACCTCCAGGGCTCCAGATAACTCTATCAGCTTCATGACTTTATGGTTTAGTGGAAAGAGCAAGGAAAGTCTTTGGATGCCACTCAGATCTCTAGCTGGTTTCCTGCCCTTTCTGAGGTTATGATACCCCAAGAGTTGGGAGAATTAAAACATTTGTAAACTATATAGCACTGTATAATATTATTTCAAACCTAAGTAGATCACAGGCAGAATAAGATGAATCCAGGAGATACGGAGGGTCTTTGACATGGAATTGGAAGATTTTCATTTTTTAAGTTTGTGGGTATTATGAAAGCCTGGAAATATAAAATTATGACTTAATTCATCAATGTGATTATGATGGAAAAGGATGGTGGAGGGTTACTCCTAAGGCACTAAATTTGGGCAAAAGTCTTGCTGTGAGGATTTATGAAAACTTGTCTACTTATGCTACAAGATCCAGTGGCAAAGAAAGTACTTGCATCTGGTATGCTGCCTTTTTTTTTTTTTTTTAATGACTTTCTTTCACTCTGATGGTCTAATATTTTAGAGATATTTTCTCTGCTTTATAGATTTCCAGGAAGGGAAATTGTTATATCATTATAAAACCACACGAGTTGTATTAATTTCCTATTGCTGTAACAAATTACCACAAACTTAGTGGCTTAAAATAACAAAAATTTATTAATAATCTTACAGTTCTGGAGGTCAGAAGTCCAAAATGGGTTTCACTGGGTTAAAAATCAAGGGGTCAGCTGGGCTGCTTTCCTTCTGGAGGCTCCAGGGAGGCTCCTTCTGTTTCCTTGTCTTTTTAGCTTCTAGAGCCTCCCACATTCCTTGGCTAATGGCCCCTTCCTCCATCTTCAAAGCCAGCAATGGAAGGCTGAATCTTTCTCTTCTACCATCTCCTCATGCTCTCAATCTTCTGCCTCCCTCTTTCAACTGAAGGACCTTTGTGATTACACTGGGCCACCTGGATAACGCAAGAAACTCTCCCAATTTGAAGGTAAATTGATTAGCAATCTTAATTCCACTTGCAAATGTAATTCCCTCTGCCCTGTAACAAAACATATTCCTCGATTCTGGGGACTAGAAGGTGGGAGAAGAGGGCGAGGCATTATTCTGCCTGCTACATGAATTATAATCTATTTTTAAATCAATAAGTATCAGGGGCCAGCCTGGTGGCACAAGCGGTTAAGTGTGCGCGCTCCGCTGCGGCAGCCCAGGATGCGCCAGTTCGGATCCCGGGCATGTACCAATGCACTGCTTGGCAGGCCATGCTGTGGCAACGTCCCATATAAAGTGAAGGAAGATGGGCATGGATGTTAGCCCAGGGCCAGCCTTCCTCAGCAAAAAAAGAGGAGGATTGGCAGATGTTAGCACAGGGCTGATCTCCTCACAAAAAAAAAAAAAAAAAAATCAATAAGTATCAGACACACAATATGCCAGAAACTTCACAAAATCTTTGCCCTCTTAGCTCTCTGAGGCTTGGCTTTGAATTGTAGGTGGTAAGAGTGGGTGAGAGAGGACCTCGTTCATTTAGGGCTAAACAGCGGTGTGCTGATAAACTTAACAACCAGCTCCAGCCAGGAGGAGGAGGGGAGGCTGATTTGCAGCATTTACTGATTTCCATGGTGAAAATACTCCCACATTGACTGGTTTCAGGTTACCAACATGAAGTCAACTAGCTCACAAAAATCCTGAAAATTGAACAAGCCACTCTTATGGGGCTGTAAGAGGAGGCTCCAGTACACCCCTGGAAGAATATATCGCATCAACATATTCTAGTATAGGGAATGCAAGTCTGAGTGAAGCATCCCAGTACTTTCTCTGAATTTTCCCTATACCCATAGGATTAACCCTTCCTGGACACCACTGACACGACCAGATGCTAGAGGTGGCTGCCTTTCACACCCTTGTGCTTATTAAGGATCAAAGAACACTCCCATGTGCTAGCGGGGAATACAGTTTACTCTCCCCGCACTCAATATTACACAGATCACAGGTGACCAATCAGAATGAGACTCAGTGTTCCCTGGTGACCCCTCCCAGGAGAGGGAAAACTGGAGGGCAAGGGGGTTAAGACCAGAGGCCAAGCTAGAGGCTCTTGGGTGGCAATAGGCTGCTTGGATCCTACTTGGCTCAGAGTTCCTGGACAGCAGCCATCTGCCTGGGGAGGAGAGCAGTATTTTGCAAGCTGGCATCCCTGTGTGTGTTTGCTGTGCATTTTAAAGAGTAAGTGCTCCATAAGCACAGCCATTACTGCTTTCCTTGGCCATTTTCACACTGGCAACATGAAGTATGCCATTTCTAGATGGCTAATGTCCATTTTTCTTTTATCTGACACAAGCGACTACATAGGCTTACATTTAGCATGAAAAGCCACAGATTTATATACAACAGAAATAGCTAGGTCACGGTGGCAGTGCAGGCCAATTAGCCAGCGATATCAAGCCTGTGGAAGGACCAGGGTGGACTGCTCCTTCTCTTGAACGTAATTTACATTCAGGTTCCCCAAACTTTTATGTGCAAAAAAATCACCTGGGGGGCTTGTTAAAACACAGATTCTGGTTCAGAAGGTCTAAGGCGGGGCTCCAGATTCTGCATTTCTAACAAGTGAAGCCAATGCTGCTGGTTCAAGACCCACATTTTGAATGGGAAGAATCTACATATCAACTCTCTCCCCCAATCTCTCACTTTCAGGCAAATTATACCAATAATCATTACAGTTATCACATTAGAAAAGCCAACCCAATTAAGATTTTTGTAGTTAATGACTGCTATACTTCTAGTGTTATGGTATAACTTGGAAAGGGGAAAACGCTTTTACTCAATGTTAAAGAAAACCATTTCAGCCACTAACATTTCTGAAAAGTACATGTTATTTGACCCATGAAGAAATGAGCTATAAATGACCCACAAGCCAGCCAATTTATGGATATTAAGTGACAACTAATAAATGACTTTTAGGATAAGAGATTGCAATGCAATAATTCTTCAGGATCTGTAAGCCTCTTAATTCAGTTCTTGGTGGCGATTTGATGATTTTCTTAGTTCCACCTGAAATGCAGACAGACTACATGCTACGTACGTAAAGGGGACACCTCCTCTACCAACATAAAACTAAAGTGTTTGAAGGAGAAAATGAGGATGGTGGGGAGTGAGAAGAAAAATAGAAGAGTGGGGAATAGAGAAGCAGAAAGAGAGAAAGACAGGTTAAAAAGCACTTACTGTAATAAAAAATCTTTTCAATGAAGGTGTAATAGCTGATCAATTGGAAACGGACTGCTGAATCCGTTTGTAAGCAAACTTTGTAAACAAAGTTCCTATACTCTTTTTTTAATACCTCCAGCATTTCATTACAGTTCCTCATGTATAAAAGCAGTCTTACTGCCACCCCCAGAGCCTACATCTCTACAGATGCAGCACCTCTACCTCTTTAGATGCTCCTGGCCTTGGGAGAAGAGGAGGTGGGGCTTGTAGAATCATTTTATAGGAATAGTGCAGAGATGGGGAGGGGTCTGCCCAAGCTCACACAACACAACAGGACACCTTCCAAGAAAGACTTAGTCTGCTCCCCAGCCAGGCAGAGAGCTCTTCAGGGGAACAAAAAGACTCATACTCTTGGGTGTTCCCTAAGCCATCAGCTTTTGACTTCATTAACTCTAACTGGAAAAAAGATCTATTGCTTGGTAACTAGGTTTAAATTTTGACCAATACTCAATCTTTAAAAGAAAAGGAATGAGGGAGAGAGAGATACAGACAGCAGGAATAGGAATGCATTTCCATGACTTACACATGCAGTAGGTGTCATACTCGGTAGTCAGTATCATGAGTCAACCCCTTGCCCCAAACCTCCAACACTTAAAACCTATTACAGCTTAGGACTTTGTGGGGAATGGGAGGACGGAGAGGGAGACAGGGGTAGAACAACACTGTATCCTTCCTTCTTCTCTAGCAGATGAGCATTTTCAAGAGATTTCTTTCCCCAAGCCCCAGAACGAGTATCAAAACTAAAAACATCACTTTGAGGATTAAAATAGATCATATCACTAACAATGAAATGCAAATGCATGTTTTTTCTTTTATCAGTAAGAGAAGTATGTTCACCTATTTCACACTCACCTTGGAAAATTCAATATTTGGATATAAATATGGCGGTGTATCCCTGATGGCTGTGGTTACTAATTGCTTTGCCTTCTGGCCAAATATACAGCGACTACTTTGATTACTCGCCTGGGAGAAGAGACAGTGTGGTGACTAAGAACTCGAGCTCTGAGGCCAGTCAGCCTGGATTCAAATCCTACTTCTTCTATTTACCGCTGTGAGCCCTTGGGCAAGTTATCCACCTTCTCTGTATCAGTTTCCTCATTTGCAAACTGGGTAATAAGAATAATATATACTTAATAGGGTTGTTGTGAAGATTCAGTGAGTTAATATATGGACACTGTCTGGAAGAGAACCTGGCACATAGTAAGCCCTCAGTAAATGTTAGTGAATCATCGTCTCCACCATCTTACCTTCTCTCTCTGAATTGCCTTCATTTTTTGGATGGCAGCTTCTTCAGCTTCCTTCTTGATTCTTACAGATTCTTCTCTTTTTAGCTAAATTGTATTGAGATTATAGACAACAGAAACCAGTTACTATTTTTCAGTCTGAACCTCCGGAACACAAAATTATGATGAAAGGCAAATTACAGTATTGTTTGTGCTATACCTCGCCATGATTACAGGTTGGTACTTCAGGCTACTGAGATCACAGAGAATGGTCAGGCTCCATCTCCTGCCTACAAAATTTCTGTGTTTCTTCTTGGTCTCTGTCTCTGTCTTCCCACAGCCCCCACACCGGGTTGTGGAGGAAAAAGGGCAGATAATTTTTTCTGATTACAAAACTCATAGAGTTCATTGTAAAAAAAAAAAAAAAAAAAAAATCACTAGTATCTTAAATCTTTTTTTGTACTATTTTCACAACTGGCACGGGGTAAACAAATCTGTGTTCTTGGAACCAAAACATTCAAAACATAGTAGAGGTTAACTTAAACTAGAAAAAAAAAAATCCCTTAATCAAGGGTCTTGATGACCGACATATGGCTTGGATAAGAATTATAGATATTTATCTCTTCACTTCTCACTTTCTGATTTCTTTGATTTTGAGAGTTTCCTATTGCAATTGGTTTCAAGGTTTCTTGCTTTTGGTAAAGTCACTGTGTTATTTCAGTTAGCTGAAAGTGCTAGTACTCAAATTCCTTGCCAAAATTAAACTAAAAGAGTTGGATTCTGACCTTTTGCTGGTATTTAGATTGTATCAGTTGGAGTTGTTGTTTCTGTCTGACTTCAGCCTCTGATTGGCTTCCACCTAAGGGAAAAAAAGTCATGAAGGTGAAACATGAATATTAAGCTGAAATGTCAGCCATCAAAGACTAATTAATACATGATAAGTCCACACCATGAGTTTCTTTAACATTTTCATACCCCTGGAAATAAAGACACAACCAGTTTTCTTAATAAGACATTAAAGAATGGTAATTGCTTCAAGGGGAAACAGAGCTGGACAGAAAGCCAAGGCCGTATTCCTAAAAGAAGAGGACAATGCTACTAAGGTTTTTCAGTCGTGTAGGTATTAGAGTTTTCACTTAGATTAAAATCATACCTGAAGGCCCATGCTAAATAATAAGAAATAGTGCCTGTCTTGGAAGTTCTAGAATATTCCTGCTGCTTGAGTATGACCATTCCTTAACCTAATAAAGACGACAATCAATGATGTTTCCATTCCAAGAATCAATGATGTTTCCTTCTTCTGACTCTATTGCCCTATAATCAAGTAACAAAGCTCAGGAAACCCTTGGGGGTCTTGCCACTAGACAAGTATGCAGTTTTTATAACCCAGTTTTTAAAAGTACAATGGGAATATTCCAGTTGGAAATTGATTGTCAATCTATACTATTTATTGTTCCTTCTTTAGGTAGTCAAGAGAAAAATATGGATGTTAGGTTATTTGCCTGCTTTCTCTTAAACTAAAACAATTTGAGGTCAGAAATCCTTCCAAGTTTGACAATCATCTAAGAATTGCTGATCAAGGATTTCTCAGTGTTTATGCAAGCTTGGTGTATGTATTATAAAGATTCCTTAGAAATAATTCTCTGGTGCTCTGATCACTAAAAGTGCCAGTTCTCTGAAAGATTCACTCTCACAGAAGATGCATTAAAACAATTTGCATTCACTGTAGTTTTTATAATTGAACTGATAAAGACACCTTAGAGACTTCTTTTCTAAGTCCCAAAAGATATATAAGGCCTGTTTGGTTTGGGTCCTTCAGTCTCCATTGTGGAGGATGGTGAAATGGGAAAGAAATAGTGAGGGCTACTGAAGGTTTTATCTAATGCTACAGCCACTTTCAATGTCTCCTAGAACCATTCTAATATTTTACAGGGGAGAGGAATAGGGGAGGAGTGGAGACAGAAGAAATAGAGAAAGTCAGATGTCTAAGCATTTGCAAGTTTTGTTCAAAACTCATCTCAAAGTTTAATACATTCTAGAATTTTCTTTTCTTTTTTATTTTATTTTTTGTGTGTGTGAGGAAGATCAGCCCTGAGCTAACATCATGCCAATCCTCCTCTTTTTGCTGAGGAAGACTGGCCCTGGGCTAACATCTGTGCCTATCTTCCTCCACTTTATGTGGGAGGCCGCCACAGGATGGCCTGACAAGCGGTGCCTCGGTGCGCACCCAGGATCCAAACCCGGGCCACCAGCAGCAGAGCGCATGCACTTAACCACTACGCCACAGGGCCAGCCCCTAGAATTTTCTTTTCTAACCACCACCCCTCCCCCAGTCTCTTCCCACACACATATCTTGACCTTTCCTAGATTTGTAATATAACAGAAAGTTGCAATGAGACTCCTGCTCATAATTTTGGCTTAGGCCCCAAGACAAGAGGCACCAAGTGCTCCAAATTCCAAAGTGAGGTACCTGGCTCAGGTACCTTGCAGGAACTGCAAGGGGTAACTGAAAACCAATTTGGGGAACCTTAACTAGCAACTGCCTTCAGCCTATGAGAGGTTGATAGGTCAAAGAGAGGTAGAAATGAGAGGAAAGATGTCTTTGTGAATTCCATCTCCCCTGTGTGGGTGTTTGGAGTAGGAGGTATCATCAAATCAAGAAGAGCAAGAAAGGTTTAATGAAAATCATTGAGAGCTCAATCTGTGTCCCCAGGAGACCAAAGGATCTAGTAGAGTAGGACTTTGCCTAGAAAAGTCAGAGTCTCAAGGCACATGGCTACCATCAGTTGGCTACTCAGATGGGTCATCAAGAAGAGGTGGCTGCATGGCAAATGGCCTGTATTCCCAGAGTTCGTGGCAAGAAAGGATGCACAAGTGTGTTCTATACTCCCAATATGGGTTGTCATGAAGGAGAATGCCGGTCTAAAGCCATCTTAAAAGGACTTGCCCACGCGGGCCACCTAGAGGAACATGGAGCCCTAAAGATAGTCTACCTGCCAAGAGCCAACAGGGAAGCCAAGCACTACTAGCAGGAAAGTATGTCATCTCTACCAGGGAAATCCAGGTGAAAGATGGATGGCAGGCAAGAAGGGACTCTGAAGAACTCAACAAACCCCAGAGGGGAGAATGCACAGTAGCATACACAAAGACTTGAAGAAACCAGGGGCAGTGCACCATAGACCCTTACCTCTCTTATGTCCTCTGGGGACAGAGGAGACAACAGAGAAAAATTCAGCTATGCCCATTTCCTTTGCTAGCTTTCTACCCAAAATAGGCCTGGGCTAGAGCAGGGAAGATGCTTTCATCTCCATTAGTAAGAGAGTTTTGACGAGTACCTAGGACTGAACATTAATTACTGCAATGACACTGATTTATGCCTAGAATTAGCTGGACAACTTTATGATTTGAGAAAAACCAATAAGATCTAATTTCATCCAAAGAGCATGGAAAAAACTAGTCTTGTAGCTGGTTTGAGGAGGCCGGTTAGGAAGGACAAAGCTGTTTCCTGGTTGTACTCCTCAAATGTGGCTTATTCCCCATAAAGGTGACACTTGAGATTAACTCCTATCATGAAATACAGCGGGATGATGGTGATAATACTATTACTTTCTCTCATTAAACGATTTCCAAATTAGCTTATTTTTACCTATATCCTGGAAAAAATACTTCTTTAAAACAATTGTTTTAGTGACAGTAAGTGTCTCTGACTCTAACACATTTGCATTAACTAAATCTATAGGAACTGTGTATCCAGCCCTTTAAGTTCTCAGCTACTGCTGGAAGAGAAAAGAGAAGAAAGGCCGTGCATGATTCCCTTTAGGTGGCATCCCTGTTAAATGATTCAAATCTGGGGCAAAGGCAGCCCAGACAATTCATCACACTGGCAGCAGATGCTCCAGAAGCCCAGAGGTCTCTATCGGTAGAATGAAAACACAGGTGATGTTTCTCTTTAAACCCACCACTGGGTCCCCAGCTCACTCTCGTCTTAGTTTTGGAATTGACTCTTCATTCATTGTTTTCCCATTAGCATTGAGCTGCCATGATTAATATGCTTGTGACAGCATGTACTCCCATCCTGATGAGTGCTATGACAGGGCACATGCAGCACCCCAGGAAAGTTTTCTTCAGAGCTGATCACCTAAGAGGCTCTAAATTATTCGGCAATTAAGCCATCACTTTATTCCCACATAACTGTGGCATCATACATTTGTGACTTGCAGAAAATCAGAAACAACACTACAACTGTATATTTAAGTGTCTTGACTTTAAATGAATTCCATTCCAAGCAGCACAGCAACCCAATCGCCTATACTGTACATTCAAAGACAGGCATGTGCAAGGTGCTAACAGGATCCATGGGTGGCCCTGTCCTCCCCCATTCAGACAGCTGGTTTGCTGGCTTACCTAGCCGCCTTGGCTCCAGGTTAACTGGCTTAGCTCTGTGTTGCTCCTTCCACTTCTCCAGGTTGTCCAGCTCTTGCTTAGCAACTAAGCCAGGTGAGAAATTTCAAACCATCAATTATTAGAATGTGCAAAGGAAATTGGTCCCTTGAAAGCATAAGAAACCACCATAAGAGGGCAATTAACTACATGCGAGCATGAGTGGACAAGGTATCTAGGAAAGGAAGACACCATTAAGTCCTAACCCCTTGGGGTCACCCTGGACCCACCCCTGAGTCACTTTCTCACCAAGAATCTGCAGAGAAGTTTCAAATTTAAAAAACAACTTCTACTAACTTCTACTAACTTCTTCTACTACTACTAACTACTAACTAACTTCTAACTGAACTTCTACTAACATAAAGGAGGTTAGTTTTACCTCCCATTCTGGCATTCTTAAAACTCTATATCAAATTAATTTTAGAAGTTTCCTATACAGAATGTGTGCAAAACAAGAATATTCATGTTAATAAGAACTTTTCACACAGGTAAACATATATCCCCAGAGAATTCTAATGCCCATATTCACTTTATTGTAAATGTTCCCCAAGCTTTTACTGCAACTACAGGGAGTGAAGGCTCTGTGCCAAGAGTGGGGCAGCCCCGGCTCTGGTTCCCAGCACTTGGGACCACTAGGCAGAGCTAGCTCCCTATGGAGGCGTGTTCATTCCCCAAATATACACTCTGAGTGACAGCAGGGGGCGCCAGAGAGACACTAGTTCTGTTCTGACGCTGCATGCCCTTATCCTCCCATCAGACATTATTCAAAATGTCCACTTATAATATTTTTTAATTATTAGAGAAAAAAAAAACCTTCTGAAACATCTCAAAAATCCATACCACACTGAGGCTTAAATTCCTGTTAAGTATTTAAATCAAAAGCTTGTAAGATGCCAGAATCTTTGAGATTCTCTTGGTCAACTGCCAGCAGTGTCCATAGTCACTCTGTCCACATAGCTGTGACTGTCTTATTCTGCACTGACCCAGTTATACCACCCAGGGGGCTACCTGTCTGGTGGAGACCCTTTACAGAGGTGCTTTCCTGCCTCATGTCCATCATTAGTCACAAAATTAAATTTCCTACCAGTGATCTAATAAAGGAGAGCAGAGAATCTCAGTGCTAGCCTCACAGCTTGACTTCGGAAACAAGCCTCATAACTTCTTTGTGAACTAAATGAACTTTAGTTCTCCTTCCAACTCTAAAGTATAATGTTGTAACTTTAAATGGCAGCATTTATTTTACCGTACAACTTCAATCAAACGTATTATCTACCCACTAGGTGCAAGGAGCACAAAAATGAGCAAGATGTGGTCCCTGCCCTCAAAGAGGGTATAATCTAGAAAAGGAAGCTGAAGTACACAAAAACAGCTGAGGGTAGACTCTGATAGTTACAAAACTACAGGAGCACAGAGGCTAAAGAAAAATTCCATTAAGAAGGTATAGGACAGGGGCCAGCCCGGTGGCGCAAGCGGTTAAGTGCACGCACTCCGCTGCGGCGGCCCGGGGCTCACCGGTTCGGATCCTGGGCGCGCACCGACGCACCACTTGGCAAGCCATGCTGTGGCGGCATCCCATATAAAGTGGAGGAAGATGGGCATGGATGTTAGCCCAGGGCCAGTCTTCCTCAGCATAAAAAGAGGAGGATTGGCAGATGTTAGCACAGGGCTGATCTTCCTAACAAAAAAAAGTGATAGGACAGATCAAGAAAGGAACAAATTCTTCCATGATCTATTTCGTATATAACTTGTCTATTTCAAAAGAATTCATAGTCTTGTAAAAATATATTCAGTGAACCTAACTTTACAGGAACCAGATAGTTCTATTGGCAATAGGTGTGAAATTGTTTAAGCCCAACAGAAATCTGAGATTTACAATCATGCTATGAGTTCTGCTATTAACACAAAGAAACAAATTGAAAAGCATTAACAATTCAATAATTTTAAAAGGTATAATTAAAACTGCTAAAGTTAAAAAAGAAAAAAACTTGATAAGATCTAATGAGTCTACACATATCAGAAAATAAAAATACTGCAGACCAAAGCAGACCAACTGTATTCTATAAGAAAATGAGAAGCATTCTAAGTGTTAAATGAATAAATATACGTACTCCTTCGTATCTGATTTCTTCGGTTTTCATTTGGTGATATCACAGTGTATGCACCTCTCCTAGAATGAAGAGAAAAAAATTGCTTATTATCACGAGAAACTACTAATGCCTATAAACCATCAGACATTCTTCCTGCTAATATACTGTGTTTATGATCATCACCATCAAATAGGTACTGTGGAAGATAATCTTAAGACCCAGGTCTGTTCCAGGAGCTTACAATCTAATTGTCAAAGTAAAATAAATGCACATGGCCAAATATGGAAACAGAAAGCAGTTAATGAAGAGTGACAAGCGACAGCTTCACAGTTGGCTCTTGGCTGACTGTCTTTGTAGGGAGCCATTGTTCCTCTAGGTGGCGCTCGTGGGAAAGTCCTTTTGAAAAGGCTTTAAATTGGCATTCTCTTCCGTGTGACCCACGTTGAGAGTACAGTAAACACTCATGCATTCTTTGTTCCCACTAACGGGGAATCCAAGCCATTTGCAATGCATCAACCTCCTCTTGATGACCCATCTGAGTAGCCAATTGACCACAGTCTTGTGCTTTCGGGCTTTGACTTTTCCAGGCATGGATCCACTGGGTCCCTCATTCTCCTGGGGACACGGGTTGAGCATAATCAGGAGCTCAGAGAAGCAAGGAGTCTTCTCAATTCACGAGGGACCAGGGAAAACTTCACATAAGCAAAAATCTTCAACACAGATACCAAGAAGCTATTAAAATATTGTGAGATTTTGAGGGCAGAAACTGTGCTTGATCTGCATATACCCACCTCTGGCACAGTGCCTGGCACAAAGTAGCTGTTGATGAATGTGGGCTAAGTTGAAAGGAAATGATGCCACAGACACAGTCTGTGAGTCTGTGCTGGGGGTGGCTCTTCTTTGACATGATGCATGTGGTCCTACAAGAGCATGAATACTTCATAGAGCAAAAGCAACAGACCTCAGCATACATGGGGGCACAGTTTCAGGGGAAATGCTATGGATAAACACAATCAGCTTATAAATGTAGGTTTTTTTAAAAAAAACCCAGATACTCTTATAAGTTTCTCTCTTCAACATGGAATGCACAATTTCAAAGGACAAATTAGCAAAGATTGAACAGTAGAGGCCAAAAGTGCTGATTAACAGAAGCCATTTCTTCCTTATCTCGTTATTTTCCTAGCAGCGAGCCTTCAGCCAGCTTCAAACTGGGCTTTAATTTTAGACTTGTGAATGGGAGGTGTGCAACCACCTTTGCATGCAAATGGGACTGCTGGATGCCCAATTACCTAATGTACATCAGCAGATGTTGCTGGTGTAGCCTAGCATGCGTACAACACGATGAATACAAAATTAGGAGGCTGCCGCTGAAAATTAATCCGCTGTCCATTGCATTTTCTTTGTTCACCCTAAGAAAGATTTTTCATTCCTCAATTGCCAGTACTTTATAGGAGGTTGAGAGCTGCAATTCTGTGGGTAGCACCTGCAAATTTAAATATGATGCAATAGTGAGCCATTCTGGACAGCCTTAAAGATGAAACACTGAGATACTAGATTTAAATGCCAACCATGAAATGACTGTACAATCTTTAATGTCCACTAACACTGTGAGACCGAGCTTCTCACCATACCAGAGATTTGACTACACTGCAGATCAGTAGTTCTCAAACTTTAGCAGGCATCAGAATCACGTGGAAGGTTTGTTAAAGTGCAGAGTTTCTGATGCAGTAAGTCTGGGGTGTAGTTTGATAACTTGCATTTTTAACAAGTTCCCAAGCGATGCTAACCTTCTTGATCTGGGGACCACACTTTGAGAACCACTGCTATAGATGAATCAAGCTGTCTTAAAACATCTGGACTAAAATGAAATTTAGGGATTAATAAATCATTGATAAAGACACAGAGGGTAAATCACGTGCCAAAGATCACATGGTTAATTAAGCAACGATGCTGGGACTCAAACCCAGGACTTTTGACGTAGACCAGTGGATGTCTGCAGCTAACTTTTCAGCTCAGTGTAGAAAGCATAAAATATGACTGTCCTTAACTTTAGTCTCTTGATAGATTTCCAAACAAAATAACCTACTTAACTGAGCACCTACTATGGACTTGTCTTAGGGGCTTATGAAGAATGAGGGGAGATACCAAAAAACAGACACTTTAAAGGAGCTTATATTTTAGTTAGGAACAATTGATGAAACCACCAAAGCACACCATATGGATGTCCAAACAAATGTCCAAGTGGGATGATGTAAGTAGTCAGAGATCCAAGGTGGAGGAGAGTCACAGGGACCCTAGAGGGGTAGAACACTTCAGAGAAGAAGAATAGCATTTTGAGGCTTAAAGGATAGGATCTGAAATGGCAAAAAGTGCTTCTTCACGAGGACTTTGCTAAGGGCAGCTTCATAGAGAATTTTCCAAGTTCCACGGGTCTCTCTTATGAAAATTTTGGAAAAGGTTTGGAAAGAAAAACCAGTTTGTAAAGGATTTTATTCTACAGTATCTAACCTGATTAAATTTAAGTCTGACAACATCTTTTTTTTTTTTTAATTTAATTATTTATTTATTTTTCCCCCAAAGCCCCAGTAGATAGTTGTATGTCATAGCTGCACATCCTTCTAGTTGCTGTATGTGGGACACGGCCTCAGCATGGCCAGAAAAGCGGTGCGTCAGTGCAGGCCAGGGATCCGAACCCGGGACGCCAGCAGCGGAGCTCAAGCACTTAACCGCTAAGCCACAGGGCCGGCCCATGACAACATCTTACTAAAATCTTTAGTCTTAGGAATAGGACTGTGGTCGATTTATGGTCAATGTGTGTAGCCTACGGGTACCTAGACACAGTACAGGACCATGAAACCAGGGAAAGAATTATCTAGACTTGAAATCAGAGGCTTTTAATTGAAAGCATTTAAACATAAGCCCAGGCTGAACGACAGTGGTCCCAGTAATAAAAGTTTTATGTTAGAGAATTCCTGAGTAACCATTCAGCCAATATTTTATTGGCTGAAAATGCTAAATGAAGAAAGCATTGCCAAGTAATTGAGCTTCTATTCCTCTTACTTGCTATAGGAAAAGGAGCTTAAGTCTAAGGACCTGTTTTTCATTTTTTAATATCATGTGGCAGAGCATACTGCCTTGGTAGATACAAACATTCGTCCCTTCTCTCTTAGCTTTTCCTTGACATGAATAACAAGTATAACTTATTCATGTTTTCAGCCAATTTGTTTCCACCCACAGCAAGGGCCTCTGCTGTTTTAACCTCCATGTCTTCCCTTTCAACAGTCTGACTCGCAAAGCTGCTGATCTAGACGAGCCCAACCTACCTTTATTTAGTATTCTGGTCATTTCCTCATTAAGCAACATTCAAGCTACTGAAATAAATGTATATCTTGGAAAATGAGTTTCCTTAATTACCTCATTGAAATTTAATGAAATATCTCGATGTGTAAGATTATTTTCACCTTCCAACAGCACATATCAGTGAGACAGACTAAGAGAGAACATATGAAAGAATCGCACAAGAGAAAGAGAAAAATGTTTTTCTGCACCCCCTCAAAAAAATAAAGAAAATAAAAATATATTTAAGAAATATTTTCCTTGTGAGCTCTCTCCTGAGCTACACAACTGCTTCTCTTGTGTATATTCTTGCACAATTTTTATAAGGTCTCATCAATAAGCACTCTGAAAAAACGTTATATCGAAGTTATGAAAAATATCTTGGCTAGCTAAAAGTATTACATGAATATATCCCCTAGTGTGTACAAACTGCAGCTGATGTAATTTAAATTTCTAATTAGGAACAACACTAGTTTGACTGAAAAAGAAACATAGTCAAGAGCAAAAATTCAGAAAGAGGTAGAAGATTAAATTACAAACATTTCAAGAAGAACAGTAGACACATCAAGTCTACTGTCCTACAAAAAATTGGTTTGAGGTTTTCATGTTCAAGAAAATGTTACCCTTGGGTGGGATTGAAAAAAAGGATTTTTGGTTAATCAAAGGCACTGGATAGAGATTTATTGTCTAGATATGGCTTTCCACGTTGGTTTTTGTTATACGATCTTCAATGTAGAAATCCAAAGCTTATTGTTTTTAGCCAACATGAGTCAAAACTTTTGAGGCATTTAGGTTTCTAAAAGTTCTTTTATAAACAGACCATATTCCCAAGAAAGACAAAAAATGACAAGGTCAGGCTGAGTAAATCCTCCTTGACCCCTAAGCCTGTTACACCAACCCTGACCCAGCACTTCACATCTCTGGTGCGGAAGGGCTCCTAAATTCTCTTTGGGCTCGGAACCTGCAGAGCCCAAGACATCGTCTTCACACCAAGAGACTGACGTAAAGCTGATTAGTTCTGTAATTCACAGCTTCCGGTAGAGGGCTGAACAGTTACCTACAGGGCTGAACAGACCCAGAAGGAAAAGATAAATAAGAGATCAGGTCATCAAGGCTTTTGTTCATAGGATGCCTTTATGGAAAGTAAAAGAGGTACACACACACACATCCATCCATCCCAGGATCTCCATGCAGGGCCATGACCTAGTGAGACATGGTAAATTTATGCAAATTAGAAAAAGTGCCTCTTCTTCCAGGGCACATGGTTTGGTGTATATTTCAGCTCCAAATTACCACCTTAGCCAAGCAAGTTTGTGCAGTTACCAACTGCACAACCATAGAGGGTAGACCTGAGCAATGTCATACTTCTTCACATAAAAAACACACACACATAAAGCTATGAAAAAAGAAAGCAAGAAGGATTCACTCTAAAGATACAAAGAATACATGCAAAATACAATACTATAGAGACCCACCATCTTGGTTTTTTTTTTTTTAAGATTAATTCATTTTTTTTCTCTTTTTTTGCAGGGAAAGATTTGCCCTGAGCTAACATCTGTTGCCAATCTTCTGCCTTTTTTTTTTTTTCCTTCCCAAAGCCCCAGTGCACGGTTGTCTATTCTAGTTGTAACTCCTTCTAGTTCTTCTTTGTGAGCTGCCACCACAGCATGGCAACTGACAGACAGACAGTGTGGTTCCACGACTGGGAAATGAGCCCAAGCTGCCGAAGTGGTAAGAGTGCCAAACTTTAACTACTAGGCCATCAGCGCTGGCTCGAGACTCACCATCTTTAAGAGGCCAAAAACCAACGATGGGAGTAGAAATGGGGACCAACTGGTAGGTATACTTACAAAACGAATAAAATTGCTTCCTCAGTAAAATAACTATAAGAAATTCATATTTTCAGAACATAGAGATGTCAGGTCTGGCATTTAATTTGACCCTACTTGCAAGCTAACCTTAGCCTAACAGTTACCAGTTACTGTTTCATGGATGCTGGCAAAAGATATGAGACTCTTGAGTCAGAGACAAAGAACTTTATTACTTATGACACAGCTAAGCAGCTAAGCATCAGCATATTTATGTCTGTTCTCTCTGGCCCCAAGTCTTATGGTGGCAAAATGATGGATGCTGCACACACAGTGTGTTTGCGTCACAGCCGAGGAACACTGAGCTTGGGGAATCCACCATTTTTATAGCAGGTAGTAAGAAAGCCTGGTCTTTGTCCTGGAGAGAGTGTACCTCATCTCTCAATGTTCCCAGCTACATAACAACCCTGAGAAATAGTCCAGGTTAAAGGGTGGTTAGGTGTGTAGTCTTGGCACACCCAGCAAGACATATAAGAGTGCTAGAGGCCCAAGCAGGACTGTCTTTTCCAACAAGAGAATATTTAGGATTAACAATCTTTTTAAGAATGGCTTACAGACACCAAAATTGGCATTTGCACAAAAACCACTTATTTATCAAATGGGCTATATATTTTATTATTATTATTAATAGATTAATATCTGATTATGTCCACATGTCTTAAGCATTGCTCCTCAGAGTTATCTATAACTTAAAGGATAAAACCAGAAATGCAAGACATAAGGGATTTATATCTAAATCTCTGCATAGAATTTTTTAATCAAATTAAATTTTAAAATGAATTTAAATATGAATAGAATTTAAAAATGAAATTCATCTTTTATTTCTGATTATGAAAAAATATATGCTTATAAAAGAAAATTCAGAAAATTATTTTTAAAACATTTAAAAGTCACTCATAATCCCAACCCTCAGAGATCTCAACTACAGTTTTATTTGAGTGAACTGCAATCCAATCTGTATTCTGTACATATTATTACACAGTTGCAATGATATCTTAAGTTCGATTTTATATCCTGCTTTCACTTGTAAGTGGTTTTCCCAATTATCCATATAACAAGCTTATTATTAAATGGCTACATAGTATTTCATGACATGGACACATCAGAATATAACCAACTCAAGCATATAGTTGTTTCAATTGTTCACTATTATAAACAATCCTGCAGGATGTATAAAGTATAAAAAATAAAGCTTTGCACAGAACACTATCCAGAAGAAACACTAATAGTCCTCTAAAATCAATACTTGGAACAGCAATGTGGACGACATGTAAATTTTTCTTCCTTAGATATCCCATTTGCATTTCCAAAATCCCAAAGACAGTTTGATCATATGATTAATTTCTGCCCTTACACTTGACTTTTCTCAACTCTTAAACTAGAGGAGATGTTGGTCCTATCTAGTTATTCATTCTCACCTCCTCCTTATGAATAGCATTCCTATATTATTCAGGTTGACAGTGTGCCCGATTAAAAGACTATAGTCCCCAACCTTCTTTATAGCTAGGTATGACCACGTAATTAAGTTTGGGAAATTGAGATATGAGTGGAAGTCACTGAGAAGGATTTCTAGGAAAGCTCCTTTAGATGGAGACAGACAGGAAAAGCTTTTCTGTTGCCTTTTTCCTGGAAGGCTGAAGTGGTAGCTAGTGCTCAAGCAGCTATCTTGGTCAATTAGGCAACTTGAATATGGAAGACACGCATCAGAAATGGCAGAGGTGGCTTAGCGGTTAAGTGCGCGCACTCCGCTACTGGCGGCCCGGGTTCGGATCCCGGGCGCGCACCGACGCACCGCTTCTCTGGCCATGCTGAGGCCACATCCCACATACAGCAACTAGAAGGATGTGCAGCTATGAAATACAACTATCTACTGGGGCTTTGGGGGAAATAAATAAATAAATAAAATTATATAAAAAAAAAAAAGAAATGGCAGAGCAGAAAGAAGCAATCTGGTGCCCTGTGACTATAAAACCACCACATTAGTGGTAATCTTTTGCCAAACTGCTTAGCTTTGAACCCTAGTTCTGTTACTTCCTAACTACAACTTCAAGGAAATTACTTAGTTTTTCTATTTTTTCACCTATAAAATGAGGATAACAACATCTACCTCTTAGAGTATAGATAAGCACTTAGAACAATGCTAGGAAGTAAATGTTCTATTATGTTGCCTATTATTTGTACTATATCAGCCCTAGACTACCCACCTTCGGACTTATTTTACAGGAGAGAAACAAACAAAGCCATCAATGCTCAAGACATCTATTTGGGGATATCTATTTTATTATGTGTAATTATAATTATCATAATTATATATAACATATATATAATATGACACTTATTTTACTATGTGTAATAGAACTAGCCCTGAATCACCAGTACAGCTCCTTTTTCATGCTGTGACTGAATCCTTTTGCTGTATTTCTTCCACTATATATGTAATTTAGTTTTTCTGATTGTCTTTTTATATCCCTGGTTCTGACATTTCCCTCTAACACCTATATCCTGGTTTTTTCTTTATCCTGTGTCCCAGGAGTAATAAGGACCACCGCATGAAACAAAGTGGTATTGATAAATATCTCATCAAAGCTTAGTAAATAGTCTTCTCCTATAAAAGACAGCATGGTTCTGAGCCCTAGTTTTTCCCTTAAATTATTTATGAAGTATAATATATCTAGAGTAAACTGCACAAATCTTAAGTATACAGCTTCATGACAAACCTCCTTTTAACTTCTGCAGATTCCAAAAGAATAAAGGAAAAAAGGGAGAGGCACAATGAACTTTAGGATATTATCTAAAATTACTTTTTACCAACTTTTTATCTTCAATTTTAAGCCTACAAGCAAAATTAAAATATTCGTAGAATGAAAACCCATATATTATTTACCTATATTTACCAGTTGTTAATGTTTTGCCATATTTGCTTTTTCTCTCTCTCCTTTCCTTTATTTTACCTGAACGAGATGAAAGTAAGCAGCAAAGTCATGACACATCACCCCTAAATACTTCAACATGTTATTTCCCAGGAACAAAGACATTCTCTTACTTAAACATAATAACTGTCACACCCAAGGAAATTAAACATAATAACTATCACACTCAAGGAAATTAATATTAATATAATATTCAGTCTATATTCAAATTTCCAAACTGTTCCCGTTCTTTTAATATTCTTCCCTATCCCCCACCTCACCCTGGATCCAGTCATGGATTATACACTCCTGTTGTCTGCTATGTCTCTGTAGACTCCTGTTCTAGGACAGTTTCATTGACTTTTTTCTTCCTTTCATGACTGACACTTTTGAAAAATCCAGGTGTGATGGTTAGTTTTATGTGTCAACTTGACTGGGCTATGGGAAGCACAGATATCTGGTTAAACATTATGTCTGGGTGTGTCTGTGAAGGTGTTTCTGGAAGACAACAGCACTTGAATCAATGGAATGAGTAAAGCAGATGGCCCTCCCTAATGTGGGTAAGCATCATCCAATCCACTGAGGGCCTCAATAGAACAAAAACGCAGAGGAAGGTTGAAACCACTCTCTGCCTGACTGTTGAGCTTAGACATCAATCTTCTCCTGCCCTCAGCGCTCCTGGTTCTCAGGCCTTCAGACTCAGAGTGGAATCTAAACCACGGGCTCTCTAGCTTTCAAGACTTCAAACTATACACTGGCTTTCCTGGGTCTCCAGCTTGCAGATGACAGACCATGGGACTTCTCTGAGTCCATAATCATGTGAGCCAATACCTTATAATAAATCTCTCTCTATATATATATAAAATCTATAATGGGCCGGCCCCGTGGCTTAGTGGTTAAGTGCTCGCGCTCCGCTGCTGGCGGCCCGGGGTTCGGATCCCGGGCGCGCACCAACACGCTGCTTCTCCGGTCATGCTGAGGCCGCGTCCCACGTACAGCAACTGGAAGGATGTGCGGCTATGACATACAACTATCCACTGGGGCTTTGGGGGGAAAATAAATAAATAAATAAAATCTTTAAAAAAATAAATAAATAAATAAAATCTGTTGGTTCTGTTTCTCTGGAGAATCCGGACTAATACACTGGGTAAACTGTATTATAGAATTTATAGAATGCCTCACAATCTGGATTTGAGGAAATGATGATTTCCTCATGATTGGATATTCAGGTTAAACATTTTTGGAAAGAGTACTACACAGGAGATATTACCCAAGATTCCATTGTTAAAACAAATGTTGTTTCCTTGTACAACTAAATAATAAACCAACGTGAAAAAAAGTATCTGTCTATATGACAGAGAGCAATCACATTTTAAAATAGAGATTAGAAAAAGAACATATCTTCTCCTGCCTGTCACCTTCCATTGGCAGTAGAAATCAAAGGGCATAATAGCTCTAAGGCTTTGTACTTGGCATAAAGACTCAAAGAGCACAACCTACACTTTAAAAATAAAGATGTCTTGGGCCGGCCCCGTGGCTTAGTGGTTAAGTGCACGCGCTCTGCTACTGGAGGCCCAAGTTCGGATCCCGGGTGCACACTGACGCACCACTTCTCCAGCCATGCTGAGGCCGCGTCCCACATACAGCAACTAGAAGGATGTGCAACTATGATATACAACCATCTGCTGGGGCTTTCGGGGGAAAAAAAAAATTAAAAATAAAGATGTCTTTATATCAAATTGTTTGAAGCACTTATTTCTAAGAATCGGGATTGCAGGGGACTTTTACTTTCTAGATTATATTTGTAATGTTTGAGTTTTTGTAACAAGCAGATGTGACTTTACCTTTACAATAACGGAAAAATATTCCAAAGATTTTTAAATGAGAAAATATTTAAAATCTAGATTTCTTAAAGCAGGGACTCAGATTTTCTTACAAGATTCAGTAGCACAGGATTTCTGCTCTCATTAGTTCCATAGTAAAACAAACACTGGGCAATACTAGCCCTCGAGTTTTAATGATGGTAAATGTCTTCAGTTTTTCTACAGGACCTTAATGGATTGCCTTTTAAGTGTTCATATTTGGGGGTGCGGGGAACTACAAACATTACAGAACAAAGGAACCATCATCATTGGCTGATTCTCTGATATGGAACAAACCCTTCAAATGCAGTCTTCTCCCTTTGATGATTTTTTCTTTCCTGTTAAGCTTTTGTTTCAGATTCAAATACATTCTGAATAGATGCAATTAACCTTAACAATACGTATAACCTTACAGCACTCTGCTGACTTTGAAGTAAGTAACCTTACTGTGTAATTGAACTAAGTCTCTTTTTTTCTCTTTTCTGCTATGCTTCTACTGATTATTATAGGTATTATGTGTTCTCAAGCTTTCATCAGCCTGTTGATTTATTGTTTCACTGTTTCAGCTGTCAAAGACTTTGAGAAATGCCCACTCATTTTTAATATTGTATTTGAACAAAAATGATTGCTCCCCGAGACTTGGCAGACTGCAAATGCATATCATACAGAGGAGTGGAATCTAGTGCAGAAAAGGTGGAAATTCATTCTAAACAGGACCATAATTTCTACCCTCCTGTATAAACAGGAAGGTAAATTTGACCTAATCAATCCAAAATGTCTTTTCTTGCCATCCACTCCAACAATCTCTTCTGCCACGCATAGAACTATGATTTTCACACTGTAGGTGGTAACCCACTAATAGGTCATGAAATCAATTTAATGGATTTCTTTTTAATGAACAAGAATAGAAAGTGTCAGAGTGCATTACACATAGTAAGAGTGAGAACTGTTCCATGAAATTTTTTTCAGTTATATATAAACTCATACACACCCACACATGTTCTAGGTCATGAATGTCAAATGAATTGCTTACTCTAGGCTATGGTCAGAAGTCTGAAAAATCACTGGAAGACAGTATGTTGTTCAGGATGCTCAGAAACAGTGACAGTGAGATAATTGCTCTAATGCAAGCCCACCAAGCTGTCATTTCTGAAAAGCAACAGAGAAAAGAGGATCCCCACAGAAACTTTGCTCTTTCAAACTACTTCTCTATCCAAACCATTTTAAAGCTTTAAATAAATGTCACATTACTGTGTCTATAGTACCATGCTCGTTAGCCTATAGAATTTCTATCTTCTTGATGTGAAATTGATGCCGGCCCTGATATCAGTTCCCCTACATTAAACCCAGCATATATGAGGTTAAAACCAAAAGCACTCATCATCTTACCCTGCTTCTCTAAATTACATTCATATGTAAATATTGATTTTTTAAACCTTTGTATCCCTGAACTTCACAAGGCAGATGCAAGTTACAAATTGTTAAAAGCCCAGGGGGCCTCAAGCTGGGCTCACACTGAAGTTTTGGCTAATTACCAGTTCTTGAAGTTTGTTACAGGGACACTGATATCAAGAAGCTAAAGCTTCTCAGACCTCAACTCCTTGGCTTCCTGGGGCCAGAATCCACCATCCACCACAGAGATGGTTGAAGGACACCCACCTGCGATTCCCTTATCTCACCATCCTCCTCCCTGCCAGCAGCCTCACAAGGCCAAATGCAGGCTGATGGGAAAGTGCTGACCAGCAAGGCCACAGGCTCCCCCTCCCTACAAGCAGCTGCATTCCTCACAACCTTTAAAACCCCTTGCCTCCCATCCTTCTGGGAGACAGGACAAATTTGAGAGCTCTCATCTCCCGGCTGACATCACCCAAAATAAAAACTTTCCTTGCCATAAG
The DNA here is from genome assembly GCF_020826845.1 of Diceros bicornis minor. Classification (NCBI taxonomy): domain Eukaryota; kingdom Metazoa; phylum Chordata; class Mammalia; order Perissodactyla; family Rhinocerotidae; genus Diceros; species Diceros bicornis. The sequence continues at coordinate 33,566,667 of NC_080748.1, read as the reverse complement.
CCTGGCGTTCCAGTTTTGTTTGGCCCCTCGTGTGTGGCGGGTAAAGAACCTGGGTATGGGTCTGGTAACAAAAATAGGACAATTGATAGGAAATTAGCTAGCTGCACTGTCACTCGCTCCTCCTGCTCCACATCATGTTCAGAATTCAGACTTTGGTAGACAGACTCAGGTTTTGTCACCGACTAATTGCCCCGAGGAACTCAAGGGAGGTTTCGGAAGCATTTAACTATTCCTCCAAATTGTTTTTTCTTTTTTGTTATGTTAAGAGATGCAATCACCAACCACCCTGAACCAAACCAAACCCCACCGCAAGAGCAACGCCTGCGGAGACGGGCCTAAAAGTGCCCAAGAGATGACCTTTGCCGTTTTTAATGCTAAGATCTCCACCCCAGGACGAACTTAGGCCTTATTACCATAACACGCGATGTACGTGGAAGCATGTTCTCCAACAGAGCCTGTGCAAGTGATACCCACCTCTCCCTTTTGAATATTCGTTTCCCCATCCAAAATAAAAGGCCCCTGCTGTCCCGTGCTCGGGGAGCCATGGCTTTGTGGAATGATTTCCCCATGGGCTCCTTATTTGGCAAATGTGTGACAACTACTTCTGGCACCGGCTCTGATTGCAACTCACCAAGAAGCAGACGCATTTTGGTTCGGTAACAGTTTGAGTGCTGGTTCTATGACTAAAAACAGCCATGAGACCTTGGGAAATCATTTAATCTCTCAGTTTCTTCAACTGTAAAGTGGCAAAGTGTTTTTTGAGAAGAGAAAAATGAATTATATGACATGCGTAGCGCAAGGTCCAGCACATGATTAAGAGTTTGAGGTGTTGATTGTTATTTTGGTTTTACTCTCTTGGGGTACCCAGTTTAATTATTCTAGGTCACAACTAATTTACTTTGTGCTGCCATAGTACTGCAATGCTTTGTCACATTTCTCATTTCAAAAATAAGTCAGATGGGGCCAGCCCGGTGGCATAGTAGTTAAGTGCACGTGCTCCGCTTCAGCGGCCCGGGGTTCACAGGTTTGGATCCCAGGCATGCACCGACACACCGTTTGTCAAGTCATGCTGTGGCGACGTCCCACATAAAGCAGAGGAAGATGGGCACAGATGTTAGCTCAGGGCCAATCTTCCTCAGCAAAAAGAGGAGGACTGGCGACAGATGTTAGCTCAGGGCTGATCTTCCTCACAAAAAAAAAATAAGTCAGATAGGCAGAGCACTACTAATTAGTTTGGTAGTAGAATCTGGTAATCATTGAGATACCTACCTAGCTCATTGAGCTATATAATTATCATTAAGAGTTAAACACTACCTGTTGTTTTACAAACTTTCTGAACCCTTATGAGCCTTTCGCCTAGAGAGTGTTAAATAGTCCCCTAATGAATAGCCATCTATATGGAGCCATCAAGAAGATTACTCATTAGAATCAATCATAGATTTTCTCTTCTCATGTACTATTATTTCATCGCACTAAAAGGAACTTTGGCATTATTCAGCTCTCCATCTCCAGGGAGGAGAAATATCCTGATACTTTCCTGTCATTTAACATCTACAGGCAAAAACTGGGTCGGCCCCGTGGCTTAGCGGTTAAGTGCACGCGCTCTGATGCTGGCGGCCTGGGTTCGGATCCCAGGCGCGCACCGACGCACCACTTCTCCAGCCATGCTGAGGCCGAGTCCCACATACAGCAACTAGAAGGGTGTGCAACTATGACGTACAACTATCTACTGGGGCTTTGGGGGGATAAATAAATAAATAAACTTTAAAAAAAAAAATTAAAAAAAAAAATACAGGCAAAAGCTTATTTTCTCACAGTCATACGAAGAGACAGAAGAGAAATCTGGGGCATTGCAGTGAAGAAAAAATAGTGAAAGCAGTTCTTATGGGCTCTTATAGTTTGTAAAAACTTGCACTTAATTTAAGAATATTTTATGTGGCTAGTTCAGATTCAAATGAGGTGAGTCAAGAATGACTTAAAATGTTTTTGATCGTCTGTTTTAGACATAAGAAATTATACTTCAGGATTCAGAATATATAACAATTATTAAATATTGATGTTTATAAAAATTGAATATTATAACTTAACGGCTATGTTATCATATATCTCACCTTATATCCCATCTTACATTTATAAAATGTTTAATACTAATGTAACATAGTGCTCTTTAACGGGAAAAGAGAAAAATCAGGGATTGGCCATTAATAAGTGGTCTTACCAAGCCATCCTTTATTCTCCCTTCACTCTCCCTTGAGAGTTTGAGAATGAAGGGAAGGGAAAGTATCAGGTACCAGGGTTATTTCCCCAGAGTACAGCAAGCTGGGAAAAGTATCAAAGTTAGAATAAGGAAACTAGGGAATGTCCCCTGAGCCCCAAGGGAGGAAATAAGAAAAAGGAGTGGGTTTCCCCAGTTCACATATACAGCACTCCAACAGACATAGTGTCTAAGCTGTTGTGCTCAGAAGTGTGGTGTATCTTAAAGGCTGTGTCAGTTTGGATCCTCTGAGAAGCAGACATCAAGATGGGATTAGACAGGCAAGAGATTTATTGGGAGGAATGTCTGTGAATAACAAAAGGTGAGTGAGCAGGAGTAGGCAGGGAAAGCCTTGAGAACATGAGCAGGTCTGATACCCATGAAAAGAGAAAGGGAAGGAGGATTGAGTAGGAAGATCCTCAGACTGCCATGCAGTTCTGAGAAAATCTCAGATAGGTCAAAGGGGAGTCATCTGGCAAATGTTACCCAATAAAGGAGTCCCTCACAGGCCAGGAATGGGCTGGCACTAGTACCCTGGAATGCTCAGACACTGGCTGGGAGAGTGCAGAATAAGTATGCTCTCAGAGCAAAGGGTGTAATGGATCCAACAGGGTGGCAGCTGAGGCTGGCAGCTGACTATGCTCCCCACAGTAAGTTCTTTCGAAGGAGGTATGAATAGAAGCTTCCCTGGTTGCCACAGAGGCTACTTAAACTTCTGTGGTATAATAAAAACATTTAGTTTTTGTCTCTGGTTCCCGGTACAGAGCTCCTAAAATCCTTGGAAATCCAAGTAATAAGAGTATGATAATATGCTAATGAGATGACTCCTGGTGGGGGCTTCTAGATAGCCTCAGGATGGAGCTATATACCAGAAAAACCCACCATGTGATTAGAGGGTTAGAACCTTCCGATCCACTCCACCCCCAACCTCTGGGGGCGAGAGAGGGCCTGGAGATTGAGTTCAATCACTAAAAGCCAATAATTTAATAAATTATGCCTAGGTAATGAAGCCTAAATAAAAATTCTTGAACAACAAGGTTTGGGGAGCTTCCAGATTGGTGAACACATCAAGATGTTGGGAGGGTGACCCACCCACAGAGGGTATGGAAGCTCCATGCAACACCCCCATATCTTGCCTTCTGTCTCTCTTCCATTCGGCTGTTCTTGAGTTGTATTCTTTATAATAAAACTGCAATTGTAAGTGTGGTTCCCACTAGTTCTGTGAGTCATTCTAGCGAATTATCAAACCTAGGGGTGGGGAAAGTTGTAGGAACTCGCAATTTTGTAGTCAGCTGGGCAGAAACGTGGGTAGCCTGGGGATCCCATTCATGGCTTGCTCCTAAAGTGGGGGCAGACTTGTGGGACTGAGCCCTTAACTTGCGGCGTCTGTGCTAACTCTGAGCAGTTAGTGTCAGAAGTGAATTGAAGTGTAGTCAGTTGGCATTGGAACGATGTATTTGTCAGGGAAAAAAAACCCCACACAACTCCTAATTATCCTGTGGACTGCAGCTCAAACATCACCTCTTGGGAACACCTTTCCTGCTCCCAAGACTAGCTCATGCCCTAGCTTTCTCTTATAGAGCATATAAAGAGTTATTCATGCAATTATTTGATAATATCTACTCCATCAATTAGAATATAAGCTTCATAAGGCTTTGTCTTTTGTTGAGTACAAGTCATGCTTTGCTTAACGACAGGGATACGTTCTGAGAAATGCAGTGTTAGGTGATTTCGTCGTTGTGTGAACATCAGAGAGTATACTTACACAAACCTAGGTGGTATAGCCTACTACACATCTAGACTATCTGGTACTAATCTTATGGGACCACCGTCGTATGTGCGGTCCATTGTTGATCAAAATGTTGTTATGTGGCACATGACTGTAGTAGTCATTTGTTCCTATATTTTTAATTAAATATCCAGAGCTAGAGAGCCTCTCTTATTATAGGATTGTTGTGAGGATTGAAAGAGTTAATATACATAATGCACTTTCACATATTAAGCACTACCTAAGCACTTGCTATTATTATTGCTCATCTTTAAGTCTCTACAGTTCTCACAGTATAAACCAGGCCACAAATATGTTAAGGTAAACTGAGTTTCTACATAAATTACGCTAAAGTTAACTGCATAGTAAAATTCCATATTATGGGTTCATTTTCAGAATATCTTTTTATTTCCTTCAAACAGCATCAAGCTAAAGGACTACTGCCAGTTATAGACAAGTATCTGAATGAAGTGAACCCTGTATTGCTATCACAGGCAACAGCCTATTGCCCAGAACTGGGTAAAGTGAGGTAAAAATCCCTTCCAGGAAAACCCACGCCTTAGTCTTATATTTATCTGGAGACAATGTAAGTGAGTGTAAGATGTTTACAAACAAGCAAAATATTGAAAGAGGAGGGTAAAGGATTACTTTAGATTCTAAGTTTGTGTGAGCTTTTTTCTCCTTCAACCTATATATAAATAATTGGGAAAGCCAATATGAATTAGTAAATACTTGTAATTACTTAAATCCAAATATAGTCAAGAACTCAGCCTTGCCTTAGAGTCTATTACAGGTCTTCAGGAACCATTTTAAGAGATTGCCTTAAAATCTCTTTATTTATATGTAAGTGCATGCTTTAGATCAGTGTGTTTTCACAAGGCACAAACACTCCACTTCAGGGCAGCACTTGGTCAAGAAACATTTGTTAAATGAATTCAAGGATATCAGTACCCAACATTTCCTGGATGTTTGCTTTCTGCCAGTCATGAAGTTCTGTTTTATGCACGCACACAAGCACATACATATACTAAAAAAATAACCCTGAGAGGTTGGTATTATCTCACTCTAAGTAATGAGGAAACTGAGGCATAAAGCAACAAAGCGCCTTGCTGAAGTTCAGAGCACAAGTAACGGCAGAATCAGAACTCGAACTCCAGTCTGCCTGGCATCAAAGCCCATGCTCCTATGCCCGCCCTGGGGCTTCCCTAATGAATAAGTGGAAAGATGCACACAAAACAGTCAAATTTCAACACTTTATCATATAAATAAGCTCAAATTGAGAGTGAATAAATGAAGCTTCACTATTAGGCACTTAACTTTATCCTTCCTTTTTTTAAAATTTTCCAACAGAAAGTGCTTCTACTTTCTCTCCAAAAAAAGTAATAATAATAAAATCTTCTTAATGGCTTTTTTTTGGGTTGTTTATTTTACTGAGATGTTACTTGCCATTCAAGTAAAATGTTCCTCGGTTTCCCACTTCCATTAAAGGAGACAAGTGAGAATAAACAGTAGATGTGAGTGAGTGACTAATGGAGATGTAAGTAGAATCTAGAGTAGTCCAAACAGGATCTTAGACGTTAAACATCTGAAAAGGGAATGTATCTTATAACACTCTGCTTATTGCAACTGGGTTACATGAAAAAAAAAAGAAGAAGAGTTCTGTGAAAGACAACTGAACTCGCCCATGTATTCTCTAATGATCTATTGGCAAATCTTAGAAATCACAAAATAGTATGCAGTGAGGTCTTCAGGTACGGAGACCTGGATAATTGATTAGAAAACAGCCCTTTCTAAGCAGTGTGGTCCAGAAAGATTCTGAGGTAATTTACCATCAAAAAGAAAACAGATGGATGCAAGTGCTAATGTTAATGAGATGATATGAGCTTTCAAATAAATGATTATATCTAAGTAGATACTTTCTAATAGAAAAAAAGGCACGTAGATGGTGTTTACCATCAACATGAAACTATATGTCCATGACCTGTTACATTAAATGCTACAGCTTACGGAGACGTAGGTTACTTGAAATTAATGAGCTTCTATTGTGCCAAGATACCTCTTATTCTGAGGACAGAAATGCAGCAATCTCTAATTGAAATCTCCCAGATCATCCACTCCATCTAAGGGTAACCCTAAGCTGAATAATATTAAAAATCTGGTACTTAAGAATTCTTTCTAAAGTTAAGGGAAGAAAGAAAATCTGTTTATTGGTCATAAGTTTATATATTGTTCCTTAGCAACCAGCATTTGTCTTTCATGTGACTAGAAGTTGATGAAACGGGGGAACCAAAAATAAAACCATTTGGACAGTTGCAATTCACAGAGGCAGCACTTCAAAAGCAGTAATGTCTGTACAAACCATACTGTTGAGTTAAAGCAGCTCATTCTGTAGGGCGGAAAGAGAAGATCACTGACACTTTGCATAATAAATATTTCTGGGATACTAACTGCAGTCCCTGAACCAAAGACCAAGAATAAATGCTGCCTCTCTGTTCTGTGTAGTGCACTTATCAACTCCAGCAACAAGAAACATTCAGTCTCTCACTCCTCACTCGCTCAGTCCCACCCCTCTGGTCCTCAGAGGCTAGCTGATCTGGGAGTTTTGCTGGGATGCAAGCTGTTCCTAGAGGCAGTATTTGCATCTACGCCTTACCACGTTTCCCTTTCCCCTTCCCTTTCCCCCGCAGTAGATGTGAAGATGCCATTTAGGGCACCAATTTTTTTAAACCAGGAAGGAAAACATTATCTTCACACCAGTTAGAGTATGAGTTCTGGAGATACCTAGAAAATTACGAAGAGGCCCAGGCAGTTTCTATACACCCATATCTTTCAATTCCGTAGCCAGTCACCAGATTCAGGAAAGCGGTGGTCATGAAAGTAATGGGCACTCAGATATTTAGTAAAGGACCGCAGACTGGCAAACTCAATTTGTAAGTGTGCTTTTGTTTAGGCAAAGGAGCCTTCTTTCTCTCAAAAACCCTGTCATTGGGCCCCTGTGGTTTCAAACTCCAGTGATCAAGAAGGAGCCTGTGAGAATATCTGGGGCCTGAGCTCCGGCCCCCAAGGCAGGTTGTGAAATACTTACAAGCTCTGGCTCGCGTGCTCCCGGCTCTCCCGCGAAGGGCCCTCAGGGGACGCCTCCAACCCCTGCCTGTGGCCTTGCGAGGAGTCCTGCTCCTGGCGCCACTCCGGGGGGGCCCGGGCCGGGCGGGAGGCGGCGGAGGCGCCCTGTCCAGAGCCCACCACCCTACTGCGGGTGTACATGGTTCAGAGCCCCGGATCCCGGGCCGCCGCCGCTGCAGGAGGGATGCGGGCTGGGACGCTGAGCGAGTCTCGAGATGCGATTCCGAAGAGCAGGGGCAGCGGTTTCAACAGCTGAGTTTCGATTTCTCGCTCCCAGTGGCAGGCTGAGACCGCCCGGGGAACTTCCCCCTTCAGTTCCACTCAGGCGCCCTCTGACCTTAGCGCAGGTAGCAGCGCCCGCCCCGCCCGGGAAGTTGAGCCGGCTTGTGGGGCTGCAGGTGAGTCGGTTTAAGGTCTCCCAACCACCTTAGAGGATAATCAAGATAACTATGATCAGCCACGGACACCTTGTGAGCGAGTAGCCGCAAGGTGAGTGGAATCCAGAAAGATACTTTACGGACTGTTTAACAGGTGACCCTAATGTGAGGTTACTGCTGGATATTTGATACTGTGAACAATATATTCACAATATATAAAATATATTCAGACGCCAGAGATGAGGTCAATAATTAAAATCATCTAAACAAAATTTTGCCTTTTATCAGAAATGAACAGTTTGGTTGTGCAAATACTTTCAAGTTAAAGGAAATGGAAAGTGAAATTAAAAGCAAAAGAAAAGTGAAACTGGAGAAGCAAGCTAAGGGGTAGGCAGAGAAGATCCTCCAGGCAGCCTTGCTAAGTACATTCAAGAAATATTGATTAAATACCTGCTCTGTGCAAGACGGTGTGCAATGATTCAACTATAGTGTGAATGTGGATTTGCAAGATTCTGTATCTGTAGGCGTGGGAGTGAGTCTTGACATCCATGTATATTCAGAAGCTCCCGGATGATTCTGATGTGTGCTGAGTTGATCACCACTGTCATAATGCTGGCTATACAAAGATGAGAGAAGGCTCTTGCCTCACATAAGCTGTATTCTAGGAGACAGGTAAACTCTAATGCCACCACGGATAAGTGAAATAACAGAGGATGTGTAAGGCTAGCGGATGCTCAGGGAAACTAGGATTAGCCCTGTGAGTAATTCAAGGAAAAAAGGACATTTGAGAATGAGCCATGAAACACATAGGAGTTCACGAAGAAGAAGCAGACTCAATGGCACAGACTTGTGGCTTAAAATGACAAGGTGTGTTGGGGCAGGCCCCGTGGTGTAGTGGTTAAGTTTGTGCCTCCACTTTGGTGGCCTGGGGTTGGCAGGTTCAGATCCCAGGCGGGCACCTACACACAGCTTATCAAGCCATGCTGTGGCAGACGTCCCACATATAGAGTAGAGGAAGAATGGGCACGGATGTTAGCCCAGGGCCAATCTTTCTCAGCAAAAAGAGGAGGATTGGCAACAGATGTTAGCTCAGGGCTAATCTTCCTCACCAAAAAAAAAAAAAAAGAAAGAAAAAATTGACAAGGTGTGTACCTAACTCCAGATGGGGTGGTATGGCTGGAGCACCCCTGCCTCTGGTCAGCGAGCCACTTAGGAGCTGGATTGTCCTGCTTCTATTATCAGTGCTTAGACCAGAAAGACAAACACATGTTTGTTAGCTAATGGAAGAATGAAATTGAAGGGTGGGCAGTGCGTGGGGTAGGACAGGAAGGGAGAAGGTAGTGGCAACAGACTTGGTAGGGGAAAAAGTCAGGGTTTCTAGGCCACTCTACAGCATTAGAACTCTATCAAGTAGGTCAGATGTTCTCAAACTTCAGCAGGCATCAGAACCACCTGGAGGGTGTGTTGAAACAGACTTCTGGGCCCTAACTTTCCAGTTTCTGATTCAGTAGTCTGGGGTGGGACCCAAGGATTTGCATTTCTAACAAGTTTCCAGGTGATACTGATGCTGCTGGTCCCAGGACCACCTTTTGAGAGTACTGCTACTGTAGGCAATGTGGAAGGCACAGAAGGTTTTTCAATAGGGCAGTTGTGTAATAATATCTGTTTGAGAAAGCTAGCTCTGCTAGCAATGTGAGAGGGAGATTGAAAAATGAAGAGACTAAAATGTGGGAGATAAATTAAAAACCTGGTTATTATAATCTAGGTAAGAAATACAGGGCTGAGCTAAAACAATAGCATGGGAAATAGAAAGCAAGGGGCAAAATGAAGACTTTCCAAATAAAAGATTAACATAGGTACATAAAAGACTAGATGCAAGGAAGATCTGACCACCAGAGGCCCAGAGAGAAGGGGAGACAGTTTTTACAGTGCTTTGAAACCCAGCTCTGCCACATAGTAGCCACATGACTGAGGACAAGTCTTTTAATTCCTCAAAGGCCCAGTTTCCACTTCCAGATGATGTGGAATAAAGTACAACACTTACCTTTTGGGGTAGTGTGAGGAATAGAGATAATCCATGTCAGCGGTTCTCAAATGGAGTTGATTTTGCCTCCAGCAGGCATTTGGCAATGCCTGGAGACACTTTTTATCGTGAAGCCTAGAAGGGGGTGGTAGGTGGGGCTACTGGCATCTAGTGAATAGAGGCCAGGGATGCTGCTAAACACCCTACAGTGCACAGGACAGACCCCACAACAGAGAATCATCCTGCCCCAAACCTAGTAGTGCTGAGGTTGAAAAATCCTGATCTATATAATATGCCTTGCTTTGCCTTAGTAATTTAACGGTTGCTGAGTTTAAGATTGTAGCTTTGTGAATGGGTAAGTGGCAAAACCATTAACCATTAACCAGGAGGAGGGATAGGTTTTGGGGGAAGGTGAAAGCGTTTGATTAGGGAGCTGTTGGCTTGGAGGTGAGAATTGCAAAAAGTGGATCAGAGTGATCGTTGTGGAGGCCATCTTCTTCAAAATCTTTTCTGCTGGAAAATACCACTGGAACTTTCGTTTCAGAGGAGAAAGTAATTGTCTTGGTGGTTGGATTAAATTCAAAATTTGAGTAAGGGAAAACCCAAATTAGGGGAAAACCTGTTCTCTTAAAGGAGCTAGTAATATAATACTGACTTTAGGAATTACACTTAGTTGACCATATTTATTTTACAACCCAACCTTATAACACACCAAAGTTTCAAACATGAGATAGAAATAGAGGATAAGAAGCAAAATCTAAATTGGGTACTTTGTTCACTTCTCATTTTGCTACATTCTCAAAGTGTTAAAAAAAATGTGAATATGATTTATTGTTGCAGTAGACATCTACATGCTCCTTCAGGTTGCTCAAGAGTAGGTTATCTACTTGCGTATCACACATTCTCTCACCTTGTGCATGTGCATTTGTGTGAGAATCTGGGCTGGCCTTTCACCGGGGTTGTTCTGGGGCATGTGCCTCTGCAGCAATGGCTGGTGGAGAGAAGCAGGGTGAGTAGGGAAGGTTCTGGATCCCCATCTCTGCTTCAACAAGAGTACTTTAGGGCCGGCCCCGTGGGTTAGCGCTTGGGTGCGCGCACTCCGCTGCTGGCGGCCTGGGTTCGGGTCCCGGGCACATGCTGACACACCGCTTCTCCGGCCATGCTGGGGCCGCGTCCCACATGCAGCAACTAGAAGGATGTGCAGCTATGACATACAGCTATCTACTGGGGCTTTGGGGGAAAAATAAATAAATAAAATTAAAAAAAAAAAAAAGAGTACTTTAACCTTATCTCTTCCATACATTGGACTGCTGCCTGATTTTGTTTGAAGCAAGAGTTCCATGACTTAAAAAGTTTGAAGAACCGCTGTACCAGACAATTACTGATATGTTTTAAGGGACATGGAGAACACTTGTAATCTAGTGAAATTGTCAAATTGTCTGAAATTTGGCCAATTAGAGATTCATTTAGGAAATAGTTTTCTTTTAAAATATAACTGCCTCTGGAAAAGAATCATTTATTCATTCCTTTAGGTAAAGGAGTTTAATCTAAATGAAGACATTTTGGTTGGGGAAGAGGGAAGCTGAGTGAAAAGAAAAGGAGGATTCAAAAAGATGTGCAAAGGAAAATGTTGTAAAATGAGACATGGATGGGAAATGGCAATTTGGGACTACAATGAGCAATTTTAGCTAGCCCAGTGAGCTAAGATAAGATTAAATCAAAAAGAACCTTCACCAATTTGGTGTAATGCTAACACGTCCAAGTGTGTCTTTATCTTCGAAAGAAATAAATGGAAATATATATCTGATTTTTAAATTAGTTGCCTTACATTACTCCTTCATTAGTGTGAATGAATATAGATAGATAGAGATACATGGACTCTTAGCTGTTTCTCATCATAAAGTGTCTCAATGAAAATCTTAGTCTCTGAAAATTCTAAAAAGTCATGCTTCCTTAAATTTGATTCTGCAGTGGGCAGTTAGATTGATCCAATAGATTTTGTCCAGCAGTTATTTTAAAGCTTTTATTTTTCTCTTTTAACAAAGGAGCTATGTAATACTCACCTAATACTTGGCATCTCCTCATTTTAAGTATGTTTGTGTATGTGTGTGTGAGCATATTTATATTGTGACAATTTCATATTATTTAGAAATTCCTCAAATTTATACCATAAAATCGTGGAATGCAACAATTATAAGTCACCTTAAGTTCATGCAAGAAATATTTAATGAATGATAAGTATGTACCACTCACTCTGTCAGACCCCAGAGCTACAGTGGGGAACAGACAGAACCTTGTCATTCCGGCTCCATGTTGAAGATCATCTAGCCAACTCATTTTAGACACAAGGGAACAGAAACTTAGAGAAGTCAAATGGCTTGCCAGCGCTATGTAACAAATTAGTGGCAGAACAAGAACTTAAATTTAGGTCTTCTGAGCGCAAAACTAGCTTTTAACATTTTTGAAGATGATTGTGACAAAATATATATTTTGACAAAATTCAGAATTTGGAATGCTTTTCATTATTATGATTTTCCCAGTGAGCAGCTATGTATTATTTTCCAAAACAGTTACGTCAAGTTTCTAAACCTATTGATGAAAAACGTTAACATTGATAAAAACCTTAACAGTCCAGGGGGCTGGCCCCGTGGCGTAGTGGTTAAGTGCACGCGCTCCACTGCTGGCGGCCCAGGTTCGGATCCTGGGCGCGCACCGAGGCACCACTTGTCAGGCCACACTATGGTGGCATCCCATATAAAGTAGAGGAAGATAGGCACAGATGTTAGCCCAGGGTCAGTCTTCCTCAGCAAAAAGAGGAGGATCAGCATGGATGTTAGCTCAGGGCTGATCTTCCTCACACACACACACAAAAAAAACCTTAACACTCCAATATTCATCCCTATAATTACATAATCAAATGATCTATACAATGACAGTCCTTTACATAACTTGTCAAATTTCGATGAATAGCAAACATGCTAAATTTGGGTTAAACCCTTTTCTTTAGCAGTGTTAAAATAGTGAACTTTATAGTATAGCACAAAGAATTCTACTTAAGAATGGAAAAACATACGTTTGTTCCATTTTTCTTTTTTTTTTTTTGTGAGGAAGATCAGCCCTGAGCTAACATCCATGCTAATCCTCCTCTTTTTGCTGAGGAAGACCGGCTCTGAGCTAAAATCTATTGCCAATCCTCCTCCTTTTTTTTCCCCAAAGCCCCAGCAGATAGTTGTATGTCATAGTTGCACATCCTTCTAGTTGCTGTATGTGGGACGCGGCCTCAGCATGGCCGGAGAAGCGGTGCGTCGGTGCGCGCCCGGGATCCGAACCCGGGCCGCCAGTAGCGGAGCGCGCACTTAACCGCTAAGCCGCGGGGCCGGCCCTGTTCCATTTTTCTGATGACAATATGTACTGTCACTTGGGGAAATGAAGAATGTAGAAATGTGCTTTCAATGGTATTTCCTACTCTGTGGAAGGTGGCTGGATTTCTTTGTTTGTAAATTCAAATCTGAGGAATAGATAGTTGCTTCCATCCCTGGGTTGTAATGCTGTGTAGTAGCTGTCACAAGACCTCTGCTGACTACAGGGATGAAAGGAATTTCCCTTAACTTTGAGGAAACTTCTAAAGACTCTCAGTGGCAAGGGAGAGAGATCCCCTAAACGATTTCTTTAGCTGTGCTAACTGCATCAAACAGAAACTCTCCACAGCACTACCCATTTTTTATCCAATCACTGTGCCTTTTCCAAAAATGCCCCTATTAGGGAGCTCCTAACTGTTCTGATGTTTTAACTGTAAGGCAACTCATTTGTGAGCGTTATGGGTCCTTTGTAAATATCACTAGGTACATAATAGGATGTGTGGTGCAGGGGAAAAAGGCAGGAGACATGACCTGGCAGAGCCATTTGAGGGTTTTGTGACTTCAGGCAACCACTGAAACTCTCTGAGCTTTGGTTCCTTCATTTGTAAGATGGAAATATTAATCATAATAACACCACCTCTCCAAACTATCTTTAGGAGTTTGTGAGAGCCAAATGAGATAACATATGTCAAGGTTCATGAATTGTACCTTGATGTCGTATAAATGGAAGATATATATATTTTTTGAACTGTCAATGCAAGAGTTTTATATATGTTTTCTAATAATACTTAAATTTGTCCTCAAAGAGTTCTTAACTTCAATTCCAACAGCTCTCAGCTTTCAATTGCTAAAACATTACAGAGTTATATCCTTAGTGTGTTTTATCTTGAAATCCCTTTCAGAATGGAAATAAAGCGGTATAAATAGTTTTACCTACAACATATAAATGCCTGGCACAGAAGTACAGTCCCCAGTGAAGTTGGAACTCTGCTGGCATAACTGGAAGGCACTAAGCACTCCATAGACGTTTTGTGACACTGTTCCATCCCTAATATCTTCTGGAAGCTGACAAGAGTTCCATTTCCATGGATAAAACCCAGGTTCTTCTATTTGATTTGACTTGGAGAGGGAGTCATATTAGAAATTCCCATGGCCTTTGAATGCTTCCAGGAGTGTGATTTGGGGTTGGGATTCCCCACAGGCACACCACAGAGGTTAGAGTTTAGACTCTTCCGAGCAGTCGTCAGCAGCTCACCAACTATATGGCTTCTCTCCCTGAGGTACCAATACAATAATCTTTGACAAAGGGAGGGTGATGAAAATGGTTAAGAAATGAATTGAAATGCAGTCTGAAGAAATGGAGTGATTCCTATGTTATCTACCAACGGTTTGCCATTCAAGCTTCAGGCTTTGTCAGATAGATGTATTTAGATCTTGGCTTCACCACTTAGAACTGAGAGACTTTGGGTGAATTACTGAACATCTCAGGGCCTCAGTTTCCTCAACTATAAAATGAGAATGAGTCGTAGCCCTACTGAGTGTTGTTGTTGTACATATTAGGTAAGTACAAAGTACCCAGTACCATCTATCCAACATAGTATACTCAATAAATGTAGTGATCATTATTATTTAAACTCTCAGAAAATAAAATGAGCGGGGCAAAATACTTGAACAAGCACTTTACACAAAAATCATATCCAAATGGTTAATAAATACGTGAAAAGGAGCTCCACTTCATTTGTCATGGGGGAAATGCAAGTTAAAGTTATAATGAGATACCTCTACAAACTCAACAGAATGGCTAAAATGAAAGAAAAAACTGTGGTAAGGATGTGAAACAATTAAAATGCTTGTGCCCTGCTAGTGGGCTTGTAAATTAGTACAACCTTTTTGGAAAACTGTTTGGCAGAATCTTCTAAGTCTGAACATTTTCATATCCAGTCCTTCCACTGTACATGTGTTCACCAAGTCATGTGCAAGAATGTTCATATGAGCATTATTCATAGGAATGTAAAACTAGAAGCTAAGAAACTACTCACATGCCTATCAGTAAGAGATGAATAAATTGTGGTATATTCCTACAATATAATACTATGTATGAGAAGGTCTATATTTGTCATTCTCTATGTACTAGTTGGCCATTATCTTACATCGTCCGCCTATTTTCAGGCATCGTTGTGCTTCTGTCTAGCCCCACTCGCTCATGTAACTTATACTATTTAAACTATAGGTTCAGGCCCGGCCCCGTGGCTTGGCGGTTAAGCGCGCGCGCTCCGCTGCTGGCGGCCCGGGTTCGGATCCCGGGCAAGCACCGACGCGCCGCTTCTCCGGCCATGCTGAGGCCGTGTCCCACATACAGCAACTGGAATGGATGTGCAACTACGACATACAGCTGTCTACCGGGGCTTTGGGGGAAAAATAAATAAATAAAATTAAAAAAAAATAAATAAATAAACTATAGGTTCAGCTGCAATAGTAGAGACTCAAAATAACAATGGTTTAAACAGCTTAGAAATTTGCTCTCAGGTGCCAGTCCTGGCATATGCAGCCCAGGGCAAGTATAGTGACTCTATGGTGTCAAAGGTCCAGGATTCTATTGTGTTACTCTGCCTTCTCTAGGGCGTTTCCCTTATCTGCATCTAATGCATAAATAATCCAGCCAATGAGGCGGGAGATGAGGAAACTGGAGGACAAATCCATTCAGTTTAAGTGTGCAACATAGAGACTGCATTGCACTCATCACTTTTGCTCACATTTCACTGGTCAAAATTTAGTTACATGGTCAAACCTAGTTACAAGAGAGGCCAAGAAATGTAGTCTTAATTCAGTCATTCAAAACTTATTTATTGAGTACCTAGTATATACCAGGTACCGTTCCAGGCACGTGAGATAGAGTAGTGAATCAACCCATCAAAAAACCCTACCTTTCATTCTAGATGGACAACCAGCAGGGTAGATAAGTAAGATATGTAGTGTGTTAGATCTTGGTAAGTACTGTGGTAGTCAGATTTCAAGATGGCCTGCAGTGATTCTTGCTTCCTACCCCAGATTTGGCATAAATTGTAATGCAGCAGTAGATACATAATATAGATTTTAGTACCTGGAAGTGTGGTGCGGTCTAAGGAAACCTGAAAATATGGGCTTGGCTTTGGAACTGGTCAGAGGGTAGGAGCTGGAAGGACTTTGAGGAGAATGTTAGTGCAAGTCTAGGAGCATTAAAGAGACTGTTAGTAGAAGCCTATTAGCCACTGAGGAGGCTGTCAGGGAAAGATTAGAGAAAATGTTATCAGGAAGCGGAGAATAAGGGATCTTTGTTATGTAGTGGTAGATAGTTTAGCAACACTGTTACCTATGGTAACGGGGAAAGTAGAAAACGTACCTAAGGAACTGAGTGAGCTAGCTCAGGAGATTTCCAGGCAGAATGTTGACGATCTTGCCTAATTTATTCTTTTTTTTACAATTTTTTTTCCCCCAAAGCCCCAGTAGATAGTTGTATGTCATAGTTGCACATCCTTCTAGTTGCTGTATGTGGGACGCGGCCTCAGCATGGCGGGAGAAGCGGTGCGTCCGTGCGCGCCCGGGGTCCGAACCCGGGCTGCCAGTAGCGGGGCTCACGCACTTAACCGTTAAGCCACGGGGCCGGCCCTTGCCTAATTTATTCTTATAGTAAGAAGGCTTATAGTAAACTGTGAGAGGAGAGAGAGAACCTAAATGAAGGATTATTAAACAAAAAGAAGCCAGGAGTTGCTAGTTTTGGAAGTTCCCAACCTCTCTAAATGGCAGACTATGCTAAAATTAAGAAATGGCTCCTGAAAGAAATCAAATCAGTACAATGATGACAGCCTGATCTAAAGAGGAAGCTGAGAGAGTTGCTGTTAATTATTTTGTTCAGACATCAGAATAATCTAAGGTAATAAATGCCTCAGAGAATCATTCAGTCAAAGGATAAAACTTGCAGAAGCTGAAGAGTGTTGTCCTTCAATAGTCTCAGCAGAAGCCCGAAGCAGACAAAAGTCAAGGTGTGTTTTTTGTCCAGTGGAATAAACCCAGATGAGATTCATAAAAAAGCCTCAGACTTTTCAAGAGAATTGCATTTGCAGAAACACCACCAGTTTGGACTGAGACAAATACATTACAACATGAAAAGTCTTGTACTGGCGGAACTCAGGCTGGGAAAACTACACAACTGCACACATGGGCTACCTTTCACGGAAAAGGAAAGATGACTCAAAGGGCAGAACTGAAAGCCCAGAGGGTGTAACCAAATGCCACAAAGAATTATTCCCATGTCCTGAGTCCTAGTCAAGGAAGTGCCATTCTGTGCCTT
This sequence comes from Diceros bicornis minor, assembly GCF_020826845.1. Taxonomy (NCBI): domain Eukaryota; kingdom Metazoa; phylum Chordata; class Mammalia; order Perissodactyla; family Rhinocerotidae; genus Diceros; species Diceros bicornis. The sequence continues at coordinate 33,549,436 of NC_080748.1, read as the reverse complement.
GCTGGATTTCAGAATTACTGTAGCCCAGTGACACCTGTCTTTCCCCTTTTCACAGAGTATCTATACTGGTTATCCTATGCATATCCCACCATTTTATGTTGGTTATATTGGGGGCAGATAACTTGTCTTTACTTCATAGGTCTTCAGGTCGAGAGAAACTATATTGGAGGGGCTTTATCTAAGAAACTACATGTGAAGAGCCCCACCTGCGCCAGACCTCATTTAGATGACAAGATTCTAGATTTTGAGCTTATGCTCTAAAGGGATGAGATTCCGGGGGCTTGGGAGGAGGTGAATATATTTGCATGTGGGAGAGATATGAGTCTTTGGGGACCAGTGGGGGAATACTGTGCTAGCTAGCCTCCAAGGTGGCCTCTAATGATTCTTTGAGAATAGACTGAAGGAAAGCGAGGGTGGAAGCAGGGAGACAAGTTGCGAGGCTATTGCAATAATCCAGATAAGAAATAATGGTGCGGGCAGGCGCCGCGGCTTAGCGGTTAAGTGCGCGCTCCGCTACTGGCAGCCCGGGTTCGGATCCCAGGCGTGCACCGACGCACCGCTTCTCCGGCCATGCTGAGGCGGCGTCCCACATACAGCAACTAGAAGGACGTGCAACTATGACGTACAACTATCTACTGGGGCTTTGGAGGGGAAAAAAAAGGAGGAGGATTGGCAATAGATGTTAGCTCAGAGCCGGTCTTCCTCAGCAAAAAGAAGAGGATTAGCATGGATGTTAGCTCAGGGCTGATCTTCCTCACAAAAAAAAAAAGAAAGAAATAATGTTGCCTTGGGCCAGCATGATGACAGTAGACGTAGTGAGAAATGGCCGGATTCTGGATATATTTTGTGTGTGTGTGTGTGTGTGGAAGATCAGCCCTGAGCTAACATCCATGCCAATCCTCCTCTTCCTTTGCTGAGGAAGACCAGCCCTGAGCTAACATCTATTGCCAATCCTCCTTTTTTTTTCCCCCTTTTTCTCCCCAAAGCCCCAGTAGATAGTTGTATGTCATAGTTGCACATCCTTCTAGTTGCTGTATGTGGGACGCCGCCTCAGCATGGCTGGACAAGCGGTGCATCAGGGCACGCCCGGGATGCGAACCCGGGCTGCCAGTAACGGAGCACATGCACCCAACCGCTGCGCCACGGGGCCAGCCGTGGATATATTTTAAAAGTATAATGAACAGGATTTTGAAAGTAGGATGAACAGGAACAGATTGGATGTGAGTTGTAGAGAAAGAGTCAAGGATGATTTCAAGGTTTTTGGCATTAGTGGCTGGAAGGTTGGAGTTGCCATCAACTAAGTTGGGAAAGGCTGTGAGAGGGACATTTCTGGCATTGGTGGTGAGGAGAGGTATAGTCGTGAGCACACTTTAGGACATGTTAAGTTTTAAAAGCCTAATAGACATCCAAGTAGAGTAAGCTTTTGAAGGACAAGTGTAGGTTCAGGGAAGATGCCCAGACTGAAGACAGAAATTTGGAATTCATCAGCGTATAGAGTGTATTTAAAGCCAAGTGATTGGATGAGATTATCTAGGGAGTAAGTTTAGATAGAAAAGAGAGTTTGGGTGTCCCTGTCCCTAGCTTTAAATTTAGAAGGAATTTTATCACTATAGAAGAAGAGAAGATAGTGAAAGAGAACTAGAATCCTCTCCCTGCTCACTCCAGGTCCAGGCTGGTCAGTTAGTAAGAATGCATGGGTATCCAGGGGTGGACAAAAGAAGCCAATGTTCCAGTGGTGTGGGGTTAACACTGAGAGTATAAGAACAAACAGATACATCTGAACCTCTAAATCTCAAGTCCAATCAGGAACGTGATCATAGACAAGAATCAGCCCTGTCTATTCTAGCTCAGTGGTTCTCATTGTTGGCTTTGGAATCACCTGGGGAGATTTAGAATCACTGAGCTTGGGTCCCACCCCAGAATTCTGATGTAATTGATCTGGAGGACAGCCTGGACACTGGGAATTTTAAATGTTTGCCAGGGATTCCAATGTACAGCCAAGGTTGAGAATCAGCACTGTAAATGAAGGCCGCTACAGTTAATAAGTCATCATTATCAGCACCTTTAGGGGCAGCTCTTAGTTTGCTTTTTGTCCAGACAGACATTAGAGAGAAGTTACTAAACTAATAGGATGACAGCTTAGCAGGCTGAAAAATAGACAAAGTGTAGGGAGAAGTCTTGAACATATATTTTAAATTGCTTCTAGGAGGTCATTTCTCAAAACATTAGGCTAAGAACACAAAGCTGTGTGCAGGCAGAACAACAATTTGGGCTTTTTTGTAGTTTGTGATGGAGTAGGTGTTGCAGAGTACAGCAGAAGACTCATCAGCTGGTCTGTGAGGGAAGGATAATGAAATGTGTACACAGAATACACTAAAACATAGGTTATTCTAGTGAATTTAGTACCTGATGCTTTTCAGAAGAATGTGGAAAAAGTAAGGATATAAAAGTTGTTTATTGATGTCAGGAATTTCTAACTGTTTAGACAATGCTTTCAGAACTCCTTCCAAACACATATTTGGTTTGTCTATTTGTCAGAGTATCATTCCGTTTGGACCCCATGCAGCTGACCCTGAAAGGTCACACTGTCCTTGTGGCTGGAGTACAGGAATATCACATCGATGAGATGGGCTTTATGGCAATGTTGTGAAAAATAAAAGTGTATTTTGAAGAGCAAACCCACATTACCCTAAGTCCCTTTTGCTTTCAACAAATTATCATGGCTATAATGTAGGGAGAACAAGTAAAATGCTGGAAAAGTAGTACAGTTTGTACTATGTTAGTATTACGTAGAGGTTTGGGGGCTCAAGTTAGGTTAAAACAATCCAGCAGACTCTGTCTCAAAACCTCACATATTCACGCAAAATTTGGCCACAAAAACAAAGTTAAGACCCAACAAAAACGCAATGTTTTCTATTTCCTCATTGTGTTTTTCAGCAATGCTTTTTCTGAGGCAAAAGGCCTTGGATCATCATGCTGTTATTCTCTTTTAGGGTGTATTTATTTATTTATTTATTATTTTTGTGTGTGTGTGAGGAAGATCAGCCCTGAGCTAACATCCATGCCAATCCTCCTTTTTTTGCTGAGGAAGACTGGCCCTGAGCTAACATCTGTGTCTGTCTTCCTCCACTTTATATGGGGCGCTGCCACAGCATGGCCTGACAAGCGGTGCATCGGTGCACGCCCGGCATCCGAACCCAGGCCGCCAGCAGTGGAGCGCATGCACTTAACCACTACGCCATGGGGCCAGCCCCAGGGTGTATTTAATCTAAGAAAAATCGTGCTTCTGGGTTATGGAATGCCAAGGCTGAATTTTAAACCCACTGGGAAAATAAACGAAGCAATCAAATGTATCCTGTTACAAATAGTAATAGGTGGATTAGTTCTTGGGTGCCATCGACAATCTGTGCTTCAAACCAGATGTTTAATTCTGGCCAGAATGCTAGGCTGTGTTCTAAAGAGATGACTGACACTGGCATTTTAGGAATTGTAAATAAGAAAGTTACCCATATTGTCTCTTCTTCTTAAAAGCTACATGATCTTGACGGTATTACTTGACTTCCCTGAACCTCAGTTCCCTTCTCTATAAAACCTTTCCTACCCATTTGCTTTTACATGATTTCAGGGCCAAATGTGGTCATTCTACACTGGAAATTATAAAGTGTTTTTTATAGTTATTATTTAACAAGTTAACAATGGCACACTTGATAATCTGGATCTGCATATAGTATTACAGCATGTATTAGTGAGATGGTAACATTTTTACAGATAATGTAAATATTCTCTACAGAAGGGTTCAGAAGTTAAAAAGAAATTTTACATTTATTATGTCATTATTTATCTTGGTATGAACTGTGAAGAATGTTAGTTTCTCATTTTTTTTTTTTTTTAGTCCAATTGGCTTCTTTCTTTTTTTTTTTTTTTTTTTGGGCAGGGAAAGTGTCTCCCTAAGCTAACATCTGTTGCCAATCTTCCTCCTTTTTTCTTCCTTTTCCCTGCTCCAAAGCCCCAGTGCATAGTTGTGTATAGTTGTGAGTTCTTCTGGTTCTTCTATGTGAGCCACCACCACAGCATGGCTACTGACAGATAAGTCGTGTGGTTCTGCGGCCGGGAAGCGAACCCAGGCCGCTGAAGTGGAATGCACCAAACTTTGCTAGGCCATCTGGGCTGGCTCAGTTTCTCAATTTTAAAGATAGAGCAAGCAGCTCAGAATTATTGCATAATAATTGACACATACACATTTTCATAAACATTTACTGGGCGACTATTGTGTATCAGACATTGTTAGGCATTTTTACCCATGTTGTGTTAGTTCCAAAAGCAGGCTTCAAATCTAATTCATCTAACTCTCTACTGCTCTTTCCACTACCTAACTCTGTTTTATCACATTGGACATTTAAAGGAGATACTATCCAGCAAGGAAGTGAGGGTTAAAAGATGTTGTCTTAGTGCATTCGGCCTGCCATAATGAAATACCACAGACTGGGTGGCTTATTAATAGCAGAAATTTATTGCTCACAGGACACAGGTCATGGTATGTAGGGCCAACCCTAATCCAGTATGACCTCATCTTAACTTGATTACATCTGCAAATGCCCCATTTCCAAATAAAGTCACATTTACAAGTACAGGGTTAGGTCTTCAATATGTCTCTTTGGAGGACACAATTCAACCCACGACTGGGTTCTTAAAACTTTTATTGCTCACAGTCTGGAGGCTGGGAGTCTGGGATCAGGGTGCCAACGTGGTTGGGTGAGGGCCCTCTTCTGGGTCACAGACCTCTCATTATATCCTCACATGGCGGACTGGGCTAAGGAGTTCTGTGGAATCTCTTTTATAAGAGGACTAATCCCATTCATGAGGGCTCCAGCCTCATGACTCAATCACTTCCCAAAGGCCCCACCTACTATACCATCACTTTTGGGGGTTAGGTTTTCAACATATGAATTTGGGGGGTGCTGAGGGCACAAACATTCAGACCATAGCAAATATAGTGACATCACATGCATGTCTCCTACAGGTATGTGGATGAAATGTAGGTACACAGAAAAATGACATTTTTGTTACATTTACATAGCAATACATTCTTGTATATCTCTTTCAATTGCTTTTAGAATATTTAAATCCAGAAAATCATATATGTAAGATGCCGATGTTAATAGCAAGCAAAGGGTTTGTATTAGTTTCCTAGGGCTGCCATAATAAAGTACCACAAACTGGGTGGCTTAAAACAACAGAAATTTATTCTCTCGTTTCTTTTTGTGTGTGTGTGAGGAAGATCAGCCCTGAGCTAACATCTGCCAATCCTCCTCTTTTTGCTGAGGAAGACTGGTCCTGGGCTAACATCCATGCCCATCTTCCTCCACTTTATATGGGACGCTGCCACAGCATGGCCTGACAAGCGGTGCGTCGGTGCCTGCCCGGGATCAGAACTGGCGAACCCCAGGCACCACGGCGGAGTGCGAGCACTTAACCGCTTACGCCACCGGGCTGGCCCCTATTCTCTTAGTTCTTAAGGATAGAAGTTCAAAATCAAGGTGTTGGCAGGGTGGGTTCCTTCTGGGGGCTCTGAGGAAGAATCCGTTCCGTGCTTGTCTTCTAGCTTCTGGTGTTTATTGGAAATCCCTGGCATTTCTTGGCTTATTGCTGCATCACTCCAATCTCTGCCTCTGCCATCACGTGGCCTTCTTCCTTGCGTGTCCATGTGTCTCCAAATTCTCTGTTCTTATAAGGACACTGGTCATTGTATTTAGGGCCCACCCTATTCCAGTATGACCTCATCTTAACTTGATTACATCTGCAAAGGCCCCATTTCCAAATAAAGTCACGTTTACAAGTAGAGGGTTATGTCTTCAACATATCTCTTTGGGGGACACAATTCAACCCGCAACAGGGTTTTTAAAACTTTTTTTGCTGAAACATTGTAGTGTAAGTTGTAGACACATAGCCCCATTACTCCTAAACGCTTCAGTGTGCATTTCCTAAAAATAAAGACGCTCTTCTACATAACCATAGTATACTCATAAAAATTAAGAAATTAACATCAATACATACTACCATCAAAGCCACAGATTCCATCCAAATTTTGCCAGTTGCCCCAAAATTCCTTCATAACAAAAAAAAAACACAAACAAAAAGCAAACTTCTTCCTTTTTGCCCCTTTTTCTTTGTGATCCAGGATCCATTCTAGGACTGGTCATTTAGTTGTTGCATCTCTGATCTCTTTCAAGTTGGAACTGTCCAGTTTTTCCTTGTTTCTAATGACCTTGACGTTTTTGAAGAGTACAGTAACTTTGCAGAGTGTTCTTTGCAAAGGTTTATCTGATTTTTCCTCGAGATTCAAATAAAGCTAAGCATCTGGGGAGGAATACCACAGCAGCAATGCTCCGTTTTTCTCAGTGCATCGTACTGGGAAACATATGATGGCACTTTGTCCCATTATTGGCAATGCTGACGATTATCACTTGTTAAGATGGTACATGCTGTATAGTTTCTCCACTGTATAGTTAATGAATAATTAATAAGCCATTGATATGCAATTTGTGGACTATATAACTATCCTGTTCCTCATCAAACTTTTACCCACTGGTTTTAGCATCCATTGATGTTTTTTGCCTGAATCATTTATGACTGCAAAATAGTAATTTCTATCTCCATCATTCCATCAACATTTACTAACTGACATTCTGCTTTAAGGAAGAGCTTTCCTTCTTACCTATGTGTTCATACAAATAAGACTCATGGATATTTATTTTATTCAACAGGTTATAATCCATTACTATCGTTATTTATTGTGGTTGTCACATTTGGCCAGTGAGAGCCCCTTCGTACTGGCCCCTGTATCTTTTTGACACGTCCTCATCGTTCTTTGAGCACTTCCTTACTTTCTGGTACAATGAGATGTTCCAGGCTTATCTTGTACTTTTCCTGCTTCAGCTGTGGAATGATCCATTTCTCCAAAGAGGCTTGTTTCCTTTCCATGGGGACTGGTATTTAGAAACCAACATTTGGGTGCAAAGTGTGCTCATTTTTACTGGGGTATCATTGCTTCTAGGCTCTTTCAGAAGACATTATGTAGGAAAAATATACCTATCCATATAGATATCTATTGACCCATTGAAAAATAGTTAGTACTGTTGAAATAAATTTCTAGGCCCAAGATGGAGCCACTCCTACGCAGGTTGCCATGTCAGCAAACTGAAACTTAGATAACTTTTGTGTCCCTGTAAATGCTCCACTTGACCAGAAACACAGTACATCTGGTCAGCCAATCCCCAAATGCCAAGCCACCTCTGGGCTCTATATTTGTTTCTTTGTTCCTTTTCACTCCAAAAAAGGTTGACTATGTGGCCCGCCAATCAGATATTTTTTATTTTTCTCTTCCTTATTCTTTATTCTTTATCCTATAAAAGCTTCTTGCCTTCCGCCCCATTTTGCAGTTCTCCAGATGGAGACTGTTTCATGAAGTGTTAAAATTTGTTTGTATCACCTAAATTGTCTTCTTTAATCATTTTTTAACTTAGAAAGATTTCGAAGGGTAGCTTTCCTAAGATTCTTGTCTCTCATTTATTTAATCAAACATTAATGCAGGTACTATTGTGAAGGGATTTTGAAGATATAATTACAGTCCTAAATCATTTGACCTTAAGATTATTCAGATAAGCCTGGCCTGTTCAGGTGAGTCCTTTCAAAACAGAGTTTTCTCTAGCTGGAAGCAGAAGCGAAGTCAGAGATATGAAGCACAAGAAGGTTGGACATGCTATTTCCATCTTGAAGATGTTAGGGCAATGGAGCCAGCCCGGTGGCCTAGTGGTTAAGTTCAGCACACACTATTTCAGCGATCCGGGTTCATGGGTTCGGATCTTGGGCATGGACCTACACCACTCATCAAGACATAGTGTGGCGGCATCCCACATACAAAATAGAGGAAGATGGCCACGGATGTTAGGTCAAGGACTGTCTTCCTTAAGCAAAAAGAGGAAGATTGGCAACAGGTGTTAGCTCAGGGCCAATCTTCCTCACACACACAAAAAAAGGTGTAGGGGCACTATTTCAAAGAATGCAGGTGGCCTCAAGTAGCTGAAGATGGCCACGGCCGACAGCCAGAAAGAAAACAGGGACCTCCGTCGTACAACTGCAAGAAACTAAATTCTGCCAACAACCTGAATGAAGCAGATTCTTTCCCAGAGCCTCCAGATAAGAGCCTAGCCTGATGACACCTTGATTTTGGTCTTGTGATACCCTGAGCACAGAACCCAGCTGAGAACTTTGGATTTCTGACCTACAGAACTGTGACCTAATAAATGGTGTTTTTTAAGCCACTAAGATTGTGGTAATTTGTTATAGCAGCAATAGAAAACTAATACAGTACACATTGGTATAAATATAAAACTGTGAGTTTACACTAATTCTAATTAAATACACACGGTTTCTCTAATCTTTCCTTTTTCATATCTGTACCTTCAAAAATTAATAAACTGATTCCCCTTATCTTCAAGATATTTACTTATTTGCTCGTCCTCTCATATATAACCAGTCTCTTCACCATTTGGGCCATCTCTCCTCACCTTGGCCCCACAGCACACAAGGGTTGCACTGGTTGAGTTCCCGCCACCCCTGACCCCATCACACACAGTAAACCTCACTGGTTGAGATAATCCCTAAACTGAGAACTCACCATCCAGGGTGGCCATGCCAGCCAAGTTAACCCTGTTCTATTGCCCCCCCCCAGAGGATTTATGTTTAAGTACATTTTATTTTTTAACAGCTTTTAGACACTAGCTCTTCTCTTAGAAAAATGGTGGACATGTACCACTTCCTACTCTAACCACGTTATTGCTGCCATCAACATGAAACAGCACTTTACAGGATACCACTGTACTCACCATTTTGTTAGATGTTCTGAAGCAATTCTAGATGAGGACTATGATGCCTGCTTTCAGACCACCATTTTATGATATAGTAAGGATGGAAGAATTACAACCCTAAATCGATAGCTGAACTGTTACTTTGCCTAACATTCTTCTTCAAAATATGATAGACTCTCTCATCCAGTTTTGAGATTTTTTTTTTTTTTTTTTTACAAACAGCCCATGTGTTTATCAGTGTAAAGGAGAAAAACACTCTTGTGTGTTTCTCCTTTACCACTCACACAGAACACTTCACTTCTGACACTTCTAGTCACAAATGTGTGTGTGTGTGGGGGGGGGGGGTGTATGTGTGTGATCAGGGTTTCCCCCACCAAAGAATTCTGCAAAACCAGTGAGGTGTTGTAGGGGAGTAAAATTTGCCACCCCAAAATGTGTCTCTTTGGCATGAGGATTATTTTAAACTGATTATTTTTAAGAAGCATAAAGAAGTTTTTTTTAAGAAACAGAAAGAATTCAGGAAGTTTTGCTTTTTACCTCCTCTCTAAGTGCCTAAGAGAATTTAGATAAACAGCTTGTTCCAGGAAGAAGAGCTATCACCACAGATATCTACAAAGAACATGAGTCTATGTGGTAGACTGTGGGAAACTTAACAAGGCCTGTTTGATCAATGGCCTCTCTGTATCCCATGCAATATCTGTTTACCAAACATTTGCTTTTCCCATCTTCCTGTAACTCATATTCCTCTTCTTTTTCAGTCCCAGATCCTTAGCCCCCTTCTCCTTAGCTCAGGACTGCATATAAGCCTCAAATGCCTGAATGTCTGGGAATCTCCTATCTTTGGGGTTCCCATACGTATATAACTCAATCTGATTTTCTCCTGTTAATCTGTCTCCTGTCCATTTAATACTTAGACCAGCCAGAACTTGGAAAGATAGAGGAGAAACTTTTCCTCCCCAACAGTGTCCTACAATTTAATTCGATTCTGACACTATGTACCTGGCGACGGTATCAGATCTCATAGGTTAAGGGCTAAGTCCCACAAGACTGCACCCCCACCCCCCCACTTTAGATGCCAATTGCAAGTCTAGGTGGTTGCTTGTGCTTCTGACTGCCTGGTTATAAATTAGGGGTTCCTACAACCCTGTCCTTGGGTTTGATTAATTTACTAGAGAGTGACTCACAGAACTCAGAGAAATATTTACTTATATTTAGTTTATTATAAAGGATACAGATGAACAGCCAGATGAAGGGGTACATAGGGTGAGATCCAGAAGAGTTTCAAGGGAAGGAGCTTCTGTCCCCTTGGAACAGGAGTATGCCGCCCTCTCCGCATGTGGATGAGTTCACCAAACTAGAAGCTCATCAAATGTCATTGTTCAAAGTTTATACAGAGCTTAATCTGCAGCCTCTCTTCTTCTCCTTCCCAGAGGTTGGTGGGTGGGGCTGAAAATTCCAGCCTTCTAACACTAGGTCTTTCTTTTTTTTTTTAAACCTCTTTGTTTTTGTTTTTTTGTGGAAGACTGGCCCTGTGCTAACATCTGTTGCCAATCTTCCTCTTTTTCTTTTTTCTCCCCAAAGCCCCAGTAGATAGTTGTGTATCATAGTTGTAGAGTTGTAGCTCCTCTATATGGGATGCCACCTCAGCATAGCTTGATGAGCAGTGAGTAGGGCCACACTCAGGATCCGAACTGGCAAACCCCAGGCCACTGAAGCGGAATGCACGTACTTAACTGCTATGCCACAGGGCGGCCTCTCACTAGGTCTTTCTGATGACTAGCCCCATCCTAAGGCTATCTAGGGGCCCCACCCTAAGTTACCTTATTTGCATAAACTCAGATGTGCTCAAAAGGAACTCTTTATGAATAAAAAAAGACATTCCTATCACTCAGGAAATTCCAAGGGCTTTAGGAGCTCTGTGCCAGGAACCAGGGACAAAGACCAGATATATTTATTATACCACAATTAGGAACGTATCTTCCCCACACTTCTCCTCCTTTTGGGACAGAGAAAAAAAAGGAAAGGGCTGGATTTGGAAAAATATAAAACATAATAAATTTTAATTATAGGCAGGTAATACACAGAACTTGTTTTGCTATTGACGGGGTTCAGGGCAGGCCACTCCAAGATGTGCCACTCTGGTATGTGGATTATTTCAAGCTGAAGACAATAAAGGCTCAGAAGACTCTGAAAGAAACTTTGACTTCCCCACCACTAACTGCCTAAAAGGATTTAAGATAGCAGGCCTGTCCCCAGGACAGGCCATCACCATAGATAATTCTGGGTATGGATAGACTGGGAGGGTCCTTGCTAAACCCATTCCAAGTAAAAGTAGAAGTTATAGGGCCGGCCCCGTGGCTTAGTGGTTAAGTGCGCACGCTCCACTGCTGGCAGCCCGGGTTTGGATCCCGGGTGCGCACCGACGCACCGCTTCTCCAGCCATGCTGAGGCCACGTCCCACATACAGCAACTAGAAGGATGTGCAGCTATGACATACAACTATCTACTGGGGCTTTGGGGGAAAAATAAATAAAATTATAAAAAAAAAAAAAAGGTTATCCTTTGTAAGAGATATTTACATTCATAAGGGAAATCTCCATTTGTAAATGTATCTCCCAGGGCCAGCCCGGTGGCGTAGTGGTTAAGTGCATACACTCCACTGCTGGCAGTCTGGGTTCGGATCCCAGGTACGCACTGATGCATCAATGCACCGCCTGTCATGTGGCGGTGTCCCATATAAAGTGGAGGAAGATGGGCACAGATGTTAGCCCAGGGCCAGTCTTCCTCAGCAAAAAAGAGGAGGATTGGCATGGATGTTAGCTCAGGGCTGATCTTCCTCACACACAAAAAAAGGTATCTCCCTCTCTGTACCAGGAAGAAGGGGGGATGACCTTATCTCTAGAAACTCTTACGGGTGCAGAAGGCAGAAGGCGAGGACTTAAATCTGCATAATAACCTTACTCTTGTTTACTGTGCTTTTCTGGTAATCTCCCATAGCTGACTCCCTCCACCCCCAACATCCTCCTTTGTCTTTAGCTGAATCTATTTAAGCAGAGAACCTCCACCATTTTGTCAAGAAACCTACTTTTTCCAGGTCTCTCCCATGTATACCTGTTATAAAGCTTTGTTTGATTTTCTCCTGCTATTCAGTCTCATGTCAATTTAATTTGTAGCCCAGCCAGAAAGGACACAGAGTGGGTAGAGGATAGTCTTCCTCCCCTTCACTATCTAGTAGAAAAAGACCTCGTCTCTCAACTATAAATTTGGCTGAGAGACAAGGACAAAATAATTATATATTCACCTCAGTCTTTCAATAAAGGCAGAAAGAGTTTTCCATTGCAAATTTGTTTTGTTTTGTACCACATGTGGGTTAATTAGATAAAACCATGTCATGTGCCAGATTCAATCAGCCTGAAAATAATCAGAAAACTGGGTTTGGCATTGTTTATGCTGTTTTGGCTTGGATAGACAAAAGCACAAAATGTAAATTGGCTCCAGAAAATAACATGTGTACTGATGCCAGCTTTTCTTTCATTGGATTATCTCTAGCTGGCACCTGAGCAGCAGATGCTGCTCTGGGTGACCAACAGACAAATCTACATCATGTAGATACCCATTTTCCACGATTAAACAGTGGACACCTCCACAAAGGGCACTTATTTGACTGCCTCTGATATAGGCCAAAACCAGCTTTCCAGCTATAGGTAGTCAGTCAGCTGAAAATACATGTTGAAGTTAAAAAATGAAAACACATTTTTTGTTTGGCTTATCCCCTAGTGACTTCCTTTAGGTTCATGTCTTTGTTTTTAAAACCTCCTGTAAGATTAGAAATAATACGGTCCTGAAACCACTCCTCAGCTGTATTTCCTTGTTGTAGGTAATTCAACGAATATCATTAAGGGGAAGAAGGCAGAGCATTTCACTGTCTTCCTACTTAAGTTCCAAGGGATGAACATTTTAGCAAATATCCAAGCAATCACAGAGTGAAAAATAGTTATTTTAAAAACCAAATTGTCTGATTGGTGATAAAATCCAAATTAGCTAGTTTTCTCTTCTCTTTGTGCTATGTAAACTGTCTGATATCAATACACAGAGAAATAGGAATATACATTGCTCTGCTTGTACTTTCTTCAAAGAATATTTTCTAGAATATTCTAGAATGTGGGATGGGTGGTGATCACTATCTCCCTAGTATGGACGAAACTTCTCTTACTCAGGTCACCAGTGACCACCTACTTACCAAATTCAATGGGCACATTTTATTCTTATCTTACTTGATTTATCTGTAGGTATTTCTCATTATTTCATCCTTTTTGAAATTTTCTTGGTTTCCATGACCCCACTCTCTCCTCACTTCTATCTCTTCTACCTCTCTGGCTTTTTATTTGTAGTTTCCTTTTTTTTGTTTTTCTTTCCACTGTCCACTTCTTGAGTCTTGGTGTCCACAGAATCTAATCCCCTCTTTTCTTATTCTGTATCTTTTTCCTAGCTCAGTAGTTGCCCATAGCAGAAACCTAAGAATCACTTTGGATTTTTCCCTTTTCCTTATCCCTCCTATCTACTCAATCCCAAGTCTTCTTAGTGCTGTCTCTTTACCATCTAGTTTACCCCTTGGATCAGCAAGAAAGCTTTGGTTGCAAATACAGAAAACACAACTAAAATTTGGCTTAAAAATAAGGTGATGCTTTCTTCAACAAGTTAATGGTATGAAAATATGTGGGGAAAGGGATTTTTGTGATTAAATGAGACTAACGTGACATAAACCTCAACAATTATTGTGGTCTTTGTTTGAATCCTGACATGAATAAACCAGCTATTTAAAAGTTTCTTGTAGGGGCTGGCCCAGTGGCGCAGCAGTTAAGTGGCGTGCTCCGCTTGGGCAGCCCGGGGTTTGCAGGTTCGGATCCTGGGTGTGCACTGACACACCACTTGTTAAGCCATGCTATGGTGGCATCCCATATAAAGTAGAGGAAGATGGGTACGGATGTTAGCTCAGGGCCAATCTTCCTCAGCAAAAAGAGGAAGGAACAAAAAAGATTATCAACAATTTTTGTTAGGTGTTACCATGGTGTGATATGTTAGAAAATGTCCATATTTAGCAGGAACAGATACTGAAAAATTCAGAGTAAAATGACATGATATCTTGATTTCCTTTAAAATAATTCATCAAAAAAAGGAAAATAGATGAAGAATTATAGCAGAATCTTGACAATTGTTGAAAATGGATTTGGGGGATATAAGGGCTCATTATACACTTCTTTCTATTTTTTAAATGCTTCAATTTTTAAATACAAAATTAAAGAGAAATTAAAATAAAGGGAATTTTTACTTTATAACTAAAAAGTTCAGAGATGAGGTGGACTTCAACTGAAGCTTGATGTAGTAGCTAAACAATATCATTAAGGATTCAGTTTCTTTTTAATCTCCTCGTGGCTTTCAATGGTGTTTGCTTCATCCGAAGGCCATCTCGTCTAATGGTAGGAGCATTATATATCTGGGCTTGTCGGGACAGCCCCAGTTATATCTATTGTCCTAACATAGTTATTTAAATGCACTATGTTTCAAATGTGACCTAGTTTTGGATGATAAATTAAATAGTTACTCTCGCTAATTGTTGTGAAATGATTGCCAACCACAATTAGGGCTTCACGCTTCTCTGTTGATGTTCAGCTGAAGAGAGAAGCTGCTTTCTCAGAAGCACCCAGAAAACCTTTCCTATAGTCTCAATGTTCCAGGAGGGCTATGTGCCCATCCGTGAAACAAACAACATGGCTAGAGTGATGAGGCATTGGTGGGCTTATGTCAGTCAGGGCCCACCCTGAGGGCAGGGAACAGTCCATCCTTGGGTCCTTGTTGGATGGGGCCAAAAGGGCCTGAATGCAGGGAGGAAACCAATAAACGTCACTACATCCCTCCTTGCCATGTCCCTGCCACTGTCCTAGTTTAGGCCTCAACATCTCTTACTCAGACTACTGCAGTACCTTTCTTGTTGCTCTCCCTCCTTGAGTGTTGGCCCATCAATCCCACATCACTACCAGAATGATCTTCCTAGCATGTAGATCTGATCATGTCACTACCACATTAGACATTTTTTGATGTCTTGCTTTCACCTATAAGATAAATTCTAAAGCCTTCACTTATTAAATAAAGCTATTCAATATCTGGCCTTTGTCTGGCTATCTGTCCGCCCTTATCCATCTTCATTCTCTTCTTTATACTTTAAGCTTTAGCAAAACTGAATTACTTGTAGTACTGTTCATATATAATGCTTACTCATACCTTGTTCCCCCAAGCCTGCTTCGTTCTTATCAATACAGCAAGTTTGAATTCATCCTTCCACAGTCAGCTTGAGTGCTATCTTCTCTGACTCCTTCCCTGGTCTTTTCAGGCCCCTTCTCCTTTGTGGCCGCTGCGCTTTATCGTATAGTAGAGCCCTCTTTTCTGAACAGAACAGGATAGTAGTTGCTGAGTTAATTGAAAAATGAATTAAATTTTAGATCATAATCATAATGATACATACTTTGAACATTTTTTTAAACATCACTTGTAAATCACTGTTTCTCAACCTTTTTATTCATTATCTCCCCAAGGAGCTTTTTTTTTTTTTTTTTTTTTTTTTTTGTGAGGAGGACCAGCCCTGAGCTAACATCCAATGCCAATCCTCCTCTTTTTGCTGAGGAAGACTGGCCCTGGGCTAACATCCATGCCCATCTTCCTCTACTTTATATGGGACGCCGCCACAGCATGGCTTAACAAGCGGTGCGTCGGTGCGCGCCCGGGATCCGAACCGGCGAACCCCGGGCCGCCGCAGCGGAACGTGCGCACTTAACCGCTTACGCCACCGGGCTGGCCCCTAAGGAGATTTTTTAGACTGTTTTTCTAATAACATTCTCCCCCCTCCCCTACAACTATGAAATTTTAATACCACAACAGACACACACTTTATCTATTCATGTACTCTATGTATATCTGCAGGGCCAAGCCTTTTACGTGGGTGTGGATCCTTTGATTCAGTTTTGCCTCAGATTTCTTCCACATTGACAATCCATCATCTATGATTCCTACTTTGGGTTTGTTTAAAATGAAGGGGGTACAAGACATTTTAAAAGCAAACTGAGTGTAGAATCATACTCAATTTTTATGATTCTCTTTCCAGGCCTGCCATTTGACAGCATTTTTTTTGTAACTTGCTTTTATCAAGTCTTTCCAAAGCATTTAATTTCATTTTCGTAAAAACCACTCTTCCCTGCCCAACACACACTTATACTTTATCACTATGTAATGTCTAATCAAATTTTATCATTTCAAAGACAAGACAACCACTTGGGGATCAAACATAACTGTTGCGGGGAGGAGGTCAGTGAGAAAAAAATATACAGGGAAACAAATAGGTGAAAGAGGTAATATAAAGAAAGTAGTCATTGACACTTTTATAGAACTTACTAGGCTTCAAGCACTGTTCTAAAAGCTCTGCAGAAGTCAACTCATTTAATCCTCACAAGTGAGGTGTCATTATTTTCTCCAACTTTACTGATGAGGAAAATGAGGCACACAGAGGTTGATTTTTTGTGGCCAAAAGTCTTTTTAAACAACAAATATTTAAAACATTTTTTACTGAGATGTTTCTAAAGTATATTACTGATGTCTGCCTTTCTTTTACAAAGTCCATTGAACATAATGTAATCTGTCTCTGAAGCGGTATAACTAATAAAAATAGGCCGATGAAAATTTAATGTGGCTTCCCTTTTGGGGTTTCACAAAAAGCATTCTTCTTCATTCTCAGGGAAGCCAGAGAAGTGAGTTTACCTAAGGCAGGAAGAGATCCTTGTGGGGAGATAGAGAGGACTTAATTGCTCTGGTTTCCACTCTTTCTTTGCTGGTGAGCGTACCCTTAGCAAAGAACCAAAGGCTGAGAACTGAGCAGTCTTTGCGGAAGACTTTTCTCTGAAACTGGGTACTGCTGTAGGAGTAGATGCAGGAGGCAGCCGTGGAACAGAAGTCAGGTCTACAAGCAGCCAGCAATCTGCTCTCACTAGGTTGGTGTCTGAGCTGAGGCACAACACGGCTGAGCCCACTCCCCTCCACCTTGCTATCTTCTCCCCAGACCCATTCTCCTTTCCCCCTCTTTCCTGACGTCTACTCTGGAAGCTTCCCTTCAGTTCTTGAGCAGGGGCAGCAGCTGCCCTCAGAGGAGCTGCGACTGACCTGGGTCTTGCTCTAATTGCTTGTTTGCTCCAGGCTAGCAGCCTGTGACTGTGAGGGCCCAGCTGCCAGGGTACACTGTAACCCTCCCATAGACTGTGAATTCCAAGGAATCAGAGATCTCGTTTGTTTACTTGACACTATAGACCCAATGCCTAGTACAGTGCCTGATACCTAACAGATGCACGATAAATATTTATTGAATGAATGGATGGATGAATAAAGCAATGACCTGTAGGCCCCAATCCAATTCATTTGCCTAGTTCACCGTGTCCTTGATAGTTGTGGATCAGTCTAAAGAAAATTAATTGCTGTAATAAGACCATGTCTCTGAAGAGTCTCGGTGTGTTTTTCACCCAGTTCCACATGCCACCTTTTTAATTTCTTTGCATTTTGTTTCCACCTGAAATTTCCAGCCCTCCTCCTCTTCCACCTAAAAAAAAAGTCTTACCCATTCTCTACTGACCATCTATCTCAATGGCTAAGCCTCCAGCAAACCTTCTCGGATGACCTGGGTTAAAAGTGCCCATTCCCTCCCATAAATGCCAATAGCACTGTGTGGGTGACTCTCTTCATACATGCATTGCACAAATTGCTTCCATATCCTTTTTTTCTTTTTTCATTTTGTACTTACAACTTCCCTGAGTCAGAATGTTGGACAAATGTTACTCCCCTTCCACAGATAAGGAGAGATTTGGAGAGGTTAAACGGTATGCTCAAGGACACAAGCCTAGAAAAAACAGAAGATACGCTAGAACTCAGATCTCTTCTATCCTCCTAGTCCACTTCTCTTTATACTGTGGTACAATGCATGTGCTCATATTCTCGCATGTATTGTTATCACTGTGTTCATGTTATTTTCCCTACTAGATTGTAAATTCCTCCAGGCCCTGACCTCTTGGGCTTGCTAATAGTATTAACTAAATGAAAAAGTTAATAGACCGTCGAAACTTTTAATTCAGGAACAGGAAAAAGACGAAGAATTCTCTTCTTGTACGCTGCTCTTGCAATGGGTATAAAGGGCAAAAGAGCTGCCAAGTTGGTACCGGAGTTGGAAAACACTATACAAGCTTCATTTGTTGGTTAATTTTTGCTCCAAAAGGCTTGACCTAAAAATTAAGAATAAAGTGTGTTTCCTTTTTTTTTTTTAAAGATCTACCTTTTTTTTTGTTAGGAAGATCAGCCCTGAGCTAACATCTGTGCCAATCCTCCTCTTTTTGCTGAGGAAGACCGGCTCTGAGCTAACATCTATTGCCAATCCTCCTCCTTTTTTTCCCCCAAAGCCCCAGTAGATAGCTGCATGTCATAGTTGCACATCCTTCCAGTTGCTGCATGTGGGACGCGGCCTCAGCATGGCCGGAGAAGCGGTGTGTCGGTGCGCGCCTGGGATCCGAACCCGGGCCCCCAGTAGCGGAGCGCACACACTCAACCGCTAAGCCACAGGGCTGGCCCCAAGTGTGTCTTTCTATACCCAAATCAGCACAAAATAATTTGTGAGGAATGAGATTTATTTACTTACAAGTTTCTTCTTTTTAATTTCACCTTAATTATAGCTACTCATGGGGGGTTGTAAACAAATTGCCTCTAATATTGCTCTCACGGATGGGAAAATTGTGGCATTAAACAGAAGTACTGTCACGGACTAGGGCCCTGGAGAAACTCAAAGCTGGGTTTCGAAGCAATTAACTGTTTTTCCAGCTTGTTTCTTTTCCTTTTGTGTGTTAAGGAGATGTAACCACCAGCCATCCTGAAACTGACCAAGTGAGGCTCTCAAAGGTGATATAGCCCGCCAGCCATCCTGAAACTGATCAAGGCTCACCACAAGAGCTATGCCAATGACCTTTGCCTTATCTATAATGCAAAGATCTCTCCAGGAGGAGCTTAGGCCTTATTACGTGGAAGCATGTTTTCCAACAGAGCCTGTGCAAGCGAATACCCGTCTCTCCCTTTTCAATATTCATTCCCCAACCAAATAAAAGTTCCTGCTTTCCTTTGTTTGGGGACGCCATGACTTTGGAAATGATTCCTCATGGCCTCCTATGTGCTGCAAATACACTTTGTGAGACAACTTCCACTGGTGTCTAGTCTTATTTAACTCACCAGTAGGTGAGCCCACTTGGTTTGTATCAGTATGATCCATAGTTGGGGGTTGGAAGAAAGGTCTGGTGTGGATCAGGAACCTTCAGACTCTCTGGGTCTCTCCTGGCCAGGCAGCTGATGAAACCCACATCAGACACTGGGGCTTAAACCCTGGCCTTTGCGGCTACTTTGGTGAGGGGGGCCAGGCTCCACCATGCACTGCCCCAGGAGACCCAGTGTTGGCCTGAGAATCTGAAAGAAAAAACCTTCCACGTCCTGGGGGGTTCCGCTCAAAATCTGACCTTTGTCGTCCTTGGGACACATTGGCCCGAGTCTGGGTGAGAACGAGATCTCCCGCGGCCCCGCCCCCCACCAGCGCACGAGTGCAGCGCCTACTAAACCCGCGAATGAACCTGCCCTAACTAGTTTGTCCCTGCGGCCGTCTCGTAGGCGCGGCCGCGGCGCACGGCGTCTCCCCTGGCCGCATTGCCATGGCTGCCCGTGGTGGTGTCGCTTCCGCTGCTGATGGGCTGCGCTACGCCGAGTACTCGCCGCTCTCGACCAAACGACCGGACGCGGACATCGACCAGGGTCTGGTGAGTCCTGCTGGCGGCTACCGACCCTCTCCGGCTCCGCGCCGTCGGGGCCTGCCTGCTAGCGCCCCCTGGAATCCCTAGTCCTAGTTCCTGCGTTACCCTTCTGTACTCACTTACCCCTGGGACCTTAGTACCCCCGGCTTTCATTCACCGTCTGCGTCCCACCGCCTGTTTGTTCAGCCCATTTGTTCACCGTCTGTGTCCCACCGCCCGTTTGTTCAGCGGAGACGCTGCTCTGTGCCAGGAGGGGACGACGAGGCGTGTTCATAGTCTGTCCCCCCAAGGAGCTTCCAGTCTCGTCGGGGACACAGACCAGAAAACAGTTGCAGATGCAGTATGATAAGTGCTATAGGATGGATTCTGTTATCACGTAGGAAGGGACCCCAGTCGTCTGGCGGGGGCTGGGGGTGAGGTCAGGGGAGGCTTCTTAAGAGAAAGCGATGGTTAAAAACTAAAATCTGAAGAATGAATAAAAGTTAACTCAGCGAAGAGAAGAGGATAAAGTGTTGTGTTTCAAGCACCAGTAGTCGTATCTACAAAGTCTTAGGACAGAGAAACAGGACCTAGTCGGAAACTGCAGGTGGTTTGTTCAGACTGAAATGTAGAGCTGGGCAAAAGAACTGTCCAATAGAAACATCATGCGAGCCACATATGTATTTTTAAGTGTTCTGTAGCCATATTAAAAAAAGTAAAAAAGAAATAGGTGGATTTAATTTTAACAGTGTATTTTTATTTAACACAATATATCCACAGTAATATTTCAACATGTAATCAATATAAAAATTATCAATGAGGTATTTTACGTTCTTTTTTTTTATACTAAGTCTTTGAAATCCAGTGTGTATTTGACACTAGCAGGAGAACTCAATTCGGATTAGCCACATTTCAAGTGCTCAGTAGCTGTATGTGGCTTGTGGCTACATTATTATTGGTCGGTGCAGTTTCCAGAGATAAATGGGTAGAACTTACGAAGCATCTGGTAAGCCACGTGAAAGAGTTGAGATATCCTGAGGGCAGTATTACCATTTTGATGAGTTGTAAACGAAAGATTGATAGGTTGGGCTATTGTGAAGTTCTCTCAGGCTGTGTCTAAGAAGAATGGGTTAGATGGAGAGTCTGGAAACGTAGCTGTTTTATCCCTTTTCCACACCACATTCTGTGCTCTTCCAGCCCACAGTGATATGTCTTGCCTTTAGATGCACAGCACTTACTGTCCATACCATTTGTTTACTAGTTGTACACTGTCTTGTGACATCCTTTGTGTTGACCTGTGCTTTACCAGCAGTTCTCTACGTTTTGTAAGAGCAGAGACTGGGTATTTCCTTCTAGTAAGCACTCAATTGGCGACACTCAGTTATCATTACTTAACTAACTAATAAATTTCTAGAGCAAACAGGTGGGCTTGCCTGAGAAGGTTTCAGAAAACAAATATACTTTCATTCAATAGACATTTCTTGAGCACTGCTAGGTGACAGTTTGGAATTTGGAACTGCTAGGACTTTGGAATAAATAAGTGAACAAGAGTTTGAAATGGCAGACTCTTTGATCTCCTACTATATCTGATTTATTCCTTACCACAATCCTTTGAGGAAGGTTTTTTAAAATTCTTTCTTAAGAAATGAGGAGACAGACTCAGAAAGTAAGTAACTTACCCAGGATCATTCTCTGAGTAAATGGCAGACCTAGAATTCCAAATCTTACACTTTTTCCACTACGGCTTGCTGACTGCTTAGGAATAAGGCTTTTTGAATGAAGTGTTCAGTCTGTGGTATAAACTGGGTAAGATGCTAGGTTAGGTAGAAGGAATCTCTTTACGGAGAGTTGTAAAAATCTCAGTAATGGACTGATTTGCAAGGCAGTTGGGAGCTCTGTGGTATTTTGAAGATAGAAGTAATATTGGTGATTTTTACATCTGGAGTACTTTTATTTGGAAGAGAGAGTGTATAGAATCCAAGATATCAGTTAGAAGACGTCTTTAGCAGTCCAGGCAGATGAAGGCTCAATTGTAGGCCAGTGATTCTCAACCTGTCCAGCCCAGTACCCCCTTTTATAACAAATATTTTGTAACGTCTCCTGTAATATTCTGAAATGAGATTCATAGACAATAAAATCTACTCAAACATAATTTTTAAAAATCAATGTAATACTGTAATTGAAACATAAAGGTGAAATAAGTATTTTATTAGAAAGTAATATGTCTACTATTTAGATACGTAAATGCTCAGGCATGACCACATTAGAAGACATGAAGTAATCAGTTGCTGGCATATTGTGCCAATACAAAGAATCACTGTGAATGTGACAGCTACAATTTCAGACTGATTTCAGATGTATTATATTGGCAGTTCAAGTACCATAAGGACCATTGTTATCAACAAACTGATTTTTCTCAAATTGTGAACAATTTTGAACAAAAAAAGGGACGCTTTCCTCAATTTACGTGGTAGTTACACTTCTGGAAAAATCAGTCCACGCTAAAACAGTGCAGAAATGATATATTTTATGTATAATAAAGATCTAGACTAAGATGATCATAATAAACAGGCTTTTTATCTACTTAATGCCCAGTAGAGTCTTTTAAAATCTTGAGGGATACAGACAGTTCTTTGTTGTACACAGTTGTCTCATACATTTTAGGACTTTTAGGATAAGTAGTCCTCCATCCACCAAATACCCTTCCTCCTACCCAAGTTATTGTGACAACCAAAATGGTCCTCTTAAATTTATTTCAGAATGTCCCTAAGGGCCCATTCTGATTCTGTTGGGAATTATTGGTCCAAGCAATGACCAATGATGAGGTAGAAGATAAGAGAGTTGATAATAACTTTGGGGAACTGGGAAGTACTGAAAGTGATGGGAAGGTGACAAAGGGTAAGTGTTAGGAAAGAATAAATGACCCGCATGTGGGACATATTCAGTAGTCTTATTGAAAATAGTAGAAAATAAAATGTTTGTCAAGGAGTTGAAAAAATTTTCCAGGGCCGGCCCCGTGGCTTAGCGGTTAAGTGCGCGCGCTCCGATGCTGGCGGTTTGGGTTCGGATCCCGGGCGCGCACTGAGGCACTGCTTCTCCGGCCACGCTAAGGCCGCGTCCCACATACAGCAACTAGCAGGATGTGCAGCTATGACATACAACTATCTACTGGGGCTTTGGAGGGGGAAGAAATAAATAAAATAAAATTATAAAAAAAAAAAAAAGAAAAAATTTTCCATACCATTTTTGAAAAAGATGCAATTTATTTTAAAGTTTTTGAAATATATATCTGTAGTTGTGGATGTCAAATAACTCTTTTCCTCAGGTAAGCTTCCCTTTAGGGACTAAGGATTAATGTTTATTAGTCTGTTTAGGAGATTAAAAAGATAAAAATGTAGGCAGAAATAACGGTGTAGCACCTTGAATAAAATAGTGTCTTACAATTAATTGTTTAATAATCAGAGGTCATGGTCAAACTTGGCTTTAGCACAGCCAGTTCTCATTGAAAAGTAGAAAACAATCTTTAAAGTTAAGAAAAGAATATTATCAATTTTTAAAGCGGTATGAACAAAACTCGATTTGTATGAAGTGGTAGCCTTTTGGTTTCTAGTACTTTCCTGGAAAGTGTAACTCCTGGTGTTATTAGGATAATGTAACATATAGGAAAATTAGCCACATATATGGTTCAGTATAAGTAAACCTGTTACATGAAAACTAAAACCTATCAAACATGTAAATTATCAAATACTTATTCATTACCAAAAAAAAGAGACTACATTTACTATTTTTCAATTGCAATTTGATTTAAAATGTTCACCTTGAAGTGTCCCTTTTAAGAAGTCACATGGATTACATATTGTATATCCATATTTTTAACTTTGATTCTTTCCTCACTTTTTTTTATGCCATAAGAGGAGGCTAAAATGTAAGTTCTGTGGACAGGGACTTTGTTGTCTGTGTATTTCCAGCATTTATAATGGTGGTATATGTGGTAAGCATTCCAAAAAGAAATTGTTGAATGAATAAATGTCATTCTAGAATGAGAAGGAATGAGAAGAACTATTCTATCAGTGAATGGAGTTAATAAGAATTTCCATTTGTCTACCAATGAATCCTACAAACAAAAGTACAAAATTTAGTTTACCTAAAATGTCGCTCATTATATCCTCTCCCCACACACGCTGATTCTCCTCTTTCCTCTATCTTGAAGAATACCAGTATCAACTCCACTTTCTCCTTTACCTCCAACATTCAGTCTGTCAGTCACTTATCCCGGTCTCTCTAATTTCTTCCTCTCTCTCCCTTCCCACTGCTATTCTGTTAGTCTTTATCATCTCTCCCCTGGCCTATTGTAATGGCCTTTAAAACAGGTCTCTGCTTCTGCTACTTTACCTGTTTTTTCTTTTTTGTGAGGAAGATCAGCCCTGAGCTAACATCCGTGCTAATCCTCCTCTTTTTGCTGAGGAAGACTGGCTCTGAGCTAACATCTATTGCCAATCCTCCTCCTTTTTTTTTCCCCAGAGCCGCAGTAGATAGTTGTATGTCATAGTTGCACGTCCTTCTAGTTGCTGTATGTGCAACTAGGACGCGGCCTCAGCATGGCCCGAGAAGCGGTGCGTTGGTGCGCGCCCAGGATCCGAACGCCGGGCCGCCAGTAGCAGGGCGTGCGCACTTAACCACTAAGCCACGAGCTGGCCACTTTACCCTTTTTAAACTTCACACTGCTGTCAGTTATTTTTCTATAGTACAGACCTAATTATGGTACCTTCTGTTTTCATAAATTTACCATGGTCCAAATTTACCTTAGGGTAGTATACAGGACTCTTCATGAACTGACCCCCCCCACCCCCAAAGACTTACCCAGCCCCATTTTCCATCCCTTACACTGCACTGCACTGCACTGTACTGTGCTGTGACTTTGCTTACTGTACTTTTCTACTCTGTCTGAAGTTCTTTGTCCGGCAAGCTGTTCGGTTTTTTAAGACCCAGCTTACTGATGTGAAGTTTCCCTTCGCCAGTTGAATAAAGTTGTTTCATCCTATGTACTTGCTTACAAAGTCATGCAGTTTTTTTTTTTTTTTTTTTTTTTTGTGAGGAGATCAGCCCTGAGCTAACATCCGCCAATCCTCCTCTTTTTTTGCTGAGGAAGACGGCCCTGGGCTAACATCGGTGCCTATCTTCCTCCACTTTATATGGGACGCCGCCACAGCATGGCCCACCAAGCAGTACTTCGGTGCGCGCCCGGGATCCGAACCAGCGAACCCCGGGCCGCCGCAGCGGAGCGCGCGCGCTTAACCGCTTGCGCCACCGGGCCGGCCCCTCATGCAGTTTTTTATTCAAGTATTTCTTATAACGTATCAAAGTTATTTGTATTTTTGTAAGCATTTAGGTTGTGAAGTGTTGAGGGCAAGAACTTTTATTTATTTATTTTTTTTATAATTTTATTTATTTATTTTTCCCCCAAAGCCCCAGTAGATAGTTGTATGTCATAGCTGCACATCCTTCTAGTTGCTGTATGTGGGACGCGGCCTCAGTATGGCCGGAGAAGCAGTGCATCGGTGCGCGCCCGGGATCTGAACCCGGGCTGCCAGCAGCAGAGCGTGCGCACTTAACCGCTAAGCCACGGGGCTGGCCCAGGGCAAGAACTTTTATATGCCTCTGTTACTGGCATTGTAATTGTCACATGGTAGTCAGTTAATTGTTTGTTAAATGAACAGCTATAACTTTTATTACTATTGAGTGACTCAATAAATAAACATGGATGTTTGGTTCTAACATATTGATGCACGTATTTATTTTCTCTAGGGTTTCTGCTTTATGTTAGCCTCTAAGGGAGAACAAGAGTCCGTCTTGCTCGCCAGTCTTTCCCTAGAACTTAGCACAAGGCCTGGTGTATGCTAAATAAATGTTTGTATGTTTATATGCTAAATGCTGAGTAAATGTTTCTTGAGTGAGTGAATAGTCTCCATCTTTCCTTTCTCTATGACGCTACCTTTTTGAGACAATGATTTTTTTCCTTCTTAATTTATGTTCTAGTACAACTATTGTCCGTCTTGAACTTAAATGTTGCAATCTCAAGAAAGAAGTTTTAGCATTTTATAACACTTTCAGACAGTTTATATTATCTAGAAGATTATTTACTGCTTATACTGTTTTGGAAGACTAAAAATGCCTTCGAGAATTTGTAAACAATTTTGATGCTTTTTTTTTTTTTTTTTTTTTAACCAGCAGTAGCAGCTGTGATAGAGTGAACTGTTTTACCAGTTTTCAGAAATTTTTTGATTCTTGGTAGTGGAACATTTAAAGTAATTTTTCTGTGGTTTTTTTTTTTTTTTTTCCTGGTACATATGACGGTAACAGATACTCAACTTTGCCCATTTGTTGATTTGCTGACATTATTTAAATAATGCTGCTTCTCCTTTTTGAAACGTCTTTAAAACCAAAATTAGGTATTCGTTATAGGCAGGGGCCAAGTTCTAAGGATCTTCATTCTCTCACCTCCCAGTGTAGTACCAGGCACATGATTGCTGCTTCATAAATTTTTGTTGAATGAGTAAATTAACAAATGAATGAAACAACTGGATGGGAGAAAAATAGAGGGTTAGAAAAATATATTATAGAATGATGAACTGACAGCTTTAAGAAATAAAAAAGAGTAAGATAAACGAGACTCTTTTCTTTGACATTTTTAGTGTTAAAGAGAGGCCTAAAATATAAACATCTAGCAAATGTCGTGTGTAGTCAGAGTACACATAATACTCTGACTTCTTCTGATGTGCTTTTTCAAGTTTTGGTCATTTTGTTGCTGAATACCTCCAATACCACACAGACAGTCTCCAACTCTGTTTTTAAAGTTCATTAATTCAATTCAGTTTAATCGATTTTATTTTTTACACCAAATACGTGGAAGCTTATATACTAGTGTGTGGGAAGGATATGAATGAACCAGGGTTGCCACCTTCAAGGACAGAGGTCAGCAAACTTATTTTGTAAAGGGCTACATAGTATTTTAGGCTTTGCACGCCATGTGGCCTCTGTCACATTACTGGATTCTGCCATTGTAGAGGGAAAGCAGCCATAGACAATACATAAATGTGGCCGTGTTCCAATAAAACTTTATTTACAAAAACAGTTGGAGGGCCAGATTTGGCTTGTGGGCCATAAGTTTGCCAACCCCTGCTGTAGAAGGCAAATTGGATCAAATTTATTTATGTATGTATTTATTTATTTTTGTGAGGAAGATCAGCCCTGAGCTAACATCCATGCCAATCCTCCTCTTTTTTTTTTGCTGAGGAAGACTGGCCCTGAGCTAACATCTGTACCCATCTTCCTCCACTTTATGTGGGACGCCGCCACAGCATGGCCTGACAGGTGGTGCGTAGGTGCGCTCCTCGGATGCGAATCTGGGCCGCCAGCAGCGGAGTGCACGCACTTAACTGCTACGCCATGGGGCTGGCCCTGGATCAAATTTAAATACCTAATTCAAGACTGGCTCTATTAAATGCTGTCATTTATTCATTCATTCATTCAACGCTTATTTATGGAGTCCCACTTTATTAGGTAAGGGACTTAGGCTAAGTGCTGTAGTAGATACAAAGATGAATCAAACGTGGATTTTGTCCTTGAGGGACTTGAAAAATATTTGACTTTTCAAGAGAACCCAGAGAGAGAAAAACAAGTTTTTCTAAAATGTAGGTTATATCAAGGGAAAAAAAAATAAGAAAAAATAGGTTGGGATAAGATTGTGAATAGCCCTGAATGGTAGGTTAAGGAGTGTGGCCCGTGTCTGTAGGCACTTGAAGTTTCGTTGGAGCTGTATGATCAGTGGAGGGCTTCAGGAACATTAAGCCTAGAGCAGTGTTTAGGAAGGGCAGAAGCAGAAGAGGGCAAGACCAGTTAAGAATGTGTTACAGTGGGTAATACTCTGGGAGTATAGAGGAGATGATGGCAGCAATAATAGTGATGGTAGCTAGAATGTTTTGTGCTAGGCGTTAGGCTAATGCTTTAAATGCATAAACTCATTTAGTCCATGTAATAACCCTGTGAGGGCTATAGACTATTATAATCCCCCACTTATGCATAAATTGAGGCTTAAAGCAATGAAATAATTTGCCCAAGGTCGGACGGTTGGTGTGTGGATGAACCCCAAAAGTACTCTGCTTTTTTGCCTCTGTGCTTTTTTTTTTTTTTTTTTTGTGAGGAGATCAGCCCTGAGCTAACATCCGCCAATCCTCCTCTTTTTTTTTTTTGCTGAGGAAGACGGCCCTGGGCTAACATCTGTGCCTATCTTCCTCCACTTTATATGGGACGCCGCCACAGCATGGCTTACCAAGCAGTGCGTCGGTGCGCGCCCGGGATCCGAACCAGCGAACCCCGGGCCGCCGCAGCGGAGCGCGCGCACTTAACCGCTTGCGCCACCAGGCCGGCCCCTTGCCTCTGTGCTTTTACTCAAAATATATTCTCTCTTTATCCCTCTTGCCCGTTCAACCTTTCTGTGTCAGTCAGAGTCTAACCAGGAAAACGGACATAACTTAAATTACGTAAAACAAAGGAAATGGAATGCAGAGAATTGGTTTTATAGGTAATGTAGTTGTTAAGAAGCCAAACAGAGGATCGTGAGGCAGTTCAGAGGATGACAACAGCAGGAAACCACTAGCACTCCCAGAGCTGGAGGGCCAAAGGGAAGACTGGTGTTTTCAAAACCACTCCTCGTTAACTGGACCAAGGGGGGGTCTGTCCAGGGGAAGCCGGAGCCACAGAGACACTGCTGCTGCTGGAGCTACTGCTCAAGGCAGAGAGGAAGGGGGAGAAGTGCCCTGGTCTCTCCCTTTTTCCCACCCTCCTGTCTCCCACTGTTGCATCCCAGTGGTTGGAGTCAACAGGAGCCAGGTGACACTGGAGGCTGCGGGACTTAGCTCTCCCTCCGATAGAGCAGAGTAGGGAAAAGCCAGGGAATGGATCAGTGAGTACAGACAGACCTGGGACCAACACACACTTTATTTTCAGCTGTAAGGTAATTTGAATTCCACAGATGTTAAGAAATTTGAAAGCATAGTCTCCTAAAAGCAGTGTTACAAAACACTGTTTTATAAATGATGAGTATTACCTTAACCTGCAGAAGTCTGTTTAACCCACTGTGAGGGGAAAGAGTTACTTCATGGAACTCTATTTTCACTGTCTTATGCTCTCTGAATATTATTTCAATGCTATTAGGGATTAAATAAGCATTGTTAGCTCTCATGAAAATCTAATCAAGATGTGTAACATTTTCTTCCCCCTTTAAATAGACTTTTGTGAGAAGATAATACAGAGTCCCCATATACCCCACACTCAGTATCCCCTATTAACATCTTATGTAAGTATGGTACATCTATTACAATTAGTGAACAAATATTGATACATTCTTAACCAAAGTCCATACTTTTATTCAGATTCTCTTAGTTTTTACCTAAGGTCTTTTAAATGTTCCAGGATCCCATCCAGGATAGCACATTACATTTAGTTTTCACGTCTTGTTTCACTCCTCTTGGCTGTGACAGTTTCTCAGACTTGCCTTGTCTTTGAAGACCTGACGGATATGAGGAATGCTGGTCAGGTGTTTTGTAGAATGCCCCTCTACTGGCATTTTTCTCATGATTAGATGAGTTCTGGGTTTTGGGGAGGAAGACCAGAGAGGTAGAGTGCCATTTTCATCACATCATATGAAGGGTACATAATATAAACTTGATTTATCACTGTTTATGTTGGCCTTGCTCCTATCTAATGAAGTAGTATTTGTCCAGTTTCTCCACTGTAAAGTTACTCTGTGGAGTAGTCTATAAAATTATTTGGAATTCTTCTGCACGAGAGATTTGTCTCTTCTCCCTCATTTATTTATTTACTCAGTCATTTATTTATATTAGTCTGGATTCATGGATATTTATTTTATTCTTTGGGTTATGATCGAATACTACTAGTATTTATCTGGTTGCTCAGATTGTTCCAGCTTGGCCTTTGGGATCTCTTCCAGTTGGCTCCTATATACCTTTGACACACCTTCATTATTGTGAGTTTTTTTGAGCACTTCCTTACTTTGGTACTACAAGGTGCTCTAGGCTCATTCTGTATATTTCTTGCCTCCATCCTAGAATCAGCCATTTCTCTAAGAAGTCTTGTGTGTATAACATTTTGTCTTATGGGAAACTTCATTCTGGGTCACAACGCTAGATCCTAATAGTCTCTCTCTCTTTTTTTTTTTGGTGAAGATTATCGCTGAGCTAACATCTATTGCCAGTCTGCCTCTTTTTTGTATATGGGTTGCTACCACAGCATGGCTTGATGAGTGGTGTAGTGAACCCACAAACTCGGGCCACCGAAGCGGAGTGCACCAGACTTAACCGCTGTGCCACGGGGCCAGCCCCTAATAGTCTCATTTTTATCCTCTTGCCCACCTCTTCCCCAGTTTCTTTATCTTCTTCCTATGTAGCTGGTGAGGTATGAGAGTAAAGGATTTCCTTGTCTTGCAGTAAGTGGCTGCTGTTTTTAGTCTACCAGAAAAAGTGAAATTTCCCCTGCAACTTCAGCAAACCTCTTTTTCGCTCGGTTGGTTTGGCTTTATTTTTGTTTTTCAGTATCTGGTGTTAAGGACTCCTAATGGATGGTGCCCAGGGTATTGTGAAAAGAAGGAGAGAGAGAGAGAGAGACTCATTAATCTTTCTGTATTTATCATTACATTTCAAGTTTGTTGTAGAATCTTAGTATGGGTCAGTGAACAGAAGAACTTCTCTCCATGTATAAGGTAAAATATTATTGCGTATTCCTCTAAATGATTACATATGATCTTCCAGAGAGTAATTTTTACTTCATTTTGGAATACCTAGAATTTAATAACCGTTACCACCACAACTGAAAAAGTCATTTTGTATAACAGTTGTATAGAACTAAAGGGAAGATAACTAAAACCAATGGCAGAAACCAATTACAGAACGGTACTATAAACAGCACCCCCCCCACCCCAATACAGCCTAGCTGCAATGATGTTAAAGATTTATTCACCAGGAATTTTATTACTATATAGTACTTACAGTATTTCTAAATGTATAATATGGTTTTTGTAAAGAATTTCAAATAGAAGTTTTAATAAGTGCCATGAATTGATACCTAATTTGTATATTCCCTTTAACTGATTTGGGGTAACCTGTTTCAGTCTTTCCTCCCATTTGAGAAAACTTGTGATATTCTACTATTTAGAAATAGTTCAAATATCATGCAGTTTAGAATTGTCGACTCATTCATTGTCATTTGTAAGCGTGAACAGATCTGTTTGTTTGTTTGCTTTGTTTTGTTTTGTTTTTTTTGGCTTGAGGAAGATTAGCCCTGAGCTAACACCTATGCCAGTCTTCCTCTATTTTGTATCTGGTCCCTGCCATAGCATGGCTGACGAGTGGTGTAGGTCTGCCCCCCCCCCACCCCCCCGGGGATCTGAACCCTACAAACCCAGGCTGCCGGAGTGGAGCATGCTGAACTTAACCACTATGCCACAGGCCTGGCCCTGACGGATCTATTTCTAACACTAAGATTATTGCCCTTGTTTTATTGGTATGATAAGGTTTTTTGACTGTGAGGTTTTGTAGGGGATTGTTTTAGATACTTGTAGTATAAAATCACTTTTGGCCAGTACAAAAAGTGTGACCAGGTGGGATCTTCCCAAGATTTTTCTTTTTTAATAACCTTTATTTTTTCCAAGTTTTTTTTGCCCTAAAACAGTACTTCCCAATCTTTTCAAATATAAGCTCTTTTATAAAATGAAAAATTTCATACTTTCTCCTGCCCCCATAATATTAGTAATATTTTCTATTTTTATTCATTGAATATATAAAAATAAGAAAAATTAATATGTATGAATGTATTGAGTTCATGATATACAAGCAAATAGTTAAGGAGGAAATGAACTAACATTTAATGAATGTCTGCTGTGTATCAGTCACTGTGTTATATTTTCCCATTTGTCATAATAAACCTGTGAAGTTAGATGTTACTTTTCACCATTTTACATGTAAGAAAACTGAGGCTCAAAGAGGTTAATTAACTGTGTCAAGGTCATATAGCTGGTAAGTGGCAGGATATGAAACCAATTTTGACCCCTAAAGTCCTTGACTTTTTTACTGTACCATATGGCTGCTCCATCATTTAGATAGCAGAAATTGATGAAATCCGACTCCAAGAAATGGTGTACAGTCTTGGTTTTTATGGTAATTTTCAGAGTCTTAGATGCTTCAAGATATGCTTAAGAATTCTTAAACTTCAAAGCAGAGTTAATTTTATTTCACCTTAACTCAAAAAGGAAGGAAAGAATACTGTGTAACGAAATTTAAGCTATAAGCATTACCACTCTAAGAAATTGCTGCCTAAAAGTAAAATAGGCTGTTGTAAGAGAGTAAAAGTAGCTTTCAGAAAATGGGGTACTTTCCCAAGCAAGAAGAAGAAGCAAACGGCAAAGTGTTGCAGGTAAGCCAAAAGGGAGAGTTTAAGGGGTACTTGCCAGGGACTCCAAAGTCAGTACAATAAAAGCTGGTAAGAGTACATGATAGGAAGGAGGCTAGCTAGAGATGCAGTGAGATCTTTTTTATGATCAGGATGCAAAATTAAATGCAAGAATAAAAAAGGGAGATACCAAAGATCAGGTGCTTTTGTTTTTATTGAAGAGTGCCAGAAAGAATTTGTTTTTAAAGTTTTATTTTAAAATAGACAGTGGTGAGGGGAGGGTAAAAGGGCACATTTATACCGTGATGGGATGGCAACTAGACTTCGGGTGGTGAACACGATGGAATCTACACAGAAGTCAGCATATAATGATGTACACCTGAAATTTATATAATGTTATAAATCAATGTTACTTTCATAAAAAATTAAAAAAAAATAATAAAGTAGACAGGTCAGAGGGTTTTATGACATAAGTTAAAGTTATTAAACCCTTCTGACCAGGTGGGATCTTCCCAAGATTTTTCTTGTTTCATAACCTTTATTTTTTTCCCTGATTTTAAAAGAAACAATTGTATAATAATGTCATATAGTAATTGTAATAGATATCATTTATTGAATGTTTATCACATGTAAAATACTAGATGATATATATGTGTGTCCTAATTTATAATAATTCATACCAACCTGAGGAAGTAGGTATAATTATTATCCTCATTTTGCAGATGAAGACACCCTAGTAAGAAAGGCTAAGTAACATGGCCAAGGTCATGTTGCTGACATGTAGAGAGCCAAAATTCAGAGTATTTCTTTGATTCCAAAGTCTGTGATCCTAAGATTTTATTTTAATGATAAAAGATAGGTACTAAGAATATATAACGACTGTTTAACATTTTTGGTTTATATGATTCCATTTTTTTTCCTGTGCTGTATATTCTGTTTTGTCACTTGCTTTTCTTCTCTATTTAATATATGGTCTGTAAACATTCCTCAATATATTATTTAATTGTCAGTGCTAGTTTTGGATATGCCTTAATATATTTAATTATTCCTCTATTTTTGGGTATTCAAATAGCTTCCCATTTTTTATATTATAAATAATACAGTGATGAATATTTTCATATATGAGTTTTTATGCCTCTCTGATTATTTTCTTAGGATAATTTTAATTGTAGTTACTGAGCCTAACAACATGAATATTTTTAAGGCTGTTGATTCCTATGATGAAATTACCCTCAAGACAGATTGTCCCAATTTGAATTCCCAGCATCAGTTCATGAGATTATTCATTGAACCGTTGGCTTGACAACTTGCAAAGCTTTGAGTTGTTAGCTAAAATATGTGCTTCTCACCATTAATGGCCTTTATACTGGAGGTATGACAAATTGCCACATGGTCCCATCCAGAAGAAAAGTTGAAGGAGATACTAGTAATCCCACTTCCATACCTATCAAACTGGTCAGTTTTGTCTACTTCCATGCCTAATATGGAACTGGTGGGTTTTATATTAAATAGAGGAGTTTAGAAAATACAACTTCTTGGGGGAGGGTGAGGGAAGATAAAATTAGTGAGAAAAAATAGGGAATTATAAGGAGTGAGGACATCAAGGACCAATGCTAGGATCTAGTTTAACATTAGATAATTAAATGGCAGTGTGTTCTCTAGGTAATTTTAAAAACTGTGTAAGAAGTTGTACAAGATTTTATAAGGTTTTTGTGAACAGGCATTAAAGTTAGATAGGGATGTTTCATTGAGTATGAGCTCACACTGGAAAGATATTGAATGATTTTTATAATTTATTAAAAAGAGTGTGGGAGTAATTTTAAATTGTTGCTTGAAGACATAGGCTCTGGTCTGGAATTAGGGTACCTGTGTTCTAGTCCCAGTGCAGACACTGACAACCATTGCTACAACTTGGGCAAGGCATGTGACTTTTCAGGACTTCAGTGTCTTCCTCTGCAAAATGGAGGAAGTGGAGTGGGTTTTGGCTAGATGTTTTCTATCATTTCTTTTAACTGTATGATTCTGTGCCATTGACTTAGTGTATTGCAGTCAGAAATGACAACAAAACATTGGACATCCTGTGGAAGCCATTGAAAATAAAACAGAAACATGTCTTTTTTTGTTTGTTGGTTTTGTTTTGTTTTGGTGAGGAAGATTGGCCCTGAGTTAACACCTGTTGCCAATCCTCCTCTTTTTGCTTGAGGAATAGTGGCCCTGAGCTAACGTCTGTGCCCATCTTCCTCTATTTTATATGTGGGTTGCCGCCACAGCATGGCTTGATGAGTGGTGTAAGTCCGTGCCTGGGATCCGAACCTGCGAACCCTGGGCCACTGAAGCAGAGCACACCGAACTTAACCACTGCCCCACTGGGCTGGCCCCGAAACATAACTTTTTTATAAAAGTATAGTTTCTCTATACCTAGAAATCTTGTGTACTTATACTTACACTTTTTTTTTTTTTTTTGATGAGGAAGATCAGCCCTGAGCTAACATCCATGCTAATCCTGCTCTTTTTGCTGAGGAAGACCAGCTCTGAGCTAACATCTATTGCCAATCCTCCTCCTTTTTTTCCCCCCAAAGCCCCAGTAGATAGTAGTATGTCATAGTTGCACATCCTGCTAGTTGCTGTATGTGGGACGCGGCCTCAGCATGGCCGGAGAAGTGGTGCGTCGGTGCGCGCCCGGGATCCGAAGCCGGGCGCCAGCAGCGGAGCGTGCGCACTTAACCGCTAAGCCACGGGGCTGGCCCTAGAACTCTTAATTCAGGAACATTGGACAAAAATAACTTAAAAGAAGTCAGTACAATAGTAAAATGATAAAGGATATTCATTGGGTAAAAAAGTTCTTTTCCTCCAAATTTTAGAAAACAGAATTAAGGATACTCCTTAAACTTGAAAGAGATAAGTTTAGGGCCAGTGAATTAAATAGCAGTGATGAACAAGTTAAAGAAACTAGCTCTTAGACCTAAATGAACCTTGAAGTGCCCAGAAGACCATGCTTTGAGAGCAGATATATCTGAAGCTTCAGACCAAAGAACAAGTCTCAGAAGTTTGATTGATAGGCTTGACATGTCTAGCATCAAAAGCCACAGAGCAAGGATGCAGAGCCTACCATAGGTCTTACTTCCTAACAAATATTTTCCAAATGCTGAAGTCATTTTTCAGTATCATTCTTGTTTAATTTTCTAATTAGAATTGGGCTTTGAAAAATCTTGTCCCTTATAGTCCTGTCTGCTTAGGGTTATTATTTTGAGATGATTCCATACTGTTAAATAGATAGAAGTTGACCTTTTTACAAGTTGTCTGGTCTAATCCGTATTTAATATATTCCATAGATATTAACATAGATGATCCCTGCCCCCCAACATACACATACATTCAATTGCGGTGACCTAAGTTTAGTTACAGTGAGCTAAGGGCAGAACCTGAACCAGATTGCATGTTCCCCCGCTTCTAACCTTTGTTCTCTCCTTGTACCTTCCCTTTTCCCTCCTTGGCCTAAGGACCCTATCCTTCAGTTTTATCTGGACTCTTCTCAGAAGCCATCTATGACCCAGAAGCAGAGTGCTGAGCCAACTGGCCAGCTGTCTAGCTAACGATCTAGCCACACATCCATCCATCCAGTCAATTTAACTGCTCACTTCTGTGTAGCCCATACTGTATTCTGGGAAGACAAAGATGAATAAAGCCTACTTCTTGCTCTCTAGAGACTCACAGTTTAGTAAGGAGACAAGTTATGAAGTTGTAGTCTGGGATAGCAATAGAGAAATAAACTGGGAGTTAGAGAGGTGGGTGTATTTGAATAGGGTAGAGGGTATTACTGGCATTGATTCCTTTCATATTTGGAAGTTTACTTGATTCTGCTGCCTGTCTAGAGTAGTTCCGTTTTTCTTCTTTCCTGTTTAGTAGCTGAGAAGCCTATATATACCAGACACCCTTCTGTGTTAGGGACAGGGATCAGTCATATCCTCTTTACATGAAGCGTGGTGAAAGAGAAGGGCAGGGATGTTTTAGAGTCAACTGAGGGTGGTAGGGATATGGCACACATATCTCGGCTTCCTGACTCAGAGCCAGCAGCTTCAGAAGACGGACAGCTTATTGTGAGAAAAAGTGTCGTGGTCCAGACATAGGGTAGGGACCAGCTCACAGGGAAAATGTGTAAGAGTAGGTGCAAGTTTCTTACTGGTAGCCTCTGATCAAATATCTGCTGAAATCATCTTTCAGCCTCTCACTGCCACTACTCGCTACTAGCACTGACTGAATCTTAATAAAGATATACAAATGGGATCTTCCCCTCTCAAGTTAAACCTAGTGTTAAAGTGAAAGTTTTTTCAAATTTTTAAAAAATA
Source organism: Diceros bicornis minor (assembly GCF_020826845.1). Taxonomy (NCBI): domain Eukaryota; kingdom Metazoa; phylum Chordata; class Mammalia; order Perissodactyla; family Rhinocerotidae; genus Diceros; species Diceros bicornis. The sequence goes on along the minus strand of NC_080748.1, from coordinate 33,512,911 downwards.
GCGATTACTGTTATTATAGTTTTATACACTTAGAAGAGAGTTTTTAGTTAGTGCCTCCTTGTTCCAAATTTGACTGAATGAATGTGCTAACGCTAACTAGCAAAGTCAGTGCACTAGGTTGTTCTCAGCACACTGGCTGGCTGAGTGTGATTGTATAAAGCAGTGGATCTTAGCTCCCCCGTGCACTGATGTAATAATGTGAGGTAACATGAGAAAGGGATAGGGTTACCACCATGTGCCTTTGCAGATAAGCGAATTTTATCTATGGTCCATAATCTGACATAATACTGGGCCTAAGAATGGAAGTGTTATATGTGTCAGCTTTTGAGAATCATTGAGAAATAGTATTTCCATGCCTTTATTATCCCAAGAAATGTTTCTGGCTAAAAATCGAGTAAGTTAGAAATTAGATAAATTTATGGAGAAATAAAATAATAAAAGCAAACTAGTAAGTTTTGGAGGACATACATGTTTTGTTTTGAGATTTTGAATCAGTTTGTTACCCTTGTGAGGTCTGTAGTAGGCACCCAGATTAAATATTTAAATGTTGAATTAATTAGTGGATAATGAATGAATCAAGAGTATATGCCTAAAAGCATTATTTTCTAGTCTTGAAACAGCAGAAATCTGTATCAGAGTTCTCCAGAGAAACAAAACCAAGTAGTATGTACGTACGTATGTATGTATGTATCTGTCTGTCTATCTATTTCAAGGAATTGGTTTACACTATTTGTGGCAAGTCTAAAGTTTGTAGGGCAGGCCTACAGACTGGAAACTTTCAGACAGGAGCTGATTCTTGAGGCAGGATTTCTACTTCCTCATGAAATCTCAATTTTGTTCTTAAGGCCTTTCAATGATTAGATGAGGCCCACCTAGATTATCAGAGAGAGACTCCTCAAAGTCATCTGATTATATTAGCCATGTCTACAAAATACCTACACAGCAACACTTAGGTTAGTGTTTAATTGACTAACCTAGCCAAGTTGATGCATAGAATGAACCATCACAGTATCCTTGGATTTAAGAACTTGATACCAAGTGTGCAGCCTGGTTTGGCAAACCTGTGATGAGCCCGGGAGCTCCTAGTGCTCTCCGAGTCGTCCAGGACTAAGTGGATATTGGGGCAGGACTTTCTGACTAGCCACATGTAATGTGAGCAAAGGAAGCTGCTTGTGTTATTAGGAGAAAGTGGAGACAAGGTTTATTTACATCAGTGGGTCACTGAATAAATGCAAAACAGTACTTAAAAGATTATTCTTAAGAAATCATTATGTATAAGAAAGATGTAAGTTTGGGAAATTTTTCTTAATTATGTTAGAGAGTGAAGTATTCATTTGGTGTAAGCCTGAGTTTTGTTTCCTATTATGTTTGCTTTTGGCTTTGTTTTACTTTGTTTTTGTTTTGCCGTTTTATTTACTCTCTAGTCTTACTGTAGAAATTAATGCTTGCCTGCTATTTAAAATAAATAAATTGATGTTAAAGTGGAGCAAATACAGATGTAGTTAGCTCTGTCTTTCTTTTTTACTTAATTTAAGGTTTTCATGGGAGTTGGTGTTTGAGAGAAGTTCAAATGTATTTGTTTTTGGCAATGGAACAATAATGGTGAGGGCCAGGTAAATTAATGTGGATTGTCCAATTAAGATATGAAAATCTGTAAAAATTCACGTTGGCTTGAAAATTTTGGGGAAGGACAGTTGTAAAAATTCTCTTCCTAATGTCATTTTATCATGTCTGACACTTTTTCTTGAATATAAATTCCCCTCCCCTCCTTTTTTTGATCTACATGTGTAATACCTCTCCCAAATTCTGGTGATTTGTTAGCAGTCTTTCTTGTTCCTCTTTTTTTTCACTCTTGCACTTGCTGTTTAAATTCAAAGAGCTTTCTTTGTAGAAATTGAACCAAATAATAAGGTAGCATAAAACACTGAGTTCAGCGAAAAGTGATTTGCTTGCAGTTAACCCTTAAGAATTGTCACTGCAAGATAAAGAATGTTTTTTGAGACAACCTGCTCGTTCTTCTTTTCCATTAGTAGATGAGACCTCCCCCCCCCGACAGGTTGTTATGAATTCACATGCTGCTTTGCTTGGGGTTTATTAATCACTCTCATCGTGGCGTATTTTTAGAAAAACAGGTCCAAAAGAGGGCTTATGATATCACCTCCCTCTGCCTCCAGTCCCCTCATAGTCTTTCCTTCTCGGCAAAAGTCAACTCCATTCTTCCAATTGTTTAAGGCGATAACCATGACACCCCCCCCCAGCTTTATTGTGGAATAATTGACAAATAGAAATTGTAAGTATTTAAGGTGTATACAATGTGATGATTTGATATATATATACATTGTGAAATGATTACCACATGAAGCTAATTAACACATCCATTACCTCACATCCATTACCTTTTGTGTGTGCATGTGTGGTGAGGTCACTTAAGATCTACTCTCTTAGCAAATTTCAAGTATAAAACCTGTTTGTCGGGCCGGCCCCGTGGCTTAGTAGTTAAGTGCACGCACTCCGCTGCTGGCGGCCCGGGTTCAGATCCCGGGTGCACACCGATGCACTGCTTCTCTGGCCATGCTGAGGCCGCGTCCCACATACAGCAACTAGAAGGGTATGCAACTGTGACATACAACTATCTACTGGGGCTTTGGGGGAAAAATAAATAAAATTAAAAAAATAATAATAAAATAAAACCTATTTGTCTTATAACTGTAAGTTTGACCAACATCACCACATTTCGTCTACTCCCAACCCCTGACAACCACTGTTCTACTCTCTGCTTCTATGAGTTCAACTTTTTTAAGAGTCCACATATAAGTAAGATAATACAGCATTTGTCTTTCTGTGTCTGGTTTATTTCACTTAGCATAATGTCCTCCAGGATCATCCATGTTGTTGCAAATGCTAGAATTTCCTTCTTTTTATGGCTGAATGATATTCCATTGTATATATATATACACCATATTTTCTTTATTCATTCATTGATGAACACCAATTCTTCTCTTTCTCTCATACCTCGCATCCAATCTCAACACATCTTGTTGGCTTTATCTTCAGAATATATCCAGAATTTGACCACTTTTTCTCATCTCATCACTAATCACTTCGGTCTGAGCTACTATTTTCTCTTTCTTGGATTATTTTAATAGACTCCTAACTCAACTTTATGCCTCTGCCTTTAGACATGTCAACATGACAACTAGGGATCATTTTAGAATGAAGTAAGATAATCTTAGGCCTGTACTCAAAACAATCATGTCTCCTATCAGACTCAGGGAAAAGCTGAAGTCCTTATGTTGACCTCTAAGGCCTGACATGATCTGCTCCCCATGTTACCTCTCTGACTTCATTGCCTATTTTCTTTTACCGCTTTGCACTTTCTGTTGCTCTGTGCACGCTAGCCTCCTGGGTGTTCCCAAGCACACCAGGCATACCCTGCCTTAGGGCTTTCAGGCTTGTTCCCTCTGCCCACAGTGATCGTTCCTTAAATATTGGCATGGCTTCTTCACTTTGTTTTTTTTTAAAAAGTCACCTTTGCAGTGAAACTTTCACTGCTCACTCTATCTAAATTTGCTACTCTCAGTATACAAACACACACATATATCTTGACCTGCCTTATTTTTCTCCATAGCACACTCTCTATTGTATATTTTCCTTATTTATATTGTTTGTTGTCTGTCTCTCATGCTAAAATGTAGCTTCATAAGGATAGGGATTTTGTCTGATATATCCTCAGGAGTTAGAATTGTGACTGGCACACAGTAGGCATTCACTGAATATTTGTTGAAATCAGTCAACCAATCAGAGATGGGAGGTAGCCTCCAAATGGCTACTTGATAAATTATCTCTTACTGGGAATTTAGTTTTCTTTATGTTTGTTTAACAAATCAATTATTCCTTCATGGTTTCTTACATGGACCTGTGGATTATCTTTGTTTCATTTTTGTAATGACATTTACCCGACACAAGGCCCTTAACTTCATTTTCTTTGTCTTCCATGAGACTTTTGAATATATTTACCTAGTCTGGGATATTTCGAGGCATGATTACATGTTAGTTTCTTAATTAAGTTTGACTATCATTGTCCATTATACTTTCCCAATTCAAAACATAATTCCAGTCGCTAGCGGACACCAATACAATACACAAATAATACAAGCTATAAGAAGCATCTGACTGGTGGAGAAGCATCTTAAGATCATTTTCATCCCATTATACAAACTTATTGAAAACGTACTGTGTAGCAGGTACTTATTTAGTAAATCTAAAGAGATAAACATAGTCCCTACCTCCAGAAGCTCACATTTTGGAAGGGATTTGAAATAGACAGGTAAACCATTATTAAATAATGTGCTATGTATTATAATAGATCTGCTAAGTATAATGGGGGCACTGAGGAGTTTTACTTGGGTGAGGAGGTGGTGGGGAAAGCTTCACTGAGAGATGACCTCAAAGCTATTTGTTAAGAATAAGTAGGAATTTTTAAGGTAAGTAGGAATTTTTAAGGAGGACTGAACAGAGGGGAACAGAAAGGAGTAATTTGAGAGTGAAGAAAGAACTAACATAGAGTATCTGCTATGTTTACACAATGTTCTGGTTATTTTTCGTAACCTTTTCTCATAAATCATTCTGAGCATCCTACGGTGTAGGTATTCACATTCCCATTTTATAGATGAGGAAATGGGCCCAGAGAGATCAGCTTAGGGTAACAACTAGTAAATATTGAGTTGGAATTGGAGCCCAGGCCTGATTAACTTTGAAGCCTGTGGACTATCCATAGCACTCCCCCTACATTCATGCAGGGATGAAGGGATAGAAGGTTGAGCGAGTTCATGCTTGCTGCATGGATGAAAAACATGAAGGCTTATGAAAAAAGTAAAGATTTAGAATAGTAAGGGCAAAGGAGGACTTAGCAGTCTAGGAAAAGGATTCTCTATGGTGACTCTTCCACCATTTTGAAACCAATCCATGATTTCATGGAGAATTTGCCATTTATTGATTCTGCAGTGCTATTATGCATATGCTTGGAAATTTTTAAATCTGAAATATTCATACAGTGTGTACAGTCAAAGGCAATGCAGTGAGAACTATGTTTATTGGCATTTGTCACAAATATAACCTAAAGTTGTCACGAATTTTTAAAACGATTAAATATCATTTGTCAATATCACATAAATTTGTTATTTGCATACATATCATCTTTTTTCCGTGGTGACCATGGTGAGATTGTTAAAAACTGAATTTTCGAATTTGATGTAAATAGAGTGTTTTCTGTTTTCCTTAGGTAGACCACTCTTCCCAAACACTAGTCTGAAACAGTTGTAAAAGAATTTGTTTGTGGAATTTTCAACTGATTTGTTACTGATTTAGTTTTTTGGTACGTATGTGCACATGATTATAGAAAGATCAGCTTGTGCTAAGTATGCGCTAGCTTAATTTATATAGCAAAAAAACAGTATGTATAGGTAGATAAACAGAGAGATTGTTCCATAGATTGATTTATTTATATATCTCCAAGAATTTATTTAGATCTTCTGCAGGTCTAGAAAATGTTAGCTACTTTTCTAACCCCTATACATCTGAATCTTCAAAGAAAATGTTTTAAAACTAAAAACTTGCCCAAGGCACCCTTGTGGATATTTAAAAAACAACAAACCAACCTTGTGTGGCATCCACATTTACCATTCATTATCTCCTACATATGTATGACATCTATGGCAATTTTAGCTTAGGCCAGAGGACAGGTATATGCATACCTTTCATTTTCTTTTTCTTTTTTTTTTTTTTTTGTGAGGAGGACGAGCTCTGAGCTAACATCCGATGCCAATCCTCCCCTTTTTTCTGGAGGAAGATTGGCCCTGGGCTAACATCCCTGCCCATCTTCCTCCATTTTATATGGGCCGCCGCCACAGCATGGCTTAACAAGCGGTGTGTCGGTGCACACCCGGATCCAAACCTGCGAACCCCGGGCCGCTGCAGCAGAGCGCCTGCACTTAACCGCTGTGCCACCGGGCGGCCCCCATACTTTTCTTTTTAAATTACACTGCCTGATTTTTTTTTTAATTTTCAGCACACATTCTAATTTTCCTAAATCAAAAAAATTACAACATTTCTCTAGTTTCTGTAAAATCACAGGTGTACCATGATGTCATTCTAGTCCCTTGAGCAGTATTAGACATTTAACCTAATTATTGCCTGGTTGATAGAAAATGACTCCACTTGTGGCATTAACACTATGCCAGATTCACTATTTTGCTTTTAAATTGTCTTTTCAATGGCACTTTTGTCGTTCTGTTACTGGCAATTTAGTTGTAAAGCGTCATTGTTTAAAAAACATTCAAAATAAAAATTGAAGTATATTTTTGTGCTTGCCACTAGATCAAATACTGTGTTGTATATATAAAAGAAACAAAATAGATCCTGTTAGCCTGAGGATACAATACTGAAGTTTAAGTAAATGTGAAATAGCATAGTGATAAAGCATTTGTGAAATTTTTTTTAACAGTAGTAAAATAGAGACGATGTTGATGGAATTCTCTGATATTTACAGTTATGCCAAATGAACCATGGTCTATTTAAAAGTCCCAGTATGTTTTAGATGTTATTTTAATTTTAAAAATTAAGGTCAGATTAAGGTATGATCCAGAGTTGTGTGTGAATTACTGACTCAGATTTCAGATTGACTCTCCTTGTACTTTCTATTTTCTATAGTGTTTTCAATTAGTTTCTTTTCCGTGGTTTGGGTCATTCACATATGTGGAAGGTTAGAGGAACTTGTTGTTGTAGAGCTCTCTAAATTTGTGTCTAAAAAAATACCAATGACTTTTTAGTGAATGAAAAAATGTTAGGTAGTAAAATAAATATTTTTTTCTAGAAAACAAATTATGTTCTTATTCTGGACCAGTTAAGGTTAAAGTTTTAAATTAATTGCTTGTATCTAATGGACTTAGTATTTCCACAGAAAACTTGCTGAGAAGGATGTTTACTCTTATTTCAGAGTACAAAATCTGGTTGTGTAGGATACATGATATTTTTTCAAAATTTTGAGTTCAACTTCCAAATAGTATTTTTGTTTGTTATCAATTATTTATGCTCAAAAAGTATAAACTATTTTAATATCAAGTTAATTAAAAATATAATTAAAGAGGTAATTCATATACAACCCCCTTCCAATAAAGAATTTTAAATCCAGTAAAGAAATGAGTTTTTGGTTAGCTGTGCTATGCTTTGTGGATAAATAAGATTTGATTGCACAGTTTCTGGTCATTATTGAACATCCTTATTTGCTTCAGTGAGCTACCTAATTTGGGTTTGTTTTTAAAGGTTGCAAGGCCTTTTGTGTTTATCTTTTATAAGTTAGTCTTTAGAAATATAGGTCAATTCTAGCATCAACATTTTTCTTATTGAATGAATGAAAAATGAGATATATATTGTAGGTCTCATGTGCTCTAAGAGCTCAAAGGTGAATAATACACCCTTCTAGACTTCAGTGAACTTGCTTATTTATTATTTTTTTACAGAGTTTCTTAGGTTGAGCTTGTGAACTGAAGGGCTTTGGGGAAACTCATGGGTCTCCTCAAATTATATACAAAAAATTAGTAGTCTGTGTATATTTGTGGTTTTCTGGGACAATGATCCATAGATTTCATCAGATTTTTAAAAGGCTCTTGATATCTAGAAAAGCTAAAGGAGAGAGAACGCATCTAACTATAATTTAGTGCAGTAAATGTTGTAATAAGGATAAAAATAATCATCTTTGGGAAATTAGTGTAAACACTGGAGGCCCACCATTTTCAAGGTCCTACATAGGACTCATTTGATATAGGCCTTTGCCTTGTTTTGCTCCATCTCTTGTGCATAGTATAGTGACTGGTATATAACGATGTTTGTATCAGTGAGGGTACTGGTAGTAGCAGATGGATGGTTTTTTTGAAGATAGTTTAATAAAGGGACTATTTGCAGAGGTGTGGGCATGGTGTAAGGTAACCAGAAAGGGATGATCAATCACCCAGGGACTAGCAACAGTTGGAAACATTGTTATCCACCCAGGCAAAGAGGCAAGAGAATGGGAACTATGTTCCAGAATGCAGTGAAGTTGTGGGCATGGAAGGGGAGCCACTCAACAGGAGCTGTGGCCAAAGAGGAAACATAACAGAGAATAAATTGTACCATTATTTCTATCTCCTTCCACTCTTCGCTCTTCTGCTAATGATTCCTGTTGGGAAAGACAGTCTCATTTGCATAGTCTTTCGACCCTGCTTGGCCATGTAAGGATGGGCCTTGGGCTTGGAACACTTCCTACCGAGAGAGAAGGAGCCCACACAGCCTGTGCTGGGGTTATCACCTTTTTGGGATTACCTTTCCTTGTTTCAGGCTCAGTGAGTGTTCCTTTGTTCTGTTTGAGCACATAGTCAGTGGCCCTCATGCATGCTCTTGCTTTCAGTGTTTCAGATTCCGGGGGTGGGGTGGCTTGGAGAGGGAGAGTGGTCTTTCTGTTGCAGCACAAGAGGAGTGCCCGTTGGCCAATTTCCCTTTGAGTGCTTGCTGCCTGGGGCACTCACTGGCCTTAAGGGACCAATGTGTACAGTCGGAGCTGATCTTACTGTCTCTTCCCTCTGCAAGTAAAGCATTGTTCTGTCCAGTGCTTGACTGTGTTGTATTTTCCTTGGCAACTTTGACAGCAAGGTGCAAGGTGGAGTAGTGTTGGGAGTCCTCCCCTGGGATTAGTAACCTGTTGATGGAATTCTGTTGACACTTCCTCTCCTTGGCAAAACCCAACCAGAAACTAAGGGGCAAGTGAGAACTAGATGATGTCTTTAGAGATAAAGGGAGGCAGAGATACACATTAAGGCAGAGAAGGGTGGAGAATGGATCTGGAGAGACAAATGGAGAATAATCAGCAGAGTGCTCAATACTCATTTGTTAAATTAAATTGAATTTTTATTGTTAAACACAATTTTTGTTCAAGTGAAAAACAATCAAATGCCTAATGGTTTAATGTTTCTGATATAAATACCTTGAAATAAAAATCTGTTTGGAATTATAAAGGCAACTATTTGTCTCTCTTACATACTTTGAATAGTTGAAATAGTAAAAATGATATAATAATTATTCATCTAAAATGTGAAATTAGAATAACTCACCTTCTCAAGACTATATTTTTCAAATAGGCATTTTTCAAAATGTGAAAATTTGGATTGTTTAATCTAGAGAAGACCAGTTTGTTTTCTAGGGCCTACCTCAAAAACCACTTCTATGAATCTTCTCTTACTCAGACAGATTTAAGGGTTATAGAACGCTGTTCACCCCTCTGTTATACCACTTACATTCAATAAAGCTAGTTATTTTTATTGATAATATTCAAAGCAGTTCACGTTTACTGACTGTTTACCATGTGCCAAGCCTCTGTGCTAAGTCCTTTACATACATTATTACATTTTATCCTCACAAGAACCCTAGGAAGTGTGGATACTGTTGCTTGGTGCTTGAGATGCGTCAGTGGACAGAACAAGTTCCACAAAGGCCAGAGATCTTTATGTTCTGATATTATCGTTTCTACACCATTTTGGTTTTGTTGTTGTTACTGTTAGCATTCCCTAGTTAGTCTTGAAGTTGAACACCTTTTCATATGTTTATTAGCCATTTAGACTTTTTCTGTGAAGTCCCTAACCTAGTCTTTTGCCCATTTTTCTATTGGGTTGTCTGTCTTATTATTAATGTAGAGGAATTCTATATGTATATTTGGATATGTGCTCATTGTCTGTTATTTGTTGCAAATGACTTTTCCCATTCTGTGGCAGATTCAAGCTGAAATATTAAGAGTAGGTTGGATCTGGGCCCGGCCCCGTGGCTTAGCAGTTAAGTGTGTGCACTCTGCTACTGGCGGCCCGGGTTCGGATCCTGGGCGCGAACTGACGCACCGCTTATCCAGCCATGCTGAGGTGGCGTTCCACATATAGCAACTAGAAGGATGTGCGACTATGTGACATACAACTATCTACTGGGGCTTTGGGGAGAAAAAGGGAAAAAAAAGGAGGAAGATTGGCAATAGATGTTAGTTCAGGGCCGGTCTTCCTCAGCAAAAAGAGGAGGATTGGCATGGATGTTAGCTCAGGGCTGATCTTCCTCACAAAAACAAAGAAAGAATAGGTTGATCTGGGTAGGCCAAGGTAAATATTTCTAGTCAGATGAAAGAATAAACAAGGTTATAAGGAAGGAAACAAATTTACACATGAAACAGTTGAGTTTGACTGGACTCAGGGTCCTTAAAGTGAACCAATGGAAGATAAGACTGGAAAACTGAAAATATATAGCACTGGGGCAGCTCCAGAAAATGATGAAACTGTACCTCGACAGAACATCTTTAAATCAATACTCACCTCCCTTCTGTTCAGGATTAAGTCTAGAGGACCTGAAAGGAACCTTGAAGACTATTTTGCCTCTCTGGACAGCTAGCTCGAGGTTTTCCCTCCTCTCCCCGGGAAAGAATCTTCCTTTATTGAAATTGCTCTAGTGTAATTGCCTGTTGAAAAGGTATATCTTAGAACTGGAACTAAGGAGAAGCCTAGGTGAGCTTACTTCATCTTGTCGATGAAGAGCTCTAGATTTCTAAGATAGAGTTACTGGATATTAAGTTAGAGCATCTTCGTGCAGCTGCCCTTTGTCACTGATGTTTCTCATTATAAAGTCTTCCTTTGAAGATTTAGGGCTTTGATTTCCTAAGACTTGTATTTCCTTACGGAACTTGAAGACTGAGGGCTATAGGGCTTTTTGGTGTTAGCGTCCCTTCAGTCTCAGCCTCCATTTTATGACTTCTGCACCAGTGTGAAATGAATCCATTCTGTTCCCTAGTGAGATTATTCTAGCTTTTTAAAAATCTTTGCTAGATCTTACGGATTTACCTCTCTCACCACTAATCAGACAAAAACATTTCTTTGCTGTCTTTCCTTAGTTCTATATCCATCAAAATTTGATGTGGCTGCAAGTGCCTGAAAACTGAAAATAATAGTGGTTTAGAAAGATAGAATTTTATTTTTATCTCATGTAAATAGAGGCAGTCCAGGGGTGCTGTGGCAGCTCTGTGATATCCAGAATACAGCCTCCTTTCCTCTCATTGTTCTTCCTTCTTTATCCAAGATGGCTGCTCCAGGTATGATATCTACATTCCAGCCAGCAGGAAGGAGGAATGGAAACGGAGAAGGACATTCTCCTCATCCCCTGAAGGACTTCTCAGAAGTTGCGCACACCGCTCTGTTTATATCCTATAAGCCAACACTTAGTTAACATAGCCATACTTAAGTCTAAGGGCAGCTTGGAAATACATGTCTGGCTAAATTAGGAATTCCTGATCCCATAGAAGAAAGGGAGAATGGATATTGGGGGGCAACCATTGACCTCTGCTACATAAACCTTTTTGTTATGATTTAAATATTTTCCTGAGATGGTTAAGGAGAAAAGCATAGATTAATATGGACTATATAACTGATTTAAAATAGATTTTTATCAGAATGAGCTCATAACTTTAGATTCAGAACTCATGGCTCTTATTTAAAATTTTTACATTGCTCTGAAAAGGTAGAAATAAACTAGCTTGTAAGTTATTCATCATCTTTACTAATTTTTGGCAGTTTGACTTCTTTACTAAAGATGGATATAATGTTTTATCAAATTTTTAAACATAACAAATGCCATTGAGCGTCGCGAATGTAGTGGAAGAGGAAATATGTGCCTTTATCTTTATAGAAGATAAATATATTAAACCCACAATATTAAGAACAGTCTATAGAAAACGTTTTAGCGATAGGTAACATAAAAGCTCTTGGTTAGAATGAATTCAAATATATGAATATTAAATGATATGCAGAATTATTGTAGTTCACTGAACATTAGCTGATACAGTGCACAGCAGATATAATCCCATAGACACTGTGGATTTTCTTAAAGCAGAGCTTAAAGAAAATGTATTCAACATAATTGTTCTCATTATTTAAAATGATTTACTTTTAAAACTCAGTGTGTAACACTGATAATCATTTTTTCCTCCTAGGCAAGAAGTCTGATAGCTGTAGGACTGGGTGTTGCAGCTCTTGCATTTGCAGGTAAGGTAAACAAAGGGTACATATCAATAAGTGTTGGGAGAGAAATATTTCCAAATAGCTTCTAAAGTGATTCATGAGCAGACTCTTAGTATTCTGAGGTTTTTGGTTTTAAGACATTATACATTCCCATTCTTTTCACTGTTTATAGTCACTGAACATTTGTCAGTGTAGCAAAATTTAGATAAACTTTGTAGTGAAGAAAATTAATGATACAAACGCTAGGAACACTAGTCCCAACAATAGTTGATCTTCCTGGCATTTTTTTAGTTTGAGCTGTAGTGTACTATTAAAAAAAAACGTTTAATATGAAGCAGGATAAGTGATATGGAGTTCTTTTATTCTTCCATATGTGTTTTTTCTTGCATATAGGATTGCACATTTCCTGAGTGTCAGTTCTTTCTGATGAGCATAGTTGTTCCCTGTAGTGTATTTATTACTTTATTTTTAATATTGTAATTTCTTTGATAAACCCAGGAGAATTTCTTTTACTGCCAAAAATCACCTTTTAAGGAAGAATAGTTATAAAGATTTAAAGCACAATTGCTAGCTCTTCTAGTCACTAACTTATAGTATTAAATTGCATAGTTATTCCCTAATTAAATGTTAATCTGAGAGCATTCCTTGTTGATAAAGATTTACATGTTTTGTTTTAGCATTTGTGTCTCTAAGGTCCATGGATTTGGTCTTGTTAATTGGATCTTCTTTTCAGGTGAAGCTACATTCCGTTGTGTTTATTACGATCCAATAGAAAAATGAGAAAAGATTTTTGTTTTGTTTTGCATCGTGTTTAATTTCACACAAGTCTCATTTAAAGCACCGGTAACAGTAAGGACTTTAAAACCAAGATCAGTGGTTCAGATTCTCTTGGTTTTTGTGCCAACAAGGTCTTGTGTCTCATTATATAACTGTAGTTAACTATTAATGAGGTTTCATGAGGAGAGTATCATGTCTGAAAAGGAATTCTGACAAACTAGCCCATAAACATAAAATAATTTTAGTATTAATTATTATAGCAGAATAGGCTTAGTTATTTCAAATTCAAATGTAACATTTTTATTTGAAATTAGGGAAAGATGTACTTTTGCCAGGGCCTTCTTCCTGAAATGAGAATTGGTGTATGTATTCTGTACATACCACACTGTTGTCAAATTCACATTGCTAACTAGAATATTAAATAACAGGCAGATTTCTTCCAGAGCCAAATACAACTGAGTAATAGAATTTAGGAGAAAGTACTCTTAGACTTGTTGGAACCAGGTCTTCTGGTTTATGCTTAAAATCTACAGATGTCATTTCTTGAAGCCTTTAATTGCTTTTTTACATTGAGACAGCCTGATTGTGGTTTTGAAGGAATTTTGAGGTAATTTAAAAGCTGTCTTTTATACTGTTGTAGAATCAAATGGAAGTTGACATCTATATGATAACAGATTTAGATAAGCTAGGGTTTCATCCTCATTTAATTTCACTTTATTTACTGTTCCCCTTGATCTTAAGAGCTTTTTATCTCTTATTTAGATTGACTACTTCACATCTTCCCGTGTCTAGCATCCTGTTTTTCACTATAACATATTGTTTGCACAGAAATAACAGTATATTTAGACAGATAACTTCTTCTAAAAGGTCTGTGTAGTTTAAGTTTCCCAGTGAAAATCTTGCTTTGCAAATAAGTTTATGGTTAGAAATTGCATTGAAGTCCAGAGTGTCGTAACTGGTTTTCTAGCAAGACTTTTGGGAAGAGACACTAGTATTAGTAGACAAACATTTTGGTTAGGATACAAAAGGTAAATTAGCTAGATAATATTTTATTCTTGTTCTGTGCCCTTAAGACAATTTAGGACCTGTTTTTTTTTTTTTTTTTATAATTTTATTTATTTATTTTTCCCCCAAAGCCCCGGTAGATAGTTGTATGTCATAGTTGCACATCCTTCTAGTTGCTGCATGTGGGACGCGGCCTCAGCATGGCCAGAGAAGCGGTGCGTCGGTGTGCGCCCGGGATCCGAACCCGGGCCGCCAGCATCGGAGTATGCGCACTTAACCGCTAAGCCACGGGGCTGGCCCGTAGGACCTGTTTTGCTGTTGATTCTTGGTTGTCAAGATTCAAGGGAGTTTTGATTATTAGGATGCCTAAGAAAAGAAAGCACTCAAATAAAATAAGTTTTTAGGAGAGTAGTCATCCTCAGTGAGAAGTTGGTAATGAACATCCTTAGTAAATATTTCCTACGTAATAGCTTTTTTACTTTAGAGGTAACTCAATTAAAATCATTCCTATGTTGTATAGATCATAAACAGTATTTGTTTGGGGGCTGGCCCGGTGGCGCAAGTGGGTAAGTGCGTGCACTCTGCTTTGGCGGCCGGGGGTTCACAGGTTCAGATCCTGGGCACGCACGGACGCACCGCTTGCCAAGCCATGCTGTGGCGGTGTCACATATAAAGTAGAGGAAGATGGGCGCAGATGTTAGCCCAGGGCCAATCTTCCTCAGCAAAAAAAGAGGAGGACTGGCATCGGATGTTAGCTCAGGGCTGATCTTCCTCCCAAAAACAAAAAAACCAATATTTGTTCTCTATATATTTCAAAGTGATTATCACTGTGAAAAGCAATATAGTTAATTATTTTAGATTCATGAGTATCTTTATAGGTAAAGGACTTTATGTACAGTTTGTTGTGAAAAGAGTACTTGGATGTTATTTTTTGGTGATCTATAACATCATATAAAATGTAAGATATTATATGTAAACATTGAAATTTCCTGATTTTATAATTATGAACTATAACTTGATAAATTTTATAGCTGTGATAATTATATTAAAATGAAATTCTGTCCTCCATTCAATAAATTAGAAATTTGAAAAAGTATGATCATCTTCCTGATAAATTTTGAAATAGTTATTGAAATAACATATATAAAGTAAACCAGCAATAAATACTGTGGTAAGCACCTTGTGGGTATTGACTTTCATTGTAGAAAATATATTTCCTTTTATTCCTATTGCTACTTAGGTCGCTATGCATTTCAGATCTGGAAACCTCTAGAACAAGTAATCACAGAAACCGCCAAGAAGATTTCAACTCCTGTAAGTTAAAGATGGCTTTAGAAAACTAATTTTGATTTCTATTTATGTGCCGTATTTGATAGTAATTATGTCTCAGATAGAAAAATGTCTTGGATTTTCTAATGTTTGTAGAAGTTTACTTCCTTTGTTATGTCATCAGGGAGTTTGTCTAATTTTTTGATTTAGTTTCTTGGTCACGTTATTTTTATATCTAACCTTATTTTTGGTTTTGACATCTAATTATTATATTCCTTTTAGTAGTATTACATAAACTTTGAGGTAATTTATTTTCGTTGTTTAATTAGTGTTCATTTATTCATTTAGTGGTTGTCCACCATATAACAGTCCTGTGCCAAGAGCTAGGCATAGCTGGTTAACAAATGGTCCCTGTCCTGATGGAGCTTACCCAAGAGTTTATTTCATCTTGAAATTTGAAACTAGTCCCCTTGTACCACCACATCTGGCCATCTCAAACATAAAATTAGAAGATTCCAACCCTGATATCCTGTAGGACTTATATATTCATCCACCAGCAGTATAGCTACTCTGCTAAGCTGAATACAAGTGAAGAATAAATGATAGTAGCTATCTAAAAAGCTATAGTGTGGTGAACTGTGGTTTGTGACCACTGGAGACCATGCAAAGAAAACTCAAGAAAGCAGGGCAGCATAAACATTGACTTCTGGGAAACAGAAGCAGATCTGGGATACATCAGCTTGGCTTGCAACAATTTGAGAATGAATGGCTTGTTTTAGCAAAGGCATTACAGGCTTGTCAGGCTTAGTCATGAACAGTGACCACACCTTCAAAGGATGACATAGTAACAAATAATTAAACTCAGGTTCAAAAGAACTACAAGGGTTTTTGCAGACCCTATAAATGCATGTCTGTTGATTAGAGAGAGCATGTGTTTATTTTTTGTTTTCCTATTTATATTTTATTTGGCTAAAGTATTACTAGGTATTTAGTATTCATTCCATAAATATTCATTAAGCACCTACTACATACCAGACATTATTGTAGGGAGTGGGATATAGTTATGGAACAGACAAAGACACTGCTGTCTAGGAGCTTACATTTTAGTGGAGACCATTAATAAATGAATAAGTAAGATATATAATATGTAGAAGTGTTGAATGCTTTTAAGAAAACTAAATCAGGGTAAGAGGTTAAAGAATAACAGTGGAGTAGAATCTATATTAGATAGGTCAGGGAAGGACTTTCTGAGACCAGGCCATGTGAACATCTGAAGAAAGAGCTTTCTAGACAATGGGAACACTGCAAAGGTCCTGAGGTGGAAATGAGCTTAGCAGCAAGAGTAACTCTAGTGGAGTGTGCGAAGGGAATAGTGGTAGTTGGGCCCAGATCACTTAGGGCCTAATAGACTATGATAAAAACTGCAAATTTTACTTGAAGTATGATGGGAAAGCCTTTAGAAGGTTTTGAGCATGGGGACGATGTGATTTTCATTTTAGATTATCACTCTGCCTGCTGCATAGAGTACAGACTAGAATGAGCCAGAGTAGAAACTGTGAAACCAGTTAAGAAAGTATTGAGATGGGGCCGGCCCCGTGGCTTAGCGGTTAAGTGCATGCGCTCCGCTGCTGGCGGCCTGGGTTCGGATCCCAGGCGCGCACTGACGCACCGCTTCTCCCGCCGTGCTGAGGCCGCGTCCCACATACAGCAACTAGAATGATGTGCAACTATGACATACAACTATCTACTGGGGCTTTGGGGGAAAAAAATAAATAAAATAAAATTAGAAAAAAAAAAAAAAGAAAGTATTGAGATAGTCCAGGTAAAAGAGATGATGGTGGCTTGAAATTGAGTAACAGGAGTGGAAATAGTGACATAGTTCTTTAAATGAACATGGTTTTGTCTTTCCATATGTTTATATATAATAAATGGAGAGAGTTTCAGAAATCATTTCTCTTCTGTTATGGTGATCTTCAGTAGATATATTTGTACCATAAATAGAAGACTCCCAAGTTTTGTAGAACTACATTATTTAATGTTGTAAAGGAAGAGAAAGCAAGAAAATAAGAAAATTTTCACTGCTCTGTGGAGGCTCACAGATAAGGTGGAGTAGTTTAAGAGGTTATTGTGGGTATACTGGGCCTGGCACGTGCACTTCTTTGAGAGAGGGAAATAATGCATGCCCCCCTTTCCCTCTCCTTTGTGGGCTTCAAGTTAAGAAACATGGCTTTTGATAAATCTGGCCCCTTTTTCACAAAGTACTACTCTTGCAGTTCTCAGTGAAACATCTTAAAATGTCTTTATCATCGTACTTATACCTCAGTGAACATCGAGTTTTTTAAACAATTATTTAAATATTAATCATTCCAGGGAAATTGAGAAATGAAATAATGTGCATAGTTTCTCTTGGCACTAATGATTCCAAAAAGTCAAACTTCATAAATGCAGTGTTCACAGTGTTTTGATTTGGTAAATATGATTCATTATTGAACCAAATATAGTTACTAAAAAATAGGAACTATAATTGTATGCTACTAAATCTCTGCCACTCAAAGGAGGATGTTCAAGGATCAGGTTCCTATGGGTTCTCTTTTCATTGTTTTCTTAAACTTTATTTGCTTCTTCAACACTTTAACATCATCTTGTTCTTAAATCTCATCTTTATTTTTCTCATGCTTTTCTTTTTTCATTTTGCTGGAATACTGCCTGGAGTAATTTTTTCATATGGAATGCATGGATGGTAAATGTTTTAAGTTTTTCTCTGTTAAACACTTTGTTTTTTTTTTTGTTCTCACGTTAATTATCGTTTAGCTGCTGGCTTCTTGGAATCTGGTGGAGCTAGTAGTGGAGTGCAAAAGTCTCTGCTCAGACTGAACCTTGGTGCCCATATTCATGCTTTCCTGCATACTCTCAGCCAGATTTTTTGGTACTTAGAGACTCTCGGCCAGATTTTCTGGTGTTCTTATTCTTTTGTATGCAGCCTGTTTTGGTTTTCTTTTGTTGTTTGGCTTTTGGTTTTTAGTTTTTGGTGATTTTTGTTTGTTGTTTAACTCTGGAAAATTTGAGGATTTTCTCTTTATTATTGATGTTCTGAAATTTCACCAGAATTCCTAGAGAGCCTTAATTTATGTGAAAATTGTCTGTCTTTTGTTTTGTAAGATTCTCTTACATTTTTTCCTTCCATTATTTCTCTTTTCTCCTCCTGGAACTCTTATTAGAAAGATGTTGGACCTCTGAATCTATCCTTTATGTCTCTTAACACTTTATCTCTTATTTTCTGTCTTCTCTTTTTGTTCTACATTCTGCAGTATTTCCAGAGGTTGTTGTCCAGATCACCAGGTTGGCCACCAGGCGAGCCCCAAGACTTTTAACTTGGTTCGTTTCATACCTCCTTTGATACTATATGACACTACAGCATTTAATGCTAATTTTAGGAGGAAAATGATTTTGATTTCTCTTGTTTATATATATACTTTATGAATAGAATAATACAAAACAATAATTTGTAAGGTTTTTCAAGTAGACGACTGAATAAACTAGTGGAATCCCACTGTTTCTGTTCTTGGAAATTTTATTGGAAAAATATAACCATATACTTCGTCTATTTGATGATATAGTTGTTCCTTATTGTAATCTCATTTTTATGGATCTAAACATTTCCTTGGCCCACCAGTGTTGTCCAAAAATGGTTCTGAATTGCCTTATATCTGTATATCTTAATATAATGCAATATTGGTATATGGTTTGTAAGCTTAAAAGACCCTTTTACTTATATTTTACTGGAGGATGCTGAGGGGTGGAGTTATAGTTTTGTGCTTGCTGATGACACAGATATTAATTAATTTTTATTTATTTTATTATTTTTTTTGAATTTTTTATTTATTGCAGTTACATTGGTTTATAAGATTGTGTAAATTTCAGGTGTACATCATTATACTTCTATTTCTGCGTAGATTACATCATGTTCACCACCCAAATACTAATTACAACCCATCACCACACACTTGTGCCGAATTGTCCCTTTCGCCCTCCTTCCTCCCCCCTTCCCCTCTGGTAACCACCAATCCAATCTCTTGTCTCCATGTGTTTGTTTGTTGTTGTTATTATCTACTACTTAATGAGGGAAATCATACAGTATTTGACCTTCTCCCTCTGACTTATTTCACTTTGCATAATACCCTCAATGTCCGTCCACGTTGTCACAAATGGCTGGATTTCATCGTTTCTTATGGCTGAGTAGTATTCCATCGTGTATATATACCACATCTTCTTTATCCATTCGTCCCTTAATGGGCACTTAGGTTGCTTCCAAGTCTTGGCTATTGTGAATAACGCTGCAGTGAACACAGGGGTGCACGTATCTTTACGTATTGGTGTTTGCAAGTTCTTTGGATAAATACCCAACAGTGGAATAGCTGGATGATATGGTAGTGCTATCCTTGATCTTTTGAGGAATCTCCATACTGTTTTCCATAGTGGCTGCACCAGTTTGCACTCGCACCAGCAGTGTATGAGAGTTCCCTTCTCTCCACATCCTCTCCAACACATGTTTCCCGTCTTGTTAATTATAGCCATTCTGACAGGCGTGAGGTGATATCTCATTGTAGTTTTGATTTGCATTTCTCTGATAGTTAATGATTTTGAACATCTTTTCATGTGTCTGTTGGCCATCTGTATATCTTCTTTGGAGAAATGTCTGTTCAGGTCTTTTGCCCATTTTTTAATTGGGTTGGTAGTTTTTTTGTTGTTGAGATGCATGAGTTCTTTATATATTTTGGAGATTAAGCCCTTAACAGATGTATGGTTTGCAAATATCTTCTCCCAATTGTTAGGTTGTCTTTTTGTTTTGTTGATGGTTTCCTTTGCTGTGCAGAAGCTTTTTAGTTTGATGTAGTCCCATTTGTTTATTTTTTCTATTGTTTCTCTTGCTCAGTCAGACATGGTGCTTGAAAATATGTTGCTAAGACCGATGTCGAAGAGCGTACTTCCTATGTTTTCTTCTAGAAGTTTCATAGTTTCAGGTCTTACATTCAAGTCTTTAATCCATTTGGAGTTAATTTTTGTGTATGGTGTAAGGTAAGGGTCTACTTTCATTTTTTTGCATGTGGCTATCCAGTGTTCCCAACACCATTTGTTGAAGAGACTTTCTTTTCTCCATTGTATGTTCTTGGCTCCTTTGTCGAAGATTAGCTGTCCATAGATGTGTGGGTTTGTTTCTGGGCTTTCGATTCTATTCCATTGATCTGTGTGTCTGTTTTTGTGCCAGTACCGTGCTGTTTTGGTTACTACAGCTTTGTAGTATATTTTGAAATCAGGGAGTGTGATACCTCCAGCTTTGTTCTTTTTTCTCAGGATTCCTTTAGCTATTCGGGGTCATTTGTTGTTCCATATAAATTTTAGGATTCTTTGTTCTATTTCTATGAAAAATGTTGTTGGAACTTTGATAGGGATTGCATTGAATGTATAGATTCCTTTAGGAAGTATGGACATCTTAACTATGTTAATTCTTCCAATCCAACAGCACGGAATATCTTTCCATTTCTTTGTGTCTTCTTCAGTTTCTTTCAGCAATGTTTTATAGTTTTCGATGTACAGATTGTTCACCTCCTTGGTTAAGTTTATTCCTAGGTATTTTATTGTTTTGTTGCACTTGTAAATGGGATTGTGTTCTTAATTTCTCTTTCTGCTACTTCGTTGTTAGTGTATAGAAATGCAACTGATTTTTGTATGTTAGTTTTGTATCCTGCAACTTTACCATATTCGTTTATTACTTCTAAAAGTTTTTTGGTGGATTCTTTAGGGTTTTCTATAAATAAAATCATGTCATCTGCAAATAGTGACAGTTTCACATCTTCCTTTCCAGTTTGGATCCCTTTTATTTCTTTTTCTTGCCTGATTGCTCTGGCTAGGACTTCCAATACTATGTTAAATAGGAGTGGTGACAGTGGGCATCCTTGGCTGGTTCCTGTTCTTAGAGGGATAGCTTTCAGTTTTTCACCATTGAGAATGATATTAGCTGTGGGTTTCTCATATATGGCCTTTATTATGTTGAGGTACTTTCCTTCTATACCCATTTTATTCAGAGTTTTTATCATAAATGGATGCTGTATCTTGTCAAATGCTTTCTCTGCATCTATTGAGATGATCATGTGATTTTTATTCTTCATTTTATTAATGTGGTATATTACATTGATTGATTTGCAAATGTTGAACCTTCCCTGCATATCTGGAATAAATCCCACTTGATCATGGTGTATAATCTTTTTAATGTATTGTTGTATGCGATTTGCTAGTATTTTGTTGAGGATTTTTGTATTGATGTTCATCAGTGATATTGGCCTGTGATTTTCTTTTTTTGTGTTGTCCTTGTCTGGTTTTGATATCAGGGTAATGTCAGCTTCGTAGAATGGGTTAGGGAGCTTCCCCCACTCCTGAATTTTTTGGAAGAGTTTGAGAAGGATAGGTGTTAAGTCTTCTTTGAATGTTTGGTAGAATTCACCAGGGAAGCCATCTGGTCCTGGACTTTTATTTTTGGGGAGGTTTTTGATGACTGTTTCGATCTCCTTACTGGTGTTTGTTGAGATAGGCCTGTATTGCTATAAACTTCCCTCTTAGAACTGCTTTTGCTGTATCCCATAAATTCTGGCATGTCGTGTTTTCATTTTCATTTGTCTCCAGGTATTTTTTGATTTCTCTTTTGATTTCTTCGTTGATCCAATCTGTGTTCAGTAGCATTTTGTTTAATCTCCACGTATTTGTGGCTTTTCTGATTTACTTCCTGTAGTTGATTTCTAGTTTCATACCATTGTGGTCAGAAAAGATGCTTGGTAGTATTTCAATCTTCTTAAATTTATGGAGACTTGTTTTGTGGCCTAATATGTGATCAATGCTGGAGAAGGTTCCATGTGCATTCGAAAAGAACGTGTATTCATCGGTTTTTGGATGGAATGCTCTGTATATATCTACTAGGTCCATATGTTCTAGTGTGTCATTTAAGGCCAATGTTTCCTTATTGATCTTCTGTTTGGATGATCTATCCATTGGTGTAAGTGGAGTGTTAAAGTCCCCTACTATTATTGTGTTACTGTCTATTTCTCTTTTTATGTCTGTTAATAACTGCTTTATATATTTAGGTGCACTTACATTGGGTGTGTAGATATTTACAAGTGTTTTATCCTCTTGTTGGATTGTTTGCTTGATCATTATGGAATGCCCTTCTTTTCTCTTTTTACAGTTTTTGTTTTAAAGTCTATTTTGTCTGATATGAGTACTGCTACCCCAGCTTTCTTTTCATTGCCATTTGCGTGGAGTATCTTTTTCCATCCCTTCACTTTCAGTTTGTGAGTGTCTTTAGGTCTCAAGTGTGTCTCTTGTATGCAGCATATATATGGGTCTTGTTGTTTTATCCACTCAGCCACCCTATGCCTTTTAATTGGAGCATTTAGTCCATTGACATTTAAAGTAGCTATTGACAACTAGAAGGATGTGCAGCTATGACATACAACTATGTACTGGGGCTTTGGGGGGAAATAAAATAAATAAATAAATAAAAAATCTTAAAGTAGCTATTGATAATTATGCACTTACTGCCATTTTGTAACTTTTTTTTTTTTCTCAGCGTTTTAGTAGTCCTTCTCTGTTCCTTTCTTCTTCTATACAGAATTGATGGTCTCTTTAGTTTGATCTCTGTCTGAAAGCTCTACTCTTTGAACTCTCCTCCTCCCTCGTTTTATCTTTTTGATATCATATCTAACGTCTTTTTTGTGGTATCCATTACCTTTTTATCATGGAAATGGATAATTCTTCCTATTTGCAGTGTTCTTTTTTCCCTTTAACATTTCTTGTAGCACTGGTTTCTTGGTGACAAACTTCTTTAATTTTTGCTTGTCTGGGAAATTTTTGATCTCTCTTTCCATTTTGAATGATAACCTTGCCAGGTAGAGTATTCTTGGCTGTAAGTTTTTTCCTTTTAGCGCTTTAAATATATCGTGCCACTCTCTTCTAGCCTGTAAGGTTTCTGCTGAGAAGTCTGCTGATAGCCGTATGGGGTTTCCTTTGTATGTAACTTGTCTTTCTCTTGCGGCTTTTAGGATTCTCTCTTTATCTTTAATTCTGGACATTTTGATTATGATGTGTCTTGGTGTGGGCCTCTTTGGGTTTATCTTATTTGGGGCTCTCTGTTCTTCCTGTACCTGGATGTCTGTTTCCTTCCTTAGGTTAGGGAAGTTTTCATCTATTATTTCTTGAAATAGATTCTCTGCCCCTTTGTCTTGCTCTTCTCCTTCCGGGACACCTATAACACAGATGTTAGTGCACTTGATGTTGTCCCAGAGGTCCCTTACACTGTCCTCACTCTTTTTAATTCTTTTCTCTTTTACCTGTTCAGCTTGGGTAATTTCTTCTAGTCTTTCGTCCCCCTTGCAGATCCATTCTTCTGTATCCTCTACTCTGCTTTTGAGTCCCTCTAGTGAATTTTTCATTTCCAGTATCGTATTCTTCATTTCTGATTGGTTCTTTTTTATATCTTCCATTTCTTTGTTGACGTTCTCACTGAGTTCATCTGTTCTTCTCCCCAGATCAGTGAGCATCCTTAACACTCTTTGTTTGAACTCTCTGTCAGTTAGGTTGCTCATTTCTGTTTCACTTAGTTCCTTTTCTGGGGTTTTGACCTGTTCCCTTACTTGGAATGTGTTCCTTTGCCTTCTCATTTTGCCTCTTTCCCTGTGCTTATATCAGTGTATTATATAGGTCAGCTACGTCTCCTGCTCTTGGACAGGTGACCTTATATAAGTGATGCCTTAGGAGGCCTGCAGTGTGCTTCCCTCAGTTCTCAACGTTCGAGGGGTGACCCCTATGTGGGCTACATGTGTCCTTCTGTTGTGGCCTGTTTGCTCTCCCTGTAGGCGCCCAGGGAGGCCGAGTCATTCTCCTGGCCAGCTGTTGTAATGCTCAGCTGCTTGTAGTTGTTGTGGGCCCTTCAGTCTCTTTATCAGGTGTGGGGAGCCCCAGCACAGTTGGCTGCAAGTTCTAATAGCACATTTGTGTTGCAGTATTTCTTTTAAGTGAGTAGGCCCCCAGCGTGGCGGGTTGTTGGGCTCACGGGCTTACATTGCTATAAGCCTCCAGCCTTTAGGTGTCTTGTCAGCTCTCTGAGGATTGCAGCTGGGTGGTGCTGGCCTCAGGCATGGGAGCACCCAATTGTTTCAGGCTTTGGAAGGTTGGGCATTCCACTATGTGGGTCTTTGAGAAGCACAAGTCTTCTGTAGCTGACAAGCCCTGTCCGCCACAGGTCCACACACACAGTCAAGACAATCCTGCCCCGTGTTCGTCACCCGACCTCCTGAAGTGGACCCAGTCTCTCCACAGCGGGAGCCCTACACACTCCACCACCGCCCCACATTCTCCACCCGCTCCTTTGTGCCTGCCCTGCCCCACTTGAAGTCGGCTCAGTTGCCAGGCTGCAGAGAATCCAGTCACCAATCTGTGCAGGCCCACGAGTTGCCCAAGGGCTTGTTGTTGGGTGGGGCCAGTCCCTCTGGCCGAGCTGGATTAAATCGGTGCTCTAGTGGGTGGGCCAGACCTGGGATAGCAAGCCCCAGGGAGAACTCCAGTGGCGTCTATGTCAGTATGCCCACACCAGGCCACAACAATGGCCGCCAACAATGTCCCGGTCCCTGGAGAGGTCTCACCTCTCACTGCAATTCACTCAGAGCCTATAAGGTGAGTCTCTTTTCACCAAAGCACTGTGCACCTTTCTTTCTGGTGATTTTCGGTTGCTTTCTGAAACGGGTGAGTTTGCATGTGGGCCCTTTAAGAACTGGTTTTAATTTCTTTGTGAACCATCTTTTATGGGGTTATTCCCAAATATTTTAGTAGCAGGCAAAGTGAAATATTATGCCACTTGTCTCGATTGTGCTGGGTCCACAAAATGCCTACAGTGGGGGCGCTCCTGGCTCAGGGCCCCGCTCCTCCAGGGAGGCTGCATACCTTTGGGCTGCTCCTGGGCGGTCGTGTATCTGGCGTGTTGTGAAGGCAGTGTTTTTCCTCTCCAGAAGGGAGTTTTTGCCTCTTTCACCTCAATTAGGATTGCCCTTCGTTGCACGAGTTCCTCTATCCCGTTTTCAGTTCTGTCTCAGGGGTAATTTTTCCACGAGTAGTTGTTAATTGGCTGTGTCCGTGGGAGGAGGTGAATTCAGAGTCTGCTTACGCCGCCATGTTGTCTTCTCTCCGACACATATTAATTTAAACTGAATAATATATTAAAATAGTTATAACAATTTTATTCATAAAACCTAAATTTCGTATGAATTTAGAAGGCATGATTTTCTCTGGAGAAATGTGCTGAATAGCATGAGCAATTTTTTTTTTTTTCCTTGTGTACTTTTCTGTTTGCAGCCCCCAAATATTAAATTTCTATCCTCAGAATGATCTCGTTCTTTTAGCAGGGTTGTGATGTTTGTATATGTACAGATTGACTTACTCATAAGCAGGTCAGTGTTTTAGGGTGTGAGCCTCATCCGGATGCTAGATTTTAAGTAGCTTTTCCTAAGTCTCCTTTTCCACCTGGACAAAACTGAAAGTAAAAAGTCACTCAGATACAATACCTGCTTTTACAGTTAATGAGCTTTGTGACTACAGTAGGAATAATAGTTCATGAAACATCATCAATTTATGTTTATTATGCTGAAAATTTGATTTTGGAGCTCCCTAAGGTAAATAAATAGCTTGTAGAAATATCAGCGAATAAGGTATGCATCCAGTAAAAATTTTGGTCTCTGAAAGAAACCTTAAAACCAACTGTCCATCCTCTGTTAAATCTCCTTTCTTTTTGTATATATTCCCCTACATATTCCTTATTCCTTTATTATTCCCCTATGTATATGTTTGTGTGTGTATATATATTTTTTTCTATATATATAAAATTTGTCCATGTTAGTATGTGTACTTAATTTGATTCTCTTCCTCCCCTCACAGCTTGGAGGAGGGGATTTTTTTTTGTTTTCTTACTAGATTTTAAATTACTTGAAACTCGGAATCATACGTCACATTCCTTACAGTACTGGTACGTGGATAGATTAGCATCTATGTGATGAAGGACGGAACTTGACCTCATTTGAAAAGTTCCTGGCACGTAGTAGGTGCTGAAGTGTTTGTTGAATTAATTAATTGCCAGGGAATTATTACCAAGTGAAAATTTATAACAAGCTGTTCGAAGAAAATAGCTCATATAAATGACCAGATCTGGCTCCCTGGGACTCATTTTTTAAGCTCTAATAATTTCCTTGGTTTCTTTTATTTAGTTCTCCTTTTTTTAATTGTATAAGCAGCCTGTGTTCATTATTGAAAATTTAGAAAGTAAAAATAAACATAAAGAAGAAAAAAATTATTCATAATCCCATCACATTTCAGATTTTGTTTTAGGTAAGCATACACTTATTTTTTTTCCTTACAAAAATGTGTGTTCACATTTTAGAAGCATTTATGCATTCAATCGTATATGCATTTGTTTTTCCTTCTAAAAGTTGAGTTCATGCATCCTCTTTCTCTGTTAAGAGCTCCTGAAAAGTTGTCTTTCCTTGCTGTCTCCCATTCCTTTCCTCCTGTTCTCTCTTAAACTCACTCTGATGAGACTCACTCTCACTCCTTATAGCTCTTGTCAAAGTCTTTGACTCTGCTAGATCTAGCCATCAATTCTTAGCACACATCTTACTTGTGTGCTTATTTGACCATCGGAAGTGTTTGAAACTATTTTTCACTTCTCACTTGTGGTGTCTGCTTTTCCTCCTGCCTCACTGCTGGGCCTTCTCAGTTTCCTTTACTGACTCCTCTTCATTTCTGTGCTGCTAAACGTTGCAGTTCTAGGGCTCAAGTGTTTGGACTTCTCACTCCTTAGGTGATGTCTCATGGCTTCAAATACTGTCTGTACTACAACTCATGGCTCCCAAATGTTATCTCCAGGTCAGACTTCTCCTCCACTTAGATATTTAATGGACATTTCAAACTGAATATAACGAAAACCAATCTCCTGATACCTGTGACCCACAACAAACAACTCCTTCTTCTCTAAGTCATTAAATGGCAGTTTGACAGTTTAGGCCAGAAACCTTGAAGTCATTTGCAGTTTAAGTTCTCTGGAAAGCAGACTGAGAGAAGGATTAGCAAGCTGTTAGTTTATTAGGGAGTGCTCTTAGGATCAACAGCTCCAGAAGGGAAGAGAAGGAAGAAGGACCGAGAGGCAATTTAGGCTGCATTGTAGTCATAACAAAAGCTCAGATGGCTCATTGTGGTTGTCCCAAGCTGGGGCAAGAGGCCATGAGACTAAATGACATCATTTGGGAAGTGAATATATGTAAGAAGTTCAAGGACTGAGCCCTAGAGAACTACAATGTTTATACCCCCATGTCAACCAGTCATTAGATAGAGACTGCCATGGGAAGGGGACATGAGCTTGATTTTATTCAGCTGAGGCAATTCCTAAAGAGTTTGGCAGCTGATTACTATCTGCCAGCAACAGCCCCAGCGTCTGAGGAGTAAGTCTGTCACTTCTTAAGGGGAATCTACACAGAGTCTAACAGTGTGTAGTACATCATCCTCAATTCCTCTCTTTTTCTCATATCCCATATCAATCCACCAACCAAATGTTAGTTCTGCTTTCAAAATACATCCAGAATCTATTTTTCACTACCTCCTGTACTACTATGTTGATCCACCCACCATCATCTCTTGCCTAGATTATTGTGATGTCCTCTTAATTGGTCTCCTGCCTCCACTCTTGCATCTCTCCATTCTCCACACAGCCGTTAGAGTCATCCTTTCAAAATAACGTCAAATTTTATTACTCCAGTGCTCTGGCTTCTCCTACCACTGAGAATAAAATCCTAAATGATTTCCATTGCTTACAAAGCCCTCCACAGTCTGGCCCCAGTTACCTCTCTAATACTATTCTCCTCCTTGCTCATGCCTCTCCCGCCACAGAGACCTTTCAATCCAATTTTCCAGTCTCTTGGCCTGCCTGTCTGCTGTCCCGATGTCCTCCCCACATTGTCAGTTCCTCCTTTTCTTTATCTGTCAGCCAGTCTAGTAGGATAAAAAGATGTCTGTCATGTCAACATTAAAAGACTTGGTCAAGATTATCCAATGAAAAAATTACAGCAGAGCTTAGAAAAAGCTCAAGCCTTTTGCTTCTGCTGATCTCTTTTATTGCTTCAGTTATATCTCAGTGTAGAAAAATTAATGTATTTGAAAGTGAAAAATTGATAACGTTTTTTAAATGTTCATCTGGGTCATAGTTTCTTGTAAAGGATCGTTGTTTAGTGCTTTTTCCCCCCTACAATTTCAAGTTGACTTCTAGTAAAATGCATTACTCTTACTGCAGCTATGTGATGGGATTGAGGTCATGCCACCTCATACATGGAACTAATTATCTCTTGCTCTTTCTTTCCTGTACAGAGCCTTTCATCCTACTATAAAGGAGGATTTGAGCAGAAAATGAGTAGGCGAGAAGCTAGTCTTATTTTGGGCGTAAGGTAGGTGTGCTGCATATGTATTTTGTTCTGTGGCCAAGCTTGTCTTGAGAAAAGAGAAAATGTTACAGTGAAGTTATCCTTATATTTTAAATTATGAATAGGAGACAGAGAAGAAAATATCATTGTTACATTTTAAAACTTCAAATCTAAGAGAATATTCCACACCCCTTGAAAAAATCAAAGTTATAATGTGTCTTAATTCTTTAACAAGCTATTATACATGAATACTAAAGTTTCAAAGCAGTTATCAAAATATCCCTTATCGTGACACTGAATTGTTTCTGGATTCAGTTTTATAATTTGACATGTATCATATTTTCAATTATAATATGGAATCAGTTTCACAGTTCTTTTCTAGTTCCACAGTTTGACATCTAGCATATTTTATTCTTAGTGTTTCACCTTAGTATCCATTTATTGTCTAACTTTGCACAATATAGGAGAAAATTAATGACATTGTGTGACTACTGCATGATACCATTTAACACTTAAAGTTAAGAATACTTCTCCTACCCTATGTTTGCTTTAGCTGTATTCATTTGTTTACCTTATGTTCTCTTAGAGCTGGGGTTGGTGACAGTGTCACCTATGACAAATCTTCTGGTGATTTAATCAATATAATTAAGCAGAATAGATTATAAAGTCCTATATTGACATAGTTTTTTTTTTTTTTTTGTAGATTAGCATATTTTTAAGGCCAGAACATTTTATTGTTTCTTAAAACTTAGCAAGAAAAACAAAGGGGTGGGAAGGGAAGAAACAGTTCAATTTAGCTTGGTGCTTTATTTAAATATAAGAAGAAATGAGATCTCTCACTGAGAATACAAAAAAGGAAACGATTTTAAGCATGGGAACCAAATTAGGAAGTTAGCTATATTGCTAACTATCCCTTGCCTTATTACTATTCAGAATGGCGTTATTTTTTTCTTGAACTTTTATTGGGCTCCTGTAACATCCAATTCATAGTCTTGAAATGTGAATATGAAACACTTTATAAAACCAAACACAAAGGTTTTTGAGAATATCATTTAATATCACCCTAGGCATTCTTGCTATTAGGACAGATAATTAGAATTAAGATACATGGTTATAAATTTTTATCCCATTGAACTGGAAGCTGTACAAAATTTCACAAGGAAAATTCAGTGGTTAAGAGCACAGATTCTGATAACAGGTGAATCTGGGTATAAATACCATTTTTACCACCTACTACCTGCACGACCTCAGTTTCTTCATTTGTAAAACAGAGGTAATATTAGTTTCTATTGCACAGGATTGTTACAAAGATTAACACATATGGAATTCTTAACATAAACATAGCACTTAGTAGCTACTCACTAAATACAGCTAAGCAAAACAGATCCTTATCCTGATTCTGTCACTGAGGCATGGTATCTTATGATCTTGATCAAGTTATTTTTAGTTTTTCTACACTTCAGTTTCTTCATTTTTATTTTTTTTATTTTTATTTTTTTGTGAGGAGATCAGCCCTGTGCTAACATCTGCCATTCCTCCTCTTTTTTTGCTGAGAAAGACTGGCCCTGGGCTAACATTCATGCTCATCTTCCTCCACTTTTTATGGGATGCCGCCACAGCATGGCTTGCCAAGCAGTGCATTGGTGCGCGCCCGGGATCCAAACCAGTGAACCCTGGGCCGCCACAGCAGAGCGCGCACACTTAACCGCTTGCGCCACCGGGCCGGCCCCCAGTTTCTTCATTTTTAAATTGGAATTAAAAATATTTAGCCTTGTTGGAATAATATAAAAGGATATGATACCTTTTTATAAAAGTGCTTACCAAAATAACAGGTGCTGAATAAATGTTGACTCCCCTTTCTTCCCATTTCTATCATGAATGCAGAAGCTAAATATTTGCCCTTAACACATTAAATAGAAAGATAAAACTTATTTGCTTTCCTCTAGCCCTTTCTTTCAATCAGGCAATGTTGATTTGGAGAATATTCTTCAGGATGTGAATACATTGCTGTGGCTCCATTTTCTGTGATCAGTGAATCTAAACTATTTAGACTATATAACAAGTAGGTAAAGGCAAAATGGAGCTGACTCTGTTGATAACCTATTAAAAAACACCTGTGTGCTGCTAGATGATCCTATACATTCTTACATATCGCATAAAGCCTAAATGTTATTCAAAAGATCAATAGTAAAAAAGATGAAACCGAAACAGCTCCATTTGCCACAGCATCAGGGAGCATCGCTCAGCTCTACATACCCCATTCCCCAACTCCCAGTCAGATGCGTTCCAGGGAGCACAGTTTGAAATCCCTGATCTAGGCAACATATTTAAAGTTACATTTCAATTTCATGGTGAAATTGTCCATAATGGAGATATATCAGAGCTACATTTACTTTTTATACTATGTTTAAGAACTAGGATTCTCCCATCTTTAATCTTTACAACAACAAATATATTAAAATGTATTAAGGTCCTAGAGACTTAATATAGCAATAATGAAAAGGGAATAAACCCTGCAGGCAAACAAGAATACTTCCCTCATCCCCAAAGCTCACCACTAGGAGTCTAATAATTATTATCTTAATGGCAGAATGTTTTGAATGGCCATACTTGTGCGTATGAACTTTCTCTGTGTTTCTTACTTCAGTCTAGTTCAGTGGTTGGCAGATCTTAGTGTGTATAACACTTTGTGGAGTTTTGTGTACAAAAACGTGTACTGTTTGTTATAGGCAATGTAAATGTTTTTCAAGGATAATTTTGACTGAAGTGATTTTCAGATTTTGTCTTTTGTGCTAAATTAAAGCTTAATATCCAGAATAAGATGCAACTTAATATATATACTCCCAAAACAACACCTACAATGGAAATTTGGATTTTCCTGAACTTATGTCTTCATTATCTAGTGGTCCACATTTGATTAGCTTTATGAAATAAGGTTTTCCCCTTTTTTACTTTACTTTTTTATTTATTTTTTTTATTGAGGTAATATTGGTTTATAACATTACATAAATTTCAGCTGTACATCATTATATTTTGATTCTGTGTAGATTACATGTTCACCACCCAAAGACTAATTACCACCCATCGCCATATCCCTTTTTACTTTAAAATTTTTTATAATACAATAATCTTTTATAATGTTAGTATCTACTAATATAGAGCCTTTATTCTTTCAAGGAGTTTACCTTTTTACAGCCATTTTCTTTTGGAGGGTGGTGTAAAATACATTAAGCACCTATTGTATATTCAGCACTAAATACTTTTTTGTGTGTGTGTGAGGAAGGTTGCCCTGAGCTAACATCTGTTGCCGGTCCTCCTCTTTCTTGCTGAGGAAGATTGGCCCTGAGCTAACATCTGCCCATCTTCTTCTATTTTTTTTTGTATGTGGGATGCCTGCCACAGCATGGCTTGATAAGCAGTGCGTAGGTCCATGCCCAGGATCCGAACCTGCAAACCCAAGGCTGCTGAAGCGGAGCACACAAACTTAACCACTATACCACCAGGCTGGCCCCTAGATACTATTTTAAGATACAAATCACAGCTTCTGCCCTTAAGTAATTTAGAATCTGCCTAAGGAGACATGTCACATATATACAGAACAACTAAAAAACGTAACTAATAAAGGAAAGAGGTGCTAGAGAACACCAAAAAAGGGAATGAAAAATGTAGATTAGCTACAGAAACTAAAGCATACTTGAATTTTTCTAAGTGATGTGTTTTTCGTTTCTTAATAGACAATTAAACAATAAGTATTCATAGTCCTGGTATAATTTTTAATGATTTCTTATCTCAAAATTAAGTAGTCTTTGTAATCAGACAATGTCTGGTTGTCTGGGAGGTATCTACAACCAAAAAGTAAGTTTGAAATGGTCCCCCGCAAAACACTACTTTGGTGTTTACCCCCGTAAACACCAAAAGGAATACCCTAAAGTCCTTATACAAAAAGACTTATTTATTTAAAAAAAATTTTTTTAATATTTTTTAAAAATCCCCCCCCCAGTTTTAATGAGATGTAATTGGCATATAACATTGTATATTAGTTTAAGGTGTACAAAATAATGATTTAATATATGTATGTATTGCAAATGATTACTACAATAAGTTTCGTTAACATCCTTCACCTCACATAGTTACAAATTTTTTTTCTTGTGATGAGAACTTTTAAGATTTAGTCTCTTAGCAACTTTCACATATACGATACAGTGTTGTTAACTGTAGTCACCGTGCTGTACATTCCATTCCCAAGACTTATTTGTCTTATAACTGGAAGTTTGTGTCTTTTGACCATTGACATGAAGACCCATTTCCCCCATCCACCTTCCTTCTGCCTCTGGCAACCACCAATCTGTTCTGTTTCTATGAGTTTGACTTTTTTAGATTCCATATATAAGTGAGATCATACAGTATTTGTTTTTCTCTGTCTGACTTATATCCCTTAGCATATTGTTCTCACGGTCCATCCGTGTTGTCGCAGATGGCAGGATTTCCTTCTTTTTAATAACCAAATAATATTCTGTTATGTGTATATGTGTGTATATATATGTGTGTATATATATATGCACCACATTTTCTTTATCCATTCATCTGTCGATGGACACTTAGGTTGTTTCCATGTCTTAGCTATTGTAAATAATGCTGCAGTGAATATGAGGGTGCAGACATCTCTTTGAGATAGTGATTTCATTTCCTTCAGATAAATACCCAGAAGTGGAATTGCTGGATCATATGGTAGTTCTATTTTAACTTTTTGAGGACCCTTCATACTGTTTTCCATAGTGGCTGCATCAGTTTACATTCCCACCAACATTGCACAAGGGTTCTCTTTTCTCCACATCCTCGCCAACACTTGTTATCACTTGTTTTTTTGAGGATATCCATTCTAACAGGTGTGAGATGATATCTCATTGTGGTTTTGATTTGCATTTTTCTGATGATTAATGATGTTGAGCACCTTTTCATGTACCTGTTGGCCATCTGTATGTCTTCTTTGGAAAAATGTCTTTTCAGATCCTCTATCGATTTTTTAGTCCAATTGTTTGTTTTTTGCTATTGAGTTGTATGAGTTCCTATTATATTTTGGATATTAACCCGTTATCAGATATACGATTTGCCAATATTTTCTCCTATTCCATAGGTTGCCTTTTCATTTTGTTGATGGTATTGTTAACTGTATAGATGCTTTTTAGTTTGATGTAGTCCCACTTGTTTATTTTTGCTTTTGTTGCCTTTGTTTTTGGTGTCAAATTCAAAAATTCATCGCTAAGATTGATTTTAGGGAGCTTACTGCCTGTGTTTTCTTCTAGGAGTTTTGTGGTTTCAGATCTTATATTTAATTCTTTAATCCATTTTGAGTTGATTTTTGTGTATGGTGTAAGATAGAGGTCCAGTTTCATTCCTTTGCATTATGGCTGTCCAGATTTCCCAACACCGTTATTGCAGAGACTATCCTTTCCCCTTTGTATATTCTTGGCTCCTTTGTCATAAATTAATTGACCATATATGTGTGAGTTTATTCTAGGCTCTCTGTTCTATTGATCTATAAGTCTGTTTTTATGCCGGTACTATACTGTTTTGATTACTGTAGCGTTGTAATATAATTTGAAATCAGGACGTTTGATGCCTCCAGTTTTGTTCTTCTTTCTCAAGATAATTTTGGCTATTTGGGATCATTTGTGGTTCCATACAAATTTTAAGATTTCTGTGAATAATTCCATTGACATTTTGACAGGGATTGCATTGAATCTGTAGATTGCAGTATGGTGATTTTAACAAAATTTCTTCTGATCCGTGAGCACAGAATATCTTTCCATTTATTTGTGTCTTCTTCAATTTCTTTCATCAATATCTTATAGTTTTCAGTGTACAGGTCTTGCACCTCCTTGGTTAAATTTATTCCTAGGTATTTTATTCTTTTTGATACAATTATGAATGGGATTGTGATTGTTTTCTTAATTTCTCTTTCTGATAGTCTGTTATAAGTGTATAAAATGCACACTTCTTTTTGTATCATCTAACTTTATTGAAATCGTTTATTAGTTCTAACAACTTTTTAGTGGAGTCTTTAGGATTTTGTACATATAATGTCATTTCATCTGCAAATAGTAACAGTTTTACTTCTTCCTTTCTGATTTGGATGCCTTTTATTTCTTTTTCTTGCCTAATTACTCTAGCTAGGACTTCTAGTAGTATGTTGAATAAAGATGGTGAGAGTGGGCATCTTTGTCTTCTTCCTGATCTTAGAGGAAAAGCTTTCAGTTTTTCACCGTTGAGTATGATGTTAGCTATGGGCTTGTCATATATGACCTTTATTATGTTGAGGTACATTTCCCCTGTACCCACTTTGTTGGGAGTTTTTATCATGAATGGATGTTGAATTTTGTCACATGCTTTTTCTGCTTCTGTTGAGATGATCATATAATTTTTATCCTTGTTTTTGTTAATGTAGTGCATCACATTGACTGATTTGCAGATGTTGAACCTGCCTTGCATCCCCGAAATAAATCTCACTTGAGCATTGTGTATGATCCTTTTAATGTATTATTGAATTCATTTTGCTAATATTTTGCCAAGGATTTTTGCATCTATGTTCATCAGGGATATTGGCCTGTAATTTTCTTTGCTTGTAGTGTCCTTGTCTGGTTTTGGTATCAGGGTAATGCTGGCCATGTAAGATGAGTTTGGAAGTGTTTCTTTCTCTTCTATTTTTTGGAGGAGTTTGAGGAAGATTGGTATTAATTCTTCTTTAGATGTTTGGTAGAATTCAGTGAAGCCATCTTGTCCTGGACTTTTGTTTGTTGAAAGGTTTTTGATTACTGATTCATTCTCATTACTAGTAATTGGTCTGTTCAGATTTTCCGTTTCTTCGTGATTCAGTCTTGGTAGGTTGAATGTTTCTAGGAATTTATCCATTTCTTCTAGGTTGTTTCATTTGTTGGTGTATAATTGTTCATAGTAGTCTTTTATGATCCTTTGTATTTCTGTTGTAATACAACAGTTGTACTGTCTCCTCTGTCATTTCTGATTTTATTTATTTGGGTCTTCTCTCTTTTTTTCTTGGTAAGTCTAGCTAATGTCTATTTTGTTCATCTTTTTAAAAAACCAGCTCTTAGTTGTGTTGATCTTTTCACTCTATTTCATTTATTTTCACTTTGATCTTTGTTATTTTCTTCCTTCAACTAACTTGGGGCTTAGTTTCTTCTATTTATAGTTCCCTGAGGTGTAAAGTTATGTTTGTTTGAGTTCTTTTGTTCCTTAACGTAGGCTTTTATTGCTATAAACTTTCCTCTTAGAACTGCTTTTGCTGTATCCCATAAGTTTTGGTATGTTCTGTTTCCATTTTCATTTGTTTCAAGATAATTTTTGATTTCTCACTTGAGTTCTTCTTTGACTC
This sequence comes from Diceros bicornis minor, assembly GCF_020826845.1. NCBI lineage: Eukaryota > Metazoa > Chordata > Mammalia > Perissodactyla > Rhinocerotidae > Diceros > Diceros bicornis. The sequence goes on along the minus strand of NC_080748.1, from coordinate 33,476,897 downwards.
AATACTTAATTTATTTTATTCATAGAAGAATATTTTCTATGTTTATTCAGCAATCGATAGTGCATTTTAATGTGCTTGGTGATCTGTTATTTAACCCCAGGAGATTCGAAGTAGCAAGTAACTGACAAGAAACAGCTAGAGACTGGAGCACTGGCAGAATGGAGGATTAACAACTGACATCAAGGAAGGCAGTGTTCAAAACAGACAGAAGAACTTAAATGGATAGCATTCTACAACTGTTTAGTAGAAGGGCAAGCAAACCTCTGCAGACCTTGGGATTTTCTTTGCACTTAATTGATACTTATAATAATGCTTTTGAGTCATTCAAGAAATGTTAAATTAGGTTACTTATACTCCATTTTTAAAAAGTGGAAAATATATAATACATATTCATAAGCATCTTTTATATTCATGAGCCCTGTTTTATAATAAGGAAACTGAAGCACAGAGAGGTTGAAAAATTTGACCAAGGTTACCTAGTCCAAAATGGCAATGCTGGGATTAAAATCTGGCAGACTGGTAGTTCTAGAGTCCAAATACCTATCCGTCACACTATATATACTCCCTTCCCCCAGAATAACTTGAAGCATAAGTTTTCAAACTTACAGTATAGGGGCCTGCCTGGTGGCGCAAGCAGTTAAGTGCGCACGCTCCGCTGCAGTGGCCCGGGGTTCACTGGGTCAGATCCCGGGCGTGCACCGACACACCGCTTGTCAAGCCATGCTGTGGCGGCATCCCATATAAAGTGGAGGAAGATGGGCATGGATGTTAGCCCAGGGCCAGTCTTCCTCAGCAAAAAGAGGAGGATTGGCAGATGTTAGTTCAGGGCCGATCTTCCTCACACACACACAAAAAACTTACAATATGGTCTACAGACTATGACTCCCCTACCGTATATATTGTGTTTATTTTTTAAATTTATTATGAATAAGGACTGGCATTAAAAAGGACTGAAGAAAATACACGCAGCATTGGAATCAATTATTTATCTTGATGGTTAGTGGAATTAAGTGACAAGCTGTAATTTCATATTTATCCACAAGATGGTGAAATTCTCATTAGTTTTTAATTTCTTGAAATCCATATAAACTGTTAATTTATAATCTGCTTTTGACACTATTTATTATAAGCACTTTAATTTCTTTTTACAGCCCATCTGCTGGTAAGGCCAAGATTAGAACAGCTCACAGGAGAATCATGATTTTGAATCACCCAGATAAAGGTAGGTAAAATTCCTATTTTTCATAATATGTGGGTCAGAATATGCTCTAAATTCCTTTCAGTTGATCTGATCTCATTATAAATAATATATAGTTGAAATGGAAGTTTATGTGCCACATGTATTGTGATTTTTCATATAAATAAATGAGCCTTTGGATTGGATTTCATTGACCCATTGAAGTGGTAGATTTATATTATCTAAGCTTTCAAAAACTTAGATACTGATTTTTATATATGAGTACCTAACCCCTGTTTGAAACTTCTAGCATTTTGATTGAGAAAGAGAAAACATGAGTTGTGGACTCTTAACTGATTTGGGCACCATGAGTTCTATTTGTTTAACCTTAAACATAAAAGTACAAGATTTAGAGGATATCCTGTAAATCTCTAAATGTAATATGTCATAGATGATTCTGAATTTCTTATTTTTATTCTGGAAAGCTCTGAGGCTGAGCCATTTGTTTTTAACTGGCCAGGTTTTTAATGTAAATTTATCTTACAGAAAGACGATTATTATAACTTTAACTACACTACAGCTGCTTGAGAGAGAAAGCCCATATGTTCATTACTGTTTCTGCTCTAAAATAACAGATGGTAGAAAGTTGCACTGTATTTCAGAAGTCAAAGGGGGGGAGGAGAGTAAAGGGTTTCTTGGATTCTTATTTACAGACTTTCACTTTACTAATTATTTTGAAAAAAATTAAGAACACATTTTGGATTCCTACCCATCCTAACTGACACCAAAAGAAGGCATTCTTTTTCAGCTTTCTCACTTAATTAGTTACTATAAAAATTCTTTTCTCTAAACATCATCTCCTTTGGTTTTTGCACTTGCTGTTCTTTGTGTGAATAAACAAGAGAATAAACTTTGAAAAGAGGTTTTGCTTAAAATTTCTAAACAGCTTCAACAGTTAGTGAAAGATCCACTCAACTAATTTGCTTTGCATTGTGGGCTTTCAGAGTAACTGACTCAGAAAGAAATGTGTTCAAGTGCCTCCTTGAAGCCCTCTGTCTCCTAAACATCTCAGTCCCTTCCAGGTCAAGTGTGTGCCCTTCTCGGATTGATTGCAGTGGGCTGAAGCACTCATGTCTTTCAGATGATTGACAAGTTGTTGATTGTGCCTACTGGCAAGGAAGCAAGTTCTAAATGTGTCTAAGAGAATTTGTATTTTTAGATACCTTTAGTAAAAAAAGAAGATATTTGTGTATCTTAAATGCCACTAGTGTTTAAAGAAGTACTTAATTTATTCTGAGATCGTATATTTATCAGAGGTGGCATTGTTTACTGCCTGTAGTATGCTGACTAATATCCTCCTCTCTGGCTCTGTGTAGGTGGCAGGGTATGGGGGAATGGGCCTGGAAGCAGGAGGCCAGCATTTTTCTCTGGCTTATGCCTTCTAGCTAGTAATGTGGCCTTGGACACTCCCTTAATCTCTCCAAATGTCAATTTTATCATATCTATAAAATGAAGAGATTTATTTCTAAAGCCCTTTTTGGTTTTATGATATAATATAATATCTTTATATGCCTATTCAATTAATGAAGACCTATATCCTGTATTTCTCCTCAGATCACATTTTTAACTTAAGAAAGACGCTTTGAGTCTCTTTGGATTATTGTACCCTCTAAGAATGTATTGACATTTTGTCCATATAATTGCTCATTCACCCTAAATTTTAAAACATTTGGAGTTTCAGAGAATTCCTAGACTTCCTAAAACCCATCCTTATACTCATAGTTAAGAACTCCTACTCTAGGAAAAGTACGGTGAGTTAAGAAATATTGGAACTACCGGAGGAAAAAAATTCATATATGATGAAGTTGGGAGATGATAACTCATAAATCTAGAAATTGTTTCTTGAGAAGGAAGGTTGTTTTCTTTTGTTTTTAATGGAAAGAAGATAACAGATTTTACATAAAAATGTCTGATTGTCCTTGGAGAGAGAAAGCTGGGAGTATTTGGGGAAGTATGAGAATGGGCAACTCTTAATTTTGCCACCTCTTCTTATAATTCTTCACCATGATTGCTTTGGCCAGGTCACCAGTAAGTGTTATAGGTGGTTGCAAAAACTTAAATCTTCTATCCAATGCTTCTGAAATTCATGAATGCCCTCCCACCAGGTGACTTTTCTGTTGGTTTTGCTCCTAGCTGGTAAAATAAAGTTAGAACTTCAAATGTGTGATCAACTGTAATCTGTTACACATTTCATTATCAGCTTGTGCAAAGAAAGTGACACCAAAAAATTAGGGGTGAGAAATGGCTGAAAATAAGTTTTTTGTAACGAGTTTTACATGAACATTCAGATGTGTTTTGGTAAAAATAAATTTTGCTATTTCAATTTAGTGAGATAAAAGGTCGATGCAATAAAAAAATCTCAGGTCTTTGATCTAGTGCTTTCAGACTATATCTTTTAGATTATGCTTTTTTAAATTGATGAAGAAAGAGATTAGTTGTTATGACATCAAGTAGTTTGACATTAATGCCCACTGAATATAGAAAGGAGGACAGACTAGGTAAATTTGAAAAACCATAGAACCTCAGAGATCTCTTACAGGCTGTCTAATACAGTGCTGCTCAAAGTGTAGTTCATCTGTTCATGCCAGGCCACAGTTTGTTACCTGTGTGCAACAAGGTAAAAACAGAAATCAAAAGTCAGCATTTAGAAACCTTCATAGCGATTTGACATGGCCATGACATCCAAATGTCGGTCTACCACAGATTGGAAATTTTTTTAAAAAATGTTTCTTCACCATAGTTTGAGAGACACTGATCTAATCAATGCTGCCTCCTAAATCAGGACTGTTTCTGCTCCATCCTGGGAAAAATGGCCTGTTAGCTCTCCTTAAAGATTTTTAGTGATGCAGAGCTTGCTGCTTTGCAGGGCAGCCCATTGTTAGGGAGCTCTAACTACTAGAACATTCTTCTTTACATTTAGCTGAAATCTGCCTGCCTACAGCAGAGAGATTCTCAATCTTTTTCCGTTTATATCTCCTTTCAATAAACATATAATACTCTCACTCTTCATTAATAGTATTTAAATCAAAATTAAATATTGGGATTAAAAACAAATCAAAGTAATTATACTGTTGAATGGATTTTCCCTAATTACTCTCATTGTAGAAAAAGCTAAATGTGACATGAAGCCTTGGCAATAATATATTACAATATGTTACATTTAAAAGACGTATTGTAAACATTTAGAGAAAGATATGATCATCAAGTCCACATGGATTCACTAAGAAAAAGTGATGCCTCATTAGCTGTTTCCTTTTTTGATAGATTTACTAGACTATTATTTGTTTCATAGGGCTTATCTTTCCTTTCCCTTCATGTCAACATTTTAATTAGATTTAAGGCTTTGTTTTTGAGTTAATTATTTTTTTGGTGAAGAGATAATTTTGTTTTATCACACGTTGATTTTCCTTGATAAATGGTGAGACCTTTAAAAGTAAAGAACACGGCTTATTCGTCTTTATACCTGTATGGTTGACATTTAATAAACTAAGTTTTTTTTCCCTGAGTGAATGAATAAGCAAATGGATAAAAAGAAGGCAGACAAAATTGACAGGTAAAATAGAATTGGGAGTGATAACTAATACATAATGATCATATCAAAATTTTAAAAGACTCATTAGATTGCTATGAAATGACCTAAAACTATCCTTTCATTCATTCAGAAATTATTTATTCAACTTCTACAATGTGCCACACATTGTGCTAAATCTTGGGACTTGAACTGTAAAACAAGGCAACTAGATCCTTGTCCTCGTGGAGCATACATTCTAATGGAGGGATAGACAAAAAAACAAGTAAACCTATTTCAAGTTGTAGTAAGCGCAATAAAGGGTACAATGGACTGAGATATAGAATATAGGAAAGGGGCAGCTTTACATAAGGTGATTGGGAAGGCCTCTCTGAGAGACCTAAAGGATGAAAAGAAGCTAGCTGTGTGAAGAGTGGTTGGAAAGTAGAGGAACTAGCATCTGCAAAGGCTCTAAGGGAGGAAAGAATTTAGTGGGCTTAAGGACTTGAAAGAAAACTAGTATTATCCAGATGTAATAAGCAAGGGAGAGGTAGCATGAGATAAGGTGGTGCCCAGATTTTGAAAACTGTAGGTATGCTTTATGATAATGAAACATTGTAGGTTATGAATCCTATTTGAACTTTATTCTAAATACAGTGGGAAGTTACTGTCAGCTTTTACTTTTTAAGAGATCACTTTTCTCTTCAATCTCTATTTTTATTTTTAAGTATAACTTTGTATTGAAGTGTAATATACAGGCAGAAAAGTGCACAAATCATAAGTACATATCTAAGTAAATTTTTACAAACACACCCATAAAACCAGCCCCAGATCAAGAACTAGGATGTCACCACATTCCTGAAACCCCATCATGACCCCTTCCAGTCTACCTCACTCTTAAAAGTAACCACTGTCTTGATTTATAATATTATAGATTAGTTTTGCCTCTTTTGAATGTGTGTAGTCATTTGCATCTGGCTGCTTTTGGTAAATATTATCCTTGTGAGATTTATCCATATTGTAATGTGGAGCAATAGTTTGTTCATTCTCATTAATATATGGCAGCTTTGGCAAAGTGTGCTTTGCGGACCACCAGGGGTTCCTGAGATCCTTTCAGGAACTCTGTAAGATGAAGACTATTTTCCTTTTACTGTGTTGACGTTTACACTGGTGATGCAAAAATATTGGTGAGTAAAAACTACTGACACCTTAATGCTAGTAAAGGCAGTGGCACCCGTGTTTCCATATAACCATATGGGAAAAGTGAATCTTGACCATAACCTCACACCATATGGAAAATTAATTCTTAATGGATTTTAACCTAAATGTGAAAGATAAAACAATAATGCTTCTAGATATTTAAAAAAAAAAAAAAACATAGAAAAGGCAAAGATTTCCTAAATAGGGCATAAAAAGTGCTTACTATGTATTTAAAGGAAAAAAATATGCCTGTGTTTAGAAGAAAAATTAGCCTGTAATTTTGCTTTTTTTGCAAAGTTGGTAGATTTTGCTATCACGGTTACTCTGGCTTCTTAAAAGGAATTGGGCAGTATTCCCTTTATTTTCTGAATGAATTTGTGTAAGATGTGTTATTTCTTTTTTTAATACTTGTAGGAATTCACCTATTAAGCCATCTGGCCTCAGAGACTTCTTTGTGGGAAGGTTTAAAATTGCAGATCCGGGGCTGGCCTGGTGACCTAGTGGTTAAGTGCTGGCACCCTGCTTCAGTGGCCTGGGGTTCGTAGCGTGGATCCCGGGCGTGGACCTACACAGCACTTATCAAACCATGCTGTGGCAGGCGTCCCGCATATAAAGTAGAGGAAGATGGGCACAGATGTTAGCCAAGGGCCAGTCGTCCTCAGAAGAAAGAGGAGGACTGGCAACAGACATTAGCTGAGGGCTAACCTTCCTACCCTCACCCCCACTCCCCCCAAAATGTTACAGATTCAATTTGTCTAGAAGATATACATCTCCTCAGGTTTTCTTGTTTCTCCTTTTTTTAATTTTGGTTAGTTTTTTCCTAAGCATTTGTCCAAAATTTTCAGATTAATTGGCGTAAACTTGTTCATAATATCCTCTTATTACCTTTTTAATGTTTGTAGTAGCTGTAATGTTCACTACTTTTTCTTTTGCAATGTTGGTAATTTACTAATTTATATCATACCTGTTTTTTTCTTGGCAAGTCCTGCTAGAGGTCAGTATATTTTTATTAGTCTTTTTCAAAGAATCATCATATTATTCTTTCACTCATGTGTTATTTGACATATATTGCCTAATTTCCTAGCTATTGAGGATTTTCTAATTATCTCTATATTATTGATTTCTAGCTTAACTCCATTTGGGAAGAGAACATACTCTCAGTTCTTTAAAATGCGTTGAATCTTACTTTATGATCCAGCATATGGTCAATTTTGGTAAATAATCTATGAACAGAATGTATATTCTACAATTATTGGATGCAATTTTTAAGATATATGAGTAAAATTTGTTTTGTTGATCAGATCTTCTATATTCTTACTGATTTCTTATTTGCCTGCTTTGATTGTGGATTTGTCTATTTCTGCATTTAGTTCTGCCTCTTTTTTTTTTTTTTGCTTATTGTGATGGTATGATTTTGGGGCAGCTAGTTTAGAATTGTTATGTTTTCCTTGTGGATTGACTCTTCATTTTGAAACATCCCTCTTTATGTCTAGTAGTGCTTCTTGCCATAAAGTGTACTTTATCTGAAATTATTTATAGCTACACCAGCTTTCTTTTGGTTGGTGTTTACATGGTATATCCTTGTTCATGTTTTCCTTTCCACCTTTCTGTATCTTTATTTTTGAAGTTTGAAGTTTGTCACTTCTAAGAAGCATGTAATTGGGTTTTATTTTTTAATAAGTCTGACAATTTTAGACTTTCAATACAGGTATTTAGTTCTTTTACATTTAGTATAGTTACTGATATTTGAATATATTTATACCATGTTACTGTTTGTTTTCTATTAGACTCATCTGTTTTATGTTTCTTTTTCTACTTCTTTTTGACTTCTTTTGGCTCATTCAAAATTTTAAAAAATTTTTCTACCTTTTTCCTTTAGTAACTTAATATATACACTTTTTTAAAAAAAGAAAAACTATTTCTTTAGTGATTATCCAATGAATACAGCATACCTCCTTGACTTATTATGGTCTAAAATAAAATATTACTTTGACCGCTCCTCAGATAATGCTGGACCTTAGAATGCTTTTAAGATATTCTCTGTCTTTGATTTTAGCAGTTCTACTGTGATATGGCTTGGTATAGGTTTCTTTGCATATATCGTGCTTGTGGTTTATAGAGCTCTTTGAATCTATGGGATGATATCTTTCATTAGTTTTAGGAGATTCTGCTCCATTATTTGTAATCTGTTTAAATATGGCCTCTTCTCTTTTCCTCTCTCTCCTTTTCTTCTGAAACTCCAATTATGTGCATTTTCAGCTCACACTTTTTTCACTGTCTCCTGTCTTTTATAGTCTCTTCTATATGTCCATCTTTTATTTGTATAGATATTTTTAATTATTTTTTTCTAGTTCTTTGTCATTCTGAACTGTCTAATCTGTTCTTAAACCTATTGAGATTTTAGTTTCATTTTAAAATTTTTCAGTTAATTCTTTTTTTATGGAATCCAATCTTTTAAATTCTCTGTATTTTTATTTATCTTCTCCATCTTTCTTTTCTTTTCTTTTTTTTTTTAATAATTTTATTTATTTATCCCCCCAAAGCCCCAGTAGATAGTTGTATGTCATAGCTGCATATCCTTCTAGTTGCTGTATGTGGGACGCGGCCTCAGCATGGCCGGAGAAGCAGTGCGTCGGTGCGTGCCCGGGACCTGAGCCCAGGCCGCCAGCAGTGGAGCGTGTGCACTTAACCGCTAAGCCACGGGGCCGGCCCTCCATCTTTATTTTCTTAAACATATTACTTACTCATAGTTATTTCGATGTCCTTGTCTGATACTTCCAATATGTAGCTCACCTCTGTTTCTCTTTCTATTATATTTTCCCCCTTTTGGTTTTCAGACCTTCTTTAGGTATGCAAAGGAATTTTTTTTAATGCCATATGTTTTGTATGAAAGCAACAGTGTTCAAACTTTTCGGTGTAAGATTCAAAAAGACTTTATATGGATTATATATATCAATATTTGTAATACTAGAAAGTAAAACTGAGAAAGTTTTAAAAATATTTATCTATTAAATCATTATAAAATATTAAACTTGTTACATGTTAATATAAATAACAAAATTTGTATTTTCCACAACAGAATTTTAAAAAAATGCATAGGGTGGAGGATGGAGAGAATAGTTCTATAGAAGCTAAGACAGGAATATATTTGAGGAAACCCATGATCAACTGTGCTGAATGCTGCTATGAGAACCGTTGAGATGAGGACAGAGAGGAGAGTCCATAGTATTTTTGCAACACTGGAAGACTTTGATAACCTTAAAAAACAGTTTTAATTGGTGGTGGGTTGAGGAGGGAAAGGAAGATGAGGAAGTTGAGTTATGTTATATAGACAACTTTTATGAGAAGTTGTGTGGGGAAAAGGAGGAGAGAAGTGGAGTAGTAGCTGGAAGAGGAGGATGTGGCATTAAGAGAAGGAATGTTGGGTTTTTTTTTTACTTTTTAAATATACTTTTATGGAAGCTTGTTGAGCAGTTTTGAACAAGTTTGCGTGTCAGTGGAAATGATCAACTAGAGAGAGCGATTATTTAGAAGAGATTAAAATTAAATTCAACAGGGATAAGTGTAATGTTCTTTTAGGTCTGAAAGTAGGATTCAGAGAAAACCAAACAGGATTGGTGAAGATCTAGAAGCAGTGTCATATGAGTGGTCATTCATTCATTCAACAAATACTTATTGAGTAACTAATGCAAGCCAGACAGTGTACTAGACACTGAACAAGATAGTCAAAGACCTTGCCTTCATAGGCCTTATATTCCACTGGGAGAGACAGATAGTAGATAGATAATTTGGTAGATTAAAAATTGCCACAGATTCTTCACAGCACCTCTCATCAAGAGGTAGTCTATTTCCTCACCCTTTATAGTCAGGCTGGCCTTGTCACTTGCTTTGATCAGTAGACTATACCAGAAGTGACATTGTGTCAGTTCTGAGCCTAGGCCTCAAGAAGCATTGCAGCTTCAGCTGTTACCCTTTTAGAACCTGGAGACCACTATGTGAAGAAGACCAGACTCACCTCCTGAAGGATAAAAGACCAAGTAGAGAGAGAGAGGCCTAGCCATCCCAGCTGAGGTCCCAGTGAGGCCTTCCTGGACCATCCAACCCTAGCTGACCTGACTCAGCTCAGAGGAACCACCCAGCTAATCCATTAATGAGAATAAAAAGCTATTGTTTTTAGCCACTACGTTTTGGGGTAGTTTGTTATGCAGAAATGGCTGATATGGAAAATGCCCCCATGATGAAAGTGCTTTTGAGAAAAATAAAGCAGAGTAAGGGGATAGAGATTGGGAGGTGGAGAGGAGGCAGTTGCAGTATTACCTATAGTCATCTTAGAAATTCTCTGTAAGGAGATAATTGAGCAGAGACCTGAGGGAGTAAGTCATGCAAAAATCTGAAGAAAGAGTATTTCAGGCAGAAGGAACATCAAGTGCAAAGGTCTTGAAATGAGAACATACTATGTGTTTCTGTAATTGTAAGGAGATTGGCTAGAGCATAGTGAGCAAGGGGGCGAGTGGTAGATGTGATTGGAGAGGATGCTGAGGGCCAGATGATGGAGTAACTTGCAAGCTATGCTTTTTAAGTGTGAGGGGAATAATATTACCTGATATACAATATTAGGAAGACTACTTTGGCAGCTATGGAGAAAATGAGGCAAAAGTGGAAGCAAGGAAGTTAGTAGAGAAAATTGTAACCCAAGAAAGAATGATATTAGTTTAGACTAGGTTTTTGTAATGAAGGAGGGAAGGAATCGTCTAATTCAGGACATGTTTTGAAGGTAAAGCCAATAAAGTTGATGGATTGAGAGAAGGAAAAATGAGGACAGATGACTCCTAGGTTTTTGGCCAAAGCGATAAAGAACAATAAAACTTGCTGTAATGAGAAACTTAGAGGGGTTCTATGCAACATCTAATACTTAAAATTTTGCAGGTATATGTGAACTCCCTCTTCTATGCCTTTGTGGGGGCAAAATTACGTTCACTGAGAAGAAACTATGAGCAGTGAAGATTGGACCTCTATGAGGAAGACTGTTCTTACAGTTGGAGCTATCTTAGTTCCCCTTCACAAGGTATCAGTCAGCTAGTAATTATTGAGTACCTACTGGGAGCTAGTCCCTGTTCTAGGCAGTGGAGCTACAGCAGTGGAAAAAGTGATGTTCAGGCAGAGTAATGAAAGTAATTTGAGAATAGTTTGAAAACTGCTGGAGAACAGTTTGTTAGGGATGTTATAGGAGGTATTCATTTATTGGGTAATAGGTAGAACCCTTTAAGACCCTTCCAACTCTAGGTTTCTGTGATTCTCTAAATGAACTGATAAAATGAATCAGACTCAAAGTATTCTTCACATCCTCCTGTCTCAGCATGTTTTTTTCCCAACAGCTTTATTGAGATATAATTCATATAGCATACAATTCATCTATTTAAAGTGTACAATTCAATAGTTTTTGGTATATTTACAGGTATGTGCAGCCATTCATCAGTCAATTTTAGAACATTTTCATCACTTCAAAAAGAAACCCCATATCCTTTAGCTATAGCCTCACCCCCACCCCCGCCCTCTCTCCCAATTCTCAATTCCATTGATCTAATGTTTGTCATTGTGGCAGTACCACACTGTCTTGATGAGCTTTGCTTTGTAATAAGTTTTAATTTTGTGAAGTTTGAGTCCTCTTACTTTATTCTTCTTTTGTAAGATTGTTTTGGCTATTCTGGGTCCCTTGAAATTCTATATGAATTTTAGAATCAGCTTGTCAGTTTTTACAAAGAAGTCAGTTGGAATCTCATAGAGATTGTGTTGAATCTGTAAGTCATTTAGGGAATGTTGCCAGCTTAACAATGTTAAGTCTGCTGATCCATGGACATGGGATGTTTTTCCATTTATTTAGCTTCTCCTTAATTTCTTTCTACAATGTTTTGTAGTTCCAAGATTGCAAGTTTTACACTTCTTAAATTTATTCCTAAGTATTTTATTATTTTTTGATGCTATTGTGAATAGAATTATATTCTTAATTTCATTTTTGGATTGTTGGTTGCAAATGTATAGGAATATACATATTTTATATTTTGTAAAAATTGACAAGCTGATGTTATATTTTGGTCTTATATCCTGCAACCTTGCTGAACTTGTTTATTAGTTCCAGTAGTCTTTTAGTGAGGTCATTAGGATTTTCTATATATAAGATCACGTCAACTGTGAATAGAGGTAGTTTTACTTCCTCCTTTCCAATCTGGATGCCATTTATTTCTTTTTCTTACCTAATTGCCCTGACTAGAACCTCCAGTACAATATTGAAAAGAAGTTGTGAGAACAGACATTTTTGCCTTGTTTCTGATCTTAAAGAAAAACATCCAGTCTTTCCCCTATTAGGTATGGTATTAGCTGTGGGTTCTTCATAGATACTGTGTATCAGATTAGGAAGTTCCCTTCTATTCCTAGTTTGTTGTTTTTCTATCATGAAAGAGTATTAGATTTGGTCACATGCTTTTTCTTCATCTATTCAGATCATTGTGTTTTTTGTTTTTATTCTGTTGATGTGATGGATTATATTAATTGAGTTTTGGTTGTTGAACCAACCTTGCATTCCTCAGGTATATCCCACTTTGTCATGGTATATAATTTTTTTTATATGTTGCTGGATTCAGTTTGCTAGTATTTTGTTGAGTTTTTTGCATTTATAGTCATAAGAAATATTGGTCTGTAGTTTTCTTGTATATCTTTGTCTGGTTTGGATATCAAGATCATGTATATGTATATTTTGTAATGCCTTATAAAATGAGTTAAGAAGTGTTTCCTCCTTTTCTGTAAACCATCTAGAGGTCTGGGCTTTTCTTTGTGCATAGTTTTTTGGTTTACTGATTCAGTCTCTTCACTTGTTATAGGTCTATTCAGATTGTCTATTTCTTGATTCAGTTTTAGTAATTTGTGTCTTTCGAAGAATTTTTTAATTTTATCTAAGTTATCTAATTTGCTGAAATACAATTGTTCATAGTATTCCTTTATAAACCTTTTTATTTCTGTAAGGTTGATAGTAATGTCCTCTCTGTGATTTCTGATTCTAGTAATTTGAGTCTGTTCTCTTCTTTTCTTGGTCAAACAAGCTAAAGGTTTGTTTTGCTGATTAACAAAGGTAAAGGCCTCTTTTCAAAGAACTAGCTTTTGAGTTAATTGATTTTCTCTATTGTTTTCTATTCTCTCTTTCATTAATTTCTGTTTTAATTTTTACTATTTCCTTCCTTCTACTTGCTTTAGGTTTACTTTGTTCTTCTTTTTCTAGTGTCTTATGGTTGAAGGTTAGGTTATTGGTTTGAGATCTTTCTTCTTTTTATTGATTTGAGATCTTTCTTCTTTTTTAACACAGGCATTTACAGCTATAATTGCCCTCTAAGCACTGCTTTAGCCGTGCCCCATAAGTTCAGTATGTTGTCTCTTCATTTTCATTTTTCTCAAACTATTTTCTACTTTCCCTTTTTATTTCTTTTTTAACTCATTGATTGTTCAAGAGTATGTTTAATTTCTACATATTTATTTTCCAAATTTGTCCTTGTTATTGATTTCTAATTTCCTTCCATTGTGGTTGGAAAACGTAATGTATTAGTTCTATCCTTTTAATTTATTGAGGTTTGTATTATGGCCAAGTGTATAGTTTCTCCTAGTAAGTGTTCCATGTGCACTTGAGAAGCATGTATGTTCTGCTGTTGGGTAGAGTGTTCTATAGATGTCTGTAAGTTCTGGTTGGTTTAAAGTATTGTTCAAGTCTTCTGTTTTCTTGTTGATCTTCTCTCAAGTTGTTCTATTTGTTATTGAAATGGGGCATTAATTTTAATTGTTGAATTGTCTGTTTTTCTCTTCATTTCTCTTAGTTTCGTATATTTTGATACTCTGTTGTTAGGTGCATATATGTTTACAATTATTATATCTTCTTAATGGATTGACTTTTGTGTCATTATTAAATGTCCCTTTTTTATCTCTAGTAACATTTTTTGTTTTAAAGTCTTATTTTGTCTCATATGACTATAGCCACTGTACTTTTTCTGTGGTTGGTGTTTTCATGATAAATCATTTTTCATCCTTTTATTTTCAGTCTCTTTGTGTCTTTGAATCTAAAGTGTGTCTCCTGTGGACAACATTTAGTTGAATCAGTTTTTTTAATCCAATCTGACAACCTTTTCATTGATTGAATTGTTTAATCCATTTAAATATGTAATGTTGGTGTTGATATAGTTGGGTTTATGTCTGCATTTACTTTTTTTTTCTGTCTTTTTTGCACCTCTATTTCTCCTTTTCTGCTTTCTTTTGCATTGAGTGAATATTTTCTAATGTAGTGTTTTAATGTTATTAATTTTTTTTCACTATTTTTCAGTTTTTTTTAAGTGACTACTCTAGGGTTTACCAAATACGTCTCAATTTATCGATTAGCTTCAGATTTATACTAGCTTAATTCCAATAATATATAGAAACATTACTCCTATATAGCTCTATTCTCATTTCCTTCTTGTTTTTTGTTTTTTGGGAGGAAGATTAGCCCTGAGCTAACATCCAATGCCAATCTTCTTCTTATTTTGCTGAGGAAGATTGGCCCTGGGCTAACATCCATGCCCATCTTCTTCTGCTTTATATGGGACACCAACACATCATGGCTTGACAAGTGGGGCATCGGTCCACGCCTAGGTTCCGAACCCGCAAACCCTGGGCTGCCGAAGCAGAGCACACGAACTTAAGCGTTACCGGGCTGGCCCCTCATTTCCCTCTTTTTATGGTATTATTGTTATACATATTACATCCACAAAGGTCACAAATATGTTATACATACTACATCCACAAATGTCCAACAGTGTATCGTTAGAATTATTACTTTACCCGCTGCTGTTATTTTCTTAGTCCATAATAGCTTTACTCACAAATATGTTATACATACTACATCCACAAATGTCCAACAGTATATTGTTAGAATTATTACTTTACCATCTGCTATTATTTTCTTAGTCCATAATAGCTTTACTCCTACCCACTTCCTTTGTGCTGTTTCAAGCAAATATATTATGCATATATTATATTTCTATATGTTATAGGCCCAACAATACATTCTATACGTATTAGTTTATATAATTGCCTTTTCAATCAGTTAAAGAAAAATATGCATTTATATTGTCTTTTATAATTACATAGTTATCTTTACCAGTGCTCTTTGTTTGTGTGGATTTGAATTACCATTTGAGGTCACTTGCTTTCAGCCTAAAGAACTTCCTTTAGTGTTTCTTCTAAAGTGGGTCTGCTGACAAATTCTTTCAGTTTTTGTTTATCTGGAATAGTGTTTGTTTTGCCTTCATTTCTGAATGACAGCTTTGCTAAGTATAGGATTCTTGGTCCACAGTTTTTTCTTTGAGGACTTTGATTTTGTTATCCCACTGCCTCTGGCCTCCATTGTTTCTGCTAAGTCAGCTGTTAATCTTGTTGGGGGTTCCTTTGTAAGTGACACATTATTTTTCTCTTGCTACTGTTAAAAGGTAAACTGAGACATATTAAAAATTTTAAGAGTTTATTTGAGCAGAAATCCGTTCAAACTGGGCAGCACCAAGCCAGAAGTGATTAGGAGCCCTCTACTGACAGGAGCTGGGGGAAGTACTTTTATAGAGAAGAGGCAGAAGCAAAGCAAAGAAATTATTTGATTGGCTGTAGCTTATAAACATTTGCTTTATTTTAAAAACCTGCTTGGCTGTTTGTGATTAGTTGTCCTTAGGTTTTGACTTCTTAACTTTGAGGGATTTACAGGCTTAGTTTTGGTTTGGTTACATAGGCTGCTAAGGCATTTAAAGCCACGTCAGTCCAATGGCCTCCTTATTTAATTAATTTAACAGTACTTTCCAAATTTTCTCCTTGTCTTTGACTTTTAGCATTTTTACTATGATATGTTTGTTTTTAGGTGTCTTTTTATTTGTCCTACATGGGGTTTGTTGAGCTTCTTGGATGTGTAGGTTATTGTGTTTCAATAAACTTGAGAAGTTTTTAGCCATTATTTCCTTAAAAATTTTTTTTTTTCTTTTTTCTCTCCTCTCCTTCTGGTACTCTCATTACATGTACATATGGGGGCTTAATGATGTTCCACATTTCTCTGAGGCTCTGTTCTTTTTTCTTCATTCTTTTTTCTCTCTGATCTTTGGCTTGCATGATTTCAATCACTGTATCTTCAAGTTCGCTAATTCTTTCTTATGCCACTTCAAATCTACACTTGAGCCTCTCTAGTGATTTTTTTTTTTTTTTGCAATTCTGTGAATATATAATGGCTACTTTGGAGTCTTTTTCCATAAATCCAACATCTGGTCACTCTCACAGGTAGTTTTTGTTGCTGCTTTTTCATGATATGTGTATGGGTCGTACTGTCATACTTTCCTCTTTCTTTGTATGCCTTATAATACTTTGTTGGAAACTGAACATTCTAAATTATATATTATAGCAGCTTTGAGTACACGCCCTCCCTCACACACACACCCAGGGAGGGCTTGTTATTATTATTTTTTTATTTGTTTAGTAACTGGCTGGATTATTTTAGTAAAATCTATATCCACCCACCACCCAGCCCCCAGTGTGAAGTCTCTTACGCCTCCTCAAGGAGTTTTGGGTATGCCCTCAGTCACCCTGGAATGACAGTGGTAATGGTAGGTCTCTCTTACTCTCTTTTCTTCATTACACCCAATTGTTAAACTCCACTATTTGCTGACTACTTACTCAGTTGTTCTCAACAATCCCTGGGACATAAATTTCTCTACAAACTGATACAACCAAATTGTGGCTCCTTTGATAGAACAGTTTCTGAGGTCAGTGTTTGATATTTGTTCTGACCCCAGGAGCTGTCTTATTCCCTAGTTCTCTCCTGTGACTGGCGTAGAGTCTAAGCTGTATCTTCATTAGATTCATGAATCTCTTCCCAGTTGCCTTTCACCAGAACCTCCACTGTCTTTGTACAGTCCCCGAGAGCACCCTCCATATTGTCTTTCAAATGAAATCAGTTCCTTTGGGAAGAGATTAGGAGCTGTCTGTTTTATGGCCTGTTTATTCCACAGGCAAAATCTCTGCCAGGACTCTGGAGCTGGGGGTGGGAACTGTGGCAAGCTTCTCTCTGAGTGAAACTCTCACTCTAGGAGCTAAGCATGTGACAGAGAAGCATTAGCCTAAGGTCTTCTTGGCTTGCCTCTCCTGGAGTGGAACCACCATGCCTATGGACTGGGAGAAGGGCTGTTGAGGTCCCAGTATTCTAAGGGAGCCATGCCCAAGGTAGAGCCTCTGTTCTACTTGCCTGGGACTTAGCCTCAGCATCAGGCATCTAGGGGCAGGAAGAGAAATACAGAAGTACTGCTCCTCCCAGAAAGAAAGCCCTCTGTCCAGGAGCTGGGGAGAGAGGGAGTTTTGTCTGTGTTCTTGGCTGCAGCAGTCCAGCATGGAGTCTCTGCCTTGCTAAGCTGGTAGGAGAGAAGGAGGGAGCCATTTTGGTTGAAATACCATAGATTCCTGCTTTTCTTACCAAATTTTCATAGATTTTCTCAAATAGATGTTTCTGTTTTATTTTTGCTTTTAAGATCATTACCAGAGGCTTCAAGTGGTTGGGATTTTTTTATATAGTTTTCACCAGTTTCGCTGGAGAGCAGGTCAGTGGCACTCCTCATGCCAGAAGTCAATCTACAATCTGCCTCCACATGATTTTAGTATCTTTCTTTTAAGAAAGGTGGGTGGCCTTTAAGAATCCTTCAAATCAGCGGATGGTAATACTTCTTAGTTCTGTCTGACAGTTTTGGGATGTAGACAATTTGTAAGTTTTAATGAGAGTTAAGGAATATACAAAAATTTGTGATCAGATCTAAGAAAGATCCAAGGATAAAAGGGAACTTGTCTTACTGTCAGATTGGTGTGCTAATTAGCTCACATTAGTAATAAATTATACCTAACTTTGAAACAATTGTTAATCATAGAATATTTGCTTATTTTTTCTTGTGCTATTTAGGATTATTTACCCAGATATTTTGCAGATGTTTGTTTATTTTTAAAACACCCACTCTTAATCCACTTGTTTACCTGTTTTGTATATTTCTGGAGTGGTTTTACTTCTGTAAAGCTGGTACTTGTTGCAAGAAAATAATGGAATCGTAACTCATCACTTTTCCTCCTCCTCCTCAAAGACACACGTCTCAAGTCCCACAGCTCTCAGAGCTGTGTTGATAATACAAAGAGATCTAAGACATGGTTGCTCTTTAAGGTATTTATTATCTAATGGGTAGATAGACAAATACTTTAAAAGATAAATCACAAGGCATGGTTGCAGTCTTCTCAAGAAGGAAGAGGACCTGGGATGGGCTTACAGGCTTGAAGAAAGTAGAAAAAGTTTGCAACAACCACTTGTTTAATATGGTAGGAATTTAATGAGCAAGAAATCTTGCTTCCTGGGAATCCTGGCTCCACCTCATAGTAACTCTGCGGCTGGTGCTGGGTAAGTTACTAAATTTTTTGTGTTTCAGTCTCTATGTAATGAAAAGAAGAATTGAGCAACTACAAAGGATGGTTGGAAGAACCAAATGAAATAATATATTAGAATAATGCCTAGTCACTAGCCTCATCATCGTGGTCTTGATCATAGGTTTGCTGAGCCCCAGTGATTTTAGGACAGTATGAATTTGTAGTGTCATCAAACTACGTGGAGGCTGACATATCTCCAGTATTAGTTTTTCAATAAACTTTTTGAAATTGAAATACATTCATAAAAGTACACTGATCTTAAATATACAACTCAATGAATTATCACAAAGAGAACCCATTTATGTAGCCAGTACTCAGAGTAGGAAATAAAATCATGTGGAAACTCTCTTCATGTACTTTTCCAGTCACTCCCCACTCCCCAAAGGTGACTACTGTCCTGGCTTTTGTTGCCATAGATTACCTTTTCCTGTTTTTGAACTTTGTATAAGTAGAATCATATAGTGTGTAGTCTTCTGTGTTTATCTTCTTTCTTATTTTTTGTATTTGTTATCTTTGTGAGATTTATTCGTGTAGCAATGAATGCTGTGGTAGTAATTCATTTTTTTAATTGTGGTACAGTATTCCATAGTATGACTATCTTGCCATTTATCCATTTTTTCTTTTGGGTTGTCTCTTTTTCTTAATGACTTTTGGGAACATCATGTGTTCTGATATTCTAGATATGATACAATACAATAATCTTTGTATTGCAAATATCCTCTCTCTGGCTTGCTTTTACCTACTCTTAACAGTGTCTATTCATAAACAGAAATTCTTAATTTTAATATAGTCCAGTTTTTCAAACTTTTCCTTTATAGTTAGTGCTTTTCTTTTGTTTAGGAAATTTTTGCCTGTCTCAAGGTCATAAAGATAATTTCTGGAACCTTTATTATCTTACATAATTTTATCTGTAGTAAACTAGAATCGATTTTTGTAAATGGTATGAGATAAGGGTAAAGTTTCAATTATTTTTATATACATCTTTGAGTGGTCCAGCATTATTTATTGAAAAGGGCATTCTTTCCCCCAGTGATCTGCAGTGATAGATCACTTTGTGATCACCTTGTTATAAGTCAAGTAACCAGATATTTATGGAAATGTTTCTGTATTTTCTCTCTTTTTCCATTGGTTAATTTCTTTATGCTTGTATCAGTAACACACTTTTAATTTGTGTAGCTTCATAACAGATCTTTATTTCTGGTAGTGTAAATCCTTCAAATTTTTTTATTTGAGATTTTTTGGCTATATTTGGCCCTTTGCATTCTAATATAAATCAGGAATTATCTCGTCAGTTTGCATGTGCACATGTGCAAGCACACACACACACACACATTCACACACAAACCTCCTGGAGTCACGGTTGGGATTGCTGTGAATCTGTAGACGTATTTGGGGAGAATTGACATCTTTACAATGTTGAATTTTCTAATCCATGAATGAGACATATCTTCCATTTATTTGGGTCATCTTTAATTTATTTCAATAAGTTTTTCAGTTTTTTGGGTTGTAGTCATATATATATAATTTGTTAAATTTATTCCTAGGTATTGATTTTTTAAATGCTACTATAAATTGTTATTTAAAAAATTATATCGTATATTTATTTCTAGGACATAAAAAATTTCTTTTTGTATATATTACTATTGTATCCAGCAACTCGTTAAATTTATTTATTAATTCTATGATTTTTGTCTTTAGATCCTTTTGGATTTTCAGTGTACTCAGTCATGTCCTTTATGAACAACAATTTTTCTTTCTTTCTGTCTTTCCAGTCCTTGTTTCTTTTTTTGTTGGGAATGGAGGGGAATTTATTACAATGGCTAGAACCTCCAATATAGTGTTAAACAGAAATGATGATAGTAGGTGTCCTTTTCGTGTTGCTGATCTCAGAGCCAAAGGTTTCAACATTTTACTACTAAGTATAATGTTTGCCATGGTTTTGGATAACTTCTATCACATAAAAGAAGTTTCCTTCAATTCTTAGTTTACTAAAAGTTTTTATTATGAATGTACATTGAGTTTTCTGCATCTACTGAGGTGATTGTGTGACCTTTATTCTTCATTCTGTTAATGTGGTGAATTACATTGATTAATTTTCTAATGTTAAAGCCAATCTTGGATTCCTGATATAAACCTAACTTGATTGTGATATTTAGCCTGATTTGATAAGCTCATATTTTGTTTGTTTTTGCATCTTGTTCATCTTGTGATATTTTCATTAGGGTTTGTTACCAGAGGTTTGCTAGCCTCATAAAAAGAGTTGAAATGCGTTTTCTTTTGCTTCTGTTTTTTGGAAAAAATTCACTGATAAAACTGTCTTGGCAGGCTTTTTATTTGTGGGAAAGTTTTTAAATTAGATTCAATTGCTCAAATAGATATGATTCTTATGATTTTCCATTTCTTCTTGTATCAGTTTTGATATATTATTATTATTATTATTTTTTTTTTTTTTGCTGAGGAAGAGTGGCCCTGGGCTAACATCCGTCCCCATCTTCCTCCACCTTATATGGGATGCCGCCACAGCATGGCTTTCCAAGTGGTGCATCAGTGCGAGCCCAGGATCCAAACCGGCGAACCCCGGGCCGCCGCAGTGGAGCGCGCGCACCTAACCGCTTGTGTCACCGGGCTGGCCCAATATATTGTGTTTTTCCTAGAATTTATTTCATTGATATTTTAAATGCTTTGGTATGAAGTTGGTTAGTTTTTTCAGAGAACTAACCTTTGACTTTGCTAATTCTCTTGAATGCTAATTTCTATTGTGATATTTTCCTTGATGCATAGGTTATTTACAAGGATATTGATTAATTTCCAAACATTGGGATCCCCTAGATGTGTTGTTACTACTTTCCAGCTTAATTCCACAATAGTCAATTAGCATACTTTATATCAGTACTTCTCAAACTGTCTGCGATGGAGGACTTGTTTGTTTTTTTCCCAATCTCTGTTGGACTGGCAACTTTTGTAAAGTATAATAAAAATGAATTTATTAGAAAATTGAAATTAAAAAGATATATAAGATTTAAGCCCCAGTTTTTGATTATTAGATTCTACAGATATACACTACTATATCAAATGGCTATAATATTTTCTAAACACTTATTCTCAATTTCTAAACCTACCTAGTTGTGGTCCAGTAACACTTGTCAACCGGCACTAGTCCTTGCAACACACTTTAAATAGCACTGTTACCATTGTGATTTGAGTCTTTGAAGTATGTCGAGACTTGCTTTGTAGCCTAGCACATGGTCAACTTCAGTAAATGTTCCACGTGCAGTTTAAAAGAAGGTGTATTCTTCACTTGTAGAGTCTTTTATGTATGTCGTTTAGATCCAGTTTGTTCATCATGTTAATCAACTTTTTGATATTCTTATTAGTATTTCTCTTTGTCTGATTGTTCTTCTATAGGTGACTGAGAAAGGTATATTAAATCTCCCAGTGATTGTGAATTTGTGTATTTTTCTTTTTGGTTCTGTCCGTTTTTTCTGTATATATCTTGAGGCTACATTATTAGGTATATTCAAATTTACAATTGTTTTCTCTTACCAGTAGATGGACCCCCCCTCCTTTTTTTTTGGTGAGGAAGATTAGCCCTGAGCTAACATCTGTTGCCATTCCTCTTCTTTTTGCTGAGGAAAATTGGCCCTGGGCTAACATCCGTGCCCATCTTCCTCTATTTTCTATGTGGGATGCCTGCCACAGCATGGCTTGATAAGTGGTACATAGGTCCACACCCGGGATCCGAACTTGTGAACCCTGAGCTGCCGAAGCGGAACATGCCAACTTAACCACTACACCACTGGGCTGGCGCCAGATTGACTCCTTTAACACTATGAAATTTCCTACTTTGTCTCTAGTATTGCTTTTGCCTTAAAGTATACTTCATCTGATAATTAGTATAGCATTGCCAGCTTTATTTTTGTTACTGTCTTTTTATATTCTTTTAAAAAAAATAGTCTCTTGTAACCAACAGTTTGTTGGTTTATTTATTAATTAACTATATTGAGATATAATTTACATATAATAAAATGTATCTATCTAAATGCATAGTTTGATGAGTTTTGACAAATGTATACACCCATGTAACCACTAATATAATCAAGACATAGAACATTTCAAAACTCAAAAGGTTCCTTGATGCCCCTTTCATTACCAATCCCTACCCCTTGGGCCAATCACCATTTTACTTTCTGCTACTATAGATTAGATGTGTCTTTTCTAGCGTTTCATGTAAGTGAAATTGTATAGTATGTACTATTTTGTTTAGTATGTACTATTTCACTTCTTGAAGGGAAGATGCAATGCAGAATGTTGGGCTCATCACAGTGCATTTTCCTTATCTCCAAGATCTTGGCCCTCAAGACCTGACTGACTTGGTAGACCTCCAGTGCTTTCATACTGATGTGTTGTATTTTATTCAACTCTTCTAGTTGGTGTCAATGAGAGGGTTGATCTAAAACATAGTAGTTCATGATACCCAAAAGCAGAACAGCTCCAGCAGTATTTAGTGAAGTACAAAGGTAGAGATCAAGTGTGAGCAGGGAATATTCTAATTAAATGGAATCCAGATGATTCCCCCAAGAAATTTGAGCAGGATTGAAAGATTCAAAAGTATATTGTTTCCATTAATATAGGATACGTATCCTATATTGTTATATCAGACAAGATTCAGTGTCAGAAACTAGATGTTTTAAGCAGGAGAACATTTAGTATAGGGAATTAGTGGTTACAAATTGTTGGAAGGTCTGAAGGACTAAATTCTAGACTTGGCCTACAAGAATGTCCCCCCAAATAATAATCGAGCTGCTCTGTCAGGGAGGCTACTACTTCATAGACTGCCTCTAGAACTGTACAAAAAGCACAGTTGCTGCCACCGCCACCCCACGATCTTGTTTGCTAGCAATGATAGTAAAGAGGCCCAGCGAAAAAGCCTTTCTCTCACTTCAGCCTTCCAAATCTCACAAGATTGTCCCTCACTGATAGATCCTTATTTGAATTCAGCACTACCTGAAGGGAATATACGAATTGTCGTTTTTGACTTCGGAACTTTACCAGGTTTTAGGAAGATAGAATGAGGGTAGAAGGAGAGCCAAACCAAAGTTTCTACCATACACATAAATTAAAAGTCCAGTGTCCCTCTAACTTAAAGAGGGTGAATGTTAATTCAGTGTTATTCTGAATAAACTTTCAATTTTTTTTCTCTAACATTGCCATCAATAAATATAATTTTTTTTGTGAAGAAGATCAGCCCTGAGCTAACATCCATGCCAATCCTCCCCTTTTTTTGCTGAGGAAGACCAGCTCTGAGCTAACATCTATTGCCAGTCCTCCTCCTTTTTTTCCCCAAAGCCCCAGTAGATAGTTGCATGTCATAGTTGCACATCCTTCTAGTTGCTGTATGTGGGACGCCGCCTCAGCATGGCCAGAGAAGCGGTGCATTGGTGCCCACCCGGGATCCGAACCTGGGCCGCCAGTAGCGGAGCCCACACACTTAACCGCCAAGCCACGGGGCTGGCCCCCCAATAAATATAATTTTTAATGAGACTTTCGATCTTCTATGCCTTTGTTTTTTTTCTGTCTGCTAAATAAGCATATTATGGCCTGTGATTTAAATAACCAGAATGCTTATCAGTCAATTAAAGGTTATGTTTGAGTTCAATTAATATTTCAGTATTTGTTAAGGACATATAAGATGCCTGGCATTACCTTGGTAACTCTAAAAATTTCAACAGCTTACCAAGATTGACATTACCTAATTCCAAGATCATTTTCAAAGATAATCATGAAATCAGTTTGTTTCCTAACCAAGTACATATGGAAACTTTAATCAACTTCATTTGTAATTCTTACTGTATATTCAAGGACACTCTATGATATATTCCCAAAGTGTTTATAGCGATTCAGATCTTGATATGAAAATATTAGTGGTTTCCTCAAGGGCAAAAAGGTAAATATAGCTTCCGCCAGCATTGCCCTTTCTACTGCAACACTATGTTTGTTGATCTGTTTTCCCTGCTTTCTTTTTCTTTAGAAAGTGGGTGGTATGATATCAATGAAAGGCCTAGATAAAGTCACGACGATTTACACACCAATACTATCTAGATATATTTTGGTTTGTTGTTTTCTACTAGGTCTTATGATGTTTTCAACAACTAGAGATGGTTTGTACTCAAGGGGAGGAAAAAAAATAAAAACCAACACAAAAAGACTGGTGAACTGTAATATGATTGTTAGCTCAAGCGTTAAGCAATGAACGTGTTCAGGACTAGAAGTCAGAAGGCATATGATGCTTAAATAGCTTTAATGCGACAGTTTGGGGCTAGTATTTTTGTATGTCAAATAGGTTCTGTTTGTGATTTGTAGTGATTCTGAATTTGAAATTCACCTGAATTTTCCTCTTCCTGTTTGCGTTAGAAGGAATTCAATGCAAAGAACTCTGAAAAAGAACTGACTTAATTTTATTTTAGGACACAGTAAATCTAAGACTGTACTCCATAAGTATTCTAATAGGATCATTTCAGAGAACAGGGAACATTTCCTTTAACATTATTTTTATTATCGTTCATTTATTCATTCATCTGTATTAGTAAATATGATTTTTAGAACTAGTTAGTACATAGTTACCTTTTCTAATATGTATTGTATTTTTGTGAAAATGTAAGGTTTGGTAAGACTCGGAAAGATCCTTTGGATTGCTTTACCTCCTTCAGAAAGATACCCTCCTTCATAGATGAATGTTCTTCACTTTAACAAAAAAGTCTTGAAGAAAGACCATTATTTTATTTACCTAACCATCCATTTAATTTCAGAAAATTCTCTGGTCAAACATTTGAATGGTAATGTCTGACCAAAGAAAAGTTTGAGTGTTCTTCAAATTATTCATGATCATAACTTTCTTTCATATTTTTCTCAGAGGTTATCTTTGATTGTCGGTTATCTGTAGTGCTTCACTAAGTTTAATTTATGTTTTTGTGATTTCTAGCCAGCTTATAAAATAATTTTCCAGAGATGAATGTATGGGAAAATATCAGAGAAGTCTAATTGAGTAATTTTTTTTAATTTGAGATTTTTTTAATATGTCAATAATGAAGTGTATTTAATGCGTTTATTTTTCTTTGTTCTTTCAGGTGGATCTCCTTACTTAGCAACCAAAATAAATGAGGCAAAAGACTTGCTAGAAGCAACCACCAAACATTGATTGATGCTCAAGGACCACTCTGAAGGAAAAGAAGGGGGAACCTAAACAAAAGTTCTATAAATTAATCTAAACCACGGCCTTGATAATTTTCATACGTGTACTGATCACAATCATTTATTCCACGATTAAGCTATATAATAATAAAAGGTTAATAATCTATCTTTTTATTATCTTTAAAGAGATACCTTAAAATTATATAACTGATCTTTTTCCTTATTTTCTTCCTTTCTCTGTGATAATCATACCTTTTAAGGTTTCTGTTCTGTTAGTCCTAAACTTTCCTCCCAAAGTATGATCATCAGTAATGTAACTGGGATTTGTGAGCATTGAGTAGAAATTTTCTTACTGCTTATGTTTCTCACTGCTTATATTTCTTACCCACATTGTCTCTTGTTTCCTTGGAGGACGTTAGTACTCTGCCTGTGTAAGGTGCTTTAAATGTTTTGAGACCAAACACTGACTGCCACCCCATGGGGAAATTATCTGAAACTTAATGGAATTTACTAAATGATGTTTTATAAAGTAGTAGTTAGGACTTTTTAAAGAACTCTGCTCTCCCTGGGGACCCTATAACTGAAGTATGAGAACTTAGAGAGCTACTAAAATGATTAAAGATTTACAAAATGAGCCCTATGAGGAAAGACTGAAAGAGCTAGGAGAAGTCTGAGGAATTCCTATTTAATTATGGTCTTCTGGTACTGTATATTTATTCAGTTATTCATTTCACAAATATTTATTGACCGCCTATAATGCATAAGGCACTGTAGTGGGTCCTCTTGAGAGTTACAGGTGTGAACCAGTCATGGATGCTGACGCAAAGCAATTTATATTTAGAGGAAAGATAAATCACATGAATACTATTAGAGAGGTACAGATTATATGCTAAAGAAGTTCAAAAGAAGAAAAGAATATTTTAAACTGAGAGCATCAGAGGGAGCTTCATAGATGAGTAGCATAGAGCTGGGCTTGAAAAACAGTGAGAGATATACCGTATGATTGGTGAGTCAGAGTTGTTTCCCCTCAGATCAGTCAGAATTAGCAGAAATAGGGTATATTAATTAGTGTGATTAGAGTGCAGAGTTTCTCAAAAACAAGGGATGGACACATGGTCTTCAGCTGGCCCTGTAATTTACACTGCATTAAATTGTTTTCTCAAAACGGCCCCTGGTCATCATCACTTTATTCCAAAGGTGAGAAAACAGATTCAGATACAGAGTACCAGCATTATTTTCCAGTGCTCCTTTACAAATCCTAGGTT
Source organism: Diceros bicornis minor (assembly GCF_020826845.1). NCBI lineage: Eukaryota > Metazoa > Chordata > Mammalia > Perissodactyla > Rhinocerotidae > Diceros > Diceros bicornis. Next base: position 33,450,001 of record NC_080748.1, on the reverse strand, counting down.
CATCTCGGGTAAACTAAACTACTGTATTTCATTTATCTTAAAATACTTTTTTAATATTCTAGATGCATCTTTCAATTTATGACATCTTGTCGTTCGGGAGTATCAGTGTTGGAAATATTGACATATTGAGCTGAATAATTCCTCTGTATGGGAAGCTCTCCTGTGCATCGTAGGATTATTAGCAACATCCATGCTTGTACCTGCTAAAGGCCAGTAGCACCCATTCAGTTCTGACAACCAAAAATGTTTGTAGACATTGCCAGGTGTTCCTTGGAGGGCAAAATCACCCCTGTTTGAGAGCCACTGCTATAAAAGTTAAGTATTTTTTCTTTTGGTACATAAAATAATGGCCTGACTTAAAAATGATTGAATCTTAGAATCACTAAAATGTGGTTCTTGTTGTACAGTCCCCATGCCTGTCCTAATTTTCTTGTGCTTTGGTGTTTTTCATTTTTCCACTCACTATTATCCCTGTACCTCGAATGCCCTCCTAACTCCCAGATCTCCACATGCCCAAAGCCTAGGGATATAGTTCAAGGCCAAGCAGAAATGTATCCTTCCTTTTCTGGTGCTTCCAGCAGAAGTAATATCATGAATTGTCAGCCCTCTGAGAGCAAGAACCATATCTCTCTCATCACTGCTACATTGGCAGCCAATAAATATTTGTTGAATGAATGAATAAATTCTCATAGCACTTTATTTCTCACTTATGGTATTTACAGCTTGGTACTTTGTGAAACAACTCTTTGTGTAACATGCCTTATTTCTCCTGCTAAAGTGCAAGAACCTTTAAAGCATTAATCGTCTCTTTCATCCTTGTAACGTCTCTTTAGTATGGAGCTGTTGCACTTAGTAGACATCGTAGAGTTGTAAGTACTAAGAAAATGTTTTCTGGATTCTATGCTTCAAAAAATGTTACCGCTAATTTTGAAAGTTATGCTAAGCAATATTGGGCACCCTCAGGACATTCCTTTGAATTATCATATTTTCTAATCCATACTGTATTTATAAGAATTTGAGTCCCCAGCATTAGCTTGGAATTTCCTTTGTTCCCGTTTTCCTGCCAACCATGTGCCCAAGAGTCAGACAGATCTGGTTTTGAATACCGTCCTCCTGTTACGTGATCTTAGACAATCTGCAAGTCTGTAATTGCCTCATCTATAAAATAGAGAAAGTAATAATCCTATCTAATAAGATTGTTGTAGCAAGTAAGGGTGTGTAAAGCATTTAGTCATGTAGCAGATGCTCAAAAACTATAATTATTGCTTCTTTCACTGCCCCATTTAATTAATTCTAAATCTTTTAGAATACCTTGAATTAAGGTTTGAGGTGTGTTCCAATAATCATTTATTTTACTGTTGAATCTACAGTTTGGGTAGTATGTGGTAGAGAAGCTCATCTCTATTCCATGCAGCATCAACTGAGGCTGCAGGAGCCACTTCATGTGGCTGGCAAGTTAGGACTAGCTGTTGGCTGGGAGGTTAACCTGGGCCTGGCAAGGAGCCTCAGTTCCTCTCTACATAGGCTTCTCCACAGGGCTCCTAGAGTGTCATCATACCGTGGTGGCTGTGTCACAAGAAAAAGTGGTCTGAGAGATAGGAGGAAGCTGCAAACTCAAACCTGAGTCTGAAAACTGGCCATTGTTCCAACAGTCATAGAGCCTGCCTAGATTCAAAAGGAGAGGATATAGGGGACTGCAAAAGAGTTAGTGGTCACCTTTAATATGCAGCAGGGCAGGATTTGGATTTTTTTTTTTTTTTTCCCTCCTTAATCTAATCAGTGAAAGCATTGACATTGCTTTGAAAAAAGTTTCAGGAATATAGAACTGAAGTACAACTAGCTGGAGTAGTTTCAGATGATACAACTCCTATTTTAGGTAGATATTAATTCAGTAGTCATTCTCTAAATGGCAGTGTACTTATAAAGTTGGATTTTGAACAGCTGCCCACCCTCAACTCCTTATTAACTGTAAAAGCTTACTTGAATGATTACCTACCTTCAATAAAGATTGCTTTTACATATTTGCTGTCATTGCATATTCTTCTTAATTAAGTTCTTTGTTGAGATTGCAGCTTCTGTTTATTCTTACATCTTAGATGCAATCTGAGGGAGCAGGAAAGACCTTTTAAAAACAAAACAATTACTTCCCAGATTCCAGAGAAGGTGTAAGTCAAATGGACAGTTAATTAAAGGGGAGCACAGAATGCCATTTAGACTGTAGTTGATGGTGCCAATCCCTAGCAAAAAGTCAAAAGTGGAGAGTTTAGTAAGGAAAATGTATGTTGATTGTGGAAGACATTGTTTTATTTAGTCTTAAAATCATTTCCTTTATTTGGTTTGAGATGCATTTTAGTCATTCAGCAAATATTGAACACTTACTATGTCAGGCAGTAAAGATATAAAATAAGTTCATTGTTAAAATGTGTAGTATGCTCAAACTCAATAGAAAAAAACAGGTTCTTAAACATAGAACTTTTTTTTTTGCCTCATACTTTTGAATTAAGAAATATTAAGGATTGTGTTACTGGGCATGCTTATGATTACCCAGCAGCGTCATTAGAAATAACATATTTCATCCAAGTACAGAAATCCTTTGGTTGTCATGAGGAACCTTGAACACAGAAAAGAGCTTTTGATGTCATGTCTTCACCACATTTGGCAATTAGCTTATGGTAGTTTATTGACATTTGTGGGAGAAAATGAATCAGCCTGGCCCTTAATGTCAAAAATATGAAGTTTCTCTGACTCAACCCACTCAGGATGAGCTACAGAGGCTACAGTCAGAAGTTGAATATCCAAGTAGGCCAGCTTGTTTCACACAGTGGGAACCACGCCATCCACAAGCACTCTGCACCTTGCCCAGCAGTCACTCCTGGATGAAGGCCCCTGGCTACAAGGAGGATTTGATGGCACTTAATGTCAGCATCATGCCGCCCTCCTAATGGAAAGGCAACCCAAAGAGCATATCCTATTAACACTAGATCAGTATCTTGTCAAAAACGTTCCATGAGTTATGAGCCAAAACTTTATGGTGGAGTTAAACACATTAGGAAATAAGAATTTTTGTTAGTATAATTTATTAGCTGGTAAAGTTGAAAAGGTTCTCTGGACTCATTTTTCAGGTGGATTCTAAGTGATTTGGATCATTGCCCCCCCTCCCACCCGCCCCCGTGAAATTGCTGGGTATGGTAGACAAAATGTTCCTTCTGATGATTTTAATGAGCTAACTAGCTATTGTTCCCAGCTGAGTGCTCTTTTCCTTTTTTTGTTGCTGAGCAAAAGAATTTATAAAAAGTTTTTTTTAATTAAAAACCCTGCTCAATTGAAATGCAAGTTCATTAAGTACTGTTCATTTCTCTTCCTGCTGTGATAACCCTATCCCCCTCTGCTCTATTCAACAGTGCCTAACAGCACTGGTCAACATTTTAAGTCTGAACAGACTATTATATAGATACAGATATGCAATCTCCAACATCAAGAGGGAGTTTAATTTCACATGGGCAGAATATGATCAATCAGGCTAGATGCTGGCCATAAGTTTGAAAATAGTACCTTGACTTAGAGGGAGAAAACGCCACTGGAAAATTAAATCAGTAGTGGGGAAGTTAGATTTTGACAAGCTGAAGATCACGTTGAGATACTGGGTCAGTATTGATATCTAAGCTATAGTGCTAAAGATCAGGAAATTAGAATCAGCTCGTTTTCATAAATCCAAAGTATTTTACTAATAATAGCTAGTACTTGTTGAGCACCGTGTGCCGAGCATCCTACACATTCTCTCTCAATTTTCATAGCACCCCTAAGACATAGGTACTATTATTATCGCCATTTTACAGATGAAGAAACAAAGGCTAAGAGGAGTTGAGGAAATTTGCCAAGATTACATAGCTACTAAGTGATGGCACTGGGATCCAAATCCAATTTGGTTTGACTCTGAAACACTTGCTCTTTTTTTTTTTTTTATTTTTTTGGTGAGGAAGATTAGCCCTGAGCTAATATCCATGCCAATCCTCCTCTTTTTGCAGAGGAAGATTGGCCCTGGGCTAACATCCGTGCCCATCTTCCCCCGCTTTATATGGGATGCTGCCACAGCATGGCTTGACAAACAGTGCGTTGGTGCACACCCGGGATCCGAACCTACGGACCGCGGGCTGCCGCAGTGGAGTGCACACACTTAGCCGCTGCGCCACCAGGCCAGCCCCTGAAACCCTTGCTTTTTACCTTTCGATTATATCGCACTAATTCTAGATATGTGGGAATCATAGAATGAAGGAGTTTGCATGGCTCTTGCTCATTCTTTGATGGTTGTGACCTTGGGTTATAGATTGCAAAACTAGGTTTATGGAAGGATCCTTGTCATTTGGCATTATGAGCAAGGAGTACTTAATAATGTCTTGAATTCTGCCCTGGAAGCTTGTGATATCCGTCTAGCTCCACATAGCAAAAGTTCAGTTGTAGAGTTTGGCAGTGTGGGTTTCTCTGACTTAGAGTGGGGATGGAGGAAACTTTGATGAGATTTTATTTGAAACATTCATGGGCAAGAGCTTTCAAGGAGAACATCTAGAGCAAGGTTCAGAAGACAGCTCATGGAAATGAAGCAGCAGACCTTGGGAGAGAAATAAAGAAATTGCTCAATATAATAAAGATGAGAATAAGAAGGCTGAATTTATTGAAAGGAGCAGAGAGGCAATGAAAAAATTAAGGTTAAAAAGTGAGACAAGTGGAGGCCAGCCAGGTGGCCTAGTGGTTAAGTTCAGTGCACTCCACTTTGGCAGCCCAGGTTCAGTTCCCAGGCGTGGACCTATACCACTCATTAGCAGCCATGCTGTGGCAGCGACCCACATACAAAATAGAGGAAGGTTGGTGACAGATGTTAGTTAAGGGTGAATCTTCCTCAACAAAAAAAAAAGTGAGATAAATGAAACGAGAAGAGATAACTTACAGCATGTGAAAGGTAATTGCAGTGCTCAGTAGAATTTTCAAAAATTGCTTCCAAATATTCTCAACTGTGGACTGGGTTGTTTGTTCATGCCATGCTTTTATGCCAAGTTCCAAAATTATATTGTACACAGTTATAGGGTTGTCTAGTAGAACCCATAGAACTTTAGTCACCAATCTAAGAATGTGTCTTTGAGATTATCACTTAACTTTATATGCTTTCAGCTGCTCTAATCAAATGATGGAAAGGTTTCTAATTCCTCATAGCAGACTTGTGAGTTCCTTGAAAGTTAGATACACCTATATTCAAAAAGAAATGCATTCCAAAGCCAACTCCATGGTCTTTCCATTTATCTACTCTTTTGGATTATCAGTGCCTTTGCTCTGTCCTCCTATGAATGTAGATAATAAAGAGTTGACTTTAGAACTGTTTACATTTTGACTTCCGTGCCTCTGGAGTAGGATGAAATTATCTAATAATATTTGTCCTCTGGTGGTGCGATGTCAGACTATATTTGCATAGTCTGCCTCTCTCAGGCTGTCCTGGAATGTTGTATCATGCAATGTTGCAGAAAGAGCAGCATGTACACAAAGAAATGCAACCTTCCCTAATTAACCCCACTTGGATCTGATTTACGCCCTGTTCGTCAGCTTCTCGGTGCTTAGGTATTCAGTTGGCATTCTATTCTATTCCGTTTTGTACTCAACTTATACTATCTCCTTGTTTGGGCTTTGTTTCCCTTGTAAACAGGTCTTTTTTAGTCCAATATGTGAAAATGTGGATATAAACAAAGAAATACTGTTGTGTTTTGCTTTAAAATTGTAAAGGATAGACTGTAAGATACTTTTATCTATCTAGTTTTCCCAACACAGTTAAAATTAAATCTGACTCACTAAAATTGAATTTACACTCAATTTTTTCCCTTGTACAGCTCTTGAAGAAAAGACGCTAACCTTCTGTGTTAGATAACTTCATCTACGCTGAGCTCTCGTGCAGGCACTGCTTGTATTCCTTGTAGCCCTCCCTGCTTCATGAGATGCTTGGCCCAGTGGTCCCCCAGGACACAGTATTGATTGGTTTGCCTCTAAAGGCAACTCTCAGAAAGCAAAATCATAGATGTGGATTTTCTTAGAAGCCATTAATGAAACTTGGGTTTTTACCCTTCATACCAAAATAAGCAAAGGAAAAAAATAGATATCAGCCCAACAATACTTTAAAATTGATTTTTGAATTTATCTTCTAATGCAAATACCAAAGAAAGTGCCTGGGTCCTTGGTTTGTTTACTTATTTCTTGCCTCGGGTATCTTCATATCAATTTTTGGCCTGCACTACTTTTGACTGCATAAGGAACTCTAAACATAGGCATTGGTAATAGAAATGCTGACACAACCGAACTGTCACCCCTAGAATACATTATTGAATATGTCTGCACAAATGCCTGGATCCCATACTTACTGCAAGTGAAGAATAAGGCCACTCTTCAGTTTCCAGCTCCTAAGAGAAGGAGAGCACAGATGGATGTGCCCTCTGTCCCGCTCTCTCACCCTGTCATCTTTCCCCCCACCCCGACACCGTGCCCCATGAAATGGTCACATCTTAGTTATCTGCCAAGGCCAGTGAGACATTCAGTGAGAACAGTGAATGTCGCAGTCACTTGGCTGGCCTGGGAGGGTCTCGTGTTGTCAAGAGGCACCATCCTGTGATGGGGAAGGAGGACTGATTGTGTTGGGCTAACATAACATAAAGGTCTGTCTACCATAAAATACAAGCTTGAATTCTGTTTTGTCACGGGAGGAATATGTTTTCACAGCAGTCTGGTGAATTAAGAATACACAGAATCACACGGTGAACATGTTATATTTGACTCTGTTGAGGGGATTTATGTAAGGAACATCAATTTTCTGTACAGACATAATTGAGAACATATTACCAAGATATGAAAACTGCAGGAATATGAATGGTGTGTGGGATGTTAAATTTTAAGAAATGTAATGAAGGGGAAAATCTGAGAAAACCTGAAAACATGAACTGATGAAATTATTAAATTTTTGCTCAAAATATATGTGAAGAAGCTATTCCCTACATATAGTCTATGTAGAAATACAAAGACAACTAGCTTATGTTGATGTGTTACCATCTTCTTTTTTGGATTGAATTTTTAACAGAGCAAAAACGCCTCCAGGGCAGTTCCTGGGGTCTGGTGTGCGGCTCAGTAATGCTCTCAGCTTGTTACAGCTTCTTCCCTTAGGGCTGAGTCAAGTGTCTGGTGCCAGCAGATCTGGGGGCCGCTTGTATTTCCTAATATCAAGAGAGGAGGGTGTTTTCCCCCAAAGTCTGGCTGACAGTTACTCCTGGGGAAAGAAGAATAATCTGGCTGGCAAATTTGTCACCCGTCTAAACTGACCGGAAAGATCTGGAGGCACGAACACCTAGTTAGTGGAGGTCAGCAGGTCAGGCCATAATTGTTCAGAGCCTCATTCACTGGCCGCAGTGGAATTCTGCAGTATAAATTGGCTTTAGGGGATAAATTGATCAAAAAACGTTGAAGTATTTTTAGTGTTCGGGTTACAACAAGGGTTCTGACTTTCTAGATTCAATGAGGAAATTGACTTTGCTTAACTTTAGGTTTTGTGTCCCCCTTCCAACCCCCAACAGCAACCATTTCTTGTTCTCAAGACTACTTAGCCTGAGACAGAGCTTTAGGTCTTTGCCGTCTGGGAGTTATAAATCCGAAAGGGCAGTGGAAGTGTTTCTCTCTCCTAATAAGCCCAGCTGCCTTTGTTCTTTCCTACTCTCGGTCTTTTTTCCACTCCTGCACGGGTTAGACCTGCGTCAGCCTGCGAAGCACGCATAGCATCGGGCGCTGGGGCATAATTCCTGCCTGGCCATCCGTGAGCTCTGGTCCACAACCCAGCTCCCCAACCAGCCTGTCCTTGTTTTCTCCTGGAACACCACCCACCTTCCTGCCAACAGAGTGAGATGGTGAGACTAATGAGAAAGGAACGGGAAATAATGAGAAATGCATGGAATGTTCTGGATGCCTTGAAGAGAGGTGTTTGTTCAAGGCATTATTAACATTTTTGTGAGGAATAAAACATTGATTTTTCATCCAGGAACCATTTTGCATTTGCTCAGAGTCACTAGAGTGTTGAACCTTTCTCTTTTGTAAACGGGTGAAGTGCCTCACCCACGGCCTAATAGCACAGACTTTGAAGTTGCTATTTTTTATTTCTAGCTCCAGGCATGAATCTTTGCTCCATTTTGCAGGTGGCTGGGAGATCTTCTGTTCATTTCAATCTGTCTTGGGTAATACTGCATTATTTTAAGTTTTCTTTCTGGGGCCTGGTGTATGAGTTAGCCAGCGTCGAGCACATGCTCCACGGTGAATGTGCTGGATAGGCTCCATGCTGCACGCTTACCGCACAATGGATTTAAAATTTTCCTTTACACCCCAGCCAATCAGGTGTCTGACTGCAGCTTGAAGCCAGTTAGTGTTTTGCACAGAGCCAGGTGCCAAGCTGCCAGGTGACGTCTGCAGGTGACTTGCATTGCTCTACTGGCATCCGCATGTGTTTGGCTCTATATGAAGATGTTTTTCCCTTGACACGGAGTCATCTTTGGTCTTGTTCTCCACCCACCCCATTAAGCAGACACACCTTCTCATGTCACCGATTTGATCCGCTTTCAGAGGAGGATGGTGCCTAGTGTTTCTCTTCCTGGTGCTAATGTTTATGCGGATGCCTCTTGGGAAACTGTATCCACTCATCCAGAGTGCTTTCAGAGGGGAGGGGGCAGCAGATCTTTATGTTATTATCCAGGCATTTTCCGATAATATTGCATGTCTAACCAGATCATCCAGTAAAATTTATTTGAGGATTTTGTGTTTTCCTTTTTAAAAAATGTTTAAAGATGGCACTTTTTCTCAAAGAAAGAACATACCTGAGTACCTGTAACTTTGAGGACTGAAGACTTGAGTTCTGGTCCCCTAGCTCTGCAGCTAATGAGCTATGTGACTCCAGGCAGGACACAGCCTTTTCTGAGCCACTTGAATTAGCTGCTCTCTGAGGGGCACACAGCTGATGAAGGAGCACGTGTCCCCGAGTCACACAGACCTACGTTTAAATCCCTCATCCACTGTCTATTATCAGAGTGATCTTTCTTAGGGAAGTTTTGTAGCCTTTCTTTCGATTTCCTGACCCATAAAATGGGTATAATATGTATCTCAGAGGGTTATTTGGGGAGTTCAGTGATTTCATAGATATGCATGTGCCTGCATAATGCTCGTACATAGTAGCTTTTCCAAAAATGTTCATTTTTACTGCTTATCTCTTTGGCTCTACTGGTTTTTTATTTCAGGTACTGCACAAATATTACAACAATAAATGGATTTTTTTTAAGTATGAATAACAAATTGCCAATATTTCCAACATTCTAACATCAACCATTTTCTTTTTTCCGGGGCTCCTTCCAGTACATCTTAATATACAGCCGTAGGAATTTGTCTTATAAGAAATGCCTGTGGACAAACATGCAGATCTCCAGATTGGAAATCACACTATAGTCTTTTACAATGACACTGTAATGAAATTAGAATATTTTTACTAAAATAAATAACGGATTATCCATACTTGTGATTAAATATGTTGTTTAATAGCTGAAAAACCACAAGAGAATTTAGAGGAAAAAACAGGCATTTGGCCAGGTTTATGGCAAGGCGATGTCTGATAGTAACAACTGTCAATGGAGTGCTTGAATTTGTGCCAGACGTTCTTTATATACATTCTCTCTTTAATCCTCACAACCCACTTAGCTAGGTATTTTAATCTCCATTTCATCCACGAAGAGGGGTTCAAGAGCTTAAGCACCTTTCTCCGAGTCACGATTAGGAAGGAGTGGAGTTGGATCTGCTCCCAGGTGGTCTAACCCCGAAGTCCATCCTCTTTCCCTGATCCTACTGCCTCCCGGGGAGCACTGCCAGCCGAGTACAAAACTTGCCATTAAGATTCTTAGCCTAAGTTCCTGAGAACTTCACTCCTGGCTTAGAGTGGATGCTGGGAATTTTATTAAGTCTCTTCGGGGTGGTCATTCATTCCAACATGATCAGTCCAAGGACCTCCCTACCCCTCAGGACATTTGTCATTTGTCATGTTGCATTTAGGACGCCAGAGGAGGCATCCAGCAAAACAAACAGGAGGCATTTTTGTGACAAATAGACTTAAGAGGCTAGAGCTGGAACTGGAAAAGACCGTGTGGGTTTCCAGGCCTCCCTTAGGTGCAGTCTGATGGATTTCCAGATCCATGGCATTTTTTAAGCACTTGATCACCGCAAAGAGGATAAACGCTGTAAGTTAAAAGGGATGGCATCAGATCTGGAGGAAAGAGAGAATGTTACCACTTTCATGTCCCCTCCATTGGGAGATGGCAGGTTTCTAAGAACTCAGGCTTTGGAGACAGACTAATGTGGATTGAAATTCTGGCTCATAACACGTCCTTGCTCTGTGGCTTTGGACACGTTACTTAACCTCAATGATCCCTTAGTTTCTTCATCTGTAAAATGGGTGTCATATCACCCACTGCACAGGATTGCTGTGAGGATGAAATAAAATGATGCATGTAAAACATTGAACACAGTGCCTGGTGCATAGCTGGCACGCCATCATTGTGTACATAATTGATTTCCTTTCACTAAACCAGTGATCCTCTGGCTGTTTCTTGAAATCACCTGTAGCTTTTACAACTCCTAATGTCCAGGCAGCACCCACCCCAGACCATCAGACTTTCTGGAGCGGGAGCCAGGCAGCAGTATTTTTTAAAGCCCCTCCGGTATTTCAATGTCCAGCCAAGGTTGGGCATCCCCGGACTAGATGCAGGCTGAGTGTCTTAGCACGTGTACAGAGCGGGCCTGGTGGCACGGGCTCTGTGAGAGCACAGCTCGGGAGGGCAGCCGGGACTGAGGTCCACAGGGCAGTGTGGAAGGGTCTCTCAGCTCTCTCCTGGAGCTGTGGGCAGGGTGGTCCCCAGGACCTGACTGAGGTTAATCACCCTGCACTTCTCCTTCCCCTGCAGCATTTTTATCCAACTGAAACCAGCTTAAAATGGAATTTGAGGGCAGCCTGGAGAAGAATCACGCCCAAAGCAGGCAGCTTAAGGAGAGATGGTGAGCCAAGGGGGAGAAGAGACAACAAAAGGAGATGGTGAGAGCAAGCCTGTAGTCGCAGGTCCTGACCTTGAAGGCATCTGACTTTCGGTATAAGGTGCCCAGAGTTATCATCTCTGTCTCCCTCCGGGAGCCAAGGACTGATGGCCTCATTACTTTGAATGGGGTTTGGCCCCAGGACCAGCAGCATCTGTATCACCGGGGAGCTAGTTAGAAAGGCAGAATCTCAGACCTCTTCCCACAAAACTCCTGAATCAGAATCTCTAGGGGTCAGGCCTAGGACTATGCGTTTTAACAAGGTTCCCAAGTGATTAGCATGCTCATTAAAGATTGAGAAGGGGGCTGGCCCAGTGGCGCAGTGGTTAAGTGTGCGTGCTCCCCTTCGGCAGCCCTAGGGTTCGCATCCGGGGCGCACAGCGACGCACCGCTTGTCAAGCCATGCTGAGGCGGCGTCCCATATAAAGTCGAGGAGGATGGGCACAGGTGTTAGCCCAGGGCCAATCTTCCTCAGCAAAAAGAGGAGGATTGGCATCGGATGTTAGCTCAGGGCTGATCTTCCTCACACACACACACAAAGATTGAGAAGCACTGCTAGAGTGAAAATAGAACAAGATTTCAGGGCAAACAGTGCTTCTGAGTTTGAACCCTGGCTCTTTTATGTACTATGTGATCCTTGAAAAGTTACTTAACTTCTCTGAACTCCTGTTTCCTCATCTCTAAATTGGGGATAAAAACATTTGCCTTATTAATGGACTGCCAAGGGAATTGTGGATGGAATACAGGAGGTCTCTGAAGTTGGATATGAATAAAAAATCATTTTTATGTTCACTAATCTCTAACTGAAATTTCGCATGCTCTTCAATTATGAATGTAGGCAACACATCACAGTAGTGTTAGCAACCTGTCACTTAGTCAGCAGAAGAAATCAGAGGTATGTTCAGATCCCGTTACAGTTGTTGCAGACACCTCTACATATCACTTGTCTTCATCTACTTCAAAACTATAGTTTTTAGACTTGCTGCTAGATCTCGATATTTAATGTATTAACAATGAGGCACAGACACATTACTCTATCATAAATGTTTTTTTAGTTTTATGGAAACTGTATTTTAAACTAATTGGTTTCCTTTGTCATCTTTTTTTCGTTTGTGAGGAAGATCAGCCCTGAGCTAACATCCGTTGCCAATCCTCCTCTTTTTGCTGAGGCAGATTGGCCCTGGGTTAACAGTGTGCCCATCTTCCTCTACTTTATATGGGACACTGCCACAGCGTGGCTTGACAAGCGGTGCATTGGTGTGCGCCCGGGATCCGAACCTGCAAACCCCGGGCCGCCAAAGAGGAGTGCGCGCGCTTAACCGCTTGCGCCACTGGGACGGCCCCTGTAATCTTATTTTTTATTGTGTACATTTGAAAACTTTACTCTGAAAAGGGGTCCAGAGACTCAAGGCACAAAAAAGTTTAAGAAAACACCTCTCTTGCCTTGCAAGTTGTCATGATGATTCAACAATGCACTCAAATGCGTCTAACACTTAGCAGAGACACAAATAACAGCACCCTGATTGCCCTCCTCAACATCATCATGGTTTGTCCTAAACCCGGACCAAAGGGTCCTCCAGCCTTTTCTGGGAGTACGTCAGAATGCACACTGTGTCTAGTCAACTTTCCCTGCAGGCATTTTTCTGGCTAATTCTGGTTTTAGTGAATGAGATTTATTGTTTATTAAGTGCCTGCTCTATGACAAAGTGAGCTGTCTAGAATCACACAGCTAGTAGTGGGAAAGATAGTGTTCAAACTCCACACTGCCATGCATACTCCTACATCCTGATATAGGGCTCAGAGGAAGGGCTCCTGCGTCTTCCTGGTTCGAGAAGGCAACAGAGTGGGTATCAGCTGGCTCGCTAAGCACCTACAATCTCTTAATTCTTGTACATTCAACCAACTTTTATTCACTTACTGTGTGTACCTGGCCCGTGTTGGTAGCTAGGATACCCAACTGGGTAAGTTATGAGCCCTGTCTCTAAGAAGACTCTATGTGCTCTGGAAGCACAGAAAGAAAACCCCCAACCCAGTGGGGGCAAGAGGTAGAGATAGAAGCGAGGGTCTTCCAAGCACTCAGGTGCAGTGTAAAGTCTGTAATGGTTAATTTTATGTGTCAACTTGGCTGAGCTACAGTACCCAAATATTTGGTGAAACATTATTCTGAATGTTTCTGTGAGGGTATTTTTTTAGCTGAGTTTAACATTTGAATTGGTGGACTTGGAGTAAAGCAGATTCTCCTCCATAGTGTGGGTTGGCCTCATCTAATCAGTTGAACGAATTAGTACAAAGATTAATCACCTCTGAGCAAGAAGGAATTCTGCCAGCAGATGACCTTCAGACTAACTGAAACATTGACTCTTTCCTAAATCTCCAGCTTACTGGCCCACCCATCAGATTTTGGATTTGCCAGCCTCCATATCACATGAGCCAGTTACTTAAAATACATCTCCCTCTATACACATACACATCCTATTGGTTCTGTTTCTCTGGAGAACCTTGACTAATACAAAGTGCAACTGGGGCAGGATGGCTGAATAAGATGCCCCTCAATTATGTTCCCCCTCAACAACAACAATTGAGCATCCACCCATGGACAAAAGTGCCTCTGTGGGAGTTGTGGGATCCAGCATCATACACCAAGGGACCCAGGAGGAGTCCTGCCAGCCCGTGCATTGGCATACAGACCACAGTCCTGCCTGCAGACCCTGAAGTGGCCCATGAACTGACTAGAGCTCCTCTCAGCTGCAGTCCAGGGCCGCAAGCACCCATGGGCAAAACTTCCACTTTGTGAAGTCCAGTGGAGAAATTCCAGGACACCACTGGAGCAAAAATATCTGAGGTTGGATGCATTGGAGAGGGTAAGAGGAACAGTTTGATTTTACCCAAGTCAACAACCCTGCCGTCCAGGGTGGCACAGCTCAGGACCAAGAGAGCCCTTCTTGGCCTGTGATTTTTCCCACAGGGGAAAGTGAGAGCATATGAGCGCCCAGCTCCCCCAGCTGAGCAAGATGCTGCCACAGAGGCCTCGTTTTCCCTCATCCCGTTCAGAATATTGAGTTGTGAGCTGTACAACTAGGGCCAGTGAGCAGCTGGGAAGACAACAGCCAGGGCTTGGATGGGAAAATATCAAAGGGACATGGAGCCTATTAACCATGTTATGGACTCCATCAGGATGCCCACCCGTGGACTGCTGTGACACCTCTCCCACAAATCCTCCAACTGGCACATGGGCACCCCCAGTGCTCCAGGCACCTCATCCACCCCCAACTCATGGCTGGCTCCCTGGGTGTGTTCCCAATGGTGAGAGTGAGCTTTGGCAAATGGCTGGTGAGCATGTGTGGAAAGCCAGCCTGAATCTGCAGGTGTGGGAGAGACCACAAACGTGAACATTTAGCACCGCCCTTGGGAAAGCAAAAGGGAGGCTGTCAGGACTTGGCCTCATGTATTACAGGAGCAACAGAAGATATACAAGCTTAAGAATTCTGCCACAAGAAAGAGCAAAAAGTGTGTAGTAGGCATATCCATAAAAGGTCTGAGAAAGTCTCAGAATCCCTAGCAGGGCTGGACAGAAGATATTTCTCTCCCAAAGTCAGTCAGTAAAGACCAGAGGAGGTGATGCTATTTCAAATGTAAAGACAGCATTGCAAGACTTCAAGGAACATGAAAAATCAAGGAAACATGATACCACAGAAGGACCACAATAATCTTCCAGTAACCCACCCCAAACATGGAGATCTGTGATTTACCTAATAAAGAATGCAAAAAAGCTGTTTTAAGGAGGCTTAATGAGCTACAAGAAAAAACAGAAAGATAATTCAACAAAATCAGGAAAACAATACACAAACAAAATAAGAACATAACACAGAAATAGAAATCATAAAAAAGAACCAGATAGAAATTTTGGAGCTGAAGAAAGGCATCTACTGCTTGCTTCCTTATCTCGAACCCTCTCCTTCTGTCAGACAAGGAGATTGAATTGGTCTGGCACCATGTGCTCTCCAGAAAGCTCCTATGGCTGCTAAATCTACCAGAGAGGGTGGATTTATTTGGGTGTTTCTTTCCAAAGTGAATGAATAGGCCTTTTCAGAGCCCCCACAATTAGCCGACAGGCCTGAGCTGTCGTGCCAGGCCCACCTGTCAAGGGCATGGCGGCCAAAGGAGGCAGATGGGATCCAAGCAGGGCTGGCAGATAGCCTCTTAATTTAGCCTCGGAGTCCTGTCCTACTCTGCTCCAGGACCCCCTGGAAATAGAAAAATCAGAAAGCTATGGAAGTCAAGAACATGAGTCAGAGAAAACCTTCCAGGAGGCTGTACATTAAAAACCCACCTCCAAACTGCAGCAGCGATTGTGTAGGAAAAAAGAGCTGAAAACCCAAATTAAATATTGGTTTTGCTCATGCTGCCTGGAAGGCTCTCCCTTGTCTTGTCCTTTCTGTGAATAAATGTCTACCTCTCCATCCTTCAAAGGTCACCCCCTCTCAAGAGCATCCCCAGCACTGCCTCCCCTGCCCACCTCCCCAGGCAGAGCCCTCTGGCCCTTTTTTGTGCATCCTCAGCATATTGAAACGACCTTTCGGCATAATTGTGGGCTCATATTATTATATATTTTTATTTTGACATCCTCCAAAAGGAAGGTAAGGTGAATTGCAAATATACAATTAAAATGTAAAATAAACCACTTACTTTAAAGCAGGTGACAAAATCAGGGCAAAGAGAAATAAGGGTTAGAAAGGTAAGAAAAAACAAAGGATGAGGTTTATGCATAAAATACTACTCTGAGGTCTTCTACTCAGGCTTCAGGTGGGCCACGGCTTCAGCCCTAAGCTTTCTGGCAGCAAACCCAACTGTGAGGGGTCGTGTACAATGTCCTCAACCATGCCCTTAGAATGGACATAATACATTTCATGAAGCTGTGTCATATAACCTCCTTTACTGTCCACCTATGGCATCACACCTGAGTGGCCTTCAGGGAAAGCAATGCTGCAGGGTGACCAACACAATGGGATTCGGCTGCACAGTCTTCTGTTGGCTGGCGAGATTCACAGACAGGCTTTACCGAATCTGAGGAACCGCAGACCTTGCTGGCCTCAGCAGAGATTTGGATAAGTGTTGTGTGGTGCTCATGAAGGAATATTCATTCTTTTCCTCACTGAGTATCTGAGCCCCCTTCCTAGCTTTGTGGAATTCCCCGAGCTAAGGTAGAGTCTGTCTCACATTGTAGAAGCTGAAAATGGCAGCTACTTGCTTCGCCAGTGTTATGAGAGGTTCAGGGATTCGATCGGAGACGTAAAAGACACTTTCCACTCCAAACAAATGGACTGAAGGTATATTTTATTATATAGAGGATAGTAAAGGCGACAGTCTGCAAACAGATCCAGATAGGTCAAATATCAAGAGGGAAAAAAAAACATCAGCCCGACTGGAAAGGGAAAACACCCACATCGGCTGAAGAGAAATGACACAAATCAACCAAAAAGAGAAACACCAGGTTAACCGAAAAGAGAATATATCAAATCAATTACTTCATATCAAATCAATTACTTCATATCCAATCAATTACTTCACATCAAATCAGTTACTCACAACATCCACGCCCCACTGCCGGGAGAGCTCTGTCAATCGACGCGGCTGGGCAAGGATCACACGTCCTGGGCAAGGTGTCCCTTCCACAGGTGGAACTCTCCCCGGGTCTCAGTTTCCAGCAGTTTTTATACCATCAGTAATTTTCAGAGTAAGCAATTACAGAGTTTGCAGAGCAAGCATTTAGTGTTCCCATGCACAAAATGGTTATCAGTGGCGTACGTGCACTGAGCCCCCTGGCTAACGTCCCAGCCCAGTAGTTGTGTACGTGCATTGTTCTCTTTGGTTATCGTCCCAGCCCGGCACAGATGGCCAGTCCATCCCGTGCTACGACGCTCCAAGAGCCTTGAAATGTTACAACTTGCAACTCCCTCCGTGAGAGAAGGGCCAGTTCCCACCACGCAGAAAGCAGCTTTGTATTTCTTTTTGTGCTGGTGGCTGTAGGTCAATGGAGCGGCCAAACATGGCTGTACTCATGTCAAGACAGCCAGCCTCCTTTGCAGCTAGCAGGTGGGCAGATGATCGAGGCACCAACAACCTGTCACAGAGTTATGATGACAAGGGTGCTGGCAGTGGCTGCAGAAGGATGAGGTTTTGAGGGCAGCACTGGCAACCACCCTGACAGGTGGCATCCAGTGATTGCAGTTAGCAGTATCAGGAATGCAGACTATGGCATTCCCATTTGACCCAAGCCACTGTCTTAGCTGCAGGACCCTGAATCTGGTTCTTCTGCCTTCCTGGTGCTTCTGTGAGCCTCTCAATATCCTTGTAATGAGTTTATTTTCTGCTTAAGTCAGCCCGAGTTGGTTCCAGTTGCTTGCAAGAAAGAGCCTGCCTGATGCCCGCAGCTCTTCTACTGTGTCTCCTGCCACCTACACACAGAGCAAAGGAGAGTCAAACTGCTGTGAAAATCAGGGCTGCATAAGGACACAACCTAGGTCTACCCACAGAGAGTTCCTAAGAGGCATGAATGGAAAAACTGAACCCACAAAGGGAGACTGTTCCAGTGCTGGCCCACCTAGAATCTCAAAGCCTAGAATTGCACTGTCCAATATGGTAGCCAGCAGCCACATGTGGCTGTTTAAATATGCATTTAAATTAGTTAAACTTAAATACAATTACAAATTTATTTTCTCAGGTGCACTAGCCACATATCAAGTGTTATGCGGTCACAGGCACCGAGTGACTACCATTTTGTACAGTGAGGATACAGAACATTTCCATCATTGCAGAAAGTTCCATTGGACCACGCTGGCCTAGAACCTTGAAATTCCAGGCTGAGTGGCAGGATTACTGCCTTGTTGGGTTGTATCTGTCATTTCTGGCGGCCGATGAGGCCAGGAGTACAAAGGTAGTGAGGCAGCAGTTCTACTCTTCTCCGTCCTCGTGGACCTCAAATCCACACCAGCTGGCAGGACCAGGAAACTCTGGGTGTGCCCTGTGAGAAATGGCGCAGGCATGGGAAGCCCCCTTTACCCTCCTGCATCTTCGTCTTGTCCCTCATGCTGCTTGTTGTTGGCTGCCTCAGGGGGAAAAAAAGTAAAGGCAACCTTGAATCTAGTCCTCACGGTCATTCTCATCGTGCCAGGGCCTGGACAAGGCTCTGCAGCCAGAGCTAGTGCAGAGGCTGCCTCCGGGACGCGGGATGTGTGTTCACAGCAGGGGCTGTGTGCTTATCCAGGGTCTAGCACAGTGATTGGCATATTGGAAGTACCCAGCAAACATTCATTGAGTTGCCATAGATCTAATGCAGACCCCAAGGGACCCCATGTAGGACAATCAGACAATTTTCATGCCAATGTCTTTCATTCAAGGGATGAGGGAGACACTATAATAATGACGATATGATGGTGCATATATGAAAAAAAATGGGAGTATAGAGTATAAGTTCATCATAATTGGAATTATGCAAAAAATAGGTTACATATGCGAAGATGTTTGGAGTTAACGGGAATATTTTTTCTTTTAAAATTCCTTAAATACTGTTATCTATATCAGAATGGTTAAGAATATGTTCTGACGGATGTGATGCCTTTTGTGAAAAGGGAGCGGTAATAGTACCTACTGATTGGATTGTATGAAGAACAAATGAGATAATGCACAAAAAACATTTAGGATGGTCCTTCACACAGTAAATGCTATGGACAAGGTGGCAATTACTGTTATTTCTGCACTAGAAATCTGCAGGATAATAAAAGATGGAGGCCCCTTGGCCTGTGATGTTGTGGCTTTGGTCCCCTTTCCTGCAGGGCAGTGATGGGAAGGCTCCGGGCCTGGGGTGGGTTTCTGGATCCTAACAGCCCCAGCCCTCCACCCACAGGGCAGCTGGGCTGTCTCCATCACGTGCACCCTACATGAGGACGCTGCCAATCTTCTCAGACCTTCCTGTGCTGCTTGGTTTAAGCCATGGGGGGTTGCAGGGATTTTTTTCTTTTCAATTCCAGGTCTATCATCTTTGCAAATGATCTTTCCCTTTGCAGCAATTCCACCCAAAACAAAGACACTCTCCAGATTTCTTTCGGTCGCCCTGTCTCCTCTCTGCTCCCGAGGGCCTCGGTGAGCACGCTGGGAGGACCCGAAGAGCTGCCTCTTCTCTCTCTCTTTCTGCATTTCTTTGTCTTTGTGTGCATCTGTTTCTGTCCCTCTGTTCTCCCTCGTCTGTCACTCTTTGGCTCTTTCTGTCCCTTGAATCTTCTAAGCCCTTCCGGGGGGGCTGGGGTCTGGAATGCAGGCCTACCATTAAGGATCGTGCCCTCCTGAGCCTCCATCACACCCCTAGCAGAGGTGTGCGGGTGGAGGAAGGAGGGGGCTGCACGTCAGAGAATGGATTCTTCTTTGCTAGGCCCGAGATAGAAATACAGCCCTCTTCTTACAGCCCTTTTTCCTACAGAGAAAATACCGAATATGGGGTCCTGCCTGGAAAAACTTCTAGTTGAGGAAGTCACGTCGCAATGCTTGCAAAACAAACTTTCAAATCAAATGTAACGAAATCTTTGTAGCTGTTTAATTGATTTAGTCTACTTGTCAACACGTGGAATAACTAAGAATAAAATGTTTAAAGCATTGCACTTTATCTTAACCGTTTCATAATCTATTTTTGGATATATTATCCTACTCTTTTTGTTTCTCAGGATAACCTTTTTATAGTAGAAGAGGTGGTATTATTATTATTATTATCTCCATTTTTAAAAGTGGGAACTGAGGCTCAGAGAGACGCAATGATTTGCGCACTGTGACATAGTTTCCTTGCCCCAGGGCCCAGAAGACTCATCCGCTGGGGACCTTGAGCCCCCCTTCCCCTCCCTGCCCTTTCAGTTCTAAGACTCCATGATTCCCGCCAGAAATTCCACACAACTCAGACCAAACTTGCCCAAGAGGATCTGTGTGGATGCACGTGGTGTCCTCTATGAATCATGGTCCACCGCCGCGCGCTCCCCAGGTCTCCAGGCTGCCCGGCCGCTCAGAGATCCGATCACGTTCTTAGTTTTAGTACCCCGCAGTGAATCCTACAGCCCAGCAGCAAGTGCTACAGCAGAAACCTGGCGACAGAAGGAGCTCTCTGAGGGTTCGCTGGAATAAATTACTCAAACGCTTGGGTTTCTATAAAAGCCGTGAAACTTAATTCCTGGTACGATACTGGGATAAACAAAATGTAATCTACAGCATTGTCCCAGCTCATCCAAATCTTATCTTCTTTTTCCATGGAAGGAATTGAAAAAAATTGCAGAGACCTTCTGGAGTATTATCTTATTTGGATCCAATTTTAACCAAAACGCCGAATATTTCGTATGAAGGCAAGTGCACGGTTGCTGTAAATGCGGGGGAACTTCAAGGTGAGGCAGCGCCCCGTGCAATCACACATGCAAATGTTTAAAGCTCCTCCACAATCTCCCCCTGCAGCTGCCCATTTTATCTCTTGCAAAACTAGTAATGACACAAGCCGTTGATTGTGGTTTACAATAGCAATAAACCTCTCACAATTGGTTGTTTCCAAAATAAATAGCCATTCTGTTAAATGTTAAATAACAAGTCATAAACTGCTGAAAACAACCAATTTCTTGTGGATTATTGCCTGAATAAATTTCAGCAGGAATGGCAGCTCATTAAGCTGTGAAGGCCACAGATCAAGACCATTGATTTTTTTTTTTCAAAAAATCAATCAATCAAGGAATCCATCAAGAATTCTCATTTTACAAACCAAATCAGACCACATATTGTAACACATTCTTTGGATATTTTCCTTTGTTGGTCATGGTTAGCTCTATTCCTGCCCAAATCCTTCCATCCTCTTTTAGAGATTAAAGAATACCCAGCCTGGTGGTTAAATTGGCCTATTTGGAGAGCACACAGTTTAACTCAGCTGCATTGTGTAGGCACCAGCTTTAAAGTCTACAATATTCCAATTGATAAAACACAGACCCGTCCACCAAGTTAAACATCTGAGTCAAAGCTCAGTGGCAAATGTATTCAAACTGCAGCTCTAACAGAGGCTGTTCTCGCAAGAGGAGCCAACTTCATCCGGGTGATTGACAGAACATTCCTCGCCATAGCAACCAGGGTTATCTCTCTGGAATAACAACATTAACCTCCTTCATAACCAGTTTTTCATCCTTAAGTACACAAGGCAGTTGCATACCTCTTGTATGATCCTTTATTTTTATTTTTAAATGAACAGTTAGCACTTAGATAAAAATAGGACAAGATGCAGGGAAACATTAATTTCAAAGTCCTCTTGAAAAAAGCATTACAACGGGTCTTGTAGGCAGAACAGTAAAGGGCAGGAAAGGTCCCTGTCTCTTCTGAGCATGGGGCGACAACAGAGAGATTCCTATTCATCTGCCGCCTCTGAAATAGCCTATGGCATTGATTTGCTTTGTGCTGACATGGGTCTAGGGTGAAGACTTTTTTCAGATTTTATTCTTGCCTCATTTTTTGACCTCATAATCCCTAATTCATGCGTACGTGCGCGCACACAACCCCCACCACCACCTTAGCTATGCTCTAGTGCAAAGTAATGAATGGTCTGTGTAAAAATGCATATTCTATCTGGAAAAAGATGCATGTTCTATCACCTTTTTGAGAGAAATTGCTAAATGGATCCAAACCACCTCCCCTGTCTTACATCTAATGTTCTGTGGAAGCCATGGACATCAGTGTGATAGACATCAGTGTCTTGAAATGTTATTGGAAGCGCCTCCCCAGCCGCTTGCAGAGGTGCTCTGCTAATGCTCTGCACCAGCCTTCTAATGCCAGTCTCTGCAAGTGGAAAAGGTAGCACTCAAGCCACGAGGAATGGAAACTGTGATGAGGACAGACAGACTGTGCACCTGGATGGGCCACCACCGAGTTGTATTCTCTCCATCTCTTATCCCATCTCAGATCCCTTTCCCAGGGGAGCCACTTAATTGCAACTGCTATGTAGAGAGGTTGAGCAATCTTTCTTGAGGCTTGCGTATCATTCAAAGTTACAGTCTTGAAACATAAGGCCCCACTTGTAACCCTGGAGAACTTCAGTTCCCTGCTGAGGAAAGAGGCTAGGTGGGAAAGAGAAAAGGTGCCGCCTGGGCCAAAGCAGGAAGAGTCTGGGAATATGGTACCCAACGTGGGGCCTAAGATGGGGAAGGCTGGGATCAGGCAGAATCGCTCCAGGTGGATCTCTGACCTGATTGGGATTAAAGCAAACAAACTAGCCAAAAGCCATGACAAATGGATTTCAAAAGATGTTCTGTGGAGTCAGCCCTGATGGTCTAGTGGTTCAAGTTGGGTGTTCGCATGGCTTCAGCGGCCCACGTTCGTTTCCTGGTGGCAGAACAACACCACCCATCTGTTGGTTGCCATGCTGTGGTGGTGGCTCACATAGAAGAACTAGAAGGACTTACAACTAGGATATACGACCATGCACTGGGGCTTTGGGAGGGAAAAAAAAAAAAGAGGAAGATTGGCAACAGAGGTTAGCTCAGAGCAAATCTTTCCCTGCAAAAAAAAAAAAAAATTATACTTTGATCTTAAAAAAACAAAAAAGATGTTCTGGGAACAGCTTTGTGCTAAGTTTGGAAGGAGGAAGAACTCTTTCAGATCCTTATTGTATTGGACACATTACAATACATTGAAGACCTCCTCAGATTCCCTTCAGGGTCATCTTGTTGCCAAGGGTGCTGCCCACCACCAATCCCCCCCAACAGCACTGTTGCCTTTGCCAAGCCCTAGAACTGCCTGGACTCCAAGGTGAAGCCCTGAGCCTCACACCTCCACTGCCGAGCATACTCATTCCAAGTTGCCCTCGACTCCAGGATTTGGGTTCAATGTCACACTGTGGGCATGGGAACTGTTTTCTGAGCTGCTCCTGAGGGACCAAGTGACACCCAGAAGTGAACGGCGTTGCCTCCCTGGGACTAAACCTGGCCTCAGGTAACGAGATGGAGAATCCTTTCTGTCTGCACCCTGAGGTTCGGTTTCTCCTGGAAAACCTGCAGAAGTCCCTTGGGCTGAGGGGACACAACTGTAGAACAGCCTGTGCCTTTGGCTACTCACTGAGAAGTGGTGTCCAGGGTAGCACAATTGCGCGTAACATTGCTTCTTGTTTTCCCTGCCTTTCTTCCCCTTTCCTTCCTTACCCTCACCTCTCCAGGGTTTCACTTCCCAAATAAAGTAGCTGCACTGTAATCCTTACCTCAGGCTCTCTATGGGGACCGGGACTGAGAAAACTACCTAGATGAGTCACACTCAGGGCTGTGGCAATGTTCTCTAAACAGCTTTTCAGGCAAAGGAGTGAGTGGTGAAAAGCATTATCCTACCCTCCCCCCACCCCCTGCAAACTCCGGGCCACCAAGGTGGAACACCCTCGAACTTAACCACTGTGCCACCAGGCCAGCCCCAAATGATCCATGATCCTTCTCTTTGAGTGAGTCCAAAGACTCTCTCCTTCATTTGCTGAAAGATCCCTGATGTTCCAGCCACCTCTGGAAGCTGCAATTTTCCTGAAAGCTGAGGTTTGAGGAAGGGCTGGTTAATTGCTTTAAGAAATAGTGTAATGGATCTTTTTTATTCAGCAACAAAGGGTTGAACTGGGATAAAATTAAGCCTCCTTGCATCCAAGGTGTTTACAATTAAAACGGAAAAGACATTTCTTTTAATAGTCAAAGGCACAATAGCAACAGCAGCGAAACCCCAAGTCACAAATTGCTGGTGTTATCAGACTAAGGAGAACTAATGCTTCTCTTCAAAACACGCCGAGGTGGCATTGCCTTCCCTGGCTGAGAGGACAGAGAACGCATGCTCCTCCTTTCCCACTCAGTGCCCTCTTCAGGAAGTCTTGCTAAACCCTGCGCCTCATGTGAATATTTCATTATTTACGGGTGTGTTGGTTTATCCATGCACCTGGCCCAGCCATCCTGGGATCGCCCTCTGTTTTGTGGAGTCTGTGAGTGACTGGTTGGTTGCAGCTGGTGCTAATGAGGCCAAGTCTGGGTTCAGTCCCCACGGGAGCCAGTTAACTTCACTCTGCTCCACCGCCCCAGCTGGAGCTTGTGTCCGCACCACTGGGCCAGGTCCCCTGCCCCGACTGGAGGAATAGCTACTCCCTGTAGTGCCTCCACCCTCTGCAAAGGTCAGCACTGGTTTTCTCTGGATTACCTATTTGCTTCTCTCTAAGGGGTTTGTGCATGTGTGTCTTTAGAATTTTCCTTTTTCATTCACTCAGCAAGTATTTCCCAAGCACATGTTATGTGTTAAGGACTGTGACACACTTCTTTTGCCTTGATTCCCTGGCATATTCATTCTTCATTTACTAGAACACACAGTCTCCTGGGGGTGCCAATCTGTGGACGTCAGAAGATGAGGTGGAGTTACAGATTTTTGTATAATGTTTTGTGAAAATATACAAGAAAAAAACATTCATTTATTCACTCAACAAATATTTATTGACTCTCTATTATGTCTTGGGCACTAGAGCTACAACAGTGAAACAAAACAGATTTAAAAATTCCTGTTCTGGGCCGGCCCCGTGGCTTAGTGGTTAAGTGTGTGTGCTCCGCTACTGGCAGCCCGGGTTTGGATCCCGGGCACGCAGCGAGGCACCGCTTCTCCGGCCATGCTGAGGCCGCGTCCCACATACAGCAACTAGAAGGATGTGCAACTATGACATACACTATCTACTGGGGCTTGGGGGGAAAAAAAAAGGAGGAGGATTGGCAATAGATGTTAGCTCAGAGCCAGTCTTCCTCAGCAAAAAAAGAGGAGGATTAGCATGGATGTTAGCTCAGGGCTGATCTTCCTCATAAAAAAAAAAAAAATTCCTGTTCTCACGGAGTTTATGTTCCAGTGGGGCAGCGGTGGGATGGGGCTGGGGGAGAGACAGACAGTAAATAAGAAAAGTTAGTAAAAAAATATGTATGTTACCTGACGATAAGTATAAAGGACAAAAATAAAGCAGGAGCGAGGACAGAGGTTGCTGGGAAGGATGCTGCAACTATAAATAGTACTGTCAGCACAGACCTCACTGGAAAGTCACACTACAGCAAGACCTGAAGGGAGAGAGATGCGAGCTGTGTGGACGACATTCCAGGCAGAGGAAACCGCAAAAGTAGACTGTTAAGAGGGAGTGTGCATAGCCTGTTCCCAATGGCAAGGAGGCCAGTGTGGCTGGGGCAGAGTAAGTGAAGGGGAAGCAGTGGGAGATGCAGCCAAGAAGGAAGGGAGGAAGGAGTATCAGGGAGGATCTACAGGCCCTTGTAAGGGCTGTGGCTTCTTTCTGAAGGCATCTGAAAAGCCTTCACCGAAGAGCTGAATCTTAAAGGCTGAGTAGTGTTGATACATTCATCTGCACGCCCATGGAAGGAGGCGTGCTAGACCTACTGTGTAATTTGGGAGATGACATGTGCATGTACCAGACTTGCTGACTGAGTGGAGTTAGCATCTGCTCCCTGCCCCACCCCTCACCCCGCCCTGTCCCCAAATGCATGTGTGCTACAAGCCTGGGAGTCACGTATGCTCCGGGGAGGGAGCCCACACAGTGACAGGGATTACTTTAACCACCGGCTGGGGCTCAGAACAGATGCTGAAAACAATCCATTGTTTGTATGAAGTGCAAATTTAACTGGACATCCTGTATGGTTATTTGCTAAGTCTGGCAACCCTAGTGTGTGGTGCGGAATAAATGCTGCTTGCCGATGATGCAGTGGACCACAGGGCAGAAGCCCCCTCCTGGTACGCTAACTGGCCTGGACAGCTCTGCCCCCAGGAGCTCGTTCCTTAGCCACCCTTGGGTGTCGGCCCAGCTCTCTGATGGCTGCAGTCTGTGAGTTACTTGTGAGAACTGCTGGGCCCCCAGCTGTGCTCCCAAGGGTAAGCCACAGCTCCCCAAATCGCCCTGTCCAGAGCAGGGAATAGGAATGCTGACTTCTGCCAGCAGCGCAGTAGCCGCGCTGAGAATCGATAGGCAGTCCTGTTGTGTGGGGTGGGCTGCAATTCAGCCTGCTGCCCTGAGCCAGTATTGATTGTGCAAGCCGCCTGTCCATAAACCAAGCAGGCATGCCGACATGGGATGCTGTCGGCAGCCCTTCCTTTCATGAGGATGACTCTTCAGATATCCCTCAAAGTCTGACAGGCTCCAAGGGAGAACCAGCAAGTTCTTTCCTTTCACTAAGGCAATGCCTTGGGGAGCTGCATTATATTCTCTCTTTTTTTTTCTTTTAAAATGCAAAGTTGAGGGGGGAAAATCCACAACAGTCTTCTCTCCTTTGGGACGCTCTCTCTTAAGTGTGGTCCATCATTCAGTTTACGAACCAGAGCACAGAATATAAAAACTCATAGAAGTTGCACTGAAAGCCTGGAAGGAGCTGAGCGCTGTAGAGAGAGTTTTGTATGTGTTATGGGGTTTTATCTTATAATAATTCTATGAGATAGTACTCCCCCCATTTTACAGATTCAGAAACCGAGATGCACTGAGGCTCAGTGATTTGTTCAGAGCCACGCATCCTGCTAGCGGGTCAGGGCCTTGGTTCAAACCTGGGTCAGTTTGACTTTTACCACTACTGCCTGATCAAGGAGCCGGCTGTGCTGCATATACTGCTGGTTTGTCATGCTAGCTTGTCCTTTAAAATTCCTAAGGGATAAACCTCCTCTGAGAAATGGTCCCTGGTTTCTATGAAAAGATCAGGTACTTCTCAGATGATTTCCTTCTCACCTGGGTTGTAGAACCTCCTCCACTGTGCTGTAAAAACATTCATCTTTCTGTGTCTGCCTTTGTCCCCAACGTCCTCAAGGTCAGCATCAAAGTCTGTTCCTATCAAGTGTGTCCCTCTCTATCTACAGGGCTTAGACTATTGCTTGGCACACAGTAGACTCTCAGTAAGTATCTGCCATTGGATACTATTATTTCTAACTCTCTTTCCCATTTGTTTAGGGAGCTCCAAGGATGCTGTCATGTTGGCGTGTTTCATTGACTGCTGGTTTTCTGCATTCTTATCTATCTTTTTACACTGAGTTTTATATTTGCCTGTCCTCGCTGAAGACTCATCAGACTGGTCAGTACCAGTACTGATAGAAAGTTCTTCCATGGTGGAATGATTGGACAGGCTTGGTTGCCAAGATGGCTATATTTGCAGAAGTTCAAGCTGGTCTTCTCAATTGTTCTTCTCTGTGATTTGGTGGAAGGGTTTGGGGGAAAGTGAACCCATGGGAGGCCTAACTTCCTGGACTTAGAATCTTTTTTTTTTTTTTGATTTTGTGGTGAGGAAGATCAGCCATGAGCTAACATCTGTGACCATCTTCCTCTATTTTGTATATGGGACACTGCCACAGCATGGCTTGATAAGCAGTGTGTAGGTCCACACCCGGGATCGGAACCTGTGAACCCTGGGCCGCTGAAGAGGTGTGTGCAAACTTAAGCACTTCGCCACTCGGCTGGACCTGGACTTAAGATCTTAAGGTCAATGTAATTTCAGTCATGGTGTTATAGGGATGGAGTATCAAGAGAAGGAGAGAGAAGACACCAATGAAAGAGGGTGACAGATGTTCCCACAAAACCTCTTCCAGGAAGTAGAATGGCAAATTTTCCCATGATTCTGCTTCCAGAAGGAAATGCGGGTATAAAGGGAAATATGTGATCCCATGTGTACTCCGGCCGTTCAGCAATGAATGGGCTTTAGAGCTGAGAGTTGATGCTCCTGGACAGGCATTGGCTAAGAGCACCGCATGGATTGTGAGCCTAGCCACCCAAAGCTCCAGCACTAAGAAAGTCTATAAATGGCGAATACAGCATTTAAACATTTTCTATCTTTGCGTTTTTTGCAGGTCTGAGGTCCTTCAAGGGGTTTTATGACTAACAGTGATGGCCCTGTCACATTAATTCATCTCACATAAGCTGTTTTTCTTATAGATCCTATCTGGGGCAAAGATGACTATGTCAGAAATCTGGGCTTGTTCTTGCTGACAGTCAAATTTGATCTGTGTTTCTTGTGCACCAGAAGAAAGCCTGAACTGCACCAAACAACTGTCTTGAGGGCATGTCCAGAGTTGAGTTAGTTTCTCTCTTCTTTATCCTTTTATTGTTTTTGTTACTGTACATATTTCAGGGATGTCAGGATTTTTTAAGGCTCCCCCTTGGGAGAAGCTCCAGAAATGGTCTATATTAGCATTGGTGAGGCTCAGACAGTTTTATGCATATAAGCCTGGCTGATTATTGATCCCATGGAATGAGAGACCATTTGGAATATCCTGGCTATGAGAAATATAACCCTTGACCAGCCAAAGCCATTTGTCTGCCTTGCCTGTTGAGAGAAGCACATTTAAAATTCCTCACCTAGGAGGAACTTCTTGGAAAGAATATTTCATGCAAATGAATACACTCCTTGGACTTGAATTGCAATTTGGATTAGAAAAAATGAGCTCGTTCTGTCTGGGCATACATTTTGTTAGAGGCCATTTTGAGAATGAGAGAGAGCGTGGATTGTTCAAGGGGTTCTTGAATAGCTGGTGTATGATCTATCTTGGAGTAGGTTTTGGATGTATTTTGCTCCATGTCCTGTATGAAGGGTTTGAAACTTGGACTGCTGATACTGTTGATTTAATGCTGTATGTTGCTAGGGAGGAGGCCCCAACAAAGTTCAGAATTTTAAAATGAAGTGTTAAAATATGCTGGGAGGAAAGAGAGAACAGTTCTCAATTCCCATCTTGAGAACTCTATGGATAGTTACTGGAAAAAAAATCCTCTAAAAGTTAAAGTCAGAGATGTATATTTTGTATGCATCTTGAATCTGTATGCATCTTGAACCAAACCAGAGGTTTGGTTTTGATTCTTGTTTTTTAAACTAGCCAGTTTCTGTGAAATACATTCTCTAAGAAATATTGAAGGAACTTCCCTTCAAGATTTTCAGTTTTTACTGCTTTGGGGGCACCAACCGTGCCCCAAACTTTCTTTCTCACAACCTGCCGCTTCCGAAGGCCTGAGCTGGGAAGGCAGCTGTCGGAGTTGTGTTTGAGGACCTTGGTAGAGAATGGATTTTCACAGCCGCTCTGAGGTAATGTGGGCTGAGGGTCCTGCTAGGGTCTTGGTTATGCATCTGTTGCAGCCGTGAACCTTGCCAAAGATGGATGAGGGCACATAACTACAGAAAATTTAGAAAATAAAAAAAAAAGCAAACTACATAAATATATATAATCATCATGTAGATTTTGAGACGTTGCTGTTCAGAGAATGACCCAGAGGGGCCAGACTGTTTTGAATGCACGGGCTCGCACTCAGCATCCGGGATGTAGGAAGGGTGTCTGGCCTGGTGCTCCTCCCCTAACATCATGGACATCATCCAGGGTATGTGCTAAAACTGGGTTTCAGCACCTTTTTGATTTTTGCTTTTCAACTGCTAGTGTGCATGTGAATCCTCACAGGATCTTACTAAAATGCGGATTTGGGTTCAGTAGGCTTAGGTGAGACCCGGGATTCTTCTTTCCCAGCAAGCCCCCAGGTGATGCTCCAGCTGCAGGTCCAGGATCCACCTTCTTCCTCACGTTGAGGAAGAGAAACCCAACCTCTCTGTCTGGTGTCAACGGGACTGAGCTGAGCTTCTCCTTTCGGATCTGGCTGAACCCTGGCTAGTCAAGTTGGCAACACAGGGGAGGAAACCGAGGGGTTGAAACTGCCTTGGAGAGGGATGGAGTGTTTTGAGGGAGAATGGGGGAGGGAGTGGAGACTGGGGAACTTGAAAGAGGGAACTCTGTGGAGACAACAGGGAGAGCAAGGAGCAGGAGAGAGGAAGGAAGACAGGGAGGGAGCGTCTGTAGGAAGCCCCTTTACCACTACCGCATTTCACAGGCTCCAGTCTGTAAGTCTTTTCTCCCATGCTAGAATTCAGTGGTCAAATGAAATCCACTTAGAACTTCTACTTCTCCCTCGTGGTAATGCTATTTTGAGCTACACTTGACCTTTCAATAAAGAACTTTTTACTAGCTCCATCATAATCCTCTTGTAACCATACATATTTCAGCTGGACACAATGGAATACCAACAGAAAGTCACTTAATTTTTTCTTTCTTTCTTTTTTGTGAGGAAGACCCGCCCTGAGCTAACATCTGCCAATCCTCCTCTTTTTGCTGACGGAGACTGGCCCTGGGCTAACATCTGTGCCCATCTTCCTCCACTTTATATGGCATGCCCCCACAGCATGACCTGACAAGCGCTGCGGCGGTGCGCGCCTGGGATCCAAACCGGCGAACCCCGGGCTGCCGCAGTGGAGCGCGCGCACTTAACCGCTTGCGCCGCCGGGCGGGCCCCAGAAAGTCACTTAATTTTTTCTTACCCTTGTCTTTCAGTCCCATTCTTCCCTGCCCTTGGACAAAATCTAGGGCAGAGTGCATAGCTTTTCTGCTTCCTTCCAGATAATAATGTACATTCTTATTATCAGATGTGAAAAACTCCACACAATCTGACACCAAAACTGTAATCTCTCGGGGCCAGCCCAGTGGTGCAGCAGTTTAAGTGCACGCGCTCCACTTCGGCAGCCCCGGGTTCGCAGGTTAGGATCCCGGGCGTGCACGGATGCACCGCTTGTCAAGCCATGCTGTGGCCGCACCCCATGTAGAGTAGAGGAAGATGAGACCAGATGTTAGCCCAGGGCCAATCTTCCTCAGCAAAAAAGAGTAGGATTGGCATCGGATGTTAGCTCAGGGCTGATCTTCCTCACAAAAAACTAAAATAAAAAAGAGAGAAAACAACAGTAATCTTTCATCCTATTTAAAGCTTCTCCCCTCCCTCTAGCTCCAGCCAGACTTGGGTTCAAAACCCTGCAGGGAAAGAAGATGTAAACAATTCCATCCTCTCCCCACCTGCGCTGTTGCTTTGGGTTCAGGCTGGCCTGGGGGTGTGGAGAAGAGCATTGAAGGACGGTAAAGATCTTTTCCACCTGAGCTGTTGGAATCTGCCATTAGGGCCCTCTGCATGGCCTGAGTCCTAACTTAGCTGTCTGCTAGTTCCCTGAGAGTAATTCTAACAGGAGCATTTACTCGGTAATGATGACAGCACTGTTTTAGATGCTGTGGGAAATGAAGCTCATCATAATAACCCATTGTTGGCTATCAGAGTTTGCAGACTTTTCTCTTTCTTGATCTCATAAATTGTTCTCCCTCAAGGAAAGCTCTACAGTTCCGAGCCTAAAAGTGGGCTTCACCTAGAAGACTAGTACGCAGGCCTGAGGTGACCATGGGTGACCATGTCCAGACAGCCGTTTAGTTCACGTAGGAAACTTCTTTGTCCTGCAGTCACTTGTCCAATAAGTCTGCTCACGACAGGCTTCCTCACACACTTTTGCTCAAAATATATAGACAATTGGCAGCTACTGGAATTGAAAATTTTCAAGGCCCCCTGGTAAAACTGGTTGGATAATGTCTAAAAAGTATACGTTAGTGTTCAGAATAAGATGCCATGGGGAAAAGAAAGAGGAAAGAGAGAGAAGAGGGGTCCACGCTCCCCAGCAGTTAGACCTCAGTGACTCTGTGTTTCTGGTAGGGCTGCCCTGACACTCAGAGGACAAATGCCTGATTGTACCAGTGTGAAGTGCTGATCCCTCAGCCAGATGAGCCAGGTTATATTCATGCCTTGAGTCCTGCACATAGAGTAAGAGTTAAACCTTAATGCTTTGCTCTCATTCACCAGAGGGCATCAAGGTTTGAAGATCCCTCTGTTACGGGTTGAATGTGTCCCCCCTACAAAAGGTATGTTGAAGTCCTAACCTCTAGACCTCAGATATCATCTTATTTGGAAATAGGGTCATTGCAGATGTAAACAGTTCAGATGAGGGCACACTGGAGTAGGGTGGGCCCCTAACCCAATATGACTGGTGTCCTTATAAGAAGAAGGCTATGTGTACACAGAAACACACAGGGGGAATACCATGTGATGACGAGGGCAGAGGTTGGAGCAATGCGCCTGTAAGCTAAGGAGTGCCGAGGATTGCTGACAACAAACATAAACTAGGAAGAGAAAAGAAGGATCCTCCCCTCCAGTCTTCAGAGAAAGCATGGTCTGTGCTGACCCCTTGATTTTGGACTTCTAGCCTCCAGAACTGTCAGAGAATAAATCTCTGTTGTTTAAGCCTCCCAGTGTGTGGTACTTTGTTACTGCAGCTCTGACAAACTAGTACACCCTCTTATGGACCTTACAGCAGGATCATAATTGCATTTACTTGTGAGCATATCTGATCTCGCTCAGTAGACTGGAAGCTCAGAAAGTTCCTTGGAGCCCACTGCCTAACACAGACCATAGTGCATGCTAGTAAATATTGGTTGAATGAACAAATTTTAGATCTTAATGGTGTATTAAATAGAAACAAAATATAAGAATTAACAAGGGAGAAATGCCTGCCTAGATTGATGTGTATATTTTATTCATAACAACATTATATGATCTCATTTATGGTTTGCATAAATGAACTATTATGCGGTAATTTGAAACCCAAATCAGTGGCTTCTCTCTGCAACATGAATGAAACAGAAGTCTTCTCCTCTCTGGATGTTGAAGATGATTCTTGTGTTAGTCAAACGACAGACCCGTCTTTACTATCTCTTAACTTCTCGGTATCTTTTCTGGGTTTCTCACTGAAGCTGGAATGGCTGCTGAGGGATTCTTCCTGCCTGCAAGATTTACATTATTGAAGATTTAAAGCAAACACTATTTCAAAACTAGCAGTATCTTCAATAATTGACTGAAGTTAATGCCCCAAGGCGGAATCTCAGATCATCAATTTAACTTACCTGGTTCTTCATCACTGAGAAATAGCTGGCATCTGGATGATGGCTGTGTACTTAAGAGGCCACGACAGGAGGGACCCAGTGCCTTGGAAGAGATTTGTGATGTTAATCTCTTTGTTCTTTATTTCTTCATGGATTACTTTCTGAAGAGCAACTTAGCTGATACTCAGTTGAGAGGGACGACTGCACACATGTGTGTGCATGTGTGTTCATGCATGAACCAGGACCATCAGAGGGAAAGGACTAGGGAGGACTTACATTGTAATTACTTATGAAGGATGTATAAGAAAATAGTTGCATGATAAGAGAAAGAAAAACCTAACTAATTAGAGAGATTCCCCATTCCTTTAACAATTTTGTCTCTCTTTTCACAACCCTTTGTTTTTTGTATTTAAAGATTCTAGTTCCCTTTAGTGATGTCTCTTACTTCATGTTCAAATGAGACGAGCAGTGACATTTTGAGGACTTCTTTCTTTGATGCTGACAAAGCCCATGCCCTTTAACCTCATCCTTAAATCCATCACCCACAGGCACATCTTATTCAATCTGGCTTTAATTCAGTCCAATAAATATGAATGATTTCCTCCTTTATGCCAGGCTCAGTGCTTGACGGTTGAATACAAAGATAAGTAAAACACAGCTCCAGATTATAATCTGGAGGAGGGATTAGGTGCATTTCGTAGGTGAGGTAGAGACCTTTCAGTTCCTGTCCTTAAGGGTGGACATTTTCGCCAATACCTAGAGGGTTGTTAAGAGGTTAAGTCATATTACCTCCCAAATCTGGAGTCTTCTCTAGCATCTCCTGGGTCATGAGTCTCTTCTCTGCAACTGATTCTACAGATAATCTCAGAAGTAACCCCACCCAAGGGGCTGGACCAGGTCCGTGTCTCCCTGGGCTGCCCTACGCTTCAGCTCCCTCCAAATCCAGTATTTCAGAATACAACATAGAGACGTGGAATTCTTCACTGAATGGTTATTGGTTTGGAGCTCTCATTTGGGTTTTAACCAATCCAGAGATGGTAAAAGTTGCAACTCTGGGAAATAAAAGATAGGATCTACTTTATTGTGGGCCCAGCAAGTGCTCAATAACACTGAGATTATAGGGCTTCTGGCAACTCTGGACTACAGCATTGTGGGGCACCAAGGGCCAAAATGTACTGTCTTACTCCCTCCTCCAGAAATGAAGTTATGAGGCCCCCAGTGAAGGCCGGCCTGACCTCCCCATTGAGTCACAGATGGAGGAGAAGGAACTAAGAGGGCAGACACCTGCCTGGGCCTCCCAGTAGCAGGCCTGTCTGGTTTGTGACCCCTCCCCATGGAGCCTGGGAACACAAAGGACCCATTGGCCTGAAGCACAGATGGACCATGAGAGCAAGAGAGGGGCTGAGCCTGTTCCCACTTTTAAGGCCAAGCACCCCCTCCCACTGGTATGTGGGATATGATCCCAGAAATTTCTTCCTCTCTTGACTCATCAATCAGGCCAATTCCTCCTCCTTTGGGAAGAGGGAAGAGAGAGTGAGAAAGGGAACTAAAATATGCATTCCAATACTTCTTTCTAATCTTGGAGTGAAAATCCCCTTCCCTTTGTGAAAATGTGTATGTGCACTGGGTGGAAGAGGCAGCTGAGAATGTGCCTGGCGACGAGGCAAGACAAACAGCCACCAGACAAAATCTCTGAAGAGTATTTCCAATGTAGAGAGGATTAAAGTTGAAATTCTAGGTGGATGTTGCCTACTCCCACACCTTCCAGACTTGGGCCTGCACGAGAAGGTTGTCCCCTCATGTGCCCCCACAGCCCTGGTCTTGAATTTCTTCCCTCTGGTCGTCCCTACAGCTCCCCAGGTCTGTCAGTGCAGGGACCCCACACCCGCACTGGAGAAATGTCGTGCCTTTCTTTTGTTTTCTTTTCTTTTTTGTGAGGAAGATCAGCCCTGAGCTAACATCTGTTGCCAATCCTCCTCTTTTTTTGCTGAGGAAGACTGGCCCTGGGCTAACATCCATGCCCATCTTCCTCCACTTTATATGGGACACCGCCACAGCATGGCTTGACAAGCAGTGAATAGGTGTGGGCCAGGATCCGAACCGGGCCTCCAGCAGCAGAGCAAGTGCATTTAACCACTACACCATGGGGCCGGCCCCTGCGTGCCTTTCTGAAGGTTTCTTTGAGAATCTTGTAACCCAGAACTTTGCCAACATGTGCAATGATGCTTCCTGCTCGGCCATCACAGCGGCTGGATGCGGTGGGGTGAGGACGCCTGACAGTGGCCCAGGGAAGGCTGTGGGTGGGCTGACCACCTTACTCGGTCATCAGTGAAGTTGCACCTAGCAAGACAAACACAAATCTTCCTTAGAGACCACACGGCCTAATCCTAGAATCCTGCATGGAGGGCGGGGCATGTTTCCAATTTGCGTGCTTTTGGCCTTGCCTCTTAGGAACGTGGGCGCCTCATGCCCCACCCCTCCCAGGCCCCGCTGCCTTTACAAGGCTGTCAGGAGGTGCTCATTGTAGAGGGAGACGTGTCCACCAGGCCTGGTGCACTTCTTAGATTAAATTGCTTTGATCCAGGTTTTCTTCTGAAAAGGATGGTCTCTAGTTCACCCCAATACAGACACATCCCGTTACCCTTCAGGGGAGAGAAGGGTAAGGGCTCCATGGAAGTGCCGAGAAACTTCTGAAGGTTTCAAAGACCAAAAAGCTTAAATGTGGGCAGGCACCAGAGGATGCTCCCTGGAGGTGGCTCTGGGGGAAGGAAGTGCAGGCAGAGGCAACCGCAAGAGCCTGGAGGTTAAAAAAAAGCAAATCCAGCATATGTTCAGGAAAAATGAGGGTCACCGTTTGGCTGTGGTGTAGGAATAAGTAGGGAGGTGGGAAGACTGGAGAAGTGCCCTGGGCTGAAAGCCAGGCTGTGGAGTTCATACAGGAGGCATCCGCGGTCACTGAGGGTGTCTGAAGAGAGGGATCTGATGAAAGCGGTACTTTGGGAAGATTCATCCCACAGTTGCCTGCAAGAGGGACTGGGGGAGCGAAGGACAGGAAGAAAGGGGACCAGTTAGGATGAGGAGGATGAACGCGGTGATGATGGCAGATAAGATTTATAATGACACTCACTGTTTTAAGCTGTTTGTATCTGTTATCTCATGTAATCCCCACAACACTACTATGAGGGGAGACTACTGTTTTCACCATTTTACAGATAATGAAACTAAGGAACAGAGAAGTTGAGTAACTTGTCTAGGGTCACCCAGCTAATAAGTGAAAGATCAGGATGCTCTAATGTATTCATCCAGGCAAAACACCACGAGGGCCTGAGCAAAAGTGGGGCAGTGGCACTGGAAAGGTGGAGGTGGGTGTGATATGGAATTGGAGGCCACCTGATTGTATGTGATGCCGGGGGGTGGGGGAGGGATTGGGAGAAGGAAAAGTGAGAAGGATCACCCAATTTATTGCCAGGAATGGGACCAGGAGTAATATCATTGAAGTAGGGACACCCAGAGAAGAAGCTGGCTTCTGGAAGAAGATGGAGCATTGGTGTTAGCCACCAGCATCTCTGCTCTGAGCTGCTGCAGCCCTGCAACAGCCTTCTCACTGCCTTCCCTCCTCTCACCTTTTCCCAGATAATCCATTCTTTACAGGGTGATCTCTATACGATGTAAAGCAGATCACATTAGTCCCTGCTAAAATCCTTCAATGTCTTCACAGCTCACACATCTAAATATCCAGGCTCTTTACTCCAGCCGACA
Organism: Diceros bicornis minor; assembly: GCF_020826845.1. Classification (NCBI taxonomy): domain Eukaryota; kingdom Metazoa; phylum Chordata; class Mammalia; order Perissodactyla; family Rhinocerotidae; genus Diceros; species Diceros bicornis. The sequence goes on along the minus strand of NC_080748.1, from coordinate 33,413,305 downwards.
AACCCTACATGAAGTGGCTCTGGCCAGTTTCTCTGACACCACGTCACAGCCCTTTGCCCTGGTCAGCCTTGCTTCAGTCTCTCTGGCTTTCCATCTGTTCCCCACACCCATGGAGCCCTGCCTATCTGTGAGCCAGCACACGCCAGCCGTTCTCTCTCTGCATTGCTCCTACTCCGGTCTCACAGGCCTTTGCTGAAATGCTCACTTGCAGAGAGGCCTTTCTGGGCTGTGTCCTCAGAAGTGGCCCCTCCAGTCACCATTTATCACATCTCCCAGTTTTATCAGTCACCATTGATGTAATTGTGTTTACGTGTGCATGTATGTATTAGTTTCCTATTACTGCTGAAACAGATTACCACACACTTGATGACTTGAAACAACAGAAATGTATTCTCTCACAGTTATGCAGGCTGGAAATCCAAAACCAGCATCACTGGGCTGAAATCGAGGTGTTGGTCAGGCCATACTCCCTCCGGAGTCTCTAGAGGAGAATCTGTTCTTGCCTTGTCCACCTTCGGGTGGCTGAGAGCATTCCTTGGCTTGTGGCTGCATCACTCCAGTCTTCAAGGCCAGCATCTTCTCTCTGCTCTGTCTTCACATAGCCATCTCCTCTGTATGTCCATGTCAAAATCTCCCTCTTCTTCCCTCTTAGAAGAATACATGTGATTGCATTTGGGGCCCACTCTAATAATCCAGCATAATCTCCCTATGCCAAGACCCTTAACTTAATCACATCTACAAAGACCCTCTTTCCATGCAAGGTGACATTTACAAGTTCCAGGAATTAGGACCTGATGTCTTTTGGGGGCAGTTATCTAGCCTCCTACAATTTCTGTCTCCCACCACTTGCTCAATGGAGGAAATCTGTTGTACCCCAGGAACCTAGAACTGTGCCTAGAATATAGGGGATGCTCAGTTGTTATTTATTAAATGAGTAAATAAATTAATATAGCCAAGTGTACTTTATTCTAAAAAGTATTTTTCATTATATGTTCATAATTGAATAACAAGACACCATACTGCTCTAACTTCTATAACAATAACATGGCTTTGATATGACAGTCGTCTTACATAAATGAAAATATGATTTAATGAAATGACTTTATGAGCTTTAGGCAAAACAAACGTTTGAATTATCTTGTTTAAATTAATGGCTCTTTTGTGTTCAGCAGTAAGCATCACTAAATGCGTCTATCTTGCTAATACAGGGGCTTCGTTATATTCTAAATTATACAGTTTAATTACATGTAACTTGAAATTTAAACTAAATATTGTTGAAGTACAAGCATGACCTTTACATCCACTCATTATTATTTTTTCAAAGAAGTGACACAGAAAAATTTAACAAAATCTTACGTTTTCAATCAGCTAAATAAACCATAGGAATGAACAAACCTGGCTCTAACCCTTGCTTTGCCACTTATTGGTGCATAACGCTGGGCAAAATATCTGAGCACTCTTAAGATTCCCAGTCCTCACTATAAAATGGAGTTCTTGAGAAGAGTGAAGTGGGTTAAGATAAGCTCCTAAAATGTACCTCTCGGCTGTCAGCCCATATTAGCTCCCCCTTCCTTCTTCCTTTCCCACAAACATACCAGGAAAAAAAATCTGTTTGAGATCTGATAAATAACTCCTTAAACTCACATGAACTATACGTGAACCTATTGGCCTAAAATATACACGGAGCATGGCGTGAGTGCTAACACTTCCAGCGTGAGCTGTGCTTTGCTTTCTTTTCCATCACGTTGTGCACTCAGAAGCTGCCTCCAGCTGCATTCTGGGATTTGATGCCTCTGCAAGAGGAGTTAGGGAAGAGGAATGAGAAGGAGTGAAGCTGGGTGCTTTTCAGTGAGGATGCTCTCCTCTGGGCATCCGATGGCTAACAGAGGCTTCCCGCAATTCAGACTCTGCGGGCTAGCAGAGGGACGCGAGGGGTTGCCATCAGAACTGTCCAAGGGACAGAGAGAAAGAGAGAAGGGGCCTGGAGCATGGTGAGGACCAGGTTTTCTTCAAGCAGAAGTGGGCTACACACCGGGTGATTTTTTTGGAACAAGAGAAAAGGGCCAGTTTACCAGTCTGAGGCTGATTTTGTCAATATATATCAAAGCAGAGTGGAGTGTTTCCTCCTTTTCCCCCTGTACTTCCCTTTTTTATGGGCTCACTATTTATTTCATAGAATTTGAGATTTGAAGGAGTCCTTAGAGATGATTTGGCTCAACCTCCTTCCCCATCCAGAAATCTCCTTTATGACATTCACAACAGATGGACATCTTTTGTGGTGTTGCTTTTGTTGTAATTTATTTTCTTTAGTAATTGGTTTTTATAGGACACCATTAAGTTAAGGAGTTTATTTTTCAAGTCCTCATTGAAATGCTCCTCTCTTTATTGTCTCTGTGTGTGTGTGTGTGTGTTTGTGTCCCATATCAAATTAGACCCTGGGACTTTCTGCCCCCTGGTGGCCCCAACTATTAATAGGGGAAGAAAAGGGGAAAGGACTTCTTGACTTCTCAGGCAAAACTGCTGGGCAGGATTCAATGCCAGGGAATGAGAAGGGAAAGGTAGAAATAATTAAAAAGAAATATCCTATCTTGATAAAGGTCTTTCTGACCTCTAATATTGTTTTTCCAAATAATGCCAATCAAGATTTTCTCCTTACACAAGTAACCCAGGTTCAAAGAAAAATTAGATATATTAAAAAAGCACACAAAAAATAATACACATTATAGGCCGGCCCCGTGGCTTAGCGGTTAAGTGCACGCGCTCTGCTGCCGGAGGCCTCGGTCCAGATCCCGGGCGCACACCAACGCACCGCTTCTCTGGCCATGCTGAGGCCGTGTCCCACATACAGCAACTAGAAGGATGTGCAGCTATGACATACAACTATCTACTGCGGCTTTGGGGGAAAAATAAATAAAATTATTTAAAAAAATAATAATAATACACATTTGAGGGTCCTGAGATTATACTATGTCTTCAGTTTTCATATTCTGCTCTTTTCACATTATAGTCAGGTGCCACATAACAACATTTTGGTTAACAACGGACCGCATATATGACGGTCGTCCCATAAGATTAGTACTATATAGCCTAGGTGTGTAGCAAGCTATACCATCTAGGTTTGTGTAAGTACGTTCTATGATGTCTGCACAACAACAAAATTGCCTAATAACACATTTCTCAGAGCGTGTCCTTATTAAGCAGAGAGTGACTGTATATTGTAGACAGTTTTCATGTCATTATATGTTCTTCTGAAACGTAGTTCCTAATTGTGCATCATATTCTATTGTACCTTCTATTGTATAGCTGTGGAATTATTTACTAAACTGGTCCATTCTAGTTCCTCTCACCTCTTGCCTCCTCATGCAGGTCAGGGAAGCTGCCTCCGGCATAAGCACTTCTTAATCTGCCTTGACTTTCATCCAGACACATAAATGCTTGTCCCAGTGCGTTTGGATGGGATGATACAATTACAGTGTGTTTCCTGGGAGTAATCACAGTGGCGCTGCAGAGTCCGTCTTTAGGCTTTGTGTAGATGATGTGTTAATTACTCTCTGTCAAGCCACAGACTTCTATTCCCCAAGCCTCTGGGTAAGCACAATCATTTATGTTTCATGCTGCAAGTGAGAATAAGTCTAAATGGTCCCTTTAAATCAGCCTTGGCTGCTAACTTTGGCTCCATTGACGTACTATAGTCAAGGCTCAGGCCATGGCGTGGCCAGCAGTCCTGGCCTATATCGGGTCAGAATGGGCTGCAGCAAAACTAGTAGCCTCACATTCTGACAATCCACCCAGGCCAAAGAGTGGCACCAGTGCTCCCACTCCAGGAGTAGGCAGTGCTGCTCACACATCTCCAGTTCCATCCCATCTGGCTCCCTGCTGTCCCTAATCCAAATGAAGCTTTGTGCTGCACTGTTGTTGCTGATGAGAAGTGGAAACAGGGCCTGGAAGCAGAAGGCAAATGCGTGCAATGGGATTCCAGGGGAACCTCCATGACCTGATGCTTTGAGTAGGACATAAAGAGTCAGAGATTCTTTTTTTTTTTTTTTAATTTTTTGTTTATTGCAGTAACATTGATTTGTAACATTGTAAAAATTTCAGGTGTACATCATTATACTTCTATTTCTGCATAGATTCTAAAGTTACAGAATCTTGAATCTGTCTAGAGCTGATTGGCTCATTCACTTGGGTTATTCGGCCCTAAAAGGACACACACACACATACACACACACACCCCAACCCCTTAAAAGAAAGCTTGGGCCAATAAGATTGCACCTGCTGGTTTGATCTCTGGGTGCCCAGCTCTCTGACTAGTTCTAGTGCTAGTTTGGTGCTAACTGAACAGCTGTGCTTAGGGGCAGTCTTGGTACATGGTCCTCAACCTTCTTGTCCTAATAACTTTCACCTGCTAGTCACGTAGATCCACACCCTGGATATTGTCAACATCTTACTTCATCTGACTTCCTCCCACATCCTGTGCTACATATAACTGCTGACTTTACTGGGGATCCTTGGGTATCAGACTATGAGTTTTCACATACAAGAATGCCCTTCTCTTCTTGGTGATGCACTTTGTCACTTGGCCCTTAAACAGTGTTGCTTGTGCTCTGGGTTTCCTGATGGCATTGGCAGTGACAAGCCTTTACCATGTGGCTTTGGAGGCAGTGGACATGGACACACAAGAAAGGATGACAAAGGAAGACAGATGTGTAGTGGCCCATGATAACTATTGATTTTGGCTGCCACTTTCTTTCTCCTAGTAACAGAATTTGCCTCCTAGCTGCAGAAATGAGCATGCAACCCAGGCCTAGCTGATCCTAGTGCCCCCTTTCCCTGGACACAGGGATCAGCCCAGGCATGGGCATGAGACCCATGCAGAGTTCATCAGGGTCTGTCCCTGGGATTGATTCACGTAGCCATGTTCTGTGCTGTGTGGACAAGGAGAGAAAATGAAGTCAGTACATACAGAAGAGCAAAGACAGCAGACCTGAGAGACAGGAGGAAAGAGAAGAAGTGTTGTGGAAGCCCTGAGTACTGATTCTGGTCCTTGAGGCCCTGCTCCCCGCCACTGCTACTTCAATTACACGAAAATCCTTAGCACTCAGTAGGAGCCAATTATTCTCTTGTCTTGCACAAGCTAGTTTGTGATGGCCTCTGACACACGTGGCCAAAATGGCCCTGAATAATGCACTTTCTGATGCCAGCAGGTGCCAGTTTGATTTGTGAATACAGATGAGATATTCCTCCAGGGACTTCTGGAAATAGCACGAGGACACTTTGAGGAAGACCCGTTTCCTGCAGCCAAGCAAATTGAGGTCTCCTGCCAAAATAATTTGGATTATAAAAGGGAAGTATGACCTTGTTTTCTAATTATAGGCTGGTGAAGCCAGGAATATGCAGGTTATACCCTCAGAAATTCCCACAAATCTCTTACCCAAACTGGCTCCTGGCTGGATCTCCCCACAACTGTCTGGGGCTCCAGTGCATCAGACAAACGCAGACACACATCTGAGACCAAGCTGTGGGGACCACTTGGGCTCTAGCTGGACACACCCTCTACTTCACGCAACACTCTACAGATAGAAGTTTCTAAGGGAGAATTGTGAGGTTTTAATAGTCAGATAAATGTAGAAGGAGGAGGAGGAGGAATAATCAAGGGTAACATAAAGATTTAAGGTTGGAGAGGCAGCTGTTTGTTGATGCCACCAACCTAGATGAAAAATCATTGGGCCTAGCCCTGGTGGTCTAGTGGTTAAGTTCTGTGTGCTCCGCTTCGGCTGCCTGGGTTGGGTTCCCAGGCGCAACCTACACCTCTTGTTGGTGGCCATGCTGTCGCAGTGTCCCACATGCAAAATAGAGGAAGATTGGCACAGATGTTAGCTCAAGGTCAATCTTCCTCAGCCAAAAAAAAAAAAAAAAAAATTATTGAGGGGAAAGCAGGTCTGTGGAAGAGATTGACTTATTGCATAGACAGTGCATGCAGGCCACCGGGATCCACTGTTTCTGCTGTTTTAACAGGTGCTTAGAAACAAGGACCTAGAACTCAGGAGAGAACTCCAGGCCAGCACTTAAGAACTAGATGTCACAGGCACGTGGATGGAATTGATACCATGAGGATTGAATAAAATTACTTAAGAAGATGGTTGAATTAGTTTCCTAGGGCTACCATAACAAATTATCACAAACTGGGTGCCGTAAAACAGCAGAAATTTATTCGTTCAGGAGGCTAGAAGTCTGAAATCAAGTTGTCACTAGAGCTGTGCTCCCTCTGAAGGATCTAGAGAAGAACTCTTCCTTGCCTCTTCCTGCTTTCTAATAGTTGCTGGCAATTGTTGGTGTTCCTTTGTTTGCGACTACATCGCTCTAATCTCTGTCTCTGTTGTCAAGGGGCCTTCTTCCCTCTGTGTCTGTCTATCTTTGGGTATCCTCTCTTTTTCTTATAAGGACACCAGTCATGTTGGATTTAAGGCACACCCTAATCCAGTATGACCTCATCTTAACTAGGCCCTCCCTACCTCAGCATCAGCAGTTATTTAGAACTGAGGATAGAGAGAAGACAGGGATGAAGCTTAATGGGTTGAGGAGTGAGTGGGAGTTAAGAAATGTACTTGTCTGGGCCATGATTGTGGCTCTGATTGTGGTTGTGTTATATTTTTATGGCAATTCCACCACACTGGAAATTTATTTGGTTAGAATGTGAGCTTGGGTTTTTAGTCCAAAGCAAAGTGTTCAAGTAGGGTCAGCTCAGTCCCTAACCACCAGACATCATGGAACAACCAAATTATTGGAGATTAAAGTGTCCCTCAAATGCAGTGAAAGCGACTCTGATCCTCCGTGTCTGGCGGAACACTCTAGGGCACGCTATTTAAATGAACCCAATTTGGAAAGTTCACCTATCTCTACTGAATGTGATAGCTATCTTGCTCTGCCTTTGGAGCACTTATCTTCAAAGCTTTCAGCACTAGGCAAATGCCTTGATTTTTCCTTAAAAAGAAATCATCAGGATGTCTGACTCCATCCAAACCTTTGGATGTGTGATTTCATTATTCACGGTCGGCACTCCTCTTCTGGCTTTTGATCCGCAGTTTACAGAATATGTACATAAGGAGGCTCTCCTTTCCATAAACTGATCTCTTTACCCTCTCAGCCCAGAATAACTTTCCATTTATTCCTCTGATACAGCGTGGATGCCGTGAGCCAGCATATATTAAATCTATCATTATACAAACACAGCACTAGACTTTTCTCCAGCCCAGATCAGCAACCAGATCACTGTCAGTGCTCCTCAAGTGTCTGCTGATGATGAGCGGTAAAGGGGATCTGGGGAATTTTTCATGACCGTCAAATCTGGAGAAGGAATCTCTTCTGAGAACTGTTCACCAAGTCTGTCACCAGTCTTCCAATTCTATTACTAGCTTGCCAAGGTAGTTCAACAAAGAATCTCAGGCTTAACTCACTAATAAGCATTTTAATATACACATTAAAACACCACTTAATTAATATTCTTCAATGGCTTTCCACCTCTCTTTTGGTGAAGACCAATCTTGTTAACATGGCGTCCAAGGACACTGCCTCTCCAGCTTTACCTTTCCCTAGCCTCCCTTCCCTTCTGCTCTCAGCCCTGCTGCCTGTCTTTCAAGTCTTCAGATGTGATCCTTTCCCTTCTGCTGCTTCTCTGAGTTGAATGTTCCTCATTCTCTGTTATCTGGTTGTCTCCTACTCATCCTTCTCTTGTCATCTCAGTTATCACTTTCTCAGGAAAGCTTTTCCTGACCTATCCCCTGTGCCACCCTCCTACTCACCCCCAATTCCTAGGCTAGGTCAGAGTCCTTTATTTGCTTTCACAGAAGCTCTACCAAGTCAAGATAGGCTGTATGTGAGCATAGCAAGCACCACCACTCAGGGGTGGACGAATGAGGATCCACTGAGTTTGAGACACCATCCTCCAAGGCTCAACGCCAAGTCTGTGAACCTTCCTGCTCTTGAGAGCTCAACTACTCTCTCAGGAACTCATAAGTGTGTGTGTGTATATATATATAATTTATGGCTCTATATAGTTTGTGTAATGCAATTATTTGTTAGATATCGACATCCAAGTCTTAACCATTATCTATATTTCTAGATTATAAGCTCTTTGAGAGCAGGAAGATATTGTGTCTATTTCACCTTTGAGTCCCCCACAATGCCTAATCATACACTTATAGATAGCAGATGCTCTATGAAGTTTATTGAATTAATTAAGTCATATGCAAATGATTATTGGAAGTATTTTCTTTTCTCATGTATTTCTGAGAAATGTAAGAATATTCTTCTCCTCCCATCAACAATGTTTTTAGAAAACTTCATTTCCAATGGCTTTGTTAATAATGTAATTCAAAAGCAAAGAAGTTTATATAAATATGTATATCTGTGATACTTTTGATCCCATAAAGAGTCAGTTCCATTCAGTTCACTTCAATTCAGAGCCTGTGATGTACAAGGCCCATAGTGTAGCAATAAAATGCTTCATTTCAGTGGGATAATTTGGAATGAAAAAATCTCTGAACAAGTTTGGGCTCCCAAGTCTGACTTCAGCAGTCACAAAGCAATTCTCCCATGTTTACACAAAAGCTTATTCCTTCCTTCCTTCTGTCCTTCCTTCCTTCCTTTTCTCCTTCTTTCCTTCCTTCCTAACAAAACTTTGTTGGACCCCTCTTAGATATGGTCATGACAGCTCTGCATTAGATATTTTGGAAGGAATGAGACAAAAGAAGAGATCATAGGGCCGGCCCGGTGGTGTAGAGGTTAAGTTCATGCACTCTGCTTTGGCAGCCCAGGGTTTGCAGGTTCGGATCTCAGGTGCGAACCTATGCACTGCTCGTCAAGCCATGCTGTGGCAGTGTCCCACATACAATACGGAGGAAGATGGGCACAGATGTTAGCTCAGGGCTAATCTTCCTCATCAAAAAAAAAAAAAAAGAAGAAGAAGAGGAGATCATGCCTATCCTTGCCCATTTGGAAAGAAAAGTTCAGGAGATAAGGTACCTGACAGAGAGCAAGAGACCTGGAGTTAGTTCCCTACCCTTGCTCTGTCACTAAGTAGTAAAATGAACTTAGCAAGTCACCTCCACATCTCTGGACCTCAGTTTGTTATCTGTAAAATGAGGTTATCAGACAGCATGATATCTAAACAATATTAGGGATTAGATAGTCATTGTCCCAGATGGTTCTCACTAGTCACTAGAGCTGCTTGGCAGGAAGGCATAATATTTTTTTTGCACCTCTTGAGCCCTGTCCCTTCTAATGGGGCAAATGGTGAAGGAATCCAGTGGAATCTAGTTAGGTTAAACAGTAGTTCCTCTCCCAGTGAGACAGGGCTGAGTCCTGCTGCCATGCTTTGGCTACCTCCATCACCTGTAAGGCTGGAGAAACATCTGAAGGCCTGACACACTCTATTGGACCTAATGCATAGGACTGGATATTTCATTAGCATTTTCAACTGAACTGGTGATTTGGAGTTCAACAACATGCGAGTGAATAGATGATATATTTCTTAACTAGTAATTATGAAACTTTATGGAAATAAAGTTCACAATCTTATCATTTTTATTTACTTTCTAAAATTTTATATGATATATATGAAGATATATTTAATTTTTAAAAATATTTGGATGTATGTATGTAGGTAACCAAAATAACCAGAGACACTGTGGATGCTTCTTTGAAAGAAGTCTGAGATTAGATCAATTTAGCACACATTCAGTTGCAGATAACTGAAAACCCAACTAGCAATGACTGAAATCATAAGAATATTTGTTGTTTACCAGGTGTCAGGGCCTGCATTTGTGTCTCTGCCATTTTCTTGCTTTCTCAGTTGCAAAATGGCTACCAAATCTTCAGATATCAAATTCTTACATGACTGTAACCACAGAAAGAAAGCATGGGAGTAGAATATATCTCTCCCTGTGTACCTCTTTTGTTTTATTAGAATAAAAAACACCTTCCCAGCAGCATCCCCAGCAGACTTCCCTTTTATCTGAGCAGCAAAGGAGGTCGACAAAGAAAATATCCATTGTTGTTTTCAGCCTCTTGTGCGGAGGGCATACAAGGAACAAGAAGGTTGGGCATGTCTGTGGATGGCCTGCCAGAATGTTTACCAGAATCCGTCTCCTTGGCCACTCACCATGTCTAAACGTCATTCTTCCCTGACAGCCACTGTTCGTGGAGTGCTCTCACCCATTGTCTCAGGGAGAACAAATGCGCAGGATCATCCAGTTACTGTAGCTAGCACCAAATCTTAGATCTTCAGGTGATTTGTCATCTTCTCCATCATTTCTCAATGAATTCTCACTTCTTATGGTGCAGCAGCCTATAACTAAAAGATAATGGACCCGCTTGAAGCACAATGATACAGAAGGAAGAAGATACCTTCAATAAAAAACTTGCATTTGGTAAAAGAGATAATGGGAAACACACAATAGCCACTGGTTTTTAGCATATTTCCAGTCCTGCTGATCTGGAATAATGAGAATGAGAGGATTCAATTCCTTGGTTAGCCTATCTGGCAGCCTATGATACAAGGCAAGGAAAACCTGTAGACTATGATATAGATCTACCACCTGTGAAAGAAAATGCTGAAGGAAACAGGATTAGGCAGAAAAAGTCTCAGGCTTTGACACAGATCTGACATAGTCTTTGCTAACTCAATAGGGAGCTTCAGAGCAGACAGCTCATTAGAAGATCCCCACGTTGGGCAGAAATAGCCAGCCCCCTCTACTCCTGCTGTACTTAGTCATTGACTAGAAGCTTCTCAGGAAAAGTGTGGCTTCAGCTCTAAAGCTGAGCAGGATCCCAAAGGGGCTATCAGCTTGGAGGCTATCAGCTCACCACTCTCACTGCAAGTTTTTTCTCGAAGGGAGATCTGAGTGGGGCACCTCCATGGCTACCATGGCCAAGGATCTGGTCACCAGCTTTGTCTCCCGTCTTTATTGGTTTAATGGTGGCTGCTATGAGGCAATTCAAAACAAGAGGGTTGGGTGGGGAAGGCCTCATTTTGATCAAACCTTTGTCAGCAGGCTTGTCCTCTTTGTCTGGCAAAAAAAGCTGAATGAGAGGAGTTGGGAGCTGGGCTCTAATTTTGTCAGTCTTATCTCTTGCTATGTCTACACTTCCTTGCTTCTGACTCAAGCAAGTCTCCAAATTATGGAACTCTCAGTCAACTTAGATTGCTAGTTACCAGCAGAGAGCATCTCAGAGTTCATTGTCTTCTCTCCCTGACAGATCTTCTCTAACCTAGGTTTGTTTATTTTTCTCCTTAAGACCTTACCAAAAGCTGCAAGAAGTAGCCAACATAACCCAACATCCTAAATGTTTCCCACCATTTCCCTTAACACTATAACCTCAGTAGGTATGTAATTTGAATCTCAAGGCATGTCATGCAAGAGTCTGAAACAAATGTCTTGCCACTACCTAATAAGTGTCACTAATATCCTAGCCTAGAGTAGAGGTCCTCACTGCCCTCTGCCCTGCTACCTTGACTCAGCCATTCTGTATTTTCAGATATATTATTTGTGCTGCTCTACTTATTGCAACTAAATTTAAAAAGAGAGAATATGTTTAGCTACAAATAACAGAAAACCTGAATAACAGGGGCTTAAACAAATAAATATATATATTTTTTTACTCAAAAAGAAGTCTGGAGATAAGTGGTTCCACAGTAAGGTTAACATTTCTATGACATCAAGACAGCTGGTTATCATCTCATTCAGTGTTTGGCCTTCTCCTCATGGTCACAAGATGGCTGCCACAGCTCCAGGTACTATATCCTCACCTAACCATGTCCAAAAGACAGAAAGGAATGTCACATAAAAGTGTTCTCCTTGTGTGCCTCCTTCCTTTGATCAGGGAGGGAAAATCCTTCCCAGAGGCCTCCCAGCATAGTTCTGTTAGCACTACCTTCAGTTGCAAAGGAGGCTTAGAACATAAGTCTCTAGCATTTTCACTCTTTATAGTGGGAGGAGGGCAAAAGGGAAGGAGGATTTGGAGTATAGCCAGACTGCAGTGTTTGCCAGAGGATCATGCCCACTGATCTTACTCCTTTAACCTCCAACTTGGAAATAGATAAGCCATCTGTTTTCCCTTCCTTGGGAGAAGCAAGTTATGAACAAATTATACTTCAGAGCCTAGAGACTCCTTAAAACAAGCACTGTCAATCCAAGGCCCTCATTTTATTAAACCTATAGTAGGTTCTATTTCTCATTCGATGGCATCTGATTGTTCCCAGAATAGGAAGTATTGGCAGGATAGGAGAAAGGGAGAGAATTACCTCAAATCTACTCTACCGCCCCCCTTCTCCCCAGTGCTGAATAATCATGAGACCCCGAGGTACTCCACTCATTTCCGGCTAGCCAGTAAATTGAGGCTACAGGTTTAGGGCAGGGAGATTGATATGTTCCAGAAACTTCTGTGCTAGCGTCCTGGAGAAGGCCAATGGAGAGGGGCTACATTCTTGATGGAGCAAATTTACCCACCAGTGAGGAAGCTGGAAGTACTGGGGAGCCCTGGGCCTTCATATGCCCCTGAAAGGACTCCTGCGTGAGGCTGCCGATCCACCTTCCTGCCTACAACACTCCTCTCATCTCACTCTCATTTCATCTTCCCAAGTTTCTTAATCTCAGGATTTTTAAAAGGTTTTAAGAAAATTTCCTTTCATTTCCAGAAAACATTTCCTGTGGAAGCAGGCCTGGCTGATGTCTGATTGTAGACCCGCAGGTCTAAACTGGAAAGCTTGAACATACCAGAGGATGAGCAAGGCAGGGGACCATGAAGAATCAGATGCAGCCATATAATCAGTCATGATTGTCAGTTCTGGCCTGAGCCCTTTAGGTTGGCCCAGCCTTCCTGTGTCAAAGGGCTGGGAGCACAAACACAGACAACAGCTCGTACCTCTGCATCCTCACACATCTCACCGCCAACTCTGGCTTTCCTCTTCCCTCCTCGGATCCTCACTGCTTTGCTGACCTGACTCTACTGTATCTCTCTGACACAATTTGTTTCTTGCTCCTTGGCGCGTGGGGGCACACACAGAGGCCCCCACTGACCTCTCCAGGCTCCTAGGGACCCATACTCCTCTGATTGGACTACTCAAGTTTCCCACGTCCCTCATTCCAAGCCAAGAAAAGGGATGCTAATCATGAACACTTCCTGAATCTTGGAGGTTACACTAACCTTGAACTGGCTACCTTGGGAGTGTTCTGGATCTGACCTGCACCTTTCGTGGACCATGGTCAGTTCCTCTGCTTCGCTCTCATACTCCGGCCAGTGCTAGTCTGGCTCCCAGAAAACGGAATGATGTATGCTGTCCCACCAAGGCCATCACAATGAGCTCTCACCTCTATGGGCTGCTGGGGCTTGTTTGTGAACTCTGACTTGACATCTGGTTTCTACGAGTACCAAGAGACTCACAATACCATCAGAACTTGGCCCCACTCGAATCCGTTAGTTTGAAAACTGTTAATCACGAGGAATTTGCAGCCCAGATGTCAGCTGGGATCCTTGCAACTTTTGAGGTTCAAATGACATTGGCTTCAGAGCACAGTGAACAAAAATATGGCCCTAGAGTCCATCAGCCCAGATCCCATATCTTGGTACTCTTTACTCACTGTTTTACCTTGTGCAGGTGACTTGACCTCTCTGTTCTTTGTCTATAAAATAGCCATAATAATGCCTTTATGAATTTGGGGTGATGATTCAATGAACTATATCAAATAAAGCATTAAGAACAGGGCCACACACACAGTGTTACCATTAGCTTTGCCCCATGAAGAGGAAAGACTTCGTGGGTGAGTTTATATTTCTTCTAGTAATTACTGGCTCTCAATTTCTGCTGCGCTACAAGAGGCCAGTTCTAGGGACCATCTTGCCATCTCATGCTCTCAGATTCTTTTCTACACAGCCACCCTATGCTCAATGCCACTTCACTCCCTCCCCGCCCCCCAAATACCTTTGATCTGTAAGGTTGGGTATGCAGAGGGATTTCTGAAGTTTTAGGGCAATGAGGGGGATTTATAATGCAGCCCTTTGCAATTTAGATTTAAATATAAGACATCTAGTTCTTAAAAGTTCTTTGACCTCCACAGTCCCCAGCCTCCAGCTCTCTCCCCATCTCTCTTTTCGGATGCCTCTTTCCTTACCTTTGTTTGTTTCTCTGTCTCCTTAGGGCAAAGTCCTTGGGGCTCTACCTTCTGCACCAAAATTCCCAGCAAGGTATTTTCTTGAATAAAGATAGTTATCTTGTCCTAAGAGGAACTCAAGTTCCAGTTTTTTTAATTACAAAAATTCCCATCTTTATATGTTGATGATGATAACCAATTGTGACAAGCAAAGATTTAAATGGGCACGAATAATAAAATGGCAACTAACAACTACCATTAGCATGTGTTTTAGTCAAGAAAGCACTTTCAAATTCCTTATTGTCTCGTTTGAATGGATTTCCTTTTCTGTTTATGCCTGGAGAGTTCACAAACAAGGGTCTCATACCAGAAGAGAGACACACACAAGCACATGCATACACACACATGCACACATGCACATAGTTCCCTGCTTTGTGTGGGCTCTGTGCTGCTCACATAAAGCTCCTTAGGGACAGGAATCAATCCATAGACAAAGTCATTGGTGCCGTGTCATTGATCCCAAGTCCTGGGCTGGAAATCTCTGACGCAGTGGGCCACCGCAAGGAGTTATTACAGTCTTGCTCTCTTAGTGGATACACGTATTGAGTTTCTGAAAATTCAGAGAACGGATGGGCTCATCTTCTGCTGGGATTATTGGGTCATTTCTCAGCATGTCTGAAGCCTGAACAAGAGCGAGGCCCTGATGAATCACACTCAGCATCCACAGTTCAAGCAGGAGAAATCTGAATTTTGAACAAAGATTTAAGTACTTCCAAGCACATAGCCTTTCATCTTTAAGGATTAATTCACAGAGTGTGTTTTATACATCTTTATAGGGTCATGTTGCCATTCCTGGACCCTTACTTCTTAGCAAATGGGGGTGGAGTGACACTTATAACTGAATGCATTCAGTGGAAGAGCTTGCCTTGACATGTATTTCATCGGGAGAGGCAGTAAATATTTCCCACATGTCTGTATATCTGCGTGATGCTTCGTTTTGGAAAGCAACAATAACAACTGCGTCATTAAGCAACAGAGAGGCTAATGTGTCAGCTGGCCTAGTGGGGAAGACAAACAAGGATCATCTTGTCAAGTCATAAAATAGATTGTGCTTGGGTACTAGCTGCCTGCTTGTTTCTGGGTCTATAGTTCAAGGGCTTGAATTTAACCTATGGTTGTAACTTAGGGTGTCTCCATGCCCTCAGGCAACTTCTGCCCGCCAAGGTCCCTGCCATGACTGGGATAGGAAGTTGCTGAAAGTCCATGTGGGAGATCAAAATTGGTCACCTCAAAATATGTCCCTTTACCTTGATTATTTTCTTTGAAGAACATTTGAGCTTCGCCTCCCAAACTACCTAAAAAATTTAACATAGAAGACCTGTTACAGGAAGGAGCCGCTACCATATGATAGCTGTAGTATAATGTAAAATACATGCAATAAGAAAGGCACCAACAAGCCCATCTTATCAAAAATTCTGTCTCTCCAGCCACATTCTCTGTAGGTGGCCCTGTAAAGAGTTGTCTGACAAACATTTGCATTTCCGTCTCCATTTGAATTGTCTCCTTCCCCTCTGAAATCCCAAACCACTACCCCAACACTCTCCTTTGTCTATCTGAATATGCTATTTAAGGTGAAAACCTCCACCATTTGTAGAGAAACTGTTTCCCTGGTTTCTCCCACGTATACGTGTTATATAACTTTGTTTGATTTTCTCCTGCTATTTCGTCTCTTGTCATTTTAATTTGTAGCCCAGCCAGAATGGACCCAGAGTGGGTAGAGGATAGTCTTCCTCCCCTTCATCCAAAACTTGGACCAGTCATTGCCCAGGCCCTTTCAAAGTGTTCCTGAGTAGCTATAGAAATGGAACACATAGACCAGTCAGGCGTGTCCATAAGGTTCTTTGCCACCAGAGGTGAGGAAGAACTGTTCCTCTACCCTCTAGGTTCTTCTGGCTGGTCTAAGAATTAAATTGACAGGAGGCAGAATAACAAGAGAAAATCAAACAAAGTTTAATAACAATTACACATGGGAGAAACCCAGGAAAACTGAGTAACTCGCCAAAATAGCTGAAGGTACCACCTTAAATACCATCTTTAGTTAAAGATAAAGGAGGATGTTGGGGGTAGTGGTTTGTGACTTCAAAGGGGAAGAAGGCAATTTACATGGAGATGGAAAGGCAAATGTTTGATAAACAAATGTTTTCTGGGCCGTCTATAGACAAAGTGACCCAAGGGAGAACCTTGATAAAAATGAGCCTAGCAAGATTCCTCCAGGTCTACCACACCTACAGTTATCTATGGTGATAGCTCGTTCCCGGGACATGCCTTCTATCTTAAATTCTTTTAGGCAGTTAGGGGAAAGGTCAAAGTTTCTTTCTGAATTTTTTGTTCTTAAAAATAATCAAGCCAGGAGAGGAAGTCAAGATGGCAGCATAGGCAGACTCTGAACTCACCTCCTACCGCGGACACAGCCAATTTACAACTACTCGTGGAAAAATTACCCCTGAGACAGAATTGAAAACTGAATAAGAGGAACTCCTGCAACAACGGACAATCCTAACTGAGGTAGAAGAGGCAGAAACTCCCTTCTGGAGAGGAAAAACGCTGCCTTCACAAGCCGCAGTGCCTCACGGCCACCTGGGAGCAGCCCAGAGGTGTGCGGCCCTCCCTGGAGGAGCGGGGCGCTGAGCCGGGGAGCGCCCCCGCTGTAGGCATTTTGTGGACCCAGCACAATCGAGATGAGTGGCATAATATCTGACTTTGCCTGCTACTAAAACTTTGGGGACTACCCCCAGAAAAGATGGTTCACAAAGAAATTAAAACCGGCTCTTAAAGGGCCCACACGCAAACTCACCCGTTTCAGAAAGCAACCGAAAAACACCAGAAAGAAAGGTGCACAGTGCTTTGGTGAAAAGAGACTCAACTGATAGGCCCTGAGTGCATCTCGGTGAGAGGTGAGACCTCTCCAGGGGCTGGGACATTGGCGGCGGCAGTTGTTGTGGCCTGGTGTGGGCATGCTGACGCAGACGCCATTGGAGTTCTCCCTGAGGCCTGCTAGCCCAGGGTCTGCCCCACCTGCTAGAGCATTGATTTAATCCAGATCAACCAGAGCAGGCAGCCCACCCTAGAGACTGGCCCCACCCAACAACAACCCCTCAGGCAACTTGTGGGCCTGCATAGATTGGTGACTGGATTCTCTGCAGCCTGGCAACTGAGCTGACTTCAGTGGGTCAGGGCATGCATAAAGAGCAGGTGGAGAGTGTGGGGCAGTGTTGGAGTGTGTGGGGCTCCCGCCGTGGAGAGACTGGGTCCACTTTGGGAGGTCGGGCCATGCACACGGGGCAGGACTGTGTTGACTGTGTGTGTGGACCTGTGGGCAGCAGGGCTTGTCAGCTGCGGAAGACTTGTGCTTCGCAAAGACCCACATAGGGGGTTTGCCCCACCTTCCAAAGCCTGAAACAATTGGGTGCTCCTGTGCCTGAGGCCAGCCCCACCCAGCTGCAATCCTCAGAGAACTGGCAAGAGATCTAAAGGCTGGAGGCTTATAGCAATTGTAAGGCCCTGAGCCTAACAACCTGCCACGCTGGGGGCCTACTCACTTAAAAGAAATACTGCAACACAAATGTGGTATTAGAACTTGCAGCCAACTGTGCTGGGGCTCCCCACACCTGATAAAGAGACGGAAGGGCCCACAACAACTACAAGCAGCTGTGCATTACAAGAGCTGGCCAGGAGCATAACTTGGCCTCCCTGGGCACCTACAGGGAGAGCAAACAGGCCACAACAGAAGGACACATGTAGCCCACATAGGGGTCACCCCTGGAACGTTGAGAACTGAGGGAAGCACACGGCAGGCCTCCTAAGCCATCACTTACATAAGGTCACCTATCCAAGAGCAAGAGACGTAGCTGACCTACCTGACACGTAGACACAAGCACAGGGAAAGAGGCAATATGAGGAGGCAAAGGAATATATTCCAAGTAAAGGAACAGGACAAAACCCCAGAAAAGGAACTAAGTGAAACAGAAATGAGCAACCTACCCAACAGAGAGTTCAAACACAGAGTGTTAAGGATGCTCACTGATCTGGGGAGAAGAATAGATGAACTCAGTGAGAACGTCAACAAAGAAATGGAAGATATAAAAAAGAACCAATCAGAAATGAAGAATACAATACTGGAAATGAAAAATTCACTAGAGGGACTCAAAAGCAGAGTAGAGGATACAGAAGAATGGATCTGTGAGCTGGATGAAAGACTAGAAGAAATTACCCAAGCTGAACAAGTAAAAGAGAAAAGAATTAAAAAGAGTGAGGACAGTCTAAGGGACCTCTGGGACAACATCAAGCGCACTAACATCCATGTTATAGGTGTCCCAGAAGGAGAAGAGCAAGACAAAGAGGTAGAGAATCTATTTCAAGAAATAATAGATGAAAACTTCCCTAATCTAAGGAAGGAAACAGACATCCAGGTACAGGAATCACAGAGAGCCCCAAACAAGATAAACCCAAAGAGGCCCACACCAAGACACATCATAATCAAAATGTCCAGAATTAAAGATAAAGAGAGAATCCTAAAAGCCGCAAGAGAAAGTCAAGTTACATACAAAGGAAACCCCATAAGGCTATCAGCTGACTTCTCAGTAGAAACCTGACAGGCTAGAAGAGAATGGAATGATATATTTAAAGTGCTAAAAGGAAAAAACTTACAGCCAAGAATACTCTACCCAGCAAGGTTATCATTCAAAATGGAAGGAGAGATCAAAAATTTCCCAGACAAGCAAAAATTAAAGGAGTTTGTCACCAAGAAACCAGTGCTACAAGAAATGTTAAAGGGACTGATTTAAGGGGAAAAGAGAAGACCACAAATAGGAAAAATTATCTATTTCCATGATAAGAGGGTAATGGATACAAATGCGCAAAAAAGAGGTTAGATATGATACCAAAACATAAAAGGAGGGAGGAGGGGAGTTAAAGAGTAGAGCTTTCAGACAGAGGTCAAACTAAAGAGACCATCAATTCTGCATAGAAGTAGAAAGGAATAGAGAAGGACTACTAAAACACTGAGGAAAAAAAAGTTAAAAAATGGCAGTAAGTACATACTTGTCAATAGCTACTTTAAATGTCAATGGACTAAATGCTCCAATTAAAAGGCATAGGGTGGCTGATTGAATAAAAAAACAAGACCCATATATATGCTGCATACAAGAGACACACTTCAGACCTAAAGACACTCACAAACTGAAAGCGAAGGGATGGAAAAAGATACTCCATGCAAATGGCAATGAAAAGAAAGCTGGGGTAGCAGTACTCATATCAGACAAAATAGACTTTAAAACAAAAACTGTAAAAAGAGACAAAGAAGGGCATTCCATAATGATCAAGGGAACAATCCAACAAGAGGATATAACACTTGTAAATATCTACACACCCAATGTAGGTGCAACTAAATATATAAAGCAATTATTAACAGACATAAAAACAGCAACAGACAATAACACAATAATAGTAGGGGACTTTAACACTCCACTTACACCAATGGATAGATCATCCAAACAGAAGATCAACAAGGAAACATTGGCCTTAAATGATACACTAGAACAGATGGACCCAGTAGATATATACAGAGCATTCCATCCCAAAACTGAAGAATACACGTTCTTTTCAAATGCACATGGAACATTCTCCAGGATTGATCACATATTAGGCCACAAAACAAGTCGCCATAAATTTAAGAAGATTGAAATAATACCAAGCATCTTTTCTGACCACAACGGTATGAAACTAGAAATCAACTATAGGAAGAAAATCAGAAAAGCCACAAATACGTGGAGATTAAACAAAATGCTACTGAACAACGACTGGGTCAACGAAGAAATGAAAGAAGAAATCAAAAAATACCTGGAGACAAATGAAAATGAAAATACGACGTGCCAGAATTTACGGGATACAGCAAAAGTGGTTCTAAGAGGGAAGTTTATAGCAATACAGGCCTATCTCAACAAACAAGAAAAATCTCAAATAAACAATCTAACAACACACCTAAAGGAACTGGAAATAGAAGAACAAACAAAGCCCAAAATCAGTAGAAGAAGGCAAATAGTAAAAATCAGAGCAGAAATAAATGAAATAGACACCAAAAAAACAATAGAAAAAATTAATAAAACCAAGAGCTGGCTCTTTGAAAAGATCAACACAATTGACAAACCTGTAGCTAGACTCACCAAGAAAAAAAGAGAGAAACACAAATAAGTAAAATCAGAAAGGAAAGAGGAGAAATTACAACAGACACCTCAGAAATACAAAAGATTATAAGAGAATACTATGAACAGCTATATGCCAACCAATTCGACAATCTGGAAGAAATGGATAAATTCTTAGAATCATACAACCTTCCAAAACTGGATCAAGAAGAAGTAGAGAATTTGAATAGACCAATCACCAGTAAGGAGATTGAAACAGTAATCAAAAACCTCCCCAAAAATAAAAGTCCAGGACCAGACGGCTTCCCTGGTGAATTCTACCAAACATTCAAAGAAGACTTAATACCTATCCTTCTCAAACTCTTCCAAAAAATTGAGGAGGGGGGGAAGCTCCCTAACTCATTCTACGATGCTGACATTACCCTGATACCAAAACCAGACAAGGACAACAGAAAAAAAAAAGAAAATTACAGGCCAATATCACTGATGAACATCGATGCAAAAATCCTCAACAAAATACTAGCAAATCGCATACAACAATACATTAAAAAGATTATACACCATGATCAAGTGGGATTTATTCCAGATATGCAGGGATGGTTTAACATTCGCAAATCAATCAACGTGATACACCACATCAATAAAATGAAGACTAAAAATCACATGATCATCTCAATAGATACAGAGAAAGCTTTTGACAAGATACAGCATCCATTTATGATAAAAACTCTGAATAAAATGGGGATAGAAGGTAAGTACCTCAACATAATAAAGACCATATATGAGACACCCACAGCTAATATCATCCTCAATGGTGAAAAACTGAAAGCTATCCCTCTAAGAACAGGAACCAGCCAAGGATGCCCACTGTCACCACTCCTACTGAACATAGTACTGGAAGTCCTAGCCAGAGCAATCAGGCAAGAGAAAGAAATAAAAGGGATCCAAATTGGAAAGGAAGAAGTGAAACTCTCACTATTTGCAGATGACATGATTTTATGTACAGAAAACCCTAAAGAATCCACCAGAAAACTTTTAGAAGTAATAAATGAATATGGTAAAGTTGCAGGATACAAAATCAACTTACAAAAATCAGTTGCATTTCTATACACTAACAACGAAGTAGCAGAAAGAGAAATTAAGAAAACCATCCCATTTACAATCGCAACAAAAAGAATAAAATACCTAGGAATAAACTTAACCAAAGAGTTGAAAGAGCTGTACACAGAAAACTATTAAAACATTGGTGAAAGAAATTGAAGAAGACACAAAGAAATGGAAACATATTCCGTGCCCTTGGATTGGAAGAATTAACATAGTTAAGATGTCTATACTTCCTAAAGCCATCTATGGATTCAATGCAATCCCTATCAAAGTTCCAACAACATTTTTCACAGAAATAGAACAAAGAATCCTAAAATTTATATGGAACAACAAAAGACCCCGAATAGCTAAAGGAATCCTGAGAAAAAAGAACAAAGCTGGAGGTATCACACTCCCTGATTTCAAAATATACTACAAAGCTATAGTAACCAAAACAGCATGGTACTGGCACAAAAACAGACACACAGATCAATGGAATAGAATCGAATGCCCAGAAATAAACCCTCACATCTATGGACAGCTAATCTTTGACAAAGGAGCCAAGAACATACAATGGAGAAAAGAAAGTCTCTTCAACAAATGGTGTTGGGAACACTGGATAGCCACATGCAAAAAAATGAAAGTAGACCCTTACCTTACACCATACACAAAAATTAACTCCAAATGGATTAAAGACTTGAATGTAAGACCTGAAACTATGAAACTTCTAGAAGAAAACCTAGGCAGTACGCTCTTCAACATTGGTCTTAGCAACATATTTTCAAGCACCATGTCTGACTGAGCAAGAGAAACAATAGAAAAAATAAACAAATGGGACTACATCAAACTAAAAAGCTTCTGCACAGCAAAGGAAACCATCAACACAACGAAAAGACAACCTAACAATTGGGAGAAGATATTTGCAAACCATACATCTGTTAAGGGCTTAATCTCCAAAATATATAAAGAACTCATGCATTTCAACAACAAAAAAACTAATAACCCAATTAAAAAATGGGCAAAAGACCTGAACAGATATTTCTCCCAAGAAGATATACAGATGGCCAACAGACACATGAAAAGATGTTCAAAATCATTAACTATCAGGGAAATGCAAATCAAAACTACAATGAGATATCACCTCACGCCCGTCAGAATGGCTATAATTAACAATACAGGAAACACCATGTGTTGGAGAGGATGTGGAGAGAAGGGAACTCTCATACACTGCTGGTGCGAGTGCAAACTGGTGCAGCCACTATGGAAAACAGTATGGAGATTCCTCAAAAAATCAAGGATAGAACTACCATATGATCCAGCTATTCCACTGCTGGGTATTTATCCAAAGAACTTGCAAACACCAATGCGTAAAGATACATGCACCCCTGTGTTCATTGCAGCGTTATTCACAATAGCCAAGACTTGGAAGCAACCTAAGTGCCCATCAAGGGACGAATGGACAAAGAAGATGTGGTATATATACACAATGGAATACTACTCAGCCATAAGAAACGATGAAATCCAGCCATTTGTGACAATGGATGGACATTGAGGGTATTATGCAAAGTGAAATAAATCAGAGGGAGAAGGTCAAATACCATACGATTTCC
This sequence comes from Diceros bicornis minor, assembly GCF_020826845.1. Lineage (NCBI taxonomy): Eukaryota > Metazoa > Chordata > Mammalia > Perissodactyla > Rhinocerotidae > Diceros > Diceros bicornis. The sequence continues at coordinate 33,390,265 of NC_080748.1, read as the reverse complement.
TTCATTAAGTAGTAGATAATAACAACAATAAACAAACACATAGAGACAGAGATTGGATTGCTGGTTACCAGAGGGGAAGTGGGGAAGGAGGAGGGCGAAAGGGATAATTTGACACATGTGTGTGGTGATGGGTTGTAATTAGTATTTGGGTGGTGAACATGATGTAATCTATGCAGAAATAGAAGTATAATGATGTACACCTGAAATTTATACAATGTTATAAACCAATGTTACTGCAATAAACAAAAAATTAAAAAAAAAGAAAGTCAAGGCAAAAAGACACATTTTGGCGTGGCAAATTCTGATCCCCGACACCACCATCATAGCTTTTAACACACTGCACAGTAATTGACTTATCACTCCCCATTCTCCATCACTAGATCAAAAACCCCATGAAGGTAGGGATTGTGTCCTATTTATCTCCATATATCCAGCATCTAGCACAATGCCTGGCATATAGTAATTAATTAATAGGTTTGTTGATTGAATGAATGGCCCTGTCCCAACAGGACAAAGGAATTTATTTTTTCTGTACTGGATGATTACCCTATGACAGTGCTCACCTCCTCTGATTTCCTTTGAATCACTTTATGTCTCTTGTGTTGCATGTAGGTAATGAAAACTGATAACACTAACACTTTATTCACTCTCTTCCTCAACAGACATGGCAATGAATAAAATCAAATACAAGGCCAAAGGGAGGTAAAATGGGTTGGCAGCGTGGGAGAAGGGCTCCCTAAACTCATCCTGAGGCCAGGCTTGCCGGGGAGGTATGAGCACCTTCAGCTGAGAGTGGGTCTCAGTCACCTCCTGGGGGCAGTTTGAAATGTTGACAGCTGTGTTTGTCACGACTAGAGAGAATTAGTGGCCCTTAATGGTGGGGTTCAAGGATGCTAAACACCCTGTAATGCTTGGGTCAATCCCTATGATGAAGAATTTTCTGCCTAAATGCCATTAATGCCTAAGGTGGGAGTCATCTTTTATATTATAAGTTAGTTTACTTTCAGGATATGTTGTTTCTTTCCTCCCTCCACCCCTTGCTATCCTTTTCTCCCTTCCTTCCTTTCTCTCTCCCTTCCTTTCTTCCTTCCTTCTTTTTCTTCCTTCCAATACTTACTGAATGTCTACTACAGGAAATGCACGATAAGGGTTATGAAGATGAATCAGCCACGGGCTTGACCTCCGTCATGCAAGGAACGATATGACGTGTGCTTAAAAAACAAGAGAACTGGGCAGAAAATAATAAGTGGAAGGCAAGTAAAGGTAAAGTATTACAGGAGATCAGAGAGAGAGATGTGCCTGATGTTTTCAATGAAATGCATCTTATAAATCAATACCTGATTGTGTTTTATAGAGCTTTACAGTTTACAAAGGCCTCTCCTATAAATTTTCTGGTTTGTATTACTCCTCACAATGACCCTATAAAAGTACGTTTTTGGCCTCAGATTTATTCTTCACTGGTTCTCTGCTCCACTCTGCATCGCCAGGGCCCTGACCCTGCACGCCACAGCTTGCTCCCTTATGAGCCGGCTTCCACCTGGGTTCGGCTAATGGGAAGCCCTGGTGGGAGGTGGGGCGCCTCCATTAAGCAGCGAGTGGCTGTGTTTCCTCTGGGCTCCACCTCCCACCAGATAGGCCTTCCGAGCCTGGACTCCACAATTCTGCCTCCTTCCCCTTTTCCTGCTGTTGCAAATCTCTGGTTTACCTTACCATTTCTTCTTGGGCCTCAGAGCCTCCATCACCTGAGTTAGCAATTCTTTGCATTAAATTCCCTCGGTTGTAAATATTTGAAGGAGATTGTGTTTTCCTAATTAGAAGGAAAGCATTATTCTTAACATTTGGAGATAAGAAGAGAGAAGAATTAAATGACGTTCCCAAGATCAACCAGGTGCATGAGGCAGAGCCCAGATCTGTCTCCTGACTCCGAATCCAGGCCTTTATCCACTGCCTTGTGCTGCCTTCCGTAGAGATAATAGCAATGAAAAAGTCATATAAAGATTTTTCCAAGAACATATGAAAGATATATCATGTTGTATTTTTTCCCCCCCTGTGTGCTTTTAAATTTGAAAGAACTTTAGGCTTTTATGATATGACTTTTGTTTTGATTTGTTCTTGGAAAAAGTTAATATATTAGCTAGATTAGGGGAATGCCACACAAATGCTTATGAATATTAGCCTGACATTTGACAAAGCTGCTCATGATAGCCTGGTGGAATAATGCATGTTGGTACAGTCACATGGATTAGTGAATGATTGATGCAAGATAAAAAATAGTCCTCATAGTACTTTATGCCATAATATCTCATAATATTGCTATGATTACCTCACTTCAGAAGAAGAAAAGTAAAAATATTGAAAATGCTTTGGGTTTAAAAATGCTTTTATAAATATATGAATCAGAGATACATTTGTACAGGTTACCACAACCTGGCTGCAAGAATATTTTAATTCCTCAATGTTACTAAATTACTAAATATTACTAATCACTAAATCAATTGATTTAATAATAATGAAGCCCTGTTCTCTGAAAAGGCCTTATGAGGAAGGGCCTGCATCTGAGGTAAGGGCCTTGGGGGATATGGGCCAGAGGGGAGCTCGCTGGCCCCGGGGAAAGATGGACAGGAAGGGAGTTCTGTAAGAAGGATCAGTTTGGGGGGGATGCTTATTTAGAAGGCTCATTTGGAGTGGGGGCTGTTTGTTCAGATGATGCCATGACTTGACTCCTATTATTTCTCCTGCAGAGCAAGCAACTGAAAATAGGAGTCTAGGAGCATCAGGTCATGGTCCATCATGGACCATGGACCACATCTGTCTCTAGGCAAATCTATTCTGCCTTGAAAGCAGAGGAGGAATAAGAGGAAGTGCATTTGGTGGTGCTAGTTCCTTCTTTGCATGTGAAACCCAATAAATAGCCTCTTTTACTTCTTAAAGTGCATGGAATTGAATGCTAAATTATCAATGTCTTTGAAGGGTTGGGTTTGAAGAAGTTTACATGTAAATCCCAGTGATTCTCAGTTGTGGATCCTAGAGGACATTTGGAAAATTGTGGGGTTATTTTTATTAGACACAATGGCTAGGGGTAATTTAGTGCATGTCTTGTTGGTTGTTAGGACCCTAGGCCCTGGGCCCATCCCTTCCTATTTCCTCAGGGCCTTGCTTTGTAGCCTCTGCGTCCCCTCTGGCTCCAGCCTCCTCTGTCTGCTCCTTCCCCGTAGCATTTAAACTGCTTCAGTCACCTGCCTCATTAAAAAGGCAACCCCCCCCCCCCCCCCCCCCCGTTCATAGCCACATTTTATCAGAGTTGTCTACCCTCTGTCTTTCCACCCCACCTTCCGCTCTGCTAAGACTGCTCTCATCCATGCCCCACCCAAAGGCTGTACTGCCACTCTGCCGGCTGCTCAGACCTGTCATTGGGCCCACATCAGCTGCCCCTCCCTGCACTTTGCCATTTGGTGCCCACTGGAGACTGTCTTTCCCTCAATCTCAGGAAATGGCACCACCACTTACCCAGATGCATCAAGATCACTGGCATCACCTTTATTTACTCCTACCTCCCCCCACCCCCATTCCAGTCTCTAGAACTTACTCTTCCATGGCCACTGCTGCTACCCCAGCTCAGTGCAACAGCATCCCCTGCTGGTATTACTCATCTTCTCTCCACCTGGCTCCCTCCAGTACAGGATCCAGCCTGCTCTTCTAAACCACACCTGCTTACAAGCCTTAAATGGCTTCCCAGTGTGTCAGGATCAAGTCCAAATTCCTTGCTATAGCAGGCAAAAGCCTTTACCTTACTCATAAAAAAAAGAAAAAAAAAAAAGTTGTGTTCCACACAACAAAGAATTATCACACCTACCCCTAGATGGACTATATGGTAATCTGTTATGATTGTCCTGTTAAGATCGCAGAGGTGAGAATACATTTCCTCTGGGGCCAGGACTGGAGTCCCCTGAAAAAGAAGGGCATCCTAGGTATCAATTTTTAGAGAAGAGGTGATTTATCAGGAAAAATTCTCATAGTTCTTTGGGGCAAGACATCTAAGACTGCTTCTGGCTTGAAACAGATGTGGGACCACCTGAAAGAGAGACTCAACATGGGATCATAGTAGGTTTTGTTGCCTGGAGGGATCAACAATTCTGAGCAGAGAGAACCTGTGAATTGGTGGAGTTATCACCAAGTTTCTTTGGGCTGTGGAGGGAACAAGCTGGCCGATTTCATCTAACTCCACTGGTGAATAACATCTTTTCCACATTGTCAGGTTGGTGGAAAATGTGAGTGTCCCTTTGGTGGGTGCATTTAAATGGCTGCAGCAGCCCCTGACGTCTGAGTGGTTATGGTAGTGATGTAAATGAAGGAGCTCCAAAAAAAAAGCAAACCTTGAGGGGAAAAGAGTAAAGCTGCAAAGTTCATGCACCCCTTCCCACTTGGGAAGTCTCCCGCCACTGCCAACTTTGGAAGATTGAGGCTTTATTATACTGAGGAAGTTATGGCTAGAAGCTCATCAATGCCATTTCCTCTTCCTGGGCACTTCGGAGGACTACATTTCTCAGTAGTTAGTTTGAGGCCATGTGACTTGTACAGCCCATAGAATGTGGGCAGAAGTGATGCACGCCACTTTCAGACTTGGCGGCTAAAATCTCCTGTGAGATTCTTAGCTCCCTCTCTCTGTTCCCTATCCACATGTGTAGTCAAGCCACTCTATGGGAAGAGCCCAGTTCCCTGGGCATTGCATAGAGGCAAAGTGCCCAGGAGAGTCACCCACCCTACACTGGACTGAGATATGAATAAGAATTAAATTTCTGTTGTATTAAGTCACTGAGATTTGAGGGTTTATTTTTTACAACATCATAGCCTAGTTTATGCACAAAAACATTGAAAGAGCACTAATCGATGAACTGTTGCCAATTACCTGGAGAAAGGGGTACAGTGGCACACGACAAGGCTCTGCTCTCTGCCTGTTAATGACCTGGATGAGGACACTGGTAGCATGCTGATCAGATTGGAAACTGATAGGAGACAGGAAGAGATACCTTGTGCACCTGAAGGTAACATAGGAATCTAAAAATAACTAAAAAATTTAGAAAAATGGGCCAAAATAAAGAAAAACTTCTATAGGGCTAAATGGAAACTCCTACACTTATATCCAAAAAGCCAATCTAACAAGTATAGAATGGATAATATGTGAAAAATAACTTCAAGGTTTAACCTGACAGTAAGGTCAATATGAGTTAATATGATGAGCATATACAACACAACCTTCAGCTACATTAACAGAAATACAGAATCTGAAACTGTAGATACTAATCCCATTCTATTTTACACTGATCAGACCAGTGCTATATTCTTTAGTCGTCTCAGGTTAAATTTTAGGAATATCCCTAGAGAACAATAGTCACTGTTATGTAGGGGCTTGAATTCATGGCATGGGGAATGATTGAAGGGACTGGACATGTTTACTCCAGATAAAACTTACAGAGACCTTGATAACCATCTAAAAAACATATTTTTTTTGAGATATAATTTACATACCATAAAACTCACTCTTTTAAATTGTACAATTCAGTGATTTTTAGTATATTCACAATGCTTTGCAAATATCACCACTATCTAATTTCAGAAAATTTGCATCACCCCAAAAGAAACTCCATACCCATTAGCAGTTACTCACTATTTCCCCCTCCCTGTAGCCACTGGCAACCACTAATCTACTTTATGCCTCTATGTATTTGTCTATCCTGGACATTTTATTTAAATAAATATAATATCATTTATATTTATGCATCTGGCATTATGCGTCTGGCTTCTATCACTTAGCAAAATGTTTAAAAAATTCATCCATTTTTGTAGGATATATCAATACTTCATTCCTTTTTATGGCTGAATAATATTCCATTGTATGGCTATACCACGTTTTGTTTATCCATTCATCAATTGATGTGCATTTAGGTTGTGTCCACCTTTTGGCCATTAGGAATAATGCTTCTATGAACCTTGATCCACAATTTTTTATATGATATATGTTTTCAGTTCTTGTGGGTATATACTTCGGAATGGAAATGCTGGGTCATATGGCAACTCTGTTTAATGTTTTGAGGAGCTGCCAAACTGTGTTACAAACCAGCTTCACTGTTTTGCATTCTTACCAGCAATGATGAGGATTCCAATTTCTCCACAGACTGGTGAACACTTGTTATTGTCCTTGTTTTTATTATTATTATGGCCATCCTAGTGGGTGTGAAGTAGAATCACTCTGACTTGATTTGCATTTCCCTAATGGTTAATGATGTTGAGCATCTTTTAATGTGCTTATTAGTCATTTGTATATCTCCTTTGGAGAAATACCTATTCAGATCCTTTCTCATTTTCAAATTGGGTTGTCTTTTTATTGTTGACTTGTAATGACTCTTTCTGGATACCAGACTCTGATCAGACACATGATTTGCAAATATTCTACCCCATCTTGTGAGTTGTGTTTGCAATTTCTTTGCAGCATCCTTTGATGCACACAAGTTTTTAATTTTGATAAAATTCGATGTATTTTTTCTTTGGTTGTTTGTGTTTCAGGTCTCAATTGAAGGAAATTGTTGCCTAATCCAAGATCATGTAGATTTAACCTAAGTTTTCTTCACTTACACCTAGATCTTTGATCTATTTTGAGCAAATTTATGTTTGAGTAAATTTATTTTCAGTAAAAAATATGGTGTGAGGTAGAGGTCCAACTCCTTCCTTTTGCATGTGTATATTCAGTTGTCCCAGCACCATTTCTTGAAAAGACTGTTTTTTCTCCATTGAACGGTCTTGGCACCCTTGTCAAAAGTCAATTGAGCATAAATGTGTGGACATATTTCTGGATTTCCAATTCTATTCCATTGATTTATACGTCTATCTTTATACTGGCACTACACTGTTTTGACTTTGTAGTAAGTTTTGAAGTCTGGAAGTGTGAATCTTCCAACTTTTTCAAGATTGTTTTGGCTATTCTGGGTCCCTTGAATTTCCACATAAACTTTAGGATCAGCTTGTCAATTTCTGGGAAAAAAAAAAAAGAAAGAAAAGAAAAAGCCAGCTGGGATTGTGATAGGGATGGCATTTAATCTATCCATCAATTTGGGGAGTATTGCCATCTTAACAATATTAAATCTTCCAGTCTATGAACACAGGGTGTCTTTCCACTTATTTAGGTCTTCTTTAATTTCTTGCAGTGATGTTTTGTAGTTTTCAGTGTACAAGCCTTGTATTTGTTTTGTTAAATTTAAACGTAAGTATTTTATTCTTTTTTGATACTATTGTAAATGGAATTATTTTCTTAATACCATTTTCAGATTATTCATTGCTAGTATATAGAAATACAACTGACTTTTGTATATTTATTTTGCATCCTACTACTTTGCTGAAATAGTTTCTTAGCTCTAATAGTTTTTGTGTGTGTGGATTCCTTAGGATTTTCTATACACAAGATCATGTCATCTGAAAATAGAGATAGTTTACTTCTTGCTTTTCAATCCAAATGATTTTTCTTTCTTTCTTTCTTTTTTTTTTTTTTTTGCCTACTTGCTCTGTTTGAATGTTACTATTAATGTTGAATAGACATAGTGAGATTAGACATCCTTGTCTTGTGCCTGATTTTAGAGGAAAACCTTTTAGCTTTTCACTGTAGAGTAGGATGTTAACTGCAGGCTTGTCATATATGGCCTTTATTATGTTGAAGCACATTTCTTCTATACATAATTTGTTGAGAGTTTTTATCACAAAAGCATGTTGAATTTTGTCAAATGCTCTTTCTGCATCTATCGAGATGATCATATCGTTTTTATCCTACATTCTGTTAATGTGGTGTATCACATTTATTGATTTGTGTATCTTGAACCATCCTAGTGCCCCAGGGATAGCTCCCACTTTATGTTAATGTAGGGTTGAATTGGGTTTGCTAGTATTTTGCTGAGGATTTTTGAATCTATGCTCATTAGGGATATTGGCCTATAATTTTCTTTTCTTGTAGTGTCCTTGTCTAGTTTTGGTACCAGGGTAACGCTGGCCTTGTAAAATGAGTTTGGAAGTGTTCTCTCCTCTTCAGTTTTTTGGAAGAGTTTGAGAAGGATTCGTGTCAATTCTTCTTTAAATGTTTGGTAGAATTCACCTGTGACGCCCTCTGGTTATAGCTTCCTTTCTTGGGAGGTTTTTGATTACTCATTCTATCTCCGTACTCATTATTGGTCCATAAATAATTCAGATTTTCTATTTCTTCATGATTCCATCTTGGTAGGTTGTATGTTTCCAGAAATTTACCCATTTCTTCTAGGTAATCCAATTTGTTGGTGTATAATTGTTCATAATAGTCTCTTATGATCCTTTGTATTTCTGTAGTATCATTTGTAATGCCTCCTCTTTCACTTCTAATTTTATTTATTTGAGTATTCTCTCTTATTTTCTTGGCTAGTCTACCTAAAAGTTTGTCAATTATGTGTACCCTTTCAAAAAACCAACTCTTAGTTTTGTTGATCTTTTGTATTGTTTTGCTAGTCTCTATTTCATTTATTTATGCTCTAATCTTTGTTATCTCCTTATTTTGGCTAAGATTGGGCTTAGTTTATTCTTCTTTCTCTAGTTCCTTGAGATGTAAAGTTAGGTTGTTTATTTGAGATCTTTCGTTTATATTAACACAAGTGTTTATGCTATAAACTTCACACATAAAACTGCTTTTGCTGCATCCCATAAGTTTTGGTATGTTGTGTTTCCATTTTCATTTGTCTCAAGGTATTTTTTTGATTTCCTATTTGATTTCTTCTTTGATCCATTGGTTATTCAAGAGTGTATTGTTTAATTTCCACATATTTATGAATTTTCCCATTTTCTTCCTGTTATTGATTCTAGTTTCATACCATCCATTGTGGTCAGAAAGGATACTTGATATGTTTCCTACTTTCTTCAATTTGTTAAGACTTGTTTTGTGGCCTAACATATATTGTATCCTGGAGAGTGTTCCATGTGTGTTTCAGAAGAGTATATAATCTGTTGCCATTAGATGGAATATTCTGTATATGTCTGTTAGGTCTATTTGGTTACAGTGTTACTCAAGTTCACTGTTTCCTTATTGACTTACTCTTTGGATGATCTATCCATTGTTGAAAGTGGAGTATTGAAGTCCCCTACTAATATTGTCTTGCTGTCTATTTCTCACTTCAGTTTTGTTGATATTTGCTTTAAATATTTAGGTGCTTTAATGTTGGGTGCATATATATTTATAATTGTTATATTCTCTTGATGAATTGATCCTTTTATCATTATATAACAACCTTCATTGTCTCTTGTTACAGTCTTTGGCTTAAAGTCTGTTTTGTCTTCTATAAGTATAGCAACCCCTGCTTTCTTTTGGTTACCATTTGCATGAAATATCTTTTTCCATCCCTTCATATTCATCTTATGTGTGTGCTTAAAGCTACAGTGAGTCTTTTGTAAGCAGCATATTGTTGGCTCTTGTTTTTCTTTTTTTCCATTGAGCCACTTTATGACTTTAGATTGGAGATTTTAATATATTTACATTTAAAGTAATTATTGATAGGTAAGGATTTATGATTGCCACCATTTTGTTAATTGTTTTCTGATTGTTTTGTAGTTCCTTTCTTCCTCTCTTGCTGCCTTCATTTGTAACTTGATGATTTTTTTTTGTAGTGGTATGATTTGATTCTTTTCTCTCTCTCTTCTGTATATCTACTAAAAGTTTGTTCTTTGTGGTTACCATGAGGCTTACATAAAATATATTTAAGATGTTATGAGTCTATTTTAAGCTAATAACTTCAATTACATACAAAAACTCTGTACTTTTACTTCTCCTCTCCCACATTTTATGTTATTGATGTCATAATTTACATATTTTTATATTTTGTATCCACTAAATTATTCTAGCTATAGTTATTTTTAATAATTGTGTCTTTTAACTTTTAAACAGTGACTTAAAAGGCATATCATTTTCAAACTGCAGAAAAATCAAAGATAAATAAAAAGTCCTGAAAGAAGCCAGAAGAAAAAATACCTTTCTTATAGAGGAAGTAAGAATTACATCTGACTTCTGCTCAGAAACCATGCAAGCAAGAAGCAAGTGGAGTGAAATATTTAAAGTGTTGAGAGAAAAAAACAACAACCAAGAGTTTTGTACCCTGCAAAATTATTCTTCAAAAGAGAAGGACTGATAAAGACTTCCATAGACTAATAAAAATTGAGGGAATTTATTGCCAGTAGATCTGCCTTCACTTCAAGTTTAGTTTGTTCTTGTTGCTATTTGTTATTGATGCTTTTTGTGTATTTGTTTCATGACTTCTCTGAACTAATTTTGTAAAGTCTATATTTTTTATTATGTGTGGCCACTGAAGTCTCTGCTCAGTTAAATGGTGCTGCTCAATACTGGTCAGCTAAATGGTGCTAGGGAAGTAAAATATACATATAGAAAATAAAATTTGACTCCTACTGACCCCCCATACAAAAATCAATTCCCTATGGATTATAGATCTAAATGTTAAAATTAACATGATAAAGTTTCTAGAATATTGGATGGCATCTACATGATCTTAGAGTAGATACATATTCTTAGAAATAGAATTCTTAGTAAAGAAAGGTACTAACCTACAAAAATTGATGTCAGTTTATTTTACCACATTTGAGAATAAAAGAAAATTGTGATTATATCAACAGATGTAGAAATTCAACACCCTCTCATAAAAAAACAAAAAACTCTTTGCTAACAAAGAATGGAAATGAGTAGTTATCATAGATCAAGTATCCTTATATGTGTAAGGTCTATCTCTAGACTCTGTTCTATTCCATTGATTTATTTGTCTACCCTTGCTCCAATACCACACTCTCTTAATTTTTAAAATTTGATATCCAGTAGAGTAGGCACTCATATTTTTGTTCTTCAAGATTGTATTCATTTTTGATCTTTTGTTTTTCTATATATAACATTTGTTATATTTGTATTCTATATATATAACATTTAGAATCACTTTGTCAATTTCTACAATAAAAACAGCAAAAATCTGTTAGGATTTTGTTTTGGATTGCATTGAATTAATAAATCAGTTTAGACTAATCAATATCTTGACAATATTGAGTCTTTCCATTTATTTAGATATTTTTAAATTTCCCTCAATAATGTTTTATAGTTTTCTACATAGAGGTCTTGCATATCTTTTGTTAGATTTTTTCATATTTTATGCCTTTGGATGTTATTGCAAATGTAATCTCTTTTAAAATTTTATTTTCCTTTTTTTTTGGCTGGTATAAAGAAGCCTGATTGATTGGTGTATTAATCAGGGTTCTTCGGGTAAACAGAACCAATAGGATATATATAGATATATATGAAGAGATATATTTTAGGAATTGGCTCACACTATTATGAAGGCGAAGTCCCTTGTTCTGCTGTCTGCAAGCTGGAGAACCAGGAAAGCCAGTGGTATAATTCACTTTGAGTCTAAAGGCCTAAGAATCCAGAATTGATGGCATAAGTCCCAGTGTGAGTCCAAAAGCCTGAAACCAGGAGCACTGACGTCTGAGGGTAGGAGAAGATGGATGTCTCAGCTCAAACAGAGAGAGCAAATTTGCCATTTCTCTGTCTTTTGTTGTATGGAGGCCCTCAAAGGATTGGATGATGCCCACCCTTACTGGCAAAAGAGATCTTTAAGCAGTCTGCTGATTCAAATGCTAATCTCTTTGGGAAACACCTTCACAGACACATCCAGAAATAATGCTTTACTAGCTTCCTTGGCATCCTTTAGCCCAGTCAAGTTGACACAAAATGAACCATCAAAATTGGTATATTTACCATGAAACCTGTAACCTTATAAATATGATTTTAAATTTTAATAGCTTGTATTGTACTTTGGACTTTCTACATATACAATCTTGCCTTCTCAAAAAAAAAAAAAAGAGAGAGAAGGGTTGTTTTATTTCTTCCTTTTCAATCTTTATGTATTTATTTCTTTTTCTGGCTTCATTGTACTGGCTAGAATATTTATTAAAGTATTAATATAAGTGGTGATAGCAAGCATCTTTGATTCATTTCAAATCTCAGAGCAAAATTTTTCAACAATTTATCGCTAACTGTGATGATTGCTATAGGTTTGGATAGTCTTTAATAGAGAAAAGATATTCCCTTCTATTCTTTGTTAACAAAGAGGTTTTTTTTCATGAAAAGATGTTAAATTTCTGCATCTGTTGAGATGATCATATTTTGTCTTTTATTCTGTTAATGTGGTAAAATACATTGATTTTTTTTGGTTCTCTCCTCCAGCTCTCAGTCACTTATTTTCATAACTCCTTGGGAGAAGCAGTAATAAGAGGCCTGTTACATCTTCATAACAGAGAAGGGCATACTATACTTGAAGCATACCTGTTCAAAGAATTACAAAGAGTTACAATATATTCCATAATTTAAAAATGGCAACCTCCTAGTTTCAAAGTTGATTGTTAAACTACTAGCCTTTTATAATAAAACAAAAGTCCACCAGAGTTTGCAAACTGGTGACCAGCAGGGTAATTATGGCCTGCAGTGGGTCTTGTCTGGCCCACAGTGGTTTTAAACTTTCCTCCTCCTAATTTGTCACTAGAGATACAAAGATTTTACATTGACATCTGTGATTTCTGCCTTCTCTTTTAAAAAAAAAGGGGCAACAATCAGCTGGAGAGGACAGACTCTCTTTTGACAAGACAAGGCATTTTTCTTTAATTTGTCACCGACATATGCTAACATACCAAATTTCTACTTCTAATTTTGCTGTGCATTTTGCAATCTCAGCAGACTACTTGCCATTTTATGAAAATGTTGTTTAGTAAGTAAGCAAACATAAAAACATCTAAATTTTACACTGCTATAAAATTCTGGAATAAAATAGATTAAATCAAAATAGAAAAGGTAAATTAAAGGATGGGGCTGGGGGTTGGAACTTAGATTTTAAGATTCCAAAGTAAGCCAAACCATAGAAGGCAGTTTAGAAAATGTTATATGTGTACAACATAAGGTGTACTTTATGAAAAGTAACTAACTTTAAGAAGCTAACTTTAAGGAAATATCAGCAATTTGTAAGAGAAACTAACAGACTACAACGGTGGTCTCCTTTATCTTGCTAAACTGTAAAGATCCTACTTTGATATAAATTCAAAATGTTTAATGGAATGACCACTTCCCACATAATTAAAATAATTTACATATTAAAACACTTATTTCTGTTGGATATGTTCTATCATTTGAAGCAGAAATCAGACCCAAAGGATGTATTATTCAACAATGAATTGCCCTTAAGTTTATCACCTACGACCAGTTTGGTAAGACAAAGTTTACTACACCTCTATTCCAGGCACAAAATGGACACTTTGCAGAATTTTTTTATTGGAGGTGGAAAAAAGCAGGATGAGTATATGATCTGCAGTTTAAAACAACAAAAAAAAATCTTTTCACTTACAAGTTTCATGCTTAGCGCACTCTTCTAGTACTGAAAACAAGAGGATACTTGGAAATAGTATTATAACCGGGTAATAAGTCAAAGTCATCCAATAAACTGCAGTCCAAACGCCCCTTAAAAAAGAAGTTCATGTATTTATAGATATTGTAGAATCCTAGGCTCTTTCCTATATTACTGAAAAAATGAAAATAAATACATCTTTGAGGTAATATGGCAATCCCCAGATTTCTCAGGTCACACTACACCAGCTACCTCAGTACTGCGGGATGTCGCATCGATTTTGGCAGCCCAGCCCTCAAGGCCTCTCACAACATCCTCAACTATCAAGTCGAACTCTTGGGTTGCTCTTAAAGGCTGCAGGATGTTCTTGGATTCCTGGGAGTCATTGCCCAGTTTTTAAATCACATAAACGGGGAGAGTGGCCACTTCCTGTGTGCCCTGCTTCTCTTCCTGGATTACTTCTAGGAGTTTCTGGCTTTTCGGCCTCTCCATTCCAAACATTTCAAAGGAAGGTGTAGGACGTGATGCAAAGGACAGATGTCCACCTTCACTTGAGGACTACATCCAGCAACAGGTGGGGTGCCCAGAACCCAGCAGTCGCTTAGAGTTGGTGACAGAAGCCTCTTCTGGGCTCAGCAACTGCAGGGAGCGGCACTTGGTGGCGGTTTAGGAGCTACAGAAGGCTCCATAGTCCTGCAGATTAGTCACAGTGGGCCTCTTCTCAAAAGCTGCCCAGTTGAGTTTGTGGTTCTATAGCTGAATAAAAGCAGGCCTCCAAGATATTGAGCCTCGGTTCCAGACAACCAGCAATAACACGAGTCACACGAATTTTTTGGTTTCCCAGTGCATATAAAAGTTATGTTTACACCATACTGTACCCTCTTAAGTGTGCAATAGCTTGTCTAAAAAAATGTACATACATTAATTAAAAAACACTTTATTGCTAAAAAATGCTAACTATCATCTGAGCGTTCAGTGAGTCCTAATCTTTTTGCTGGTGGAGGGTCTTGCAAAAAACCCGCAATATCTGCAAAGCGCAATGAAGCGAGGTATGCCGTGAAAACACCTCTGCAGGCATCCCGCAGGCTGCCACTGTGAGAGGGCCCGCACAGCAGCGACCTTCAGGGCTTCCAGCATCTGCAGGCAGCCCAGCACCCGAGTTACGACACCCAGCACCCACCATCCGTACAGTTGGTCACTGTCTCCACTGGAGAAGTTGGGGGAGGACGCAGAGACAGCAAGGCCTGCTGGTAGGCTGTGATTTAGACCTAGAAGTGCGGGAAACTGGCCGACGTGAGCGGCCGGCAGGCTGGCCAGCACTTCAGTGTCATTAACCAGGTGGCGAATGAGCACGCTGGCCGAGCAGTAGGCCATCAGGTCCTAGGGGCGGCCTGCTCTAGAGCCGTGGCTGGCATAAGGGTCTGCCCATAGGGCACCCCCGCCAGGGAATGTGAGGCGGCGGCGGAACAGGTCTCACTGCGGCCCTTGGCAGGCCAGCTTGCTCATCGCTATCAAGAGATAGTCAGCCAGGCCAAAGCGGCCGACGCCCGCAGTTGCCAGGTACTGTGCTAGGAGGCAGCTGAGCCCACTATAGCCCACAACTAGTACCAGGCGCTCTCCAGGATGTCCGCAGACATCTGCGCATGCCCCGGGGGAAGGCAGCACTAGCTGCTGGCCGAGCGCAGTCTGAATTCTGAGGCCTTCCCGGCAGCTGCAACACCGGAACCGGATATTCTGGCTCTGGCTCTGCCAGAAGAGACGCCGCCAGCTTCTACTTAGGGAGTTCAGCCTCTCTTTCGGGTCCTCCGCACGCTGGGCAGCTTCAGCCTGCAAGGCGAGTACCTCATTCCTGGCAGCCATGACTGCCTCTTCTGGAAGTTGTCAGTGCATTGATTTTTGAATGTTAAATCAAACTTGCTTTTTTTTGTGTGTCTTAAACCCAAATCTGTCATGGTATGTTATCCTTTCTGTGAATTGCAGGATTTGATTTGCTAAAATTTTGTGTAAGGCCTTTTGCATCTATGCAAATATGAGAGATGGACCTCTAATTTTCCTTTATTTTAATATCCTTGGCAAGTTTTGGTTTCATTGTTATGCTTTCCTCATGAAATGATTTGGGAAGTAGTCCCTCTTTTAATACTCTGCAGCATTTGTCAGTTTGATGTAATTTATTCCTTAAATATTTGATGGAAGTCACTGGTGATTTCTGGATTTAGGATTTTTATTGAGAGAAGGCTTTTGATTATGAATTTATTCCTTTGATATAGAACTATTTGGAGTTTCTATTTGGTTTTGGTAAGTTGAGCTTTCCTTAGGGTCCATTTCATCTCAAATTTTTAATTAATTGGCCTAAATTTGTTCATAAAAAGCTTTTATGATGTTTCTAATGTAAGACCTGTAATGATGTCTCCTTTTTCATTCCTAATTTTAGTTCTGTCCCCTGTGTCTTTCTCTCCTCTGTCTCTCTCTCACACACACATATCTTCCCTAGCCTCATCTTTTCCAGGCTGGCCAACTACACCCTTGGGCCAAATCTAGCCTTGTGCCTGTTTTCGTCAATAAAGTTTTATTGGGACACAGCCACACCTATTCATTTAATGTCTATGGCTGCTTTCCACCACAATGCCAGATAAAGAGTTGCACAGAGACCCTAAGGTCTGCAAAGACTAAAAAAATTTGGCCCTTTCCAAAAAAAGTTTTCTTACTCCTGGTCTATGCTATTAGTCTACTGAAAGAACCAACTTTTGTGGTTGTTTCCCCTCTGTCTCTATGTTTATTTCAGTAATTTCTTTTATTGTTTTCTTTTTCTTGTTCATTTGCTATTTTTTTTTTTAACTTCTTGAGCTGGTTGCTCAGATAAATTGATTTTCAGTCTCTCTTCTTTACCAGCTTTTTTATTAAGTGATAAATTTCCCTCTAAACAAAGCTTTAACTGCAATCCACAAACTTTGATATGTTTTCAATACTATTTAGTTCAGAATATATTCTGATTTCCACTGTAATTTATTGTTTGATCCTTGGATTATTTAGAATTGGATTTCTTAATTCTCAAACATATCTTCTAGTTATTTTTGTTAATCATTTCTAGATTAATTTCACAGTGGTCTGGGAATATAGTTTGTATGGTTTTTATTTCTTTGAAATTTTTGAGACTTGCTCTGTGGCCCAGCATATGGGCAATTTTGTATTTTCCGTGTTTTTGTCCCTTTGTGTTCTGTCAGTATATTTTATTCTGAACTATATTCCAGTTTACTATCTTTTGAAACTTTAATCAGATTTTAAACTTATCCATTGATGATTTTTTTATTGTTGTTTTAATAGTTTATAACATTGTGAAATTTTTGGTTGTACATTTTTGTTTGTCCATCACCATATATATGTCTCCTTTTACCCCTTGTGCCCACCTCCTACCCCCATTGCCCCTGGTAACCACAATACGGTTTTCTCTGTCCATGTGTTGGTTTATATTCCACATATGAGTGAGATCATATGGTGTTTGTCTTTCTCTTTCTGGCTTATTTCGCTTAACATAATACCCTCTAGGCCCATCCATGTTGTTGCAAATGGGATTTTTGTCTTTTTTATGGCTGAGTAGTATTCCATTGTATATATATACCACATCTTCTTGATCCAATCACCATTGATGATTTTTTAACAGCTTTATTGAGATGTAATTCACATACTATACAATTAACCAATTTAAAGTGTACAATTCAATGACTTTTAGTATATTCACATAGTTGTGCATATGTTACTACAGTCATTTTTAGAACACTTTTTATTACCCCCAAAAGAAACCCTGCACTCCTTAGCCATCCCCTCTCAACTTCCCATCTCCCCTACCCCTAGGTAACTACTACTCTACTTTCTTTCCTGTAGATTTGCCTGTTCAAGACATTTCATATAAATGGAGTCATACAATATGTGGTCTTTTGTGGCTGGCTTATTTCACTTAGCACAATATTTTCAAGGTTCCTCCATGTTGTACCATGTATTAGTACTTTGTTTCTTTTTATTTCTGAATAATACATTGTATAAATGTAACTCATTTTATTTATCCATGCGTCTGTTGATGAATGTTTGGGTTGTTTTGAGTTGTTCATCTATTGAATTTTAAATTTCATTTATTATATTTTTCAGTTCTAGGATGTTAATTTTATTCCTTTTTATATTTTCTAGTTTTAACTCTTCATCTTGTTAATTTCTTGAACATATCAATCCATCTATATATCTATGATATCTGGATTTTTTTGTTATTGTTGCTGTTTCTATTGTCTGTTTCTTTTTTTCTCTCTCTCTAGTCTTATCTTCTTGTATACTTTGTTATTTTTTTATGGAGTGTCAGACACTTTGTATGAAAAAGGGCAGAGATAATTTGTAGCTGGGGTTATATTATCTTCCTTCAGGGAGGATTTAGTTTGCTCCTGGGAGGCATTTAGGCTGGGGAGCTGATCACCTTAATCCAATCAAGCTGGATTTAAGTGTTTGTGAGGTAGGTCTATTTCTGGTTCACCCTTTCGCCTTGGGCCTTTTCGGCTCCCAATCATGAAAGCTTAGGGTGTTTACCAGAGTCCTTCCTCCTTGTTCGTTTCCAAGTTTTGACCCCTCAGGTTGAGACTGCTGAAAGCCACTTTCACCTTCAACATTAGTAATAGCCATAAGTATAAAAGTGGCTTTGAATGCTGGGTTTACATTTACATTTTTTTGTTTCTCTCCTCTTTCATATCTTTGCCCCACAAATTTCATTTTCTTGGTAGGTCTCATGTCTTTAAAAATATTTCTTTTAATATATTTTATCCAGCTTTTCTGGTTATTCTTGGCTGGAAGGTTTTTCTAAATAATCTCACCAGCTAATGCTGGAAGCAGAAGTCTACCCACAAATTTGTTAAGAATTGGTTCTCTTAAGGATCTGGTGAAGGAAGCATTCTTACACATGGCCGATTAGAGTGTAATTTCATACCTCTCTCTAAAAAGTAGTGTGTCAGTTAATCCACTGCCTTAAACAAATTATACCCTTTGACCCAGCGATTCCAATTCTATGAACAAATTGGAAAGAAAATATTAGAGATGCAGAAAATAGATTTATATATAAGAATATTCAGTACAACATTTAATAGGAAGATTGGTTGTAAACTAAATATTCAATGATAAGGACAATAATGAAATTGTGGTACATCTATAAGATAGAACAATATGTGAGGATTCAAGATTATGTTTTGAAAAGTATTTACTGATATGGGAAAATAAGATATAAATATAGGAGAAAACAATATTATACTTTTCATATAGCGTGATTCCAATTTTTCAAAAAAAGTATATTTTCAGAGATAAAATGCTAGAAAGAGATAAAACAATTTCCAATGTACTTAACTCTGAATGGTAAGATTGAGGTTTTTTAACAGATTTTTTCCCCCCAGTTTTATTGAGATATAATTGACACACAGCACTGTGTAAGTTTAAGGTGTACAGAATGACTTCACTTTCACATATGGTGAAATGATTACCATAAGTTTAGTTAACATCTGTTATCTGATACAGATACCAAAAAAAAGGAAAAAAAAAATGTTCTTTTCCTTGTGATGATAACTTGTAGGATCTACTCTCTTAACTTAAATATATTATACAGTGGTATTAACTATAGTCATCATGCTGTACGTTACATCCCAAGGGTTGTTTTTTATTTTATTTTCTTCTACATATGTTTTTGTATTTTCAAAATTTTTTTGTATTAAGTGTGTAGTGTTTTTTTAATCAAGAAAACGGGTCACAAAAAGTAATCCTACAGCTCATCTTAAATCCAGTGGATTATATAAACCATTCCTTTAACACAGTCTTTAGCCAGTTAGAGATTCTTTACATTTTTAAAGATTTAGTTCTTATATTTCACACTAAGAAATTAAGACAAAGACACCTGGGGGAAACCATATAGGAGATTGCTGGAGAGGTGACACTGAGCATTTTCACGATGTTCTGGGGAGCAGTCTGCTCCGTGCTTCTAGTTGTTTTTTCAATAGTTGACAGAGGTTTTAGCCCTTGCAGCCTTGGTGGTCTTCAACATTTTATTAATTGAATCAATACTTCTTTATCTACAAAAGTAGAATAGATTTTAAAAGAAGTCTTTTTCATTATGAGAGGAATGTATCCAACCAGATACTATTAACTAAAAAATTTGTTTTAAAAGCATCTGAGTAGTATCAGGGGAATTCTCTTCTTGAAATTTCTAATTGGCTTTCATAAGACCCAATTTTTTCCCCTGTTCTTTATAGAGCAGGTCATTTGTGGAGGGATCTTATCTTCAAAGAGAAAGGTTGAAGAGGGGCAATTTGGTTACTTGACTCATTACACAGCATCTCCACGTGGAATGTTTTATTTGACAGTCCTGAATTAATCTTTTACTGGTGTCTCATGTCTGATACCTTAGTCCATCTGGGCTGTTATAACAAAAATACCACAGACTGAGTGGCTTAAACAACAGACATTTGTTTCTCACACCCCTGGAGGCTGGAAGTCTGAGATCGAGGTGCTGAAATATCTGGTGTCTGGTGAGATCTTGCTTCCCGGTTCATAGATCCTGTCTTCTTCCTATAACCTCACATGGCACAAGGGGCAAGGGAGCTCTCTGAGGTCTCTTTTATAAGGACACTAATCTCATTCATGAGGGTTCCACCCTCATGACCTAATCACCTCCCAAGGCCCCACCTCCTAATACCATCACATTGCGGGTTAGGATTTTAATATATGAATTTTTTGGAGACTCAAACATTCAGTCTTTAACATCTGACTTCTGTTTTCCTTCCAATGTTAATGAACTAATCTTTTATCCACCCCATCACCCCTTTCTTCTCTAGCTTAGTTTCAGAAAATTGGTAAACTTATTTCGTGTATTGCTTCAGATGTGGATGGTTTGGGAACTTCCTGAAGTTTTTCATTGCTCATCTTGGCTAAAGATTTTCCTGATCTCCCCAGGACCCTGAATTCTGCCCTAATTCAGTGAAATGGTCTGTTTTCATGTTTAAACTCTGGCCTGCAAGAGTAAGGCCTTCTTGATACAGCTAGGGGGTCTGCTACCCTGAACTGTCACTCAAAAGCGTATTTCAGTTTTATTCGAAAGCTTTTTTTATGTGTATTTTCCCCCAAAGCACCTTAGCTGAAAATCAGATTTTACTTTAGAGCTTTATATAGACCAATGCCTCTTTCTTGCTGCCTGTATACCAATAAAATTGTGTATTTCAGTTTAACCTCAATCTGCCTGTGTTTAAAATATAAAGCTAAGGTTAAGGGCTTTCACTGCCAGCCGCCCTACCTGGACATCTCAATTTCTAGATAAAATCTTTTACAGAGAATGTTTTATTGGCCCCACAGCTCAACCCTACCCTATATGCCAGTTTATCCTATTAATCTTTAGCTGTAAAAGTATCAGAATCATTTATGTGCTAAAGTTTGTTTTAGCTTTTTGATTTTCTGAGCTGTTGCATGTTATTTCGGTCAGCTTGGTTGCAGGGGCTGCATGCTCTCTCTTGCCCTCTCCCTCATCCTTATTTCTAGGTGGGGGAGGAGTATCTCAGACTGCAAGGACAAAGAGCCTTTAGGACTGACCATCTGCGGTAGCCGGCCCTCTCCTACTAGCCCCTCGGCCCGCCTCGGTATCTTGGTAGAAGAAGGGAGTGAGGCCCGCAGGGAAGAAGAGTGCCTCCCCTGGCCATTTCTGGCAGGGCTCCAGTCCATCCCCCTTGGTTGTCAGGGGGTCTATCCTCTTAGCTGGGGAGGAATAACCTGGGCGGCCTTCTCTTGCTAGGTTAGAGGTTGGGAGTTCCGTGTTTGGAGTGGCCTTCTCCTTTGGGTGGGCGGGGCGCAAGAGGCCCCATCACTGTGTTGTTCTTCAGGTCCTGGGGTCCCCAACCAGCCCACCTTCTTACTACCTTTTGCTCTCTTTTTGTGCCCCTTGGGCCATTTCAGGTTTTTTTTTTTATAATTTTATTTATTTATTTATTTTTTCCCCAAAGCCCCAGTAGATAGTTGTATGTCATAGCTGCACATCCTTCTAGTTGCTGTATGTGGGACGCGGCCTCAGCATGGCCGGAGAAGCGGTGCATCGGTGCGCACCCGGGATCCGAACCCAGGCCGCCAGCAGTGGAGTGCGCACGCTTAACCGCTATGCCACGGGGCCGGCCCCATTTCAGGTTTTTAATTGTGCTTGGTGGGGAGGAGTCAGAGAACCTGTCTATATTATCTTGTCTGAACCAGTTGTTTTTAGCTGTATAAAAGGTTTCTTTTGTTCATTCTTCTTTTTTCATTTATAAAATGGCACGCTACATTCAGAGACCGCATGTAATGTTCATGCCAGAATTATTCCAGGACTTGTTTTCTGCACATATGCAAAAGCAATGACTGGGTTGAAATGCTGCAGAACCCATGAAATGCTGCCTGCACCTGTTCTCCAGCTGGGACTCAGGACGTCTTAGGACTGGGTTCCAGACTTCATTTTCATAGTCAGACTTCATACTCAAACTATCTGGGCAGAAATGCATAAGTCTGTTGGAATTAGGGGCTGGGGAACCAATGCCATGTACTTTCTGCCCTTTCGTGGTAAACAAGAAAACAGGCTGACTGCCGAGTCATGGATCTGTATTGGTTGGAAGATTTGGCCTCACCTGGATTCTTGCCTCCCGACAGAAACTGGCTGTGTCCGAAATTTTCTTTACCAAAACAGGGATCTCAAGTTAATTCTGGACATCACAACCACTGGGCTTCAGGAATGTCTAGTGGCACCTGGAGAACTGATAGAGCAGAACTAATAGCCTGAGGTGTCTCCTGGGAAAGAACTTATGCCACATGCACTGCTGGAGTTCAGACATAGGTGTGTATTTTTCTTGCCTCTTCTCTTTCCTTCACATCCACATCTAACCCACCCACAAGTCTTGTCGACTCCACCTTCTAATATATCCAGAATCCGACAGCTTCTCCTTGTCTCCATCACTGCCTCCCCAACAAACCACCATCAACTCTCAGTGCGCTGGCCCGCCAACTGATCTCCCCTCCACTCTAGCTCCTCCACCACAGAAATGCAAGTCAGATGATAAAACACCTCTGTTTAAATCCCTCCAATGTTTTTCATCTTATTCAGGGCAAAATTCAAAGTTCTTCAGGGGTTCTTCAAGTACCATGCATGACCTAGCCCTTGATACTTCACCGACCTCATTTCCTTCTTCTCTCCTCCTTGCTCATTCCTCTCCAGCAGTGTCAGTGCTCAAACATGCCAAGCATTCTCCCACCTCAGCACCGTTACTCTGAGAATCTCCTCTGCGTGCAACGCTCTTCCCCACATATCTGCATGGCTCACTCTAGTGGCTCAAATGGCCCCCCTGTCAGACAGGTCATTACTGACCACTATATATAAAGTTCTTCACTCCTGGGTTGCTCTTAATCCCTTTCCTCTGCTCTATTTATCCTCATAGCACTTGGCGTCACCTGACATAGATATGTATTTGTTTGTCTCTTTACCCCTTATGAAAATATAAGCTCTTTGAGAGATAGGACTTTGATGTATTTCTTCTGTATTCCAGAACCTGGAACAGAGCTTGTCATGTGATAGGCATTTACTGTGTAATGAATAAATGAAGGAGTGAATGAATAGAGATGACCTTGTATGTCTCTCCAAGGTAGAATTGGGAAGCCTCCTATAAGAGCTTGTCGTAAAGAAGGCCCGTGCGAGTTTTAACCAATAGCTGAGAAGGATAATTCTAAAGACTGAGTGATAACTATGTTTAGGCCCAATACCCATTGGACACATGTCTGCTCTTTGGAAAACAGTAAGATTGTAAACAAAATCAGAAAGATCCATTTCCTTGAACTGTAAGTATGGGTGCCAAAACAATACTGCTCTGGGGCTGTTGAACAGAGAGAATTGTTTCTCCCCTTTTGCCATGTGTTAGTTTCCTATTTCTGTGTAACAGATTACCCAAATTTAGCAGCTTAAAACAACACTCATTCGTTATGAACACACCATTATCCATAGTTCTGCAGGTCAGAAGTCCGGGCAACCTTGGCTGGGTTCTCTGCTTAGAGTCTCACAGGCTGATGTCAAGGTGGCAGTCAGGCTGTGCTCTTATCTGCAGGCTCTGGGGAACAGTGCTTCCAACTCATTCAGGTTGTTGGCAGAATTTAGTTCCTGTGGGTGAAGGACTGAGGCCCTTGTTTTCTCCCTGGGTGTCAGCCAGGGGCCACTTGCAGCTTCTAGAGGGTACCTGCATTTCTCCCCTTATCGCTCCTCTGTGTTCAAGCCAGCCATATACATGAAATCGTTCTTGTGCTTCATATCTCGCTGACTTCTCTCTCTGCCATGAGCTGGAGAAAACTCTCTGCTTTTAAAGGGCTCATTAGGTTTAAGTTAAGCCCACCCGGATAATCTTTCCTCTGTCATATAAAGTAGCATAATCACAGGAGTGCCATCTCATCATGTTCATAGATTCTACTCACAGTCAAAAGGGAAGGGACACAAAGGTGAGGGTCACGGTGGGTCATTCTTAAAATTCTACCTAGTTTGCTCATTTCACTGCACATCACAGCACAGCTTAGCACTGAGAGGGTTCCTGGCATCAGAAGTGATCCTGATGGAGGAGCAATGGTATCCACTGCACCTGCAAGACAAATAGTGGGACTGGTGAGGACTGCTCAGCCCTGGGGAATTCTGGAGGGAAATGGGATACTTCTGGGAGTGGCAGTACCCTTTAAGCCTGGAAGACCAGTGACACTAGCGGGAATAGACTTATTTATGGACCCATGAGAGTTACCCTGTGGAGACCGATGGAAAGACTTGAGAAATGAAGAATTTCCAAAGGGCAGGTGATTCTGCAGCAGCAGATGGGGGCCACAAACTAATCAAATGTGCGTTATTACTGTTCAGGTGACTATGTTTGAATACATAGGGTGGTGAGGACTCGGAAAATGTCCCCTGGTCAGAGCAGATGTTACTAATTTAATCTAATGAGGTCTTGGAGATCTGATGTATGACCTTCTATAGCCTTTCAATTTCAAGATTGTAACCAAGTGAGTAGCTAAGCCAGAATTCAGCTGTAGGCTGTAAGCTCAAGAGCCCATGAATTCCCTTAAGCACTCCACCAGGGATGGGAAACATGTGGCACACTTGCTGTGATTCACCACTCCCATGCCCCGTCATTGGCTGACCATACAGACCTTCTTGCTGAGACCTGCGTAGCCTCACAATCATCAGGACTGTGCTCCCTACCACCATTGCTGATTAAATGAGTTGAAATCCAGGACAGAACTCATGTCCCATCCCTGGACTACACTATACCTCAAATTCCAGCAATCCCAGAAACAGAAAGATTTCTGTCTATTTCTTATTCTAGCTGTAAAATTACATATTGTAAATGTTAGAGGAACACCTTACTCCCTCTATTGTGTATCATTAGTTGAATCTGACTACAGAAAGGGAAGTGAAGAGAATTGAAATCTTTTATACTTTTTTTTAGGGCTATTACTCAAACTCGTATAAATTCTGGGATTCTTTCTCCTAGCATCCCCCTTTTTCTAATGAATGGGAAAGAAATTAAAATGTTTAAATGGCAGAAATATAGACCCCAAAAGGAGATAGTTAAAGCCCTTTGTGCTATTTAGCCTTCTTAGAGGGAACTGACGATCATAACATTCAGAGGTTATGCTGTGTTCCCACAGAGAACCAGGGCAGCCTTAGGAGAGCTGTCAGGAAGCTCAAGCTAATGGAAGTTACCAGAAGCTATGTAATCTGTTGCCAAGAGAGGCAGAGGGTCTCTTGGTGGTGCAGTAGCTCTGTTTGGAGCTGAGAAGGTAGAGAAGGGACTGGTGCAGCTCTGTGTAGTCCTGTGGTTTGGAACTTGAAGGTAAACTTTATATTGGTGTCTTTAGGATGGATCTACACATTGCAGCCAGCTCACACACTAGAGATCAGGTATTTCTTTCTAGATATTTCTCAGTTAGACAGCTGAGACAGAGAAAAACCATGACTCAGTCTAAAAGACAATAAACAAAGGTTACACTTAACTTGGCCTTCCAGAGCCAATGATCTAACTCCCCCCTACTCCCCATCACTTCTCATGCTCTGAGTGTGAGCCACGCTGGCCACAGGGCTCTCTGTGTGACTGTTCTCTCTTCCTGGTTTGCTCTTTCCTACCTCTGTCTGGCTAACTCCTGTTCAGTCCTCAGATCTCAATTTAAGTGTCATGCCCCGCAGACCTGATCAGATGCCCCGGTTACACACCTGCCTAGAGTCCAGTACTTGGGTTCATTCACACCTGTGGTTACTGTTTAGTAATACTTACTAAATCATTAATTAATTGTTAGTTCTTTGTTTAATGAGGTTGTAAGTTCCTTGAGGGCAGGGCTTAACTCTCTTCTTCACTGCTATATCTGGAAAGCTTGACTCAGTATTTAACACTCAGGCAAGGGTGTTTAACACTCAGTAAATACGTGTTGAATGAATGATTGAAAGAAGCAAAAATTAGGATATGACCTTTGGAGCACTGGCTATGATAAAATCATGCAGCAGGTGGGTTTTGTTTCTAGTACACCTTCTTCCTCTTGTAGCATCTCCTTTCTTGCAAATATCCGTGAATTCTGGGCTTATGTGCATAGGGCTTAGCTCTCAGTTGGCGGGTAAGTATTTCCTCAGTTAAGGAACTGAGCTGACAGTGACCGGGGCTATTTTAAGCTGTTTTTGGAGATTTTTAAACAACAAGATATTTCTAAGTTCCAGCTGCTTGGAAGATTCTAAATTGGTAAGCAAGGTGGTGTCTAGGAAATGCCATATGTTGTAAGAACGTTCTTCCCAGACTGCTAAAGGAATCTCCCAAATCAGGCCACATGGCAGATGGGGATAGGTGGGAGGGAATTTTTGTGTGTTGGTGTTAGTGGAGGGGGGTGGATCAGATCAACTGTTTTTGTTTTTAACGGAAAATTATGATATTGGACATGCCTAACAAGACATCTGGCATTTTTATTAAGCCTCCTGCAATGATATGCCTCAATCATATGTGCCTTACAGGCAAGGGCTCTGCTTGGTTGATTGGTGGGTAGATTGGTGATTGGTTGGTTCGCTGGCTGATTGGTTAATTGGTTGTTTGTTTTCTTCTGGTCAAGGTTTGACTTTCTAATTGACTAACAAATTCATGAGACCTCCTTTGCCTGAAATGCATCTTTCTGGTCAGAATTAATCACAGGTGCCTTGGTGCTCCAAGAGCAGTGGGCAGACATTTTATTTCATTCTGTGCTGTCTCCAACAGACAGCAGGCCACTTAGAACAGGAAGCTGGTCACCCAGATCTGTGTCCAGAGCCTCAACCACAGTGCATCACAAGTCAGTCCTCAAGATGGGTGTGTTGATTTAAACGGAATTGAATGTATAGAGTGGTCACGTGGCCTGGCCTCTCCATCACTACCAAGTATTGATTGGCCATGGAGAAACAAGTCGAAAGCGTCTGGCCCCCTTTCTTTTTCTTTCTTTCTTTTTTGTGAGTTTCCCTTCCTTCTTCCTTTCCCTCCTTTCTTTCTTTCCTTTTTTCCCTTTCTTTGTCCTTCCCTCTCAGTCTCATTCTCTGTCTCTTCTGTCAATTTCTGTTTCCTTCTTTGCAATTCTTTTTATCCTTCTTCCTTTGTTTCTCTCTTCTCTTCCTCCCTTCTCACTGCCATGTAAGGGTTTGTAGGTTGTTAACTGCACAAGGACACCTTGCCAAGAGCAGAAATGAGGGCGGAAATCCAGCCCACACTCTGCTTGCTGAGGCATAAGTGCTGGCCTGGGGTTTTGTCTGCCCAGAGGAGGCATCTTTTTCTAGTTTACACAAAAGCATTTTTGGGGCTAACAGCAGCGCTTTCCTTTCCTAGAATGTTCCCAGAGGAAGCAGTCATTTTGTATTTCTCTCTTGACCGTGGCTTCCTCTGAATCTCAATAGGAACCTCCATTGCCCTCCTTCTCCCGCCTGCTGACCAAATCTGGGCAGGTTGGAATTGCATTTGTGTCACAAACATATCATTAAAAAAGTGTTTCTGCTATATTCTAGTGCTTTCATCTTTTTTCTGCTGATTCTTTATTTTTGTTGGGGCTCTTTTGAGTGGAAGGGCTGACCTTTCAATCACTTGCCTTAGATGTTTAACTCTAATTTTTTCTTCTCAGTTGTCTATATAACTAAACCCTCCTAAGCTCTTGTTGATCCATTGGCTGTGCTGGTGTTTATTTAACAGTGGTGTTTATTCCATGGTCTCTGACTGGAAATATTGAGGATAGGATATCTTTGCTTCGGCAAGCTCTTGGACAGTCAGAGAACCATGGACTTGGAAGTTCAAGTTCTTGGAATGCTCTTGAGATTAAGGTTCATTTCTAATTTTCTTTTGTATCTGTAGCACCTGGCACGTTGCTTGACACGTAATAGGCGTTCATCAAGACTGGTGAATACCTCGGTGAAGAAGTGCATAAGTAAACTCTCCTCTACCCGCAGGCTGCCTAGGAGACTCATCCTCGTGATAAAAGTAGCCATTATAAATCTACATCAAGATGGGCGCAGTGACCCTCACATTTAGCTGACCTAGGCTACAGTGAGATGATACCTGGGTTAGGCTCCTGTGAGATGCAAGAAACAGGATTATGCTAAGGCTAAGCCAGTTAAAAAACATAAAGTACATGGGGAAAGCCAGGGAAACTGGAAACCAGCTCAGTAGCCATAGAGCAAGGCCTCATGCCGGGTCACTCAGTTAGGAGACCAGGAGAGATTGTTCCTTGATCTGCTGTTCCACCAGTGTGGTGACAGAGATTTCAGTCTGTCTCTACTGTTCCATTGACTGACTTCTTGCTCTCTTCCAACCTCACAGCTTCGGCTTGTGCCTGGTCTTGGAGTGTCTCTCAGCTTCTGGAGTCCTTTCTTTCTGATTGGCTCTCTCTGTACATCCCATCATCCAGCTTTTCTGGAGGGGCTCTACCTGGGTTGGTGGGCCACGTCTAGCAGAGGCCTCACTGCAGTGTGCAGAGCACTTGTGCCAGGCTGATCAGGCACAGTGCCTGTATATGTATATGGTAGGTCCCCCTGTTGGGCACCAGCTAGTCAAGGCTTCCCAGAAATGGTTATAGTGTATGGCCTATATGCCTTGTGAGGATTGCTGCTGTCTCTTGAATGTCAAACCAGAATGTTTTTAAGGTTACGTTCATATCCCATTCGGCACTGACCCATTTAGTGCAACTTGTCCCAGGAATACTTTTATGGTATTCCGTTACAAATCCAGTATGGTACTGAACCACAGTCAGTAAAAGAACAATGGAACGGGTCAACTAGGAGAGGGAGCACCATCGACCACTAGGCCCTCGCAGGTCGTGGAGACCCAACTTTCCTTGGTTCACAGTCACTTTTACTCAGCTGTGATTTCTCTTTATGTCATTGAGTCACAATGGCTGACAAAAGGTGCTAGAGATGCCTCAAAAGTGCCAATGGAGAGTACCACACTGGAGTGTTTTACCGAAGTTTGAGTCTCCTTCAAGAAAGTGGTTCAGAAAACAAAATTATGCCATTAGGGATTGGCAGAAATCCTGTAACATTATGAAAAAACAACATCATAAAACTCACTGCAGCCTGGGAGGACTGACGAAAGATTGTATGGAATTGAAAGAAATGATGGAGCTTGCCAAGCTTCAGGGAATTTGATGAGAACAGTCACCATCTCTTTAAGGATGATGCTATGATGATTCAGTTGGTGCTCTCATTTTGGGGAATATGTTATCTTCACCATGCCCCCATGCTATTTCCCAAGAAGTGAACACAAGACAATAACCAGGAGGAGAGCCCCGATCTTTCCCCCATCCTCACACAACTGGCACTCACTGGGATTTTCTCTGCTAACGAGAGGAATAAACAGGCTGAATCTGTTCTCTTGTTCCACAGTGAGTGTTGCTGTGAAGCCAGATACTGTTTCCCTTTTGGGGACATGGCAGCTAGCCCATGCCTCCTGCCTAGGATTGGGGTGGGGGGAACTGGGGAGAGGCTGCCCAGGTCATTGTCCTTGTCCCCCTTGATCTCTCCCTTTAAGCAGCAGACTCAGTCACTGGTGCCATCAATCTAGCACATTTTATAAACAGTAAATTCATTTTAAAAACCTGCCACTGAGCAGCCATCTGTCTACATTTTTGTCAATCTGCTATTATAACAATGCTACTGTACTGTGAGTTTGTCTTTCACTAAAAACTCCTTCATCTGAAGGAGAACATGTTAAACATGGAGACAAGAGCTATGGGCCAACTGACAGCATTTCCACCCACTAGCCTTCAAACACTGGAGCCTGGAATTTAAATCTTGTTTTTGACCCAAGGTGGTGATATTGATGGTTTCTATATTTTGCTGTGCTTGATTTATATACCTTAGGATTTCAGAGTGTTCCCACATCCTGATTTATTACTTATTAGGTAGGAAGAAGGCACACAAATGTTATTACCATTTGAGTATTGCTGGTGGATAAACTGAGGCACAGAGTAGTTAAGTGCCCAAGGTCAGATAGCAAAGGAGGAGAAATTGGAATGTATCTTGTGTCTGTGATCTCTCTCCTGAACAACTGAGTCATCTCCCTTTATCTGTTTTTGTTCTTTGTACCATTCAAGTATTTCACAAAACCACCGCACATGGACATTTTGCTCTCCAGAGGCCAGTCTGAACATAGCAAAGAGAAGTGGAACCAGCTCTGAGCTGAGTTGTAAGAAGCAGCTGACACCTGGATCCCAAGCCGGTTTTTAATACATAACATCCTACAATGTATTCTCCTTGCGGCACTTAGAACCTCTCACCACTAATCATTTTTATTAGGGAGAAAACATATTAAACAAAACCAAAAAACCTAACATAAAATCTCTGAAACCAAGCCAAGGATGCAGACGGCACCAGGAGGGATTATAGGCAGTGGAAACTCCTCTTGCAAAGGAAGTTTGTTAATTTATGCTCATTCTCCACGTGCTTGTTTCTGGATAAAACCCTTTGCAGGAGCTCAGAGTGTCTTTTTCTGTGCTTACCATCAATGAATACCCTTAAATCCATTTTGGATGATAGGAGAAGAGTTTAGGTGGGAAGGAGGTTTTCAGAGCTCTTGAAAATTCCATTATTTCCGTGACTGTGGCACATCTTATCTGTTAACATGGAGACTTATCTAAAACAAGTCAGATCTAATCTGCAAGCCTTGATTTCAAGGAAGGAAGCCATCCTGTTGTGCTCATTCCTGCAGCATCCTGGCCTGTCATTACTTGCATTGCTGCCCTCCACCTTCCTGAGGAATGTGCTCAGCTTTGACACATTCCCTCTATTCTCTGTGTTAATCCTCTTTGTGGCTTTCCCACTGCTTTCTTCTCGGTTTTGATACATGGCGCACAGCACCTCTTTTCTGCTGGAATGCAAAGGGCCAACTTCCCTTTGAGCAATCAGTGGATGCCAAGAATAACACTTCTGCCTTATTCTTGTTCCTTGGGGTGATGGTTAATTTTAAGTATCAACTTGGATAGCTTATGGTGCTCAGTTGCTTGGTCAAACACTAGTCTAGATATTGCTGTGAAGGTGTTTTTTAGATGTGATAAACATTTAAATCAATAGACTTCGAGTAAGGCAGATTACTCTCCATAATGTGGGTAGGCCTCATCCAATCTGTTGAAGGCCTTAAGAGCAAAGACAGGTTTCCCAAAGAAGAAGCAATTTGCCTTAAGACCGCAACATAGAAATTCTGTCTGTTTACAGCCTGCTGGCCTGCCCTGCAGTGTTCAGACTCAAGACTGCAGCATCAACCTGAATTTCCAGCCTGTTGACCTGCCCTACAAATTTTGGATTTGCCAGCCTCCATAATTGCATGAGCCATACCTTAAAATATATCTCTCTCAGGGCGGCCCGGTGGTGTAGTGGTTAATTTTGTGTGCTCCACTTCGGCAGCCCAGGGTTTGCAGTTTCGTATCCCAGGCGCGGACATGTGCACCACTTATCAAGCCATGCTGTGGCAGGCGTCCCACATATAAAAAACATAGAGGAAGATGGGCACAGATGTTAGCACAGGGCCAATCTTCCTCAGGAAATAGAGGAGGATTGGCAATGGAGGTTAGCTCAGGGCTAATCTTCCTCACCAAAGTAAACAAACAAGCAAATAAATAAATAAAATCTCTCAACTTCTCTCTCTGTGTATATATATGTGTGTGTGTGTGTGTGTGTGTGTGTGTGTATATATATATCCTACTTATTGGTTCTTTTCTCTGCAGAACTCTGACTAATATACTTGGTTAATACCAAACTCTCTCATTCTTTTCTTTGCAAATGACTGGCAGGCAATTAAAGCATTTTGGGGCTTGTCCAGTCCTGCCTCTTACTAGCTGTGAGATCTTGGTTGGGTTACAAACATCTCTGTGCCTCTGTTGACTCAGCCTTTAAATAGAAATAAAGAGCCTTTCTGCACTACCCAGAGAGGGGCCCATACAGCTTTGTTTTGGATTCCCATTGTAACTTATAGGAAATTTTCACAATGTCCGGAGCCCTTGATGTTCTGTAAATGAAGGAAGGTGTCCTCAGATTCCTTGCAGCAGGAACCCACTTAGGTGACCCCAACCTTGACTTCCCAATGGAACAGTACATGTACAAAAGGAAAAGTGATGGCATCTACATCACAAATCAGAAGAGAATCTAGGGGAAGCTCCTGTTGTCAGCTTGTGCCATTTTTGCCATTGAAAACTCAGCTGATGTCAGTGTCATATTGTCTAGGAATACTGACAGTGAGCTGTGCTGAAGTTTGTGGCTGCCATTAGAGCCACTCCTGTTGCTGGCCGCTTGACTCCAGGAACCTTCACTAACTAGATCCAGGCAGCCTTCTGGGAGCTGAGACTTCTGGTGGTTACTGATCCCAGGACGGACCACCAGCCTCTCACAGTAGGTGTCCTAACCTGTCTCATCACTCTGTGTAACACAGACTCTCCTCTGCACTGTGTGGACATTGCCATCCTGTGCAACAACAGGAACCTCACTCAGTGGGTCTAATGTGGTAGATGCTGGCCTGGGAAGTTCTGTGCATACATGGCACCATCTCCTGTGAACACCCATGAGAGGTCATGCCTAATCTCTACTTCTACAGAGATCCTGAAGAGATTGAAAAGGAAGAGCAGGCCATTGCTGAAAAGGCTGTGACCAAGGAGGAATTTCAGGGTGAGTGGACTGCTCCAGCTTCCGAATTTACTGCTATTCAACTCGAGGTCACAGACTGGTCTGAAGGTGCATGGGTGCCCTCTGTGCCTATCAAGCAGTTCCCTACTGAAGACTGAGTGCTCAGCCCGCCACCAAAGACTGGACTGCAGCTCCCACTGCTCAGGCCACTGCATGGATAGGAACAACCACTGAATGGTTTTAAGCTGTCCTTCCACAGACTCTTAAACAGATAATGGAAATAAGGTTGACAAAAAACAAATAAAGAGAATATTTGCTGTTAGGTTGTTGTGAGGATTAAATGAGGGTGTACCTGCCACACCACAAACCCTATATGTTTATTAAATTAATCTAGTATCACAGTCTATTGGTTTGGTGTTGTAGGCATGAAAAGATGTCCATGTGTGTACTATTGTGTGAGGAAAGGTAGGGATAAATGTGGAATGCCTTTCATGGTGTTACCAAATCATTGTTTCTAGTTTTTCTGAAGGAAGGCAGTTGGTGTGGTGGTGATAGAAAGACTTGAGCATTTGGAGGTAGATAAACACACCTTCAAATCCTAGTTTTCCCACCTGCTAGCTTTATGATTTAAAGCAAATGATATTACCTTTTTGAGACTCTAGACTTTTTAAGACTCTCAGTTTGACCCTAGCTTGATAGAGGTGGAGGTCCTGGGAAGTGTGCTCAGATGGGTCCACAGAGAGTTTGCCCTGAGAGGGAAGGAACTGGACGATGCTGCCTTTGGTGTATCACCCTGGCTGACCACCACTGGGAAGCAAGACTTCTGAATGTGACACCATGTCATGCCACTGGAATATTCCCCAATTTTGTTGCTGAATTTGTCCCAAATTGCTCAAGAATGATTGCTATAGAAACTTGAAGAATGGGCTCCTTATTGGGAGCCTGATAAAGAGCTATAAAACCTGGTGAATAGAGCAGCAAAAGGTATTGAGAGTAGAAGACAAGTGGAAAAGCAGCAGAACAGAACAGCTGCCAAATGAAGGTCTTGGACATGAACAGCTGTGAGAAGAAGTCTCGACTACACACAGGGGCGAGGGCTTTGAGGAAAGCTTGGCACCCCAGGGACATTATTTGGTGGTGGTAGTGGTGGTGGTATCCATTTTTAACAAAACAAATTGAGATCTTTTGCCTCATACTCTAGAGCAGTGATTCTTAGCCAGTAGAGATCTGCACCCAGGAGACACTTGGCAATGTCTGAAGTTGTTTTTCACTGTCATGTCTGGGGTGAGGAGTGCTGTTGTCATCCAGTGGGCATCTAGAGCTGCTAAACATCCCACAAGGCAC
The DNA here is from genome assembly GCF_020826845.1 of Diceros bicornis minor. Taxonomy (NCBI): domain Eukaryota; kingdom Metazoa; phylum Chordata; class Mammalia; order Perissodactyla; family Rhinocerotidae; genus Diceros; species Diceros bicornis. The sequence continues at coordinate 33,356,329 of NC_080748.1, read as the reverse complement.
ACAACAAAGTATCCAGCACAAAATGTCAATAGTGCCAAGGTGGAGAAACCCTACCCTAGAGGCCCTCTCTGCCCTAAAGGAAGGAGAAGCTATCCTAGTAGGTATTGTTAGATTGGTGGCAATAAAAGCATGGGAGCTGCATTGCTTCCTGTAGGAGAACAGGACACTGAAGTGTATTTTGGATGTTTCCTTCAAGACAAAGGATTTAATTGAACGCCTAGTGTGGTGCTGTGGGTGCTGCTGCACCAAAACCAGATATTAGATCATAGATTTGGAAATAACTTGGAGAACAGTTCACTGCATTGCTTCAGCATGACAGAGAGGTAAAGCCAGGATGGATTCCAGAACAATAAAATAGCTTTCCTGACAAATTGACCTTGTCTCTGCTGTTCGGTTGGTGCTTTCTGTATGGTCTCCTATTGCTCCAGGTTCTGTCTCCCCAGTTAGAGGGCAAGCTCAGAGCAGCCAAGGGCTATGGATTCTTCCTTTCCTGGGCCTTCTGCCACTGCAAACAAAGGGCAAGCCCTCAGGAAAGAAATGTTTAATAAAGGAAAATCACCACCTAGCTTAATGCAGCCCAATAGGCTGACAACCTGAAAAAAAATTAGGACAGGAAGAAGAAAACCATCCTCAGTGATGAATGTTCTAAAATTAGAGCCTGCAGTACAAGTATTGTATTTCCTTAGAATATTAATATGCCCTCGCTGGAATACATCATCGAGATTTTACTGGAAAATTAGAAAGGGCAAGGGGAGAGTTTCAGGCTGGAAGGATATTTTGAATATCTTAAATGATTGAAATAAACAAATTAAAAAATGAATTTATTATGTTCAGGACTAGATTAATGACAAGGCAGTAAGTTTTAGGTCATTTTTATGGTGGCAGATGAGGAAGCCTCAGAGGATTCTTGTGTCCCAAAGAGCTGTTCATCAAAATATTTTCCAGATTCTTCAAGCTGCAAGGGAGCATAAAGAATGGTGTTTCCAATCTACTCTGTTTTAAGAGGTTGTGACCTGCTCAAGATCACTTAGTTAGTGGCAAAGCCAGGACTAAAGCAGTTTCTTGACTACTAGACTGTCACCCTGTGCTGCTTTGCCTCACATTTGTCATGGTTCTGACCTTCCACCACTGACAGGTAGGGAGATAGAAAGATGATAGGTGTTTGGTCAGGCAGACATGGGTATGCATCCCAGCTTTGCTTCTCCGTTTCTGTGGGCTTGCTTAACTTTTCTGACTCTTGGTTTTCTCATCTGGGAGTAGAGAAAATAATTACCATGAGCAGTTCATTTATCAGTGTTGTGAAAGCTTCCAGGTTGCCTAAAGCTCTTTATTGTAATGCAGTTATTACAACGAGCTTTCATAACTTAGACTAGTGTTTCTCAGATTGTCATTCAGGGAACACTTGTTCTGTAAGATGTGTTCAAATGTTTTCTTTGATTAATGTGTTTCATGGCTAAATACGTGTGAGAGACACCAGTTAAACCAAGGTAAACAGGTCTAGGAATTCTCAGACTTTAATAGGTTAATGAGTACTGTGGCTCACCAAGAGGATGTAATAAGCAACACTTTATAAATTTGTTTGACCCTAGAACCCTTTTTTAGTGGAACATCTCATAACATCTTGTGGGACACTAGTTTCCATGGAAGATAGTTTGGGAATTATGGTTGATTGATTGTATTGATGGCCCCACTCCTTGGTTCTGGGCTCAGCCATGTGACCTATTTTGGCCAATCAGTTGTTAGCAAGTGTGATACAGCAGAGGCATAGAATGTCGTCGTGCACTGAGGCTTGCTCTCTTGCTACTCTTCATAATCATGATCTTAATCATACTCTTCTCTTGCTCCTTCATCATAATCATGAGTATATGTTAGGGCTAGTCTGCTGAAAGCATGAGAGAGACTTGTGGAGGAGAGTGGATTTGTCACAGCTGAGGTCATTTGAGATGTGCTTGCCCCAACCCAACCACCACCAGAAACATGATCCCAGCTTGCAGCCAGCTGACCTAGAAAAACATGCAAGTGAGCCCAACCAAGGTCAAGAGAAATTCCCAACTTAAATCACAAACCTGCATACCTGTGAGCTAAATAGATGATTGTTGTTTTAAGCCATTCAGTTTGGGGTGGTCCATTATGCAGCATTATGTGGAGCAATGGAAACTGACACAGAGGTAGAATGTCCGCACTGTGGTCTCAACTATTCATTTTATTCCCACATGCAAAATACACTCACCCTCTCCTCCCAAGGTTCCTCAAGATCCTATCTAATCAGATCATCAGGCTCAAGGTCTAGGATCTCAAGATGTGTAACAGGTCTGAATGTGGCTCCTGGAATGCAGTTTCTTTCTTTCTTTTTTTTTTTTTGTGAGGAAGATCAGCCCTGAGCTAACATCCGTGCCAATCCTCCTCTTCTTGCTGAGGAATACTGGCCCTGGGCTAACATCTGTGCCCATCTTCCTTCACTTTATATGGGACACCGCCACAGTATGGCCTGACAAGCGGTACATCGGTGAGCGCCAAGGATCCGAACCTGGGCCGCCAGCAGCAGAGCGCGTGCACTTAACCGCTACACCACAGAGCCGGCCCCGAATGCAGTTTCTTTAAGTTGAAGACCTATGAAGACAAGGTATTTACCCCCAAACCTAACACTTGGGGGTAAGAAGGACAGGATAATCATAGTAGACAGTCCCATTTAGGAAGAGGAAAAATGGAAAACACAGAAGAGACACGGGTTGATAGCAGTTCTGAAGTCTAGCCTATCAAATGCTACCAGGACCTCCAATTCAGAGGAGGGGAATATTCCTTGATTAGGCCTCAGTTATCCCTGAGAGTGACTCTCCAGTCCATTGTTTTCTATGCTGTGTGCTCTACCATCTGGGATGTCTTCACTTTTCCACCCTCCTTGGCCACCTCTGTGTCTTTTGAGCAATTTTCTCCAGCCTACTTCCTGTTTGTGAAAATGGGGACCCCAGAGGTTTTCTTACATTTTCAACAGTCTCAAATTTTTTTTTTTCCAGTATAAATTGGTGAAACTTTTGTCAGTACACTACCCTCAAAATTTTTATGGGTTTCTTATAAATCTGATGGCCCAAAAGCAATACCTACAATTCTTTTAGAGCTAGATCTCTCTGTAGACTTAATTGCTGTTATTTGGTCGCCAGGTTGCTGTGGGGCAATGCTCTTAAGATTGTTAGCAGTCCTTTTGTTTAGCTTAGAGGGTCTGCTAGGTTCTGCTTTATTTCTTTCAGAGGTCATAATAAGAAGTCTTAAAGATAAATATTTGATTGGATCCTTGCCCCAGCCTGTATTTTACTTTGAGAATCTTTTGCTAGCTGGAGAGTCTAGAGATGAGAAACAATTTTCTTTTCCAACCAAGAAGTCCTGGTCCTTCTGTAGTCTCTCTAAATTTGCTTACACACTGGTCAGTTATTCCTCTAACCCTTCTCTTTCTTACAGAACCTTATCAGTATGCAGGTAGTAAGAGCCAGTGATACTCGCAACATTCTGCCTGGAAATGTTATTGCTCAAATCCCAAACTTCATTAGGTACATTTTCTATCTTCTGAATTACCATGTTGGCAGTTTTACCAATTTTTTTTTCTGCTACATAACCCATGTTGCTATTTTCCCATCCTTCTATAGCAGTTTTTTCATCAATTTTACAGACTCTGCCTACTGCTTGATCTCAAAGCCACTGCCACATTTTTTAGTTTTTGGTTATAACAGCACCCTAATTCTAAATCACAATTTCTGTGTCGGTTATCTGTTGCCACGAATAATGCTGCATAACAAGTCACCCCAAAATTCAGTGCCTTAAAACAAACCACTTAAAAGTTTGCAGATCAACAATTGGGGCTGAATTGTACTTCTTTCTCTGACATGTTCTCTTAAGAGATCAACTAGCTGTCAGCTGATCTAGGATGGCCTTGGCTCAGGCCACTTGCCTCAACTACATATATTGTTCATCCTCCCATAGGCTAGTCCAGTGTGTTCTCATAGCCATGTCAGTGTGCAGGAGTCCACAAACCCAGTCATGCAAGAGAGCAAGCAGAAACTTTCTTGTGCTTGTCAAACTTCTGCTAACATCTCATTGGCCAAAACAGGGCAAATGACCAAGTCCAGAGTTGGAGTGGGAGGAGATGACAAAGTTACATGGAAAGAAGTGTGGATATAGATTGCCATTAAATGGGGCTATTAATAACCTCCATCTGTAATAGGAATTGTTTCTGTGGAAATATAAAATTTCCTGAGTTAGAACCTTGTTCCATTCCCCCCCTGGAACAGTGCTCACTGATGTCCTCATGGGTTGGTTATCTCAGTTTCTTTGCCTTTTCTGGTTCTTTCATAAATTTGTTTGGAATATTTGCAAATCCACCTACATTTCTTGCCAGTATTCATCTTTTCAAAGAAAGTTCCATATGTTTATTACCTACAAGGTTGAGTGGCACCTTCTCTTATTTGTCCTGGGTCTTATTTGTCCTAGGGAAGAGTGAATAGCTGATAGAAATAGAGGGAGGAGAAGGAAGAACCTGAGGGAGCAAAAATGATTGCCGAAAGCAGAATTTGTGTGTCAATGAAGTTGTGAATGTGTATAGATGTGGCTACACATGTGCACATTTGCATTGTGTGTTATATGTGCATGCATGTGTGTACATTAATTTTTATTAGTGTGTATGTGTGTGAATATATACATATCTGGTCACATGTGTATTAATGCATATGTATATATGCACAGTGGTGTGTGTTCCTTTCAGTTTATTAAAAAATACCGCCACACTTGACCTGATAAATCAGTGAAACAGTGAGATGAGTACTCACAGGGCAAAGCTCTATGGGAAAAGAAGGAAGTATGAAATAAGAGTCAAGAAGGTTATAAGAACAAAGCAAGAGTTGAGGGCTCCTGCACCCCATTCTATGCTTCCAGGTTTGAGAAATTCCCGATTGGAGTAATGAGCATTTCCTCGCCCTTTTTCCCATTAACCTCCTTCCTTAAACCTGGATGCTGGGGAAATATGGGGTAAAACATCCATATTGCCTTTCCATAAAGTAAAATGAAACAGAGAAGCACAAGATAGATTTTACCCCTTCAGTTTGACCAGGGAGAAGATATCTAGTCCTTCCTCTGTCTCAAGAGTGAGATGTTAATCTATTTCCTCTGAAGTATTTTATATTTGAGAAAACATATCAGGTTTGTCTTTGCCAAGTCTTTCTTCCAAGAGGCCTGGTTTGAGTTAGGAACTTGACTGGTTATTCATTGATTTCATGAGTCCCTAAAACCTTCCACTGAGGCCACAGGAATCTGGAGTTCTTTGGAAGTCCTAGCTCTAGTTCCACACAGTCCACCAGGCTCTTGGGACTGGTGGGAGATTTCCTGTTGTATTGCATTAAAGCCTTTGTTATTCCAGGGAGGAATCAGGAAGCTGATTCTACTTCCTATGTTGGTGGAGACCTCTGACGGGAAATGCTTTTCAATTGGCAGAGGACTGTGAGGCCATGAGATTGAAAACTTTTGCTACAAGAGTTCTATAATGTTCCACAAACTAGTAAGACCTGGTTAGTCTGTTAGTTAGTTACAGAAAGACTCTATGAGATAGTTGTTACTATTATTCCCATTTCAGACCTAAGTTTCAAAGAGATTAAATCACGTGCCTATAGTCACTCACTTGGAATGATTCTGGTACGATGCTCTTGAATACTCACTATACTGCCTCTACCACCAGGTGATCTGCCCCTTCCAGGATCTAAAGGCTGGAAGCTTCATTTACCAGCCCCTCGTAGTAAGCGACAATACAAAATACTTGACTACATGTTGGCACAGTCTAGATTTCACTGTCCATCCTCTGCAACCCTCAATTTGATTGTATATCAGATCTGGCACCACAGAGCCTTTTCTTTGGCATGTATTGAACCAAGGTTACCTTTATATGCTCAAGGAACAGATAAGGTGCAAAATCCTACAGAGTTGCTGCCCAGCATTAGGAAGTGACAATTATCCTCACTAAGAATGCGTAGCACTTCCTATTTGAAACTTGATTTACTGTGATTGTAAGTCATAAAAATGATGCATGATATGTTGATTGATGTAACAATCAATGTCTGTTTAATAAACGACCCACAATGGTTTTCGTACATTATCTCCACCTGAAGACAGTGTTTGACTTCCTAGCTCATACTTAACAATCTATCTCAAAAAATACTAGAGAAACAAATCTTCACTTATGCATAAACATATTCAAAGGCAAAAGATTTATTGATGAGAGCCTCAGATTGACCAATTGTTAGCTTTTTCTTCTGAAAAGAAGAATGTTTTCCAAAAAGAGATTGCTACCAGATGTAGTGGATTACATGGCACTTGCTCAGATATGAAAAACAGATGAAATGGAATATTTGGTTTCTGATTCAGTCTTATTCTTATCTACACATAGCTCTTCTTAAGTGAACTTGACAGTGTTGTGGGCTGATATTAAGATAGACTACTTTAGTAAACAAGAAAAAGGGTTTCACTCCCCACAATAGCAAATGAGGTTTATAATAGAAATTTCTTTGTGCAGGGGAAGATATTACAATTTCCAACACAATAAATATTATATTTGCTAGACAAAAAAAGTGCATTTCATTACATGCAATGCACTTTCTATTGTACATTAACCACTTTTTTGCTTTGTATAGAAAAGTACCATTTTCCATTGTAAAATGTCTGCAATTTATTTTGATGAGTCTGTTTTTCCCATGAAATAATAACATTCCATTACATAGCTCTGTACCAATAACTGTACATTATTATATAAGATGTGAAATGTGCAGTACAAACGTCTGAAGTTTATTGTTTGGGTATTTGTACAGGTCTGAGAGTGGGCAAACAGAGTTAAAATTTTGGACCAGAACAGCTAATTTTATTAACACAACCAATCTGTAATTACTAGATTTACTGGAGTCCTTGACTTTGACATTCTCAGCAACTATAATAGATGTGTATGTTCTCTAAAATAATAACTATTGCATGCTCCATCTACAACTATAATTTCTCCTGACAATGTCTCTGCTGGGTTAAAAAAAACATAATTAATACTTTATTTAATCTTTGCATACTGCATACCTAGTTGACCATCATTCAACATGGCAGTTGCCCAGAGCCATATAGTTTCTTCACAGTTGAATGTATTTGACCCTGATTACTGTTTATTGGAAATATACCAAATAAGTAAAAAGGGAGCTGCAACAAAGAATTCTGGCTGTACGTCTTCTCCGTGCTGAGGGTCACCAAGACAGTGACTGCCCATTTGCCTGTAAGCGTTGCGAAGGTCTTTGCAGGTTAGAGAATTACAATTATTTTGCTTATGTCAGTCTTACACTTGAACATATTTAATGGGCTATTTGTGGGGATGATGCTTGTCTTATACTTATTTTATTCTATTTAGAAGCAAACATTGACTCTTGATGCCTAAGGACAGGGATAGGCTGACAGGGAAAGGGCTTGCCTGCTTTGCTTGGTTGGGATGATGGATCTATAGTATATTTTTGAAGAAACCAGTGCCTTTGGTCCGCCTGGCTCCGAGTTAGGTGCTTCATGCATGCTATCTTATTTAATCATCACAGCAGCCCTATGAAGTAGGTGTTAATATTACTCTGTCATGAATCTGCAAGGAGCACCTCACTGTGGTTAAGTAACATGCTTATCACAAGGCCAGTGAATGTGGGGGGTGGGACTCAACTCGGACACTGCCTGAATACTCTCCTACACAGTATGGGAAATTTCCAAATGTTTGAAGCCCAGAAATGGAAACAAAAAGTACGCTTGAAAACAGAAGAGGAAATCTGGAGGTGGTGGAACTAGAGACACAATATTTCTAGTGACCTATGGGGCCAGCCCAGTAGCACAGTGGTTTAGTGCGCGTGCTCCACTGTGGCGGCCCGGGGTTCACAGGTTCGGATCCTGGGCGTGCACTGACGCACCGCTTGTCAGGCCATGCTGTGGCGGCGTCCCATATAAAGTAGAGGAAGATGGGCACGGATGTTAGCCCAGGGCCAATCCTCCTCAGGGGGAAAAAAAAAAAGAAAAGAAGAGGATTGGCATTGGATGTTAGCTCAGGGCTGATCTTCCTCACACGCAAAAAATATATTTCTAGTGATCTAATACATGAACACATTCACTGTAACTTGTTTAACTATGTTTGGTGTGCTACACATAAAAGTATAGTTTATTCAGATACGAATGACAGACTGATTGAATATACGTGTGAACCTTTTACCATTTTGATATAAAGTGAGCCAACCTATAAGATTTTAGGAATCTAACATCTCTTTATTTTCTCAGTTTATGAGAAGAAACTATGAGTATTATGATAAAATAGTTCTTATGTTTTCAGGATAAAACATCTTTTATTGAGTTCAACAAATAAACACAGCAGCCATTTTTAGAAAAGGGATAAAAAAAAAACCACCTCAAAGTAAAACATCCCCAACTGTTACATTTGTTGCATGGATATTTGTTTAAACAGTCTCGTTTTCTACACAATTACTACTGACTTTTTCTACTTTTATCATTTCATTTTTATCACCCTCAATGAAAATGAGAGGTTTACCCAGCTGGAAACAAGCTTCTCTATACTTTCAAATGTTGTTTTTGATCTGATATATTTTTTGTGTCTGAGGAAGATTAGCCCTGAGCTAATATCTGTTGCCAATCCTCCTCTTTTTGCTGAGGAAGACTGGCCCTGGGCTAACATCTGTGCCCATCTTCCTCTACTTTATGTGGGACACCTGCCACAGCTTGGCTTGATAAGCGGTGCATAGGTCTGCACCTGGGATCTGAACCTGTGAACCCCAGGCTGCCAGAAGCGGAGCGTGCAAACTTAACCACTATGCCACTGGGCCAGCCCCTTGATCTCATATTGAATAAAAGTGTTTAAGTGTTTTCAAACATAGACAACTGACTATTCCTTGCTGCAATAGGTAAAGGATACCTAAGCCAGCAAGAAGAGTTCTCATAGAATGGAATATTATTCAGCCTCAGGAAGGAATGAAGTTCTGATACATGCTACAAGAGGGATGAACCATGAAGACATTATGCTAAGTGAAATAAGCCTAAAGACAAATGCTCTATGATTCTAAATATATGAGAGACCCAGAATAGGCAAATTCAAAGAGACACAAAGTAGGATAGAGGTCGGAAGGAGGGAGGATAGGGAGTTATTGTTTGATGGGTAGATTCAAGTTTTTGTTGGGGATGATGATGAAAAAGTTATATAGTGGTGATTGGTTACATAATATTGTGAATGTATTTAATGCAACTGAATTGTATAATTATGAATGGTTAAAATGATAAATATTATGTATATTTTACCACAATAAAAAAAATTTAAAAAAAGAAGGTAAGAATTCTGCCAAGATCTTACAACTGAGAGGCAGAAAGTTCTAGCATCTATTACTGGACGTAATATCTCAACGTGCTCTGATTCAGCAAATTCAGAAAGTTCCTGTGTGTGCTCTTCTTTCATTCATTTGGTTCATTCAGTCGATAAATATTTATTTAAAAGTCATGGGATGTCATGTCAGACTGAGGGACCAGAGCCCTAAGGGAGGGCTCTGGCCTGAAGGACTGGGAGACACAGCCACATTCACAAATGATTAAGATACAGGATAAAGGCTGCAGTAGAAATATAATGACTAGTAGTGGGAACGCAGGGGAGGAGGTTCCTGAGGGAATCAGGGCCTCATAGAAGAGTTGATAATTGATCTGCGTTTGAACTCTGAGAAGGAATTGGGTTGCTTTTAGTATTTCAATAATATGCAGTACATTATTGCTCACATTTTCCTGCCTTGGAATCTTGGATCTAAGATGTTTGCAGCCTTTTCAAATATTTTGTAATTTTTTCCCCTTGTGTATAAGTTAACTGGTCCCTGGACGCAGAAAAACATCTTGGTTCATTCTTTGTCCTGCTTTCTAAATATTTATAAACAAAACTATTTTGAGAAATAATTTAAAGTAAATGAGATGAGCCCAGATCCCTCAAAGAGCTTGTAATCTAATAGGGAGATGAGACAAAGACAGCTGGGCAGTAAGTGCCTTAAGAAATAGTTAATGTGGGATGGCTGTGCAGAGGCAGGAGGAATGACTTTTTCTGGGAGATGAGGAAAAGCTTCATGGATAAGGAGGTCTTTGCGTTTTCCTCTTAAGGCTGTGTAGAATTGTGATAACTAGATGTGAGTGAGGTCATTTCATTTAGGTAGAAAAGATATGAGCAAAAGCAGAAAAGCAAAAAATATTAGTCCTTTTCATGGAGGCAGTGTAAAAGCAAGCCAGAAAAGCCAGGTGGGGCCTGGTTATGAGAATCTCCAAACTTTCAGTGTTCTGCTTATTCTCAGAATCCAAGAACCATGATTCATTACTGGGTAGATTTAGGGGAGAAAGGCTCAAGAGTCTTCATGCCTGCACCCACGTACAAGGGATGGTGGAGAGTAAGGAGGGTAAAAGCAATAACCCAAAGGCACTGGGTGGGCACTGGGCACATGGGAGTGGTGGGAATAGATTGAACTAGAAGCATGACATAGTGAAAAGAACATGTTTTGGAGTCAGTTGGCCCTGGGTTCAAATTCTGTATTCAGAATTTACTAACTGTGCAAACTTGGCCAAATTACTTAGAACTTCTGAGCCTCATTCTCTTTGTGTGACAAATGAGGACAATAATAGTATCTTTGTGTAGGGTTATCCTGAGGATTAAAGAGGATGGGGTGACAGACATATGTGGACTCCAGATGGCCCTCAAAGGTACCAATGTTAATTCTTTCCCTAGGTGTTCTCTAAAGTCCCATCTGAACCTGAATTCTGTGAAATAATTTAGAAGTTTTTTCCTGCAAGAATAAGTTATTCACATAATTGAAGATAAAATATATATTTCTAAACAAGTACTATAATTAATTTCAAGTATACATAAAAATATCACAGGCAAAATAGATTCTCAGAGTGCAGAAACTTATCTCTGCGTATTACTCAAATATTCAAATATTTTTGGAAGCTGCATTAACCATTTCAGTCCTCTGAATTGCCATTTAGGGCTCAGAACCATGTGTTTAGAAGATGGTGTCGTCTTGTCAGATCTAATATATGGTTCCTCCGATTCCTTTTCCTAATCAGAGCCTTGAGTTAGGGTTTTACCCTGTGCAGTGTATCTTTCTGCTAACTTGACATGCCTGAAATTATGAATGCACATTTGAAAACGTCTACCATGCTTTCAATTTGAAATGGTCTAGATTGTGATACCTTCCCTTGTGTGCCTATTAGACTTTATGTCTTTATAATTGTCACTTTACAGAATTCTTTTTTCTAAATTCTTTTCAGGTGAACCTCTTTTCTATTTTACAATAACATCTTTTACAATACATTGTAAATGAGGTCATCTCCTTTCTGACTGTTGCATCCTTACTTGTGTCTCCTGACCTAGAGATAAATGTGTCAGGATGATGGTGGTAGTGGGCATAGACAGATGGTAACGGAAAGGCCTCTAGTGTTTCACCATTTAATATGATATTGACATTTAGTTTGAATCCCTAGCACCCTTGTCATATCTTTCCTGTAACCTGGCTCACATCATATAGAAACTCATGGGAAAACGTCTTTTTCCCATTGAACTCTGAGCTTATTAAGGAGAGGGTCTTTTCTTATTTATCTCCATATTCAGTGTTAGGACTGATTCTGAACATAACATTTGTGTAGATATTTATGGGAGGTATGAATAAGTACCTTAATTTATCAGGGCTCAATAAAAATATCCTGAGGACAATAATGTCCAGTAGGAAATTATGAACATCTTTTCAGAATTTCAAAGAACATTCACTGTCAGCTGTCTTCCTAAAAAATGTTTCATTGAAAATTAATATCTTGAATACTTGTCTTTTTTGTGATTCTTATGTAAGAAGGCAGGAAGAAGATACAATTTAAAGCTCTAGCCTACTTATAATTAACAGAAAGAAAGGAAGCCCAAATTCTGTCTAAATTGTTGGTCCAAGTGTTGATTTAGTTCTTTTTCTAACTTGTATGTTTTCCAGCAAACATACAAATAAATAAATCCAGAAATTAATAATATTAACTAAATGGCTACTTTGTGTCTGTCCTTGAGGACAGAAAACAAAGATAACATTTATGTTGATTTTATTTGGATACTGTATCTTGGTATTTTCAAACAATATATACTCTAATGCTGTAGATCTCTTTTTCTTAGTACTTTCCACTCTGCAATTTTTATATATTCCTATTTAAAATAATGTTTTGTTTCAATGTCACTCATGCATTTAGTCATTTAAAAATGATGGGATATGAGATGGGACTGAATAATGTGGAAAAGGTTTCTTAAGGAAGAATTAAAATATATAAAAGAATAATTTGCAAAACCAATATGGTAGAAGTCATATTTATTGAAAAAAATTAATTTCTTTGCTATAAAATTTGTAACAGGAATATTTACTGGATGTTTATTTTGATGCATAAACCTGAATATTACATACCAAATACAAGACAGTAGCACTAGTTTTTCCTTTATTTACATTTTATGAAAATTGTTACACAGTCCATGTTAAAAGAACTTACGATGGAGAATTGGTACATTAGAAAAATAATATTCTTGATAAAGCATTCTCAAGGAGTCCAATCACATTTTCTGCCTCTTCAATAAGGCAAAAGTCCCTGGAACAGCATATAACTTAATTTACAAAATACAATAACTGTTCAGACACATATTCAAGTTTTCTTTTGGTATGATTTTTTTCCTCACTGTAAAATTACTTTTGTTTTTTTTACTAAAACAGCAAGACTTGCAGGAAAATGTCATTGAATGATTTCAGCTATACATTACATATACAATTCTGTAGCCTAGCAACAACCATTGCTACACCATCATTAATTTTAAATATTTTGCTTGGTGAGCTGTTCTCAAATGTAGCATATTTTAAGATTTTGCCATCATTATGACTATGGAATCATTGTTTGGTTTTCATAGGAAACAGATCTGTCACAGTATGAAGCTTTGTTTGTTTTAAGGAACTGGTACACAATTACATTTCCACTCACAAGAGAACGCCACGGATGTAACTAAAGTCAGGCTCTGTTGGCTCTGCAGAGGTCCTGCACTGGACCAACCCCACACCTCCTGCGCTCACGCTGCACAGCCCTGGCAGGGTTCAGGCGGTTTCTTTTCCAGAGATCTCTTTGCTCTTCACAGTTAGGTAGTTTTAATTCCTTCAAAGGCACACAACTTCCACCTTTTCTCCAGCGTTGCTCCCACGCCTGTGAATTCCTGTTTAAACATGCGTGGCAGCCTCATCAAAAGCATTTCGATTTCGTTTGCAGATATCTGTTAGAAAGGAAGAAAAGTCACTTTTGGGAAAGGAACTCATCTTAAAGGAGGCAAGGGTTGGGTAGGGATGTGCTTTCCAGTGAGACAAACAACATGTAGTTTTCTACTTGGCTGTCAAGTAGTGTCCTTATAAAAGGAGCACAAGTAAAGTGCTGAACGTGATTATCCTCCTCCCGAGCAGCTGGCGGGGTGCGGCATGAAACAATGGGCGGAGAGTTCCAGGTTCACCCTTCATGTGGATGCCTACCTTACTGTCACGCCATGCCGGAACAGCCCTTCCTTAATATAAAAGGAGATGGGAATGGGATTTAAGTGGGCTCAGAGCAAATTCATTATCACTCCTGGAAGGCGCCTGCTGCCTTCATCCTCTTCTACAAAGGGCAGCATTTTTATCTAACTCAGTGAGGGCCAGAGGGCATGTGGGTGGATTTCTTGCCACCCTAACTTCTTTCTCTTCCTTTAACTTTCACAGGGACCAGAGGATCATAAAGGTTTAGCAAGAGAAACAAAACCCAAAACCTATAGCAATAGAAGTCTCAACGTCCAGTTGTAAAATCCAGGTAGATTTTTTAATGCAACTTTTTTCTTCTCCCGATTTTTCTTTATTGCATAAATTTTTATACCAATGATTCATTTTATCATAAATAAAGAACAAATCAACCACAATCCTTCTGCTCTAACACAGCCATTGCTCCTGTTTTCCTGTGTTTGCATCCTAATCCATGTGTGTTCATGGGGATCTCACACAGCAAAGCGACTAAGACTGTGGAATTGGGATCTGGCATTTCTGTTTGAATCTTGTATCTACTATTGTTATGAGCTAAATGACTCCTACTAAGATAATTAGTCTCTCTATGCCTCAGCAAGTGGGAATAACAACATTTAATAAGGATGTGGGAAGACTATTGGCTTAGCACAGATTTGGGCACATAGAAATGTTCAATGACTCAGACTTATTACTATTTTTCATGGTACAATCACTGTATAGATATATTTTACACTATATACTTTCCATTTAACAATATTAAGACTCATTTTAAAGAGAGACCAAACAGACCAGGAAGTCAAACCACTGTTCATTCAATATACACATGGAAAAAATTTCACATGATAAATTCAATATTCCTGGGCATACAATACAAAACTTTAAATAGAGGCAGCCCTGAAAGTTGAAATCAATTGTATTCTAAAATTTCTGTGTGAATTATTTTGAAATCTGAATGCCTTTTCCCATAAAACCATGTTAAACGGATTATTAGACTCCAGGTCAACCCACAAAAGCCTATTAAACATATTATTAAAAGGTTCATAGTGATTTTGAAAAGTACATTTTCTTTCAATGAGCACTGTGCAAAGCACCTTCACCAGCATCCTCTTTTCATTCCTACAACAGTCTGATGAGATGTGTGGAGCAAATCTTATGATTTATCTCCATCTTATAGCTGAGAAAACTGAGTGAACTCCAGAAGTGTCTTATCAAAGACAGAACTAGGGAAGGACCCACTGCATGTGGGTTGGGACCTGGGCATTGGTATGCTCCCGATGATTGTCAGCAGCTGCGGGTGAAGAACCAGGGGTGTAGCGTTCTTTTAAATATCAATCATCTGGGGTACTTGTTAAAAAAACAGATTCTCTAGCCTCTTCTCCGAAGACGCTGATTCTGCCAATCTAGGGGGTAGCCCAGATAATCTATTTTTTTTTTTTTTTGTGAGGAAGATCACCCCTGAGCTAACATCCATGCCAATCCTCTTTTTGCTGAGGAAGACTGGCTCTGAGCAACATCTATTGCCAATCTTCCTCCTTTATTTTTCCCCCAAAGTCACACTGGATAGTTGTATGTCATAGTTGCACATCCTTCTAGTTGCTGTATGTGGGACGCAGCCTCAGCATGGCCAGAGAAGCGGTGCGTCGGTGCGCGCCCGGGATCCGAACCCGGGCCACCACTAGCGGAGCGCGCGCACTTAACCACTAAGCCACGGGGCCGGCCCCAGATAATCTATTTTTAACAATCACTCCAGGTAATTCTTATGCTCAGGCATATTTGGGTTAAGAATGTTTTTTTTTTTTTTTTTTTTTTGTGAGGAGGACCAGCCCTGAGCTAACATCCAGTGCCAATCCTCCCCTTTTTTGCTGAGGAAGACTGGCCCTGGGCTAACATCCATGCCCATCTTCCTCTACTTTATATGGGACGCCGCCACAGCATGGCTTAACAAGCGGTGCGTCGGTGCGCACCCGGGATCCGAACCGGCGAACCCCGGGCCGCCGCAGCGGAACGTGCGCACTTAACCGCTTGCGCCACCGGGCTGGCCCCAAGAATGGTTTTTAATCTGGGCTTTGCCTCAGGCAAGCTATGTGACTTTGGGCGGGTCATTTAATAGCTAAAATTCTCAGTTTCTTCACGTGTATAACAGAAATAATGATGTCTCTCTCAATGTAGTTGTGAGGATTACATGTAAAATGTAACACAGTGCCTGGCACGAGTCCACTTTCTATATACACCCATATATCAACGCTGGTAGAATACAACACAGTAATATCAAGCCTTTTGTGGCAGGTGGGTCAAGCTCTGTGCTCATAAACCAAAGGAAACAAGTACGGGGAGGTATGTGGTCAAACCCAGTTTTTAGTTGGTCCAGAAGGCAGTTTTCCTTAAGCTTTATGAGGCCAAGTTATCCTCTTAACAAGCTCCCTTCTTTCTTTTGGATGAAGACAGCACAGGTAATCCACGTTAGGCTCCAATCCACAGTCAAATTCAACTGACACCCCTGGGATGAGCAGTCCTTTCCCAGATCAAGCAGAGGCCGTAGAGGAGGTGACAGATTGAGCTAGCAGCCAGCCCACCACAAGCTTGTTTCTAGCATAACTATCACCTCCCTTGGAAAGGTAGGGAAGAAGCCTTGTGCTTTCATTAGGAAGGAGAGAGAAAGCTGAATTCTTGAGGGTCAAATAAAGATCTGATCTAAAGATAATGCCTATGTAGGAGGGCAGCTGGGGTCAGCTCAGGCAATCCCAAGCCAGCAGCCCCACAGCTGGTCGTAAAAAGTGTAACAACTCACAATCCCCAAGAACCTTTTCGTTGCCAGACTCTTCTGAAAACACTTGCTTTAATTCTCACCAGACTCTCATAAGAGAGGGAATAATTTACAAATGAGGGAACTGAGGTCCAGAGAGATTAGGTACCTCGTGCAGGGTAACCCAGGCAGAAAGTGTGGAGCTGGGGTGCAGATCCAGGCTCCCTGGCCTTGTTCTTACCACTGGTGCCAACCACCACAGGGGGTGGGGGATTCTGGAGTGAGACCCAGAAATAATCCTCGTGGTCACTGCTTCTCTGCTCATGGGTGGGGACCAGGGGGGAGGGGTCCGTGTACAGAAGAGCAGGCTCCCCTGTGATGAATGCTACTTTAGGGTGATATCACACCAACAGCATAAAACTGAAAATTCCCAACTTGACCAGCTTGTACACATTCATATGCTAATGCTTGAGCACCCTATATGAACCATTCACCAAAACAGCAAGCCAATCATGGGGAATCTTGTTTTCCATGGTGTGTTTTGATCTGAACCTAGACTTCAACCTCAAAGGAAGCCGAAGGTGGCATGCAGCAGGAGAGACATAGCTACCACTTCCTGAGTCATCACTGTGGGCCAGGCACAGAGTAAGTGCTTTACATGCATTGAATCAGAAAGCTCATTAAACAAGCAAACAAACCCCTCACCTGCAGGAAGAAAGAAATGTAGAGGCAAAAGATCTGGATTCTAGTCATGGCATGATCATTAACCAGTTTCACTGCCTTGTCTAAATCACTTAATCTCTTTGGTTGTGTTCTCATTTGCAGGACAAAGGAACTGGGAAAAAACTCACTGAATGCTCTGAGTACCTGGATTTGAGTGCGGGCCCCACCCTATGTTAGCACTGGTCTTTGGGCAAGCCATTTAAAATTCATCTGTCTGTTACCACAGGCTCACTGGAGGACCAATTTGAACTGACTCCATCTTATCAACAGAGTAATTAAGAGTTGTGTTATCAGGAACTGAGAGTAACCCCTTGTCCAGTTCAGGCTGGTTGTGACCACCAGTCCATCAACTGGGCCTGCGCAAATGCCAGATAGGTGACCCTTTTGATGTCGGGGCTGAAAACTCCACCCTCGGATCATGGTAATGCCCCCATTTTGTGAACATGCATCATATGAAGAGGCATGAAGCTTGACTAGATTTGCACAGATTATCAATTACCTCACTTCTCCTTACCTCCAATCATCTATCTCCACCATTCAGACTGCCCTGCCCTTCATCCCATAAATTTTGCCCCAAGCCCTGGATGGAGGGAGACAGATTTGAGAGCCTTGCCTCCTGTCTCCTTGCTGGTTGACCTCGCAATAAAGCCTCTTCTTTCCTCAAAAGCTGATGTCATAATAATTGGGGTTTTTTAATGCACGTTGGGCAGAGAACCCCCATTTTGTGTGGTAACATGTCCACTAGGTTTTTGCAAAGATCTCAAACTGAGAGAGTGTGATAGGTCTTTTGTGCACTTGAAAACACAAAACAAATGGCAACCAACACTTACTAGCACTTACTGTGTGCCAGACACTGTTCTGAATATTTTTCATATATTAAGTCATTTAATACACACAACAACCCATAAAACCCAACTTCAACCCAGAGGATGAAGGCAAAATTACAAGATCTGACAAATTATTTATGAGGAGGAGAAGAAAACAGAATTAAAGTAAAGGAAGATATTTGTAAAGTAAAAATTCTTGGGCCATAGGGTGAAAAAGAAGGACAAATTGAATTTTCTCTTGAATTTGTCTTGAAAATCCCAAAGTGTAATATGTCATACAGGTTATTTTGTCGGGTTGGGAAAAGGTTTAAAAACCATCCAAGTAACCTGAAAGCAGTTTCTCCCTGATCTTTCTCCTGGCATGAGATATAAACACCTTTAGGGAAATGCTCTAGAATTTAGCTGAGAGCCTTTATCTTCCTACCAGTAATTTCTCAGTCTTGAGAACTGAACAACTCATGGCGTCATCACGTAAAACAAAGCACCCAGACCTCGCTGACGGAGCTCAGAGTGAGATTTACTCATTTCCTCATCAGTTGTGCAGGATTCCCTTCCCCAAACCCCTTCCGAGGTCAGGGATTCTCTCTAAGCTTCTGTTTGTCACAGATGGAACACCGGGGGCCAGGGCATGGCTGCTGCTTGCCCAGCTGGTGCGTGGAGAGGCTAGAACTTGGTGCAGGGCTTCTGATGCCGAATCCACCCCTGCTTTCACAGCACTGCATTCCCTCTCTCACAAAAATACTATGAGGAGAATCCAATACATGCGGTTAAGAGAGTTCTGTGTGGCATTATCATATAGGTAGAGACACGTGCCGTGACAATGAAATCTCATTTTCCCATATACTATGTATTTGTTGCTCTAGAAAGTGGGCAAGATTGTCATAAATATGATGCTTTTATCACTCTTATCCTGCTGGCTTTTGTTCCAAGAAATTGGTGGTCTGTGTATTTTCAGTCTTGATGTTGTCAGTGGATCCCCCCACCCCTGTTTTGTTTAAAATTTTCTAAGTCTAACATTTATTCTTTTAGAAAGGATTGATTTGCTCTAATTAAAAAAAAAAAAAAAGGAAAGAAAAGATGAGAAGGAATAAAGGCTTGGTGTAACCAAGGGGCTTGTGTGGTGGTAACACTGCAGAGGTAATTTGTAAGTTCTGCTTGATTTATTTTCTGATGTGCTGACTCTAGTCCAAGCTCCCTGCCTCTTTGCCAGGCCTCTAAGCACATGTATAAATTGACCCAAGTAGACATAAATCAATTTTATTATGGGGATGGTTGGCTCCATGTCCCATATCAGTCAGGTGAGGGAAGCTGAGTGATGAGGGGTTCTTGTGTCAGGCACTGAAAAGACACTGGTGTAGGCTTTGTCGAGGCTGGAGAGTCAGAGAAGCCAATTGCAAAACCAGATTTCCTTCCATAGGATAAACTGACTGTTAAATTTCAGTGCACACTTAAATCTTGTTCATTCTTCATATCCCTGGGCAAAGCACGGTGTCACACACAGGCACCTTGCAATAAACATTTGCAGAGAGAAATACAGAATGTGGGTGGGGAGAGAAAGGAAGGGAGGGAGTGAAGGAGGACACAAAGGAGGAAGTATGGGAGGAATAAGGAAAGAAGATAAACAAGTGGGGAATTAGGAAAAGAGAAGGAAAGAACTGGAAGGAAGAGGAACAGGGAGGAAGGGTAGGAGGGAGGAGGAAAAGAAAAGGAAAGAAGGAAGAAGATAAATAGAAGGAAAGAATTAGAAGGAGAAAAGAAAGGATCTGGATGGAAAATGAGAGAAGGAAGGAAGAGGAGAAGGAAGATACAGCGAGAAATGTGGCAATGATCGCTAAAGTACCCCACAGGGAAGCCAAAAGAACAAGCATGGACTCAAGGATACCTCCTGTTAATCACGACTCTTATGTATTTTGCCCTTCTCCAACATCTGTTTCACTAAATATCTGCCTGCCCAGTTTAGCACTTCATTAGTTCATGTCTGATTCTCAAGTTAGTTCATAGATATTATACCATTTCCTCAACTAGACTACAAGCTTTTTGAGAGCAAGGTTCTTTTTCAGATTTCTTTTGTGCCCTAACCATTCCCCCCTCTCCTAGTCCCCAGGACAGTGCTGGGTACGTGAAAAGCAGTGAATTATCTGAGCATCCACTGGGTCCCTGGTAACCTTGTCAATTTCTCTTGCTGTGGGTGAGCAACTCCTTTTTATTCTTTATGTAGCCAAATGGAGGTACTGTTACCTCCAATACTTCACGTCACATGCTTTCCAGAGGTGCTGTGATATCTAAAAAATGCATTCATTATACCCTGCCTAAGCAACAGAAAACTCATTCCCTCATTAATATACTGTGACAGGTGGCTATTTAGGGGAACACCAGAATATACATAATATTAAAGATTATTCAGGTAGGCAATCTTACAAACGCCAGTGGGAACATTTTATCCACCCTTACCGCCTAGCTATAGTCTGGCAAAGAATGCTTTACAAGTAAGGCTGATTTAAATCTCCTTGGAACTGGAAAGATATTTTAATTTTGTGTTTCCAGAGGTATGATTTTAGTACAGAAATGCAAATGGTTTGCTCTTCTGGTGGGAAATGTATGTATGTTGTCCATGAGCACCCAAGCTTGTCACCGAACAGTGTTATCATGCCAAAATGGCAGGTCTTTCTAAATCCTCCAGCATCTACGGCTACATTATGCTGAGTCTGGTTTTTAGAATCAAATCTTCCATTTAGTGGGCCTTGGGAAGAGGCTGCAGGTATGTAGAGGGGGCAGCCAGACACACTTGGATAACTGGGTCTTAGTCTCCTCAAGAATTCATAAATTAGGGGAAGAGCAGAGGAGTCCATCTTCTTGACAGTAAGATAGGAAATACTCATCAGCTAATGCTCAACTCAAATGTGACTTCTTTGCTGCTTAGGATCAGCATGTGGAATTAAGGGCTCTGGGCTGGTGTGGGAGAGTGTATGTATTGATCAGAAACCATTTTCAACATAGTGTTGCTCCTTTTGAAGAGCTTACTGGCCTGCGCCCAGGACATGATTTTTGATTCAGCAAAGCTTCAGGAAACCATCTCCCCCTACTGCCCTTGCCCTATCCTCCTCTGAATGAATCTCTCTGACTTGGTCCTATGTTTCCGATACAACAGAGCTGAGTGAATGAGAGTGAGTGGTTTAGAAGAGGCCACGAAGAGAAAAATATGCAAATATCATTATCAAGAGCAGGAGTAATATTTAACTGGAAAATGGCCTATTATTGAGCTACACAATTTTAGGAAGCCATGTGCAATTTGCATGCCCGGCATAATTTAAATTAATTCCCTTCTCTCTTCCATTTCTAATTCTTCTTATCCTCATATATGGCCTTTGGGAAAATCCTAATAAACACAGCTCTATTAAGGCCAGACTGAGCCTGCTTTCCTTGCTCTCATCAGCACTGAGGTGGGCAGAATCTAAACATTATCTCACAACAACTGTGGTAATGGTGATGCTGTCCAGTCTCAAGGAACTGTGTT
Organism: Diceros bicornis minor; assembly: GCF_020826845.1. Classification (NCBI taxonomy): domain Eukaryota; kingdom Metazoa; phylum Chordata; class Mammalia; order Perissodactyla; family Rhinocerotidae; genus Diceros; species Diceros bicornis. The sequence goes on along the minus strand of NC_080748.1, from coordinate 33,334,909 downwards.
GTTCTAAGTGGAATTTTTAAAAAGCCATCCTACTAGACTCAGCAAACCCCCTGTGTGGTGGAGGCCAGGCAGAACCCACTACCTTAATGCAATGTTAACCAAAACTCCGTGGGGGGCCGAGTGACACTCAGTTCCTTCTGACTAACCAGAGGCAGGCACACGAGGCCGCTGCACTGGCGAGCCTCAGCATCAGCGGGCTGGCCCGGCTCCAGCATTCTGAGCCTTGGGCAGCTGACGCAAGGACAAGGCCCTGGTGGACGCCTAAAGGGCAAACCTCTCATTATTTTGTTTTTCTGCTTCACGCCCGGAGGATATGGAATTCCAGTATATAGCAATAATTTGCTCTCTGGATTAGCAAGTCTAAATATCTTTTCAGTCTCACTGCAATAGAAAGAATATTCAGTCCCATCCCTGGCACCCAGGAGTTTAAGTCAGAGCACTTGTTTGATATATGTTTTACCACAGGCATGAGGAAAAAATTTGACAGCTCTACTGAGCATTTCATTCAGGAGACGGAGGGCTGTCTGGGGGAGACCCTGTGTATTTCCTCTATGAGGGAAATACTTTCTTCATTATCTTCTAAAATAAAAGTACCAGTCTGAGGTGAAATGGAATTCTCCTTGACTGAATCCCTTCCAGAAAGGCCCATCATCTAATGACCAGAACCAGGTGTGATTTCTCTCCTCAGAGACTACTGAGGGAGACCACACAAATCTCACCTGAGTAAATGGATGATGGACACTCTGTCTTGAGAGTAAGAACCGAACAAGAGCTTCTACCACACCAAAATAATTCATTATTTTTAACCCCCCAGGTGATTTTATATGCACATGCATGCACACACATGTGACAACACACACACGCATTTCACAGATGTACAGATCATCGACCTGCACTGATGCAATAGAGGAGACATGAGCCCTGAAATTCTTAGATAAATAACAAGTGGATTCTTTGGCCATTTTAGCTCATAGTAAAACAACATCTGCTTCTCAACAAAGCCTTCCCACTTGGGATTACCACACAGGAAAGGAAAGACATGTCAGCAATACGAGGGAAGAATAACAGCAACAGTAGGAATAATTTCTTTCTTTTTCTTTTTTTTTTTGTGAGGAAGATCGGCCCAGAGCTAACATCTGCCAATACTCCTCTTTTTGCTAAGGAAGACTGGCCGTGGGCTAACATCCACGCCCATCTTCCGCCACTTTATCTGGGATGCCGCCACAGCATGGCTTGACAAGTGGTGCGTCAGTACACGCCGGGGATCCGAACCGGTGAACCCCGGGCCACTGCAGCGGAGCGTGCACACTTAACTGCTTGCACCACCGGGCCGGCCCCAGGAATAATTTCTTGAGGGCTTATTCTATGCCAAGCCCATTGGTGCAAGCAGTGTTTGGTTTAATCTTCCAGGCAAAGGAGTGGAATATTAAGGAAGAAGGATATTGGTAAGGGAAAAATGACAAAGTAGCCCTTCAAAGCTTTATTTCCACAAAGTAACACTGTATAGCTTGTCCTTCTCATTTCATCTGCCTTAACATGAGCATTTTCTATTACCTCCCTATCCATGTGAGGGGAGGCCATAGAGAAGACAATAACAATAACATGATTCTGAACAATAACATGAAATCTTCTAAACTCCTCATTCTCTTTCATTCTGTTTTGGTCTACCTGATCACCAGCTGTGAGGGAATGAAAGGGCATGAATCTCTATGACTGAGGAATACTTTTGTTCCAGATGATTTCTCTCAAAGGGGATGTTTAAGACCCATTAGAAAGGTTAAGCAGCTGTGGTCATGAATTGGTAAAATCATTTGAATCAAAACAAGAACATGGTGTAGTAGTTTCATCACTACTGACCACTGAAAATCTAGAATGACTTGTATATGTGCCTTCAGGTCACAGAACTGCAGGCTGTGGGCCTGGTCCTACAAGTTCATGTACTTTGCTGTGCTCTACGGAAGAGCTTCTTATTTCCATCTCCTTTCCAGCAGGACATTTAGCCAGCTACTCAGGGACAGGCCTAGCTTCTCTGTTTTGCTTCTGTGTCCATCCCCTTCCAGGCTTCCCCAGGCAGTACTGGTTAGTGATACCACTTTATTTCGACAGGGGCCCCTTGTGTTGTTCACTAGGATTCAATACATAAATTGAGCTCTTTTTATCCCTTCTCCTTGGGCACACAAACACTGCAATGGGCTAGGAGTATAGCTAATTAGCAGATGAGAAAAACTGAGCCTCAGAGAAATGAGGAGTGATGTCCTGACTCTGACTGTGACCCTTGAGGGGCACAGCTGAGAAGAAATCTGCAGTCATTTTTTCCATTTAGAGAATAATGCTGAAAAACAACCACTAACACAGTTTTCTTGAGAGTCATATCAGATCTTTATGTTATTTGAGGTGATTTTTCCTCTATTGTGTGAAGTCCTTAACACAGAATCCTGTGAGAATATGGTGTAAGGATAATGCCCCATTAGCCACCCTGACCTGATTTCTCCCTTGTTTTGGGAACTTGCAGGCCAACCTGCAATTTTAAATCCCTCATATGCTTTTCAAAGTAACTTGGCCTCTGCTGAAAGTCATTGTCATTTTAGATAACTGCTTTTCTTTCTACAAGACAAAAGCAAGTGAAAAGAAGACAACAATCTGCCAAAAACAGAGGTCCTTATGAAGGAGAAGGACCGATAAAGCTCCATACGCTATTCTCACCCTCATGCAGCTCACGCAGAGTCCACCTGCAGCCAGCAATCACCATGCTAAATTTCAGCCATGCAAGCCCACTCGAGAAAAAGAATTTACCTTGGAGTCCAGCTGCTGCATGTATGACCAAAGATACTCTATATTGGCTCCGAAAGGATGGACGTGAAGAAACGTCGATATGATGCCTGAATTAAAAAGACAAACAGTGGACGTTATTGAGAGGCAAACAAGAGTCTCAAATAGTGTCATCTAACCCTGATGACATGTTTGTCAGGCTAAGTTATGGTCTTGCCATTCCTAACAGCACTCAACGAGCTTTCAATAACAGCACGTTTTGAAGACAGTAATAGTAAACAGAATACTCTATCTCCTGGAATGATAGAGTTAGAAAAGCTAGACTCTGAGATAATATGTAGATGAATAAAGGTATTTCTAAACAAAGACTCCTGGAAGCATTTCAACTGCTAATTTTGTGCTTGATTTACCAATATAAAATTGTAGTTATTGGAAGGATAAAATTCTCTCTTTTCTGTTTCTCAGTGGACTTGGCAGTATGAAAACGGCTCATACAGCTGTGTCAGAAATCACACAGTCTCACATTTCCCTGATAATTATAGCTGCTAGTTATGAAAAGTGTTTAATCCATATTTCTCCTAACTGCCACTGAAGGAAGCACAAATCCTCCCTGGAACGTTTGCTTTTTCCCCTGGTTGTTGTTGTTGTTTAAAGGGAGCCAGCTTGTTCTCCCTTTTTCGCTGCTGTAATGTACAAGATCATTTTAAAAGGTCCAGGAATGGATGGTTTGGCTGGAGTCTGATTATAAATCAGAAGGCTTTTCCATCGTGAAAATCAGCTGTCAACATGGTAGTGACAAATGAAAAGCTGGATGTTGGTGTAAGGGCTGAAGGAAAGGCATTACCTCCCTACCCTCCCTGCTCCTAATCCAGGATCAAAATAGTGAAAATGAGGACGCTGACTCCATTGACTGAATGCTGCTATTTGTTAAGACACTGTGTTCAGACCGACATTTTTTGGTTCTCTTTTAAACAGGTTTCAAGATGAATTAAATCTGAGGATGAGCCCTCATGTGCTGTTTATTGTGAAGCTTTGGTGCTTGAGAGACAAAGGTCAAAGGGGAGACCCACACTTATATGAAATGCAGTCAGGGTGAGCACTAGACGAGCACATCATTCTTGCACGAGGTCACCCTGTGAACTGCAGGGACCTTGCATTGATCTGGCATAGGCTCTCACGGCCCCCTGATCTCCTGTGGGATGGGTGGGATCAGTTTTTGAAGGAAAGTTCCCAGTTCATCCTTAGGCTGAGGACAGAGAACAGAAGAATCTAGATAAGCACTCTCAAAGACCTGTCTTCAGAACTCTGCTTTTATGAGGTTTTTATTGGTTTAGAGTGAAATGAGGAAGACAGAAACAATTTATTACCCTTCTCCATAAAGCTAAAACCTCAGTTTTCAGAGATTGACCTGTTTTCCTGAGGTATAAAGAACTGCCATTTTATTCTGAGATTATGTTCTTCCTTTTTTGCTAAAATGTCCTTCTTTCACAAAATAATGGTGATGAGAGAAGGTAATTGTAATATCTTTCAGTGGCAAATAGACATTTGTAATATACTTAAGTGGAATTGTTTTGTCCCCCTCCTATACCACTTTATTTGTTAATATACTTTTTAATTTTATAGACCTGGCAACTACTACCCTGTGTCTGAAATTCTCAGATCTGGAGAGGTGGCATTGTAAGCAATTCTGTTACTAATAAGAGTTAAAATAGAGAAGTTCTTGAATTATTTACTTAAAAAATAAATTAGAACAGAAGTGTTTAAAAAATAACACTTTCATTTGCATTTCTTAAGTGGGAGAGAGGGGCAGAATTCTTGTGGATAATGGCTTCTCTTTCAGGATGGTGAGTGGGGCTTTCCCTGCTGTCCCAGGCTGGGGACAAGTGGTACTATGTCCACTGGTTTCCTCAGAGAGCCTCCAACAAATGGTAGGCAGCCCCCCCCCCCCCCCCCCCCCCCCGCCCAGCCGCCCATAAGGAAGAGGGCAAAAGAAGGAGAAGGAGTAGTCAACCCTGGCTTTGTGAGAAGGTGAGGGTGCTCCTAGGGAGAAGCTTTTTCTTTTCCCACACAGAGTTCCCCTAGGGAGGGGAGGGGGCACTCCCAGAGAGTGGCTCACAGAGACTGGAGGAGGGCTGCAAGAGGCCGAAGCAGCATTCCTTGCCTTGGTTGGACACCTGCTTAGGAGGCAGACTGATCTGGCTTTGCACTGGCCTGAGCACAGGGGGTATGGCAGGGCTGAGATGGGGAGCTGTGTGGCACTACAGCCTTTAGGGTGACATTGATGAGTGAGTTTCCCATGGGGCAAGGGGGCATCTAAGAAAGTAGAGGGGCTTGAGCAGTCTTATGAGTAAACTACCCCAATGGCCCCAGCAAATAGAGAAAAACAACATTTTTCATATTAATATCCCCACTGGACAGAGACTTATCAACATCTCCTGGAACCCACAGCTTCTCCTATAAATGCCCATGGGAGGGTGATGTGAAGTTAAATGTCTTCAATAGAATGAAAAGAATGAGTCAGAAAAGTTTGGGTGTGGGGGTTGAGAAGGAGAGGTTGATAACTCTTGGCCTAGGAGATGAAGTGCCGAAAGAGGAAATTTAGGGGTACCAGAAATGGGCAGGACTGGAGTGGCTGCTTTTGTGGCCTCTGTGATGTTAGCATCTCTCTGTGTACATGTACTTGCTCTTCACTGTTTACTGTCCCTCAGCCCCAATCTTAGGTCTGCAACCCAAGGAACTCTGCCCTTAGACAGTCTTTATATGTTCTGGTTCAGTATTGGAAATGTAGTATACATTTACAGTAAATGTACGTTGAATGAATTTATCTTCTAGAACTGAGAATAGCCAGTATACTTGTGTAAAAATTCTGTTGTTCTATTATCGATAAATGGGGATAAATAAGAACCTGCAACATTGCTACCAGTACTAACCGATGACGTACTACTCTTTCAAAAATCAGGTAACTTGGAGGCATTATTCACTGGTGATTCCTGCCCTTAACTCAGCCTGTTACGGAGTCAGAAGGACAGAGTAACTTGGATGTTTTGGGCATGGAAACCTTTTCTCAAAACTATTTTGATCATAAAACTAAGCGGCAAATGCTCGTATGATTTCTCTATATATTTCTAAAATCAGATTAGAAATCCACACGCACGCATGAGTATTTTCCCTTAGGAGGGTATTCAGAACCATCCAGGGTGGTAGCTGATATTAACAAGCCATTAGCTTTCTTTATAAAAGTGGGGCCAAGGTAGGCAGTTAAATAAAGGCAGTTAAATAAAGCTTTCCCAAACTTTTCCTCTGGATGGCAACCAGGTTATTGAGTATTGCTAGACAGACAGCAGAAATGGGAAATATTAGTCATCATCCTCCCAAGTACTGCTCCCCTCCCAGTCCCCACTCCTGCCCCTGCCCATCCCAGGAGCATCAGAAGCATCAGTCATGCCACCTGAGAAAATGTAGTTTCTAGGCCCTAGTTTTGGATCAGATTCATTTGGGTGGAGCTTCCTAAATAAACAACTAAAGCCTCTTTGCAGCTCCTTTAAAGGAACTGGGATATTTCCTGAGAATGGAAAGTAGGATAGCTGCAACTCAAAATCTAGTGAAAACTGCTACAAACCCAGAAAGTGGAGACTATTTTATTGTCCTCTGGGAGGGAACTAAAGGCTTGGTAAAAGGAACACTAGGAACTGAGGGTGGAGAGCTCAGCCATTACTGAACTGGTAGATCTCCAAAGGGGTAGACTCAGCAATTGGTCTTGGCTGTTTCCATGGAGAAGCAGAGGTCTCCATAATTTCAGAATGGGTTTCCCAACAGTGGAAAATACAACTGTTAAGTAGCTAATTTGAGAAAATAAAAAAGAGTAGAGGAGCCTGTCAGTACTCTTGAGCTTTTTGCACATCTCAGGGCCTTAAAAATGACTTCAGGAAGATACACAAACTAGCTCTGTACAACCTGTGGCAAATCTCTCATTAGGAAGGTCCATTTAATCAGGCACGTAAAGGCATTTTGAGCTTTCCCATCAAAATCATCTAGTTTATTCTCATTTTTAGACCTCAGTAAGCCCAAGGGAGAAGCATTTAAATTATACAGATAGTGCTAGATTTTTACTGCTTCATTCACTTTTAAACATTTTCTTAGCAGCAATTAGGTACCAAGGTGCCAGGGACACAGCACTGCACAGAGACACGAGGTTCCTGCTCTTGGGGAACTTGTATTCTAAGTGAGCAACGCAGATGATAAACACAAAGATTAAAAAGAAAGGAACCATTTCAGACAGTGGTCAGCATAGTGAAGAAAACAAAACAGGCAATAGGATAGGATGCGGGGTAACCTCAAGCTTGGTGGAGTGACATTTTACATCAGGAGGTCGAGTGAAGGTAAATCTTCCTGAGAGTCAAATGAGAAGGAGCCAGCAACAGAGAGCCTGGGGGAAGATCACTCCAGGTACAGGCAACAGAAACTGCAAAGGGCCTGAGGTGGAAATGAGCTGGTAGGAACAAACTTGCCTAGAGAATGGTACAGCATGTGTTTAGAGGTAGGTGGGGAGCCAGATGACGTAAGGGCCTTGTATGCCAGAGTAAGGGGTTTGGATTAAATTCTATATATAGTAGGAAACCAACAGAAGGGATCTAAGTGGGGCATGATATGATCTGAATTATGTTTTAAAATTTTCATTCAAGCTGTTGTGTGGTGTACAGACAAAATAGAAACTGGGAGACCAATTAGAAGTGTTTGCACACAACCTGAAGTTGTTTTACAGGTATAAGATAGTAGAGTTCATGTTTATATGTTGATGGTATAACCCTCTACTTACATCTAAGATCACTGCCTAAGGGGCAATGCAGCTTTCATTACAGTCCTCATAGGTTACAGAGTATTGAGTTGAAAAAGAGGAGAAAATAGATCCACAGTGGATAAGTGATTTGCCCAGTGTATCAAATGCCGCCATCCACAAGTATTCAGAGTGAGCCTCCCCTGCTTAGGGCTGTCTAAAGATTATCAGGTACTGTGGTTTGTCACAGGGCCCATCAATCCCACTCCCATCTTTTTCTCTTATGGACTCCTATTTTAAAAATCTGATTGGTTACTTGATAAGAACAAAATATCAATTTATACATTAAATTTGGTCAGGACATTATTCTCTTTGAGTTGAATGAGAAATGGAATCCTACCAGAATATACTCTTCTTCCTCAGGCTGCTTGAAGTTTCATTCCAAACTCTCCATGTCAACTTGTAAATTCTGGCTGAAATTAGCTTTCCCTGCATCCACACTGGTTGGCAGCCTCCTGGGAAACTTCAGAAAACCCCAGGCCCTATCAGCTACTGGAGTAGGTGGGCACCCAGGGATCTCCAGTAACCTCAGCTCTGCAGAGGAACAGCTGTCTCTCTCTAGACACAGTCGTATCTTGCTGGAAACCAACAGAAGCCTGACCATAAGCCAGCCTGAAATATTCTTGCTTCAGGTTGCAGCCCATATGAAGGCTCCATGGACACTGAACTAGAGAGCTAGCAGGGAGGATGTTATGTGAAATCTGGGTTTCCCACTAAGTCATGAGGGGACAGCTGTCTGTGGCCAGCTGCAGAGTGATAAAGCATTTATGGGAAGTAGAGAGAGGCAAGACTGTGAGTGGGTGGGAGAAGAATGATCAAACACTTGTGGTTTAGTCTGATGCTTCTCAGTGCCTTGGGATTCTAAAAAGATTTAATTTTCCAGAATGCAGTTTGTTCCACTTATTTGGTGAGTATAATACCTGAACTTGTATGGTTAGTTTTTTTTTTTTTTTTTTACTATCTCTTTGTCTTATTTTAACTAAATCCCTGAGACTGTGTTTGGGCCTTTCAGTAAATTGTTCCTTGTATCTGAAAGGGCCTTGATGACTCCCTTATCTATCCGGAGAAACTCCGTGAATCCTTTAAGGACTCGCTTGACTGTCCTTTCTTCCAACAAGGCATCTGTAGCATATGTAGCCCCGTCTCTCTGTTTCTGATTTTAGTACGAACCACATTTCACTGTCATTAACTACTTTCTTTCTCCCTTGACTGTGAACTTCTTGAGGGAAGAGATCCTATCATCACCATCAGCTAACACCAGTCTTGACATATGGCAGGACAGTAGTTCTCGAAACATGGTCCCAGAAGTGCCTGCTTTGGTATCACCTTGGATGTTAGTTTTACAATAAACAGAATCTCTGTCGGGGGGACCAAAGAGTCTGCCTTTTAAACAGGCTGCCCAGATGATTCTTTTTTACAGTGAAGGCTGGTAATTTTTATCATAGGCTCTTGACAAATGTTTGTTGATTTATTGATATGGACATTTGTGTCTTGGAAACAAGATTTAGGTCAATGATTCATTCTTTATGGTCAGCAGCTTTCAGAGAAGAACACACTCCTCAAATCACTTTTCTCAGGTGCAGCCTAAATATAGCCTCAACTCTATTCACTGAAAATACCAAAAAATCACTACTCAACCTTCTTTAAGTGTATTTTTCTACATTCTATTCATCTGCTTCCTAATATCCACATATTAGGGGGAACATTCCAATTCAGACATAGACAGGTTGTATGCAGATGTGTGAAATGGTGACAGTGATGGAAATGGAAATGGTGGTGGTGGTGGTAGGGGGAGGGCTTGATTTAAAGAAGCATCTTGGTTACCCATAGTATGTACATCCTGATCTGCAGAGGAGTCAGGATGATATGTAAAACAGTTTGCCTGATCATTAAGAATTTGAGGATCGTTCTCAGGGGTCGGGGGAAGTTTTGAAGTACAGCTACCTTATAAACAGAGTTGTTGAGCGGTTTTGACTATATCTGGATGGGATTTACAATGATGACTAGCATTAACAGGGTGCCAGTCAGGGCTGCTGGGACTGGAAATCTGTTGTGTTGGAATTAATTAAAAGGCAAGAGGAGACAGAGTGATACAGACCCAGAGTTATACTGTCAGCATCTCCTCAGAGCTAGTTGCCTATCAATAAAAAAATTTTGATCCATTCTCCTTCATAACAATAGCCAGTGGTTTCCAGCCAAACACAGCTCCAAGCTTTGGTTTAAAAGTATTGGTCTTAAAAGACTTAAAGTATTTGGTCTTAAAAGTACTCATTCTATCCCACACAAGTTCAGTGCATGCCAAATCCAACATGTAGGCCATATGTGAAATGAACTAGGAGTTCTGGCACAGACACTAGGTAATTTCAAGCTGACCTAATGTGCGGTGACTATAGAGTTGTGAGATGTAAAATGCTACCCTGCAATGCTTCCATCAAAATGTAATTTTTTTAGGTCCAATTATATGTCAACCTGTCTTCACAAGGATTGATTGCAAAATAAATAATGCAAAAATCATAATAATAAAGTGCTTTCTAAGGGCCTGTCTTCTTTAGTTGAGTTGGAACATGGCACTCAATCCCCATTAATTGTCAAGCAGAAAGTTTGGCAGAATGGTTGAACTCCCAAGGGACTCAAGATCCAAATCTGCAAAGCTGTAAATAATGTTATCAATGAAATCCCACTAATCTTCTGTAATATATACCTAACTTATATGTTTAGTCTCCAGTTTTATAAAATGGTCATGAGAATATCTGGAAAGAATATATACTTTTGCCCAGATAAATCAGTGTCACAAATAATCACAGATAACTAGGACTACTCATTGTTTAGGAAGTTCTAGCTTCAGTTTTATGTTCTCTGTAGATAGAATCCATTTAAATAGCTTATTTCTCACCTCCCCTTCTCTTCCAGGCAATCAAGATTTGTGCCACTGTGTATTTTTAATATAACATTTGTGTGTCCCAAGAGGGTGTTGAGTTATCTGAATACATTTGCATATAGCATATACTATAGGCGTCACCCAGATGTGATGAATATTTTGCCAACAAGTATTTCTAACACAAGAGAGTTTTTCTGCTGTGCTCCTGGCCTTCTAGACTGACTTAGAGCAGGCCCACTGTATCCTCTATATAGGTGTAATTATTCCAAGGGAAGATTCCAGGGAAATTGCAAAGAGTATTCCTGACCTCTCCAGATGTATAAGAAGTCCAGGGGACTCCCAGAATCATTCTGCCTACAAGTATTCTTCAGAAAAGAGTAGCCCCAGACCAGAAACTCCTTTTCTCTCTAGCCTGGTCCAAAGCAGTTTTGGACCCATATTCTGTCATTCTGTCCCTTTCACAGTTCTTATCTAGATTCCAGAAGCTGCTGAAGAGGTCTTCAGGGTCACAACACTCAGGTTTCTATGAAGTATGAATGGCCAAACTCAACTAGCAGGGAGGCATGTTAAATAGTAGGGGGCAACTGCGTTCTCCAGCAGGATCCATTTTGCCAATCTTGGAAACTCTTCCCTACCTTGGCATTCTTTTGGATGATTATTCTGTCTTTGACTACAAAAAAGCATAAGTACCTAGGGATTCTGGGGGAGAGTTTGGGCAAGAAGTCACATCTGTAATCAACCTTTCATTAAGTAAGGTAAAATAAAATACTGAGGTAGAGAGGAAATGGAGAAATGAAGGAAAAAATTAAACTCCTAAGTTTATTTTAATCAAAAACTTAAATCTCCAGCCTCCCTTCTACTTAAACATTCTTATATATTGATTCAAAATGGGTATCACATGCTCTTTCTCTTTTGCTCAACCCTGAACTTCAAATGTTAATATAGGTAGACCAGTTAAAAAGACCAGAAGCGAGCGGGAAAGTCCTGGAAAATTTAGAGTTGGTTGTGCCTACTTTTTATTGACGATCCTGACTTATTAAATTTTTTTCTTTCTAACACACTTGAATTTACCAATTAAAAAATTTTCTTCTAATTCTGAAGACCTCAGCAGAAATGACATGTTATAAATGTAGCCCTCCTATCTACTTCCATTAACCTACAGCGTGTAAAGCATATCGTTTTTTAAATTTTGAGGTAGCTGATTGAAAAAAAAATGCGTGTATATATATATGTCTGTGTGTGTATATGTGTGTGTGTATATATATGTATGTATATTTATATATTAACTATTTAGAAGACATTGTAAATGAACTGTGTTCTCCAAGTAGAACATAAAAGGAGAAGCAATCTGTAGTGAGGGGCAGGAAATAAAATAAAGAAAATGGAGACCTAGTCCCATTTTTTAACCTTTAAGTGGTCTGCATTATTCAGACTTAAACAAAGAGAGCAAGTTTACAAAGAGAGCAAGTTTACTGCGGATCATTATGTGCATTGTTCATACCCTAAAAGCATCATGGGGAAAATAACAACTTTGTCACACTGAGCAAAAGAGAAACAGTTGTCAGAGTTTGACACATTTTCCAATAGAAAAAAAATCCAGTTGCCAACTACATATGGGTTCATTTTGGGTTCCTGGAACTGGGAGCACATCAACATGTCTTATGAAACTTGTGCACGGCATGTGATTACAGCTGTATATCATCAGAGAGAAAAAAATAATTGGTTTTCCTTGGAGTATCTCTAAGTTGATATCATATTCAATAACCCTGTAGTTGAAAAATCTATATATGATGGATGAAGTCTGGACTATCTTTTGAATTTAATTCCTCCTGTGCCAGCTTCTGCAGGAAGCCCTGGTGTACCTGTCATTTTGAGGTAAGTGCATGCAGTATTTAGAAAATGCAACCAGGTGCTACTTGTGCCAGATAACGAACTACAGAACAATTTGTCTTGCACGTACAACAGCCTCATACTTCACTCTTAACCATGCCACGGAGGAGCCAGTCTAAACTTGGAATCCCATGCTAGGGTCAGCGCCAAGGTGCAGCTTGAATTAATGCTGTGCATCACAGAGTGAACATGGTGGCTGCTCCCTGTCTGGATTTGAGGACTTTGGAGACAGCCTTAAACATACAGGCTTCTAAGGTGGGGTTCCGGGGACATCACCAACACATCCTCATCAAGAACTCTTGCGTGTGAGAATAAGTACTACTTCTGGATCTGCTCATGATGATGATCAAAAGGGAACATTTAGAGCTTTGCGTCTGGTCCAGATAAAGAAAAAGCCAATCTAGATGTATTTTCTGGGCCAACAGAATGTTTTTTAGGTGAACAGCAACGTCTTCCTTCTACTTTCCCCTTCCTTAGTGGCCAGCTTGTTTTATTTATCTTGGATAAATGAATCCAAACTTGGGCAGGGAAGTCTGGATTTGACTGCCCTGGATCAGCCTAGCAGGGGTAGTCTGGACGCCCCTATATCATAAGCATTGCAGGTCTGGTCTTGGGGCTGACCTCAGGACGTAGCCTCTCTTGAGCCTGGGGACGTGGCTTGGTTTGGAACTTTTGGACTGGACCCAACATGGCCTCCACTTCGAAGTGATGTGTCCAAATTTTGAAATTCATATTTGTAACATGTGAGATGCAATTAATCTGTCTTCTTGTACTCAGTTTTATGATGGAAAAGTAACATACGTGGTTACAGAAGAGCAAAATCCCCACTGGTTTGTATATCCCTAATTTGAAATGTATATAATACAATCTTGACGAAGTTAAACTCACCTCTGACCAGAAGGCAAAGCTGTTTAAACTATTAACAAGTTGGAGGTGAATTACTTAAATATTATTTAAGTAAATTACCTAAGAATTATTTAAGAGAACAGATGAGGAAACAGAATTTCCTTACCAATTAGCAGAGCTTCTTTCTCTGATTTTAAGCCTTGGCTTCTTTTCTCAATATTGTTCTCTCGGTCTTGGTTGACCAATGCGACTGTCAGCACATTGATTTCCTATAAAGTTAAAAAACAAAAACCATACAGGTGTTTATGTAGATTCTGTGAATTTCGATAAAAGCTATCAGGTCTTTTAAACTCTATAGAAGAGGATGTCACTTCATTTATAACTGAAGATCAACTTTTATAAGTAATTGATCTATTTGCCCAACAGTAGAAAAGTAATTCTAAAACTTAGGCTCCTAGCTACCACTCCAAGCAAATCAAGTAACTCTCTGCAAAAGTGGCACATTTGGCGCCAGTTATCTTAGGTTTTTGTCCATGTTTTGATTAAATTCTGTTGGCAAAAACTGTATTTGACTATAGCTACTTTAACATGTTTTATTTGAAATATGAAAAATTTTCTTGAAAAGCATATATAGACTGATTTATAATTCTGTGCTAGTAATTTGTGTGAGTGTGTGGGGAAACAGGGCCTATTGGGAAGGTGAGATACGATTGTTGTTAGGAGTGTTTAAGTTGAGTAAGTATATGTCCTTATACACAACTGCAAAAGGTAGATAAAGCAAAGGTTGGGAAATTCTTTTCTTTGGAAACTAAAAATGAAGAATTGTACAACAAGCCAATAACATGTGAAACAGTGAGGCTGGACTATTTTTAGTTCTCTCTATGGTCTTTTTTATTTAAAAACAGAGAAAAAGATTTAACTCATATTCTCCCAGACTTGATATTAGCACTCAAAATGGAGAATGATTTACTAGAAAGTCAAATATAATGGTCAGAGACCAGCATATATAGGATAGTAGAATCATTAGGGTAGTTGAGTCTTGGAGGGAAATTTCTCACTGAAAGATAAGCTTCAAAGAAGGACTAGCATATTGAGCAAAGAGTTAAGGACACTGTTGCCATTAGATGGTGGGGAATCTGCCAGAATTATAGAGGATAGGTAGGGAAGGACAAAGGAGAACTTAGATGGTCTGGGCAAACGGTTTGGCAGGTGTTACCAGGGCCAGAACTGATTATACGCTAGATAGATAGCTAGTTAATACAAATTAACAAAATTGGTCAGATAAAAGCATATAGGACATTGTTGGGAGCATGTTGGGCATGTAAAGAGCACAAACCCCATCTGAAGGCATTCAAATAAAAAAAAAGAAAGGAGAAAAAAACCCGAAAAACCTCAGTGCCTGCCAATCAAAATAGATCTACAAGCTGAATTTAATCTATGAGCTACTACTTTGTAAATCAGGGATAATTAGAAATTGCCAGGAAAGAAGGCTCTCCTGAGAAATTGCAGTTGGTAGTATTTGGTGAGCATTCTGGAGGCTCCTCGAAAGGTCAGACTTACTTGCTGAAGATTGAGTGATCAAGACTGAGAGGTGAAGATGAGTAAGGTAAAGAATTGAGGGAATCACAGTGCTGTGATGATAGATCAGAGGGAAGATCTTGGTTGACCTAGAGGGTACCAACAGAGGCCTGGGGCTAATGGTAGGAGTGTGCCCATGAGGGCAGAGGTCAGAAAGGGTCTGGGGAATGGTCCAAGGCAAGTCTGGACCCAGCTGGACATAAAAGGTCACAAATATGAAAAATGCTCTTATACTTCAAAAAAGGGATTTTGGGAACCACCCCCAGTGGAAATACCATGAAGAACTTTAAAACAGAATAAACCCAAAGGTTTATGTAGATAGGATTAGAACATTTTCTAAAGAGGAGCTACAGGGAAGGGAATAGGAATTCCTTCTGTGATGAAATGACATATGGTGTTTTCTGATTAGGCTGTTCAATTAGAGCAGAGAAGGCTGTGCGGACACTTCATCTCCCTGGGCTAGTGGGGTCAAGGAGCTTGCCGAGTTCTGTTGGTGGTATGCCCTAAAGACAAATAGGTCCCACAGGGACGTGGTGCTGGGCTTCCACGCCTGGGAGGGTAAGACCGCTGAGCAGAGTCCAGTCTGTAAAAGTCTCCCAGCAGAGATTTAGGAGGAAGGGGGATGGAAGAATATTAACTAGGATGATGATCACATCATTTAAGAAAAATAGAAATAACAAACCCCAGGGCTGAGTAGAAACAGTATCTCCAATAAAGGGTGATCTGTTCACAGCCTGGATGATAATTGGAACCAAATGAAATTACTGAGAAGAGTTTACCAGACAACAGGCCCACATTAATTGCCAAAACTGAGTGGTGTCCTGGGGCCATCACACAGTTGAGGATCCAGGTTCAGTGAGGGAAATGGACCACAGAAGGCAGGCAGCATGTCAGGAGCCAGCAATAAATGGCAAGGGCAGAATAGATTGAGACCACTCAAGAGTGCTGTTAGGCACCTGTCCCCATATTCAAAAGTCATAAAGAAAGGGGACTTTGAGCAGGCCCCAACAACTGCTACTGAATCAAGAATGTCTACAAGGAGCCAGATGTGGCCTACCAGTGGCCGTGCTTTGATAATGTTTTAGGGTAAATGAGGTTGGAAAGGTAAGAAAGAATCCTAGGACCACCTTTCTGTGGAAATATTTCTTGAGATTGAATATTGTTACCTGTGCTCCGCTGACCACAAATGGTGTACTCCTACGTGGTCATCGTCAGTGACTGTGGCGTGAACACACCTCTCTGCAAGGCCCTCACAACAGCCCAGCAGGGCTGGGCCTGACAGAGACCTGAGGCTTGGCAGATGCTTCAGCCTTTGGGTACTACAGTGAGTTCTGTCCAGAGTGGACATGGGGCTGCTTTTCTGACTCCTCCAGGAGGGAGAAGAAGAATTATGCTGGGAAGTGGTACAGGACTCATGAAGCTGATCAGCCAGGCTCCAAGGAGTGCTTGCATATTGTGCTAAGTTGGCCTCAAGAATCTCCAGAAGGGGAAATGTCACTTTCATTATAGTCAAAGGTGTGTCCAAGCATATTAACTAGAGACTTGGGCCTATACCGTCATTTAGTGAAGTGCACCAACTTGTGACCACTCAACAGAGTTACTACTGACTTAGCACCCTGGAGCCTAAGCCTGCCCTGGGCATGATATAAAAGCTCAGCCTCTTGCTGACAGAGTCACAGGATTAATGATATGGCTGAATGCTTATGTCACACATTTTGCCAGAGACAAAATTTAAAGTTAATACGGATGTGTTTTAAGGGCTAGAAGAGAGCATCGTGATTTTAGATAGCCACTTGATGTGCTGCACTTTTATCTTTTTCCACTATTAAAAAAAGAGGAGGGGCCGGCCTAGTGGCCTAGCAGTTAAGTGTGTGTGTTCCGCTGCGGCGGCCCGGGGTTTGGATCCCGGGCACGCACAGACGCACTGCTCCTCAAGCCATGCTGTGGCAGCGTCCCATATAAAGTGGACGAAGATGGGCACGGATGTCAGCCCAGGGCCAATCTTCCTCAGCAAAAAGAGGAGGATTGGTGACAGATGCTAGCTCAGGGCTAATCTTCGTCACCGGAAAAGAAAAAAAGAGGAGGAGTGTTAATAATGACTCATGTATCATGGGTTCCTTGGAAAATAAAGTTAATTGGATTTTTCTGTATTTACAATAGGGCTATTCAGTTGAACAAGAGAATTACAATTATTGGTAGCTGTGAGTTTGGGGTAGTCTTACAAAGTACAAAGTAGATATAAGCAACATCTCTCCCCTCTTTCTATGTTTTCACTTGGTGTCTACAAATCTAAATTATCATCTAATGTTTGTCAGAAGAGCTCCATCATCATGACTGGTTAAGGTGAAGGGAATACACAGAGAGAATGTGGGACTAAATAATTCCCCAAACCAAACCTTTGTTGCATGTAAGCTAAGCCTGTTTTTACTTTCAGCCACCCAATAAATATTTATGCCACTTACTATATTACATGCCTACTCTATGCCCAGGAATGCAAAGTTTTTAAGGATACTGAGTCCAAAGTGACAAGAAGCGTGTGCTTATCCAGAGGCCAGCGAGCAATTCTTATAAAAGGTCTGTAAGAAAGCTTATAAGAAATATCAGTGGATGAAGCTGGAGAAGTATGTAGATCATGATAAGGAATTTGGATTTTATCTGGAAGGCTTAACTAATTAAGAGTGTTCAGCAGAGGAGTTAGATGAACAATTTTGTATTTTAGGATGTTGGTTTGGAGGCAAGTGAAACTGGAGGCAGGGGTGCCAGGTTGAAGCCTACTGCAACAGTCTGTTTTTTACCTTTTCATGATGAAGGTCAAAACCAAGTCAATGGTGTGCAGAGAGCAAAATGTAAGAGATATTTAAGAGGTAGAACTAAAAAAATCTGATGACCTGGTAGAGGAGGAAAATGTTGAGAATGAGTAGGTTCCTCAGTGAATAGGAAAATAGAGAACTAAGTATGGGGGAAGATGACACGTTCAGTTTTGGAAATGTTGAACTTAATGTTTCTATGACATCTTGTCAAGATATTTGGGAGAAAATAGGATATACAGGGTTTTGAATTTAGAAACCAGGCCCTGACAGCTCTTTTTACAGGCCATTTCTCAGGCTTGTGTTTGCAGCAAGCAACCCTGATGTCTCCTTCTAGGACAAAGAGAAGGCTTGTTTACTGCTTGATATAGAAGAGGTGGCTTCCCCAAGCTCAGTGTTCCTCTTCTGTAACATAACTCACTGTATGTGCAGACTTCTATCTGGGCCCTTCTAGGGGGGGATGATTAGGCTATAAGATCCACGAGGGTAAATCTGGTGAACCCAGGACAGCTGTCTGGTAGCACACAATAAAACTTTAAACGGACACTTGCCAAAGTCTTCTCTGAGAACAACCCATCACAGTAGGGACAAATTGACCGTAATACTAAACAATAAGGGAGTACATTTTCAAGGATATCAGAGGACATAACCAGTTTATGCTTTCATCTCTAACTCTGGAAAAAACATGGCTCAAGTCTAAGTCCTACCTTAAAAGTTTCTTATTCTCTACCTAGGATGCTCCAACCTATCTATGTAGTACTTGGGGAACAGATTTTACTAAAACATTGAATCATAAGTTAGAAAGGCTCTGCCCTTTTCTTAAAAACTTGACTGTCCTTATTACTCCTTCCCACCCCAAATCTCTGGAAAATGAAAGGAACCTTATCAGAATGGGAAAATGTCATCATTAGAAAAATAAAATTATGAAGACTCTATCTTTTATTACATTAAAATCCTTTACCCTGATAGATGTAATATGACCTGATGAATTATGTGTCTACTAGATGTTCTGGAAGAGGTGTTCCAGATGCCTAGAGATTGCAAACGGGATGTGGATAAGAGCAGATGGGGTTGGGAGGTAAAGGAGGTTACTAAGGACAAATTGTTAATGGTGTACAAAGTATACAGTGGGAAGGAAACATTAGGATGGAGATCAAGAGTTTGCTCACAGTGAGATCAATAGGATTATGAAATAGTATTCTGAGGGAAGTGGCAAGAACACCATTCATGTGACACAGTCAAAGCACTCCAGACTAGAAAATGCACAATAGGTAACAATTCTGCACTTGGCAGGATAATGAACAAGATAATCTAATAAATCTTTTCTTAGTCTACCTTTTAACTCTAAAGGTTAGACACTTAGAAGGAATCATTAAAGGGCTGGAAGAAGATGTTTTCAATAACTGGAAACTAGATCTCATGGACTTTTTAAAAGACTTCGTAAAGAGTTAGCTACTTGAAGGCAGAAATTACCCCTCTCAGAGTCCTTGTCAATTACTTTGATCATTTCTCAAAGTAATTCATCCATTTAGAAAAGCTCTTTTTCAGTAATTTACTGAGCTAGAATTGTGCTTTGTTGTTGGTTTGTTTTTGTTCCTCTCCACTCACCCAAGCCCATAAGAGCCAAGACTATGGCTTCCCCAGCTTCATAAAATCCTTTCGTTATTCCTTTCATTTCACTTTTCCTGTGACCTCCTTGACTTTAGTGCTATTTTCGTTCTACTGCAAAGCTTCTTGAATACGTGGTGTACACCCACAGTGTCTACTGCCTCATCACCTGAAATCTCAGCTTTCTCATCAATCACCCCATGAAACTACGCTTTGAAAGATTTTCAGTGACTGCAGTATTTTCTCAGTCCTCTCACCATGTGATATTTGACATCACTGACATTAGCCCCTCTTAAACCATCTGCCTCACTTGCTTCTGCTATATAAGAGGTCCTAATTTTTTGTTTAGTCATCATTGGCTGTTTTACTCCCTCTGCTGGCCTAGTACACATGGAGAAGGTTACTTTCTTCCTCCTCTTATACTGTTAACTTTGGTACTTGCCGAAGTTGTTACCATTTTTTCTTCTCTATCCCCTTTTATCAGAGTTCTTTCTTTCTCATGGGTTCAACTATCATTACACTTAAGTCTAACCTCTGTTCCTTATCATCAGCTAACCACGGGGCTTGTCTGCTTGAATTTACCACTGCCTAGTTCAAATTCAAAATGAGAGGTGACCATGAGGTGGTGGAAGAAACAATACATACTTGACTTCTAGCCTTGGCTCTTCCACTAACAATGGGTTGACCGTGGGCAAGTCAGTCAACATCGGCAAGCCTCAGATCACTTGTCTAAAAATTAGGGTGCTGGGTAGGGTCAATCATCTCTGAATAATGCTCCATGGAACCTCATCAGCTCTATAGAGGTGACATGGAAGGTCCCAGGAACAGAGCTCTAGAATTCTCTCTCCGTTACTACTTCCTCCTGTTTTATAATACAAGTCTTCTCTGTAAAGCCTCATTTAAAGAAATATCCGTATTTAAAAAAATGTCTGAACCCAGGTCTTACCTGTTGTGGTTCTTCTAAAATTCTATAATTCTGTGTCTAAGATCCAATTCATCTCACCTGTAAGACTGCATCCTCTTCTAACTTTTCTGTTTCTATTAGTAGCACCATCACTCTTCCACTTGCAGGGGCTTGAAACCCTCATCTTATCTTTGATTCATCCTCTCTTGATCCCTAAGTGCTTTTCAGACCTCTCTAGATCTTGAATTCTATCTGGTCTCTGTGAGCTGTCTCTCATGCCGCTGCTCCCATTCCCACCATGGTGTTCTAATACCAGTTCTCCTAGTTTCTTACTTTGACCGCTGCCAAGAACCTCCTACTTTGTCTCTGCCTCTGGTCTCTTCCTCTTCCAATCCACCTTACATGATATCATCAGATCACTTCTAAACTGCCACTTTCATCTTGTCAATCTCCAATTTAAAACTCAGAAGCTTTCTGATAACCCACAGGAAAATGCCAAACTGAGCCTGGCATTTCAGGTTCAATCCTACCAAAATAGCCTATCCTCTTTATATGTTATGTCCAGATATGGTCTTAGGAAGCCCCCTCCTCCCTTTCCTTCACCACTTCCTACTTACATTTTTACACACAGCACAAGTCCCATATTTCTCAGAGGCATTTATTCCAGGCCACTTGCAAGTTTTCCTTATCTAAACACATTTCCTGTGTCACTTATGTGGCAGTTGACCACTCATACATTTGCGAAGAACTGACTTTTTACCTGTGTTTGTGTCTTCAACAAAACCGCCCACTCCCTCAGGGCAGTCACCACATCTGAGCAAGTGAGGCGGCATGGCCAAGTGGAACCTGTGTTATAATTCTGTCACCATTATTTCTGTACTGGATAACTTTAGGCAGAGCATATCTGAACTTTCTCTTCTGTAAAAGCATGGATAATAACCTATGCTTATCCCCAGGGTTGCTATAAAGACCAAATGTCATAGGTGAGATGGGGCTTCTGAAAACCATAAAGTTCTAGGAATATATTGTGGCATAATTATTATCATCATTATTCTCTTTTATTATTTTAAGGACTGAATGGATACAGAACAGGTTCATAATACATACATGGGTCACTAAACCCATGCGAGAATTCTGTATAAGACCTGGACTGCAATTATATAAACATCTGTATGCAAAAGTGATAAACTGTGGTAGTTTTCAAGTTGTGCATATTTTCTATTTTCTAAATGTTCTGCGGCAGTGTTTTTATACTGCTATCTTTATTATTTAAAAAGAAATAAAAAGAAGCCAATGACATACAGATGTCATTTTGAAGAGCTATATGTAAGCACATCCAGTAGCTGACTACTTCATTGAATAACATACTGAGTGACATCCCCCCACCACACACACTAAATAGGGAGACACCACCATGTGACTCCCCCTGTGGCCCTCCAAGGGCTGGTGGCCTCTATAGGTTTTAGTGCAAGGTGAGCGGGAGAGTCATCAAAATCTGCATGGTAAAGATTCACCATGTCACCTCCCACTCTGCCAGCACCACACCATAAGGTTCTCATTCCTTCTCTGCTTTCCTTGTTCCATGGCCTGGTTTTGCTATTTGCTCCTAGGCCTTTCTCTTAAACATCATACTTTATGAAATCAGGGGCCCTGTAGACCATGGTCAAGATGCCAGTCAGCTACTTCAATATCCTTTACTCACATTTTTGTCCAAGTACTGAAAGTAATCCATCAGGTAATATGCCAGTCTCCAATAACCTTCAAGCTATTCTTTGTAAGATGAGAACTGTGGTCAGGGGAGGGAGAAGAAGGGAGATATTTCTCAGACTTTCCTTTATGAGCCAGTGACTATCACATAGCAGGGCCCAGTGGCTGATAAATAAAGGAATGACCCATAAACAATGGCCTGGAATAGTGAAAAAATGATGGCTTTGGACACAGAAGACTGGTTCTAATTGCCACTGATGCTGTGTACCATGTTTCATTATTTCTATTTGTAAAAAGAGGGATTGGAAGCAGATGACCTCTACCGTGTCTTCCTGCTCCAAAATTCCATGCCTGCTCTGTGCCCTTCTTCCTGACTTGGAGCTTCCCTTCAGAATAAAGCAGCCAACTTGGTACAGAAAATATGTACTTATCCTGGATTTCAATGCCAATAAGAATGAGAAAGGCAAGTGGAAGCAGAGGGAGAAAAGCAGTTAAAAAAGCCGGTGGATGAGAAAAGGACTGATGAGAATGAGGGACTGAGCAAGCTTCAAAATTTCTTATGGCTCAAAGGAAAGTAAGAATGCGTCAATCTCCAAAAACCAGCAGGATCTCAGGACTTTTCTGTGGGTTAGAAGTCCCAAGGCCTCACTAATCTTATCAGTTGCTGAAGGTTGGTACTGCCAGTCCTGAGGGTCACGGGCTCCCAGCCACCAGTGCCCTTTCCTCAGAAGCCTTTGATGTTCAGGGTCTGCACAAGGGGAGCCTCAGAGGCCCAGCAGGCTTCAGCCTCAGAGAGACAGTCTGAAAATAGACATTCGGGGCTCCTGCTCTCAGCCAAGATGCAGTGATTCATCACAACATGACCACAGTTTACATGCTGAGATGTTCCACCTCACTGAGCTTCAACTACTGGACCCAGAGTGCCTGCATTATGTCCTTAGACAACTCCAAGAACTGTGTTTTCCATGATTTCCAATTGCAAAGATTAAAACAGGTGAGAATTGGTTACAGGTCATAAAAAGGCCCCTTTAAAGAAAGACAGGTGAGGCCGGCCCCGTGGCTTAGTGGTTAAGTGTGCGCGCTCCGCTGCTGGCGTCCCGGGTTCGGATCCCGGGCGCGCACCGACGCACTGCTTCTCCGGCCATACTGATGCCGCGTCCCACATACAGCAACTAGAGGGATGTGCAACTATGACATACAACTATCTGCTGGGGCTTTGGGGGGAAGAAAAAAAAAGGAGGAGGATTGGCAATAGATGTTAGCTCAGAGCCGATCTTCCTCAGCAAAAAGAGGAGGATTAGCATGGATCTTAGCTCAGGGCTGATCTTCCTCACAAAAAAAAAAAAGACAGACAGGTGAAAACTCAGCGTGGTTTAGGTGCCAGAGATATCCAGATACAGCATTTCTCCTGGTGGCCTTCTTTTTAGGTCATCCTTGGTTATATTTATTTAATAAACACTTACACAGTGCTTACTATGTGCAGGTAGTATTATAAGAACTTTACAAATATGAACTCATTTAATCCTCAGAACAGCCCTGTGAAGTCAGTACTATTGCATTCCCATTTTACAGATGAGGAAAATGAGGCATAGAGAGGTTAATGACTTGCCTAAGGTCACACAACTAGTAAGATGCAGACTCGGGATTTGAACGAATGCTGTCTCGGTCCAGAGTCATAACTACTGTGCTGGACTGCCTCTTTTGAATGCCCTTCTGGCACCTATTATAGTCTGTGTCAGTTGAAAAATGCCCATTGAGCACTGGGACCAAAGCCCTTTCCTGAGGGCTGCGTACAGTCCTGGCCCATTTGGGAGCCAGCAGGGGCTCCAGGCAGCCGGATGAGCAGTGGCTCTCGCACAGTCGTGAAAGCAAAGGGGAGCACGGCAGAAAGTCAGCGGGGGCCTGGCCGAGGAGCAGTGTTAGCAGGGACAAGGCCTGGCTCTCTGCTGCTGTTAGGTGGTGACACACTTCTTTGGACAAGTGTGACTTGTCCATGGTCTGTGCAACAGGGAACGGTTTCAAAGGCAGAGTGTTGGGGCCAGTGAAGAAGATGCAGCACACACGATCTCTTGGTTTGGAAGATGTGGGAGGAGGCAAGCCGAGGTCAAAGCAGCACTCCAACGACCAAGAGTGGGCCACGTGCAGGACTGGCTGAGCAAGTGAAGAGGCTGGGGCATGGGGGAGGGAGCACCAGCCACACCCCAAGTATGTGGTAATAGGGCAGAACCACTGAAGTGACGAGAAAAGAGAGAAAAGGGGGATACAGAAGCCATTCTAAAGGAAGAATGGACAGTTCTGTGTGTGAAGCAGAGGGAAGAGGAGGGAGTTAAAAAAATTTAAGTAAGTAAAGTCTGGACAACTAGCAGAATAATGATACCAGAATCAGAGATCACAGAGAATGAGAAGTGCTGGCACCAATATTTTAGAAATATTGGAGGTGAGGCCTTGGAAAGGCAGCTGGAAATGGGGGACACGAGCTCAGGAGAGTGTTTGGGCTGAGAGTGACCTTCCTGCACATCTTCTGTCTCTCTTCTTCTGCACGGTCCCAGTGCACGCCTGCTGTCCCTGTCACCCTCAGAAGTGTCCCTGCCTGGACTTTATGTGATTGCTCGACCTGTAATCATTTCTCTACACAGGAACAGTGTCCTCGGTACCCAGCATGGTCTTCTGCAACCAATATTCTTTGAAAGAATAAATAGTACACCCGTGGTAATATTTGTTGAATTAAATCAAATGAATCTGTCACTACATAGAGAGGACAGATTTCATAGGTGAAACTGACTGGCAGTCATTGGATTTGGTCAGTACCCTTGGCCAGGAGTGATTTACAAGAAGTAATGAGGAATATCCGTAGTAGATAGTGACAAAAACAACGCAGTTGCTTGGGCCATTTTACATCCTGTTGGTGCCTAAATGCATTTGAAGTACCATCATTTTAAAGTAAAATAATTTCTTTACTATCTTAGAAGGTAAAAAGTTAATGTTTAGTTTGTATCTATCATTAATACTTTCAATATGTTTTTAATATTAACTTTTTTTAGAGACCATAATATAAGCTTATAACCTTTGTCCTTTCCAAAATTTCAGACAGTTCTCTAGTTCACTTTAATTCTTAATAATAACCTTTCTTGGTTTTCTCATTATGAATATATTTTATATATATATTTAATGCAGAAAATTTACAAAATATAAAAAGAAAATAAAAATTAACTGAAATTCTATTACCTAGGTATAAGCACTATTATTCACATATTTACTTTTTATATATATAACCCTCCTCCCACGCACACATATATATGAGATATATATGTATATATTATTATTGTTTAGTTCTTATTTGAAAAATAGGATTTTCCCACATATACTGTTAATAAGAGAACAGAGACTTTGATAGGAAAGAGTAATTCAATTTTGTAATGTTTCCCATTAAATACTGAGAGCATCACTGTGTCTGAATCCTAACTTAATTATGGCTATCACAGTTCCCGCTATACTTAAACCATGGTCTCGAGCTGGCAATTAAGTGACTTTCTTTTGGCATAGTTTCGTGACAGCTGTATTAAATAAAAACGATCTAAAAATGAGAAAAAAATTCCTTTGTATTTCAATAACTCTACTCATTATTTAAAGGTTGTATTTTAGGTATGTTGTAGTATTTTATTTTTAGTTTTACTGTATGCCACTGTAGATGCTGCCAAATGAAAAAATACACTTGATCTCAAAAACAGCTGTGTGTTTCTCTTCAATACATAAAAAATGTAACCCGCACTGCTGTATTTACACAAGTCCATACCCTTCATAGCCTGTACAAGTACTGACATGAAAAACCTCCTCAACCAATAAAAATGGAGCAGCAAACAGAAGAAACTAAAGTGCAATACTTTTAAATGTATGTATGTGCATCCAGAATTAGTCGGTTTGATTTATCTTGTATGATACTGACTCTATTGCTGGTAAAGATTAATTGTATTATGGTGCTCTTGACATGTTATTTTCCCAGTCCATTTCTCAGTATGACATTTCTTATTTTTCTCTGCTACAAAGCACCCACTATCATAATTTTCACCTGCTGAGTTTACAATACTAATGATAATATTAAAATTTAGAGGTTTTTTTGACCTTTATAGTGGTAAATTAGGTTACGAGAATAGATGGGATGCAATCTGATAAATAGGAAAGAGAGACATTTAATTATCATTCCAGTAAAATCAAGTTTCACAAGGTTTGCCGGGCATACTGTGAGATCTTAGTAAACATTAAATGGTCTCCCCTCCCCAACACACCACAATCCAATTCTCTTTCCTCACTGCCTTCCTGCATATGCCATACATGAGAAATAGTCTAAGAACTAAGTGCTCTGGATTGCTGATGCATGGTGCATGATGGATGTAGCATTTGGGGTCCTCTAAATAAAAACAAATACAAATAATGATAATGATGATAATGCTAATAGTTAGCCCTTACTGAGTGTTTGGTAGATACCAGGTGCTGGTACTATTATTATCCCCATTTTACAGATGGAAAAATTGAGGCACAATTAAGGTAGGTAGCTGCCTAAGTTCACACACCTGGAAAGTAGTGCCTCTAAGACTGGGCCCTAGGCAGTCAGACTCTGGAGCTACTAGTCTATACTGCCTTCTGTCCAAGTCACTTCTCAGGGAATCACAACTTCTCCACTTTGTTCAAGGCCCTAATCCCACCCCAAGTCCCCTTCCTTACAGAGAGGACTGGAGCCAGTCTTCAGTGATTTCCCTTTTCAGTCACATGCTGTCTCCACAATGGGCCATGTGTTCCCTGAGGACGGTGACTGGCTATGATCATGTGTGCTCCCAACACACAGCACTGTGCCTACAACGCTGCACTGCCCATCATGTGGACTCGGATGGGCACAGTTATGAGGGGCCAGTTGTGAGTCCGTCTATCTTTTGCATATTCTCCACATGGAAGTGATTTCTCATGAGCCAGAGTCTGGCAGTAACTAATTGTATATTTTCTCTTTGGAGTTGAATAGCATCAAAGTTCAACATTTGGACTAAATAAAGTCTCTGGACACCTCAGTTTAGCATAGTTTGACTGGAATTTAGTGAGCCTTCACCACTCATTCATCAAATATTTATTGGGCATCTACTATATGGTAGGCTTTTGCTAGATAACAAGATTCAAAGATGAATAATAGTGGCCCCTGCTCTCAAAGAACATAAGAGTCTAGAGGATAGACAGGCATGTGCAATATATTAAAATACAGTGTGATGTAAACTACGAAAAGGGAAGGCCCTGGGTGCTGTAGAAGCCCAGAGCTGCATCTAACCTGGACTGGGGTGGAGAGTAGGTGGCAGTTAGTCAAAGTGTGGTCCGCAGACGGGTAGCATCATCTGGGAGTTTATTAGAAATGCAAATTCTTAGGCCCTAGCCCAGATGTACGCAATTCAAAACTCTAGGGTGGAGCCCAGCAATCTGTGTCTTAAGAAGCTCTCTGTTTGATTCTCCCGCTTACTAAAGCTTCAGAAGTACTGCCTTTGAGAATGTAAGACTCACAGGCACACGACAATTAGGCAAGCAAACATATACCAAAATAAAACCTGTAAAATAAGAAAGTTGGATGAGGTGATCACTACCACCTCAGTTCTAACTTGCGCAGTCTACAAGACTTCTGTACACATCTTAAAGTGAACTGGAAGGAAATATGTTTATCTTCAGGATCACCTGCAGATAATATACAGAAGGAAATGTTTGCATCTCTCAGCTAACCAGGCCAGACAGATGCACAGAGCACTCTGAGACTGCTAGGAGTTCTATGTCAATTCAATCATCAGTTGATAAGTACATTGTATGTATTACAAATGTGCCCACCTACATAGGCTCATCACTGCATCAGGCTCTGTAAGGCGTACATACACATTGCCTGCCCTTAAGGCACGTACACGCCTGAGTTGAGGAGACAGGCCTATCATACCTGGGTTGCTCAGAATGTTTGGAATGATACTAAATACTGTGGGAATATGGAGAAGATGGTAATTTATTTGGGCTGATCTTAGGATAAGGCCCCAAGAAATAGGAATTGAGCTGGGCTTAAAACAGGTGGAATCTGCATTGCAGGCAAAAAAGATGACATAATAGACGGAGGAAAGCTGAATTATCAATAAAAAAATCTAATTACTTAGAATTTTTAATGAATGGTGTACCTAGCTGAATTTGACCTGTTGACTAGCCATTTGTTCAGGATACCAGGCCAACAGTTGTTTTGAATATCTGGCCGATAGTTATTCTATTCTTACCAAGTGGACCAATTTGGTTATATAAAACGGTCAAGAATGATATATAAGCTTACAGCTGTGAGACGTATGTTATGCTTGTGCCCATGTGTGTAAGAGTGTGTGTTATGTGTAGTGAGGGGAGGAGGGAATTACACCTACATGGGTTTGGGTGCTTTACATCAATGGTATTTGTAGACCTTTTTCATAGTTTCAAGTCATCTTTCTCAAAGTTGGCATGGGAAGAATAGCCTGTGTAAATTAGGTTCTGAAAGTCTCATAAACATAAGTAGCTCATCAGCATAGACCGAACAGTCTGGAAATTGTCCATACAAAGAAAGTCACTCTGTAATCTCATGGGGAAGCTGACAAGACACTATGAACAATGGTGATGCTGAGCGTCACGGCCACAAATCTCTCCTACAAGGGCAGTTTCAGGGCGGGGAAAGCTGAGGCTTATAGGATTTTCTTGAAAAAAAACAAAAAATCAAACAAATCTGAAAAAAACTATTAAGTGTTCCAAGGCCAATAAGTCTTTTCAGGGCAACCTGCAGAGTTTTCGGAAAACAGCTGCCATATACCTGGCAAGGCACTGCTTGCAAGTCTTCTGGTGACGCTCTGCATGTTTAAAAGCAGGCTGCTGCCCAGAGAGGACGACAGGCAGAGCCCTCCCTGGCCCTGACCCCTGCATAGCTGAGAACTGCAGACTCATCCCTCCAGGGAAGCCCCGCAGTCTTCCTATAAGGAACATAACATGCGAATGCCTCTTTCTTTGGGCAACGGTTTCCCTCCTGGTTCAACGTCTGCTCTGCCTGAATTAGGAACACACGAGGGATTCACACTGAGGTGTGGTTTGCAGAAGTTCTGAAATTTTGTGATACTCTAAGTTAGATTTAAAGCCACAAGTGTGAGGTTTGCAACCTCCTTGGAGGTTTGATTACAATGCCCAGTTACAGGTGGCTACAAGCAGGATGCCTGGCGCCTGGGCAAGCAGCTGGGCTGGGTGTCCTGTGGGCACGGGGGGCAGGCCGGGGGGCGGGGAGGTGAAGCTGAGTTGGCAGGCAGTGAACCCACAGCTGGGGATGATTCCCACCTATTAGGCCCCAGAGAGGTGAGGGAGAGGATGGAGAGGCATCTTCATCAGAGCTGGGAAGAGTTGTGAGGTTGAAGGTTTAGAACACACTTCACTTGATTGTGGGTAGTTTGAACATATTTATTTCCAACTCCAACCCGTGTAGTTTCCCTTAGGAGGCCCACCAATATTTTATTTGCAGATTAACATCTTAGGTTTTTGCATCGGATTCGAGAACCTTATTTTTGGATGAAGTTTTCATTCAGTGTGGATATTCGTGCAACCACAAACACACCTTTGGTGAGGGCAGATTTCACTACTAGCATTGGGAGGGGTGTGTGGGACAGTGAAAGCCTTTGGCTTTTCTGCCTGCTAGTGTCAATTCAGAGTGCTGGTGGGCAGCAGAAAGTGATGAAACTTTGGAAAACTTCCCGTCAGTCTTTCCCGCCCCTCCCCCTTTTTTCTTCCCTCCACCTTGACACCTGCTTTTCTTCCTTGTCATCTTCCTACACATTTCCTCAAAGAAATGCCACAGTCTAGTGAGTTATGTGGCAATATGCTGGATGAGGTCTGGAGATGAGCAGTGTGTGTGGAAATAGAGAATGACCGCCCTTTGCAGCATTACAGAACTCTCCCAGGAGAGCTATGGAGGGCAGGGCAGGGAGTTCTTGAGGAAGCCCAGTGTCGCTGTGGAGAGGTGACTGATGCTGGGCAGGCCCTGGCTGGTACATTTCACATCTGTCCCCTTCCTCACGTGTGGTTAGCAGAAACTAGAAGTGTGGAAATCACTGTAGAACAGGTGATATTCTAAAAACAACAACAAACATATAGGAAGCCCTGTGACTTCTGAGTAACATACAGAACTTAGAAGAGGGGAAGTTCACCTGCTGGTGAATCCTTGTTCCTCGCTCTTCTCAGATCACTAATCCTGGTGATAGGTCAGCAGGAACTGAGGTTGCTTGAGTAAAGGAGGCCCTCTTCTCTCCCTTACTGTCTTCCAGAGGCACTAGAGCAAACTTCTGCTTCCATCCACCTTTTGGGCTCCTGGCTTTTTCACAAATGCTCCTAAACTTTTCTCCCGTTCATTTTTGATCAGCATATCAGGCAGTGCTAAGCTGTATCTCATGGGAGGCAGGTATACTGTGACTGGGCCCTCTAGGTTTATTCGACTTTAAGATGAGATTGCTTGCACTCATGTGATGTCCATGTTTATGTGCATATCTCTTGGTGATGGTTTGGAGCTTACATATATCTTCTTGGCCATATTAGAAATAAAAGCTTAGTTTTTTGTTTGGGGTTAGAATCATTTTGTTCTTTCAATTGAGCATTCTTCTCAATCTCATGTATTCTCTCCAGAGAGTGGACATGCCACATTTGGGCAGTGGAGGCCTGGGTCCGTGAGCCTTGGTCTGGGGTCCACCCAGAGAACAGGCTCTACAATCCCTAGACCACCCAGAAGACTGACCTACAGTTCATAGCACAAAACTCCAAATAACATGTTTTAGTATTGTTCTTCTAAATTATTTATGACGTATATTCAGTTTACTTCTCTCTTCAAAAATGCAGATATTCTTGGGAGATGTTTCCCTTTTCTGTTGAGGAATGCAGTGTGTTCTCTAGACATTACTGTTGGCTGTGAATCTCATCACTTGGCATGTTGCTGCTTAGCTTTAATCTGTTTAAAGAATCAGTGGATCTCCCTCTATCCCTAAATCCCAAGCAAGCGGAAAAGCGTCCCCATTTAGCAAGTGCTTAAATGGTGGCTGAATTAACTAATATATTGTTAAAGAATATTCATTGCATACTATCCATGACAGCAAAAACAAATAATGTTTTGAAGTCCCACAGCAGGGACTGATTAAATAAACTAGAGCACATCTGTGGCATGAAGTATTAGGCAGTTATTAAGTCATGTTAAGAAAACATTTAATAACATGGGGAAATGCTCATGATTTATAAGGGAAAACATGTAGGCTGTAAAACTGACCGTATGATATGCTGTAAGTTTGGTAAAAATGTATATATGTGCACGTAGACCAAGATGGAGGAAATACAAAGAAGAGGAGACACTAACTTCTGAATGGTGAGATTGCAGATGGTGATTTTTTCTTTATATTTTTCTGCATTTTCCACAAAAAGAAAATGGCCGTTTTCAGATAAGAGCATTTATAGGTATGTATATCAGATCTATAAAATCTTCCATTCTAAACAATTGCTTTTTCTTCTACATCAGGTAGGATTATCATTAACCTTTTTGGGGAAGTCCATTCAGTCTTCCCAAATGGAAAACTTTTGCTTCAGATCCTGGTTTTAGCCGTGTAGGTGTCCATGTCCATGTCAGACCATCTCACGCAGAGCTGAATTTATGTCTCCTTTGCCCGATTTTCTTTAACCTGGCCTGGGGGAAGAAGGTATTTTCACTTCTCTAAATCCAACCTGTCAGCTTTATTAAACATGTGCTAATCCTATTACATGTTCCAAATCCACCAGTGGCCAAGCAGGTCCCACCAAATCTCGTCCTGACAAAAAGGATAAACAGTAGCTCCACGCTCCAGCTATGGAAACAAATTGTCAGTTGGTAGTGAGGCACTTGGTAAGGAAACTTCTCTTGAGTATTTACTAGAAACAAAAGCACTAACCATGAAGCAAGCTTCTGCTTATTTTTTATTTTTTGGTGAGAAAGATTAGCCCTGAGCTAACATCCATTGCCAATCCTCCTCCTTTTGCTGAGGAATAGTCATCCTGGGCTAACATCTGTGCCCATCTTCCTCCACTTTATATGTGGCAACAGCGTGGCTTGATAAGCAGTGCACAGGTCTGTGCCCGGGATCCGAACCTGTGAACCCCAGCCCACTGAAGTGGAGCACGTGAACTTAACCACTACGCCACCAGGCCGGCCCCTAGCTTCTGCTTATTTTTGACAGCAATTTTCTCTGTGACCCTTCCTTGGAGCTCTGCATGTGCTGGAAAGTGGGTGTCCTACCAGGGTCTCTTCCAGTCATCAATCCTTTTCAAGGGTGCTGGGTTGGGATATGAGTGGACTTTTTCAAATGGAATTATGGATTTCACAGCAGAAACATGGTAAACTAGCTGGAAGAAGGCAGCTGTGTGGGGGCAGGAGGGTGTGGAGGGTGCAGTGGGGGTAGAGGTGGGGAAGGAAGCATCAGCAGGAAGCAAGCAATAATGTTACAGGAGCTGTAACTTGAGGAAAAGGCCAAGTCCCAGGTGTGAGCATTTAATATGTGAACAGGGTCATATATTACAGGGTAAAGGAAATATCAGTCCATGAGAAGTCCACCTTCTTGGTTTCAGACATCTACAGAGCAAGGGTGACCTCAGGCATCTACAGACGTGGGTCCATCTCTCCCTGAAGGAAGACAAAGTGGCTACTGATTTTCTGTGAGCTTTTCAGGGCTCTTAAAGCTCCCTATATACCCATGCCTCATGCCCCAATCCTATCAGACTCTCCTCTCCATACAGTAAATCCTTCTAGTAAAGGTCTTGTCTTCAGAGTTGCTGGAAACATGCAAATAAGTTACCTCAAGCCCATTATTTCACTGTGATTATTGACCTGAAGACGGAGAGTGAGTCCTGATGGAATGAAACAGAAGACAAGTTTTGGTAAGGGCAGGGCACAATGAAGGGAGTCAGCTCCATGTGGGGCAGGAACCACGTCTGTATTACTCACCAATGGATCTCCAGAACCTAGCACAGCACAGGCATGTGGAAGGCTGGAGTAATAATGCCACCTAACATGTACCAATCACATCAACACTGCTAAGCAATGCTCACAATAACCCTATGAGGTGGTGCAATTATCACCATCATCTTAGAAGTGAAAAACATGGTGGTTCAGGGGTTCAGTGTATCACTCAGGGTCTCCCAGACAGTGTGGTAGAGCATGGATTGAAACCAGGCCACTTGGGGCCCAGATCTGTTCTGAACCCCTACACTCTGCTGCCTCCCTCAATGAATACTGTTGATTTACTGAGTGAAAAAGGGATGGCAAGCTGTGTTGGAACACAAACAGTGGGAGACAGTGAGAAGAAAGACAGACACGCAGGGGCTGGAAGAACTCGGACATCTGCAGTCTCACACCCCGGTCTCTGCTAGGCTCATGCTCGCTGGGTCGGGTGCTCATGTTCCTTCTGCTAGAGCCTGTGGCATGGGGTGCAGAAGGTGCAGATTCTCACGCTGAGGTGTTCCTTACTGTCTTGTCTACTCCTTTTCCAGTTCAAGATCAGGGCCCCCAGGAGCAGGCAGCAAGTCGTTACGGGAGGAAAGGACAGAGCCTGAGCTGTCTTTGCCCTTTGGGAATATGGTCCCATTTTCCTGTGCGGTTTGTCTTTTGCTTTCTTGCCTTGTTTCATACATCAGTATGTATTCTTATCTTTCATGCTTACCTGCCTAAAGGATGAAAGCCACATTCTGAAACTGGGCAAAGGACTCGGCAGCTGCAGAGGTTCCACCATATACATCATTAAAATACATGGTTAACGACAGCTTTCGGCGGCAGTGTACTAAACTTGAAGAATGTTCTTCACACGGTATGTCTTCCATACGCTCCTAACATCTTGACTCTGACAGATTTAAAGATAACTCTGAGGATTTACTTTCTTACAGAGGCAACGTGAAAAGCTGAAAAGCCTTTTCTCTTTTGCGTTTTTGTTTTATTGCTGAGTGGCAAAGGTGTTCTACCTGACAGTGGTAACCTTCAGTATCACAAATTAAACCTCTTTACAGATTGCAAATGATTTCTTTAACTCCAGTGTGAGCCTGACTTGTGCAAATAGAGGAGGTGGGGTAGCAGCTTTCCTATAGCAGAAACAAGAATGGGAAGAGAGAAAACGCATGGGAAACTTTTAGACCAAATTGTTCTATACATTACAGGCCTCAGCTGCCACTTCATTTGATTCCTCCGACTTGTTCCTACATTCCTCTCATCCTCTCCCTTCCCCTCCACTTTCTCACCAAACATACACATGTAAGGATCACAGGTGCTTCTTGTGGGATACTTCTGGGAGGAAGGTCATCAAAAAACATGCTAGATGAGGACAGGTTATCTTTTTTTAATTTAAGATTTTGATATCTGTTATGCATAATAACCAGGGACCAGGCTAGTTATTCAGAAGTTCTAGGCATTGGTAGACAGCTCGGAGATGGAGATCAAAAGAAAAATCATAGCTTTGCCTTTTAGGAAAAAAATTGGGTCTGGAATAACTGAAATCTCTAAAGGAGCTGGGATAAAGGCTAGTTTTAAACTTGGGTACACTTAAAAGGTTGGACTGCCCTGCTGTCATCAACATATCCAGTTCCAAATACAAAGAAAAACCTATTGAAAATCAGGAAGTGCAGTCCTCTGGGAGAGCAAGGCCTTTGCAGTTGATCCCAGTTTCTGGCTCTAATGGTTTTAGATTAGCCTTCAGACAAC
Organism: Diceros bicornis minor; assembly: GCF_020826845.1. NCBI lineage: Eukaryota > Metazoa > Chordata > Mammalia > Perissodactyla > Rhinocerotidae > Diceros > Diceros bicornis. Next base: position 33,300,334 of record NC_080748.1, on the reverse strand, counting down.
TTTTCTCATGGGCATGAGCTCATAGATTTTGTGATATGGGAACAAGGGTGGGCTTTGTAAGGGTGCCTTTGTTTGGGACCTCAAGAATACAGGACAAGGTGCTGGTCAGATACTATTGCTATTTAATAAAATGTAAAAACAATAGAAAAGTAATAGTAACTGACCAAATCTAGATGTGGCTAGCATCCCATAAACTAGACAACTCTTGAGACTAAGGCAAAAGAGTTAGTAAGTTGCAAGACAAGACATATCTTGTAGTGGATTCCCTCAGGACGACTAATGGATACCATAAGCGGGTATCTGCCACACTAACATTCTGAATGCCAAACAATTTTGTAAGTCTGAAGCTCCCTGCAAGACTGCATGACACAGCTATTAATATACAGAATCTGCCAGAAATACATGTGAGAGATGCAGACCAAGATTTATGAGTGTGTTAATTACAGCATTATTTATAATAGTTAAAAACTGGGAAGTTAAATGCCTAACACGTCAGCACATGGTTCAATTATTTCCTATTACATTATACAGCCATTAAGAAGCATGTCTTTGAGGAACATTTGGTAACAAGAAAAATACAATATAATGAGAAATCAAAAACATACAAAACTGAAGACAATATGATAAGATTTATTTATTCATTTATTTATGGGTTTTTCCCTCTGGTCATATACGTGTACATGACTGGAAAGAACTAAAATAAAATATCAATACTGGTAATGAGATACTAAGTTATTTTTCTTTACCTCTAGATTCTTTTCTGTAATTTTCCAGTTTCATACAAACTTTTTATTTTTACTTTTATAGTAATATACTTGTTTTTAAAAAGTAATTGTCAACTTTCATAGGAATACCCAGCTAAGCCAGCACCAGTCCACTGTGTAATTATTATTAATAAACGATAATATATTAAATTCCTGCTTCCACATGTGAATAATTATACACACAAAAAATCTATACGTCTCAGTCAATAACCTCTGGGCCAGAGGCTTTAAACCTCATGATCTGCATTAAAATTCATCCTGTCGAAGTATGCCTACCATATTAAATACTATTGATATTGTTGCATGAAGAAGGAATTGATACTTACTGAGTACATACTCTGCAAAGTGTTTATGTATGTGGTTTCACTTAGCACATTTAAGGATGAAGAAGATGAAGCTTAAAAAGGTCAAATAAGTTGCTCTGGTCACATGGCTATTCAGTGATCAAAAGGGATTCAAACCCTCTCACTCATCTCCTTCAACCACCACAAGGCTGGTGGAAACTTGAGGCTGAGTCCACTTGAAATGTGGACTTCATTTCAGACATTTAAAAATATCTTCACAAAATATTTTGCTAGTGCTCTCAATGTGTGGCCAAAATAACTGATTTTGTTTCTTTTCTTTCATATAACTCTAGTGGAGGTGCTAGGGAAACTGCCCATAGGAGGCAATATTACAGACAGGAAAGAGAAGGACAAGTGAATAATCCACCTACTGGGAAAAACAGTCAATGATTGTAAAATCTAGCCTAGCCCTCTGCTCAGCGAGAGAGGTGGCCACCAGCAGTGACAGGCAAGTTCTGCTGGGCTCTGTCATTCCACAAACATCTCACCCACCAAGTCAACATGCTGCTCCTCCCTCCTACTTGACATGAACCCATCTCTCAACAGTCATTTCTTTGGGTTGACTACGAAGTCCACATCATGGATTCTAGGGAGGTATTTTTAAAATCTAAAATCTTCCCTCTAGAAAAGACAAAAGACCTCAAAGATTATCTCCTGTCACTTTTCCCATTTAATAATAAATGCCTTTGACATTCCTCAAAAAAAAGCCTACAGGATAGATATTGTTAGGCCTACCTTTACATGTATCATCTAATTTAATTCCATCAGCAGATGAGTTTATAATCATGACAACATCTTACCCAGATAGAACCTCACAATCACAAAGTGCTTCCACATCTGTTCTCTCATTTGCTTCTCACAATCAATCAGCCTTAAGGAAAGGTAAGTAATATCATCCTCATTTTGCAGACCAGGAAACTGAGGCATACTGCCACTTTGTCTGGTTTATTGGATTAGATGTAATTTCCTCGGAAGGCACAGAGGGGACTCTGACTCTGAGGAGAGCACATATGAAAGTTTTGGTTGAGAATGTGGCAGCAGTGTGTCTCTGGAAGACAGGACCCTGGAAACAGGTTTAGGGTAAGGATGGGGTAATGAAATATTACATGGGGAAGACAAACTCTACATAGGTCACAGTATTACCTATGGAGAGCTCTGTATGAATGGCTTCCTCCTCTAGCTTTCTACTTTCTCAATCCTATCTGTTCTTCAAAGCCAAACCCAAATCTCCCAGGTCCAGGAGGCCACTCTTGATTATCCAGCACAAAGGAACCATAATAACACCTTAATGTTTTCACGTGCCTTAGCTCATTACAACATCATGATAAGTTTTTGAAGTGGGCTTTGTCATTCATTTTACAAATGAGAAAAACGAAGCTTAGAGGGGTTAAGTGACTTGTCAAATTGACACAATTAATAAGCAGCAAAGTCCAGATTTCAAACTACATCACATCACAGTGGCCGCACCTTCCTGTACACTTACTTACCACATCTTATCTATCGCCCATGTGTTCCTTAATTCCTCAACTCAGTTATAAGGTCTTTGAGGGCAGACACCAAGCCTTATATTTCTTTGTAACCACCCCCCTCCCCAGCACGTAGCAGAACTCCATGTACACAGTAGGTTCTCAATAAGCATCACATGTTAAGTATCTGTTTGGTAGGAACAGTAATTAATGAGGGATTTTTTTGGTACTCTGAATGTCAGGCTCTCTGCTATATATAATTAAAACAAGAGTGAACACGAAATGTATAATTTCTCCTAGCTTTAGCTTAATCAGGCATTTATTATGATGTCTGATTCTGTATTTTGTGAAAAGAACTGCTTAGCAAGCATTTTCTGTGATGAGGATAATCAAATGCATACAGATATTAGAGAGATTTAGAAAAAGACAAAAACAAAACCATCAAACATATGGAGAGACAATGATCTACATGGTATAATGTTCCAAGACTGAGACTAAAGAACTTCCAAGGCAAAGAGAGTACTTGATTAATTTGGGGCAATTCAAGGAACACTAAGAGAAGAAGTCAGGGTGCGAGCAGGGATCTTGTACCATTATGCTCTATATCAAGAAGATGGATGCATCATGCTACTGTTCTGGGTCAGAAACAGAAGACAGGTACACTTTCAAGGTCTTTTCTGGGAGAAAGGATTTGCTCTGCACCCTCTTCAGCTTATCAGTCATTTCATTACTGTTTTCACTGACAGGCAAACTTAATAAACTTACATGCAATATACAACTCATTACCCTGTTGGGTCTCATTCCATTTGTCCTCCTAACACATCATTAGTTTGTAACTCTGAAAATATACAGGGCTCAAACAAATTCGCTGCGATTAGAATTTTGTGGTAGAGATTAGCTCAAGTACTTCTACAGTGACATTTGGTAACCTAAGCTAACAACAGCAGTGCCTGTCTACCATATTTTATTGCCAAACCATACACAGTAATCTTTATAAGCCACTGAGAGGCAGAACTTCTGATTTCCTTTGTGTTATAAGTAAAGTGCCACATTCCCATGGGCATTCAACCAACATCAAGCAAGAAGAGTAAATACTGGGTTAGTGGTACCTACATTTGTGTCCTCATGGCTGTGGCCATTGGTCTCGACCAATTCCTTGGTACCTTTTAACTGCAAATTTTAAGAAAAAAACAAAAGAAACCCAAATGAATAAGCAAGCGTGTATATCATTCTGTTAACTTTGATTTATCTGAGGTTGCCCTCTATAAAACTTCCAACAAGAAAAAATGGAGCACGTAATTCTAATGAATCTCATTGAAACCAGTCTGAGACCAATATTTTATGAAACTTGATGGCTGGAAAAAGTAAATGGGTCTTGGTCATTATTTTTTAAATAATAAGATTAGAAAGCAGTTCTATAGGCATAAAAATGTATAAAATTGGTTCTTAAGAATAATAAATGATTTCATTTCCTAGTTGCATTGCTATTAATTTAAACCCTGCAGTGTTTGCAAGTTGCCACCAGCTAAATGATATTATACTAACGATTATTCGTGAATGTTGTATTTTCGGTTGTTTTAATATGCCGCAGTGCTACTGTACATGTCTTTCTTGAGAACATACTTGAATGACTGACGTTGTTTCTGGAGGCCTACAAAAACATGATTTGCTTTTCTTCTCAACGGAAGAATTGGAAAGACATCTCCTTGGTCACTGAGGCATTAGAAGAAAAGCTATTTCTCAAATGACATTTTTAGCAGTGAACATTGAAAACATTATTCTCTCTCTCAGAGGGCTTAGTAGTAATCAGTAATCAGGAAATTTCTGGAAACTTTTAATTGGCATTTTATCCTATCCTGGCTCAAAGCAGACATTTGGAGGCAGAGAGCAAGGGCACAGGGTGAGCCGGCATGGGAGCTATTTGCCAGTATTTCTTCCTGGCTTAGTATGCTTAGGAAGCAGCATCTTCTGTATGCCTTTTTTAATGCCTAAAATAAAGTATTCATGGTGGGAAATAAATGCTTAAAATTCGATAGAAAATAAATGCACATATACCACCAATGTGTTTGATTCAGAGCATTGGTTCTTTCTGGCTATTTGTACAAAAGCTTCTTTACTTTTTTTTTAAGGCAGTCTCAAACTCTCAGAAAGAAAGCTGAACACTCTCCACGCTAAGAGAGGGGCTTTGCCAAAGGAATGGTAGCATGAAGAAGTTGAGCATGGGGCAGCCGATTATGGACCAAAGGCTCTTTGGCTCATTTCCAGATGACTCCCACTTAAGAAAAAGAACATTCTGCCCACTGTTCTTCAGGGCTACCTCAGTGATGTTTCTACACATAAATACAAGGGATCATGGGCGCTGTGTGATATACAGGAAAAGAAAAAGTACACCACAGTGAGAGGAATAATATCAGAGGGCACAAAAGGACTTAAAAAAAACCCTCTATGTTTTCTGATCTTAAGGTTTCCTTATTGTAAGTGTTCCTCATCTTCTTCTTCATCAGCCCTCTCTGCTCCTCCCAGCTTAGGTCTTGTGACTCATGCTTCCGCAAGTTAGAGTGCAGTTAGCTCAGAAGGTTTTGTTATTTTTCAGCAGAAGTAAAGGACTATTTTGTTAAAGCCTATTCCACCTTTACATGTTTACTAGCATACATCCCCCTTGCTCTACTTCTCCCTTTTATATAAATTCCATCTTTCTACTCCATGCTATCCTTTAACTCTGCCTTATCTTTGCACGCTACTCATTTGCTCTCCTCTCATGCTCCGCCCACCAGTATTGTTCACTCCCCTGCTCTCCTCTGCCAGAACTACCACAGGCCACCCCTCCCTCCTGCAGCTGCCCCTCTCCTCACAGCTGATGCTGCAGGCCGGCCACGCTTTGCCCCTCACTGGCCTGCTCCCTGCTCTCTCCTCCAGCTGCTCCTTGCCTCCAGAGGGAGGAGTTGGACATCTTGTCTGATGACACCTGGGTTTGTGAACAAGCTCCAGATGTGGGAAGCTATCACCTTTGTAAAGAGGATGAAATGCAGGAGCCAGTGGGACTGGAGAGACCTAGAGAAGCTGTATCCTAGCAAATATAGGAAGGCTGGGAACCTTCTGGAGAGTTTAGGGAATGATCCTGCCTTCCTTGGAAGGGGTGGGGCCTAGTGACGGTAAGGGTCTGCCCTCAGGACCTGTTCTTTCTTTTCAGGATCCTCATCGTGTGGCAGTCACTTTGAAGAGCAAAATTCCAGGTCTTCAGAGAAGAGTATAGCTTTTCCTGTGTGTGTGTGCGTGCGTGCGTGTGTGCGTGTGTGTGTAATACAAGACTCTAGACCCATACAATCAGAATCTCCAGGAGTGAGGCCATTTGTTTAGGCCCTATCTACGCAGGTAACGATAAGGTGTTTATACATGTAGTTACTCTACATATATGCAAAGAAATGCTCATAAGGCAATGCTAATGGAGGTACAGGTGTGTGTTAAGTGTATATCTGTGTATGGGCGGGTGCCTGCAGGGAGATGGCAGGAATGTCTGTTGCACGCTCCCATCTGCAAGGACGACAGAGGCACCAGGCGAGGGGCTCTCGGGAAAACAGCCTGGTGGTGGCAATAGCACCCAAATGCATTTGGCTGCTGTGGGCCCTCTTAGACTTGTGTATTCTCAGTGCCTTTGCTTGAAAAGAGTCATCCCATTTAAATTAGTACAGCAGATTTAAAATTGCTTCCGTCCCAGTCATATTTCCTAGGTCTTTAATAATTTTAGTTGTTCTGAATCTCCTTCATGTTCCTGATTTATTATATTTTAAGTAATGGAGAGTGAAGTGTGATGCTTCACCATTGCCTGTGTGTGTGCTTTGCTCCTTAAAAATGCATGCCATAACAAGAATTTATCAATTCTTTCTTTTTTTTGTGAGGAAGATCAGCCCTGAGCTAACATCCATGCTGATCCTCCTCTTTTTGCTGAGGAAGACTGGCCCTGGGCTAACATCCATGCCCATCTTCCTCTACTTTATGTGGGACGCTGCCACAGCATGGCCTGACAAGCGGTGCATCGGTGCGCGCCTGGGATCCGAACCCAGGCCACCCCAGCAGTGGAGCACGTGCACTTAACCGCTACGCCACGGGGCCGGCCCCAAGAATTTATCAATTCTTTCTGCAAAACTTAGAATCTATTTTTATGACTGGGGTTTGGACTTCAAATCAAAATAAAGGATTTGAGTCATTTGGAGAAAAGAGAAATTCACCCTTCTCCATTCCAGTAAATCAAGGAGACAGAGACAGAGCATAAAACAACTAAGCTCAGAGCTGTGTCTGTTTGATCAGGAGCAAATCTGGACCCAATCAGCTCCACTTTGCTGGGAGTCTTAATAAAGGAGGAAAGAACAGTGACTTCAGGTCTCCTAGACAGTAGGTCATTGTGCATTTAGTCAACAGTATTTTTCAGTTCAATCTAACTTATCCAAAATCACACAGATTCAGCCTCAGTCTAAGTTATTGAATCTATATTAATCATATAAAAATAATGATTAGTTTTATAAAGCTATCTTCCTTCAAAGTTATAAAAGCTTACCAGCTATCCAACATCTTCACTTTTCCCTCACAAATCACTTATACTTTTAGGGGAAAGTAACTAAAAATATATTTTCTTGATCCTTCACCATTAAAAAATGGAAATCACTTGTAAAGTGACTGAGTCACAGCTGAGGTCATACTCTCCCAACTTCATATTTTTGAAAATATCACTTTTGAAGTTATTTATATTGTGCAAATAACCTTCTCATAAACCACGGTGAGTGAAAAATTTGAAAAAACCTAAATTTGATTACCCCCCAAGGGTTCAGGTAACTAGATGTGATTTTTTTTCCTCCCAATTACCATTCATGACGTCTTTGGCAGCGTGTGAAGGCCAGAAATAGGAAAGCATTTTAAGAGCTGTCCCTGTAGATACTGGGCTTAGATTTCACTCTGTTGCCAGTGATGCGTCTAACCCTGCAGTAAGACAATACTTTCAAATCCACTTATCAGTGTCAGGCCACACTTGAGTATCAAAGAAAGCCAGGACGAAACGATCAGATTTACAAACTTCATATAAGAGGTTTGTTGCTCGCCGTGGTTAGATAAGTGCCCTGATGCACCGGGAGGATATTTGTTTAATGTTGCTATGAATCAGTCCTTCTTATTCACATGTCTGCAGGAATACCACGGGTTATGCTAAACCCATTTTCCTCACTATTAGACTTAAAAGCAAACGAGCTGCTTGCTTTGAAATATATCTGCACTGCCAATATTTTAAAACTTGGTATCAAAATTCATTTGTCTCCGGGAAGAAACTTTCACACGTCACTGGTGGGGCTTGGGGGGATCTAAATAAGTACAAGAGTGAGAACAGAGGTGCCGGGAATGAGATTATAAAATCCACATAGCAAAGTGGCTGGGATGTTGGGCAGGGCACGGGCTAATGGTACTGCAGATTAACTTCAGTAACGTGTGCGCGTGCCCAGCATGAGAGAGGCGCCTCGGGATTGGAACCGACTCGCCATCAGAGCTGTTGCATCACTCACCTGTTCCTGGAGGACTTTAAGTAACGCCTGTGTGTGTGACTGCTCTTCCTTGGCTTGTTCCAGTTCTGACTTTTTGTTGTTTAACTCCTCCTGGATGGTCAGCAATTGCTGTGAAATTAAAGGACATTTAGGATAAGTAGGACTGAAGGCCAGGTGATTGTAAGATATTCAAAATATCCATTCAAAAACATGAGGAGAAGATTTTTACGTGTCTTAAAGCTTAATCCAGACTTCAGTTAACTTTTTTTGTGCAGTTCCCCCCCACTGAGTCTACCGAATATTAAAGTTATGGACACATCATTAGGCTGTTTGTGATATTGATGCCACAAAACTGTTTTAGTATTTGTGAAGGCACCATTCTATTCCTTTGAAAAAATGCATATTTGTAAAAATATGCAGCACAGTGTTAGTAAACCAAAACATATTGATAGATGAAGAAATTAAATAATAAAAACACAATGTAAATAGTCAACTTGTCCAATGTTACTTCATTTTACATATGACAGTAGAGCCAGCTTTATGGTAGCTCTGCAAAAGTACTTCACCAAGTGGCTGGGACCACAGAAGATCCTTTTACTTTCTCTGTTATGACAGTGATGTTTTATTAGATCAGCAGGACTGAGGGCCAAACTGCAATCAATATATCAGCTGAGAAAACTGCTGATATAAGCTGTCAAAACACTAAGCTATGGCCTACACTGATATTTTTAAGCAGGGCCACTGAAGGGATTTTGGTAAGCCTTGAGCTTTCCTTGCCCTATCAACTGTAACTCATGGGGAGGCTTACCTGGTCTGCCAAAAGCACAGCGCTGCCCAGCACTCATTCTCTGGAACATGTTTATATTTTAATATATACACGGGCTGGAGAATGCGTTCAAGAACTTCAAAACAGGCCCTGGAAACAGCTATGTCTATTCAAAGCTTCTTGACAACAAAGGACTAGTTTGAAAAGACAGAAGCGCATTTCCTCTGTTACGGTACATAAGCAATGCTGCTCTAATGATACGAAAATGTCGTGCACACCTGCCACGAAGGGAGTGTCTCTCCCATCGAGGCTGCTGCTTCAGGGCCTTGACGAGCTGGCTGCAGAGCTGCCGGGCCAGTTCTTAACTACCAGGGCCTGAACAGACACTGGCACTAGATTTCTGATGCTTAACCCTACCAACTGGAAGCATTAGATTAAATCTTCAAAACCATGAGTTTTGGGGTAGGTTGAGGGTAGGAAGTACTCAGAAAAACACCCCGTGTTTCCCTTGGGTTTGCTTGTTCTGTTCCCTACTCTGGCACTGGATATAAATTTAAGAACCTACTCTGGTTCCCTAGCATAAACAGTGATTTCCTTGCAATTTTCTAAAAACTCAGTGCCTCCTATTTCACCACCTGCCCAGGTATAATCACATGAGGTAACACATCCCACACTGGCTTCCTTAGCACCTTATGTGATTTCATTGTGCATCACTTGATTAAACTACAGAAACCAGGGAGCCCATTCTATACTTTGGCACAGTGACAAGTACCTAAAATGACTGTTTCCAAACAGTAGGGAATGATCCTGTTCCTTCATTCTCATTCCTGACTGGCCCCAGAACAGTCTTAAGGGCATCTGGTCCCGAGTTCAATGATGCCGAGTGAATTTTTACATCATTAGACAATTTTGAATCCAATCCTTAAATCTGCTTTAAAAATAGGCCAAATGAGGGGCTGGCCCGGTGGCGCAAGCTGTTAAGTGCTTGCGCTCCGCGGGGGCGGCCCGGGATTCGCTGGTTTGGATCCCGGGTGCACACCGACGCACCGCTTGTTAAGTCATGCTGTGGCAGCGTCCCATATAGAGTAGAGGAAGATGGGCACGGATGTTAGCCCAGGGCCAGTCTTCCTCAGCAAAAAAGAGGAGGATTGGCATCGGATGTTAGCTCAGGGCTGATCTGCCTCACAAAAAAAAAAAGAAAAATAAAGAGCCAAATGAAGGACAGGAAAATGTCTTCAAAGGTAGGTAGCTTATGTGTGCTCACTGCAGCACTTGAGGTAGCCAAATTCAGAAACAATTGATGTCCAGCAGAAGGGGGTTGGCTACATTAATGATGGTGCATCTGTATAATGGAACACTATGCAGCCATTAAAAATGAAGTTGCACCAATGTCTCTGGACATGGAGGAACCTCATGATATACTGTTCCCCACACAAGAAGTTCAGGTTATGAAAACTCGTTGAATTTTGCAACATATTCATAGAAAAGGATTTGGATTCTGTCTCTGGGTGAGTGGGTTTATGGATCTTTCTTTTTAGTTTTGCTTGTGATTTTCTGATTTTAAAGGAGCACATGCTGCTTTAGAAATGAGAAGAAAATCAAATGAATTTGATTAAGGTTGGGGAAAGGACAAAGAAAGGAATACTACCTGCATACAACTCTCAGCTGTTATTATCAACACTGAATAAATAAGAGGGAAAGTGATAACTCCATGGGAGTCTGCCATTTCATCTACACAGTTATAACACTTCTTCATTCTCTTAAAACACACACACTGTTATGACCAGAGTTACTGTGCTCTACATCCACACTAACACTTTGTATTATTCAGCTTTCTAATATTTGTCAGTCTAGTAATACTAAGATTCTTCATCCTTTAAAAATTTTGTACTTCTCAACTCCCTATGACTTCAAGCATCTCATCATACGCTTGCTTGCTATTGAGATTTATTTATACTTCTTAAAAGAATAGTCAAGGGTAGTGGTTCTTAAATCTAGGGAACTTTTCAAAAAAATACTGATTCCTGGGCCCCCCAGAAGACCAATTAACTCAGAATATCTAGGCAATAATACTTTTTAAAAAACCTTCACAGAAAATTCCACTGTGCAGCTGGGGATGAAAACCACTGTCTCCTTTAATGCTTATTTAATCCTTATTCTACTACAATGTGACTCCCATCTACAGTACCCTACTCACACTGTTCTCGCTAAAGTCACCACTACTTTTCTAATTGCCATCCAGTATGCCAAGGTTCTTTTCTCCTCGCTACACGCTTTCTCCAGGTGATCCGATTCACACCCATGGCTTCAACCATGTGGCTTATGATTTACAAAGCTGAGTTTATAGCCTCTGCCTTGTTCCTACTACCTACTAGACCCTTAACATATGGTGCTTCCAACTATGCATAATATCACCCCTCCTCCTCCACACACCTCAATCTGTTCCTCTGGTATCAGAATTAAAATCCTGAAGTTAACCCCTGCCCTTTCATCACCCTCACAACCTCTCTGCCTATTCCTCTGCCCTCTCTCCATCTACCTTCACTGTCATGGTTAAGGCAACCATTTCCTCTCTTCTGAATCTGCTTGTTGCTCCTGTCATTCACCCTACACTCCTGAGAGAATTGAGCAATCTAAGAATTAAAGTGCTCCCATGCTTCAAAAATACTGTTGGTTCCCCAACCTCTAGTGGAGAAAATCCAAACCACTGGCATTCTCACCCTTCCCCAGACATGCCAGGTCCTTTCATGACTCTATGACAAGCTCACTACTCAGATTCTGCCTGGCAGATTCCTATTCATTTTTTAAGCCAACTTAAAGAACACTTTCAGGCCAACACCAACCCATATAATGACTTTATACAATAGAAAAGAGCCCCATCCTCTAGGGAGACACAACTCCTCACTAGGCAGTAGGCAGTGGAGTGGGGGCTTGATTTCATACCCACTCACCCATTTGGCCTGGTGCACTTGTCCAGGGCAGAATCGGCACAACTAGATGCAGTCGCCTTGGGGTCTTCCTCAATAGAGACCTCCTCCAGTCACTCAAAGTAAAGTTAGATGTTCTAACTTCTATGTTCCCAAAGCACTTAATATGCTATATTACATTTCATAGATATCTCCTCAACTACACTACATCCACCAATGGTAGGGTCAATAATTAACTTATCTCAAACGCATAGTAGGTGCTGAATGAATGCTTGCTTGCTCTGGTTTCCCCACTTCTACGGGATTAAACCATGATCTAGCAAAAAATAAACAAACAAACAAAAAACCACACACACAAAGACAAAACCAAAAAAAACCACAATAACAAAAACCACCTGAGGATCTATCACTGGGTAATTGATTGTTCTAGACATAAGGGTATATGCAGCTTTCAGAGGAAAGTAGCAGTTCCACTTAAGAGATTTTGATTCATTACTCCGGCACTTCCAGATATCCTTTTTAATCTAAAGGGGAATATTTCTTAAAAGGCTAAGAAAATCCAATCAATGAATTTATAATTATGTAATTTCTTTCCCATGTTCCACCAAAAAAGAAAAAAACCACAACTAGAGGAAAAATAAAATCAATACCCTTAGACTGTTTTCTGCATTTTTCAAAATTAATGCTTTCTTTTGTTTACAAAGCATAAACTCATGAATCTAATATTTATGTATTCAAAACAATGGTGATTTAAAACTACTGTTCTTCATTTGACTAGATGTCCTATTGTCCTATGTCCTATAAAAACAATGCAATAGTCCACAACTAGATTATATAAGTCAGCCTTTCTGGTCCTTTTTCACTTGAAATTTATGAGACTGTGTAACATTCTTTATGGTTTAAATTTTTAAGCACCAAAGTGCCTCAATTACAGAAGTTCACAGGCAGCTAGAACTTAATCAGAAGAGTCTCTCGGTTGGATTGGCTGACTGCAGCATAATTTTAATTTAACATTGGAGAGTGTGGCATTAAACAGATGCACTATTACATTTTTTGGTGGTTACAATTGAGTGTGTTCCAATTAGACAATTATCCGTATGCCAATCAAGTGCAGACACTCTGGCGGACAATAACAGGTAAATAAATGCCGTACCTGACACATCTTGATATTTCCAGGCCACTGATTTAATAGGATCATTTGTATGGCTCTTTGGGGATGCAGACTTCAGTGTGTAATGGATCTTTCTCTCTGACAAATTCAAAGAGCATTACAAATGTTATTTGGAGCCCCAGAATAAGTGAGGTCACATTTTCGTTTTTACACATGAGCGAATCATAGGCACACAGAGGTGAAGTCAAGTATCCAAGGCCACACTGTCTGGGAGAGACCTACCACTGGCACAACTCAATTTTCCTGCTTTAAACCGTGGTTTCTACCCTGGCAAGCACACTGTACTGCAATTTGAAGTGGAAATCAGAACATGCCAAACTTAAAATCCTCCTAGCAATGACTTCCACCTAGGCACTCACCATTTCCACTGAAGAGCTAGGCTGCTGGAGACATGGCTTTTGTGTATACTTCTGTAAGTAGTGTGGTGGATCTAACTTTCCTTTGAAAACTGTAACCCCTTCCTTGCCTTTTTTTTCTTAAATTTTATAATTTTGTTACCAAGGTGAAGTTTTTATATAGCTAACAGATAATATAAGGTTAGATTCCATGAAAGTCACAGACTATAGCACAAATACTCTGTATGAAGTATACCAGCAACATCTCATTACAAGCTGACACAGAATTGTGATAACTCAGGAATCTTTGGCAGGACTGGTGGGCGGCCTGGGGATGGAGGTGGTAGTTAGCATAAAATTGAGAGGACCCCTAAATAGAAAACTGATTTTGTGTCTTCCATGGTAGTGGAGGAGTACTCTTTCTAAATTTAGGTTGTTGGTGGGTCAGGTGAACTTATGACACCAGGTAGATATACATTGATAGTGACTGACACCTACACACACACACACACACACACGCACATTTTTTCTCTTTCTCTCTTCCCCTCGTTTCAGGATTTCCCCAGTGCTTGGCTCTTATGTTCAGTTCTTTTAAAAACAATCCGCTAATATTCATTCATTCAATCAATCAATAATTCATTCGTTCCTTCAATTAGCACTGATCTACTGGGTGCACAGTGCTGGCCTAGACAATACAGAGGATTTGGAGGAAACAGACATTGTCCTTAAGATGCTGGGTCACAAGGATGCTAATATATACACTACGATTAATTCAGGGCGGCACAAAATAATAATGGCTCCAACCAGTGTAGTTTCCCTAGGAGATTTTTGGGGATCAGTTTAAATGGCTCAGGGGATCCACTTTGAATCAGAACTTGTTCTACTTATTAGAAATGAGCCACTGAATATTCATGCATAAAATCTGGAAATATTTGAACCCATGGAGTGTCATCAATTTAAATTTAATGTGTGTTTGCTCTTTTGAATTCAGTTTTAATAAATGTTGTTCCATCTCTGTAACTTTGCTATAAATCAGATGCCTTACTCAGGGTTATGCTTTTAAGGCCAGTAGAATATCACCTAAGGAAATGAGGTTGAGGGACTTCCAAAGAGAATTTTCCACCAAAGGCCATGGTGGATATGACTGTCCAGATGGGCCAATCCCAGCAGCTATTTTAATATCTAGTCTGCGTGGCCATGCCCTGTCTGTGCATCTTGTCTCCAACCTGATTTCTCAGGGTATTTCAGCCTGCCACCTGAACCCATCTGTGCCCAGCTCTGCTAGATCCCTGTCACCTTGTCCTGCTATAAGGTGAGAGGACATCCATTAATCCCCTCTGCCCTGGTGAGATCCTGCTACCCAAACACAGTTTACGGCTGCTTCTTTCTCCCCAGTACTTTCCAGACCCTCCACCCCCTCAGTCCCGTTTGGTTCTCACTGACTTCAGAACCACTTAGGAAGGTCAGCCTTAGGTGCTGCTGCTGAAGTCTACCTGTGCAGCTTTATATCTAATACTGTGAATCCTGAGCCAATCCCTGATTGTTAGGGAAAGTTTGAGATGTAAAAAGTCAAATGCATATTATCATAACCTAAGAGCAAGGCTTTGCCTAAAGGCAAACTCATCTAACAGGTATTCCTGATAAGGAGAGAAGCCTGGCTCAGGGGAAGGACAGTCATTTTCCATCTGGTACCTACAACATTCAATTTTCTCCTTGGGGAAAAAAAAACATGGAATTGAACTAGCTTGAATTTTCTTGTCACATGAGGTGGTGAGACTACTCAAGATCTATCCTAGTTTAAAATGTCATCTGCTTCCACCTGGGGATGAAACTGCCCTTCCGTTTACGGCAAGTTACAAGGGTACCCCAGCCTGTGGCCTGGTTTATCAATCCTGGTGCCTCCCTCTCTGCCTCCAGCATGGTGACCCCTGGGGGAGAAACATCTCTCGGAGAGAACTCCACCATTCAGATGACTGATAACGGGAACACTGGATCATAGAAATGAAATTGTGCTCAGGGCCTAATATCCTATTATACTAGGCTATACATATTTAATTCCTTGGGTCTCTCCTCATAAATCAGTTCCTTCACGCCCTTAATCTCGTCAATATCTTTTCTGATATTGAATTTTAAATGCCATTCTCATTGCTAGGCAGAAAGGCAATCTCTTCCTTGTGATGGGATCAGGTTTCATTTACAGCCCAGAGATGCCTGGAGCATGGCCCTGTTCCCTGACCCTGCTGTTAAGGTCCTAATGTCCACCAGAGCCAGACAGCCCAAGTGTAGGCCTGCCTGGACTTGCCCTCTCAGAGGTCAAGACCACGAACCCCGGGGTCATGGCTATCAATCCTGTGGGAGCCTGGGTCAGCCCTTGGAGACTGGTAAGAAACAGAAGTAAGTGTTTTCAAGGGTTTGAGTCCTGGGACGAGTGCTTGAGACATGAGGCACCCTGCCATCCTCCCAGGGCAGCTTGCTCTGGCAAGGATTCCCTTTTCTGAATGTATGAGTAAGGGCCTGACCAAAGGACACACATAGTGCACACATCAGAGCAAGATCTCCCAGGTGTGGGTGAGAGGAGGGCACGGGCTGTGGATTCTCCAGTGGGGGAAGTATGCAACCCCAGAGAGCAGGGACTTGAACCTGGAATGTTTCCAGGTTCCCCATGGCTGGCCCATGATACTGGGATTTCCCCTACTGTAGAGAAAGGAAAAAGTCCACAAATTCTGTAAGCTATGCAAAATTTCTAAAGGGAAGCAGGAGTGATAATTGTAAGACTTCAAGAGTGACTGAGGGGGCTGGCCCCATGGCTTAGCGGTTAAGTGCGCACGCTCCGCTACTGGCGGCCCCGGTTTGGATTCCAGGGGCGCACCGACGCACCACTTGTCCAGCCATGCTGAGGCGGTATCCCACATACAGCAACTAGAAGGATGTGCAACTATGACATACAACTATCTACTGGGGCTTTGGGGAGAAAAAGGGAAAAAAAGGAGGAGGATTGGCAATAGATGTTAGCTTAGGGCCAGTCTTCCTCAGCAAAAAGAGGAGGATTGGCCTGGATGTTAGCTCAGGGCTGATCTTCCTCTCACACACACACACAAAAAGAGTGACTGAGATGTGGGGAAACCCAGGGAACCACTGAGATGCAGATTTGGGGACCCAGGTCTGCAGGCAGTGGTGAGGTACCCAGGGCAGGGCCCTGGGAGCTGTCTGCCTCAGTGCAGGTGTGATAATACACAATAAGCAGGTGTGACTGTACAAAATTTAACAATAATAAAACTAACCAAAGGTCCATCCATTTATCGTCACCATGCACCAGCAATTCTAAGCAAAATCAGTAACCAAATACTCCTTCCTAATAAAAACCCTTTGTTGATCTAAAATCTATGGCATGGTAATGTTGCCATTTCCATTCAGATTAAATAATATATATGCCATCTTCAAATTAGCACATTTTCATTGCTTACCCTTTACCAAACGTATTTTATGTAGAAACTAGTTTGGAAAATGTCCAGTTTCATAGTCTGCTCCCACTCCCAATCCTTCCCTATCCCCTCCCCCCAACACACAAGGACACAGCAACACACATTTGTTTGGATTTAGAATCATTTGAGTTTCCTTTAGACCCAGTGTGTCCAACCCTTGTAGCACTACATATATTCCTACATTTCTATAGTAAATTTGAAAGAAACAATGATAGCACAGTTACTGCAAAGACTAAGAACTAGAACTTGAGCTACTTCAATTCACTCCGCAGGACCTCTTAAAGAATTTTTATGCTTAAAATTTAAAACAGTGAAACATCATGAGAACCATGAGTTGTATTATTTTCGGTTGGTAAGTGCAAATTTTAGTTCATATGTGAAATATTTTTACTGGAGTTTAATATTTCCAAAATTGAAATGTATTCTTTTAAAATTGTTAATCGTTTGCTTTAAAACTAAAGGATGAATCAAGAAAATGTTACATCAGAGGTACAATTTAGGTATCTACTAATTGTAGTAGTAGTACTACTAAAGGTACAATTAGTAGTTACCTAAATTGTACCTTTTGCCCTTGGTTTTATTAAAATTCACTTATTTACTGGACAATTATTTACATGCTGTATTATATTAACTATAATCAAAGGATCAAAGCTCAAACTGTTAAACAGCTCAAACTGTTTAAATCTGTTTAAAATAGATTTAAAAAACCTATTGACTAGATAGCTGTGATTTATTTCCTTTCATTGTACTATTTTTAAATTTTTTTACAGGTGTAATTATATGTGAAATTCAATATAAGGAAAATGTCCCTGTCTGCATCTCTTTCTCGCCTATTATTATCATTCATTTCATGATTATTACTGAAAATAATTTTGTCATTTAGAGGAGAAGGATGTTTAAAAAAGGATCCTCTCCGAGTGTCCAGTTACACTAGGCACACCACTGGCAGGCGGCCCAGTGTCTGGGCAGGAGAGGGAGATCATGCCCTTGGCCTGTTGGGCTGGGGGAAGGGGGAACTGTTGCATCATTTAGAGAACATTTTCTTTACTTGAATATCCACCTGGGGGGGACTTAGTGAAAGACATTCTTTTTGGCTTTTGTATAATTTACTGGAGTTACTAGCGATAATACACCTTTATCCCAATAAGGCAACATTATAATGAAAAGAAATATAGCCAGGGATGGGCAAAAAGGCAAAAAATCAGCCACTGGTCAGCATTTCAAAGGTTAGCATGGTTAGTTCTATCCCTGACCTGCGGTGTGGCCTTGAACAAGCCACTTTACTGCTCTGTTTCCTCTTTTTCCCTCACAACTGTCTCATAAGGAATAATTTATCATTTGCAAAGCAATACATCAATGAATTTCTTGAATACTGAACACAGGAAAAGCAGATGCAAAAGTGGTTTGAAGGCTCTAAAGCCTATTTTTTTTTCTTCAGATTTTTTTTTTTTTATTGTGAAATTTGCAGGGTTGTCTCTGCTTCCTGTTTTTCACTTTCTTTGTATGTTAAATAAAGATAATACTCAGCAGTGGGATATTGTGAGACTAAAGAACATCCATTAAGTACGTAAGGCTCCTTGCATGGGGAAGGGTACCAAGTTAAATGGAAGTGCTGTCATTATCCTCTTTGCAAAAATGGAGAGACTAAGACCGGGCAAGGTCAAGTGACTTTTAACTTATGTGAGTGGCGAGTACTGGGGATTAATATTGAGAGAGAAAGGTCTGTTGTTCAGCCCCACCCAAGCTGTGCTGGTTGCCCTCCATCAGCCAGTTTTCAAAACACAGGGCCAGCCAACTTGAATTAACACCATTCATGCAATTCACAAGAGAAGGTGTCAAATGCCTTGCTGAAGTGGGAATATATATCAGTGATATTCTCCTCCATTGCCTTTGCTGGCAATTCCACTGCAAATGGTAATCCAATTTGCTGGGATTTATTTATTCTTATCGCTTTTTTTGCAATTACATGAGGTGGTCATCACCCCAGCCTCTGGGCACACGTACAGCTGTTAATGCAGAAATTTAAAATATTAACATGCTTTCCAGCCAGGTTGGCCCATTTACTTCAAACAAGAAGCTGATTGAACAGCTGGGCCTTGCACTGTGCCTCAAGGGCCAATAGAGATTTGTTTTTTCTTTCTAGGGTTTATAACCCAGTCATGATCAGAGCTTATAGCTAGAAAACCCTTCATGGGCGACTTTTGACCACAATCCTGTGGCCATTTTTGGAGGCAGCTTATGCAAAGTGATCTGGGCCTCGTTCAGTTTAGCCCCCGAGGAGTCAAACTCTGCTCATTTTAGCATCATTAAAACAGATATTACACCATCACTGACCTCCTTGATGGCAGTGTTAGGAAAGCAGCTTTTGATTTAGTGATTATGGAATATGTGTTGGGGTCTTGAGACCTTTTAGTTGAATCCTAATGGTGAGAAAGTTGTAAGGATCTAACATGTTCTGCAGATAAATGAAGAGAGAAAATATTGCTGAAAGTTTTATCTCTACGTCAGCCACAGATGTCTAAGAATGGAAGACATTCTCTATTGTGAGTCTAAAAGGCCTTCATCACCTATGTTACTTAACTCCTGTAGAACTTCAGTGACACTGATTCAATGATTACAATATTCCTGATTTTTCTTTGGTAACACAAGTTAACATCTTGATGACTAGGAGACTCAGACATGTAGGGACAGGGTAAGAAGAATAGCCCCTGAACTTAGCACTCTGAATCTTTAGGTGGCCCTGGAACAAGCTTTGCAAATAAATGGGCACATTCATCTATCACAGAAGAAGTGTGAGGCAGAGGAAATCCACTCATTCACCCGAAGTGTCTAAGTTATTTTACTACATCTAGGCTGGTCTGGAACCCCATGTTTTAGAAGTCTTACTGTAACTAGAACCTCCTGGAAATCTCCAGGTTTCACCTGTTCCCTACTCCAGGGCCAAGCCCTGGGGAGACAGGTGAGATATGAACAGTTTTCCTGAAGGGCTTTAACCACCTCAAGTGGCCCCTGTGGCAGCTTCAGCCTCTGGACTAGCTCAGGTTTGCCCTTTCTCTGAACTGCAGACTGTCTTTAAGGAAAAACAACAACAACAGTAGCGGCAGCACCAACAACAGAAAACATCAACAAATACTGCCATTGTGAAATGTGCCACATATTCTTAATATCTGGGGCTGAAATCTATCTGGTAAAATAAAATACAGCACCACCCATTTTGCATAGATCTCAAAAGTGCAGACAGAAAATTAGCATTTTAAACCAATCTTCTCTGCTTTGGAAACTTAAATATAGGAGGCATTAAAGAAGTGAGCTGCATTACTCAGACCCTTTACAAGAATGGTGTCAGCATGGCCATGAATGATAACAGCAAAAAAGGCTCCCAGGGTATAAAAATTGAGAGAAATTAGAGCTGTAGCTTTACACGTAACATCAGTATCAGTCTATCCTGTGATGAAGTGTTCCTCCAGCCTTAGCAGCACCCCCACTGTGACTAGTGATTGCATGCATTTTAACATTACATGTGGAAGTCTACCCAGGTCCTTTTAAGGAAAATTTCAATCACAGGTTTTGCTAAAGTCAACTGAAAGGCTAGCTCCTAACAATGATGGCACAGAAAAGATCATCATCCATGACAGATAGCTAGTTAAGTTTGCATTCTAGAAATAGGGGATAATGCCAAGGTTAGTGTTGATGACTTTTAATTTTTCAAAAGGAAAGAATAGGGAAACCACATTTTTAGGGTCTGCTAATAGATTTTGTGCCGCAATCTTTTTTCTGCCTCCGGATGATAATTTGAAAATGTAAATCATGATACAAAGCAAGTGACAGAAAGCAGTTATATCTAGTCTGAGTAATTATATCAGGATTAAGAAAGATGATATCGGGATTACTCTGGGAAGGTTGAAAAAAATCATTTGTTTTACCACTGAGTTCACTGTGGATAATCTTGAACCAGATAAGAAAGTTCTCTTTTATTCCAAGTTGTTAAAAGCTTCATTTTTCTTTGGTTGTTTAGTTTTAAATCATGAATGGATACTCTGTAGCTATTAAAATAACTATTATTCTGGTTTAAACCTGTTAATGGGATATATTACATTAATAGACTTTTGTTATATTGAACTAACCTTGCATTCCTGGAATAAATCCAGTTTGGTGGCTTATAAAATACCAGATTAAATTAGTTTTTTAAAAGGAATTTTATTTTTTTTAAATTTTATTTATTTATTTTTTCCCCCCAAAGCCCCAGCAGATAGTTGTATGTCATAGCTGCACATCCTTCTAGTTGCTGTATGTGGGACACGGCCTCAGCATGGCCGGAGAAGTGGTGCGTCAGTGTGCGCCCGGGATCCGAACCCGGGCTGCCAGCAGCAGAGCGCGCGCAGCTAACCGCTAAGCCACGGGGCCGGCCTTAAAAGGAATTTTAAATCTATGTTCATAACTGAGACTGACCCGTAATCCCTCCTCCCCATTTTTTTAGTGTCCTTGTTCAGTTTTGTTATCAAGTATACTAGCCTTATGAATTAGTTGGGACATGTTTCCTTCTTTTCTGTTCTCTGAAAGAGTTTGTAAAAGATTGGCATAATCTTCCTTGAATATTTGGTAGAACTTGCCTGTCAAAAGCCATTTTGGGTCTGTTGCATTGATGTAAGATTTTAAGCTAGTGATTTAATTTTCTAATGCTGTCATTCAGGCTTTCTATTTCTTCCTGATTTAATTTTGATAATGTATTTTTTCTATAGGAATTTGTCTGTATCACCTAAGTTTAAAAATTTGTCATAAAGTTATTTCTGATTTTCTCATGTCTCTTTGATCTGTGTCACATCTGTAGTTGTATCTCATTTTAATTTTTAATATTGTTTATTAGGTCTTTCTTATTTTTGTACTCAATCTTGCCAAAGACTTTCCATTTTATTAGTCCTTTGGAATAAATAACATTCGGCTTTGTTGATCTTCTCTATTACATGGTATTTGCTATTTTAGTAATTTGTATCCTTATCTTTATCCTTATTTCTTTGTTTATACTTTTTAAATAAGAGTTGGATGTTGAATGCTTACTCATGTTTCCAGATTTCTGTTTTCCTAAAAAGTACATTTAAAATTTTTAATTTTTCCTCTAGGTTTTGTTTCTGCTGCACCCCACAAGTTTTGATATGTTATATTTTAATTATCAATTACTTCTAAGTATTTTAAAATTACAATTCTGATTTCTTTTTAGACCTGTAGGTTTACACATGTGTTTTTAAATTTCCAAATATATAGGATTTATTTTAGTTATCTTTTGTGATATTGATTTCTAACAATTTTGTTGTGGTCAGAAAATATGATAGCACTCCTTTGAAATTTGTTGAGATTTGCTTTAAGGTTGAGTATGGAATTAATTTTTGTAAATATTCTAGGTATGTTCGAAACTTGTAGTTTTCTGTATATGTCCTGCCCATAGAGCTTATAGGGGTTAAGTTCTATGGAGATGCTTCGTCAACTACAAATATCGGCTGGAACAGCAAGAAGGAGGAAACAGCAGAGCTGCTTAGAAAAGTGTCCCTATTCCCTGACATCTTCTAGGGTCTTTCACTAAAGAGTGGAGTTAGCATGTTCCCCATTGTCCTTTAAGTCTCCATTTGTGACAAAATCTCTTTCAACATTAGGAAAAACAATTAGGAAGAAATTTTAAGCTCTGCACTGCCTGGTTTGGAGGCTTCTCGTCTGCTCTTTCTAAGCCTTGGTTCCTTGATAAGCTTGGTACAAATAAAAATGTCATCTCCTAGGACTCATTAAAGCTGTTGAAGCATTTCGATAGCAGAGAGATGTTGTCTGAACAGAAACATTTGTGACTGTACATACACACACTCAGCACAAATGAAAACACTGTGGCTTATTTCCTGAGCTACAGGCATTTTATCAGAGTCCGGGGGCCACAGTGGCCCTGGATGAGGGCAGTGACTCATAAGCTCCTTTGGATCCTCAATACCAGCAGAGAGTATTCGTGACCTCTAAAGACAGAGAGACTTGATCAAACCTTATACTTCAACAATGACTTGTCAGAAAGCTAGTTCTACTCAGTCAGTGAGAGGAGATTATTAATTATTTAGGCATGAGTAGGGAAAATGGCAGAGATGAAGAATCAGGGAAGTTGGTTTAGAGTTTCAGTCACTGAGAATAAATGTGTATGGTGACTCAGCAATTTTTTTCTTCATTCATTCACTCAGATAGTTGTTGGATGTGCCATTAAATTAGCCATAAAAGACTGGTCTTAGGTGCCAGAATTAATTTCAACTCCAATATCAGAAGAAAAA
The DNA here is from genome assembly GCF_020826845.1 of Diceros bicornis minor. Taxonomy (NCBI): domain Eukaryota; kingdom Metazoa; phylum Chordata; class Mammalia; order Perissodactyla; family Rhinocerotidae; genus Diceros; species Diceros bicornis. The sequence continues at coordinate 33,277,264 of NC_080748.1, read as the reverse complement.
AGAAACTAACAAACATTTATTTAACATGTAGGGGGAAAATCAGAGCCTCTGTGTCTCAATTCATTTTTCAGGGGGATAGGAGATGGATATAAATGAATGTAAAAGGAATAGATTCAGAATCCAAGCAGGTATGAGGAGGCAGAGGAAGGAGGTGAGGACCAGGAATGGGAGCCCAGGGCAGTGGGAGGTGAGCCTGGAGGGGGGAGCTTGGCTCAGTGACTTAACCTATTTGATTAAAACCAGGAAATTAGTGGGCTGGATTAGGGCTCACTAATGTCCCTCCTAGTTATAACATTCTGTATTTTGCAATTTTCTTGCTGTAACAATAGTGGTAAAGTTAAGCCCATATCCAGTCCAAATTTTATATCTCAAGCAGAATTCCCATTATCATCACATTCTACCTTGCTTTTATACTGTGGGTAGACCATGTGGCCAAAGCAAAGCATGGGTTTCACATGAGAAATGGCCAGCAAATTCTGGACTTAAAATCAAGCAAGTCAACCACCAGCTGGGCAGAGAAGCAGACTGGAAAGACCAGACTAATCATCTAAGACCTAAGGGCCCATGAGGGAAAGAGCAGACCTGGGAGCGCTCCTTAAATGGTCTGGCAATTCCCTGAAATCAAGCTGAGCTCATATTATCAGATGTAGAGTGGCGAAATTATATCATGAACCCCCTTTTTGCCTTCTCCCTAAATGAAAAATAGGAGGATTACTGGGGAAAAGAATTACATTGTAAAGAGACACTCAGCATGACAGCTTTTTTATGGACTTTACAGTTAGGTCATTACCAAAACCTTCCTGAAATAAATTGTGAGTAGCACTGAAGACAAGAAATACAAACCACTAGGGAAGAAATATAAACCCAGGAGAAAGGAAGACAAGGTGCACGGAGAATTAGTGAAGGACAAAATTGCCAGATACCACACATGATTGAAAAATGTGTTATGCACTGGCTCAGGAAATGACTTACTCAGGATAAAATGTAAATCACGGGTGAAAATACACATCTTTAACACTATGAACGAGAGTCCCCGTGCTTGCCAATGAAGCCCCTCTGACTGGAATACCTGAGCGATACCTGGCTTAAAATAAATTAAGGTAGTGGTGGTGGTGGTGGAGGAGGACATAAAAAATGGAATGTGTATGCATGGGGCGACAGAATAAATTAAGAAAACAAAGGGAAGAAGAAAAAAAGTGATAATAAAGCTTTGAAAAGTCACTTTGCTCCTTTTTCATTTATGAGCACCACTTGTAACACCCCTTCCTTGGAAACCTACAACCAGAGTTCAAATACACTTTCCCCTTTTCTATCTTCCCCAGTACTTCCAGAAAATAAAGCTCTTGTGGCTATTTACTAAGCGTGTGGTGTGTGTGTATGTATGTGTGTATAAGAGGGGTGGGAAGGCACAGAGACACACAGAGATGAAACAGCACACAAGCCAGAGAGAGAATTACCAAACTGAGCAAGTTGCATTAAGAAAAGAACTTCAGGATCTTTTCAATGCTCAGTTGAGTGAAATGGGTGGTCTGTAGAGTGAGGACCAGATTGGGCACTAACTTTAAGTTTCCCTTGATGACTATTCAGGGTGCTTTGTTAAACAGAGGGGAAAACATAGTCTTTAACTACCCATCTAACATCTTGGAACTTAATTCCCAATTCCACACTCTGGTTACAATTCCAGAAACTTGAACTGACTCAGATTGGCTATTCTGTTGGTCAATATCTAAAAATGGTCAACACTATCTGTTTATGTGTACATAGGGAAAAAGACGGACAGGATATAAGTAAACGTTAACAATAGTTATATCTGGGTAGTGACACTAGAAATGGTTTCTGTTTCCTTTTATGTGCTTCTTTTGTGTTCTCAAGTTTTCTGCATTGAGCATATATTCTTTTGTAAAAAGGAAACAACAAAAATTGAAATGACAAACTTAGACCCAGAAAAACTGTGGCACCCACCTACGTTTCTCTTGCTCTCTGTTTATTCTCTTACTCAGATGAAGAGGATTCTTTTTTCTCGGACTCATTCTTCACCTTTCCCCTTTGTTTCCATGTTCTATTCTTTCGCCCCCACCACATTCCTCCCTGCTTTCCAGGGAGACCAGGAAATTGGCTGGTCTTCCTAATCCTCATGTTTCCTCCCCTAACCAGCTGCGTGGAGGAAGCCCTGCAGCACGATTCCCTCCCCACTGCGGCCCAATTTCAGAGATGGATAATTACATCAGTCTGGCTGGGAGCATGACACCTGCTGTATACAGGCGGCAATGTGTGCTGTCCAGGTTCAGGGCTTCAGCGATGAGGCTACTTCTCTGCACTGGCAGACTATAAAGAAATGAAGTCAAGGCCAGACCACAAGGGCACAAGGATTCATTTTAGCACCCGTGGCTGGAGGGAGAAATGACAATGGTCAAACAGAGTAAAAGGCCAGTGTGTGTCTGCAGCAAAAGCCCATTTTGATTTACTACAGTGAAGAAAAGATCCATTTCACTATAAATCTGGTACTCTTGGCATGATATGGCCTTTGAGTCAGGAGGCAATTTCCAAAAGAGATGGTAGAGGGAAGGGTCATTCAAAGGTCATCCAAGGACTGCGGCTGACTGTTGGGAAAAGCGGAGCTCCTTCATCCTGGGGATGGCTGCAAGTCTACTGGAGATGCAGTGTTTTCCATTGCAGATGCTGGGGAAAGCAGCAAAAAGCAGAAGCCAAACGATTTTAATGGTCTGCAAGGCAATGCCATTATTTCTACCCCTGGATCCTACATCGATTCATCCGCTATCCTCATTATTTTTAGAAGGGATGATTACTAATGAGGATGCATTTGATGATCAAATTAATTAATGGCAGAGCAGGATAACTAATGATGAGATGGAGCCTCCCATAGTTAAATTTTATTAGGGCTTCTCTTTGCCTTCCCAGAAGTGAAGAGATTTATTTTCACAGTTCAAATTTAATAAATAAAAGCTGCATGTATGTTACTTTATTTTTGCCAGCACTTACTCTGCTAATGTAAAGACCACATTAGGGGCTGTGACAGTCAGAAAACAGGCAATGGGTTTTGGCCAATAATATTTCTAGCAATCCACAAGCACAGGAAGGTGGAGCTTCCCAGTCTTCGGCTCTCACGATTACTGTGGTTCTGAAGCACCACTTCCAGAGTAGACTGGGGAAATTTATGGGCTACCACGGAGAACACAGGGGCTGTGGTCACATAGATGTAAGCTGGAATTCTGACTCTGCCAGGTACATGCTGTACCCTGGGCAAGTCACTAGACATCTCTAGGTCTCAATTTCCTACCTGAGAAACCAGGATAAGCACATATTCCTGAGTTGTGAACATTGAGTGAAATAATGTGATGGTGCTCTTAGGAGTTACCTGTGAAGAGTGGGTCCCCCTGCTGTCAGGGGCATTGGAGCCACAGTGCAGGCCACCCCACTACCCCAATATCAGGAAGCTCAGACCTCGACTTGTCCAGACTTACTCTGCAAATCCTGAGTTTTCTCTTAAACCTCTACCTTTCTTCATATTTTCACCTGGAATGTGGCAATCACAGATTGCATGTGTACAACAGCTTTTCAAAATGTGTTCACATATATGACCTCATTTTATTGCAACAAACCCTGACTGAGGTTGGCAGGACCCCTTCTCCAGATTTAGAACCTGAGGTTCAGACAGGCTGACTTTCGCAAAGTTGTACAGAAACCAATCAAGCTGGAGCCACCTCTTCCTTCGACTGGTTCAGTATTTTCATTTTCTTGTGCAGAAGCTTGGCACCTCTTGGGTGGCAAGAAGGCAGCTTATCTCCTTCCTTATCTTAAGGTCTCTGTCCAGGGAAACAGCAAGACACCCAGTAGCCCATCCTTGTCTGAAATTGCTAAAAAACATAGGGAGGTTTGCTCTACAATACCTTCACTTTTAGTCTTTGTATCTTGTTCAGAGTCAAATGGGAATGCGCTTTAAAAACTCCCAAACCCCCTAGAAGATGTCAGGTGCGATCATTTCAAACAGGTAGGGCTTTGTAATGTAAAGCCCTGGGCCAAGAATTAGAGAATTGGTTTCTATTTCTGGTTCCAAATGTACCCAACAATCCCTTCAAGAGTCTCACACTGAAGTGGGATACATACCTTCTTCCGATGTGCCAGGGAATGCAATCTGCAAATGTTAGAGAATGCACATACTGCCAGTAGGAACTCTACAGGTGACTTTTAGCAGCCTAATGAAAGGTGCCACCGAATTATAAACGAGGATTATCATCACCATCACAAGGGCTGCACCATCCCAAGGTACTTGGCTGAAGAATGGGGAGGAAACGAAATTACAAAGTCTGGGTAGTTAAGTGAAAGAAAAGGAAGAAGATGGTGGGCCCCAATTTTGGCAGCTACTGAGAACCTTGATGTCGAGTCCTTGAACCTTTTTAAAGCTACATCATATGAGAGATGTTCATGTTTTAGGATTTTTCTGATACAGGTAAAATGTGTAAGTCTTAACGTGAATGTAAGAAATGTCTTGTGAGTTGTTTTCTATTCAGAAAGTAAGAAAGCTCATCTGAGTAGCTGAAATAGAATCAAATAAACATGGGGCATGTCTCTGCAGCCACACTTTATAAAGATTCCAGATTTTTATATATGTATGACTGTGTATTTTTACACACACATATTTTTTGAACTTTTTAAAACTGAAGGTTTTACTACTTGCACATGAAAGTCTAAAAGAAAGCCCCTTTCTCTACGCTGTAATACTGTGACTGTCTTGCCATGTCCAGTGATCCTGAATTATTTTCTGCACTGATGTATGTTTTCATGTTAAAGATACTATGATAATGTTGTTACAAGCTTCTTCTTGAATGAGTAAACAAGCAGATCATCAACCAGACCATCATCAACCACATCACATATGTGCTATTTCTTCCTTCCAACTGAACAATTTTGAGGTTCATGAACCTACTTAGAAAGATCTTCATAATATATTGCAAATTAAATTCCAAACTAATCAGTCTTTAGTTTTTCACTTTCTACATCTAGTTCATATCTAAATATTTCACAAAAGCTCTTAAAATGTAATTTATCATTATAAAAATGTTGAATTTCTTCTTTTAGAGAAATTTGTCTTTTTCTCTTCTTGTTTATGTTTGTGTCATTTCTTCCCCCTCCCTTTTTTTTTTATGACCTGTTTGACAGTTTGAGATAGTGGAAGTGTTTTGGTGCCATGCAGGGGAGGCACTTTTGAGAGGCTGTCTTACACATCCCAGCCCAGTGGCCATGGGGAAGATAGCCTTATTGGGGTGGGGGAATGAGGGGTTGGGTCCTTTTTGCTCTTGGTGTTTTTTTTTTTGAGGATGATTGGCCCTGAGCTAACATCTGTTGCCAAGCTTCCTCTGTTTCTTTTTTTTTTCTCCCCAAAGCCTCAGTACATAGTTGTATATCCTAGTTGCAGGTCCTTCTAGTTCTTCTATGTGGGACGCCGCCTCAGCATGGCTTGATGAGTGGTGAGCAGGTCCACGCCCAGGATCCAAACCTGTGAACCCCAGCCTCTGCAGTAGAACGTGCGAACTTAACCACTAGGCCATGGGGCCGGCCTCTCCCTTTTTTTGAAACTATAGAGGTTGAACTGTTCTTCCCACTGCATTGTCCGTTCTCTCTGCATATCCTTCTCATCCCTCCATCTGGGACAGCCTCTACTTTTCTACTCTGCACATCCATTTGAGCTTGGGCCTGCCTTCCTCCATACCATCAGTTTTTTATCAATTCCCTGCCTCCTCCTCTCTTCTAGGGCAAAAACCAAAATAGAATGGAGAAAAATTGAACCATTTCTCTATCATTATTACTCATTCCAGCCTCTTCATGTCAGCCTTTTCCTATTTGTCTTCCTTTCCTCCTCCCTAAAACATTTCTAATTTGTGTATCTGCCTCCTCATCCTGAAGCAGCTATCTTTATTCCAAAATACAGAATATTAAGTTCCCACGTTCCCATGTTCCTGCCTTAAGTTCCCATGTTCCTTCCTCTCAGACATTTGTAAAATTTGTCTGCTGTTCTTCTTTTCCCCATATGTTTCTGGACAGCCAGAATAACCTGTAATACTCTTTCCCTACCCCCTCACTGGGCCACTCTGACCAAGAATTCATTCAAGGACTGGATTAAAGGTAAAAGCCCCTGAACCAGCTTCTTGTTCAAGATGTCAGAAACAGTTCATGTGTGTTTGCTTTTTGTTTTTCCTTCCTCCAGACACTCCATTAAAATGTCTGTCAGTGAATAAACTTAAAAGAGCAAAGAGAATGGGAAGGGAGTTCCAGGGAGTTCTTAGTGTGTGACAGATTCTGGCATTTATGGGATCCCCAACTCTCTTTAAAATGAAGCCTGCCAGTCAATGAGCCACTGCTTGGGAGGAAGACTCAGCCATGGAGGAGACCCGGACTCAGCAGTGTGCAAACCCAAGCAGCTTCCTAGGAAAGTAAACTAAGCTCTTCACTCTCACATATAAACAGACTACCAAGCATCACCTCACATGAGAAGAAACCTGTAGCATGAAAGAGACAGACACAAAACCCAAACAACTAACCCTGGAATAAATAGAAATGATTCAAGAACAAAAAGAATTTTAAAAAATTCTAATTAGTATTCTCAAAAAGATTTGAGAACATTCTGCAATCAAAAAATAAGAGGAAGATTGCATGAAAATACAATAAGCAAAGAACAGAAATAACATTTGCAAATAAAATAATGTGATTATCAAATAGAAACTTCAATGGAAAGGATAAAAGATAAAGTTTAAACAGACAATATGAGAAAAAGGATAATGAGCACAGAGCATCAGCCTCCTGGGTGCATTATCTGACTGGTGAGCATTTCAGAAAGAAAATAGAAACAGAAAACAAAAGTGAAAAATTATCAAGAAAACAGAGAGACTCCTGTTGCGAACTCCTGTTACCTGCAGCACCCCGCCCAAGGTCTTTGTAGTAGCAGCTTTTGAAGTCCACTGGGAGCAGCGGGCCTGCTGGGCTTCTGAGGATTTTCACAGTTTTTAAGGGATAAGCTTTTTTTCAGAATTAAAATAAAATTCTCTAAAATTTTCTTGGATATGCTCATTTTATGTCTTTCCCTAACATTTTCTAATGATCAAAAAACACTACCGTGCCCACTATAGCCACCATCACCATCACAGTCACCTTCATCAGCACGGTCAACTTCATCAGCACAGCCACCTTCACACCATAGTCACCTTTACCACCATGGCCACCTTCACCACCACAGTCACCTTCATCATCACAGTCCCCTTCACCACCATGGCCAGCATCATCACACAGCCACCATCACCACAGGCACCTTTACCACCACAGCCATTATCACTACCACAGTTACCTTCATTAGCACAATAACCTTCACCACCACACCTTCACCACCATAGCCGCCTTCACCACCACAGCCACCATCATCACCACTCTTGGTACCGCTCCTGCTGCTACGATTATCCGGACTTTGACATATGAATTCTGACATGTGACTTCATGACCTATGAATTGGGGAGAGGAATTGAGCACAAACTTTTCACTATCTCTAAAGAAAGTACTTACTAAGCAATTGAATAGTTTAAAGAAGATTTCAGAAGATATGCTTAACTTTATACTTAAGTGGGCGGACGCACTCACTGATGTTCTAATTTCAACACGCCTTCATTTCTTTCTTTCTTTCTTTCTTTTTTGTGAGGAAGATCGGCCCTGAGCTAACATCTGCCAGTCCTCCTCTTTTTGCAGAGGAAGACTGGCCCTGGGCTAACATCCATGCCCATCTTCCTCCACTTTATACGGGACGCCGCCACAGCATGGCTCGACAAGCAGTGCATCGGTGCACGCCCGGGATCCAAAGCGGCGAACCCCGGGCCGCCGCAGTGGAGCGTGCACACTTAACCGCTTGCGCCACTGGGCTGGCCCCATTTATTTCTTAATATATATCCCAGAGACCAATTCTTGACCAACAGTTGGCAAAACCAGTGGGTTTACTTTATATCTTAGGAAGGTAATAGTATTTTATTTCTTCTCTTCTATAAAATTAGTCTGAATTAGTGAAGTTTTGTGATACATATACAGAAAATCACAGATATGTTCGTTTTTGAGCACAAAGGAAAAAACACTTGTTACTTAATTTCTAAAATGGTGCTGACCATAATAATCCTCTTTTTCCAAATTTTTTTCTGATCTTCCCTTGCTGACAGTTATCAAGACAGCTGACTAGCTCTGGTCTTTACTGATGTCAAGCCAAGAGTGTCAGAGAGCCACTGCTCTACATGGGCCAATGGTTTACTGGCCTCAGACAGCTGGTCTTCAGACGACATTTGCTAACATTATTAAAAAGCATCGGCTTAAAGTATTTATGAGGGAGCCTTCTGACATAATCATCATTAGTCACATACAGTTTTATGATCAGCAGCTTACAATGGTATCCTATTGTTATCTGAATATTTATCACTCCTGTCAATATGATTTATACATGGCTTCAAAAAGAATTCTGATTTTTAAGTTAGTTATTTAAAAATATGACATATTGACCTTTCCTCATGAATGAAAATATAAATATTGTTTAAATTTAGGTGTGGTTAAAACCATAATGAGAGACCACTATACACTTACTACAGTGGCTAAAAAGAAGAAACAAAACAAACTGACCATACCAAGTGCTCACTGACAAGGACACAGAGCAACTGGAATGCTCATATTGTCCCATAGGAACGCACAACGGTATAGACACTTCGGGAAACAGTTTGGCAGTTTCTCAAAAAGTTAAACACACTTACTATATGACCCAGCAATCCTACTCCTAGGTATTTACCCAAGTAAAATAAAAAATTATATCCAAACAAAAAGCCTGTAAGGGAATGTTTACAGCAGATTTATTCATATTTGCCCCAAAGAGGAAATCACCCAATGTCCATTAACTGGTGACTAGATAAACAAATTATGGCTCTTCCTTACAATGGAATACTAGTCAGCATAAAAAGGAATGAACTACTGATATATACAGCAACATGGATGAATCTTAAATTCATTATACTAAGTGAAAGAAGCCAGATTCAAAAGGTTGCATACTGTACGATTCTACTTATATGACATTCTGGAAAATGCAAAACTATAAGGATAGAAAACAAATCAGTGGTTGCCAGGAGTGGGGTTGACTAAAAAAGGGCATGAGGGAATTTTTGGGGGTGATGGAATTGTTTTATATATTGACTGTGATAGTGTTGGTTACATGAATGTATGAATTTGTCAAAATTCATAGAACTGTATCCCTAAAAAGAGTATTTTTATCGTATGTACATTTTACCTCAATAAACCTAAGAAAACAATTCAGTGTGGTAATCTAAAGATAAATAAGAGTTTAACATATGTATATTCTTTCTTTGTATACCTAAAGATATAAATGAAAGCCAACAACCTCACTATCTGTGTGGCAGAGACAGGTTAACTTCATGGCCAGCTTAAGATCAGGTACAGGTTACCGTGTTACCATGGATACAAGCTATTATTTCCTTTTGTGTGAAAACTCTAAAATTAAATGGTGACTCCCACATAACGTAGGGGTAGGTTGAGAAACAACCAGACAAAGTCACCCAAGGGTTTTCCATTTTTAGGAACCCTGCCCATGATGTTTTCCTCATGAACACATGGGAAACTGTGTGATGTTAGTGAACATATCCTTCAGGGATTAAAAGAAGAAAGGTTAGAAACTTTTGGCTAAACTTGAAGGCAATTCTAAAAATTGTACGCTAGTTCTAAGGCTGTTAAGACTCTTCATTTTCTTATGTTTGTTACAGAATAATTTCCCATAGATGGATTGCGAAAACAAAGACATGCGGGAGGCTAACCCCTCCTCTATCTGTTGACTTTCCTGTGAAATCACGATTTTCTAATTTAGAAAGTGGATAGTGGGACAGATTGAGAGTAGGTTTTAAAGTCAGGACGATTCTTTGCAGTGGGGCTCAAATTAGCAAGTCGTGGTAATTTATTCCAAGTGATGTTAAGGTAGAAATATGACTCTTAAGAAGCACATATATTTAAAAACTATATTAGAGATGTGTTGCCAGACAGATTGCCATGGATCCACCTAACAACCTGTGAAGATGACAATCATAACCACTGCCATTGAGTTAGTGCTTCCCATGTGCTAAGGAGGTGCTACACAGACCTCTAGGGCATCAGCTCTCACCACTCCCCGCCTTGCATTTTATGATCCAAGAATCCCAAACTACCTGGAGCACCCCACAGCCACCATGCTAGTTCTTACCTCTGTGCCTTCGTCCATTCATTCCTCCATTCAACAAACATATCTTGACTATCTACTATGTGTTTGTTATTGATTGAATTGTGTCCCCCTCAAATTTATAAGGCGAAGTCCTAACTCCCTGCGTCTCAGAATGTGACCTTATTTGGAAATAGAGTCATTGCAGAGGTCATTAGTTAAGATGAGTTCATACTGGAGTAGCGTGGGCCCCTTAATCCCATACAAACTGTGTCCTTAAGAAAGGTGGAAATTTGGACACACACACACACACACAGAACACCATGTGAAGATGAAGGCAGAAAGCAGGGTGATGTGTCTACAAGCCAAGGAAGGACAGAGATTGCCAGCAAACCACCAGCAGCTAGGGGAGAGACATGGAACAGAGTCTTCCTCACAGCCCTCAGAGGGACCAACCCTGTCGACACTCTGATCTCGCACTTCTAGCCTCCACAACTGAGACAATAAATTTCTGTTGTTTAAAACAAACCAAAACAAAATCCCAAAAAACAAAACAAAAAAACCTATCCTAAAGGACATTTCCTCCTGACAAAAGGATTCTGCAAATGTATGAGAAGCTGCGACAACCACATACTTCCTTTGAGGGGCTGTGGCTCAGTGGTGATTTATAACACTGCTCCTGGATGGGCAGGCACGTGGCTCCCCAGTGCCTGGCCCTGACACCCCCATCATACTTCTCCCCGACTGACGAGCTCACCCCTGCCTCCTCTGACTTCTTTCAGATTTGAATCTTCAACCACCCTAAAGGTTGTATCAACTTTTAAAGCAACTGGGGTAACCTTTTCTGGAGGAAAAGAGGTCCCGTTGCATGACATGTGACACAATAGCTTGTGGGCTAGGTCTGGCGTCCTGGTCTTTGGGGAGATCGACAGACTCTGCTCCTGGCAAGGGCGCCGACACACACCCAATGTTGGGGCATATGGACGACCCTGGGAACCTCGCACAGCAGCTGTTACACCGAGTTCCAAGTGCAGGGACCTGAGCAACGACTGTAATGACATTGCTGGCTCTGACCTCTAAATCTCACTGATTTGTCTGACACACACTGTGAACATCAACCATTTAGAACGCAAAGCAAAGACTCAAAAATTGCTTTAAAATGGCAGGAGATGCTAAAGACACAATTTCTGTGACTTGTCATTAACTTGTCTGTATCCCAATCCGCACATGTTTTTTAGATCCCTTCCTCTCAGTTATTTTTCCCTGCTTGGCGAATGTTTCTGCAGCAGTTACCTCTGATCATTAAAACACTTTTGTAGGCAATTCATGCTCCTGATCTTAGAGAGCAGTGAAGATGGATGGGGGAGTTTTTAAAAATATCCAACTCGCTATATATTTTAATTTCCCATCATCCTACTTATATTTCCCTTGTTTAAATAAAAACAGTCTTTTTTTTTCCCAGAAAAGTGGTTAGATTTATATATTCAGAAGTGTAATAAAAAGATACCCACGTGGATAATTTATGCTATATTATTCTAAGATAATGCAAAGGCCCAAACACCTGAAGTGTATCATGTATTCATGGATGTTTGCAGGTAGAAATCCAGCTATGAATCTTTGATTCTATTCCTCCACTGCCAGTGCTCAGGTTTTCCCCTCCTCTCAACTCCTCATTTCCCACAGGCCATCTTCCTTCTTCTTCCAAAATCCACAGCTCTGTCTTTTTCTAACAATTGCTGGAAATACGTACCTTTGAGTGTACCAGGTTCGAGTCTGACACTCTTTAACAATAGCACAGATACTGGCCTGTTACTGAAGTTATCTATCCCCCTAAATTCCAGTGCCTCAACCATTCTATCAATAAACATTTCCTAAATACGTAGGGTGTTCACAGAACCTGACTAGATCCTTAGTACAATCCAGAAGAATTGAAAACAATATAGTTTACAGTTTCATTGGTCTTGAAAACAAACAAACTCGTCATGCCTTTGTAAAATCAGCGGGTATGCTTTTAATTTAAAAGTTCTAAGATTACAAAACACTTGCGTCATGATCGGCAAGGATCTTCTGACCACTTGCCATGAGGCTACATTTCATAAACAAAACCGTTCAATCTCCTGTATTCTCTTCCCCTATTTCCTACCTTGAGGGTGTATTTTTTCAATGTATTTCTTTAGCTTGGCTTTCCTCCAGATTCCACCCTTGCACAAACAGTCGTTAGCACTTTCCTCTCCTAGCAACTTAGCTGTCAGTTGTCATTTCTTCTCCTTCACCTTTCCTGGCACGTGGCTGCCATTTCACTTCCACTTAATGCACACAGCCCTCTCTCGCTCAAAAAAAAAAAGAACAACCCTGGGCCCGGGTACCTGCTGCATGCCTTGCATGGTCTGCTGCAGGAACTGGAGCTGCTGGTCCTTGGTGAGGTTTTCTTCTGTTCGAAAAAGCTGTTCTTTTTCTTGTTTCAGCAGCTCCACCTCATTCCTGTAGGCGTCCAGCTGCCAACGCAGACTGTCATTCTCCTCTTTAAGAGCGTAGGCCTGGGCAGCCAGGGCTGGAAGACAGACAGACAAGTTCAAGTGAGTTCCCCTCTTGCTTAGACTGAGGAGCCCTCAGTGGGAAAGAGTTTCTCACCCAAATTCTTAAGGTTCATACCAGCTCAGAGATAACAACTGAAATGCCTTACCCTGGGGCTCTTTCGTTTGCAGTTGGTGAGCATCACTTCTTTGAGAATTTTTATCTATTCTATTTGTCCTGTCTTCTGTATGAATGTTTCTTGTGGGCACAGGATTAATTCCTTCCAAATTCTTGTCTCTTGACCTCTTCCCTAATCCTAGGCACCCTCTCAGAAATCAGTATGTGTTGGTAGGTGATGACGGCATTCCGAGTTCCAGGCAACAATCATATCTCCCCCATTATTGTCCTCTCCCTTTCTGCAGGATTGCTTAGCTCCTTGGAGTGCCGCTTTCTTTCAAATAATCAGCGGTTCCACAGGTTGAGGCATGCGGCAGCGGCCCAGGGGAGAGAGGAATTTATATGCACACCATTCCTCCCTGCCCTGCTGCTGGGACAAATTGCACAAATTGTTTTCTCCAACTCCTTTCAGAATGGTAACCTAGTTCCATCTGTTTCACCAACAGATTAAAACTCTTTTTTCCTACAAGGCTGACCGGTTACTCTAATACTCCTTCCTGAAACTTAAAATTCTCCACGTGTAGATTCAGACCTCACTCACATCTCCATCTTACTGAGAAACCGAGACGGTTAACTCAGGGTCTTACATATCACAGGGCTTCAGAAATCACTGAAACTAATAAAAGAGAAGAGAGAATGGTACAAAACAAAATCAAGGGTGAGGAATCCCTTGCCCTAGTTTCCAGCTTATTGTTTAGTGGTCTCTCCAATAATAGTAATAGTTTGCTGAGCACCCACCATACAATAGACTCTGGACCAAGGGCTCCCCATGAACTAACTCACTTCATCCTCCATCTAGCCTATGATGCGGGTGCTGCTCTTATCCCCAGCTTTATAGATGAAAAAAATGAGGCACAGAGAAGTGAAAGAACTTGTCTGATCCCATAAAGAGAACAGCATCGACAGTCTTCAAGCTCAGGCCTCTTCGCTCTCAGTCACTGGGCTATTCTGCCAGTCCAGGTGTGTTTAGTTCTTACCAGGCTGTTCGAAACCAGTCTCGAATTCTCCCCCTCTACTCTCCCAGCAGTTTCCCATACTTTCTTCCTCCTCCCACAGAAAATTCATTCTCTACTTTTGTAAGCAAGAGAAAAGTGAAAGAAAATTTTAAGAGCTTGTTATCAGAAACTTCTTCAAAGAAGTAACTTCTGGTTTGTAACTGTGCCGTAGAGCCTACTGCACAGCAGGTTCTCAGTCCATGCTTATTTCCATATCCTCCTCCCCATCCCAATCAGAGACCCAGATCCAGGCCAGCCTCCTGGATGCTCTGCCTGCACATTACAGTACAGTGATGATAGATCTTTACTGAGGTGCTCTGAGACCCCAGTGAATTCTCTCCTCAAATATCAAACATCAGATTATGTTAATAATAGTTTTACAGTTGAGCGTTCTATGGTATTCTACTTTGCAAAATGATAATCTATCTACTGTACACGCTGCAATACTAATCAAACAGAGCATGCAATCAACCAGAAACCTTCCTACCTCAAACCATCACAAATCAATTAGTCAACAAGCATTTACTGCATACGTACTCTGTGCCCAGGCCTGTCTGGGCATCTTGGATCACAAAAGGAGGAGATGGAATGTGTCTCTTCTCTCAAGGAGCTTAAAATATAACAGAAACTGACACATTTGAGAGGACATTAATACTTCTTCTCAAAGGAAGAGAGGACAGCCTGAGGCCTGGCATATAGTAGGCACTCAATAAATGTTGGTTGAATGAATAAATAAATGAGCAACTGAGTGTCAACGTCTATGACAAGGGAATACATCCTATAGGAGTTCAGAGAAGAGAAAGAAAAATGCATACTGGAATAATAAAAGACAGCTTTAAAATATGAAAGCCCAAGAACTGGGGAAGGACATGGAGGAGCAAGAGCATAAGCAAAGCACAGGGATGGGAACTGAAGATAGAATATTTGGGGCAGGAAGGAGAGAAGCTGGACCCAAAGGCAAGAGTCCCTATGGAAGCAGTGATAGGCAGGTGAGCCATCTCAGGTGATGAGAGAGATGGAGGCTCAGAAGTCAAGCTAGAGAGCTGGGCTCAATGGGGAGGCCAATTGAGAACCATTGAAGGTGCTTGGGCAGCGGAAGGACGTGATGAAACTGGTCATTTAGGAAGATTAGTTTGGCAATGGTGTGTGGAATGAACTGGAGGCTGAAGAGAATGGATAAAGGAAATTTTATTTGGTGTATATGTGTGTGCAAAACCAAGGAACAGCCAATTTTACAGTTTTCAGGGATTTACTCATAAAATCAGAAATGAGCCCGGGTTTCCCGAGGAGCATGAGCTGGTGCTTTCTAACACTGTGCAGCCCAATTTCAGATCTGGTCCACACCCTCAGACACCAATTCCCGATAACTCAGTTTACCAATCCATAGGAAATGGTTATGAGGCATCATTTGAGAGAGGGATGTTGTAATAGGGCAAAATTACAGAAAATGCAAATGACGACAAAAGTGTTGGCACTACATAAGCATATTACTACATTTAGTAGCATTCAAAGACACTTAACTCATTTCCTTTGGAAGCTCTATTTGGCCCTTTTTCAATTCAGAGTGGCATTTTTATTATCATAACTGATAGCAGGTGTTTGTGAAGAAATCGATTAGTATGCAGGGATGGAAATTACATTTTCCAAATGAATTGCATAGTCTGCAGGATATGCTGAAATCTGTGTAGCAAAATGCAAGCAGCTATAAAGCATGTGCCAGCAACATTATTTAAATAAATTATCTGAACATAAATACATATAGAAGAGTGCACCATCCATTATTTTAGGGGTTCTCTTATAAGCCTGTGGAATGGCACTGCTGACAGTTTTTATTCCTGGCTAAGCCAAGTGACCACTGTTCCTGCCAAGTAGGATACAATGTTGTTTGCATGTCTGGAATAGGATGTGATATCATTATATATACATGTAAAAAAAACCCAGCAGCTGTAACTCATCCACCCTCACCCCGAAAAAAAAATCAATACCATAGCCAATCCCATCAAAGTTTTTATAATTGGGGCACATAACTGATTTACATTCCTGATTAAATGATTTCAAGCTTGATATTTGCAAAAAAAAATTTGGTTACTCATGTGGCAGCAAAGTGGTTATCTTCTAAAGAGTGAGAAATTGTACATTGACTTCACTTAACTTGGGGCCACCTGTTTGTAAACATTATTCAGTGTCACGCTGCAGCCTGGAATCTACCCCTCAGACAAGGCTTCCGGGAGGAAGCGAGATTATGTTTCTTGGACTCTAAAAGAAACAAAATCCTAATAATTTCTAACTTAATATCATTTCTCAGTGTATTAAAAATTCAGAAGCTTGAAATTTCCATTCTTTCATTTCTTTTTTTCCTTTTTAGTTCTTTCTGGGACACTGTATTAAATTAAACAGTTTTGAAAATGTGTAATCAAGTTTCCATGATAAAATTTACCCTTGAGAGACTGCACAACAAATCCACTACTCAAATAAGCGTAAGGATTAAAGATAAACTATAGTACGCATCTTTTTGTAAGAATCCCTGAGAAATGCACTGTGTTCCAATAAATGGAATATTTAGCTAAGAGCCACCACATGTGGATTATGAATTTTCAATTAAAAAAAAAAAGAATACAATAAGACACTTTAACTGTAAACTATTCTGAACATAATTAAACCTTCCTTCGGTGATTTTAAAGGCACTGCTGAATCTAGTGGTGCCTCTGGATTATCATTAATTCACTTACCAGTCAACTGTTTATTGAGAAGCCCTGTGCAAGGAGCTGTGGCCTATACAAGGGTAAGGCCAGGGCAGTCATCGATTTATACTTGCTCAGGACTTAGACAAATTTGGTTACTGGGATTTTCTGAATGAATCAAAAATGAAATAACACCATTGGAAAAAGTCTGCTTAACAAGATTAAATCACATTTCAAAAATTAGCACTAGCCCACTAAAATTACCAAAGTGATGCTAGTGTATGAAAATTGATCCAAAGATTAAATTGCACCTCCGAAGAAGAGGTTTAAAGGTATTACAGCACTTCACTGCACCCTTTAGTAGATTCTATACAAACCATTATTCTTTATATTAATTATGGTCGAAGTGACCTCTGCCCCTCTCTCCTCTATTACTTACTCTGTTTCCATGGGAACAGATAATGGCATGCTTAACTTCTTTAAGTAAATAATCTGGTGAAAGCCTTGAAATCTCTCTCTTACCAGCCTGAGCCAGCCTCAGAAAAATAATTAGCACTATATGAAAAATGTAAGTTATTTTGGGTTATGTCCCAGTAAGCTGACAGTATGTTAATATCTTTTTCGTGCTCAGGCAAGATGTAACTAAATAATAAAACACTTTAACATATTGTTTTTAACAATATCTGGATTTCTCAAGAACTGTTCTTCTCTGTGTCTTTGGAAAACTCTGTGTTGAACATCCTCACACCTCAGCTGGGAGGACACTGCTGAACTGGGCATTTCTTTCCTACATGCAAAAAAAGTCTTTTGCAAGGATTTCATCGGCTGCTGCCCAGAGAGGTGGTTGTGCCGATAGGTCCAGGACACAGGATGACTGGAAGGGCCCGAGGCCTGGAGGATATTCCATGATATCTGTTGGCCTTCCAGCCCCAATGGCCTGCTGACTTAGGGACTCTCCAGCTGCATCTGCCTCCCACACTTGGACTCTTCCTGCAGGGCGCCTGGGTGTCCAGGTGCTCTCCTGTGGCAGACACAGCACGCTGGGTGCCCAGCGTCATGCTTTTCTTTGCGTAGTGCAGCGTTGCTCCTGAGAGGTGACGGCCCCAGGGGTTGCCATATGATGATGGAGTGTTCTCACCGATGGATGTGAGGGGGAGTGATGGGTGCCTTCTGCAGTCTCTCATTCTCTTCCTGCTGCTGGAATGGGAACAGGGTCTCTGAATCACCCCATGGAGGAAAGGTGCCCATAGACCAAGAAGATCTGCTTTGGATTCTTCTGTGCCCAAGAAATAAACTCTTGTTGTTGTTGTTGTTGTTAAGCCGCAGAAAATTTGGGACTTATTTATAAAATAGCTGGTGTAACTCTAACCCTGTATTTCCCCAATATCGGCCGGCATCAGTTTCCCCGGTGGGCATGCTGAAATGCATATTTCTGGGTCCTACCCCCAGAGTTTCCAGTTTGGTCTGTCCAGGATAAGGCCTGAGAATTTGCATTCCTCCAGGTTCCCAGGCGGTGCTGATGATGCTGGGGCCGAGACCGCGGCTCAGACCATGGCTCGTTCTTATCACCTGGTTCCTGAACTGGGGTTACGGTTGGCTTGTTTGGTCAAATACGTCTTAAGGAACCACATATGCTTGGCTTGACATTTTGGCTTGATTCCTTGACCTTCTTTTGTATGAACCCCAGGTCCACGCTCTGCACCTGTGAAGGTGGTCCTGTCCCAACCCCATCCCAATGCCCTGAGCACCTTGTCAGGGAGTGAGGGGGAGATCTGGGCAAAAGGTACAGTCACGACTCTGTTTTCCTCAAGTAACAGCAGCAGTAATAGTAATAGCAATAGTAATGGTAACAGTGGTGGTAATAGCTAACAGTTTTTATGTGCCAAGCAGTGTGCTAAGCCTATTATTTGCACAATCTCCTTTCACCCTCACAAAGACATCACATAGTAAATATGATGACTATTTCTATTTTACAGGGCGTGGGACTGAGTTTGAGCGCCACGGAGGTTGCACGGCTGGTTGGAGGTGCAGGGTTTAGACTCAGCAAGTGCAGCTCCGGAACCGATACTCCTTGACGTATCGGGGTGGCCTCAGGGCGGGTAAGTGCTGCAGCCCGAGAGAGGAGGAAACCAGGGACATGACAGTCGTGGCTAATTTGTTCCTAACAGAGGTAAAACATTCCACTCCTGGCTCTGTTTGCTGAGTGTTCTGCTGGAGAGAGGCTTTTCCGTGAAAGTGGAGAGATGACCCTACTTTAAAATAAACACACATATCTCTTCCACAGGAGAAATTTGGGAAAGATCCACATGTAAGTTAAACTCACCCTTCTTGCAGTGTCGAGGCCTGACTCAAACCACTTAGGGCTCTCTCCTTCTGCCCTGTGTCTGTCTCCTCAGAGACACAGAGAATGCCACTAACCACTGAGCTCCCGAGCCTCAGGTGGTTAACAAGTCTCCATTAAGAGAGCTGTGTCCCAGGACTTACGCTGCGCTAGGGACTCCTGAAGGACCAAAGTTAGAGCGCCCACCCCACCCATCTGAATTCATCTATGCTCTGCTTTTGTAAGTGTTCTGTGCCTTCGGTTAGAGTCAAGGTGGCAGAAACCCACCTTCCCATAGACCCTGTCCCCAAGGTCTCAATGGACTAAGGAAGGCCAGAGACAGGGACCGGCCCCACCCTCAGATAACCAGATGAGAGCACTGGGTCCGTGGGCTGCTGCGGCCATCGGTGTCCAGCACATAGTCGGAAAGCATCGTGCGGTGCCTGCCACATGGCCAGTCTGCTGCTGGAGAGCCTGCTATGGTACCAACAAACTATAATCGATCTGCTTCTCAGGAACACCTCTATCACCACAGAAGCAGCAATCTTCCTCAAATTGCTCATGGAAATTCCTTCCACTACACTTTTGCAGGATTATTATCATTACAACTTAGCATTGACATAACATTTTATATTTGCAGTGTGTATTCCAGTCTGCACATTAGCTATTATTAGGGAGAGCTAAACAGAAGCACAATGCAGTGTCTATTTCCATCTTTGTGTGAGGCCAGTGGAGTAACGGTAATTTGGAGAGTGCAGGTAAGCTAGATCCTGTTATTATAATGCTTAAATGTGAGGCTGGAGGCACAAGCAGCAGCAGGTGACTCAGAAAAAAAATCCCCTCCACATAGCTCTTCCTAACAAAGTGGTCTGCACCAGAGGCAGCCACTGTGAGGGGCTGCTGGGCTGCTGACACTACTGACAATTCACATCATGCTGTATGGCTTCTCCATTGACATTATCATCCTCTGATACCTCCCCCCACAACCTCCACTGTCCTCAGAGGAAAATAAGCCAAGGAAAGAGGCACGCTCAGTTCTTGCAATAGCAGGGTAAGTGTGCCATTTAAAATGTAGTTGAAGGATGCTATGTTGGGTGAGCGAGGCCTTGCAAGTCCTCAGGGAAGCACATATGCAGAGACTCCTGCAGACCTGAGCTGAGAGCCTACTCCAGGCTAAGCACGGCCCCCACCTGACCTCAGAAGCTCCCCACCCAGCTGCAGGGAGCACTAACTACACGTATGGACCTAGTAGAAGCCGTGTAGACTGCTCCAGGAGGGGCTGTCCCCACAGTGTGTTGTGGAGGAAGGACCAAGGGAGAGGAGGCTTCTGGCTAGGAAAGGAGAGCTGAGCGAGGGCTCTTTGGTGAAGAAGGTGCGCTGGGCTGGGCTGGGCCTTGAAGTCAGGCTCAGGCTTTGATAAGCTGAAGGGAAGTGGGAGTGGGGCCGCCATACAGTGGAGACCACTTTCACAAAGGACTCGGCAGTCTCCAGAAGGAGACGGTGTGAGGCTGACAGGGCAAGGTCAGTGGAAGGGAGAGAAGAGGAGGCTGGGTTCTTAGGGGCCCCATGTCCGGGCAGCAGGCAATGAAGAGGGGCATTTTCCCTCTACTCTCCCTTTCCTTTTCATTAGACTTCAGTTTTCTCTTTCACTTTCAATCCCTATTTCGATTTCCAAGACACAGGACTACCTTTTTTCTACCCTCTGAAGTCTTCAAAGATTCTTTTTTAGGGTGGGCAGACCTAGATAGACCAAGATAAATCACATAATGACACTGGTTTGCAGGAATAGTTATCCCTCCCTCACAGACGGCGCCCTCCCTTGGGTACAGGACTCCACAGTTGGGGTTTGCTCTGTGTGGCTTCACCCAACTAGTAGTTGGTCTTGTTCAAAGAGAGAAGCTTTAAACAGCGACCCTTCCCCTGAGGGAATTACTCCTCTCATTTCCTCATCTACCTGCAGCGTAAGGGCTGTCACCTCTTTCTCCTCCCAACTTAAAGATTTCTTTTCCCTTTAACAAATGGTCACTTTTGATTTTCTTTAAGAAACCTTCTCCTCAAGAAGTGATGTTTTCCTACTCCTACAAACCCCCCCCCCCACACACATACACACACACGTGAACCGGTGGTTTCTACCACATAAAACACATCCACACTCTGAAATGTGAAATGAAGGTTAGTCCACACCGAAAGTACGTTCTCAGTCCTAGGCATTGCCCTTTGCAGGGAATAGCGACTTTTGCCACAAAGCTTTTATTTTAAAACACCAAATACTTGGGATAACAAAGCTGAGTTGAATAGAAACCTTTTCCTTCTCTCCGTTTTTGTGCCGTATATAAGTTCTAACTATCCAGTCTACCAAGTGGGAACCAAGACTTTGCTTTTAAGCCTAGTGGGAAGTGGTGGGCAGTGACTAGGCTTGGCTGTCCGTGAGGTCTCTTCCCCACGATGCTTATTGCCAGGGTGGAGACTGATTTCTGCACACTTATTTGTGCCTGGCATTAGGACAAAAAGAATCGCCATCCTCTTTAAATATATAACCAAGGTAGGATGACACTGGTATGAACAACTAATCGGTTTCTCAAGGCCAGTATTCCCCAAAGTGTGTTCCACACACAGCCTCCATCTGCCCTACCTTGGTATCTCTAAAATGAGCATTCCTGGACTCCTCCAAGACCCTCTGAATCTGGGTTTCTGGAATGGGGCTTGGGGATATGCATTTCAGCAAGTTTCTAGGGTGATTCTAACGCATGCCAAAGTTTTGGAACCACTTCCCTGGCCTTTAGGGGCCAGATCCCCCATTCCTCATGCTTTCTTTGTAACTTTCTTCCAGTCTTGTATTTCTTTCATTAGTTTTTGACATCTGCTTTCTTTCAGACTTTTCCAACAGCTTCTGTTATTGAAAGAACCTTCTCCTCTCCAGCTTTTACCATCCAACATGGCCTTCTAGGATTCTCTGCCGTCTGCCTTGCTGTCTCACATTTCATTAATCCCTCTAGCTGCTCCTCTCTGAATGCTTCTTACTGCCTCTCCTGTGATGATACTGTGACTGAACGCTTTCATAAATCCTCCAGGCAGTGTCACCAAAACACATTTTTCTGATCTACTAGTTGTTGTTGTGTATCACCTTTCTTTGCAGCCGTATTTCTGGAGACAGTTCCTGCTGCAGCAGGTTTGTGCGTGTACCCAGGAGAGGCCCGGCCGAACCTCTGTGCTCTGTGAGAACCAGTCACCCCTGACCAACGGCCCTCAGACCAGCCTCTCACTGCAGGAGAGGAGGCCCATCCTGTGTGCGCGCTTGCCCCAGACCAGTTGCTAGATCCTCAGAGGCTTTTCTCTTTGGCAAGTGCCCAGGCATCTCTGCTTCCTCTCTCACCACTGATGGATGAGAACAATCCCTGGCTATTCTCCTCGAGTCAGAGAAAAGCAGAGACTCTGTCCTTGGCTCTCATCACATTTTTCTGCATCAGGCCACCTTCATTTTTTCCTTCCTCCCAATTAGACTTTTTTGCATTTAATCAGATACTTCAGAGGCGCCTTGCACACACATGATGAGGGGAATTCTGCACCTGTGTCACGCATGCCATACTTAAATAGACGACCTCCCTTTCATCTCTTCTTTCTTTGATCCTTTATTACTGCGTAAGTCAGTCACTTTCTTTCCACTACACATTTTTATCTTTTACTCCATTTTTATTTTCTTCTTGTTCTCATATTTTATTACCTTACCACAACCTGTTTTTTTCCCCTTCTTTCCCACCTATTATTGACAGCCATCAATCCTCATGTTACATGCCAGTGTTTTTCAATCCTTTGTGCATCAGAATCCCTGAGGAGTATTTTAATAATACTCCTGGGTATTATTAAATATAATAAATGCCTGGGTATTAACCCCCAGGCACTGGTGTTTGTATAAAGCTTCCCAGGTCTTTCTGACGTGCAGCCAGGGCTGTGAACTACTCACTTACACCTCCTGTGATTGCTCACCAGTATCAATTCTCCACATTGTCATGGTACCTGGTATTTGCAAAATGCCACAGAATCCTTTAATTGCTTATTTCTTACAACCTTGAGGAAACTCTCTTAGGATGAGCCTTATGTCAATGCTGAGAGAGCTGAGGCCTGGGGAAGGGACATCATTTGCCAAACCACGCCAGAGACAAAAATAAGATCCTCGAGGGGCCTCTGACCATGTCTGGTTCAGAGTTATTTCTTCACTCTGTTCAGTGACTCTAAACTCTCTCTCCCAGGGACCCCAATTCTCTCTCGGGTAGGCCATTGTCTCAGAGCCTTTCTATTGACTTGACCAAGCAAATGACCCTCTCTTCAAAAGGGCATCAAGGGGAGCTCAGCATTCCTCAGTCAGGCCCAGAAAATGGGAGGGAAACGTGGAAGGAAGCCTCCCCAAAACTTATTTTCAGAACTCTTGATCTCTCATCCATTCAGATGGCTCCAGTTCACATTCTTCAGCTGGACACATCTTCTCATTCATTACTTCTTTTCATCCCCAGAGCTTGAGTGCTACAGAATCCTGCTCCGACAAACCCAGCATTCATCTTCTCTGAGTCCTTGGGCAGGGAAAAGTGCACGTATTTTAAAAACTGTCTGGATGGCTAAATGATAGCAATTTTTCCCTAGGAGAGAGTTGTTCAGATATTAAAACTCGCTATATATTGAGCATGATAAGCTTTCTCACATTCCCACAAAAAGCAGTTTTTGCTCATTAAAATGATTTGCTTTTGGTTTCTGATGAGTATAATTTTTCAGGTGGTAATGTTCTATTCTTACTAGCAACTCCTTAAAAATCCTCTGCAAGTGCTGAAGCCCCAGTTAAGCCCTATTAATCAAACACTAAATGCTTTTAAACAGCTCTACCCCTTTTCTAACTGAGAAATAGAGCTGTTTGGGCAAGTTTATGAGGTGACCTTGATTGAATTAACGAGGTCAGGGATGGAACAGACTTCAAACTCATATTCAATGATTTTAAAGAAATGACTTCCCTCCAATTAAGCAGGAATTACCATGAAATATTTTGTTTCTGAAAGGTTAAAAGAATTCCTCTGAGAAAGCAGCTCTCTTGCTACTGGCTCTTTATTGAACATGAGAGAGAAGGCGCTATAGATAGTTTTATATGAGCGCTTGTTAAAATGGTGTTGATGATCTGGCATCAATTATAATATTCTTTAGGAGCCTAAATGTTATATAGAAGGAGCAAAAAGTCCAAGTGAAGTTTTAATTGCTATTTCAGAACCCCAAAGACTCAACAACTTTCAATTACTAAAATAATTAAGATATATTTTCCATCTGCAATAATTTCAACCTGATTCTAGGGGGAAAAGTTGCAAATGTTACCTTAGTTATTTCTTTGTTGTTCTTCCTTCTAGCTCCACCTTTCACCTTGCCATAGTTGCCCATCGTTTAATGACCTGAAAGAACGTGCCATTTTTCCTACTCTAACGAGTAACATAGAGTCTCTGACATCTAATTATGGAAGCAGGATTCCACAGACGAGTGAGGAGGGACTGGACACACGTGGTGGTTTGGGGACTATTGGGTGTCTCCGAGGAGCAGTAGACCTGAGAGTAACACCAGTCATGCTGTTCTGCATCCCACATTTCTGCTCCTTTCAACCTCAGAGAGTTGTGTAGACATGGATTATACACAGCGGGGAGGCAGAGGGGTATTAGAGAGAGAGAGAAGAAGGTTTAAAGCCACATGCCAGTTATAAGACTTGGGGCAAGTTAGTAAACCTCCATTAGACCTCAGGGTCCTCATCTGAAAAACATGGACAGTACTGTGAAGGTTAAATAGATAATACGTTTTCTTTTTTCAGGCTAAGCTGAAAAAACATCCTTCAACAGATTAAAAATTAGTTCTTCCTAGTTTTAATTTCCTATGCATTCATTTAACAAATTCTTGTCGCCTACTGTGTACAATGCAATGTGCTGGCCATTCAATGAGGAAAAGATCTTGAACTACACTTTAAGGAGCCTATGGGGTGGAAGGTCCTTCCACCTCAGCATGTCTGCACCCTATTTGGTTAAAACAAACAAACAAAGAACTAAACAAAACCTTCTCCAGGGATAAAACAGAGTTCAGATTAACAGATTTACACAACTTCTCAGATACTCTCAGCTCTCACAGTTCTGTATGTTGGAGTTTATCTGCTAGTTTTGGGTGTGGCGTCTGAGAGTACAGACAACAGACACCCTATGGACCCATGATCCAATGTTATTCCAAGGAAAGGAGAACTCAGATGATATGCCACTAGGATTTTCAAAGTAGACAAACAATGCTTTCAGATCAAAGACTGAGTCTCAATTAGTCTTATAAGACTTTGTTTGCTAATTTTTCCCCTTAATCTGGCACTGCAAGACAAACGATATCATGGTCCCATACACGTTGTAAGAATTCACTGAATATTTGTGGTTTTAATTTTATCACTGCCTTGTATTATGACATTGCCTAAGACAATTCATGGAGGCAAAGAGCTAAGGATAGAGAAATGGATGGCTTTAGGATGCTCAGATTATATACACTATACCAGAAAAGTCTAGGATAGCAGATGGAGACACTTCTTAAACAACTGACTGGTAAATCACAAAAAGAAGAATGAAATCGCTTATCTTACCTCCAAAAGATTAGCCAAATATGTGTTGTCACTTAAGTTGTGCCTGAAAACTTGTAATTCAAAAAATACTCAATATAAACTTGCAGAATTTATTCATCATTCCAGCTAATTATTGTTGGGGCTAAAAAAACCACATTTTTTCTCATCAATTTAGAACATAGGGTGGGGAAGGAGAAGACATATTACTTCTAAGATCTCTTCCAGATCAAAACTTCCCTGAGTCTGTGCATCTCAATAAGACTGATATTACTGTAGATGCTCTCCTTCAGACTTTTATTTTTAAGATTTATTGAGAGATACATCTCATAAAGAAAAGCCTCAGGAACAAGGAAGCATGAAGAGCACTTCAATAAGTCTTGAAATTAGATGGGAGTCAATAAACTGTGATCTTCAGGTAGGCTCTCCCAGGCCCCGGGGATGCAGAGGAGCATGGGATGAGATAGGAAATCAAAGGGCTAATATTGTAGCTCAGATCATTCCAGATCAACCATCAAGTCTGTGCCTGTGTTTTGAGAAATAGCTTTATTTTCTCTTTACCTTCGTGGAGAGTTAGGGAATGGAAAACATGGGTTGTAACAGTGTGTGTGGTTTATCAAAGGAAATGCATGACATGGCATTGCTCCTTCCCAATGTACTTCACCTCTTCAAAGCATTTCTTCTTCTTGCCTAAAGCCATAGAGCAGATTGTTTTTGAGGAAATAAATATCACTCAGCTAGAAAAGGGATTGAGCCAATTTCCTGAATATTTTTAAAAGCTGGCATTTCTGTTGGAATGGGCTTAAAAACAGTTTGCTGGATGCACTGTCTGTGTTGAAGCCAATCTCTTTCTAGTTAGTAGAAAATACAAAAAACAATGGGGACACTAAGCATAAGCCCCAGTCAGCTTTGTCTGGATTAACATTTTAAGGTAATAAATGTCTCCAGTCTAGGTTTGACTCCAAATGGCATCATGGTGCCATGAACATAGCAAGCATTCAAAATCCTTAGTTGACTTTATTTGGTTACTGACTCTTACGATGCTACTTAAGGCATTTGAGGAATATTCTGGAGCTTTTTTCTCCCACAAAATTCAGTGGTACAATGAAAAGTCATTAGCCTGGAAAGAAGGAAATTAGTATTGAGTTCTAGACTTTTCACTTATTATCTTGGGCAAATAACATAACTTCTCAATATGGGACTGCACATTCCTGTTTGTGAAAAAAGGAGGAGGTTGTACAGATGATTTCTAAGGGTCTCTTCTGCATGTGAAGAGACTCATTATTGCCAATCTCCCTGTGGGTAAGAACTCAACGTGTCTGCCTGGTTTAGAACTTGGATTATTTCTTGGATCTTTAATAGTTATGCAAATATGATCAGCCCTTGGAATAGGAAATTGTAATATGATGTAGTCTGGGAAGGTAAGCATTTCATAGCAAATTAAATGCGGAAATTCCCTAATTTAAAGCAAAAGAAGGAAATTCAATAAACTTCCATCATCTGATACTAGTTACCGTTTGTTACTACTTTTGACTCTCCTGAATGATTGGAAATGGTCACGTCATATTCTCCCATCAATATGAACCTTACCACAGATTCTCCTAAGTAATTTTAAAATTAACATTTATTGTAGTTTAATTATTAAAATAATACATGTACATAATGTGGAAATTTTTGAGATGCATAAAGAAGAAAACAAAAATCACCTGTAATCACACCATCTAGAAATAATCACTCTGACTATTTTGACCTATATCCTTACAGATGTTCCCCTAACATAAAAATTATGAACATAACACATACACAAACACACAAGTGGAATGATCTGTACATTGATTTGTAACTGCTTTTAACACTTAGCAATACACTGAGAATCTTCTCTCATGCCATTATACAGTCTTCTAAAACATGATGTTTTTCAAGGCTGCTTATGGATATATGATTAATTAACCAATAACCTAGTGTTAGATATTTACAGGTTTCTATAGTAATTCTGATCATTGAAAATTTAGGTAATTGCCTCAAATGGCAATGACCCATCATGCCCCAGGGGAAAGAAAGGCCTCTGGGACACAGCAGCTCTAGAAGTTACAGTGGGTTCATTGAAGAACCTGCAACACCCTGCCTGAAGCACTATAATTAATGGACTCTGTCATGCGACTTCGGCTCCAGACATGTTTCTCCTTACTTCTTTGCTAGTGATAAGGAGTCTAAAATAAAACTTCCCTTCTCTGGCCACTTCCCAGAAGCCTTCACACATTGTGTCCTGGAATTGGGGAAGAGTTGAGTTGGTGGCGCTTGGTCCCTCTCTGGTATCAAGGACATTCATCCAAGTAAAAGAGAAGGGTCTCTAAACCATTTAGATATGGGAGAGCTTACTATGATGATAATTTTTAAATTGCTATAAACTTCAATTTCCAGGGCTTCTAAGTATAAGTAACATATCCTGGCAGGTGGAATTTCTGAGAAAGGGAAGAAAGTAATTACTTCTTTCAATGACTTTTTTCATTAGTTATGTGGCACTAACTGTGCATGGCTAACTGGAATTCTACAGGATGTCCTCTTGTCCTCACTTTCTGTATTCATCATCTTCAATTAACGAAGCTTATGGGCAGCAGTGTTAAGAGTCAAGGTATAATAACTTTATGTCCCCAACTGTGTTTTGATGAACAATGCAGTGTGAAAGCATAGGAGAATTAGGACAATGATGTTCATAAACAGTACATCACAGTGCTAAGAAGCTGGTAGCAGCATATGTTTTAATATGGTCTGGTATTGATTCTTTTGGCCAATGTCCCACTTGAACAGTGTTATAGTCGCACTTTAAAATTTTAGATGGGGAAGCACAGAAGAAAATCAATAGATACTCTTTCCACTACCAACAGGCTACCTATCTACAGCTTCTCTGCTGCACTCACATTTAAGGAACATAAAAGATGCTTTGGGGAGGCCTGGTCCAGTTATCAGGCTTTTAATAACCTCAGGTATCCACTCTGACCACCTCGAAGATTATAGCTTCAACTCCTAAAGGTTCACGAGAAAGAGCCCATGATTCAGAAAGGATACACACTCATTTGCTCTATATTTTCTATTTCATTAACATATAAAAAAGGACACTTTAAAAAAAAAAACATTCGGGGCTGGCCCAGTGGCGCAAGCGGTTAAGTGCGCGCACTCCGCTGCACCTGCTCAGGGTTTGCCGGTTTGGATCCCGCTTGTCAAGCCATGCTGTGGCAGCGTCCCATATAAAGTAGAGGAAGATGGGCACGGATGTTAGCCCAGGGCCAGTCTTCCTCAGCAAAAAGAGGAAGATTGGCAGATGTTAGCTCAGGGCCGATCTTCCTCACACACACACACAAAAAAACATTCACTTGTTACACAAGGAGACCTGTCTACAACAAAATCATGTAGAATTACTGTTTCTCAGCTTTAAAAAATACATAGAAAAATGCTTATATAGTTAAGCTGTGCAGGAGGAAAAAAAATTAGAAACCAAACAGTCTTTTGTAGTGTTCTAACACAGTTTTATTTTCTTCTTTCATTATTCTTAATCATTCGATTTTCCAAAATGACCAGGTATTATTTTTTATATGAAAAACATTTTATTTTTAAAATGTTATATGCTGCTGGAGGGCAATGAGCTGATCTACTAAAAGTGTTTTCTATAAACATCAATAGAATCACAGATGAGTACTACAAAAATTACGTCAATGTTGAAAAGGATAATCCCTTTTCATAATCAGAAATTCCTACTATCATTTACAAACTAAAAGGAAAAATTAGGCTACTAAGGAATTCTTTCCTATGTTTAGGAAAGAAAAATAAACAAACTTACCCAGATTTTGTCATCTACACTCCCTCGAAAATATTCTGATTTTTTCTAGAAGTTGCACAAAGCACGCTTAAATTCCAACAACACTGTGTTAATTTTGCTCAAATGCAAGCTGAAAACATATTTTAACATCCTGTCAAAATGAGATACTAAGAGTGTCTATAAAATGACACTAAAATAAATGTAAATTTAGATTGCTGTTACAAGTGGCTGCCTGGCTCTGGGAAGATGTTAGGTTGCTATAGTATTTTCCATAGCAACTTTGCATCTTATTACATAAATATTCCCTCAGTGTCCTTACAGCCTGCTAAGAAAACAGAATTAAATCTACTCTCCTATGTAACGATCCTGCACCAAATCTTATCAGAATGAAATGCCCAGAAAACATAATAAACTGTAATCTAGATAATGGTGTTCCTGGCAGTTAAGAGGCATCAGAGCACCGCGGCTCTGCCATGCTGTGACCTCACGCTGCTCACTGGCCATTTGTCTACAATCTTCCCAGGTCAAGGTCTCCTGCAGTTCTCCCTTTCTGAACACTGGCTGTTAACTTCCTCACTTTTCTCCTCTGCCTGCCAACTGCCCGTCAGCTCTAGCCCTTCACAGGCTCCAGGGGCTCATGTCACTAGGCAAGAAGCCAGGGCTTAACACAGCCAGAGTCTGCTCTGCAAATGCAGCTGGAAGCATGTGCTGGGCTGTCATACAGGAAACCATTCAGAGAACCCACCTAGCTCCAGGCTAGTATGGACCAGGCGTGGACTGTTTGAGAACCTCAGCGAGGGCTCCACTGGGTTTTATGGAGGTGCAGCACAGTTGAGCAGTTAGAGTATCAGGGAAAATCCATGGTCTCCTAGACACAGTGTGGTTTCAGCAGAACGAATCAATTTTACATGAAACACATGATTATGGAAAATTTGTGCATATATGAGAGAGATGTCAGGAATATGGCATTGTCGGGTGCCACATAAAAATGAAATTTTAAGAGGGCTAAGCTGAAAGCCAGTTTAGGCTCCAAATGTGAATTTACTAAACAGACACACACAGTCTGGGTGGGCAGAAGGAGGGCATGCATTACAAAGGAATCCTACACTACAGGATCAATTTAATAGCTGCTGTCTCTTGCATTTAAAAGGTACAGCAATTTACAAAAAGAAATGATTTCTATACTTTTCAGAAACATGTCTATTATGAAAAGGAAACTGTAACTGTACATGAAAGCAGAGAACTGAAAAATCTACCCCAAATAAACATTTATTTGAATTTCTTTGGCAAGATTGGCAAGATATTTTTAAAAAGGAACAGAGAAAAGGCCTTCCTTATAAATGAAGCTCTATTTCAAGAGTATAGGAATGAAGCAGGCTACTCAGCCCACCTCGGACGATCTATTACATCATCGTCAAGCCATATTAGTTTTAGTCAATCACGTTTCTTTGTTTGGCATTTGGGTTCCCAGAAGACATTCTGTTGTGGTTGAAAATACAATGCAAGTCTTGAAGCCTGTGGTTGCTGATGGACGTACCCCACTGCTCTGCTTCTCCTTCAGGTCATTACATGTGAAAACAGAAGTCTACACACAGCTTATCCTTCCATGCTTCCTCTCACCACTGCTGCTCCTGCCTTTGGGGTCTGTTGGTGCAGGGAGCTCAGCCCCTGGCATGTGGCCTCAGACTGCGCCATCTCACTTTCCACGTCTGAATGCTCTTGTCCCTCTGCTGAGCTCTGAGCAATCGCACAGTAAGTCTGCTTAGACCACATTCAATGTTTCCTCAAAGGAAGTTTCTACCAGCTTCGAGTGATGCGGCCCCCTTCAGTTGGCCCCCTGTTGTTGGTCGGCTGCGGGACCCTGGTCTGGCACTCAACAGCCCCTTCCTTCTGCCCCCAGGCTGGTGCTGGGGGCAGCGCTGAGCCTCTCCTTAGGCTTGTGCCTGACTGGAACCTCCTTGTCTTTCAAAAGCACTCTCATGCAGGAAATACACAAAATCAGGAAAACAAAGGCAATCCTGGTGTTCAAAGAGATCAAGCAGATAGCCAGAGAGAGCCTTCTTATAAGTTTATTCTAACCTAAAGCTTCCAGCTACATATAAAACTACTCAGACAGAATAGTGCTAATTCCAGCTGAACTTAATTATGAGTCCCTAATTTGACTCAGTTGGCTAAAAGATTTGGAAAATCCTTGTTTGATTTATTGAAATAAAAAAAAAAATCTGTACCTATGCTGTGGTGAGTTTCCATGGAAAATTCATAACCCAGAACATACTCTTCATAATTAAAAGAGTGTTTGCTCCTATAAAGGGCTCAGAGTTTAAATGAGGTATCATTAAAATCCAAGAACATTCGTTTGTGCACTGTGGAATGGTTTAGGGTTGCCTATTAAGAAAGAGATGTTTTAGTTTTACCCCTCCAAAATGTGTTCACTGTACAATGTACACTCACTAAATATTGGATGAGGTACATACACTGGATAGTGATGTTTATTTTGGTAACTGAATTTAAATTAACGGCTTTAGAACATATTTGGTATTAGGCACTGTATTTTTATTAATTTAAAATGTTTATTTCTTCTCTTTAAAAAAGTGTCTCATGCCCTTGAGGGCAGGGTAGACTGTGTCTAACCCTCTCCATATCCCCTGGGTCCACAGTGCCTTGAACACAAAAAGGTCCTTGACAAATGTTTGTGGATAATTAGAACGATGCTGAGTTTCAATTCCCTGGGCCATAGCCTGTTCAGCATGTGGCACCTAATTTTGTATGTATAAAAGTTCTGAACATTTTGGGGAAATGAATCATCTTTGTTTAAACATGCTTCTTAATGCTTTCCATTTAAATTTAATTAGAGCAAATGTTCTTAGGGTTACCATCTTCCTATTAACTTATGGGACAATGGTATCAAAACAGAAAGAGGAGAAGAAGGGGAATATGCAACTGAAGTCAGCAAACTTGTATTGAGCACTTACTTGGTGAAAGGCCCAGGGCCAGATGCTGGAGGATGACTAAGATAAGAAGCAGTTACCAGTTACTGAGTACTTCTGTGCTCAACGTAGCAAGTACAGTCTAAGTACAGTGGGGAGGGCTTTACATGCATTGACTCATTTAACTCTCACAATGCTGACACTAATCAAGTTCTGCCATGCGGGGCCTTATGATCTAGGACAGACTTCCTCTTTTCCTTGCTTTCTTCCTGGGCACTCCTGCCCCACCTCCACTACCAACCTGGAGGCAGGGAGGAAGGGGAAGAGGGTGAGGAAGGGAGAAGGAGACGGGGAGGGGGAGAGGGAGACGGAGGAGCAAGAATAGATCTGGCTTTTCAAGTTTGGCTTGATTCCAGTAGGAGGCAGACTGTGCAACAATAAATTTGAATTTTTATCAAAAATTATCTTCACAGGATTTGGAGCAGGATGCCAATCTTCTTGAATGAATGCTTCGATACGTCTGTCTTGATTTTCAAATGTATTAACAAAACTCATTTTCATTTTTATCAGCATTTTAGTTTTGCTCCAGCAAACTCCTCTTCCCTTTTTTAAGAGTCAACTGATGAGGAACAGTGAGCTGCCTGCCCAGAATTATGTTGTAGTTACAGCAGTCCTGGGGAATGCTAGCCAGACACACTGTAAATTATTATATGTGATAAAAAGCAAAAGTACAATGAAATTTTCTTCATAACTAGAAAAGCAGAGATATATTGGAAAACTTTGATTTTCTTAAAAAAAAAAAAAATCAAACCCAGGTTATCATACAAGTCCTCACATAATAAATTGTGCCTCTTCTGGAAACCAAGCAAAGTCAGTTCTCTCCATTTCCCCCTCAGAAATAAACCTGTGCATGTTACTGTTTGTTCTAGGAGGGAGATGAGAGCAAAGCCAACACCAGTGGACCAAACTCAAGCATCTTGTGGGAGGTGCGGCCTCACCACAGTCCTGGCACAGGCAGGAGATTCCTCCCTGGAAATTCCAAGAATTCTTGAGTCAGCTACTGCTCAGGAGGTCTGAGGCAATATCTCACTGTTTTAGCAGAAAAGAAAAGGGCAAGAGATTCTTTGAAAGATAGAGAACTTTACTTCTGTTTCAGCATTTGGCAATTCCCCAGTCAGTGAATTAGAGCGCTATATTTTAAGATGCCTGCTCATAGGTGACTGACGATGCAAATCTGCACCTAAAACGAGTGACATGTCACCTAACGAGAAACCACTGAAAGATGTGTTTCCCTCAGGCTAAACAGCCTGATCCCTCCTTCAAGCAGCAGTTCCCACGGATCCCTCTGAGGCTAGGTTGAAAGACTAGATGGGAATTCTTGCTGTCAGACTGTGTCCCCGAATATGCACGGCTGAAAGAGAAACGCCTGCCTGACTTTTGGCAGGATCTTCAGGGCCCAGTGGAATAAAAAAGGTTAGTTGCCTTCCCTTCCCTCTAATCAGTCCTGAGCTTTCCTCATAAACCACACACTTCCTTGTCTGGCTCATCTCATTTTGAAAAGCACGAAAAAGACTCTGAACTCCTTGGGGCCTGGCATTGGAACTCCAGTTCTTTCGTCTCTTCCCTCAGCACTCGCTATAGAACATGCGCTGTGTTGTGTTCATTAATTCTGCTGACCAAGTAACAAGCCTGGCGGAAGTTTCTAAAAGTTCAGGTCCTCCTTCAGGCTCTCATCAGATGCTTGGGGAAAAACCAAGAGAGGTGTGGGAAGAGGGCTCTTAGTCAAACTTCCAGAGAGGACCTTGTGGTCCCCGCCGAAGGGAGAGGTCCTTGGCATCTCTGTGCATTCTTCTGCAGCAGAGACAAGGCACTGATCCTGCAGGTACAAGCTAGCTGCCATATCTGTAAAGTCTCCTCTGTGATCCTACTGTTCTAAGTCATGATTATTCTTGTCCTATCCCAAGTACACTATGAAATTATACACATTTCTTACTTGGGAAATCGACAGGTTGTTTAAAAAGAAACATCACTCTCAAAATTAAAAAAAGCCACAGATTCAAACCAGAATTTGTGATAGACTCAATTGTTTTCTTCTACACCTACCTTATAAGGATGTTAAGATCCAAGTTTCATATAAACTTGCCCCTCATCTAGAAACTTCAAAAATGATGAAAGCTTTTTTGAGGACAAAAATTTTTATTTATTTATTGGAAAATCTCATTGAATTTAAGAAAATCACACTAAAACTTGCTCTTTTCTTTTGATCTATGAAGGTTTGCAGAATAGAAATGCTGGAAGGAAGGAGTTTCCTCAAGTAATCAAATCCAAACCCAATAATCAAGCAGTCCTGAGAAATCGATATCAGCTTAATAAGAGACATACACTGACACATAAAATGCTAGCTTCGTTTTTCAGACAAAGGATATATGGCTTCAACAAACAGTGGCATGGTGCCTTCTTTTATGCTAAGCTTCTAAAAGATTTAAATGAATGGAATTTGAGGATGAAAGAGAAATTTTCTAAGGCAGTGGTTCTCAAACTTTAGCATGCATCAGAATTCCCTGGAGGGCGCAAATCACAGATTGCTGGATGTCATCCCCCTCCTCCACCTCCCCTAGAGTTTCTGATTCAGTAGGTGTTGAGTAGGGTCCAAGAATTTACAGTTCTAATAAGTTCCTAGGTGATGCTGATGTTGCTGGACTGGGGATCACACTTTTAAGAACCACTGCTCTAAGGAAATTAAAATCCCTTCTGTATATGCCTGGACACAGGCGTTTTTTCTATGATCATCATTTATGCCTCTGGCATTCTCTTCTAAAGTCCTGGAGAAACAGAGCATTCTGACCACTTTGCAATCTTGATGACCTGATGATTCTGGAATCTTGATTTTGGCTTCTAATAATGAATTAGCAAAGATCCTCTGTTCCTGGTCACCTGAATCTTTCTGTTAAAAAGCCTGAGACAGGTTGAGTGTTTTATTCACTGGTACATATGAGGAGACAGATCAAATCTATGCCAATCCTCTAATTTTCTTTTTTGACAGTGGTGGCAATTGTGGTTCTTCCCAGGCCCTTAGACAACTCTCTTCCCCTAGGACAAGCAGTCTCCCTTGGTGTCTCCTAGGTTTGAGTGAGCATTTCCATTGCCTGCTTTTACAACACCAAGGGATTTACATGTAATTTCAGGAGAGACTTTTAAATCAGCATCTCAGATTAGGGAGAGCACAGAAAGCAAGGTTCTCTCTATGCTTCTCTCCTTTTTACAACTCAAAGGGTGATGCCCCTTTCCTAGTATCAAATGGGGCCACCTCTCTGGTTATAGGTTAGGTAAAGTTTATTGGAAGTCTAATTCTCCAGCACATTGACTCAGAAGCTTAAAAGCTTCTTTAGGGATTAAACAATTCCCATGTAAGAAGTACACTGACTGAAACCAAATTTTATTTGTATTTCAGCACCAGCAGTGGCTGCCATACTCTGGAAAAGGATTTTTATGGGAACAGGCAAATATCTCTGAAAAAAGTATAATGGCCCCAGACCTACATACAGAGAAACAACTGGAGCAATTTAAATCACTACATTCCTAAGAAGGAGTTTCAAGTTCTATTAATAAAAGGCAGAGTCACTCAAAGATGAAAGTTTAGTATAACTCACATAAGAGTGAGTTATGTGGCCATTTCCCGATACGTATGCCCCATCGAAGATTAGGAAGATCGTTATGATATCTCTTGGGTATGTGGCAGTTATAGCATTACCTGATTCATCGACTCTCATTTTTTTAGTAGGGCTGTCACAATTCTCATCATCTGACATTTCCATTTCTTCTTCTCGGCGGATGCCCATGAGCTGCTCACTCTGAGCGTTCCGGAGCTCCTGAAAGTAGAGGATACATAAACATCAGAGTCACAGACACACATCAACATACCTCTTCCCAACGGTCTTTCGGTGTATTACGACTGACATATGAACACTTAGAATCTGACGTTTTTATCTCTCAGACATTGCCCTACCTACCAGGATGAAGTTCTGAGGGGTATGTGGGAGTGGAAAGACCCAGGGATTTGGTACCAGACTTGGGATAAATCCCTGCTCACCAATGACTAGTCAAGGGCTCTTTAGCAAATTATTTAATTTCTTGAGTCTCAATTTCCTCATTTGTAAAAAAAAGGGGATTATAGCATCCACCTAGTAGGGCTGCTGTGAGGATTACAGAGAAATACCTATTCCCACGACTGACATGTAAGAGGGACTCATAACTAACGATCAGAAACAAGAGCAATGAAATTTTTAAAAGGCCTGATCTACCACTCACCCACTGTGTAACTTCAGGAAAGTTTCGTCATTCTCTTAGCCTCAATTTACTCACTGGAATATTGTGATAATAATAGTTTTGACGATAAAATAAGTTAATGCATGTAAGATACATAGCATCATGCTTGGTTTGCTAAGTTGATAATGTTGACCCCTAGTATTCTTCGTGCAAAATAGTGTCCCTGCATGTGTGTATGTGCCTGTGTGTGGTCACACACACACACACACACCATTCAGATATCCAAATGGTAAAATTCAAAGATGTTGGAAGACAAAATAAAAGCAGATGCCTTCTTTTTTGGTGTTGCATATTATTTAGTAGGGTTTATTGTTTTTGTTGTGATGGCTATTTTAGCATTGCTTTAAGATCCTAGAATCATATCTTACTTTCTCCACTTACTAGAGGAATGAGTGAAGTCAAGGCATTTAATTTCTTTGACCTTTTGTCTACTCACACATAAATGGGGAACAGTAGTAATACAAGGCTGCTGAATGCAAGAGTGTATGAGAAAAATCATTGTAAAAAGTTACACAGTAAATTTTTTACTACCGTGCCTAGAAATCGAGATGCTGTAATTGTTTATGTTAAATAATTATATTATTTTATATCAAGCTGTATATTTTATATTTGTGAATCCTTATCCATTCTGTTCTCTTACATGTACTATCCTCAAAAAAACAAAAACAAAAACAAAAAAAAATGGAGAAAGAGCTGCATTATTCTTTTTTTCTCCCATTTAAATTGAAGTCTCTAAAGTCACATACTTAAAATAATTCACTTTATAATAAATAAATCTATGAGTAACAATAAAACTACATTACAACACGTAATATATTAATGGCATGACTTTAAATATAGTTCTAGTGCCCACTAGATGGATGTGCATATATTATTCTGGGTTATAGGTTCTCTCAATTCTCGTCTTTCCTAGCTCACAGATTTTAACTGTAGCATGATGGAATGGATATTATTTATTATTGCTAACAGTATTTGCACAGTCAACTCTGAACCCTGGGAATCACTATTGCAGAGGCCAGGGAAAGGGGGAGGCAGAGGCAAGGTCCCTGGGACAGGGACACCCATCACAGGGAGTCCTGAGAGGCCACGGGATGACAGGCAAGGCCTCCTTAGTTGACCGTGCCACCTAGTAGAAAGAGGTGTCAATTTCGCCTTAAATAAGGACACTGGGTCTTGGAGGCAGATGTCACACATGATTAGCAGGGAAGTTTTTAGGTTGTGGACAGCTAATTTTTCTACTGACAAAGAGCCCAATTCCCAAAGAGATGGCTTGAAAATACTTGAAACAAGGAAAAGTCAAGTAGAAAGAATAAATGAGGCTCAAAGAGCCTGTTGTTTAGTCCCCACAATTAAAGACATACTGTAGCTGTTCTTGTGGGGAAAGGTGTTGGAAAGGAAGAAACTGGAGGGGAAAAAAAAAGCTGAGGGTGTTTCCACAGGGTGCTTCTGGTTCAGCAGTAAATCAGCAGTACACTCTAATAAATCTGTAGAGGTGTTGCAGATAATTAACAGATGCTGTACATGGGAACGCAGAAAAAAATCAAACCAATTATCAAGCTTATATGCAACTGAGAAATCATCCACAACGTTAAATTACCAACTGGTATTTAATCAATTAAGCGACATGGAGGAAAGAAAATCAAAGGTAATTTAGAATTCTATTTCCTAGTTTATTAAAAGAGGTGGTGGGAGTGGAAGGGAGGGACAAAGACCCTTTACAGGAGCCCCTTTCAGGACTGCATCCATTTCTACCTCCCTGTATGTACACAGCAAAGCAAGCAGGCTTTCTTGCAACAAAGCTGAAAGCCTTGGCATGTCTTGCTCAGCAACAGAAAGGACAGCCCCAGCAGGGGGAGGCAGGCTGGGGGAAGGGGATCAGACATGGTAGGAAGCATGATGGAGATCAATAACTGATACTCACTGACACTCACATACTAATGCCAGCCTTTTTATGCCAAGGTCTATTCAGCATCATGCCACTTGCCTTTCTCAACATTTCCTTTTAATCATGTTCGGTTTTTAGGTGAAGGAAAAAAATATATAAACAATTCATAGACAGATCATCCCCAAATCTGAATTATAGTTTATGGCTTCCACTTTGTGTTTTCATAACTCTCAATTTGTATATTTCATCACAAATGAGGACTCTTTCCTTCTGAAAATCAGCCTTGAGTTGGGTCTCAATTCAGTGTCTGGGAGAGAGCATCAAGTAAGTACCTTTTGTTTTTCTGGCCTCTGAAAAATTAAAGAGCAATCCTACCTCCTCCTCTCTCATAATCCTAAACAGAGGAACAGAACTGCAACAGTCACCAACCACCTTCTTAGGCATTTGTGAACAAAATAAAATATGTCCTTCTTAACAATAAATTGCACTAGCATTTTAAGTGTCACATTATTGTGAAGTCATTCAGTATTCACCATAATAACAGTGATAATAAAGAATTCATTTGGTATTCATGTGGATGTTACATCTAGGGCCATTGGTATTCAACTGTAATTTAGCTTTAGTTAATGGGCACTTAAAATGCTACCCAGATGATTGATATCACAGCATTTTGTGGTTCCTCAAACTCCACATAAAACACTTATTTCACAAGTGTGAGCCAAAATCATTAAATAAATAAACCTTACCTTCTATAAGTTTGGGATTTTGAAAGGGGAATATCATTTAGAGAACTTTAATATTAACATGCTAGAGATGGAGAGGCATCCAAATGAAAACATTCTCTCATTAAAAAAAGAAGAAGCAAACGAACACAGTATACTTACTTTTAAATTACAGGTTCAAAGCGTACACTACACTGTGGCTTAAAAATAACAGCTGGACGACCAACGACTAATGATACATTCTGGTCCTAGGTGGCAAGGAAGGTCAAGTTCTGGACTCTTTCCTTGGGGTAGATACTCACACTTCACACATGCACTGATGCAGAAGGGTGGACTTGGCTAGCCCCGACATTCACTCCCCTGAGGAAATGTGCTCTGGGGAGAGGTCTGATATAAGCCACTGGCTAGCACAGGGGACTAAGACACTGCTTATGATGAGAAGACATGGATGAAAGGCATACTTGCCATTTCTAGCCCAGAGAGCATCTGCACATTGTGGAACACTGGAAAAAAACCCATATTTATTTAAAAGCTAGTTTTCTATTTTACATTACACTTTTCTTCAAAATAGTTAGGCAAAGCACCTTGGTTTATTTCTGAGCCCCTGACTGTGAATGGGAGAGATTCTTTTCCTCCTTTGCAGGGGAGAAAAGCACTCCCTCCTTTAAGCAGTAAGTCAGGCGCTCTTCTGGATAAGGAACAAATCGGAGCTGGATTTGGAGCTTACAATGAGACAGGACAATGGCAGGACGACTGCCCACTGTAACGAAAACCGTAACAGCTGCAGCCACACTATGCTTTGCCAATCCAGCTGTGTGATGGTGGTTAAAAAGTAATAATAAAATCACCAACCTCAGAATGCTTTCGCCAAATGTCTATGTTCTTGCGCTGAGCTTTCGAGAAATGGTCCCAAGCTTTTTGTCTGGTAGAAGCGTTGAAAACGGCCACAATCTGCTCAACTTTGGTGAACAAGGAAGTCAAACAAGACAAGTAATTTATGTTGTGATCACTATAGGGAAGCAAAGCAAAGACACTAGGAGTCTATGGATGATGTCACAGTGGAAATAACATCATCAATATCCATCCAATTTGTGCCTTTTTGTACTTACATTTTAGCAAGGTTGGGGATGTCTCCCTTCAAGTCTGTCTCCATAACTTTAGGTTAAAACAAATTCTACATATGACTAGGAAATGTTCATGGGCATCTGCTTCCAAGGCATTCTTCAGCTCTTGTTTAAAAATGTGACTTAGTATATCTATATACCTAGGTCTATAGATATATAGGCACTGGTGTGGGCATACAGATATAGATATATAGATAATATAACGCCTGGGCTGGGGGCTTACAGATGAAGCCAGGGTGGAGTGGCTGAATGAAGAAGAGCCAAATGTATATCTTTTTCTCTTTTGGTCTCTATCTCAAAGACTCAACTGTAGCCTTCTGGAGACATTACCATGTACAAGTTCCAAGTTGGGGCAGTAAGTGGTTGTGTTATATGGCCCCTCAATCTCAAGGGACATTTTTATTCCTTGGCTCCTTTTTCTCCCACCGTTGCATTCACTGCAGCCAGCCCTCCAGCCCTCTGGCAGAGAACAAGAGCCATTGCCTCCACTTCAAGACAGACCAAGGCTCACCCAACCAGCAGCACTGGCATGCAGATCTTATTTCAACACCATGTGGCGCCCTCCATAGTTCATCACAACCACACACCATTCTCTGTTACTCCATTTTCCCTTTCATAAGCCTCCCCTTCCTCTGGATCCCAAACTCCTTAAAGTTCTAACTGTATCACTTTGACTTCATTTAGTACTTCTGTGGCTTCCAGGCACAGTGCTATTGGAATGATAAATGTTGAGCGGTTGTGAACAAAGCTATACAGAGAAAGGATGGGCTCTTAGGAGTGGATGTTAGGGGTGGGGCCAACCAACTGCAGATTCCATCTTGCTTAAACAGTTATTGATCCAGTAAGCATGGGATTAAGGAAATTATAGCACTGAATTAACCATATGATTAAACCTGAACTTCTAAATATTTAGTTAGGAAGACATAGTTAAAATTAAGTGATTCCCAAGGCTCTATTATAAAAAAGGACATCAAAGCTCTTCCAAATATTCCAAGTGTCCAAAGAATGTCAAAGAGTAATAGAACAATCCCCACAGAAGAACAACACCTGGTGCCAAAATTTTAA
Source organism: Diceros bicornis minor (assembly GCF_020826845.1). Classification (NCBI taxonomy): domain Eukaryota; kingdom Metazoa; phylum Chordata; class Mammalia; order Perissodactyla; family Rhinocerotidae; genus Diceros; species Diceros bicornis. The sequence continues at coordinate 33,235,882 of NC_080748.1, read as the reverse complement.
AAATTAGCACACAAAATAAACAAGTGTACGACGGAGCAGAGCAAGAAAGCAGATTCCGTTCACTTACGACATTGCAATACCTTATAATGCTAATAAGCAACTACTTCCCAATCTATGGATAATTTTCACAGGGGCTTTTATGTTTACTGTTTTCCATCTCGAGAGAATCCCAACTCCAAATCTCCTTACCTGTCAAACTTTATCATCATGTCACATGATGAATTTGTTGCACTCAATTTTAACAGGAGGATTTGCCATCAGCTTAGCTCACACTCTTCTTGAGTGCACGCAGCTTCCCTCCTGCCCTCACTTGGAGGAAGTAACATGGCCAGACTAGTCACGTCGAGCTACTCTAAGAACTGACTTTCACCTGACCACCAAGCCCCGGGCTCTGCTCCGCTGCTCTGCAGCAGGGCTGGTGTAGGAGAACTGGTTCAGCCCCACTGCCTGGGCTTTCTGTTGTTTTGTCTGCACACAGGCTGGGATCACTGGGGACTTCAAGCTGCCTTCTGCAGGGGCAACACGGAGCAGGCAACCCAAAATGCAGTGGTGGAATCCACTGTCAGATGAGATTACCTGGCAGGGGCAGCGATCATGGGATTGTTAAAGAGTAACGGGCCCCATTGCTTTTAATAGTAGGGCCCTTTGATTGGCATCATTTAGAAGAGTGAGAACTGTGGTGTCCTGACAACAGGCCTGAGGGGAAAGGACAGTAAGTGCTGCGGCTAAGTACTTGGGTGGTGATAGTCAAAATTCTGCCATCAGGGAAGGCTGTTAATAAAGGGGTTATACTAAAGAGAAAATTATGTGTTCATATATGTGTGTGTGGAATGGAGGGAAGCTAAGAGAGACCAGTAATGCACATGGAAGAGTACAGAAGGGAAAGAACTGAGAAGAAAGACCCAATGGCTGAATACTGCACAGGTTCAAGGATAAAGATAGATCCCCTAATATCTTCTCAAACCATGTACTACTGCAGATATTCCTCTCTGAGGGTAAGTGCCTCAGGTATTTAGAATATGCTATGACCATATCCCAGGGCATAAATTCAATTCATTCATTCAGCAAACATCTGAGATCCTACTAGTTACCAGGCACTTGACTGATTACTAGAAATAAATATAAATACATGACATAGTCCTTGCCCTTGCCAGGTCTTAAATGATAACTCCATGCTTCTTCAGCAGAGAAGGTAGGGGAGCCCATTCAAAGAGCTGGCATGGAGTTGTGAAAGGACTTTGTGTGAAAGTAGCTGGTGGGGATGGGGCTAATGCTGGGTAAGAGTGAATCAGGAAGGACCGTGTACGCTAGGCCAGATCGTGAACTTTATATCGTAGGCCAGAGAAGGGGTATCCAAGTAGGATTTGTTTGGGAGAAATGGTGAAGGCTTGAATTAAGGCAGAGCACTGGAGTGGAGGGAGGAGCAAGGAGTCATTTGACAGAGTGAGTTGATGGGACATAGGCGCTGACTTGCCACAAGGGAGGAGAGGAGGGAGACCAGGATGCCTGGAGCTTAAGAAGCACATCAGAGGCCAAGAGGACGAGTGCAGGTGGGGGTCTGAGCAAGAAGGTGAGGAATCTGCTTTTGGACATGCTGAACTTGAGATGCCTGAAGGTCATGCAGATGGAGGCTTTTTTATCTTGTTAAAAGATAAACTGAGGCATACAGAGTGGGGGTTCAGAGAGAAGTCAGTTCAGAGAGATATATCTTCCACTTTCTGGGCCATTCTCAATTTCACGTGATTGTATTCTTCACAATAGAGTAATTAATTAAAATCAAAACTAACTGTGATTAATTTTATACTTCTTTTCTTAGAAGTTTTATACTTTCCCCCAATATATTAACAAATAAAAAAATCCCCAAAACAAAAACTGCATAACTCAGCTTAGGTTTAAAAAATATTCTCACGGTATTTCTATGGCTCAGTTTACTTTTCTCATTTCTGCACAGACTGCCCCTGAACCAGCCATTTGTCTTGCAAATGAAAGTTTTTGAGCACACAAAAGGACTCAGACAGGGTGCTTGGATTAGCATGAAGAATTCATCACCATTAGGGGAAAACCACCTCAAAGAGTATGCCCTCATGAATGCAATTCAAAGACAGCACATTTTTACAATCATGAATCAGGATGACCACTAGTATTGATGGCACAGGTCAAGACCGTCCACTCTTCCTTGTCTCCAGCAAGGAACACCAAAGAGCAAGTCCATGAATTCGGCTGCCTCTCGCTACTTCTCCGATGTAATTCACACTGCTTGTTTTACATACTGTAAAACTACAAGTAGTTACTAACTAAATGGGATCTTTAAAATTCTGCTTAAAGCTTCAGAGAAGAGATAAGCAGTAAACAAGATGGCACCGGCAGTTGTTGGAAAAAGGAGCTTAGCAAAGTTGTGCAGCAGATAGAACACATTCAGATCAAGCCCCGCCCAGCGCCTTCACCAGCCCTAGTGGTCTACAGAGTGGTGGCTTCCAGGCCCGACACGAGCCTCTACCAGTTAGCATGCCTTAACATTTTGGAAGTATTATCAACGGAAAGAACTCTCCAGTTAGAAAATATAAACTTACCCTTCACATCTCGCAAATCTTTCCCCTCTAATTCTATGCTTTAAGTGTTTTGCCTAAATTAGGTTATTTGAGGATCGTGAAAAAATTAAAAGAGATTGATTTTTCAAATAGTCTTAAATGGCATAATAGAGTCCCCAGAATAGATACAGCAGGTATAAATGAACATAGGGAAGGATAAATAGAGCTTTGATAAAATCGCTAATCACGCTTTGCAGCTGCAGACCTCTTGTTAAGAGATACACTGAGGCATGTTAAAAATCTGAAGAGTTTATTTGAGCAAAAGTTGACTTGAATTGGGCAGTGCCAAACCGGAAGTGGTTAAGAGCGCTCCACTGACAAGAGCTGAGGAGAGACTTTTATAGAGAAAGGGCGGAAGCAAAGCAAAGAAATGATTGATTGGCCAGAGCTAAAAGCCTAGTTGGCTGCTTGTGACTGGTTGTCCTGAGGTTTTGATTTCGTGACCTTGAGGCGTTTACAGGCTTTGATTTTGGTTTGCTTACATACACCACCACGGCATTAGAGTCGCCTCAGCCTAATGGCCTCCTAGTTTAATTAGTTTAACACTCTAGTAGCGATTATTCATTATCTTATACGTGTATATTTGAGGAGACACACACACATAACATACACACATATGTATATATTCTTCAGACTCTCAAAAACCTCCAGAAGACTAAGTAATTTAACACCTTTTTTTTTTTCTTTTTGTACTTTCCTCCACCTCAAAATGTCTAGACATCTGCTGAGTTCAGAACATACTTCTTACTTGAGAAGGAACTTCATAAATTATCTTGGGAAGCACTTGTCTTCAGTCTTCTCAGGAAAGGAAAGCTCAGAACGGGACATCCATTTACCCAGAAACAGAGCGCATTTAAAGGAGCTCCCTGGGAAGGAGCAGGGCACCAAGCACAAAACCTCCGATGTCTGGGCTGCACAAGGCTCCTGAATTCTGAGCTCTGGGCAGAAAAGCATTGGAAGCAGAGAAAGAGAAGGGTTTCTCCTCCAAAGAACACAAGTGCAGCCCTTTCTCCTTCATGCCCTCCTGACTGCATCTTCCTCATAGTCCCTGCACATCCTGCCTCTTGTGTTCCAGCTAAACAGCTGTGAAAGAGCCTTAAATCCACTCAGTGTCCCCAAAATCTGGAGAAACTGATTGAGTTCTTACAAATAGTAGGCCTGCCTAAACAGAGTACCTCAAACAAATCTTCCAAGCTTAATTTTTGTTTTTAATGTTATCTGGGCTCATGTAGGGTTCCGAGGAAATTTTATTTTCCTTTAAGGGATGATATTTTTCCAAATCCTCTATGAATAGCTCATCAGAGATCGTCAAAGCCATATAAGAGATGAAATAGTTGACTTCCCCCACCCTAGCCTGTGATGGTCGTTTTTAAATACTAAAAGCTGGGGTGGAATTGATGCGCCTTGGCCTGGATTGAAGAATTGTAACTGAGGGAACGTAGTAAGTGATCTGGGCTCTCAGGACACCCAGAGGAGCAAGACAAAGCCAGAGGGAGGAGCAGTTAGTGTCGGACAGACAGGGGAAGCTGCTCTCAGGGATTCCCAGCGAGATTCCTGAGCTCACTCAGGTTCTGGGTCTTGAGCACAGAGGAGCCTGCCAGTTAGTCTGGCGGGAAGCCCAGGAAACAGAATTAACACGGTCAAACCCATACATTAAGGAGGCATGGACTGGCATTTTAAATTGAGGAGGAAAAAGGGCATTCTGGGGTTTGTCTTGAGAGGAGTAAGGAGAGCACTGCATGACATCGTGAATCCATTACAGCCCAGTTACTCCCGAGGCCAAAACACCAACAGCAGGTGTTTCTGAACGTCTTGGCTAGATAAAGCCAGAGATTTGGTTCTTGGGAGAATGGGCTGGGGACAGAAAGCAAGAGGAACATGCTGATCAAATTACAACAAAAGAAATAGGATGTTTTTAGCAAATTTCAAGCAAGCAGGAAATGGTGACATTGTTCAAATAAATGGAAAGATATTAGGCAGACGGTGACTTTTTAAGCTTTGTACAAATCCCAATACATTTCAGGGAACTGTAGGTTGCCTTATTAATGCATATATTCTAATATTTTGGAAAGTAAAACAAAAATCCATGAGAATATTATAATTTTAATGGTTTCCTACAATATACAGCATTTATTATAGGCTTTTAAAATCCAACAAATCCTCCTGCCTAGATTATCCCTATTGGCTAATTATAATAATACACATTTATACGAAAAAAGGAACAAAATGAAAAGTAAAAAGTTTACCTTCCCATCCTAACTGCCCCCCACCCAGTTTTCTCTTTAAAGGTAACCATAGTTAACAGATTCTAGCATATCCATCCAGAGAAAAGTTATGCATGTAGTACACACTGTGTATATTTTTCTATGTGAAACCTTTTTTCACTTACACAAAACTGCTAATATTACATACACTGTGCTGTACCTTGCTTTTTTTCACTTAACATATCTTAGAAATCTATTCATATGTGTATTATTAATAAGACTGCAGTGAACATCCTCAGACATATCTCCTGAATTCTCATATAAATATCTTTATAAGAAATTCTTAGCAGTGGAAAGGATAGATAAGAGTATCCGAATTTTTAATTTTTGAGAGCTATTGCCAAACTGTACTCCAATTTTATGCCCGCTAAGTGTTTTTCAGATTGTTTCCCTATCCCTTGTCAACAGTTGGTAATCAAATGTCTAATTTTTGCCATTCCTGATGGATGAGAAAAGGCATGAATTACACGATAACCAGTTCTCTGCACCAGAGCTGTCCACATTTGCAGTTCCCATTATGAATCATAGAAACAAGTCCACAGACTCACCAAACCTGGCCTTTTATCAGTAGCTGATTCGTTGCTAAGAGGGATCATCCCGCAGGAAGGGGCCAGACCTGGCTTCTGGGCATCTCTTCTCCTTTATGACCCTCACAATGGTGACCCTGCTTTCCTCTGGGTCACCACGAACTTCATTAGTGGTGCTATGAAAATCACATAACAGTAGTTGGCTATTTCCAATTACTTAGACTTACTGGGCCAGGCACTATGCTTAATGATTTGAAACAGTGGTTTTCAAAGTGTGGTTCTTAGACCAGCAGCATCATCATCACTTGGGAACTTACCAGAATGCAAATACTCAGCCCCCAGACCTACTGAATAGAAACTATGGGAGTGGGGCCCAGCAGACTGTTTTTTTAATACATTTTTCGCCAGTTTTATTGAGATATAATTGACATATAACATTGAATAACTTTAAGGCGTACAACATAATGATTTGATAGATGTATATATTGCAAAACGATTAGCACAATTAGTTTAGTTAACACATCAGGCACCTCACATCACTACAATTTTTTTTCTTGTTATGAGAACTTTTAAGATCTACTCTCTTAGCAACTTTCAAAAGTACAATACAGTATTGTTAACTATAGTCACCATGCTGTACATTACATCTCCATGACTTATTTATCTTATAACTGAAAGTTTGTACCTTTTGACCCCCTTTGCCTATTTCCCTCACCCCCACCCTCTGCCTCTGGCAACCACCAATCCAACAGATTGTGTTTTAACAAACTCTCTGGGTGATTCTGATACCTGCTGAAGTTTGAGAACCTCTAATTTAAAACATTATCTCATTTAAATTTCCCAACAACCCTCTGAGGTGGGTGCTATCATTATGCCCATTTCACTGATGAAGAAACTGATTCACAGAGAGGTATAATTACTTGTCCAAGGTCATACACTTAGCAAGTGGTGAAGTTGGGAATAGAAATTGCATCTGCCCAACTTCAAATCACGTGTCTATACCCATTTGTATATGTAGTTATACTATGGGCCAAGGTCTTATGAGCACTGTGGAGTGTAACGTGCCAGACAATGTACTAGGCATGGGGGATAAAAAGATCCAAAGATGCTGCTGGTCCTTGCAGCCCTGGGGAAAGACAGCCATATACACGATTGAATCTCAGTATGAGAACTGCAGTAAGGGAGCTTGTAGAGAATGCCAAAGGAGGCAGAAAAGGCTGAAACGACCCCTGGGCCAAAACTTTAAGGTAAGTAGAATTTTCTAATACCAAGAAGCCAAATATTTGAGGCTGTGATGGGGCAGGAAGCCGTACTGACTCCTCTCCAAAAGTGCATTCAAGAATATGAAAGACAGTGAAGAAAAATCAAGGTGTCTGGAAAAAGGGGCCCTACTTATGTGTCTACATACTGCAACTGACTGCTCTCAGTGTGTGCCCTCAGCACACACTGTAATCTAAAATCCATTCGGCCTTACTTTTGTTCATCACTGTTGTTGAATAATAAGCCTCAGAGGGGAAACTTGAGGAGGCGGGGCCTAGGGAATGCTTTTAGGAATTGCACAGTTTTGGGGGCCGCACGTGAGAGGGGAGGGAGAGCCAGGAAGCCTGTGTTGGTGAAGTCGCAGCTCCACCACTAAGCAGCTGTGAGGCCTGAAGAAAGCCTCTCTCTGTCTGAATCCTTAGGTAAATGGGGATAGACTAGTCAATCCTGAATACCCTTCCTACCTCTGTGATCCTACAGAACAGGGGGCGGCAAACTTTCTGCAAAGGAACAGATAGTAAATATATTTGTCTTTGAGGGTCACACAGGTACCCTGCTGGAGATGGTGGCTGCATACCTAAGCAGTTTGTCTCCTTCAATAGAAATCCTCTCACTTGGTCTGTGGCTACTCTCTCATGATTCTCCCTGGACAGTTTTCTTTTGTTTGAGCACAAACACTAAGTTGTACTTCTTTTTCAGTTGCACAATGAGTCAAGAACACATCATCTCTGCCTGAAAGTAACTTTACTAACACCCCACTTTTCCTCAGATCTAGTTTGAAAGTGTCCTGGCTTTCAAAGGCTTTTGTGAAAAAATCTTCTACATGTGGATTCTTTCCAAAGTAGTTCAGAGACTGTTTCCTCGTAGCATGCCCCATACACCTCCACCAACACCCCCGCCACACACACACACCTCTCCCTTACACTTGTCAGTGGCTTTTATTCTAGTCTTTACAACTGGACTCATATCAAGATAACCGAGTTTTCATCTTTAGCTCCCAAAAGTTATATCTTTCCTGAATTGCTATGCTTCACTCAAATGTACACGTTAATTATTGAAATCTAGCCTTCTACAATTCTTTATTGTTCCAGAGTGTAAGACTTAATTTCTCTCTCATATTTTGCTATCATTAAAAAAAAATTTTTTAATGTTACTATCATAGTGGTATTATTTGGATCAGCATATAGATTTTCAGTGAGACTGAAAGACGAGATACCAAAAAAGGCCCAACTCAGTTCTAGCAGGCTTCCAGCATCTTCTACTATTAGCTTTGGTATCCTGTGAAATAGAAAACTCTGTGCTCATCCTCGATTTGGAAGTTTTTATAAAAAATATTTTCTCTGGACATTTATTCCCTGAGAGCAAAGAGGTATTTTTTTTTTTAATGAAAATTATGTTTCCAGCACTTAAAACATTGGCAAATATAGCCGTCTGTATGGTTCTGAGGAGAAACAGAAAACCTGCCGAGTTGCTAAAGCAGTTATGGGGAATTTTTTTCCCATGGATGAGATAGCAATGACGACCACAGACATGGGAAAACATTTTAACACTTCATAAAATTCTTTCTCGATAGCAGGGACATAGAAGCCAAATTTCCCTTGGTGGAAATAAAAAAAAAAATGTTTAGCTGAGATGTTCCTATGAAATAAATGATTTCAGAAAAGCTTTTTAGGCAGAAGAAATGTGGATGAGGACACCAGTCTGCCTGAGAGGGGAGTCATGGTACACACAGAGATCAGAAACCCCTCATATTTCACTCCACACTTAGCGCTCTACCTGACACTTAACAGGGAACCAAAAAATGTTTGTGGATGAATTTCATCATTCATTCAAACACCTGAGGCTTTTACGATTTTAGTCAAGAAAACAGATGAGGACATGACAGAGGAGAATGGTCAGTGCAAGGCGCAGCCTCTCTGAGGAGAATTCTGACCAGCGTGCAGCACCAGCAGGGTGCCACTCACACACTCGCAGGGTTGAAATGTGGCTTAACATTCACAGGGCTGCTGAGCAGACGTAACCCCCATAGAAAGGCAGAGCCAGGAAGTGTGCCTGGAGGAACATCTGATCTTCAGTTCCACGATCAGCTCAGGAGCTTCTGACATCCTGGCTGGGTCCTGGCAGATACTTGTTCTGTCTACATATTCAGTGATGCTAAAGGCTGGAAGTTGCTGACATGGTAAATTCTACAGAATTTTCAGAGTGGGAAGGGACTTCAGGGGATTGTCTGGTTAAACTCTTTCACTATAGGGGTCAGAAAACTGAGGATCAAAGAGCTTAAAAGACCTTCCTAAAGTCACCTGGCTAATTATGGGTCAAGGTGGGATTAGAACCAGGATCTCTTCAAGCCCAGTCAAAAGTCTCCCCACTATTTGTTATTTTCAAGATGACGAGGTTGATGCCATTTCCTATCATAAATGTATAAAGCAAATTTGCAATGACAGTTCTAACCTTTCTAATCTCCAGGTTAAAATAATATTAATAATAGTATTGTAATACTTCTACTGTAAAATCTCAACTAAAGTATATTCTATGTATTTTACCTTTAGGGAGAATGGAATACTAGAGCAAAGCCAGTTGAGGTCATGGTTTACCAAAAAACCCAACCCATCTAGAATATGTTTTGCAGTTATTAGGTTCCAGCCCAATTTCCAATAGGGAAATTTCATTTCCATCTAGGATATTTGATCAACAACCAGTATTTGCACTGAGGTGCTTATAAGAATTATGCCAGACCTGGGGGTGGTGCAGTGATGTGGGCAGAGAGAATAGTAATTGGCCTCTGTCTCTATTTAGCCTAAAATCTTGCTAGACAAAAAGACCAAAAACCAAAAAGCTGATGCTTAGAAAATAATTAAATGCTCAAGTAGATGGTATTAACAAGTGCTGCAGAAGCGAAGAAGAATGGGCAATGATTACTAGTTATAATAGTTGGTAAACGTTTCATGGAGGACATGTGATAGAAGCTTCAATTCTGGCATGGGGAGGAGGGGGAACCTTCAGGCAAGGGATGCAGCAGAAGCCCTCTAGGGTGGAGATGGAAAGACAACAGTGCTCGAGGCAAAGACTTCATTTTCCAACCAAAGAGCAGCATCTATATTCAGTGTGATGCCAGCACACTTCTTCAACTCTACCTGTAAACTACAAATTTACAGTTATAATATCCCGCTCTGATCATTTTCATTTTTCATAAAAAAACCACACACACATGGTGGTAGAAAGCAAACTGTACAAGGAGCCAAGAGTCTTGAGTTCTAATCTGCCCATATATTGCTAAATGACCAAGGCCTATCACGTCTGCAATCTGAACCTCAGTCTCCTCCTCTATAAAATGAAAGGGTTTGGGCCAGTGAGTCTCTGAAGTCCCCTCTAGTTCAGACATTCTACAATTTCTACTTTGCAGTCCTGCCCATTATATGTATGGCACGTATCCCTAAATGAAGATTAATAAACCTTCTCCGTCGCTGTCTGCTTTCCCGTCTGCCTTTTCCCCACTTTGCCCCCTTCTCTCTCTTCTCTCTCACCAGGAAGCATGCTGGGAAAGTACCAGAGTGGGCCTATCATGGAGTGTTTAAATTTTCATTAGACGTGTGTGTGTTGTAACAAGGCATGCACAATTGATCATCCTGGCATGCATATTAATAACTGAAGGCTGTGGTACATGCTACCTGAACTTTACAAACAGCTCCTGTCTGAGCTTTGAAATGACAAGCTTTGCTCATAACTGAAAAACTGAAAGTAAGCAGGCCTATGGGGAGTTCCTGTGAAGTGTACATTTTTAAAAAGCAAAGAAAATCAAAACCCAAAAATTGCTTGGATGGGAAACCTGGGGAAGTTTCTGCCAAATGGACAGGTTAAGAAATGACATCAAGATGAGACAAGGACGACATAAAGATAAGATGACACAAGAATGAGATGATTCACCTGTGCTAAAAAGTTTTTTTCTTTCTTCTCTATCTATCAAATGAGATCAATCCAGCTGGCCTGGTAGGGAAGAGAAAGCCCCGGGGTGCCACACCAGGATAGATGATGTCCTCATCCAACTTCTTTGATAACTGCACATCAGTGGTCAGAAGTAAAAAACGATCCCAAACAGAAGAGAATGGATGCTGTACTCCCCAAACTCTCGGCTGGGTGTAGTTGTTGTCCCTTGACGCTTTAGGCCAAGGTTCAGATGGAAACAATGCCTGTCTGATTATATTTAATAGCCGGTCCTTGGGTGAAGGCCGGAGACATGAAAAAGCTTAGACCTTAAATAGAGGTTGCAGAACTGAGCACCAACGAAGCTAGAAGGTAACTGATGGACTTTGATGCAGACCTTGAAGTAAATCATGACTTTTTTCTTTATGCTATTATTAATGGCTCTTGGTTTTTTTCTCTTTGAGCAAATGCTATTTGCTCAAATCTAAAGCAAGGACAACTACGACAAGCAAGGTGAGGAGATAGGTGCCTTTCATCCAGCTTAATGGACTAACACTTAATGACATTTCCCTTCTCCTGTTCAACTAGTTCGCTATTTCCAACAAAATCTATACAGGGACACACATTTTACTGTGCTTAGAGCTTTGCAACGTACCTGAACTTTCCTGAAAGTTGTTCAATGAGCCCTCCCTTCAGGATACCAGGCCAGCCTCACTTGCTCTAATAAGCTAGTTCATCAATATACCTGCTTCCAAACTACCTCGGCACAATTTCCTGACACTTGTTGGCTTTCTAATGGAGAAGCTGCCGTGGGATGCCATGGAGACAGCACTGACACCGTGGAGATCTTTAATGTGAGAGGGAGCACTCAGGGCTACTGCTGAATGACCAGGAGATTTCCAGCCACTTAAGAGAAAGAAAGCTGAGATGCCATTCTTGAGTTTTAGTGCTTAACAATCCTAATCTAATTCTAAATAGTAAAACCAAAATGTGATTCCTGTGGTGTTTTCCAGGAAGATGAATACAGATACATGGGGATATGACTGGTTCTGCTTTTGGAAAATGCAGCAAGTGTGTCAATCATTGTGGACTTGAGGAGTTATTGTTCTAGAAGCAGCCCTGTGTGCTGATACCAAACTCACCCCACCACACTGAACCGAGCTGGGGAAAGCAGAAAATGTGGTTGAGATAAACAAACATCACTCCACCAGACATGAAATGAGATACATTTAAAATTCAAAGGATAATGAAATGTGCACATACCTCGCAGGTTAACCAGGTCACTGCTAATATTTCCATTATGAATGTTAGGATTTAGTTCCCCTTTGCATCTGGGGAGTAGTCATCTTTGTAAAAGCACATTAAAAAAAAAAAAAGGGGGGGGCCGGCCCCGTGGCTTAGCGGTTAAGTGCACGCGCTCCGCTACTGGCGGCCCGGGTTCGGATCCCGGGCGCGCACCGACACACCGCTTCTCCGGCCATGCTGAGGCCGCGTCCCACATACAGCAACTAGAAGGATGTGCAGCTATGACATACAACTATCAACTGGGGCTTTGGGGAGAAAAATAAATAAATAAATAAAATTTAAAAAAAAAAAAAAAAGGAAAATTCTGAGGTTGCTCAGTGGGATATGCAATCTTCCTGTTCTATCTCAAAGGCTTAATTCCAGCTCACATTCACATTTAAGGTATGTCCCATCTTCAAGTCATCCCGAAGGGTCTTGGCTATCAAGGATTCACACGAAGCTCCCCTCGGGCACTCCGCAGCCGGGATGTTTACCCCTTAGTCAGCAGTGCAGGCTGTCAAGCTCAGCCGGGATTTTCACAATCTCTGTTGATATCTGCTGGCTGCTGACATACTTCCCAGAATCAAATTTCAGGGCTAAGGGGGAACTCCCAAATAGTAGTATGTAGATGGGAAATGTAAAGTTTGTCAGACAGTTACAACTGGGGGTGTGTCAACATGAATTTTTCTGTTGACTCCTTCATCCCAACTCTCCTAATATCCACTAGCCTGCTACCAAGTATCTGGTAAAGTATAGCAATTGAGCTCTGTTTTTGATTTGCTTGATTACACACGCGTGTTAAAACCCCATTATCCGCGGAGAGTGCCAACACCAACGCCAAACTACTCTATGAGGCCCCTGGAAACTTCTGAACTCACTGTTTCAGGCTTTCTTCCTGCCTTCCTTCCAATTTACTCATTCATTCATGCACTCACTCATCACCAACATTGGTTGCATATTTCTGTGTTCCAGACACTTGATACATAGCGATGACTAAGATGTCCTTTCCTTTGTGATCCTTGTTGTAATAATCAAAAGCAGACCAATCATTACACATTTTGATAAGTGCTGTTAAAGACCTAATAAGATCAGTGATGGTAAACTTACTAGGAGAGGGTGGATCAGAAAGGCACCCGCTGAAGGGGTGGCCTTTCCGCCAAGACCTAAAGGATGGGAAGGATTCAAGCACGCAAAGAGTCAGGGGAAGAGCACGTCAGAAGAGGGAACAGATGTGCAGAGGCTCAGAGGTGGGAGGGAGCTTTGATGGGCTCAGCAGGAAGGAGGTCAATGGGGATGACACGGAGTGAGTCAACAGAAGGCTGACATTAAAGAGCAGACATGCAGAGCTTCGCAGGCCAGGGGGAGTGAATGTTATTTCAAGTGCAGTGGGCAGCTAGTCAAGGGATTTAAGTGGGGAAGATCTGATCTGAATTATACCAGATGACATGTGAAAAATAGATGGAACTGGAGTAAAAGTGGAAAGGCAGGGACTGTGTGTGGCAAAAACTGCAAAATGCCTCCAAGGAGCCATTCTCCCCTTCTTCCTTACTCTGAGAACTCCAATTTTATTCTGGAGAGCAATGGGCCCAGTCAGGCACTGCCAAATATAATAATTTTGTACAATGAGACAGAAATAGAAGTCCGTTGGGGATCTTTGGGTAAGTTTTGCTTTTAAAGGTGTGCCTTCCTCTTTCGAAAGCTTTTTCCTCTTCTTTTTCTTATGTGATTCCAGCCTATAAGAAAAGATGTGACGGCAGGAGCAACAGCAGTCATCTTAGACAACCATCTAGGAAAAGCTAAAAGCATCATAGAAACATCAGGCTTCACAGCCTTGGACCACCGAACCAGTGCCAAACATCTAAATCTAGATTCTACTGTGGATGAAAAGAAAAAAACTCCATTTGTTTAAGAGAAAGTTTGGTAGGGTTTTCTGTTACTCCCAGAAGTACACTGTATCTAACTGATGCACCTGGCTATTATCATAGTTCAGACAGCCTGCCCTTGAATGGTGGCAGTTTAAACAAAGAAAAGTGGGTCATTTTTGAATGTTGAAACAATGGGATTTCCTGATGGCCTACATATAGGCTTTGGTGGGAGACGGTGGGTGTAAAAATTACTTACAGGATTTTGTTCTGAGAATTTATTAAAATGGGAAGGAAAAATCCAAAGGGCAACAGGTTTGAAGATTAAAAGAATTCAGTTTTTGATATTTTATGGAGGAGGTGCCTAAGAGGTATCTATGACAGGTTTCCATGAGGTGGAATTTCCCTCCAAAATTCTGGGCCCTGCTCCAGCCCTTCATTCCCTCCTTCTCAGGGAGTGAACCAGCCTGCCTGTGGAGTGCACTCATTCCCATCTGCTCCCCTATGTGCTACGTGGTACCTACAGGTACTGTAGGTACCTGTAGAGGAAGAAGCCCATGGTCTTCAGTGCTGCCTGTGGCCAGACACTCAATCTCGAGGTCCAGCATTAGGAAGCCCATTATTGTTGCAGATCTCAACCTCATTTTCCAGCTCAGCTTCTATCAGTAATAAAACACTGACTGACATTTGTATCCCCAGACGCTAGACTTCTTTGTCTATCTCTCAGTGCTTTCAAACCTAGGCCAGCTTATACCTGTATAAAGTCAGGCCCATGGGATTCTTTCAGCCACATGATTGGGGCCTCATTTTAATAGGTGCTTCTTTCCGTAGATATTGCCAAAGAAAACTAAATTCCTCTTCTATTCTAATGCGTGTCTGCCTTCCTATCTTCATTGTTAGAGTCAAGGGTTGAGTCTTCCCTGCCAGGTGGGACTGTAAATTGTACTAGGAATGAGAATTTATTTAAAATTGATGCTAGTGAGCAGAAGGTAATCAGTAATCATTCTACCGTTCAGGCATTTGGCTTCTTGCCATAACTTTGCAGGAATTGTATTATTAGAATTGTGTGGCCTTTTCCTCTCTCCCTTCTCTCCATTACCAATCCACCCTTACTTCCCCTCTACCTGCTAATCCATCCTCTGCTTCCCTCCTTTAAAAAGTGATATTAATATTAATGTTATTTATCCCATCCCTAGTAACCCTAATTTCAGAACTGCTGGACACACACATTGGATGAAGGGCTATTCCTCAAGACTGGGGAATGTAGGTGAGGTGGTCTGTATGAGATAGAGCAGTTCTGTCTTTTCCCATTCCTTTTCTATAAAGACAGGTGTCCCAGATTTGGTCAGTTATCAGAATTTATGTCTAGGAGTTGCTTATATGATAGTCCATGTTGCTGCAAAAATGGTCTTTTGACCACAGAGTCAGAAAAACACTTTTACATTTAAGATTCTGGGTTTTCACGTCCCTCTCTCATACCATCCTAACAGACACATCATCCCTTGGGTTTACACTGATGAAAGAGGTGACAGGCATTTTGGCACATTATATCATTGAAAATAATACTTATTCTTGGAGTGAATATGTAAATCGCATATGTCGCCATCCTGCATGGGACCCTTGCACCTGGTATGGAATGGAGGACGGCATTGTTACAGTGTCATTCAATGGCTTTTACCAAGCAAGTGAACATCAGCAGCTGTGATGCATTAGGCTGCTGTGATGTTAACTAGAGACACAGAGAGAGTGCCCATAAAAAAATCATACGCCCTTTTTTTGAATAGAGCCCTGGGTAATCACCCTGACTATTGTTCTATAAGAAAGCCCCATTTATACCCCTTCATCAATTTAGGATCTGGACATGAAAAATCACCAGCATTAAGTAGTTAAGGCAATTTGCTTTTCAAATGAAGAAAGGACAAAAGATAATACTGCAGAAAAGTCTCTACTTCTGAGTTACCCGTGTTGACAGCTAAATCTCACCTCAAATAAAGGATCCTGAGGAGGAGTTTTTCTGACGGTACCTTCTTCCTAAACAGAGCCCAAGGACAATGTGTTCAGGGTCTGCTTCCTACTGCAGCACTAGGAGGACATGCGGGTCTGTGTAGACCGCCCGCAGGTGAAGGGTGGCCACCCTGTGGTGTGAACTGTGGTGGGTCCAGCAGGCACAGATGCATCTGGCTGCCCTGCCCTGGTGGCCGGGCTTGGTGTTCTGAGGAAAAGCTACAGAAACGTTGCTCACCTTGAGAAGTAAGCTCTCAGGGCAGGGTCCGTGTTCCTCCAAGTTGCCACAGAACATGAAATAGGTTATGAGGTTTGCCATTCAATATGGAGGAAAATGGGAAATTATTGAACTACTTACCCCCAAATGAAAAAAATGAAATGAATACAAAAGAAAGGGCAAAATCACAAAAAAACAGATGGTTCCCAAAATTTTACTTACATTGAGTGAGGATTCCAGTTAAGGCATTTTTAAAATTCTCCTTGGCTTCCTCCATCTCTTGCTCGTGGGTGGCTTTCTCGTTCATCAGCCGGCGGACGTGGCTGTTGGCCGACTGCACCATGGAATAGAACTGGTTGGCAGAACGCCGATTCACTTCCCCTCGTTCAATCCAGGAAAGCAGCACTGTGATAGCCTCTGAAAACTTGCTATCATCTAGAAATGGAAAACCACCAAGGACAAATCATGCCAAGGCATGAAAATATACTTTACTTTGGTTCCTCTGAAAAGACAGAGCACGGCCCATCCTAATGGATGCATTTTCAGAACCTGACAAATTAGCTTTCTTGAGATGAACTGCTCTATCATTTAACTTGTCTTTTCTCATCTAACTCCAGGGCACCATAGAACCATTCAAGAAACAAAGGCGGTGAACCACCGCCTCATTTACCAGCGCCATGAGCTCAATTTTAGAAGATTTGTTCTGGGCATTCTTTGTAATACAGCACAACCTCATTCGTTCACCAAACCCTGATTTCTCCTTCTTAAGACTGGTTCGAAAACCTGTTATTAACCTATTTGGCCTCCACTTCATTTCTTATTCTTTCATCAGAAATATTATAGTGATACTAGTTTTCTGACTTAAAATCAGCTGAGTTAGCATCAAAATGTGGAGGACAGATTAAATTACATTAAAACTGGTTGTAATGTAAGATATTGTTCCCAAGGTGGCAGTAGGAATAAGTCAATTCTTGTTTTACTGCAGTTCAAAACTAATTTCACTTTAGGTTTAATATAACATATTTGATTAGGCTGAAAAATAAAATATTTTTTTGTTTTCAAGAAAAGAGGACTGGTTCCATGGGGTGGTCAGCGTTTGCCTTGGAAAGCTACTGGAAACACATCTGAACCTGGTATAAGGGGTATATGTGGGGGAGACAGGAGTGGGGAACTAGGTTCCATCTGTAAATAAGTGATAACATTTATTTCAAAGAAAACAAATAGACTTGCCTGTTCAGGAATGGTGACTGGAACAGACCTGTGTTGTACGGCTTGGAGGTAGAGAAAAAGCAAGTTTGAAGGTGATCAAGTTAATTAGAACTGGAAGTTGTATGTCAGTTATTACAACATTAATCAATCCTACTGCTGAAGGCTCATTGCATATTTCACAGGCAAACTTGAGGGGACAAGTCTTTCATTTGTTATTTTTCTACCCCTGGGAAATATGATTTAAGAAAAACATCCTATATTTTTCAAGTAAACTGGGTAGAGTCTGAATTCTAAAAAGAAGGAGTAAAATTAGACTAGAAGATTCACTCATTTATTTGACAAATACTGAGTGCCTACGATGTTCCCTCCACTGGAGGAACATCAGAGAGATCCTTATGTATTGCTTTTACACACACACACACTCCAGATGAATGGAGAGAGGGTGATTCATGTTTGGTAAAGGAGTTTTCATTTGCTCACCAGATGTTTTTTAATCAACCATTGTTGTTAGTATTTTACACATCATACAAAACCTTCATTTGTGGAGCACTTTGTGAACTTTGTAGAGGGCTGTAGAAATACCATTAGTACCTTTTACCCCACAGGCCCCTCCTGGACTGGGGTACAACTTCCTTACTGTGGTTGCTGCTGCTCAAGAGGTACGTGCACTGAATAAAGAAGGCAGGATCAGCCTAACTCCGTGCGTATGGAGTGTGCTCTGCCTTCTCCAGGACGGAAAGCAGGTATTATCCACAGGCTGTTGATCAGCCACCATTCCAGGCCCTCTCCCTCTGCGGCACTGTCTGGGCTTGGGGATCAAAGGTTTTTTTCTGTGCAAACCTGCCCCCTCTGCCTTCACGCTTGCACCAGAGGAGATAACTGGCCCGGGGAACGCCCACAGGGCACCCTGCAAGTGGAAGACACAAGTGGCCTTGAAAATCTCAATCCATAGGCACAAGACACACTCGTTGAGTGTCACAGCTGGCTCATACAATTTTGTTAACTCTGGAATTTCAGTCTAAGTTCAACCCTCGGTGAACTCCAGCTGCAGTGGTTTCTCATCTCATTTCATGGACCGGAGCGGCTTGTACAAGATAAAATCCATCATGCAACTTAACATTACATTCAGCCCAGGGAGAGGTCCATAATTTAGCATTATGTTTGTGAAAGGCCCACTGTGACCATTACAGTCAGAATAAATTTTGCCACCCTAGCACTCTCTACCTCTCTCCCTGCCAATATATGTTAGGGGAATGGACCTCCGAAAAGACAGCAGAAATAAACCTAATGCTTATAAGAAATCCTTTTTTTCCTCTTAAAAAATAACAAGAACAAAAAAGAAAACACTGACTTCATGTACCATTTTTTCCCCCTTGCTGTGACTTTCATCTCTACATAACAGAGAGAAAGAAAAATCCTCAACGTTTTTGTCATGGAGCTTACAAGGTGAGAGAGAGCAAGGCAGTCCCATCTTTCTTCCCCTTGCTTACCAGTAGTTTTTCCTTCTCCTGCTGGTGGTCACTCAGTTCATAAATATCCTAATCTACTGTCAGGAAAAACACACTTAAATTTTAAAAATGTGTGTTTCCTGAACTGATCTAAAAACCAAATTTTATTGTCCTTACTCCTAGACCTAGAGCATAAGTTCATCAGCAGATTACAGTTAATTGATAGTTTTTAGAAAGAGAAACAGCATTCTTAGAATTAAGCAATTGAAAATATACAATTTAAAAAGTAAGTAGGCAAACGAGACTCCCACTACAAGAAATACTCAACAAGGCCCTCAGGCCTGAAAAAAAGAAGAGAAAGGGAATACACGGCTTGGAGCAAGGAGAAAAATAGGTAGACAAACTCAGAAAAATAGTAGATCTTTACCGGAATAGGTTAGCAACCACTTAAACACCAAAATCAAAGATCAAAGGAAGGCAATCACCAAAAATAAATATAACCTCATCACTGTAAACACACACCCACAACACAAGATAGAATAAGGTATAACAAGAACAACTTAGAAGGGGAAGAGGAAAGTGATTGAATTGACTTAGTATAAGGAAATAGGAGGCCATCAGATAATGGACTATCTCATACACAAGATTTTTTATACAAACCTCAAGGTAACCACTAAACAAGTAATCAAAGCAAAATCACATATGATAAACAAAGAAAACTAGAAGAGTCATAAGACAGAACAACCAAACTGAATTGGCACTCTGAAACAAATGGGACAAGAAACAAAGGAAATGCAAAAGAACCGGAAAATAAGTGACAAAACAGCAACATTAAGCCATCATACATCAATAATTACCCTAAATGTAAATGGCTTCAAGTCTCCAATCAAAAGATACAGAGTGGCAGGATGGATTAAAAAGCAAGACCCAACAATATGCTGCCTCCAGGAAACACATCTCAGCTCTAAAGACAAGCACAGGCTCAGAGTGAAAGGATAGAAGACAATACTCGAAACTAATGGCAAACAAAACAAAGCAGGTGTTTCCATACTCATATCAGACAAAGTAGACGTCAAGATAAAACAGGTTAAGAAAGACAAAGAAGGCAAATACATAATGATAAAAGGGACACTCCACCAAGAAGACATATCACTTATAAATATATATGCACCCAACATAGGAGCACCAAAGTACATAAAGCAACTATTAACAAACCTAAAAGGAGACATTAACAACAACATAATAATAGTAGGGGATCTTAATACCCCACTGACATCAATGGATAGATCATCCAGACAAAAAGTCAATAAAGAAATAGTGGACTTAAATGAAAAACTGGACGAGATAGACCTAGCAGACATATACAGAGCACTCCATCCAAAAACAGCTCACTACACATTCTTCTCAAGCGCACATGGAACATTCTCAAGGATAGACCATATGTTGGGAAACAAAGCAAGCCTCAATAAATTTAAGAAGATTGAAATCATAACAAGCATCTTTTCAGACCATAATGCTATGAAACTGGAAATCAACCACAAAAAAAATCCTGGGAAAGTGAAAAATGTGGAGATTAAACAACATGCTACTGAACAACCAATGCATCATTGATGAAATTAAAGGAGAAATCAAAAACTATCTGGAAACAAATAAAAATGAAAACATGCCATACCAAACCATATGGGATGCAGCAAAAGCAGTCCTGAGTGGGAAACTCATAGCGATACAAGCCCACCTTAACAAACAAGAAAAAGCCCAAATAAGCAACCTTAAGTTGCACCTAACAGAACTAGAAAAAGAAGAACAAACAAAGCCCAAAGTCAGCAGGAGGAGAGAAATAATAAAAATCAGAGCATAAATAAATGAAATTCAAACCAAAAAAACAGCAGAAAGGATTAATGAAACAAAGAGTTGGTTCTTTGAGAAGATAAACAAAATTGACAAATCCTTAGTCAGACTTACTAAGAAAAAAAGAAAAGGCTCAAGTAAATAAAATTAGAAATGAAAGAGGAGAAATTACAATGGATACCACGGAAATACAGAGGATTATAAGAGAATACTATGAGAAATTATATGCCAACAAATTGGACAATCTAGAAGAAATGGATCCATTCTTAGACTCATACAACCTCCCAAAACTGAACCAAGAAGAAATGGAGAATCTGAATAGACCAATCACAAGTAAAGAGATTGAAATAGTAATCAAAAACCTCCCCAAAAAATAAAA
The DNA here is from genome assembly GCF_020826845.1 of Diceros bicornis minor. Taxonomy (NCBI): domain Eukaryota; kingdom Metazoa; phylum Chordata; class Mammalia; order Perissodactyla; family Rhinocerotidae; genus Diceros; species Diceros bicornis. The sequence continues at coordinate 33,215,071 of NC_080748.1, read as the reverse complement.
GTTTAGGACCAGAGGGCTTCTCCAGTGAATTTTACCAAACATTCAAAGAAGATTTAATACCCACCCTTCTCAAAGTATTTCAAAAAATAGAGGAAGATGGAATACTTCCTACCTCATTCTATGAGGCCAACATCACCCTGAGACCAAAGCCAGACAAAGAAAATACAAAGAAGGAAAATTACAGGCCAATATCACTGATGAACATAGATGCAAAAATCCTAGACAAAATATTGGCAAACTGAATACAGCAATACATTAAAAGGATCATACACCATGATCAAGTGGGATTTATACGAGGGATGCAGGGATGGTTGAACATCCGCAAATCAATCAACGTGATACACCACATCAACAAAACAAAGAATAAAAACCACATGGTCATCTCAATAGACACAGAGAAGGCATTTGACAAGATACAACATCCATTTATGATAAAAACTCTCAACAAAATTGGTATAGAAGGAAAGCACCTCAACATAATAAAGGCTATTTAGGACAAACCCACAGCCAACATCATACTCAGCAGGGAAAGACTGAAAGCCATTCCTCTGAGAACAGGAATGAGGCAGGACTGCCCACTCTCACCACTCCTATTCAACATAGTACTGGAGGTTTTGGCCAGAGCAATTAGGCAAGAAAAAGGAATAAAAGGAATCCAAATAGGCAACGAAGAAGTGAAACTCTCACTATTTGCAGATGAGATGATTGTATATATAGAAAACCCTAAAGAATCCATTGGAAAACTATTAGAAATAATCAACAACTACAGCAAAGTCACAGCGTACAAAATCAATCTACAAAAATCAGTTGCATTTCTGTATGCTAATAATGAACTAACAGAAAGAGAGCTCAAAAAGATAATACCATGTACAATTGCATCAAAAAAAAATAAAATATCTAGGAATAAATCTTACCAAGGAGGTGAAAGACCTATACAATGAAAAATACAAGACATTATTGAAAGAAATTGATGATGACATAAAGAAATGGAAAGACATCCCATGCACATGGATTGGAAGAATAAACACAGTTAAAATGTCTATATTACCTAAAGCAATCTACAGATTCAATGCAATCCCAATCAGAATCCCAATGACATTCTTTACGGAAATAAAAAAAAGAATACTAAAATTCACATGGGGCAACAAAAGACCCCGAATAGCTAAAGCAATCCTAAGAAAAAAAGAACAAAGCTGGAGGCATCACAATCTCTGACTTGAAAACATACTACAAAGCAATAGTAATCAAAACAGCATAGTACTGGTACAAAAACAGACACACAGATCAATGGAACCGAATTGAAAGCCCAGAAAGAAAACCACACATATACAGACAGCTAATTTTTGACAAAGGTGCTAAGAACATACAATTGAGAAAGGAAAGTCTCTTCAATAAATGGTGTTGGGAAAACTGGACAGCCACATGCAAAAGAATGAAAGTGGACCATCTGCTATCGCCATTCACAAAAATTAACTCAAAATGGATCAAAGACCTGAAGGTGAGACCTGAAACTATAAAATTCATAGAAGAAAATATAGGTAACATGCTATTTGACATTGGTCATAAAGGAATCTTTTCAGATGACATGTCTAGTCAGACTAGGGAAACTAAAGAAAAAATAAGCAAGTGGGACTTTATCAGATTAAAGAGCTTCTACAAGACAAATGACACCAGAATCAAGATGAACAGACAACTCACCAGCTGGGAGAGAATATTTGCAAAACATATATCTGACAAGGGGTTGATCTCCATAATATATAAAGAACTCACACAACTGAACAACAAAAAAACAAACAAGCTGATCAAAAAATGGGCAGAGGAAATGAACAGACACTCCTCCAAAGAAGATATACAGATGGCCAATAGGCACATGAAATGATGTTCAACATCACTAATCATCAGGGAAATGCAAATCAAAACAACACTAAGATATCACCTCACGCCCGTTAGAATGGCTATAATCACCAAGACAAAAAACAACAAATGTTGGAGAGGATGTGGAGAAACAGGAACCCTCATACACAGCTGGTGGGAATGCAAACTGGTGCAGCCTCTATGGAAAACGGTATGGAGATTCCTCAAAGAATTAAAAACAGAGATGCCCTATGATCCAGCTATCCCACTACTGGGAATCTATCCAACAAACCTGAAATCAATAATTCAAAGAGGCTTATGCACCCCTATGTTCATTGCAGCATTATTCACTATAGCCAAGAAGTGGAAGCAACCTAAGTGTCCCTCGACTGATGATTGGATCAAGAAGATGTGGTCTACATATACAATGGAATACTACTCAGCCATAAAAAAAGACAAAATCGTCCCATTTGCATAACATGGATGGGCCTGGAGGGTATTATGTTAAGTGAAATAAGCCAGAAAGAGAAAGACAAACACTGTATGATCTCACTCATATGTGGAATATAAACCAACACATGGACAGAGAAAACTGTATTGTGGTTACCAGGGGCAATGGGGGTGGGCGGTGGGCACAAGGGGTGAAGGGAGACATATATATGGTGATGGACAAACAAAAATGTACAACCCAAAATTTCACAATGTTATAAACTATTAAAACATCAATAAAAAAATAAAAAGAAGCTAAAAAAGAAAAAAAGTAAGTAGGCAAGAGACTTTCTAACATTCCAACAAGCAATAGCAGGCAGAATTCCATTAATTTAAAAGTAGTACAGTCATATGTCGCTTAACAATGGGGATGCGTTCTGAGAAATGCGTTGTTAGGCAATTTTGTTGTTGTGCGAACATCATAAAGTGAACTTACACAAACCTAGATGGTGTAGCCTACTATACACTTAGGCTCTATGGAACTAATCCTATGGGACCACTGTCATATATATGGTCTGCTGTTGACCTAAACATCGTTATGTGGTGCATGACTGCAAAACTCCCAATTTCATCGTCGTTTCTGAACTTTGTGAAACTGGCAAACCAATGTATGATTGATGTACTGACATTCAAATTAAATGTAAAAAACATTAGTTAAGACACGATTGGTAAGTGTGGTCAATATCTGTTGCTATGTAAGAAGTGACTTATTAGGACTAAGCCAGTAACTCTTTCTGAATGGCTGCAGGAGCATATTGGGAGCGGTCATTTTCAATATCCAACTGTAAATTCAATTTTGTATTCAGTGGAAAGATCACTGAGAAAACAGAAAACAATATAAACTAATTTAAACAGGATTTAGATTGCAGCATTATTAAAGCTATTCATGTGGAAAGAAATTAACACTGCTCATAAAAATCACATCAAAGACGCACTTATAAAAATTCCAAATACTTTCTGTGAACATGCTTAGGCATAACTCTGATCATGGGTGCAGTTTAGAAATTAGAACGTGCAGATGTGCTTTTTCCACAGTGAGAATTCAGAAAATTGGTATATTATGGAGTGAATATAGACCATTTGCTCATTAAAAATTGCTCAATGTTTTCTAATCAGGGTCCTCACAATGTCACACCTGGGTTACTGCAAATGTCTGCTCCGTGGCCTCCCCTGATTTGCATTTTCCCCTTCAATCCATCCCCCATTCCTTTGTCATACTCCTTTTTGTTAACACCATGGCCATGCCTCCCCACTTTTGCAAGAGCTATGCACTCATCCTAGGGGCCTGCACATTCCTCGTCCACCTGGCTAACTGTTATTCTTCCCTCATGATTCAGCCTAAGAGCTTTTCATAAAGGAAGCTTTTCTATAGCCCCAAAATGAACTGGGTGTCCCTTTGCTATGTTGCCACAATTCCCTGTATATCCTGCTATTAAAGCATGAGTCATTCTGTACAGTAATTGTTGGTTTATGGCTCTGTCTCCAGTTTTGAGGTATGAGAATAAAACCTCTGCTAAAATCAAGACAGCAGGCCCAAAATGGAGTCACTTATGCTAAGTCCCACGTCACCAAACCGAGACTTAATTACAGTTTCAGCCTCTCCCAGAAACGGAATCTTAAACCAGTCAATCAGGAATCACCTGGTCAGCACCAGTGAGGCCATCTGCCTGACAGACCCCTGCCCTCCCCTACAGGAAGGTGACCTTGCCACAACCAATCCACTTTTTGCTGGTGTAACTTCTTTGTCCTGCTCCCTACTGCCTATAAGTCTTTCATTTTGTACAGCTCCTTGGAGCTCCTTTCTGTCACCTATGTGGGATGCTGCCAGACTCATGAGTCATTGAATAAAGCGAATAAGATCGTTATAATTTACTCAGTTGAATTTTAACACTTCCAAAACATATTTCAATCTTCTGGTCACTCTGAGATTTTCTCTTTGTAGTTTATATTTCATCACACTTTATTTCTAATAGATTTGCCGTGATTACTAGTAGAAAGCTACAAATTCAATGGTTAAAAGTGGGAAACATCAGTTGACAATAAACATTTGACTTCCATGTTAAACAGTATTTTCACATTGTCTACCAGAGATAAATGTTCTCATGGCACTTAAGCTGTCTGGTCCTTTTATCCTTCAGGCCTCTGAGGTCATTGCCATTGGCAAAGTTAAGAGTGACATCAGATAACCACACGGAAGCAAAGCCTTCCGCAGTAAGGCACTAACCAGCTCATCAAATGACTCAAAAATCTTTTTGGAAGCATTTTTAATTCTGGGAAGTTAATAACCGTTATTAGCTTTGTGAACAATGAATAATATTCTAATGATTTTCTATCATACATCAATGTCACCACCTGAATTCATACCCATCTCATTTCTGGTTACTTCAGACATTGTCAACCTCCCTCCCTTTCCCTCTCTTCCATGTTTATTGAGCACCTGGCACACGGTAAGCATTAAAAAAACTGCATATGGGCTAAATCTTTGCTATTCAAAGACCACAAGCCTGAACCTCATTTGGGAGCTTGATGAAAATGCAGACTCACCCTTACTCAGGCCTCCTGACTCAGAATCTGCATCCTATTCCAGGTGATTCATATGCCCATTAAGGTCTGAGAAGCACTGGAAGAGATCACTCAATGAAAGCCAGGGGAGCTGGTTAGAAGCTCACCTAAGTTAAGAGATAATGAAAACCTGAAATGGAAACCTGGGATAGTGGAGAATATTAAAGGATTTGATGTGATTCTTATGAGCTTTGTCAATCCCTCTCCCCAAAACCCCACTCCCAGTTAAAGAATAGGTGGTTAAACGTCTGTTATCCCTATCCAGGGGAAGAAAACGTGAAAAAAAAAAATGTCGAAGACTTGGAAATGGGCATACAGATTACTCTAGATCCTTTCCAGGGAATGCTGGACATGGACTAGAAAACCCTCTCCAGTGCCCCCTGGGATTGTCTGATCCTACACGGTTGTGAACCTTTGACTGTCTTTGACTCATCTATTTTACAACTCTGTAGGGATAGAGCAGAAATTGTGGAAAACTGAATAACAATGCAAATAATTCTTCTCCACAGTGATGCAAATGAATTTTTGTCCAGTAAAAAATATAAATCTTTATAAAGCAAATTCTCTTTTGAACCAGTTTTAACTTCTCACTGATTCCCTCATTAAATAATGAGTTAAATAAAATCAGTGGCACATTTATTTTATATTTGTAAGACAGTCATGATTTCACTGCCATAGTATCCTTCAGCAACCACTGAACTGCAAGCTCCTCAAAGGCAGGGCCCATGCTGCAGTCAGATCCGAAACCCCAGGGCATGGCATGGAGCCCAGGACTCAGCAGGTGGGCACTTGGTGGACTTGAATCAAAGGAGAAAAGGAAGGAAATTCGTAAGTAGTTTTTTCTTCCCCTTTGTGTGCAGAGGGAGATCTGGCCCTGAATTTCAGAACAATAAGTGGGATAAAAGTCAGGCCATGGACACTGAAGATAAAAACTTAGATGGGCTGTAGTACCCTTATTTATGGCTGAGTCTATAAAGGAACAACAGGAGGAGAGATTCCATGTTTGAATAAAATGTCTTGAGGATGAAAAAAATAAAAAGGAAGACATTCTACAACACTTTTCAAAGAAATGGGGGCACACACACACATGCACACACACATAATGGTGTGTCACTGATTTCTGGCTTCTATGATAGCTGGAAATAGTTCACATTGTACAGTAACATATTGATCCAAACAGAATGGGAATTCCAGGATGGCCAAAACATTGCTATTACCACATTCCCAAAATTTCACTGTGTCCCTGAACAGTGGACACCCTTAAACAAATCTTCATTTTCTGGCTGCTCAATTAACCATCAAAAGGGCTGGTACCTTACTTATCCTCCAAGTCACGGCATAAAAGGCTAAAAGGCTATACAAATTGGTTAATGCTCTCCTCTATCCCCAACACACACACACAGTCTTCCCAACTATTTAGTACCTGTAGAAATGAGAAAATTAAGGGACGCAATATGAAAATGCACTGATTATTCCTGCTTTGGGGTCAAGCAAAATGTTTCTAAATGAAACGGCCTATCTCGCCTCTGTGAAGTTCAGAAATGCCTAAGGAAGTGGTTCTCACACAGGCTCCTGTGCTTCATAGTTCCTTTGCCCTAAGAAGGCAGCCTGGCTTTTAGCTAATGGAACTTGCACTTGGCTCATAGCATTATTGATTTTTTGCTTTCTTGGCACCATAAATATTGACCACCATCTCAGCAAAATGCTGGCACCACCTCCACCCTTTCTCCCTCTGGCAGGCTGACATGGGCCCATTCTGTATGCAAATCAGAGTCTAGTCCTCCAGAAATTATGGATGCTGATCCAAGGAGGGCTGAATTCCTAATGACGCATCACGGAATCCCAAGGGCAATGCTTGCAAAGCTTTGTCAAAACTTCACCTGACGCAGAGAGAAACTCTTCATTTCATCACATAACGAAAAGATTAGGTGAAGCTTTCCAAAGCGGGGAAAAGTACACAAAAACTTTTAGATGCTCTTGCCAGGAGAAACCCCCAGTGAATTAGGACATAATCTTTCCTCACTGTTGAATCAATCTCTTCCTCCCACAGTCCAAACACAGGGTTCCTCCAGGGGTGGATGGTCTCTGTTAGACACACTGAAATTCATTATCTCATCTGCCTGGTGCTACTGTTTCCAATAAAGTGTAATTATGGTGTTATTGAGCTCCTTCTCACTTTCTCGAAGCCATGCTATAAACTTTGGGTCTGTGAGCAGTTACTTCCCAGTCAGTCTTCATTAAGTTGAATTGTCTCAGAACAATGTCTATTTAATCAGCAGGGTGCCCGCTAATTTTCTTTTTTAGAATTGGTATTAACATAACAGACACGCTCAGTGCCTTATACGCTACACAAGTACAACTCATTGTTTCCTCTGACTTCAGAAGGCCCAGTGACCGTTGCATGGGGTTACCTGGCCCCAGAAGATCCCCGTCTCTCACCCCCACCGCTGCCTGGCTGGTTGCGTCTCTCTTCTGGGATAGCACCCTGCTCTTCTCACGCCTAATAGTGGGAAGGTACAGAGTGCTTTGTAGTTGCCTCTGTCACTCAAGAAACCTAAACTCTGTGAGGCAGGGGCTTGCGTGCTGTTTTCTTTTCCCCCAGTGCTTAGCACAGTACCAGGCATATGGTAAAGAGCTCAATGAATACTTGTGGAGTGAATGGAATGATGGCCGAGCACACAGCACTTCCCCACATCTCCAGTCATGCCTGGTAGCACTTACTGGCTGGAAATGAAACATGCTCATAGATCCAAATAGCTAAGGAAGAGAGAAAGAAATTAATTTACGGAGCATCTACTATGTGCATAGTTTTAACACTGGGCAGGATATGGAGAGCCTTGTGGGTCATAATAAAGACTTGGCTTGTACCGATTTTGCTGCATAAGCTGATTTTTCAAAAAGAAAATTGTAAGCATAAACAAATACAACGTAAAATGGGGAAAAAATGTAATAAACCCAAGATAGCAAGATTTCTCAGGGGAGAAAAAAAATCAAATCCAATTAGGTATTTTCAGATTGTATTTCCATTTCCTTTCTCACCTAGGCTTCTTCACCTAGGTCTTGACTGCATTTTTTTATTTCCACATCAATGAAATCATCTTTGGGGAAACAGTTTCCCTGGCTCCTCCTGTCTGGCTTTGCAGCGTTATAAGGAGCATGGAGTGGATTTCCTCTCTGAGGCAGCCAATTTCCTAAGCAATTAAGTGCTGTTTATATTTCAAACTCTGTGCTTGGGTTGAAATTGTCAGGCTTGATATTTCCTGACTGTTGCCTACGATGGATCCCCAGCTAGTTCATTCTACTGTAACAGCCATCTATTAAAGTTTCCAATCTGTTCTCTCCTCAAGGGATCGCACAGTACTTGGCAAAGGTGCAGCTTCTAAATTCTGCAAATTATACTCGTCTATATAAATATATATTTTTGAAATGGCAAGGCTTGCAAATTACTTTACCAAATTGACATCCCAATCTGCTATCCTCTAGCAGGAACGGCAATGCTGTTTACCCGACACGCATAGACACTTCCGTGCTGGTTCCTTAAAAAGAACATGACGTAGATGCCAAGCTTTCGTGAGATTCCTCCACGAGGTCACAGAACCAACGTGCTAGTTTTTGCCACTTCTCGGTGTGGACACGACTGAATACAGTTTAGTCTAAGAAGCTTCTAAGCTGAAACTACACAATGTACTGGATATTAGAGAAAAAATTATTTGTTCCAAAATCATCATTCCTGGTTGAAGATGTTGCTGTTTCTCGTTCTGGCCACTCCTTATGGTTTCTAGTCTGAATGGAAAAGCAAGATGATGCCTGTATTTGAATTTTATATGCTTTTTATTAAAGGGACAGCCACAGCCTATGTATTTAAATGTATAAGACACACCTCAGAGCAGCAGAACGTGGACTGAAAGCATCAGCAAGAAGCAGTCTGTGGTTCAAATGGGGCATTTCAGTGGCAAGTGCAGCTGATTAGGGGTTCCCAAGGCCCGCACAGAGGATGAGGGCTAGAAGCAGAAGTATTTTTTTAAAAAATTCTTTTTTAAAGAAATAGGTCAACTTCCTATCTTCCGAAAATAGGTTTTGGGCAGCTTTTCATACATTTCCTTTAGTGAAAATATCCAATCCACTTTACACACCACCAGCAATACACTAGCTATGCTCTAAAACACTCAAAGGATCAAGCACATCTCTCTTCTCCTAAGAAATCTTTAATGGTTTCTCCATTGCTTATGGAATAAAACCCACACCCAGCGGCAGCCTTCGGGGCTGCACTAGCTGGCCCCAGACTGCTTTTCCAGTTTCACCCTGCTCTGTAAACTTCCATGCAGCTCTTGTGTTCGATGGAGCAGGTGACTTGCCTTTCTCCCCCTGTGCCGAATTCCTCTCTGCTTCCTTGTGTCTTTATTCCTAGGGCTCCAGCTTCTGACTAGAATGTCTTTAGAACCCTGTCTTCTCCTGGGGAAAATCTTGTTTATCCTGCAAAGTTCAACTTCTGCCTCCTCTGTGAAGACTTTCTTGACACCTTCATCAACATTATTCACACTTGCCCCTGAGTTCCCAAAGCATGTTGCTCATACGTTGTTGCCAATCATGGCATTGGCTTTGTATTACAGTTAATCGTTTACTTGTAGACACCTACATGTGGCCAGTGACCTCATTAAGACCTGACACGCCCAATGGCCCAAGGAGGCTCTGACCATCACTTGCCTGTAAAATGCACAGATGTTGCTCAGGTCACACAACTTGGACCAATAATGGAACAGAGTTCTCACATGTCATCCTAACTGCAAAATCTGTCCCTCTCCAATCATCTGTGGTTCACTGGGGCAGGTATTAGAGCCTCCATATGTCTCTCTCTCCCACAGCATCAAACACGGGAGAGGAGCACAGCAAACATTTAAAGAAAAGAAACATACTCGCTTCTCTTCCTAATTTTCCTGTAGGTGTGAGGAGTGTCCTTCAACTCCATCTCTGAACACAGGGATGCTATTCCACATTTCTCTTCTGTCCTCCACAGACCCCAGCTTGGTTTCTGAGGTGCATTAAGGGAGGTTTTAAGAGTACAGCATAGGTGCAAACTCGACAGAGCCGGAGGAACACTGGGACCTGCCAGCCCACAGGAGTAGACGCTGGCCTAGCTCATTCAACACGGGTCAGAAGATAGCAGCCCGCTTTGGGGCTAGTGCTGATGACTCTTGTGTCCCTCTTTCCATGAGTTTCGGTGAGTGACAGTACACACACATTCAGAACACAGATGAGAGCACTGGAAAGGGGCAGGGCTCTGTTCCCAGCGGCATGACAAAGCCCAGGTGTCTCCTCCTTCCAGGTGACCCTGCTCACATGAAATCAGCAAGTGAAGAGACAAGAGAAACACAGGGCTTCTGCGTTTGGGGACTATAGCGTTTTTCTTTTAGCGGGCATTGGCTAACGCTGAGGAAAGAAAGTGAGCATGAGCGGCCTCATACCTTTCAGCTTCTCGGCCAGCAAGGCGGCCTCGTGCTCCGAGTAGTGCATTATGGCCGGCGGCGAGGGCGGCCGCAGCCGGTCCTCCTCCAGTTTGCGCCGGTGGCGCTCCTCGCGGGCGCGCATCCTCTGCTTGCATTCCCACTCGTAGAAATCATCCCTGGCCTGGGCAAAGTCCACGTGAAGGCGGCCTGAATCCTTTTTGTCCGTGCTAGACCCCAGTCGCATCCGGTAACCTGAAACCAATGGAAAGTCTGGTCACATAACAATGTCACAATGACAATGGTGCAGTCTGGTCAAGGCCCTCAAGGCAGAGTAGCCGGGAGCTCTCACTTATTTTTATGACCTTACAAAGGACACCCTTCCCATAGAAGGTGGGAAGCAGTTATCTTCCCCAGTAATCTGGAAGCACTGCCAAGTTAAGCCTATTACAGATTTGGGGATAAACACACCTCTGGGAGTGTCTCAGAGGGTCACCTAGCAATCTTCAAGCCAACGTCATGGAGGATATGGAGGATGATCTGAAGAACCAGGGCACTTATAATTCCTTCTTCCCTCTGGCTTCTAGGAAGCTCAGAAACAAACTTGGGATGTAGCAATTTTCTTCCCCTCTACCTTTTTATGGCCTCGATTTTATATTTTCAATTATGCAACTCTATTGCATAAGCTCTCTTAAATTCTTTTTAGAAAGAGGTGGTGTAGGAGTAAATAAAGAGTATCTATGATATTTAAAAAGATCTACAAGGCAAATTCCACCACACCTTACTCACAGGCTATCACTTCATCCCCTAGAAAATGCTGCCACTCAGTTCTCTCTCGGCAGCTGCTAAAGCCACAATTACCAAGGCAATTTTGCAATGCTGTTTTATTTCCACTTATCCTCTAGGGCACGCAGGAGAATATTTTACCTTCAATCAAGAGGCCTCGCCGCTGCCTTCCTCACCGCCCTGCGGCACCTCATCTGGCATGCAGCACAGCACAAATTGTCCACGCAATTTTTGAAGGCCACAGGAGACCATGCGAGAGACGAGAGCTAGACCAAAAAACGGGCCTGGAAATCTCTGGGGGATTTACCGTGAGCTACCCAACGTATAAAGATTATGAACAGAAACTTGATCTGAGAAATCAACACAAACAGAACTGAAACCAGCCAGCCTAACTTCAAATGAAGAAGACTTGGCTTTGAGGTGGCTCTTCAGTTTGGGGTACTCAGATTTTAGAAACATAAATTCAGGTCCCAGTGGGACCACAGCTGTTAGGGGCAGCCAGAGGAGAGAGCAAAATAAGCACTTTTGCTGTGCAGGGTCTTTGCAAATGAGACACCACTGTGAAATGCTAGGCTGCACTGTGCTGATGTTCAAGACCTCGTGGTAGATTTCAATGGATTATCTTAGCATTTGGGGTTGAAACTCAGCAGAAAATCCCTGAGGCTGGCTTCTCCCCAGCAGGGCACTTCACATCTTTGAAAAGTTACAAATACGAAACAGATCTCACATCTGATTCCTGTTATGCCCTTCTCACTCCTAGGTTTAATCAGTGGTATCTAAAAATGGGAAGATATAATAATACCTGTAAAAAACACAAACATCTGATCACAGATGAGCAGAATTAATGCTAAAGCAAAGTGTATCTTGGTTGTGGGCCATGGAAACTTAACAAGTCAGCAGGCACGATGATATATACATAATAGCTGAGCAGGCAGGACGGCCTAAGACCGGCCAGCTGTCCCAACTGGCCAACCAACTCTCCCCTGCTCATGTCCAGAGCATCACTTTTCAGACATTTCTGGTTCCAAAAAGCATCCTCTCTTTCAGCAAAATATCATCACTAAGGCCTTCAAAGCAACCCTGATGAGGCTGAGTCTAAAATTAGCTTGGCCTTCAAATGTGAACGTGCCTAAAATTAGACAGGCCTTCCAGCTGGGCTCAGGCTTGCGGGAGCTCACACGCAGGAGGGGCAGCCTTCCTTCCTTCTTGCCCCTCCAATTAATCAGCATTTCAGATCTTCCCGGGACTGATGCTGCAGCCTCTGCAGGGCAGCTGAGGCAGAGCAGCTGAGGCAGAACCAGGAGACTCCTGCACACCCAGGCAGGGAGGCTGGAGGTGAGGCCTTTGCTGTGGGCTCCTCTTGCCGCAAAGGGGCTAACCAAGGAGCAGTCAGGGCCCCGCTGAGAAGCAAGACCAGGGCCCGAGCTGGGAAAAGCATAGCATCAAGGTATAAATAAAGGAATACCTTTCATGTGCCTAAATTTGGGCCTGTTTATCTTTGGCAATGTCTTATGGGGTTTCTGATTGGGTTTAAACATCTTTGTTATGTCAGTGTTGAAAAGCACCTTTGATCTACTCTAACCCTCTCATTTAATGGGGGGTGGGGGTGGGGTAAAGTAATAGTTTGATTGGTAGAGCCGTGATTGGAACCCAAATTCCCAGGGAGCGTTCCTGAGAAACAAGAATCAGTCCTTCTTTATCATTATCAGGACACTGGTGTTAAAAACAATCATTTACTCGATGATTCCTATGTTGCGGATGCCCTGCTAAGCACTTAGTATCCATTATTTTGATTTATTCCTCATTACAATCCTATGAGGTAGTACTGTTACTCTCTCGATCTTGCAGATGAGAGAGGCTCAGAAGAGAGGTTATCTTGCCAAGGGCATGTGAAACCCAGTGCATGCGCTCAACAGAATCCTCCATTGTCTAATAGACTGCTCTGATGCTATAGCAAAGAATACCTGAAAAATAAAACATAGCTGTTTGTGTGCTGTAAAATATTTCTAGTCTATGCTTTGTCTTCCATCTCCATTTTGGAACGCTTTCAGACTTTTCTTCCACTTTGTGGGGTTTTAGCGGAATAAGGATTTTCAAGTTCTCCATATCGCTAGTTCAGGAAGGTCTCTGCAGTGCTGGAATAACCCCACGGCTGCTGGGGTTTCCGAGAGAATTTCATAGCAGGGGGGGCTGACTGCAGAGATGAAGTAAACCTGGCAGTATAATGTTCAGATGTGTGTTTTTTTTTTCCCTCTTCTCATTTTCCCCCCTTAGCCTTGCCTCAGGAATAGGGAGGTGGTGCTCAGAGAGACAGACTGAAATATGCAGATGGAGAGTGTGAGGGAATGGCAATGAGTTGAATATAAAAATACGTCCTTCTAAAGCCATGTATCAATACCACCCCCTTAATTCTTAGATTTGGCAAAGGCCTTGTTGACGGACTCCATACACTTGCTCCAACACCCACAGAGTGGAAGGCGGCAGTAGGTCTAATTTCAAAATTTGTAAAAGTCTCCCGTATAAATTGGCACCAAAGAAGCAGGGATCATGGGGCAGGCTTAACCAAGCTAAATGCACTAGCGGTTGGGCACTGATTTGGGCCTTCCCCTAGGACCCACGAACTCTTCTGCGAGGAACTGATCTAGATTTGGTACCCTGGTGTCTAGAAAGTGAACCACTTTTGAAAAACTGAAATTATGCTAAGAGAGTACTTTATCCCCCCAGAGAATTACATCCAATAACAATAATGGTCCTCAATATTCATAATATTGCTTTTCATCTAATAAGCACTTGAGAACATTAATTAGAAACTTGATGGAATTCCTAAAGACTGGATGGTGGGGGACTGTTCCTGCAGCGAGGTACATTCACAGACTTAACATAGAGCTTCTGGCAGCCAAGGAAAAAGGCAGAATTCCTCCTTTTCCAGTCCCGAACTGTGAGGACTTTATTGTGCATTAAGGCAAAAGGGAATAAGCTCATATTAACATCACAAAACGTAACAAGATGCCTGGAAAACCCCTTATGTAATGCAAAGTACCAGAAAGGTAAATGGCTTTATCAACCATGAATTCCTCCGCAAAGCGAATGTGACAAAAATTCTTCTTGCTTTTCCGAATCGCTGTGATATCACCGCACTGCTCAAAGACTTCTTGAATAATTTCCTCAGTAGCGTTTTCTGGTAATCCTCCGACAAACACAGTCTTACACCCAGGAGGTCGTTCTCTTGTGGAAGGAGGTGGAAGATCTAATAATCACAACAAAACAAAAGGTTTGGCCTTTTATTTCTCTGCACTCTTTTTTTCCGGTTCACCCAGCAAAAGTAAGCCTTGCAGAGAAACTTACTGCATTCTGAGTAATGATAAATTTCTATACCAACTTACACTGATCGCGGGCTGTCTTGTTTTTCAGTTCCTCTCCCCTCCTCCTCCCCACCTTTCTTTACTTTCTCTGTTCCTTTCTACACACAGTGGCTATGCTTGTCCGTGAAGAAAGATAAAGCAAATGTTAGCATAATTTCATTTCTCCTTCATAATGCAGAAGCCCAGAAAATGGGGAAAAACACTTCACAGAGTACAAAGCATGATGAAGTGACAACGTGATGAAAAACCTTGGTTTGTTACCTGCTTTGTCTGGTGGCGGGATAATGGTGCGGCAAGGCAGAACACAAGGAACAGACCTGAAAGCACGCGCACTACTTACTTGGCTGGGAAACACCGAGCCTGGAAAAAACACTTTTTTTCTTTTATTATTCGCATTTAAATGAGCAAACTATTAAATTTGGGGAAGGCTGTATAAAGAGATAAAATGTACACTGTCACAACATTTTACCTAGTTTATATGTAGATTACTAAAGCAATCTTCTGAAAAGTCCACTTAAAAAAGGCAACACTGATTAATATGAAGAAAAAAAATCCTAGCTATTTAAGCCCATAAACTTAGTATCTGAGGCTAAATGAAAAAAAAAATTCTGGTCCATTTATTTCATCAAATGCATGTTTCCTTCAAGCAAATACAATTTGGTCCAGAAACTCTGAGATACAGGCTCCCCCCGCAAAATTGCAAACTGCCAAATTAATTCGATTTTCCATCTAGCAAAACACATTTCAGAGTTTTTTCTCCCACATTTGTGAAGATGGATAGAAGTGCTCACATACTTCACACTATGTTCTGCAGCAAATGATAGACTTCACTGCACGCAAAAAAGATTCTTAATGCTCAATATATACCCCCAAATCACACACACTGCCTTCACGGTGTCAATTTGCTCCTGGACAGACACACAGACACATCTCCATATATTTGTTCTAATCTAGAGACAAAGACCTTCTACAGAATGGATCCACACTCTGCATATCTATGTGGCCATATTTTTTGTGTGTGTGTGTGTGTGTGTGTGTGAGGAAGACTGGCTCTGAGCTAACATCTGATGCCAATCCTCCTCTTTTCGCTGAGGAAGACTGGCCCTGGGCTAACATCTGTGCCCATCCTCCTCTACTTGATATGGGACACCGCCACAGCACGGCTTGACAAGCGGTGCAACAGTGCACGCTGGGGATCCGAACCTGCAAACCCCGGGCCGCCGAAGTGGAGCGCGCCCACTTAACCGCTACGCCACCAGGCTGGCCCCCTGCATGGCCAAATTTTGAGTCATATCTGGAAATTAATGCAATACTATATTAAAGAAAAGAAAGAAATTTAAATTGATGAGCAAATATTTCTCACAGGCGCCACTTACTTGGATTTTGAGGGAAAAGGGTACAACTTTTGCAGTGGATTATTTCTTTGACGACAGCCACTTCTGTTGGCGGTGGGGGTGGTACTAGCCCCAGGCCTGGTATCATTGGGTTAATGGGGGTGATTCCAGTCATCATGTTGAGGCCCGGATCAAAGCCTGGGACACAGATTGAGTCTGTAAAGTACACAAGATAACATTTTGGCTGGAGGATCTTAAATCAATATTGGTTGTTGTTTTTGCTATATTCCTGCAAAGATTATTTGCCTTTATGCTTTGTATTTTTTAGGATTTTCTCCTGCCATAAGATGTAGCATAATAGTAAGCTCTTCACGAAAGGTAAAGAGAAAACGCAAGATGAACTTAAAACTACATGAAAAGGAAATTATATTACTTAAAATATTAACATGGCAGAACAAAACACGGCATATTAAAGTGTAAAACCATGCACCATGAAGCTTTGCTATTATTGTGAATGCGATTTTCTGTTTCTTAACATTGGTGTATTGTTTACCCTGCCTTATGACCCATAATGTGGGAAGAATATCATTTATTGTTGAAGTGCCCTGTGAATCTAATTGTCAATTTGGTTTTATCAAAAGAGCCTTCTTACCCAAGTGACCCAGATTTAGGAATGTTCAGTTTATACGTGCATACTCCATAATAATGCATGTAGGTCCAACCTAACCTATCTCCCCCAGGAAATAAAAAACAAAGAGTCATTATAATTACTATGGCTGGGTTAGATATATGTAGGCACAAAATTAGCTATATACGTTTCTGAGTCCTATTGGATAATCACACTTTCTTCCTATAATTCAATCAACAAAATATTGACCCACCCTTCTGAAATCTTTAATGCCTTGTATAAAAAAAACAAATTTATGGCCTGTATAAAAAAACAAATTTATGGCCTGTATAAAAAATGGAAGGGGGCAAAAAGGATGGGTTTTCCAATACAAACACTGAATTTTTTTTAGTGTGATAATGAAGCAAGTAATTTCAAAGGTGACATACAGGGATTTTTTTATTTTTTTTAAATAAGTAAGATTTTCTAAGAGCAGGGATTGTTACAATACTGTACTGAGTTTCTACGAGTAGCTGCAAAGGGAATCCCTCTCCTGAGAGTTTTTCTGTTTGCAGAAAACATGCTCTCACTGGTGGTGTGATAACGTTCCTAGGAAGACAAACAGTAGCACAGATGCCACCAGAGGTAGTCATGGAGACCCTGTTCTACAGTCCTCAAGGGTGAAACTTCTTTCTCCTCCCTTACTCTGCTATCTTTTTCTTCCTCCTCATCCTGGATCATTCCATTCTTCCTTCCTGTCCCCTCTCCTCTGTGGTTCTCATGTACAGCCCCTGCCTTAGCCCCCTGCATGGGCTCACTCCTTACTCACCTGTGCTGAAACGTCGGATAAGCCCAGAGCCAGATGAAATGACAACTACAGCCTTTGTTTACTAAGACACTCGAGAGGATATAGAAGGACCAGCATACCCTTTTCCTTTCTGGGAAAAGGTTTATTACTGCTTCCCTCCAGCTACCTTGGATATTTCCACTCCTCCTCTGGGTTGAACAGAATAAGCAGAGTGATCCTGATCTATAACCCCAAGAGGACTGCTGTCCCATTTATTAGGAAATTCATTTAATTTGATAGTATACCAGTATGACTTCACTAAAATCAGGGGTTATTTTTGGTTTGGGTTTTGTTTTTTTTTAAACCTAAATGTAAATGCCAAATAAGCATTCTCTGTTAAAGTAGTCACCTTCACATTCTAGACACTTCCTCTATAATTACGGTTCTCAGTTTCTCCATCTGTCACATGGGATTTTTGACTGGATAATCTCTTGGAGCACTAGCATTGCAGGACTCCAGGACCTGTGCTGATATTGCTCAAAACAAAGTGAAAACGAAAGACGTGAAAGCCTGGGAGTGACAGAGACAAGACTCAAACTTTGGTTATTCATTTGAAACCCTCATCAAGTTTCACAGGTCTTATTCCCACTTTACAGACAAAGAAATTGAGGCTTAAAGCAGTTGAGTGAAATTTCCAACATCACAAAGCAAACAAATGGCAGAGTCAGAACTAGGGCCCGGGTCTCCAGCTCCATATTTAAACACATCTCTTTTGACTAGTTCAAAGTTTCCACCTAGAATGGCCCAACTTGATCATTCATCTAATACATGCCACTACTAAAAATTTACTCAAAAAAAAAAATCAAGATGTATCCTTCTTTTTTTGTGTGTGTGAGGAAGATCAGCCCTGAGCTAACATCCATGCTAATCCTCCTCTTTTTGCTGAGGAAGACCGGCTCTGAGCTAACATCTATTGCCAATCCTCCTCGTTTTTTTTCCCCCAAAGCCCCAGTAGATAGTTGTATGTCCTAGTTGCACATCCTTCTAGTTGCTGTATGTGGGACGCGGCCTCAGCATGTCCGGAGAAGTGGTGCGTCAGTGGGCGCCTGGGATCCGAACCTGGGCCGCCAGTAGCGGAGCGCGTGCACTTAACCGCTAAGCCACGGGGCCAGCCCAAGACGTATCCTTCTGATCCAGATGCCAGTTCTAAAGGAGAAGTTCCAGAATAGAAAGGTTTTCATTGTCATCATCACTGAAATAACATATTGGCTTTCAGGGTGAATATATTAGAAATAGGAGTACTGGCAATGGGAATATTGGCATGCTTATGCCTTTATTTAATCTCATTTCATACATAAGATTCATCTGTTTCTTTCCTGGCCCAGCCCTTACTATTGTTTGCCAACACAGGGTGATTTAAGACTGAAACTGCTCAGGACTGCAAACCCCGACACGAGAGCCCTGTGCATTATAATAACCAGATGTTTCCCAAAAATGAGATGAGAAGCTCAGCGCTTGCATTCTCTTTGGTTGTAACAGATTTCTGTTAAATAAATAAATAAATGCAAATAAATAAATGCATCTTCAGAAATGGGGACAAAAGACACTACTCTTGAGCAAAATATTTTAATATACAGCAAGAGTTACTTCGGTTTTTCTGAGACATCAGTATGAAGAGACTATGAGGTCTAATGAAATCTGCATGACAAGTGCAGTAGCTTGACAAGAGCTTAGGAAGGAATTAACACTTAAATTATGTTGGATCTCAAAAGATCTGAGATTCAGTATTTTAAAGGAGGAAGAAGGGAAGGATGAAACTTTTAAAAAATAAGAACCCATTGCCTTTTAACAATATACAAACAGATGGGAATTGTTTTCTCAAACAGCACAGGAACCTATGATGTACTAACTCATTAAAGCAAATGCACAATTTTGGAAAGTCTGAGAAAGACACGTGCACAGGAAGACAAAGGTGAGGAGAGAATGTAAGCTCTAAGAGTCAGTTTGTTGTCTTGCTTAGAAAAGGTACCCCTGTGAACTTCAGAGATAATGAGGTGTAACTCCACTCAGGGAAAAAAGGAAGAGGGCTTAAATTGCAGCAAGAAAGAATCCAACTGGGCCGGCCCCATGGCTTAGTGGTTAAGTGCACGCGCTCCGCTACTGGTGGCCCAGGTTCGGATCCCGGGCGTGCACCAACGCACCGCTTCTCTGGCCATGCTGAGGCCGCGTCCCACATACAGCAACTAGAAGGATGTGCAACTATGACATACAACTATCTACTGGGGCTTTGGGGAAGAAAAAAAAAAAGGAGGAGGATTGGCAATAGATGTTAGCTCAGAGCCGGTCTTCGTCAGCAAAAAGAGGAGGATTAGCACGGATATTAGCTCAGGGCTGATCTCCCTCACCAAAAAAAAAAAAAAAAAGAAAGAATCCAATTAAGTATATAGTAGAACTTTATTTTAAAAACTGTACTTAAACAAGAGGAAAGGTTATTTATTTCAAAGCCTGCGGCCCTGTCCGGCTCCTCTCTGTATGGCTGACTACAGGCACAGAGGCGTCAAGGCCAGAGCTCAGCAAATGTTTCTTTTCAGTTGTCTTTTCCCAACTGGACAAGAAAAAACAGACACAAAAATCTTGTTTACCAATTCATACATAGTTAAGTGTTTTATCAATTAGATGAGCATTTTTCAGAGGGTGGGTTGGGGTTATGTGTTCAGGACTTTAGAGGCATGGGAGTTTCTTTCATTCATTAATTCATTCCACATTTACTGGACACACACTGTTGTCAATATCTGGGGTTACAGAGGTAACCGTAACACATTCCCCACTTGGGGAAATCACAGCATTTGAGGAGAACATGAAGGATGGCACCAAACGCAGCAGAAGAGTTGAGAACGTGAACCAAGGCTCAGAGGACTAAAAGAGCTGTCCAGGAAGGGACCTGCCAGGGAGAGCCTGATAAGCCTGGGAATTCCAAACAATGGTCCACGGCTACAGCATGGTGAGCATGCGACAGTGTGGCCATGATGTACCGAGGAGCTGCAGGAGTCAGATCAGATCAGATCAGAAGGGATCTTGCGGTTTGAGCTGGTACATTTTGACTTTATTCTCACTGGGATGGCAGTGAGAAGGTCAGATGAAGGTCAGATGTGCACTCTGCCAGGCCAGAGGCCCCGGCCGTGCTGGCACTGACAGCTTCCCTCTGTCCCCTCAGCTACAGCACAGCCCAGCATCTACGCCCCACCTAACCTAGTTATGTCCGGCCTTGAGCAGAGATAGGCCTCTGACTGTGCTGTCCTCCATCCCTCTTCTCTCTTTGTCCACTGTCCCTAGTAGTGGCTTGCCCCCTTTCTGCCCTTTTCAGTCAATGCCTCAGTAAAGAGCCTCACATTTTTTTGTGTGTGTGTGAGGAAGATCAGCCCTGAGCTAACATCCATGCCAATCCTCCTCTTTGTGCTGAGGAAGACCGGCCCTGAGCTAACATCTATTGCCAATCCTCCTCCTTTTTTTTTTTTCCCCGTTTTTCTCCCCAAGGCCTCAGTAGATAGTTGTATGTCATAGTTGCACATCCTTCTAGTTGCTGTATGTGGGACACCACCTCAGCATGGCCGGACAAGTGGTGGGTCGGTGTGCACCCAGGATCCGAACCCAGGCTGCCAGTAGTGGAGTGCACGCACTTAACCTCTAAGCCACAGGGCCGGCCCCAGAGCCTCACATTTGAGGTGAGAACTAGACCCTGTTTGAAAGAAAGGCAGTAGAGTCCTGTGTTAAGAGCCCAAGTCTGTAATCAAATATTCCTGTGATCAGGGCCTGGGGTCTCTCATGCACTGGCTTTGTGACCTTGGGAAATTTAACTAATTTTTCTAATAAGCCTCATTTATAATGTCTGTAAAATGGGGATAATCATATTTAAATTTTAATATTCTTGGGAGGATTAAATCGGATAAAAAAAACCCAAAGTGTTTAACATAATGGCCAGCACATGGTTAGTATACAAGAAATGGTAGCAGTTACATACATTAATAAATATATTTATGTATAATAATATCTTTATAACCTTATGTAAATATGTTATTAATATTGTATGAACATAAAGGATCATGGTGATGATGACGACGTGTTTCATTTGACGAACATTTAAGTGCCTCCGAGGTGTTGAATGTTTCTCTGGGTACTTTGCCTGCAAAGACACTATAAGCTGTGAGTCCTTCCTTCATGGAAGTGATAGTCTAGTGGCAGAACCAACTAAATAGAAAATGACAGCACAGTATGACAACTATTAAATAAGAGATGCTATGGAAATACAGAGAAGGGGAGCATCAAAACCAGTCTGGGATAGGGAGTGTTAGGGTTTGAATTATGTCCTGCTGCAAAGATATGTTGAAGTCCTATCTCCCCTGGCACTTGTGAATGTGACTTTATTTAGAAATAGGGTCAGGGCCAGTCCAGTGGCATAGCGGTTAAGTTCGCGTGCTCCGCTTTGGCAGCCTGGGGTTCGCCAGTTCAGATCCTGGGCGCCAATCTACACACCGCTCATCAAGCCATGCTGAGGTGGCATCCCACATAGAGCAACTAGAAGGATGTACAACTGTGACATACAACTATCTACTGGGGCTTTGGGGAGAAAAAAGGAAAAAAGGAGGAAGACTGGCAACAGATGTTAGCTCAGGGCCAATCTTCCTCAAAACAAAGAAAGAAATAGGGTCTTTGCAGATGTAATCAAGTTAAGATGAGGTCATACTCAACGAGGGTGGGCCCGGTCTAATATGACTGGTGTCCTTATAGGCAGAAGAGAAGAGACACAGACAGACACACAGAGAGGAGGCCACGTGACGATGGAGGCGGTGACTGGAGTTACGCAGCTGCAAGCCAAGAACACCAAGGATTGCTGACAAAACCCAGAAAGCAAGAGAAACAGACTCTTCCTCAAATCCTTCAGAGAGAGCATTGCCCTTGATTCTGGACTTCTCACCTCCAGAACTATGAGAAAACACGTTTCTGTTTTACATCATCCCAGTTTGTTATGGCAGCCCTAGGAAACTAATACAGGAGGATAGTGTCATAGAAAGAATCCTGGAGAGGGCAACAGCTGACCTGAGTCTGAAAAAGAATGACTTCTGTATATGCAAAGAGCATGCAAAAAAGGTATTCCAAAATATACTTCATGGAATCAAAAATACAAAGATATTTCTAAATCTTCTCTTAGAAGAAATGTTTAAAACCAGTCCCCCGGAGGAAGAATTGCTCTTAGGTTTTTCCCTTTGTGAAAAAGCAAACTTTGAAGATTGCTACATATTTGTTGAGAACAAATCAACCAGACAGATTATAAGTTAACATAATACTGTACTTTATAAGTGAATGCCTACAAGTAGAATCTTTAAGAAAGCAAAATTGAAAATTCTTTTGTGATCTTTCCAAAGAGATCCAAAGGTGGAGAGGTATGTTTTCCATTTAAACCCAAGACGTATATCCAAAGCTAGCTTCTGCAGCCCTGCTGTGCACACGTTATAAACACAGATCTCATTCCATCAATAAAACCCTCTGTCTCCTTTGACTGGGGACGTAATGCTGGGAGGACGGAGGAACGTAGCCGTCAACAGCTATTTTAAGTACTGTTGACTTGAGTGAAGAGATTCGTGTCCATGTTTGAAAATATGACACGACACCAAGTGAAAAGAATTTCAAAACGTCTGACCAAAACTGGTGCAGAGAATAACTGACTGCTAAAAGAAGTCTGTCAGATCTTTCCAGCAACCAGTGCACAGAGCATGCACTAGAAAAGCAAATGTGTCTTGAGTGAGCAGGAGGTAAAAGCCTATCAAAGCTTCTGTGAAATTCACTCACAATGGGGGCCGGGTGATTTGAATTCGATGCCAAAGTGGTTTCTGTACAGAGGCCTGAGCTGTCACACTCAAAGTATGCCGTTCTGTGTTTACAGGACCTGCTGAAACATACTCTTCAGACACAATGGGCCTCACAGCTGAGGCATAAAAACCATGCTGGCACATGACAGCGAGGTGTGGAGGGGTTCACTTTGACAAGGAACTGGACCTTGTCACTGGACCTCACCTAAGGTCATGAAATTTCAAAGCTGAAAGGAACTTGGGCATTTCCTAGTCCTACGCTCTTGATTTAGAGATGAGAAAATTGAAGCCCAGAGAGGTTAAGTGACTTGTCCAAAGTGACACAGCTAGTTAACAGTGGAGCTAGAATTAGAATCGAGAGTCCTGCTGCTTCATCCTTGTGCATCTGAGTTCTCCAGCATCTCTCCATCCTGCTTCCTTAGGACACATCTAGTGACAGGACATCCACTACCTCCCAAGAGGGCCCCTTCCATTTTCTAATGGTTTTCACAATGAGAAATTCATCCCTCATATGTTGCCTCAAGACCTGATATCTTGCAGTTAGCTCCATTGTCCTTATTCTGCATTCCTGGGTACTGTAACGGGTCTAAGTCTCTTTCCCACCGTGACTGGTCACACCCATGAAGAAAGCTCACAGAAACACCCGAGTCTTCTCTCATCCAGCCTCAGCACCCTGCTTCTCTTGGTCCTTCCACATCTGACCATTCTCTAAAACCCAGCCCTTCTGAGGTCTAGAGTTATCCTCAGAAATAGGCCAGATGCAAGCTGACCTATATGATTAGCAGTGTTCTCTACCTTTCTTAATTCTGAACTCTATATTTTTTGCTGACCTGGTACATTATGATTAAAAACAATGATCATGCCTGAGT
This sequence comes from Diceros bicornis minor, assembly GCF_020826845.1. NCBI lineage: Eukaryota > Metazoa > Chordata > Mammalia > Perissodactyla > Rhinocerotidae > Diceros > Diceros bicornis. Next base: position 33,191,116 of record NC_080748.1, on the reverse strand, counting down.
GCTTGCTTTGGCCAGGCCTGTGCTGAAAGCTTCACGTCATTACACGTCACGTGTAATGACGTTCACGTATTACAATGAGTCTTTTTGGCAGTCCGTAATGGAGTTGACACACGTCAGATGAGCTCATTCAACTAAGACACACACGTCTTGTCTCTGCAGGATGCTATTATGCAACTTTGGGGTTGACATTTCAAAACGAAATAACAGAGTTTGCATTTTCCATTGAATTTTCTAAAATCTGTCTTTTTAGATTCTCCTCCTGTCTTGAGTTTTCCTTCCCTGGCCCTCAATATTTATACAATGGCAGGACAACTCTTTCTGTAAGTTCCTGCTCCTTCTAATTCACCAGCAAATTTCTCCTTGCAGGTCAGACTCAGCCACAGAAGGAGAGAAGATCCTCTTAGACAAATCCACTTAGACTCCCTCCCCCTAACGTTATTTCTTCTGAGCCTTTTGTTGCTGAGTTCCAGTTTTGAGGGCCATCGCCAAGTCTTATTGCACACGGTGGAGTTACTCTTAATTCCTTGTGTGGGAAGCTCATGCTAAGTTGTTTTCCCTGCTCGGTGGCCTACTGGTGCCCTCTCACTTGTTTCTACGTCTTGTCTGAATGTACTCCACAGCAAACCTTTTACAATATCCAGGGCATCCATCCTACTCCACTCCTATTAGACACCCTGAGCAGATTAAGTAACATCAAGGTTTGCCTATTTCTTTTAATGGTACTTCCCTCTCCTCTTAGTTCCTGGTTTAAAACTTCTATAGGCAACCACATCCAGCTACATGCCGAAACCTTTCAGACAGACCTACCTGTGAAAGGTTTTCTACATCATCATCTTTTTTATTGCCATTGCTATTTAGGTTCTCATTAGCTCTCATCTGGAGTATTGCAAAAGCCTCTTTGTGTACCCAGAAGCTGTAGCTTCATATCTTCCTCCCTCCTCTCCTGCCCTTCTTCCCCTCCGCTCCCTCCCTCCATGCCGTTCTCACACTCCTGGACCTGGGATCAGCCAGAGATGCCCACGGGAGACCATGAGAATAGACCCTAATTTGGGCCTCTAAATTACTTCTTTCAAACTTCTTTTCACATCCCTATCTCATTAGCTGATGATTAATTTTCTCTCTGTGCAATGTTATGTGACTTTGTACAGCTGGACTGTTATATAATGATAGAAAAAAAGGACTGAATAGGCTCTTGGTGTTCTCTGCTTTGTCCTAACCAACAGGCTCATGGCACAAGAGCAGAAAGTAGAGGCGAAACACTATTGAATTTGGAGAAATATTTTTGAATATTCAGTCAAACACACAAGAAGCACTCTTTAATTTTTACATATCTATTTATCCATTTATCTATCTTTCTAAGGAGTGGGGACACTCTAAGTATATGTTGAAAGACTAAAGAATTTATGTCAACACATTTCTTTCTGGCATTCAATGCCTCCTCATTCTGTAGAACTGTTTCTTTTTTTTTGAAGTCAGTAACAGCCTGGCATCATATTGATATAAAGCCTGTTGCAGTCAGTGGTCATGACAGCAGAGGTGGTATTTCACAGCATGTAGATGTCTTTACAGGGATCTTCCCTTTGAAACCTGCATCTTTCCAAGGCAATATGCAGGGGCTAACCATTTGATTTTATTTATCAACCTTGGTTTCTGTTTACAAAGGCATCTGGGGGATAGGGCAACATCTCATAAATTTAAACAAGAACAAAGGAAAACATTCAATATTTAGTTCCACAGAAAACATTCACATCATATTATTTTAAACAGTTTATGTAGGTTTCAACTTAAACTTACTGTTTGAAGGGGTTGAAGCAACACAGAGTTGGTCTCTTTCAATAAGATCAGCATATAGCTGTGGACTTGGAGAGAAAATAGAGCCTATTTTAAAAGTAAACACATCACCAGTGCTCCTAAAGGAAACTTCAAGTCATGTGTTGTTTTCCAATCACAGACTAATCTAATATTAATTTAATTTTTCTACTCGACTGTGTGGGCAAGGACAACTGGCTGACTTAATCATCACCTGGTCTCCGGGCTAATGCAGTCCTTGGAGCATAGTATCACCTTCAATAAATATCTGATAAATCAATAAATATCTGATAAATGAAAGAAAGAAATCACAAAACTTACAGAATTTACAGAGTTTATGCTCAAGGGACAAGACAACATAATAACTGGTTGTTCAATCCACAATGTCACCACATAAATTCAAATAAGATTCTAGAGCAAATGATAGCTGGCATTCTTTTTATTTACCTTATTGATTGGACAATGAGAACGATGAGGGTTTCTGCTGGTTATTCCTCTTAATATCACTGGAAAATGACGACTCTTACTTACACGTTACAGATAATGAGACCAAGAGGCACAAAGAGTGAGGGTGTGCTCAAGATCACAGAATACACCGACAGGACTGGTCTCTGAGTGCTCGTTAATACAGCATCTGTAAGACGGTACTCGTACTCACCCTCCTGCCAGCTCATGGCGGCAAGAGCACAGACCTGATCTTAAAGAAATGAGAATGGGAAGGCAGGAGGGTGACTACAGTATCTTTTAAATCTATACAAGGTCAGTCAGCTTGGGAGCACTTGGAAAATTCAGGACAGGAATGGGTACCTTTTTATTATAACTTACTTTCATGCCACAGGGAATGCTGTAATCTAACAGTGGCATAAGTAAAATGCTACCTAATCCAAACAAGCTTACAAAAGAGGTAAAAATAAAATCCTACCTCATCTACTGCTAAAACTTTAAATAGGAAGCATAAACCATATTGAATCAACAGTATCTTCAGTTTTATATTATGGTCAATTAAGGGAAAAATGAAGATGGAGGAAATGAACGAAATATAGATTATGACTAGGAATGAGGAAACAAGGGGAAGAAACAGAGCTGAAGATGGAAAGAAAAGGCAGCAATAGGCAGATGAGGGATAGTCTGAGTCCTAGGTTTAAGGGCAGGCTCACCTTCCTGCCCAATTCACTAGCCTCTCTACGCCTCGGTTCTTAACCTGCAAAAAGAAGAGTAAAAATAACACTTACCTTGATAGGGTGGTTGTGAGGATTAAATGAAAGTATGTGAAGGGCTTAAAAGAGTGCCCGGTACATAGAAAGCACTCAATTCATACCAGCTATTGCTTTAATGATGAATATTACATATATTTGTGTATGTGTGTGTTACACAGTATATACGATACAATGCTGCCGAAGCGTCCTCACTTTTAAAAAGAGGCATATCCCAATTCTCTGTTGCTTTTGACGTTAATGTTTTATTATCTATCCTAATTTAAAGAAGTAATTCTTCAGGTAGAAATCAGGAGGGTCTTCTAGGAAAATAGCTGAGGAGGCAGTGCCATAGAGTTTCCCTATAAGAGAAATCTCTCCAAGAGTTTAGTAATAGGAAAAAACTCCTCCCTATCCCTGAGGACCCAAGATGTTTTTCTGTGCCTGGAGATGAGAATTACAGAACTCATAGCTGTTTTCTCTTTGCTTTTTCTGCCAGGAAGATTAGGTGTTATACCCAAACACACCAACTGTGCTCATTCATATGTCTGGCATAGCTGCTTTCCCCTTAAAGTTAGTGTTTCGCTTTGTAATCTTATTTTATTAATTTAAATGAATTTGTCTACGTTAGTAAGCTTCTTTCACACACATGCACAGACACACGTGTCAATTTTTAATAAATTACAATTAAGTAGCATCAGACTTTAAAAATAGTTTGTTACATCAGAGGCCTTGGCCAGATTTAATTATTTATGTGTTGGTGTGCATTTTAATTTAGAAAGCACCAACGCGAAACCATAGTCTCTGATCACCTGTCATTTCTAGCAACACCCTGAGTAATTCCAGTGGCTAAGTTTTCAGAGAAGAAAACTAAGGTGGAATAATTCCACTAACAAAATGCCATTGGGAAACTAATTCAGCCTTTTGGGCTGAGTGCAGTATAGTTTGAGGAGCATTTCTTAACGACCTGTCTCGGTAGCGTCTTCTTCCACAGTGGCGATCCCTCAATATTAAAATCTCAGAGAACTCATTTCCCACATGAAAAACATAACCCCAAATATTTTATTTTCTGGATAGTTCAAGGTTAAAAGCAGAGATTATCACCCAGATTTTCATTTGAAATTATTTTATGTCCAGTAAATTCAAAGAGTGCTTTTTGTTCCTCATTTGGGGTCTACATCTCAATCTCATTGAGAAGCATCTAGTTCTGAATGGTTCCTAGGCCTTTATGCAACACTATATTTTCAAAATCCTTTTTCAATCATTTAATAGCTAGTCCTCATTACATCTCTCCAAGATTTATTTCCCCCTTTGCAGATGAATGAGGAAGTTGAGGTTTGGGAGACTAGACATTTGCCCACAGCATCAGTGGAATCAGAAGAGAGCAGATCGTGGTCCATACCATCCTGGCTACAACGACACTGTATTTGCCTGTAGTCTCCAAGGAGCCACAAGGCAGAGAAAAAGAGCTAGGACACACAATATTTAGGGTTTAGTCCCATGTCCACCTCAGGTTCCTCTTCTCAGATGTAAAGCTAAAACCTGCCATGCGTACTTCACATCGTTATTATGGATGCCAACTTATATGATGGGCATTTATGTGCCAGCAATTTACAAACAAGAAATCCATGCACAAATGTAAGTTATAGCTAGGATTCTCTATTTCAAAGGGCTCTGGGGCTCCATAATGATGCTAAGTGGTTACCTTGTGCAGATAGATAATTCAATATATTATTCTGTATAGTATTGTGTTTTAAAGAGTAAACAGAAGCATGACAGGAGGGAGGAGGGGGCAGAGAATGAGAGGGAAGGGGAGGGATATTGGATGTATGTGTGTGTGTGTGTGTGTGTGTGGTGTATCCTCATTCTTCTCACTGTAACCCTCAGTCTTAAGACAACTATGCCATTCTCCATGTTAGGGGCAGCCACTAAGTTTTATAGCTGGAAAAACTGAGGAGCTGAGTAGCATACTGCCCTAGGTCCCTCTGAGAGATTTGCTCATTCAACGTTTATTGATCATCTACAAGGTTGCTAAGCAATGTACTAGATGTGGGGGCACAGAGGTAAGTCAGGATCCCTGGCTAAGGTGCTCAGTGCACTGTGAGGCAGACACATGGGCATGGGGCTGCTTTAGAAAGTGGCAGCAAAATTAGGGAGGCATACATAGCTACACAGCACCTGTGCCATCATCCTGAAAAGAGCCTGACCACCCTCTGAATTGCAAGTGGCCTTCCTCATTAAAAACATCTATCTAGCTGAGCCACCGTGTCCTCAAACTCAAGCACAGAGCACTTTGTAAATACACACCCAGGTCAGAGAGTGGCTGCCCCTTGGGCTGGAGCCAGACTTTCAACAGCAGTCATTTTTACTGCGTTTATCAAATGACTTTTTGAGGGCAAAGGACTGTCGAGTGTTTCCTTTATCTTTCCTTATCTATATTACTATATATCTTTCTCCTCTTCTTAATACTGGGGGCATTCTGGATCAGCGGGCCTCCTTCAGGCTGAGTTTACATCAAAAGTGCCCATGGTGTGGAGGATGGAAGTCACAAAGTATAGATGTGTCAGAGACTGAATACAAGGGCTAGCTAATCTATATCTGCTTGTTGCAACTGAATAGGGCATCTACATTTGCCAGAAAAGCCAGAAGAGAAATGTTCACTTGGGCATTCATACCCTTATTCAATTATGATTTTTTTGACTGTAACAAAACAGACCATCACATTTTTTTTGAAAACCTTATCATAGGTCTTTAACTTGCTTCCATCAGAGAGTGATGGGACAGAGGCATGAGGGAAGGGAATAATTTCAGCATAAAGTGTTTGTTGAACAAACAGAGCTAAGATAAGCTAGAATAAAATAGAATAAACTGGGAGGATGTATCAAGTGTGTATCATGAGGATTTATCCCGAGGCCTTTTCTGCTCAATATCTTTACTCAACATCTTGAACAAAGAACTCTATAACATGCTCATTAAATACTGTGATCAACAAGTACTTATGCTCGAGGTGTGTGTTAGGTGCTAGGGATACAAAACAGCTAAAGACAAGTGTTTGGGCTTCATGCTTCCAGAAGGACAGAAACTTTCAGAGAAAACAAAAGTGACAAATGAAAAGTACCTTAATTTGTTGAAAAGCATCCCAAAATGAAATGAAAGGGCTGACAGCACATGCAGAGTTACGTGACTGACACATTCACAGTGGATTATGAATGGAAAGACATATGTATAAGAGGTAAGTCCTAATCTCTAAGGATGACGTCAGAGAGATCAAGTCCCATAAAGTGTCCCTCACATTGTCTCCCTTTGCCACCATTTGTCAAGAGACTGTGCCGGGACAGCTCTGAATTGTTATCACCGTAAGAAGTAGAGAGGTGTGAATCAGGAGGACGCAGGTCAGACAGCCTCTTGCCAAGCTCTTCTAACTGAATTTGGGTACCTCTGCCCTTGCCTTACCCCTCCACATCTGGCTGGGGCTGGCCTGCCTTGTACAGGTCTCTCCTGTGGCCGTGGGCACCAGCTCACCCCTGCACTGACTTCACACTGGTCTACCTGGGAGGTTTCCTTAGCTATGGTGATCACTACCCAATTTTCTCTTCCCTCGCCACCTCCCAGTTCTGATTCTTTCAGATCCTCTTCCCCACCAATGGAGCTCCTGGGTGGGATCCCTTCTTTCTGTTGGGTAAATTGCCCTCTGAGTAAAAATCCACTGTTAGCAAAATACTGTAGATGGTCTTGAGGAATCCAAACGGATCACGGAGGAAGGTTTGGGAAGGGGAAGGGTATTGATTTTTACTGAGTATCTAAGGTGCCAGGCGAGATGTTAGGCACCTTCACACACTTTATCGCACTTAATCTTCACCAAAATAGTGTCGGGGAAATTAAGGAATGGAGGAAATTTAAGTCAAGTGGTCAGCTAGAAATGGCCGGGTTGGAACTCAAACCCAGGTCAGTCTTATTGCAAAACTCTTTTTGTCTCTCTTTTGACTGTCAATGACAAAATCCTGAATTGGATGGATTATGGGGTTTGACCACTACACAAGACTGACGTTTAGCTGGTAAACACCAATATGGCCATATCACTGTCTTAAGCCAGCATCTGTTCTGTTTGGTCAGTGCCCAAGACCTATCAGTTGTTAAATATTTGGGTATCATTGTTGCCCTTATCAACATGAAATATGTGGCAAATAACAAATGTTTGACTTCTACTTCTGGGAAGGAGAGAATAACAGACCAGATATACTCTCCCACCTGAAACAACTAAAAAGCCAGATAAAATATATGAAACATGGTTTTCCGATACTGGTCATCAGGCAGTGCAAGACAAAGATTCCTGAGAGACGGGAAACAAACAAGGTGAATCATATGACTGCCCAGTGTACGCGAGAGAATTTCCAGGCTACAGCACAGGGAGGAGGAACCCCATAGAAGCCCGGCAGTCTCCCTGGTAAAGACATAGCAGGTAGTTCGGGGAGGCCAAGGATCCTAGAGTTTGCAGTACAGAGTGCTGGAGAGATGAGAAATGCACGTGCATGTGCATGTACACAAATACACAAACACAGAGCTCAGAGATTTAAAGAGGGCCTACTTGGAGTCTTCAGCTGAGAACTCATCAGTGTATGCATGTGAGAAAATCACTTGAGGCTGGGAAAAGAACCACTGAAAAGGATGAGAAGGACAAATCTGTAGAGATCACAAAGGCTGAGAAGAGTCTATGCCTTTATCAGCTAGAATTAAAAGCTTCATAATTCATGAGGTTTAGGGTAAAACACTCAGAATGGTACTGCTTCAGTAGTGGGGAAAAATTAGCCATAGACTAAAGGCTGCTCTGATTTTTCATAATGAAGCTTAAAAGCAAGCCTCAACAGATTCAAACTCTTTCTAATTAACTTAAGCGTGTCCTAGAATGAACCTCAAGGATATTTATAGGAATACAAAAATATTCAGCACCTAAAAAGGTGAAATTCACAATGTCTGGCAACCAATGAAAAATTACCAGGTGTGACAGGCTAATCCCCAAACCTATGAATATGTTATTTTACATGGCAGAGGGGAATTAAGGCTGCAGATGGCATTAAGGTTGCTAATCAGCTGATCTTAAAATAGAGATTAACCTGGATTATTCCAGGAGACTTAATATAATCACAAGTATCACTAAAAGGAGAAGAGAGAGGTAGAAGAGAAAGTTAGAGTGATTTGATGTGAGAAGGATTCAGTCCACCATTGTTAGCTTTGAAATGGAAGGGGCGAATGAAGAAAAAAATGTAGGCAACCTCTAGAAGTTGGACAAGTCAAGGAAACAGATTCTCCCCTGGAGCATCCAGAAAGGAATGGAGTCCTGATGACATCTTGATTTTAATCAAGACCTTCCAACCTACAGAACTGTAAGATAATAAATTTGTGTCGTTTTAAGCCACTAAATTTGTGCTAACTAGTTAGAGTAATACTAAAAAAAAAAAAAAACAATACACCAGGCATACAAAGAAGCAGGAAAATGTGACCCATAACAATGAGAAAAATGAATCAATAGAAACAAAAGTAAAAATGACACAAATGACAGAATTAGTAGACAAGGATATTAAAATGGCCATAACTGTGTTCCATATGTTCCAGAACGTGGAAGAAAGACTAAACACGTTAAATAGAGATAAGGAAGATTAAAAAAAGACTCAAATTGAACTTCTAGAGATGAGAACTACAATGTATGAGATAAAAATACACTGCTTGAGAGGCTGGCCCGCTGGCACAAGAAGTTAAGTGTGCGCCCTCTGCTTCGGCGGCCCGGGGTTCGCAGGTTTGGATCCTGGGTGCACACTGAAGCACTGCTTGTCAAGCCACGCTGTGGTGGCATCCCATATAAAGTAGAGGAAGATGGACACGGATGTTAGCTCAGGGCCAATCTTCCTCAAGGAAAAAAAAAAAGGGGGGAGGATTGGCATTGGATGTTAGCTGAGGGCTAGTCCTCCTCACACACACACAAAAAATACACTGCTTGAAATTAACAGCCAATTAGACAATAAATTTAAAAAATACTGAACTTGCAGACACAGCAATAGAAACTATTCAAAATAAAACACAGTGGGTAAAAAAGACAACAAAAAAATGAACAGAGCATAAAAGAGCTGTGGGACAATTATACAAAGCCTAATATATTTGTAATTAAATTCCCTGAAGGAAGGGGGTGGGGCCAGAAAAATATTTGAAGAAATAAGGCTGAAGATTATCCAAATTTGATAAAAACTACAAATTCACAGATGTAAGAAGCTCAAAAAAGGCACAAAAAACATGAAGAAAAGTATACCAAGACATATCATAATCAAGTTACTTAAAATCAGAGATAAAATCAAATTCTTAAAAGCATCAAGAAAAAAGATACATTATGTACAGAAGAACAAGGACAACGATGACAACAAATTTCTTATTGGAAAAAATGCAAGCAAAAAGACACCAGAGTGAGACATCTTTAAAGAATTGAAAGAAAAAAATCTGTCAATTTAGAATTCTATACCGAGTGAAAACATTTTTCAAAAATGAAAATGACATAAAGACTTTTTCAGACATAATAAACAGAAAGAAACCATCACCAGCAGATCTACACAATAAGACATATTGAGGAAAGTCCTTTAGTCAGAGAAAAATTATATGAAATGTAAATCCTAATCTTAATCTTAGTCTACACAAAGGAATCAAGTATACTGAAAATGGTAAATATGTGGTTCAGTGTATAAGATTTTTTTTTAATTCTTTAAAAGATTATTGACTGAAAAAGCAAAAATACTAACAATGTATTTTGGGTTTATAACACATATAGAAGTAAAATGTGCAACAGCAAATAGCACATAGGACAAGAGGGGGAAACAGAATTATACTATTCATGGTTCTTATACTATACATGAAGTGTATACTTATACTTATACTATACATGAAGCCAAAAAAAGGGATAAAATTGGAATTATAAAAGATACTCAATCCAAAAGAAGGCAGAAAAGTAGAAAAAAATGGAATAAAGAACAAAAGAAATAATATCCAATTAGTAAGATTGATTTTAACCCAATCATACTGATAATTATATTAAATGTTAGTGGTCTAAATACCCCAATTAAAAGGCAGAGATTGTTAGACTGGATTGAAAAAGTAAGACCCAAATATATGCTGCCTACAAGAAACTCACTTTAAATATTAAGTCATAAATAGGTTAAAAGTAAAAGTACTGAAAATATATATACCATGCTAATACTAATCAAAAGAAAGCTGGAGAGGTGATGTCAACGTCATGACGGAGTGAGCTTTCCTGTAAACTCTTCCGCCGATAAGATACAACAAAAGAGACAGTCACAGACCAACAACAGACTCCTACACAGCAAAAACAAAGATCGGAAAGATCCAGCCTGCTGCACATCTGAGAGTGGACGTGTTAGGGCCCCTGGAGGAAGTGGGGAGAGGTAAGGAGAAATCCTCTCCCTCCCCATCATATGAGCCATCTGGGTCTGCGGGGCTCCCAGGGAGGGGGGAGGGACGGCCCTCTGCAGGGAAACTGTAGCTCTTCAAGCTCTCTCAGTTAGTGGGAAACTCCCACACAGAGGACTCAGAACTGCCACAGGGGTGCAATAAACATCTGAGCACCCCAGAAGAGCAGATAATGAGGGGCGAGCGAGAAGACCCCCACTCCAGGGACCCAGCAGATAAAAGAGGGAGCCCCCCCCAAGCCTCCCCACATGCCTGACAGTGCAGCTCAGCTGACCAGACCAGACAGAGTGGCCGGGCCGATCAGAGGGAGCAGCTGGGGCAGAGCGCAGGGGGCTCAGATTACGCAGCCCTGAACCCCCACATGACGGCGGGCCGCTGGAAACTGCAACCAGATATTTCCAGGCTGAGGAAAAACAAAGCGAATACAGGAACCACAATGCAAAGGTACATGAAATCACCAGACCAGAAGGAAAATGACAAGCTCCCAGAAACCAACACTGAAGGCACAGAAATCCATAATCTAAACGACAAAGATTTGAAAATAGCTATCATAAAAAAACTCAATGAAATACGAGATAATACAGACAAACAACTCAATGAGATAAGGAGTTTCTTCACAAAAGAGATTGAAGTCATAAAGAAAAACCAATCAGTACTGATGGAGATGAAGAACACAATGGAGGAGATAAGGGGAATCTGGAATCTTTAAAGAACAGAGCAGAAAATATGGAGGAAAGAATTAGCATCATAGAGGATAGGAATGCAGATATGCTCCAGATGGAGGAGGAGAGAAAACTAAGACTAAAAAGAAATGAAGAAAGTCTCTGAGAAATATCCAACTCTATTAGGAAATGTAACATAAGAATTATAGGTATTCCTGAGGGGGGAGGAGAGGAAAAGAGGAACAGAGAGCCTATTCAAGGAAATAATAGCTGAGAACTTCCGAAATCGGGGGAAGGAGCAGAAATACCAGTAAGTGAAGCTAATAGGTCACCTAAATCTGTCAACAGGCAAAGGCCAAGTCCACGGCGTATAGTGGTAAGGCTGGCTAAAGTCAATGACAAAGAAACAATATTCAGGGCAGCTAGACAAAAACAAAAAATAATGCACAAAGGAACTCCCATCAGGCACTCAGCGGAGTTCTCAACAGAAACTTTACAGGCTAGGAGAGACTGGAATGATATATTCAAAATACTGAAAGACAAAAACTTTCAGCCAAGAATACGCTATCCAGCAAAAATATCCTTCAAATATGATGGAGAAATAGTAACTTTCCTAGATAAAAGCTAAGGGAGTTCATGGCCACGAGACCCCCACTACAAGAAATACTCAAGAAGGCCCTCAGGCCTGAAAAAAAGAAGAGAAAGGGAATACAAAGCTTGGAGCAAGGAGAAACATAGGTAGACAAAATCAGAAAAATAGTAGATCTTTACCAGAATAGGTTAGCAACCACTTAAATACCAAAATCAAAGATCAAAGGAAGGCAATCACCAAAAATAAATATAACTTCATCACTGTAAACACACACCCACAACACAAGATAGAATAAGTTGTAACAAGAATGAGTTAGAAGGGGAAGAGGAAAGAGATTGAATTGACTTAGAATAAGGAAATAAGAAGCCATCAGATAATGGACAATCTCATACACAAGATTTTTTATACAAACCTCAAGGTAACTACTACACAGACAATCAAAACAAAATCACATATGATAAACAAAGAGAAAACTAGAAGGGTCATAAGACAGAACAACCAAACTGAATTGGCACTCTGAAACAAATAGGACAAGAAACAAAGGAAATGCAAAAGAACCGGAAAATAAGTGACAAAACAGCAACATTAAGCCATCATACATCAATAATTACCCTAAATGTAAATGGCTTGAAGTCTCCAATCAAAAGATACAGAGTGGCAGGATGGATTAAAAAGCAAGACCCAACAATATGCTGCCTCTAGGAAACACATCTCAGCTCTAAAGACAAGCACAGGCTCAGAGTGAAAGAATGGAAGACAATACTCGAAACTAATGGCAAACAAAAGAAAGCAGGTGTTGCCATACTCATATCAGACAAAGTAGACGTCAAGATAAAACAGGTTAAGAAAGACAAAGAAGGGAAATATATAACGATAAAAGGGACACTCCACCAAGAAGACATATCAATTATAAATATATATGCACCCAACACAGGAGCACCAAAGTACATAAAGCAACTATTAACAAACCTAAAAGGAGATATTAACAACAACATAATAATAGTAGGTGATCTTATTACCCCACTTACATCAATGGATAGACCATCCAGACAAAAAGTCAATTAAGAAAGAATGGACTTATACGAAAAACTGGATGAGATGGACCTAGTAGACATATACAGAGCACTCCATCCAAAAACAGATGACTACGCATTCTTCTCAAGCACGCATGGAACATTCTCAAGGATAGACCACATGTTGGGAAACAAAGCAAGTCTCAATAAATTTAAGAAGATTGAAATCATAACAAGCATCTTTTCAGACCATAATGCTATGAAACTGGAAATCAACTATGAGATAAAAAAAGGGAAACTGACAAAGATGTGGAGATTAAATAACATGCTACTGAACAACCAATGGATCATTGGTGAAATTAAAGGAGAAATCAAAAACTATCTGGAAACAAATGAAAATGAAAATATGCCATACCAAACCATATGGGATGCAGCAAAAGCGGTCCTGAGTGGGAAACTCATAGCGATACAAGCCCACCTTAACAAACAAGAAAAAGCCCAAATAAGCAACCTTAAATTTCACCTAGCATAACTAGAGAAAGAAGAACAAAGCCCAAAGTCAGCAGGAGGAGAGAAATAATAAAAATCAGAGCAGAAATAAATGAAATGGAGAGCAAAAAAACAGTAGAAAGGATTAATGAAACAGAGAGTTGGTTCTTTGAGTAGATAAACAAAATTGACAAACCCTTAGCCAAACTTTCTAAGAAAAAAAAGAGAAAAGGCTCAAATAAATAAAATTAGAAATGAAACAGGAGAAATTACAATGGATAACATGGGAATACAAAGGATTATAAGAGAATACTATGAGAAATTATATGCCAACAAATTGGACAATATGGAAGAAATGGATCCATTCTTAGACTCATACAACCTCCCAAAACTGAACCAAGAAGAAATGGAGAATCTGAATAGACCAATCACAAGTAAAGAGAGTGAAATAGTAATCAAAAACCTCCCAAAAAATAAAAGTCCAGGACCAGATGGCTTCTCCGGTGAACTTTACCAAACATTCAAAAAAGATTTAATACTCATCCTTCTCAAAGTATTCCAAAAAATAGAGGAAGATGGAACACTTCCTACCTCATTCTACGAGGCCAACATCACCCTGATACCAAAGCCAGAGACAGACAATACAAAGAAGGAAAATCACAGGTCAATATTGCTGATGAACATAGATGCAAAAATCCTAGACAAAATATTGGCAAACCGAATACAGCAATACATTAAAAGGATCATACACCATGATCAAGTGGGATTTATACCAGGGACGCAGGGATGGTTCAACATCCGCAAATCAATCAACGTGATACATCACATCAACAAACAAAGAATAAAAACCATATGGTCATCTCAATAGATGCAGAGAAGGCATTTGACAAGATACAACATCCGTTTATGATAAAAACTCTTAACAAAATGGGTATAGAAGGAAAGTACCTCAACATAATAAAGGCTATTTTTGATAAACCCACAGCCAACATCATACTCAATGGGGAAAGACTGAAAGCCATTCCTCTGAGAACAGGAACAAGACAAGGCTGCCCACTCTCGCCACTCTTATTCAACATAGTACTGGAGGTTTTGGCTAGAGCAATTAGGCACGAAAAAGGAATAAAAGGAATCCAAATAGGCAATGAAGAAGTGAAGCTTTCACTATCTGCAGATGACATGATTGTATATATAGAAAACCCTAAAGAATCCATTGGAAAACTATTAGAAATAATCAACAACTAGAGCAAAGTCGCAGCGTACAAAATTAATCTACAAAAATCAGTTGCATTTCTGTATGCTAATAACAAACTAACAGAAAGAGAGCTCAAAAATACAATACCATTTACAATTGTATCAAAAAGAATAAAATATCTAGGAATAAATCTTACCAAGGAGGTGAGAGACCTATACAATGAAAAATACAAGACATTATTGAAAGAAATTGACGATGACATAAAGAAATGGAAAGACATCCCATGCACATGGATTGGAAGAATAAACACAGTTAAAATGTCTATATTACCTAAAGCAATCTACAGATTCAATGCAATCCCCATCAGAATCCCAATGACATTCTTCACGGAAATAAAAAAAAGAATACTAAAATTCACATGGGGCAACAAAAGACCTCGAATAGCTAAAGCAATCCTAAGAAAAAAGAACAAAGCTGGAGGCATCACAATCCCTTACCTCAAAACATACTACAAAGCAACAGTAATCCAAACTGCATGGTACTGCTACAAAAACAGACACACAGATCAATGGAACAGAATTGAAAGCCAGAAATAAAACCACACATATATGGACAGCTAATTTTTGACAAAGGAGCTTAGAGCATACAATGGAGAAAGGAAAGTCTCTTCAATAAATGGTGTTGGGAAAACTGGACAGCCACATGCAAAAGAATGAAAGTGGACCATTTGCTATCGCCATTCACAAAAATTAACTCAAAAGGATCACACACCTGCAGGTGAGAACTGAAACTATAAAACATATAGAAGAAAATATAGGCAACACACTATTTGACATTGGTCATAAAGGAATCTTTTTGGATGTCTTGCCTACTCAGACTAGGAAAACTAAAGAAAAAATAAGCAAGTTGGACTTTATCAGATTAAAGAGCTTCTACAAGACAAATGAAACCAGAATCAAAATGAATAGACAACCCACCAGCTGGGAGAGAATATTTGCAAAACATATATCTGACAAGGGGTTGATCTCCATAATATATAAAGAATTCACACAACTGAACAACAAAAAAACAAACAACCTGATCAAAAAATGGGCAGAGGAAATGAACAGACACTTCTCCAAAGAAGATATACAGATGGCCAATAGGCACATGAAACGACGTTCAACATCACTAATCATCAGGGAAATGCAAATCAAAACAACACTAAGATATCACCTCACGCCCGTTAGAATGGCTATAATCACCAAGACAAAAAACAACAAATGTTGGAGAGGATGTGGAGAAACAGGAACCCTCATACACAGCTGGTGGGAATGCAAACTGGTGCAGCCTCTATGGAAAACGGTATGGAGATTCCTCAAAAAATTAAACATAGAGGGGCCGGCCCGGTGGCGCAAGCAGTTAAGTGCGCGCGCTCCGCTGCGGCGGCCCAGGGTTCGCTGGTTCGGATCCCGGGCGCGCACCCAAGTACTGCTTGGTAAGCCATGCTGTGGCGGCGTCCCATATAAAGTGGAGGAAGATGGGCACCGATGTTAGCCCAGGGCCGTCTTCCTCAGCAAAAAAAGAGGAGGATTGGCGGATGTTAGCTCAGGGCTGACCTCCTCACAAAAAAAAAAAAAAAAAAAAAAAAAAAAAAAAAAATTAAACATAGAAATACTCTATGATCCAGCTATCCCACTACTGGGAATCTATCCAACGAACCTGAAATCAACAATCCAAAGAGGCTTATGCACCACTATGTTCATTGCAGCATTATTCACTATAGCCAAGAAGTGGAAGCAACCGAAGTGTCCCTCAACTGATGATTGGATCAAGAAGATGTGGTATATATATATATGCACACACAATGGAATACTACTCAGCCATATAAAAAGACAAAATCATCCCATTTACAACAACAGTGATGGACCTGGAGGGTATTATGTTAAGTGAAATAAGCCAGAAAGAGAAAGACAAACACCGTACGATCTCACTCATGTGGAATATAAACCAACACATGGACAGAGAAAACTGTATTGTGGTTACCAGGGGCAATGGGGGTGGGGAGTGGGCACAAGGGGTGAAGGGAGACATGTATATATGTTGATGGACAAACAAAAATGTACAACCAAAAAATTCACAATGTTATAAACTATTAAAACATAAATAAAAGAAAAAAGAAAGAAAGCTGGAGAAAGGTCTATATTAATATCAGACAACGTAGATTTCAGGACAAAAAAATATTACCAGAGATAAAAGGGTCATTTCATAATGATAAAAGGGTCAAATCATCAAATGATTGAGCATCAAATGCTCCATCATTTATGCACTGAATAACAACTTCAAAATACATGAAGTAAAAACTGAGAGAATGGAAAGATGAAGTAGACCAATACACAGTAACAGAGATTTCAATACCATCTCTCAACAACTGCTAGAACAACTTGACAGAAAATCAGTAAGGATATAAAAAACTTAAATAACACTATCTATAATTTGACCTAACTGACATTTATAGAACACTTCACCCAATGATAGCAGAAAACACATTCTTTTCAACTGTACATGGTACATTTACCAAGACAGACCATATTCTGGGCATAAACTAGAAAAAGAAGAGCAAATTAAGCCTAATATAAGCAGAAAAAGGGAGTAATAAAGAGCAAGAATCCATGAAATATAAAACAGAAAAACTATACAAAATATCAATGAAACCAAGTGCTAGTTCTTTGTGAAGATCAATGAAGAAAAAGACAGAAGATACAAACTACCAATATTAGGCAAGAGAGAGGTAACATAACTACAGCTCCTATATAAATTATAAGTACAAAGGAATATTGTGTACAAATTTATGTCAATAAATTTGACAACTTAGATGGAAGAGATTTTCTGAAAGACACTAATTACCAAAGCTCACTAAAGGAAAACTAAACTGCCTATATAGCCCTATATCTCTGAAAGAAACTGAATTTGTAGTTAAAATCATTCCCACAGGTAAACTCCAATCCCAGATGACTTCACTAGGGAATTCTCCCCTTGTAGAAATTAAATATTAAAGAAAAAATAATAATAATTCTACACAAACTCTTCCAGAAAACTGAAGAGAAGGGAACTCATTCCAATTCATTTTATAATGTTAGCATTATTCTGATACTAAAACCAGACAAAGCCATTAGAAAAAAAGAAAATTATAGACAATATCTCTCATGAACTTTGATGCAAAATTTAGCAAATTGAATCTAATGATCTATATAAAGAATAATACAACATGACCAAGCAGGGTTTATTCCAGGAATGCAAGGTTGGTTTAACATTAAAAAAATCAATCAATGTAATTTACCAAAGTACCAGACCAACAACAACAAAAAAAACCATTATCATCTCCATAGATGTAGAAAAAGCATTTGAAAAAATCCAATATCCATTCTCTTAGAAAACTAAAATTTGAACGAAACTTCCTCAGCCCAATAAAAATGATATACTTAAAACCTACAGGTATCCTCATACTTAATTGTATTTTCCTTCTAAGCTCAGGAAAAAGGCGAGGAAATCCACTCTTACTATTTCTATTCAGCCATCAATATACATGACAACACGGAGGACTTTCAGAATAATTACAGTCATGCACCGTATAGTGATGTTTTGGTCCATGATGGACTGCATGTACGACGGTGGTCCCATAAGATTAGTACCATATAGACTACGTGTGTAGTAAGCTATACCATATAGGTTTGTGTAAGTACTGTGATGTTCACACAATGACGAAATTGCCTAACGACACATTCCTCAGAACGTATTGCTGTTGTTAAGCACTGCATGACTGTGTACTGAGTGAAAGGAGCCAGAAATTGAGTACATTCTGTCTGATTTAATTTATATAAAGTTCTGGAAAATGCAAAATAATTTATAGAGACAGGTAGAAGATCCATGGTTGACTGGGGAATTGGGCGGAGAAGAGGAGGGCTGAGTAGGTGGGAGAGAGAGATTAAAACAGGAACAAGGAAACCTTTTGGTATGACAGATATGTTCATTGTTTTGATTGTGATGAGGATCTCACAAGTGTATACATATGTCAAACCTTATCAAAATTGTACATTTTAAATATGCTCAGTGTATTTTATGTCAATTATACTTCACTAAAGCGATAAAATACAATATATAAAGTCATCTGTAAAAATGTAAGCACTGCCACAGTGAATCAAGCTGAATCTACCCAAAGTCTTGGTCTCAAACAGGGAATGCATTACAGGAGGGTATGGCTGTCCTCGCTGATATCAACTTAAAAATATTAGGTATGCGTTTGTAAAGCTTTTCGTCTCCCAACAAGAAATACTCAATAGATCCCACTTTACACAAACACAGGCCACTATTATGCCAATTCTACAATCTTAGAAGTCAACAAGAAGCATATTGGGGATTATAAATGAACTGAGCAAAATTTGGCATGAACCATGGTTCCAGACCTCAAAATGTTTTGAAAATTGTAGATGATTTGGTAGGGTGAGATTAATTCTCACTCTCAATTCAATCCAAGAGAGAAAAAGCTTCCCAAGTAACATAAAAGCTTGCAGGGTTTTAGATGTCACTGTATATCTGAATTTACTCCACAGAAATTCTTCTCCCAACTTGTTAAATTTCAAGACTTCTCCTCGGAGCCATGAGCAGAATAAGAAAAACACAGATGGCTCACCCTCACCGTAATAATGATTCAGGCCAAGCAAAACTTAAGCTGTTTGTATTTCAGATTAAAATAGAATTGAGGAGAGAAACAACATTATCCCGGGTACTAAAATGAATATTAACACAAAGCTAGTTTAGATATTGCTAATACTGCAGCATTATTATTTTGGGTTTGTAATCCATGGCAATCCACACACCCTTCTATTGCTTCCTTTAGAATTAGTATTTTAAATAAATTCTACATGCTTAATAAATAAGGTCTGTTTATGTACTCAAAGGCGACAGACCCTATGGTACTATCAACAAAGACTTCCCTCGTGGTCTCCTGCTGCTGATGTTTATAGGGCTGCAATTACAGAACAGGGTTCTTGGCAAAACAAGAAATGACACCATTACCATGGCACTGTGGAGATTCTTTACTGACAGAAATACAAAGCTAGTCTGTTGTTAGCAGAATGCATGGATTTTGTTTGGCAATGACTTTGTTCCTTTTGACACCACCCTGCGAGTTAATGACACTCAACTCTGAGCATCTTCCTTCTCTCCTTCCAGCACGTGTTTGCACACCTTTCTGAGCTAAATGTCCCAGAATGTGAAGGCTGTCACTCCAGGGACTAATGGGCAGGGGAACCAGCTCGCCTGTGTTCACATGCTGGCTGTGCCACTCACTAGCTGTGTAACTCAGGATAGATTCCTAAGCCTCACTGTGCCTTGATGTGCTTATTATAAAAATGAGGGAATAACAGCACCTATTTCACTGGATAAGAATTAGATGATAACTATAAGATGCTTAGAAAAATGCCTGGCACATACATAATAAACGTAAGCAATAATTATCATTAACACAGCTTTGCTGATACAACAGCATCTGTGAAGAATGGACGACAGCAGCACCTCTAAGCTGCCTCCTTATGGCGAGCACAGTAGGAGTAAGAAATAGAAGTACTTCCTCTACTGACGCACCAAAATCTCCCGGATTTTGAACCAGACAAAATCAGTCTATTAAATAATAATGGTACTAATACCACCAATTATTGAGTACCTTCTGCATACATTGTAGTGTATAAAGAGCATCACATACATCTTATTACTAATTCCCACAACACCATGAGGCAGATGATAGAACCCCCATTTTCCAGTCAAGGAACCTGAGGTCCAGAGAAGTGAAATAATTTGCCTCAGCTCACATGTCTGGTAAGAGCATTTCTGCACAGAACCATCTGGCTCTTAGCCCATGGTTTTTCCACTATGTCATGCAGCTTTTGAGTCCAAAAAGTGGCGGTGTGTTCTGAGCAAAGGCACTCAGGAGGCAGAGTTTCCAATAGTGCAGTCTTTCGAAATCACTAAAAGAAGGACAGTCTTAAGTACCGCTGGGTGAAACACAGTTTCCATGTCACACCTGAACACTAAGATAACAATCATCATTGCTGGGTCATGTCTCCGTGTCAGGAGAATATACTTGAAATGACAGTCAATTTTTTCCTTGGTCCCTACCTGGTCCTGTAATTCAATTCAGGCTGTTCAGCGCTCACTTCCTCAGGGAAGGATATTATGCAGAAAGCAGAGAGAAAAGAAATGTGTGGCATAGTGTCATTCTGGCATCACAGGGGTTGGAAGGACCTGAGGCATCAAGATCTAGACTAAGGTTTCATTGCTCCCGAGATAGGAGGGAAAGATGCTCGGATTGATGCTTAAATGAGTGCATTTTTACGTTTTGAATATTTCATGAATAAAAAATAAAAAGTAATTATAAGCAGGAGAAAATTCTATCATAATATCAATAAGCTCATAATTATCAGAATATTCTCAAGATTTATTTTGAAAGAAAACTTATAATGATTAACTTTTATATTAAGTACCCATTCTATAAAAACACAGTAACCTAAATTAAATTCAAACTATTAACTACTAAAAATATTTACAACATATATGACATATAAAGGGCCAAAATCTCTAATACACAAAGAACCTAATGACTCAAAAAAAAAAAAAGAAGAAGAAAATGTCTCAATAGCAAATAAATGGGGAATTCAAGAGAGAAGAAATAGATATGAATTATTATCAATTAAGATTTGAAAAGGTTCAAACTCATAGAAAAAGAGATCAGACTTGTGGTTGCCAGAGGTGGGAATGGGGGGAGGGAGACCTGGAGGAAGGTGGTCAAAAGATACACACTTCTAGTTAGAAGATAAATAAATACTAGGGATGTAATGTACATGATGCAGTTAACACCGCTGTATGATATACAGGAAAGTAGTTAAGAGAGTAGATCCTAAGAGTTCTCATCACAAAAATAAAAATATTTTTTTCTTTTTTTTTGTATCTATATGAGATGATGGATGTTAACTAAACTTATTGTGGTAATTATTTCATGATATATGTAAGTCAAATCATTATGCTGCACCCCTTAAACTTATACAGTGCTGTATGTCAATTACATCTCAATAAAACTAGAAAAAAGAGATTTAAAAAGGTTTGAATAAAAGCAAGATACTTTTCATTCATCTCATTAGCAAAGCTTTAAAATACAATAGTAGCAGTTTCAGCAAGGATTTGAGGAATGGACCTACAGTATGTGTGGCTAAGTTAATTATTATGCATCCAAAGAATATTTACTGACATGAGAAAAATGTCTTTCCCCCTATTGGTAAGAAAAAGTGATAAACAACTATATATTTGAAATGACATCGTATTTTTAGAATTCAACACATTTGTTTAAGTGACTGTTCTGAGCCCTCAGATTACAATTGTTTTCTTCTTTAAACTTTTCCATAATCAAAATTTTTATCATAACATTATGCTATTAAAACTTTCCTCTGTACGTTCCAAGTTCCTTTTTTTTTTTAACTCTATCTTCGATGGGAAATGAATGGGACTGTTATACATCCCTCCACACCATTACCAAGACATGCTGATGATGTATAAAATTTCTTTGTAACAGTGTTGTTGTTTTTCCAAGACGATTATTTAAGATTGGATGAGTAGGCAAATTTCACTTTACATAAAATAATTTTTAGAACTAGAAATCCAGTTCAGCATGGGCAAATTCTTCTATGATAAAGGAATGAAGAGAACATAAATTATAATACTATATTAGCATATCATTATTTTTCCCAAGCAAATGATGTGCTTAATAGCTGCTTCCTACTCAGTAAATCTGTAACTGGGAGAAAGTTGATAGAAACTAATGTTCACCAAAGAATAATGTTAATAAACCACTTTTTACCACCCATCATTGATTTGGTTGTAAAATTTTTAGCTTTTTGTTTGGACAATTAAATAATTAGAAACAAAATTACTTTTAGGTATTATAATTTAAATGGTACAAGAACATGGTGTCTTGGTGACTGCTTTTGGGAAATGAACTTTGAAATTTTACTTATTTAGTAAGTAGAAGTTCTCCTCAGCTGTTCTTTTAAAATGTTTAGAACTGATTTTAACAAATTTTAGTTTATTCTTTGCAGTAGGCTTTGACCACAAGCTTTCAAATTCCTACCAGGAATTAGAGTTCAAATAACAAAACTTGACCTGATAACATTTACTATAGAAAAAGCTTGTGAAACACTTTTCAAAAAGTTGGAATGTTAAAAAATAAACCTCAATGAATTTAGAAACAGGAGAAGAATACCATATGAAAGTTTGAGAGTCCTCTAAAGCTAATGCTTCGTTGATATACTTTTCCCCCAACAATAACTGCCTTCTCTATGCCAGGCATTGTTTTAAGAACTGTAAACACAACCTTGAACAAGACGGACTTGCTCCCTACTGTCCCGAAGTTCACCTCCTAGCAGGGATTGATGGAACATAAACCATGAAGAAAGAAATTACTTTCAGAGAGTGATAAGAGCCAGTGGTAGGGATGTAACAGAGATACGTGGGAGTGGGAGAGGTGGGAGGAAGCCATTTGGCTGGTCAAGGAAGGTCTCTCTGGAAAGGTGACTTTTGATTTGAGCTCCTAATAACAAGAAGCCGGGCTGTGGGAGTGGGAAGATCTGGGTGAGGAGATTCTAGGCAGAAGAAAGGGATGGAGCAAAGGCCCAAGGGCAAGAACAAACTTAGCAGTTCCAGAACGAAAAGGAGGCTGGTGTGGATGGAGCTTGGTGGGCAAGGGGTACAGCAAAGAGATGTGAGATCAACAGCAGGGGACAGATCGTGGGTTTTGAACAGCGCTCCCAAGATCCTCCTCATCCCCACTATTTCACAGGATAATCTATCTTTTATGACTATTGATTTTCTGCTTGAGCAATCATTCAAAAGTGTTCCAAAGTTAAAAAGAGCGATTTGAAAACCTCTGTAGTTTTAATTCTATTCTAACTGCTAGAGGATATATAGACATACACACATGTATAGATATACACACATATATATATACATGCATGATATGTGACTACATAAACACACACATTTATAAACATATATACTATATAAACATATGTGTTTATGTATAAACATGTATACACACACACAGACAGATACACACACACATACATGCAGGAGCTTTTGAGCATTTGACAAGGATTCATAGCAGAGAATCAGTGGCTTAGAAATCATGGTAAAGGAGGTAAAATTGAACATTCATGATTTGGAAGTACTTTATGCTGGGGAGGCAAAGTTAGCCCTAGGTGGGTGGAAGCTGTTCCCCAGCTGGAGCAGCTAGTATGTCAATGAAATCAGAGATTACTAATAAAAGACACATGAATGACATGAACAGGTATATTCTGAATATAGCAGAGTTAGAAAATGCTAACATCAGAGACAGAGTCAATAATATCAATGAAGGCTGCCAGCACTAAGTGGATTGGTGTCACTTAAGAGACAAGATCTAAATAGAGAAGAAATTCTACCCACGGTGTGAGAATGCTTAAGATATTTTATTTGAGGAGAAACTAATCTTGCTCACTAGAATAAGCTGGAAAACTAAACAAGAAAAGACCACTGGGGGAAGGTACCTAACAAGCAAATCAGAAATGATACAAAAACAATAATGTCTGAAGGCAAAGTATAATAATAAATTTGGTTTGCTTGTTCAGAGTTCTAGAAATGACTTATGAGGGAGAGTACAGTGTTTCTTGAACCCCATTACACTTTGGAGTAAAATCTGTTTGACAAGGGATGCAGTTCAATATAACCGACAATATTAATTATATACCTATGTGTGGCTAGCACTGTGCTAGGAAGTGTCTCTGCTCACAAAAAGCAAGACCTACTAAAGAGAAAAGATACGATGTTAACATCACCTGGCAGGTAGAGTGTATCCATTTTACAAAATCCTATCAGCAGAGCAAATAATAGAAACAAATTGACTGTAGCCCAGGGTCAAACCGTATGGTAAGAGCAATAAATGCCTTGGTGTGGGTAGGAAAGGGCACCACTGAAGCTGGCTGGAGTTACCAGGGAAGGTTGTTTGCGTAATGTGGGACGCTGAGGTGCCCTCAGAAGAGCTGGTATAATTTAGGTAGACGGAGAGGTAGGGGAAGGTGTTTCTGAGTTACTAACAGCTCCGCAAGGGCAGTTCAATCTGATCCAACTGTGAATCTGGAAATACTGCCTAATTATTAACTAGCAGGTAAAAGAACAGAAAACAAACCTCTGGTGTCACTGCCAGGCTTCCATCTGGCTGCGGGACCATCAGGAGGCCCTTTAAATTATGGTTCCTGGGCAACAAAAAGAAGGCAGAACTTTTGCTTACTAAATTAGGAACAATAATTTCAATAACACCAGAGTCAGCAAGGATGCTAAAAAGAAAACATTCAGGCATCACTGATGAGAGTACAAATTGTAAATCCCTTTCGAAAGTAATTTTGTGATGTCTCAAGAGCAACGGAAATGACCATATCATTTGTTCACCTGGAAACTGATCTTAAAGAAATATTCCAAACGGGAAACAAAAAGTCAAAGACACTACCTGCAGAGTTATTTATACTGTTTGAAAATTGGAAACAGCTCAAAGACTGTTACCAAGAGACTAATCAAAGTAATGCAAATAGATCATTTTTCGCCCATGGAGATAGTAAAGGTTACAATAATTTTAAATATCCACTATTGGTATGAGTATAAAATGGGTACAACTTTAGTAGAGGACAATTTGGCAATATCAAAATTTAAAATATACATCCCCTTGAGTCAGTTCTAGAAACTTAGAGTAGAGAAATGATCAAATAGTTAAAATACTTAAAGTGTGCAAAGGACTTTGCTGATCCCAAGGCATCTCCTAATTTCCTGGGTTTTTTTTTGTTTTTTTTTTTTTTTTTTTGCGAGGAAGACCAGCCCTGAGCTAACATCCGATGCCAATCTTCCTCTTTTTTGCTGAGGAAGACTGGCCCTGGGCTAACATCCATGCCCATCTTCCTCCACTTTATATGCGATGCCGCCACAGCATGGCTTGCCAAGCGGTGGGTCGGTGCGCGCCCAGGAACCGAACCAGCGAACCCCGGGCCGCCGCAGTGGAGTGCGCGCACTTAACCACTTGCGCCACCAGGCCGGCCCCTAATTTCCTTTTTTACATTACATAATACACAATTCATTTGATGCTTGAAAGGATAGTGCAATAGATATTACTGATAGCCCCATTTTCTAATGAGGAAGAACCTGAAGGTCACAGAGATTAAAGGATTTACCCATACTAGCCCTAAGTTCATATGCCTAGCAAGTAAAAGTCAAATCTTTTACTAGTGTTCCATGATGAAAATGGTGGGAATTTCACAAGGGAATTTCATAGTCATCTTGTTTATGTGAAAACATCTCTTTGTTTAGACATGGAATTCCATTTCACTGGAAGCAAATCACTAGGGTCTGGGAAAATAATGGCTCGCCAATCTTTCCTGGGGATAACAAATAACACTGCTCCCACTGCATTTGGGAGAGGGAGAGAAGGAGAGAGTGAGGAGAGGGAGAAGGAGAGGGAGAAAAGGAGAGAGAGGGAGAAATGATTTGTTGGTCCTCTGACTCAGCATGCGTGAAAGAACAAATAAAAATAACTTATATGCAAATATAAGACGCAGTGTGAATGCTTAAAAGGAGGCCAGGATTGTGAGAGATCTGTTATTCACAAGTGTTGCATCTACTTGGAGAGCAGGTTCAAATAGGGAGGTGAGGCATCATTATCTCACAGCAGGAGAAGTAATAATTCTCATTATTTCTAAAAGCCATGTGGACCTCAATGGGTTTCAAAATAATCAATTAATTAACCAAATTAAATATTTAGAATGAGTTACAGCACAAAGATAGGAAATCAAGGCATATAAATGAGCTTTAGACGTGTAAATTTACTCTTTAGAAGGAGAGATTACTCAAAAGGGAGAAGTGGCATTGCACCAGATGGCTGTGTCCAATAACAACTTCAGTGGACACATATTATAATTGTTCTATTATTTACCAAGGAAAATGTCTGCAAAACTTCAGAAATCAGATAAAAATTTTGGCAAGTACAAGACCATGTCAGTCAATAACATGTTTCATTTTGAGTTTTAAATTCCTCCCTCTCAGTGGCTCATTATTTGATTCTAGACCAAGAATTCACTACTTTTCTCTGCCTCAATTTCACTATCTGGAATATGGAGTGAAAAGCTTTGCCCAAATCAGGAGGTTTGGGACTTTTTCTTCTTTACTTTTCACATTAGCCCCTCTGTCCGGAATCAAATACTTCCTATCTAACGGATTATTTCCAAAAGTGTACCGTCACGTCCTAGTTTGTCTTAACTTTCTCTTGATCCCATGTCTTTCTTAAGTTACCAGTCAATTTACCTGCCCTCTTTCTAGACATCTTCAAAGAGTTGACTTATTGTCTCTACTTTCATTTGTCATTCTCTCTTTCCTTCCTCTTTCTGTTTCTTTTTGTTTTGTTTTTTGAAGGGGGTTTAATAGTTGGGCCAAATTTAAATATGCAGCAAAAACGAGAAACAGTGAATCCATTAAGATCATGAATGTACTATCACTAACAATCTCTTTTTTGTGTGTGTAGTCCTTTTTGGCTTTTCACAGGGCATCCCTATGCACCATCTCACTTGATCCTTGTGATATCGTTCAATCTTTAACCCACCAACCTGGCTTCCACTCCTACAAATGGAAATAGCTCTTCTTAAGGTCACCAACGACCTCCCCATTACAGTCTTTTTACTTGACCTCTCAGAAGAAATGAATCCTGCTTGCTACTATGTGGCCAAGATACATGGCTTGACTCCCATCAGATCACACTTTTCTATTTTCCTTCTAATTTTCTGGCTGTTCTTTCTTTTCAACCCCTTTACTGGCTTATCCCCTTCTTCCTAAACTTTAAATGCTGGAAATTTTCAAAGCCCACCTCCACACCCTCGTCTCCCTATATTCTCTTCATGCCATTTCCCTCATGTCCCTGGTGCCAATTATGTTCTACATGCTGATGAACATAGATGTCTCCACATGTGTATATGTCTGGCCCACGTCTCTCCCTCCAGACCCATATATCTATCTGCCTTCTTCATATCACCACTTAGATTTCTCACGAGAGCTCAAACCTGAGATGTACAAATCTGAATGTACGATTCCCCTCTAAATTTGCTCCTCCTGTGTTTCTCATTTCATAAAATGCTGCTACCATTTACCCAGTTGCTCAAGGTAGAAACTTGGAATTCATGTTGATTCCCTTTCCCTCTCACTCCCCGCTCATCTAATTGCAAAGTCCTAAGGCCTCTACCTCAAAAATGTATCACAGATCCGTCCTCATCTCTCTACCTCACTACCATCCCCCTAGTCCAAGCCACACCACCCATCTCATCTCTTATCTGGACTTGCAGGGTCTCTTTATTGACTCTCTTGCTTCCATTCCCACTCTACACTCCAAATCCATTCTCTTTTAACATTTAAATTCAATCATGGAATCTCTCTGTTGAGTCAACAAACAAATAGATAAATAACCTTCAGTTAATCTTAGAATTAAGTCCAAACTCTTTCTCAGGACCTACAGGGCCTCTAACCACCTCTTCAAACTCCTCTCATAAGAGTCTCTACCTCATCCACTCAACTGGCCCTCCAGCAGTTCTTCAAGCAAGTCAAGCTCCTTCTGCCTTCAGTGTCCTCTCATACATTCTTCCTTCCACTCTTTCCAGAGCTGGCTCCTTCACATCCTTCAGGATCTCAGCTTGAATTTTATCTCCACAAAGAGGCTTTTCCTGTTTATGTGAAGCTCCATGGTAGATTCCCCTTTGATGCTCTATCATTGCAGTGTCCTATTATTTTCTTCATGGTAATGATTACCATTTGTAATGATCTACTTATTAATTTGTTTACTATCTGTCTCCACCATCAGAGCATGAGCTCCACGAGGCAGAAGTAACTTCAGTTCTCACAGCGAAAGGCGGTCAACATATATGGAAGGAAGGAAGGAAGGATGGACGGAAGGACGGACGGAAGGACGGACGGAAGGCAGGCAGGCAGGCAGGCAAGAAGAACAGATATTGTCCAATTATGAAATCAGAAATAGTATGTAATCCCTAAAATTGGGGGTGGGCGGGTGTAATATTAATTCAAAAATCCATTTGTTTTTCTTGAGAATAAAATTTTAGTTTCAATGTTTTCTGCATATTTTGGCTTTATTTTTACATACACATTAAAAAATCATAATATATTTTTCCTCAAAAGCTACGAATTTCTTTATAAATTTGTGTTTTCATTCCAAGCTTAAAATAAATGACTCTTCTGCGAAGTATTTAAAAAAGAAACCCGTTCTCTGTGTTCTTTTATCTGCCCTCAGCCAAAAAAAAAATCGTGTGAGGGTGCTGGAGTAGGATAGATCTCCTATCTTGAACATTGTGATTTGGTACCAAGGAGTTTGAGACAAAACTAGGCACAGCTCTGCAGGTATTTCTGATATTTTGCATTAGTCATTAATATAAAAAAGGTGAGCCACAAATAATAAGAAAAAAGAATATGAAGCATTATGTTTTTGAATTGCTGCTGGAAGGAAATTCATTTTCAGCCAAAACACAAGAGTACTTCACCCCTTTGACATGCAGTTGGCTGGAAGCACGAGTAACTGGCAACAAGAAACTTAGATATTCTTAGAGCTACATGCTGTGGGTACTCAGGCCCAAAACCCGGAAAAAGATAATCATAAGCCTTTAAGGAAGGTACTTTTTAATTTCTTCTTTTCAAATAGGAAAGAAAGGAGGCAAATGGTTAATACCACTCTAATAAAAAGTAGGTAAAAGGGACAAGAAATCACAAGCAAAAGATTCCTTTAACACACATTTAATGACACACCAATGCATGACAAGCACTGTGCTGGGAGGCATGCGGGCACAAAGAAGAATAAAACATAGTTTTTTCCCTTAAGAGTCTTATCATTAAGCAGAAGATACAGATTGGATGGATAGATAAAAAGAAGGTAGGAAGGAAGGGAGGGAGGGCAGATGAATGGACAGATGGATAGATAGATATAGCATAAGGAAAGGATGAATGAATGAGCACGGTCTGCCAGGGAAAGAGAAGTAACAAGAATGAAAAATGAAACAAGGAAGAGTTAAGGAGACTCTGATTTAAAATGTGAAGAAATGAACATGGTTCATAGTTCTATCCATATCTCAGTTGCCTTGTGAAATATATCAATAGGCTTTTCCTTTATTGTAATGTACACAAAATTCTTATGGTGAATGAATGAAAAGTGTAGTCTCCTGTTGATTAAATCTTGTACTTA
This sequence comes from Diceros bicornis minor, assembly GCF_020826845.1. Classification (NCBI taxonomy): domain Eukaryota; kingdom Metazoa; phylum Chordata; class Mammalia; order Perissodactyla; family Rhinocerotidae; genus Diceros; species Diceros bicornis. The sequence continues at coordinate 33,161,371 of NC_080748.1, read as the reverse complement.
AGCAGCCAAGATTAGAGTTTAGTTGTTCTTTATAACCAGTTAATATCATTCAGTGAAAAATATAATGTCACTCCCAAACCTGGTGTGCTCTTCACCAGGCATGAAAGTGTACAGGCAAGAGGGTTTGGGGTATTCTTCTTAACCTATCGAAAGTGGAGAACATAGGCAAGATACATTGTTCTGTAGAACTTAATTAGACTCTCTCCAGGCTTCTGTCTGCTCATCCATAAATGAAAGGGCTGGACCAGATCAGTGTTAGCACAAAGATTTCTTCATATTTATACTGGTGTTGGCGGCATGGAGTGCTATGTTGAGATAGCAGGACAAATCCCACTTCAGCAGGAAGGAGGGCCCTGGTAGGTTAGCAACATCTGCCACGAGCATGGGCATAAGACACATTCGCTACTGTGGAGCAGGTCACTAAGCCTTAAATGAAATATCGTATCTGAAATCTCTGTGAAAAACACTAAATACCAGTATGAGATATTACTATTTAAAGTCCTTTCTAAATCACAGATCTTATTATTTCTACTGAGTTGATGCTATCATCTTCCCATACAATGGATACCAATTACAATAAATTCTTGAGTATCCACATTTCAGTTATTTTTTGCCCCAAGTCTTGTTTTCAGGTTCTCACTAACACGATTGGAGCAAGCACAGCCTTATTTACTTTTCCGTGCTAAGAATGGAGCCCAGCAGGAGGCCATTTAAAACAGAACACTCAGTTTACTCATTCAAAGAAAGAGCCCATCACACATGGACTGTCCAAAGGCATGGCACAGATGCTGCGCTGGCTCTCTTCCTTGGTTTAAGTGTGGGCTCAGGAACAGGAAGAGCCTTCCAAAGGGAAACAGAAAATTTCTGGTTCCTTCCTACTCATATTTTTACAAAGCTCCTAATTTTCTTTAAGGAACTGTAAATTCATAAGTGAGATATAGCCAGGATGAAAAGCAATTACAAATAAAAACAAGCATAGCCACTTAGGATTTTAGATGGTCTGTACCCTAGTTACCTTATAATGATAGGAAAAACTGAGATACGAAACACCTTACTCACACTCTTACCAAGATTGCTTGAACTGAGACCCCCCAATTTCTAGTACCTACCATCCTGTTCATCTTCGTGTTTGCCCTTGGTAATTGGTTATTCAGCAGATGCCACTGCTATGTCAAAGGCCCTGAAACTGGCAGGAATATGTCCTTCCCTCTCTTGCAACCTGTTTCTTCAAAGCCTACAAAGATGCAAGTTCCTTACAATGATTCTCCTACATCACTCACGTGGCTCTATGTGTGATTAACTCTGCAGGTGCTCTCTGGATCCGTTAAAGAACAAATACACAAACAAACAAAAAACACCATCACCACCAGAAAGATTACCTTAATTATAGAGACACTCTTCCTGTAGTTCCTGTTAAAAGTTACTATCTCGCTTTATTTCCTCAAGGTATTACCTGGATGCTAGTCACTCTAGGATTGTGCATAGCAATGTCTTATGTTCTTGATTTTTAGGATCTTCCCAAATCATAGAATTTCAGAGCTTTAAGGGGGCCTGGACACCCTCCTTTGACTGGTGGGTATAGCAGGGCCCTCGATCTGTGCAACTGGCCCATGGTCACTTAGCCACCAGGTGACAGAGCAGAGGAGGAGTCACGCCAAGTCTCCAGGGTCCTCAGTACTCTGCTTCCCCACATGATACTATCTGGCTTTTTCTGCCCTTTCATGCCCTTCCCAGCCTTCTCTGGTCAGTCAGGGCCTGCTGCACACTATGCTCCTCCCCATCTGGCCTGCCCCTCTCCTGGCCAAGTCCCAGCAAGGATGACATAGAAACCCAGACAAGAATGACATCATCATCTTCCTCTATTATTTTCCTAAATTGCTTTTTTCCTACCCATGACTAGGCAGTATTTTCTCACAGCTGGGGATGAACAAATTCAAAAAGAAGTTCTCAAATACATGGTTTCCAAGAGAGAGGCCACCAAATTTTGAAAATATAAAATGAGCGTTTGTGAGTGATTGTACAGCTCATAAAAATGTCTCTGGTTAGAATCTCGTCAGCAATAATTCACTCTGTGTGAAGGTCCCCTGTGGAGACTTTAGTCGCCTCACATTAGGGCGCTGAGGCCTATTTTTCCTGCTGAGATGGAATAAATGACTAGGAAGCATTAACTGATGGAGGTCACAAGAGTCCCATCCAGTGAAGTGAGGAATATTTCTGTAAAGATGCCCTTGTGGTTGGAAAGACTTAGTGAACTTAAAGACTACACTATTTCTCTTTCCCCTTAAGGATAAAGTGTCCCTTTGCCCCACAGGAATCAACTTTCAGAAGCAGAGCTTCAAGGTCAAAACTGTATCTTCTATGCCCAGCAAGTAAATGTCCTTGATGAGGAAAAAAAATATAGTTTATTATAGTTCAAGGATGCATGCACTGATGCCCAAGACATCTTTTTTCAAGATAAAACCTGACAAAATGAGATTATACACAGTGCTTGAGCACAGTAGACACTCAATATGTGATTTTTAAATTTGTACCTGTAACTACCTTTTAAGTACTTTTTGGGTCAGCTACTTTTACAAAAAAATTTCAGTGTAAAATTGTGTTGTAGTTAAGACAACAGAAATATAACATCAGACAAGCTTCCCTACCCATTCCCAGGCCAAATGGGGTATTTTTTTGTTTTCCCACCAGCCCAGCCCCTGAAGTGCTTCAAGAAGTTATATTCTCAAATTTTCAATTGTAGTGCCTAGGGCCTCATGTTTCAGAAGGTCTAAAATAGGCCCTGGAATCTACAGTCCAGGGAAGGTTGACACAGGTGACTTGTGGAAAATACTTCGAGTAATACTGTCTTACAGCTACAGTTTATGGGTATGCTCTGGGTGCCTCCACATGGCTTGTAGAGGAGAATGGTTGTCACTGCTCCTAGAATAGGAGAAGAGTCAGGACAAGGGAATTGTTTTTCACAGGGGCCAAGTCCTCTTTTGGAAGAAGTCATCCAAGGTCACTCTCCCCGCCTTCCCTATTTCTCCCTAAACTGCTCTCCAATGAGGGTAAAGGAAACTAACATGTTTGGATCCCTACAATATGTCCCACACTTTATACTACTGACTCTGACTCTGAAAACTGCAACAATTCTCTGATGTTGATACTGTTATCTACCTATTTGTAGACAGACAAATTCAGAGAAATTAAATAACTTGCCCAAGGTTGCAGAGCTCAAGAAAAGAGCTCGGATTCAAATCCAAGATCTCAGGCTCTAAAGCCACCATCTGCCTGTTGCAGAGACAGTTCTTCAATTTCTAAGGAAAATAATTTTTTCTTCTGCAAATACCACGGAAAGAGTCCCCATTTATTGCTGTAATCGGCTAATGCTCCTTTCTCCTTCACACCTTCTGACCCTTCCAACTTCCGGCTTGCCCTCACCAGCTCCTTCCATCCAGCGAACCCTCCACTTTCTCCCTACCATTAGTCCTCTCCTTTTTTCACTTCTCCAGCCCCAGTGTCGTAGGACTGTGTGGTCCAGCTCCGTAATTACTCTCCTGTAAATGCTCAGATCTTCTTTGTGCCCTGTCTTTTCATTCCGGCCACCTGCTGAAACCCAACCCAGAGTAAGCTCACCCTCCTTCTCTGTCCCTGCCTACTGGGAAAACATATGCTGCTGGAGAACATCACGTAGGCTCTCAGTTAGTGTTCTTCAACCTTACAATATTTCTACAGTCAGCTTCTTCTCACTCCTCCAGTGACTACCTTCAGGGGTTCCCCCTTCTCAAACTTTCCATTCCTCATCAGCCCACTTAACCTCACTAGATGACCTCCCTCGTATTTTTCTGAGAAAATAGACTCCTTTAGCAAAGAACTCCCTCCACCTGTTAGTAAATCGACAAGCCCACCTGCTCTGGATTCTGTACTTCCCAGAGAATGAATATTTAAGTTGACCCAAGTCTATCTTATCCGTGTTAATCACTGAAAAGTTCAAAGTTTCTTTTTTTCTTTAGGAGAGCTTACTTTATTTTCAGACTGAAATGTACATCTTTTCCCCGTATTTATGATTGTTTTTGGTTACTGTCATAAACCGGAGGGCATGACCACCATGGCCTTAGTCATAGCAGTTTACTCTAAGTTACTCCTGGTTAAACTTGGGTACAAATTCTAAATCACTGGCCCCCAAGTCCTAAACTCATGAGGCTTAATGGAAATCTCCAGATTTCAAGCACAGTAAAAAATGATATGCATAAAAATTAAATACTTGAAATCTTTTTTGTAATACAAAAACATCTATACAATTACCACTCATCCCACCCTATGATACATTTCCACCTAAGGTATTTATTTTGTAAAATAAAAGAGTAAAGAAGGGCTGGCCTGAGGCAAAAATGTAGGAGGTTTTGCTTTAGTCATTTTCTCCTAAATCCTGATATAGCGGAAACAGTTTAGGCAGACAGACATGGATTTCAATTCCAGCACTGCCTCCTTCTTCCTGGGTAATCTTGGGTAAGTTAATTAACATCACCCAAGCTCAGTTCCCTTATCCATAAAATGGGGTTAATGATACTTAGCCAAAGGAGGATTAAATAAAGCAAAATATTTAGAGTACTTGGTACATATTAGATGCTCAATAATTGGTGGGTTTATTACTATCCTTTTCAGCCTTCTTAGTAAAGTCATTCATATCATAGCCTCAAATTTTTTTTTTTTTTAATTTTTTGTTTATTGCAGTAACATTGGTTTATAACATTGTAAAAATTTCAGGTGTACATCATTGTACTTCTATTTCTGCATAGATTACATCATGTTCACCACCAAAATACTAATTACAACCCATCACCACACACATGTACCGAATTACCCTTTCACCCTCCTCCCTCCCCCCTTCCCCTCTGGTAACCACCAATCCAATCTCTGTCCCTATGTGTTTGTTTATTGTTGTTATTATCTACTACTTAATGAAGGAAATCATACGGTATTTGACCTTCTCCCTCTGACTTATTTCACTTTGCATTATACCCTCAATGTCCATCCATGTTGTCACAAATGGCTGGATTTCATCGTTTCTTATGGCTGAGTAGTATTCCATTGTGTATATATACCACATCTTCTTTATCCATTTGTCCCTTGATGGGCACTTAGGTTGCTTCCAAGTCTTGTCATAGCCTCAAATTTAATTACGTCTCTAAGGAACACATATATTTTAAAAAGACTTTGTCTGAAAAATTCTGCTTCCAGCCATGAGGAAGTTAACAGGGATGGAATTTATCCTCCTGCCCCAAACAACTAAAAAGTCCGACAAAATATATGGAATGAAAGTTTTCAAGCCTTGGACAACAGGAAGTGCAGGACAGAGATTATTGAGAGAAGGGAGACAGTTGAAGTGAAACCTATGATTGTCCCAGTCTACTGTCTAGGAAGTTTCCAGGATTTAACTCAAGAAAGAGAAACCCAAACAGAGCCTGAGGTGTACCTGAGTTCAGGGAGGCCAAGGCAGCTGGAAATTACAGGGCAGAGCACTGGAGGGGAAAGAGCTAATCAGAGAGAGAGCTCTTCCCCGGAAGTCTTTGGCTGAATACTGATTAGGCATAGAGGGAAGTACCAAGCCTGAGGCAAAAACCGTGGGAAAGGAGCAGGTGGAACCATTTCTGAAGCCCACAAAGGGCTGGAAATAGATCCAATTCCCATTAGCCAGTGAGGAGAAACCTTGCAATATACTGGGGTAGAGTTCCCCAAAGTGTCTTACCTTAAAAGTGGGACAAAAATATCTCCAGTCTTAAGGCTGCCCTGGACCCACTTACCCAAGCTTAAAAGCAAGCTCCGAAAGAATTAAACAGTTTCCACGGCACTTAACTGCATCTCAGAACAAATCTCAAAAATATTTAAAGGAATACAAAAAAGTCCAGCACCTAACAGTGAAAAATTCACAATGTCTGGCATCCAATAAAAATTACCAGGCACGCAAAGAAGCAGAAAAATATGATCCATCATGAGGAGAAAAATCAATCAATAGAAAGAGACTTAGCAACATCACAGATAATATAATTAGTAGATAAGTACACTAGAAAGCTATTATACATACAGCCCATATGTACAAGAAGGTAGATGAAAGCATAAGCATGACAAGGAAAGATAGGGAGGATACATTTTTATAAAAGAAGAAAAAAGAAGTAATCTGGAAAGATAATGCTTGATTATGAGAAAAATAAATCACAGATGTCAAATAAGGGGGCTGATGGTTGTGGCTACCCTTCACATCTAACCATGAGTAAAGACACAAAAGCTGTACTATAGAATTGTCTAAGGACCAGGTATAAAAATGAGTTTTCAAAATTTACACATCTTTATATAATTATTTATACAAATCATTCAAATCATACATCCATTAAACTATAAAGTTATTGAGCACCCAGCTCTGTTTGACGATAGAGGAAATACAAAGATGATTTAGATATGGTTCTTGCCCATATAAATGTACGGTCCAGCACAGTCTATTAGATAAACAATAGCCTAATTATATAAGTGCATGATGTGACATATCTACAGCTCAAAAACACAGAATGTAGGGCTGGCCCTGTGGCATAGTGGTTAAGTCGGTGTGCTCCCCTTCGGCGGCCCGGGTTCACGGGTTCAGATCCTGGGCGCAGACTACACTACTCATCAGCCATGCTGTGTTGGTGACCCACATGCAAAATAGAGGAAGACCGGCACAGATGTTAGCTCAGGGCTAATCTTCCTCAAGCAAAAAAGAGGAAGATTGGCAACAGGTGTTAGCTCAGAATGACTCTTCCTTACCAAAAACACCAAAACAAAACAACACAGTATGTAACACATAGTAAATGATAAGGCTGCAGAATAATAAAAGGAAATAAGATATAGAACAGGAGTCACTATGCAATTATTCCACATTTACAAATAAAAGGCTTTGACATTACCAGAAAACAAAGATCCAATGTACAGTAGTGTGCATGCATGCACACAGGATAGGAACACACAAATTGACTTTAAATTCATTTAAGAATTTAACTGTTTAGGCCGGCCCCGTGGCTTAGTGGTTGAGTGCGCGCGCTCCACTGCTGACAGCCCGGGTTCAGATCCCGGGCGCGCGCCAATGCACCGCTTCTCCGGCCATGCTGAGGCCTCGTCCCACATACAGCAACTAGAAGGACGTGCAACGATGACATCACAACTATCTACTGGGGCTTTGGGGGAAAAATAAATAAATAAAATTATTAAAAAAAAAAAAATTAACTGTTTGGTTTTTCTTCCTGTTCCCAGCTACATTAGAATGCCTACCATGGACGCAGGATACAATTTTCCATTATGGAATGCAAATATTTCCCTTCAGCTCATGGAGCTGGTAAAGGTAGCAAAGCTTCTGTATTCCAGGGGAAGAAACAAGAAAATTAGGGAATGGGTGCTTCTGATGTATATGCACATATACACATTAAATACTTGTATGCAATGTGTATATACTTAATAGTGTAAATAGACATACCATTATTTTAAAATATTTTCTATAGTTGTAGTCTAGTGGGTAAGAAAGTGACTAGGATAGTTGAAAAGGCTAGTTAAGTAGTACATATACCAGAGTATGACAGACCAAATAAAGACAGAACTAATCAACTGATGGAAACTAGTATAGCTTAAAAAATTTATTTGTTGTGGCATACAGGAAGAAGAAAAATTACACATTGATAATTCAGAAGAAGTCAATCTACAAAGCAAATAAATTTACAAAGCAAGTAAGTTTATGTTCTTTTTTCCATGAAAGAGAAAAATAAATATATTTCAAATGACTATATCACACTATGCAAACATTTGAAAAGGAGTTTCATTTTATAACATCTCTAGCCAACAAGGATATAGGCTGTTGTCACCTGTGGAGAGTTATTTGAAGACAGGTCTTGATTTGTTTTAAGTGATGTCAATCACCTTATATAGCACACAGTACAGGCAGAAGCAAATATTTTTTGGAAACAATTCCTACAGATTCTCTTATCTCTAGAAATACTGTAGATACACACATCATAAGCACAGCTCTTGAATGAAATCTCCGGAAGGGCATGCATATCCTCAGCACCTGCAGCAATGTCTGACATATAGTAGGTACTCAATATTTCAGTCCCATATGGCTAGATCCAGGCTATCTACCTCCATAACCTCTATCTGGACTTCCAGAAGCCTTCTAGATGTAAGGCCAGACGCCTCTCTTGCCACTCTTCAATCCAGCCCCTATAAACCAACTCAGGTGATTTTTTCTCTTTTAAACATGTGTCAGAGGTTATTTGTCTGCTTAAAATCCTTCAATAGCTTGCACTTCAAGTAAAATCTGTATTCCTTATTTTGGCAGGCATGATCTGGCCCAACCAACCTCTCCAGACACATGTTAAGTACCAACCTGCCAACCCCAGCCCATTCCAACCATCACGTCTGGCCCAAACACATCCACCTTTCATGTCCTTGAAAGAGCCAAGCCTTTGCACAGGGTATTTTCTGCTTTTAGAATTTTCTCATCTTTCCAGATTCCCCTTTTCTTCCTGTCCTTCTCTCCTGCTACCTGGATAACTCCAATTTATCCTTGGCATCTTAGCCTAAATATTACTTCTTTAGAGGAGCCTTTTCTGAACCACCTCCAACACCTCTAAGTTAAATTAGGTTCCCCATCCCTCTTTTGTAACATCCCACAATTGTAATTAAATAATCATTTGCACAGTTATTTGGACAACATCTGCTTCTTTAGAAATATGTATGCTCCACAGGAGCAACATCAGTCTGTTGCGTAAATTGCTGTTTCTCTAGTGCCTCGTAAAATATGCTGTACATTTTGTATCTTCGGTAATATTATGATGAATGAATAAATATACCAATATACTGTCTAACGTCCTGGGGAGAAAAGGGTAAATAACTGGGAAAGTGGAACAGAACTGTCAAGAATATCTGAAATCAGGTACATAAATTGTGAAACATAAGTCAAGGGCCTATTTGCTTTCTGACACTTGATAATGAGAAATCTTTCAACAACAGAGAAAATAAAAACAAAAGAGGACTCGGATCATCATCTTTCTGACAGCCCAACCACTATACAGCAGGCTATCTGTATCCTCCTAATCACGCCTGTGTCAGAGAGTGTCACTATTAATATCTGAAGAGACTAAATAAAGAAAGTTTTCTGGTTTGAGTATTATTTTCATTTTTTAAAAAGTACGTGGGATGGTTTATCAACAGACAGTGCATCTGAGTGTCTCTGAGACAGTTTCAGGCATAGATTCCTAGATTACATTCTTTTAATCTCAGACTACTTCTCTCATTTCAAACCTTGGAGCCCAGCAATGGACAGGAATCTAGTGAGTCAAAAGAGAGGAAACAGATGAAGGAGATATTTGGAGACACAACTGGAGGTTAGGCTGACAACTCAGCTCAGGGCCTATTTCTAATTTCATAGCAAAAGCGTGGCTGGAGAGAAAGGTTCCCGGGTCCTCAATGCCCATTCATATGCTGTCACTGCCAAAGCTACATCTCTATTCTCCCTTCTTTCATGCGCTCTAGACCTTAAATCTGACTGCTCATCACATGTTTCCTTTCAACAGGTTCTTCAAATTCAACACATCTAAAAAGAAACTTGTCATCTTCCCGCACCCTTCTTCTTTTCTAGCCTTCCCCATCTCAGTAAATGATGCCACCATTTACACAATTTCCAAAGCTAGAAACCCAGGAGTCATTGCGACTCTTCACTCTCCTTACATTCTACATGGACTTAGCCATCAATTCCTGTTGTTTCTATAATTAAATGTCTGACGAGTCCCCTCACTTCTCTCCATCTCCACTGCCATGATCATTATTGCCATTATTGCCGTTATCTCTTATCTAGGTAACTACTACAGCCTCCCATCTGATCTCCTTGCTGCCAACCTTTCCACACTCCCATGAGTTCACTACAGGACTTAAAAAAGTGCTCCATAAAAATACAACTCTAATCGTACCACGCCCCTGCCTAACACTCTTTAGTGACATCCTCTAGCACCCTTTATCTGTTAGGAGCAGAACCACTTATCATGTTGATTTGTATTTGCTTATTTACTCTTCTCTGTCTCTCCCACTAGGGCCTAAAATACGAGAGTAAGGTCTATGTCTTGTATTCCCAGTCGTCAGCACAACGTCTGGCTCAATAAATCCCAGTTAAAAGAGTGATGCTTCAGGAGATGAAAGGATTTAACAAATGCCTCTTCATATCTGGGCATATTAAAGAGAATAAAAGTGTTCCTGGGAGGATTAAACAACCATAAGAAGGAAACTAGAAAAAAAAAAATTCTGAGGACGCAGAGTGGAATTAAAATGAGTGGAAGCATCAGCGAATGGGAGAGGGGAAGGAAGAGGACAGAGAGGGGACTGTAACCCATCTTAGCCTCCCCACGAGTTATAAAGCTAAGCTCTTCTCAGAGTGGCAGGGAACAGAGGCGGTGATAGTGAACTCAGAGCTTCCGAAGAAGAAACAGCAAGGTAGGAGCCAAGGAACAATTCAGAGGGTTCATAGATAGTTGGAAGAGTCAAGACATTCTTTTGTTGGCTTTAAGTTAATCCCTGATGAGGCATGTGGCACCACCTTGTATACAGACCTTGCATAGCTAATGGGGAGGTGTGACGATTTTCAGAACATGTATTTGAAATACGACAAATGGCATGCTAAGAAACCTGGGGTAAAAGATATATGTCACCTTAAAGTCAGTAATAGCTAAAGAGAGATTGCTGACGTTAGGAAAGAAAATTTCAAAAAATTTAGAGAAAAGCAAGGTGAAATCTCACAGCCAGAGAATAACCAGAAAGTAGTTCCAGTTCCCATGCAGGCCTGGGCAAGAAACTGGGAACCTGGGGACTCGGTTGCTGCTTTTCAACTCTTCCAGTTGATGGCTATAACCGTGGAAAAGAAGCCAGGGCATATAGGAAGGGAGCAGCTGGTCACACAGATGGTGTCAAAGCTCAGAATTTGATATTGTGGATTTCAGATGATGACACCAGGGGTGGGGGCTCCTGGAAAGCGACAACATGCATCTTAGGAAACTGGGAAGAAGGTTTCAGGCAACACCTGACCACAAGAGAATTGTTTTGAAACTTGATATAAGAGAGTGACACTGTTCAGCGAAAACAAAGTCGTAAACTGGATGAGAGGGAGGATATCATGTATGGCAGAGGAAGATGGACGGTAGAGGAAAAGGATCTCCACAGTTGATGTGGAAAATCTGGTTTAGATGGCTATATGCTAGTGTCTCATGAGAGACAAAAAAAATATTAATAGATTTTTTTTAAGGGCTAAATTAAGTTTGGGGAATCCTACATACGAGAGACCACTCTTTGAAACTGTACATTGCATGTTAGCCTAGTAAAGTCTCTGAGGAAATGCTCAAAGAAACCAGCTTAGGGGCCAGCCCGGTGGCACAGCGGTTAAGTGCGCATGCTCTGCTGCGGCAGCCTGGGGTTCGCCGGTTCGGATCCCGGGCGCACACCGATGCACCGCTTGTCAAGTCATGCTATGGTGGCGTCCCATATAAAGTGGAGGAAGATGGGCACGGATGTTAGCCCAGGGCCAGTCTTCCTCAGCAAAAAGAGGAGGATTGGCAGATGTTAGCTCAGCACCGACCTTCTTCACAAAAAAAAAAACGAAACCAGCTTACTCGTGGTAAATCTATAGTTTGCCACAGTTGTTAGGCCACGTAGATACTTATATGACATCCACCCTACCTAACAACAATGGTGGGACACTAATTTTCCAACAGACCAGTTTAGAAAACCTGGATCTATACCAGTGCACAAAGTATTGATAATAAGAACAAATCAACAAAAAAAATCCCATAAAACTAAAAGTATGGGGAATAAACTAAACATGACACAATAACATAAGGAGGTAAATATTATCTCACAGATGAACCAAGACTTTGGAGTAGGGATTTAGGGCTGGAGTATAACAATATAATAGTGTGTTTTCGATAAAAGAAACAAGCTAAATGTAATGATCTCAGTAGCACTTCATATGGAGAAGGTAGATGGGGAAGTTCACGAAAGTGGGAATGGGATCGTGGTGGGGAACATCAGGGTGATGATAAAAGGGGAAGAAAGGAAAGAGGCGTAATTGTGGGAGCTCACAACACACATCAGAAAGGCACAATATAATAGTAATAAGTGATCTGATTTCCTGGGAAATCCCCTTGATAAAATCAGAGGATATGAAAAATGTGTGCCTTGCTTTGCTGTAATTTTAATCTCTCAGTAAACAGAAGAAGTAGTAAGGAATGGGATTTAGTATCAGTTTAATTTTTAACAAATATGGGAAGAGTAGTTGGCCATTTAGAAATATCAGAAACTTTGGGAGAAAGCCAAGTGCTCATAAAATCCAGCCTCTCTATAATCCTCTATAAGAGATGTTTTAGAGGAGATTTCTTGGAAGGAAGGTTACACTAAATAATCTTTAAATCCCTTCTGAGACATGAAAGACTGCCTCTAACATTCTACAGCCACACTGAAGAATTCCAGAGGTGGCCGGCATGAAAACTGAGCAAGAACGACATTCTGTGGCTCTCTGTCTACGCTGGAAAGAAACAAATATACTACCCATAAGGTACAGTAAAAAGAGCATAAGATACTTCATGTTAATATACTATAGAGCTGTAAGAATTGAAACAATGTGGTGCTAGAAGAAAACTAGATCAGTAGTACAAAATAGATACTTCAGAAATAGAGAAAAATATACATAAGAATTGATTTTCTAATAAAAGAAGGAAGTAAATCAATGGAGGTATGGAAAATTGGGAATATATATCAACTTCTAGAGTGGGCAAAACCTTTCTTTATTTAGAAAGGGAATAAACAACTCACAGAGGAAAAGTTAAACATAAATTCTTTAAAAATGCAACAAACATTAAGAGGCAAAAGACAGATTGGATAAATTTTTTTTTTTTTTTTGCAGAGAAAGATTTGCCCTGAGCTAACATCTGTTGCCAATCTTCTTCTTTTTTTTTTCTTCCCAAAGCCCCAGTGCATGGTTGTATATCCTAGTTGTAAGTCCTTCTAGTTCCACCACAGGATGGCAACTGACAGACGGGTGGTGTGGTTCACGCCCAGGAAGTGAACCTGGGGCAGCCAAAGTGGTGAGCGCTAAACTTTAACCACTAGGCCATAAAGACTGGCTCTGGATAAATATTTTTAGGAAACAGAAACTCCAAAGATCAAAACGCTTACTTAACAAATAATGACCAAACATAAACCAATAGAAAAATCACCAAGCACATTATCTGATAAATGGATTCAGTATAAAACTAATCTATTTACAAAAGAACAACTATGAATAGAAAATGAAGGAGGGAAAGGGAAATAATTTTAAAAGGGTAGTTATAAAAGAATTTAAGGTAAAAAAACAGGATGCCATCTTTCCATATCAAATTAGTAAATATTAAATGCTTATGTATATATTGGAAATTAATTACCCAGTATTTAACAAGAAACTCTAAAATGTTCATTTCTTTTGACCTACTAATTCTACACATAGGAGTCTATCCGAAGGAAATAATTCTAATTGCTGAAAAGCTCTATGCATAAAAATGTTCACTGTAATATTATTTATTAAGAAAAAAGAGCAAAAAGGAAGAAAAGAAGAAATAAGAGTTAATATTTAATGAATGTTTACTATGTGCAAGTAGAATGCAGCTATTTCATGTAATTTATCATATTTAAATCCCACAACAGTCCCATCAAATAGATACAATCATTGTTTTACAAAAAAGGTAAAATGCTTTTACATGCTTGAAGAGATTAAGTCCTCCAAAGAAACCAGGCTAGTAGGAGTGAAAAAATGGAAATGGACTAAATGTAAACACTAGAACAGTTAAACAAACTGGGCAAGACTTATTCACTGGATTATTTAAAGTTTTTAAAATATAAAACTACCAAATGAAAAAATAATTTAGGATAAGGTGCTAACAAAAATGCATAACAGAAAATTTTATATTTAATATGATTAAAATATTTGCATAGAAGGAAGACTGGAAGAAAATACATAAACGCTAACCAAATAAAACAGAACCGGACCCTGAGATAGGGTCAACAAGTGCAGTCGGCTAGCAGCCCTGAGAACAAAGCGAAGTTTAGTCGATTGGCAGACCAGGAAAATAAAGAAGGGATGCCCAGGAAGACCCTGAAAGGGTTTAAGTAGTTTGGCTAATACAGGAGATAGAGAACGTAATTCAGGGCAGATACGGTAAATCTTCTACAACTACTAGGGCTGTAATTCTTTTCATGGTAAGTTGCTGGGAAAATCATAAATTGGTCATGGTTAAAATGTCAGAAGACTCAAAATCATAAGAAAAAATAATGAATTATTGAGGTTGGGGCTTACCCTGGCAGTCGCACAACATTTTCTGAGAAAAGTGAGAAGTGGAGACAAGAGTAAAGTAATTTCTGCTATATGAATATTTCAATTAGGCAGTGGGGAAAATCTGAGTGGAAAAATACAAATCTTTACTCTCAAGTTACTAGAAGGAAGTATCCGTCTAGATCAGCTTTAGGGGAAAGGGGTCTGGATAAACACATATTCAAAGCACAGAAAATGCGATTTATGTATACACACACACATTCCGCAGCAGACTAGTCTTCGATTGTATGAATTTTATAGCATTTTGGAGAATTTTATACTATCCTAAGTATAATCTTTTATAACTTAATCTTTGACTTTCCTTTTTCTGTCTCTCACTTTCCCGTGTCTTCTGTCCTCCTTCAAGTTCTTTCTTGTTATATTAAAAAATAAACCTCATATATACTTATATATGTATGTATGTGTGTGTATACATACATGTATGTATAGATGTCCATATGTGCGCGCACACACACACAAACATATATATATATATAATTTACTACTGCTAGTTTAGAATTTTTATCTCTGGTCACTATTAACGAACAAACAAATGCTTGCTCAACTCAGCACAAAGTACCAGGTCTGTGGGTGTAGAACTCAGTAACTCTCCAGATGGTATACTTAGTGCATACCATCTACTCTCATCTAACTTGATGGGCAAAAGTGAATTGTTCTTCTGACATGATAACAATAATCATGGTATAATAACTGACTGTCACCTCTACACTGCAAATTCGGGGAAGGCAAGGACCCTGCCTGTTTTCTTTACTGCTGGAGCCCCTGCACCAGGACAATGCCTTATGAATATTTGTTGAATGAAGAAATGAGTGAGTGAGTGAGTGAATCTTGCAAGTCTTATGTATTTTTCCAGATAGCTCAAGTCCCATCTCCCTGATATCTTCTCTCAGAGCCCCAGTGATTGATCCTTCTGGAAATGACTACATTACCAGCCTGCACCACTACTTAACACCTCATTCCACACATTATTTTTATTGCTGTTTTTTGTTTTCAGTTTAAGGAGACATGCTCCTCAAGGAAACTTATATATGTATATATTTATTCTATTTCCCAAGGCACGTGTTACAGGCCACATGGAAAACTCTTAATAAACATGTATTAAAATAAATGATGAAATATTTTAAATGATCTACTTGGTGACATTTCTAAGCATTTCCCCTATTGAACGCGTTGTATTATGATTCCAAAGTGTGGTGGAAAGGAAACATGGAATTTAGTGTCGGGTGAACTGGGTTTCTAGCTCTGCCACTTCAGTGCTGGAAAAGTCACCTAAACACTGGTCCTCTGTTTCTCTGTTTTTAAAACGGAAACATTAACAAGAGCAGCAACAACAATAGGTAACCACCTATCTCAAAGAGAAGACTGGAATCAAATGGCAAAATGTATGTGAAGGAGTTTTGCAAATTGGAAAGCAAATATTAGCCCTTCTAGTTACCAATTTAAAATATGAAATTGATGTTGTAGTGCTACAGATGATACTGCGTCTGGCTTTTTCTGAGAACAGCTATTAGGCAGAAGGGCAAGGTGATGACAAAAAGATCTCAAGCACCACCTGCCAAACACACGCCAGCCATAAATCACAGACCATGCTCAACACTTGCGTGTGGAGAGATTACTGGGCACCTGTCACCCACACCCCTTGGCACTGCTGCAAGCATCTTCCAACCCAGGAGAGAGCTTACCAGACACAAGCTGCTGTCCAGGCAACCCCACGGGAACCATGCCCAAGTTATTCATGGCGGTAGCCCAGGCTGTTGGATCTGTCACCGACATGTTGAGCTGGGTTGTGTCTATCGCTATACTCCCCAAACCATCGGCTGCTGCAGGGAAAAACAAACCATGACTTAGCGTCAATAGGCAAGGGTGTTTGTTTTAAAGGAAACTGCATTTCTAGAGATGCGAGGCTTCGTTTAGCACATTCCCAAACTACAAAAAAAAAAAGCGCTGTAATCTACAGCAATGTTTTCTCCAGACATAAACATAAAGAGTTTCCGAATACATTCTGGGAGGAAACTTAGTGACATGTAGTTTATATTATACACAGTGTGCCACTAAGGAACTACCCCTGGAAAAAACTGAAGAACCGCTTCCTTCTCCCAGTGAAACAACATTAGTTAAGTTTCAAAGTTGAGAGGCAAAGCGGGAACTCTCTCTTGGTAAAACAAGTCAATTGGCTTAGTCGACTAAGAATAAATAAATTCATCTGTTTCTGGGTGTAACTAATAAAATCTCTAAAAACAACTGTCAAGTAGTCAGACTGGTCCTGACTGAATTTATTAAGTGTTACATTGTAACATATTCCCTCCCCTACAAACTTTTGACATCATTTCATTAAGGAAACGCAGGTCTCTGCCTAAAGTGACTTTTCCAAAATATTTCTTACAAGTGCAGACTTTCATCAAAACAGAATAAACAAATAATATTAAAAACAAATAGCACAGAGCCAAAAAAGAAAAACCCAGCAAAATATGTCAAATTTGACTTAACGCTGACATTCCCTAGTTTCACGGCCTGATTTCTTTGAGGATCCCAGGCTCCCGATTCAATGCATATTTTCACAGCCGGGCAAGCTTTTCCACTAAGAAGTCGAAATGCCTCGTTTGTGTCCTGTGCTGGCTGCCCACATTTACCTGCAGCCATCATCTGAGGAAGCTGCTGGGGATGCTGGATGATGCTTTCAATGCCACCTGCATCTACTATTGAACTATGAGCATCCTGGCAGGCAGGAGTGCTTTGACGGCTGAGCGCAGGGTCCCCGCGGAGATCATTGCATTCTGCAAAAGAGGAAAGGACTGCGGTGAGAAACCACAATAGTTAACTGAGGGAGCCTTCAAGGGACAAACGATTTGTCTATTCAAAACAAACAACAAAACAACAAGGAACAATTTCCAGTTCCAGGCACAGAAGTGGAGCTGCTTCCCGTGCCTCAGCAGCTGTCTCCTGGCGCGGTTTCGGAGCCCAGTGAGATGGGTGGGTCAACTAGCAACCCATCTAGAGCGGACCGCGACTGGCTGAATAAACAGCCCCGTCTGCGAGTGTGCCTCGTGCCTTGCCTCTTACTGAAGAGACTCACGAATGGGGCTTATCAGCCCCTGCACAGCCTCTTCCACACACTACACATCAATGGAGAGGCCAGACTCAGGGCTAAGTATGATTTTTTTAAAGTTAAAAAATTAATTGATGTTGTTATTTTGGAAGACGGTCGTCTGTGAAAGGTATTCGGATAGGAAAAATAAGTACGGAAGTGGAAGAAAAAAAGCAAGAAGCTATTCACCGTGAGGCTGGTAAAGGAGTGTACCTAAATTACAATAGTCAGGAAAGGCAAAGCGAAAGAACGGCATGCGGCCCATAAAAGAAGATCTAGAGGGTGTTGGGGCAGCAAAGGAAAAGTATTTGTTTTTTTTTAGTTCTATGAAAAGATAAATTTAACTGGCCACAATTTGTTTGCTCTGAATTTTTCCTAGAATGGCACAGGTTATATATATGTATTTTTATTAGACTTTTTTTCCAAAGCACTTTTCTAACAGAAACAAATAACAGTAAACCATTAAATCAAAAGGCCCCTCTATTACACACTGTTAATAAGGTATGACGCTTTCTCTTCATCCGTAAAAATGCAAAAGCATAGCATTCATACATATATATTTTAAGTGCACTTTCACCAGTTCAAAACTGAAAGACAAAACACATCGCTTAGGTGGGTGACCTGAGAAGTTTGAATTTTAAGTAGATTTGATATACCAACTGAATTTCAATATTTATTTTTATTTAGGTATAAAGTAGAAATTTTTCTAAACCATGTTTCTGTTAATGGCTATTTTAGAACGAGATGCTATGGTCTGTTCGTGTATCTACTGTAAAGTTTGGCCCTTTTATGGTATGCTCTTTTATGTCTTTGATTCTTAGGTGCAAGAATCAGTAATCCCTTTGAACACTGCACTGCCAAAAAAAAAACATTGCCAGTTGACTATAAATTTAATTCACATGGAAGCTCAGGTTTCGATATCTCAAGGATAGGTGGATAATGAGCAAATATTTCCATAGTTCCCATAAATCCCCAGCCGTCAACCAAGGGACCATATGAGATACTGGAGAATTTTTCCAACAGTCTGTCAGGAAGATGAAACATCTTCATCACGTAGTGAATGATTCCAACTTTGGGAGCAAACTGTCCTCAGGACAAATATTTTATTCCTTGCAAGTAAATTCTACTACCCAAATGAATTTGGAACTTGCTTATGTATTGCTCATCAATTATCTCAGGCAATGGATGCCATCAGATAGAGATTCTCACCATGTAAAATAAACTCAATAACATAAATAGGTAGCTCACCTAAATGTCTGCCCTTTAGCCATCCACACACCAGCAATATTTCTGTGCCAAAACCTCAAAGCACTTTCCTCTCCTCACCTCCAACCATCTCAGATCACAACACAGAATCAGGCTGGAATGTGTTTATTCTTTTGCTCAGATGGCCCTGTAGTAGAGCCCTTTCAGATCACCGCAAGGTCACTATTTGTCTTACTTATCTCCCCTAATGAAGTTTAGCTGGCTGGCTTCCTTCTAGCTCAGGTTCTCCCCAAATGGGCATTAATCACAACTTTTTTCTGTCCACTGAGTCTGCAGTTCTGGAACGCTCTGTCAGAGAACATCTCTTTCCTTTGTGGGGTTTATGACTTGTGCCTGACCGGCCATGTTTCACCTTGCCTTTTTGCTGTAGTGTTTTTAGGGATGGTGTTAGCTTTCCTTGGCTCTATAACCGTCTGTTCCAATGGTAGTTTTCTTCTTAGTCATTATGGTCTTACAAAGGGGCATGAAGTGTCCTGAAGGCCCATAGCTTCCACCCACACTTTTCATGCCCCTCTTAACAAACTGATGCTGTTCATAAACCTCAATTTATCCCCTAAAGAGACTTCGTAACATTCAATTTATTACATTCTTCAATCTTCCAATCCAGTGGTTTGAATGACATACAACTTCATGT
This sequence comes from Diceros bicornis minor, assembly GCF_020826845.1. Classification (NCBI taxonomy): domain Eukaryota; kingdom Metazoa; phylum Chordata; class Mammalia; order Perissodactyla; family Rhinocerotidae; genus Diceros; species Diceros bicornis. The sequence goes on along the minus strand of NC_080748.1, from coordinate 33,141,985 downwards.
GGCTACCATGTATCTAGAGTGGTGACTGTCAAGTACCTTCTATTACATTTCAGGCATTTTCAATAGTCTCAAGGATGTCATGCCATTCTTTAAAAAATTTAAATTGATTTGATCACTGGGCTTTGAAGAAAGGTGATATTTTTAATTAATTACTACACCTAGTAATTTATGAATAGTCACAAGCGCTATTTTTGTTCTCGACTAACATCTATCGTTCCTATTGAATACCTGCCTCTTTAAATGATTCCGGACTATAATGCCTAATTTATCATTCAAATCAATTTCTCTGCCTTAGTTTTCTTATTTCTAAACTCTAAAAATGATTAATATTCCTAGTGATGTTTATTTACACACAGAGATGTGGGGAGTTAAAAAATTATAGCTAATAAAGCACTTGGAATATTGTGGGTGCTAATTATTATTATTTTATTTGGAAGTGTAGTGTTTCCTTTAAGGTGCCCCAGGATCTTTGTGTTCTGCTGGATAATTATGTAATTAATTCTAAAACAGTGAATAACACTTGATATTTCTAAAAGTAAATGTTGCCCTAGTTTTCTGTGCCACACCTAATTTGTAGCAGAATATTTCTTCATTTTCTACAATTCCTTTATAAAACAATATAATGTAATTTAAAAGACATATGAATTTTTCTCTCTAGGTTTCTTTCTGCCTCTGCAACTACAAAAGTGTTCAAGAGATTCATGACCAATTTGTGAAATTGGTAGTTTCTATTTACAGCTTTCAGTGAGATAAGATCATTAGAAAACAATCAGATATACAGAATGCCAAGCATAACAGTACAGCTCTGTCCAGGGTTCAACTGAAATCTAACCTATTCTTTGTTAAGGGATATTCAAGTACAAAACCCCATACCCAATTTCATAACTGTTAACAAGATATATTTATGTTCAGGATTTCACTGGGCTATATCAACGGGGCGAATAGTTTTTGAAACTCACCAAGACGATGAAAATACTATTTGGCCTAAAAAAATGGCACAGGCTTCTCCTGCTCTTAATAACACAACTCTTTCTAATCCTGTCCAATTTTTACAGGTCCCAAAAACACACACACTGTGAATAATAAAACCCATCTGTAACTGTTCACAAAACATAGATTCCTATTAAAAGGGGTAGAGATGAGTTAGGTATTGAAAATTCTTTTTTTCTTTTTTTTAAAGAATGATTTTGTTTGATGTATGCCCTTAGGTTCATGCCTACTTCAACAGAAAAATAATTATAGTGAGAAAATCAGATTTATTAATGTCTTGTAAAGAGTTGATACCGAAGGAAACTTATTTCATATGACATCTGAAACATTTTTTTATTTTTATAGGAATTATTCATTAGCATTATCATGGTTTATATTTATAGTAAAAAGAAAAATGCATTCACATCCAAAATTTTACTTTCCTCTTCTATCACTAATAAAATATTTCACTTTGATCTTCATATAATCAGTAGGATACTCTCTTGAGTTTATGGGCCATAGTTTAAAACAATACAGAATATTGTTAAACAGATGTTATTTATGTATTAACTCCATGATTTTTAAGCAACTGTCTATGAATAATAAGGGAGACATTTCTGCTTCCTGTAATGGTAAACTAAGTAATTCAGACCAATTATCCCATTGAGGAACAACAAGAAAGCTAGTGTCTTTCATCAGTTTTATAAAATTCTCACTCTTATCTCTTCAAATACAAAAGGATTCCTAAGGATATCCTCTAATTAGTGTAGAGGATTACTAACCCGGCTTCTAAGGAGAATGGGTCCTGTTAAATACTGGGTCTTTTGTTTTACTGACCTAGGAGATAAGTGGAATGTGCAAGTTTTGAGGCAGAGTGGAATTTCTCTGCAAAATGCAGTAAAAGAGGACATCATTGCTAAGCGCTTTAAGGGGAATGAAAGAAGGGACCTTTGGCGGCCACCCATGGGAAAAAAGGACTTCAGAGAAGAGAAATGACTAAATCAGGTTTTCAAGTGGTTCACTGGAAAGTATACAGTGTAAATCTTCTCCCTGCCCTCTCTACAGAAATGTCAATAAAGTCTACATTGCTCCTTAATTCTTAGTTAGGATTAATTTTTGGGTGGTGTGGGTGCTTTAGAGGAGTTTGTAGACGGTAATGAAGAGGCAGCTGATGATGGAGATTACCTCTGGTACTACATGATAAAGCACGCAAAGTGTTCAAGTGTGTTAAATAAACAGGATGTTGGTTATTAATAATCAATCTCTCCTAATTAATAGGAAATAAAAGGATTAAGGTTTTGAAGAAGAGATTTAAATTAGATTAGATTTTATGAGGAATTCTATTTTATGGGGAATTTTTGATGAGAGAATTGTAAAGTAAGAATATTACATCAAATAAAGCTAAAAAGATCCTTCTCAGTAATGGAGAGAAAAGTCAGCTCTTGGAAATGGCATGGGCAGAGGATGGAACTGGGCAAAGATCAGTTCAGACAGGGCTGACTCCTATGGCACTTTATATCAAAACCATGAAATCAAAAGTCTTCTTTAATATCTAACCTGTTACTCATATATTTATAAAATCACTGAACTCTTCAAAAGTGTCACAATTTGACATACATCACAGCACAGTGCACCTGAGGAGAAATGCCATTCCTGTTCTAAGTAGTTTTCAGTTTGTCCTTTAAGGCAAGAAGACAAGGGAGATACGTTCCCCCTCCTCTGTGCTCCCATAGCATGCTGTATCTTTCTCTATCCCAGCATTTGCAACTTTATATTCTAATTAGTTGTTTATAAACAACAAGCTTAGAATGATTAAGGAAGCTAGTCATCTTTGCATACCCTGTAGCTAGCAAGCACAGTACCTGGAACATGGCAGGTGCTCAATATATATATAAAATTGTAATTATTTATAAATTTGTAAAATATTTAAAATTATATATAAATTTTACATATATGCATATATGTTTTTCAGATGTATTCAGGCATAGAAGGAAAGGAAAAAGGAAAAGGAAAAGGGAAAGAAGGAAGTAATAAAGAAACAAAGGATAAACTTCAGTTCCATGGTCCAATCCCCAAGGCTGGAGGCTTGAAAGCTAAGGAAGACAAAAGGGGAAATTGCTGCCGGAAACACGGATGAATTTAAGGTGTCAAACAAAGACATTGGAAAAAATGTTAGATCCTTCCAGATAAGCTTTTGGTGCACTTAACAAGTCATTCTCCAAGATCTAAGACCCCACACCTCCCTGGCAACCACTGCAGGGTCAGAAGCAGGTCACAGTGATGTTTGCCTTTTGTGAGACTTCTTGCAGCTGCTCGTTGAATGAGCTGAAATCTATAAATAACGGCATCTCCAGACCCATCGAGCAGCGCATTAGTGTGACAAAGGCATATATGTACAGTGCTAAAGATGTGAAATCACTGGAAGAAAGGAAAAGTTTCCATTTGGCACGCACCGCAGAGGATAGAGAGCAGATCTGGCCATTTCTCAAACACAAAATGCCATTAAGGCTCTGTGATTATGTCCTCCATTTTTCTACTTTGTCTAGCAGCCAATTTTAAACTACAAATCATCTTCCTTCCATCTTAGGGAGGAAATGGTTACTGAATAGATGATAAGGTTTTACCCATGACATATCTCTCTTCGAAGAACTCAACATTGAGAGAAAGAGAGAGAGAACCAGAAGGTCTCCCTCTGAAATCATACAATCAAACAAAATAACCAAATTTGCCAGAGAGACAACTAAACCAATATGGGCTGGATAGTAGATAAAGCAGATTATCTTTTGACACAGAGAAAAATACTATTTGGCATTACATACATAAGTGTAGAGAAATGATAGAGGTAAAATTATTTTGTTTTCAGAAAACCTTTGCTTTTAAAAAAATTACACCTTATATTTCTAAATTGAACAAAATAATACAAGAGAAAGCTTGAGACCTTAGGGATAAAGTACTTCTCTTTCCATTAAAACAGAAAAGAAAAGAAAATAGGACTGCATGGTACTATGATAATATGTAATTTCAAAGTCTTTGTATAGATAAGTTTTAAAATACAAAACCTTGTATTTTAAATACAAGAGTACAAACAGAAAAATACAAGAGTACAAACAGAAAATTTCTATTTTTGTATTTGTAGAAACAAAAAATTTGTATTTGTATTTTAAAATAAAGGACTGTGTACCTTTAAAATACAACACAGACTGTTTCAGATTTTCTGAGAAGGGCAATATTACACTTGAAGACTGTTTACGAAATAGGTAATGGGTCAACTCATTCCTCTCGTTAATGGATATCTACCAACCACACACACACTATGTTGTCATATGTTGTTTTCTACCTTCCAAAATACATCTACATAGGAAAAGTTATCATTGCTGATTCTGCTGGCGAGTGAATTATTAAAGGAAGCAATCTCATCCGTAAACATAAGCGTGGATCCATTAAAACTAGAAAAGTCTCATTTTAAGTAAAGCCTTTTCTAAGTCCCTGGGATTCAGGACAAACATACTCGGGTTCATAGAATATCAAAGTTTGAACCTGAGAGTTCATCATTTCCAACTACTCCCAGATACAGAAGTCCTCAAAATGTTTCTGATAGGCAACTGTTTCAAAATAGCCTTAACAGTTCACAAATTTTCCCTTGAGCTGAGCCCTTATCTGGAAAATAAGAGATCTGAGCTCTGCCCTTGAATCCTACTTCTGCAGTGATGTGTGGCCTTGGGAAAGTGCCTCTCCTATCCCCTAAATAGAGATATTGAGGCATAACTGCCAACTAAGTAAGTCACAGACAAGTTTATGAGAGTAAATAAGGACATATCAGAGAATTCCTGCTTCCCCTCAACCGACAATTTTTTTCTGTTTGTACTCTCTGTTCTCTTCATATTCCCACTCAAAAAGTTCTACAGAATAGACAAAGTAAACAGAATGCTGTAACTACATAAAAGCTCCCCTTGAAATGGCAAGGCTATGGACTGCCAAGAAAAAGCAACAGAGTGACCAGAGGAAGGAGTCATTTTGACAGAGGGGGTAACACCTCCGAAATAGACTTCAGGTGGATTTCAGGCTTCAAAGACACAGCCATCAGGAGAGGTGAATTCTATAAATCACAGACACTGCCCCAAATCAACGAACAATTTTTTATGCACGCACAGTGTTGAAAGGCCTATTGGTCACACACCGGTCTTTTCGGTCACACTTATGCACAGAAAGTGATTTCTGTAAACATTATCTTCTTATATAAGAGAAAGCAGACAATGTATAATTCTATAATTTGTGCTGTTTTGTAGTCAGTTTTTTCATTATGTGCTCATTTTACACTGCGACTCAACCATGGAAAGCACATTAAGCTACAAAGTGGAACATTTTAATTGTAGGAGGTGAATAACTGACCCTTAAATGGCTGCAAACTCTAGTAAATGAATTATCTATTTTCCAAAAAGCCCTGATTAGAGCTCTTTAATCTATGGAAATCTACCTGCAATAAAACCCAGATCCAACCGTGACCAGCCGGAGCCAGGTGCTCATCCTGTTTAACATTTGTCCTAGTAGGGTCATGAAGAACATGTTAGTTACTCTTTAAACTATAATGTGCTCTTAATGAAGCCATTGCAACATGATGAATAAAGCATTAACCCTGCAGTCTGGGTCGCCCCAGGACTTACAGACTCAGCAGGACACCCCCATCTCCAATGTGTTGCCCTGGGCCAGAGACCTTGTTTTCTCTTTCTCTAAATGACCACCCACAGCCCTACTTTATGCTCTGTAACCAGTGGGCAGGGCAGTGGGGGCCTTCAGTTCCCTGGAGTGGCCTTTTTACTCCATGGGGAGTTACAGATGGTGTGGTTACCTCATGGGGGTGGGCTAGTTGGGGGCGAGCTACTGGGGCATGAGTGCCTGATGCAAATGCATGTGCAGCAAGATATCCAATTGCCAAGTTCTAGGCTGGCAGGGAGCATTCTGAGGAAATGCGTCAAAACTTTGGTGCCACTTGTGTTCAGCAAGATTCAAATGGAGGCTGTGGGAGATCAAGATTTGGCCACCCTGAAATATCTCTGTTTACCTTGATTGTTTTCTCTGAGGGACATTTGACTTCCCCCACTAACTGCCTAAAGAATTTGACATGGTGGCTCCTTCCTGGAAGAGATCTTCTATCATGATGGCTGTAATGATAATGTAAAATAGATGTTACAATGGGAGGGGCACCAAGCCCCTTTTATCAAAAAACTCTCTCTCTCCCTGACCACATTATCTATAGATGACCCTGAAAAGAATTGTCTTCTTGCCCTCTGGAGTCCCAGACCACTACCCACCCCAACACCTTCCTCCCCTTTAGCTATAATACTTAAGCAAGCAGCTTAGACAGAGAGATGAGTTGCTCATTTCTGAGTTTCTCCCATGTATACATGTTATTAAACTTGGTATTATTTTCTCCTGCTAACCTGTCTTGTTGATTATTTGGCCAGCCATAAGAACCTTAAGGGAAAGGGCAGAGGAGGATTCTCCCTCTCTCCCCACAAGGTACTCAGACAAGAAGAAGGCCTGCAGGGCCCAAAAGTATTCAGGTATGAGGTTAGGGGTGGAGAGGGGGGCACAGTAAGGTGGTTATAGCCTCCAGGGGCATTCATGATTCAGAAGCTAATAGACTGTCCTAGTTCTTTCTTGGTGAAGGTCTTTATGTTCTAGCTGCTTTTGGAGGTCAGGGATCATACTCAGAATTAAGGATTGGCTGCACACAGTGACCTCATCAAGGCCTTTATAACACAGAAAACCTCCATGCCCCCAAAAGGAAGGGGTGGGATAAATGCTGAAGGGAAGGTTCCAGCACTGAAAACAAGGTTGCAGGTTACTGTAAAATGCTGCTTCTATAGCTATAACTCCTTCTCTATTCTCTATCTTGGTTACAGAATTCCATAAAAATGTATAAATGTGCTGCCCTCCACTCCACTTTCTCCCATTAACACTCATTCTCCTTGTCAGTAGGAGGTGATATATTTGCCTCTTAAGAATATCATACAGAAATCCTTCCCTACAAGGGGATGGCATTTGGAGAACTAAGCTCCTCAAATAGAATCTCTTTCTCTACTCCAGTCCTCCAGATCAAGGACCCATCTGCCCCGGGGAAAGTAGCCTATTTTTCTAACTATGGCTGTTATCAATTAGGCACAGAGGCTACAATATAAGAGAGCTGAAAGTGTTTTGTGTCAATGTGCAATGAAACATGCATTATCAAAAACAAATACTTATTTAATGAAATACCTATAAAATTTATATTACGACAACTTCTCTAATTATCAAATTTCATACTCAGATAGAAATCACTATAGTTGAAAATTATTTGTAAGTGGGGCTTCCTCACTTTGCCAAAAATTCCTGAGTCTGCACAATTATGGAGAAATCAGAGCTGGTTTTAAGCGAAAAGAATAACTTGTAGGCAAATAATTTCAAAGCAGAATTACAAAAATCCTGTCTAAAAGTCCTATAAACAAGATTATATTGAATGTCAGATGTGACTGCATTTCACATGTTTGATAGGATGCGGGGTGAGGCCACCAAAATTAAAGCTGCCCCTGTTTGGAGCCTACGAAGGTTTTAAATGGCTGTTTTGAGGCCCTGTCTGTCTCCTTCCTGCCTACTATGTGTGAGATAAACAAGGCTATATTTCCCTGCCAATTCACCAAACTCAGTACAGGATCAAATGCCATTCCCCGTTATTTATTCACAGCTTACTGACATATTATCGGGGGAAGGCTGAGGAATGAGCAAAACCTAACCCTAAAGAATACAGATACGAGAGAAAAACATCTGGCCCATGGTACTGAATGTAATTTCATGTTAGCTTAGAGTAATGGTATTTATTTATGGTTTTATTATTTATAAAAAAGAAATTATGCTGAATGTGCTTTGTGGGAATTACAGTATATTCCTATTGCTACCATGATTTATTCTCACAGCTAGATGTCTTAAACCCGACCTACACAAATATTTTAGAAGAATTCCCACTTGCATTATCACATTTTTTCCTTTCTAGTCTTAATGAAAAAGATCTTTTGCTCTTCAAGTCCTCTGATGTTCTCATTCTTGTGCAATTCTAAATTTTTTGGTTTATTATGAGATAATATTTATTGTAAAATAATGACTAAGAAAATAACCAGCAACTAGTGGTGGTGAAACAGTGCAGTGTATGAAGTGATGGCATTTGAGAACTGCAGTGGCTATCAACTCCAAATATTGACCAGGCCTTGACCATTAATACAATTAGGATAATAATTTTATTACCTGCACAATGAAGCAGACGTGTTCATGTACTTATCCAACATATCAACCTGACACAATCTCTGTAACAGTTTTATTAATAAGCTAAAAACAAGGTAGACATAACATTGAGACACATAGTCAACATAAAACTACATGCAGCATTATGTCCAGACTTCCCACAGTAAAATCTCTGAACACCAGACTCTTAACTTTCATAGGAGACACAATCTTCATTCAAACACACTCCCCAAACTCTTGCTACCATTCCTTAACTACCAGCTAATTCAACTGTCCTTCCTAATAGTGAAATTTGCATAGTAATGCAGTGACACAGTTCTTTTCAATCTGAGAATAAACATCAATATACATTAGGTAGATGGCGATTAATATTCTTATAAGGATATTTTTATTTTGAAGGTATTACTAACACTGATACTTGTAATGAGTTCAAAAAGCTAAAGGCTATAAAATAGGCACCCATTAGGAAAACAGCTTACTATAGAACAGTCTCACATCTCTGAGCTCAAGAAAAACCTACAACAATCTGTGAGATAGATGTTATTAGCAACTTTTTACAAAACAAGAAAAACTAAGGTTCAGAAAGGTAAGCCTTCGGATCATTTACCCCAGGTCACAAAGCTAACGAACCACAGAGCCCAGGGTTCATTTTGTCTTAGCCTGGGCCTCTGTTGTTACAGATTTGGGGAACCGAGGTTTTCTCTAACAAAGAGCCAGACTAGGAGATCCTTCTTGGTTTCACTGGCTCTAAAGACAGAGGAGTCTGGGGTAAAGGGTTAGTTCTATTCCCCTGGGGATGCATTCTCTCAACAGATGTTTTTTAAATACTTACTGTATGCAGGTCACTGTGCTTGAGATCAGGAATATAATGGTGAGCAAGACACATACCCCATCTTCAAGGAGTTTGCAAATTAAAAAGCATTAGCAGACTCCAACTTGCTGTAATATGGCAAACTAGATACTTTTAGGAGCCTGCCTATTATAAGAAAACAACAACAACTAGATTCTGGATATAACTACTTATTAATGTATTGCTAGGCTTGCAGTAAAGAAGGAAAGTCACTAAGATTCCTCCCTCCTCCAAAAAAGAGAAAGACAAGTAGGCTGAAACCAGAAGAAGTTGCTGTGAGCAGTAAGTAAACAGGAAGCCAGAGATGCTCAGAGGGAAAATGCCAGCATCAGCATCGTGCCAGGAGACAGCTTGCCTTGGCAAGGTGGAGCCATAGGCTGAGGATCCCATGGTGGTAAGCAGGAGCTGGAAGCTTTGCTATGTCTTTGTGTGGGCCTTACCCCAGGCCCCAGCCAGCCATCTTGACCCCTCTACTTCAGTTATAAAAGTAGGCAAGGGAAAGAATCTGAGCAAATCAGCAGAAATCACTGCTGGAAAATATCTCAAGATCCATGCTTTATTGAGAAGCACATTTTTCTTAGAATATTAATTGTGCATTTAGAAAAAAGGAGAGGCACAACGAATGTATAAGATATCTACTTAGGGTTGATCTGTAGCCTGAGGGTTTTAATGGGTTAGGTTTTATCAGAAAGTCTCACAGACACCTTTGACCAAATTGGGCTTAACTTTATCCAAATACCTATACTGAGCGTAAATCTGTGGTTTGAGCTGAGACCTTGGTATAAGCATCATCACCATCAAGGACTGCAGGAACGGTTATCCCTCTGTAGATAGCTCCTTTTGGCAATCTCCAATTCACCAACACCCCCACCACACTTCTACTACCTAAGGAAATATATCAGGGAGAGATAAGGAAGGTGAGGTGGAAGGCTGGTCAGGGTCATATGAATGGGATGGCTGGGACGTAAAGTTGGGTCACTATTCCATTTCCACACCCCCTTTTGCCAGAACCCCTACCCGACCTATTTCCCTTATTTTTCCCCAACACGGCATCTCTAACACAATCTCATTACACTGGCAGCTAGCTACAAGGCAGGCCTCAAGTTCACTTCTCCTTTCTGCCTACCACCATGAACAAGAACTACAGAGGGTAGGAAGTGGAGGTACTGCGGAGCTTGGTAAAGCCATGAGCTGAGTCAATCAGAAATCCCAACTTCTGAATCCTATTCCAAGAGATAACTGACAGAATGGAAGTGCTGGAAGCAGAGGGTCTGTGTTATTGTGTGATGCACACTTGAATCAAAGTCCCACTGTGAGCTTATCAGCATCATTACCATCGTGGCAGCTACTTTTTCATTCCCAATAAAGATAAACCTAAACCCTGAGAGCTGATCTGGGGACTTCCCTCTTTTTGCCTCTCCTATGAAAATGTGCACAGCAGTTTGGCAGCACAACTGGAATATCATAGGAGAGCTCCTGTCACAAGTTCCCTGTGGGTCAGTTTCCTGAGCTTTTCTACTTATGCCTTCAATCCTCATCTCACAAGCTATTTGAGGGACTAAGGCATAATGTCTCTTGGAGGAACTGAAAGAAATGAAACATTACTGGCAACACTGTCAGACATTTTGATAGCAAAAATCCAGATCCCTTTAGATAGGTTCTCATAAAGGAATTCTTTTGGTTACAAAACAGCAGCAAAAACTCCACCAAGGACAATTTCGTGAGCACATCTTCACACCAATAATTCCGCCCCCGAAAAGTACATATTCTGGTCTCTTCGTTTTTTTTTCTACCAGTATTTTGATTTAATTCATTGTCCGTACACATCACACCAGAATAATCAATTAGGTGGTTTGAGCCTGTGTAGCATCACTGTTTTGGTCTGTAAACTCCTGTTGTCCAGTTGATCAAACAGTGGGAAAAGCTTGTATAGTGTAATCTTGATGTCTTGATCCAGCAAATGAAATTTCAGAACAATGGTCAACAATGGCAGGGACCTTTTGGATATGTTATCTGCTGTTAGAGCACACACTTGGGAACCAAGAAGATGAGCAGGTCATTTTAGGAAGGGCAGCAAATTAAAGAGAAAATGTGAGTTAATACTGAAAATGTGATGTAGAATAAAATAGAGATTATAGCTGTATCCTCCCAATCAGAGTTGAATGGAGCTCAAATTGTTTCTGAATTTGCAAGCTCCTTGCTGAATTAAATTGCAAAAATAAGTTTATATGAGAAGAAAAGATGATTTCTAAAATATATTAAATGTACTACAATAGTTGTAAATTTATATATGAAGTCCAGAAAAGTATATTTCCTCCATGTCATGTGATCACAGTTTTGTTAAATGCAGTTACATATTCTTATTTTATACTTTCCACTAGTTTTCTTGTATTTGCATATTCTTGACCCAAATCAATGAAAGCATATAAAGTATAAGCAATAGGAGGGCAACATGAAGACTAACCAAAGGATTTAACTGCATAGCATTGCTTGTCTTGTTCATTGCAGCAAAAACACGCACAGTATTACTAAGTGGTACGTGACTTAGGTCTTGCTAATGTGGGTAGAGAGGCATTAGAACTAGAACAGAGAAGAAGCTAAGCGAGCAGCCTACTCTTCAGTTTCCTCCCTTTACCTAAAACAAAACAACCGACCAGCTATTAGCTAATGACCCATTTTAAGTTTGCTGAGACAAGTTAGGAGCAGTAACAAGATGTTGAGGTTAACAGAAGATTGCTGGCCCCATCCATTTACCTACATACTGAAACTAAATGCGGAAACTGCAGCAGATTTGATCAGAAGGTCTTTCTATTTATATTCATAATTCCTTTTCTTTCTTTCTTCCTTTTTTTTTTTTTGTTCTTCAGAGAACAACTTTGTAAATTTGGGTGTTTTAAAATTCTGATCAGAATTGGCGGTGGGAAGAGAGCTGGGGAGATAACGGAGACTCCAGTACTTATGTGACACATTCGCAAACCCTATGAATTTTTAACGAAGAAACAATGTCCACAATTAGATTCGAAATGAGGTTTTCTTTGCGGGCGCTCTTATGGTAAGTGGAGTATGAGTGGATTTTACTTTATATTCAGTAAACCATACCAAGTGCAAAAAACATCACGATTTAATAGAAAATAAAAGCAAATTGGTGATTGTTCACAGACCTTTTTTCTTCTTCTAGATTTGCAGAAGTGTGGCAGTTTTTAAAATTGCATTTCATTTTATTTAAATGCCACATATATGCCAAGGAACTCAATGGTACAGAAAGTCATTTTCAAACAGTCATGACCTAAAGCTGTCCTTTTGTATTATGTGGAGAAGTTTTTATTTGTTTGATTTGTTTTAAACTATAAAAAATTCCCAAATGTAAAACTTTGGGGAGAAAGACACTAAGCTTCCCCATTTGCAAATTAAGCCATCTCAAGTGAATATAAAAAAATTTGATAATGTTGAAGATAAGAAAATAGAGTGAAGGTGATGGCTACTTAATTTGCATTTTGACGCCAAAGGTTAACTCTTGTCTTCATATGGCTTAAGTTTCTAGTATCATAGAGACATATACAAACAGCTTCCTATGGCTCTTGGATGGCCTCCAGGGTCCTTCAGATTCTGCCTTCTGGTCACCTCTACAACCTCATTTCCTACAGCTCTCCTCCCAGAGCTCTCAGGACACAGGCCTTGTTACTCTTCCTTGAGCCTGTCAAGCATGATCCTCCGTCAGTGACTTTGCACTTGTGGTTCCTCCAGACACCTGTACAACCACCTGCTCTCTCCCCCAGTCCCTTCCCTGCTGAAATATCACCCTTTGCAGAGAGGCCTTCCCTGACCTACCTAAAACAGCAACTTTAGTTACCGTCTGTCCTTCTATCAGTCTTAGTTTTCTCCATAGGATTTCTCAGATTCTGACATTATATTACATAATTATTTCTTTGATAAGTTGGACTTACACAAAGGCAGGTTGACTTTTAAAAATTTTTTATGCTTTTCCTGCTAAATCGCCATCAGCCAAACAGTGTCTGGTACACAGTAGACATGCATCTTCCCTCCCCCACCCATAAATTCAGTGAATAAATATTATGAGTATGTGTGCGTGTGTATGTATACATGTACACACATATATATACATACTGTATTAATCGTGTTTTTTATTTTCCTTACTTCCTATTGCTTTGACATCTGGGGGCTGAGACGGAAGAGACTGCCCCTCCCAAGGCTAGCCAATTCCTAGAGAGAGCAAACAACTCACCTGGGAACACAGTCTTCAAATGCAAACCAACCAGTCCAGAGCTCACACCGTCAATCATCTCCTTTGTGGGACTCACACACCAAACCACCATCCCCCTGCCTTAATCACTCCAGGGCCAGGTCCCAGACAACCAGAGACAGCCCTCGAGCCTCAGAACCTGGAGAAATTATTTCATCTAGCCAATCTTAAGACTGCTTACCCTTCTTCACCCGTTCTTTCCCTCAAAAAACCACAATAAATAAATAAAAATGCCCACATTTTTCCTTCGCTCCCTCTGTATCCTGACTGACCCCGGTGCCGCCCTGTGCAGCGCCCCCATAGCACAGCATGCTCTCTCCTTCAGGAACTGTGAGTAACAAACTGTCTTTTCAACGGCAATCTTCTCCTGATCTCTTGGCTTCACCATTCCTGCATATTAATAGAATCTACATTTTTAAAATTTTTTTTTATTGTGGTAACACTGGTTTATAACATTATATAAATTTCAGGTGTACACCATTATACTTTATTTCTGCATACATTACATCATGTTCACCATCCAAAGACTAATTACAATCCATCAGCACACACATGTGCCTTATCATCCCTTTCACCCTCCTCCCTCCTCCCTTCCCCTCTGGTAACCACCAATCCAATCTCTGTCTCTATGTGTTTGTTTTTTGCTGTTTTTATCTTCTACTTACGAGTGAGATTATACGGTATTTGACTTTCTCCCTCTGACTTATTTCGCTTAACATAATACTCTCAAGGTCCATCCATATTGTCACAAAAAGCTGGATTTCATTGTTTCTTATGGCTGAGTAGTATTCCATCGTGTATATATACCACATCTTCTTTATCCATTTGTCCCTTGATGGGCACTTAGGGTGCTTCCAAGTCTTGGCTATTGTGAATAAAGCTACAATGAACACAGGGGTGCATGTATATTTATGCATTTGTGTTTTCATGTTCTTTGGATAAATCCCCAGCAGTGGAATAGCTGGATCATATGGTAGTTCTATTCTTAACTTTTTGAGGAATCTCCATACTGTTTTCCACAGTGGCTGCACCAGTTTGCACTCTCACCAGCAGTGTATGAGAGTTCTCTTCTCTCCACATCCTCTCCAACACTTGTTTCCTGTGTTGTTAAGAATCTACATTTTAAAATGCACAGATAGATACAAATTTGTTGAGTGACTCAATTGAACAAATGAAGTTCACTGTATCTTCAAGGAAAATGATTTATAATCATCACTAGGAGTTATGATTTCCCTAGACTCATGAGAAATAAAATGATTGTGACATGTTAAAGATTTATATATAATTTAGCCCTCATCTTGGCTCTGAGATTAATTTATGGATTGTTTTTGTGGTTATTACTGTTGGTTTCCACTTTGACCCTCAGAGATTAATTTATGGATTGTTTTTGTGGTTATTACTGTTGGCTTCCACTTTGACCCTCAGACCCTTTAGATCTAGACACCATTAACTCAAGGGAGCAGCCCTGCCTTGTTCTTTTTGCCAGACACAAATAATTAACACTAGATACTGAACATCAATAAATTGTCAATAAAACATATACAAGTTTATTCTCTCTAAATATAAGGAAATAATAAGTCCTATCCATAATTTTCTAAATTACGGCAAGCTCTAAAAGTAACGAGGACACATTTCCATGACTTGAAGCACTCACTGAGTTTTTTCAACACACTAGAACACAGTTGTTCTCTTTTCATTCCAAGAAAATATAGTTCATGTTGTTCCACGGCCCACTGGTCAGATGCCTCGATGTTCTCTGCTGGGACACACCGCAGGCAGGGCTAAGTCTGGGCCTGATAGGCATGGCAGCCGCAGAAACTGATCCTGGGAAAGTGACCTTTGATTCACCCTCATAGTAAGCTCAGAGGAATGTGCTGGGTGGTTATCCATTACTTGCACCTGGTAAGGGAGGAAAGCCTGAGGCTGGAGTCTTCAACACAGTAGGGATGGGCCAGAAAGATATAAAGACGGCCACAAGAATGACAGTGGGAGTTTCTAGAATGAACTGAAGGGAGCCTCAACCCCATCAGTTGCTGTCTTTGGCAGGAGAGGCTTCACTGGGATTTGATAGCCAGGGAAGCTTGACTCGCTAAGGGGGAAACCGCCATGGAGTCTCCCATTCTATGCAGCTGTCTTCATGCAGTCAAACTCATGCCTCCTGTACTTGCATTACAGAGCTCTTTCCAACCACGGTCACCCCACTGACAACCACATAATACCTAACGGAAATACCTGGCCCTGCTTAAGGTATTAGTAATAATAAGAAAATAATTTTCAGCAAACTTCAGAAAGGTCTTAAAACTGTGCTCATATGCTTTGAAAACATGCTTTTCAGATAAATGCGAGGATTAAGAATTTACATCAGAGGAGACAGGAGCTCTCTCTCTGGTCCATCAGCTTTCCTTTCTGACTAGTGGCACACAAAGCCTCCTATTCCCCCGTGAACGCTGCTCTGCCTTCTCTGCTTGACGCATCCTTCCTTTTAGGCTCACACCAAGGCCCACCTCCTCTGTGAAGCGTTACAAGATCAATTCTTTATGACTGCTTGCTCCCTCAAACTCCAGAGTTCCTTGAGGGTGTTATGTCTGGGGATTTAATGTGATATGAGAAACCATTATTTTAATTTTTAATAGTTATGTTTGAGTCATGTGAAATTGATGTTTTTGTGGATTAAAAAATAGCCAAATATTTGTAGTTTCATATAGTTCAACCTAATGTGTGTCAGGAAAAAAATGTATTAGAAGAAAACCATATGATTTCACTGATATTATTGCTTAGGAAGAGGCCAAAATAGATACTTTATTGAGTCATGTATAAATAAATAAGTAAATAAATGTTCTGATAGTACCATATGGCAAAAATTGTTAAGCTGGCATCTATCATCGAACTGCAGAACATCTGCATTTTGACAACCAGCATTCTGTATACCCCTTTCACCATTTAACATGCCCCATTTTTTTGTGGTTATTCTCTTTGTGTGTCTGTGTGTTTGTGTTTTCTCTCCAACTAGTTTCCCAGACATTTAAAGGGCAGGGAGCAATCTGAGTGATTAGCGTCTTAGCATAGTACCTTGTACAGAGCAGACAGAGCCATGATAAGGATTTGTCTGGTCACTTATGATGATGATATCTCACAAGGAAATGCCATTTATCTTCCTTCTTGGTTATTCTAAAGCTGGAAACTAATGGGCCATGCCAGGAAGCCTAAGACCTGGAGCCATTTAAAACTCAGGACTCTTAGTAGCACTGCATGAACTGCTAAGAAGTGGTAAGAGGCAGTGCCGTCTGTTGGATAGAACATGGGTTGACCCTCTGGACTCACACTATTTAGCAGCCTAATATGCATAGTCTTCTCCACTTCCCAATCCCAACAGATAATGCCACAAACAGGTGGGAGAGAAGAGACTGTGGGAAGCCAGCTCCTCCTATGATATCCTCTTGGCACCTGTTCTCTCTGCCCAGCTACTGACCACTGCAATCAGCATCAGGTTCAGTTCAACACTGTCCTTCAAAAAACGATGGTTGGGTTCTTTGAAATGGATGGGGATAATTATGACTCACATGCTTCAAAACATTAAATAATATCACTTATACAACCTAGATATTTCATTTCTCTTTTTATATAGTACAAAATATTACATGCAGTTGGTATTTTAAAAGCTCTTGCAACTAATGCTTTTTCGTTTTTTTAAATACAGAGGTTAAGAAAAAAAATTATGTCTACTAACCAGTCTTTATTGCCATTCATAGAATGATGTGTCTCCGTAACACCTAGGAGGTCGTCACTAGATGTTGCAACCAATAATATTAACGAAAAAATTTATTGTAGAAATGTGTGGTGAGGAGAGAGGAAAGACGTTATTTTCATCTGGGGCGTCAGGAAAGCACCACAGAGAAGAAAAATATGGGCTGAGTCATGAAGGGTAAAAAATATCTCAATAGGAAGAGAGAGGGAAAGTGGGCAGGCAGCTCAAGAAGGGAATGGTAAACCTCAGTGTGTGAAATCAGGAGTGTTGGAGGCCACGGAAAGGACAGAGCTGCCTCTCTCTTCACTACTTGAGATTTAAGTGAAGTTATTCAGATTACATTGGTCTCCATAACTATATAATGACAATAGTATTTTTTATTCTCTAAAATGTTGCTTTCAGGAAAACGTCAAGGGACTTAAATTCATGCTTCCTAAGTAAAATGTTTTCCTACATAAAGATGCTAGCTTATCAACTAGAAAACTAAAGTGAGCTTTTTTTATGAAAGACAGACTGAAAAGATTAGGAAAGTTTCAACAATATAAAAATGCATTTGCTCACCCACTCGTGACACTAAATACTAACTACTATGATACTAAATACTAAAACTAGGGTTTTACTGCTCAAAGTGTAAAAGAGATCATTTTAGTAGAATGAAAATAAAGCACATTTTTACAGCATAGAAAGTAATCTCAGAATTCATTAATCAAGAGAGCAAAAATTACACAAAATATATATTTTGGGAGAATTTTAAATAAAGTCATGGAGAGCAGGTTTACAATGGTTTAATGAAACCAGGTTAGGAATGGCAGGAGTCTGTTCACAACCTTTGAGGACAGGGAAGAACTATATAGTAGCCTTAGTATTGACCAGCTGCAAAAAAAGAGTCAAGAACAACATGAAGATGACTGGACTCTTAGAAGAAAGTTACTATTACCAGCCTGTCGTTCATAACAGTGAGGGCGGAGAACATTGTAATCAGATCCACGCCATTGACTTATGAAAAACATTTTAAAAGCTCAGCAAAAAGGTACGATATGAACACAGATATATCAGCTCTAACATAAAAGAGATTCTAAAAAAATAAAATTTTGATTATACAACTATATAGTCATAATCCTAGTGAATGAAAAGGGGATGCTGCTATAGAAATCACTATGTCTTTACAAGAACTTCTCTGATGAATTCTGATTCTAAAAGAATGAGAACAAATGGAAACAATGATACAACAGTAAAGATAATCACAAAAGTGCAGGAAGAATTCTTAGAAGAATGCTGGAGAGGTCTAAATCCAGAAGGACTGGAATTGAACATTTTGAAAAAACACCAAAGGTAGTATATGGAATATATTTTAAAATATCCGAAGAGGAGGACCAAGGAAAAATAGAAATACTTTTGAGGAAGTCCATTAACAGCAAACAACAAAGATGACAGAACTGTCCAACTCTCATTTGTGAGTCTTCTTCTGCAAGCAAAATAATCCATAAAGTGGGAAGGGTATAATAAACAATGCAAGCATGGAATTTTAGTCCAAAGTGGTGGTGGGAGTAGGGAGAGGGAAGACATTAGAGCTAGCAACAGGCAAGTGTAAGACCAAACCTGGTCTCCTGGAACCAACGCGATATGATCCTAGGTTAAATGCTACCCACTTTCTTCTCTTGCAAATCTGAGTTTGCGGCACATTTATCAGGATTAGGTCATTTGACCTTGAGAACTTAGTGCAACTTGGAAACTGCCCATGATGACTACTGGAATTCCAAGGAGTTGGTGTCAGTTTTGGAATGACAACTTACTAGCTTTGTGACTTGGGGAAAAAAGACAAAGGATGAGAGTAATCTTCACATATTAGAAGGAGAGCAGATATAGAAGATGGTGTAGATTAGTTAAGTAATATACTAAAGCATGGAATTAGGACCAATGGCTAGAGGATATGGCAAATTGGTTTCAGGCTCCTTCATTCTTTTTCCCATTCAGTGAATATTTAGTTAACTCCTACTGCATGTAGCACCATTTTAAGTTCTAGGCAAACAAAAAAGTCACTCCAACGAATAGAGGCCCAGACAGATAGGTCAGTATATAGATATGTATGTAGATAAATGGGTACATTAATTAAAACACAGGTTAATATAAAGAACACAGAGGGAGAACCAATCAACTCTGCCAGTGGAAGTGATTTTAGATTTTCTTGAAGGATGGATGAAGGTGAAAATTGGGGAAGTATTCATATTAAAAAGAAATAAAAAGGTGTTTCAGGCATTGACAACATTATGAGCAAAGACACTTACGTGAAAAGTGTATGGCATAGTATAGAAAGTGAGTATTTTTGTTTGACTGGAGCTTAAGGCGAAAATGGTGAAATGGTGGGGAATGATGCCGAAAACATAGGCAAGGGCCATGCTAAGGAGTTTGATTTTCATAGGCAATGGGGACCTAATGGAGTATTTTAAATTGGAAGTGACAGGATCAAATTTGTAATTTAGAATGATAATTCTTACCGCCAAGTGGAGGGTAAGCTCACAGGGAAAGAAGCTTGAGGGAATTCTGAGGTAATTACTTGCCACTGCAAGATAAGACAGTGGCAATGGAGATGGAGAGAGGGAATAGATTTGAGAGATATTTCTGGAGATAGAAAAATAAGAGACTTGGTGAGCAATTGGAATATATTGGTGATGATATAAGAAGGTAATATTCAAAAACTATTCAGGTTTCTGGTTCAGGGGACGTGGTGGCTAAAAATAGGGGACTTCCAAGGCACAAGAGCAGTTAAATGATTAGTTTGGTTCGGAAAGGAGGAAAATGTGAGCTTTCTACAGAGCAATCAAATGCTCCCATTACTGAACTTATGTAATATACAGAAGCAGGTTTGTCCCAGGCAGGTGTCTGCTTCTCTCCATAGCCACAGAGCTAGCCTATGTGCCTGGTACACAGTAGTTCTCAACATTTGATGGACATTGGAGTCACGTGAGAAGTTTTGACAAATACATATGCTGGTCTCCAGCCCCAGGAGATTTTGATTCAGTGGATCTAATGTAAGGCCCAGGCATTATTTAAAACAGCTCCAAGGGAGATTCTGATGTGCATCAGAATTTGACAGCCACTGTAGTATACAGCCAATAAACAACTATTTCATTAATTAATTAGAAGAAGGAAGGGAAGGAGAGACAGCTTCCTGAAGTTGTGAAGAAGTGGCTAGTTAACCCTCTATACTCAACTGTGTAGTATTGATTGGAAAGTTCGCAGGATGACCTTTCAGATCTTCCAATCTTAAGCGTTCATGAATGTGACGTTATGGTATCCTTGGCTTCTGCTTTTGCAGACAGAGCACTGGCTGAGTGATCATTGGTCTGACTCAATGAACGTTATCTTATATCTCTTACATTATTAATGGCCACTCTCTTACAGCAACCTGTTCTTTAACTTCATAATATTTTATGTATTTGTAAATACATATTTTTCTCCATTTCTTTTTTTTTCAATGTCTGTCTCTCCTACTAGCCTGGAGTTCCATGCAGGCAGACGTTCTGTTTCTTTTGCTCACTAGGTGTATCTAACACCTACCTAGGAAAACACCAGTGTTTAGTGAATAAATGAGTAATGAGCCAGATTTTTGTTATGAAAATTTTTAGGCCACACTGCATCACTGACAGTATGCCTACAGATCTGTCTGTGAGTGAAATAGACCCAGAAAACGATTTCAGAAATAATAAGAAAAACTACATCTACAGACAAGATATTTTTAGATATTTTTTTACCTTGAGAAAACACTTTGGCTCCAAGAACTTTGATGTTATATAAGACAGCTCCTTATATAAAACAAATCAAATTAAAAATAGGGAATAAATATCTAAAAGGGTGAAACAGGCACAGGTGTTTAACCTGAGAAACATCATTTAAACCTGGTCCTGTTCCTTACCACCATCTGAGAAGTCTTAGCCTCCAAGTCTGATGAACCTGGGGCTTTCATATCATTTATATGTTAATGATCGGGTCTAATAATTAGGTATAAAGCAAGTAAAAGAATGAAAGGATGAACTAATAGGAAACCCAAAGTTCATATTAGCAGAACAATTAAAGAAGTAGAAACAGGGGGCTAACTTGAAGAGCCAGAAATGTTAAAAATCTCTGCAGAGATTTTTTGTGATCAGTGCGATTTTATATGGTTGAAGAGTTAAACATCTGTTGACAGTACTTACTACAATATTTAACTAACTCACGACATTTTACTGTCCTGAGATTGAATGTGAGTTTTTTTAGACAAAACTTATCAAAATCAGAATTCTACTTGACCTAAAATTTGCCAAGCACCTACTATATGCTACCACTTGCACATAAACCATTTCAACTAATTCTCACAACAAGTTTACTTAACAGATCAGGAAATTAAAAATCAGAATAACCTTAGATGTATGCTTAAAATTGGAATACTGTAAAAAGTGTTAATTACAATAAAAAAGTCACTGAAGTATCCTTTTAATCCAGGTGAAAATGTATATTATATTTAGAAAAGCATATTTTTATTAAAATACTAAATATAAGCCTCAATCATCAGAATGATAGAGGAACACTACGTTCTGATTAATTATATAATTTGGCTTACTCAGGAGTAAATAATATTGTTCCAACTGATGTTATCAAAAAGATGTTAAAACCAGTAATCATCATGTGCCCTTTGATGTGACACTGAGAAGGGTCTATCACCTCTGTGGTATTCTTGCCAAAATTGTATAACCTCAATTTAATCATGAGACAACATCAGACAGCCCAAAACAAAGACATCCTACAAATAACTATCCAGTACTCTTCAAAAATGTCACGGTTATGAAAGACAAGGAAAGAGTACAGAACTGTCCTATTCATTTTTGGTATTTCTGATGTATTCAGATCACCATTCTGAATATCAGTAGTCAATACATAGTACTGGATGTATAAATGTAGGTTTTAGAAGTTGGAATAATTCCATATTGCATCCAGGGTATTAGCTAAATTCTATGATGTGAATTTGTTTTTATATTATTTGCAATTTTCCCCGAACAGTTATAATCAAAAAAAGATTTTCTATTAACTAGAGACTCCAGTTAACTGATTGAAAATTACTTCACACTAAGCTAAATTTACATATATCATTTCTTACAAAGGCTGTATGTCTTTCTAAATTAGTAGTGCAGCTCAGATTATTAGAATTAGAGTTATTTCCATTGTCCAACCAGGAAAGCAGACACACAACAAAAGTAAAACAAAACAAGATGGGGGGAAATTGAAGCAAGGAGGAAGGAAACACTGTTCCCTTAAGACACACTCATTAACCTGGGAATACTACTAGATGCTCCAGGCTGGAAGTGAGCAGCTTGCTTCTAAACAGATTTTAATTTTTAATCCAGTGGAATAGGTCAGATGCAGCTCTCCCACCTGGAGGGCCCATCCCAGAACCTGTCTGCCCCGAGGCAGTACTGCAGGTCTGCGAGTAATGGTCACCTTTGGGTAAATGCAATCTCCAGGCAGCCATGCGGCTCTGTGTGTTCTGATCCCAAGGATTAGTAATACAAGTCGGATGAGATCTCACAACGAGGTGGGGGTTTTTCCCCTTGGATATTTTTTAGGAGTGAGAAAAGACACAGCCAATAAAAACAGTTTTTTAAAGTAGAGGCAAGAGGAGGGATATATATGTTTGAAATAAAATTCTAATAAATAACGATCAGCTTTACTACTTAATTAAAATTGGGTGGAGGCATAGATGTTGGTCCAAATGTGATGCTCACGAGACAAATGCTCAGATACGAGAAAGATCTCCTGGGAAATCAAAATGCCCAAATGTAGAAAGAAGTGAACACAGCAGGCCCCAGAGCTACCACACATGGGGCTAAAATAAGCCAAGATGAGCCAAGTCTGACTGATTCCCAGGGTCTTCACAGACTTCAGATTAGCTGGGTACTAGTGCAGGCAGGTCTCAGCTGTCCATGAAAATGAGAACACATTTTAAAAGCCGCATTTGAATTTTAAAGGTACTCAACATTTCTAGTATTGTTTACTGAAAAAGGTCAACACTCGAGTGTTCTATTTATGCACAGCAGAACCTCAGTCTACAAGCACCAGGTTTTCCATGTGGTATTTGCTGAGAATGTGTTAAATGCACAGTGCTGGAGCCAAGAATATTATTTTTCAACTCAGTGAATGCATTATTAAAGGACCTCTGCTGTGCCCCCCACCGGGAGACGGGAGAAGAGGCAGTGGTGACCCGCATTCTGAACGCAAAGGGACACTGACTGACAGTCCCTCACTATAAACTCTAACAGCAATAATCCAAACCCACACTGCTCCGCCTCTCTCTTCAATTCCCTCCTGGCCAATCCAGAAAAAAGGAAAATGGAAACATTTAAACAAAACTCATAGAAAACTTCAGTGCCAAGCACAACATCTTTGGTTCTTTGGACAGTAACTATTTCATTGAGATTTGTGCCTGGTGTCCGTTTCCATATTCTGGATCTGCAAAAGCATTCACACCAGCCCTCAGTTCTTACAAATCAAGAGTATAATATACTGACTCCTTCCAATAAGATTTGTGTTAAAATCATTAAATGCCCACGCCAGTAATTTTTTATTAACTGAACCAGAAATAATACATAACACATACTAACTTTATGACAGTGGGAAGAGTTATTCACTTTAGTTAGCCAACAATATCTGTTGTATAAATTAGAAATCTTCTTAGGAGGAAGTCTAGTGTTTTAAACAGACTCTGGAAAAGCATGAAATTAATGCCAGGTAAATTTTGACTGGAATATAGGAGAACCTTTATCATTCTGGGAAAAATATTTCTCTGCCTTAGGCAAATTACCTGATAAGTTCAGAAACTATCCTTTCTATATAAATATTTTTCACTTGGAAAAATGTTCTCTCTCAAGTGCTCCGTTAGTGCATTTTAATACATCAATTGATTTACAGACGTTAGATTTACACACAACTTTTCTAGTATAAATCTTTTGCATAAAGCAAAGGGAACCTGTGACAAAAATTTCTATCCTGTTCAGATGTAGGGAGCAAATAAATGACCAGTATCCCCATATATATGCTAATATATACCTAGTTTTATATAACACTTCCCCCTTTAAAATAGGAATATAAAAAACTTAAGTCTTCAGGAACTTTCTTCAGGAAATTTCAGAAGACCATGGTTTTTAAATTACACTTTTACTTGATATCCTTTGCAAAACCTCAGAACACTTACATTAAAAGAGCTGGTGCTGACATAATTTGATTCAACCCCATAAATATGTATAGAACTCCCAGTGCACAGCATCTACTATGCTATGTGCAGGTGATGCAAGATGAATCAAGCACCATCCATTGTTCCTGCCTTTGAGGAGGCCACAGCTGGGCTGGCAGGACAGACACCTATATAACTGGTTGTAATGGATTGAGATTACATTCTAGCATGAATAAAATGCTCTGGCAGCACAGAATAAACAACAAGGATTCTGGAAGGGGACATGGGAGTAGGGACAACAGAGGATCAGCAGAGGAGAGGACATTTGAGCTGGGTCTTAAAGGATGAATAAGATTAGACCAGGCAGAGAAGAGCATTCCAAGTCAGGAAAAACAAATTAGCCCACACATGCCAAGTTTTTAAATTAGACTTTTAAAAGTGTTTTACTTCGAAAAGTCTTAAGTTTGCAATGTCTAACATGAAGTAAAAATCACAAACTACATGGGTTCTTCCTCACTAGCCTGCCCTTCTCCCAAGCGCTCTAGATGTTTAGGAAATACATGTAATAAGAAGGAGGAGAGGACTGACAGTACCTTGGTAGAAACAGAGAAAGCGAGAATGCTCCCATCCCATAACTGAAATAAAAATCAGAATTAGCACGGTAGGCCTGTAAGTGAGGAGAACTACTGATAAAATGAGAAAAAGCATACTGCAATAACCATCCCGTTTCAGTCTGCTTAAAATTCAAGTTAAATTAATTTTTTTAAGAAAGAGCGTCTGCTATGAAAAAAGTCTGCAAAGTGCTATTAACTACAGGGTCTGTCAGAACTTTGCTCTGTGCTGGGGCCGATTAGTCAGGAGGGAGAAGAGCAAGGAGAAACCGATCCTTTTCTTTCGGTAATTGAATCCCACTGGGTTCCTGAGTGGAGATGGAGGCTGGGCTGCAGACTTCATGTGGCGCGCTGCCTTCCTCTGCTGCCTCCGGGGGAAGTGGAAGGGGGAGAGCAAGGTCCTGTGGGTAGACCTGCAGAGAGGAAGGGGTTCTGGGAAGTCCCTGTCTTCACTTGGGTTCTAGCAATGGCTCTAAGCCCCTAGGATTCTAAAGCTTAAGCAAAGATGTCTGGTAAATGGCTGAGCGACCAAGAAGAGGACAAGACTTGCATCAATTTTTACAGAGCCAAGAAGCTAACTAGAGTTAACAACCTAAGGGATATTTAAATGAGCTACAACCTCAATACAGTAGATTATATTTTGTTCATCCATATTTTATAAAATGAAGTTATTTCATTTTGCTCTTTTTTCACAGAAGTGTGCATGTACGTGTGATTGTGTGTGTGTGCACCAGTGTGTGTGTGTGAGAGGTAAAAAGAATAAACAAACCAAGTGTCTGGATTGTGTTCACCGTTTACTTTTCTTTGAGCATTTACATGTAGAGCGGAGGTGTAGGAAGAATGGATTTTGGAAGTCGTGCCTTGGGGATTTAACTCTGTTATTATTCCCCATGTAAAGAAGGCAGCTTCCGAGAGCTGAGCACTTGGTGCCTTAGATCCCTGTGTCACTGCACTTTCTCCCGGGGGTGCGGCCATGGGGCACCACGCGGGGCTACCTTGAGCTCACGAGACGTGGTTTCTGGCTTCCAGCTCTTGTCTGCCTCTGACTCACTGCTGGTCCTTGGGCTGGTCACAGTTTTCTCAGGTAAAAACGAAAAGCCAGGGTTTGGATGAGATGCTTTTCATGGCTGTTTCCTCCTCCAATGATCTCTGATTTGGTAGCACAATATTACGTTCTAAAGAAATGTTTTCATCCTCATAGGTTTGATATCTTCACATTTTAGAGCCACTGTAATAATAACAATGCCCCATCTAGTGTCAAAACAGGGAACCTTGGTACAGGAGTGCAGAGTGAGGAATGGCTCTTGGTCTCTCAGGGCTTCGGGGCTCAGAATGGCAGTCGCATAAATGCTGCTCGGGTGGTCTTTGTTATATCCCACTGACCCAACTTGGTGACGTAGGACAATTTTTAACAGACTGAGTTTTACAACTTTTATGTGTGATGTACAACACCAGCACAATAGGACTTCTATTAAAGTTGCACAGAATAATCTTTCCTATTATTTTTACTGGCAGCTATCACACAAACATAAAAGAGCCTCAGGGGGATGGAGATCGGAGGGCAGTACCTTCTTGAGGGAAGATCAGAAGAGATTCTGGGTATGCTGCAAGTAACTCAGCCAAATTCTGGCATCTCACTGAGATTTCCACAGGCATAAACCTGGGAGTTGGGCAGGGTTTAATCACTTCACCTTTTTCATTCCTTTCTCTCCAAATGCTCCCACAAGGAAAACATCTCTGACTGGTTCACAGCTAACCACATGCCCTTAGAACTTCCCAGGTTCCCCAGCACTTTCTCTTCCTAATGCCATCCCACAAGGAAAGAGACCGAGGGAACAGACAGAAATACTGGGACAATGCATGTATCCTTTGGACAAAGGATCCTCCTTCTCAGGTGTTTTGACTCTCCTGTGCTTTTTTTTTCTCCACCAACTGTAGGGCAATTTAATTTAATTTTTATATTGCCATGTAAAAATCGCTTCATTTTGGAACCTGCCTCCCTCTCAGAACCCAGGTCAATTCAGCAGAATACTTATGGAGTGTCGACTGCACGCCAGACACTGTCTTAACCATGTCTGGGCTGAGAGAACATAATGAGCCCAAACTCTGAAACTCTCCATCATGCTGCCAGTCCTGCTCACAGCTTTGTGATTACTAAAAGCCTAGATTACTAAAAGCGCATTTTACTTCTTGTGACCAAGTTCTCAGTGGCAGAGATTTTTCTCCCTGTTTATTATCCTTAAGCCTGATTCTCTTGATGGTTGAACCTATACTAGCAGCTGCTTATCTTTTAGAATGCTCCAGTGCTGACTGGGCTGATGGCTCTAAGAACTCACCTTCTTGTTAACCTGCTTTGATCTCTTCTAAGTGGCTGCCTCTCTGTGACCTCCATCACTAGTCGGCCTTCTGTCCTGATCTTCTAGTCAATCACTTGGAGTTCTACCATTTACTAGCCCACTGCAACTTCTGCCCAACCCTCAACCTTCGCTTGCCAGTTTAATCTGCCTCTACTGTGATCCACATTCCAAGATCAGCTTGGTTCTAATTAGGTGTCCCAAATTGTCCTTAACTCCCTCATCGCACATCCCCATATTCCTGCTCCATGATCTTCATGGCCATCCTGAGGACAAGGCACCCTCTGACAAAGTTTAGAGCGATGGTCTCTGCTCAGTTCCACTGGTCAAACCCCAATCTCAATCCAGGTCTGGCAGCTGTGGTAATCTTGAGTACAGCTATTACCTGGTAACCAGCAACTGAGGAAGGTCAAACAGAAAACTGGCAAATGTTCAGAGATATGATTGAATATTGTAAGCTCCTTCAGGCCAGACAATCTGTCTCGTTTATATCTATATCCCCAGCACCCAGCACAGTACCTGGCATATAGAAGGGTTGATAAATATTTGTTGAATTAAAATAACTGTTGAGAAAAGTATGTCAAAGGCACTTTTGGAGGATACCTAATTTCCCAGGAGTTTGGATGAGGCGGGACATCTTAAGACGCCCAGACAAAACTGTCAGATCAGTCAGACCCCTAGATCTACATGCTACAGTGTTCTTGCGGCTCTAGAGTGTGTGAGTCTATCTCATGAGTATGAACCACAATAGGAGAGGAGGGGAATTCTGCAGGATAGTCTGTGACCTGACGTACATTCTCCTCCTGCTGGCATCCTCCACACCTCCAGGTTTGGCCTAGGATGTCGGAGATCCTTCTGGACAGCTACTTACTCAAAGCAAAAACAGGAATCTGGGTTTGGCCAAGCATCTCCGACGTCTGAAACATGTATGAGCATGAAACAGCCAGCTGTAGGCCCTCCAATGGAGCCCAACACAGCTGCCAAAACAGCTGGCTGGAAATGGGCTGAGAATGAAACGCTCTTAGTGAATGGTGTCAGGCTAGTTGTTTAGGGCATTTTAGGGCTAGTCGTTTAGGGCATTTAATTTTTTTTTAGTTGAAGCTATCCAGAAACGTAAGGAACACTATTCGTAGGTCAATCAAGGGTGCATGATTTTCAAAGTATACTAAAACATGTTACTGTTCATTTCACATAAAATATGAAGCATCTATTTTTAAAATGCTCACAGCAGTCAGTGTTTTTAATTGAGCAGAAATGCATATTTGGATACAGAAACGTTTCGTCCTAGCTGTGGTTCCTGACAGTCATCTTCAGAGACAAACTTCCACAATGGGTGTTTCAATTACGACAGTAATATTTATTGAAAGGTAAACCATAAATGTATAGCCACTTGAAATGTTATTGAACAACAGTAATTTATACTGCAGCTGGTGCACTGCATTTTAACCCTGCTTTGATTTCATCAGCATTTGTCAATTAATCAACGCGAACCTTGTAAAACATGTTCTCTTATTAGTGGAAACAAGCAATCGCTTGCAGACTTTGAAGGAAAGGTCGTTTAATAATTTGCTAATTGTGCAAAGACAGATTTAAATTTTAAAAAAGGTAAATTCTCATTACCACTGCATAAATAGGACTCTGTTTAAGCTTAACCTTGCTAACTTAAATATGGTCAATGGTTTTGTTTTGTTTTGTTTTTAACTAACTAGCAGAGAAAGATTAAGACAGAAAGAAATTAATCTATCTTCAGGTTTTTCAAATTTATTTTAAGAAAATTTTTGTTGTTACCTTTGCCATTTCAAAGAGTTGCTAGCCTTGAGGCTACGGTTATAAACAAAAACAGTATTTTCTTGGCAAAAAAATGAAGAGGAAAAAGGCAAAGCAAAAAAAAAAAAAAAACAACAAGAAATGAAGCAGCACAAAAGAACCATGTAGTGGCAATGTTCCCTTTCTTTTTTGCTTTTTTTTTTTGATTTGCCTCAACTCATCCTTCCTTCCACTATATGAGATGTCAACTCCCTACTTCTGACGGCCGGTTCATGTTAAGTTCAGTAAGAGAAAAGCAGCTGAGTCAAGCTCTCTCTTCGGGCAGTCCATGCATCAGCACTCTCTCCAACACTCCTGGCAACCAAGAGAGTGCTCTCACTTACGGGCACAGCATCACCACTACCAGGCACTCTGCAGTCACCGCAAGTTTAAAATGGGTAACATACCTCGGAGAGCAATTTCTACACTGGGGTCTGCAGGGCTGAACCGAGAAATCCGCACCATCTTAGAAGTGAGTGAAACTTAAGACAGAGATCATGCCTTGAGGCATTTGTAAGAGTACGAATTTTGCACAGAGTCTACAGAGGCAATGTTTGCCGAATGAAGATGGTCTTGCCAGACCCAGTCTCGGCAAACTGCTTTGCTGCAGAGCTCCTTTTATAACAGTTATGAGGTCCAGGTTGCTCTCTGCCTGCTCAAACTGGCTTATCAATCCACTCCATTCCATCCTGTTCTTAGTTCTAAATAAGTCATTATTTCAGGCACATTTCCCTAAGCAGATGCAAACACTCTCTTCCTGTGCGAGACTCCCTTGGGCAAATTAGGTTTCTTGGAAAAGGGTCAAGGAGCAATCAAACAAAATACCTACTGAGAAACAAGCATGTGGTTTCAGGGGGGACGCTGTCATTTGTGCAGGCCACAAGTCAAATTTTAGACACTGCTTGGGCAGGAATATTAAATCTGATAGGGCTAGTTAATGGGGAGCCAAATCTTGATATCTGCAGCCAAAGTTTCTTTTTATGGTCATAACAAATAGGTCTGTTTTTTCCTCCAGCTTGATTGAGGTATAATTGACAAACAAAATTGTATAAATTTAACGTGTACACATGATTTGATATACATATATATTGTCAAATGATTACCACATTAAGGTTAGTTAACACATCCATTACCCCATACAGTTATCTTTGTGTTTGTGTGTGTGTGTGTATGTGGTGAGAAGGTTTATTTTATTTATTTTTTTGTGAGGAAGATTAGCCCTGAGCTAACATCTGTTGCCAATCCTCCTCTTTTTGCTGAGGAAGACTGGCCCTGGGCTAACATCCATGCCCATCTTCCTCTACTTTATATGGGACGCTGCCACAGTATGGCTTTGACAAGCAGTGCATAGGTCCATGCCTAGGATCCGAACCCAGGAACCCTGGGCCACCAAAGCAGAGCATACAAACTTAACCGCTATACCACCAGGCTGGCCCTGAAGGGTTTATTTTTTTATGGAAACAAAACTGGTAGTCATAAAACAATGGAAAATTTCTTTGTCTAATATTTCTAATTAAGAGCTGCTAATCAAATTCTAATTTCTTAATAAAAGTGTAGTAAAAGAACTTTTATAAGGGAAAAGTTACTATAAAATTGCTATCTTCTGTTCTCATCCTCTTATCAAACAAATGTGGAGTATTTCTGAAACAGATACTCCTTATTGTATTTCTTTTTTCTTTGA
The DNA here is from genome assembly GCF_020826845.1 of Diceros bicornis minor. NCBI lineage: Eukaryota > Metazoa > Chordata > Mammalia > Perissodactyla > Rhinocerotidae > Diceros > Diceros bicornis. The sequence goes on along the minus strand of NC_080748.1, from coordinate 33,111,235 downwards.
GTCACAGGGAGAAAAGTCCTTTTTATGTTCTTTTAATATTTGCTTTTATTAACTCTGGCTTCGGTTAGCTGACTTCCATATATCAAGATTCTCTTCAAAACAAAAGAGAGACGAGGTAAATGCAAATGTGGGAAGGGAAGCTGCCTGGTAACATAATAGCTGCTCCCTGGCAGCAGTTATTTCCACTTAAAACATATATACCATATTAAGAAGCCTCAGGGAAAAATGAATGGACGTGGCTGACAGGTTTTCATTTGTTTCCTTGACATCTCAGAATACTGTAAATAAGTTTGTGTGTTTCAATTCAAATGGTTCCATTATCTTGGAGGTCTTAATCATTTGTAATAGCAGTTTCTGAGGTGCTCAAAGCTTGTGCTTAAGGAACATTATTGGCATTCAACGCAGTCATACAACATTAAAGCAGATTTACAACCTTGTTCATGGTTATCCTTGATCATCCTTATTTAAAAGTAAGTTCAGGCTGATGAGGTGGCTTAAGCATCCTCCTGTGTTTCAGCCAGTTAGTCATGCCACATCAGAACATATGGCTTTGCTGGGCACCCTCCCACTTCTCCAAATGAAACTAAAGTTGGCAAGGTGAAGGGGGAGGGGTGGTAGGTGGCATTTAACTAGGAAAAAAGTTTAAAAGGGCAGTCTTGTTTTAAAATGTACCCAGGATTTTGGTTTTATTCAGGTATGATGAGGCCAACAGATTGGATATGCTTGCCAGTGAAAAGACAGTTTGAGTGTTACTTACAGTTTCCAAGAGGGGGTTATGGAATGCCATGCTGGGCCATGCAGGGCCACATGAGGAGGCACCAGGGTCCGTCAGGAGCAGAGGGAATAAGGGGAAAATGCGGGCAAGAGCCACAGGAAAGGCAAAGCAAGGCAGGGTAAGAAGGCTTAGGACTGGATAGTTTGAATAATTTCAGTGGGTTCTGGAGTCTAGGGGTGATTCCTAATGGTTCAGGACCTGGCCCTGGAGTGTTTTATGGCAGGGGAATAGTGTTCTAGACTGTAGGAGCCTGATAAAAGGAGGCAGGCAGGGGCATGGACTCAGGATTGGTTGATTTGCATATCAAAGGTGTGCACCCTGGCAAAAACGGTTGTTATCTCTAGGAATTAGCTAACCCTGGGAAGGGCAGTGCCTCCCCTGGGGTCCGCAATGCCCAAAGATGTCAAAGTATAATAAAATACAGAAAATAAAAAACATGATTAATACAAGCCTGTCTGAAACACTGTGAGAAGTGTTGTGAGAAGCATAAAATCAGAGCTTCTCAAACCTTACCGTGTACAGGAATCACCTGGGTGTCTTGTTAAACTACAGACGCTGATTCATTAGATCAGGTGAGGTTTGAGAGTGTGCATTTCTAATAAACTCCTTGGTGATGGTGGGGCCACACTTGGAGTAGTTGGGGACAAGAATATCGCTAAGAGTCTTCTCTCTGGGTCACCCTCTGCAGGGAAAGGGAAGGACGTAACATTTATTGAACTCTGCCTTAAACCACACACTGCTAGGCACTGGATACACAGCCTGCCTCTTGTTTTGCTCGGACAACACACTTTGCTCATAGGAAAAATCACCCCAATTTTATAGGTAAGGGAACTGAGACCGAGGGTGGTTAGGTAACCTGCCTGGGGTCACTTAGCTAAAAAGTTAGAAGATATAAATGTATCGGACCCAAAAACACATTTTCCCCCCACCACCACAACATAAGTACAGATGGTACCACTGTGCTGGAAAATAAAAAGTCTCTGTTGGTAAAGGCTTCATAAAATATGAAGTCCATAGACTTGAATCATGGCCCATTTACAACTTCACTTCTGGAAAGAAGAGAAATTCTGAATGGTGTTCATTATCTCAGGACTAGAAATAAATGGTGCTGACTAAATAACTTATATTTTATTATAGCCATTTGAGAAACATTTTAAATGGGATTTCCTATTAAACTAGCTTTTTATTTTAAAAAGTGATACATGTACATGGTAAGATATATACAGTAAAAGTCTTCCTCCCACATGCCCCTAGTTCTACTGCTCAGAGATAACTACTGTTAGATTTGTGTAGGCTTCCAGAACTGTTGTAGGCAAATAATAAACATTTTCATACAAATCCAATCATACTAAGGCACTGGGGGGGAAAAGCAGTAAATAAAACACACAAAATCCCTTATGCAGCTTACATTCCAGTAGGGTAGATAGATCATAAACAAATGAGTAAAATACATATTATGTCAAATAGGGATAAACGCTAATAGAGAAAAAGCCAGGCTGGGGTGATATTTGTAATTATAAATACAGTGGTTAAGGAAGGCTTCACTGAAAAGACATGTATTTGAGTAATGACGTGAGGGAGGTCATCCTAGTCCACACTTACTTTTTCCTTTAGCAATATATGTTAAAGCCCTCACCAGAGCAGAATTTATAAATCTACCTTGTTCTTTTTCACGACTCCATAGTACTCCACTGTTGGCATATACCATAGTACTGGTGGACATTTTGTTAGTTCCATAAATGCAATGTCTTAGATTAACACTGTTATAATTTGTTAGATGGTAATAAAGAGATTTGGGAAGTGTGGTATAAAGCCTGAATAAGTAGAAAGGGACTTAACTTAGGTGTGAGAAGCTGTGGATGCAAGCCCTAGCTAGTGCCACTCTACCTAGGTGGCTGAGTTATATCATTGAGTATTTATAGAATTCCTCTTTTATGTTAATGGTCTGCCATCAGGACAGGTTTCCCTTTTCCTGCTACATCTTAGGCTGTGCTATTGTTCACCAGGCGCACAGTGACACCCAGGGGTTTCTCTGTCTGGAGGTCCAGGTGACATCCTGCTTGCAACATTTTCCTCAGTGCCAGGCTACTTGTAACCCCTGCAGAGTCTAATAAAAAATTCAACCCTCTAGGTGGCAAGTTTTCCACATGCCTTACAAAGGAAGCAAAAGCAAAAATGTTAGAGAGTAATTTACCCTCTGGGCTCTGCGCATGATCTTCCCCCTTAGGAGAAAGCATATAAGATTCCTCAAAACAAAAACAAATGAAAAATCCTTACCTTCCAGGAATATTTATTTATGTGGATGCAGATGTTTAGCACTGGGCCACCTGACTGAACAGATTTCACATTTAATGAAAGATTTATTCATTTAATTACTAACTGAGGCAGTACCTGGAACATGTCAGCACTCTGCCGAGCTCCGTAGGAGGAATAAATATCAGTGCAATATGGTTCCTGCCCTTGTCACCTTCTAGGCTCTTAACACCGACAGGACAAGTGAAAAACAACTGTGATTCAAGGCAATGTGTGGTACATGCAATACAGTAGGATTTAAAAGAAGGGGGAGAGAATGCTGCGATCCAGAGCTCCTCACAGATCCCTCAGAGAGGCACCTGAGCTGAGCTATTAACAGGTAAGGCTGGAGGTGGAACAAGGGGTCTTTGGGAAGGGATGAGTGTGTGAGTGTGTGTGTGTGGGTATATGTGAAGGTGAGCAATAACTGCACTATGAGCAAAGGCCCAGGTGAGGCAAAGCACAGGTGTTGTAAAAGGAACATAAAGTGACCCAGTAGATCATAAACACAGAATGTGGGGTGCGGGTGTAGATGACAGAAATCTTGGTTGGAGTGAGATTGGCAGACGGTCCTGAGGCCCCTACTTTGTTATTAGACCTGGGATAAATAAATGAGTTCTGGAAGATATCAAGAAAAGCACCATCAACTTCTTTCTCTGTTTTCGTTTTTGCTTTTTGCAGGGTGGGGGGCAGCTATGCACTTTGGTTTTATAACCTCTATTTCTAATTCCAGTAATTTTTTAAACTAATTTAATACTTATCAAAGTAATATATGCCTAGAGTTTAAAAATGCAAACAACACTGTAAGACCTGTAACCCAATTTAGCAATCCCCTACCCCACCTGTTCCTGCTCACCCCTTCCTGCTCCTCAGAGGAAACCCCCTTTTTTTTTGTCTGCTCCTATTATGAAAGATAGTTATTTGCCAGAGTGAGTAACCTTCTACACAGGTACGACTTTTGCCCCAAGCAACTGTTCTCAGTTTGGTTAAACTAGGGGCTTGCCCAGGGCAGGAAGGCTAACTATAGCAACTCTAACCCACCCCCACAAGGAGGCTGATCCTGCCATGGGAAGGGAAACCACTTTTAACTTTTAATTCTGATATTTGATTCCATATATTTAAGTAACGTGTGTACAGTGATATTTCTTAAGTTATCATTTTTAGCGATTATCTAATGTTTTACTACTACGCAAAACGAGAAAAATGCAGCTCTCTTACCTCATCACCACCTCCCAACAAGCTTTCTTCCCCCATCTTTCCAGTAGTTTACACAGCAATTTGGGGTTAAACTGATATTCTATGTTTGCATTACTATGACCAGGTAATATTGTTTACTCTTGAGCCATTTGCATAAGAATATACTTCCTATCTTGTTCCATATTTTGTTTTTTCTGATTTTTTTTTCTTCCTTTTTTTGTGTATCTATAACTAACTGTTCCTCAACTATCCCAAGGAACTAAAAAAGCCCTACTAAAACCATTTTTCATGTGATCAACCCAATCAGTTAACCTGTCACATCTCTTTTTCCCTCTAGGAGCCTCCCATTCAGTCCGTCTGGTCTAGCCGTTTCCCAGGCCAGCTGCCCACCTGTCGTCCTGGGGCTTCTTTTTAACACCATCTTGCGAAATCCCTGTGCCTCTCGCCTGTGTTGGGTCCCCCGTTTCCTGGATCCCATGGTTTCCTCTTTCTTGGTTTACATCCTCATTTTTGTAGAGCACATTCTCTAGTAGCTTCCTGAGAAAAGGTACATGGGAGGTAAATTTGTTGAGACCTTCCTCGTGTGTCTGAAAACGTCTTAATTCTACTCTCATGCTTGCTATTAAGCTTGTAATTGAATTCTAAGTAACCAGTCATTTCCCTTAGAATTTTGAAGGCTGTACTTCATCGTCTCCCAGATCAAGTGTTGAAGTGGGGAAGTCTGATGCCATTGGTATTCCTGAACTTTTATATGGGACCTGTTTTATTTCTCTGGAAGGTTTTGGAATCTTCTTTAAGCCCTGGTGTTTCGAAATCTCATAGGAAAGAACCTTAAGGAGGATCTTTTCTTATCCACTGCCTTGGGCATTTTCTCTTTCCTTTAAATCTAGAAATTCCTGTTGTTCCGTTTTGAAAATTTTTTCTTGTATAATTCTTTGATACTTGTCTCCCCACCATTTTTTGTCTTATCTTTCTGGAACTCCTTTGGTAAAACGCTGAACCTCCTGGACTGATCCACTACATTTCTTACCTTCTTTCCTCCCACCTGCACTGTCCACCCTTGCCTGTTAATTTACTTCCTAGAAAGTTTACTTGACTTTATCTTCTACACCTCTGAATAATTTTTTTTACTACAAGTTTAATTTCCAAGATCTCTTCCTTATTTTCTGATTGTTCCTTTTTTATAGAATCTTCTTTTCATTTCATGGATAGATCATTTATCTTTCTGAAGATATTAGAAGTTTTTAAAAGCTTTTCTTTTGCTTCCTGAATTATCTATATTTTCTCTCATCCTCTGTTTTGATCTCTATATATTATTCTATATTTTATGTTGGAGGCTGTACTTAAATATCTGGTGACCCTCTCACTATTCATTTATATTTAAGACATTCATACATGTATTTCTTTATATATATATCTTAAATGTATATGAGTATCTTAAAAATATATATACAGACAAAATATAAAATTCATTTATATTTAGGGACAGTGAGTTCCTATGAGACAGACTGGAAACCTGGAGTCGGGGCAGAGTGTGCTTATTAACTGGCAGGCAGCCTTGTGAGGTAACTGGGTGGGCAATCTAGCCATCTCGATGGGGACTCCAAATGCCAGTCAGGTCATTTCCTTGGGCTGTTCAGTCTCCCTAGATAACAATCTTTCAAACTCCTGCCTTAAGATCCTGTCCCTGGCTACAGCGCTCTGGGAGCTACGCTGCAGAATAGTCCAGGAGGGTCTTACCTGCTCACTGTGGAGTTTCACCTCTCTCCCCTGGACCTAGTTTCTGGAGTCTAGAGCATCTCTGATTCACTTCAGCCCAGGACTATCCCTCAAGCCTCCAGTAGGGATGGAGAATTGGTAGTGGCAGTGAGGCAGGGAAAGGAACAAGGTCTAACTACTCCATGCACTACTTGCCACTAACCACTGCTAACTACTGTGTAACTACTTTTAACTAATCTCCCTTTCTCCAGACCCACCCTCACACCCCTCCTCAGCCTCCCCGGGGTCCTGTAGAATGAATCTGCAGGCTTCTCTCAGTCCACCTCAGCTCCCCTCCTCCATCACTGTGCCATCTTCCCAAAATGTGGGGGCATCTCTTGTTTAGTAGCATCTCCTCCTCTATTTGTTCTCGCTCACTCTCACTCTCTCTTTATAGTTTTTTTTCTATTCTTTGCTACAATTTTAGGCAGATTTTTGGAATAAGAAGATATAAATGCATGTGTTCAGTCTGACAGAACTAAAAAGTTCCCAGTCTTATAAACTTTCTTTGTAGTTATATGTGCTTATTTTTTATTTCATTCCAGTCTAGTTTGTTTATCCAGAGAACTTCCTCAAGTGTTACCCCAAATCAACTACTAACTACCTAGCACCTGCTTTCAGGTAGGATACTGCCAAAATTATTTTAATTATCTGTTATTTTCTAGGGAGCATCAGGCAAAGTGAATTGAACTCTTGCATAAGTTTATCTTTATAGCATCTCACTGTTATCTTGGCCCCAGAAGTCTGTACCAATAATCAATTTGAGGCAGATGCCACATCAATTTCTCAATACACAGGAAGGGAAAGGAAGGAAGGAAGAAAGGGAGGAATGAAAGAAGGGGAGGAGGAGGAGGAAGGGAGGGGAGAGAAGAGGAGGAAGTGACGGAGGGGGCTAGGAGAAAAAAGAAAGAAACAGATATCAAGAAAAAGATTTAAAAACAGAATAGTAAGAGGCTTGGACCAAATAAATATTTTTTAGAAAGCTATGTAAGTTTATTAACTAAGAAAAGAGATTGCAGAAAATCATATGACTTTAAGATAACTCTAAACAATGATCACTCACTTGGAAGTCAGTTGAGTAATTTATATCACTGAGTGTTAACTGTGAGACTCCATTCCTTCATTCATTCAACAGCATGTATCCAAAATTCATATAAAAAGCACCATTATACAGCAAAAACTATCCACACAAGAAATTCTCACAATTACATGCCCAGATCACTTTCCAATTATGTACTTATCCTTTTACTCTCCTGAAAGGTATCTATTTTTGGCTTAAGAATGCATGTATATATGTGCGTGCTAATGTACATATGTATGTATTCCTCACCCTATCCCCCAAATTTAAGTCAGCTTGCTGCTTATCCTTTTAACACATTACTTCAATATATTTTTATTTTCCTGAATACACTTCTTACCAATTTGTCTACCTGAAACTATGTAATTTCCTCTATACTGTGCCATATCAATTATGGGCCAATAACTTGTTAAAAAATTAGCTGTTGTCAACAACAATGCTTCTAATATAGCTGTGATCCTATCTTTGAGCTTGATAAGATGGAAGACTGTAGTCAGATTCACCTTGTTTAAATCCCAACTCTTACACTTACTGAATGTATGACCTTCAGGGAGCTATATTCTCCACAACAGGAACATGGACAAAATATTATCTATCTTGCAGGTTGTTACGAGGATTAAATCATGTAATACATATTAAGAATTTGGCATGTTGTAGGTGCCCAATAATTAAAAAATACTAAAATGAGGGGGCCAGCCCTGATTTAAGTTCACGCATTCCACTTTGGTGCCCGGGGTTCGCCAGTTCAGATCCTGGGCCGCAGACCTATGCACCACTCATCAAGCCATGCTGTGGTGGTGTCCCACATAGAGCAACTAGCAGTATGTCCAACTATGACATACAACTATCTACTGGGGCTATGGGGAGGGGAAAAAAAAAGATACTAAAATCAGAACATGAAAAGATACTGAAAGCTTAAATTCTCCAAAAGTACATCTAAGTGAGTAGTTTTCACTTCCATTTTTAGGCATCACTTCACTGGTAAGCTGGTCAACTAGAAGCAACTCGTCAGCCACTGAGGAGCGATGGGGAAAGTCCTTACAGGCAATTAGGAAAAGCAATATGAAAGTGGGGAGAAAAAGGAGGCCTGGAAAAAAAAAATTAAAGAAAATATTTGACTCTGGATCAGATTCTTAACCTTTTTGGGACACAGTTTATTTAACTACAAAATTAGGAGGTTGGATGAATTCCCTCCAGATGTTCAGGATAAAGAGATCTGTGGTTCAATAACTTTGTAACACGCCTCCTGGCCTCATGCCCGCCCCTGCCCCATTCAAGGCAACAGTTTGGTTTTGTTTTACTTTGCATATCACAAACTTATTTGCCTACAGACTCTCCCCACTTTCTTTTTTCCAGGTACTACTTATTACCATACTTTGGGAAGGACGGATGAGTTGATCTGCAACTTCCCATTCTACAATATGTTTCTCTGAGTTTTACAACTTCAGCTAAGTGTTTCGCTAAGGGAGAACTTAACATATCAAAAGTTTTATTTATTGATGCTTTCTCCAAAGCAGCATGTAACTTTTAGAGTGGGAGAAAAACTTATCATGATTTCAAGGAAACCAGACATTTCTAAGTATAGTTGAACATTTCATCTACGTGGTACCATCAATGTCTTGGGCAGCTGACCACCAAAGCATTGGTTGAATTGCTGCCAATTCAGTGCATCTGATTTGGTTATGAAGACAGACAGATTACTGGGACACATCTGGCAATTCTGGCAATAAATGAATGAAATGAATCAACCACGTAGTGATGGGACTGGCTGCTCAGTGGTCAATGTGACCTGAATGGAAAATAACTGTGGGATAAATTAGTCCTTGGGCTGTAGGACTGTGCCACGATATCAGAATAAAATTCAAACGGGCATTCATGGTGAATAATTTTTAATGCTGCAATTATAAAGTAAACAGTTAAAAATTATTTCTGTTACTAAAATACTTTCCCTTTTTCTATCAATCTACTAAAATTTACTTTTATCTGAAAGGAAGGGACTGTGTTAAATGTTGCTGGGAATAAAAGGCTGTATAGTAGGAAAGAAGCCAAAGAACCTATCAGACAAAAAGCTAGGAGCCAGATGCTCTGTCAGTAACTTTCCATGTAGCCTTGAATATGTCTTTATTTTCTCACTTGTAAAAATAATTATCCTTGAATAGCTTATAGTTTAGTTGATTACACTATTTTCAAATTTGAGATTTTCACTTAATGCCTTCTTACATTAAAAATATCATTCTTAATTTATCTACACAGCTGAGACAAAAGTGAAAAATATTTTAACGTTCTTTAATTAATTACATGCAATAAAGCCCCCTCTATCTTAATTGCAAGAATTCTACGAGAACCTGTTGCAACGTTTTCCCTGTTTTCTTAATATGTCTCTTTCCCCTTAAGGCTGCTAAGGTTTTAAGTGTTCTAATTATTTCCATCTTTTTATTAAATACTCTACCCTCAAAAATATTTTTCGTTCTTCTCAAAAACAACTCTGTGGAATCCAAAGAATGAGTGCGTTGGTAGGAGGGTGACCAACCATGCTGGTTTGTACACTACTGAGGGCTTTCCCACTGTGTAAGACTTTCCATGCTAAAACCAGGACAATCTCCAACAAATCGAGACAGTGAGTCACCTTGGTGGGTAGTCTGAGAGGATTAGATGTGGCAATGGGTGCCTGCATCAGAAAGTTGCAATTTTAATCCTCCTATTAGAAGTACTCTTCTTTCATTGCTAAACAGCTGTAGAAAGCAATCAAACACCAGATGGATGAATGAATTTAATGACCTTTAAGTTTCCTTTCACCAGTGGTTCTCAATTCCAGCTTCTTAACTAGAATCATTTAGTTAGCTTTTCAAAAATGATACTATTCTCTGATTTAATTGGTCTGAAGGTAAGTCCCAGTCACCAGCACACATGCATCAAATTCCCCAGCTGATTCTGATGTGAGCCAGGGCTAAGCAAGACCACATTACATACACTCTGAGATTCAAACTATAGGTCTAGCAAGAGCCATTCAAAGCAAGGAGAAATCTACTTTATAATCTCTGATCTTTTTCACATTACATGCAAGTTTCCACTTCACATTTAGAACAAATGAGAACCTACAAACTGACTTTAAATTTATTCACTTAAGGTTCACGATATGTAAGTTTTTCCCTTGTCATGTTTTCATTCTGACCATCAATCACCACTATCTACTGAAATAATTTTTCGCACAAGAAGCTGTATCAGGCCCTGTGGGGCCATAAAGACTGAAAGCTCCAGGTCTCTGCCTTCAGGGAGCTCACTGGAGAACACATGAAATGTTAACTAAATGATCAAGGCAAAGACCTCAAGAGGAGCACAAAGAGGAAATGGCGATGGCCTGAGATGGTTGGGAAATCTGCACAGAGCAGACAGGAATTAAAGAAAGCCTTGAGGACTGGGCAGAATTTCAACTACAGGGCCAGAACAGGCATTCCGATTAGGGAGAAAAGCAGTTTTGGAGTGGGTAGCAAGCAATCAGATTACCAAACTTAAATGTATATACAAATAATAAAGTTAAAATTCTGAGCCATGCAAACTATATCTAGGAATGCACGTAGCTCCAAATGAGGCCAACTGCTGAGCAGGTAGACATAATTAGCCCAATCACTTTTTTGGTGATAGCTGTCCATGACACTGAAAAAGAGAATTAGACTGGCAGATGAAACAGTTGGTTCAGCACAAGCATCAAGTCAGCAATAGCACAAGTCCCTTCCCTCCCTCGTGCTGGGCCCACTGAAGAGACCTAATCACCAGGACATCAAGGCAAGTGCTGCTTAGATCACTGCCAAACCCCTGAGGTTCCTACTCTATCTGATTAAATGATTATTTAATGTCGAAGGAATACATTCAGAACAAAAATCATGCAAAAGTTATGCATTATCTTATATATCATGTTATGTGATGATCAATCATTGATTTTCAATTAGTTTTATAATGCAACGGCCTTTTCTCTGGATTTCAAAATTAAAGCACCACTGTTCTATTTGTCTGTGCCTCCTAAAATAGTTAATTTTCATATTTATTCCAATATCTCTTCTTCTTGCAAGATATTAACTAAATGCCAATGAATGATCTGGGTATGCATCATCTCAGGAAGTCAGTTGGCAAAATTAACATTTAGAAGTAGGCACCACTGGTTATTTCACACATTATTAACTTATATTACAATTCAAATAAGCTTACAGCTGACAAAAAAAAAATCTCTTCTGTAAAGTGATCTCAAACATAATAGGTTTAATCAGAGATAAATTAAATTAGGCAGCCATGCATACCATAGCATACTAATTCTGAGTAGTTATTAAATACATTTTCTGTTATCAGTGGTGTGAACAATATTATACGCAAACAAATTCTTCAAGAGGGTAGCAAATAAAATTTATGTTTGGGATGCTCTGTGCCTGAAATTTTCCCATGTCTTCTCACAATGTTAAATAATCTTTTCTGCTAATAATGACACTAGGTTAAGTCCCCATAAATGAGTCAACTTTCACTCCCAGGCAAATAAGCAAAAAAAGAGCAGACAAAACTGCTAGTGTGGTTTTGGATTTTTCCAAAAGGAACTTTTCTACCTTTCTATGGCAATTTTTTTTTTTTTTTTTTGCGAGGAAGATCAGCCCTGAGCTAACACCCATTGCCAATCCTCCTCTTTTTGCTGAGGAAGACCGGCCCTGGGCTTAACATCCGTGCCCATCTTCCTCTACTTTATATGGGACACTGCCACAATATGGCTTGATGAGCAGTGTGTAGGTCCATGCCTGGAATCTGAACCTGGGAACCTGGGGCCACTGAAGCAGAGCATGTGAACTTAATCACTATGCCACCAGGCCGGCCTCCTCTATGGTAATTTTTAAAAGAAGGCAAAAGTGAGTCATAGCTGGAGCAAAATTGTTCAAAATATAAGGTAGTGAATATTCATTATGTTAAAAAATGATGCATCTCATTCTGTGTTTTGGGTAACCTGTGTTGTCTGAGAATATTCAAAGGAGGAAATTATTAAGGTGGAACGCTACTTTGTAAATAAGATCCTACTGTTCTTTCTTTCCTTACATGGTAGTAATCCAAGCCATCAACTAGCACTCAGATTCCGTAAGCTAGCAAACGGTGCTTCTGTGAAAGAAAATAAAAAGACACATCTAAGCCTTTATGTATAAGTATATACATACACGCACATTACCTTCCTTAATGTACTTTTGCCATATTATCTTGTTCTTATTTATAATCAATCTGGCACTTTAATTTCTGTATCCAGAAGCAATTCAAGTGGCTAGGTCTGACCTCCACCCCTACCCCTAAGTCTGAGAAACAAATTCGACATTCTTTCCACTTTGCACATTTAAAACTCAATGTAAGGTGACAAGAACATTAAGCTGCCCAGTGAGCAAAATGTGAAACTAATTACTATCTGTTCTTAGCCATGGGTACAATAACTGGCAAATTAAAGTGCCTGAGAATAGCTGGGCCACCTGCATCAAAAAGCATCACCTTGGAATGGATAATGAAGACGAATGTACACAGCTAGCTTTACTGACAACTCCTTCAAACACCGGCCTACAGAAAAGGCAACATTACAGTACCTATTTAATTCACTGTAAATGACACACCATGTAGAATTTTTGTTATTTAAAGGAATAAAACCCCACCACCCTCAGTATTTTGTATATACATACTGGTTGAATTAAAACTATTACCTTCTCCTGAAAATCCAACACTTTTCTTTTTAAGCTGGCAAACTGGGATCAATTTGCTCATTAAAATGTTGAACTTGTAGCTTTATAACAACTAGATTCAAATAAATATAAATGCTACAAAAAAGGAAATAATTTAGTTTCAATAAACTTGCTACTATTCATCCATCCATCCATCTATCCATTTATTTGACATTTACTAAATACCTACTATGTGCTAGGCACTCTGCTTGACATTTGGCATAGAAAGATGAATGACATCTCTTTATGGAGCTTGTCAACTAATGCAGGAAAGATGCATGCACAGACAGATGCAGATAGACAACTAGGAGGGACTACGTGTTATTGTAGAAATACTTTCAGAGCATATTCCTCCCCCTTAGAGACTTCAGAGAGCTGAATTCTAGGACCATATAAAGATAGCATAAAATGAAGAGTTTTTGAGGCTGAACAAAGAACAGCACATTCAAAAGCAACAAGAAGTTCATGGTCAGCTTGAAGAAAAGAAGTTCCTTCAGAATATACGAAGGAAATAAACACAAGCAGCAAGAAGTCAACAGGTGATGAAGATGAAAGCTAGGTAAGGGTGAGAATATGAAAGGCCTCAGAAGACACGTCAAGGAGTTTGGATTTAATTCTATAGGACAGCAGTTTACAAAACACATGCCAGAGAAGCCTGGGGTCCTAGGTAGGGAGGGAGGCAGAGTGAAAGGAATGAGAGAGAAGCTGGGCAGTCAGGACTCTGGGCCCTGCCACTCAACTTCAACCGCAAGGGCTTTGCTAGTATCTGTTTTATATAGGGCCTTCTTAATTTTTTAAATAACTTTGTACTTTGGAATAATTTTAGGTTAACAGAAAAGTTGCAAAGATAATACAGAGAGTTCCCATAAACCCCTCACCCAGTTTCCCCTAATACTAACCTCCTACATTACCATGGCACATCAGTCACAACAAAGAAACCAACATTGGTACATTGCTATCAACCAAACTCCAGACTTGATGCGTATTTCTCTAGTTTTTCCACTAACGTACTTGCTCTGTTCCAGAACCCAATCCAAGACACCACTTTGCATTTACTCATCATGTCTCTTTAGTCTCTTTTGGTGTGGGACAGTTTCTCAGTTTTTCCTTGTTACTCAGGACATTGACAGTCTTGAGGAATATTAGCCAGGTGTTTTATGGAATGTCCCTCACTTTGGTTTTGTCTGATGTTTTTCTCATGACTAGACGAGGGTTATGGGTTTGGGGAAGACCACCACAGAGGTAAGGTCACATCAGGGGGCATATAGTATCAACAAGACTTATCACTTCTGATGCTAACCTTGATCACTTGGTTAAGGTAGTGTTGACCAGATTTCTCCACAGAAAAGAGAAGAAGAAAAATTACTATTTTTCCTCTTTACATAATCTTTTATTCGGAAGTTAGTCACTAAGTCTAGCCCATCTTGAAGGATGAGGGTAAGCTCCACTTTCTGGAGTGGAATACATCTACCTATGTTATTTGGAATTCTTCTATAAGGAAGATTTGTCCCTTCCACCTCATTTATTTGTTCAATCATTTATTTATATAAGGATGAACTTATGTATATTTATTATATACTTTGGGTTGTAATCCAATACCATGTTATCTATTTTGTTGCTCAAATTGTTCCAGCTTTGGCCATTGGGACCTTTTTTAGGTTGGCTCTTATACCCTTTGACACGCCCCTATCCTTTTTTTATTGAACACTTTATTGTTTTAGGCCATACCACATGCTCCAGGCTTATATTGTATTTTTACTGCCCCAGCCCTAGAACCAGCCATTTCTCCAAGGATCTCTAGTTCCTTTCATTGAAGGATGATATTTAGAAACTAAGATCTGGGTACCGATGTGCTAGTTGCTACTGGGGTATCACTGCCCCCAAGCCCTCTCAGTAGAAGGAGCTAGGAAATATACAGGTATATATGCATAACTATAATTGTTTCAGTATCTGTCCATCTGTATAGATACTAAGCTAGACATGATTTCATACTGACATGTCCAACTCTAATCCAGTATTAAAGGGTTCCTTCTAGCCTTCCCTCCTTGTGTATCTGCAAATGCTCTGACAGGGAGAAACCTGGCTCTTACCATCTGTTTGCTTATTTGTTCAACTCCAGTATTCGAAGCTTCTTTTGAAAACAGATTTCTATTACTTTAAAATAAGAGAAAAAAGCTTGAAAATAAGCACTGTAAGAGAAGACCATTAAAGTATGTACCGTAGAAAAGTGACATAATTATATTTATATTTGTAAAAACATTTTTCTGAGACTGAGTGAGAAATGAATTGAAAGAGGCTGAGACTTGAGGTAAGGATAAGTGTTAGAAAGGATGCTGTGATACTCCACACAGGATATTAAGGACCTGAAATAAAACAGCAGCTATGGAAATACAGAAGAAGGCACCAATTTGAGAGATATTCTAGAAGGTTAATGCATAGAACTTAAGTGATTAGATATGGAAAGTGAGAGAGAGAAGCTGGAGATCAATGTAGATTAAATAACGGAGTGAACAGTGTTCTTTTATCTGAGTTAGAAAATACACTGGGAAGAAAAAATTTGCGAAGAAAATAATTGAGTCTATGGCATTTTAAATGGAATATCCACGTGGACATGCTTCAAAACCTTCTGAAATGTGGTTCTGGATTTTAAGAGACTTGTCTAATCTGTAAAAGTGAATTTCAGGCTCTTAAGCCCAAAAAGGAAGATGGAAAACTGTGGGACTGTATGAAAAGGCCAGGAAGGTGTGCAGAATAAGAAATAGAAGATAAGGGACAACAGCCTCCTATACAACTTAATATTGAGAGATACATGCTGAATTCTAATAGAAAACATATAAAATGAAAAGGAATTTTGAATTAGCATATAGTGCTATATAAATATAATAAAGTACTATTTCTTATCCATTATCATCACTATAATTGTTCTGTTTTCACCAAATCATTTCATGTTTCTTCTGGACACACAGAAGACCATAATTCCCACTATCCCTTGCATTTAGGTGTAAACACATTAGTAGTTCTAGCCAAAAGAATATGGATTGCCACATGTAGCCCTAGACCTTAAAATCTCCTGTGGGATCTTGTGTTTACCATGTTTCTTGATTGCATCATTTTCTCTTGTGCTTGACTTAATCTAATGTTGTTTTTCTCATCATGACCCCTAAGCATACAAAATCCACTGCTAATGTTGCCAGTAAGAGACCATACCGTGTGACTGACCTGGAAATGAAATTAAGAGTGATTAAGGACTATGAAGGTGGAACATCAGTGATGGTTATTGCTTGCCAATCAGGCACGTCCCATTCCACCATAGCTACAATCTTGAAGATTGAAGTGATGGAAGCTGTTAAAGGATCTGCTTCATTGAAGGCAATGAGACTAACAAAAATTTGAGAAGGGCCTATATAAGACATGGAGAAATGTCTAATGACCTGAATTGAAGACCAGACACAGAAGCATATCCCTCTCAGCACCATGATGATCACGACAAAGTTCGTTTGTGACACTGAAAGAAAAGGCTGGACCCAACCATGATGCTGAATTTACTGCTAGCTCTGGGTGGTTTAAATGATTCAAGAATCCTTATTCATTACATAATGTGAAAGTGAGTGGTGAGTCTGTGAGTGCTGAGGTGAAGGCAGCTATAGAATTTTTAGAAACTCTAGATAAGCTGATTGTGCAGGAAAATTACTTGCCAGAGCAAACATTCAATATGAATGAGACCTCGCTATTCTAGAGACGGATGCCTGAAAAGACTTTCATCCATAAGGAGGCCAAGTCAGTGCCAGGTTCAAGGCTTTTAGGACAGGATAACAGTCTTGCTTGGAGCCAAAGTCACAGGGTACAAATTGAAATCCTTTGTGATCTGGCACAGTGAGAACCCCAGGGCCTTTAGGTATATCAATAAGCACACACTGCCAGTGTATTACACGAGCAATAAGAAGTCATGGATGACCCAGCAACTCTTCCAAGATGCCCGCCTGAATTGCTATGCCAGTGAAATGGAGAAGTACTGTTTGGAGAATAACATACCATTCAAGATTTTGCTTATTGTTGATAACGTTCTTGGACATCCTCCTTTTATTGATGATCTTCATGCCATTATCAAAGCAGTGTTTCTCTCTCCAAGCACCACCTCTTTGATCCAGCCAATGGATTAAGGAGTTATAGCAGCTTTTGAGGCCTACTACCTGAGGAGGACCTTTGCCAAGGCTATTGCTGCAACTGAGGAAGACACTAAGAAGACACTGATGCAATTCTGGAAGGATTACAACATCCATGACTGCATCAAGAACCTTGATTGGGCTTGAGGTGATGTCACTAAGGAGTGTATGAATGGCATCTGGAAGAAGACACTCAAGAAGTTTGTCCATCACTTCAAAGCATTTCCCAAGGATGAAGACGTTGCAAAAATCAACAAAGCTATGGTTGAGAATGACAAAGGACTTTAACCTGGGTGTGGATGAGGATGGCATGGAGGAGCTCCTAGAGATGGTTCCTGAGGAACTGACTAATGAGGACTTACTGGAACTGGAACAGGAAAGCACAGCTGAAAAAGGGGCAAGAGAAAAGGAAACTGCTGGAGAAGAAAAGGAAGAGCCCTCAAGAAAATTCACAGTGAAGAACTTAGCATAAACTTTTGCAGACCTCAACCTCCTTAAGATGTTTGAAAACATAGACCCCAACACCAAAAGGTTTCCATTAATAGAGAGGAATGTTCATGCTGCATTATCTGCTTATAAGAAAATTGACCATGAAAAAAAGAAACAAACCAAGAAAACACCATGGACATACTTCTGAAAAGAATGACACCTCCTCAAAAAGAGCCGCAGGCAGATCCATCAGGAGGTACTCCAGAAGAAGGCATCGTTATCATAGAACATGACAGCTCCATGTGCATTATTGCTCCTGAAGACCTTCCAGTGGGATAAGATGTGGAGGCGGAAGACAGTGATATTGATGGTCCTGACCCTGTGTAGGCCTAGGCTAATGTGTGTGTATCTTAGTTTTTAAGAAAAAAAGTTTAAAAAGTAAAATAAATTTTTTTTTTTAAATAGAAAAAAGCATTTAGAACAAGGATACAAAGAAAGAAAATATTTTTGTACAGCTGTTCAATGTGTTTGTTTTCAGTTAAGTGTTATTACAAAAGTCAAAAAGTTAAAAAAAATTTAAAAGTTTATAAAGTAAAAAAGTTACAGCAAGCTAAAATTAATTTGCTATTGAAGAAAAATATTTTTTATAAATTTAGTGTAGCCTAAGTGTGCAGTGTTTATAAAGTCCACAGTAGTGTACAGCAATGTTCTAGGCCTCCACATTCACTCACCACTCACTCACTGACTCACCCAGAGCAACTTCCAGTCCTGCAAGCTCCATTCGTGGTAAACGCCCTATACAGGTGTACCATTTTTTATCTTTTAGACCATATTGTTACTGTACTCCTTCTATGTTTAGATATGTGTAGATACACAAATACTTACCATTGTGTTACAATTGCCTACAGTATTCAGTATAGTAACATGCTATACAGGTTTGTAGCCTAAGAGCAATAGGCTATATCATATAGCCTAGGTGTGTAGTAGGCTAAACCATCTAGGTTTGTGTAACTACACTCCATGATGTTCATACAACTTCAAAATTGCCTAACAACGCATTTCTCAGAACACATCCCTGTTGTTAAGCAATGTATAACTATATAGGAGGCTTGAGCCATTACAATAAAATAAGAAAAAGAAATAAAGCATAAAAGTTGGAGAGAAACAAAACTGTCTTTATGTGTATATTTTATATTAAAAAATCCTATGAAATTTACCAAACGATGATTAGAACTAGAGTTCTATGATTAGAACTAGAATTGAATGATTAGAACTAGAATTATAGAGATAATTCACATACCATATATTTTACCCTTTTAAAGTATACAGTTCAATGGTTTTTTGTATATTCATAATCACCCAAAAAGAAAGCCTGTACCCATTAGTAATCACTCCCTATTCCCCTCAGTCCCTGACAACCACTAATCTACTTCCTGTCTCCATAAAGTTGCCTATTCTGGACATTTTATATAAATGGGATTACACAATATGTGGACTTTTGTGTCTGGCTTCTTTCCCTTAGCATAATGTTTATAAGGCTTCTCACATTATAGCATGTATCTGTATTTCATTCCCTTTTGTGATGAAATAATATTCCACTGTGTTCATTGCATTGTATATACCACATTTTGTTTATCCATTCATCAGTTGGTTGATATTTGGGTTTTCTACACTTTTGACCATTAGGAATAATATTACTATGAACATTTGTATATAAGTTTTTGTGTGAACATATCTTTTCAATTCTCTTGGGTCTATACCTAAGAGTAGAATTGCAGGGTCAACTGGTAACTTTAAGATTAACCTTTTGAGGAAATGCCACACTGTTTTCCAGAGTGGCTGCAGCATTTTACATCCCTACCAAAATGTATGAGGGTTCCAAATTCTCTGCCTCTTTGCCAACACTTACTATTGTCTGTCTTTTTTATTAGAGTAATCCAAGTGAGTGTGAATTGGTATCTCGTATTTTTCATTTGCATTTTCCTAATGACTAATGATGTTGAGCATCTTTTCACGTGCTTATTGGCCATTTGTATATCTTCTTTGGAGAAACATCTTATTCATATCTTTTTCCCATTTTTTAATTGGGTTGTCTTTTTACTGTTGAGTTCTAAGAGCCCTTTGTATACTCTAGATACTAGACCTTTACCATATATAAAATTTGCAAATATTTTCTCTCATCTTGTACATTTTCTTTTCACTTACTTGATAGTGTCCTTTGAGGCACAAAAGTTTTAATTTTGATGAAGTTTAATTTATCTATTTTTTCCCTTTGTTTTTCGTGCTTTTGGCATTATATCTAAAAACTATTGCCTAATCCAAGGTCATGAAGATTTATTTATTTATTTATTTAATTATTTATTGTGAGGAAGATCAGCCCTGAGCTAACATCCATGCTAATCCTCCCTTTTTTGCTGAGGAAAACCGGCTCTGAGCTAACATCTATTGCCAATCCTCCTCCTTTTTTTTCCCCAAAGCCCCAGTAGATAGTTGTATGTCATAGCTGCACATCCTTCTAGTTGCTGTATGTGGGACACGGCCTCAGCATGGCTGGAGAAGCGGTGCGTCAGTGCGCGCCCAGGATCCGAACCTGGGCCGCCAGTAGCGGAGCGCACACACTTATCCGCTAAGCCACGGGGCTGGCCTGGTCATGAAGATTTATACTTAGGTTTCCTCATAAAAGTTTTGTAGTTTTAGCTCTTGAATTTAAGTCGTTGATCCATTTTGAGTTAATTTTTGTATATGGTATAAGGCTCCAAATTCATTGTTTTGCATGTAGAAATCTAGTCATCTCAGCTGTATTGTTGAAAAGACTATTCTTGCCCCCATTGAATTATCTTGGCACCATTCCTACATATCAAGTGACCATAGATGTATGGGTTTATTTCTGGACTTGCGAGCCTATCCCACTAAATCTATCTGTCTATCTATCTGTCTATCCTTATGCCAGTATCACACAGTCTTGATTACTGTAGTTTTGTAGTAAGCTTTGAAATCTGGAGTGAGTCCCGCAACATTGTTCTTTTGCAAGATTGTTTTGGCTACTCTGGGTCCCTTGTATTCTATATGAAGTTTAGGATCATCTTGTAAATTTCTTTTTAAAATCCAGCTGAGATTTTTATAGGGATTGCACTGAATCTGTAGATAAATTAACAACATTAAGTCTTCCATGAACATATGGTGTCTCTCCATTTATTTAGGTCATATTTAATTTCTTTCAACAACGCTTTGTAGTTTTCAGTGTACGTGTCTTGCATTTCTTTGTTAAATTTATTCCTAAGTACTTTATTAATTTTGATACTATTTTACATGGAATTGTTTTAATTTCATTTTTAGATTGCTCACTGCTGACATATAGAAATATAACTGGTTTAGTACACATACTGATCTATCCTGCAACCTTGCTGAACTCCTTTATTAGCTCTAATAGTTTTTTGGTGAATTCATTAGGATTTTCTATATATAACACTGTGTCATCTGTAAATAGAGTTTTTTTTATTCCTCCCTTTCCAATTCAGATGCCCTTTATCTCTTTTTCTTGTCTAACTGCTTTGGCTAGAACCACCAGTATATTATTAAATAGAAGTGGCAAGAGCAGACATCTTCGCCTTGTTCCTGATCTTAGGTAGGAAACTTTCAGTCTTTCACCACCAAGTATAATATTAGCTGTGGATTCTTCATAGGTATCCTTTATCAGGTTGTGAAAGTTTCTTTATATTTGTAGTTTGTTGAGTGTTTTTAATATGAAAAGTATTTTGTCAAATGTTCTTTCCACGTCTGTTGAGATGATCATATGGTTTTTGTCTTTTATTCTATTAATATGGTGTCTTACACTGGTTAATTTTCAAGTGTTGTACTAATCTTGCATTCCTTAGATAAATCTTACTTGGTCATGGGGTATAATCATCTTTACGTGTTGCAGTATTCGATTTGATAGTAGTTTGTTGAAGATTTTTGCATCTATATTCATAAAGAATATTGGTCTGTAGTTTTCTTATGATGTATTTGATTTTGGTATCAGGAAAATACTACAATTATAGTTTCACATATTAGCAGGAAACAATTGGAAAATAAAAAATTTAAATTCCGTCTAAAATATTAGAAATACATAAAGTTCTTAGCAACAAATGAAATGCTGCACACAAGAATTTTACAATAAAAACTATAAAATATTGCTGAGAGATATTAAAGAAGACCTATATAAATGGAAAGAGAGTGATGTTTATGGATTGAAAGACTCAATATTGATAAGATGTCAATTCTTTCCAAATTGAGCCCTAGATTCAACATATTCCCAATCATAATCCCACCAAGCTGATCATTTTTAGAAACTAGCAAGCTAACTGTAAAATCTATATAAAATTTGTAAAAGAAGAACAAAGATGGAGGGCTTTCATCGTCTGACTTAAAGACGTACTATAAAGCTACAGTAATCGATAGTGTGGAACCAGCATAAAGAACACCAAAATCATCTCCCAATTGTTAGGTTGTCTTTTCGTTTTGTTGATGGTTTCCTTTGCTGTGCTTTTTAGTTTGATGTAGTCCCATTTGTTTATTTTTTCTATTGTTTCTCTTGCCCAGTCAGACATGGGGCTTGAAAATACGTTGCTAAGACTAATGTCAAAGAGCATACTGCCTATGTTTTCTTCTAGAAGTTTCATAGTTTCAGGTCTTATATTCAAGTCTTTAATCCATTTGGAGTTAATTTTTGTGTATGGTGTAAGGTAAGGGTCTACTTTCATTTTTTTGCATGTGGCTATCCAGTTTTCCCAGCCATTCGTGACAACATGGATGGACATTGAGGGTATTATGCAAAGTGAAATACGTGAGAGGGAGAAGGTCAAATACTGTATGATTTCCTTCATTAAGTAGTAGATAATAACAACAATAAACAAACACATAGAGACAGAGATTGGATTGGTGGTTACCAGAGGGGAAGCGGAGAGGGAGGAGGGCGAAAGGGATAATTCGGCACGTGTGTGTGGTGATGGGCTGTAATTAGTATTTGGGTAGAGAACATGATGTAATCCATGCAGAAATAGAAGTATAATGATGTACACCTGAAATTTATACAACGTTATAAACCAATGTTACTGCAATAAACAAAAAATTAAAAAATAATAATAATAAAATAAAATAAAAAAAAAGAACACCAAAATCAACGGATCAGAACAGAGAACTCAGAAATAGGTGCACACTTACATGGTCATTTGATATTTGAGAATAGCACTAAGGTATTCCAACAGAAAAAGAACAATCTTTTTAACAAATAGTTCTGGAAGAATTAAATATCCTATATAGAAAATAATAAACTCTACCCTGAACTCACATAACACACAAAAATTCATTCAATATGGCTAATAAATCTAACATAAAAGCTAAACCTCTAAAGCTTTTCAAAGAAACCAAAGAATACTTTTTTTTTGACTTGGGGATAAAGTTATCTTAGGATACAAAAACTAACAAAGGTGAAAGAAAAAAACCCAATAAACTCCAAAAATGAAAACTTCCACTCATCAAAAGACATCATTAAGAGAATGAATAGGCAAGCCATAGATTGTAATTGGAAGGAAATAGTTGCAAAGCATATATCTGATAAAATACTGGAGACATATATATATCTTACACCTCAATAATAAAAATACAAACAACCCAATATAAAGATGGGCAAATGATTTAATGGACACTTTAAAAAGGAAGCTATATGAATGGCCAGTAAGCATATGAAGAAGATTTCAACATATCAGTCATCAAGGAAAATGCATATTAGATCACAATGAAATATCACTACAAACCCACCAGAATAGCTAAAAGTAAAAAGACTGACAACACCAAATGTTGTTGAGGATGTGGAACAACTAAAACTATCATATATTGTTGGTGGGGATTTAAAATGGTGCAACTACTTTGGACAAAGATCTGGCAATTTCCTACCTATAACTAAAATTCCATTCTTAGATACTGAATAGACATGAAAGTCTACATTCACAAAAGAGTGGTTCAAGAATGTTCATAGCAACTTCATTCATAACAATCAGAACCTGTGAAAAGCCCAAGCGTCCATCAATAGAAGAGTGAATAAACTATGGTACATTCATACAACAGAATATCACTCAGCAAGAAACAGAAATGAACTACTGATGAACTAAAAAACAGATTAATCTCAAAAACTTTACACTATGTGCAAGAAACCTGACACAAAAGAATATGTAGTGTATGATTCTATTTATATGAAGTCCTAGAACTAGGGTTGATTTACTCAGTTGGGGGGATTTGCTAGGAAAGGGTATGAGGGATCTTTCTGGGTGATACAGATTTGAGTGGCATAGGTGTATACATTTGTCAGAACTCACGGAAATGTATACTTAAGATATGTGTATTTTATGTAAATACATACATAAATTTTACCGAAAAACTTTTACTTAAAAAAAGAATCAAAAAAATGATAAACTTTGAATTCTAATAATGATACATATGCCAAAGTATTTAGGGGGAATTGTAGTGATGTCTACAACTTACTTTGAAATGTGTCCAAAAATAAGATGGATTCACAGATGTATGAGGGATGGAATGACGCATAGTGGTGGGTATTTGAGTATTCACTGTATATTTCTCCAACTGCTTTGTATGATTAAACATTTTCATAATAAAATGTTGCAAAAGAGAAAATCCTTAAAAACTGAGTCTTGAACAATAAATAATAAATAAAAGGAAAAAGTTAAAAGAAAAAAAGAAGAAAGCAATTCCAGCTACCTAAGTTATTGACTGTGTGAACTTGGCAAGTTTTTAAATAAATAGTATACATCTAAATTTTCTTATTTATAATATGTAAATGAAAAACAATACCTACTATACAGGATTGTTAAGGGACTATACTTGCTAAAATATGTAAAGAACGGTTCCTGGTATAAATAAGCACTGAGTCAGTGTTTTAGCTACTATTTTCAGTGAGCGTGGAGTGCCTGTGGCCGTGTACCCACAAAAATGAAATGTCTCAGAAACAGAAGAGGACAATGTTTGCACCTTTTTTTAAAACAGTTATGTTTGTTGCATAGATGTTGCATAGATAAAAATCAGTTACACTGTGATTTTTTTTTCTATATGTGAATGTCATTTATTAGGACCTCTAAGTGAACGAGCTAGCAGAAAGGAAATATTATATTTTAAAAACCCACAAAGCATATTTTTAGAAATGGTATTTCCTTGATTTTCATTCCAGGAAAAAGCTAACACATGGCATGGAGCACGCTGGGCCCAGAGAAGAAGGCCTGCCAGGTGCCACAGCAATAAATAGAGTGGGCCTTAGAGAGGAAAGCAAAATAAGAACATGTAGCCTTATGTCTCCGATACCCTTTCCATCTGGTATTTAACCCACTGAAGTAAAGGGAGTTCTGGAAATTCACCTTTGTAGGCCACTTTTAATTAATTTTCTTATTTATTTGCTTAGCAAACATTTAAACCACAGCCTACCATGGGCAAAGTTCTATGCGTGCCCTCCAGGACCCAAGCAAAATGAAGCTGGGTAAGGTAATTTAAGAAAAAAAAAGTTCTAAGTGCTGTATAATGAGAGGTTAATACGATTTACATTCTGCTACCTCCTTTCTCAATATTCATTTTAAAAACACAATTTTAGCATTTTCCATCAATAGATTAAGCAAAGGCATATTTTCACAAATGACAGGAATTCTCAGAGGAGAAAAGGTAGCAGGATCTGTTATGTGGGTTATGTCTCACTTTCTGAGAAGTGCATAAGTAAAAATATGATTTTATTTATTTATTTATTTATTTATTTTTTTGTGAGGAAGATCGGCCTTGAGCTAACATCTGCCAATCCTCCTCTTTCTGCTGAGGAAGACTGGCCCTGGGCTAACACCCATGCCCATCTTCCTCCACTTTATACCAGATGCCACCACAGCATGGCTTGACAAGCAGTGCATCAGTGCGCGCCTGGGATCTGAACCGGTGAACCCCTGGCCGCCGCAGGGGAGGGCGCGCATTTAACTGTTTGCACCACCAGGCCGGGCGCAAAATACGATTTTATAAATTACATTTTCTATAGTGCTTATAAGTATTATCATTTTTGTAAATAGATATTTTAAATGCAAGTGGAATTTCTTAACGTGATATCTTTTACCTTCAATTTAGTGATGTTTCTGATAAGAAAACGGAGCTCTAGAATGTTGAAAATCGTTTCATCCTATTGTGACTGTTGCTCTTTGGGTTGTCAAATACATATATTTGTGATAATTCTAAGAAACTGTGATTAATGGATTTGTATTCAGAATTTTGAAACAACAACAAAAAATCTTTTAAATTAAAGGAAAAGTACATTCCATTCCCTTAACTCATCTTTATTTTGGGATTATATGTTCTCTGCTAAAATTTAGGACGGAATTTCTTTTTTTTTTTTTTTTAAACAGTTATTTTTATTCCCCCCCCCCCCCAAAGCCCCAGTAGATAGTTGTATGTCATAGCTGCACATCCTTCTAGTTGCTGTATGTGGGACGCAGCCTCAGCATGGCCGGAGAAGTGGTGCGTCAGTGTGCGCCGGGGATCCGAACCCGGGCCACCAGCAGCGGAGCGCTCGCACTTAACCGCTAAACCACGGGGCCGGCCCAAGGATGGAATTTCTAACAGTGATGGCACTGTTCAGTAAATAGCAGTCCTTTGTGTATGTGAAAAATGTCAAATGAATGGAAACCGTTTCACACATTTTATCTGGAAAACTTTCGCCTATAGTACTTATTCAAATGTTGTCCATATTTTCAGGAGAGAATTTAGAAAAATGTCTTTCTCATAAAACTATGTCGTTCCCTTGTGTCTCTTTACAAAGGAACTCCCTCTCCTGCTTCCAGCACACACACACACAAACCCTGTGCTATCAGTAGAAGCTAAAGATAAAATTAAAGAAACACTGGCTGCATGCCAAATCCTGGGATAAAAGGGAAGAGAAAGCTGGTGGGCAATCACCTCTCCTCGCCCTTATCTCTTCCTCCCACTTATCTTTCCTGGGCGAGGAGGCCTGGGACGTCCGCACTCTACGACCTCTTTCTTGAGGAGAGACACAAGCTGTGAGTCCAGTGCCCTGCACTTTAATGTCTTACTATTCTTTCCCTTGAGGGAAGGCTTACTGTTAAGAGAAAATAAAATGTTATGTGTAAATGAAAATCCTCATTCATTTGGAAATCATTTTTCTGGGTTTCACCACCAATACACTTGTAATCTTAAAACATCCACTCAATTTAAATAGTAATGAATTTGTCAAAGAAGTATATTAGGAGACCTACATTCAAATAAAGTTTACTACTGACTTTAGGTGAATCCACTGTTTCCTAAGTTAATACAAGTTGCTTAGATGGTAAAAGGCCAAACTTTTGTAATTCCTTCCGGTGTGGATCATCTTAGAGTAAAATTATGAGGGGAACATTAGGCATTCATGAAGCAGGATAGAGCCAATTTTTGTTGTTGGTGGTGGTGATGTTGAGCTTTTATTAGCCACAAGCTTATACTACCATATTTACTTGAGAGGGTATAACTGTCCTTGAAAGTAAACATCACATAATTCCAACAAGTGTGCTCTCTCTAGTTACCCAAATTAAGGAGGCTTCCCTATATTGATTTTCTCTCTTTTATAAGCATCCTTGAGATTCTTTGTCCTTAATTATTTATGTCTATGTCTCAGGTATTAAGAGCACACTTGAAATTTATGATCTTTCTAAGTTCCTAATACTTATTAACTTTGTTTACTGCCTAGACCTGTTAACCTAATTTTGTACCACTTTTGGGAATAATGCATTGCTTATCTGTAATTTTGCATAGCTGTTTCTCTATTAAAGAATCCAAATTCAGGTTTTAATTTACTCAGAATAAATTTGCTGATCCTCTAATCTGAATTAAAAACAACACTTATTTTTTCACTCTTCTCCATTCCATTTCAAATTTTAACATATACTTTCTCAAATTATATTTGAAAAACTTACAATCCAACATCATCACCAATCTTCTTTCTGCCAAGCTATCAGTGGGCTAATTATTTCTTTTTGTTGTAGTTGAAATTCTATGGACCCCGATATACCGGAAAAGAAAATGTAGGAGGAGGACAGTAAGCCTATTACTGGACACAATTCTTCATTTTCCTCTGCAGCTTGATCCTCTTGGCTGGTGTCAGAACCCAGCTGCTCCACTCCAGCTCCCGAGAGAATGGGTCTGGCAGAGCAGGGGAGAGGAAGGCAAAGAAGGCTGCAGATCTGGTGATAATTGCACGCAACAACTTGGAGGCAGATAGAGGGGTAGAGCAGCTCTTTGATTTTCTAAAATTAAAATCTGCCAGAAATAAAGAGTGTACAGTTTGATAGAATTCCACCACACTTATTAACAGATATGCCAAATGAGAACTCAAGGCCATCCGCAGATCTACCATTGTGATGGATACTGATAAAATCATAGGTTAACTGTTAGAAAATAGCACTGATAATCGCCTAATGGGAATATTAATACTACCAGCACAACTTCTACTTAAAAACATACATGAGCTAAGATTGAAAAGCACGTCTCTTCTGATTCCAGACATACAGGAAAGCCTATTTGTATGGGACCACCCAGTGGAGGGGCTATAGGTAATATGTGCAAGAATTTCTGACAGAAATCTTATTTTCTGAGGACTTACACTCAGTTACAAAAGTCTGCTGAAAACTAAACTTGGCACAAATCTTCGCTTAGAACTCCATTCAAACACAATACAAATAAAGATCAAGGGGGGAAAAAACCGTACAAACTCGACTTTTAGAAAAGATGAGAACATTGCTTGCAAGGGAGACCAAAGGAAATTCTCAATACTTATTAATCTTTCCATATAGAAAATTATATTTGGCAAGTGGTAAGACCATTTACGGTCTAATAATTTCCAGTATCTTGAAAGGAATACATAATTAAAAAGAGCGAAAATTGGACCCAGGAAAGGCTCTGTCAGTTCTAAAAATAATTGCTTTTACTTGTGAATTTTTCAAAGTTGCATTTTTTTAGTGGTGTCAACTGGCTCAGCCCACAATCATATACAAAAATATAACTGACCAAAAAAAGCTTTCATCTCTTAGAATAACAAAACCGAACATGATTTAAGAATAGTCTAAAGTCACAGCTCTTAAAATTTTAAGAGAGTGAACACCTTTTTTAGAGCCCTAAATAATCTGGGAACCTTAAACAGAGACTTTCATGTTAATAACTCTTGGGAATTGATGCTCTCAGTTAACTCTGATCTTTCATTTGTTTTTAGACCTCAGTTTTCAATCACAGGAGGTCTAAATGTTGAAGTTAGCGTTCTAGTAGATGAAAGATGGGAACACTAAAATACCTCCAAGTCAAATGACCATGTAACGTCTACAAATATTTATTACTGTAACCTCTACAAATATTTATTACTTGGTTTATTCATTCAATCATTCAACAAAGATTTATTTAGTACATGCTATGCAAAACACTCACAAAACAACCCAAAAATCTACTAAAAAGTACAAACATACATTCATTTAAGGATTTTTGATAGCTTCTATTTTTTTTAAAGCACCAGACACTAAACAAACATTTAACTTGAGATAGATCTTGAAATCCTTAACACTGTACCTAACTTTTAAAAACTCATGTACATTTTTCTAACGTTATTATGAAACCAAGAGATAAAAGGAAATTTTTGCTTGGTCTAACGGAAGAGAAAAGGCCTCCAAAACTAGCTGACCTCTGAGATGACGGAGTGTAAAAAACTGTGCAAATGTACTGTAAAAAGTATCTCTCATGGTCACCAATTGAACCTCAGAGGCTAAGGATTGGAAGTAATCCCTTCTTTTTTCTTCCACTCTCTCTTGTTTGTCTTTGCTCCATTTCTTTTGTCTTTTCTCACTGTTTAGAAATTATAAACAATTATACTTCACTGAGATGGAACTGGTAAAGCCACCTTAGAAACTGCTCACAGGAAGAATCAGTAGAAAAGGGCGGAGGTACATCTAACAGTAACAACAAAACAAAATAGAACACTTTGCTGACAAAAAGGAAATGAAAGGTTTTGTAGTATAATTTAAAGAACAAATATTTCCCAGTTGCATATTCTATGGCAGGCAGGATACAGCAGTACCACACAATAAACCCATATGTCTACTGTGAATGATGAGATAGGTGCAGGAAGATGGTTGTCCAGAAAACAAAAAATAAAGACTGGTCAATGTTCTGATATGAGAAGGTAGATATACTTTGTTTGCGGAAGACTATGAAACAATTAATTACTATGAGTGAGCCAGATTCCATATATTAACAAATAATTCTAAAAACACATAATATTGAGGAAAAACAAGTTGCAAGGGTATAAATTCAGTATGCTCTCATCTACGTAAATTGAAAAATAATCATCCATATATATAGACACGGACTTATATTAGTTATGGGTATATACCCCGATAATACAAATGGAATAATATACCACAATCATTATAGTTATATTACTTCTGGGCATGGATGAATAGAAAGGATGGTATTTTTTTTTTACCTTTAAAAAACAGAAATCTAAAGCAAATATGGTAGTATCAACATTTTAAAATATGAGGGTAGATACACAGGCTTGATTATTTTCTATAGGTTTAAACTACTTCATAATAAAAATTAATATAATCTTAAAATTTTGTTATTTAAAAGAAGAATGCTATAGGAATTTACGCAATTAGAAGGAGCTGTTCCAATAAGCCCAATTTTCTTATGTTTGAGCCTGGAATATACAAGGCTGATTATTTTCCATCTCTAGCGAGAGGAACAATGGAGAGTTAATGGAAAAGACAAGACTATCCTTGATATAAGTCAGGGGCACTTTTGGCAAATGGATGGTCATCTCTAGATGGAAGTGAATTATCTGAACATGATTATATTGAATCCTCTAGCTGTACTAGAGTGTTTCAACTCACAACTATCCAAGAGGTTACTCTTTTTCTTCCTTACTGGGTGTGATTGTGAAGCTTAAGGGACACAGTTAACGGATGCCACATTGTCATTGCTGCTAAAAATGTATAACTAGAGTCTGCATTTTGGAATAACAATTTACACACTTAAAGTATTGACTTGCTGTGCAAGACCACAATTGACTCTTTTTTTAAAACTCCTCATGAAGACTTTCTTTTCTTTCAAAATTGCCATTAAACATTTTCTAATGTAATTCCAAGGAGCTCACTGGGTGCTGGGGAACTCTAGCAAGAAGGGAACCCATGAACATTTTATTAACTTCAGATTGTATGCAATTCTCGGAATTAATAGCAAGGAGCTGGAGAGTTTTTGTTTTTTTTTTTTAAATCACAGTGGTAAATAAGCCTAAAGTATTTCACTAGTGAGGCAAGAGTCACTTGAGATATACTGCCAAAGATGAGGGGTAGAAATATATCACAGAAACAAGTGGTATTACCTAGCACATATTTTTCTGAAAATGTAGTCTCCATGCATGAGGATTAGATATATACCCATAATAAGAGGGCATATTGACCTATAATTTTCAATATTACATCCTTGTATTTTTTATTATATGCTATTTTTCAACCAGTAGAGGAACGTGGTCTCATAAAGCTAATATTTATTCTCCCATGTTTATAGAGTTAGTAGTGCATTTCAGGAAATGAGAAACTCTGAGAAGTCAAACATAACTTGGTGTCCTGTACACAAAAGACGACGGGACAAGAAAATCACCATGTTTAAAAACTCTGGCTCAGGAACTCAGTCATAAAGCTTTAAATAATTAAATAACACAAGATAAGAAAAGCCTTTGATGTTATTATGTCTCTCTCCATAAACATAGAGCCTTTTTATGGAAGATGAATCTTATCGTGTAGGACTCCTCATTTTATTAGAAAGCAAAGAGTCCTTCAGTCCAGCTCCCATTTTCAACTCTGTACTGACTGTGTGTATTTTGTGGAGGCTAAGGCAGGTATTAAGTGTAATCCACTACAACAGCTGAGATACCCCTACTTAGAATTACGTCTTTAAGTCATGAATTCTTCTCATTTTGTTATTAAGTAACTCCTGTACTAGGGAATTCAATGATTTCTTATGTTAAATTCAAAGAAAATAGTAGTGAATGACAATTTGTTTTTCTTGGAAGCGTTGTACCTGTATTATGGTAAATGTCTCAAGAGATGAGAGCCTTAACATATCTTTTGTAGGAGAAATTTGCAGAAGCTCAATTGCTCCTAAGTCTTTTCCTTTTATTTAATAACTTTACGTGAGATCTTGGAAGAATCTGGAAAAATAAAAGTCATCAAGTCATTTCCCCATTCTCTCCATGCATGAGGAATGAAGCGGGGGCCTTCAATAAGTAAGTGAGAGAGAAGAACAAATGTTGATGGAGGATAGTAGGGTGGGTGAGGCAAGGGATACAGGGGCTGAAGGGAGAGAGTTTCAGCTGCAATCAAGGGCCCTTTGAGCTCCCCATAAACTGACCCTCAAATTTATGAAGAAGCCTGTGACATGGAGTAGAGAGTTGAAACTAGGGTGCATGGTAGCAAGTGAAAAAATATTCCTTTGTGGGCCGGCCCCGTGGCTTGGCGGTTAAGTGCGTGCGCTCCGCTGCTGGCGGCCCGGGTTCGGATCCCAGGCGCGCACCGATGCACCGCTTGTCCGGCCATGCTGGGCCGCGTCCCACATACAGCAACTAGAAGGATGTGCAGCTTTGACATGCAGCTATCTACTGGGGCTTTGAGGGAAAAAATAAATAAATAAATAAAATTACAAAACTTTCTTTAAAAAAAAAAAAAAAGAAAAAATATTCCTTTGTTACTTACCTTTTTCAGGATTCCCTCAGATTTCAGATTTTTTACCCCTTCCTCTCTCAGTGACTGACCTGATACCTTTGCAACGTCAGCCCCACCACTTCCTCTGGGGTCCAGGCCACCTTTTCCCTAAATCCCCAAGGCTCTCCTCTCTCTTCTACTTTCCTGCACTGAGTTTTGAATTATCTTTCCATATCCTATATGGAAATTATCTTTTCCATATCCTATATATCCTTATCCATATCCCCATGTTCCTATATCAAACAACAGGATTCTCCCTTAAACACCAAACTGAAATTCTGGTTCTCCAAAAGAGCATCCATATATGCATATGAGTATGTTTCTGGACAGCTGAAAAACAAATGTAAGCCCAGAGAGGTATGATGGAGTGGGAAGAGAATGGTATCCAGAGTTAAAAACTGGGGTCTAGGCCCAGCCCCACCCTTCACTCAACTCTGCTAATTTCAGCATTCTCAACTCTAAGTGAGGAGTTTGTAATCTGGGCAGTCCTGGTCTCCTCTGTAGGGAAATGTGAAGGAAGTGGGAATCTGGTTATCACAATGACTGGGGACTGGGGGAGCTATTGGTCGTTGATTCCTGGGAACCAGAGCTATTAACCATTCTGAAATGCATGGGACAAACTTGCATCCCAACTGTCTCCCTCAAAATGTCAATAGTGGCCTCATTGAGAAACACCAATAGATGATTTTTAATGTTCCTTCAACCATTCTGCATTCTTAAGTGGAATGCAGAGAACTTAAGAGACTTGGAAAAGAACTGTGAGGATAAGGAAATTTGGGGATTATACAATTTCATAGGAAAAGTTAAAAGAAATGGGTTTATCTCTCCTGAAGAGAAAAAGGATGACTTGAGAACTGAGTCTATGATGATACAGGGAGACTCTGACCAATAAATTCTCTCTCTCCATGGAAGAAGAAACAAATTGCCACGATACGAGGTCAGAAATTACTTAGGCTTTCTTGACAACAAGGTTTCTAAGAAAAGAGAATCTATATTAGGTTTCAAAACGAAAATGGATACCTAGGTATGAAGGTTTGAAAACAAATAGATTCTTATTGATTTCAGTCAGTTCAAGCGAGATCTTGCTTGTAGACTAGGGAGGAACATTTAGGTAACTTCTCAAGTCCTTGCCAGCACTTCTGTTTCTATGGATACACTTATTAGGTTTCTACACACTACAATATCCTACCAAATTGACAGACTGGAGAGTTGAAGACGGAGGCACAACTTCTCGTCCACCCTCTCCCCCGATATATACCACAAGCTTTGCTCTTCAAAGTGAGTCAAACATGAGGCCCAACAATGAAGGGTGCAGTGGGAAAACTGGAATCTAGCCCAGCACTGCAGAGAAATCTACTTTGATTTCTCAGTAGGAAAAAAAAAAAAAAAAAAGAACCACAGTAAAGGGCTATTAGGGGCAAAAACATTTGTCACCGTGGACAGAATAAAAGTCCAACCAAATGAAATAAATGCCTGTGGAAAAAGATGTGCCCTGCTAGGGAAAGTACTATGTTCCTTCTCCCTTGCTCTTCATGTAGTTTTTGTCCACTCAATACACCAAGCTTTATCCTCTCTCCTGTTTATTTTTCCATCTATGAAAGATGCACGGATTGAATTTAGCCCTTGGATAGGTCTTTGTCAGAAAGTACTTTCAAAATAAAAGTGTTTTACTTGTTACTATCTCAATAGAGAAACATGTACTTCCAAAATAAAATGCCTGCTTTGCTAGCAAGCTTTATCCTTGAGTAAGCAATGATATTGTTAGTAATTTCTCAAGCTGTTAATATACGTACATTAAAAAACAACAACAACAACCCTGTTCTATAATTATAAATCATAGGGTGAGTACCCCTTGGTAGAAGTAAATGAAAACATTCTGGCCACTGAGGCTTTATAATTTGAAAAATATCATAATGATAGTACTAGCTGATATTGACAAAAGCAGTTTTGATTTTCAATGTTTCAAAATATAATTTGTCCATAAGGTCTTAACTGAAATTACTTAACAAAATCTGATATGTGTAGACACTCAATTTAAATTTATTGAATCTATTCAGTTAGAATTTATGAACATAGAAATAAAATTTGTTTTAAGACAATGTGGGGATATTTTATTTCTAATATCCTTGTAACACCCCACAAAGCATACAATAATAAGTATGAGAAGTAGCATATTCAATTTCTTTTCATGTATATCTATCTCTCAATGAAATCAAAGGATTAAAATCTGTGCATAATCTACTTCCAGAGTTCTCATTGTAATAGAGTATGACTATTTATCCATTTTTAAAATGTCCCTCAAAATTAATAATCTCTTCAGTGAGAAAAATGGAAAAATTAACACAAACCTTAAGACCTCCAGCAGATCAGAAGACAAATGTGTTCTTTGGGGACTTGACTGAAACAATGTATTCACAAAAGTCTTTTTAACGGAAGCTGTTTACAAAGGAAGTCCCACGGAAGGCAGTGTGGCTTTGACGTGCCAGATGCTTCTGGAAGGAAAGAAAAGCACACCATTAGGAAGCCTCCAAAGTACCATTACTGCCAGTCCCAGGCACTGTGGTCAGAAAGTGCCGTATTAGCACCTACTGCTATTATTAAAGTAATGGTATTAATTTCTGCTAATTTTGTATCCCCAAATCTTCTTACTCACAAATGGCAGGGTGAGACAATAACCTTTCAGCACTGCATTGAGAAGTTTCTAAAGGTCAGGAATATTTCATAACTAAGCAAACTCTGTTTTCCCCTTTATCTAAATAGACTATTTAAGCAGGATTCAGGAACTCTGAATGCGGTATGAGCAGAAAGGCAGCAACCCTTGTATTTACTGAGTGCCTACCAGCTGCAAGGCACTGTGCAAGGGGCTTCGTAGACGTGGGCTTTTTAATCTGAACAATGGCCCTGCAATTGGAGAGCACTGGCTCCATTCTGCAGATAAGAAAACTGAGGCACAGACTCCTGAGATCAGGCTTAGAACCTGGGTCTATCAAAGCCCAAAGGCCTTTGGGCTGGCTCTTTCTCATTTCACTCTGTGGCCTGTGGATTTAGAAAAATATTTCACAAACAGAATTGACAAGAAAACAGATAATGCTGCAATATACTAAACTAATTCAAATATTGCTAAATTAAATAAGACATTTTCTTTCCTAGTTTGCTTTAGTTTTATATCAAAAATCGTCTTATTTGGTCAGGCCCCAAAGTGATACAGATACCCAGCTTTAAGCCCTGCACTGTTTCTCTCACCTTTCTTCCTTATGCAAAGAGAGAGAATTCATTGGAAACCCAGTAGTCCCCTTTTGTTATGGGGCAGGTTTGTGTGCTGTATTACATCAAGGATAGCAAGGCAAACATCTCATCTCCCTCTGGTCCCTGGGTGACCCACAGTTCCTTGGCTGTCTCGGTGAAAGAGAACACCACCTTTCCCTAAGGGTTTTCCTGATGCAGTTAGGGAGGGAGCCCACATCTGTGGATTTGTCTGAGTGATATTACTGTATCTCATCATGGCTGTGTCCATCTTAACAGCCGAGGGTGACTGAGCAAGGCTCGGCAGGGCTCCATCCAGATTTCTATAGTTTTAGTTAAATATCTACACGTTTCGGGTCGTTCCAGTGCCAACACAGAGAGCCCTGCAGCTTACCCTCCACCAGCTGTCCCAGCAACCACTCTGACAGTGTGATTCAGGGTCAATGCCCACCAACTAAACACTTCAAAATTCCCCCAGAAGTTCCTGCTTGGAATGCTTTAGACTTCTGTCTGAGTCTTGGAACTTTTAGCTCATACCCACACTGCACTTAGGAAGCTCCTCAGAAAGGCTAGAGAAGGATGGAGCAGGAAGGTCATGCATAACTTTTAAAATTTTTATTTTATTTTATTTTTGGCAACAAAAGCTTAAGTCACAAATAAAGCAAAAGGGAAAAATCATTGGTAGCATTTTCAGAGTTCTGCGGGACTGGAGCCTGGGATTATTACATGGGAAAAAAAGAAAAAGAACAGAGCCAGTTTATCTTTGCATAAAAGAAGGAAGAAGAACTTGACAAAGAATGGGGAAGACAGTATTTGAACCATAGAATCAAACCTATATGACAGGAATACAAAATAAATAGAAACTCTACTTAAAACCTCATATACTAGCATCCTGTTTTCTTCATACCACTTAAAAGCAAAGTTTCCGGTTATACGTCTAAACTTGTAGACCCCATTTCCCATAAAATCTGAATGACAATTTTCAAGTATTCACTCAGCCACTATTTATTGCATACTTATGAGTCAATCAGTAAGTCAGAATATTCCAGGAATACTGAAATCAGATAGTCTTTCCCTCAAGCATCTTACTGCCTTGGAGGGAGATACAACTAGGATGTCAGAAATTATAAGAAGGTTGTACTAATAAGTGTTTGGAAGAATGGGGTCTGGACCAGACTGCCTGGGGATGTTCCTGCTTCATCACCTACTAGCTGTATGACGTGGGGCAAGGTACTTAAACTCTTTAAACTCAGCCTCCTCATCTGCAAAATGCAGAAATGATATACTTCCCGCACAGCTTGTTGTGAGCATTAAGTAAGATAACCTATATAACGTGTGTGGCACATAGAAAGAACTCATCAAATGTTAGGAAGAAGTAGGAGTATGGTCATATAACATAGCATGATGACGTCAGTGAGGCAAAAAGTGCTCCGAAGCTTTAGAGAGTTAGAGATTCTCTTTATTGGGGATTTAAGGGACCCAAGAAGGCTTCAATGAGGAAGGTAGCCTTCAAGATCAACCATAACTAAACATGCACAAATGATTACGCTTTTAGAAAGCCTCTGATGATAAGTGAAAAGATAGAAAATGAGCTACTTTAGAAAAAAAAAATAGATTCATGAAATTAGACATTATTTTCCAGGATTTGGTGTGAAAGTAGATATCTACCATAACAACACAGCCAGGCAATGATATAAGGCAGAAAATCTATGTACTGCTACTAAGAAAGATACAATATCCCACTGGATCCTGTTCTATTCAACTGTAATCCAAAATGACACCATGGCTTTTAATGGAACTTGGCAAGCTCCAGACACACCATTTTTAAACTTAGCCTCAAATTTAAATCATAGGGCTTGTGACTCAAATCTCCAATGTGACCTTTACAGGGTATTGTTCAAGAAAACCTGTCTGTCACTGTGCAGAGAAACTATACGCCCTTTTATTCTGGAAAGTATAATGAAAAGATGTACTATATTGTTACAAGCACAGAGCCACAAAATGATTGTGGCTTTGATTCTCTAGAAGCAACGAAAACAAAGACTCTATTTGATTTGGTATTATTCATTTAGAAATGTTGTCTTATCACATTAATGAACATTCCTATTTCCTCCATATTCTGGGCCTTATTTAATTCAAAAGAAGCTTGGCAAGAATCTCATCATTTATGGATTTAACATATAGTCCCTCTGAATAAATCCCTTTTTCAAGGGCTTACTGAGTCACACTACTTTGTCCTTGCCAGACACATACAGTATTGTACTAAACAGAAGAGCTAAAAGCACAGTGTCTTGAGTTCTCTCACACCCTCCCTGCCTCCCAGCCCTGGGAAGTCTGCATAAGGAGTCAACCTGCAAAAGACCTGGTGTCATTGTTCTCTTCTCACCCTTCTTTATACCTTCCACTGAATTATGAAATTCTATCAACTCTTCCTCCCATTCATCCAACTCATGACATCACATTTTATGTACTACCATAAGTTTCTAGCTGGTTTTCCTCCTTGTAGCTCATCCTGAAAACAGTCAAAAGATCTGTCATCCTCTCTGACTGTTCCATGGTGGTGATAAATAAATCTCTGAATAAAAATGAATGAATGCATAAATGAAATAATTTTTAAAATGCAACTCTAATTATGTACATCCACTACTCAAGAACCTTCAATGGCTCCCTATTTTCTTAACGATCAGATCTAAGTTCCTCACTGGGAATATCTGTTCCCACCACCCTCTCTAACCTTAAAATTGACTATTTCTGACCCAAACCCTTGGGTCAAATAGAAATGGTCTGCTCATTATATTATAGTGAATCTCAACTAGGGATACATCATAATCACTCAGGTCTTCTGAATTGGAATCACCAGAGGCAAGGTCTCTCCTATGCATTTTTAAAATGCTCCACAAGTGATTCAGATGTACACCATTTTTAAGAACTACTGCTGTGTCTCCTCCTCCTCTAGGTGTATCAACCCACCTTGCACAGCACACTAGAAGCCTCACCTCCTTAAGTGAATCTTCCTAGGTCATAACAATATTTCACCCCTTCTCTAGTTTTTCATTGTAGAATTAATATATTTTAAACTAGAAGGACACTCCAGTGATTCTCTTGCTTGACTCTATACTAGTACACACCTTGTGTATTCCCCTCTGTGTACTCCCCATCCTGAGTGTGGGCTGGATCTAGTGACTTCTAATGAAAAGAATATGGCAAACGTGATGGGAAGTGACATCTCTCTTGCCCTCTGATTCTGACGACATTAGCTGCCATGTTGTGAACGGCCCTATGGCGAGGTCCATTTGGCAAGGCACTGAGAGAGGTTTCCAGCCAATAGCCAGCAAGAAACTGAGGCTCTGTGAAGAACCGAATCCTGCCACAACCATTGAGTGAGCTTGGAAATGAATCCTGCCCCAGTCGAAAGTGTGACTGCAGATCCTGCCCTAGCTATGATGACTGTGAGCCCGGACAACACCTTGACTGAAGCCTTGTGAGAGACCCTGAGCTGGAGGATCCCCTTACACCATGCCCAGACTTCTAACTGTGATGGTTAATTTTACATGTCAACTTGGCTAGGCCACGGTACCCAGATATTTGGTTGAACACCAGTCTAGATGTTGCTGTGAAGGTATTTTTCAGATGAAATTAACATTCAAATCAGTAGACATTGAGTAAAGCAGATTACCCTCCATGATATTGGTGGGCCTCATCCAATCATTTGAGGGCCTTAAAACAAAACAGACTGAGGTCTCCCTAGAAAAAGGGAAATCTGCCTGCAGAGTGCCTTTGGACTCAAGGTGAAACATACTCTTCCCTGGATCTCCACCCTGCTGACCTGCCCTGAAGATTTGGACTTGCCAGCCTCCATACCTGCATGAGCTAATTCCTAAAAATAAATCTTTCTCTCTCAACAAATAGATAGGTAAAGACAGAGATACAGATGTGTACATATACATATATATTATATATATGTGTGTGTATGTGTATATATATGTAGACATATATACATACATATACATTATACACACGCACACACTCTATTGGTTCTGTTTCTCTGGGGAACCTGCTAAGTTTCAGGGTAATTTGTTGAGTAGCAATACACAACTAATATGACATTCCTCCCCCTCCATAGCACTTATTACATTGAATTATAATTACTTTTTAAATTCCTCTCTAATCAGAGCCTCCTTCAAGTTCTCTCAAGGCAGGGACTATGTCTATCATGCTTGCAACCAAATCTACAGCTCCCAGTACTGTGCCTGGTATATGGCAGGTGCTCAATATATATTGTTAAATAAACAAATGAGTCAGTGATAAAGCCTCAGCAGCAGTGTCTTCATATAACCAAAACAGACAAACAAACAATGGAGCAATTCCCAACTAACTTCTTACTGTCTACAATTACAGGTACCTTCAAAAAAGCAACAAATAAATGTGAAAACTGTAAGATAACATATATATCCCTTGAATAGTGAGCAAAGAAGTAGAGAGGAGGCAAATTGTGACGCATCTGGAGACTGGGGTGGAGATTTTATGGCACTGGAGAATAAGAATAGAGTGTGAATTCCAGGATTACAAATCTGAAATTTTGTAGACTGGCGTAGAGCTATTGGAAGTGTTTTTGTATTGGATAGATTTTGACTAGGAGTGTGTTTTTAAAGATGAACGCGGCATCAGTACTCAGAATAAGAAAAAAATGGAGAGGACTATTGCTAAGGGCTGAATTAGAGAGCAGTGAAATAGAAAGGAAAGGCTAGACAGAAGAAAA
Source organism: Diceros bicornis minor (assembly GCF_020826845.1). Taxonomy (NCBI): domain Eukaryota; kingdom Metazoa; phylum Chordata; class Mammalia; order Perissodactyla; family Rhinocerotidae; genus Diceros; species Diceros bicornis. The sequence continues at coordinate 33,071,005 of NC_080748.1, read as the reverse complement.
ATGCAGAGAATAGAAGAAATTCCTTCAATTAGATGAAAGAAAAGAAGTAGTCAAAGATTATAAGAATATTTTGAGCCTGGGTTTGGGGAAAATTGTAAGAACACTGTCAGAATGTGGAGATTCAAGAGGGGAACTGTTATGTGTCTGCATGCCTGGTGAGTGGAAAGCAGCAGTGAATTTTGCTTTGAGATATGCTGAGTTTGAAAAACGTCACATTCCTTCCTATGTTTACGAATACTAAAAACCTAAGGTTTGATAAATCTTTCTCCAAAGATCAGTACAGAATATCAAAGATTATGTCTTTAATTTTTTTCAAATGGGATATAATTTACATATAGCAAAATACACAAATCTTAAGTATACAATTCAGTAAGCTTTGTCAAACGTACACTCCCAAGTAACCTACACATTAGTCAAGATAAAAAGCATTTCCATCACTTCAGAAAGTTCCTTTCCGGTCAAGCCCTCTCAAAACGGGAGTTCTTATTTTTATCACATAGATGGCTTTGCCTGTCCTTGAACTTCACATATAAAGTACATATTCTTTTTCGTCTGGCTTCCTTTGCTCAACATAATGATTGTGATTTATTCTTGTTGTTAAATCTCTTAGTTAATTCATGAGCATTATTCCATTGTATAAATGAGGAGTATTCCATTGTACGAGTCATAGTCCATTGTATGAAAACACCATACTTGATTATCCATTTTCCTGTTGATAGACATTTAGGTTGAACCAGTTTTGGGCCATTATAAACAGAGCTATTATGAAGATTCTTATATAAGGCTTTTCGTGGGTGTATGCTTTCATTATTCTTAAGGAAATAACCAGGTGTGAGATTTCTGGGGCACAGGGCAGGCACACGCTTAAGTTTCAAAGGAAACACCAGTTTTCCAAAAGTGGCTGTACTATTTTACACCCTCACCAGCACCAGTATGAGAGTTTCCGTGCTCCTGCGTCCTCATAAACATTTGGTGCCTTCAGGGCTTTTATTTTTAGCTATTCTAGCAGGTGTGAAATGGAACTTAATTCTGCAATTCCCTTATGATTAATGATGTCATTATCACATCTTCAAATGTTCATTGGACATTCTGATACCTTCTCTCGTGAAGGTTCTGTTCAAGTAATTTGCCCACTGAGGGAGGAGTGTTCTTTGTCCTTTTAAAATGAGTTGTAAAGGTTCTTTATATACTCTGGATTCAACTCCTTTGTCACATATGTACCGCAAATTATTTTCCCAAGTCTGTGGCTTTTCTATTAACAATGTCTGTTCATGAGCAAGAGTTTTTCATTTTGGTGAAATGCAATTTATCGACTTTTTTTCTACAGTGTTAGTGCTTCTGGTATCCTACAAAATAGTTGCCATCTTTCTAAGAAATTCTTCTACATTTTTTTCTAGAACCTTCACAGTTTTTGCTTTTATGTGAAGGTCTATGATACATCCTGAATTAATTTTTGTGTGAGGTAGGCGTTAAGTTTCATTTTGTTTCAATACAGTTAATGAATTGCTCAAGCACCATTGGTTGATGAACCCATCCTTTATCCCACGAAATTGCTTTGGTGTCTTTGTTGAAAATCAATGAACTATATAATTGTTTACTTCCTGACAATTCTGTTCCACTGATCCATGTGTCTATCCTTATCTAATATCATATTTTCCTAATTATTGATGTCTTTTTAGTAAGTCTTGAAATCAGAGAGTGAGTCCCCCAACACTGTCATTCTTTTTTCAAAGAATGTTTGGCTCAATAAAGAATTATTTTTTCAAAAAATTGTTTGAATCAATAAAAAAGGAAAAAATGTTTTGACTCTTATAAGTCCTTGTATTTCCATATAAATTTTAGAACCAACTTGTCAACATTATTTTGGGAAAAAACAAAATATTAACAATGCTGAGTCTTCCTTTCTAGAACACAGTGTATCACTCCATTTATTTAAGTCTTCTTTAATTTCTATCAGAAATGTTCTACACAGATGGTTACTAGACTTATCATGGTGATCATTTTGTAATGTATATAAATGTCGAACCACTGTGTTGTACACCTGAAACTAACATAATACGCATGTTAAATATAAAAAGAAATGTTTTATAATTTTCAGTGTACAGGTCTTATACTTCTTCCTTTAAATATATTATCCTATGGTTTTGATGCTAGTGTAAGTAGTATTTTTAATTTTATTTTCCAATTGTTTCTTGGTGTACAGAAATAGAACTCTATTTTATATTGACCTCGTATCCTGAGGTCTTGCTAAATTGAATAGATTTTTGGTAAGTTCAAATAGATCTTTTTGGATTCCTTAGGATTTTCTAGATATGCAATCATGCAATTCGCAAATAAAGACAGTTTAATTACTTCCTCCTTTCCAACCTGTAAACTTTTAAAATTTCTTTTACTAGTTAATCCTGTTGCATTGGCCAGGACCTCCAGTACAATGTTAAATTGAATTAGTGAGAGTGGGCACACATGACTTCTTTCTGATTTAGGAGGAAAGCATTCATTGCTTCAATATTGTTAGTTGTAGGTTTTTCATAGATGCCCTTTATCAGATTAAGGAAGATTCCTTTTACTTCTAGTTTTGCTGAGAGTTTTTTTTATTAAGACTAGGTGCTGAATTTTGTCAAATGCTGTTTAAAATAATCATATGATTTTTATCCTGTATTCCATTAATGTGGACTGATTTTTGAATGTTAAAGCAAATTTGCATGCCTGGTATAAATTCAATTTGGCCATGATGTATCATTCTTTTTATATATCACTGCATTCTATTCCTAATTGTGGGTTAAATATTTTTGTGTCTACGCTAATGAGGGATATCAATACGTAATTTTTTTATGGTGTCCTTATCAGGACTTGGTATTAAAGTTACGCAGAGCTCAAAAAATGACTTGGGAAGTGTTCTATTTTCTGTATTTGTTTAAGATTAGCATTATATCTTCCCTAAATGTTTGAAGGAATTCACTAATGATACCATCTGGATCTGGGATTTTCTTTGTGGGAAGGCTTTTAATTTTAAATTCAATTAATTTATCAAATACAGAGTTATTCCTATTTTCCGTTTCTTCTCGTATCTATTTTAGTAGATTTTATCTCACTAAACAAGACATTTGTCCATTTCACCTAAGATGATTTTCTTTGTCTCTTACTGCTTCTCACACTCTGTAATAACAATTCCTGTACTTATGTCTTTTCCTTTCCACTTTATTTGACTGAACTATATCCATCTCTCTGGGTCTCCATTCTTGATATATTCAGCTAAATGTTATTTTTTTTTTCTCTTCTGTGAGCTTCTCCAGCCCTTACTAATTTAATCTTATACTGCCTTGTATTTTTCATTGTCTTTCATTAGTTTATTTTATCTTTGAAAATAGATTATAGGATCCTTGAAGACAGAAATTATATCTTAAAGTTCATTATTCCTCATGGCATCTAGCATAGTCATTTAATCAGATTATTGATTTGTCCACTCTGTGCGTTAGTTTAAACATCTATTATGGATGAGCTTAGAGCATCTTACAGTACCAGGAAGCATGGAAGTGTTAAAAATAGTGATAAGAATAAAAACTAATATTGGGCATGTCAAAAGGCAGAGGAGCCAACTGACAGGGCTCCCAATGACCAAAGCTGGGACCGTTTGAGAAACGAAACAAATGATGATAGTAGTAGGCCATATAACCCAAAGAATAAAGTAAATGTCCATAAGTCCATAATGATATAAATAAATGACTGAAGAAATAAATAAATGGAGGAGAAGAGACAAGTCTTCTTTACAGAATTCTGAAGAGAAAATGTAGAAAGAAGGAGGAAAACAGAAAATAATTAGAATATCCAGTAGTAACTGCTACAGACAAGATCCAATGATGAATACTCATTTTAGTGGGCAAAACTTTAAGAAGAAACAGTTAAATAGACTCAAAGTAGCCCCTCTAAAATATTAATTACTGTGGTAGTTTTAACATACGTCCAAAATTCTTTGATACTCTTCCATGCAGGAGATGTAACTTAATTTCTCTCCCCTTGACTGTGTGCTAGACTTAGTGACTTCTTTGAAATAAATATAACATGTAAAGAGAAAATAGCAACTGTGAAGAAATCTGGCAGATACCACCCTAATCAAGTGGTCAAGGTTTACATCACTAGTGAAAGTCATGTTTGTATTGTATACCTTTGATATGATGAAAAGGGTACTTCACCTCTGTGGTATTTTTCCCTAGAATCCAAACCCTCATCTAACCATGACAAAACATCAGAGAAAAAATTGAGGAATATTCTATAAAATATCGGACTAGTACTCTTCAAAACTATCAAGGTCATGAAAGACAAGGAAAAATTGTGAAACGTCACAGATTAGAGGAGACTAAGGGACTTGATCATTGTGGTATCCTAGATTGGATCCTGTACAGAAAAAGGACAGAACTGAAAAACTGGTGAAGTCTGGATAAGGTATGGAGTATAGTTAATTGTATTGTACCAATGTTAATCTCGTAGTTGTGTTAAATGTACCATAGTCAGGTAACCGTGGTACCACAGTTACCATTAGGGGAAGCTGGGTGAAGCGTACACAGGAATTCTCTGTATTGTCTTTGTAACTCTTTGATAAATTTAAAATTATTTCAAAAGGAAAAATTTTTTTAATTAAAAAAAAATCTATTGTATCATCCCATACATGTTTCCATTCCATATATGTACATACATAACATGTTCCATACATGTTATGTTTGGATTCATTAGAAGTCTGTGCTCCCTGCATTTATATTAATAATGGAACTTATGCTCCCATTTTTGAAATACAGTCTAGAGTAGTTTGGATTTATAATTACACACACATTTTATGAAATGGGCTAAACAAGAGCAATTTATTAGTAATATTATAATTTATTAGTAACATTACAGTTATTAGTAACAGCCATAACAACTATTTGCAAGAAGACACAGGGTACCATAAAAGAAGTAAATAATAAAGGTCAATATCCATAACTACTTTCACTTCAAAAGGCATGGAGATAACACTGACTCTCTTAGGCAACAAATAAATAAAAGCAACTTATAGCTATGGTTTGGTGAGGTAGCACCAAACTACTTCCCATTTTAACTTCTCAAGCAACTGTAAAAAGATATGAGATTTATACTGGTTCTAGATGTTTCCAGCTCAAGATGCCAAACTGCTCAAATCAGTTTATCCCATGTCTTCCCAGGTTCCCATTAATATTAAACTCAAGAAGCCAAATGGTCATAAACCTACAAAACCAAAGAAAAAATAGTAATAGATGAAACATTCCAGCAAAATTCTACATGATGGAATTGAACAGAAGACTGATAAACCGATAACCCTGATACATGTAAGAAGGGAGGATGATCAACAGAAGGAACAAACTTGGAAAATCCCACAGGGAAACAACCAGATTTCCAACAAACACCCTAAAAAGCAGGATGCCAGGCTATAATCTCTGATGACACAGAGTTCCCAGTCAAATTTTCATTCTTTGCTCCACTGCTGGCGGCCTGGGCTCAGATCCCGGGTGCGCACCAACGCACCGCTTCTCCGGCCATGCTGAGGCCACGTCCCACATACAGCAACTAGAAGGATGTGCAGCTATGACGTATAACTATCTACTGGGGCTTTGGGGGAAAAAATAAATAAATAAATAAAATTATAAAAAAATTTTCATTCTTAAATATATTTGGATAACAACTATTGACAGACATTTGAAGAAAGTTGGAAAGATAAAGGAAAATATCTACAATAAGCAAACAAACAAACAAAAATGACCCTTGAGGAAACCTGAATAATTTGGGAAACAGAAGAGAACTTTAAAAACTCTTAAAAAATAAGAACAGGATTCTACAAAAAAGGAACAACCAGAGAATAAAGAAGGGTATTAGAAAATCAAAAGTATAATAGTCAAAAAAATTTTAAAAATCAATATAAGGTCAGAAAATACTTTTGAATAAGTCTCCCAAAAAGTTAAACAAATAATTGAGAGAAAAATGGAAAACACAAGAGAAAAGACGTACAGAACCCAACCAGAAGGCCCAACTACTAAAAATTCTAGAGAGAAGTCTAAATAAGAAAAACAGAGGAGAGGGAATAATCAAATAATTTAAAAGAAATTCCCACAACTAAGGGTCACAAGTTTTCAGAATGAAAGGGCCTATCAAGAGGCCCATCAAAAGGGCCCATCAAAAAAAGAATCATAACCAGATGTTTTAGTAAGAGATCCTAAAAATAAGTTTCTAAAGAAACTTTCAAAGGAACAAGAATCAGATTTCTTATTAGCAATACTGGACGCTAAAAAAATAGGGCAATGTCTCTCAAGTTCCTAGGGAAAATTATTTTTAACCTATAATTCTTGATCTACCTAAACCTTAACGAAGACATTTTCAGATATGCAGAAATTCAAAATATTTACCTCCTACATGCCCTTTTTAGGAAGATTCCTGAAGATACGCTTTAGCAGTAAATGGGATTAAACTGAGAAAGAGAAAGAGAAAGATTCAGAGAAGATCAATGCAAGAGAAGACGCCTAGATACCAGTTGCTTCAGCCTGGGAGAAGGAGGTATTCAGGAAAAGGGGGAATTCCAAAGATTTCATTCTACCTTCTGAGAAGCTGAAAGCACTTAAGGATTCCATAAAGGCAGACTATGCAAAGAAAAATAAAGCAATTAGAAACTCTAGGAAAAACAGAAAGCTATACAAAATAAGGCAACATAATCATTGTATATATACTACTTTGATCAGTAGTGAGTGATACTTACATATTCATAATAATTTTTTATTCATTTTTAACCTTTGGAATCAACCTACAGACAAAACACTAAAGTTTTAATATGGTTAAAAATAGAATATAAATGATATCAACCTTAATAATGTAAAATTAAAAGCACAAATGAGAGAAACTGGAAGGTATTAAAAGGAGAAGAAGTTATGGAAAGGGTAATAGTCTCATCCTACAAAGTAAGAAATCATTAAATACTGTCAATAGTTAATAAGATAGAAATACAGGACTAAGCACATTATTTAAAGGTACATAGGTCACAGGAGAAGAACTAAAAAATGGAAGTGTATTGCGAGTGGAGAGGTAATAGTACAAATAAACTAAATCCTTAATAGTAAGTCAACAGATAATATCTAAATTTGACAAATCAAGAAATGGTGATTATACACACACATACACACACACACATATACTTGATTCAGCCAATATTACAAATATATTTAGAGCTATAAAGGCACTAAAAAAAGTATAAACACAGAAACAGACAAAATAATTATAAGCTTTTCTCTGTGCAACAAGTTTAGGGGTAAGATCCAGGACTATAGGTTTTCATTATAAGCCTACTGCCTTTTCCAATTTTTAAAAGCATATATATATATATGCATTTTATTGATAAAAATAAATGTGAAATATTTATAACATTTTAAAAAACCTATCTGGAAATCATCCAACTAGACTATGCTTCACAGTGTAGCCCTCAGCATTTAAATTAGGTCTTGTTGGTATTTAAGAAATTAAAATACTACATTTTAAAGTTCAAATAGAAATGTCTTCTACAACTCCTATCCTGTGGCAGGCAATATCATAGAAACATTTTAGAATACATGACAAAACAGCCTACTTCAGGGATATTAGGTGTTAAAGAAATAAAAAACTATGGTTAAAATATTTGTGAAAAATATATGAGGTGAGTAAACGCCTGTCCTTCATGACTCTCCATGCTGGTACCTAACACACATCAGAGAAAGGGGCACGTTGGTCTCATTAGCTCACTAATACAGCAACAGAACACTGCTTAAATTGGAGCCATCCTGAAATATCCTGACTCTCATTTATTCCCTCTGTGATTTCCAATGAGCAAGATGACAAACTGCCCATCAGAATCAGAGTCTGTGAGTCACATCCTCAACTTTCATTTCTAAGACATAATACCTCCACCATCAAACATGATACAGCTCAAATGACTTTAGACATAGTTAGGACACCACAGAATTTATGTCACTTGAAATTGGGATGTACCTGACATGGCACGAATTTGAATTTTCTAGATATAATAACTACTCTGTGATAAACAGTTGGAAAAAGTAAAAATGAAGTGGAAAACCTTAAAAAGAGACAAATGTCAAAATAAGAAAAATTGTAGAGTCTGTGGATGGTATTCTCATTCATCTTCAAATTTCCTTGGTTCCGTGTTTAAACATTTCAAATGAAGAGTTTTTCCAATGACATTTGATATAGGCAAACATCTGAAATTCAACAGCAGACTTTAAATACTTCCCATCTTGTAGGAGCTTTTAAAAATGAATGCTGGCTTCCTTTTCGTAAAGAAAAAAAACTACAGGCTTTTTTTTCCCCATCCTGAATGAGAATTTCCAGCTGCTGCTAAGTTTCCAGACATATGTTCTCAGGGTTGGATAGTTCTACATGTAAATACCTGTGTTTAGCAAAAATTAGGGCTCAGAAAGGTTCACAATTAGTAATTCAGTAACATCTGTACTGTGATTTTTTTTTTATTTTTACAAGTTTAAGGATAGATTTTATATTCCTGAATGCCTCTGAAGTTTCAACTTGATGCACTATTCTTCTACCGATTTAGCTCCTTAAAGAGCCCAGTGGAGCTACAGCTCAGTAAGTTATACGTTTTCAATAAAATATGGATATTAGCTGGGACATTTAATCACAGAGGTAGCTTCAGGGTTTCTATCTAGTCTTTGCATGTTTTTCACAGCATACTGCTAAATGTGTTTTCTCTTTCATGAAGGCCTTTTAAAGTGACTTGGACATGACAAGCTTCTTTAAACGTAAAGCAATTTTAATTTTTATTGAGCTTTGCTTTAGGAACTTCATAGTGTTGGTAAGCTAACATATTTTCAGATAGCAGCTTCATTCAGAAGAGCTTAGTTTATGGTTATTGTACACATGATAGAGTTTGTGCAGCTATATTTATATTGACTCTTTGCTCCATTAGTATTGAAATTCAGATGTCAGTTTACTTCAGTGTAAACATATCAGATTGACCTGAATTTTTCTGGAGACTTTAAAAGGAAAAACCCAAAACAAAACAACAGACCACTTCTGAACCATACCCTGTGTTGTGAGCAAGATCTTTCAGTTAGAACTTACTAAATTAGGTCAAGGGGTTCTCCTGGGAGGGGGAAAAAAAAGTAGTTTGCCAAAGACTTCTAAAATTCCCCAAATAAAGCATAAAGCAATATGCTTGATTCTTATTTGTTCTTTCACAGTGCTTTGGGAAATGTCAGACCATTGGTCTGCATCATTTCGCCTCCTTGTAGGGGAAAAACTGTCACCAGCAGCTGCTGCCTCAAACTGTAATAATATTGCAGCTTCCTTTAAAGAGATCCAAAAGATCCCCAGAAATTTCCTTTCCATAGGCGATCATCCCTATACCCCAGTGTAAAGCTTAGAAATGTGTGTCTGTGTGTGTATATATATCTATTTATGTATTTATTTATAATTATAACTATACAGATTTATTTATTTACTCATACATACTTTTATAAGATTAGGTTGATCTTTTCTATTACTAGTAGATCTAAAAATTGCTGCTCAGATTTAAACCATTACAAACAGTTATACAAAAATCCTCTCAGAGTAACAGAGTCCAGACAGCTAATTCTAACTTGCTTTCCTTCTGACTGCACTACACACTTCTAATCACACAACACTGTTTGAGGCTCTCATACCACTTTGCATATTTTCATCCAAAAATTCAAACCTATTCCATCCTGAGAACAAAAGCTGGCAAGAAGCACTCAAGTGATGAGTGAACAAAACGCAATAAAAAAGCAACATACTGACATGGAAATGTCATGTGAGCTGCTGAATGGCACACCGCTCCAAAGTTTACCAAAATATTTTAAAACACTTTGCCAATAAGCATATAATTGACTTAAAGACTTGCCAGCACTATTCTAGAGATGTCTAACATACTACATAATAAAGAAAACCATTTACAAAAAAATTAAATGTTAGAAATACATTTTTAGAGAGCTTCCAAAACCAACGTGGTTTTTTCCCCCATTTTTGGCCAAGGAAATAACTGTGATATTATCAGCTTTCATATTTTGATGTTCATATTTTACTTGCTGCCTATCACTTGCATTTTTGCATGGCAGTCAAGTAAATCAGTCAATCAATGTATATTTGTTATTGAGAACTCAAAAAGTACAAATTTCCTGGCTCAAATTGCTATTAGTAAGATCCTGCCCCATGAGGCCAACATCTGCCCTTCTCTATGAGCATTATATCCTTCCATCCGTCTGTCCATTCACCCATCCATGCATCCATCTAGTCATCCATCCATCTATCCATTTTTCTAACAAGTATTAGTCAAGTACCTAAGACGTGTTAAGCATTGTGCTGGGATATAATGAGGAACAGGATAGAGTCCCTGCCATCATGGAGTTTATAGTATAGCTGGGAAGATTCACAGTGAAAGGAATAATAATCATAATTTGTGCTAAGTGATAAGATAAAGAAAGAACAGCATGCTAGACGGGGAGTAGAGAGAAAAATCAGAAAGCATTCCTGGAAGAAATAGCATTTCTCCTGAGGCCTTAAGAATAAGTAGTACTGGGTCAAAAAATAATAACAATAAAGGGAGTTAGGGGCCAGAGGAACAGCACGATTCAATGACCAGAGAAGGGAGGCTGTGAAACATTCAAAAAACTCAAAGAAGGAAGGGCTGATATGTAGAGAACAAAGAGACAAACGGCAAGAAATAAGACTGGAGAGATGGGCACAGGTTGGGACCATTCCTGGTTTTCTAAGATTCATCCTTTGTCCTTGATCACTCTTCTCTGATCATTTATCGTTTTAATAAATAGTGGATGGGGTAATTGTAATGATATACTCTGAAATAGTAATAAACAAAAGTATTATTCCCTTATTCTTAATACAAATGTCTCCTTGCAACCCAGTGAATTGTCTGTAACTAAACACAAACAACTATCCATCTATTTCACCAGGAAATTTTGGAGAGCTTTTTAAATAATGGGTCAAGCATTATGACCACATCTCCACCTGTAATTTACATTTCCTTTATGAGATTTATTATAATGAGAAAAAAATAACACAAAAGTAATGATTACATTTAAAATCAATAAATAAAAAGGGAGAAAAATTACAAGCATTCCTTTACCTTCAGGTAAAAGTTCTCCCTTAGCAGTTAATCATATAGTTTGAAAAACGATAGTTTTCAAAGAAAAATAAAGATTTCAACACTACAATTTTTCATTAATTTATCATATAAACAAATGTTTTCACAGAAAACATCAAAATCTTTAAATGAAATGTGTATACTAATGCAAAGTTGTTTACATTCAGACACTTTTATACACATATTTACATGTGCATCTGTTTCTCTCTTAACAGGCAGTGAGAGGAGCAGTAATAATTAGTTTTTAACCTTGTGGGTTAAGTAGAGCAATAATATCTACTTCCAATTCACCTCTAGAGACAAAGAGGCAATTTTGGATTTCAGTTCTTTTCTTGTTGGATTCTATTAAAATTAAAGTAGAATAAAATACAATTCAAACCAGTTTTATATATCCTAAATTTCCAATTGAGAGTTTTTTCGTTTTTAGTCCTAATATTTTGTTCCATCACAGTAAGTCCCTATGGGTGGTTGCTGAATTCCTAAACCAGAAGCAACTATATTTCAGGAAAATGTTTATATCTAGCACCAAATATATTTTTATCTTAATAAATTATAAAATGTCTCTCCTATCCTTTATTTTTTTCTAAACCCTCTCTTCTCTTTTCACTTTGGGCTATGAACTTGTAGCTATAGCCAAACACATCGGTTGATAGGGAGTGTTAACTTAAACAGCTGGGAGGGAACATTGCATGACGTTTAGCCAGACCCATCAGCCAGCCAACCCTCCTCTGTGTTCTCCCCACCCAAGTTCTGGATTCTGGCCCCAGTCAATCCAAATAGCTTGTTCTAATTAACCCTTCCACACTCAATGACTAAAATGATATGGTGAAATCTACTGGTAGGTTTATTTTGGCTTAATCTGTAGAACTTTCTAAAAGCAGAGCTGACTGATAATGTGACTGTTCACCTTATAAAGTAGCAACTCCCTTTACCTATGTATGCTGAGCATTGGAATATTAGCTGGATAATTAATCCAGATGCCATAGAAGAGATAGGTGGAGTCTATGGAGAAAAGCGGCTAGAGGTCCAGCTTCAACCACCCTCACCCTCCTCAATCCTAAAATAACCTTGTCATCAGCATTGAGGCTTCCTATCTGCCCAATTGTGGGTTGAGGCACCCTCAATTCCAATAAAAAGACCAGTTAACAACGGTCAGTTCACCGGTGCCTTGCAGAGACACATCTCATTTCATCTTCACAGTAGTACAATGATATTATTCCCCGACAAATAAATGGATGTTCACAGCATTATCAACTTGTCCAACCAGGAAGTGGCAAAGCTGGGAGCTGGACACAGGTCTTCTGAGTCCCTATGGGTCACATGCTCCAAAAGCACAAAAGTTCAGGCAATGTCCCAAAAAGATTCTGGGACCATCTGTGTGAAAATCGCTATGGGTGATTTCTAAAATGCATATTCCTGGATCCCAGCCAAGAGCTATGAATTAGATTCTCAGAGGGTAGGACCAAGAATCTGCATTTTAATAAGCTTCCTGGGTAATTCTTACTCACAGGAGAGTTAGAGAACTGCTACTCTAAGTCTTTTCTTCTCATTAGGAACATTTCTGGGATATTTTTTATTCATTGTTTGAGTGTCTTTTATGAACAAGCCTCTGCCCTGACCCTCCTGGTCTCACATTTTTTATTTAACAAATACTTACATAGTATTTACTACACGCTAGGCCCTGTTCCTTGATTAAATTCTCACCACAACCTTAGGTGGTAGATAACATTATTATAATACCCATGTTATAGATGAGGAAACAATGCACAGAGAGGCTAGAGGGACTTGCTGCAAATCACAGACAAGATGTGATCCTAAGTTGTCTGGCTCGAGTTCATGTGTCAACTACCATACTTTGCTAGACCTGCAGCTTCAAACAAAGATATATAACCTCCATGAGAAGTCCTGGGCGACACTACTCACAGGCACCTTTGATTTGAGCTTTATGGAACAGCTTAGAGTTCCCCCAAGATGTCCTCCTACTGCATACCCCCGCGCCTTCACATGCTCTGTTCTCACTGCTAACATGCCCTGTATGTCTCCATCCCTTTCTTCACATGGCTAATTCTTCCTCATCCGACAAAACCTGGAAACTATCCCTGGATGTCCAGGATGAATTAGATTTCCCTCTTCTCGACTCCCAGGGTCCAGTGCACATTGGCTTCATGTCATTAATTACACTGAGCTATACCCACAGATGTACACCCATCTTCCACAGGAGACTGTAAAGCCCCTAAGGGCAGACATCAAGCCTTATTTATTTTCTACCCCAGGTGTCTAGAGATGAGCAGGAGTTCCAGAAACGCTTATGGCATAAATGAATGGTTGTATAAGAAGTAAGGAATGGTTATTCACTTTATAATAGAATTTACCAAAGGCTTCTAAACTTCTGTGTTCATTTACATATCATTAATTTCTGGATAGAAAGCCTGGAGGACAGAAAGTTAAAGCCATTATCAATTGGAGATCAATCCAAATTTCCGATAAAATATCTCTGAAATTATAATTTGTCAGTGGGAAATCTACGGATCTATGAAAATGTGAATTAAAAACAGACTTTCAAGGACACTCCTGTTGCATAAAGAAAGGTGTACACATTAGAGCACATTGGCTTCAGTGCTATAAATGTGTAAACAGATGGGGGAAATTAAGTTTGGCTTGTGAATTCAGTCTTTCCCTCTCCAGCTGGCAGAAGCAAAACATTTTGAGAGTTCTGCTCTCCTGGCTACTGAAGGATCAAGTTTCCCAGCTCTGCAGTGACCATTGAAGCCATCTGGGGAAAACAAAATTCTTTTGCACAAGAAGAAGCACGGGAACAATGAAGAGGATGCAGTACTCTGGCTCTTTGGCTCCTGTTTCTAGAAAAGTCTAGTTGGTGTTTTACCTAACTTGTCCCTCAGTAGCCTAGTAAATCAAACATGATAGTTGCAAAATGTTCTACAGTCTTAGGATAAGAATATTTGACAAGCCTGAAAGCCACCCAAGTTGTAATTAAATTCCTCTAACAAGCAAAGCAGCCCCAAACAGAATATTAGCTTCCCCATCTTGTGGATCTTACAAAATTCTTGAGATTGTATACATGCTAAACAGACTTACTCACATTTTTCTTCCTTTAAAAGAGATTTAGTCTTTTCCCCCACATCAAAGAAAGTACATCAAAGAAATAAAAAATTTGTGATTAGTAGAAACAGACCATATTAATTTTTCCTTCTAAACAATATCCTAAGACAAAAACAGACTAAAGCCATTATGCTAATTCAGTGATGGAGAGCTCAGATTACCACACAAATAAACGTGTTTCAGACAAAACAGACTACACTATGCCTCACAATTATATTTTATGGTGGAAAATATGTTTATGAGACTTTTGGCCTGGTGATTTAAGGAAAATGTCCCCAAGTTTTTATGTCCCTACAAGTGTCACGTGAAATGTGCAGCACTGTGAAACCCATATTTTATGAAATAAGCCCAGTCAACATCTTTGACCAAAAGTTCAGGAGTGAGTGCTCTCTGCCATGGGTGTAGTTTGATTGACTCTAGTGTGGGCCAATTATCTCTGCTCTGCCCCCTCGTCAAAGAATGCACTATAATTCCCCTTCAAAATGGATCCTAAGGGACGAGTCAGGGAGCACCAATGCATAATCAAAGAGAGCATCTCCCCCCAAACAAACAAATCTAAAGAATGCATTCTTCACCAAGAAGAACTCACCAACCATATCAATAAGGTTTCCTCTCCTTTAAATGCCTCTCCCCACTTCATTCAGTTCATTCTCAGGAAGCATGTTATGAGAATTGATCTAAGCTAATTGGATCATTCATCGATATTAGGTTCCTTCTGGTAGGTGAGACCTGTAGGTCTCCTCTCCCATGACCTTGCTACCAAATTCTGCCACATATGAGAATATCTATGAGCAAATAGACACAAAAACAGTTATGCAATCAGTTCCACAAGAAGTCCCTATCTCTGTTCTTTTCAGTGTTCTAACAGCATTTTGGATTAAAAGTCCAGTGCAGGCAAAATATCATGATATTATAATGCAACATTCAGCTAACTCTTTTAGTTCGTTTAGGACAGTCTTGCATACAAGACCGTCCAGAACTATAAACCTATGGTCATGTTCAAAAGGCGACTGGGTTTCCCATATTTGGTACACTAGATTCTTAAATGTTGTTCATGTAATGGTATGGAATCCACGCATCTTGAATCATTCATTTCCCCCTTTGTGGGGGGAAATTCTAAATCCTCCTTGTTGATCAGATACAAAGATAGGTTGAATCATTTATGGTAACTATCTCATGAATCTTTCAAATACTAGCTAAACACCCTGATTAGGTGCTTCAGATATTAGTTTACCATCCTTGAGATGTAGATTAAGTCATACACAATACACACACCCCACAGTGTCTACACTGAAGAATTTAAAAGTAAATTATAGAAAATAAAATCAGGTGGAATCTCCATTCATTTTAACATTCTTTCATTAAATTTAAGATTGAAATTAGTGACTCCAGGCAGTACGTGACAAAACTCTCCCCTACCAAGTCAAGAATCCTTGCCAAATCTTATTTTCTTTCCATAGTATATGAAAGACTGGGGGCCTAAAGAGAGCATGGGTGGAGAACTCTAAAACCTGGGTGCTAGCTCCAAGTAGGTAAATAACCATGTGGTTCCTTCAGTTAGGAATCTTTGTGCTCAAGTTTCCCCAAGAGGTATAGCCAGGGCAACTGAGATGCATATTCATACCCAGACAAGAGCAACAGATTCAATTCAATTTAATTCAAGAACATTACCGAATGCATGTGTTTGTTTCCCCCAATCTCACCATCCACACTTTACACTACCTCTGATGCATCAGCCTACAGCACTGCATTAATCAAACGTTGGTTTTAAAAAAATACTTCTCTGCCTATTAATAAGGAATAGATTCTTCGGCCTAAGAATAAAACTTCAACCTACCTTTACAGCCTGACTGGCCACCACTCTGAACATTTCTTCCCATTTCCTGCCTCTGTGCTTCAGCTCAAGCTCTCCTCAAAACCTGAAATGTCTTTCCACACTCTCCAGAATCTACCTCTAACTGGCCCTGAGACTGTAATAAGTTCATCTCAGGCAACCCATAGCACTTGGCAGAAAACCTACACTGAATGCTTGGCTGGCAGCCAGACTAACAGGGCCTGGGAAAGCAAAGAGCGGGAGACCCCAGACCACAGAGCAGATGCCAGAAGCAGGCCGCAGGGAGAGAAGGCAGTTAGTCAGAAGAGGCAGAACTAAACACAGAAAATGCAAGGACCTCTTCATCCTATGTAATCTTCTTTGACACCCTCTCAGCAGTCTCAGACTCATATTCAATGCCCTTAAGGTCAAGTTCAAAAGGCAACTGGGTTTCCCATATTTGGTACACTAGATTCTTAAATCTAAGTAACATAGATTTAACATAAATAAATAAACGAACATAAATAAATTTCTGTTGTTTATAAGCCATCTGCTCTCCACGTCCAAGTCTTGACTTAGGCTAAGGAAATGGATCCAGACTTCCAATGGGTTCAGTGTCCTCCCTAGACCCCCAATGTTATGTATAACATCTCCATCCCTGAATGTTTACACTACTTTTTAAATGTCTATTAGTGTGTCTGCCTCCCTACTTGGCTATGAGCTTCCCGAATGAGCCTGGGCTTCATTCATCTTAGTATTCCTAGAACCCAGGAAAGCACTGAGCCCATAGTAAATGCTTTTAAATGTTCATCAAATAACTGAATAAAGAAATGAACTCTAGTTTAGAAATGTGACAGTACCTACTGATTGACTGCTCTGCTGGCTTAGTGATCTGGTTTCATCACGATGACCCTGGGCAACACCCATCCTTTTACTAACTCTCCCATAATAGGTCAGAAACACATCCCAGAGCCCCCTCCCCAGCAACCTTTGCTGGAACATACTTCACTGGAATTGTCCCTGGTTGTTCCTTATATTCCCTTAAGTATAACAGTCACCCCCCTCCCCACACACAAGGTATTTTGATATTCTAATTATCTTACTAATAAGTTCCCTAAAGTAAAAGGGGAGTTTTTTTTTAAAATTTCATAACTATATTTTATGTAAATTCTTCACAATTCACTAATATCATTGCTATGGTCTGAATGTTTGTGCCCCACCAGAATTCATATGTTGAAACCTAATGCCCAATGTGATGGTCTTAGGAGGTAGGGCCTTTGGGAGGTGATTAGTCATGAAGGTAAAGCCCTCATGAATGGGATTAGTGCCTTTATAAAAGAGGCCTGAGAAAGATACATTGCCCCTTCTGTCCTGTGAGGCTACAGTGAAAAGACACCAGGAAATAGGCCTTTACCTGACACGGAATCTGCTGGCACCTTGATCTTGAACTTCCTAGCCTCCAAAATTGTGAGAAATAAGTTTCTCTTGTTTATCAGCCACCTAGTTTATGGTATTTTTGCTATAGCAGCTCGATCAGATTGAGGTAATGACTTATCTCCTACTAGTCTAGCTGGGTGGGGTCCAAAAAATGATAAGACATCATCTTTCTTTTTACAGGGCTTTTTATCTAGATTGGAGACAGGATACATTCCCTGAACAAAACCACCATCAAATGAGCTACACAGGTGTAGGACTAGGAGGCTCTACGGTGGTGGCCATCAGCTAGGCAGAGTAGAGGGTGTTCGAAGAGAAGGTGGCACTGAGATGGAAGGCATAATGCAAAAGCACTTGAAGGTCAAGGAAGTGCCAGCAAGCAGGTCTAGGCCCCAGGATGTTCTGCAACAATCCCAGCGGCAGGCGGGAAGAGATCAGGGCCAGGCTCAATGGAAAGGCAGTGAAGAGGCAGGCTCCGTGTCAGGAACCACATAATCATGGCAGAGGCTCACTCTGGACACCGACTGTCACCTGCACTGACCATCGCTTTTCAAAAATAATCCTTTCATGAACTCTCTCTTCCTTTTTAGACGCCAGGATGAAAAACAATTTACTAAATGAAGAGAGCTAATAAATAATTTAAGCTGCTGAAAACTTCAGAGTGGCATATTTGTACTGGATTAAAAAAAAAAAGTGACCTGGGAAAAGCAGAGTTGCTAAAATCACCACAGATGAGCCCCAAATGGCCAACAGCTTTAGCAAACACCTCAGAAGATGTGGAGTTAAAATAAGCCACGTTTGAAGGTGAAGGGCACAACTATACAACATGGCAGAGCTTCACGCTCCTGCAAAGTTAATCTCCAACCACGTTTAGCTGCATAAACCCAAGAGCCCATTCTTTAGAGATTTAGTTTTAAAGATTTAGCATAAGAATTCTACACTACTATACTCCTTTACATAGATGCATTATAAGATATTAGCATAGTACCATGAACTTTAATCAAAATGAAGTTAAATTTCTCTTTTTTACTTTATTATCTGCAAAGGGTTTAGCATCATCTCTGTAAGTTCAACAGGAGATCTTCCGTACTTTCAAAAAAATGTGATATTACTTCAGAGAGTTGAAATATAAAGACTGTGCCTACTCTAATGACACCATAGAAAGAATGCACTGTCATTCCCTTTCCCTCACAGAGAATTATACTAGGAGAGAGAAAGGGAGGGAAAGCCAACACTTACTGGTTACCTTATTTAATTTCTACAACCCTGTGAGGTAGGTTTGATTATCTTCATTTTAACCGATGATGGAAGTGAGGCTATAAGAGTAATTTGTCCAAGGCCACAAAGCTAATAGGGGGTAGAGTTGAGACTTAAACCCTGACTTGAGTCCAAGAACTCTCATGTCCTGGTGCACAAGAGAACAGGGGCCAAACACCTTGCTACGTTCAGTGGATGATGTAGAACAGTAGGAACGGGAGGCTGCTACATCCTTTGGCCCCTACCACTGAGCAAAGTGAATTGTGATGGAAATACTCATGACAACTAGGTAGAGGCAGAGAGGCCAAAAAAGGCTCAACTGAATGGTGTGGAGGGGAATAGATATTTGTATAGACACTTGGAATCCAATGAATCAAAAAAGAGTGATTAGCCATAAGGGTATAATTATGCACATCAGATGCTATGTTTTTAAAAATAGAATTTGATGTCAAATATCTCACTGATTCGGCTATCTGAAATTACGTGGGACTGGCAAATGTGGAGAGAAGGTGGGATCAGAAGATCAGAAGATCTCACTCATTCACTCTGTCATTCCACTCACTGATCCCCAACTACACAAACAATAGTACACTGATTAGTGTGGGAGATGTACTTACATAAGACTCCTGTCCTTAAGGAACCACAATACTGTGGAGGAAGGCTGACAAACAACAAACATTCTAATGTAGGGTCAAATGCAAAATGTACATAATCAATAATAATTACCTTAGGAGTCCAGAGAAGGGAGGAACATGGCCTCCCAGGACCTCAAAGTCCCTCCCAGCCCCCTCACCTCCACTACCCCCAGTCCAGATAAAAGCAGAAAGGAATGAACTAGTAGGGCGACGTTTTAACCCTGTCACCCCCACATCCAAACAACATGATTCCTTCTAACTAAGTTAACTAAGAAGAAGGGAAGGAAGGAAAGAAGGGAGGGAAGGAAGGAGGGAGGAGAGAAGAAAAGAAAGGAAGGAAGGAGGGAGGGAAACTCTTATGTAGTAACTTCTAGGAATCTCCCAGAAACCTTGTATGATACAGACTTTGTATACATAAAAACTCTGTATGTATACTTTGCCAGAAACAATTTCCCTTAACATAGGAATGCATAAGAACATATCACTATTTTCCAAACAAAAGAAGAGCATGCTTTGGCCCACAGTCTCATTTGGAACTGTGTTAATAAGTCAACATAATTTGACTTTTGTCCAGATCTTGAGGTACACTGACCTCTTGTGTCTAGAAATAGACTTTTTTCTAGAATAAGAGAACAATTAAATTCTATATTTTATAGGTACGTAACGAAAGACACAAATTGATAAACTCCAATGTTTTACTGACATGACCAACTGATTAATAAAACACTTAGCATCAATTTTAGAACAATGGGATATCCACCCTCAGAAGACATATTTGGATACATCCTGATGTGACGACACGTGTTGCAGGATACTACTGGCTCTGTAGAGAGAAGCAGTCAGGACTGCCCAAAGACTGACACCAGAGGCTCATTTCAGTTTGCTTAACAACAACTGATCGTAGGCCAGTTCTCCAGCTCCCATAGGAGGGGCTGACCCAAATTCTCCTCCCTATGACTTCCAGTGACTACCCTCATCCCCATGAGGAAGGCTGCAAAGTCTCCCCTATATCCTATACGGCTTGCACCGAACTCAAGTCCTTTGGCACCAAAGTAATTCTTTGCCCCTTAGCCGTACCAGGCCACTCTCATGTCCTTCCCTTCTAAAAAGGAAGGACAACAGAGAGAAGTGAAGGCCCAAAAAAGCTTCTGCAAGTTATTAAGGGGGGCTAAGTGCACCTCTGACTTCTCTGACCTGGAGTTCCAGACTATATCAAAAGATAATTGCCCTAAAAGGCCACTGCTTAGAGCAAACATGAATAGAAGTTTCAGGGTAAAGATTGAAAACATAACTTTTCCAATATTGCATATATATTGTATTTTAACCATTTATTTGTAAGCCTAACTCCTCTCCTGGACTAGAAGCTCCCTGACGTCTGGGACTGTGGTCCTCAAGGCTTAACTCAGTGTTCTGCAGATACGGTGGCCTCATTACGTGCTTGTTAAATACATGGAAAAATTAATGCTGCAAGGCAAGAGAGTGGCCCCAAATGAAAATTTGAGTGTTAAAGCTGATGTGGCATTTAAGTATTTATAAGACACCACAGAGACTGATTTGTATAGAGTCATGAATAGAATCAAATCCTAAGTATCTGACGATTCATTTGTGGACCAGAGCATTTGAACACGATTGTGGATGAGCCAGAGGCTGATGCTCATTGGCATACACCTCTCAATCACATCCAGTTCTTGAAGTATGAGGAAAAATTCTATTTAAAAACAGGGAAATTGTAAACAACTGAGTCTTGTGTTAACGAGATTCAGACAGTTCAATATTTTTACTACTAAACCACAGAGATCTAGATTACTAGAGTTGCTTTGAATTAAATACCACTGCAACTAGCAGTTGCTTTGAATTAAATACCACTCTGGGTAAGCCAGTATTGGCTTAATGAGCTTTTTGTGTACTGGGCTTAATAAAAAATTGTATTACTCATCTCATACAAATATGGTAGAGTTGATGAATTACTCAATATGAACGAAAATAACCCTTAATCCACTCTTAATAATTTCCTTATTTCAAAATACAGAAATTTATCCTTACGCACACAGAATCCTAGATGATGATGCAGGCCCAGAGAAATGAAGTGATTTGCCAAAGTCGCCCAGCTAATTAATGACAGTGACAAGATTAGAATCTAGGTCTCACAACTCCTTGTCTGGTACACTTTCCACCACATCAGTGGTTTTCAAACAGTGCTCTGCAAAATCTGCCAGGTACCCACCCAGGTGAGGGGCATGAGGAAGCTGCGGAGGAGTTCCACTGTCTGTCTTTTAGGGTAGATCCATTGGCCTTTAGTGCACTGGTATCCAGGTTTGTGGATTTCGTGCCATTAAAAAAAAAAAAACTACTAATACAATTACTATCATATCATAAAACAAGGGATATTTTAATAGTAAAAACATTTAGAAGGATAGAATCTCAGAATAAACAGAGATTCTTGATAAAACACAATACTGTTCTACATTTTGCTTATTTCACTATGGATCACAGAAAAAATCAAACATGGAAAGTCACTGTTCCGTAGACCTGCATTTGGGAAGCAATGGTTTTATGGAAAGAACATAGAATTTGGGTCTCAACCACATGACAGTAGCAGGGCATCCTCGAGTGAGTCATTTTGATCTCTCTTTTTTTTTTTAATCCATCAAGTTCAATAATAATTCCTGACTCACGCACTGCAAGGGTTGCTCCTTCACAAAAAATCTAGTTTGGTTATTCCCAAAATGTGGCCTTAGGACCCCCTGCACCAGAATCATCTGATGTGCATACAAAAACCCAAGTTCCTTCGGCCCACCCTGGATGAGGCTTTCTGGAAATGAGGTCCATTTCTAAGAGATGTGGGTTAGAAAGCAGGAAACCTGGGTTCTTATTTTTTAAACGATATTTTACAATATCTGCTTCAATCACTGCAGAGGCTGGTGGTAAGATTACAAGGATAAAACTCCTTCGAAAATCTGCAAAAACTAGAGAAGTGGAAAAGAGAAGAACAGGAAAAATAGGACAAGAGCAAGAAGGACTAGAACGAAGAGGACATCACTTAATCTCACAGTCACTGTTTTCTCATCTAATAAACAAGGATGGTGAACAAGATCAGTCTTTTTAACCCAATTCCCCAACCTCCACCCCCAGCCGTTAAACTACTTTCAAGCAAAATCTTTCAAGGAAACAAACCTTTTGACAGATTCAGAACTGCTCTGGTAGAAGTGATTGGGAGCCCCGTCCCTTTAGTCTCCTCTCAGACACCCCTCACCCTCCAGGTAGGCTCTGAGGTGCCCTACGCTAGAAGATAACAGAACTACCTGATCACTGAGTATCATTCTGGCTCCAGAGAAGGCAAATCTGACCATCAAGCATCAATCGTCAACCACTGCCATTAATTCGACTATAATTAGCACAGAAAATGTAGCCACTCAGTCACAGGATTCTCCTTCTTGACAAGGGATTCATGTGCAGGTGAAGTGGCATGGCACACTACAAACACGACCAATGAGAAGAGCCTGCCCTTAACTTTTTTTTTTTTTTTTTTTTTGTGAGAAAGATCAGCCCTGAGCTAACATCCATGCTAATCCTCCTCTTTTTGCTGAGGAAGACCGGCTCTGAGCTAACATCTATTGCCAATCCTCTTCTTTTTTTTTTTCCCCAAAGTCCCAGTAGATAGTTGTATGTCATAGTTGCACATCCTTCTAGTTGCTGTATGTGGGACGCGGCCTCAGCATGGCCGGAGAAGCGGTGCGTCGGTGCGCGCCCGGGATCCGAACCCAGGCCGCCAGCAGCGGAGCGCGCACACTTTACCGCTAAGCCACGGGGCCGGCCCCACCCTTAACTTTTTTTTAATCCTTTACTGTTCTTTACTTAACACAGAGGTTCTAACCAAGTATTTTGCCCCCTTTCTGTCTTCACAGTACCCATAGAATCTGTCTCTTCCTTTCAATCCTCCATGGCTATAGTCACAGCACAAGTTTCTAGAAACCATCTGAGCTACCCAACTACCTTTCTCACATTGTGCCAGCCTTCAGACCTCTTTAGTTAACCTAACCCCTAACCAAGCCTTCTTTCTAACTCATTGTTTTGATAATGACATCTGAAAATCCAACTATGATCAGGTTTAAGTTCTCACCCCACAGTCTTCACCAAGACACTTCAAACTCATTAACTCTCGACTACCCCCATTCCCTAGCTCCTTTTGTTGACAAGCATATCGCCTAGCGTTCTTTTTGAATCATCAGGTCCCATCCTCTTGTTCCCCACCCTGGACATGTGTTCCTCTCAGGGCCCCATCTTAGTAGACAGCAGATTCCACCATTCACCCAGGTGTTGAGGTCAAATCTTTGGGTTCATTCTTGACACATTTGCTTACCTCATATCCTATTCAGTCTGAGTTCTCTCAAAACCATGAACTATGCCTCTTTTCCCCCTTGCTCAGCTCACTCTGCTCCAACTACCTTGCTGTCCTCAAACACATCAAGCACATTCCAGTTTCCGGGGCTTTGTATATGCCAGTTCCCCTATCTGGAATACTGTTCCCCCAGATATCTGCATGGATATATCTCTCTTTTCATCGGAGTTTCTGTTTAAATGTCATCTCTTCAGAGAGCTCTTACCAGACTACCCTATTTAAAATAGTGCTTCCATTTCTCTATCTTTACCCTGTTTTATTATTTCTTTTTCACAACATCATCACCTGAAATTCATTTATATATGCATTAGTTGATATGTTTATCATCTGGGTCTGCTCTCATGAGTTATTCAGCAACATGAGTTCTGAATGGTAACTTTGTTTCTGAGCCAGTATTCTGGGTATAAGAATAATACAGGGTACTCAGAAGATGTTCAATAAATATTAGGAAGGAAGGGAGGAAAGAAGGGAGGGAGGAAGGAAAGAAAGAAGGAAAAATTTGACTTTGTTCTTAAAACCCTCATTTCATCAACTACCCTTTTACATTTAATGTCAAATAACATATATATAATTTTAAATTTTTAATTGTGGTAAAATATACGTGACATAAAATTTATCATCTTAACCATTTTCAAGTGTACATTTCAGTGGAATGAAGTATATTCACATTGTTGTGCTACCATTGCCACCCTCCATCTCCAGAACTCTTCTCATTTTGGAAAACTCAAACTTTGTACCCATTAAACAACAACTCCCCATTTCCCCCACCTCCAGCACCTGGAAACCACCCATCTACTTTCTGTTTCTATGAATTTGACTACTCCAGGTAATTCATATGAGTGGGATTATACAGTATTTGCCCTTTTGTGACTGGCTTATTTCACTTAGCATAATTTCCTCAAGGTTCCTCCATTTTGTAGCACATGTCAGTTTCCTTCCTTTTTAAGGCTGAATAATATTGCATTGTATGTATATATCACATTTTGTTTACCCATTCATCCATGAATGGACAACTGGGTTGCTTCTGCCTTTTGGCTATTGTGAATAATGCTGCTATGAACATGGATGTGGAAATACATCTTTGAGACTCTGCTTTTAATTCTTTTGGGTATACACCCAGAAGGAGAATTGCTGGATCATATGGTAATTCTATTTTTACTTTTTTTGAGGAACTGCCATACTGTTTTCCACAGCAGCTGCATCATTTTCTATTCCTACCAGCAGTGCACAGTGTTCCAATTTCTCCATATCCTCACCAACACTTGTTATTTTCTATTTTTTTGATAGTAGCCATCTGACAGGGTGTGAGGAGATATCTTATTGTGGTTCTGATTTGCATTTCCCTAATGATTAGTGATATTGAGCACCTTTTCATATACTGCTATACCTGTTGGCCATGTCTTCTTTGGAGAAATGTCTTTTCAAGTCCTTTGCCCATTTTGTAAATTGGGTTGTTTTTTGTTGTTGTTGAGTTGTAGGAGTTCTTTATGTAGTCTAGATATTAATCCCTTATCAGATATATGATTTGAAAATATTTTCTCCTATTTAGTGAGTTGCTAAATAATGTATATTTTTAATTCCTCAAATTGGTCGCTGTCCTCTTAAGCTACTCATAATTTGTTTTGAATGGTGTACTCCTAGAGAAGAGACATGGTGCCTGTTGCTTTGATCCATGTAATTCTTAGAAAACAACACTCTATGCAGGCTTGATGCCTAAAGTTTTCTGAGGATGATTATGGAATAATGTAGGATACTATTTGGTATCACTTTTCTTTCAATAGTGGCCAACAAATGGAAGTACAACTGTTAATTAAAAGCACATAATGTTGCCTGATTATGAATAAAATGTCCCAGCTCACTACAGCATAGTTCCTACAGCATTAGTGGAGAATTAACTAGCTTTATTAAAGATTTGGAGGACTAGTCACTTTTTCATCATCCTTTAATTAAAACCTCTACATCTTACACTTGAAAGCCTTTGTTTCTTATCCATTATTTTCTTTCTTTATTCTGGCCTTGAAAAACCAGGACAAAAAATTTAAAAAGCACAAAAGTTTCTAAATGAGCTTTTCATGCTCTGTAATAATAGAAAGGCATAGCTTTCTAAAATATTGAAAAAAATAAGATTTTAATGTTCTTTGAACTAGAAGGCCAAGAAAAAGAAAAGAAAAGCAGTGTTTAGCAGAGTTTTAGATTTAAAGTTCTTTCATAGTCTAAAATAAATTTATGTTAATACATAACTTCTCTCTACCTCCCTACTCACACTAACTGAAAGATACCATAGTTCAGGGGTGCCAGTTCAAAGTCCTAAAGCGGATCATCCAGTTATAGCACAGCTTACTTTACTTTCTCTAACTTGGAATAGTTATTCGCTTGAAAGTAAACAGCAGAGCAAGAGTTACCCTCCCTCAACCTTGGTTCCCTTCCCCTCCCAAGGACTCCACCATGATTAGCTTGCACAGAACTTGACACTTGGCAGACAATAAAAGACTGTTAAATAAATTAATAATTTAAATAATATTAGCTAGGATTTGTTCGGTATTATGAGCCAGGCCTCGTGCTATGTGCCTCACAGTCACAATTTCATAACTCCAGGGGCAAGATGTCATCTCACGACCACTCTACTATACCATACTTAATTCTATATTTCTCCCCATAAACCTTTAGTCACTGGACATTCTCTCACCTAAAAATTCTACTGTATGCTACTAAAGGAAAAGAGAACTTGGTATTTTTTTATATCAATTTTGGGACCCACATTTCTAAATCCTTTTATACAAGTAGAGCTTATTACACAGCTAATTTCAGCCCAGTTGAGAAGAAATCTAGAAATAATATATTTTTTTGGTTTTGTCTTCTGTCACTGAATTTAGCCTGATACATCTTGCAAGGAGAAAAAACTGATATTAGGCATGTGATAAACATTCTGAGCGATGGAAAGCAATAAGAGAGCAAGCTAACTTTCTACATCAGAATTATTATTTGTATGATTAAAATATAAAGACACCTGAATTTATCTTGTCAGTTTATGCTGTTTGAGTCTCATTAAGTCTATGCCTCTGCTTTCTTCTAAATATTGTTTTCCATATTTCAAACATTTAATTAAGTAAACACAATGCAAAGTGAGATGATATAGTATTTGGAAAACCATAAAATTATAGAGTAGGTAGACTTCCATTATAATCCAATTTTCACTCTGTCATAATTTTCCAAAAGGGTTTCCTTTGGGGTTGAAACTTTCTAAGCTCAATTTCAGCTCAAAACCAAATGTTCTGATTCAGTTGATGTGCACAAGATTCAACTCAACCTCTTCTCTGTTGATCCTATAAGTTTGTTTCCTATTAAAGTAGATCAGGCTTAAACTCCTTTTTGTTGATGTAGTCTGTGACAGACTTCAGGACCCACTCTCCTTCTAAATTCTTGGGCACTTAAAATAATTACTTACAATAACGACATAAGAATTATAGGTAATGGTACAGAAGACTACTGAGAGCATGTTCTTTGCCCAATTCCTCAGTCCTACCCCTTGCACCATGTACCTCTTAGTACATACCCTTTCTATACATAGGACTATTATCTTACTATAGACTTCTAGAATTGTTGGATCAAATGGAATGTATATTTTAAATAGTAAAATATTCTGCCAACTATCTTCCAAAATGTCTACACTAAATTATTATAATGTCCCCTAAAGTACATATACAAGACTACCTATTTCTCATATTCACCAAAACTGAATATTATTAATCTATTGGATAAAAAATTTCTTTGTTGTTATTTTAATATAAAATTCCATAATTGTATGAGTTTGAGTATTTTATTGTCCGTTTTTTTATTCTATCGCTCATTTTGCTTTTCATTTTGTTGTGGTAGATCTGTAAGTTATTCTTTTTTTATTGTATAAGTTTCAGGTGTACAGCTTTATAATTCGACGTCTCTATAAACTACAAAGTGATCGCTACCAAAAGTTTAGTTACCATCCATCACTATACAGTTGATCCCCTTCATCCATCTTGCCCACCCCCAACCCTCTTCCCCTCTGGTAACCACTAATCTGTTCTCTGTATCTAAGTTCGTTTTTGTTTCATTTTGTTTATTTTACTTTTTTAGATTCCACATATGAGTGAAATCATATGGTATTGACTTTGTCTGACTTATTTCACTTAATAATACCCTCAAGGTCCATTTGTGTTGTCACAGACGGCAAGATTATATCTTTTCTGCTGCAAATAGTATTCCATTGTGTGTGTGTGTGTGTGTATACATATATATATATGTACATATACACACCATATCTTCTTTATCCATTCATCCATTGATGGACACTTAGTTTGTTTCCATATCTTGGCTACTGTAAATCATGCTGCAATGAACACAGGCGTGCATATACCTTTTTGAAATAATGTTTTTGTTTTCTTTGGGTATATATCCAGAAGTGAAATTGCTGGGTCGTATGGTAGTTCTATTGCAATTTTTTGAGGACCCTCTATACTGTTTTCCATAGTGGCTGCACCAATTTACATTCCCATCAACGTTGCATGAGAGTTCCCTTTTCTCTAACATCCTTGTCAACACTTGTTATTTCTTGTCTTTTTGATAACAGCCATTCTGACAGGTGTGAGGTGATGATATCATTGTGGTTTTGATTTGCATTTCCCTGATGATTAGAGATGTTGAACATCTTTTCATGTTCCTGTTGGGCATCTGTATATCTTCTTTGGAAAAATATCTATTCAGGTCCCTTGTCCATTTTTTAATCAGACTGGGAGTTTGATATTGAGTTGTATGAGTTCTTTACATATTTTGGATATTAACCCTTTACTAAATATATCATTTGCAAATATCTTCTCCCATTCAGTAGGCTGCCTTTTTATTTTGTTGACGGTTTCCTTTGCTGTACAAAAGCTTTTTAGTTTGATATAGTCCCATTTGTTTATTTTTGCCTGTGTTGCCCTTGCCTGAGGAGACAGATCCAAAAAAATATCACTAAGACCAATATCAAACTGTTTACTGTCTCTGTTTTCTTCTAGGAGTTTCATGGTTTCAGGTCTTAGATTAAGTCTTTAATCCGTTTGAGTTTACTTCTGTATATAATGTAAAATAGTGGCCCAGTTTCATTCTTTAGCATGTAGCTGTCCAGTTTTCCCAACATCATTTATGGAAGAGACTATTTCTCCCCGTTGTATATTCTTGTCCCCTTTGTCACAGATTAAATGACAGTATAAGTGTGGTCTTATTTCTGGGCTCTATCCTGTTCCATTGATCTCTGTGCCTGTTTTTGTGCCAGTAACATACTGTTTTGATTACTATTGCTTTGTAGTATAGTTTGAAATCAGGAAGCATGATTCCTCCAGCTTTGTTCTTCTTTCTCTCTCTCTTTTTTTTTGCTGAGGAAGATTGGCCCTGAGCTAACATCTGTTGCCAATCTTCTTCCTTTTGCTGGAGGAAGATTGTTGCTGAGCTAACACCTCTGCCAATCTTCCTCTACTTTGTACATGGGATTCTGCCACAGCACAGCTTGATGAGCAGTGTATAGGTGCGCGCCTGGGATCTGAACCCACAAACCCAGGGCCACCAAAGTGAAGCATGTGAATGTAACCATGATGCCACTGGGCTGTCCCTGTTTTTCTTTCTTAAGATCGTTTTGGCTATTCTGAGTCTTTTGTGGTTCCATACAAATTTTAGAATTCTTTGTTCTAGTTCTGTGAAAAATGCCATTGGTTTTTTGTTTTGTTTTAGTAGCCAATTTTGTTTTTTGTTTTTTTTGTGTGTGTGAGGAAGATCAGCGCTGAGCTAACATCCATGCTAATCCTCCTCTTTTTGCTGAGGAAGACCGGCTCTGAGCTAACATCTATTGCCAATCCTCCTCCTTTTTTCCCCAAAGCCCCAGTAGATAGTTGTATTTCATAGTTGCATGTCCCTCTAGTTGCTGTATGTGGGACGTGGCCTCAGCATGGCCAGACAAGCAGTGCGTCAGTGCGTGCCCGGGATCCTAACCCGGGCTGCCAGTAGCGGAGCGTGCGCACTTAACTGCTAAGCCACGGGGCCGGCCCGGCATTGGTTTTTGATAGGGATTGCATCAAATCTGTGATTACTTTGAGTAGTGTGGACATTTTACAATGCTAATTCTTCCAATTCATGGGCATGGTATTTCTTTCCACTTATTTCTGTCACTTTCAGTTTCTTTCATCAATGTCTTATAGTTTTCAGAGTACAGGTCTTTCACCTCCTTGGTTAAATTTATTCCTGGGTATTTTATTCTTTTTGATGAAATTATAAATGGGATTGTCTTCTTAATTTCTCTTTCTGATAGTTTGTTAATAGTGTGTAGAAATGCAACAGATTGCTGTATACTAATTTTGTACCCTGCAACTTTTACTGAATTCATTTGTTAGTTCTAATAGTTTTTTTGGTGAATTCTTTAGGGTTTTCTATATGTAGTATCATGTTATCTGCAACTAGTGATGGTTTTACTTCTTCCTTTCCAATTGAGATAACATTTTTTTTTCTTTTCTAATTGCTATGGCTAGGATTTACAATACTATGTTGAATAAAAGTGGCATGAATGGGCATCCTTATCTTGTTCCTGACCTTAGAGAAAAAGCTTTTAGCTTTTTACCATTGAGTATGATGTTAGCTGTGGGTTTGTCATATATAGCCTTTACCACGTTGAGGTACATTCCCTCTAGGCCCACTTTGTTGAGAGTTTTTATCATAAATGGATGTTGAATTTTGTCAAATGCTTTTCCTGCATCTATTGAGATAATCATGATTTTTATCATTCGTTTTATTAATGTGGTGTATCACATTGATTGATTTGTGAATGTTGACCCATCGTTGCATCTCTGGAAAAAATCCCACCTGCTTGTGGTGTACGATCCTTTTAATGTATTGTTGAATTCAGTTTGTTAATATTTTGTTAAGGATTTTTGCATCTATTCATCAAGGACATTGGCTTGTAATTTTCTTTTCTAGTGTTGTCCTTGTCTGGTTTTGGTATCAGGGTAATACTGGCTTCATAAAATGTCTTTGGAAGTTTTCTCTCCTCTTTAATTTTTTGGAAGAGTTTTGAGAAGGACAGGTATAAAATCTTTGAATGTTTTGTAGAATTTGCCAGTGAAGCCATCTGGTCCTAGACTTTTGTTTGTTGGTAGGTTTTTGATTACTGTTTCAATCTCCTTACTAGTAATCAGTCTATTCAGACTTTCAATTTCTTCATGATTCAGTCTTGGAAGACTGCATGTTTCTAGAAATTTATCCATTTCTTCTAGGTTGTCCAGTTTGTTGGCTTATAATTGTTCGTAGTAGTCTTTTATGATCCTTTGTATTTCTGTGGTATCTACTGTAAATTCTTCCCTTTTATTTCTGATTTTATTTATTTCAGCCCTCTCTCTTCTTTTCTTGGTTAGTCTAGCTAAGGGTTTGTCGATTTTGTTTATCTTTTCAAAGAACAAGCTTAGTTTCATTGATCTTTTCTTTTGTTTTCTTAGTCTCTATTTTGTTTATCTCTGCTTTAATATTTATTCTTTCCTTCCTTCTACTAATTTTGAGCTTGGTTTGTTCTTTTTCTAGTTCCCTTAGGTGTAAAGTTCGGTTGTTTATTTAAGATTTTTCTTATTTGTTGAGGTAGGCCTATATTGCTATCAACTTTTCTCTTATACCCATTTTTGTTGCATCCCAAAGATTTTGGTTATGTCATATTTTTGTTTTCATTTGTCTCTAGGTATTTTTTTATTTTTCTTAAGACCCATTGGCTGTTCAGTAGCATGTTGTTTACTCCATGTTTTTGTTGTTTTTTCCCCATATTCTTCTTCTAATTGATTTCCAGTTTCACATCATTGTGGTCAGAAAAGACAATTAACATGATTTCAATCTTCTTGAATTTACTGTGAGTTGTTTTGTGGCCTAACATGTGATCTATCCTGGAAAACGTTCCATGTGCACCTGAGAAGAATCTATATTATTCTGGTGCTTTTAGATGGAATGGTCTGTATATATCTATAAGACCATCTGGTCTAATGTGTTGTTTAAGGCCAATGTTTCCTTATGGATTTTCTGTCTGGATGATCTATCCATTGATGTAAGTGAGGTGTTAAAGTCTCCTACTATTATTGTATTGCTGTCAATTTCTCCCTTTAGGTCCATTAATATTTGCTTTATATATTTTGTTGCTCCTATGTTGGGTACATATATATTTATAAATGTTATATCTTGCTGCTGGATTGACTCCTTTATCATTATGTAATGCCTTTCTTTGTCTTGTATTACAGTCTTTGTTTTCAGTCTATTTTGTCTGATATAGTATAGGTACTACAGCTTTCTCTTCTTTTCCAATTTCACAGAATATCTTTTTCTGTCCTTTCACTGTCCCTTCATCTGTGTGTGTCCTTACTTCTGAAGTGAGTCTCTTGTAGGCAGCATATAGGTGGGTCTCATTTTTCTATCCATTCAGCCACTCTATGTCTTTTGATTGGCAAATTTAATCCATTTACATTTAAAGTAATTATTGCTAGGTATGTACTTATTGCCATTTTTTTCATTGTTTTCTGGCTGTTTTTGTAGTTCCTTTCTGTTTCTTTCTTCTCTTTCTCTCTTTCATTGTGGTTTGATGGCCTTTTTTTTTTTTTTTAATTAATTTATTTATTTATTTTCCCCCCAAAGCGCCAGTAGATAGTTGTATGTCATAGTTGCACATCCTTCCAGTTGCTGTACGCGGGACGTGGCCTCAGCATGGCCGGAGAAGCGGTGCGTCAGTGCACGCCCGGGATCCGAACCCGGGCCGCCAGCAGTGGAGCGCGCACACCCAACCGCTAAGCCACCGGGCCGGCCCATTGATGGCCTTTTTTTTAATGTTGTTTTTAGATTTCTTTCTCATTTTCCTTTGTGTATTTACTACAAGTTTTTCCCTTTTGGTTACTGTGTGGTTCACATATTACTTCCTATGTAAATAGCATTCTGTTTTAAGTTGATAGCAACTTAAATGTGAACACATTCCAAAGCTTTACCTTTTACTCTGGCCCCATGATTTATATATATATATCTGCTGGGAAAGATTCGCCCTGACCTAACATCTGTTGCCAATCTTCCTCTCTATTTTTTTTTCTTCCCCAAAGCCCCAGTACATAGTTGTATATTCTAGTTGTAAGTCTTTCTAGTTCTTCTGTATGAGCCACTGCCACAGCATGGCTACTGACAGACAAGTGGTGTGGTTCCAAGCCCAGGAACTTAACTCGGGCTGCCAAAGCAGAGTGCACCAAACTTTAACTACTATGCCATCAGGGCTGGCTCCATGATTTATATTTTTGATGTCATATTTTACATTTTGTTATTTTATACAACCTTTAACTATTTGTTGTAATTTTAGTTAATTTTATTATTTTTGTCTTTTAACCTTCATGTCTGCTTTACACATGATTGATCCACTACCTTTATTACATATTTACCTTTTCCAGTAAGATTATTACTTTTGTATGTTTTCTTATTATTGATTAGAGCCATTGCTTTTCCACTTAAAAAAGTCCCTTTAACATTTCTTGTAGTGGCCAGTTTAGTAGTCCTTTAGCTTTTGCTTATCTGGAAAACTTACTCTCTCCTTCAATCTAAGTGACAACCTTGCCGGGTAGAGAATTCTTGGTTAAAAGTTTTTCCCTTTCAGCACGTTGAATATCTCATGCCACTCCCTTCTGGCCTGTAAAGTTTCTGCTGAAAAAATCTGCTCACAGCCTTATTGGGTTTCCCTTGTACTTAGCTAGTTGTTTTTCAGTTGCTCCTTTTAGAATTCTCTCTTTGCTCTTATTTTTTACCATTTTAATTATGATATGTCTTGCTGTGGGTCTCTTTGGGTTAATCTTATTTGGAACTCTCTGGGCTTCCTGGACCTGGATGTATGTTTCCTTCCCCAGATGAGGCAAGTTTTCAGCAATTGTTTCTTCAAATAATTTTTCTGGCCCTTTCTCTCTCTCTTCTCCTTCTGGGACCATTACAATGCAAACGTTATTCTGCTTGAAGTTGTCCCTGAGATCTCTTAAAGTATTTTTGCTTTTTTAAAATTCTTTTTTCATTTTACTACTCTGCTGGATGACTTCCATTGTTTTGTCTTCCAGCATGCTTATTCATTCTTCTACATCATCCAGTCTGCTGTTGAACCCCTCTAGTGTATTTTTCAGTTCAGCTATGACTTCTGATTAATACTTTTTTATGTTTTTCTCTCTCTTTGTTGAAGTTCTCACTGTTCATGCATTCTTCTCTCGATTCATTAAGCATCTTTATGACCCTTACTTCAAACTTTTTGTCAGATAGATTGTTTATCTCCTTTTCATTTAATTCTTTTTTGAGGATTTGTCTTGTTCTTTCCTTTGAAGCATAGTCTTTTGTCTTCTCATTTTGCCTAACTTTTTGTGTTTGTTTCTATTTACTAGGTAAATCAGCTACCCCTACTAGTCTTGAAGGAGTGGCCTTATGTAGGAGATGTCCTCTGGGGCCAAGAGGCACAATTCCTTCTGGCCACTAAAGCCAGGCACTTAAGGGGTGTCCCCTATGTGGGTTGCAGGGTCCCACTAGTGGTGGGGCTGCAGCATGAGGATGGGTGGGGCTGGTGCCTGGTCTGCTGTGTGGTGTGGCTATAACTGCTGTGGTGCATTGGTAGGCTGGGCTGGTGCCCCGCCCTGCTGAAAGCTGCAGCCGTGACTACTGAAGCACATTGGTGGGTGGAGCCGGTGCTTGGCCCTGCTGGGAGGCATGGCTGCAACTGTGTTGGTGGTCAGGGCTGGCACCTGACCCTGCTTCAAGGCACAGCCGTGGTGTGTTGGTGGGCGGGGCTATCACCTATGTCAGCTTTGAGGCATGGACAAGGTGCAGGGGTGGGCAGGGCTCCCAGCAGGGGCACACCCACCGGCACTAGCAAGTTAGAAGGAGAAAATTCCAAAATGGCCCCTCCAGTGCCAGCAGTAGCAAGGTAGAATGTGATCATAAAAGTGGCTTCCACCAGTGTCTCAGTCCCTAGGGAGAGTCCTTCCTGGTTCCTGCCTGGCTGGTAGATGCTTTAAGATTAGTAAGTGGGTCTCCTTTACCTATGGTCTATGTGCTTTTCAGACTGATGCTTTTGCACTGATTTCTAGGTAGAGTGGGTCTATTTACCAGCCCTTTAAGAGTGGGTTTTCTGTTCCCTACAGTTCTATAGTTTCCTCTGATGTAATCCCCTTTGGTTTTCAAATCC
This sequence comes from Diceros bicornis minor, assembly GCF_020826845.1. NCBI lineage: Eukaryota > Metazoa > Chordata > Mammalia > Perissodactyla > Rhinocerotidae > Diceros > Diceros bicornis. Next base: position 33,035,959 of record NC_080748.1, on the reverse strand, counting down.
AGGTGTCTTGAGGGCTTGTCTCTCCTGTGCAGGGTTGGGGTGCCTGACATGGAACTTGAATCCCTCACCCCTAAGGGAAATGCTCCATACCTTTGAGATCTCTCCCAATTGTAAATCGCAGGGGCTGGGGTGTGGTTTTTTCCCCTTGGTGAGGTTATGTCTCTGCCTCTTCAGCCCATCTCAATGTCATCCTTTTATCCTTGTTGTGGAGGTCTGCTCCTTTAGTTTTCAGGTCCCTTTCAGGGGGAATTATTCCATATGCAGAGGTAGATTTGTTGTGTCCGTGGAAGAGTTGAGTTCAGGACCTTTCTAGCCACCATCTTGAACCCCCCTCCAGGGGTATCTTTCTGTAAGTTATTCTTTTATAGAAGGTTTTGCATCTCTACGAAATCTTTATTTTACCTTCATGTTTGAGATTTCTAGGTTCAAAATAATTTTACATGACAATTTTAAAATATTATCTTCACTGCATTGCAGAATCCAGGGTGTCCAAAAGAAGTCTGCTAACATAATGCTCTTTCTTTCTTAGACAGTTTTTTATGTTCATCTTTGGAAACAAAATTTTCTCTTTATCCCAGGAGTGCTGAAATTTCATCAAGACACACCTAGGCATAGGTTATTTTTCATTGTGCTGGAAATTGGTCAAGCCACTTAATCTCAAGACAGAAGTCTATCTTCAATTTAGAGAAATTATCTTTGGTTATTTCTCTGATAATTTCTTAGATTATTTTCTTATCTATTTTCTCTGTTCCCTTCTGAAACTCCTAGTCAATATGTCTTTGACCTCTTGGATTGATTTTCCATGCCCCACTTTTCTCTCATGTTTTCATTCTTCTGTCTCATTACTTTGTATTTTGATAGGAGTGCTTTAACTTCCCAAATCATCATTTTGGCATTCAATCAATGCCAATAATTTTCATTCTATTATTCAGCCACTCCAATGATTTTTTTTTAATTGGGGAAATAACATATTTATCAGTATCTCTTTCTTGTTCTCTGACTCCACCATTTCTGTTTCCTTATTTTTAAGTCTAAGCAGTATCATGTTCTCTTACACTTGAAATAGACTTTAATGATGCTTGGAACAGACAGGAAGTAACTAAACAAAGCATCCTACATTCATAGTATTTCAAACAATACCTATCAGCTTTCATAAATCGTCTGATTCAGTGGAGGTAACAAGTTTGACATAGATACTGTTAAGAACTGAAGTATATAATCAGAGCAGACAAGATGTTTGGGGGATTTACTTTGTGATAGACAGAAAGAGTAAAATTTCCCTAAAAGAACCAAAGCTGTACAAAGGAAAGATGCTGCCATTCAATTATTTCTTCCTTATCATTTCTGATAGGAAGCCACCTGGGAGTGACTCTACAGAGTCTATCTGTGTTAAAATGCCCTCATCCAGAACTTTTCATACAAGTGATGCCAAGATATGAAAATTATATGGCTTAGAAAATGGTTGTAGCAGAATGCCACCAAGTAGAAATCTCTCCTATGCAGACATAATGCAACACCAGAGTTTGAAAATAGTTATCCTTCCATATTAGCCCTAAGTTGTGTGCGAGATAAACCAAGCTGAGAATGATTAAAAGTTAAGAGTGTAGTTATAGTGACAATAACATTAAACAAAACTGCCTAAACTAAAGTACCTCTGGCTATTTTTAAATCTTTAAGAACAAACAGCAACTTGCTAAATCATTAAAATCCAACTAGCATAATTTAGGATCTAAAATTATTAGAGTATTAATGTAATGATTTCACTTCTTTAAACTCAGTTAATGAAAAATCACTATTACTTCTTTTTAGGAAAAAAAATTGCATAAACTAATATCATTGGGTACCATTTAGATTAGCCAGTTCATCTCCACATGGGCCAAAATTTGTACCAGTAATATGAATGCTAATATTTTATATATAATTAGAATGTAAGCTTCTTAGCCATATGGAATAATAAGTGGGAAAATGAATTTTCTACTACTATGAAAAACACTATTCAAAATATAAACACAAATGAATAAAAACTAAAATGAGGGGCCAGCCCGGTGGCGCAAGCGGTTAAGTGCGCACGTTCCGCTGCGGCGGCCCGGGGTTCGCGGGTTCGGATCCTGGGTGCGCACCGACGCACCGCTTGTTAAGCCATGCTGCGGCGGCGTCCCATATAAAGTAGAGGAAGATGGGCATGGATGTTAGCCCAGGGCCAGTCTTCCTCAGCAAAAAGAGGAGGATTGGCATTGGATGTTAGGTCAGGGCTGGTCCTCCTCACAAAAAAAAAAAAAAAAAAACAAACCTAAAATGAACAAGAAGTAAAAACACACGAGTTCTAGAGATCTGTTGTACAACATTGTGCCGATAGTTAACAATACTGTATTTCACACTTAAAAAAATTAAAAGGGTAGGGGCCGGCCCGGTGGCGCAAGCGGTTAAGTGCGTGCGCTCCGCTGCGGCGGCCCGGGGTTCGCTGGTTCGGATCCCGGGTGCGCACCGACGCACTGCTTGGCAAGCCATGCTGTGGCAGCGTCCCATATAAAGTGGAGGAAGATGGGCACAGATGTTAGCCCAGGGCCATCTTCCTCAGCAAAAAAAAAAAAGAGGAGGATTGGCGGATGTTAGCACAGGGCTGATCTCCTCACAAAAAAAAAAAAAAAAAAAAAAAATTAAAAGGGTAGATCTTATGTTAAGTGTTCTTACACCACCATAAAATAATATATATATATATTTTTTTGTGAGGAAGATCAGCCCCGGGCTAACATTCATGCTAATCCTCCTCTTTTTGCTGAGGAAGACCGGCTCTGAGCTAACAAGCCTCCTCCTTTTTTTTCCCCAAAGCCCCAGTAGATAGTTGTATGTCATAGCTGCACATCCTTCTAGTTGCTGTATGTGGGACATGGCCTCAGCATGGCCGGAGAAGCAATGCCTCGGTGCGTGCCCGGGATCTGAACCCCGGGCCGCCAGTAGCAGAGCACGCGCACTTAACCACTAAGCCACGGGGCCGGCCCAAAATAATATTTTTTAAAAGGAGTAAAAACAGGGGGCTGGCCCAGTGGCATAGTGGTCAAGTTCGTGTGCTCTGCTTTGGTGGCCCAGGGTTGGCAGGTTCGGATCCCAGGCACGGACCTATGCACCGCTCATAAAGCCATGCTGTGGCAGGTGTCCTACATATAAAATAGACAAAGATGGGCACGGATGTTAGCTAAAGGCCAATCTTCCTCAGCAAAAAGAGGAAGATTGGCAACAGATGTTAGCTCAGAGCTAATCCTCCTCACCAAAAAAAAAAAAAAAAAAAAAAAAGAGTAAAAACAGTAATATTAGGGTCATGGAATTATAGGAGGTTTTGTATTTTGTTTAAATTTTCAAAACATTTAATTTCTAACATGTTAAAGACTGAATCAATAACTTTGTTCTGTTATAAAAATTTTCTGTAGGAAATTTTATAAAACAAACAAAAAGAAGAACATACAATCACCCATAATTCTTCTATCTTGAGATATTATTATTAACAGTTTGATATACACTTTCTAGTTTTTCTCTTAACTATAAATATTTTTCTTTAAAAAAATGGGACAATTCTGTCCCTTATCACTGAACAATATGCTGTGGACTTTTTTCCACATTTTAAATGTTCTTCTATAATAGAAGTTTTCAAAGTATGCTCTGCAGACTCCTAGGTGTCCCTGAGATCCTTTCTTTAGGCCTGGAAGGTCAAGTCTATTTTCATAATAACACTAAAATGTAATTTGCCTTTTCACCGTGTTGACATTTGCACTGATGCGGCAAGAGCAACAGTGGGTAAAACTGCTGTAGCCTTAAAAAGCATCAAGGCCGTTTTTGAATTTTGGTGTGGTATCAAAGAACAATATCCACAATTATCCAAAAAGGCTATTAAAATACTCCTCCCCTGTGGCTGGCCCAGTGGTGTAGCGGTTAAGTGCACGTGCTCCGCTTTGGTGGCCCAGGGTTTGAGGGTTCAGATCCCGGGCATGCACCAACCCACTGCTTGTCAGGCCATGCTGTGGCGGCGTCCCATGTAAAGTAGAGGAAGATGGGCACGAATGTTAGCCCAGGGCCAATCTTCCTCAGCAAAAAGAGGAGGTTTGGCAACGGATGTTAGCTCAGGGTTGATCTTCCTCATACACACAAAAAAATACTCTTCCCTTTACAGCAACATATATTTGTGGGGCTGGATTTTCTTTAGATTCTTCAACTGAAACATATCATAACACACTGAAGAGTGAAGCAGGTCAGAAAATCCACGTCTTCTATTAAGCCAGTCAAGTAAGATATTTAAAATTTGCAAAAATGTAAAAGAACACTAACCTTTTCATTAATATTTTTTGTTTTGAAAAATATATTTTCCAAAAAGTGTGTTATATATGTTAACAGGTAAAGTGTTTATTGTTTTTAAAGTATAAATATATTAAAAATTTTCAATTTAATTTTTAATACAGTAAATACTGATAGACATAAACCACAGGAATGAAAGCTCTTTGAAGTCGTCAAAAAGTTTTAAGAGTGTAAAGAAGTCTTGAGACCAAAAAGGTTGGGAAATGCTGTTTTATATCAGGACTTTTATCAAAAGCATAGTGGTCTTTTAATGAACATGCCTTAATTTATTTAACTTCAGAATATATAGTTCTTGAAACAAGGACTACTATGTAAATCCTAAAGGGTCCAGTAAAAGATTTGCTCCCAGTGAGTAATGACCTGGTTGTGGAGATGGAGCTACAGCTCATGGTAAACCTATCCTTCCCCCAGGAGTAGGGTCCACTGAAGAAAATGACCAGAAGCTAGAGATCCCTCAGCTATATACAACTGCATTCATTCTCTTGCTTAGCTTTTCTCTCTTCTCAATATTTTGACTAATTTTTCTAGAATTTCCACAGAAATATATTGAAAGAAGTTGAAATGCAAATTTATTTTAGTAAGTCAAATCATATTTTCCTTTAGCTCACATTAAGTTTCTGAATTTTTTTTTTATTTCTGATTCATACTCAATCAGGTTGAGTCCTGAGCACTATAGTTTTGTTACTTACTCCCATCCTCAACGTCTCTGTCAAATCCCTAGATACCCACATGGCCCTTAATGAATTAGAAGTATTACTTAAATCAGCATCTTTTTTTTTTTTTTAACAAGGTTAAGAATATATTTATAATACTAAGAACTCATGGCCCAGTTTATCTATTTTGTAAATCTGGATTTTCTTAAATCAGGATTACCTACACTGGTTAGTTTTTTTATTAATCTAGAACAAAAAGAAGTCTGCCTCGAGTCCTAGAGCATACAAATTCCATAAAATGCTGTTCTCTCATGCATTAATATTACTTTTTAATGAATTAAATATATACAGAGTTAACCTCATTAAACTCAAATGGTCTCTGGGGAGGCTACTTAAGTGACTTTAAACCAGACTGTACTCCCTAAAATGTATTCTTCAGTACTTAAGAATTTTCAGTGCTATAGAGGCACTTGAACACCCATTTTAAGTAGTCCAGGGTATCCACACCAGAATGCTAAAGAGAGTAGAACTAAACGACAGTACAGCCATGTAAGGTTCCAAAACTGAACACTGGTGCTGCAGATCCTGCATTTTAGCGCGAAGTGAACACGGGAATTTTTATCAATGATTTTCAAATGCAGTTGAATTTGCTCTCCAAAAATCCCAACTGGCTCTTCCTGTTTTATATCAAACCACACTCTCCTTATTCGACTTATGCTTCCATTTTATGAGTCAATCACAAACAAACTTTGGATCCTCAATAAACAGAGATTCTCAAGAAACCTAGGAGTAGGGTATGTAACAATCCACTTGGGTCCTCCTCACAGCTTCCTTTGTACCTAGCATGCTTGCAATCTGGCCACGGGCTTGTGTTCTCAAGACTAGGCTCAGTGTTGCTGCAACCAGTGAATTATAATTCTTCCTACCACTACACCCTTCATCCAGAGCCCTACTCCTAAATGTTTCCCCTTTTCCTCTCCCTGAATAGGAAAGTGATTTTTTTGGATGGTGTACAGATTTTCATCATTTTCCAGGGATAATCTTTTTGCCTTCTCTCTCTTCTATAACAGAAAGAAAAAACATGGGGGGAGAAAACCCAAAGAACAAAAAACTGTTCCCTACCCCATCCTCTACCTCCTAGAGGTGAAGACAGTAACGCCATCACAGAGGAAGGTAAGTGTGCCTAAGCTAGATCTTTCAGGAGTTGTTGAAAGCGACGCTGTTACTGTCTGCAAGTTATGGTATTCCCAGACGACCGCGTAGGAATTGGTGCTTCTGAAACTGATATCTAAGATGGCTTTCTCGGTCCAGCACTTCTTAACTAGCAACAACTTTGCCCTCTAGAGACATTTTTGGTTATCACACCTGGGGGAGTTAGGGTGTCTGCCACTGGCATCTAGCGGGTAGAAGTTAAGAATGCTGCTAAACATCCTACAACACAGGACGGCCCCCGTAACCAAGTATAATTGGCCCAAAATGTCAATAGGCTAAGAAACCTTACCCTAGACTAATGCAAAACACAGTACTTTTGGGTCCCTGGATATCAATGGAAACACTGCTTGCATTACTCAATAGATCATTCAACTATTCGCACTTTTGTACTGTTTTCATTATTAGAGGGATCTGATCCCTGGCTCTAACGCTGACTAGTGTGACCTTGGGCAAGGAGCTTAACCTCTGTGCTTCATCTATGAATAGAAAAAAAATAATGCCTCCACAGAATTGTTATGAAGATTACATTAGATTATACATATAAAATGCTTAGTGAATAAATGTTAGCTGCTGCTGCTATCACCATCATCAATCACTTCATAACTATGCGGGGCCTGGCACTGTGTTTGGACCTGAAAACACGTGAATGAATAGACTCGGAAGCTGTCACTAAGGGGGTCACAGACACACACAGCTAAGCAAAAAAAGGCAGTCAGAAGACATCTCAAAGTTCTGAAATCCTAAGGAATTGTCCCAAAGCAAGAGGTGCTCCCATGAGCCCCTTGACTACTCGGCGAGATACATCTTCTCATTCTCCATTAGCATCACAGGCAGCTATGCTTGTCTTAACTAGATCTTCTCATGCTCTGTTTCCCTGCTACCTCTCCCTCCCTGGTTTGGGACCTCAGGCGTTTTACGGTGAAGAGTTACTCTCACAACCCAGAGAAAATAGCATGCCAGTGGAATGACTTCCCATGGCCCTCAAAACGGGGGGGAGGGCTGACAATGCTGCCATGGTCAAAATTCAGAGGTCCAAGTTTCAGCCCAGGAGGAGTATGCAGTCAGCACGAACCATCAGCCTAACTGCTCCCCGTGGCATTTTTGGCATGTGTCAGCTAGCAACTCTTAATTTAGCAGAAATAAGCATCTTGCCAGGAAAAAAATTCCCCCAGTTAAAAAATTCTTCATAATTTATTTTCCTTATTGTATGAAGTGACTTTTACTTATCCCTCTTCTATCACCGGATATAGCTCTGCTCCTTGCTCGGTACAAGCAAGTTACAATTTGCACATATGCATTATAATTTGTAACTGTAGGAACGACTGCAGTGTCACATTCACTAGAATAATGACCTATAGCATAAATAAATAGAGGTTGTAAGGAAGGCATATGCCTTACGAGAATATCCTTTGAGCTCCGCAGTTCAGAAATGAAGTTCTGTCTTGCACATTCTACACATTCAGCAGCAGGAAAAATTACTTGAAAGGTAAAAGCTCCATTTAGACGCTGTATATTTTTTGTCGATTTGGATTAAATCCAAATGATTATTTTTAAGTTAATGTAGAAACACTGTGGAAAAACGGATCATGGTTTAATTGTCATAATGCTGTATCATTTACTTACACTAGAAATGATTGGTGAATCTGGTTTGGTGGTACGTCCTAAACAAGCTAATTAGTACACAGATTAACCTCTGTAATCACTCTCTAGCCAATTGCTTTTCATAATTTTTTCATAAAATTTGTTTGCACTCATGTTTCTTAATGAAGCAGGTAACTAGCCTTGCATGTCAGGAATTTAGTCCTCTAGCACAGAAAAGTTTACAGTATTTGCTTCGGAGAAATTTATTGCTAATTTACTTGCATGTAATACAAAAATCCCCTTTTTTGCTGAAAGGCTTCAAACCATAAGAGGATACAAGATAATTAGTTTTTTGACTATTAGAAAGCAGAGTTTCATTTCAAAAAAAAACAACCTCCATGGTTTCTCAACCTTATAAACCCTTCTCTAAGAAAAATACACATTTCAAATCAGAATGATAAATGAGGCAGAGAAGTGTCTGCATAACAGCCTTCTTCCTTCAAAATGTATCATCACCTTCCATAACATCTGTCTATTATTCTGGTCATTCACATTCTTTTATGTTTGGGAAGGGATATTTTTAAGATCTAATTGTAAAAAGCACTAAGCTGTTCCCCCTTTTGCTGGGCCAGTCCTAGGAGTATATTTATTTGTGTCTCATATCTGAGCTGAAGCTCTATGTGTCCTCAAAGTCAGGTGTATCTGATATGTCTGGAGGACCGAGAGGTGGATTCTCTTAGAACTAATGTACATAAGGACCAAAGAGCCTCCTGGGATGGAAACAGAAGGAAAAGGAGTAACGAAAAAACAATTTTCTTCTAGGACAAGGGACAATGATACAAGTAAAGAGAAGTGATGCTGAGAACAAAATGTCTACTCTCTGAACATGGAGAGACTATTCTGGCAGGCACACAGGAGTCCTAGGCAGAGAAATTACAATAAATGTAGTGCCAAAAAACAAGAGCAGTTTATCTGAAATCTCAGTGGTGCACCAGAAATGCAAGACATTACTAGCATTTGTCCAGTAGTGTTTATCAATTAATGGGAGATGACATTCACTCTTGGGCTGCACCTAAGTGCCCCAGATGTGAGGCTCTGTCACCCTTGGATGGGCATCAGTAGAAATCACAAAAACTCCCAGTTACAAATGACATAGGAACCACGTGTGGAGTCAGAGAGACTGGAAACCTTCCCTGGGGTGGAAGGGGAATAAACTTGCTGGTGATTAGCAGTAATCAAGAGGACTCACTCACAGAATACAAGGGAGACACTCACCCGAGACTCCAGAGCTATGGAGGAGGAATCTGGGAGAGCTAGCAGGAGCCAAAGAAATGCTGTTCTGTGACTGTTGTTGTGATTTGTTTTTGTTCCCAGGATGAAGTGGCTTGGGAAATACAGGAAACATGCAGAAGTAATAACGATGACTGTGATAATAGCTACTTTATTTTCTATGTAGTTCTCAGCATTGCTTCTGTGAAGCAGGACAACTATATCAAAATATTTCACTGGGAATTAATAAGCTCTCGAGTTAAATTATAAAAGACCCCGTGATGTGAGGCACAATATCCGAAAGTATTGAACCAGGCGGAGGAAACTGCTGAAAATCAGTGTTTCTTCTATCTTCTCCTGATGATAAACCACAGACATAAAAGTCTTCCTGGCTTATTACTGATTGGAACCAAAGAGGAGAAGAACCACCATCTCATTTACCTGGAGTCTAAGGCACCCCTAGCATCTGCCCAGCCTCTTAGCCGGGAACAGGGTCTGTCCAGCCACAGTTAACACCCAGGAGGGAGGCAGAGTTCTCACAAATACCTGCGATGGGGTACTTAGCGTCTGTCCTCCAAGCAGACAATAGCCCTGTCTCTCAGTGAACTTGCACTTCCTGAGCTCTGGACACAGCCTCCTTGGACCTACGACAGCTACCCATCCTCTCACACTAGCTGATTTCTCTCAGCTCGTCCTAGGGCTTGATCTTGATTGATCCTCTGGGCCTGGCCAGATTCTGCATTCCTGTCGATATCGGTATTCTCTCAGGTAATGCCTAACTTAAATCATAATACATATTTAATCTAATTTTACCATCTTTATAGGCGTTCTATATGTTATCAAATATAAACAAAATATTTCCTTTATTTTCCTTTTATTTCATCAAAATTTTTTTTGATGAAAACATAGAGAAGATGAGCAACTAAATGTCAAATGGCACAGTACAGGTCTGAATGTGGCCAGAATGACCCCTGACGGGACACAGGCTTTAATTGTAGATTTGGGGCACATATATATACTGTAGATTTTTGGGTAGATACCCTTTTCAGATTAAGAAAAGTTCCTTTTCTTCCTGGTATACTAAGAATTATTAACATGAACTAATGTTGAATTTTAATAAATACTTTATTGGCATATAATGAGGTCATGATGTGATTTTTCTTTGTAAAATTAGTGTGGAAAATTACATTAAACCAATCTTGTGCCCCTGGTTTAAACTAAACTTGCTCATATATTAACTTTTCAATGTATTAATTGAGTTAACTTGCTAATATTTTCTTTACAAATTTTACACTTATTAGAGTTGTCGATAATATCCTCTTATTATATTTCCAGTGTCTGCAAGGAACTATAATGATATTCCCTTTTTTCATTCCTAATGCCTGGCTATTTTAATCTCTTTATCCTCATTTGAACTTGCCAATTTTAACAGACTTTTCAAAGAATAAACTCTTGGCTTTGATGATGGTCTCTGCTATATATTTGTTTTTAGATTTTCATGATTTTCTGCTCTTCTCTTTTTTTCTTCCTTCTACTTTATTTCAGTTTATTTTTCAAAATTTTTGAGACGGATGTTCAGTTCACTAATTTGCAGTCTTGATTCTAACATATGGATTTAAGGCTATAAATTTCCCTCAAAGATGGCTTTAGTTGAATTTTATACATTTTGATATGTCAAAATTTATTATTCAGGTCAAAATATTTTCTAATTGCCATTATGATTTCTTCTTTGACTCATTGTTTATTTAGAAATATAATTCTTAATTTTTAAATATGAAAATATTCAAGATTTTACTGTTTTCAAAATTATTGTTGCTGATGTAGCTTAAATGAATAGTGATCAACTTTTAATCCTTTGTAAGGTTTTAATCCTTTTAAATATTTTGAGATGATTTTTGACTCAGTATTTGGTCAAGTTTTTTATATGTTTCACATATACTAGACAAAAATGGTTTTCTGGACTTGTGTGTTCAATATTCTTTGTGTGTCCATAAGTAAAGTTTGTTATCATATTCTTCAAAGCTTCTAAATGCTTAGTAACATTTTGTCCATTGTCTCAAATACCAGAAGAGATATACCATAATCTCTTACTTTCTGTGCTTTTTCTATTTCTCCTCTTCTGTCAATTTTTGCTTTAATTAGGTCATATTATTAAGTGGCTAAACTTTGGGGATTATTACAACTTCCAGGTGAGTTAAAGCTTTTACCATTGTAAAATATCCTCTTTATATCTGGCAATGTTTTTTGCTTTAAAGTCATTTTAGTATTAATATTGCTATCACTGCCTTTGGGGGGGGTGGACATTGATATTTGCAATTAATTTTTTCCATCTTTTTACTTCCAGCCTTCTTACATCCTTATATTTTAGATATATCTCTTGAAAGTAGCATTAAGTTGGGCTTTATCCAATCTGACAATCCTTGGCCTTTAATCAGAGCATTATGTCTATTTACAATTAATACAGTTGCTAACATATTTAGATTTAAGTCTACCATCTTACCATCTACTTAGATTTTCTGAACATCAATATGAACGTCAAACATGAAACTTATGAGGATTAAATAAAATTCAAATGAGAAGATTTGTACAAGTGCTTTGAAAACTACAATGTCCTAAATCAAACTTTGTATTATTAAATATTTTTCCATTGAAGATTTTCCAAAACAAAACTGCAATGCAGGTTCTTGAATGCAGTGTCAGAGAAGCTTTAAAAATATATCATTAATGGCAGCATCATAAGAATATATGTACAGTCTCCTGAGAGGATTCCTTTGAAAGAACCAAAGCTCAGCATGATATCTGGCATCAGAAGGTACGTAGGAAGACTCTGAGAAGGAAAGGGGCTCAGCAAGGAATGGAAAGGAGGCCAATGTGGTGATATTAGTGAGATGGGCAGGAGCTAGATCCTGTAGAGCTTTACGGGGTTGCTGACTGTGTTAGAATTGCACTTCCCAGTATGTAGGACAACATCATGGTCTGATTTATATTTTTAATAGTTTACAGGCAGCTACGGTGAAAACTAATTGGAGAAGGCAAGAAGGGAATTGGGGTGGATGAAAGGTAGTCACTGCAGTCTCCTAAAGATGTCCCTCACAAAAAGAGGTGGTGTCTTTGACTTGAGAAACAGAAGCAGGTGGATTCGAGCTATCTCAGAGGGTAGAATCAATAGGACATAATAATGGCTCATGTGGGGCGTGAGGGAGAGGGTAGTGTCAAGGATGATGTCATGATTCTGGCTCAAGCAACACCCTGATGGGAAGTATTTGTTTGAATTTATTTCTACAATGAAGTCTGATACTTACAGACCATTTATCAAATCTACTGCTTATTATCTTATTTCCATTTCCTTATTATCTTATTTCTAATATTTAACAGATTTTTAAAATTATAAGTTTATGAAAACCTCTCACAGTTCCACAAACTCCAATCTTTATTTAATAGTTTTCCTTTGCAGTTTTTGTGCTAAAAATGATTTCAAATAAAACTGAACAGTGCACCAGAGGCAAACCTCGTTCTACTGCACTTCACTTTATTGCACTTCGTAGATACTGCATTTTTTACAAATTGAAAGTTTGTGGCAACCCTGAGTCAAGCAAGTCTATCGGCACCATTTTTCCAACAGCATTTTCTCACTTCGTGTCTCTGTGTCACATTTTGGTAATTCTCACAATATTTCAAACTTTTTCATTATTATATTTGTTATGGTGATCTGTGATCAATGATCTTTGATATTTCTGTTACAATTGTTTGGGGGCACCACAAATTGTGCCCATGAAAGACGGTGAGCTTAATTTATAAATGTTGTGTGTGTACTGACTGCTCCAACGACCAGCCGTTCCTCCATCTCTCTCTCCCTCTCCTTGGGCCTCCCTATTCCCTAAGACACAACAATATTAAAATTAGGCCAATTAGTAACCCAACAACAGCCTCTAAGTGTACAAGTGAAAGGAAGATTCACACGACGCTCACTTTAAATCAACAGCTGGAAATGATTAAGCTTAGTGAGGAAGTTATGTTGAAAGTTGAGATAGGCTGAAAGCTAGGCCTCTTGCGCCAGTTAGTCAAGCTGTGAATGCAAAGGAAAAGTTCTTGAAGGAAATTAGAAGCACTACTCCAGTGAACACAAGAATGATAAGAAAGTGAAACAGCCTTATTGCTGATATGGAGAAAGTTTTAGTGGTGTGGATAGAAGATCAAACCAGCCACAACATTCCTTTAAGCCAAAGCCTAATGCAAAGCAAGACCCTTACTCTCTTCAAACCTATGAAGGCTAAGAGAGGTGAGGAAGCTGCAGAAGCAAAATTTGAAGCTAGCGGGATTGGTTCATGAGGTTTAAGGAAAGAAGCTGTCTCCATAAAAGTGCAGGTGAAGCTGCAAGTGCTGATGTAGAAGCTGCTGCAAGTTATCCTGAAGGTCTAGCTAAGATACTTAATGAGGGTGGCTACACTAAAAAACAGATTTGCAATGTAAATGAAACAACTTTATATTGGAAGGAGATGCCATCTAGGACTTTCATAGCTAGAGAGGAGAAGTCAATGCCTGGCTTCAAAGCTTCAAAGGACACGCTGACTCTCTTGTTAGAGGCTAATGCAGCTGGTGATTTTAAGTTGAAGCCAGTGCTCACTGACCATTTCGAAAATCCTGGGCCCCTTAAGAACTATGCTAAATCTACTCTGCCTGTGCTTTATAAATGGAACAACAAAGCCTGGATGACAGCACATCTGTTTACAACATGGTTTACTGAATATTTTAAGCCCACTATTGAGACCTACTGCTCAGAAAAAAACATTCCTTTCAAAATATTACTGCTCATTGACAATGTGCCTGGTCACCCAAGTGCTCTGATGGAGATGTACAATGACATTAATGTTGTTTTCAAGCCTGCTAACACAATATCCATTCTGCAGCCCACAGATCAAGGCGTAATTTCGACTTTTCTTTTCTTATTTAAGATCACTGCCATAGACAGTGATTCCTCTGATGGATCTGGGCAAAGTACACTCAAACCTTCTGGAAAAAATTAATCATTCTAGATGCCATCAAGAAAATTTGTGGGGGCGGCCCGGTAGCTTAGTGGTTAAGTTTCCATGTTCCACTTTGGTGGCCCAGGGCTTGCCGGTTCGGATCCTAGGCGTGGACCTACTCACCGCTTATCAAGCCAAGCTGAGGAGGTGTCCCACATAGAAGAGCTACAAGTCTACAACTGTGAAACACAATTATGTACTGGGGCTTTGGGGAGAAGAAAGAAAAAGAGGAAGACTGGCAACAGATGTTAGTGCAGGGCCAATCTTCCTCAAAAAAAAAAATTAAAAAAATTTGTGATTTCATGGGAAGAGGTCAAAATATCAACATTAACGGGAATGTTTGGAAGAAGTTTGGAAACAGTTGATTTCAACTCTCATGGATGACTTTGAGGGGTTCAAGATTTCCTCCACTGAAAATGTGGAAATAGCAAGAGAACTAGAAGTGGAGACTGAGATGTGAATGAATTGCTGCAATCTCACGATAAAACTTTAATGGATGAAGAGTTGTCTCTTATGAATGAGCAAAGAAAGTGGTTTCTTGAGGTGGAATCTACTCCTGGTGAAGATGCTGTGAGGATCGTTGAAATGACAAAAAAGGGCTTAGAATATGACATAAACTTAGTTGATAAAGCAGCGGCAGGGTTTGAGAGGATTGACTCCACTTTTGAAAGCAGTTCTACTGTGGGTAAAATGCTATCAAACAGCATCACATGCTACAGAGAAATCGTTCATGAAAAGAAATCGTTCATGAAAATTCATGCAGCAAACTTCACTGTTGTCCTGTTTAAAGAAACTGCCACAGCTCCCCTAACCTTCAGCAACCACCACCCTGATCAGTCAGCAGCCATCAACAATGAGGCAAAGCCCTCCACCAGCAAAAAGATGATGACTTGGTGAAGGCTCAGGTGATGGTTAGCAGTTTTTAAGCAATAAAGTATTTCTTAATTAAGGTACACATATTGTTTTTTTAGACAGATGCTATTGCACACTTACTAGACCACAGTATAGTGTAAACATAATTTTAGTATGCACTGGGAAACCAAAAGATTTGTGACTTGCTTTACTGCAATATTCGCTTTAATGTGGTAGTCTGGAACCAAACCCACAACATCGCCGAGGTATGCCTGTACCCTTTATTATTCTTCTCACAAAAGACACTATAAGCTTTGGTCAGAAACTGTCAGTGGTTCAGACCAGATTAACACTCACTCTAAAAAAATTAAAACACAAAAGTTTTGTTCTATTGCATTTTTCATGAGAAAACAAAATTGAAATAGACAATCCTAGAGAAAAAGAATTTGCTTCTCCCTAACACAAAACTTCAGTACCCCTAGTTTCAAAAGAAGTATTTCTATTATAAAAACCATCATGTTTGTAATTGAAAAGACAACCCTCAAATCATTTATTGGGCCTGCATTTCATTTAGGTTTTCCAGTTTTGACCTCTTTCTCTAAAATCAAAAGATTAAGTTCCTAATGAAACTGTAAGGCTATTGAGTAACAAAGTTTTTCATCTTCTTCCAGCTCTAAAAGTTATGTCCAAAAACATCTAAAAGAAAGAATGTTTTCTGACCAGTAAGGAAGCTTCATTTACTAGGGAAGAAAATCCCGGCAGCAATCATAACCTGCAGAGTAGCAAATGAATCACCTCCCTCACCTGTAAAAACGAAGTGGCACAGACGCCAAAGGGCCCTGGTGTTTAAAGCACAGTGGGAATGTGGAACCAGGAAAGGGGTGAAGGAAAGGCGAAGGGTGTTAGTGCTTCTCTCCTTTGCTATGGCAATATTTCTCCTGGGGTTGAGGGATAAAGAGAGGAGAGGGCAAAAATGGAGGGATTAGGTTATTTACCAAACATCATGTTGCGAGCCATCAGTGAGTGCATCATGACCAGAATTTGTTCTATTATCTGGAATGGAAGATATCAGAGGATATTGTACATAGTACAAGAAACATTTCTTGAAACTATTATTTCACATATACGTATATGAGTATATTTTACATACGTACGTAAATGTGTGCGCACTGATTTGTCATGTAAAATGTTTTTAACTCTATGGTTTGTTGTAAAAAATGAGTCACTGGGCCACAGTATTGAAGGTTCCCTGCCCTCTCCTTCTAATAGTTCAGGACTGCTGTGTTAAGACCTGTTGTTCGTTTTTGACTTGGGCTTTACACCTTCAAAACATAACACTCAGTTTTCACTTTATTCCCATTTCCAATAATGGAATAGAGAAGAAAACCTTGCTTTCAACTCTTCAGAAATTATCTCTTATTTGTCTCATTCTATGTCATATGCTGATTCTCTATTAAATAGTTCTCAAATCCCTTAGCCATACTAGACCATAGAGGTTTTAAAGATTATAAAGGCTGTCTCTTTCCTTTGTTTATCTCTTTCGTAGATAGTCTTAAAAACTGGCATATAAACTGGCTTTATTTAAAAATACATTCCTATTTAAATTGTTGTCCAACTGGAAAAAAAGAAGTACAGAAAGAATCAGAATCACTTCTTTGCTGCATAAACTTGGAAAATTATTCACCCTCTCTGAGCCTTAGTTTCTTTGGCTATAAATTAATGTTAGTATTATCTCCTTAACCAGATTGTCGCAAGGAGTGGAGAGGATTCATGCAAAGTGCCTGACAAAAGTTAGGCACTCAATAAATGACTATTTTGAATTATAACAAAACAAGAACCCAAACACACAACTGTTTCGAATCCTTCTCATACATAAGCAGGCATGTCGTTTTCTACCTTCATGAAGAGCGTCTTTCATCTCTTTTCATCCCGAGTGCAACAGATATCCTGACACACAGTAGATGCTTGATAAAAGTTGACAGAATTGAATTAAGGAAAGGCACTGTTGTCTTTTCTTGATAAAAGAGTATACCTATTGCCAAAATAATTACAAAAGTCAATCTTTATGCCCATATTAGCTTGTTGAGTTTTTGGACTGGGAGTGTAATCTCAACAGGAAACATCCATGTCCCAAATGGTCCAACTACGAAGAGAACAAAAGTCAGGTTCCATCAGGTAAGCTTCACCTTCCCTGACAGGAATTTAATACATGTCTCCGCACTGGGAAGAAGCCAATAATTGAAAGCACCTGCCGGTCACGACAAGCAGAGCACTTAGACTGAGAAGCGAGTGATATTTTTGCTTATCTTCAAAAGGAAAGAATGAGTTGATAAGAGAGAACAGTTGTCTTGCTGTGAAACAAGCCTACGACAAACCATACTGAACAGGGGCCAACCCTTATTTTCTTTTCAAAACTTCTTTCTGCTCCCAACTATACACAAACACCTCACACCCCTAAACCTGCATCCACTGTTCTGTTCTCTAAATCGTTAGCCCGTTGAGGTGACAGGGCATCTCTCAGCACCTGTCCAAACCGACCTCATGGGCAGCCCCACTCTCTTGCGACCACAGAGCTGTGTCTGAGGGAGAAGGGAGGCACGGTGTTCGATGATGCATCTCTGTCATCTCAGAGGAATTCCAGATATCATTAAAACAAAATGTCTGTGCCTCCAAAGAAAACGGGCCATATGTGTCTCAGTAAACTGACAGTCATCTCTAAATGACTCCTAGGTGCACGAATCTACTGAGTTTTCTCATCCTACCATCTTCAAAGTAACAACGAAAATATAACTCTTATACATCTAGCCTGGCCAGCTGACCCTAGGGTGGCATTTGCTGTCTATTCTGCCATTAAATTGCCTCACAAAAATAATCTTTTTGTCAGGTTTCTTTCTGTTTCCTCTCTTACACACATAAATAAGAGGCCCCAGGGGAGGAGGAAATGTTAGGGAGGGGAGGGATGAAATGGAATGCTAAGAATGGCCTCAGGCAGAGGCCTGGTCTGTGGGCCCCAGGTCACTGTGAAAGGTCGCCTCGGGATGCTAAGCTTTCCCAAAGCCTGCTTTTCTTCCTGCTTTTCTGCCAGGTGACAGGATTACACATTTCATAAAGCAAAGCCAAAGTTCACATGCGAAAAAATGGCAAGAAACTTTTGCGGACTTGGATTTAGGAAAGCTGACGTCCAGGCTGTGTACCAGTGTGCGTGCTCTCTGGGGGGAAGAGGCCACTGCTGTTTGTCTGAAAGATGTTTCAGAGGAAGGTGTCTCCTTCAAGCAAATAATATGTGTCTAATTGTTAGCATCCACTGTCCTCTCTCCTGTTTTACCCAATAAAACCAGCCACCTTGTCTGAGCCACAGGGACCTCTGATAGGTGTGGGGAGGGAAGGGGTACTATTTCAATTGGTTGAAGTTTTCCCCATAATGGCAAGGGCCAATAAAACTATTTTTTTATGTTTGATGCATATATAATATTGGATCAGAATTCTAACAGGTCTAGAAAATTCAAATGTTCATTGTTAATTGAGCCCCGATATTGTGCCAGATGATATTGAAGTGCTGGGAATACAGTGGTGAATAAGGTCCCCACCCTCATGGAACATTTGTATCTGTATCTGTATCTGTAAGAAGATACAGAAAATAGATAAGCTAAAAAATAATTTCAAATAGTAATAAGTGATATGAGAAAGGTAAAACGTGGTTTTTGGATAGAGTGACTGGATATGGAGTGGAGGTAATTTTAGGCAGGTTTGGAGAAGGCCTCTCAGAGGAGCTGGCATTCAAGCTGAAAGTTGAAAGAGCAGAAGCTGCCAAGCTCTGGTTCTGGTCAAGAGCATCCTAGGCAGCAGATGCAAATGCCCTGTGGTGGCCGTGGAGGATAAGCTTGGCCTGTATACCCAGACCCTAGTAAACAATGGGCAAGTGGCATGAGAAGAGGTCAGGGGGGCAGGAGGGCCAGATCCCACAAGGGCTTGTGGATGGTGGGAAGGAGTTCCTAAGTCACTCTAATAGCAAAAGAAACCATTGGAAGAGATCTAAATCAAAATAAATATCCTTTGCCACCTCACTGCATGTCCCCAGCTCACCACCTTCTAAGGGTCATGCCTTCCAGGATTCTGTGGATTGCTACAGCACAGAGATACACTCCCTACACCCCCAACTTCTGCTTTTTCATTATTTGTGATTCAATCACAACTGAACTTTGATGACAAATTGTTTACGTCTAAATAAATGCATCATAAAAGAAAAAGAACTTTCGGGGCCGGCCTGATGGCATAGTGGTTAAGTTCGCGTGCTCCACTTAGGTGGCCTGGGGTTCGCAGGTTCGGATCCCAGGTGTGGACTTACACACCGCTTATCAAGCCATGCTGTGGCAGGCATCCCACATATAAAGTAGAGGAAGATGGGCACAGATGTTAGCCCAGTGCCAACCTTCCTCAGTCAAAAGAGAGGAGGATTGGCAATGGACGTTAGCTCAGGGCTAATCTTCCTCACCAAAAAAAAAAAAAAAAAAAGACCTTTCACCTACCCCCACTTACTTACCATTCTTGTGTTTCACAATGATGAACCGCAAGAAACAGAAATGAGGAAATAGTCAAAGCATAAATTATCCTTCTCACAACATCCCTGGGATTGACTTTCCAAGTCCCAATGTGAGATTGGATTTCTTGGAAGGGAGTGCCTTCTGTGAAGTATCTCAGACACGGATAATGCAGGCTGGACCAAACTGCTTTTCTTTCCACGTGAGTTGTCAACATCTCCCTTTGGACCAATCGAGGATTACTGTTTCAACAAGGCACGCAAGCTCATCATTTGTTAAGCTGGCTCAGCCAACCATTAAATCATGGGAGAGAAAGGCCTGGCCCATCCTCTTGCCTCTGAACTGGATCACAGTTAACATCTCCAAGTACTCCACCCAAGGTCCACAGACCAATTGGGAAATAAGGCTCTTTAAGGAAGTCCGAATTTTGTTTCCATGAAGAAAAATTTCCCTCATACAATCAGCTACTTCTGTCAAGTTACTGTTCTTAAGTCCATATCTGCTTTGGTTTCCTTAAATGAAGACAAACCAGAGACAAAAGTATGGAAATGAAATGGATTCAAACAGCCAGAGAACCCAAAGAAGAACACACTAACTTAATGTGTACTGCCAGATAAATGACAAGATATGTGTAGAAGGGAAGTCAAGTTTTTAAAAATTCATTAATGATGTGTGAAGATAAAAGTTATCTTTGACTGAAAAGGTAACTGATAAAGACATCAAAGACAAACTCTGAAAGTGCACTTGCTAAATAATCATCAGATAAGACAAATATAGGTGCAGTTTGGGTCTGTTTTATTCTTGTAGGTCCGAAGGGAACGCTTTCATTTTGAAATATTGGTGAGCAAACAAGTCAGAAAATTTTACTATTTGAAATGATAGTTTGAGTTCACAATGGATGATCAGATATTACAAAACTGTGTTTTGCCTAAATATATCCGCATATCTTCAGATGGCTCACAAAATCTACAGTGAGACTAAACAAGAGATGATCTTCTCAGAGGCTCTTCTGTAAAGTGGGAATCTCTGGCATTGAGATATCAGTGCAAACCCCAGAAGAGAGAGAGGTCTGAGACTCCAAGTACCATCAGACAAGGCAGGTCCAGACCCTAAATTGGTGTTCAGGTGTGACTTCCCCACTTGCACGGGCATCCATGTCAAAAAACCTAAGTCATCCCCACCAGGAGGGTGGCTAGAGAATATACAAAAAGAAAATAAAATTTTATATAAAATTAATGACTTTCTATGTCTAAAATTTGGTCAAAGGCTTCTTTTCTTTCAAGTATAATTGATATAAAATACTGTTCTGAAATAAGACAACAGTTTTAGAACTGAGCTTAAATTTCTGATTATGTGAACACATTAATAGAAGAAATAAGTTTCCCTTTCAGAGGAAACATACTTATTTGGAAACTGCCAGAGTTTCTTTTTAAGTCAAAAGTAATAAAAATTTCTTAAAAGCAAGCAATGCTTAAAAAAATCAAACATTTTATTAGAACTATTCCGGTTTCAAATGATAGAAACCCAATTCAAAGTAGCTAATGTGAAAAGGGGAATTTGTTGACACACTTCACTGAAAAGTCCAAGGGACAATGGGTTCAGGTATGGCTAGATCTAGGTGCTTAAATTATCTTCTCAGAACCTTTCTCTATCTCTTAATTCTGCTACTCTCCGTGTTGGCTTTATTTTAAAGCAGGCTATCCTTAATAGAGGCAAAATGACTACCAGAAACTCCAGATTTATGTTGTATCATGTAACAACCTAAATTTAAAACAAAACTTCTTCCACAAGTCCTACAAATGTTTTAGGATTGGATCTCATTAACTTGGTTTGGTTCACATGCCATCCCTGTAGTCTGCAGGGTAAGGGAGTAATACTCTGAATGGCTGATCGACTAGTCCTGGGGGCCTAGTCTCCCATCCTGCAAGTGGGGGATGATGTCAGCTCCACTTGAATTCCTCAGGTTAAGAAGAGATCTGGTTCTCAAAGGAAATCTTGAGGAGGTGTTACCAGGAAAGGAATACACACTGCTATACAAGACCAACAGATATTTACTATATAACGTCTATGCTGTTCCCTCCATTTACTTGTTTCCTCCTCTTTACATCAAAATCCTATCAGAACTGAGTTTACATATGATCCAGCTACTCCACTTCTGGGTATTTATCCAAAGAACATGAAAACACTAATTTGAAAAGACAGATGAACCCCTATGTTCACTGCAGCATCATTCACAATAGCCAAGACATGCAAACAACCTAAGCACACATTGATGGATGAATGGATAAAGACGACGTGGCACATATACAATGGAATACTACTCAGCCCTAAAAAGATGAAACCTTGCCATTTGTGACAAAATGAATGGACCTTGAGGGTATTATGCTAAGCGAAATAAGTCAGATGAGAAAGACAAATACCATATGATCTCACTCATATGTGAAAGACAAACGAAAAAACAGATTAAAAAACAGATTGGTGATTACCAGAGGGGAAGAGGGTGGGGGGAGGGCAAAAGAGGTACAAGGGCACATTCGTATGGTGATGGATAGCAAGTAGATCTTTGGTGATGAACACGATGTAGGCTATACACAAGTCAAACTATAACGATGTACCCTTGAAATCTATATGTTATAAACCAACGTGACCTCAATAAAAAAAAATAAAACTGAGTTCAGATATTCCCTCTGGCAAAAACTCTCCCCAAATTCTACTGAATTGTTCACTTTAAAATGGTTAATTAAAAAAAACAAAAATCTCTCTCCAGACTCTTACCCTTTGGTTTAGGGGGCCCTGTCTGGTGCTCCCACAGACTCTCGTGTTTCCCTCTGTTGCTGAATTTACCTTCTTTTTTTTTTTTTTTTTTTTTGTGAGGAGATCAGACCTGTGCTAACATCTGCCAATCCTCCTCTTTTTTTGCTGAGGAAGACATGGGCTAACATCCCTGGGCTAACATCCGTGCCCATCTTCCTCCACTTTATATGGGACGCCGCCACAGCATGGCTTGCCAAGCAGTATGTCGGTGCACGCCCGGGATCTGAACCGGTGAACCCTGGGCCGCCCCAGCGGAGCGCGCGCACTTAACCGCTTGCGCCACCGGGCCAGCCCCTGAATTTACTTTTTGAAGCTCTCTGTTTATTTGTTCATATTAAATATAACATATTCCCCAAAATATTTTTACCCTTGCCATCTGGGCACAAAATAGCAAATATTTATGGAATTAGACTATTGCTGACAGAGACAGTTCTTCTCTCTCACGGTATATCAATCAGTCCACTGTAATACCAGCCATACTGAATTTATTCTGAAATAACAACGAAATAATCTTCATCCTTAATGTCTCTATCTTATAAATGGAAATCTGAAAATTCAGTAACTGAGAAATACATTTTTAACTAGTCGCTAAAGCCCAAACTTGCACAAGAATAGCAAAACATGAACCACTGAAGTATTTAAAAATAATCCATTAGGAGGTGCTAGTTCCTCTATTCAACCCAAAACCTAGTAAAAATAACTTTAATGCACCTCTAACTCCATTTATATTTTCAGTTCATTGTCTGACTTCACAAAAATAGAAGTTTTGTGTTTTACTGTGACCAAAGACACTTCGTGTAAAAACAGCCTATGGCGCTCGCAACGCATGCCTTTTCAGATGATGTTATTTTTAACATTGCTTAAATTTACCATTCCAACTACATAAGTGGATTCTAGAGGATACTCTTTTGCACCTTGAAAATGTATATATGCTCTGAGCCTAATTCTCATGTCTCCTCTTCAGTATCTGATGAAAATAACCCAGTTCTGACATCTCAGGTTTCAGAACCGTCCACTTCAAGTTGAACTCTTGAGATCAAGGCCTTCATGCTGGACTGAATCCCACATTCAGGTCCTACTGGTCCAGGAAAGACTGAAACCAAGGTACAAGGAGCAAGGGGAATGGAAACGGACATTAACTGCGGAAGGTATGATGTTAGGTGTCTTACACACATGTGGAGTCCCACCAGAAGCAAGTTTTCATACAACATGGCGTCTTCCTCCAGCACTCATCACTGGCAATCTAGTCTCATGCTGGAGGGACAATGGGCTGTGCAGGACTTCCCAAGAGATGGTACAAGTAGGCAGAGAACCACGTTTGCTGGTCCTTAGGGGAAATTTAGGAGCATTTGAAAAGTAACTTTGCCTACACATCTCTCTCATCTTGCAGATAAGGTAACATCTAATTCCTGCTTGAAATAAGATGTGACTCTATTGGTCAGAGACCCAGTCAACCACCACACAAACCCCAAGAGACATAAATTATTGCTGGCCTGGTTTACATATGAGAAAATGGAGCCTCAGAGAGGTTAAGTATCTTTCCCACAGTAATGTGCTCCAAAAAACCAATTCTCCTCTCCCTTACAAAGATTCTAAGAGCTATCTTCAGGATATCTGTACACAGCAAAATAGTTGCTCTTTACATTGTGTTAAAAAGGAAGAGTTAATCATCTCGGTCTGATAAACCTTTGAGATATTACAACAACAATTTAAATCACCATTTTATGCTACTAAGGCAAGGGTTTCATATCCCAAAATGTCTCTTAATTGTTTAAAAGTTTAGATCATAAACAACCCACATTTAGAGAGTAAATCCCTTGCATAATTGTGTCTTATCCCAGCAACATCCTTCAAATACTCTAACAACCCAAGAGACTATTTTTTCTTTGAGAAACTTCAGATAACTTAAAAAGACACAGAATCCTAAATTTAATTTCGCTTGGCTTTTTAAACAAAATCAAAATTGGAGATGCTATCTCCTCAAGAAATGCTTTCTCAAATCCCCCTCCAAGCACAACACACCTAACACAGAACACAGCTGACATCCGTCCATGGTGACGCCTCAAAATGGAGTAATTAAATGAAGTTTGGGGGATTATTTATCTTCTAAAAATTACATGGCATATTTCTGCTCCAGGAAGCTACTGACCTTTGAAAGCTACAAAGCATTTTTCTATACCAAAAACATTTTTTATCATAAAAGATACTTTACAGTTTAGTCAAATTGATAGTCATAGGTTTAATAGTTGATGATTGCATTTGATAATAAGATGACTGCAAAGCAAAAGAACATTTGGTATCGTAACACCACTTAAATTGCACCTAATATCATGATGGCACAACTGCCCACAAAGCTGTTCTAGCCTCCTGGGGGCTTCCTTACAGCTCTCTCCCTCCACGGCTATGCTCAGCCGGGGCAGGAGAGCATGGGCCCAGCACACCTGTGTGTATGCATCAACTCAGACAAGATGAGACTGTTTTGACTTAACATGTATATGATAAGTTTAGTGTATTTAAATTTTCTTCACAAACACTTTACCATCCCCTTTGCTTCTTCAGTTTAGAAAACATTCGTTTTCTAAGGAGCTGGGTTTTGTTCTTGGCCTGCCCCGGTCTCTACCTGAGGCCTTGGTGCCTGAGCCGTCTCCAACCTCTGCCAGGAAGGAGCAGGGACCTTTAGCCTGGCCATCCTGAGAGACTTTCTGATATCTGACCAACCCTCTTTGAGGGTTCCGGCTTAGGAAAAAAAAATGCTTAAAAAGAAAATGCTGACAGCCTCAACCTCACCATGGGAGATGTTCTCTGATGTCTTGAAAGGGGCATGCCAGGGAGGCCACATGCCGATTGGTTTTTGAAATTCCTAGAAGCCACAGAAAAGGGCTCACCTCTGCTCTAGGAGGTAAACAGCACACCATAATTTATTTATTAACCTGGAGGCTTTTAGCCAAAAATTGCTGCCTTTTACTATATTCCCAGGACCCTCCTCCTTTCCCTTTCATTCTGTATCTTATTTCCTCCCTTTTTCTTTCTCATTTACACACAATTTTAGGGTCAGAAGAGACCTTGAAGGTTAAATAATTCAACTCTTCTGGTTATACCTTCTCTTCCCTTTGTTTCTCGCTGCATCTCCATGCCCCAGCCTGCTTCCTCCCATCTCTGTAACTGCTCTCCTCCCACTTGCTCTGAAGTGGCTGCTGCCTACAGGGTAGGCATAGGTCAGATCACGGCTACTCTTGGGTATAAACAGTAGAGTCAAGACAAGCCTGACAAAGGGTTTAGCCTATGTTGTAACTTTAGGTTGGGACCAACAGACTTGAAAGGATCTACCTGACCTCACAGTCCTTCACCTGTCTTAATACATGAAGGTAAGACTAGGCATTCAGTTATATGTTGAACTAATGAATGAATAAATTATCATTTTTCCAAACAAACAGCATATTTGAATATTGTCATTCTCCTTTAAAATGGAAACATACCCGCAGGAGAACTAAGGAAGGAGCTGCACTGGTTATAGATACCTTACTGTGAATTAGTTTAATCATATTACTTTTTCCTAATTTAGCCAGCCATACAAGAGCGGAAAAGAAAATGGGAGTTTGTAATGACACTGAGGAGGAGAAGGTAATTTTGGAGCCTGGGCTATTTTGTAGGTGGGCAGGTGGAGGGTTGTGGGTGGGAGTTGAGAGGTCCTGAAACAAAACGGGAACTTGGGGCAGTGAGAGGTAACCTAAGGACACCATGGGCACCTGAAGACAGGTGAGGAGGAGCACCAGGAGGTGGGAAAGGTATATAAAAATGAAAGATGGCCGACAAAGTTGAAGATGAATATTACTATTTGGCTCAGCATTATATAGCTGCAGTTACAATATCTATATACTGAATTGGGGAAACCTGCATTGAGTGTTCTATGAAGAAGTCATGGCAGAAATTAAGAGTGAATGCAGGACTACCACCACTCCATAACCATTTTAATTTTCCAGAACAAGACAGACAAGGAAAGAACGTTACCCCAAAAGACAGACTGAGCTTGGCATCTGGCTGCCCTGATGACAAGGTGTGACGAGAAAGTTCATACTTCACTGCGGTCAGAGCACTCACCGAGTCCGTAAAACGGGCTCACTAAAATGTATCTGCCTCCTTCCTTTTTGATGTCATTTGTATGATCCACTTTTGGTTTGGTTTCTGGTTTTACAAATTGTTAGTACTTGCAGATAATGGTAAGTAAAGGGATTAAAGGAAGTGCAGGAAAATGAACGAACAAAGCACGGCATAAATCAGGCCCACAGAGATGTTTACTTCAGGCTCATATATTGAAGTATTGGTTTGTTGTTTTTGTTGTTTCCATTCCAGGCCTAGAATACTGTGAGAAAGCACAAAGCATCTTTCCAAGTGCACTAATGCTACTTGGGAAAATATCAATAATTACAGGTGGGTCCTGGATAATGAGACATTCCTTGGTATTTCCAAAGAGATTCCTTAATCTCCGCCAGAGATTCCAAAGGGATTTTCCATCCCTTCCAAAATGTATATGGGATGCAAAAAGGCAGGTGTACATGAGGATCCAGCCACACATCTAACAGAAGAAATAACACAGGCCAAAACAGGAAGCAACATTAGTAACTTAATGGCAGTCTGGGCTGCAATCCTACTTCTGCCTACATTTATCTTGAAAGGAATCCATCACTGGTCCTTACGTAATTTAAGTGATAAAAAAAGAGTTGCACCAAAAAATTGCAAGAATTAATACACAAATTCAGTAAAGTTACAGGATACAAAATTAACATACAAAAATCAGTTGCATTCCCATACTCTAAAAACAAACTATCTGAAAAAGACATAAAGAAAACAATCCCATTTACAATAGAATAACAATAATAAAATACTTAGGAATAAATTTAACGAAGGAGGTGAAAGATCTATATGTTGAAAATTACAAGATATTGGTGAAATAAATTGAAGAAGACACAAATAAATGGAAAGGAATCCTAAGTTCATGGATTGGAACACTTAAAGATGTAAAGTTGTAAAGATGTCAATACTACCCCAAATGATCTACAGATTTAATACAATTCCTATCAAAACGCCAATGGCATTTTTTGCAGAAATAGAAAAATTCATCCTAAAATTCATCGGGAACACTGAATAATCAAAACAATCTTGAAAAAGAACAAAGTTAGAAATCTCACACTTCCTGATTTCAAAACTTATTATAAAGCTACAGTAATCAAAATACTATGGTAAATAAAGGCAGACATATACACCAAAGGTATAGAATGGAGAGCACAGAAATAAACCTTTGCATATACAGTCAAATGATTTTCAACAAGGTATCTAGACCAAACAATGGGAAAAGGACAGTCTCTTCAACAAATGGTGCTGGGAAAACTGGATATTCACAAGCAAAAGAATGAAACTGGACCCCTATCTCACATCACTCACAAAAATTAATTAGAAATGGATTGAAGATTTAAATGTAAGACCTAAAACTATAAAACTACTAGATGAAACATAGGGAAAAAAGCTCCTTGACAATGATTTTTTGGATATGACACCAAAAGCACAAGCAACAAAAGCGGAAATAAACAACTGAAATTACATCAAACTAAAAGGTTTCTACACACCAAAGGAAATAATCAGCAAAATAAAAAAGCAACCTATGGAATGGGAGAAAACCCATGCAAACCATCTTTCTGATAAGGGGTTAATATCCATAATATATAAGGAACTCATAAAACTCAACAGCAAAACAAACAAATAATCTGATTAAAAAATGGGCAGAGGACTTGAATAGACATTTTTCCAAAGACATCCAAATGGCCAACAGGTACATGAAGAGGTGCTCAACATCACTAATCATCAGGGAAATGCAAATCAAAACCACAATGAGATATCACCTCTCATCTGTTAAAATTGCAATTATCAAAAAGGCAAGAAATAACAATTGTTGGCAAGGACGTAGAGAAAAGGAAACCCTGGTGCACTCTCGGTGGGAATGTAAACTGATGCAGCCACTATGGAAAACAGTATGGAGGTTCCTCAGAAAGTTAAAAATAGAACCACCATATGATCCAGCAATTCCACTTCTGGGTATACATCTGAAGGAAACGAAATCTCTGTCTCAAAGAGATATCTGCATCCCCATGTTCATTGTAGCATTATTCACAATAGTCAAGACATCAAAACAACCTAAGCGTCCTTCAATAAATGAATGGATAAAGAACAAGTGGTGTGTGTGTGTATATATATATATTAAGCCATAAAAAAGGAGGAAATTCTGCCTTTTGTGACAACATGGATGGACCTTGAGGGTATTATGCTAAGTAAAATAAGTCAGACAGAGAAAGACAAATACTATACGTTCTCACTTATACATGGAATCTAAAAAAGTCGAACTCATACAATTAGAGAATAAAATGGTGGTTGTGAGAGGTTGAGGCGTAGAAGAAATGGGGAGATGCTAGGTCAAAGAGTATAAGCTTCCAGCTATAAGACGAATAAGCTCTGGGATCTAATGTACAGCATGGTGACTATAGCCAACAATACTGTATTACATACTTGAAAGTGGTTAAGAGAGTAGATCTTAAATATTATCACCATCAAAAAAAAAATGGCAATTAAGTGAAAGGATAGAGGTGTTAACTAATCTTATTGTGGTAATCATTTCACAATATATATGTGTATCAAATCATCACATTGTATACTTTAAACTTACATATATTATATGTCAATAATATCTCAATAAGGCTGGGGGGAAAGGGGAAAAACAGAGTTACATATCCATAATGCTGTACAATTTACAAAGTAATTGGACATTCGTCTCCTTTGATTTTTATAATTTTTGTGTATCTCTAGTTCCAAAGTGATGAAACTGGTGCCCACAGCGTGAGTGTGACCACTACAAGGACACAGTGTCTGCTTACAAAGCCAGGAACCAAACCTGGTCTTCTGACTCCCAGCCCAACACACTTTCTGTTACATTAGTGATGTTTTTCTTATTTTCAAAATTGCGCTAATTATACGTTGGCAGTAATTAAAACTTCTAAGACATTTTGAAAATACAAAGTAGCTTTATATATAACAAAATAATACTTGCATTTTTATCATGTCTTTCTACCCAAGAGCTCAAGTGTTAAATGATGTATTCCTGTCCATGAGTATCTTGAGATACTAACTCTAAAAAATGAATCTAAAATAAACTCACAACCCACTAATATCCCAAAGCTTTTGTAAGTGAAAAGAAGTTAAGACCAAGGAGAGAAGCTATGGAGGAAAAGTGCTATTATTACAACATCTCCTTAGCTGTGTCCTAATCATCACACAAAAGACAAGCGCCATCAGTAGCATATGTGTCCTCAACCATTGGTGTCCTCAACCCTTGCTGCTTTGCTTTTTACCAACTTTGCTAATTTCACAGTACCGTACAATACTTCTTTGTATTATTTAAAGTACTCTATTTAGACATGTTGACTTCACTAATTAGTCTATAAATACTTGACTTTTACCCACTGCTTTGGTGAGTGAGTTAATTGCAGAGGAAAGGCCAAAGCGTTTATGGTCAATCAGATGACGAGAAAGGGAATATAGTCTTTCAGCTGAGTAAAATGTAAAACACTACATAGCAAGGCAGAAGCTATTAGCAGGATCAATATTTCTCCAAGTACCTTAGTAAATCATTATATCAAAGCCCCGACACAGGATGGAGAAAACCTCAGTCTACCTATATGGAAGCTTCCAAACTGGAAAATAAAATTTCATTCAAATTACAAAGACTTAGTTGGTGTACAAAGGAAATAACAAGTTACAAAACCAGCCTCCAAACTCTGAATGTGTTAAGAGTTTCTGAATCACTAGTGCAGGAAGAAAAGCAGAAAGACAAAGAACTCTGCTACTCTCTGGGCTGCACAGTGATAATTTGCAACTGGTAAATATGTATGAATATGCTCCACAGCACTTAGAGATGACATACTGCTTTGTAGAGATAGCACAGAGCAAAGAAATCGAAGAGGAGAAAGGTTCAGCAGTTACAACCTACCTTCTCCTACATTTAACAGTTTTCAATCTTCCCAAATCTCCCCTTACTTAAAATAATCTCCTTGGGGATGGTTTTCCTAAAATGAAAAGTACTTTGATGCCAATCGATGTTCAAAGCAGAGCAGAAAAGCGTCCCATGGTGAGCTCTAACTGTATCATGAGGCGTAGTAATTTTTCTAAACCCTTAACCTCCCCCATTCTCTTTGATGCTTCCAAGAAGAAAAGCAGGCAATTAAAAAACAGTTACTAGGGGGGCCGGCCTGGTGGTGCAAGCAGTTAAGTGCGCGCGCTTGCTGCGGCAGCCCGGGGTTCGCCAGTTCGGATCCCAGGCGCGTACCGATGCACCGCTTGGCAAGCCATGCTGTGGTGGTGTCCCATATAACGTGGAGGAAGATGGGCACAGATGTTAGCCCAGGGCCAGTCTTCCTCAGCAAAAAAAGAGGAGGATTGGCAAATGTTAGCACAGGGCTGATCTTCCTCACACACACACACACAAAAGTTATTAGGCTTAGTTGTGCAGTTGTTTTAACTATAAAATTAATTATTTTTCTTTTATGATAAGTAGCAAAAGACAAAAGAAACATTTTGCAGTGATCAACACAGAGAACATTAAGCTTTCCCTTAAGGACACTGTATTTCCTCATCTATAGACATGATAGTGAATACAGATACTATTTTGACTCTACTATAACTTTTACTTTGTACTTATAATGTTTAATTAAATATATCGTTTTCTTATGAGCTCAAATTATTGTAACTCTCTCAACCCTCACAGCAAGTTAATGCTGGGAACTAGGAGGTCACATCAGAAATTCTGTTTATAAAGGTCAGATTTAGCTGGCAAATCAGCAACAAAAGAAGGTAAGGCTCCCTAACATCCTAAAATCTTTATTCATGATTGATTAATTCTTTCTTTCATTCAACATACATTTATCAGACACTTAAATATTAGACATAGGTTTGAGGATAATTATATCAAAGTTCCCAGAATGTTCTATCCTCAAAGCGCTTGACAATCTAAGTAGGTGTGTAAGGCACACAACACTTAAAAAGTTAAATGGCATTACCAAAGTTAAATTATAATATAAAATAAAAGTCAATTGCCACAGGTGCTGTATATAATTATGTGCCAAAGAAGGGCTACAGTAAGGTTTGAAGAAGAAATCTCTACTGGCAGAGGTTTTCAGGGAAAGGACTAGGGGAAAGGTAAATGACCTGAGCTAGACAGGATCTGGGTAGGTGAAAAAGAAAACAACAAATATTCCAATCAGGAGGAAAAGCAAGGACACAGAGGTGAAATTGCAGAGTCCAACAGGAAGCGGGAGCGGGTCCCCGCTGCAGAGCAGAGGTAGGTAAGAGTAGACAAGTCCCACCCCAACGACCAGGAAGGGCAGTGGCAGGACTGCATGAGCCTCAAGGTGGGGAAGTTTTTACTGAAGATGGGAGAAGAAATGGAGTCAGGAGAATGCTCACACCATCTCCAAGTCCAGGGGTGTGTGGGTCTAGAAATTGCAAGGGAAAGATATTCTTTGGATAAGAGGCAAGTTTCATTTATTCTATTAAGAAGTCTGAGGCTACCAGGGAGCCAGCTTATTATAGAAAAATGGGTCTCCAAAGACCTAGGAGCAAGCCACAATTTCAGGGAAGGCGCACTGGGAGAAGGGTTCTGGATGAAGAAACTCCCTGACAGGAACAGAAATGAGTGTATGAGAGAGGACTTCCGGTCTGGGACAGCTCTACGCTAGGAAGCAGCAAGATGGCAAAGATGAGAAGCACGGAGGCTTTGACTGATCTTCTGGTTCTGAATTGAATCTGGTGTCACACATGACCAGGAGCTTCACTCAGTGCTAGAAACAGCACCCCGTCTTTGACCTCCCCCATCACTGGCAAGGATAATATCCTAAGACACCTTACAGTTAAAACTGCCTGGTTCCAACAGCTTAAGGAGTTAGGCTGAAAACAGAAGACTCATTTTGTGACTGTAAGCAGAAAAAACAGGAATGGTGAGAAACAAGATATAGGCAGACTGCTGGTTAGGAGGTTGTAGCTCATGGGGTTATATTCCTTACTAGAACTGATACTCTTCCACACTCTCATAAATCTCCTGCCTTATGAAGTTTCAGCAAATCTAGGCCCAGGATCCCACTGAGGGAAATCACAACAAAAAGAAGAGTTGGAGATGGGGGGGTCCCACCCGTGAGAGCTGCACCATGAGCCAATGCTACTTGGAGAGATGCGTCTGTGGTACATTCTGAGGGCTGGGAAACCAACATGGTGCAGAGTTGTCAAGAAGGCAGCATCTGCTGATTTGGGTACCTCTGGGGGGGCCAGGAAATGACTTTGCTAGGCTTCTAGTTGGCAGCTCCCTTTCTGCTCTCCATAAGCAACTTTCTGACCATTGTCAGTTTTTCAGCCGAAAGGCCATCGGCTGTTGTGTTGACGGTGCTTGACTGCTTGGGAAGAATTTTGCAGTCTCCCGTGTGAACTATTCCTCCGGGTGTCCTTGTTCAAGCAGCAGTTAATTTGAAAACAATTAGCTGGTTGCTCACTTCCTTGAGGCATAGCAAGGCTGGGTGGGCTATCAGGCTGGACTAAGATTCCAGCACAACACTGAAGGAGCCAGAATGTCTCAGGATGCATCTAGGTTTGCATGGGAGCGTCAGGATGAGTCCAGCATTCCTACCACAGGTCACAGTGAATTAGTCACTGATTTCCCTTAGCTGCTCTGGTAGGCTGTCATTCATTTATTTTTGCTTCTGTGACAAAAAGACACTTCCACCTTTCAACACTAAATAGGTTGGACAATTCATTATTTTTCAATCTTTTTTTTCCCCCCACTCTTCCAGGTAAAGAGAAAAATGGATCATCATGGCAAATTATAGATAGAAAATCAACAAGGGATACAAAGAGTAAAGAGCAGTAGATTTTTACAAGACAACTATTGAATTTGTTTTTTAAATATTTTCATGTAGCAGACTTCCTTTTACCAGCTGGTCAATATAGCCTTTGGGACTGAGGTATCTTTCTGATAAAAGAGCATTCCTTTTCTGCCACTTAATTGTCTACTTCTAACCTCTAACCACACTTTGTCCCCTTACAGAGGACAAAAGCAACATGAGAAAACTTATCTCGTTTCAGCCCCCCATCCCTTGCCCCTCTTCTCTGCGAACCACTTGGCTTCTACAACAAAAAAGGTGCCACAAACAGTAAAAATATGTTACTGGGGACTTGCTCAGTTCATCACGCCACTCGCTTAGCTAAATCTGGCAAACTCACACACATCTGGCCTATTGGCAAGTCTCAGGAGAACTCAGCTGTGCTGTTCACGGAGGCAGGGGGATGGCATTCAGAGTTAGACAAACCCTCCGGCTTGCTGATTCCTCACAGGTCACCAAAATAGCCCCTCTGAATACATGCACCTTACTTGGTGTTTTTATAGTTTTTTCTCATTTTCAATGCTCAATTCTCTTTTTTAATAAAAACCATTTTTGTCCTGTGGATCTTTATAAACTGCACTGAAATCCAGTATTCTGTGTGCAGCCTTACTTTCTACACAGCATGGAAGAGAACTCAGGATTCAGGAGGACTTAAAATTAAATCTATAGACCCCAAATCCACGGCAGACTCTGCAGATTTAGAGAGAGTCTCACTGTCTCTCACGTAGTTCAGACAACTTCTGAAAAGGAGTACTTATTTAAATATGCTTCCTCTATTGTTCTTGAGGTGTATATATAAATTATCCCAAATCATAAATATCCAAAACTATGAACAGGAGAACAACGATCATAACTGCAACGAATACGTGGAATTTCCTCCTTCAAGTCAGTTGCCAAAGGTAATACAGCAGGAAACGAACCATCCAGAACAGCAGCGGGAGTGAGAGTCATGGAGGAGGTTAGCAAAATGTGTGTTATTTGTAATTTATAACAAAGAAAATCTTAATTTCTAACAGGAATTACAACATGCCAGAAGAATGGGCCACAAGGAAAAATATCTAATTCTTTGGGTTAAGTAACTTTTCAAAAAATGCTGAAACATATTCTCCTTTAGTAAAGTGCTTTAAACATACTCTAACTAGGGTTTTCCTTTAAAGCTAATATATGATTAAAGTCAAAGTTTCAACTGGTTCAAAAGATTAAGAAAGAAATGCAGGGTTCCTTCCCATCGTAAACTCACTTTCTAGAGATAATAACCATGAAGTTTCATGTACAGCCCATGCATATATATAAGCATATATATCTGTATATTTACACATGTGCATGTTTGCTGGTACATGCTTAAACTATATGGAAACATTTACTATTTTATTCAAATATGTTCAACTATATATAAAATTCCTGCAGCATTGGTCCATATCATTGGCAGAGATTAACTTGCTCTTTTTAATGGCTACATTGCATCCTATCAGATAGGTTGCTATAATACCTATATCCACATTGGTGTACTTTTAGATTATTTCCAAGTTTTAACCATTGCGAAAGAAGATACAACATGCTTTCCTGTAATTACAGCTGCATATCTTGTTTAGATAGAACTAAAACTCCTCCAAAAAATGTTTTGCCGATCTACATTCCTTCCAACAGTGTGACAACTTCTCACCATCACTGGATAGTATCAACTACTTAAATTGTTTTCAATTGACAACTGAAAAATACTATTTTATTTTAATTTTTTTCTTTCACCATGAATGAGGTCATGTTTCTTGGCCATTGTATTTTTCTGTGAACTGACCATTCATATTCTTTAATTATTTTCTTCTACTGGGTTGTCACTTTTTATTGATTGATACATATGAGCCCCTTATTTAGCAAGGAAATTTGCCCACCATCTGTTGTATGTACTGCGAATATTTTTTCTAATTTTTAGTTTGTTGACTTTGGTTTTGTTTTTCGGTGGGGGGCTGTCTTCTGGAAAAGAAGACATTTTAAACAATACATCAGTAACTGTAAAACATACATGGTGCCAACAGTGACCTGTTCTGTTCGGGTGCTACACTGGTCTTAGGTAAGAAGGTCAGGACTAACTGGTAGAAACCCCCTCAAGTTTCACCTAGTCCCAGAGGCCCTCTATAAAGTGTTTACTCTCACCTGGCAGCCTCATTCTCAGTCAGGATTCCGACCCAAAAGTCCCTGCTCCTTGTATAGAAGAAGCCACTCAAAAGGCAGTAAACAAAATTTCTTTACTCTTTTGTTTGTTCCCCTCCTTCCCTACCAACAATTCTGGGAGGAGCAGGGGAGAAAACAAAGTGTGTAACCAAAAGACAGACCTAGAAAATTATTATTTCATTGATGAAAGAATTCAGTGGATTCCTAGAATTCCTCTGGCATCTTCACAGTGATTACCCAAGATCTTATATTTTGGGGTTTTGGGTCCTACCCCTTATCATTATCACTCATGTATGTTATTGAGGGTGTACTCTGTACAGGGCACTGACTGGGCTTGCCACTGATATGCACAGAATGACAGGGCATGAGCCCAGCCAACAACGTGCTCACCTGGACTTGTGCAGGTGGGGAGGCGGAGCATGGGCACCAGAGCCAGCTGCAAGGTGCAAATTCTGCCCCTCAACGTGGTCATTGTATTACCCAGAGCCAGTTGACTTCGTGGGGCTCGGATTCCTTATCCCTGAGATACAGATAGTCACAGTGCGTCCGAATTAGTAAAAGCAGCTACATCATAGGACAGCTGTAGGGTAAAAGGAGTTATTACATAAAGCAGTGCCTGGCACACGGCAAGTTTTAAATAAACGTGATTCATTAATTATAATTAACATAGAGAGCAATATAAGTTAGAGTGTGATCAAGTCCAGTAAGCCTTACTTATGTACTATGTGACCACAGAAATGCGAGTCCCGAAGGAGCAGTCAAGAAACACAGCAGGGAACCAGTAGGACTTGAGTAGGAGGCGTAGGATAAGCAAAGACAAATGTGTGTGCATTCCAGGGGTGGGAAGAGCCTAAGAAAAACCACTACATTACCTCAGGGACAAGGAGTAAACTAGCGTGAGTGCAATGAAAGGCTGCAATTGGAGAGAAGGAGAAAATAACTTGAAAAACGTCGATTGCCAAGGAGTTAACCTTTCAAACATCTCAACTCTGTTTATTTAAACAAGAAGATGTTTACTCATTCTTTGCTCTCAATTAATACACTGAATCAGCTGTTATCACAGAAGTAGAGCTAATCCCTAACTTAAGAAAGAAAAGTTGTGTTCCAAAAGTTTATCTCAAAGGCAAATATTAGAAAAGAGAAACACCTATCCCACTGTACAGGATGGAGAAATTTCCAGGCTGGTCCCCGCAGCCCCTGATGATAAACACTGCTAAGGCTGAGTCATGATACTATCATCCATTTCATTCATCCATCTTACTCATACAACATTTGACAAACACCCACCACCAGTGCAGCACTCTCCTAAGACGGGATGACAGTTGTGAACAAAGAGAAGCAAGGTCTCTACTCTTATGAGGCTTATACTTCAGTGTGGAGAAAGGGAGGAGCGAAGGAGGGACATAGAGCACAAAAATAAACAGATGAATGAGATTACTTCAGACAGTGAAAAGCGCTATGAAGAAAGCAAAGTGAGTGTTTTCACGGGGTAGGCAGCCACTCCGAAGAAGTGACATCTGGATGAAATCTGAATGATGAGACAGAAAATAAGTGGCAGGAAGTTCCTGGCAGAGAGAACAGTAAGAGCAGAGATGCTGGGGCTGGGAAAAGCTTGATGTGTTCACAGAACAAAAAGAAGGTTGGCGATGCTGCAGCAGTGCACGGGGGAAGTGCCAGGGGCAACGCTTCCTAAACAAAAAGTAATTTTGAATTCCAGCTTTGGACATCAAACACACATCTCCCCCTTTCTTCTGCCGGCTGCAGTTTTTGTTGGCACTGCCCACAAGAGGTTTAGCAGCTCCTCAGCTGTTGACACAAAAGGCATAAGGTTGGGGACCTCAGAAGCTCCTGTGGCCTGGGGCTCTCTCTCATGGATGCAGGATGGGGCCTTGGGATCCAAAGAGCCTGATGGGGGGGAAGATAAAAGTCTTGGGTGAGTGAAGGCAAACTAGGAGGCCACAACTCCAGTACCCACAAAGATACACTCTGGGGAGTGAGGGTTCGGGATTTCAACCCATCTTCAGCAAAACTTGAGTATAACTTATTTAGTTAAGGAAAATATGGCTGCCTTTTGTTTCCTTATTTTGCCTGTGAGCTTCCAAATTAGCACTTGGGACAAAATCAACTAGAAACAGCAGAAGATCCAAGGGTGAGCTATGTGTAAACCAAGACCAGGGGAACTAAGAGAACTGTTGGGGTATCACCAATCTTTTAAGATTTATGCAAAAACAAAATGAAAAAATGCCATCCTAGTAAGTGTCCCTTAGCACCACTCTGAAAAGCAACAAAACCACTGATGGATGGAAAACAAATCTCACCTGTTATAACAATTTTTAAAGAGATTTTTCTATTTTATTTGCTGGGTTCATTTTTAAATGCTTGATCTTTATAATCATCATGAATATTAGAGTATCAAAATAACTTGTGACTGATGATAATTAAGAATAGGAAATTTATTGTGGTTTTGACTTTCATTTCCCTGATGATTAGTGATGTGGAGCATTTTTTCATGTGCCTGTTGGCCATCTGCCTGTCTTCTTTGTAAAAATGTCTATTCAAATCCTCTGCCCATTTTTTAATTGAGTTGTTTTTCTGATATTAAGTTGCGTAAGTTCTTTATATATTTTGGATATTAACCCCTTATTGGATGTATGATTTGCAAATATCTTCTCATTCACTTATATGTGGAATCTAAAAAACAAAACAAATGAACAAACAAAACAAAACAAAACAGAAACAGACTCATGGATATAGAAACCAGCTGGTTGGGGCCAGCTCGGTGGCGCAAGTGGTTAAGTGCACACGCTCTGCTGCGGCAGCCCGCGGTTCGCCAGTTCGGATCCCGGGCACGCACCGAGGCACCGCTTGTTAAGCCATGCTATGGCGGCGTCCCATATAAAGTGGAGGAAGATGGGCACGGATGTTAGCCCAAGGCCAGTCTTCCTCAGCAAAAAAGAGGAAGACTGGCATTGGATGTTAGCTCAGGGCTGGTCCTCCTCTCAAAAAAAAAAAAAAAGAAACCAGCTGGTGGTTACCAGAGAGGTGAGGGGTTGGAGAGTGGGTGAAATAGGTGAAAGGGATTAAGAGGTACAAACTTCCAGATATAAAATAAATAAGTCATGGGTATGTACAGCACAGAAAATATAGTCAATAATATTGTAATAACTTTTCATGATGACAGATGGTAACTATAGATTTATCACGGTGATCATTTTGTTATGTATATAAATATCAAATCACTATGATGTACACTTGAAACTAATAAGATGTATGTCAATCATACTTCAATAAAAGAAATAAATAAAAGAAAATCCATCATTTCTATAAAAAATTGAAAATTTTAAAAATGTCTAAGCCAAATTTCTATTAAATGTTTTAGTTACTAAAATTAGGCTTTCTTATACAAATGCTGAATATAAGTAAGTAGCTCTTGAGATGTTAATGTTTACATTTTTCCCCATTTGTTATTTATTAGCATGGATTAATATGCCAGTTTATATTTGACACTAGATTTCTTTATTCTTAAAATAATAAGACCAAATTTCTCTATGATGTCATATGGTTTTCTTGAAAAGGATGATTAGTCCACAGTCATAAGGGGTAAAACTCAATGAACTTGGCCACAAATTCTAGTTATTTTGAACATTTTAGGGCAAACTATCAATGCACAGGTCAAATAATTTTACACTTATTGTATCACATGAATTCTATTCTACTAGGATTTCTAAGGAAGATGAACACCTAGGGTGCATAAATGTATTTTATTTCTGGGTTTGGAATATTCAAATTGTTATTCTGAATGGCAATAGCACATCTATCTTCTGTTAGAATGTGATTTTTTTGTTCAAGTACTTCCATCTACAGCAATACAGAAGGAACTGTATTTGGGGAATAAAACACTATTTCTGAAGGACAAAGAGCTAGGACTAGAAGCTAAGAACTCTAGGAACTTAGTATTATCTGGAATGGTATCATCTGAGAGGAGAATAATTATAAAACATTGTTTCCACTCTCAGAACAGAAAGTATAGATCTTTGAAAAGCTTAATAACTTACCTATACTTATATTTTAAGTGAAACAATTTTAAATGTTCATGTGTGTGAAAATGCTTTTAAAATTATAAAGTACTGTAAAATTTAAGGGCACGCCATTACTATTATTGGAGTTGTTTTATTATGCCAGTTATTATGACTTCAGTCCTGTCTATTATTATTTTTTCAGTGACCAGGCCCAGACTATTTAAAGTAAGAATGAGCGGAACAATCTGCCCTCCTAGAGGTAGAGACAGCCAACAGAAAATGTTATTCCATCCAAGAAATCAATTTGTTTATTCATAATCTGAACAAAATACCTCTATGTCAAGTCCTGCTGATTGGTCTCTGCAAGAACTTTTTAAAACTCACCAGAACAGATGGAGAAAAAACTACAACTAAAACCTGATAGTGTAATTAGTGGTCTGGAAATTTGGAGTAAAAACTATGTAATAACCAAATCCTTAACAGGAAGGTCGATATTGGGGCATATTCCTTACAATTCACTGTGAAGAGTTATCAAAGTAACACATTTTAATATAACATCAGTGCTTTTTCTCCACGTCAGCATCCATCTGTCATCTTTTTACCTCTATTATTGTCTTAAAAATCATGTGATCTTCAATCCAATGAGATCTATCATTTTTACCTAACCTCTCTTTAGTACATAGTTTTAAGTGTTTACTATGCTTTAAAGTGGACAAAATTACATCCAATAAATAGACTGCTTGCAAAGAGGTCCTTTGTTTAAAAAAAAATTAAAAGTGCCTGAAATGATACACATAACTCCTAAAGTTAATTTTACTTGTTTCTAGAAGTGGACCAATAATTAATTAATTAATCTTCATATATTTTTAAAAAGTAGTAGAATGAGAATCATTAATGCCCCTAATTTAGAGGAGGAAAACTGAGATACCGGGAAATAAGTACCTTGTAGAGAGGGGATTAGTACTTAATCTACATGTCTACTCTGCTCCTTCCCACAATCAGAGCTGCAAGGAAGAGAAACAGAATTTATAAAGCAGATTGTAAATCATGATAACACGAGTCAGGGTACGATTACGTAACTTCAAACATCTCTGAGTTTCACAAGCTAGAAACCCAGAGCTTGATATTTATTGAATTGCATACATGCCTTTCCTGGTTTCTTGTTTACAATAAATTTAATGGCAAGATATTTCAATCTGTGAATTCTAGCCAGTCTGCTCTCTAATGAGACTACAGCCTGTTTGGGTTTTACAGCGTTCTGACATTTAAAAATGTTTACTTTGGGTCTCTAAAAACCACAGAAAATGCTCCTCTACTAAAAAATGCTGATCTGTTGTAGTTTCAAAACATAATATAAAAAACAAATCCCTAGGTGATGGATCTTTCTTGGTAATAGAATAACTTTTTTCAATTCTTTGACAATTGAAACTATTTATAAACCTGAGTTAAATCAGATAGTATATGGCTACAGCCACAATATTTTGATCAAAGGTGTCAGATAAATGCTTTGCCTCAAAAGGATAATCCAGAAACCATTTTACCCCTTCCCTGATATGCATGAAACCTTCTAGAGCAGCCAGCACATAGCATACTGTCCATGGAGAATGACATATATTAAGAGCACCCAATATCTGAATTAAAATTTCAGCTTTTGATAATGAAGAGTTGTCCTCAGCAAACATGTCAGGATGCTTTTGGAAGAAAGTCAGAGACTCCTCTGGCCACTTCTGTCACTAAGAAAGAGAAAAATTATATATATACATATGTATATATTTTTTAGGTTGAAGTTTTTATTGATGTCTTAATAGTTTATAACATTGTGAAATATTAGTTGTACATTATTGTTTGTCAGTCACCATATAAAAGCCTCCCTTCACTCCTTGTGCATACCCCCCTCAACTCCCTTGCCCCTGGGTAACCACCAAACTGTTCTCTCTGTCCATGTGTCAGATGAAATGACCAAGTGAAATCATGCGATGTTTGTCTTTCTCTCTCTGGCTTATTTCACTTAACATAATACCCTCCAGGTCCATCCAGTTGTTGCAAATGGGAAAATTCTGTCTTTTTATGGCTGAGTAGTATTCCATTGTATATACATATCCCATCTTCTTTATCCAATCATCAGTTGAGGGATACTTGGGTTGCTTCCACTTCTTGGCTATAGTGAATAATGCTGCATAGGGGTGCATAAGCCTCTTTGGATTGTTGATTTCAGGTTCATTAGGTAGATACCAAGTTGGGGGATAGCTGGACCATAAGGTATTTCTATTTTTAATTTTCTGAGGAATCTCCATACTGTTTTCCATAGAGGCTGCACCAGTTCATTCCCACCAGCAGTGAATGAGGATTCTCATTTCTCCACATCCTCTCCAGCATTTGTTGTTTTTTGTCTTGGTGATTATAGCCATTCTAACAGGTGTAAGGTGATATCTTAGTGTAGTTTTGATTTGCATTTCCCTGATGATTAGTGATGTTGAACATCTTTTCATATGCCTATTGGCCATCTGTATATCTTCCTTGGGAAAGTATCTGTTCATATCCTCTGCCCATTTTTTGATTGGGTTGTTTGTTTTTTTGTTGTTCAGTTGCGTGAGTTCTTTGTATATTATGGAGATTAACCTCTTTTCAGATATATGATTTGCAAATATTTTCTCCCAGCTGGTGGGCTGTCTATTCATTTTGATCCTGGTTTCATTTGCCTTGTAGAAACTATTTAATCTGATAAAGTCCTACTTGTTTATTTTTTCTTTTGTCTTCCTTGTCTGAGTAGACATGGAATCTGAAAAGATCCCTTTATCACCAATGTCAAACAGTGTACTGCCTATGTCTTCTTCCAGGAGTTTTATAGTTTCTAGAGGAAGATGGAACACTTCCTAACACATTCTACAAGGCCAACATCACCCTGATACCAAAGCTACACAAGGACAATACAAAGAAGGAAAACTACAGGCCAATGTCGCTGATGAACATAGATGCAAAAATCCTCAACAAAATATTGGCAAACAGAATACAGTAATATGTTAAAAAGACCACACACCATGACAAAGTGGGATTTATACCAGGGACACAGGGATGGTTCAACATCCACAAATCAATCAACGTGATACACCACATTAACAAAATGAGGAATAAAAACATGATCATCTCAATAGATGCAGAGAAAGCATTTGACAAGATCCAACACCCATTTATGATTAAAAAAACCTCTCAACGAAATGGGTATACTGAAGGAAAGTACCTCAACATAATAAAGGCCATATATGACAAACCCACAGCCAACATCATACTCATGGGGAAAAACTGAAAGCCATTCTTCTGAGAACAGGAACAAGACAAGGGTGCCCACTCTCGCCACTCGTATTCAACATAGTACTGGAGGTTTTGGCCGGAGCAATCAGGCAAAAAAAAGGAATAAAATGAATCCAAACAGGCAACAAAGAAGTGAAACTCTCACTATTTGCAGATGACATGATTTTATATATAGAAAACCCTAAAGAATCCACTGGAAAACTATTAGAAATAATCAACAACTACAGCAAAGTTGCAGGGTACAAAATCAACTTACAGAAATCAGTTGCATTTCTATATGCTAATAATGAACTAACAGAAAGAGAACTCAAAAAGATAATCCCATTTACAATCACAACAAAAAGAATAAAATATCTAGGAATAAAATTAACCAAGGAGGTGAAAGACTTATACAATGAAAACTATAAGGCATTATTGAAAGAAATTGATGATGACATAAAGAAATGGAAAAATATCCCATGGACATGGATTGGAAGAATAAACATAGTTAAAATGTCCATATTATCTAAAGCAATCTACAGATTCAATGCAACCCCAATCAGAATCCCAATGACAGTCTTCACAGAAATAGAACAAAGAATCCTAAAATTCATATGGGGCAACAAAAGACCCCGAATAGCTAAAGCAATCCTGAGAAAAAAGAACGAAGCTGGAGGCATCACAATCCCTGACTTCAAAATATACTACAAAGTGATAGTAATCAAAACAGCATGGTACTGGTACAAAAACAGACACACAGATCTACGTAACAGATTTGAAAGCCCAGAAATAAAACCACACATCTATGGACAGCTAATTTTCGACAGTGGAGCTAAGAACATACAATGGAGAAAGGAAAGTCTCTTCAATAAATGGTGCTGGGAAAACTGGACAGCCACATGCAAAAGAATGAAAGTAGACCATCTTCTTTCATCATACACAAAAATTAACTCAAAATGGATCAAAGACCTGAAGGTGAGACCTGAAACTATAAAACTCCTGGAAGAAAAATTATACTTTAACCAAAGCAGTGTCGGCATGATAACCTCCTCTCAGAAACATTTTGTTAGATCTGCCCACTCCACCTGAGGTTCTAAGGGTCAAGTCAGATCACAAGTTGAGAGGAGAGAGAGTAGCACAAATAAGAAAGAACCAAGTTCCTAAAATAATGCTTCCTCGATGTAGTTACCAATTCTAGCCTTAGCTACACTTTCACCTAAAGCAGGCCCTACAACTCCAGAGTTGTGTTTTTCTGGGTCTGCCAAAATTCAAGCTCCTATGCTAATTTATTGATTCGGGTTCCATTAGTATAATTATTATTTTCATCACCGCTATCATTAAGCTTTTAAAACTCATTGTATTGATGAAACTAGACAGAGGAAGGCAAACAGACTTCAACTCAAAAGCCAATTTTGATCTATTAGTAGTGGCTGCCTAAGGGTCTGAATTGAGAAAAATTCTGAGGCTGCATATGGTGAGAAAGTGCAAGCTAATGATTTCATGGTGTCCTTTACGGATACAGATCTGTCAAATACCCATGGCTAACAGCACATGTAGGTAATCAATAAATATTTGTTGAAACAATGATTTTATGCAATATGGCTTAGGTATTTTTGTAAAAGAAGCTTTAAAA
This sequence comes from Diceros bicornis minor, assembly GCF_020826845.1. NCBI lineage: Eukaryota > Metazoa > Chordata > Mammalia > Perissodactyla > Rhinocerotidae > Diceros > Diceros bicornis. The sequence continues at coordinate 32,991,596 of NC_080748.1, read as the reverse complement.
AAATAGGTAACAGACAGTAAATAGCTGTATGCTCTTAGATATAAATGTATTCCATCATTTATTCACCTACTCACTTAACCTTTTATCTGGAATACTTCAATAGCTCCTTAAATGGTCTTCCTGCCTATCTCCTCATCCCTTTGCAGGCTACACTGCTATTAAAATGACATTTCTATAACACTGTTGGATAATGTTTGCCCTTCTCATCCCTGGTTCCTTATCTGCATTGGTCTTTCTTTATGAGGCAGGCCACACAAGCATATAAAACCCAGTCATAGCAGACAGATAACAGAACAAATGGATGGATGGATTGATGGATGGATGGATGCTAGGTAGGTAGGTGGGTAGGTAGACAGGCAGGGAGGGAGGGAGGGATGGATGGATGGATGGATGGATGGATGGATGGATGGATGGATGGATAAATGGATGGATAAATGGATGGATAAATGGATGGATGAATGGATAGACAGACCAACCAACCGCAGAGATTCACCTAGAACAGCTTCATTAATCAATTTACCAGTTATTCCCTGTTTTCTGTTTCCCTGAGTCCCCTCTGCTTTGGCCCACAGACTTGGGTTTTCTTCTTGAAAGCTTTGATCGCATTGTAACCCATACGTTTGGGTAAATGACATTCTCAATGAGACTCTCAGCAGAGGAAGAGTCCCGGGACTGGCATTACTGCATGCAGAGGCATATTGAGACAAGGTCTCTCCCTTTATTAAAATCTTTTACTTGGAGTATAAAGTACATACTCCTTAGCAGTGCATAAACCGTCTTTCTCCAGCTGGCCCCTGCTGCTCTTGCTCAGCTTCATCTACTACCAATCCTCATTCCCCAAAAGTGAGTCCCTTTTAGCTCCCTGACCACATCATGATGTTTCTAGTTTCATGTCTTTTCACATGGTGTTTTTGCTTATTTGTTGCTTGACAAACTCCAACCTTGTTCTGAAAACCTAGTTCATAAATTATCCCACACCACCCGAAAAATGTTAGTCTTTCCCTTCTCTGGGTTAGCTCTGTACCTCTCCCATAAATATTTGTATAGTTGCACCAACCACGTGCTTTGTTCATGAGTTTAAATTAATATCTGCAAACTGGTTGGAGCAGGAACTTTGTCTTAATTTGTCTCTGTTTTCTTAGCACAGTTTAGGACACACTGAATATAACTGAGGATACCTTCAAGGTTTTCAGTTCAGGAGGCAAAGGGAATAGTGATGACATTAACCAATAGAGCTGGTGAAAAATAGGAGCAGACTCTTTGGCGATATGTAATTTGTTTCATCTGGAGATGTTCAAATTTCAAAGTTCCAGTAAGAAGTGCCACAGAAGAAACCAGAAAGTTGGGAAATCTGGGGCTAGAGTTGGAGAAAGGGGTTGGAGCTGAAGATAGTCATTTGGGAGTCATCTCTCACCTACACAACTCACTATGTGGTAGTAGTGGAAGCCACAGATAGATAAAGAGGACCTAATGAAAGGCACAAAAAGAACCCTGTAGATCGCCCAAAATTCAAGTGAAGAAGATGTTGAGAGACGAATGGCACTGGAGAAGAATAAGCAATGGAAGAACCTAGAGGACTTTAGGGGCCAAAGGCATGGAAAATTTAAAATAAGAAGGGATACCAACCATGTTACTGTGTTATAGTGGTCAAGTGGGATGAAAACTAATCAAAGATAATGGATTTTATAACTTGGGGAGGATGGGGTGCAGGGAAAAGTGAGACATCATTGAGAGCAATGTCAGTGGAGGGAAAGGACCAGGAAAAACAGAGTGCAGTTGGTTAGAGCGAATGAGTGTCTTTCATCCAGACTCATTACAGAGACTATGAGTCTGGATGAAAGATGGCTTGAGCAGGAAGCCTTTTGGAAGCCTTTAGTAGCTGCCTGGGTGAAGAGGGGAGGAAAGAAGGATGGAGAGACGTTGTCAGAAGGAATTAGCACATGAGCACAGCAGGAAGGATTCTACTCTTCCTACTGCAACATTTTACATATCTTATATTTTAAGCAAGAGGTCCTTAGGAAAACGGTTCCACAATTCCTATTGGTGATGAATGCTGATCTCCCCATTCCTCACGTTTCCATAGACGGGAGGGAACAACAACCTCACAAGAAGATACAGTCTTTGCCTTCCCATTCACTTCTCCTTGGGAAGGAGTCATTTATCCGATTTTTGTGTTTAAGAAAGGAATTGAGCTTGTCCAGCTCCTCACCTTCCTCCCTTAAATTCATAGGCGGCACAGGACGTCCTATTCCATTATGCTTTCAACAGCCTGCCACAGCTAGGGAGGACTGGGGCTGTCTAGCTCTACCTGTAACTGAGGGGTCAATTTATATCAAAGGAGTTGTACTAAGAAGCCCATGTGCTCACAAATTTAGTCATATTCTCCAATTCAGCCATGTTAATAATAAAGCTTATGGTATGTGCTCCATCTGTCTGACTCTGGTGTTGGCTTCTCAACTAGATCTGAATTCAAGGGAAGAAGCAGTGCTCATTATTACTGCCTTGAAACCTTAAAACTATCTTTCAAAGAGATTGTTAAAGAAGAGATACAGAATATAAAAGGCTTCCAACTCCTCATTTGAGATTTCAACGGGCGAAGTAGATAATCCCTTTCATCAATCTCCAAACATTTGTTATTGTGTACATGTACCTATGAGACAAGTAAGAGGGACCAGGAGTCAGAGACATCTCGGAAGCAAAAGGAAGTGAGGATTTAAAGTAGAAGCAGGTGGTCAACAGTACTGTACAGCAGAAAGGTCTCCTAGGATGAGTACAAATTAAGAGATCATGGCACACCTTATAAAGATCATTCTCTGAAAGGAAGGGATCAACAGAATGAAGATTGCTATATATAAAAAAATATGTATATATATGTGCCTATATACCTATAGATATAGATCAACAACAACAACAAAAAACAAAATAGAGAATCAACTCAGAAAAAAATTCCCGCCAAATCCACCAGCTGGAATTCTATGCTTATATAAGCCTCTTCCCCCACTAAAGATTACAAGACTTTGTACCTTTGCACCTAACTTTTCCCAGGAAAAAAACAAGTAGCCACAAAATATTTAAAAGCAAATACTAGGAATCGCTTGGCTCAAAGAACAAAACAGAGACTTTTAATCAAGCTGAAGACAGTAGAATATTATTTTGCTCTCTTGTCCCTTGGAAGCTCTGAGACCTTTCCAGTTCCAACATTCCATATACCAGGGGCATAGGTGAGGAGGGTTTCCAGGCTCTGAGCTCAATAAAAACAATGATGATCCAGGGGGGTCATCACACTTGTGGCTTAAGGACTAATGATTTCATCTGGTTCATCAGTGAGCACCTCCGGGACCAGAGGAGAGAAAGCAATTTTTTGCTGCTGCTGTAAACAGAAATCTCACTTCGCCTTGTCCTGAATTCTTGCACAGGAAATCTCTGCTCACCTGCCTTTTGAGACACAGGTCTCCAGTGGGACCTCTCCAGAGGCAGAAGTAAGATCTGTTTCACGCAGTGAAATCAGTTGCTATGTGTTCCATTGTGGCAACCGCGATTCACAAGGGCAAAGCTGATCCACCAAAGCTTTCAGCTATAATCCCCCTGGAATCTATCCCTGTTGTTAGAGGGATAATTATCTGGTTATCCCTGAGGCCGGTTCTTACAGTTTTCTTATAAAAATCACCTCTTGCATAAGACATGAAATTTAAAATTATCCCTTCATAGATATCGTTGAGTCACTCCACTACCTCTGGGACAGATATAAATTATGCATTTTTTGATTCTCTTTAAAATTTTAGAGGCACATGGGGACAGAGAAGCATCTCATTGGTACAAAAAAATATAAGGCATTCCAGAAAGAAACAATAACTTGCGTGATATTAACTGCTACAAGTGCTCCATAGGCTCACTCCGTGGTCAAGGAAATCACAAAAAGCATGGAAAACTAACAGCAGGCTTGCATGCTAATGAGTGCTGGTGACAAGAACTCACTGAATGTCACTGCTTCGTGTCCTCATGCTGCTCATTTTTCTTATCTCAGTGACTTCTCCTTTCACAAGACTGATGTACCCCTATGAATTAGCATCCTTCTGGGTGTCTGCAACCAAGAAGGCACTCAAAAATATCTATATTAGAACCTTATAGATTCTTCCGCCTCTCCCTTCCCCTAATTCCACTTCTTAATATTGAGAGAGCTATTTGCCTCTACCATGAAAATGGTGTTGTATGAATCCTCTGGAACTAGTGTGATTTTTACCTCTAGATGTTTCCAAGGCTTGCTATCATACATGTATCATATTTCAGAGAGGGCATGACATTTTCATAATTAGCATGAATAAAATGCAATGGCTGTCATTGCAAGAAGAAAGAAATATGTGTGTTCTCATGTCCTCCTGCTACGATGACCTATTTCACACCAGCATCTGTTCGGTAGTGATGAACTATTCCAGATGTAAGCCAGCAACCCAGCACTGCAAGTATGTTTCCCAGATATCCACGGAGGGCTACAGATGTTTCATTCCATGGTCCACATTCAATATGGACATGACTAATTTTTTCCATTATTATTTCAATAAAGGAACATTCCTTAAAGATTCAAACCCATAGCATATCATTTGCCCAGATACTTGATAACTTTAGGACAAATAAAAGAACAGCATCCAAAAAAAATCAGTCTTGCCACAGAAGTTAATTCAATTGTTTGGTCTTCACAGCTGCTGTTGAGAGTCTGAGGAGTTCCCTGACTTATGGGAAAAGGGAGACAAACTTCAGTATCCTGCTTTAAAGGCTTTCCTCAGGCAAAATGCACTGTGCAATACTAATTTTTCAAGCTAAAAATTTAGAGCCATTTGAAAACTACTGTTCCCCCCAAACAAGAAAGAAAATCACTGTTCGGCTGCTAAAATGTGTACCACTGTCACCAAAACATATGCCAATTCTGTAGAAAATGCCTTTAAGCCCTTGACCTAATGAGGTTAGTGACAGGGATATGGATGACTAGAACAGAAAACAAAACCCAGAAAGAATTTTGTTCATAAACTGCCATATTTCTCCTGTCATTTAACCAATTTTCCCCCTCAAAATTACAACATGGACTGCAAATCTTCAAGGCTAATGCAGCATATGACAGACTAAGTGCTATTTAAAATGTAATATTGTATGTGTCAACCTGATAGGAAAAAACTAGCACCCATGTGGAGGGGTTTTCAGATAGGTAGGAGTCTTAAAAGGTTATAAAGATGCCAATCAGGAAAGCAAACCACAAAACAGCTTTTCCCATCCAATTAGAAAAAGTGCAGTACTGTCATTGGGTTCTGCAAATGAAAGAATCCTTTCAGCCTGAGCACTCGATGGCATATACCCACTCTATTAACTTGACCTCCAATGTACAATATATTAATTTCTACTAAAATTAATGTTTTGGGTTAAAATCAGTGCTTAGAAGATATTAATGGAAATGATTTAATGTGTGTGTCATGCACACTATTTCCAAAGTTTTTAATCTTTGTAATTCACTATAAACCGACATCACGAGAGATGGAAGAACACTCGGAATTCTAAAACTTCCACTGCTGACTAAAACATACACTTTTGTTTTCAACTTTAATCCCGGTCAGGGCATCTGTGCTATTTCAATACCTGTCACGTTTGAATTCTCAGTAAAGAGAAACCACTGGTTCCCTATAAAAGGACTTTAATCATAGTAGGGGACTTTATCCCTCAAGAATCACTGCATGGATATTTACACAGATTCACTGCAGAGACAAAGGGTGTGGAAAATCCAGGTTATTCAAGATTCCTCAATGACTGGCACCTACATTGAAAAACACCAAATTGCACTATGCTTGCACCTACTTAATGTTCTAGGAACTATATATTTTGATAGAAAGCGAAACGGACTAGTTAAAGCTGTATGTTCTTTTTGCTTCCCTCGTGGAAGTTTCTACAAAGTGGGGTTTGAAAACAGAGACAAAATTAAGAAAATAAATAGAGTCATGGGATACAGAAGACAAATAGGATCAAGACTCAAGAGAAGCCTCTTTCTAACCAATTGAGAGGCAGGCAAAGAGGGTAGGGGGCAGGAGCAGGAGGAAAAACAGCATTCCTGGAGAGAGGGCGCAAGACAGACCCAAACATAACACAGGAGCTCACTGCTTTAAAAGGTTTGGGATAAAGTTCACCTAAAACTGGATTTAAAATTTGTTTTAAGCACCTATAATGAAAGAATATTTTAGATTTTGGAAAAAAAAAAAAGGTGCAAGTGTCAAGTATGGAGTGAATCACCTGGCCCTTTAATATTTCACTTTACTGAAAACAATCCCCCTAAAGACCTCCTCAAAGGAGGCCAGGCCTGCATGTGGCTTTCTCAACTGGTGGTTGAATGAGAACTATTCGGAAGTTTGACTCCATCTGACACTTTTTTTTTTTTTTTTTTTTTTTTGTGAGGAGATCAGCCCTGAGCTAACATCCGCCAATCCTCCTCTTTTTTTGTTGAGGAAGACGGCCCTGGGCTAACATCGGTGCCTATCTTCCTCCACTTTATATGGGACGCCGCCACAGCATGGCTCACCAAGCAGTGCGTCGGTGCGCGCCCGGGATCCGAACCAGCGAACCCCGGGCCACCGCAGCGGAGCGCGCGCACTTAACCGCTTGCGCCACCGGGCCGGCCCCTCCATCTGACACTTTTAATCTTTGAGTCTTCCTTGGAAAAAGAAGCAAGCACTACCTGCTTATCAGGTGAGAGTTGAGAGGAAAGTCCACCAAACTTAGACTGTTTTCATAAAACAAACCAGGTAAATCTCCGGAACTACACTGCTGCTGCTTCCTTTACCCTCCATGCCCTGCCCCTGACAAATGGAAAATATACCAGATACTCTCTAGACAGAGGCAAGTGACAGAAGATTTCAGGAGGCAGCATTCAGTCCATATCTTCCAACCATCTAAAATCAGTTTTATTAAACTGTTCCTAAGAAGTGCCTCTTCCTTCCTGCTGACCCATCAATCTATAATGCTTCTCAAGAGGCTCATGTTACAGGATGGCTTTTATACCGTGGTTACTAACAAGTTACCATTTATCCCAGCGGCTCAAAACAGCAGGACTAGGATTGTCACCAAAAGAATTAGACACAGATTCCACAGTAATTTAGCAAAAGTGCCAGCTATGGTTCTCTTCACCCAATAAAATGCCTGCATAGCCATTTGGAATTTTACACCAGGTTCCTCTTCTGTAAAATCGACCCACCCAGGAGGCAGGGCAGTCTACTATGGTTACAAGAGATGAGGAGGTACACCTTGACTGTATGGGTGGGGGCGGGGACGCTGCCTGGGCCAGGGAGGATTTACAAAAGTACATCCTAGAAATATATTGTAAAATATAAGTTCCTAAAGACTAAAAAGAAAAAAAATGGAATAATTTACATTGTGTTGAAATGTATTGACCTTGTTGTCTAATGGGAAACTTGTAAGAGTAAATAATGGAACAAAAAATATTTTCTGCAATTAAAAGGACAACTCAGTTTGGAAAAATGTTAAGAATGAAGAAAATGGGATGTTACAAGCAGTCAGGGTAATTGTCTAAGAAATGCCTGTCTAATCCCATCATTTCCCTAGACTGACCCCAAATCATGAACTTTTTCCGTAAGACAACAGAGGCTATTTAAGGCCTTTAAACTGGGAGAAGAGGGGAGCATATAATCTCTCCTTCTGATTTTAAGATCCAATCAATCCACTTGTCATTTAGGTTTCTGCTTTTTCCAGGAAACCTTCCCACACCTCACCAGAAGGTTAGGTTCCCTACAGTATAATCCTGCAAGACCTTGGACTCTTTCTTGATACATATCATACTTGTAATTATTTCTCAATGTCTCTCTATCCCCCCAGATCTGTGCTGTCCTATACGGTAGACACTAGCCACATGTGGCCACTGGGCACTTGAAATGTGGCTAGTTCAAATTGAGATGAGCTTTCATGTAAAACACACATGAGGGGCCGGCCCCGAGGCCTAGCAGTTAAGTGCGCGCGCTCTGCGGTTGACAGCCTGAGTTTGGATCCCAGGCGCGCACCAATGCACCGCTTGTCAGGCCATGCTGTGGCAGCGTCCCATACAAAGCAGAGGAAGATGGGCACGGATGTTAGCTCAGGGCCAGTCTTCCTCAGCAAAAAAAAAGAGGAGGATTGGCATGGATGTTAGCTCAGGGCTAATCTTCCTCACACACACACACACACACAAAAAACACATGAGATTTGGAAGAATTAATATTGATTTCTCAAGAAAGAACAAAGCCCAGCCGACGCCTTGATTTTAGCCCAGTGAGAACTACCTTAGTCTTCCGACCTTCAGTACCATAAGAGAATAAATTTAGGTTGTTTTAAGGCACTAAACGTGTGGTACTTGTTACAGCAGCAATAGAAAACTGATACATGTGGCAACTAGAAAGATTACACGTATGGATCACATAATATTTCTATTGGACAGCATTGGGTGCCATTACAAACTCCATGAGGGCAGGGACATCGGTTTTGCTCACTGCTCCAGGCCCTGCTCCCAGCACTATGCCTGGCTCATGCTGGCCAGTCCAAAATAGTGTGACTGAATGAAGCAGTTTAAATAAAGACAGTTCCTCTCCTTTCAAACATTTGCAATCCATTCATTATTCTAATAAACATTTATTAAGCACTTACTCTGAGCAAGGTACTGTGCAAGGCCCTGAGGATACAAAAATAAATAAGAAGTGGTTGCCAGGGGCTGGGGGAGGGAGGGATAGGGAGCAACTGCTTAACGGGTATGGGGTTTCCTTTTGGGATGATGAAATGTTTGGAAACTAGATAGCAGTGGCGGTTGCACAACATTGTGAATGTACTAAATGCCCCTGAATTCTTTACTTTAAAATGGTTAATTTTTTGTTATGTGAATTGCATCTTAATAAAAATAAATAATAATAAAATAAACGAGAAGATGGCATGGTCCCTGTTCTCTGACCTCAAGAAACTCAGTGTAGCCCAGAGTTGTGTGTACATAAGTATGCACACGCCATAAAGCACGAAAGGTCTTATGCCAGAATGCCAGCTGTATCCAGGACATAGCTGCTCAGGCGGAAGACCAACAGCAAGGTGGAACATGTGTGTAGGTAAAGAAATGGGTGTCAGGAAAAGCTTGAAAAGATGAAATGGCGGCTGTTTTAGCTAAATCTTCAAAGGTAAGTAGGATTTTGTTTTTACACCATGCAAACTGTGGAAGAAGGAGTATTCCAGACAGAAAGCTCAAATAGTTACAGCATCCACAGACAACTTTTCAAACTCTTGGCTTTCTCTATCAATTGACAACTGTGTGCTTCCATGTCCCTATCCTAACTGATAGTCCTTATAGAGTAAAGCTTTAATCCTTAAAGTCACAGCTACTGTAATTACCCACAATCACGGAACCCATGGAGCAAAGAGCTGTTTAAAGTGGGGAAACTACAGAGAAAGGGAAATGGGAAGCAGAGACTTGATTGATTCTATGGGAAATCCAATAATGTGCATGTAATATATAATTAGAGAGAGGAAGGAGAAAAAAAACCCAAAACTAGTTTATCTGACTACACAGGACAGCCATTTGAAACCATCTGGCTTCTGAAACAAACAAGATGTCTAGACCTAAACACAATTTGGGAAGAAGACCAAGAAGTTATCAAAATCACAGGATAGACATCAAAGTAACTGAGACCATTTGGCTTCTCTTCTGGTTGGGAAAGATTTAAATACAACCTGAGAATATGAATAAAAACGACCTCAACTAAGAGCTGACAAACTCAACTGTATTCTGGATAAAAGAGAAGAGGTAAATTGGGAAAAATGTATTATATTTACACTTTAGGATATTTTACTTTGTTTCCAAAATTCTTGACACATATGAAAACTTTTATTTCTAATTCTTAACAGCAATGAATGAAATACCAAATATTTGTACTCAGTTTAAATGTTACCTCCTCAGAAAGGCTTTCCTATCAAAAGTAGAATTGCTCAACAGTTACAATCAAATCATCTTGTTTTACTTCCCTCTGATCATTATCTGATACTTTCTTTTTCATTATCTGTTTACATCTGCCTCCTCTCTCCATCAGATGTAAGCTCCATTAGAGCATGGCTAGTGTGTCTTATTCACTGCTTTATCTGCAGCATGTATAAAAGTGCCAACCCTTAGTAGTTACCTTTATTGAATGAACGAATGAATGAAAGAATGAATGAACAAGAAATTTAAATATTATTACCTGACTTAATTCCACATCCCATCTTCTGCTCCCAATGATTTATAAAGCTTTATAACTGGAAGATTTATTGATTTTTATATCTATTATAGAAGTCATATTAGATTTATTGAGTATTGTACGGTTAATTAAGAGCATGGAACTAGAAATCCTAAGGCCTAGATAGGAATTCCAGTTCCTTCGTTTTCTTCCTTTTAGTTATATAGCCTTGGGTAAACTACTCAACCTTTCCATAACATGGTTTCCTCATCAGTAAAATCCAGTTATTAATATTAGCTGTGTCATAATGCTGCTTGAAGACTAAAAGTGCATAGAATATTGCCTGTGATTTACTAAGCACTCACTAAATATAAACCCCATAATGGGCTGAATCACAAAGAAAAGAACAGTTATGTCAAATGGCTTAATAAATGTAGGATTTTCTATCCTCAGATGTTTTAGGAGTAAGTTATCTGTACCCAGAGGTGTTCAAACAGAGACTTAATTACCCATTTGATGGAGATATTGGAGAGAGGATTTATGTATCAGAAAGCCATTTACATTAGATAACTTTTAACATCCCCCTTCCTACTCTTCCAAGCCTAAGATCCTAACGTCATGACTAACACTGTAAACTGAAGCTAAGAAGTACATAGCACAATTCCCAAAGAGCATTTCAGCCTCTAGTATCCATTAGACGCACTTGTACTATTTTCACAAGAGAGGCAATGTCTTTTCTGTACATGGGAAACTTCCTATTGACCTCTGTCCAGTGGTATCTACATTCCTGATCTCCCCATAAGACCAAAAGGAATCAGGGGTGGATAAACATGGGAACTGGAGCACAGGTGTTTTCGGAGACACAGAGTTAGTCTTGCTTAGAAGGCTCATGATAAAGAAAACTAAGAGTAAGCCTAAATGGGAGAAATTGCAAATTGAGATCTGCAAATGAACCAGAAAACAAACAATCAAGCAAACAAACAAAAAACACTATAGTTCTTAATGGGAAGGAAAGAATTTAAATGTATCCAAATTCAAAGAAGCCCAAGTCTTATTGCAGATAAAGGGCCAGGAAACTGGGAACAAGCCAACCTCTCCCAAAGAGGTCCCAGTGCAGGAAAAGCTTCCCTTTTAGTAGAATCCCAAAAGGTTCTTTAAGATAGCCACCAAGACAACTACCATAGAGGGCAGAGGTGAGTTGTGAGGGCTATGTGTGCAGGGGGATGCACCCAGATGCAAACAGCTGGTAACTGAGTCTTTATAAAAGGAAGAGAGAGGCCGCCCGGATGGCCTAGGGATTAAGTTCGCACGTTCCGCTTCGGCGGCAAGGGGTTCACCAGTTCAGATCCTGGGTCTGGACATACTCAGGGCTCATCAACCATGCTGAGGCGGCGTCCCACACAGAGGAGCTACAACTCTACAACTATGATATACAACTGTGTACTGGCTTTGGGGAGAAAAAAAGAAAAAACAGGGAAGATTGACAATAGATGTTAGCACAGGGCCAATCTTCCTCAAAATAAAAAATAAAAAAAAAAGAAAAGAAAACCTGCAGTCATTAAAAAAAAAAAAGGGAGGAGAAACCTGAAAAATCTAAATCCAACTTCAGAGCAAGACAATGAGTCAATGAGCATCTTCTAAATCTATGGTACCAAGACATAATCTGGGATACTCATGTCCTTGAGATATACAAAATCCTAAATGACCTGCTACACCAGAGAAGACCAATTAAATGGCATTCTGCATTAATTTCTATGTTAAGTGGATTTTCATCATATTTGAATTCTCTACAAATTATGGATCTGTATGTGCTCAATCAGCTGACCTTCAGCTTTTTTGTTTTTGTTTCTGTAAACAAGAATGGACCCTTTTAGCACCGACATTAGTGCTATGAGCATTCACAGACATTGTAAGTTAATTCTCACCACTCGTCGATTTGGAGCAGCTTCTCTGTGAGGTATTTTCAGGTGCTGCCCAGAATAGCCGCACTAAGAACAGTTCCTGTATGCTCAGGTGAATACCTAAAAATACACACATTTTCCTTTCTGTAGCAGTGAAAGTCATTTTCAGCCACCTTACAAAAGACTTTGATGTCAGGGTGTGTTAGCCTCAGCTAAGCTGTTTCAAATCCTATACACACATTTGGGGGGATTCTTTCAAATTCTGATAACCTAGCCAAAAGTTACTTTGAAATTGTCATACTCCTTCTGCATTGTTTGTATGCAATTTTTAGTAAGCTCATCTTGAGTTCAAAGAACTTATTTTTGTGTGTGTGTGAGGAAGATCAGCCCTGAGCTAACATCCATGCCAATCCTCCTCTTTTTGCTGAGGAAGACTGGCCCTGGGCTAACACCTGTGCCCATCTTCCTCCACTTTATGTGGGACGCCACCACAGCATGGCATGACAAGCGGTGCATAGGTGCGCGCCGGGGATCCGAACCCGGGCCGCCAGCAGTGGAGCACATGCATTAACCGCTAAGCCACGGGCCTGGCCCCTCAAAGAACTTATTTTTATAAGTAAGGTTCCACCCTCTGTCAATGGAATTCTGATGTTTTTTGTATTATACATACAGAAATTTGCTTGAGTCTTGAGGAATTTATTTTAGAACCTTGAGAAGTTTTAGATTTCAGGTATACATGTTATTTAGCATGCCATATTTACATTCAAGAACTCTATTTAATACAGCTTGCCCCTTGGGAGATTAATTGCAGCAGAGGGTAAGAAAAGTTAGGACTGTTGAAATATGATAGACAGATTTATTTTAAGGCTATTGGAAGAGTTAGTTTATTTGGTAGACCGTGTAGTCTCTTGTATCCAAACATAGAGCAAAATATTAGAACACAAAGGGTCTGAGCCAAGCAACTTTAGTAATCTCTGATTCTTACTGGTTCCTCCTGGCACTACTATTTCATTGGTTTTATCTGATCCCCAGAGAGGGAAAAAATAATTCTGTCACACAGAATTTCAACAATTTTTTTAAAAATCTTAAATTTTCTCATAAGACACATAGAACTATCATATAAATGAGATATAAAAAAGTTTAAAAAACATTATTGTCCAATCATAAGTGGTTCTAAGTTACGAATGATACTGTCCCTAGTATCCTAGTATCCACCTTCCCGTTCTAAATATCCTATCTACCCATCAAAACAACATGTAAATATTAACTCATAAGTTTCCTTGGGGCCAGCCCACTGGCATAGGGGTTACGTTCGTGTGCTCCACTTTGGCGGCCCGGGGTTCCCAGGTTCAAATCCCAGGCACAGCCAATGCACTGCTCATCAGGCTATGCTGTGGCAGCATCCCACATACCAAACGGAGGAAGATGGGCACAAACGTTAGCTCAGGGCCAATCTTCCTCAGCAAAAAAAAAAGGAAGATTGGCAACACATGTTAGCGCAGGGCCAGTCTTCCTCACCAAATAAAAAAAAAAAGAAAGAAAAGCTTCCTTAATTCCCTGCCACAATCAGAAACCTCTCTCCTTCTGCTGAACAATTGAAAGCTTACTCTCTCTCTCACGGCACACATATTTAACCCTGTATTACAGGTATTTGCGCAAAGGCACTACTTCTCCTATTAGACCAGAAACGTTTTAGAGGATAAGGACCATGTCTTATGTATCCCTGTATTTCAATTACCCCGAGCACAAATCCTTACATATTTGCATGTTTTGGTGCGTGAACACACAAAAATCCAGAATATAAAAGTAAAAGCAAGCTGAAGACTTATGAGTAGGAGTGTTCCTTAAAATGTTACTGTATGTGCATAGAATGAAAACTCAGAATCCGAAAATCAGCAAGGCAGTAGCCACGCCACTCCACTATCGTCCCACAGCTGGAATCATGGCAGCATGAAATGCCCTCAAGCTCCAGATGGAGAAACTCTAATTACCTTCAGCCAGCCAGTAAGCTGACAGTAACAGCTACTGCAGAAGCCAAAATGCAGCTAGAACCATCAAGTTAAGGGATGGAGGTGGGAATGAGTAAAGAAGTCAGGATGTTTGTTGGTTTCATTACATTGTTGGTTTGGAAGTACTTCATACCCACACGCACGCACGCACACACATACCACTACACATATTCATCCTTTTCATATTTTCATTTTCATAAAGCCCAAATATTAACCTGTGTTCTAAAATATCACTGAAAATGTATAAGCATGTGAGACAGTCATAATGTCGCGTTTCAAAATGTATGCGTAATTTGTTATGCACAGCAGGGTCAACAGTGCTATCAGAATTGTACCAGAAGGTTTGCTAAGAACAAACTATTAAACAGAGCAAAGACTATGGGATTTAATGTGAGAAATTGACATAAGGTTAGAACGGTACAAAAAGGCCATATTCCAATCATTGTTGAAACACTTTTTGAGAACTGGACTTTCAACATAAACCTGTAATTCTGGGTACAATTTCAGAAGCAATGAAATCCAAAGAAATGACATGGTTCATTCCGAATACAAGAGTTATAGTTTAAGACCACATAAAACAAAGAAGTTGACATACCCAGCACTTTCCTACTAGGGAAATAAAATAGTTATTATTTTTTTTTCCTGCTCCTCATGTTGCTGCCTCCCTCCTTTAGAATGTGCCCTTCTTAGATATTTGAGATGTCCACTCTTGGTTTTCTGCCTATTCTCTGATGCTCCTTCATCTTTGCAGACCCCTCTTTCTCCATCTGCCCTTATAAATCAGTGGTCCTCAGGCCTCCCTCTTCAGTCCTCATCTCATCTCATGCCACAAACTCTGTCATTTCAGAGCTCACTACTACTCATGGCTTCGATACTAAAATAAAACCAGTCTTCTGTCACCAAAACCTCTGTCTCCAGATAAGAATCATATAGCCAACTGTCCCTAGTTGATTATCAACTTCACAGTCAAAAACTAAACTCACTTTCTCCATCCAACTGAGAGAGGCTGAATGATGGTCCCCCAAAGATGTCCACATTCTAATCCCCAGAACCTTTGATTATGTTACCTTATACGGCAAAAGGGATTTTGCAGATGTGATTTGGCTAAGGATCTTGGGATTATATGGGTGGGCTCAATGTAGTCACCAAAAGTTGCTTATAAAAGGGAGGCAGAAGAGTCAGTGTTAAAGTAATTCAATGTGAGAAAGAAATGACTGATCATTACTGGTTTTGAAGATGGAAGGAGACCTTGAAGCAAAGAATGTCAAGATCCTCTAGGAGCTGGAAGAGGCAAGGAAGGATTCTCTCCTACAGAGTGCAGGCACGCTGATGCCTTGATTTCAGCCCAATGAAACCCATTTTAGACCTATTACACCTCCAGAATTGTAAGACAATAGTTTTGTATTGTTTTAAGCCACTAAATTTGTGGTGATTTGTTACACCAGCAATAAAATACTACTACCACCAATTCTCTTCTCAGTCTATGGCACCCCCTTGAAGCATCCTTAGATTCACGGATCATTTTCAATTACCACTCTGCCACATGACTTGCCAAGACCTATTGATTCTGCCTCATAAATTCTTTATGTTCTCTCCCACCCCATCTGCTCTTATCTCAGTGAGTACTCCCCAAGACCGATCTGCATCCTGTGAGTCCTTACTAGCCTCCCTCAGGCCATTCCTTCCCCCAACCCTAACCTGGGCAAGATCAGTCTTCAAACTGTCACCAGAAGATGTTTATAAGACACAAATCTGATAAAATCTCAGGCCAAATGGCTCACTATTGACAACAGAATGACAATAACTTTTTTTACCTGATAAAAGGGCACCCACCTAACCATCCAATTTTAATCTCTGCCCCCTGTCCAAACTTGGTGCTCCACCCAGTATTCCATTCACACTTGGTCCTACATCCTCACTCTGTCTGTCTGATGTTCTCTCACTACTTCTCTAACTGGCAAACTCCTACGTATCTTTCAACACTGAACCAACTGTGTTGGCAAGCTCTCGACAATGAGCTCCTTGAAGGTTGGGACTTCTCTCCATCTCTTTCTCCACAGTGCCTAGCCCAGCCCTCACTCTGAACAAATAGGAGGGACAAGCCTTCCCTTCTCATGACCTCTAGCATATGCCTGCCCTATCCTTCTCCTAGTTTGGGCTCATATTTGGCTTTGGAATTACTTTGAGAATTAACCCAGTAAGATACCATGCCCTCATATTCCTGTATTTTCAATGAGCAGGTACTAGATTTGAGATGTGGTACTAGAACAACCAGCCCTGTCATCATGGCCACTTCTTCTAGTGCTAAGAACTTCACCTTAAGAGATTGAGGACAAGAGGCTCCTGTCACTCCCAATTCTGCTATAGATGGAGACCACTCAAAACTACCCTTATGCCACCCTTTTGCTTTCCTTTCTTGGTTACAAAGAATTTCACTTTCAGTTTTTGGCATCAATAAGTTTTTGTACCTTCAAATCATTTTTATTCCTTTTCTCTGGCCCATCTCCAACTTCCTAATACTGTGTTTAAAATATGGAGATGAAAATTAGACTCTAATACAGGCTTTATCAATGTTGAACACAGCGAGTGGATTATTTCATGACTCTTGTGTGTTACATTCTGGTTAATGCAACCCAGATCACGTTCACCTTTTTGATAACAGCCCTATATTGCTGACTAGTATCCCTGAGTGACAGGTGAGAATGGCTTTTTACCTGCAGAATACTTACATGTCAATTCCATTCTTTATGATGGCTAGGATAATCTTTTGGTATTTTTTTTCCAAAATAATAAAAACCTCACACTTTTGCAAAGAACTGTCTGACGCACTGACAGTATAGCTCATCTTGACTGGATGTTCCACTCTATAATTGGAACCCTTAGACTCAAACCAGAGCGTCACAAAGTCCTCTAGCAGTTTTCTTCATTTTTAAACATATGTTATATATTTATGTGGGTAATAATTTAATTCAAAGTAAAAATAAATACATTTATTCTTTAACTATCAGTTGATACAACTTCATTTTAGAAGCCATAAACACCAGAAATAATGATTTAAACAGACCATGTGGAAAGAGTTTTAGGGGTTATCCTCTGATTCCATTAACCTCTGTGAATTTTTTCTTTTAAATCTATAATGAGAAAGACACAGTTGAGAGCAGAGAATGCTTTTTAAGTTAATCTGCCTTTCTGACAAAGCAATGGAAATGGAGGCCCAAATTATGTTTCTGAGGTGAAAAGGGACAAGATAAACAAGAAATGTCATTTCTGACTCCTGAAAAAAGAAATCTCAATCCAGATTAAGCACGTATCTATTAATTTAAGTAAATTAGCTCATTTCACATTGTCACTAACAAAATTGAAGCATACACATTTAAAAAAAATTTGACATAATCATAGATTAAATATTATCTCATTAAAACAAGATATATAAATGGGTGGATTTGGAGTAGAAAAGTCTGGATCACAGTCTTAGCTCATTTATTCACTATCAGATCAAAAAAGTCCCATCACCCCTCTATAGTGAGATCTCCATTTCTTTTATTCAATAATAGCAATCAATAATCACACTAATGCTTATACCTTGTCTTCTTTCCTCCGTTGCGAGTATGGCTGAGAAATCCATACAACACTTAAAATAATAAGATCAAAATACAAACCTGTGACACAGAGCAGTACGATCTGTAGAATAGGGCCTAGCACTCCGATGTAGGGGAACTGAGGTTGAAACTTGAAGCTGGAAGTCTTACTTGAGCCCCATTTCCCACACCTCCTAGACACGTGGCTTTTGAGCTGTAATTTACTCATCAGCGCATGAGATTGCACCAATTTCAAGATTTTGTTCTTACAGTGGAAATTCTACTCAGAATCTCAATAAATAAATGATAACAACCGGCTATTCTGGTGATGCAGATATGTGGATGCAGGGTCTTGCTCACTATAACCCTCCATTCCATCCAAGCCTCAGATCCACAGAGCAAAATTTTAAAACCAATGGATGAGATTTAAATATGGTTGTTTCCAGTAGTCAAGTCTAGGTGTCTCTTAGCTATAGCGCACTGGCCCAATGTGGGATGAGGGAGAAGTGGTATTTTAAAGGCAAAGAGCACTGGGCCAGACATATTTCCCACCGTTGGTGGACTAAATATTCAGCAAAGCTCTCCTGTCAAAAAACACCTACATGTTGGATAAATTGTAACTAACTTACATATAAACACATTGCTGAGCTCTCAGAAAACAAGGGAAGCTAACAAAACATGGAACCCACAAACTAAAACCAGAATGGTAAGAAAATCCTGAACTTGAGGCTTCCCTGAGGACAAATGACTAAAACCAGGCACGCATAGCTTTGGATATTAATGGGAGGAAAAGACAGCTGTTAACCCTGAGACTCATAAATTCAACTTGCACCTGAGGGAACCTCACCCCCAGTGAAAGTGAGCACTGGAAGCTAACAACCTGTGCAAAGGAAACAGATAGGGAGCCTACCTGTCCCTGCTGCTCCCAGGATAAAAAATAATAATAGAGATATAATATAATAGTGTCCCCTTAGAATCTACAACAGACCAGATCTCACATGGGTGTGGAGTTCAAATTTACATTACTGAGCTGTCAGGAAAACAGCTCAGTAAAAAATTAAAAAAAATAATTAAAAGCTGTCCTAAGTTGGCAGTACTCCCTGATGCCCAGCTGAAGTACAGGCAAGTCTATTTTGGAAAAAACAGCATCCTTAATGTGTTAGTCATCTCAGGCTGCCATAACAACATATCATAGACTGGGTGGCTTAGACAACAAAAATTTATGTTCTCGTAGGTCTAGAAGTTGGAAATTTGAGATCAGAGTGTCAGATGGTCAGGTTCTGGTGAGAGCTCTCCAGGCTTGCAGAGGGCCACCTTCTCACTGTGTCCTCACATGGTGGGGAGAGAGACAGAGATCTCTCCTTCTTCCTCTTTTTTATAAAGCCACAGTCCTATTAGATTAGGGCTCCACTCTTATGACCTAATTTAACCTTAATTACTTCTTAAAGATCCCATCTCCAGAGACAGTCATTCATCCTATCACAGATAGGATTGGGAGTTAGTGCTTCAACATATGAATTTGGAGGAGGACACAGTTCAGTCCATAGCACTTAGTATAGGTTCTTCATAATTCCCACAAATTAAGTTCAGCCAAATATGAGCTCATAATTAAATATTACAAAATGCAGATGAGGAAACAGGCCACCACAGGTGACAGTCAGAAGCACCAGCAAGCCAAAGATTAAAAACCTCAATGACCTCAAACATTAGCCTTACCTAATGCAGCATACAAAATAGTTATGTTCCAAATAGCTAAAGAAATAAAAAAGAAAATATTTTTAATGAGCCAAAAAATAAGACTATCAAAAAATATTCTGTCAGACTTAAAGGATAACAAAATCAATGTTTTTAGAAGTAAAAAAGAAAATTTTGAAATTAAAAACTCAATGATAGGTTCCACCACAAATTAGAACACACCTGGGGCGGGGGTGGGGGGAACCTTCAGTGAACTGGAAGATAGACAAAGGAATAAGCCCGATTCCAGCCTAAAGTGACAAACAAAACAGAAAATGTGAAAGAGAGCCTATAAGACATGAATGATAGGAAATGACAAGAAATACATTACAATTAAAATTTTCTTTACCGAAAGACACCATAAAAAAAAGCGAAGAGTTAACCCAAAAACCTGGTGAAAGTAAAACCCACAAAGGATGTTATATAGAATATATAAAGAATGCCTATATATCAAAAGACAGACAACCCAACAGGGAAATGGGCAAATGTCAGAAATAGATATTACAGAGAAGAAGAAACATGAATGACCAATGAACTTATGAATAGATGCTCAAATAGTAACCAGAGAAATGTAATTTTAAACCATGAGATGCCATTTGATACCCAAGATTGGGGGGAAATTAGAAAACCTGTAGTTTCCAAATGTTGACAAGAACTCAAAGCACTGAGAATTGGTGGGAATTTAAATTTGTACAACCACTTTAGAAAATAATTTAGCATTGTATTTGAAGATGCACATACCCACTGACTAATCATTTCAACGATTAAACATATTCCCCAAAGAAACACATGCACCTATGCATCAGAGACTTGAGAAAGGTCAAAGGTCTTAGCAGTATTGTTTGTAATAGTTAAAAAAATAAAAAAATCCAACCATGAACAACTCAAATGACGTCCATTAACAGATCATTAAAAACTTTTGGTATAGCCATTCAATAGAATATTTCACAGCAGTAAAAATTAATGAAGTCTAGCTACACTAACCTACACAGATAAATCCCAGGAAATAATGTTAAGTTAGGGGATTAAGAGGTACAAACTTCCAGTTATAAAATAAATAAGTCATAGGGATATAATTAATGTACATCATAGGGAATATAGTCAATAATATTGTAATAACTTTGTATGGTGACAGATGGTAACTAGATTTATCATGGTTCTTTTCATTTCATAATGTATATAAATATCAAATCACTATGATGTACACCTGAAACTAACAGGATATTGTATGTCAATTATACCTGAATTAAAAAAAAAAGAAAAAGAAAAGCAAAGTATGACTCTATCTATATAGACTTCAAAAACAAATAGAACAATATGTTGTCCACAGAGGCATATATATATATATATAGTAAAACCATAAGATAGAATGTCATAATCACAGAAAAGTGGTTTGGTGGGAGAGAGAGGAGAGAGGGTCAAACTGAAGGAGAGGACACTGGAGGCATCTGATTTATTGCTAACGTTCTATTTCTTAAGTTGGGTGGCACACACACAGATACTGTTTTACTGTTCTTTATAATGTAAATATATGTTGTGTATTTTTCATTATATGTATAAAATATTTCAGTAAAATTCTAAAAAGAACAGTGGGGA